>NC_090445.1:1063891992-1066291992 GCF_031143425.1 Pleurodeles waltl
CGGAGCAGGGGCACTCGTTGTCTCTTGTGGTCATTACACGTAGACTCTCACTTGCTATCCACCCTCCAGCCGGTGTGCCAGGTCTGAGTCTGCCAGTGCTGGCAGGGTGCCCTGCGGCCCGAATCTGAGGATAGGCTCCGTCATGGGAGCGAGTCCAGACGCTGTGCAGAGGTTAGAGGCCAGGGCACTTATGTGTTCCACAGAAAGTGATAATGGCGACGGTCAGACTGTGGTGTGTAGCTCAGTTGCACCTGCGCAGTAAGTATGTGCAACGCGCTGGTCCTGGCGGGAGCATAACATAAACAGCCAGTGTTTTAAATAGAAATATACAAGTGCAGGTTCTTTTTATTTAGAGTACCTGTTGGCTTATCAGAAGTGCCGGACCTCATCCATTGTACGCAGGTACACTGTACCGGACAGTACCTGCCCATTTAAAGCACTGATAACAGCAATACTAAGGCCTGTGGTTTTTTTGGGTGCAGGGGGTCAAAAATATAGACTGGCCGGGCCCCACTGGGCCCCTCGTGGCTACGGCTTTGCTTCTGTCTCCTGCTTCTTGCCCGTTGACCCTGTCTGTCAGGTTGCTTGGAATAATCATAGGTCACCTTAGGCCAGCAACTGGACGCGTCTTGTTTTTGGTCCCTGTTGCGTCGTAGTTGCTCCGCGGTAGCCAGCTGACCCGCCTGCAGTCTGTGACGTGTGCTCCACTGAAGCACACTCTGACCGTCATTACCGCTCCTTACAAGGCTGTCGATTGTGGACAGCCCCTGAGACCTCCGCACAGGGGTCAGTGAGATCAGTATAACAGGGGTCTCACGGAATGCGTCACTAGAGAATCTTCCCAGAGTTTCTCTGTCTTCGACTGTCTCCTGATGCTTTAGTCTGCTTTGACTCTGTTATCTCTCTCTCTCTCTTTTTTTTTTTTCTCTTGGTCATCAGCTGTCCTCCCTCTCGGTCATCAACTGCCCGCTTTGAACCCTTTCTGCAATCCTGTCCCTTACATTCTGTCTCTCGCTCTACCTCTTCCCCCCCCTCCCAATCTTTCTCTGTCTCCCGCCTCTCTTTCCCTCCTTTCTTGCTCGACCTCCCTCTCCCGGTCATCCGCTGTCGTTTGACTCAGTTCTGCCACTGACATACTTCCTCTCTTTCATTTTTTTGTTTTCGTCAGGGGCATCTCTGGGACTCATGGCCATTCCTTGAAGCTATAAATGTGTATAGAGTTTCGCTTGTGTTCCTTTTAACCAGATCTCATGACTGGGTTATAAATACGGTGCTAAGGCCTTGTTTGCCTACAGTGTTTGGTTAGCTGCCGGCTCTTGCTTGTGTAGTAGTAGGTCTCGAAGTGTTGATGTTACCACGAGTTTTTTAAATGTATTCTTATTGATTTTTAACAGTAACATTGAATAATATCACCATCTTCTTAATTGCAGTTCAGTCCACATTACACAGCATGTTCAGTATCAGTTATTTCCTTTTCCTTTTTTCCTCCCTTCACTATTTTCATACAATATTTCATTTTCGTTACGGTATAAACTTCTTTTACTTCACCCTTTCCACAGTTTTTCAGATTTTTTTTACTACACAGCTACTCCTGTACTTCCCCTTTCACCTGGTACCTTTTAGTTTGATTTACTACACAATGACGTGTCTACCTCACTTTTCATATGGTACTCGCTTTGCATTTTTTCCTTATTCCGTGTATTGTATGTGCCCTCAAAGTGGGCTATTATAGTGGGTCTATTAATTTTGTTAAAATTTCAGTCCAGTCAGCCAGGTCTTCTGTTAACTTTTCATCTTTTCTCATAATCTTCAGATTCTGTTCTTCTGCTATTGCCCAGTCCATTGGATCCCTGATGAACATGAATTTACTTAAAACGTGTGTTGAGTTAATTTGTTCACATGCTTTCTTCCTGTCTGAGTCAGTCAGTTAGTCAGGGCACTCTCGTGACCATGTTTCCTGTGCCTGCTTCTTATCTCCTCTCATGTTACTAGTGTTAAGTAAAGGCATTAAATAGATCGTAGTGCAATTGCCTTTCTTTGTGGGCAATAAGTGGCTGGATAAAGAGCAGTTGTTTCCATCAGGTTTGTGCGGGACATGTCTGGGTGCACAGCAGTTGCCACAATTTTAGGTTGCAGCCTCCCAGACAGCACAACTGTCTGGGTTGCTAAAGACATCTTGGGGGACATTCAGAAAGCTGGCCTTGGAATGCATTCTGTCCTTCGCTTGCCATTGGCTTTATGGTTTATAACCACATTTTCTTGCTTGCTATTTGCTGCCTTTTTTGTTTTAGGCTGTTCAGCTACAGTTCGTACCTTCCCTTGCCCAAAACGTATTTACTGTATCCTTCCAAGTACTCCCTTTCTGTAAACAGGCATGTAAATCTTATTCTTCCAAGTACTCCCTTTCTGTAAACAGGCATGTAAATCTTATTCTTATCTTGTTGATTTGCTGTCCATTCAAAGACTAAGGTCAGACGTCAGGTGCTGTCTTCCAAGGGCACTTTTTTTTTATTTTCCTTCTCTGTCTTCAAAGTAAGAAGAGTCATGTGACAAAATATTGTTGGATACTGGGGCTAAGAAAGTGATTATTCTAGCACATGACAACATTTAAATGAACTTTGTAAATGTTCCAGAACATACACAAATTAATCAAATTTTTTGTCATTTCTGAAGTGTGTTGGGAACAAATACTTTAATATGATCAAAATAAATCATTACACTAGGTCATGGGTACTCACAAACTTTTTCTCGGGGGCCATAATTGCAACATGGTTTGCGGACGAGGGCCGCACTGAAGTGATAGCGGGGTGGGGGGGCGGGGCTTATAGGAGCAGACGTGGAGACGTCATGGAAACGCTATAAGATAATGGCCGCCGTACGTAAACACCGAGGAGGGCCGCGGGAGCATGCGCAAAGAAGCCACTATTGCACATGCTCCCGCGGCCCTCTTCTATGTTTATGTACGGCGACCATTATCATATGGCGTTTGTCTGACGTGTCCGCGGGCTGCCAAGGTAGGTCCGTGGAGCCGCTGGCGGCCCGCGGGCCGTACTTTGAGTACCACGGCACTAGGTGATGTCATTTCCACACATTTACGTCTGTGCACTGTATAGTTTTATTAGTAAAATGGTAGTTCTGTGCAAATGTAATGGACATTTCAATTGAAAATGTGTTGTCTGTAATAGCAGTGTGCTACCACACCATGAATACTCCAGTTCACACCACTGCACTCTACACTGCACCACTCCACTTTACACAACTCCCAGGCACTGCAATCTGCACCTATCGACTCTACCCCACTTCACGTTACACCTTTACCACTCTATGCAAATGCACTCTTTGCCACGCTCCTCCACACAACTGCACTCTTCGCCACTGCACTCTACACCACTCCAGTCTAGGCCACACCAATCTACTCTGCACAACTCCAATCTACACCACTGCATTCTATGCCAATACACTACACCAGTGGTTCCCAACTTTTCGACTTCTGTGGCCCCCGCTGAATCTTGATTGAAATACGGAGACCCCCCACTGAGGCATTAGTAAAAGCTGGGGACCTAGTCTGCTAATATTATTTAATTTTCTAAGCAGTCGCAAACCCCCTGAGGAGGCTTTGCGGACCCCCAGGGGTCCCCGGACCACAGGTTGGGAACCACTGCACTACACTAATGCTCTTTACTCTGTATCGGTCAACTCTATGCCCCTGCGCTCTACACTAATCCACTGTAGGCCATTCTTATCTACTCTGCGCCACTGCATTCAACACCACTTTATGCTTTTACACTCTGTGCCACTCTACGCACCTGCACTCTACCCTACAAGACTCCACTTCACTCTGCTCTGAAACAATCTATGCCACTGCACTCTATGCCACTATACTCTACAACACTGCATTCTGTGGTGCTGCCTTGTGCGCTGCTGAATTAAATGCCACTGCACTCTACACCACTATACTCTGCAACACTCTACACCAATGTCCTTCACACCAGTCCACTCTATGCCACTTCATTGTATGCCACTCTACTCGATTCCACACTATGCCACTCCAATACATGACACCACACTCTCCACCACTCTCCGCTATTCCACTCTCCAGCACTCCTCTCTCTTGAACGTCACTAACGTTTTGCCATGCTGAACGGCAGCCACGCGGGTATACAACATGGTTAAACACATGGGCAAAGCCAATAGCTCTTGCATAGGCGAGACCTATTGGCTTTGCCAGTGCTTGTCTTTATATACAGTAGCTGGCTGAGAGCAGAGCCATTGAACCCCATTGTTACGCGCACTAGTCGGCTGGGTGCAGAGTGGTTGTCTGGCCGTTTTTATGTCTCATAGGTGGTGCGGTTCCTTGACCATGGCTCTCCTTGCCTTTGTGCAAAGGATGGTGGGTTCAGTGCAGCTGTTCTGTAAAATACTTGGTTAGATACTGAGCAGTTGATCTACCTTCAAGTGCAGTTGGTGTTTGGATGCATTGCAATCGATTCACTTATCTATGCTGATACTGTTTTGTTTTTATGCATAATAGTCCTCTCATGCAGTGCATTTGACCACCAGTTTTCTTGGCAGAACACAGTTGACTCATCTTGTGGTCCAGTACAGTGTTGCATGTAGTGAAGTTACCTATACGCTGTATTTTACTGATTGCAGGATATGCCTTGACTTTCTGTACAGTAGATAACATGGTACAGTAGTTGGTTCTTGGATATGTGCGTGTATTTCTATGCTGAACAGTGTCTTTACCTTCCTTGTGTGTGGTAGGTAGTTCGATATAGAACTGTTGGCTCCTGTGGATGCTGTGCAGTCAGCTCTTTGTTGGTTTGCAGTTAATGGGTGTAAGAACAGTTGGCCTTGTTTATGTACAGTACCTGGCTTGATGCATGACCGTTGCTTTCGGTGACTGGTGCCCCACGTTGATGGCAGCATCGCGCTACACAAATATCAACATAATACAATTACTTTGTTTGGGCTGTTCCACCCCATGCCTCAACCTAGATGTAGGGGCGGGTTTTGTAGGCAAGTGAGAACAACAGATACCTGCTGCTGATTAAATTCCAAATTATAATTCACAGATGTGAAATGCGTTTTGCTGCTGCTCCTCCATAGCACGCATTGTTTGTCGGTAGCATGAGAGGGTGGTGGAGCAGAGGATTGAGATGGAAGAGCGAATCTGCTCAGTGCAGTAAGACTGCCTGGGGCACTTGAATGCATTGTCTAAAACAGAAAGTTGCACATTAATCTGCTCTCTTGTCCCTTTTTGTCAAAGGGTGGGTGAGCTCAAGAAAGCAGGTTATATTGCAGATTCAACCTGTGGGAAGTGACAGGGTCCATGATGACGTGACTTCAGAGGTAGGGCTGAGGTAGAGACCGCAGTCTTGGACTCGCTGGAACGTACACTTCTTCATCCGCACTAAAGTGCTCATCTGCTTCCGTGCCCTGTGATTCGTTGTATGTGTGACTGCTGTGGTGGCAGAGTGACAGCTCCACCTTCAGCAAAATCTCTACCCTAGACCATGCCAGTCCAGAATTCAAGGGTTCATTTCACCACTAAATACATACCCTTGCCGTGTGGTCTAGTGAACCATCTGAGATGAGGCTAGCAAATGACCAGAGGGTTGGGGGGGGGGTTATGGAAGTGGCTAGGCCAATGGGACGTATGAAGATTCAGGGACAGTGAGATGGATATGGAAGAATGGCTATGGCAGGGTTGAGTAAAATGCTGCTCCTAGATCTGTGGGAAGTTCCTGGATACCCTATCGGGTGATTAGCCGCGCTTTATATATCCTGATTGATTGATTGGGAAGGGAAGAATAATAAGCAGTTGTATTAATGGTATATGGAGATGTGTACACACACAGGATGCGTGTGTGTGTGTGTATATATACATATATATATATATATATATATATATATATATATATATATATATATATATATATTTGATTTGACCATTCCATACTGGCTTCTGGTAATGAAAGACCAAACTTGGGCATTTAAAGTTGTTTCAGGCAATTATACAGGTACTAGGGCATCCATTATCAGTATCTGTCTGCGTGTGTTTTATTAAACCAGTATTTATATGAAAATGCTATACTGATATTTGACATCAAAGGTAGTGTCTTAAATAAAAGCCTGCTATTTCACTGTAAAATGGTTTCCCAGAAATTAAGCTGATGTTTTGGAAGAAAAGTAGATATATCTAAAATATGTTTTACTGTTTATTTGCTTTATAATTGATGCTGAGACAGTTACTCATCAGGATTTGCTCGTCAGTGGTAGTAAGCGCTATATAAATACTATTCCAATACAATACAATACAAATGAAACGTCGATTAGTCGCAGCTCAGCTGTTTAGGTTGGACAGTTCTTATCGGAGCAGAACCGAGGCCGATTTGAGAATCGCAATGAGCAAAACGTGTTGGACTGAAATGTGAACCCACGGTAATTACCAACCTCTGAGATTAGGTGAAGGATTTCAAGACTCTGGTTCGTTATTTCTTTTTTTCTCCCCCCCCCCCCCCCCCCCAAAAGTGCAGCAAGTATGCCCAGATGTACGCTATATCGCACTCCTCACACCCTAAGCTGGTTTCTGGTTGCTTTTGTTTCCTTTCAGAGGTGGTGTGTCCTAGCAGTTCAGACTGGACTGCTCCTCTTTGAAGCAGGCCCTTATTGATTTTCAGATGAGTATTACTTGTTGGCAATGGCACATTGAGCGAAAAAATTGTGGACTCGGATGTGGAGGCTGAGTTTAGTTTAGACCTTCCACCAATCATTAGTTTTTTTTGTTTTTCCTCATATACATAATGTCAGAGAATGAGTAAGGTTCATCATTTAAGGGCTTTTTTATGGTGTGACTTGACATTGCAGCTGTCCCCAGACAGTGTCACCAGGATAGGATCTTTGGCTCCGCCCACATGTTGGCAATCAGGAGTACCTGCTTTGATTGGGCAGAAGTTGTGTGCTTCCACAAAAAAACTGCTTGCCCTTTACACAGCTGTCATCATTTCATTTATCCAGCTGCCTGAGATGGAACTTTTAGGGAAGCACACATGCTATGCCAATGCTATTAAAGTGTATTAGATAACTAGATAATGTATGACATTTCTTTCAGGCAGCAGCACAAATGAGAGGAGGGCAGTTTAAAGCACATGGATTTTTAGGTCTTACTTGACAGTGCATTCATAAGCCTAACTTGTTGGCATTGGCAGTGTTTGTTAATGGCTGGTGAAGACAGTTCGTGATCTGGTATTACAGCTTCTAATGACATTTTCGTTATTTTATGCACTTCTTTGTTGCCTGATGCACTAAGGCTTTGTTTTTTTTTACCTGATTGGATAGCTCTGCTGTCGACTGCCTGCGTGTTTAAGTTTTCAGTTATATAATCCAGTTCCTTGCACATCATTACTAGCTGTATTTCATGACAGTCTGTTTGAAAGGGGCAGACTGGAAAAAGGAAAGGAGGTAAGTGTTTCGTTTTCAGACATTTTTTTAATGGAAATTCTACTTAAAAATGCAATTTTTATCTCAAATTTATTTCGCAACTTTTGCGTGCTGGGGAGGAGGAATTTCTGTTTCTCTAAACATGAATCAAGACTTTGGGAGAGGCTTGATCGATTGGCACACCGTGAAACAATGAATACATCAAGAGTGCCTTGTTAGTGTGTGCTGTTAAAAAAAAAAAAAAAAAAGTTGGCTGTTAACCTTTTTTATATTGTGCTGTAAAATGAAGCTTATGGCTTCATTTAAATTAAATAACAAATTAAAGGAAAAAAATAATTTAGGCATGGCAGTGACGCAGGAGTGAGTCATGGCAAAGGATTGCAGCCAAGTACTCAATGGAATGGACAGTGCTTCCTTTGCGCTACGTTTCTGACCTAATTCCCTGCCCGACGAGCAACTGATGCGTTGGAGCTCTAGCAACATAGTGACCATTCCAGTTCTGAGGATGTCAGTCTGACTCGCTTCTCTGTCTTGCTCAGTGCATTTTGGGTGTGGTATACATACCTGTGCAGTTTGCAAGTTTCCCAGTTGTCACGAGTCTGTTACCTTGTTTATGAGCATAAAATGCAGGAGCGTAGCTTAGTCAATAATATTAAGGTGGTACGAGGCAGGGGCTTCCTACCCTGTGATGTAGAGAACCAAACAACCTTTGGCAAAGCCAATAGATCTCTCTTATGCAAGAAGTATTTCCTTTGCCAATGTGTCTTATCTATGTTGTGCACCAGCATGGCTAAAAATTAGTGGCGTAGAGGAAAATGGAGTGTTGTAGAGTGGAGTAGTATGTCAGTCTAATGGAGTAGAGGGAGTGGCATGGAGTGGAGGGGCATAGTATGTCGTAGAGTGGATGGTGGCATTGTGCCGTAGAGTTTCTTGGAGTGACAAAAAGTGGAATGGCATGTCATAAAGTAGAGGGGCATAGAGTGGAGTAAACTGGCATGCAGTGACATAGAAGGAATTTATGCAGAGTATAGTAGAATAGAGTGGCAGGATATAGAATAGAATAAAGTGGCTTAGAGTGGAGTAGGGTGGAGTGTTGTAGAGTGCAGTGCCATAGAGTGGAGTACAGCGGCATAGACCAAAGTGGCATAGAGTGTTGTAGACTGGAGTGGATTGGAGTGTAATAGAGTGGAATGGCTTAGAGTGTCATAGAGTGGAGTGTCGTAAAATAAAGAGGCGTAGAGTGGTGTAGCATAGAGTGGAGTAAAGTGTAGTGGAGTAACTCAGTGTGGTATAGAGTGGATCAAAGTGTTGTAGAGTGGAGTAAAGTATTGTGGAATAAACTGTCATGGAGTGGTATAGAGTGGCCTGTAGTGGAGTGGCATAGCATGTTGTGGAGTTGAGTGTCAGAGTGTCGTAGAGTGGAGTGGCGTAAAGTGGAAAAATGTATGGTGTGGTAGCACAATGCCATTACAGACAACACATTTTGAAATGAAGTGACCATTACATTCACACATACATTTTTACTGATAAAACTATAAAGCACAAAAACGATGTGTGGAATAGCATCAGATAGTGTATTGATTTGTTTTGATCATATTAAAATATTTGTCTGCACCACCCTTCAGCATTACAAAACCATGTGCGTCATTTGTGCTTTCCTAATTCTGATATATTCTGAAATATTTGCACAGTTCGTTTACAGACATTTCAGTTTGTTAGAAAAAACACCTTTTCTTTCCCACCCCTATTATCCAGCAAGATTGTCACATAAATCCGCACACTTTGAAGTCAGTGAAGGAAGATGAAACATCATTAACACATTTTAAAGGCCTATTTCCAGAAAGTGAGCGCTTGTGGAAGAATACATGGACCAATAGTAAACAGGCTATGCTCCGCAGGAGAGTCAAAGACGTACTGGATATCCTAAATCATTTAAAGCTAGCAAATGCAAGCTAGCAAACGCAAATAACAAACCACAAAGCTAACGGTAAGCAATGGATAGAATGCATGCCCAGGGAAGTTTTCAGAATTTCTACAAGAAGTCTTTTTGCAACCAGACAGCTGTGCTGTCTGGTAGGCTTCGAGCAAAAGATGACAGTGGGTAAGCTGTGGCATGGTTTGGGTTGAGGTTGAAGTAGAAGAATTAGTTTGGAGTTTGAAAAAGTATGGAACATTCTTGGTAGCATTAATAATTAGGTAAAACCCATAAGCTGTCAAAACCATTTAACATAATCCTAACCAACAACGTGCTTCAAAGACCAGTTGGATTATAAATGCTAATGACAATTACATAGGCCAAGCACATGACACAGTGCCTCTTTTACAGAATATCACATTGCAGTCGTATATACACATAGCATTCACTTGCATGTGTGTTTGCAGACGAGGTATGACATTGAGCCACTTAAGTATTATGTAGTGTGCTTACCTTGGGTGACTTAATTTTATATTTTTGATTTGTTGTTTAAAATAGGTCATATTTAAAAAAATGACCAGTGCAGGATCACAGATCAAAAAACTATGAAGAGCATATTTGAGATCCAAATGTGCACTGAGGTAAGCTGAAAGAAATGTATCAGTTACAAATGACACCTTATCTCTGATGCTTAGATCCTGCCACCACCATCAGCCCCAGCTAGACATTGAGCTAGGTATTCAGCCCTACCTGATATTCACAGTAAAAGTATTTGCAGGTTGGCCAGTGTTATTGTTTTACCAGTACTCAAGGAGCTCATCTCTGAGATCACTGTCTGATGCGGCAGCAGCCTGCACATAGCACCAGTGAAATAATCTGGAAGGTAGATGGTGTTGTCCGCTCCAGCCCATTTCCTCAGCACAGGAATGTAGTGCAACAAGATGAGGCTTTTAAGTAGCCCAAGCTCAGCAGCAGACCAGGGCTGAGTGTGTTTCGCTGTCGTATAATGTCCAACATGATGGAGGTAGGGAAGAAGACTGGGTACAAGATAGGTGGGTAGAAGGAAAAGGGGGGTATTTAGTGTTTACTAGATGAGGGACATCTGCCAGAAGTGCCTTATCCGCTCTGTTTAGAGAGTATGCAAATCGGTGGTATATCCGAGTCAGTGGTTGCTGTTGCTCGGTACTTAATTCTCAGTACGACTCTAAAGAAAGTTTGCTACACGGTATCACTGTTGTCTTTGGGATGAGCTCAACAGTTAGTTGTTTAATCATTCAGTTTACATTAAAATGAATATTACCGGCGGCTGGCACCATTCTTACACCTCTGGGTGGCTGGAATAGTCTGAATTGGCACACTTGTAGGAGTGCGGTGCTCAGTAGTTGTGTTGGTTCTGCCATTGGCAGGGGCAGTGGATGGTGCAAGGTGCAGTGCCCTCTTCAGAAGGGCCCTGACACTTACCTTTTTATAAGTAAAGCACTACTGCGAATGCATACATACATTTGTATGCACTTAAATAGGATGAATGAGGGCATATGACAATTTTCGGTCAATGGCATGCATCCACCAAACTTCTCTTGTTGAGGCAGGGCAGTAAGCTTGCTATGCAGAGTCCCTACTGCTGTAAAGCTTATCACCTGAACATTCGTGGATCGTTGTCATTTTCCCCAGGACTACTGGATCATCTCCAACCTTACAGCTTTCCTTTACTGAATGAGCATCTGCAGGCTCCAGTGTGCAGTGGCAGGCGCTCCTGGACTCTTCACTTAGTGCCTCATTTTGGGGGATGCTTCTCTGACAGCAAACAGCTCTTCAGCAATCAGACAATCAGCTCTCTCGGGTAGAACTGCGTTCCTTGCGTCAGTGGAACACAAGGAGCTTTGCGTTTCTCAAACAGCACTATCTACAATTCTAGTCCAGTTGGTGTCCGTCCAGATAAAGGCATTCATGACTGGCAAACTAATAGTTTTTACCTATCCACACAATTCTGACACACTGGGTGCTGTCTCTGTCTGACTGACTGCCTAACTCTCCCTCTTCCTCGCCAAGTCCCCCCCCCTTCACCCCCCCCGCCCATTTTCCATCCATATAGCTCCCCACACTCCATGGTATACTCTCGCTGAATAATAAATGTTTTCTGTCGCCAAATTCAGTGCTACTTATTTTATCAACCGTAAAGGATGAATGTCTAAAAGACGGTGAAGGCGGGACTGGCTGGGCCGGTGATGCCGCCCTATTCGCTAGAACATCTCAAAGTAGTCCTCTTGTACTTGACATTTATTCACTTACTGAACCTCTGTTTGTTTGTTTTTTATTGTTTACGGAGACTAGTGTTGCTTACTTGTCCCGTGCCAGGCGCCTCCCTGCTCCCCCTGTTAAATTGCTTCAGCGCCACAATAATGCCCACTCATGTGGGGTTCTTAAAATGTCTATGGGACAAGTGTGACATGGCAGCAAGGATAAAAAGTAAATATTGGGGTGCCCTGCATTACAGAGTAAGGCAGAATAAGATTCCATCCAAAGGCGATTAAAAGGTAGAGACAGTGCTGTGACTGAAGCGTCTTGTTTTGGCAAGGATTTTGTAGACCATTGGGACACACATTTTAATAGCAGTTTTATTTACTTTTGTTTCGCTTGGAGTTCCTGCATAATGTGCACCAGTATTTAAAAATACACCGAGCAAAATACATTTTGTGTGTTGACAGCTGGTAAAAAAATATATAGGTTCGGTTTAATATACTCGATACATAACTGTCTATAGTTGTTGTTATTGTTCCATTTGCAGACATATAAGTATAACTTGCAGACATTTTGAACTGCAGCACGGGTATGTGATCAAATGTATCAGTCTTTGAGGGATGAGCATGTATGTTAAATTTAAAAAAGAAAAGTGTCTATTTACGAAAGTAAATGTAAAAATATGGGCACAGTTTACTGTCTCCGGCTGAACCTATTTTTATGTTTAGTGACTATTCAACAACGTTCCCGGTAATAAGACTGGACCCTGCACCAGATGTAGGTTTACAGGCGGGAAGGTCGGGAGACTTTTCCCGCTGCTCCTATCCTGGAAGGCCTCAAAGTGGGACTAAAGCAAATACATTTTTCTTTTTTTTCTCCTTGTGGAAATTTTCTTCACCTGCACCCCACCAATCGGGATGAGTACTCTCTAGCAAACCTAGAAAGGGTAGTTAGAATGGTATGGGAATGTCCACAAACGAACAATTTGTAGCTGTTCGCAAATTTCGAAGGCAAAACATGCATTTGCATGCAGTTTCAACCCCTTGTGTGGGAATTACGAGTATGGACATCATGCTTGTGGTGGAGATCTGCACCATTTAAAATTTTATGCCAGTCAGGAATCCCTTTGTAAATGGCAGGCGAGCTTAAAAAAGGCAAATTTATCCCTAAACGTAAGTTTAAGTTCAAATTTACCTACCTATGTGATCTACAAACCTAAAAAGAAAAAAAAAATACGAAATCTCACATATTAAGGTGCTTTCAGTTTAAACAAAAAAAGCAGAATAACCTTGGGTGCCACGGATGTGTTGGAGGCTTCCTCAGCACCAGTGCTCGGGTGCTGCGGACTGCTCCAGCACATGCTGGCACCAGACGCAGGTTACCCCTCTGGTTTCCTTTTATTCACTTTAGCCTGGGGAGCTGGGGAAGAGCTTCACCAGCAACTGAGGCTGTTTTTTTTTTTCGCTCTGAAATGATGATCGGCACGCATGGGTGGTAAACATTCAGAAACCTCAAGGAGCCACAAAATACCTACCACCCAGCGTTCCCTCAGGTGTCCTGATAAAAATGCTACCAAACTTGTGTGACTTGGCCTAGTTCCCCTGACAGATACAAATCAAACCAGGGTCAATCGCTTCGCAAGACTCCCATTGACCTTGGTTTGATGTGTGCCTGTAGCGTGCACTAGGCCCAGCCACACAAGTGAGGTAGCTTTTTTTTTTTTTTTTGTGACGTGGGAGAACAGTGGGTGATAGGAATTCTGGGTATTCCTGCTGTTTCCAGAGGTTTATGACACAGATGCAAGGAAAATGTGCAATTTTAGGCTAAGTAGGAGGTTTCTAGTGCATTGTGGGTAAGAAAACCTTGTGGGATCCACATGAGGCATACCACCCTGGACTTCCCTGGATGTCAAGTTTTCAGAAATGTTTGAGTTTTGTAGATTGCCCTGGTTGGCCGTCGATCTCTGGACAGAAAACGGCCAGTACACCCACTGCCAAATCAGATCATTTTTGTGACATGAAATGTCTCCTCATTGTTATTTTGGGACCTTTCCTGATGCGGGCACTAGCTCTACCCACACAAGCGTGCTACCATTTTTATTGTGAGGCTTAGGAGAAATGAGTGGCTCCTCCACTGGTTACAGAAGCCTTCCTCATAAATGTTAGGAAAATGTTTTTTTGTCAAACTTTGGGGTTTGCAGGGGCTTCTGTGCAAAAAAAAACCCAAAACTTTTGAGAGCCATGCAAGTCTTCCCCACTCTGGATTCCCCCAGGTGCCTGGTTTTCAAAAATGTACAGGTTTGCTAGTTTTCTCTAGGTGCCGGCTGAGTTAGAGATCTAAATCCACAGCATGCCACATTGCAAAAAAAAAAAAAAAAGGTAAATTGTCAGTTGATAAATGTGAAGTATCCATGTTGTGTTTTTGTGGCCTTTCCTGTTGTGAGCACTAGCCATACTAACAGGAGTGAGGCACCATTTCTTTGTGGGACGCTTGAGGGCAAAGCTGGGTGGTAGAAAATTTGTTGTTCCTCCTTGGGTTATAGATGTTTTCTCACAGAAATGTGAAGAAAATGTGTGTGTTTTTTTTTTTTTTTTTAAGTAAAAGTTTGAGGTTTGCTAGTAAGAGAACCTTGTGAGACCCACCCAAGTTGCCCCACCCTGGATTTCCCTATGTGTCTAGTTATAAAAAAAAAATCTATAGATTTGCTAGGTTTCCCTAGGGATCTGCTGGCTGAGCTACGGACTACATTCCACCCCTACCCACATTGTAAAATGGGTCAGTTTTGAGTGGGAAATAATGTGATATGTCGTTGTTGTGTTTAGGGCCCTTTCCTGTCGCAGGCCCTACGCCACACCACACAAGTGAGGTACCATTTATATTGGGAGACGTGGGAATACAGGATAGTAGAACATTTGTTATTACCCATTTGATTTCTCTGCATTTATGCCCTCCAAATTTAAGACCGTGTGTAAGAAAGAATACATTTTGATAAATAACCTCTGAATCATATCATATATATAGTATAGGTACCCACAAATTCAGGGATGTACAAATAACCAGTGCTCATGAACTCTGTATCTGGTGTCTATTTCAGAAATATATAGGTTTCTTTCATAATCATTTTTTACTCTTTATATTTAACCATATGATTTGGTCTAAACCAGGTACTCACAGAAAAACCATTGTACGGTGCGGTTCAGTTGTTGGCTCTGGATACCTTGGCTTCTTGTAGAACCTACAAACCCTAAATATATCCCAGCAACCAGAAAGGTGTTATGGACTTAGTGGTTTATTGCTTTTGTAAATCGGCCATCGTGACTAGAAGTTACAAATTAAAACATCACAAATGGCTGTTATTTCCTACTCATTTTCAATATTTTATTTCAATAGTTAGCTTCTTTGAAAAACCATTGAAGGATCTACACATGAGCCTTTGCTACATTTTGAATTTTGTCAACCTTTAAGAAATCTGTAGCTTTCCCAGATCACCTATGGGTTTTACCATAGTTTTCATCACAAACTGGAAGTAGGTTGAAAACACAAAAATTCTGAAAAAGTGGCTACCTCTTTTTAAAATGCCAAAACGGTGGTAAAAAGTAGTTTTTTTTTTTTAATTGAGCTCTGCATGTTCCTGAAAGCTAAGAAAATTATGACTTTAGCACAGCAGACCTTTGGTTGATTCCATTTTTTAGGAAAAAAACTGTAGCTTTTTTTGTGGAGCACCTTTTTCCTATTTTTCCTAAAACATTGCCATATTTTGACTATTTTCTCATTTCCATCCAGGATGATCCACAAAGCGTGGATACCTTTGAACTCCCCAGCATGCTGGAAAAACAGATTGCAAATGTGAGTTGGGTGCCTTATGTTGAAAAAAAGTAATGGAGGCCTGAGAGCGAACTACCCAAAATAGCCAAAATAGGGCTTAGCATTCTGGGGAAAAGGCCTAGCAGTGAAAGGGATAAAATATCTTAACTCTTTCTGAATAATACATAAGCATGTCAGGTGATCTGGAGTGTTTGGTGGTCACCCAGAATTAGATGTTTCTGTGTAGCAGTATTTAGTGTTTTATTATGAATCACTATAAGAACCTTATTTTAGTACCTTTGCAATATATTTTGTGGTGCATCCTATAATGATCATGCCTTTAACATATCTTGAAAGCTTTGTGCTTCCAGGATGACAGTGTCTTTTGTAAAGCACTCTGATACACCTTCAGGTCTGGCTCACACTAAATAAAACTGCAAAAATCAATAAATAAATGGCTAAGTGGAGCTATGTGGCATACAATATACGGTATCCCTGTCAGAATATGTATCCTGCCCATGTTTGTCTGTGAAACTGCAATACTGTTTTCTAAATTAGTGTGGCTTCATTCCTGGAGCTGTATTACGGGAAGTGCATGGGGGCACAACAGGTGTGTGTACCCAATTTGTACACCACTGAGACACTTTGGTATTACAGACTGGGAAGCAGATGCTTGTGCTGCCACTTATAATATGGATGGCTTTCGTATATGTAGTGCCAGCGGTATCTTGAGAAGGTTCCCTCATTTGTGTGGGGATGGCCCATGAAAGTGGGGGATATTCTCTTTGCGCTTATGCCATAATGCGGACATGGGTGCATAGGCAAATATGCCCTTAAGTGTGGCACACTGTAAGTGTGCCTCATGAGTGCATCTCTGGAGGAGCAGAGGTGTTCCCATGAATGCCCCAAACATCACCTGCAGGTAGGTGCTGCCACTTTCTGCACCAGCCTGCAGGGAATCTCTGCGCTTTCTTTCAATTGCAGGTTGCCGCCTACACAGAAACACTAAGCGGCTTGGAAGCAGCCAATCTGTATTTCACTGAATGCACTACCCCCGCAGCAGTGGGAGTTTGTCACTGCCTTGGTGGCAGTGCATTCATGTAATAGGGCGCACTATCCCAGTCTGCGTGAGTCTACGTATTATTTGGTCTTTGGTCCATTCTCTTCGTACATGCCTAGTTGCCTTCTTTAAATGTGACATCATGTGGATATTGTATGGATGTATATTAGATTCTGGCAATGTTCATTCACAATGTCTAAATATACATTATTTAGTGCGCTTGTCAAGGCCTGATTGGAAACCAATTCAGTCATGGTTAAAATGTGCAAACCAGTGCCACCTTGCAAGAGAACAAAACTTCAGTAAAGCTATGAGGGCACGGTAGAGTCATGGCAGGTTATTGTACTCTGAAAGTAGCCCCCTGTCCTGCAGTCTACTGGGGATATGCCAGTTGCAGAAAGGCCAGCATAGCTCTGGCAATTGTACATTGTTAGGGTCAGAATGCATTTACATTAAATCTGTGTTTGCTGTTCAGAATATACTTTCATTAAAGTAAATGTACAGTTCATTAAACGCATTTCATATGTTCATATGTTACAGATCCTCGGCCACGCAATACCCATTAGGCTAAAAGGGCTTCAGCATGTACCGTTGTGTGCCATAGCCAGGGCTACTCCAAGTTAAAAAGAAACAGACTTACAGAATTCTGAGCTAGAGCTGAGGCCTGAGTCAGCCATGTTTAAAATGTTTTTCCTGGCTTCCAAAGGCTAATTCCTAGTTGTGAGGCTTTGTTGGATTTTCTTCACGTTCCCTGTCCATCCTAATCAGTCCACTTGCAAAGTAGCCGTGACGTTAGCCATGACTTGAGAAGGGGATATATCAATAGGGATGAAAACCCTTTGTAACACTTCCAGCCTCTCTGTGGGGTACTGAACACTCAGATGAGTAGCACAATACACTTGTAGGGAGGGGAGCGAGTGGCTGGTAGTGTGGTATTTGTTGTGATCCTACTTGGGAAGCATTTGGTGCTCCGAGTTACTGACGAGGAGTTCCCTTATCTTGCCTTAGTGCCTAGCAGTGTGATGCAAAAGGAGGTGTGAGAGACACGTGTGCACATGTAAGAGTACAGTGTTATGGGTGCAGGACTTTTGGAACAAGGGTATTAATATAGACTAGATGATACAAGTATAAGGGCAAATGTTATGGGTGGAGGACCAGGGGTATAAGGTTTATGATACTGGGTTACTGGTGCATGGCCAAGGGTGCCGGGCTAGAGTTATGGGGAAGAGAGAAAAGGGCATATCTTTTAGGGCTAGGGCTGCAATGCAAAGGGTGCGTGGTTATGGATACAAGGCGAAGGCTATGGACACAGGATTAATACTGGGCTAGTGGTACAGGGCTAATTGTACACAATGAAGAGACATGTGTAGGGGGACAATATAGGCTAAAGGATACATAGATGAGGGTGCCTAGCTAAGAGAGTAGGTTGTGCGTTGATGTTTCAGGGCTAAGGTTACAGGATGCCGGGAAAGAGCACATGATTTAGGATATATGGTCCATGTTTATGGTCATGAGGAAAGCAATACTGACCCCCAGGAGCAGCATAGACATTATGGCTGAAACATGTCGACCTATACCAGGGATATGAGAAGTCAGTAGTTCCCCGCTACGCATCCACCAGCGCTTTTATTTCTTGTCCAAAGGTACCATTATTAAAAAGTACACCAGTAAGCTGTAAGACAATGTTAATTCACCTCCTTTTCTCATCTGAGATAAAAAGAAAAAAACATGCTCCGCTGTAATCAAACGGAGAAACACACCCTTCGATGCGCTAGGTGTCTCGGGTGGGACTCCAATGATGAGGCATGCCACCAACTAGGTTGGGTGAAGGATCTTTTTAAATAGACCTAAAGGTATTTTTTCCACACCTAATGTATGGGGCATCTGAAAGGAACCTGTTAGCGTGCTTGCTTCTCTTTGTTGGAGATGTGGCTACAGGGCTAAATGTACAGGATTGTGGGTACAGGGCTATAGGATTTGGGTACACATGACTAAGGCTACAGGATTATGGCTATGGTGCTGAATGTACAAGCTTAATGACTATGGGTACTGGGATAACAATACAGAGCACAGCCTGCATAGTCATTGGTGCACAATCCTTGGTTCTGGGTATATAATTATGACTAAAGAGCTAAGGGTACGGGGTCATGGACATGGAATAAGGGTTTTGGGACAGAATAAAGGGTTAAAGATACAGAATTATGGACACATGACTAAGCTTACAATGTGCAGAATGCCTTGTCATGGATAGAGGGAAAAGGGTGCACTTCTAAGGGTACACAGTTATGGCTACAGAGTTAAAAGTGCAGGGCTAAGTGTGCAGTCATGGAAACAAAGCTAAGGGTTATAGTTACATACATCTGAGCACAGTGGCGTACAATTGTGGCTACAAGCCTAAGAGTGCACATCTAAGACAACAGAGTCCCGAACACAAGGTTAAGGGTGCAGGGCTTAGAGTACAGGGTTATGGACACAGGGTGATGAGTAGATGTCTAAGGGTTGAATTGTATTGTTATCATTCAATAGTGCTTCATACCTCTGAGTGTGGCAGGGGTGTGGAATTTATTAAAATATCTACTTGTCCACGGGACAGGTTGCTTCTCAAATCTACTTGTCCTGTAAAAAGATCTACTTGTCCCTTTGGTGCCATGTAGTGTGGCGCCAAATTATGGCAGCAATCTCATTATGTAAGAGCTCTGATAATAGCCTCTCTGATTATGCCAGGGCTACTACCATAGTAGGGCTTGAATACTTGCAGTTTCAATCCCTACTGTAGCAATTTCCTTATTTTTCCACCTTTCTGCAGATCTGCATACTGGGGCTGGAGGAAGCAGTAAGCAATAGTTCCAGGGCTGGAATGCCTTTGAGTCTGCAGACCTACTAACCTGCATGTTTTAAAGATCTTCACCAGCTTCTCTCTAATATTTTCCCATAATAAGAAAGGTTGGACATTTACTCCTGACAATGGCAGAATTAGAACTTCTTCCAGGGTTGGGAAGAAAGTGGCTGGAGGGAAAATGAACTTGCAAATGCTCAATAGATTTTCACATAAGCAAATCTACACATGCGTATTTACCCATGCTAAAATACAGTTCACAAATATTTTATAGGGGTACGACATATACCATGGGTGCACTTTTGTGACTTTCTTTAAGAATTTGGGGCCACATGTAGGTAGGTTCAGATTTGCGACCCGCAAATTGCGAGTCGCAAATCCGAATGTAGGATGGTGTCCCTGACACAATCCGTGATTCGCAAGGGCTTCGCAAATGCACACCTCATGAATAATCATGAGGTGGGTCGCAATTTGCGACCCCCTTGCGAATGGCGGCCTCACAGGGATGGTGGCCTGCTGGAGACAGCAGACCACCATGTCTGTGACTGCTTTTCAATAAAGCAGTTTTTTTTTTTTTTTTTTTAATGCAGCCCGTTTTCCTTAAAGGAAAATGAGATGCATTACAAAAACGAAAAATTAAACGTTTTCGTTTCATTTTTTCAGAGCAGGCAGTGGTCCTGCGGACCACTGCCTGCTCTGAAAAAATGTTTACAGTGACATTCACAATGGGGAAGGGGTCCCAGGGGGACCCCTTCCCTTTTGTGAAAGTGTTAGCACCCATTTGAAATGGGTGCAAACTGCGATTGGCTTGCGCCCGCGTTCGCAAAACAATCCTACATTGCACTGCGAGTCGCAATTAGGAAGGGAACACCCCTTCCTAATTGCGAGTCTCAAACCCGTTTTGCGATTCGGTAACCAGGTTACCGAATCGCAAAACTGGGTTTGTGCACTGCAATGTGCTTTTTGCACGTCGCAAACAGCGAAAGTCGCTGTTTGCGACATGCAAAAAGCTACCTACATGTGGGTCTTGGTCCCTAATTAGGTCTGGTGTTAAAGACATTTTGTTTTTATTAAACTTCTATTTCTCTCTCTTTCGGCTGGCTTTACTGTGAGTGATCGCATTCTTCTCTTCCACAAGGAGCATATTGGCCCACAAAGTAGTTTTGTTCAGTGTCAGGAACTACAGTGGCAATCAGTGACGTAACGAAACTGGAGGGTGCCCCTCTCCAGACTCACTCAGGGCAGGTGCTGTGCTGAAGGGGCCCCCTGGAGGGCGGCTGCTGGGCCTTTGTTATGCCACTGGTGGCAACGTGTGCTTTTAGAGTTCAAAAACGTTTTTTTTTTTTTTTGCCGGTGTTTGTTACAATGTTGAGGGCCTTGTAGCTCCCACAACAATAAAGTGTTACAAAAGCCATGTCAAAACAAGACACGCATTGATGAAACTAAAAGACTTATAAAAATATGTCAGATCAGTTGGCTTTGTCAGTGTTTGTTTATTTTCATGCTTCCCATAATCGTGTTGAAAATGGTTACACTGATTTTCCATTAGAAATATTTTTGGGAAATACTAGCATGCATCAAAACATTTTACTAAATGACACCTCATTTGCATCTAATCAGAGAGCATTCTGGGAGCATTATACTTAGCCTCATAGCCTAAACTTTTCAAACATGTGTATACACGTTTTTTTTATTTGTACTGGAACCAACGTCAGTAGTGAAGTGTGACCTTAAAACATTTATTTACAGCACTCACCCTAATAATGAAGGTTTTCAAATAATGAACCATAAATACAAGTTCGAACAGCATTATCTTTTGGAAACACATTACCTCAACTGTAGAGAGTTCCACTCTCTGTAAACAAGCAGCCAAAGGGTTTGTGCTGCAGAGGGTTGGGCCTACTTGTCCCAAGGACAAAGTAAACATAAAAACTTGTTGCCCTTGACCCCAAACAAGATGTCCCGGGCGTCGGGCGATAGGAATTCCACATCCCTGTGTGGTGCCGCTGGGTAGCAGGTACAGTATAGGGTAATACACAGCAGAGTTTTTTTTATTTGTTGGAATCCTATGTGAGAAGCTTCTGGGTGTTGTGCATGAGGGACCAGAGGGGTGCACTTACTTTGGGGCGCAGCACATAGCAGTGTGATGAGGGAGATTGTGTGTGAGGATTGCAAATAATAATAGTTGGGACTGCAGCATATAGACAGCTACTTCAGCACTTGGGTAACCAAAGAGGTAGTGGGGCATTGTGTCAATTTCTATCAAAACAGGAGTAATCAGAGGTGGCGCTGTAAACCATTTACCCATCTGGCAACATGTGCATAGCATCCTCGGGCCTGGAACGGACGGGAGGGGCGGAAGGAAAGAGGATAGAAGAGGTAGGTAAAGGAAAGAAGGGGGTAGAAGAAGGAAGATAGGACATAAGAAAGAGGAAGGGGGAGGAAGAGAAGGGGCGGTGAGAGATAAGGAGGGAATGGGGAAGGGAAATGAAGGGTAGAGGAAAAGGCAGGAGCGATAGCTAATGGACGTGAGGTTTGGAAGATTGGGAAGGGAGTAGGAAAGGATAGAAGAGGTAATGTATGAAGGGAAGGGGTAGAGGATAGAAGACAAATGGAAAAAGGGGATGGAGGAAAAGGAAGGGTAGAAGAGGAGAGATAGGGAATTGAAGAGGTGGGCAAGGGAAAAGGGAAGGGGGAGTAGAGAAGGAGGGGATGGGAGAGGAATGCTAAGGATTGAAAGGGGAGGGGAAGGATGGGGGAAACGAAGGGAAGGTGAGTGGAATGGGGAAGGCATTGCAAGGGTATGTAACTGGGGAAGTAAAGGAAATGGAAGGTGGGATGGTAAACGAGAAGAGTAGATAGGGTGAAGGATATTCAAGGGAACAAAAGGGGAGAAGACAGGAGAAATACAGAAGGAAAATGAGGGTAGGGCAGGTGAGAGGAGAGATTGGGAATTAAAGTAGTAGGTAAGGGTAGAGGACAGGACGGGCAAGATGGGGAGGGTAGGACATGGGAGAGGAGAGCTAAGGAATGGGTGGAGAGGAGTTAAAGAAAATGGAAGAGGAGAGATAGGGAAAGAAAGAGAAAGGTGAAGGATAGGAAAGTGAAGGGGTTGGGATAGTAAAGGGGATATGGATGGAATGAAAAACGTAGTGTAGGAAGGAAAGGGGTGGGCTGGGGATGCAGAGAAGAGGGAGAGGATGGGAAGGGAAAAGAATGTAAATACAGAGAAGAGGAGCGATGAGAGATAGGAAAGGAACAATCAGGGGATGGAAGGATAAAGGAGAATACAGGAGAGATAGCAAATGAGAGGTAGGAGAGTGAAGGGGAAACGGGCTGGAATGGAAAGGAAGGGGAGGAGAGGACAGAAGACGAGGTGAGTGGGGGAGAGAACGAGGGGTTGGAAGGGTGGAGGAAAGGAGAGAGTGGAAAGGGGCATTTATGGGATGAGTATAGAAGAGGTAGTGTAGGAAGGCAAGGGATGGGATGGGTAAGTGGAGGGGAGATGCGAGATGGGGAAGCAAAAAAAGATGGAGAGGCAAGATGGGGAAGGGCCAGGAGAGGGGAGGAGATGAAAGATAGGGAAGGGGAGTGCGGAGGAGAGAATATATAGGTGAAGGGAGGGCAGAGGAGAGATAGGAAAGGGTATGAAATTGAATGGGAAATGATAGAAGAAGTATTGTAGGTAAGAGAGGGGAGTGAAGAGGCGAGAGATAGGGAGGGAATGGGGAAGCAAGAGGACAGGAGAAATGAGGGCAGGAGAGGGCAGGATAGATAGAGAAGGAAGGGCATTGGAGGAGAGGAGCCAAAAGATAGGGAAGGAGGGGCCAGGAAGAAGAGGAAAGAGGACTGGAGAGATAGGGAAGAAAAGGCAGGGGGCAGAGGACAGGAGGGAAAGAAGAGGAGGAAATGGGAGAGAAGTGGAGTGGGAGAGAAGCAATGGAAGAGGAGGGGTTGGAAGTCTGTAGGAGAGAAAGGAGATGTGTTAAGGATAGGAGGGTTTGGACGGGTATAAGAGGGAAGAAGAGTAGGGGGGTTGGAAGGGTAGAGGAGTGGAAGAAAGGAGAGAGTAGGGAAGAAGGGGATGGAGGGAAAGGAAGGGGGAGAAGAGATAGGCACGAAGAGGAGGGGAAGGGAGAAAAGAGAAGAGACGGAGAGAGGAGAAATAGGGAAGGGAAATGAAGAGAACAGGAAAGGGTGTAGGAAGCTGGCCTGGTGTGTGTGGTGGACACCTGGACCTTGTATAGGGTGCTCAATCCATAGGTCACCTATCAGTGAGGTGTAGTCAGTGCTGAGGAATCCAGGGTCTCTAGAGGTAGCTGTGGATGAGCAGGCAAGGCTTACCCAGGAGACCTGCAAAGCGTATGTAATACCACATATCACTATCACACATGAAAGAACCACACAGTGTTACAAAAATAAGGGTACTGTATAATATTAACCGAAATACTAGAATACTGAATAGGCAATCTCCCAACTGGAGGTAAGTAAACACACTATTATATACACATTAGCAATCGGTAAAGAGCATAAAAAGCAATAAGCATTGGCAAAAGTATTAGGAAATAGTGTGGGCCCTAGGGGAGGGTCAAATCTTATACACAGAAAGTAGAATGCGAGATACAGTCCCCCACCCA
Organism: Pleurodeles waltl; assembly: GCF_031143425.1. Taxonomy (NCBI): domain Eukaryota; kingdom Metazoa; phylum Chordata; class Amphibia; order Caudata; family Salamandridae; genus Pleurodeles; species Pleurodeles waltl. The sequence goes on from NC_090445.1 coordinate 1,063,915,926, forward strand.
AGGACATGAAGTCGTTAAAGGGGAGCTGGCAGAACTAGGAACCCCAAAAGGTGAGTACCAGAGTGACGCCGCCCCCACGCCAAGCGACCAGGAGAACAGAGGTAAGTATCTGGTTTTCCCCAAAACTGACAGGAGGACTTAGAAAAAGGCCTGTGCAAGACCCCAACAAGACTGGAAGTACCCAAAGATGGATTCTGATAGAAGAGGACCTGCAAAAGAAAGGGGCCAAGCCCAGTTTGTGATGGACTGTCCAGTTGTGATAGGAGCCACTACCCACCCTTCTGTGGATGCAGGACCAGGTCGATGAGGGACGAAGAAGACCAGCTGTGCAGCACAGGAGATGATGAGGAGTTCCTGAAGTGATGCAGATGGTGTCCTATGCCGTCTGTCGGGTTGCAGTTGGTCAGTGGAGCTGAAGAACCACCAACAAGCCTTGGCAAATGCAAAAGAAGAAGATGAGTTGCAAGGCTGAACAGGATCAGCAAGGCCCAGGGTACTCAACCCAAGGAGGGGAGTTCGGGGTGACCTAAATAGCCCTAAAAGAGGGTTTGGTCATCTGCAAAGTGACCACCTATCAAGAAGGGGCTGTCACGTCACCTGCCTGACGTGGCCACTCAGATGCTTCCAGGGGCCTCTGCACCTCTTGGTTTCAAGATGGCAGAATCAAGTGGCCACCTGGAGGAGCTCTGGGTACCACCCCAGGGGTGGTAATGGACAGGGGAGTGGTCACTCCCCTTTCTTTTGTCCAGTGTTGTGCCAGAGTGGAGACCAGGGGTCCCTGGACTGGTACAAAACGGTTTATGCAAGGAGGGCACCATATGTGCCCTTCAAAGCATACCGGTGGCTTGGGGAAGGCTACCACTCCTCAGCCATGTCACACTTATTTTCAAAGGGAGAGGGTGTTGCCTCCCTCCTCCACAGGAAATCCTTTTTTCTGCCTTCTCCTGCTTGAGCTGGTCAGGTAGCAGGAGGGCAGAAACCCGTCTGTAGGTTGGCAGCAAAACCCTGGAAGACTGGTAAGACCAATATTGGGGGAGGTCCTCTGAGGAGCCCCCAGAGTGCATGGAATCATACAACCAATACTGGCAACAGTATTTGGGTATGATTCCAACATGTTTGATACCAAACATGCTAACAAAGAGGGAGAAGGAGGATTATATAGGGCTGGGTCAGTCCTCCATAGAAGGTTACCCCTTGGTGGCATGCTTCATCTTTGGGCTACCTCCCGTTCTACTGCATAACGAGGCGTGCTACGACCAACTGAATATGTGGTAGCATTTATAGCTTCATCAGTGTGAATACCAAAAGGGATAGGAGTAGTGGGGTCTTAGGTGAGTTAAAAATACCTGCCTCTGGATGGTATTACTAATTTAAGATGTCTCACAGGGCTGGTATGGTTAAAAAGGTGAGTTGGGGGGTGGTATATCAAGTACCTTGCCTCCTAAGCAGTTTACATGTTTCGGAGTCTACCCCTAGACTCCTCATCAGGACCAAGGTGGACTCCCTAGTGTGACTTCTTCTACACCTACCACTAGTGAAAGCACTAATACTACATGCTCTGTGGGATGGTCTGGTACATACAACTAAAATAAAGTAATACCTATTAGTATCGATGTTCTGCTGGAGAACTTTTAGTGTCTACGCTATTAGCCTCCGAGATCCTCCAGGAGGGGTGTGTGCTTGTAGACACACATTCGTCAAAGCGACACTTCTGCTTTTTCGGACCCCGGGGAGGTGAGAATTATGCTGTAAGCGATCGCATTCATATGGTGAAACGGCATCGTTATCAGACGCTGCAGTGGCAAGCACATACGCCTTTGTTACTTGCTTCCCGAACTCTACGGTTAGAAACAGTCAGGTCTATTTCATCGTGTGGATTTCTAACTGAACACCATCAGCCATTCTTTACCTAAAAAGTATACTTAGAGCCTTGAAAAAGTCCGAGAGGACGAAACACGTGTTGGCTGTTTTGTTGCTCATCTATGCCTGTTCATTCTGAGGAGTCAGTTTGTTATTGTAACCTGCTATATACTTTCTCATATGTGGATTCAAACAATTTTGAACTATGATTCAACGACCAATTACTGAGGATTAAACTTTTACACACTAAGTCACCCGACTTTTGGACTCTCTTTGTTTGGAGTGCCCCGGTTTGCTCTTTTCTTAGATTTTGTAACCTACAGCGCTCGACAGAGGTGGTTGTCGCCATCCACCTCTGTATGTGTGCACCTTGAAACCCTCGCTGGTTGGGTTTCTCTGCACCAGGCTGGCACCCGCCACAGGACTTGCTGACGACATACTATTGTGTTTGTTGTTTTTTGTTTCTTGGTTTCAGATGTGCGTCGCTAAGCATCAACCACCTTGTTTCAGTATTGTAGTTGCTCTATATATCACCCCTTTATGGGGAATGCCAAGTGTTTCATTCTGACAGGAGGAGCAGGCAATGCACGGGTTTCAGCCAATTTCTTGAGAAAATCAAACTTTTCAGTCACAAAAATGACCTTGCAATGCACCTGACCGAAGCTCCAATCCTACTAGCCATTCTCCCCTAACAGTGGTCTCTCTTTTCCTTGTGATGCAGAGGAGGTCTCCCCTCCACATGTACCCTGGACCTCCACATTTGCGGCCTGTCCTATCATAAGTCACAGGATTCTGCTTCTGGAAAGGCACAGAGCTTTCACACAAATTTAAAGTGTTTTTTTTTCCCTCAGTCTTCGTTTAAAAGAAATGACATTTTCATCATAAGGCGCATTTTATCAACTTGCTTGACCAGCATCATGTGCGCAACGACCGTTGGACTAAGAGGCTTTTAGCTCCCCCTTCATCTGTTGTGGGCAGGACTTGCAGGGCTGAAGGGCTCGCCATATCCCAAGTATTCCGCGCTCTGCTCCAGACAGCAGTGCTGCCTTTCGTGTCTCTACTTGCATTTTTATGGTCAGTCCTGCATGCGCTTGCGCACGCGTCTCGCTTGCCAGATTCTGTTAACAGGCAGGCATTTGCAATGCAGTGGGTCTCGAGTTTGCTCGAGTTAGAGCTGTTAGCGTTGTCCATACAACTGGACTTTTCTTGCCACATAAATTGAAAATGAAATGTAAAACAGTTGACCTAAGCATGCCGATTTAAAGCTCCACGACAGGCATGAGAGACCAAAGGAAAATGAAGTTTGCTCGCAGTCAAACGTATCAGCAATTATCCATGTAACAGGGTTGATGGCCAAGGCGGTTACAAAACTGTCCCAGGGAGGGACAAACCTAAAGCATTTACCAATGATGATAAAGGATTTTTTAAAGGAAAGCCCATGAACGAGTGATAGTGATGGGTGTGCGGTGGGCGTGGTTAAAAGCCCAGAGATTACAACAGGCCATAGTGCTTGCGCACTCTACCTAAAAAGGGCTTGGAGCCTGCCAGTTGCTAACCATTTGTTGGCTTGCCTGGCACTGTTTTTCACAGCCTTGCAATTCCTCACTGCAGGCCTCGCATCATTTCTGTTCCTCTCTTTGGCGCAGGGACCAAGCACTGATCGATTCAACTTAATTAGTACTCGTCTTCTGCTCCTGATGTGACTGTGGTACTATTTTGCTCTTTTGAATTTCTAGTGCCCTGCAAACAGAGGGAGGTTGACTGGCAAAAACGTGCCCAGCAGGACCAACAAAACTGCAAAGTTTTATTTTCTATCTGTAACTTTTAACTTTCTTTTTTTTTTTTTTTTTTGCCAAGTCTTTTTTTGGGTTGGGGCGTTGTTAGCAAATGATGACAAATATATTGTTCTAAATTTTGCAAAGTGACATTATTTCTTTGTTAATGGTAATTTCCGAAATAATATTTTGACTCATAATAATGCAGTACACACCAATCCACCCGACTCCAATCCAAAATACTCGATTCCACTAACATCTGCCCCACTCCTGTCTGCCCTACTCTATCCGAAAACAATCTGCCCGCTCCAATCCAAAACAGTCTGCTCCAATCCAAAATAATCTGTTCCATTCTGAACTGCCCAACTCCAATTAAAAACAATTTTACCCACTCTAGTTCAAAACAATCTGCCCCACTCCATCCCAAAACAATCAACTCCAGTCCAAAACAATCTGCCTCACTGTAGTCTCCCCACTCCAGTCTAAAACAATTGGCCCCACTCCAATCTAAAACAATTGGCCCCACTCCAGTCTCCCCACTCCAATCTAAATTAATTGGCCCCAATCCGCCTCACTCATTCCAAAACAATCGTCCCCACTCCAGCCCGGAGCAGTGTTCCCCACTCCAGCCCGGAGCAGTGTTCCCCACTCCAGCCCGGAGCAGTGTTCCCCACTCCAGCCCGGAGCAGTCGTAAATCCCAAACAATCCACCCCGCTCTAGTCTGCCCTACGTAAATCCCAAACAATCCACCCGCTCTAGTCTGCCCTACGTAAATCCCAAACAATCCACCCAGCTCTAGTCTGCCCTACGTAAATCCCAAACAATCCACCCAGCTCTAGTCTGCCCTACGTAAATCCCAAACAATCCACCCAGCTCTAGTCTGCCCTACGTAAATCCCAAACAATCCACCCAGCTCTAGTCTGCCCTACGTAAATCCCAAACAATCCACCCCGCTCTAGTCTGCCCTACGTAAATCCCAAACAATCCACCCCGCTCTAGTCTGCCCTACGTAAATCCCAAACAATCCACCCTACTCCAGAACACCCCACTCCAATCCTCCCCAATCCAACCCACCCCATTCCAATCCACCCCTCCCCACTTGAATCCCCACACCCCAAACAAATCCACCTCAATCCAGTCCACACCACCCCAATCAAATGCACCCCACCCTATTCCCATCGACTCCAATCCACCCCACTCAAACCAGCCCACCTCACTCCAATCTGCGCCACTGAGATCCAGTCCCCTCCAATCCATCTCATCCCATGCCAGTGCAATCCCCCACTCCAGTACACCCCACTCCAGTCCCCCACCCCACTTCAGTCTACCCCACGCAGTCCATCCCATTCCAATCCACCTCACTCTATGCTAGTCTAATCCACTCCACCCCAGTTTAGTCCACCCCACCAAACTCAATCCAATCCATCCAGCCAGCCCACACCTCTCCAGTACCCCACCACACTCCAAACCAGTCCACCCCACGGCGCCCTGCTTTAGTCCAGTGCGCCCTGCTTTAGACCAGTACGCCCTGCTCCAGTCCCATCCAACCCTACTCCAATCCTCCCCCTCCAAGCCAGTCCACCCACTCCAGTCAACCCCACTCCACCCACTCTAATCCAGTCTACCTCAGTGCAGTCCACCTCAACCCTGTCACTCTAGTCCAATCCACCCACCCCAAATCAATCTAATCCACTCCACTACAATCCACCCAGTCCATTCCTCCTCACCCCATTTCAGTCCACCCCACTATATTCCAGTCCACACCATTTAGTCCACCCACTCCAATCCACCCCACTCAATCCGCCTCACTCTACCCCAGTCCAGTCCACCGCACACTACCTCAATCCAGTCCACCCCACTATCTAAATCCACTCTAACCCACTCTACCCTATTCCACTGCACTCCACAATACACAGTCCACTCCACTGCAGCCTAGGGCACTCTCTGCCACTGAACCATTGAACAATACTCAACTCTACGACACTCTACTCCCGCTACTCGACTCTGACACTACAGCAACAAAGGCACTCTTCTACACTCTACTTTGACACTCCACACCATCAACTTTAAGCCATGCTGAACACCAACCACACTGGTGTACAACATGGCAAAAACACATTGCCCAAGACATTAGCCCTTGGCTTTGCCAGTGCTCGTTTCAAGTGTCTACAATTCCAGCAGATGCTGGGGAAGAAGGCTCTGAAAAGACGCTGCTGGACCCGCATATGACACATCTACCGCAAACAGCCAGATAAGCACCCAGGGTTTACAGTTTACTGAATTGCATCCCTTGGTCCAAACAGTTTGTAGTTCTTAAACTTGTGCTGATGCTGCAAAACTGGAGATTTGCAGTTGTTAGTCCTGGGTATCCACAGGGGGTCTTCTTTCCCCGACACAGATCGCCACCTGTAATTAATACAAGCACAGGCAATGCTAGTAGGCCTTGCCTTTGGGACTTATTGGCTGTGCCAGTGCTTTTTGGTAATGCCATGCAGCCAGAAGGAAAAAATAAAAAGGCACAATAGCAGTCTTTGCTGATGATCAAGTTATTTTCGTAGGTGCTTGCATGCTTAATAACATATCCAAATGCATCACTGGGCACGTACATGCTTAGGCAATGACACGGTTGGCAATTGTTTTTAAGACGGATCAGTAAATAAAACGTAATTAAATTGCAGGTAGTGCAAAACTGCTTCTTATAAGGTTAAGTGGCCATTGGCAATTTCTGCCATGCTATCCTAAATAAATGAATAAAAAAATCACAGGGGGGTAACAGACCACGGGGGTGCAGGAGAGGTGCAGGTGAGGGAAGATGATCAACTAAAAAGAAACAAGCATTTGCAATGCAGTCGGTCTTGCTTTTGTGAAAGAGCTCTTGGCATTGAAAGCAACAACGTTTTTTAATTAATTTATTTATTTTTTGTATGCAGTTGAGTGATGATATTTACATAGCGCTATTGCCATTTATATGACCTCACGGCGCTGGAAAACCAGAAAATTAGAAATAGGTTATGAGGAAAGCGAGACGAGTAATATGCTGGCTCAAAGAAAAAAAGTAACATCCTGAAAAACACAAACCCTCATAGGGAATGCAAGATTAAGTAAAGCATGTGAAATGTAAGAGGGAACAACATGGTTACCTTAATGTTTTTACACTGATTATTCAGAAATCAATGAGTGTTTTTCCTGTAAAGTTAAGGATGTGACTGTAGGGACCTGTTTCAATGTCAGTTGCTTACATCCTTACAAAAAACAAGCAGAATGGTTTGAAAAGACCACACCCCTAAACACAGAACCATGGTATGCATTTTATAAACTTAAATAAGGAAAAAGCTGATGAGGATCACGTCACGTTTTTCACTCTACGCATTAACCAGGTATTGCAATACCTCCAGGAAAGGTGCACTTCCCTACCTAGGGAAAACAATGGGGGTTACTTACAAGCCCCTTGTGCCCCAGTGCATCACTTTTAATATGGGAAAAAGTGACATGGGCGGCACACGGGCCTTGTAAATAAGCCCCAATGTTCAAAGAAGGGAAGAAAACGAAAGTATTGCTGCTCTGGCAAACTATGTAAAGTGGCATTAATGTGGGTGGTTGTAAATAAAACCAGTCTGCCCTACAGCATCTATTTTAGGACATCCTCATTCCTCACTCCTCGTCCCTACTTCTCTCTATCATCCCTACTTCTCATCCATCAGCCTTGCTTCTCTTCCATTATCCCTCTTTCTCATCCATCTAAAATTATCCCTATTTCTCATCCATCATCCCTACCTCTCTCCCATCAAACATCATCCCTACCTCTCTCCCATCAAACATCATCCCTACCTCTCTCCCATCAAACATCATCCCTACCTCTCTTCCATCAAACATCATCCCTACCTCTCATTCCTGCCTCTCATCATCATCCATCATACATCACTACTTCTCATCCCTAATTATCTTCCACCATCCCTACTTCTCATCCATCTTCCATCATTCCTGCTTCTCATACCTCATCCATCATCCCTACTCCTCATTCCTCATCCCTCAGTCATACGAGCATATTTTCATTTTTGTGACACGCCTTCACAACGATTGGTTGGAAACCGCCAATCAGACTTATGTGAAAGACCTGCATTCTATTTCACTGAAAAACAGCCTTCTCATTGCATGTCCTGGGTGAAGACAGATGAGAGGAAATGCAACTGTGTTTGTTTCCAGTGAATTCAAGGCTGTACAACATTTTTTTATTTTTATTTAAATAAGTGTTTTTCTGTTTGCACGGGCCTCTGCAGAAAGCTCTACTGGTTTGGGAAATACAAGGGGCCCACAGCTTGGGCCATAACTCCGCTCTTAGAGAAAGGGCCATACAGATAATCTACAGTTCAATGAAAACCTGAAAGTATGGATGAGAAGCAGGGATGATGGAAGAGAAGTAAGGATGTTGGATGAGAAGTAGGGCTGATGTATGATGAATGAGAAGTAGGGATGAAGGATGAGAAGTAGGGATGATGGATGAGAAATAAGGATAGAAATAAGGATTAGTAGTAGGGATGATGGATTAGTAGTAGGGATGATGGATTAGTAGTAGGGATGATGGATTAGTAGTAGGGATGATGGATTAGTAGTAGGGATGATGGATTAGTAGTGGGGATGATGGATTAGTAGTGGGGATGATGGATTCGTAGTGGGGATGATGGATTCGTAGTGGGGATGATGGATTAATAGTAGGGATGATGTATGAAAGAAGAGAAGTAGGGACGATGGATGAGAAGTAGAGATGAATTATGATGGGTGAGAAGTAGGGATGACGTATGACGTATGATGGATGAGAAGTAGGAAGATGGATGAAAAGCAGGGATGAGGAGGAAGGAATGAGGATGTCCTAAAATGGATGCTGTGCTGCTCGCTTTGTGACCACTCTGTCTTGTGTTGTTTATTTATTTCCATATTTTGAACCTTTTTTTCTCTCTGTCCTGAGACTGCACTTTGGAATTTAAAAAAATGTCAGAAAAAGATGACATTTTCAGCCAAACTGCTTCTTTCTTTTTTGGATCCATTTCACATGGGACCAAATAAAGGAAAGGAGAGGTACGCAAGGGTAAGAACCATTTGTTGAAGTCATGGTTTTCAGCAAGTTAGGAGGAGCGAGACGGAGACAGAAAGAGAGGAAATAAAAGGGAAAAAGAAGGGGTGGGGCAGCTGCCAGCGGCAGAACAGAAGTGCACATTGTAGGGAGGTGGGCGGTGTGAGATGAGTGTGGTGAGTGGGCTGGGGTTTATCCAATTCAAAGGGGGCTCCTACACTGTGGTGTGGCAGATAAACCCCACGCGATAGGTTGGTTTTATTGTGAGTGGACCAAAGACGACCTTAGGAGCAAAGTTAAACGTTTTCCACTGTTTGCATCAACCAGGTATTGCAGTACCTCTAGGAATGGTGCATTTTCCAAAGTTGGGACAAACCATGTTGTTCAAAGGAAGACAAGAAAACAAAAGTAATGCTTCACTGGCAAACTCTGTAAAGTGGCACTAATGTGTGTGGTTGTGAATAAAACCATTCTGCCCACTTTGCGACCACTCTGTCTTGATTTATTTAGTGGTTTTTTTCTCTTCGTACTTTGAACCTTTTTTTCTCTCTGTTCCGAGGCTGTACTAGCAAAATGTTAGAAAAAGGCGACATTTGCAGCCAAAGTGTTTTTTTGTGTTTTGGATCAATTTCACAGGGGAACAAACAAACGAGAGGAAAGAGATGGTAAGAACTGTTTATTGAAGTCATGCTTTTCAGGAAGTGAGGAGGAGTCAGACAGAGACAGAAAGAGAGGAAATAAGAGGAAGAAAAAGAGAGGGGGGAAGACAGCTGCCAGCGACAGAGCAGGAGCAGTGAACACTGTAAAGAGGTGGGCGATGTTAGATGAGTGTGGTGAGGATGAGGGTGAGGTGGGTGAGATTCATATTATTCAGAACGGGGCCCCTGCACCATGCTGAGGCAGATATGTCTATGTGAACGGTTGGATTTATGGCAAGTGGACCAAAGACGAGCTGAGGAGCAAAGTTAAATGTTTACCACTTTATGCATCAACCAGGTATTGCAGTACCTCAAGGAATGGTTCATTTCCCCAGCCAGGGAAAACCATTTTGTAAAAAAGAAAATTTAAAAAAAAATGAGAAAACAAAAGTAGCACTTCACTGGCAAACATTGTGTGTGGTTGTGAATAAAACCAATCAGCGGTCTTTGTGACCACTCTGTCTTTTTTTTTTTTTTTGTAATTTGACTTTTTTTTTTCCTCTCTGTTTGGAGCCTGAACTTTGTAATAAAAAAAGACAATATTTGCAGCCAAAGTGTTTCTTTCTTTTTTTGCATCCATTTCACATGGGAACAAATAAAGGAAAGGAGAAAAAGACATTTGCAGGCAATGTGTTTGTTTCTTTTTAGGATCCATTGCACAGGGTAACAAATAGAGGAGAGGGTAAGAGCCATTTGTGGAAGTCATGGTTTTCAGCAAGTGAGGAGGAGTAAAGTGGTCAGCTAAGCATGGAATTGCGTGCCGTGCTGATACAGGAGCCGAGGAGCAAAAATAAGAGGGTGCAAGAAAAAACATACATAAAACAAGCAGTGTTGTGGGAGGGAATGGGGGTGGGTGGGGAGACAGCAAAGGGAGATTAAGTGATAGCACTGCAAATGAAGCAGTATTTTATATTACAGTAAAAGATAAAAAAGAAGCAGAGAACTCGGACTGGGGGGAATAGCAGTGTTGTGGGGGAGGTGAGGATGTGGTGGGAGACAGAATAGGGAAATTAAGTGACAGCAGTGCAAATAAAGCAGTTATTTATATTAAATGAACAAAAGGCAGGCAGAGACCTCAGAGAGGTGCTGGGGACGGAAAACCAGTGTTGTGGGAGGGGTGAGGGTTAGGGGGCAGAGGCACAGGGAGTTTAAGCGACAGGATGGCAAATGGCTGCACTAGTGATCAGGGAGAGGGTGGCCAGCAAAACACAAACATGCTCCTGAAGTAAAGAAGCCGCTGGGCATTGCACTGAGCACCGCACCGAAGCGTGGAGTCTAAAGCCCAGCCCATGCATGTCCACCACCCGCAAGACACTGCCTCCTCCTGCGGGACCACTAAAACAATGAAATCGTCATGGGAGACAATGAGAGACACAAAAGAGGGACAATTACGTGTAATACAGCAATACAATGAGAGAGGGCACAGGCAGAGCAGACTGCTACAAGCAGGAAACAACCCATAATGCTGAAAACGGAAGAGGCACGTCATTAAAAGATGCAAAACCTGCGATGCAAATGCCGACGGATACATGAAACGCGGCACAGGCAGAGCAGGCTGCCAAGAGCAGGAAACGACCTGCAATGATGAAAATGAAAGCGGGCGAGTGTTTTAAAAGGCACCCGACCTCCAAAATAAAACACTAATTAAACCAGCGATGTAAACAAACAAGAGAGATAGCATGGAAAAGGGAGGAAAGTCTTGGTATACACAGCAAATGTAACCAGATTAAATTTACAACCCTGTTTACAGCAGAGCTCAGAAAGACAAGCACTCCTCTCCAGTTCTCCAGATGAAAGATAAAGAGTCCCTGACACATCTTAAAATGAAGAGCAGTGTATTTAGATAGTAGTTGGTCCAATCTCCCGGGAGGAGACATAATAGGGTCTCCCATTTCTCCGAGTTAAAGCTATTCGCAGTTGTAAACACCTAACCGGACTTTTCTTGCCACATTAAATGTAAAAAAAAGAGCGCGATCGCGCTGGTACAGTTCACTCGTAGTGAAACCTATTGGTAAAAGTGTAATTATCTACGTAACCGGCAAAAGTACAATTAACTATGTAACAGGGCCTATGTCATGGAAAGCGCTCGACTTCTGCCAAGCGAGATCGTGCTGCGAACAAAGATAACAAGTAGTCCACAAACTGGACGGGAAACAGCGAGCCTCGCATGTTCAGTACTTTGTTTCGCTGCGCTCGAGGAGGGCTAACCACCGGAAAAGGCATGACGTGTGCATGCCTTCCACTAATGAAAGCAAGCAGATTTTAACAGGCAAGCCCAGGAACCAATGAAAGACACTTACGTTACATGGACGGGGCTCCGAGCACTTTTCTAACTCCTAAAGCATCTCGCAAGAGAAACGCATGCACCAGCGCGTGCCTAAAAAGGTGGGACAAAAAGTAAGATTACCTAGTAGCAAGCAAGGATTTTTAAAGGGACACTGGGATATGCATATCATAATGACTGGGTGGAGCTGAACCTCACAAACCATTTACAACAGATTGCTAAGCGACAGCGCAAGCACTGTTTGGCTAGACCTAAAAATGGGCTATGGAGGGAGCAGCAAGCGGGGCAGTAGGAGGGAGGAAGAAACAGCACCTGAGTCTCGTTAGGAGCAGCGGACTGGCATTGATTAAGTTGGCCCAATCGAATCTTGGTCCTTCTTCCACAGCAAGAATCAAAAGTGACATTTTAGATGTACTGCCCAACTAAGACGGCTGCAAAATAGAGTGATGCTGGTACAGACAAATGGTTAGCAATGCGCAGGCTCAATATCTTTTTTTATAAACAATAGTATCTTGCAGACGAGAGGCATGCACTGGCGCATGCTCTCGCAGGCTCGACACTGTAAAAGAAAATCTGACCATCTAAAGTATTGCACTTTATTTCAGCTATGACATTTTCTTTCATCCTTACCTTACTATTAAAGGGCTTTTAGGTGGGTCTTTGTTTTCATCATTGCAAACTATTTTTATATTTTTTTTGTTGATTGTTTATTTGTAGAGCTTACACATATAAAACTATTCTCTAGCCACATGGAGCCAGTGACAAAAGGGTTGAGTGATACCAGAGATCAGTACAGATGTATGTCCTGGGTCCTTCATTTGAACTGCTGTTTGCTCTATTTGCTCATGCAGCTTAACATATTTTCCAACTCAACATTTTTTGTGCTTTACAAGCGCACACATTTTATAGTTAACAAGTGTGCGCTTTTAATTGATTTCTCCAGCAAGAGTCTTGAGCAGTGTCAGAATGGCAGTAGTTCACTTTCACATGTATATATCACAGTGACAGTACAAAAGGTATGTGAAGTTTTCATGTGAAGGATATTGTCAGCCGAAAGATTTGGTTTCTGTCAGTATTGAGAATGTACTGGGGATCTCTTAGCCACATTGTTATGGCACTTTAAAATCTCTACACTTATTAGAAAATAGAAAGCTTGTGTAAAAGCTCTAATTACTCTTGAAATTGTGTTTCTGCAATTCTTTTTTTTAAGTTTACGGGTTCTGTGAGGTAATTGAAGATAAATCTTACATTTTGGAATATGGCACAGTTCTGCAGAATCTGTGAGACTCGGGGTTTTGCAGAGTGTGTCAGCTCAGTGCTGTTTTCAGTTTGTGCTGGGGTCATTGATGTTTGAGTGTCTGGAGGTTAGCAGGTTTTTCAATGCTTTGTGGACACTGGTTGGTGCATTGTGTTTTAGGTTGGAGGGGTTTGTAGAATGTTTTGTGGGTGCTTGCAAAGTATGTAAGAGTCTATCTTGTTTACTGCCGGTTTGAGGTTTTTGACTTTACTGAATATGTTTGGTTTGCTCTGTGTGTCAGATGTCACAGGGGTCTGCAGATTAGGCAGTGGTCAGTGGGTTTGGAGAGTGGTCAGTGGTCTGCAAGGTTTACAAAATGTGTCAGGCAGTGCTTTGCAGGAAGGGGGGGGGGTCAGCTCAGCTCTGAACACCTTAGGGGTGGTCCTAGCTGGAGTTGTCACTCTTCCTTGTTTTTTCCAAGTTTCCCACCGGACTTGCTGCCAAAAATGGGGCTTTGTCCGGGGGGCGGGCATCTCCCCTAGCTGGAGTTCTGTGGGGCACTGTAACAGGAGCCCTGAGCCTTTGTGGCTTACTGTCAAGTGTTGCAGTTCCTGCATGGGGAGGTGTGAAGCACCTCCACCCAGTGCAGGCTTCGTTTCTGGCCTCTGAGAGCACAAAGGCTCTCGCCCCATGGGGTCAGAAACTTGTCTCTTAGTGGCAGACTGGCACGGACTGGTCAGTCCTGCACTAAAGGATTGGGTAAAATACAGGGTGCATCTCGGAGATTCCCTTTGTGTGCATTTCTCAATAAATCCAACACTGGCATCATTGGGGGTTTATTGTGCTGAGAAGTTTGATACCAAACTTTCCAATATTCAGTGAAGCCATCATGGAGTGTGGAGTTTGTGATGACAAACTCCCAAGCCATGTATTTAATATGGCCACGCTACACTTACAATGTCTTAGACGCTGGATGTAGACACTGCAGGGACATATTGCTCATGCAGCTATACACTCAACTGTGGTATAGTATACACTGCCCTAGGGCTGTAGGGCCTACTAGAGGGGTAACTTATGTATGCCACAGACAGTGGTTTGGGGGCATGGCACCCTGAGGGGGATGCCATGTCGACTTTACCTTTTTCTTTCCACCAGCACACACAAGCTGCATTGACAGTGGGAAAATGTTTGGTGAGGGGTCCCTTAGGGTAGCACAATATGTGCTGCAGCCCTTAGGGACCCTCCTTGGTAACAGGACCCTTGGTACCACTGGTACCTCTTACAAGGGACTTAGCTGTGGGCCAGGGGTATGCCAACTGAGGAACAATGGTACAGTTTTAGGGAAAGAACACAGGTGCTGGGGCCTGGGTAGCAGGATCCCAGCACACACTGTCAAGTTAGCATCAGATAGCAGGCAAAAAACAGGGGGGTACTGCAAACAAGGGGCCAGTTTCCTACAAACAAGACAGAGGGAGGATTATGCGCAAAACTTTAAATCCTTAAATGTACTTTCAGCAGTCTTCAACAATAAAGACCTACCTTTCCAAGGATGCTAATGGAAAGGATCACACAAAGAATATTCAACCAACTAGAGACCAATATCTGTGGTAAGCAGCTCTGCAGGCACTTCCTCTTTCTTGACTGCACCCGGAGGAATTATTTTGGATCATTCACCTTTGTTGGTTCTGTGCCTGAAAAATAAAAATAGAATGACTAGCTTGCCCTAAAAGGGAACAGCTGTAACAATCACATGCCAATCAAATTAAAAAATATATAGTGAGAACAATGTTAAGCAACCTCGAAAAACAGCAAGCACAATAACATTGTAAAATATATTAAATGTGTTATCCATGAAACACAGACTAGTGAAAAAATATGCTGAACGAAGCATCCAGGGATCTTAGTCCAGAAAACTTCCCGGGTGGGTGGGGAAAAATGTGTTAACAACTGGGAGGGAATAATCCTCGCCTCTGTGTTCGTAACATAATTAAAACTTTGTTTCGAAAGCTAGGAAATTTTACATTCTGTTTCAGGAATGGAGGCATGGATTGTGCTTGTTCAAAGCTTATCTACCACCAAAGGTGCCATATTAATCACTGGTTAAAAGTAAAACAGTTTAAACATAGTCAGAAGGCCAATCAGTTGCATTAATAACAGTCTAGCCCCTAGAGAAAACGCTTTGGAGGCTATTGCCCTCTCACAGAGTTAGCTCCGTAATGCAACACATCAGTGCCCACTTCATGCATGACCCAGCGATCAATGGGGGCGGTTGAGACCGGTTTTTAAAAGGCTTTCTTAGAGAAATCAGTAGTTGTCTTTCCCCTGGGGGACGGAACTCCCCATCAAGAGTTTGTCTTAAGACACCTAACCACACATAATTTAATTCAACAGCTGGATAGGAAATCACCCTGAAGTCTGCCTTAGTTCTCCTAGAAATGTGGAACGTTAACCCCCCTGTGGAGTAAAGACACAACACGAGGCATCAAGAGCTGTGACATCAGATACCCTGTGGCACGAGACGAAGCAGAGGAGCATCACCAGTTTCGCTGATAATTCCTTGTGTGAAAGATACTCGTGTTGCTGCCAAGACTAGAAGAGATTCAGTACCAAATTGACATCTCAAAGGACTGAGTACCTGGGTTCTGGGGGTAGAGACAGACTGATTCCTCTCAGCAATTTGTAAACCAAAGGGTGTTCCCCTCCTGGAGCCACTTGTACCATCCAGTGACCTGCAGATATAGCAGAGCAGTAAGAATTGACAGTCCTGTACGCCAAACCTTTGATGCTAATGATGCCAAGAAGTTCAGCATTGGGACAACATCGCACCCCTGGGATATTCATGGTGTTGAACACACCAATGCACCTATCAGGACCATGCTTTGTTATATGGCTTGGTGGTCCCTTCTGCCCAGGCTGTGGCCAGCATTAGCTCAGCCTCTTGTGAAAGGCTTGGAACTCGCAATTTTTCCCGGTAATCCTCCATGTCATGAGCAGCAATCCACCTTGGAGGACTGGTGGGTGACATTGACCTAGGGGATTCCAACGAATATCTGGAGCCTGGGGAAGATAGATTGGAAAACCCAGGAAAGTTCCAAAAGAACTGGAAACCAAACTTGGGATCTCTTTACAGGTGTGATCAACTCCACCACTAACTGCTTGCTCCTCCCCTGGGTGGACAGTCTCATTATCATGGCAAAGGGGAGGAAGAGGTAACCTCTCTCCTTTGACCTATCTTGTAGGAATGAATCTGTTGCTGTCGCTGATGCCAGGAGGTCCGCTTCCAGCTGAAATATCTCGGAATCTGATGATCCAAGCAGTATGCAAAGAGGACCACTGAGAAAGAGCCCCAGCGACTGTTGAGTTGGGTGAAAATTTGAGGATCTAATTGCCACAAGCTCATATCTAGCCATTCCCTTGAGCACCAATTCGTTATTTGATGGGATGCTCCCGGAAGGTGCTCCCCCGTGTTGTTGAGGAAGTACGTCCAGAAATCCATGGCTCGGTCCATCAGAACTTTCAACATGGAGCCCCCCAGGTGGTCCATCTAGTGGATTGTTACTGCGTGGGGCCAGTCCCTTAAGCGGCCGAGCGCGTGGCACGCTGACAATAGATCTTTGTTATGCATAGATCACGATCGAGTTCACTTGCTCGTACTGACCCTCCCCAGGCATCCGCCTCTTCTGAAAATGACTTGTACCAACCCAGATCAGGGCGTAAGGCTTCCAAGGTGGCTCGGTGAAGGCTAACACCCCATTACGGGGAAGTGACCATTATGCATATACCGGAGACACGCTTCCCCGCAGACAATAGAGTCGCACAAAGCGCTTAGAGACAGTCTGCCCTCTAGTGGGCTGCGAGTGTCATTACATTCCGCAACCCAGAGATTCACAGAAAATCAGCTGTGAATGGAGTGGTGTTGTACGCGCTCCTGCGGTGAGCATCTAAACAAGGAAAAAAACAAAGGTACAAAACATGCATAAATTAATGCGCATAGACAAGAAAGGCACTTATCTCTCTGCTGGAAGCAGGAAAGAAAGAGAAAATGCCTAAGGAACTGCTTTCTTATACGGACTATAGATGTTGTTCTCTGATTGGTTTAATTTTCTTTGTGTAATCCTTTTCAGTAGCATCTTGGGAAAGGTAGTTCTTTATTTTTGAAGACTGCTGGAAGTATATTAAAGGATTGAAAGTTCTGAGCATAATCCTCGACTCGGGTCCTGACATAGAATTGTAAAAAGTATCTTCCTTACCACATGTGGTGGCCAGAATATATAGTATCTTAAACTCTCTGTGAATGGTAATCATATCAGAATATCTCACAACATAACCTGGTAGGCCTGAGTTTCAATTGCAAAAAGCACTGGCAACTCGGTAACCAACAAAATCTTTTACCTCATCCTCACATGTGCTTAGGAATAAACTTGATCTATATATCAAAAAGATTTTTTTTAAATCATGAATGCTGCCAAATGATATAGGCAAATATATATATATATATATATATATATATATATATATATATATATATATATATATATATAATCTCCTCATGTCACCCAGAACTCCGGTGGTTTGACACAAATACTCCTCCTCACCTACTAACACAAATCAGGGCGTGAATCGAATCTTTTATTTCACACTCACACTCTCACACTCTTTCTGTGTCCTACATCCTTCCCTTCCTTTCTTTCTCCTGTTTGGTTTCTCCCCCGCTTAATAAATCCAACAGTGCTCCCTGTACGCTCATTATGCTACTGCATGATCTCTGTGTAGGTTAATGGCTGTATGAGGCTTTTGCCTGCTCTGAATATATCAAGTTTTGTAAATGTTCTTTAAATCACCAGCAAGAAATGATTGTTATAAGCTCAAAAAAATAATGGCATTGTATTCGCTTTGTGGACATGTTCTTACCCTAAGAAAAAAATTACTTGAACTTTTGAACAGGAGCCGACACCCGTTACCTGGAACCAGAGCTCATTGGCGGTCGAATAAAGTCACCTCAAAGCACTGCAACAATCAGCGGGTGGTGGGGTGGGGAAAAAGAGAAGATACAGTAAGGAGAATGAGAAAAGGTTTGTTGCAGATGAAGTAGTCTTCCTAAGACAGAAGGACAAGTATTTCAGTCACCGCGGACTTTGACGCCTGACCAACAAGCAACGAGGGAAGTAAATGGAGCAATAATGTGGAGCGGGAGAGTGTTGACCAATTGAGAACCTGGTGCGCTGTTCAGAAGTTACTAGGGCAGGCAGTGGTAGCCACTGAGAGCCTGGAGTCTGTTTGCTCCAGAGTGTCAATATTGAGACATCTTGTGATCCTGCCTAGGACTTCTATTTTACTGTGTGCCCACTGCTGAAGAGGGATAGTTGGTGGGGGGATGGGTGAACTGGGCTGCTGGGAGGACAAACCATCAGAGTTTTAAGTGTGAGGTTTGAGGGGCTTACAGGGAGAAGGTAGAGTTTGCAAAACAACCTGCTACTGGCTCAGAAGAACCTTCTGAGCCGAGTCCTCGTATTCTGCAAATCCACTTTTTATTATTCACTCCCTTACTTCTGTCTGACACCAGTTTATGCATTTACCATGTTTTTTTTACTGCAAGACATTTGTTGTGCCGCTGCATTTCCTTACGAAGCCTTATTTCAGGGTATCGCCATTCAGCATAAGAATCCTACTAAAATATGCTTACGGTGCCATCTGTGTGAACATTTGTAAAACGTCCACAGACGCGATGTGTTCTTCGTGTACTTCTGGCAAATACTTTCACAAAACGTGTCCTTGTTTTATATTCTGCTCCCTCTATTGTTCACGAGTATGTTTCACGTTTTGGCATCTGTTCTTTGCTGTGGCAGCTCCATCAATACCTACATTTTGTGCTTGTTTTTGGTGCTTCATGTAGTTGTACAGCCAACATATTTTCAAATGTGTTGCATTTCAGACTATGGGAGTACTTGGGCATATCAAAACTAAGAATATTTAGTAGGAGTTAGAACTCGGGGTTACTGTGCATTAAAAAAGGTTTGCAGATTCAACATGCTCTGTGCTCACAGTGCCTGGGCATGAGGCTTCATGCCCATGGCCACTAGAGAGTTGTCCGGTATAGTATCGTCCTCTCTTGCAAATATTGCAGTGTTATTGTATGACCACAATTGTCGCAGTACCTTATTATGCTCAGACAAGTTCAGCAGGGCCCAGTGAGTTTTGGAGTTTTCCATTTTCCATTGAGTGTTCCAGTAAATATTCAATTTAACACAAAATTCTACACCCAGCAAGATCTACTGCCCTAATGTGCATTGAAATGAATGTAACAGTGTTTTATTGCTCCACCCCTTGGGTAATTTTGACACTTTGATCTCCCCGTTCAAAATCTTACCATCCGCCCCAAAGTGTGGGTGTAGTTGCGTCCCTGATCACACACGCTCACAAACAGTTCCCCTCCCTTGAAAGCAGCAATGTACCGGCGGATGCAGATACCCTCCTGAATGGCTGCGGGATGGATGCCTCAGCCAAGGACTCCTTAAATCTGACCCAGAAGGGAGTATGAGCGCCTTCCTCACCTGTCGTCTGCCAGAGCCTATTTCAGTCACACCCTCGCTCTGGACCATGTCGCTAGGCCGTACTCCGCAGCCAGGAGAAAAGTCACCCTGAACATACCCGACGTTATACCTGATGAGTGGACCAGACCAGTCCGTCATGTGGGACATGGTACCCGACTGACAATAAATATTAAGGGTTGTTCCACCCCGCTATGCCCATATTGCGATGTTTAGATGCAGAGTAGTGTGCTTGCCTTGTTTAGTTGTACCACATTGTTTCATTGAAGTGATCTCATATGCATTGTCTGCAGGTGGTGGATCAGCGTAGCCCTCTTTGCTCGCCTTGTTTCTGTGTTGTACAAATCTGGTGCAGATACTTGTGGCTAAACACATGGGATTTGACTCTGCTTGTTTATGTGCCAAAATACCTATTTGGATGGCTTGTACATTACTCTACCCCAAAGAGACGACGTGGATCAGTTGGCTTTCCTTTGATACTATTATTGAGTAGTCCACGAGTCCTGCCCACCACTAGAATACCTTCACCTGCGGTGCCTTACTATTTACTTAAGGACTGCCGAGTGTGCAGTAGTGAATGAGTTATTGCTTTCATTGTTCGGAACACAAACTGCATTGTCTGTTTGTGTGCCTAGGTTTTCCCAGAGTGGGTCATTCTGGGTCAAAATTTCAGGAAATAGTTGTAGTTTATCCCTCACCTCAGAGTGTGCAGGAAAACGGATTCAGAGTTTGGCCCTAAGAATAATATCGTTTGTTTTTAAGATAGTGCTTCTTGCTGAATTTTTATCGTTTCTAAGCACTGTAAATAAAAGATGCTACTGTGAGCCAAATTGATTGTACTTGATTTACTGACCTTGTAAAGTGATGAGCAGCTGTTTACCTTGCTGGAATTCGAACTCATGAATTGCAGATTGTAGCTGATGTCAGCGGTGGGAGCTTAAATCACTGAATCATCTGACCTGCAAATATAGTTTTATGTAGGCACACTCGTCTTGCTATAAAATAGGCTTTAATCCGCTGAAGTGACATCTCACATTGCCGTTTGATTTGCTTTGTTGGAAGGCTTTCTAATAGTATTGTACCTTTGAAGAGGTCTGTGAATGCGGTACATCAGTGGTCACCAAACCTATGGTCTGAGGACCCTAAAGGTCCGCGATGCTTCTTCAGGGGGTCCGTAACTGCTTAGAAAATTTAATAATATTAACAGATTATTAAAGTGTATGTAAATAAAGAGGCTAAATTTACAATTGAAAAATTTAAAACCTACTGTAAATGTCAAGGAATTTGAAATTGAGGACTAAAAATGAAATTGTATCCTCAGACTGATTCATGGGAGCAGTGCAGGTGCATCAAACAGAATACAGCATGGATGATGTGTGGCTTCAACTGAATTTTGAAAAACTTCAACCTTCCTATTAAAATTACATTTTTTTAAAATTTAATAAAATGTGCTACAATTTGTGTTTGATGTAATGATTGTTTCTTTATTTTTTTGCGTAATATTTTGTGGTTCAAATCATTGACCGTGTTTATGCTGGGGTCCCCAGCTTCCAGTAATGACTCAGTGGCAGGTCCCAAGATTCCCATAAGGATTCACTGGGGGTTCCCTGGTTCCAGTAATGATAAAGTTGGGGTCCACAGAAGTCAAAAGGTTAAGAACCACTGAGGTACATGATATGTGTGTACTGGAGGAGCATTAATCTGGACCAGCGGTGGGCTGGGCGGTTGTGTTCTTTTGTGGAAATGACCCGTTCTCCTAGTTTATGCACTCTAGTGGTGCGGCATTCGTTTCAGTGAAAGTCCATGAGACCGTGACTTGATGCTGCCTTCAGTTTGAGTAATTGAAAAGTTAAGAGGCCCTGTTGGGGTTGTGTTTCAAAAAACTGACCCAAGTGCACGTGGGATCCGCGCCCTCTGATAAATAGGTCTGGTTTTAGTCTGTTTGTTTTAGTTTGGACAATCACTGGTCAAGGTGATTAAATTGTTGACTCTCGTTAGCTTATGCTTAGGTTACTAAGGTTACCTTGCTTCTCCTTGTTGCCTTAGAGAGCCCGGATCATCTCAGAGCCCACGTGCTGTTGTAAATGAGTTTATCCAAGGTCAGCGAAGACGTGAACCAATCTCAGTTGATGGCACAGGCGGAACACTAGGCCTGTCCAATCCGCTCGTCCCCCTGCTGCCCAGGCCTCGCTGGTCCTACTTTGTTTTTAGCTTTTTCATAGTTTATGTACTTCGTTCAGGGATCCTTGAAAATGGTTGAAGTGTGCGATATTCCGAATACCACACAGATAACCATTTCTTTGATTTAAGACGGTAAGGCGCTGTGGTACTAGGAGGCTGCACACGTTTCAGCCAGCTCTTGCCACCGGAGTCCAGAAGAAATACTGGAGCTTCAAATTGTGTAATGCTTATAATATCAACTGGAATTATCCTTTGATTTAGCGCCTCCCTCTAATGAGCATCCTAACGCTGCCTTTGCGCAGCGCCATAGGCGGACCTTTTTTCATTTACTGACTATATATGGCTTTGATGCTTTTCTCTGAAAGGTCGTTTTATGAATTCATTAACTTTCTTCCCTTCCCCTAAAAACAGTGATTTAGAGGTTTAGGAAATCACTTGGGTGCTTCTTTATAGGTTTGGCAGAGTATATCATAGTATATCAGGCTTTACACGCGAAGAGGTGATCTGATGGTGTGCGCTGTGAAATCCTCGCTAAGAGCTGATCTGGTGGTGTGCTGTGAAATCCTCGCTAAGAGGTGATCTAATGGTGTGTGCTGTGACATCCTTGCTAAGAGGTGATCTGATGGTGTGCACTGTGAAATCCTCGTTAAGAGATTATCCGATGATGTGAAATTTCGGTAAGAGATGATCTTGGTGATGTGGGCTGTGAAATCCTCCCTGAGAGGTGCTCTGATGGTATACTCTGTAAAATCCTCACTATGAGATGATTTGATGGTAGGCGCTGTGAAATCCTCGTTAGGAGATAATCTGATGATGTGTGCTGTGACATCCTTGCTAACAGGTGAACTGATTGTGTGCGCTGTGAAACCTCAGGAGTGCTCCCTGTTACTTCCCAGGTCCCCCATTGCCCAGATTATTTACTAATATGACAGTGTCTCCAAGACTCGTACTGCAATCAGTAGTCCAAGGAATCAGCACCCCATTACTGGTATTTATTCCCCTTTGCAAGATTAATTAATTTTAAGCATAGAAATTACCCCGGAAGTGCACTGACTACCAGAGAGCTCTCACCACTTTATACTACAGAACTTGATGAGTAGAACATCTCTTTGTATCAGGTGCCTTAACCTATATGTTCTTTTAAAATGTTGCCTATTTGTGACTATTAGTAAGCCAGTTAGGGCTCCATCACTAGACACCCCAAATAAAAATAGCAGCAATTGTATCAGCAATATGTAAATAGTAAAGGCACATACCTACTTGTTGGTGATCCGTGAAATACCTAAATTACTTCTGGAATAGCCCCTTTTTAACCCTTACTGTAGGAAAGTATCCTCTTTCTTGGCATTGTTACCCCCATTTTTTGCCTGTTGTCGGTGTGTTTGACTTTGTTCACTGGGGTCCCGCTAACTAGGACCCCAGCGATTATGCTCTCTCCATTTAAACTTGGTTACTTGAACCACATACGCCCCACATTTGGCATACTGGTGTCCCCATGTAAGTACCTAGAATATGGTACCCAGGGCATTGGGGTACCACAGGGTCGCCATGGGCTGCAGCTTGTACTATGCCACTCATGGGCAGCCCATGCAAGTGTATCTGCAGGCCTTCCATTGCAGCCTGCATGAAAGGGTGCATGCACCCTTTTCATTACAGGTCACTGTAAGTCACCTCTATTGTAGTCCCTCTTAGCCTAGAGGGGCAGGGTGCAAGTATTTGTGTGTGAGGGCACCCTTGCACTAGCAGAGGTACCTCATGAACTCCAGTTCCATTTTCCTGCACTTTGTGAGTGCAGGGATGCCATTTTATGCATGTACTGGACATAGGTCACTACCTTTGTCCAGCTACATATTGATAACTCCAAACCTGGGCATGTTTGGTATCAAACATGTCGGAATCATAACCCAATAATTCAAGTACTTGTTAATGCTTCGGGGAAAACAGCAGGAGGGGCTGGAAACGTCTCCAAAGTGGTAGACCAGGGGTCATAAGATTTCCCCAGTGAATAGTTGGTAAAGGGTAGGGTGACATACTAACATACTGATTGGTGTGCAGCCCCAAACACTGAAGGGCTGAGTCCTATCTCGCCCATGGCTCCTTTCATCCGTGCCGCTTTATAACATCACAGATGGGGAGGAACTGAGGCATTCCAGGACTGTTTTTTAACAGCCCTGGAGAATCTCTGATGGCTGGTGCATGCGCCTTGATGCTCTTGCGCCAGCCACCAGGCAGTTTCACTAGCTGCCTCAGGTTGCTGCTGGGCATTTTTTATTATTTTTTATTATACCAAGAGTAAATAATGATTCAGTCTTGGCATAATAAAAACGGGTCATACTACAAGGGGGAGGGTATACCCCTGGAGCTCAGAAGGTAGAGCCGCTACTATAACCTGGCCTCTGCTGGCAATATAGGTTTTTAGCTGTTAGAGTAAATTTTGATGATGTTTAATAGTGTGATGTTGATTCCGTTTGCTTTTAATATATACTCTTTGCCAGTCAAATTGGATGACATCTTTTCCAGAGTGCTGAGAGTATGCCCATTCTGTAACCAGCTATCGAAAGCCAAATTATGTTTGGATTGTTTAGTGGTTAAGACTGTTTTTTTTTTTTAAGTATCATGATAGACTGTTTGAACTACAGGTGCCTATCAGTTTGTTGTCCAATCTTGGAAAGCTTTAAGTCCTTAATGAGTGTTACTATTGGATGCTCTGACCATACTGATTCTTTGGAAAAATTTCCATGAAGTCTGGATTTTAAAATCAGACGACTACCATGTTTCCTTCCCCTCCCCCTCCAGATATTGAGACAAGGGGTATTGTTGAGCTTCAATTCAGGATCCAACATCCTTCCGTATACCATAGAATGTCTGTAATGCAGTTTTATATCATTTTTACATTTCTACCTATAGTTAGTAGTCAGGACCATCATATATTTTTTAGGTCTAGCCTAGACAGCGTGCATGTGCTGTCTGCAAGACCTGTTGGAATGAGTAAAAGACTTTGCTCCCGCCTGCCACTGCCTGCCGCTTACCATAGGTTGAAGGCAGTGTTGCTCTTCTTTGCTGCCTCCTAACTGGTTTGGCAGGCCATGCATTACTTCTTGTTCTTGGCTGAGGAGCACCAGTCAAGTTCAGTTTAACTACGCCTGGATTATTTTTCTGTTTGGGCGCACTGTTTTAAAAAATATTTTTTTTAGTTGTTTCCTGCCTCTCTTGTTTGTCAGCAAGCAATCTTGTTCACACTTGCGATTTGTGTTCTGCATTTGCCCTTCACTTGTTCCCTATTTTCCATAACCAGTAAATACATGTAGTTGTGTCTTGTGTGTGTTTGTGTGTTTTTCACATTTTTTGTGGCTTTATATAGCATGAAATTTACCCAGGTATTGAATCCTCAACAGCAGCTCTCCCTGCACAGCGCAAGAGCTTATACTGCGATATTTACTACACATTATGCCCAGAACTTAGCCTGTGGTGGTCCTAGGACAATGGGACCACCACCGGAACATTCAGAACGATGTGCTATTTCTGTCCAGGCTGTCTTCTGGGTCACGCTAGATTGGAGGGGGCTCCAAAATCACTACCTCTTCTACCATTCATTGTGTTTTTAAATTATCTTATGGCTAGAACTTTTGTTTTTACAGCTGAGAGATGTTTGTGTTATAAGGGCCTTGTTTGTAATATTCTTGCAGCCCTGCTAGGCCTGCAAATGTGTAATGCACTATGCCTTCCAGGGGTGAAAGATAACTGCCCCAATGCACAACTAACTCAGTCAAAAGCTACACTTCATCCTAGGCAAAAGGCATGTGCTTCTTCAAACCTGGGATATCTCCAGCAGTGGCATAAACGACACTTGACGCCCCCACTCAGTTAGGAGCGCTCAAGTCGTTCAGCAACCGCTGCAGCGCTATCTTCCAGGCCAGAGAAAATTGTCCTGCAAACCATCCAATCTGATCTGGCAATCCAGATGCATCGACTCCCAGGGACCTCCCAGACCTGTGCATCCTCCGAAGACCCCCACAAATACTTCTCGAAATATAACACATACTCTTATGTAGTGTGTATCCTAATACATAAAAGTCTAACCTGTCACCCCTCTGCTCATATTGTGGAAGACAATGGATGGTATGTTATTGTTAAAGGCACTTTTGGCTGCTTAAAGCCTGGTGTTGGTTAACGTATATTCTCTGAATACCGACTCCCCAAATTATTTTCAAGACCTCTCGTCCATGATGGTCGTGTGGATGATGTGGGGACTTGCATAGACTACTGGTTTGTATCAGCAAAGGTCATGCCATGGCTGACAACTGTGAAACATCTCCCAAGCACACTATCACACCATGTCCCGGTGCAAATGGTTCTGAAACTGCCTAAGGGGTGGGGGGAACCTGGAAAGCCCATGGCGCTTTCCATGCACTGCCTTTTTTGGTGAGGTATTCCGTTCTAAACTTCGAGTCTCCATCACAGAAAACTTCGAGTTAAATGTGGGCTCTTCTACCAAACGAGCTACCCTATGGGATGCATTCAAGACATATACGTTTGTGGGGTATGCACATCCAAACATGCTGGTGTCCTGATATAGGCATTGGTCTGGCATGCATTGAAACCAAAAGAATAATTTTGATAGTAGACACTCACCAGCAGCACGGGCCCCAGTTACACTGTTGTGTAATGCTGTTGGACAAATACCAGGAGGTGGCTGAGCATGAGCGAGCCTATCTGGGGAAATGTGCGAGGGACCCAGATATGAGGAGGTTGAGTGCCTGGGCTGCACTCTGGCGGTGCTACTCTGCCTGCCCCAAGGCACCAGTTATATACCGAGCTACACCACTCAGATGGGAGCCGTGCCGTGGATACTCAAGACATTCTTAATGAGCATCTTAAATATTATACCCATTTGTACACATCCCGCGCGCGCAGAGATGATACTGCCCATGTGGACTACTTGACAAAAAGTTCGATGGTCTGGATTACGGATGCCCAGCGGCAATTTATTGACTCCTTGCCAACGGTTTACTTACAGGGGCATTCACCATAACCAGGGGAACTAGACAGGAGTGTCCACTGTCACCACTCCTCTGTCCACTGTCACCACTCCTCTTCGTTATAGCAATGGACCCTCTTCTCCGCCACCTACAGGACAGACATCTGTCCCCCAGCCTCTACTTCAAGCCTGGCCCCCTGCTCCTTTCACTCCATGCTGATGACATCTTGATGTTCGTCTGCCACACAGCTGACAACATGGCCCCAACTCTACGGGACATTGTTTGGTTTGGAGGGTTCTCTGGCCTTAATATAAAGTGGGCCAAGTCAGAGTTGTTCCCACTCATAGACACCACTACTCCTGTAGCTTGTGACTTCCCTCTGGCCTGGTGTGATGGCCCAACTAAGTATCTGGGCATCGTGCTGCACCGCGAGAAGGAGTAGGTGATCTGTCTGAACTTTGGAGCAGCCATAGACAAATTGACCTCACAAATGGAGAGATTGTTTTGGCTCCCTCTTTCTATGGAGGGATGCATTGCTATCATTAAAATGGTGGTACTCACCCCCGCACCCCCCACCCCCGTTTTTTTGTCTCTTTTTAAATATACCCTTATCTCCCACCAACTGCTTCTTTGCCACACTGAGGAGCCTCTTGTTGAGGCTCATTCCGGCTGGCCCTTGGCCTCAGAATCAGCTAGAGCACTTTAGTACTTTCCTGTGATCATGGACTTTTCGGTGTCGCACACTTTCATCTTGATAATCTGGCCAAACAGTGCCAATTTGCATATCATTGATACAATGCAGACGCACGTCTCCCCTATGCAAAGCCTGAGAGGGACCAGGTAGGATCCTTGCCATTGCAGTCCATTCTCCCAAAGGGCATCCCACTGAATGCCGCTAACATCCAAACACTCTCGACTACCAGTTGGGTGTGGAGGAAACTCAACCAGTTACTCAGGGTCGTCCCCTCTTCCCACCTGCCCTGCGGTTGGCAGACAATCAATGGCTCCCTATCACACAAGAGAAGCTGTTCCAACGTACTCTGTTTGGGACGTTCTCCCCCAATGGTCATGTTCTCTTACATGTAGATAAAGTCAGATTCACGAATGCCATACACATGGACCATTTTGTATCATGATGTCTACATAGCCCACTGCATGCACAAGTTCCTTCTTATCCATTAGCTCCAGAGGAATTCTTTCCTTTAACGCTGGTGATAACAGACGCTGATGTGGGAAGGTTGGTCTCTAAACGCTACCATTCCTGCGTGGATATGCTGCCAACACGAGATGGGAAGGTCAGAGCGATCTAGGAGCGTGAACTGGGATGCCCACTGACTGACAAAATCTGGTTTTATTGTTGCAAAGAACCCAACTAGTCTCACCCAATCACAGATGCAAATTCCTTTGCTATACATTTTTACACAGAGCTTATAGCACATCTAGTGCGCTGGATCAACTGGACCCCACAAGGTCCTCTCGCTGTCCCAAATGCCATGGCCATGGGATGGAGCGGACTTTGCACATTTGACATGGACATGTCACCACATAGAGGTTTACGGCACAGTGTGTTCCCTCAGTTGCCTTTCCTGATAGGGAACGTGCTTGTACCTAACCCGCTCCAGGCTCTGTTAGGATATCCCAGGGATGTGCCCTGGGGAGTCTGCAGGTTTACTGCAATAGCGTTATTATTGGCCAAGCATGAGATTGTGTTACATTGGGGTAGCAGGCTTGCTGCATGGTTGAAAAGCTTGATGTGCTGTGACATTGCCAGCAAAATCTATGCCATTTTACTACCTCCTACGGCTGGCATAATTATATTTGGCAACCACTTCAAGACTACCTGCTGACCTTGGTGTCCGCTGACCCTGACTGATTTACTGTGATCTTTTCTTATTTTTGTGAGTGTTGCCAACTACTCTCCATCCTATGCAAGAGAGAACCATACCGATTGTCATGTTTCACACGGAGCTCACCTGACGATGCCCTATTATTTTACGACTATTGCTTACATACCTACGATACATTTATTGTCTCAAGATGGCCACAAGCTGTCAATTTGTTGATGTATTTTGTGCTTTGCCTGCCCACTGAGTGTGTTGTTTGGATGTTTTTTGTAGTTGTGCAAAAAATGATAGTTAAAGTTATTTTTATATACCAACTTCGTTCCATCAATTTATACTCCCATATTGTGTTCATTATCCTTGCATGTTGGTTCAAATTCTTTCAGCCTGTCATACTTCGTACCCTACTGGCCTAGACCAATATTTTACCTTTTAATCAAACCCACTTTAAACCATGCCTTCAAAGCCCCGTTGCTCTTTTTCAATTTCTACTAATTTCGAGGGCATTTTGTCAGTTTTTAGGCGAATTTTCTCGTTGCTGTGCCCTTAAATCTATTTCGGTTACATGTACATTATACATCTATACGCACAGATTTCTGTCAAGCCATTAGTAATACTGGTAAATATTCTTTGATCTTTTCTATTCTTCTTTTCCCTTTAGCAGTTGTAACACTATCCCTTCTCAATCATGGTCCATTCCCTACACTTCAGCGTTCCTTTGTGTTTCAGCCTCCCTTATAATGTGTACATTTTGATATAGGCTGTTGTTTGATGCTTACAATAGAGACACTAATAAGTGCTTTAGGAAGGGAGCTGTGCAAAGTGTTTTAACTTCCGGGTCACAGTTTGTTTTATGTTGTTAGGAGAATGGCGAGTTGTATCACTTTCTCCTGTGTCTCATCCTCCCATGCACTCTATTAAAAGGCTGTGATGCTTGTTGGAATGTGGTCCCAGAATGTGGCGACACTGACCTGGTTGATGGTAGGTGCGCCAACAAGGTGTGTGCTCTGAGTTATGAGTTCCTATAACTGCAGTCTAGCACGGAAAGAGAAGAAAACAATTCTACTTTGTGTCTTGGCTTCTCTTCCTTCTTTGCTGGACCCTCGTAACCCAACTTGGGTCTTGTTGGCATGGTCAAATGCATATGAAATACCGTAAAAGGGTCACCTGGTAACCGATGTCACAATAGCTCTCAAAACACGAGCAGACCTCAACGAAAAAAGGAACTTTCCAGAATGACTGTTGCTAGTGATTGTTGGAGATGCAAGACTGCGAGAATTGTATTCTTTTTTTTTTTCTCTAGACTTGGTGGCCCCTTTAAAGATGCTGCCAGAAATGTACTTAGTCTTTGAACTCTCTCTTCCCAAGAGGTCTCAAAACAATACCAAGCGAGCAGTATTGCGAATTAGATATATCGTTGACTGATGGTGGTTAGAAATGTGAAAAATGTAATGAATATGGTTTAACGTCATAAAATAGAGATTCAGTTGAAGGAAAGGTGGTCGCTGTTGAATGCTGTCACCCCTCAGTATTTTGTGAAAGACAGCAGAGAGAGCATGCCAGTTTTCAAAGGTGAATACCTTCTGTGACTTAATAGCGTGGAATTTCTTGACAGCTGTGAAATTCTGCTACTAGTAAAATGATGTGCTGCACAACCTGGTGTATTCTGTGTGTCTGCATCTTCTTTGGTTTCATTGAGAGGCGGAATCCAGTCAGTTTTTGCCAGTGGTCAGGGAGTTGATCACTCCCTGATCTAGAACTCTGCGTTGATGAGCAAAGGCCGCCCTCCCCCCCCCCCCCCCCCCCCCCTCCCGAAGGGGCTTAATGGGCCGGCGCTGTAACGGCTGCCTTGGACCCAGAAGGGACCGGTTAAACCGGTTTTGGGGTAGGGCGCGCCAACTTAACTGCGCCCCTCCCCCCCCCCCCCAGGAACTGCAAGTCGGGGGACACGGTGCGAAATTGAGAAATGAGGGGGTTTGAAATCATTCAAACCCCCTAATGGCGATACAAAAGGATTCCTGTAAGGGGACAAGGGGGGCATTTAAGGAGTGCGCTGTTCTCTGGGGGCGTCAGTCAGATGACCCAGGACGGCCCGCTAGCTACAGAACACCCACAAAGTAGTTCAACAAAAAATTGAAAAGGAAAAGGAGTTGAGGCTAGGGTGCATTGAAGGTCCTCTGCCTCCAACCCCCCTGCCCTCCAATCCCCCCCCCCCCCCCCCCCCCCACCAGCCCCCCAAGATTTGATTATTTCACCATTGGGCGTGGTGCCCAAGAAATAGGCAGGCCAATATAGACTCATACACCATTCGTTGTTCCCAGAGGAAACATCAGTAAACGATAACATCCTAGAAGAATCTTGTTCATAGGTAATGCCACCATAGATGACACCATTGATATGATCAAGGCAGCAGGCAGAGGGACATTATTGGCAAAAGCGGACATTGAGTCAGCTTTCAGATTACTACCAGTACATCCAGACAGTTTCCACCTATTAGGCTTCCAACACAACGAGAAAGTGTATGTTGACAAAGCCATGCCCATGGGTTGCTCCATCGCATGGGCATACTTCAAACAGTTTAGTACATTCCTGGAATGGGCGTTACATAAACAACCTCCAGCGGGAGGGAGAATACACTACCTGGACAATTTCTTATTTGTGGGTAAAGCCGGCACAGGAGAATGTGCCGGTCTACTGAGGGCTTTTCAAAATCTAGCAAAAGACATGGGCGTCACCCTAGCTGCAGATAAGACGGTAGGCCCGACAACATCACTAGTTTCCTGGGCATTGAATTCGATTCAACTGCGGGAACTTCTAGGATACCGGAGGATAAGGTGGCAGAACTAAGGGAGGAGATCAAGTCCCTGCAAGGTAAACAGAAAGCAACCCTTGGGAGCTACAAAGGATCAGCGGCAAACTTAATTTGGGTGATCCCAGCAGGGCGAGTTTTTGCGAGGCGTTTAAGCAGACTAACATCTGGGCTGCACGAGAGACACCACCATGTTAGGTTTGGAGCAGGCGTAAAAAGCGACTTCGCCATGTAGTATACCTTTTTAGGGCAATTTAACAGTCGGCTCATCTGGAGAGAAGGCTGGATATCGGCTAGGGAGATCTCACTGTTCACAGGCGCTGCAGGCAGCTGTGCTTTCGGGGCCATACTAGGCAGGGAGTTGTGAGCTGGCAAATGGCAAGACAGGTGGCACGATTTGGGAATCACCAAGAACATCACATTTCTAGAACTATTCCCCATAGTGGTAGCCATGACAATTTGGAAGGACCAGTTGCAGAACATGAAGATAACGATGTGGTCAGACAACCTCGGTGTGGTCCTAGCGATAAACAAGGGGTCCGCATCCTGCCCCAACACGTTAAGACTGTTGAGGCGTTTGGTGAGCATTCAACTCAAAGGTAACCTGGACATCAGGGCAAGACACATCCAAGGCATAAAGAACTCACGGGCAGACGCTCTCTCTCATTCCCAGATGGTCAGATTCAGGAAACTAGCCCTGGAGGCGAGTCGAGCGATGACACCTTTTCCAGAAGGCCTGTGGGAGCTGGCGGAGCAGACTTGTCAATATTAGTGCACAACGCGCTCAAACCAGAGACACATAAAAGGTATGCCAAATATGCCAGGGCCCTCATGGAAATAGGGGGCCTTGAGTCACTTAGAGATCCGGTGGCAACCAGACTGGCAGTAGAGCGTTTCATCAAATGGGCCTACCAACAGGGGAAAACAAAGTCCTGGGCCAAGCCCATTTAGCAGCGGTGGCTGACTTCTCAAAATTACTGACAGGCATAGACCCCACAGCCTCACATTACATCAAAACTGCAATGAAAGGCTGGAAACGACTCAAGGGACCTAAAAAGGACAACAGACACCCCGTAGATTTCAACAAACTGACCCAACTAATGGACGCATTGGAAGCTGTAGCAGACAACCCTTATGAGCTGGTATTATTCAGAGCAGCCTTTTCCATAGCTTTCTTCAGGGCCTTTTGCGTAAGTGAATTGGTAGCCTCAGCGAAAAAATTGGGAGGCAACATTTGCCTTCAAGCGGAGGATTGCAGTCTAGAGTCAGACAGGGTACGCTTTTTACTGAGAAGGTCAAAAACAGACCAGCAGGGCAGGGGTGTCCGGATTGAGTTTAAATGCAGAAGACAAAGTATTGCCCGGTCTGCAGTTTAAAAGACTACCTAACT
The DNA here is from genome assembly GCF_031143425.1 of Pleurodeles waltl. Lineage (NCBI taxonomy): Eukaryota > Metazoa > Chordata > Amphibia > Caudata > Salamandridae > Pleurodeles > Pleurodeles waltl. The sequence continues at coordinate 1,063,948,597 of NC_090445.1, forward strand.
ATGCACCCCAGGTTGCCTGGCCCACTGTTCATGCACAACAACGGGAACTGGTTGAGCAGATTCCAGTTCGCTGCAGTCATGCGCAAAGCATTAAGGAAAGGAGGCCCGGCCCCAGCAGTTTTCGGATCCCACTCTTTCCGCATATGGGCAGCTACGACAGCAGCAGAGTTAGGCTTAGATGAAAACGCCATCAAAGCAGTTGGCAGATGGCGATCCAAAGCTTATAAAAGTTACATACATCCACATTTGATGTAGATGGAATTGTTTTGATTACATTGACAGGTGCATCACCCAAGTCTATTTGGTTGGTTGGGCACTCTTTCATATCCAGACTACAAGCCTGGTGGAAACAGAATGTTCATATCCAGACTACAAGCCTGGTGGAAGCAGAATGTTCATATCCAGACTACAAGCCTGGTGGAAGCAGAATGTTCATATCCAGACTACAAGCCTGGTGGGAGAGAAAGATCAACAAAGGCAATCAGATGGTGGGATTTCCCAGGCATGAAGTGGGCACAACTCTTGCAGACATTGCAAAGTTTATTTGAGACAGCACGGAGACATCCTGATGTGATAATTATACATCTTGGGGGTAACAATCTGACTACGATGGGGAGAAAGTTCCTCCTGAATGAGATCAGACGGAGCTTACTGACAATTACAAGACTTTGTGGGAACTCCACCGTCATCTGGTCAGAAATAATCCCCAGAATCATTTGGAGAGGGGCTGTATTAAGCAAAGCAGTAGATAACTCCAGAAGAAAGCTGAACATCGCGGTCACCAAGTACTGCAAAGCAAATGGGCTGGAGAGCATACGCCACGCTTGATCCACCCCAGATGACCAGAATCACACGCACCAGATGGCGTGCACCTATCAGCTGAAGGGATGGGCATTCTCTGGTCCAACCTGGCAGCAGGAATGGCATAACCAAGCTGCGCAAAAAAAAAAAAAAACAGGGGGGAGCTGCCCAGAGATGTAAGCCTCTCAGACAGCGTGGTGGTAATTAAAGGAGGTTTTACCAAAATGGACCGTAAGCACACCTAGTAAGGCGGAAGGCCACACACCTGGGGATGCCTTACGGCAGGGTGAAAGGAGGCCAACTAAGGGGAGTAAGAGGAACACAGCACTCGCAGCCCAGACCCGCCAGGTCGGATGGCAGCCAGGTAGCAAGTTGGGCCTAATCCAAAGAACTTGAGGTTACCCCCTTTGAGAAACGTGGTAAAACGAGCACTATGGATTGAGCCCCCTCCAAAAACGAAATGTGGGATTGCCTACAAACCTAAGGGCGAAAAGAGACATGACAAACAGAGGCCAGGACTCTAAGGCAGACAATTCACTTCTATTCGTACATTTTTGATTTATTGAATTCATTGTAAATGTATTGATCTTGACATTTGACTAAGTGTGATGATTGCATTGACAGAAGTGTGATTTAAATAGCAGTGAAGTTAATGCTCGCCGAATCAAAGAAATGTTATACCTCACAGGCAATTACACATTTGTCCAAGTCAATAAAAGCTGCCAAGTTATATCCACTGTTAAAACGTTGCATGTTGCTTTGTTTGTGGCACTATGCCGCAGGTGGGTCAATATTGATTGGTAATACAAATTTCTGGAGTGAGACAAGTGTGGGTGTTAGTCTTCTCTTGCTGGCGCCTCTGCCAAAATGGGAGCAACCCCTAGGAGCAGGTCTGTACATGATATGCAGGTCTGACAAGTAAGCCTCGAGCATGCAGCTGATCTGCCAGGCATTCACAATGACCGCCTCCCAGTCATTGGGAACAGGTTTTTCAGGCCGTGGCGATAGGAGTCACTCGACTGGTGCAGCTGTGTGGAACGGATTTGCCGTTTCTCTTTAATCAAGGCGTTTGCTGTTGACGCAGCAGTGAATATTTCCTGCAGTGTTTACCACTGAAGCTGCTTGCCTCCCAGCATTGGAACTCGGAGCGAGCAGCCTACGAGGTGTACTTCAGTAAACAGCGTGACATTAATACCGCAGGACACTTTGTGATGTGCTTGGTGCTGTACATGTTCAAGAAACAGAATTACAAGCCGAGAGATCAGTCAGATAGGTAAGCTATGTAAGCAGTCAAGGTGATAGTATGTGACAACCCCATCACTGAAGGCCTGGAAAAACAACCCGTTTTCGTTCCAACTTTTGTGTAAAAAAAAAAAAAAGCCTTTACGATACTACACTCCCTAGATGTATTCATTTGTAGAACTTAGTTCACTTACAAACGTCGTTTAGTAATGAATGGCGGTTTCAGTCAAAGAAAGAGCTGTTGTTTTCAGGCTGACATGGCTGTAACCAACTGACGCCCTGATCACGAGTTCGTCTGAATTTGCTTACCCCTGCGTAAACCCCCATTTGTGCAGAAGCTGGAATATTGAGTTGTGCTGTAATTATAGCATCTGGTAATCATCGGGTGTGTTCTCAATATCTCACCCTTCGTTACATTTCAACCAGTTAAGCCTGCCGGAATTTAACAGACAGAAAGGGCACAGTATTTACTTTGCTCTGCAGCTTTAGGTGGTTTTGGCAACAATAACTGCATGTTAGGCCCCTAAAACTCATAGTAGGTGATATATAAATCACAACTTTTAAATACACACTTCAGGGTGTCAATATTTATCGGATGCGATAAATAGCACCTTCATTCAGACAAACTCTGAATCGGGGCCCTAGTCTCTCACTTTCAGTGGGCCGGTAAAAGTCACTTCGAGCGTTTGTACGTTGCGTAATATTGCAAGCTTTTTGCAAATATGGCTTTGACTCAATACTGAAATGGGTGTGTACGCTTTCCATGTATGGAGACATCTAATGACATTTGCTGGGCAGTGGTAGGACTGTGAGTCATGCACTGCACTTTTGGGGTTTCATTCTAAATCTCTTTCATCAAACATAAGCCAACTAGCCCGGAGAGTAAGCTTATCACGTGTGATTACTATTCATAGTGTATTTGAGTTCCAGTTAATTTACCACCACCTGGAGGAAGCTTGGACTGCTCAATATTGCACCTTTTGAGAGAAGTTTAGAAAATGAACAACTCTGGTATCGCAGTGAAATGAGATAGAGTTAAGCTTTGAAGCATTAATAGGAAATATTAGAATCTACTACAGATACTGGCCAGTAAACGCCAACTGCCATAGGACCTGGTCACCTCAATACATGTTTGCATTGGAGCTCGGATATTTGACATCCAATCTCAAGTTTACACTTCACCCCAATATGCTGGAAATAAACACTATATTCTAAAGACGGACAGGGCCAAAATCCAAAGATATTTTACAGGGACAGGCAGCCGCTTCAACTTGCCATCTGAGACACTGCTACCAAAGTTGTTGGCTAGTGGGAAACATGGAACAAGGAGACGTGATTTTTTTTTAATCCTGACCTCTCATTTGTTTAAATTGTGTGCTCTTCGCAATCACTTTTTTAATGTATTCCTTTGCTGTATTCTTTTGTTGCTTTTTGTTGCAAGATCAAGAGTATTTAATACAATTGTCAAAACTGCTAATAAGCGTGTTAAAAAAAAAATGTACCGGGTGTTACTTGGGGGAAGGAAGAAGTGTCCAATCTCCTGGTTTATTCAATGCAATATGGTAGTAAATGTAGATTTTCCTAGTAATTTATGACGGAAAGTCTTAATTTTATTAAAGACACGGAGGCAAATATTATGCGTTCTTTTCTTACTTTAATTTAAACAGCAGCAGTCAAGAAACTACAACTCCCAGGAGGGTTAGCTAATGTCTAACCAATGGGAGCAAAACAATAACCAGAACTGGATCAATAGGAAGGGGCCATAAACCATAGAGAGCACCCTTGACTGAAAGCAGCCCTCTTTTCTTGAACGAGCAAGTCAAATAGAGTCGTGGAACAAAGGATAAATAAGTCCAACAATTGCCAGAGATAAAGAAATGGAACACAAGTCTTGAACCACAGCGATGAGCCGAGAAGGCGATGGTTGAGGAAGCTGATCCTGGACAGGTTGCGATGATGCCTCCAGAGGTCTCTTCTTGAGGATGGAACTAATGGAGCTAGCGGCGTTACCCGGAAGCTGGAGGCAGTGCTGGAGTCGCTGGGAGGGAAAGAAAAAGTACATATTAATAGAAGTACTGTGGTGGGATAATATTCGCCTCCGTGTCTTTAATAAAATTAAGACTTTCCGTCATAAATTAGTAGGAAAATCTTCATTTTATGACAAGACCGGAGGCTCTATTATGCGCGTTTAAAGCTGGTCAATAACTAAGGAAGAAGCAGTTCTAACAGGTTTACAATAGAAGGTTTTGAAAACATTATCGTTTGACCAGTCTGCCGACCTGAGAATGTCCTCTAAACTGGACCCAATGGCGAAAGCTTTTGAGGCCATAGCCCCCCTGGAGGAATGTGCTCCAAAAACGGAAATATCTATTCCCGCTAGGGACATAATCAATTTAATCCAGCGGGCCAAAGTTGCCGAAGTCCCTGGATTGTGGGGTTTTCGAAAAGGGATCAATAATTGATTGGAAGAGGACGTTCTCAGGTTAACGGTTCTTTTTTCATATTCTTTTAAACAAAGACCTACACATAACCTTGGCTTGTCCGGAAAGAAAGGGTAGAAAACGGAATGTAAGTTAGTTTTGGTGCGTTTGGAAATGTGGAATAGGACCCCTGAAGGTAAGAATTGCTGGGCAGAGACATCTAGGGACCTAACGTCCGAAGTCCTTTATATAGAAATTAAGCATATTAACATGGTAAGCTTAGCAGAGAGCATTTTAAGAGAAAGGCTTGAGTTATCTTGCCAGGAGAGGAAAAGATTTAAAACCAGAGAGACGTCCCAGATATGTGAATATTTGGCAGAAGGGGGTTTGGAGAGCTTGACTCCTTTCAGGAGACGACAGATTAAAGGATGAGACCCAATAGGGTTGCCGTCAATATTTGAGTGGTTCATGGAAATAGCCGATCTGTAAAGATTTATTGTGCGGTATGACTTACCTAAGCCCGCCTGGGCGGCTAGGAAATTAATAACAAGACTTAGATCCGCTGAAAAGGGATTGGAACACTTTCCCAGACACCAGCTTGACCAAAGAGCCCAAGCTGATTTATAGGCTTGTCTCGTGCCAGGTGCCCATGCGTTATTGATGAACTCTGAAGCTTCTGCCGAAATAGTATGGGTCTGTTGGGTAGACCGGAAATGAGCCAGGCTGAGAGTGTCAAAGATTGGTCGAGAATCAGATTGTGAGGGCGATCGAAAGGATCTAGAATGAGGGATGGAAATGTCGGGAGTAGAATAGGAAAATCCACTGTCCGCTCGAGAAGGGGAGGGAACCAAACCTGAGATTGCCAAAAGGGGGTTAGCAGGACGAGGGATGCCTTCTGGCGTCTGACCTGGTTCAGAACCCTGTTGATCAGGATAAAAGGAGGTAAGGCATAGTTGAGGGAACCGGACCAATCTTGTAGGAAAGCATCTGTAGCCAAAGCCAGTGGATCCGGGCGCCAGCTGAAAAAATGGGGAAGCTGAGTGTTGAGTCTGGACGCAAAGAGGTCTATTTGGAAGGGACCCCATTTCCTTTCTATCTGATGAAAAACTGACTGGTGTAATTTCCAGTCGCTGGAGTCTGTGAGGTGGCGAGAATGCCAGTCTGCATTGGAATTCAATGATCCTGGTAGATATTCTGCTAAGAGGGAAATTTTGTGGGACAGGCAAAAGTCCCAGAGGCTCTTGGCTAGTAGAGCCAGCGGTCTGGACCTGGTGCCCCCTAGACGGTTGATGTAACGCACTGCTGATATATTGTCCATATGGAGCAGAATGGAGCACCGTGCTCTGTTTTTTGTGAAGCTTTTGACCGCAAAGGAGCCTGCAAGAAGCTCTAAACAATTTATGTGCAATCTGGACTCCTCTGCGGACCATATACCGCCAGTCGATATCGAACCACAGCGGGCGCCCCAACCCGTGAGACTTGCATCTGATTCTAACACAAGATCGAGCACAGAGGGGAAGATGGATCTGCCGTTCCAAGCCTCTAAATGGGATATCCACCATTGGATTTCCATCTGGGATTCCTGATCCAAGGAGACGAGGTCGGAATAAGCCAGCCCTCGACGAAGATGAAGGATTTTGAGGCGCTGGAGGGCGCGGTAGTGAAGGGGTCCTGGAAAGATGGCCTGGATAGAGGACGAGGGAAGGCCGACGACCCTTGCGAGGGCTCTGAGAGAAATAGAATCTTTTTGAAGAGTTAAGATTAGTTCTTTTTTTTTATTGCAGAAACTTTGGAACAGGGAAGGAACAGAGCGGCCGAAACTGAATCTATTTGGAAGCCCAGAAACTCTATTTGTTGACAAGGTAGAAGAACTGACTTTTCGTGGTTTATCATGAAACCGAGATCTGAGAGGAGTGTGGATGTTATCTGCAGGTGAGATAGCAAAGAGGATTTGCTCTGGTGCATGATCAAAATGTCGTCGAGATAGATAATCAGTCTGATACCTAGGGAGCGAAGGAAGGTTACGACCGGTTTCAATAGTTTTGTGAAGCACTAGTTTTAGTGAATAGTTTTGGGTAGGCCGAAAGGAAGAGAGGAAAAGTGATGAGTTTTTGAATTCCAAAGAAATTGCAAAAACTTTCTGTGAGAAGGATGAATAGGAACAGTCAGGTATGCGTCCTGTAAGTCTAGTCTGACTAGCCAATCGAACTGTAGCAAGATATCCCTGAGATGGATAATGGTTTCCATCTTGAAGTGTCGATAGATGACAAACTGATTGAAAGATTTCAGGTTGATTACCGGTCTTAGCTTTTGGTTCTTTTTGTGGATGAGGAATATAGAGCTGGTGAATCCGGATGGGTCTGGCGTGCAAGGATGGATGGCGTCTTTTTCTAAGAGACACTGGATCTCTAAAGAGATTAGAGAAGACATTTCTAGAGAAAACTTTGGAAGAGGAGGAAGACAGAATTGGAGAGGGGGGAGAGAGAAGTTCGATCTGATATCCCTGAACCATGGAGAGGACCCAAGGATTTGCAGAGATTGACTTCCACTTCTGAAGGAAGAAGCGAAGGCGACCTCCCACGGGAAGGCCAGAAAGTTGGCTTACCTTGATTAATGGGCGGTCTGGAGAAGCGCTGGCCACGGTTGCGGAAACCCCTAGCTCTTTGTGGATAAAAGTAGGGTTTGAACTCGTGAGAATAGGAGTTGAAGGAATTGGCATATCCTCTTGAGCCTTGATTCCTGTATGTGCGGCCGGTAAAGCGGCTCCTACCTCTACCGGCCCGGGAAAAAACACGTTAGTTAAAAACTTTCTTGAGATTTTGTTGGGCTTTGTCCAAGGATGAAAAAAACGAAACGGCTAACGTCTTTTATGAAGTTATCACCAAAGAGTTTCCCGTCTGCCTGAATGCCGGGGTCTCGAGTGGCCAAGTTAGCTAACTTGGGGTCCATTTTGAGTAGAAGGCCCTTACGCCTTTCGTGAATAATAGCCGAGTTCACATTGCCCAAAAGACAAAAGGCTCTCTGAGTCCAAAGGGAAAGATCTAAGGGATCAATAGACGATTCCTCTAACCTGGCTGATTCAGCTATGTCAAAGATCCTTGCCAGAGGGCCTACCACATCCAGGAGCTTGTCCTGACAAGTGGTCCAGGCCTTGTCCACTCCTTTACGGGGATCCTTACCGAATTTGGTAAAGAAAGTGATGAGCGAGTCATCAATAGTTGGGGTTGCCGTAATATTGGAATCCAACGATGGTCTGGGGCATTCTGATTTTAATTTGGATCTGGTCTGCTTATCTACAGGAAGGCGTAAGCGGGATGTGATGTAATCACCTACATGGTCTAACGGGAGCCAATCCGTTGAGTTAGGATGGTGTATGAGGGACGGATCGAACATGGGAACACCCTCGGAGTCGACTACGCTGGTAGAGGGACCACCTGCCGCAATTTTGATACATTTGGGGGAAGGAGAGGATGGGGAAAACGTAAAGACGATTGTCGGACTGAGATAACTCATCCATGTCCTCATCGTCCGTGTCCAAATTTTTGAAATCACAATCTTTTTAGGCGCAGTAATATGTTTTAATTTTGATTTGCATTTCGATTGAGATGTCGTATTTTTGGCGGAAATCCCCTCCTTTGAAGGAGGCCTGGGAGGAATCAAGTCCTCAGTCTGGTGTGAGGCAAGCTCACTTCCTGTCTGTGCGCCTTTACGTGATTTGGAAGAGGATAATTTCCGTTTTCTGCTTTCCCCCGCAGAATGGGCCATAGATTTGGACATCATGGACATGACAGAATTTTCGATATTTTTTGACATTTTGTCCATAGACGCTTTCATCGCGTGTTTTACAGAGGACTGGATAAATGTATTCAAATCCTGTTTAAAGGATTCCTCATCCTCCTCAGAGGCAGACCTTGAGGGAGAACTCCCCAATTCCATGGTGAAACAAAATTATTGTGGGCAGAAATACCAGAAAACAGGCCCCAGAAATGTATTGTAGCAAGACACCAACGCGAGGTTGAGGAAGGGTTAGTAGGAGCAACACGCTCCGAGAATTGAAGCTTGACTCCTCCCCGAGGCGGCGACCTGAAGGGGAAAATCCAATCGGAGAGCGAAGCAGCACTAAGGAGCGGCAGCGATATGAACGCTGTCCTCCGTGGAGCCGAGGACGCGTGGAGCCGTTTTGAGAGAAGGCTGCGGCGGACGAGAGGAAGTGAAGCCGCTTGAAGCAAAGCCGCGGCGGACCGGTAAGGGATTCCTTGTCAGACGCGCGTTAGATTGAGACGCGCGCTGACAGAAGAAAAACGAACTGCGCGATAGAACGCTCGGCGGAGCGCGCGCATGTAAGACCGATGCTGGCAGGAGGAGGGGGGGGGGAAGAGAGGGAAAGAAAACGGAATAAAAACCGCCGCGAAGCGGTAAAAACAATAAAGAAATTATACCCCCAACACCGGAACAGTAAATTACACTAAAACGATAAATGCATTTAATATAACTTCTGAAAAATCAATAAGTACGTAGGAGACGAAAAGGAGAGTACTTATCTTGACTGCGAGCAGCAAGAAAAGAGGGCTGCTTGCAGTCAAGGGTGCTCTCTATGGTTTATGGCCCCTTCCTATTGGTCCAGTTCTGGTTATTGTTTTGCTCCCATTGGTTAGACATTAGCTAACCCTCCTGGGAGTTGTAGTTTCTTGACTGCTGCTGTTTAAATTAAATTAAGAAAAGAACGCATAATAGAGCCTCCGGTCTTGTCATAAAATGTATAGCCTTTGCAGCAAGTCGCAGTGTGCTGCAGTCTCGTATCTATTAATTAAAAAAAGTTGTTGATCCTGGGCAAATAATGTTCTCCCTGTGCCTCTATCTAATGATCTGACAGTATGTCATCACTTTGAATCAGGCTCAATGGATGAAATAAACACCAAGGGCATAACCCTGGGAGAGGTCCCCACCATGGTTTTCATTCACACATTAAGGGATGTTCATTGGCATGTAGCTGGATTTGGCATCTCAACAGCTGAACGTGCTCATGAAACTGCATTTTGAAAAACTCCTCCTGTAGTGCAGCTCCTCCATGTCGGCCACCTACGTACCACATTTAGAGCTTGTGAAGGGTTGAAAGAGTGAGAGCTGCTTGTCTCACAGGGTTAAAGTTTGTGAAGAACAAAATGTTGGTCAGCGGGCGTCCTGCACTGCTGCTGTACGGACCTGCAAGACAAGAGCCACATTTGCAGCACAAGCTCCCTCAGTTGCAGGACAAACCTGCAAGATACGGGACGGTTGCCTGTACTACTGTCCCATCCCCCTATTTTCTCTTGTAACTCCATCTTTTCCAGCCCTCCAGTTAAATTATTCTTCATGACCTATGCAGAGTTTGTAAATTCTGCAGGACCTCACAGTTCTAATCTGTGGAAAATTATTGTTTCCCATTTTATGTACATCTTTTCATGCATTGGCTATTTTTGGAGATCTGGCGTTAGCCAAGACCGTTTGTTTTTAATAAAACATATACATAATATGTATCTACAACAGGGCCTTTCGATCACCTCTCTGTTTTCTTTGGCCTGCAATAGTGTTGTTCAGATTTTGCAGCTGCTGACCACGTCATAGAGGATGAGGCATCGGGCCAGCCTCCTTCAGCCATAGTTTACCTGTCAATCAGGGACAGCATTGTGTTCTTGCACAATGTGGACATCCGCAGAATAAGTAGTGTGATTTCAGCACTAGGGATTATTGGTGCACTGTTTGCATTTCTCTTAAAAATGGATTTTGTCTTTAAGACCGTTCTTGATCTTTTTTTTTTTTCCTTGTCAAACGAGGGACCAGCAGCTCCCCCAACACCTCAGCTAGGCGGCTCGTGTGTTGCATGTCTTCATACAGAAACCATTCACAAATTAAGTATTGTTAAAGGCAAAAGTGAAACAGCCTATGCCAGATATATTGGCTTTGCTGGTTTGTGTTTCTCTTTCAGATGAGTACATTGGGTTTTACCTTTTTGTGTGCACGAGGGAGTCAGCAGAAATGCAGCAGCAGTCTTACACAAAGAGGTGGTGATTGACATAACCTTTTGATTTCCGATGTAGAGATGTTACATATCTCTTCAGGCAATATACTTCCCTTTGTTTGAGAGGTGTGTGAGCGGAGTGGAAGACAGTCATTTGAGGGGTGCATAGCATTACTTTGTTGGTGCTGTTACATTTGTCCCCCAGCATTTCCTCACTTATGATGTTTTGGGCCTTCCAGGGTGGATGCTTCTGCCAAGTCCCTTTTCAAAAGTGTTTTGAATTGATGTGTTCTGTTAGTCTAAGCAGGTTAGTCATTTGATTCACCTCTTCGTAGAACCTTGGAGATAGTTTAAAACTAAGATTTTGCTACCACTGACGTTAAGTGCAAGAAATACTTAATTTTTTAGGGTCGAGCACACAAGAGCTCCGCCCCTGTTGTAATCTCTCTTTGGGCTTTTAACCACACCCATGTCATGCCTGTCACTTTCATTGGTTTGTGGGCTTGCCTTTTAAAATCCGCTTGATTTTATTAGTGAAAGGCATGCATACGTTGAGCCTTTTCTGGTGTTTAGCCCTCCTCGAGCATACCAGCCAAATAATGAAAACATACGAGGCTCCATGTTTTCAGCCTGGTTTCTGCAATACTTTATCTTTTTATTTTAATAGGGTTTTACATAGTGCGATTGCACTCGTTTTTTTGGTTTTCAATTTCAACACAGTCGCGCTCGGTTTTTACATAGCGCGATTGCGCTCGTTTTTTCCTTTCAATTTATGTGACAAGAAAAGTCTGGTGAGGAGTTTACAACGCTAATAGCTCTAACTCGAGCAAATGCAAGACCTGTTGCATTGCTGATGCTTGTTCTTTAATGATCTTTCACCCTGAGAATTCTGCACAAAACATTTAAAGAAATGCGCATGCAGAATTTTAAATATTAGCTCTGGCAGGCTTCGATGCCTGAAAATAAAGTGAAGTCACTTAAATGGCATTAGTGGGGAATACCAGTGGTAATGCTGCACAATATATAATGTATACAATATACTTAAACATTACTTGGAGAGCTAAGAGTAGGCTTCCTATACTTGAAAAAAGAAGGGTAGCTATTTAAAGTGCGGTATTGGGAAATAAGTTGTATTGTTGCCCTATATATGCAATATAGGATAAACTTCTCTTAGAAATATGAGTAGACTTCAATATTTGAAAATAAAGTGCACTTAAAGTGCGTTATTGTACAACAGCAGTGGTAATGTTTTACAGTGTACAATATCGGGGTACAGTACTTAAGCATTCAGAATATGCAGTCATGCTGACGATTTAAAGAAAAACATGGCTTAAGTTGTTTAATAGCTGGTTCAGGTGCTATTGAACATAAATACAGTTAAGTAGTGAAATATATTGAGAATACATTTATTTAGGTATCTCTTACGGTTCTCGTTACAACCCTAAGTGTCATCTCTATAAGTGACCATATGGTTCTCGACATTACATCATGCATTTAGGCATTGAGAAAATGTTGCGGTTTCTCTTAATAATTGCTCCGGACCATATCAGACTTGAATCTTTTGTTCCATAGTCATTCTTTATAAATAGTGTCTGTCAGCACGTGACTTGTGAAATTACGGAAGGCGCCATATTGAATGTTCTGCGGTCACCCTAGAACAGAGAGGGGTTTCTAGGAGTCAGCAGGGTTTACTTTTGTTTCCTCAGATAAGTGGGGATGTCTGTGTTTTCTGCAGGCAAATTCAAAGTAAATTCTGGCATCAGAGGGAAACACTTTAGAACAGAGGTCTTCAAACTGGGGGGCGGGCCCCCCTAGGGGGGCCTCAAGTGATCCCAGGGGGGGGCCCCAGACTCTGGCCAAAATAAATATTATACAGATAACAGGCCTTTGTTTTAAGCAGAAGCATGTTATTACAGTTTTAAAAAGGTAACAATACTTAACTGCAATGTTTAAATAGGTTTAGACATATTTAAACATTGCCATGTTTATAAAATAATTGTGAAAAATTCTGAGGGGGGCCCAATGACTTTTATTTTTCAACTGTGGGGGCGCAGCATTAAAAAGTTTGGAGACCTCTGCTTTAGAAGGTCTTTCAGGTTGGAGTGATGTAATCTGATTTCTTCGAGCCCATTACTTTTTCCGCTGTGGCTTGCAGGGTGGCTCTGTTTTAATAAAGAGAGGTCTATGCATTAGTACATAGAGGAAGGGCGGGGAATAGCCAATAGGCAAACAGAACAACAGAGCCCTAAGTGCTTTCCTAAACTGCGAACGGGTTGTCTGTTGAAAGAGTTCGAACGGCAGAGATGCCACATTTTAGGACAATAGGGCGAACGCCGCGCTTCCCAGCACTAGAAAAACACTTGTGAGCTGGACTGTATGTATGGTCCACTCAGATTGTTTTCATAAAACGTATTCACCAAACTCGGAGTAAATCGTTTCTGCTGCATTATGTTCTCTGTGACCACTGTAAGGAATTACTTCTGACGTGTTTTTTTTCTTTCTTTTTTTTAAAAAATACGTTTTAGTTGCAGATTTATCCTGCACTCTTATTAACTTAAATTGGCAGCCAGCAGTCCCAAAATGTTAGTGTCTATTTGGGAAAAGAAAAAGCCATCGGACTTCTCTTGCCGCAAATAGGTACATTAAAAACAAGCATTTGCAATTCAATAGTTCTCGCATGTTTCGAACAAGCGACAAGCCCTTTACTGATCACAACAGCGTCTCGCATACGGTACGCATGCACTCGCAGCTCGACACTAACTAGTACAGTAAGTGGTCTGTAAATTACCTGGGTACTTCATGTTCGCTAATTGGATGAATAGCTGTAAAATTTCTTTCCATAAACAGAGATTTTCTAAGCCTGTAGTGTTCTAGTAATGAGTACCGCACTGTGGTCGCTTTCGTTTAAAATTTGAATATTCATTACTTTTTTACCATCTTGCCCATATCTTATTCAATACCTGTGAATCATTTCTGTGACAACTGCAAGTATTTTTGCTATTGTAAATGTTGCAGGTAAACAAGTGCCACTGTAACATAACATGGAAAGCGCACCCTTTAGTCACTCAATCAATCATAGATTTGTAGAGCGCGGCTAATCACCCATAGGGTCTCAAGGTGCTGTTTGTGGTTGTGCTGCTCAGTCGAAGAGCCAGGTCTTGAGGTGCTTCCTGAACTGCTTCAGTGATGCAGTCTGGCTGAGCTTGAGGGGTAGCGTGTTCCATGTCTGGGCTGCTAGGTAGGAGAAGGATCTTCCTCCTGCTGTGCTTTTCCAGATCTTGGGGATGGCTGCAAGGGCTAGCTGGAAGGAACGGAGATTTCTGTTGGGTACGTAGAAGGCAAGGCGGTGGTTGCGGTATGCCGGTCCGATGTTGTGCAGTACCTTGTAGATGTGGATCAGGAGTTTGTATGTGGTGCGCTTGTTGGCTGGGCACCAGTGTAGGTCTTTGAGGTGGGAGAAGATGTGACTGTGTCAGGGATGTCCAGGATGAGTCTGGCTGCTGCATTCTGGTCTCTTTGTAGTCTTGATTGAAGTTTCTTGGTGATGCCTGCATAGAGTGCGTTGCTATAATCCAGTTTGCTAGTGATTAGTGCGTGGGTGACTGTTTTCCACGTGTCAGAGGGAATCCACTTGAGATCTTCCACAGGAGTCGGAGGGTGTGAAAGCATGAGGAAGAGGCGGCATTGACTTGGCAGGTCATGGATAGAGAGGAGTCCAGAATGATGGCCAGGTTGCACGTGTGGTATGTGGGGGTGTTTTCCAGAGCGGTGGGCCACCAGGAATCATTCCAGGCAAAAGGGGTGGAGCCGATTACAAGGATTTATGTCCTGTCAGAGTTGAGCTTGAGGGAGCTGGTCTCCATCCAGACTGCGACTACTGTCATCCCGTTGTGGAAATTTCTCTTGGTCTTAGCAGAGTCCTGGGACATGGAGAGGATCAGTTGGGTGTCGTCGGCGTAGAAGACTAGCTTTAGCCTTTGTTGTTTGATGATCTTGGCAAGCAAGGCCATGTAGATGTTGAAAAGCGTTGGGCTGAGTGAAGATCCTTGGGGCACTCTGCAGCATGTGTCTTTGGGTTCTGAAGTGAACAGCAGTAGTCTCACACTCTATTCTTCTGGTGAGGAAGGACCTGATCCAATCCAGAGCTTTATCTCGGATGCCGGTGTCATGTATTCTGGACAGAGGGTGGAGTGGGAAACCGTGTCAAATGCAGCGGAGAGGTCGAGGAGGATAAGTGCGGCTGTGCCTCCGTGGTCCAGTATGATGCGTATGTCATCAGTGGCTGCTAAGAGTGCGGTTCATTGCTGGGGTTGCTTCTAAATCAGTATTGGGATGGGTCTAGGATACAGTGTGTCTTGAGGAATTCTGTAAGTTGCTGGTCGGCGGTCTTCTCTGTTAACTTGGCTGTGAAAGGGAGCAAAGAGATGGATCTGTAGTTCTTCAGCTTCCTAGGGTCGGCAGTGAATTTCTCGAGTAGCGGGTTGATTTTGGTGTGCTTCCAGTCTGAGGGAAAGGTGGCAGTCTCAAAGGATCAGTTGATAGTTCAGCAGAGCTACGGTGCTAGGGTGGCGCTGGCCAGGTTGAAGATATGAGGGCAGAGATCCGAGGGTGCTCCCGAGTGGATGGAGTTGATGAACTTTGGGTGTCCTCTTTGGTGATGGGGGTACAGGAGTTCAGTATCTGGTGAGGTGCTAGGTCCATGGTGGTGAGCGTTGCTGGCGGGTTTTGGTTCCTGAAGCCTTCATAGATATACTGGATTTTTCGGTGAAAGAAGGTGGCGCAGTTGTTGCAGAGGTCTTGGGAAGGAGGGAGGGATGGATGAGGTGTCTGTCCCTGGGTTCGTGAGCTCTTTGACGATGGCGAAGAGCTCTGAGCTGTTGTGAGTGCTGGTGTTGAGGCGAGCTTGAAAGGCGTCATTTTTGACGGCTCTGATATTCTGATGGTGCGTGGTGAGTGCATTTTTGTAGGCTGTGCGATCTTCAGTTGATTAGCTGATCCTCCATTTCCGTTCATCTGAAGGAGCGATTAGATTCCTGTAGGTCTGCCGTCAACCATTTACGTGTTTTGCTCTGTCGATTGCCTGCTGTTTTTCTTAGGGGGGCTTGTTGTAGGCACAATTCGATAGCCAATGGTGTAGGTGGTGTGGCTTCATTTGGGTCTGGTGCGTCCGGTGGAAGGGAGTGGTTGAGAGCGTTGGTGAGTTGTGCTTCTGTGACTTTGCCCCAGCGTCTGCCGGGAGGATGGGGGCGTAGTGGCGTCCAGTGTCCTTCTCTCCAGCCTTGGGTTTTTTGGCGCTGAGATGACAGATGTTTATTCTTAGCCAACCAGCAATACTAATTGTATCGACCTCAGAAGAATGAAAGGCTGACTGGACACGCCAGGATTCAAACCTGTGACTATGAAGTCAAACACAGACCTTCGAAGTGCATACATTACCCTACTGAGACACCTACCATGCAAAGCTTTTTATTTAGCCCCCCAGCTGTAATTCCCACCAAACTAATTCCATTTCTATGTTGTAAAGTAATTACATTTTAAAGGTGCTCCCTAGTCCTGATGAAGACCTCTTCGGTTCTACCCTCGCCAATTTCTGCACTTTGTGCCAATATAGCCATTATTTGTTGTTGACTATGAAAATGGTGTCTGCTTGGCTCTAAAAGAAGATATTTACTTTCTTAAGATCTCTGCATTTTTTATTCTGTGAAAATATTTAATAAATTGCAGAGGATTCTAGTTCCTAATAATTTATGTCCAGTATCACCACATTGAACCTTTGCAACAAAACTATATAAAGTGCACACCCGGTTCCAGAGTAACAAAGGGCCGGATTACGATCTTGGCATATGGGATACGCCATCTTAAATGTGATAGATATCCTGTCCGTCGTATTACAAGTTCCATTATATTCTATGGAACTTCTAAAACGGCGGTCAAGATATCCGGCATATTTGTGACAGAGTATCCCATCTGCCAAGGTTGTAATTAGGCCCACTGATTACCTCCAGTGTGTTTAAGTACGAATTCACTTTGATCTTTTTTCATTGTTGGTTTCGTGATTTATGGCTGGTAGGGTATCCGCAGCAGAAGAACACAGTCTTGTCTAGTTATTTTGAGGACACCTTCCTTCCTCAGTTGTTTAAATATTCTTCCTGCCATTCCCCCATATTCAAGGAAGTTGATGTGGAAATTAACTTGTTTTTTAAATCACATAATTCACAAGCTTAGCTTGTCATTTTCTTATCCTCTATTTGCTCCACACAGACCACCTTTCATCATAACAATGCCCAAACCCAGCCTTCCAACACACCATCTACAAACACCCTTCCCCACTCTTCACCAATTGCACTCAACCATACAATCCCCACACTTCACTCCACCACACATATTACCTTTTCCAGTCATCACAACTAACACTAACTCCCCTGACACACATCCATCGCCTCTTACACACCTCGTACATTTATCTCCAAAATACATCAACACCCCATCTAACACTAATTCCACTCACCAGCACTAAATCACATACAAATCTCTCACCAAAAACAACTATATCAATATCCCCTCACTGTTCCACAAAAACAATACAGACCACATACACCAGCACATCAAAACAACACAAACTCTCAATATACTTATCGTCACACCCACTTCCATCCTCAGGACTACACAAAGAATACAAGCCCCGTCCTATCTTTACCCCACTTTCTCACTCTTCACAAACACCTACCACAAGCACCCCAACCTAGCAACTTTCATTCACTCGCCTCTCCTCCATTGCACAATTTAGAGCCTTACATCAAGATCCACATGCTCCTCCACCACCCCTAACCCATACTCCATCCACACTAAACAGACGCAAACAAAATAAACCTGCCACTCTTAACAACCTCACATCCCCTTGTCTATTACATAATAAGTCTACCCTACAAATAACAGAACACTCTTCATGTCTCTCTCAGCCACCAAGTCCACCACCCACACACACAGACCCAACAAAATGTCTCCTTAACCTGCTGGAAGAGGAACACTATATTGAAAAGCAAGACTATGGTGAGCCCCACACAGTTATCACAACTAACAACCCTCCTGCTTCAAGCTTATCATACTAGTAACCCTTCTCCTAAACAAAACAACACTACCACTAACACCTTTTCTAAGCTGCCAGCTCATAAATGCTCGATCACTCTAAAAAAAAAAAAAAAAAAAAAAAACAAGCACCACATCTACGACCTGCTCACAGACACACAACCTGACTTACTATTCATAACCGAATCCTGGTTGGGAGATGACAAGGCCCCAGTGTTGCACGAAGCCCTTCCTCCCTTCCTCCGGGCTACCAAACCATCACACAAAACCGTATAGGCAAGAGAGGCGGTGGACTAGCTATTATTTTCAAACAGGCAATAAACCTCTGAAAAACAGACAACATTTCCATGCAAGGTTGTGAAGCCCTCCCCACCAGATGCCACCCTATCCCAACTTCCTCCTGTAACTTTCTCCTCCAACTTTCTCCTCCTTTACAGACCTCCACCTAACAACTCCACATTCCCAGATGCTTTTCTAGGTACATGCTCAAACCTTATTACACTATACTCCAACCTATGTATTCTGGGGATCTAAACATTTGGTTTGACAAACCCAATATGCCCTATCCAAAAGCTATCACCACAGGCCTAGTCTCATTGAACCTACATCAGATTGTACACAATCACACACACATCGCAGGACACATCCTAGATGTCATTTTTGCTAAGCCTGAACTAGTTACCGTTCATAGCATCACACCAATCACTTGGTCAGACCACCATTTGATAACTTTCCAACATAAAACTCCACAAATCAACACACCCCACAACTACTTACATACATGCACCTATCGGCCATGGAGAAAACTCAATTCGGATGACTTAGAAACACAACTAACAGCCAACACAGATCTAGATACAATTAATTATGTGCCAAAACTTTGAGTGGCTACAGGAAGCTTTTGATACCCTAATACCACTCAGAAAAACTAAACACAACAAAAGAAAACCAACACCTTGGAGAAACACAGAACTTAAAAAGATAAAGCAACAAATCAGAAAGTTGCAGCGGACCCAGCTCAAAACAAACAACAGTAAAGACAAACTGCAGCTACACAAACTTAACAGAATATACAAATCATCAATCAAAAAAGCTAAAAAAAAAAAAAAGGTACTACTCAGACAGAATTCAAATGCTAAATCTACAACCAAGGAATTTTATAAAATTCTCAATGAATTTCGAGAACCTACATGCATGGAAGGAAGTCGTCCCACTAAAGATTTCACAAACAAATTGGCAACTCACTACACAACCAAGGCAGACACATTGGACTCATATTTAAAACAGAAGAAAACCATCAGCTCCAACCCCTTTCCTAAAATATCCTCTAATATCCTCTAAGAATAAACCAACCCAACCCACATCTCCCCTGCCTTGAGAGCACTACACTGGTCACCCGTTGGGTTACCCGTTGCCAGAAGATGCACTTTCAAGCTGCTTTGTATCACCCACAAAGCTATACATGGAACAGGACAGCTTTTTATCAGAAACAAAATAACCAAATACATCCAACAAAGAAACCTCCGCTCAAGATTGGCACCCCGCCTTAGAACACCACCATACAAGTAAAAGACTATAGGTGGGACATCTTTCTCATTTTGAAGCAGCCAAACTATGGAATTCATTACCCCCAACTATAAGAGCCACAGATAACTTTCTTGTCTTCAGAAAACTACTCAAGAGTTGGCTCTTTCCTTCATAACCACCATATTCCTACAACTATGGACAGCATATGCCTATGTTGATAAATATTTTTTCTGATTATGTGTACATTTCTAATTATGTATAGTTCTTTAGAAAATATGTATCACTACTATGTCATAACAATAAAATACACACACACTCTTTAAACCTGTTTGACTAAGTATATTTACCCATGGCCCTAATTATGTATTGTATGTACATATATGTGTGTGTATTCATATGTGTATATATGTATGTATGTTGTTTCTGTGCTTGGCATGTTCATGGGTCATTGCATGGCTCCTGGGTGGGCAGTTATACTAGATATCTATGAATCCCTGCTCTCATCTTATCACACTTATCTACCCACCATTATATGTCATGTCTCTATCAATCTATCCTCCATCCCCACTGACTCATCCCAAAGCCATTCTACTACTTTCATCTCCTAAATTACTCTGCCTAAGCTCTTCCCTCCGCTTCCACATCTAACTCACAAAAACCTCACTCTACTACCATTACCTCCCAAACAACCCTACTAGATTCGCCCTCATTTCTCTCACCCTGCTACTACGATCTCCCTAACCCTTCCACAAAATCTTCCCTCCTCCACCCACCTTTACTCATCCCAAACCCCTGGGATGAGTGAATGAGGGATATACTCCCAATTAACACTTCTGGATTTCTTTCCTCCTCCACCCCTCCATTACTCCTGTCAATCTAACTAACAAACTCTCATATCCACAGCTCAAATTAACTCATAATATTACTAAAACTGTACTCATATTTCCCAATACTAATCCATCACTAATTCTTGTTGGGGTCCGGATTAGCGTGCTACTCGCCGAAAAGCGCTTCAACGCCTCATCAGGGGTAGTAAGGGCTATATAAATACTAATACAATTACAATTTCCATTGATTTTTCTCCCAAAAGTTAAACATTATTTCTTAACATTATATTTATTTTCCTCATCCTATTTGCTGTTAAATTCTGTCAACATAGTTGTGCATTGCTATCAAAAGTGAAGCTCCTAACAGGCTATCAATTTTGAAAGTTTCCATTACCTACTCTGTATCTAGAATCTTGTTTATTTTTCTTTTATCCTTTACCTTCAATATGAGTACTGCTTCATTTGCTCTTGCTTAGATCCTTTTTTAAAGTAATATATTGTAGTTTTAGCCTCCTGACGTTTGAATTGACTTTTTACGGCCACAAAGAGTTTGATTAATTCTCACTTACATGTTTCAATTTTTTTTTTTTGTCTTAAGTGTAAGCAGGTGTGCTTCATTCACAACCTTTTACTTGATGTATGCTTTGGGTCAGCTTCTTTCGTTTCTTTGAATTTTGCTTCAGCTACCTCCACTGGATGGGTCAGTTCTTTCTCTATTCACTTGCTTTGCTTTTTATGAGCTCTAGGTATCTGCTGTGTCTGCTAATGAGCAAAATAGTGGAACCCTGTATATTACTGAGCATAGAGACAAGGTATTGTTTTCTTTGCTGTTGCAGCGACCAACTTTTGTTGTAGTTTTCGCCTTCCGATTTCCCTGTGATTGCCTTTGCTGGCTACTATTATGCTGATCCTGCCTTGCTATATTTCTTTATTTGCTGTCAGGATTTTCTTTCTTCTTTTTTTTTCGTTTTTAATGTTTTTTTTTTTGCTAGTTCATAAATACAATTAAGTGAGGTCACAGTTAATAGGCTAGAGTAGAAGAGAGAAGAACGTTCAATTAACAACCTAATCAGACAGTTCATTCGCTAGATTAACAAAAATTCCAATTACCTTGTGCACAGACTAAAAGCTCACCCCCTCAGAAAAACATTAAATAGAATGCAAACAGCACCAATAAAGTGGCTTAAATCTCTGCTAACCATCTAGTAACTGGCTCCCAGATCAGTAGGCCCTGACAGTGGCTTCTGTGCCCCTTGAGCCTATACAGACATGCCTCCATATTATATGTTACCAAATCCTAGACCGCCACAAGGAGAATATTTTGGGTTCAGCTTTTAGCCAGTCAGTGGCGATGCACAGATGTACCACGGCCATTGTAATGAATATCAACTGGACATTTGTGTTCCTTGCAATAAGGCTCTGTGTATTATCCACCACCCGTAAAAGCAGCATTTGGACATCTAACCGTAATTGTTGCCCGAGCACACTGCTCAGGAACTCTGCAATAGGCTTCATAAGGAGGTCAAGCTTAGGGCAGCACAAAACATTTGGACAATACCAGCCATGTCTGCACCACAGAGCCTACATCTTCCCTCTGTGTCCCCTCCCCATTTGACCAACCTTGCCAGAGTGTAGTATAGATCAAAGTTAGTCTTAAAATGCTGGCTCCGCAGACTAGCAGTGAGTAAAACCCTATCACAGAGAGCAAGCTAATTCTGAATCACCACATTATCCTTACCAAGTCTAGCACCCGATTTAATATTCTGTGCTTCTAAATTGTCTTCCTACATCTGCCCCAACAATTCATAAATACATCCAATCTTCTGCTTGAGCTTGATCGACTCAATGAGCGGACTCTTTACCATACCCTGTGCACTTTACTATTCTTAAAAAGAAAATGGCGGATTTGCAAATATTTTTAAACAATCCTCTTTCAGGAAGTCATGCAGCTCCGGCGGGTCTAAAAAAGAGCAAACTTGTGCATTCTAATATAAATCTATAAATGAAAGCCCTTTCTGACTCCACTTCTTCATTAAAGAACCTTGAAAGATATGCAGGGCAACACATCTGATGCAAAGGTAGATGTGTAATAATTAACCTTCCCAAGAGCTAACTTCCATTTCAACTGACTCCATAATATATGAGCAGCCTTCAAAACCTTAAAGCGGGTTGTTTCATAATGACTGGCTTCCAAGATCTTCAGAAAGCTTGCCCTCGATTCCTCCGCCAACAACATTTCGTATAAAGTTGGGGCCTCTGCCATGTTTAGCCTACTGGTGTCCCCTGTTACCAATATGGCCATGTGTTGCAGCATGCAGGCCCAGTAGTAGAAAGTAAAATTCAGGACTGCCCATCCTCCTTTCCCCCTGTCAGGGTCAGATATTTGCCAGCTCTCCATGTGTATTTTATAGCCCCACATAAAGATAAGGCATAACGATTCCAGTTTCCTGAGCCACACCTTCCCAATCTCTGAAGGGATGGGCAGAATAGGTAGAGTACCTTTGGCACTACAAACATCTTAATCACATTGCTCCTGCCTGCAAGAGAGAGATGCAGAGGTCTATTCTTTCAAGTTCCCACATCACTTTATCCAGTATGGGGGCCGTATTGATCTGTACCAAGCAATCAACAGTGGCTGTAATTCTTATCCCCATGTAAACTGCTTCAGGAATGACCTACTGATCTCCAAAGCCCGCACAGTCTGTGCAAATAACCTGTGTCTTAGCAGCATTTAATTTATACCTTGAACATGCCCCAAACAGTTTAGCGAGGCTCTCAATTTCATATTTGGCCACCCCAGGATCAGTGGAGACCACCACCACATCAGCATATTCAAATACTTTATAGAATGTTGAGTTACAGGTTTAATACCCAAGTTCTGTTCTAGTTTGGTGATAAAGGGGTTAATATAGAGGGGGAAAAAGCAGGGGTGAACAAGGACACCTCTGCCTTGTTCCTCTTGCAATACATATCTCCTCTGGCTCCAAGCCTGCAATGTGTAGCCTGGGCACTGGGTTCTTATATAGCGTCCTAATGGCTCCTAAAAATTCTTCATTGAGACCTTTATGTTCCAACACTGCCCTTGGAAACTGCAATGTCACGCGTTCAAATGCTTTCTCAGCATCCAGTAAGATCAAACCCAAAGGTGTTTCATGGGCGGCAGCAATATCGAATAATGTAATCAGCCTCCTAACACCCCCAGGAGGCCGGGGCCTCACCCTGCTGTGCACCTCAGAACAGTTGGAACATATCTTGTTGCAATTCCAAGAGGAAGGTTTTATAGAATTCCTGTGACAGTATCGGGCCGGCAGTTTTCCCCCCTCCGCCAATGAACCTGTGGCTGACAGGATCTCTTCAGATGTAGTGGGCGAGTCCAACCAACCCCGATCTTCCTCACTCACCCTTTCCCTATCTGCCCTCTGGAGATACTCCCCTGCCCTAGCAGCTAAGAGGTCTGTTACTCCTGAGAAAAGAACTTGGTAGTACTCTCGAAAGGTCCTAAAAATCACTGGCATATATTCTAGGACATTGCCCCTGGAGTCCTTAATTGCTTATATCAAACCCCTCGCCACCTTCTGCCTAATATACATCGAGAATAACCTGCCAGTGGATTTCCCATATTTATAACACTGTGCCTTGTATACTTGGTACTTCTGTGAAATTTCCACTTCAAAGCCTTGGTTGATTTGGGCTGTACATTTAGCTGTCTGTGACTGAGTTTCACAAGTAATGATCCCTTCTGACACCTCCCTGGTTAACTCTTCCTCGGCTCGAGCCAGTTCCCATTAAGGTTCTGTAAATCTTTGTTTTCTCTTTTGAATATACAAACCCAGACTCAAGGTCTCTCCCCTTAGCCCTGCCTTCAGGATGTCCCACATGACCTCCAAGGAGACTGTGCTTCTATTCGTGAAGAACTCCCTCAGCCGAAAGCGCAAATGTTCAATATAAGACTCATCCATAAGTAGTTTTCTATTGAAGGTAAACACCCCCTAGGGCTTTCAGAGTCCCACTAATGGGATTTCAAGAACTAAGGGGTTATGATCTGACAATATTCTGGATTTTTTTTCTAAGTTGATTCCCACAACCCCTGATATGGACACAAAAAAATAGTCCAACTGAATCAGCTTGTTTTGTGGTACAGAATAAAAAGTAAATCCTGGGTCCGGAGCCTTTTGTTTAGCCCAGATGTCCACGAGCCCCTGATCAGCCACCATTCACTCTAGAGCTTGAAATGTTCCTGGCTTACTCCCCGCATTGACCTTCAGGTGAATGTTAAAGTTCCCACACACCACCAACGGTAAGGGCCATTGGGAGAGCAAACAGCTCAGTGTATCCAAATCCGCGGGTTTATCCATATTATATCCATACACTGTACACAGCGTAAACCGGGCAGAACCCATTTTACACTCCACAATTTCTGATGTGTGAGAAGTAGCATGGGCATATTTGGTATGTTTGTGATGGTGAGAAATCCTGCTTTCTGATGGATTTTGTTTTTAGAAAGGCCCCTTTTGGAAAGTGGGCATTTCTCTGCTTATAACTCCTCTTTTTTGCAGCCTGACTACAGTCCAC
Organism: Pleurodeles waltl; assembly: GCF_031143425.1. NCBI lineage: Eukaryota > Metazoa > Chordata > Amphibia > Caudata > Salamandridae > Pleurodeles > Pleurodeles waltl. The sequence goes on from NC_090445.1 coordinate 1,063,973,070, forward strand.
GTCTAGGGTAGAGCGAAAGCTACCTTTGTGCATACTTTCCAAACAACCACCACACAGGAAGTGGTGGGAGTGACAGACACATCTCCATTCATCTATATCTTCCTGGGCTGTGGGGTGGGAGTGTTGTTCACACCTTACATGTTAAAAGGGTGTGTCCTGCTCTCACACAATGGGCTGATTACACCCTATTGATATCTGGAGGCAGACTGTCAGTTTAAAGGGGGTTATGTTTCACTTAAAGGCGTTCCTTTGAAGTCACCCCATGAACAAAGATATTTTGAGCTTCAGTACAGGGGCTCTGACCCCATGCTTTTTAGAGCACTTTTGGAGCTGGGACTGAACCTCTGTCAGAAGGACCACTGAACTGCACCAAGGACTCATCTGGACTGCTCTTCTGTTGGTGCCCTGCTGTCTGCTGGGCGGCCTAAAAGCCTGTCTGGACTGCTTTTCTGCTTGTTGTCCTGCTGCCAGCTGTTCTCAAACTCTGTGGGTCACCAGACCATGTGACACTGTGAGGAGGAACCACCATTATTGCCTTGTTGTGCTGGCCTGCCTGCTTTTGTCGCCGACTGCAAGTGCTCTCCGGTGGCTTACTGACTGACCCCTGCTCCCTCAAAGGCCCTGTGGTAGTAGGATTGTCGTTGGGTTCTGAAGCAGACCAATTTAACTGCTTTCTGTGGTGCTTGGGGAGGACTCCATCCCTCATTTCTGGCAGAGCACTTTTGTATTCTCCAGCGCACTGCGATTGCTTCTTGGTCCTCCACCAATGCCTGGCTGGTCTTTGCGTGATAAGGAGCCACCTAGAACTGCCATTGTGGGGCCCGCTCCCGAGGCCCGTCAACAAGGGAGCACTGCTGTGAGATTCCTCCCCATGGATTACTCTGTACTAGGGCGCCCCTGAGGATAACCTGGGAGGCTGACGTCACCACTGTGGAGGAGTGGGATTCCCCTGCTACCTGGAGCTGAAGGAGGTGCCCTCCTTGGCACTCGCAAGCAGCTGAAAAGATCAGGAAGCTCCCTTGTGGCCTTGGTGAGTCTGGCCCCCTGCCCTGCAGCTGAGTGCCACGTTGCGGGAGGACCGGAGCAGTGTTCGTATCCCCAGGGCCGTGGGCCCCCCAGGTAATGCCACCCCCATGGAGCCACCTCACCAGCACATAACCAACAGTGTGGTAGCCGGAGAGAGGCCAAGGGAGGTCCCTTGGCTGTCCACTTTCGACTGCCATCCCTGCAGTCTCTTAATTTCAGCAGTTGCCCTGCGTGCTCTGTGGCAACTGCATGGGGACACCTCACAAGTGGAGAGTTGCTGAGTGGGCACCGCCACCTTCACCTTATGAAGCCTGCTGAGGGGGTACAGTTGCTGGCTGAGTCCTCAACGGAAGAGCCTGTGTGGCTTCATATAGGAGTTGATGAAATTTAGCATATTCCATGTAGTAGGTTAGCAGGCCTACATGATTCCATATGTCTAACTACCCTAATTTTACTGAGGCTCTGAAACTACCATAATAGTGCCCAGTAGGAGTGCAAGAGCACAGCACCTTACATGTAAGGATGATATTAGGTGTTTTACGTGTTTTGTTCATTATCTGCGGCATTCCTAGCACTAATAAATGGATGTATGTTGTTTTTGCCGAGGCTTGTTTAAGATAACGAATGCTACTAAAGGTGACTGCATAGAATGCACGGTAATGTTGTTTCATGCAGGTTGCAACCTCGGAGGCCTTTTCACTTTTTACACTCGTTGTGATGTGTGACCTTGGTTTATGTGGCAAAGTAATTGTTGACTTGTGTCAATATTAATCTAGTGTTAGCCAAGTCTAATATAGAAGCATATTTTAAATAATCCTGTGTGGGGTCTCATTTTTGGTGTATTTATTGTGTCACTGGTATGAGTGTATTGCATAAACACTTTACACATGACTCCTGGGAATAAGCCTGACTGCTCTGTTCCAAGCTACCAAGGAGGTAAGCACAAGTTACCTTTGGTGTGTAACTTACCCTGACTAGAATGATGGGTTCTCCCTGGCTGAGATGCATACTGTAGCCAACCAGAAACTCAATTTCTAACAACTCTGCATAGGCCTTGTAATTATTTATTGTGTACTTCACTTGGGACTAGCTGTTAACCACCTATTCAGCCTGCCATTGCTTTCTGGAGATCTCGTTCCAAACCTGCATCATCTATTGTTGTTTCTAATGTGCCTTGTGTACACTACTTATCCCCCAGTTTCCCTTTCAGGAAAACTGGTGTGTTTCAAACACTACCAAGGGTGGACAGGCCTTCTATTCCACAGGGCATTTCCCCAGAAGGCGGAAACCTTTGGCGGCCGGTTTTGAAATCGAAGGTATCCGAGCAAGCAATCTGAGAGGAGAGAGAGAAAATGGATGGAACCAGAGATATAGCATGAGGGGACGAAGGGAGCAGGGCTGGTTTGAGCATTTTTGCCATGGCTGCCTTAGGTTCCCCACTCTGGCCATGGGCACTCCAATCAGTGCCATTAACTGTGTGTACATTCCAGGTTGGATGATCCATTGCCTTACAGCAGTGGAATTGAAGATTAATCAGTTAAAGTGTTTGCCTGGTTGATATAGGGTGACCCGATTTTGAGGTGCAAAAACCGGGACAGGTCAGACATAAAAGAAGAACTAAAGACTTTACTCTCACTTTTATATCTGGCCTGTCCCATTTTTGCGTAGAGGGAACTATGCTACTGCCCTTCAGTTCCACCCTTTCTTCAGCCCATCCGCGAGGCCACAGAGACCGCGCGCAGGACGAGCTTTGTATCCGGAAACAGGGTGGGCGCTAGGCAGGGGCAGTGTGGGCAGCTGTTCAGGGCCCCGCACTCAGCCCAGCATCTTGGGGCCACGCACTAACTCCACAGCCAGGCCACGGCGGCACACCTGTGCAAGATGTCTCACTGCAATTGAGTCCACGGGAGCGGGCCGCCTCCCCTGGGCCTTGCTGCTATGGTGTAGCGAAGGGGAGGGGCGCCCCCCTCCTACGGCCCCGCAGGAGACACATTCTGCAGGGTTGTCCTACTGTTAGGCCCACTGCCCAGCTCCCCACACATTGGCACTGTGAACACCCCCCCCCCCCCCCCACCACACACACACACACATTAACACATAAGCAACTCTCACACCATTATGGTCTGTTAACAAGTGCTTGTAGGTGGTGAGAGGGAGGGACTGCAGCCCAGGAGTCAGCACAAAGCAGCTACAAAGATCAGGGGCATCTATTGAGCTGCAAACATTCCTTAATGTGCTGTGTCGAGTTGTATGCAAATTAGAAACCAACCCACCCACCCTCCCTCCCCCTCCTCCCTACGTTCCCTTTCTACCCAGGGCCCCAAGTCTCCTAGGACCCTCCCTGTTCGGAAACGTTTACTACTCGATGGGGAAGTGAAAGCGAGACAATCGCTTTACAGCAGGGGTGGTTGAGGGAGTTAACGTTTATTTAATGTTTCATAAGAAGGACTCTTGGGGCGGACACATAACAGAAAAGTCAAGGTTGAGCTGGAGACCGAGAAAGAGGAGCTGAGCCTGTTATTACACGGCTGTGTTCGGGGGGTATGTTCGTTCATTTGTTAGCGTGCCCCCTGCCCTTGAAAGGATGATGCACGTCTAAGCGTCCCGTCTTAGTCATCAGTCAGGGCGCACAACATGACGGGTAGCTAGCTGCCTGCTGTCACTGAAACGGCATTGAATGTATCAGCCGACAAGCCGAGAACAGTGCACTTCGGACGGGCCGACGATATTGATAGATGTCTACTACTAATGGAAACTCCAGCCCCAGGCAATGATAATTCACAAATCGCACAGTCAGATACCGACCATCCAGAGGCCCTTCAATCTAACGATAACTTCTAAAATAAGCACTTTAGACACTCGCTGACTTTTCACGTGGCTTTTAGATACTGACCCTTCACGCAGGCAGTGCTTAGTTTGGAAATAAATAAGTGAACGTGCCTAGACTTGTTTTTAACAACCCACCGCTGGCGCTGCCTGATACCAGGCTTAATTGCCAAGGTTACCTCGTTTTATATCTGCTGGGAGCGATTTGATGGGCAGTTTCAGCAGTGCCGCTGAATCCAGTTTGTCGTTGCAAGGTTTTTAGCAGTGTGACACGGATAACAGTGTCCAAATGCCATGGATAGATCGAGGAAGACAGGAAATTCCAGGGCCCAGGGTAGGAAGCGCATCTTATATAATTTGAAGCATGATCACCAGTACCTTAGTTTTGAGTTTACTTCTCACACAAACTCTTCAATCAATCACTTTGACACTCAGTTCCAAGCTTCTCACAAAACATTGAGGCATCCAGGTTTTGACATCTGTGATGTCCCTCAAAATCCATCAGTTCCCAGATTCTGACGTGTCTTGATCACAACGCTCTATCACCTCAGGTGACATACTTTGATCATAATACTCTGCCCTCTCAGATTAGGTGTCTTGAACATTACGCTCTGTCCTCTCAGGTGATGTACCTTAGTCTGTATGTTGCTTTGACACTACCTTCCCAGCAGCGAAGTAGCAATTCCGCACTATGGAATATGGATGCAACCATTTACCAGAACTGGTTCCAGAAAATCCCCATCAGTAAGGACCAATGCATACACACAAGGCTGGGTGTTATACTCGGGAGACACTGACATACACAGTGTCCTTCTGCACTAGGGCAAAACCATACCAATTCACAAACAAGTCCCTCCGAAAAGCCAAGCAAGATGAACAGTCAGTATAGGCACATCCTTCACTCTCGCAAGCCTCCAACTGAGAGACAACCAGACACGTACACATAACCTTTTTTAACCGTATTTTCTCTCCTGTATCTCAAAAACTTGCAGCTTCTCCAACCGTTGGCATTATCTACCTAGAATGACCCTGCACTGTATGCCAGCTCAAAGGCTTGGTTGGAACAAATCCTATGTAAAAGCATGGGTGAGGTCAGCCTCTCATAAGGGCTTTGTCCACCCAAGTGTCTGGAATTCCTTTCAGGAAAACACAAAGACCCAGTCAGTGGCTGAGGGATAGATTTTTTGAATGCCTCTCAGCCTGGTGGCACTGAGAGCCTTCAGGAATCTGCTTGCTCGTGTCTCAACAGTGCTGAGACTATCCACCCTTTGGCTCCCCAGAGGATCCAGGAGGAAGTCTGCAGCATCTAGGATCCACCAGAACAGGTGATGACTGGTCCCGTCTCCCATGAACACCTTGGCAGCTCAGAACTGTGTATTCTCCCTACCCCTCTAACACACAGACAGAACCACCTACCCACATAACTTTAGGGGCTGCGGGGGTGGGGGGGTTCGGTTTTTTTGAGGTGGGAGTTGGGGTAACTTTGTTTTTAGGAGTTAGGTAGTTTTATTTTTGGGGGTGGGGGTCAGTTTTAGGTATCAGGGTGGGTGGGGGGGTAGCAGGGTAGTTTTTAAGGGTGGGCGTAGGGGTACTTCTGTTTTAGGGTGGGCGTGGGGGGGTTGGGGTAATTTTGTTTTGAGGGGTTGGTTTGGTTTATTTTTGGGGGTGGGGGTATCTGGGTAGTTTTAAAGGATTTTTAAGGGAGGTCGGGGTACTTCCGTTTTTAGGGTGGGGCTGGCATGCGACAACCACGCATGCCGTGTCCACACGTGTCTTTACTAGGCATGCCTTTACAACGAAAAATCGTTGTAAAGGCGTGTGTGGAAACAACGCGGTTGGAGTTCCGACCGCGTTGTTCAGGCATGCGTGGTTGCCGAATGCGTGGTTCCATCATACAACCCCCTACAGCTGTGGAGCCTTTCCCTCACACACTGAATTGGTTTCTCTCTTTCAGCAGAAGTGCATGGCACACGGACAGTGGGCCATTTGTGCCGGTGGGCACCACTTACACTTGCTTCAGTCGACCTGTTCCCTCTGTGTCAGTGGGAGACAACAGGTTAGTCATTCTTTTGTTTCCAGCGGGCATACAAATAAGATAGAGAATCCTTCACTGTTTGAATGTATTGGAAGCCCTTCTGTTTTAAGAGAACAGAGGAAATACATGTATGACAACTGCCCCACCCCCTTCCAAGATTATCTGCTGGTTAAACACGTGCATCCCCACACCCCACCGCGTGTAACACCTCTAGCAGGGAGCTGCCGACGGCTGTGTACATACAGAATGGAATAGCATACGCAGCATAAACTTCAATCACTCAGAGCAGACACAGCACAGTGAGTAAAGTAAGGCTGCTTGCGCCTCGGACAAACAATTGAGGGGAGGAAAACGCAGACACTCACTCTCTCACACTCTCCCTTCCTCTCTCTGTCCTTTATCATTCTTCTGTCCCTCTACCCTTAACTCTGACACAGGAGCAGAATGAGGATCTGCTATAGAGTTTGAATGTTTCATGGTTTAACACTTCGACAATAGTGCTATGGCACATGAAAAGTTTTTATATTTAAGTTGTATTACTATATAGGTAATATGAAAAACGTCAGAATGCCATTATGGATATTGGCATCTAGATTCTACATGTAGAAAATGAGCAGCCCTTTCCAGTTGTATGTAATGTTCCTTTTAGGCTGATGGGTGGAGGTAATTGAATGTGGGGGTGCCTTACCTGGTAGCACTGAAGACCCTGAACTGGATAGAGTTGTCCGCAGTCCACTTCTAGCGAATGCCATTCATCTGTTAGAAGGGTCCCTGCTTTGCTTCAAAGCACTTCGCACCTTGGTGTGAGTTTATTTCTAAAACTAAGCCCAAGTATAGTACTACAAAGTGCTGTAACTTACTACAGTGCTGTCAGTTGTGCTTTTTGTCTGTAAGGGGGGAGGTATGTGTGTGTGTGTGTGTATATATATATATATATATATATGTGTATATATATATATATATATATATATATGTATATATATATGTGTGTGTGCGCACATGCTTTATGAGGTGGGTTTAAACAGCAAAATGATCTTCAATAGCAATACTTTCCTCAGCTTGCTACACAGACGAGGACGACTTGAATGGTTATGCTGTTGTGTGTGTGTGATTTTTAGGTCTCGGCTAGACAGTGCATGCGTGGTCTCTTCAGGTGCGTGACCTACTCTAATCTGCCCCAATCCATCCAAACCGCACCATCTGTCCCACGCCAATTTGCACATCTCCAATCCAAAGCAATCTGCCCCACTCCAATCTGTCCCAATTCAAAACAGTCCTCCCCACTCCAGTCCAATAAATTCTGGCCCACTCCAATTAAAACAATCTGCATCACTCCATTCCAAACCGCCACACTCCAATCTAAACAATTTACCCCACTCCAATCTGCCCCATTCCAATGCAGAACAGTCGGCCCCACGCCAAGCCAAAACAATCTGCCTCACTCCAATACCAAACAATATGCCCACTCGTCTGCTGCGCTCCAATCCAATACAGTCGGCTCCACTCTACTTGGCCCCACTCCAATGTGCCTCACTTCAATCCAAAACAATCTGCCCCTCTGCAGTCCAAAACAATCTCCACCACTCCAGGCTGCCCCACTCTTATCCATTCCAGTCTGCCCCACCACTATCCAAAACACTCTGCCGCACTCCTATGCAAAAGTCTTCCCCACTCCAGTTTGCCTCACTTCAATCCAAAACAATGCGTCCCACTCCAATCCATCCCACTCCAATCCAAAACAGTCTGCCCAGCTCCAGTACGCTGCACTCCATTCTGACTCCCTCAAATCCAAAACTATATGCCCCACTCCAGTCTGCCCCACTACAATCCACCTAACCCCAATTCAGTCTGCCCCACTTTGCCCCAATCCACTCCAATTCAATCCACCACCCTAGCCCACTCCAGTTCAGAACAATCTGAAATGATCTGCCTCAGACCAATCTGACCACTCCAGTCTGCCCCACTCCAGTCCAAAACAATCTGCCCCACCCCATTCCAAAACAATCTGCCCCACTCCAATTGAAAACGATCCGTCTCACTCCAATCCAAAAAATCTGCCCCACTTCATTAAAAAAAAAAAATCTGCCCCAGTTCAGTCTGCCCCAATCCGCCCCAATCCATTCCGATTCAATCCACCACAATCTAGTCCACTCCAGTTCAAAACAATCTGCCCCGCTCTAATCTAATACTATCTGCCTCACACCGTGTGACCACTCTAGTCTGTCCCACTGCAGTCCAAAACAATCCACCCCATTCAAAACTGATCCACCCCACTCCAAAATAATCTACCTCACTCAGACAATCCACCCCACTCCAATCCAAATAGTCTGCCCCACTCCAACCCTAACAAATCTGTTTCACGCCAATCCAAATACATCTGCCCCACTCCAATCCAAAAATTCAGTTCCACTCCAGTCCAAAAAAAGCTACCTGCTCCAATCTCCCCCACTGCAATCCAAAACAATCTGCCCCATTCCACTCTGCCCACTCCAATCCAAAATAACCTGCCTGACTCCAGTCTGCTCCACTCAATTCTGACCCACTCAAATCCAAAACAATCTGCCACACTCTAATCTGCCCCACCCCAATTCAGTCTGCCCCAATTAACTCCAGTTCAATTCAGTACAATGTAGCCCACTTCAATTCAAACCAATCTGCCCCACTCTAACCTAAAACGATCTGCCTCACACCAATATGACCACTCCATTCCAAAACAATCTGCCTCACCCTATTTCAAAACCATCTGCTCCACTCCAATCCAAAATGATCTGTCCCACTCCAAAACAATCCACCCCACTCCAGTCCAAAACATCTGCCCCACTTCAGTCCAAACAAATTGGCGCCACTTGAATCAAAACAAATCTGCCCCACTCCAGTCCGTAAAATTTTACCCTCTCCAATGTGCCCCAGTTCAATCCAATACGGTCTATCCCTCCCCAGTCTGCCCCAATCCAATTCAAAACAACTTGCCCAACTCCAGTCCAGCCCACTTCATTCTGGCCTACTCAGATCCAAAACAATCTGCCCCACTTCAATCCGCCCCACTCCACTCCAGTCCGCCCCAATCCATTCCAGTTTAATCTACCACACTGTAGCCCACTCCATTTCAAAACAATCTACCCCACTCTAATCTAAACGATTTGCCTCACACCAGTCTGACCACTCCAGTCTGCCCCACTCCATTCCAAAACAAGCTGCCCCACCGATTCCAAAACAATCTGCTCCAATCCAAAACGATCCACCCCACTCCAAAACAATCCACCCCACTCCAGTCCAAAACATCTGCCCCCCTTCAATCCAAACAAATCTGCCCCACTTTAATCCAAACAAATCTGCCCACTCCAATCCAAAAACGCCTGCCCACACCAATCCCCCCCAAAATCTACTCCTCTCCAATCCAACTCAACCCCATTCAGTCTGCCCCAATCCACTCTATTTCAATCCACCGCAATCTAGCTCGCTCAAAATCAAAACAATCTGTCACAATCTAATCTAAAACGATCTGCCTCGCACCAATCTGACCACTCCAGTCTGCCCCACCCCAGTCCAAAACGATCTCTCACTCCATTCCAAAACAATCTGCCTCACTCCATTCCAATATGATCTGCCCTACTCCAATCCAAAATGATCCACCCCACTCCAAAACAATCCTCCCTACTCCCCAAAAAAAATCCACCTCACTCAAAAACAATCCACTCTACTCCACAACATCTGCCCCGCTCCACAACATCTGCCCCGCTCCAATCCAGAAACACCTGCTCCACTCCATATAAAAAAATCGGCCCACTTCAGTCCCAAAGATCTGCCCCATCCCAGTCCAAAACAATCAACCCTCTCCCATCTGCCCAACTGCAATCTAAAATTATTGGAAATGGCCCTTCTTGCAGCGTTATCTCCACATATTACTCCTTCTTCCTCCTATTTTTTCTAATTTGTTTTTGTTGGTTTATCGTCTCTGTGCACTTTAGTACTGCTAATCAGTGCTAAAGTGCTAATGTAAATTGTATTGGTGATTGGTGTATACATGAGTGGCATACTTGATTTACTGGTAAGTCCCTTGTAAAGTGCACCAGGGATGCCCAGGGCCTGTAAATCAAATGCTACTATTGGGCCTGCAGCACTGACTGTGCCACCCACATGAGTAGCCCTATGAGCATGTCTCAGACCTGCCAGTGCAGTGTCTGTGTGTGCAGTTTTAAACTGTGAATTGGACCTGGCCAGTGTACCTCCTTTGCCAGGCCTAAACCTACCCTTTTACCACATACAAGGCACCCCTAATGTTGGACCTAGGCAGCCCTATGGGCAGGGTGCAGTGTGTTTAGAAGGTCGGACATGTACTGTTGTGCTTTACGTGTCCTAACAGTAAAATACTGCCAAATTCGGTGTTCACTGTGCAAGGCCTATCTCTCTCTCATAGGTTAACACAAGGGCTGCCTTCAAATATCCTTAAAGTGCAGATAGAAATATGAAGTTTGAGGTCTCTGATTATGCATCTTTTAGTGAAGTTGTTTTTTAGATTGTTAGTTTGAAAATGCCACATTTAGAAAGTGGTCATTTTCTTGCGTAAACCATTCTGTGCCTCGGTTTGTGGATTCCCCTTCTGGGTCAGTTTGACAGTTGGGCAGTTTACACCTCTCCTCTAGACAGTGACACAAAGGGAGCTGGAGAGTAGCCTGCATATCCTGATGGGCCATCTGGGCTAGAGTGGAGGGAGGTGTGGTCACTTACACCGGAAAGGACTGTTCCTTCTCTCTCACAATGCAGTCCCCAACCCTCTGGAGTGTGTCTGGGGCTAGGCCTGGGCAAGGCAGGATCTTGTAAATAACAGTGACTTTCCTTTGAAGTATGCCTACTTCAAAGGCAGAAAAGGGTATAAACCCCAAACTTTTAGAATCTTTCTGTATCAAGAGGAACCTCTGCCAAGGAGAAAAGCTGAAGAGCTGGAGGGTGTACTGCCCCTTTGCTGTGTGTGGTTTGCTGGGTTGGCCTGTAGTTGCTGCCACTGCCTTTAAAGAGACAAAGGGTGACCTTTGCTGTGTATCCTGCTTGAGAGAGTTCTCCAAGGGCTTGGAGTAGAGGTTGCCTCCTGTTGGAAGTCTCGAGGATACCAAAGACTTCAGTTTCCTTTGCCTGCAGCACTGGGAACTGTATGTTCTGTGTTGCTCAAGAAGGAAAACCACTGCAACACCACTGACGACACCGCTGGCCTGCACCATGACCTGCCAACACTGCACAGAGCCGCACATCCCCACTTCACACCGCAACCCTGGTCTCACAGGCGCTGCCACTGAGCTGCTGCTTGCACCGTGACCTGTGATCCCAGCACTTTGGCATCGCCCTCCTCACACCGCAGCCTAGACATCCCCGATGCCGCCGCTTCTGCTGACACTGGCACCGCTGCCTGCATCGTGGCCTGTGGACACTGCTCGTGAGGTACACAAAGCACCCGTCCCGCAGCCATGGCCCTACGACACCAGCACCATCGACTCCAGTGTCATCACCAGGCATCCTCGTCTGCACCGTGACCCGTGGACGCCACACAGAGCCCATCCCCGCTGCACCGCCGACTTGGCCCTACCAACGACAGCGCTTCAGCAACGACGATGCCGCTGCCTGCACCGTGACCTGGTGACACCGCACGTTGCACCGCCCCGCTTCACACTGCAGCCCTGGTCTCACCAAAGCTGCTGGATTCCGTCACCGAGCCGCTGCTTGCATCATGACCTGTGGGCACCGCACATCGCATTGTCCTGCTTCACACAGCAGCCCGACGCCATCCACACCACTGCTGCTGGCTTCATCAGCCCAGATCTGCAACGTGTGTGACTTCAAGGGCTTGACTTTCCCCGCACTGACCTCCGCAAAGCAGTGCTCCGGACCTCATTGCGAAGATCATGATGCCTTGCATTTTCAAGGTACTGTTTGTGGGTCTTCCCGACATCATAGCTGCCCGGTGACGCCGCGGCTGGCCTGAACTGTTGGATTTGTTGTTCACGATGCTATGATAGCCCCAGACAGAGCTATTGACATCAAGGAATTGTCTTTTTGAGCAATTCTTGCAAAACCCGTATCCTAAATATTGTGTGTTGGATTTTTATTGTATTTGGCTATTGTTTTATATCGATAAATATTGGCTATTTTTCTAAAACTGATGTGGTGTCCTTTTGTAGTGTTTTCACTGTATTATGGTGTGTTATGTGCAAATGCTTTACACATTGCTTCTGAGATAAGCCTGACTGTTCGTCCCAAGCTACCAAGGGGTGAGCAGGGGTTATCTGAGCTGGGCGTTCCCCTTATCCTACTTGGACAGGGAGCAAACCGACTGCTAACTAGAGACCCCATTTCTAACAAAAACAATTTGCCCCAGTTCAATCCAATACAATGTGCCCCACTCCTAACTGCCCCACTGCAAACGACCCCATCTCATTCTGCCCTACCTTAAACCAATCCAGTCCACCCCAGCCCGTTCCAAACTACCCCACTCCAATCCATTTTACAACAGTCCAGAACACTCACTCCAATCCACCCCACCTCCATCCACCCTACTACAGTCCAATCTCACCCACCCCACTCCAGTCCTATCCAACCCACCCCTCTCGAATCCATTCCACCCCATTCTAGTGCAATCCACCGCAACCCATACACCCACTCTGATTCTTCCACCCTACTCCAATCCATCCCAGTCTGATCCAATTCATCGTAATCTACCCCAATCCAATCCACCCCATACCAAACTACCTTAGTCCAGCCACTCCAGTCTATTGCACACCAATCCATCCCACTCCAAAAAGTCCACTCCAATCCACCCCACTCCATTCCAATCCACATCAATCCAGTGCAGCCAACACCAATCCAATTAATTCTAGTCTAGTCCACCCCACTCTACTCCAGTCAAATACACTCTAGTCCACACCACTGAAATCCACCCCACTCAAATCAGTCCATCCCATCCCACTCCAGTCCAATTTACTACACTCCCTTCCAACCTACTCCAATCCAATTAACCACACCGAAATCCAGTCCACCCCACTGTGCCCACCCAGTCCATCCCACCCCACCCCATCCACTGCAGTCCAGTCCTCCACAATCCAACCCACCCTAGTCCAATCCACCCTACTCACCCCACTCCACTCCATCCAACTCCAATTCATTCCACTCCAGTCCACCCAACTCAATCCAATTCACCCGACTGAAATTCAGACCACCCCACTGCAGTCCACCCCACCATACTCCAATCCACCTCACTCCAAACCACCCCTCCCCATTTCATTCCAGTCCACCCCATTCAGATCCAGTCCACCCCACTCCACTTCAGTCTACCCACTCCAGTTGATCCCACTCCATTTGAATCCAGTCCATCCCACTCTACCCTGTCCACCCCACTCCAATCCAGTCCACACCACTCCAGGCCACCCCACATCACTCCACTCAATCCACATCACTACAATCCATGCACTACAGTTCATTCTAATCCACTCCACCCCACTCTAATTCATCCCACTCCAAACCGCCCCACTTCAATCCAATCCACCCAACCCAATCCAGATTACCTGACTCCAATCCACTCAATCTACCCCACTCTTCCCCAATCCAAACCAGTGCACCCCATTCTGCACCAGTCCAGCCCACTACCTCATTCTACTCCAGCCTACTCAACCCAATTCCACTTTACACCACTCCTCTCTTCGACCTGCTCTGCACCTAAACCACTGAATAAACATAGTCTAAAAAAAAGTGTTAGCGATATCCTCTATAATATGGTCCTATATTGCGTTCCCTTGACTCTCCTCAGATCTGCTCAGCTCTGACACTCGACTCCCCCCTACTCCACTCTACAATTCTGTACTCCAAAAATCCACTCTGACACTACTCCCCCACTCCACTCTGACACTCCACTAACCTTTAGCCATGCTGAATAGCAGCCAGATTGGTGTAGTACATGGCAAAAACACATTACCAAACCAATAACTCTTGTATAGGCGAGACCTGTTGGCTTTGCCAATTCTTGTTTTACTTTTACATTCACAAAATGAGTTAGTTAATACATTTTTGCAGTTTAGAGGCAAAAAGTCTTTCTGTAAATTGGCTCTTTTGCTGAACGATTTATGGTACAGGAATGGCACATCAAGCTTTTTATTTCTCTTGGACAATTTATATAGCACAGGATCATTGTGCCATGTCTGCTTCCGTGTGCTCTGTTGACAGGACACGTAACAATGTAAACAATGTGTTCAGAGGGCAAATGTGAAGCGCTTTATAACTTCGTTACGATTGTAATCATTTGTTACACTGTTAATCAAATACATCAGTACCAGGAGGGTGAGGGTCTCTTGCTTTCCTCAGGCTCTTATCATAGGAAAACGTGTACATTGACAATAAGAAAAATGGAAACGCCACTTCTGTAATTACGCCATAGTAATTTCATGTAAAGTGCATGTTACAGATATTCACAACTTAGAGTTCCTACAGAGCTCATTTTAATAACGACATAGAGAAGATTTCTGAAAAAACCGTGCAAGGCAATCTCTATAAGACATAATTATATTGTAACTGCTAATTCTTCTTTAACAGTCCTCATCATCCAAGCATTTATCAATTCCAACGCACTCAAGATTACCCTCTTAGAAGAATACAAATAGTGCATTCCTAGAAACCAAGGCTTTATAATAAAGTGCAAAGTATCAGATGCTCGCGCTTTATATTCTTTAACGCTACAACTCTGTCACTTGTTTGTCAGACGCATCACCCTCTCCACTTCAGCTTTACAGTTTAAAAATATCACCTACAGAGGAAACAGATTTTTTTTAAAGGAAGAACAAACGTGCCTAGTGGAAACGGCTTAAATGCACACACATCATCCATTCAGCTCAAGCTAGTAGTTAAAAAAATAATTCTGATAAAAACGAGACCGTATGAGAAAATACAAAGTGCCTAGTGCAGACTCCTTAGATTGAACTCATGCTGCTGATTCTCTGAGCAATACATAGCTTGCATGGTATGAAGGGCTGTAGATGGCAGCATACTATTTAAGATAGGCCAGTTTCCCCATTACAGTAGTGTCTTATATTGTCACATCTCTGCAGTAGGATCATCAACCAGTTCCTTCACTCGACGAATCCTTAGTTCTTTAAAAATTGGAAACACATTTTTTTCCTTATTTGATCAGCGTTGTGCAAAATATAATCACGTGTGAAGGTGACAGGGTATTCAGTTGGCATAAAGGACATATATTTAGAGTTCCAAACATAGGCACGTGATTTCCAAGCATCAGTTTCCATACCATGAAAGCCATATTTGGCCCAGTCTGAACTTCAACATCCATCTAATTACTGAACATCTTTTTATGTTTTCATATATGGTTATAGAGCAAATGTGTAGTCTGTATCCAAAAGGTGAGAGGGTTGAGTCATCGGTTGATCAAATGTGCTAAAACTGCACTCTCTTGTCCAGTGCAAGGACTGTGCCATGGAATACTAATAGAAGAGAGCATTCATTCTAACCTAAAGTGATACCTTGAAATCAACAACACTTATGCATATTTCACCTTGGGATCAGACTGCCCACATGCCTCATAGTTTGTGGCATGGAATAGGACACACTACCAGTATGGGGCAGAGTTTTGAAAAAAATGGGGCACTCTTCTGCTTGGTTGCGATCAGTCTCAACTTGCGAGCTGTAAAAGTGTTAAAATATGTTGAACCAAGTCGTCAACATATTTTATATAATATTGATGTAGAACACCCAAGATGAGATGGAGGGCAGCTTGAAGATCTCCGTGGCCCACCTTTGTCAATTAGGCTGATGCTACAATGAAGGGGCTGTCATAAGAAGGTTAGAAATTGTGTGCAGTGTGGATTTCCATATATATATATCGTGTCGATTTCCATATATATATATATATATATATAGATATATTAAAAAAACATATTTCACAGGTAACCTATACATTTCATGTATGATGAAATATGGATTTCATCATTATGACAGCCCCCTCCCCAACCAATCAGCAGAGGTTTAACATTTTAACTTTTTCAACATGGATGACAAAATGATGCAGTGTGGTTATTTAAATTATGCTGCAAAAATAAAATTAATAGACACATTCCATGTCAGTATTATTCGTGTCCATTTGAGATAGAAACCGTTTTAAGAGCAATTCGGAAAATGTGCAAATTATGTGGCAAATGCAGAAAATTCATAATTATGCATTAAATACTATCAACACAGAAAATCCTAAGTCCACTGACCTTCTCCATTGTTGTAATAACAGTTTATTCAGAAAGTTAACTAAAACGTATACATTATAGTTAGTGGCCATCGTTAGCTGCACTTTGAGGAAAACAGCCTTTTCAGAATAACTTTCCCAAATAAACATGTAATATAAAAAAATCATTAGAAATACCATGTATAACATCGCCCTGTATTGACATCTTGGATTCCCTTTATATTTTCAAACCTCTCGTTCTCAGACCTCTTGCCTTTTGCTGTCACCGGACCCTCGATGGAAATATGTGATCATATTACATAGTTACCAGTTATGTATTTTCACTCCTCCCTCTCTGTGTATGTGTTCATATATGTATATACATACACTTACATAGACACGCATATATGTATGTATAATTATATTTTTTCTTTAAGTAGTCATAGTGGGCTTTTCTAGAACTGTAATCTCAAAGTTAAGTGATGACTACAGTACTCGAACTTGTGATTTTTCTTCACATTGGTTACGATTTGGATATGAGGCTACCGTAGCAGATAAAACTATAATAATAATTGTTTTAAGAGGATAGCTCCAGTGTTCCACTTAAATAAATTAATATTGGGTCGTTTGTCTCTAAATGAGTAGTTTCTAGGCGCTCTAAGCTTCCCTGTATTGAACCCATCTCTAGATTGGTATAGACAGAGCGTGGGATAAACTATGCTGGTCACAAAGAATGATCCTTCATCCCGGAGTCATCAAAATCATCACATTCTGGAGTCCTTGAAGAAAGAACTTGATGAGGTTGGCCGGGCCTTAAAGTTTCAGTTTTTAGACTAATTCAAAAAAGCTATGGGCCCTTTGAGTGTTCATTTGTATTAGGTCCAAGTGAGCATGATGGCCTCCTAACCATTTGGGTTGGAACATTTGGCATTCAAAGGGGACTGCCCAGTTGGACAAGCTTAATACACTCAACATGTGATTGCAGATCATAGTTGTGGGCTGAGAATGTGCCCATTCTGTTCTGCTTGATGCCTTTTTTCACATATTTGGCATGGATTACTGGGGCATACCTGCATACAAAGTGTACAGATGCATCTAAAGAGGTTACACATTATTGTAACTGATGACTGGCCCGCATTCTCATCTGATAAAGGCAAATGTATGTCCCTCTGATAAAGGGTACATAACCACAGATCAGATGTGCCTATGTACATGTAGCTAGCATGTTTCCCTAAAACATTTGTTGAGGGCTATATATATATGCTTCTCTGGTGAGCAATATTCCCTAATTTCTTTCCATGCATCTGGTGTGTGGGGCACACCTTTGGCAGAGGAGGTGTGCTTGTGTGTCAGCTTTCTTGTTATGTTCCTTCCTTTGATGGCAGACCCATAAGTGTAGATGTTATGGAGAATACATTTAGTTGTGCACCGTCTGTACATAATGCTGCATCTAACAAGGGTCTTTATTTGGTCTTTTTGCAGTTACAGAGTTACTTTGCTGCTTGTGAGGATGAGACCCCCGCCATTCGGAACCACGATAAGGTCTTACAAAGGCTGTGTGAGCACATCGACCATGCTCTGCTTTATGGGTATGTGTTATGTTTAAGACTTAGACATTTAGCTGCTAGGTGGCTGAAATTGTCCAAACAAGCCTTACACAGCTTTATAGATAACATCCACATGGTCATCCAATCCCTAGCTGTTGCTCTCTACTCTGGGTACATTTCAAAAGCATAGAACATGTAGTCCTTTCTGTCAGTTATGGGTCATTACAACTAAGATGCATAACTCAAACATTGCCCCTGTTACTTAATAACCTCTGTTCTGCCTTGATTACAAGGGGTCTCTACTCTGCTGCTCAATTACAAGGTAACCCCTGCCCTTTTTGTTTACAAGGTCACACCTGCCCTGATTTAGTTGCAGGCTGACCTCTGCTTCTTGGTTACTAGGTAACCTACCATGTTATAATTTCAGAGTGACATTTGGCCTGCACTATTTAGCAGGTTACTTGTGTGCTTCTTTGGTTAATCCTTTGGATTTCTGTCCTACCTTGGTTAACATTTGCCATTTGCCCAGTCCTGGCACACCTACAAGTTTACAGATTCCCTTCCCTAACTGCATGGTGCCCCCTGCCCTGCCATGTTTATAAGGTACCCTCTACCTTGTTTCCCGTAGGCAGCAAACTCTACCCCGTCCCAGAAAATAACTTTTGCTCTGCCGCAGTTACAAGGGGACCTCTTTTAGTAATAAGGGAACCGTGACCTCGGCCAATGGCACCCCTTAAGCCAGGGCTAGGCCAGAACCCTTTACTCCGGCGTCATTTGCAAGTAGCCTGGTTACCTTGTGAGAGGACCTTTCATCTTGTCTTGGTTTGTGAGAGGACCTTTTGCCCATGCTTTGGGTACTTTGGTACCATTAGGAACTCATCCCGCCACACAACTTTGTGCATAAAATACGATCCTACCATTCTAGGCCACTATAATAACCCTCCTCTTGAAGTGTTTCTTTCTGTGGGAGGGACTG
Source organism: Pleurodeles waltl (assembly GCF_031143425.1). Classification (NCBI taxonomy): domain Eukaryota; kingdom Metazoa; phylum Chordata; class Amphibia; order Caudata; family Salamandridae; genus Pleurodeles; species Pleurodeles waltl. The sequence goes on from NC_090445.1 coordinate 1,063,991,684, forward strand.
GGCCATGATGTAATTCTAGATGAGTCTCAGAAGGTCCAGTGATGAAAGTAGTCCGGATTGTGTCTGTCGCTTAAGTATGGATGAGAACAAAAGGTCCACAATGGCCATTGCCTTCCTTTCTTCTCCAGTCCGATTGGCTGGAACAGAGCACATTCCCTTTAGCCATTAATGTTGATACCTCACTGATGCACTAGAGCTGAAGATCCTAGATGCATAATATTTGTGGAGCCATCAGTGATGTACTTTTGGGGAAAGCCAACACAACTGATGCCAAAAAATAGGAACAGTGCAAAAAACACAAATTCTAAATGCAAATGCTTTTTTGGTATTGGCATAAACAATAGCACAACTTCAATAGTGCTCTGGTATGTTCTCCTCACTTCATAGTCTGTTAGTAAATGCAAGCCAAGTAATTTACTTTTAAATGAGCCATATCTATGATAAGACCTGACATGTATTATGTTTTATGAAAGTATCTTAGAAAGATGTATGAGGTTCTGGTGGCTGTTGAAGAATTCCTGTATAGATAGGTCTTTGAGGATGACTCCCTGTAACTCCTTATTCTCAATAGGTTGCAGGACATCTCTTCTGGCTACTGGGTGTTGGTGATCCACTTTACGCGAAAAGAGGCCATCAAACAGATTGAGGTTCTTCAGAACATAGCTACAAACTTGGGACGCAGTAAGTGCCTGAGTCAAGGCTTCTTACTTGGATTATGTGATGATTGACATTTAATAAGGGGCGGAAAGTGTGTGTGGTATGGTTTATATATAGATGAAAGACTGAAATAGGAAACAATATATGATGCAACCGGACCAAAGAGAAGGTGAAGTAGGTCGAGACAGACGTTCAGGAAGGGAAGTGGGCGTATTCGGAGAGGTATTCTAGACTGACAATGAATTGGTAGGTGGAATGTGCGAGCCAATAAATCTAGGGTCTGTGGAGTTGTAAGGCAAGTATTTGGTGGTTTTCAGTAGCAGGACATGGTGGTAAAGGGTCCTTTCACTGGCTACGTCTTCATTGGGTTACTTTCTTTGTGTCAATCAAAACGGGGCTTATTCTACGATTAGACTTTGCAAGAGTGACAGCTTGGAACTACATCTCATTTTTGTGAGGTTTATTGGGTTGTGTTTTTGAACTACAAAGGTGCTCTTGGTATTCTTTTAGGAATTAGGATCGGAAGGTGCAAATAAGTTGAGGTCTAATAGGTTAATTCCTCCCTGTTGAAAGTTTCTGGCAAATTTCACTGGTCAAATTTGACTGGTGGTTAAGGTGGGATAGATTAGGAAACATTTTCCTTTTACTGAAACAATTTAGGAACATTCTTCTCTGCTTATCTATTACATATTGCTAATGCATTTTATTTATTATTTCAGTAATTTAAACTCGAGTTTTCCAACTCGGCGTGGTTGGTTTTCCAGTGTTAGTTTATTTGTAATAGATGGCATTGACAGGAGCCTGATGTCACACGGATTCACTACTTTGCGACTGGGAACAAAGAGAAAAATGCACCTTGTTCCATGCCATCCATTTGAGCAGACGTTCAGAACATGTTGCCTTCCTGATGTCACCAGAGAAGCCCAAGAGTAGAGAGAGTAGTAGTGTCTGATAGTTTGTCTTGGTGTGGTGTACTAAGAGCATGATAAAGAGAGGAGGTGGCGAGCAGGGTTCTCTATGTGATTCACATCCCTATATTGCAGCCACTAATTGTACTAAGATGTATTACATTTCCTGCTGCACATTTCAGGTCGAGCGTGGTTGTACCTGGCCCTCAATGAGAATTCGCTGGAGAGTTACCTGCGTCTGTTTCAGGAAAACCAGTCTCTGCTCCAGAAGTACTACTTCAAGTGAGTACCGTTTCTGTTGGGGAAAAAAGGTTTTGCATAGCATTTTCAACTTCCTGCCGATGTGAGATTTCTGAGCGTACTGTGCCAGGCCTGGGAGAGAATAACGGGCCTCCAGTCCTTAACATTTTATGTCTCTCACTTCCAGGAATGCCTTGGTGTGCAGCGACGATCATCTCACCCTCTTCCTCACCCTTGTCTCAGGACTGGAATTCATCCGCTTTGAGCTGGACCTGGTGAGCATTTGTGTTTCTGAGACCTCTCCAGTGGTGGCTAGATGTTTGGTGGGTCAGGATAAGTTCTAAACAAGCATTGGTAAAGCCAGTAGGTCGTGTTTGGCTTGTAACTTGGCTCTGCCAATGTTTTTAAATAGTCTTTGTAAAATTGTACTAGTGCACTACTTTGTGTGTGTAAGTTCATGTTGTGCAACAGCAAAATTATGTCACTCACAGACAGGTAAACGAGTGGCTAAAAAGGAATGATTCTGTACCCCCTGGAGTACGCTGTGATGGGCATAACACAAATGTGGAAGACACACGGCTCAATGGTCAAAGAGAGCCGGCTGAAAGCCCCTATGAAAATATATCATTTTATTTAAATCAAATGGTCTTGGCTAACACCAGACTGAAAACAAACATTGAGACAACAATTCCTGAGCTCACCACTCTGGTTCTATTAGGCGTGTCGGTGGCAGTGCAGAAAAGGCTGTTTAGTGATATATGTTGACCCTTCATTAGAGGAGTACAGAGAAGCTGCTAGGGTGACACAATAGAGATATAAAAAATATACTTTCAGATCTCTGTCATATTTAACTGCAGTAAGTCAAAACTTCATGTGTTGTACCTCTTAAAACAATTTACACAACTGTCTCAGTCATCTAGAGAGGGCCCACTGAACACTGGCTTGGACTTGGCGTGGGGTTTATCTCCTGCTGCTTGTTGTTGCAAAATGTGTCTAGTTATCTGGAAATCAGTCCATAAAGCTGCCAAAGGTCCTTTAGAGTCTGCACTGAGGAGAACAAATTGTTTTTCACAAGTCTCCAGAGATAGTTTTGAAATGGAAGTTTTTTACATTATACTTTTATAAGTTGGGAGTAAAAATAACTTTTAGAAACAGAAATGTAGCTGTCACTTAGAATTCAGGTAAAGTAAAATGTGTATTATTTTTTTTTTAACCAAAAAAGCCTTTTAATATCCTACTGCACCATCAGTAGATCGTGGCAAGATGCTGCTAAAGCTACTACTATGAAATGGCAAGGGAGGAAGGAAAGAAGCAGAAAGACTGTCTCTTGTACGTCAATTACTCTGAAAAACTGTTATTACCTTCCAAACCTAGATTACTGATTACAAGTCCTCACCAAAGTAGGGGGCGTGGCCAAAGTGCCGAGCATGGCGCACGTCTAATTCTCGAGCTCCGGAGGGGCCGGCGCCAAAAATCCTATTAAACGCGCCAGCCCGGGCTATTTCTCACTGGAGCACGAGCAGCGGACTGCCGACGGGTTGCCGGCGCGATCGATCTTTCACCGCGGGACGGAGGTGAGCGAGGGAAAAAGGCGGACCGCCCGACGCGGGAAGAGGTTTGCGGCCCATCCCCCTTTGGGAGACCGCAGCCTAGCGTGAAGCTGCGGTCCGCCCTGGGATCGGATTGGGCGGCCTGAGTGTGGCGGCAGCCGCGCCTGGGCCCAACAACCGGGGTGAGGACCCCCGAGATGCCTGGCAAGGGCGGGAGGCCACAGAGGGGCCCCACCCAAAAGAACAATGCCTACCTGGAGGCAGGGAAACGGTCACGGTCGTAGGCCTCCAGCCCCGATTGGAGCGGGACGCACTGGGCCCGATCAGAACTTTGGAGAGCAATATTGAACCTGCGGCACCCCGGCTCCTGTGGGGGCCAATTAAGAGGTCTCCCGAGGGGGGGCTAGGGCCACAGAAGTTCCGCTTTGAAAGGGGCCCACTCAACAAAACAGGGGAAAGCGTCCGCCCAAAATGAGAAACCAAGAGAGCGGCTGAACGCCTGGAAGCACCACCGAACCCTGAATGGGGCCACTGTGTGCGAACCTAAACAAGTCTACAGCAAAGGACGAAGCGCTGGGGAACGGACGAATGCCCTGCACAGGGAGACGATCGGACGGAGGCTGAGGCGAGCTCCCGATCCTGTTTGCAAAAAAGGATACGCCCGGCAGGAGCAATGAGCAAGAGACACGCCATCGAAGGGGGTGACAACCGGCAACCGTGGACGGGCATGGAACCCACTGTCTCCGCGACTGGACGCCGGAACTAGCCGGCGGGGCGCTTGGAACTCGATCTGGGGATATCTACGAACAGGAACTAAACCTTTGGAGGCCAAAGCGGAGGGACAGACTAATAGCAGAACGCACGAAGAAGACCGGACTGCTGGCCGTGCCCACCGTGGTACACCTCCATGCCGGTCTGATGCCCCCCAAGGGCCGCCACAAGTACAGAGCCATGGACCACATGATGCCTGCTGGGGGCGAAGAAGCGGACGCACAGAGTCAGCCACAAACCAAAGTACAAGACACCCTAGACAAGATACTGAGAGCAATAGAGGACACAAAGTCGACATTGCAGCACAACATCAACCAAGTGGCAATTGAGGTGGGGCTCCTAAGGGCGGAACACCATAAGCTGGTGGACAGAGTCAAAGCGACAGAAGCTTCACTGGCAGACATCGCGCCAAGACAGAAAGACACGACGGCTGAGGTTGCTTCCCTGACTGACAGAGTGACAAGACTCGAACAACGGGCTGAAGATGCAGAGGGAAGAAACAGAAGGAACAATGTGCGAGTGGTGGGCCTTCCGGAGGGGTCAGAGGGGTCGAACATGGTGGAATTTCTGGAGAAGTGGCTCAGCACTGTGGTCGCACCTGGATGCCTGACTCCTTTCTACGCACTGGAACGAGCGCACCGTGTACCGGCGAGGCCTCTCGCCCCTGGCAGGCTGCCCCGTGCGGTAATCGCTAAGCTCCTACATTATAGAGACAGGGACACCCTTCTACAGAAAGCCAGAGAGACGGGCCCGTTCAGAGTGGCAAACGGAGAAGTGACACTGTTCCCAGACTTTACACTAGAAGTCCAAAACAAACGAGCTTCATTTTTAGCGGTTAAAAGAGCCTTGCGAGACGAAGGGATCCAGTACTCGTTGCTATTCCCAGCACGACTAAGAGTGATTACGGATGGGAAATCCACATTTTTCCAATCCCAGAGGAGGCATGGGAGTGGCTTGAAAGGCACGGGTCCCACACGGATCAATCCGCCCGTGGAAAATCCAGTGCGGGAAGGCCCCGCCGTGCCCCGAGGGGGAAGAGACCCAGGGATCGCCCTCAACTAGCGCCAACACAAACGCAAAGAGAAACGGGCAGGAAGGCAGCCCTCGAGGCGGCGGCCCGAGTGGGTGGAGAGACGTCCCCCCAAGATGGCTCTGAGGTGGAGTCTGACGACACGATGATGTCCTCCGCCGGAGAATCGGGGAGCTTGGCCTGTGCCCCGAGAGTGACACCTCAAACGGCAGACGAACTCAGATAGTCCAGAACAGTAGCAGCACCTGGGAACTTGGCACACCGTGAGTAAACATGTGGCCCCTCCGGACCTGGCCACCCCCTAGACTTTCGCCGGCAGATTTGGCTGGCGAATAGGACAGTCATGTTTTTGAACAAGTTGCACTGTTGCACAGTTTGCTGGGCCACCTGCAGTTCCGGAGGCGCCCTGGGGATGGGGAGTTGGGGTTTACAGATACTAGTTCAGTTGGCAAGATGGGTGGTGACGTCAGTACACTATAGGGGTGCGGGCGTGTGGGGGCTTCGGCCGGTGCCCCGGATGCACCGGGCCCGTTCTCACCAGAGTACAGGATTAAAATGGCTGACTACAATTTCATAACCTGGAATGTCAGGGGGATGGGCAAAAGACACAGAATCCTGTCCTTCCTTAAAAGAAGGAAAGTGCAGATAGCAATGCTACAGGAGACCCACCGGGGGAGGGTGAGAAACTAAGGCGTAGATGGAGGGGGCAGGTGTTCGCCACAGAATGTTCAGCCTATGCAAGAGGCGTACTAATTTGGATAAGAGCGGGTGTCCCCCTAATGGTTGATTCTTCCAACATAGACAAAGATGGTAGGTTCGTGATATTGGAGGGGAAACTGCATGGGACCCCATTAGTATTGGGTTGCATCTATGCCCCTAATCAGGACCAGACTTCATTCATGACAGGCCTATCAAGACACTTCACCCTACAACGCACTGGGGAAGTACTAATAGGCAGGGACTTCAACGCATTATTGGACATAGATATTGATAGATCCACTCCGCCGCTACAAGGGGCGACATCAATTAAGATAACCCAAAGGCTGGTGGAGTGGATGAACACCTGGGGTTTAGTGGATGTCTGGCGGATGCGACACCCGGACATTAGGGACTACTCATTTTACTCAGGCCTCCATCGGGTACACACCAGAATTGATAGGGTAGTCTGCACTGCGGGTTTGGCACGTGACGTGACCCACTCTGAATACCTGGCCCGCACAATATCAGATCACAACCCACTACTGTTAACACTGAGGGTGCCACAGGACATACCTTCTTGGAAGTTGGCCCCTGCGGCACTGGAGGACCATGCGTACAGGGAAGCACTCCTTTGCCACCTGACAGAGCACATTGAGACTAACAAGGGATCCACCTCTTCTAGGGCCGTGGAATGGGAGACGCTTAAAGTGGTGACGAGGGGTTTCTGCCTTGGGCAATCAGCAGGAGTGAGGCATACACTAGAGAGGGAGCTAACCGCCCTAGAGAAGATTATACACGAAGGGGAACTGAGACAAGGCCCAACAACACAAGGTGATGAACAATAAGACCGCGCCCGCAGAGAACACTCCCAAACTGAGGAAAGGCTTAGATGCCATGACATGCAAAGATACCTAGCGTCTCTACAATCAGAGGAGGGCAGATCGTGGAAGCTCTTGGCATGGCTGGTGCGTCTGAGCAGAGTAAATGAGCCTATCACGAATGTATTGGACAGAGGGGGGAACCGCAGACTTAACCCAGGCCCTATTAATGACGCATTCAGGGATTATTATACGTACCTGTACAGAAGACCTAAAGAATTGGAGACACGGTCCCTAGATGATTTCCTAATACAGATCCCTCTAGCAGTGCTAGACCCGGTGGTCAGAGACAGCCTGGGGGGGGCCAGTGACTAGGGAAGAAATAGATGAGGCAATAACACAACTGGCCCCCGGGAAGACCCCCGGTACGGACGGGCTCCCCATGGATTTCTACAAAAAATATAAAACCCTGCTGATTCCTGAGCTGGCGGACATGTACGCAGAGGCGTGGAAGTGTGGAGAACTACCTAACACACTACGTGAGGCACTGGTAGTGCCACTCCCCAAAACCAACAATAGGGAAGCATCAGTGACTGACTACCGCCCGTTATCGATGCTAAACAGTGATTTTAAGATACTTAGCAAGATTATGGCCAACCGGCTGCTCCCCCTCATGACCACATTGATACATCCTGACCAGAATGGTTTTATCCCTGGACCCAGCACCTCCCTGAACCTCAGGCGGCTTTTCTCTATTATGTACATGCCCGATGAGTTAAAGCCCACTGCCGGGGTCTTACTAGCGGTGGATCTCGAAAAGGCTTTTGATTCGATTAGATGGGACTCCCTGAGGGCAGCTATGTTAAAAATGGGCCTTGGGGAGAAATGGGTTAAATGGGTGGACCTGCTGTACTCGTCTCCAACGGCTAGAGTGAGGACGGGCGGGGCAATCTCGGGCGCGTACCCAGTGTTTCGTGGAACCCGACAAGGGTGCCCTCTGTCCCCACTGCTGTTTGCATTAGCGATTGAACCCCTGGCGGCCCAGCTATGGAGAGAGGGGGTGGGTAAGGGGATTGAATGGGGCCCGGATGAGCATATTGTCTCCCTGTATGCGGATGACATCCTGATCTACCTCAGGGACGGAGCTAACGGTCTTCCCTGGGCTTTGGAGGCGTTGGAGGACTTTGGGGAGGTTTCGGGACTACGCCTTAACCGCGGCAAGACATACGTGTTCCCCATGAGGCAGGGATCCGCGCGCCCGGCGGAGTGCCCGCTGGATGTGAGCTGGGCTCCACGGACCTTCAAGTACCTGGGTATTCAAATATTTCACGAGATGAGAGACCTCAGAGATGGTAACCTAGGTAAGGTACTTAGATCCCTACGATCGTCGGTTGGGTTTTGGCGCTCACTAAAACTTTCAATAATGGCCAGAGTAGCACTGGCCAAAATGATTATGCTTCCCCGACTCCTCTATTACTTCGCCAACCTACCACTACTGATCCCACCAACATGGTTTCGCGACCTGAATACTCTCCTCAGGGAACTAGTGTGGGACGACGGACGCAGACGAACAGTCTTGACGACCCTTTGTAGACCAACCCATATGGGCGGCCTGGGCGCTCCTGACTTCGAGGCATACTACCTAGCGGCCCAGCTACAGTGGGTGGCCGGCTGGCAAGCGGGCAAGGGACACCTAGACCGTTGTACTGCACAGGGAGTAATAGGTACGGCAAGGATAGTGGCACATATGGCAGGCATGAAGATAGCCCTTCCTGAGAACAGCGCAATGGTAAAGATCGCATTGGCATGCTGGAAAAAAATGCACGAAAAGAGTGGGAGTGGGCCAGCCATATTCTCCAGCATTACCGTTGGCGGCACTGGTAGTGGGGCCCGGGGGGAAGGATTCTGAAGAACTGGGGTTGGGCCCCTGGACTGGCGCGGGGATTGAAACAGTGGGAGGACTCTTCGAGGAGGGGGTGCTGAAGGGATTCGCTGACATACTGTTGGAGGGGGTCCCCCGGGGTCAGTTCTTACTCTTCGCTAAGATAATACACACCCTGAAAAGCCATTGGGATACGATAAACGCAGAGCCAGCCACGCACGGGTTGCTCCACCTACTGCTGACAACGGGGTCGGAACCCCATGCGGTCGCCAGGATATACCGGGCTCAGGTGGAGGCCATGCTGGAACCTCTACGATCCTTGAGAGAAAGGTGGGGAAACACGATAGGGAGGGAATTAACTGACTCAGAATGGAATAAAGCACTGGCTTATCCCCGAGTGGTCTCGCGTAACACACGGTTAAGGTACATTCAGTACAACTACCTGCATAGGACATATCTGACGCCACATCGACTGTTCCGGATATACAGGGGGACCCCGAGGACGTGCCCGAGATGTCGGGGGGGGAGATGCTGACTTTGACCATATGGTGTGGGGGTGCCCGGAGCTTCAATCGGGTTGGAGAGAGACGATGGCCATCTAGGTCCAGTTACTAGGGATAGAATTATCGCCTACACCTGATCTGTGCTTACTGGGCCTTAGGGCGGCTGCGCTGCAAGGGAAGGTGAGAGGGAAATTCCTTGACTTAGCCCTGGCACTTTATAAAAGATTAATCGCGAAGGGCTGGAAGGCCCTGAGCAGCCCCTCACAGACTGACTGGAAAGGTGACGTTTTGAAATGGTCCAGGGCCGAACTGCAGGTTTTGAGGGCAGAAGAAGCAAGAGGAATCCGACAGGTCCCCATTGCCCCAGAATGGGAAGACCTGGTCTCACACTGGGAAGATCTATGTAAGAGGGCAACAGCACCCGAGGTAGAAATAAGGGATGGGTAGCACACCCCAAGAAGCTGACACAAGGGAAAGTTCCCCGAGTGGGGGCCTGAAAACGAACACTTACACAATCAAAATGCACTGACTGAGGTAGTACAGAAGCGAGCGAATAGCAACTTTATACACCACCAATAGAGGGGAGGGATAAAGTAGGTGGAGGCCTGCCTATCTGCACGCTGGTGTGCCCGGGGCTAGGTCCTCTCCCTCATGCTCCTATGTTTCCGTGCCTTCTTATGGTATCAGTAATAAATCCCACCCACACAATGCCACTATGTTGACCATTAGTTTGTTGGTCTATTTACCTTAATTTTTGTTCTTTTGCCCTCTCAACTCCGTTACTCTACTTTTTACATTTTCACTCTCTCTCCCTTATTGTTAGTATCTCATCCAAGTTATGGGTCAGAACAGAACTAAGTTGACCACTGACTTACGGGATCCCAAAGGCAACACAGGCCAGCGAGTAATATAACGCAAAATGTAGATATGATAATCACACCAGAGTCAGAGATTGATGAAAGCATTAAGGAAACATGCGAGGTTCAGGATCTGAGAAGAGAATTAAAAGCAGTACGAATTGTAAATACAAACTGTCTGAGAGAAATGTACAATGAATACAAAATGTTGCAATGAGAGAGTAAACGGATGTAAGATAATAAAAGTTAATAAAATATAATAAAAAAAAACAAGTCCTCACCAAAGTAATGAAGCAGGAAATCTAAATGTAAAAACATTGAGGTTGAAACACAAGTGCCACATTTTAGTAATTTATGGGGGTGGGCGGTGAAAGAGATCTTTCTTTATTATTGCACTTTGGTTAAATGGGATGGGGGTGGCCTCTCCTAACATCATTTCCCCAACCGGGTATCTTTCTCTTTTTTCATGGTCTTGTGTCATACCTATCTCCCAGCTCTGTGTTTTGTTTCTAATTTGCTCTTCTGATGCAAATCTGAATCATTGCCCCTCACCCTCAACAGACATAATTCTGCAAGAGAATTACTACTTACTCCCTTCAGAAAATGTCAGAGCTTTTTTCTGGCCTTATTATTCACTTCATAAAACATTGATCAATGACTGGGTTTGGTAATCACTGTTTGAAGATTCAGTGTTTTTTCTTAATTCCATGGAATGGTTTTGGTGCAGTTTCCGAGTATAATCATGAGGCTGCAGGGTCCTGGAGGAGTTTTATGGTTATCTTTTTTTAAGGGATTGATGGTGGTGTCGCTTTCAGGGGATGAGGACCGCATCTGGTGTGTCAATCCATCGTAGCATTTGAAAAGCGCAGCACTATCACCCCTAAGGATATCTAGGCACTGAAGGCGTGGCTGTCGAAAAGCCATGTCTTGAGTCTCCTTCTGAAGTCTGCCAGGGAGGGAGCTGTTCGGAAGTGGTGGGGCAGGCTGTTCCAGTACTTTGCTGCTGTGTAGGAGAAGGAGCAGCCTCCACTGTGGCTGCAATGGTTGCGGGCTGTGTGTGCGAGTTTTAGAGAGGCTGAGCCTAGTTGTCTTGCTGGGACATAGAAGCTCAGTTGGTGGTTGATGAAGGTCGGCCCTAGGTTGTGAAGAGCCTTGTATGTGAGTGTGAGGATTTTGAATTGGCATCTCTTCAGCACGGGCAGCCACTGGAGGTTCCTGAGATGTGGAGTGATGCTTGAGCGCTCGGTGAGGTTGAGGATGAGTCTGGCTGTGGTGTTTTGTGAGTCTGGAGTTTAAGTAGCTGGGAGGACACTCCGGCATAGAGAGCATTGCCATAGTCTAGGCAGCTGGTGACCGTTCCGTGCGTGACTTTCTTTCTGGTGTTGTTAGGGATCCATTTGAAGATTCGGTAGAGCATACAGAGGATGTAGAAGCAGGAGGAGGCGCCTCACTTTACTTGTCACTTCATGAATAGTTGGCAGTTAACGATGATGCAGAGGCTTTGTGTGTGGTCTGGTGGAGAGGGTGTTGGTCTAAATTCTGCTGGCCATCTGCTGTGGTCCCATATAGAGGTGGTGTTCTTGATGAGCAGGACTTTAGTTTTGTCAGTGTTTAGTTTGAGTCAGCTGTTTTTCATCCATGTTGCTAAAGTTGACATTGGTATTGTGGGGTCTATGAGAGAGGAATAGTTGAGTCATTGGCATAGGAGACTATATTGAGTCCTCAGGATCGGACCATGTCTGCAAGGGAGGGTCATGTAGACTTTGAACAGGGTTGGGCTGAGGGAGAATCCTTAGGGTATGCCACAGGTGATGTTCTTGGGTGTAGAAGTGAAGGGAGGAAGGCAGATGGTCTGCATGTGGCCTGAGAGGAACGAGGCGACCCACTTCAGGGCATTTTTCTGGATGCCTATGTTGTGGAGTTTGTTGAGGAGAGTGTGGTGGGAAACGGTATTGAATGCTGCAGAGAGGTCCAGAAGGATCAGAGCTGCTAACTCTCCTCAGTCGAGGAGGGTCGCGATGTAGTTCGTGGTGGGCGATCAGTGCTGTCTCTGTGTTGTGGTTGGCCCACAATCCTGATTGTGAGGTGTCGAGAAGGTGGTTTAGTTCGAGGTAATCGGTGAGCTGTTAGTTGATGGCTTTCTCTAGCACTTTGGCTGGGAAGGGGAGCAGGGAGATCGATCTGTAGTTTTTGAAGTCGCTGGGGTCGGCAGAAGGTTTCTTTAGGAGGGGGTCTGACCTCTGCGTGCTTCCATTCGTCCAGGAAGGTTGCCGTGGAGATGGAGGCTTTGAGCATGCAGGCTAGTCCGTGCTAATACTGTTGGCTCTTGGGTAAGCTGGTGGGGACAGGGGTCGATGGGTGTCCAGGAGTGGATGGATGACATGATGCCACTGGTGGTCTGTGTGGTATTCAGGGACCAGGAGGTTATTGTAGGGCTGGTATTCTCTGCTGGAGAGATGTGGAGGGTTGGGAGATCTAAATTGTTGTATATGGTGATGATCTAGCTGTGTAAGTAGTCAGAGGTTGCTGCCGAATTACTGGGATGGATGGATGAGGTCTCTGTGCTATTGGGTTAGAGAATTTCTTGATGATTCTGAGGAGTTCTTTCATGTGGTTGGCTGCGGTGTCGATGCAGGCTCTGATTGCTGCTCCTTTTGCTGCCTTGATGTGGTGGTGGTAGATGTTGATAGCTGCCTTGTAGGCAGCTCTGTCAGAGGCGTCCTTGGCACGCACCATTATTTTTTGAGTCTGTGGCAGTTGCGTTTGGAGTTTATGAGTTCCTTAGTGTACAATCTCGCTCGCTTTGAGGTGTTGTTGGTTTTAGCTGGTTTCAGCGGGATGACTCTGTTGGCGGATTTGGTGATCCAGGTGGTGAAGTTTTGGATGGCCTGGTGAGATCGAGGTCTGTCATGTGCTCAGGTTGTGCAGTACCTAGGGCCGGTGCACATATGGTCTCTGTTATCTTGCTCCAGCTTTGGTGGGGGTGCCGAGATGTTTGGAGGTGGTGTGCTGGGAATTGGAGATGGTAAAGTGATGGCATGGTCGGTCCAGGTGTGAGTTCAGTTACATGGGTGAAAGTGATTCTGTCACTAGAAGTGAAGATGGCGTCCAATGTGTGTCTGGCTTTGTACGTGGGTTTTGTGACCAGTTGGGTGAGGCCGATGGTGCTGAGGTTCTCTATGAAGGAAGTGGAGTTGGTGTTGTTGGGGGTCGTTACGGTGGAAATTAAGAACGGCGAGTAGGACCTAGTGGAGAGAGTCAATGGTGAGGGGGTGAAGAGGTTGGTGATGGTGTACCAGAAGGCTGGGTGTGGTCCCAGGGGTCTGTATGCAAGGGTGCCCGCATCGTCGTGTTGGCATCGGTTTGGAGTTGGAAGTTGAAGTGCTCCATGAGGGGCATTGGTTCATCTTCGGTGATGGTGCATTGGATGGGTTTTTGAAGATGATGGTGATGCCAACTATGTTTGTTGGTGCGGTCTCAGTGTATCATCTTGTGGCCGAACAGGGGGTCGTGGCGTTGTCTGGGTTTGAGGTGGGTGTTAGTCATGTTTTGGTAATGAAGCCAATGTCCGGGTTGTGGGTATTGATGGTGTCTCCGAGTTCCGTGGCATGTTTGCATAAGGAGCGGGCATTTAGCAGGAAGCACTGGAGTGGTGCTTGGTTGTTCGTAGTCTTCTGTGTGGGTGCAGTGCCGGTGTTAGTGTGTGCAGGTGGGCCCTTGTAGGCAGGTGAAGGGTCCTTTGGTTGAGCGTGGGGAGGCCGTGAAGCAGCTGCTGATGGGGTGTCCGACGTTCTGGGCCTGGAGCTCCTTGGTGGTGTAGAAGTGGGGGGTGGCAGGACCAGGGGTCATGGCACTGGGCGTGGTCCAGGTGCGGATGGACGCAGAAGGACTTGCCTTTGGCGCACCTGCTGTGCGCTGCAGCCTCCATAATATGTCCTGAGAGGTGGGAGGGGCCAGAGTGGGAGGTAGGAGGGTGGGAGCAGCAGAGGTGCGAAGGAGGCATAGGCAGGGGCGTCAACAGATGGAATCAGGCTCAGGAATGCAGACAGAGCTGTTGCAGTCCGGTTCAGGAATGCAGGCAGAGCTGTTGCAATCAGGCTCAGGAATGAAGGTGGAGCAGTCACAATCCGGCTCAGCAATGCAGATGGAGCTGTCAGTGGCAGACAGAAAGAAGGGCAGTGGAGTGGCTGGGGAGCTATGACAGGCCCAAAGGGTGTGTAATGTGCTTTATGGGATTTTGTAGACAACCACTTGGGGATTGCATTGGGGGATTTTGCATGCAGCCCTTTGGGGATTATGCAGGTCGCTCTTTGGGGAATTGCAAGTAGTCATCTGGGTAATTTTGCACACATCCCTTTAGGGCATCTTGCAAGCAGCCTTTTGGTGGGATCTTGCATGCAGCTTTTCTGAAAAAATCATGTCCGTTTTTTTGGAATGATTGTTTTTGCCAGCATTTGTGGGATCTTGGAACTTTGTAGGTAGCACATAGGTGGAGATCTACTACATAGTCCATTGGGGATTTGCCTGGACCGTCTTTTGAGTGATTTTGAGGGACTCTTTTGAATAGCACTTTTGAAAACCCTTTTGGTAGCACTTAATGCAGAGTTCTTACGTTTTCTCATTCTAGACAGGTTGCTTATTTAATGGAGGTTTTTCCTCAGAGTGTTGATACTTGCAGTCCAGAAGGATTTATACTAATATAAAAAGAACTGAAAGTATCATAATGTAAAGACAAAACCTGGCTGGGATGAGAGGGGTGCAAGATCTAATTGAGAAGCTTGAGGGCATAGTTTGGCATATGTTGTTGGTAGTCCTCTTAGGGTCATTCCTCCTTGGAGAACCTACTGGTAGTTTTAGGGAAGGTCATATGAGAGGCCCTTTCAAAGAGCCTATTTGGAATCCTGGAGAAGAGCATGCCAGGAATCTGTGGGAAGATCAGGTTGGGAATCCTTGAATTAAAAATCCAGAGTCGTTGGCACATCCTATTTGTAGTTATGCGTGGGACCTTGAATGCTGTCTTATGAATTGTGTGTTGTGTTTTAATTTGGGAGACCTCTTGGGTACTATTACCTTGGCAAATCTTTCAGGTAGCAATTTGGACTATCTACTGCAATCAGTTCTAAAACAAAGACCACACAGTTCATTACATCAAAACATGATGAACACAGAGCCAAAACGTTACCCTGAATACATATTGATATTAGAAAAAATATGATATTGATGAAGTGCTTAGAGCAGCGAACAAGTGTTGTGCAACATAGTTCTTCCAACAATCAAGAAAAACGCATTTTATGGCAATGAGATGCATAATCTGTAGGAGACAATAATATGGATCTGACCAAGACCCTCCCACATAAATAACAATTAAGAGTCCAATAATCATTTAAAAGCCATGTTTGGAATGTCTGTGTTTAGATCTCAGTGTGTTATGCAAAGGATCATCTTCAGGGCTCTATATATAATACACTTAGTGATAATAATGTAAAAACAAAATAAACAAATGTAAACTACCATTAGTGCAAAGAAGTGAGCTAAATGGTGGGCGATAATATGCTAGAAAAGTAAAATGATTCACTAGTTTCTATAATGGTCAGGCAGATCCAGGCAATATTCATTCAGTGATGCTCCCTGTGCAGGATGATGATTCCTAGCCACCTCTGACCAGTCTGACCTTGCCGGTAGACTGACTCATCCTACACTGCCTGTGCCTTTCCTTCGAGACTTCCTGCAGCCTGTGTTACATCCATCCTCCTGACACACTGATTTACTCCATAATCACAGCCTTCTCTATATTGTGATATTTTGGCATTGCTCTACTTTACAGCGAGCGGAGACAACCTCCTTCTTAGTGTTTCTTTGTATCAGCCTACTTTGCAAGAATCTTAACGCATCCACTATATTATTTTTAGACCATCTGCCATGGAAATTAGATGACTGAATACCTTTGTAGGTCAATCTTTTGAATCACCTCTCCACTTTTTTTCTCGTTGCTTAGGATGTACCTTACCTCGATGTGGCACCATATATGCCTGAGTACTACAAGCCACAGTACCTGCTGGACTTCGAGGATCGCCTGCCCAGTTCGGTGCATGGGTCAGACAGCTTATCCCTCAACTCCTTCAACTCCATCACTTCTACCAACTTGGAGTGGGACGACAGTGCAATTGCACCATCAAGCGAAGGTGCATATGCATGCTGGTTGTGGCTTTGGTGCTTAGATATCTAGCAGGAATTATGTCAACAAGTGGTTCAGGATGCCACATGGCTTATATAGAACCAAGACAATAAAACTCCGAAATGTATTACAATGCATACTTCCCAGAAAATCCAGCACAGCATATACAGAGAAGAAAGTTTAGAAATTATTATTTTCTGTCTCTTTTCTTCCCTTACCCAAATATTGCCTTTCTTCAGGTGTCCCTACTAAGCAGGCAGGGATCTCTAAATTTGATGAGTTGTCTTTCCCCAGGAAAGCGAAGGTCATAGACCCTGTTGTCCTGAATGCTGTTGGACCATTCTGCATACTATACATGAGATTCTATGTGTCTTGCATCACAGACAGACAGCAGTGTGATAATCAGTGTTGTACATCCAGGTCTCCTTATAGACTTGGAGTAGTATGATAGAACAGTTGGTTTCATAAATTAGGGCTCACCTTGCACACAAGAAGCAGTGTGATAGTAGAGTTAATCTCCAGAGTATCCCTGCAGATGGTAGTGTGATAGGACTGGCTGTAACTTAAATCAGGAACTCACTGTAGGCTGAAAGTAATATGATAAGCCTGCGACTGACTTAAATCAAGTCTTGACTTCAAGCTTTGGAAATTTATGAAAAACCTCTCTTAGTTTTCTGCACTTGGAGCAGTTGATTGGAAATGTTAATGTCCTTAAACAAGATCACACTGTAAATTAGATGTCATAGTACTGTCTGTGCCTTAAATGAAACCTGTCCCTTCAGACTAGGAGAAGCGTAATACGCTGAGACCGTTATGAAAGGCATGTCAGTACATTTGGACAGAGCTGTCACTGCAGACAAGTAAGCGAATGATATGCCTATCTGTCGTAGATCAGGACTCTTTCGGCAGACAATGTTGCAGGTCTGAATGTATCGTAGACTATTTCTCTTCTCTTCCTAACAATTGTGGACATTGTGTTAAGATGGATCTGCAATTTACAGTCTTGAATATTCGTATAGATTGTGCAAAATACGGTACTTGTTAACCTTTTGCTGCAGGTCAAGCACAGTGAAATAAATGTATTCTCCCCCACATTGACTGGCTTACAGGAGTTCTGTAGTGATGCCTAGTAGCTACTTTTGTTCCAAAAGCCAATCTCACATCCCATCCCTCCTTTAACTGTGTTTCTAATACTTCATTTTTATCCCTGGTTTTTGTAGATTATGATTTTGGAGAGCCGTATCACACAGTGCCGTCCGTGCCCAGCACAGACTGGGAAGGTGGGACTCTGCCCTCTCTTACTCTCTGTCGCTATGTTCTGTTACCTCTGTAGCCCTGCTTGATGCATGTTCTGTTATCGCCTAGTTTATCAGAATGAGCCGACTCAAGGTGGATAATTCAGCAAGTTGCTTGTTTTAAAGTAGCGAGGGCACTAAACCTGTTAAGCCGTACCCTTTTTTACCACTTCCCTACACAATCACATTTATACTATTCCGGTTAACAACTTTCTAGTTGGAACACCTTCACTGTTCCTCGAACAACATTCCAGTCATATCCACCCCACTGACTGTGCCCCCAGCAAACCTAATGCTTCAACATTGCTCTGTTAATCTGTGATCCAGACAAATTCTGTCTTCCCGACAGCTTCCCCAAAACGAGAAATATTACACCACCACCACTGCACTTAAACTATTCCACACGCTTCCTGCATCCAGTGCTCCTATACGGAACCCTTCATCTCCACCACAGCTAGCTTCCACTTCTCTGCAGCCAGTGCTGTTCTACACCATGGACTACAGTCCAACCAAGTTTGTATGTGCCTAAGCCAATCCATGCCACTTCCTATTAATATTGCACTACATTGTGCCCTATACATCCCTGCAGGAAGTGCTCCCTCATCATTCCTTACTGTTCTCCTCAAGTAGTTCCCTTTGCTTTCTTAAATGGTAAACAAGCCTACACATTTCCTTACTTCTTCCCAAGAGCCATTCCTCCTTGGATCCCCTGTAACCTCATCATTTGGTAAAGGTCGCTCACCATACTTTCTCTTCATATCACTTCATTGTTTACTGCTTATCTGTAGTATTGGCATAAAAATCCCATAAAGGTAGCTGAGAATTATCTTAACCTTTACTTAGAATTATACAACATCATAGCCCTGAACTGACTGCTCCGATGATTTTTGTTGTGGCAGTGGTGTTGGTTTGGGCTTGGCTTTGGTGTCTTCTCTGGTGGTGCCTGGTGTTGGGCTGGCAGTGGGTTGGTGGGAGCTAGAGGTAGCCTCTTAGTAGTAGGAAGAATATGGATGGGATTGAGTATCTAGGTATATTGCATACAGAAAAAGCAGAGGTCCGGTTTCCTAACTCTTGAAGCCCACCCTCTCATTGTCATATAATTGAAAACTAATAATAGTCTTTCGCCCACGCATGTTGTTCTCTCACATAAGTCATTGTGTTTTATCTTTCTCATAATTTAACCATTTGCTGTAGCTAACCTGCTTTTTCAGACTTTGCATTAACCACGCCTAAAATGTATTTGTGACTACTGCTCCTGGAGGTTTTACCCAATAACCATGTGAATGTTCTTACTTGAGATTTTGCTTTTTCTAACTTGCCAGTCATGAATCTTTTTTTAAATGACCCTTTGTTACATATTTTTGTAAACTTAAATTCATACAACTTTTTTCCTCAGTTTACCGTGGACCTTTTCCCACCGATACCTTGCGATCTTTTTTGGGTTGTTCCAGATGTGGTGGCTTCACTCAGTCCAACACACACAAGGAGAAGCAAATACTGAATCTCCACACTTCATAAGTCCTAGTATATTCAGAGCCACTTTCAGTTTGTTATTTAGGATTGATTCTCTTCTGGGCTGTAGATGGGATTTTGCAATGTGAGTTCTCCTGTGTCAACAGCACTCCTTATAATGTTGATCTGATAAGATACCAAAACACATGCCATAGCAGAGGTATTGTAGCCAAATTGCATGCGCAGCATGGCCATCCTTGGACTGATCTCTATCAGCCTGTGGACAGTAATATTATGGGTTCCAAACAGTAGTTGGGTTTTACCTCTTACAATGCTAAAACAAAAAAAAACACTACCCTATTTTGCTCCTCCTTTCAGAATTGAATGTAGGATTCCACTCCACATGGGTAGTAACAAAAGTTTCTCTTTTCTCTGTTTGAGAGCTCACCAGGGGTTGTGAATGTCACCTGAGTTAGGGCAGGAATTCCCAAACCCTCAACCTACTCCCATCCTTCATCTTTTTCATTCTGCTTTCTGAGTTTGATGATTTCTTGGCTAAAACAGCTTACGGTTTCTCTTTTAATTGCGGGCCAAAAATAATTTGCTGACAGTGGATCTTGGCTTCAGTATTTTACAGTGGCCAACAGAATGACTCTGGACCTTTCCCTACTCAGTAGTAGGGGTTGGCAAAATATTCTGTTCCGCCGATGTAATTGGTGAAAGTTTGGCAACTTCATGTTACTCATGTAATGAGGGGTTCTGGCCAAATTCTGCCGATCACCACTTGAGAGAATCTTTTTTTTCTCTCCTGTGTGCCAAATCGGTACGTTTGCGAGCGAGAGTGTGCGTCCCCTAGCACAATTTTCCATTGCTAGAAGGACGTCCTGTAAGATTTTTCCAAGGCAGGCTGTCATGACTGTTCGCGGTCAGAAGGCTGCCTATTGAGTAGAGAATCTACCCCAGCAGCAGCAAAATCAGCACAGGTAGCTGCGCAGTCTGGTGCCCTTTGCACAGATTTTTCAGCGCAGAACGCACTTCTGGCACTAAATCACAGTGCAAGTATCACAATATGCCTACTTCCGCCTGTTGGTGGAACTCAGCAGAATCTCATTTGTTTTTTGTAACTCCACGGAAATCTGCCGAGTCAAATTCTTCGAGTTCCGCCTAACCCTATTTAGCAGCTTTCTTCCCTGAGAATAGTAAGAAAAAAAAGAGCAATGGCAAAAATCATGTCTTCACCTGTGAGTGATGATGGCCTTTGAGCCATAGATCTATAGGATGGTCTTTGTCACCTTCTCATATGGCAGGCATATTAGGAATTCCACTACATCATAGCCAGAGTAATGAACTAAGGACACCAAGGTCATGACAGCAGTCGTGTCCCACTTGCGGTGGAAACACATTTGGATCTACTCCTGCTTCAAAGAGAGGGGCTTACAAGGAGTCAGCTTGTTAGGACCTAGTTAACATTGGAAGAGCATTTTTGGTTTGCAAATAACGTTGGCATTGTTGGATGTATTTTTTTTTTAAAAAGAAAGAAAATCATCCACATTGACTCCTCCCTTGAAAATATTGGGTGATCAGTCAAGAAGGGGGCTTAGAAAAAAAGGGTGTCATTCATCCCAGAACACAGTTTTCCCTTGCAATTTCATTAGGAATTCCTTAGGAGTTTTTGAACAGCACTGCAGCCCAACCCTCAACAGAATGACACCAAATGTGGCAGAAAGCTAGCTCTTTACACAACATGCACAGTGTTGTCATCAATGATGTTATTTCAGATGTCATCAGTGATGTTAGTAATGCTGTCAAAGAACATTTCATGAGTGATATAGAATGTGAATCATAAGCAGTGCAGGGTGAGGCTACAAATTATAACCTGGTGAACCAGTGAATGTTAGTGGGTATTTTTTTTTAGTTAAAAATGTTATGTTTAAACTGATATATTCACCTAACTATAACACCATTGTAACCCTTTTTCCCAGTGAATATGAGTATAAATAAATAAATCTCCAGCACAGAAGAGTGGTCCTGTGCCATTTCCATAGATATAAATGTAGATAAAACAAATTGTATTGATAAAACAAGCTAATGAGCTCCTTGCTCGCTTGGCCACAGATAAAAACATTATTGGCGTGAGAAAGCCTGTTATAGTAGAATGGTGGATGAGGAGCATACTGGTTTATCATCTGACTAGATATATGAGAATGTTCAGAGCCATTCAGTTCAGAAGCCATAAGAATATGGTTAGTCTCTTGCAACAGGAAAGCCTTGAGGCAAGACCATGAGGAGTTTCATACTTTAATTTCCTTTGTCTGTACCTCTAAAAGTTTATTTAGCACAAAGCTGATTTCTGAGCTGCCTCCCCAGACCATCTAATTTAGTTTCTTTTGCCTGTTGACCTCTCCTCTCGTATGCCAGAAGGTGAGTTGACGGAAACAATCACCTGTGCACAAACAGTGGCCTCCGAATCCTGCACTAGGCTCACTGTGGTGAAGAGCCCCACCCAGCGCTACAACCCTTTCAACGGGGACCGCTCAGAGGAAATGACATCATCAGAGTCCACGCCAGCACATACTGCCTCCCTGGGAAAAACAGATGACACAGCAGATGGGACAGACCAGTCTGAGAGCTGCACAGAGCTGGAAGTGATCAGGTCAGTGCTGAGTCTTACTGTGCTTGAGTTAGCCTGGGGAACAAAAACCTCTACCACCTACATCAGACCATGGACTATGCCAAAGTGTGTACTTGTTCTCCTATGCCTCGCACTACTAATTTGTGTCTTCCTCTGCCAAAGGAGTCTATTATCCCAATCATTGTCTTATTCATTAGGTTGTTCCTAGATTTCTCCATTTCCCCATGTCCGTTCAGAAGTCTCTTATATGATCTGTCCTTGTGATTCATCTTACAGTGCCTTTTTGGCAAGAACTCCTGTCCTCAAGTCATCTTATTCAGACACTTATTGAAATACACCTATCCTCTTGTGTTTCTGCCTCTCGTTCCTACTTGAAGCAATGCCCCTCCCTCTGTATTGTCCTCTCATCTTTGCCTAATTAATAATTAAGTGAATTTGTTATTGATACATTGCTGCCATACTGTCTAAAGGGACATTTGGAACACTTCACAATTGCTATGACATGAAGTTTGACATTTTATGAATTTAAATTTGAGTTAAAAAAAGCACCACAATAAATATTCAGAAGACTGCAATGAATTGAGTAAAGCAAATAACACTACTACTGAGTCACTGCGAAGGTGAGGAATGATATGCCTAAGGTAAAATCTTCTTGTCGTGGACAGGTGTTTAGTTTTGTGCATTAGTCATTACTCTTTGTTGTGACTCTTGGTTCAAGTTGTTCCAAAGTGCGGCTGAACTTTGTAGGAATTGGAGGTCACCACTTTTTTTGAGACAGCATTTAAGTTATATGAGAGAATTTAGCTGTTAGTAAACGGCTGTGGACGAATAATTTTGATAGGTGTGATTGAGGCCTTTTTTGAAAAACAAAAAACAAATATATCATTTTGTGAAGTACTTTTATGTATTTTTGATGAGTTGGAAGACAGCACAGCCCTTTCCTGTGTTCTCATTAGTAGTGTTTCAGTTATGGTCTACAAAATGAATCACACTTGTTTCATTTGCAGTAATTCTGGTTATTGATGTAAGTGGTTCATGGAGATGTTGCTGCCATTAAGACATCAGTAGTTGTATCCAATTCAGGTAGGGAGGTGATGCAGGCATAATTTGATTTTCAAAACTTTTTCGAAACTGTTGAGAAGTCCTTGTGTAATCTTCATGTTGTTGCCTTTTTATGTTTGGCACACTAGCTCATACTCAGAAGATGGTTTGGCTAAATGCAACATCTAACTGTTAAGCAAGAGGGCCAGCGACAGATTATACGAACATTGCCATATCTAATTTTGGTGCTTTTAGGTTCGAATTTTCCCACTGTGACCTTGAACTCTATCTCCATGTGCAAGATATCCCTGAACCATCTGATCATTTAACACTCATCCGTTTTCAGAATTAGGTAGTCTCTTGTATCTAAGCTGTGGAGTAGTACCAGTATGATGATACTGACACTGATCTAGAGAGCTAGAAAGCAAGGCTGCTCTCTAAGGAACAATATCCATCTAGCAATCCACTTGTTGGTTGTGTCATAGGTATAATTACTGTTAAACTTCTTCAAATTTGGCAACCGTGGCGAATCTTAACATAGAACATAAGTAAATGACTTTTTTTATATTGGCTGTTGTTCTTAATAACATTTGGTGATTATGCCAAGCCATTATGAATTGTACTGGACCGAAATGATGTCTTAAGAATTTTACGATTGAATGGTAAATCATTTGGACTCACCTAAGTTGGCTGAAGAATTTGAATATCATGCAAATATTCAGTGGAAGGAAAGTTGATGAGGCAATCTTTAATTTGCTGAATTTGCCAAGGAGGGCTAGGGTTGTAGAGTAAGTGTTGCTTGAAAACATTGATTCTGAAAAGATTGGTCAGTGGAAATTCAGCACTGGCATATTACAGCAATGTTGCTTCCTAAGGTTTGACAAGGAAGTCTTGTTGTGGTTATTGTGATTGCTGTAAATTGCTTAGCTATTTGCTTAGATGCCTTGCCACTTCATTTGTTTCCAGAACAGCGACTTTTTTTAATCTAGAGATCAGCTGTTTTGAGTCCTTTTTAGGTTGAGCCTAGACAGCGCTTGCGCTGTTGGTTAGGGACCTGTTGTATATGGTTTGTGAGGTTCAACTCCGCCCAGTGATTGTCATTTGTCTATGCCAGTGTCCTTTAAAAATCCTTGCTTGCTAATGGACAATCCTTCTTTGTCCGTCCTTTTTAAGTTGAGCCTAGGCGGTGCGCAAGAAGTCTCTCTCGACAACTTGTAATCTATATCTGTAGGCTTGCAACACTCCTTTCACTTTCACTTTTAGTCGTTCTTTGGCCTACCTTTCAAATCTCCCTTGATTTTGTAGGTAAATGCTTTACGTTTGTCCCGCCTTGAGGCTGCTTTGTTACCGCCTTGGAGACTGACCCTGTTTCATAGATTATTGCACAATGGGCTATTTAGCTTAGGGTGGCGCACAATTTTTTTTCTTCTACCTCACCTCTTTGTGCTGCGTGGCCGTATGTTGTTTCTTCCTCTTCCTGTTTTTGGGCATGCTAATGTTTCTTTGTGGTGACACATAATTCCAGTGCACTTCTATTTACCTTCTTCCTCTATCTGCAGCAAAAAATGAAAATATATCATTATTTATCAAGTTTTTATGTTATTATTTTGGGGGCCCCCTCAACCTAGTGTGGAGACCCAGAGATGACCTAGACAGAAAGAGCTCATTGTGTAGTGAGGTATGGGCAAAAAATGTTTTGTGGAAGGAATACCCCGCAAAGCATTATAGGGTGAATTCTGACTACAGCAAATATTGTGGTATCTTGACTGTAATGCCTAGAACAGCTCCTAGAGGGTACAACTATAAAAATAATAATATTTGCAAGAAACAAGGTCATGTAACCACATAGTCAGCGCCTCGAGAGCATAACCACATGAAAACAAAATGGCAGAAAGTAATTCAGTGTAACCATATATAGAACATGCAGGACTCGCGGACACGGGCAGGTTTACTTACCGGTCACGGCAGCATTTGTAACTTGCAATTGTGGTCGACCATTGGTCCACGTAGTCCTATGGAGCACTTTTCCCTAATGCGGGTGGGCTCTAGTTAGGAAACATATTTACCTGACTTATGTAAGTAATTTGATACCTGTTCTATATATATCTGTGTAGTTACCTGTAATTACTGGTACTCCGATTTAGAAGACACATTAGTTCTGCTTGACTAGGAGATATAGCAAGTCAATTTTGGTCCTGACGAAGCATCAATGGACCCGTATGGGCCACTAGGATGCGAAACATGTTGACCGATGAAAAGGGTTGGTTCGCAAATTGTGTAAAAACCTCCCGTTGATTCATAGATCTCATTAGAGTGATTGATCATTGTTTCTACTTCACTCGTTTGACTTCACGTTTTTAATCTTGGTCCCTACCTTCCAACTGGCTCAATAAAGTATTTAACCATTGGGGGTTGTGAGAGCCAATTTTATCTCTTTCACTTTTTTGATCTCCTACAGACTCTGTCCTCCCCCCACTCAACTCTGGGGCATGGCACCATCATCATAAAAGATCTCCGGCAAAGAGCCCCCCCAATTGGGGTGGAGCCCATCAGACATTGCAGCGCCGGTCTGACGAGGAGCTGTACCAATGATGAAGCATGACATCCTTTGGATGTGTGAGGTTAATTGCTCCTACAATTGAGGACCCTCTTGTGTGTTTTCATTTCATTTTTTCCTACTGGAACAGTGTATCACAATACTTTTTATAGCTTTATCTGGGGACATACACTGGACCATAACACCCCTCTATCCCTCTTTTTGTGGTCTAACCATATATGTAACCACTAGAGGGCGTAGTGCCTTACACATTTTCAGGCCTAGCAGGGCTACTGCAATACTATTACAAACAAGGCCATTAAAAGACAAACTACTCCTAACTGTAAAACAAAAGTTCCAGCCATGACAAAGCTTAAAAGGACATTGAATGGTTGGGGAGGTTACTATTTTGCCCCCCCCAACCCCCCAACCTAGTGTGGGGACCCAGAGATGACATAGACAGGAAGAGTGCATTATGTTGAACAGTTTTATGGCGGCCCCATTGTCTTAGGACCATCACAGCCTGAGTTATGGCCAACAATGTTTTGAAAAAGAAATGCCCCGCAAAGCATTATGGGGAGAGTTCCCCAAGTGCATTAATATTGCAGTATCCGCTCTCCCGCTGTGCCGGGAGAGCCGATTTGAGGATTTCTGTGTTTTTTTCAGTGTTAAATGCTCCAGTTTGTATATTTTTCAACTGCCAAACTTGTTGAATGGTACTCATGTAAAGCGCTCCTCAGATTGAGGTCGCGCGGTATGAAACTTCACATAGTCATGTAAAGCACTCGTTCGCGCTACATGAAACTTCACGTCCTCATGTAAAGCGCTCCTCCGATCAAGTTTGCGCTATATGAACCTTTTGTTTTTAAAAAAGAACCCCCTACCAGCTTGCAGCCTTAGCGCACAGACCTCCCCATTTATGGCAGCCGCGGCACGGACGCGCCAAAGGTGCACCAAAGGCAAGCCCGTCTGCGCCCGTCCGTGCCAAGAACCGCACCCAGCGCCAGTCCACCGCCCCCCCTCAGGCAGATCTACTCCCCCCCCCTCACCCTCCACTCACTCAACTCTGGCAT
This sequence comes from Pleurodeles waltl, assembly GCF_031143425.1. Taxonomy (NCBI): domain Eukaryota; kingdom Metazoa; phylum Chordata; class Amphibia; order Caudata; family Salamandridae; genus Pleurodeles; species Pleurodeles waltl. Next base: position 1,064,017,803 of record NC_090445.1, read on the forward strand.
CGCCCCACCTGCACCCTTTCCAGCCCCACACACACACCCATGGCCCCTTCACCTGCTACACCTGTCATTTCTCCTGCTCCTCATCCCTCACACCACACACCAACCATAGCGACCCCCCAACAACAAACACAACACCACCAACGCAATACTCACCTGCTCTACCCGCACCCCCACCCACCAGCCCTGCCGCACACCACCCCACAACCAGAACACACCCCGCAACAACACCCTCATGCACCACACCAACACCACCCACCACAACCACCTCAACTGCCTGCTCCTTAACACCCGCTTCCTTCACCAGTATGCCATAGAACTCTGGGACCTCATCACATCACACTCACCTGACATCGCCTTCCTCACGGAAACCTGGACCAACCCCTCCTCGGAACCCGACATAGCCATCGCCACCCCCAAGGGATACAAACTCCAACACAAAGACCGCCTCAACAGGCCAGGTGGTGGAATCGCCATCCTACACAGGGACACCATCAAAGTCACCACCAGCTCCCAAGACACTATCAACAACACAGAACACATGCACTTCCTAATCCACATTAACAACAACTCCACCCTCAGAGGCACACTAATCTACAGACCACCAGGACCATGCCCCGCCTTCTGCGACACCATCGCCGACACCATCAGCTCGCACTCCCTCCCCCTCCACAGACTACATCCTCCTCGGTGATTTCAACTTTCACTTGGAGAACCTACAAGACCACAACTCGATCTCCCTCATAGACAACCTCACCAACCTCAGACTCAAACAACTGGTCACCGCACCCACCCACTCAGCAGGACACACGCTGATCGCAATTTTCACCTCAAGCCAACATATACCTACACCCACACTACCGAACTCCACTGGACTGACCACCACTGCGTCCACTTCTCCTTCACCAAACCCCCCACACACCATCATCAACACACCCTACTGCATGTGGGACAAGATCCCCACAGAATGCCTGAACTCCCAACTGGCTCACAACCTCCCCCCCCCCCCACCACACCAACGACCCCAATGCAGGAGCACACAACCTCTAAATGGATCACTACTTGCACAGACACACTAGCCCCCCTTAGAAAACACATCACCACCCACAACATCAAGAACGCCCCATGGTTCACCCCCAAACTCCAAGACTCCAAGCGCAAATGCCGCCAAGCAGAGAAAATATGGCGACAAGAACCCTCTACAACCAACTTCTCCACCCTCAAAACTACCATTCGCACCCATCACCAACTCATACGCACCACCAAAAGAGATCACTACAAGACACGCCTTGACAACAACTCCCAAAACAGCAAAGAACTCTTCACCATCACTAAAGAGCTAGCCAAAGCCAGCAACATAGACCCCCCCCACACACACAGCCCCCTATGTGACGCCCTCTCCAACCAGTTCCACCACAAAATCCTGGACATCCACAACAGCTTCATACCACACACACCCACCACACACACACCCCTCACTCACCCAACTCAACCCCCACTCATGACCCCCCCCCCCCCACCACACTCACCACCTGGGCCCCAACCACACACAAAGAAACCGAAAAAAACATGAACTCCATCCACTCCGGATCCCCTTTTGAACCCTGTCCTCATCGCATCTACAGCAAAGCCAGCCCAACCATCGCCCCTATACTCCGTGACATAATCAACTCCTCTTTCAACTCCGCCACCTACTCAGACCCCTGGAAGCACGCAGAAATCACCTCTCTCCTTAAAAAAAAACAAAGCCGACCCGGAGGTCCTCCAACTATCGCCCCATCTCCCTCCTCCCTGTCCCCGCCAAGGTTGCAGAGAAACTAGTCAACGCCCGCCTACCCCACTTTCTCGAAGAAAACAACACTCTTGACCCCTCACAATCCGGGTTCCGCAAGAACCACAGCATGGAAACCGCCCTAATCGCATGCACTGACGACATCAGGACCAAAGTCGACAAAGGCGAGACCGTCGCACTCATCCTCCTAGACCTCTCCGCAGCCTTTGACACTGTCTGCCACCACACACGCCTCCACAGAAATTCCCCACAAAACCTTAGACTGCCTCACCTCCTTCCTCACCGACTGGACCCAAAGAATCCGCCTTCCACCTTTCCACTCCACCGCTACCAAGATCATCTGCGGAGTCCCCCAAGGGTCCTCCCTCAGCCCCACACTCTTCAACATTTACGTGATCCCCCTAGCCAACATCCTCCGACCACACGGAATCACTATTCTCTCCTACGCAGACCACACCCAAGTCATCCTCTCCCTCACCCACAACTCCACCACAGCCAAAACCAACCCTACACGCTGCTCTCCTCGACACCGCCAACTGGATGACAACTAACCACCTCAAGCTTAACTCCAACAAAACCTAGATCATCATCTTCGGCCCCAACAAAACCATATGGGACGACTTCTGGTGGCCCACCGCCCTAGTCCCCGCACCCACCCCCGCAAACCACGCACGCAACCTTGGCATCATCCTGGACCCCTCCCTCTCCATGACACAGCAAATCAATGCACTAACCTCCTCCTGCTTCCACACACTCCGCATTCTAAAAAGAAAAATCCTTCAAATGGATTCCCCCAGAGACCAGGAAGACAGTCACTCATGCACTCATCAGCAGCAGACTAGACTACGGTAACGCCCTCTACGCCGGCACCACACTCAAACTCAATCGCAAACTCCAGAGAACCCAGAACACAGCCGCACGCCTCGTCCTTGGCCTCCCCCGCCACAAACGAATCTCACCACACCTCAAATCCCTTCACTGGCTGCCCATAGACAAGAGAATCACTTTCAAGATCCTCATCCATGCACACAAATCCCTCCACAACACCGGCCCGACCTACCTCAACGAAAGAGTGAGCTTCCACACTCCCACCCGCAACCTCCGATCAGCCGACCTTGCACTAGCTACAGTCCCCTGCATCCAACGAACCACCACAGGAGGCAGGGCCTTCTCTTACCTCGCCCCCACAACCTGGAACTCCCTCCCCACCAACCTCCGCAAAACCAAAGACCTCCTACTCTTCAGAAAAAACCTTCAAACAGTAGACCTTCTGGACTGATGATGATTTCAGTTCATAGAACGATGTTCGTAAATACAACTGTAAAAACTGTAAAGCGCAGGCAGTCCACCTCATAAGTCAATCCCGACCCCCCCGCAAGTTGGGGAAAAAATCATAACAAACATACTTCACAGCCACTAATGCATTGGCGTTGCAGACTAGTAAACTCTGCCATAATAAAGGTAATTCATAGGTCATCAGTTAAAACTTGGTACAGAATCGCATTGTGTGTTAAGTTAATCGAATATATTAACTTCCTAACCTGATAAGTGGCATAAGATAGGCAGGATGTGCAGCGCGTTCCCATTGCACTTAGTGATAAATACTGTTAAAACTAGTTTGCCCAGCAAAGCTCGGGGCTCGCAAGAAGGAGGGCGAAGCACTGGACAGACAAGTGTCCTTAAGCAAGTGACTTCATGCTGGAGCAGCAGGGTAGGCACGCTGGGAAGTGCTTCCAGTAATGAAACCTACTTAGGTTTTTTAAAACTGCGCTTCACAAAACAAACGTTCTTATTTTTCACTGAGAATTTAGTGCACATTTAGCAAGCACATTGTGTTTCAATCTTAGTTGGACAGGGGGCAATAGACATGTCAATCTGGCCTTCAGTTCAACATAGGTAACTGATGAGTTATCACACTAGGTATTTTATGCCTTCTCATGGAATGCTGACTTGAGAGAAGACTATTTCCATAAGGAACAGCTACAGTGTGAAAGCGGAAATGGGCAAGCAATTCTTTCCTGCCTGGAGGGTGGACCTGGTCACTTTTATTTTGAAAACTATGTAGTTACTGCACTTTAATACCTTTTAGGTCGCAGCCTACCAGTCTGGTTTGCAGAAGACTTCTTGTAGAGTTTCAGAAAGTTGAACTGGGCATGCATTTTTGCCCATCGCTTGCCACTGGGGTTGTGGTTTGTAACTCACCTTTTCTTAGTTGCTTCCGATTTGGTGGCTGAGGGATCTCCGGTTTTACTTCTTCCCTCTCATGCCAAAGCACTATGTCGTACCGAGAACGCCCTTTCTGTAAACAGGCTTGTAAATTTGTGCCTTATCTGGTCACATTTTCTGCACATTCAAATATGGATGACAAATGTCAAGCTGTGTATTCCAGAGAGCTCAGTGTTTACATTGCCCTTGTCTGACTTCAAAGTAAGAGCGTTTAGAAGAAAGAAGAATGCAGATTCTTTTTTTAGGCACAGAGAGATAAGTGCCTTGTTTTTGTGGGTGCTACTCTTTTTTTTGTGTTGAGTGTAAGCGTATGGCCTCTTGTATACTTACTTTTTTGGGCTTAAAGCCATTTCATGTGCTTGTTTGTGTCATTTAAACATCTTCCTTGCTAGTGGTCAGTCATTGTCCCTCTTTGTCCCTCCATTTTCTCTTTCGGAGCAGGGACCAACTACTGTATAATTATGCTTTGTCCTGTTTATCTCTTCTGTTGGGACTTTTTTTCTTTGTTTCCTGCTTGTGTTTGACGAAGCTTCAGTGTTCATTCGCAGAGCATTCTTGCTCTGAGCTTAGCTGTAAACAAGGCTGTTAATCAGGCTATCTTTCTCACATTTGCTCTTTGGGTCTTTGCGGCAAGTGTGCCTGCGTGTGGTCCCCGGTGGTGGGAGGGAGGGCGGAGGCCCGCTTTTTTATTTACTTACTTATTTTAACTTTGGAGGCTTTACATGACTACCAGCTACATTACACAAGGACATATTAATTGTTTGCGGGCACAGAGCGATTAAGTGATGTTGAGCCGACGCTGCTGACTCAAACCCTTGTCCTCCGTTCCAAAGTCAGCAGCTCTAGTCTTTGCACCACACGTTCTCCCTGTTCAAGCAGGTTTCTATGGAGCACAAGGCATTCCAGCTCCTTTAATTGTTGCAGCGTGACACAGCTTGCTTTATGTTAAAGTATGGCAGGCGCACTATTACAATATGCCCAAACCACAGATTCCTGACTGGGGCTGCATACAAAAAAAACACGTAAAAAAGCATGCCATTTTCAACGTCAAGAGCCCTAACTTTCAAAAAAGCAAGACCGATTGCTTTGTAAATGCTTGTTTTACTTTTATTTCTGCATCCGTTTGTGAATGCAGTTTGGCCACCTTTCTCTATGCAGGCAGCGTGTGACAGCTTTCTTTTGTCTCTTTAGCTCGGAAACATCCAGCATTTCATTTGTTTACATTTTTTGTGATTTCTACTGCTCCTCAATTATGATTCTATTTTATTTTTATTTTTCATTACAAGAAACAAACACAGCATAGGCACCTCTGTTACTGGGACGGGTTGTGTTATAGCGGGAGCACACTGCTTGTGGAGGTTGTTTTGAAGAATGTTTTGTTGAAAATTAGCTTGCCTTTGCTGCAGGGAAAGAGACGGATTGTATATTTCATTACAAAGGCAGCAAAGTCACCTCTGCTAGCAGATGGGAATGTTTTGTTTTAAATTTGTGTCCTTTCACTGAAGAGAAAGGATTATATTGCATTAGACATCCCTGAAGCACTAAAGTCACTGCAAACCTTCAATAAAGTGCAGTTCGTGATTGCAACACTGTGTTAATTATCTGCATAAAAACTGACAGCATAATTTAAAAATTATGTTGATGGCCGACCTCTCTTGCTGCATTTAATTATTTTTTATATAATGCGTTATACCACACTTCTGAACATATTATACACAGAAAATAATAAAAAGAAAATATATCTCCCACATAGGCATGTTTAAAGATATTTTTTAAAAAAATGCAAACAAAGGCAGCACCCACACCACATGCACAAAGAGGAGTGAGCTCTTTGCAATGAAGTGTGCTCAAGGTACCCAAAAGGCTTGGTGTCATTCAAGGCTCTTCAATTCCAACCCTGCTTGCCCATTGCATCTACAAAATGCCAGTGTTCCAGCAAGTGTAAACAGCAGCTACTTGATAACACAAGTGTTCATTGCCTTTATATTGGGAGCCCTTTCACCGATTCCCTACAGTCACAATAATGTTTTCAATACAGGCAGTTCAGTTTCACTGTCTGCGACTTGCCCGGAGGTCCAGTCGGAAGATGTGGAGTCTGGATTCTGCAGGAAAACATAGGCTTCTTACTGCCACCTCTCCAAAATGGCCCTCCCATCGCTGGAGTAATGCATCTTTCAGCACTGGTTGGGGAAGGGACAGGGGTCTGAAGCTGACCCAATCGCGGTTCGTTGACTACCACTGCAGATCTTTTGCAGTTTCCTCAGACATCTGGGCCATTTTGGAAAGATTCCCCTGATGCTGCACCCACTGGAACCTTGGGTCCTACCTCAGAGCTGGCATATACCAGCGGGCATGTGTCACAAGCAGGATGCAGGAGGCCATGAGGCCCAGCAGCCTTAGTCAGTCTCCACAAATCCAGGATAGAGGCTGAAACATCAGTATCATAGCCTGAATATCCGGATCTCGCCATTCGGGACAATAAGCCCGAAAATGCACCAGCTCTGATTAAAGGTTGAAGAAGGAATCATTTGTAACTTTGGCACTTTTAGAGTGAACCCCAGCTAGTACAGGCGGTCCACTGTAGTCTGGAGGTGGGCGACGATTGCCTGAGACAAGCCCACCTTCAACAGCCAGTCGTGGAGTTATGGGAAGATTGGCACACCTAATCTCCGCAATTGAGCTTCAACCACCACCATCACCTTGGTGAACACCCGAGGGGTACTAATAAGGCCAAAGTGAAGCACAGTGAACTGACAGTGTTCGTGGCCTACCGTGACCACAGGTGACGCCTGTGGGCAGGCAGAATGGGAATGTGGAAGTAAGCGTCCTACAAGTTCAATACATAGTTTAACGGTACACAATGCCACACAACACAGTTACATGCAACATAATTCCATTACATGCCAGAAATTTCCACTCCATGCCACATACTTCCATGCACCACCACATAATTCCCCACCATGTCACTTAAATCCACTTAATGCCACATAATTCCATTTCACACTATTGCACTTCATGCCACACAGTTGCACTCCACATCACGATTCCACACCACACAATTCCACTCCACTCCTTGTAATTGCACATCTGATATTTACACCCCACGTCACACGTTGCAATGCCACAGTTACACGCCAAATAATTGCCCACCATACTACACAATTTCACTCCACATCAGTTCAGCTCTGCAAAAATCCCCTCTGCGCCACACAACTCCACACAGTTCCACTACGTGCCACACAGTTCCACTCCACGCCACAATTTCAATCTGCTCAGTGTAGCAGAATTCCAGGCCACACTATTCCACTTCACACCACATAATTCCATGCCATGCTACCTAACTCCACAACACCCCACATAATTCAACTCCACACACTTGCAATCTATTCCACACACTTGCACTCCACAGCACACAATTCCCTGTCTCGCAATTCCATGCTACGCCACATGATTTCAGAGACTGCCACATAATTCCAGTCAAAGCTACACAATTAGACTCCACATATTTGATTGCCACAAGTCCACCATATGCCACATAAATCCACTTCACACAATTGCACTCTACGCCACATAGTTAGACTCCATGCACACACATCCAATCCACTCAACCCCACAGAATATTGTGCCACACAGTTCCAGCCAGCATAATTCCAATGCATGCCGGATAACTCCAGTCCACACTACACAACATGATTTCACACAATACCACATAATTAAACTCCATGCACAAAATTCCACACTGTTACAAAATTTCATGTTATGCCACATAATTCAACTGCATTCCACATACCTTCACTCCAGTCTATGCCACACAATTCCACGCTATATAATTCCTTTACAATCTTCATAATTCATTCCACACCATGCCACATAATTCCACCCTTGCCACATAATTCCAGTTCCACACTATTGCACTCCACACATTTCTGTGCCACACAGTTCCATGCCATGTAATTCCACAAAACATAATTCCATGTCATGCCACATAATTGGACTCCACGTCACACAAATCCACTCCACTCTTCATAATTTCACTCCACACAACATAATTTCACTTAGCCCAACGTAATTCCACTCTGTGCTGCATAATGCCACTCCACCTTGTTCCATTCCATGCAAGTGCACTCCATGTAACACAGGTGCACTACGTGCCATACTGTTGCACTCCACACAATTCCTTCTCTAACAATTTCACTCTATGCCACACAGTTCCACACCAAATAATTTCATGCCATGTCACATTACATGGCCCATAATTCCATGAAACAGTATTCCACTCCATGCTACATAATTCGACATCACTACACATAAACCCACTCCTTTCCACATAATTCCACTCCACAAAACGTTCCACTTCACATAATTCCACTCAACACAACATAAATCCATGCAGCACACAATTTTACAACACATCAGTTATGCGCTATACTGCACAATTCTGTGCTACACCACTCAATTCCAAGCCACACTATATAATTCCACTCCACACCACATAATTCCAGTTCACAACACAATTCCACACCATGACACTTAATTCCACGCCACTTAATTCCACACCGCCTAATTCCACACTACATAATTCCACCCCAACCCACATAATTCCACTCCATGCAACATAATTAATCTCCTCAGAATTGCACTCCACGTCGCACAGTTGCACTCCATGCCACAGTTACACTCCACGCTGCACCAACTGCACTCCACGGCACACAAATGCACTGCATGCCACACAATTTCACTCAGCTCTGTGCCACGGAATTTCACTCTGCAAGTAATTGCCTGCAGGCCACATAATTCCACTCAACGCCACACAATTCAACACCACATAATTCCACTCCACGCCGTATAATTACACACCATGACACCTAATTCTACACAGTATCATTATCTACATATTTCTACTCTATAGATAAGTTATCACTATTACATCCTTGTATCAACACACCAATTTATTTTAAATAAAATACAAATATTACTTGGACTGAGACTCTAACATAGGCATTTGACTGTATTCCAACATGCCACTGCACTCTATACCACTACACTCTACACATCTCTACTGTAGTCTGCAACTCTGCGCTCTACAGCATTGCACTCTGTGTCACTCCACTCTAATCTACAACTCATTGCCACTGCACTCTGCCACTGCACTCCACGCCAATCGACTCTATGCAACGCTGCTCTGTTCTATGCCATTCCACTCTACAGCACTTTACTTCATTACTCTACACTAGTCTCACCACTCTACACTACTGCCCTCCACACCACCGCAATGTATGCGACTACATTTCGTGCCACTATACTCTTCGCCAGTGCACTCTACACCATTATAATCCACTCTGCACCGCTATACTCTGCATCTGCCTTTAACATCCCTCTACTGTACACTACTGCAATCTACACCACTGCACTCAATGACACTATACTGTGTACTCTACGCCACACTACAGCATGCACTTTATGCCACTCTACCATACGCCACTGCACTCTGCCCTGCTGTACGCTGTAGTGTACTCTGTGCCATTGCACTCTACTCTGCACCACTCCAGTCTACGCCACTCCACTCAGCGCCACTCCACTCAGCGCCACTCACCTCTACCACTCTACTCTACTGCACTTCCCGTCTGCTGAAAAAGCTGAGTCGGCGCTGGAGTATTTTAATGTGAGATGTGCCACGGAGTGCTCCAACAGTTTTGCCCTTTTCTGGGATACACCAAGGGCATGGCTCATTGGCAGCACCGTGCCCCACACCACCCACACAGCAGCTTCCCAGTCCTTTCAAGGTCAGGATCGTGGGCCCAACAGATAATGACCAGGTCATCAGGGACAGCATACATATCAGTACCCTGCTTCTCCAGCAACCACTTCTAAACCTCTGTAGAGCTCAATTAGTGGCACACACCAGCCTTGTAGGAGGCAGGGCTCACCACTTTTCCAAGAGCAATAGTGAATCATATGCCATAAGGTGTCTATCAGATCATCCAACGGGGCTATGCCTTGCAGTTTGTTTTTTGATCTGCCACACCTGCTACCTGCAATAGAGCCATAAAGTGGTACGGGCCCCAAAAGTGGGGACTGGATGTTATTCCCACTAATTCCTTATGCCAAAGAAGGATGGAGGGTACAATGCTATTTTGGATCTTCACTCTCTCAACACCTTCCTGCGAAAGGACAAATTCAAGCTGGTTACACTGCCCCTGGTTATATCTGCTCTGTCTCTGGGACCTATAGAATGCCTATTTTCATATCCCCGTCTTGTCAGCCCACAAACAATATCTGCTGTTCAAGGTGGTCATCGAGCATTTTCAGTTTTCCTTGCTTCTTTTCGGCCTTACTAATTCCCCTTGGGTGTTAACAAAAGTGATGGCAGTGGTCACTGCCCATCCTCGAAGGTCAGGTGTACACGTCTTCCCTATCTCAGTGGCTCGCAGTTGAAGGTGGGCTCAACATACTCGCAGTCCACAGTGAATCTCCTGACATTGCTGGGGTTCTCAATCAACCTGCCAATGTCACACCTGACTCCTCCTTAGAGGCTTCTTTCCATCTGAGCCATCCTACATTTAGTCCACTTTAGGCCTTCCCTCAAGACTACCAACCAACAAGTAATTCGGGCTATGATCCCGATGTTTCTGCCTTTGTCCTGGGTCTCAGTAGGATGGCTGTGATGGTTCTTGGCCTACTGGCCTCCTGCATCCTTTTCACTGATCACACCAGATGGCACATGCAAGCCCTGCAGTGGGATCTGAAATGGGCCCAGCACCAGGGAAACCTTTGAGATTCCATTCAGATTTCGGAGGAGACTACAAAACGTGCAGTGGTAGTTGCTTGCCCACAATTGGGTCAGTAGCAGAATCCTCTCCCTATCCCACCCAGAGTTAAGTGTTGACAAACATGTCACTACTGCTTGGGTAGGCCATCTTGGAGCGATGGAGATCAGAGGTGTCTAGTCTGTGGTGGTGATCTGCCACTGAATCAGGTTGCTGGGGTTGCAGGCAATTTGCTTAGCTTTGAAGGCCAACTATCAAAGGGAAGATGGTGCAGGTGCTCATGGCCAAAACCTCCATCACACGGTTGAACAATAAGCAAGATGGGGTTGGGTTCCTGAGTCAGGTTCCAGCAGGCTCTTATCCTCTGGAACTGGTTGGGTCGTCAGAGCATCTCCCTGATAGTGAACCACCTTGTGGGATCTCTTAATTCCTGGTTGGACAAACTCATCCAACGATGTCTAGCAGTTCTCTAATGTCAATAGCACCTAGAGGAGGTGCTGGGTAGCGTCCAGAAATGGGAAGAATCTTAGCCTAATCTCTTCACCATTGCGAAGAACACCCAGTCTCAGCACTTTTGTGCTTTGAAGTTCCCAATAAGGCTTTCTCTGAGACTCATTCCATCTAGAGTGGAGCCTAAGACTCCTTTATGCCTTTCTGCCACTACCTCTTGCTCTGATATCTGAAGAAGATCAGGAATGACCGTGCCCAAGAAATCTTAGTGGCTTCAGATTGGCCAGTTGAGTGTGGTACCTGGAACCTCTGGGCTTCAGCATCTGTCCTATGATGAGGCTGCTGCTTCAGGATGACCTTCTGTCATAACGGCATGAAAGGGTCTTGCTCCTGGCCCTCTGCAACCTGCATCTGCATCCATGGAGCTTCAGCAGTGGCAGTTGATCTCCTTTGTTCTCCTTTCAGAAGTTGTTGATATAATTTTAGTATCTAGACGTCCTTACACAAAATCAGAATACACCAGGTGCTGGGATATCTTTGTGGCTTGATAAAGCACCTACCAGATGTCTTGTTTATTTTACCTTCGGCACAGCAAGGACTTGCAGTGGGTTTTGTTCAGTTACTTGTTGGCACTTCAACCTTTTTACGTTTGCTGGACCAGTCGTCCTTGTTCATATCCCCTGTTATGATGAAATTTCTAAAATGTTTACAGCATATGTTTCTGCTTAAGCATTTTTTGATGCCACAGTGTGACTTACATTTGGTTCTTACTTTCCTAATATGTACCCTTTCAAACCATTTGCACAGTTGTCTGTTACACTTCTTAACCTTAAAAATGGTGTTTCTGGTTGTGATAAGAGCTTTGCATGAGTGAGCTTCTGTCAGTTCAGCTGCTTCATACAGCCTTTTTTTTCTGGACAAACTGGTATTAGGAACTCTAGCTGTGTTCCCGCCAAAGGTAGTGACATCTTTTCATGTCAGACAAGCTAAGAAAGGCTTGACTGATTGATCCCCAAAAGAGCTCTGAGCTTTTACGTAGATCATACCAAGTTCCATCAGGTGAACTATCAGCTCTTTGTGGAGTTTTCTGGAGTAAAGAAATTAAATGAGTTGCAGCAGTGGACACATGTCGATGGGTATTCCTCTGTACTGATACTTTACACATAGGCTATGAAGCAGTCTACAGAAGGTTCAAGGGCTCATATCTCCAGCGCCCAGGTTACTACAACTTTGTTGGCAGCGGAGTACCAGTCTTGGATACTTAGTATTCTATTTTGTGTATATATTCAGAACTTAGAAACGTTTTTATATTAGAATGTATCTCCAGGGTGCCTTGTGACTAGAGAAAGTGGAAAGTGTCATTTGAAGGATATTCAGATACAGTACTGACGTAAGTGTTGCTAAAGACAATGTGTTGATTGAAAGCACAAATTGATTCCTCATCTGTGATAGAGACTTCTAGCCGCAGATTCCTTACCTTTGAATTTTCCCCAGATTTTAGACTGGATCCAAACATTTTCATCAGCAGTACCCCTGCACGCTGATAGGTGGTGTTAAACTTCAGATTTTAATTGTTAACTCACACCATCACTGACAACTTAGTAATGAAACAATAATAGCCATTTCATAGCAGTTAATAATACATTTTTAAACATACTGTATAACCACAAGGCTGTACAGCACAGCTAAAATAGGCGTAACCCATAGCTCTTGCAGAGGTGAGACCTATTGGATTTGCCAAAGCTTGTTAATTTAGTTTGTAAGTAAATTTATTGAAGGTACATTTGTTGAAGGACATATTTATTAATATGTCTTCATATCATGGGTAAATAGTTATTTGGAGAGTTGCAGGGTGGATTTTGATTTCACTATTACAGGGAAATGGGCAGTAGTATAAAACGTTTTAGTGATCTTGGAGTCCGCTTCTAAAAGACTCCATGCAGCTTCCACCCTACAGTCAAAGCTTAGAGTGCAGACCCACTCCTGTTCCTGAAGTCGTTCCTGTGACAGATCTGCTTTGTGGACAAAGTCTCTAGGTAAGTCCAAAAAGCAACACAAGAAGTCCAAGTGGGATTCAACCCCTTAGTTCCACGCTCCGTTTCCAGAGAAGGAGGGGCGTCACCATGGCTTTTGGTCTCGTTTGCCTGAGGAACTGTTTGCAACACTAGTTCTGATGCTTCCCAAACTTTCAGGTCCGTCAGTGGCATTGCAGTAGATTGAAGCATTTACAGAGGCCACATGACACATTTGCAGTACAATTCCAGCATCCCCTGGCCTGCCTTTGGTGATGGGTTCGAGTTTGCCCAACCCTGTGTTGAGGAAAACCGTTATATTGACCTGCAAGATGCCCAGTCTGCTGGATATTTCAACTGGTACTGGGCTAGTTTTTCCTGGACCTCAGCTGAGGAGAGTACATCGGTTGTCACAGCGATTAGAAGAGCTGCTAAAATCCTTGACCTCCCCACTATGAAAGTAAAAACTAATGTTCTTACTGAAGTCCTTCGGCCTGGCCAGGCATGGACCAAATCTCTTATCTCCTGTGGTCTCCAGTGAGGCCCTTACTGATCTGCTCTTGAGCACTTTGGCAAAACTATATTCTGGCCCTCTGGGTCAATCACCAAGTTTCACATCACCATGGATCACCCTGATTTTTTTAAACCAGCATCCAAAATTTGAGAGTTTCATGGTGCAGGTCTCCACCAGTAGAGTTACCCCTAACTCTGTTCAGACTCCTTCTGCAAACGTATGTAAATGTTTGGCAAACATTTTTTTTAGTTGTCAACCTTGCCTTGAAGTCAGAGAGCGCCAGCTGCCTCCTAGGATGCTGCACCCATGCACTCTTCAACATGGGTGGTGAGATCTTACCAGCAGTCCCAGAAGACGTACAAGCCTCCTGAGCCCAAACTATTCAGGATTGCTGGGGATGGCTAAGTTTGTCGTCCATTTAGACCTAAACACCACCGGTTGTTTAGTATACGCTATTGAATGAGTGTATGAGGTCCACAGATTTCTCCAGGGACATCAAGGCACCCCTAATCAACATGCCTATAGATGGGTACCATCTGTAACTCCTAGGTCTAACATCTTTTGCACCTCAGTTTTGATGCTCTTCCTGACACGATCAGGCTGCTGGTAGATTTCACTTTTGACAGGCTGTGTTAGTGGTGTCTTCCCATCATTTAGTTTGTCCAGGGGTCAGAGAGAACAGTTCAGAAAACTGTCTTTGGAGATTTCTGCAGTCATCTTTTTGTGAGTTAGAGAGGCAGTCTGCAAGTACAACCCCATCTACTGAGCCATCCATTGTATTGTGGGAGAAGAGATCAAGAAAGGGTCACACTGTTCTTCCTGTCCCTCATCAGTTGCCTTGAGGACGGTCATGTCAGATCTATCATAATAGGGCTTCAGCCGGTTCACATTAAGCACCCTGTGGGGGCATCTAGGAGTGCCTAGGTCAACCAGATAGGTGACCTCAAACTTTCTCCCCACAATAATGTGTGGTCCACTCAGTTTGTCTTGGAGTGCACTGGAAGCCACAGGTTCCAGGCCCCACACCTTCTATCCTGGCTTGTACACAGTCAGCACAGCCTTCTGTTCATGCCATTGCTTTTGCTTTTCTTGGCTGGCCTGAAGATTTGTGGAAGCCCTCTTCATGAATGGCCATCCTAGATCTGAGGCCTTATTCATAGTCCACAATGTCCTATTTTGGAGGCTTTCGAGGTTACTCCCAGCCTTCTTTCACAAGTGCAAGGGGACCCCTAACAGGGTGTCCACACAAAGTTAAAAGGGGCCCATTCCTTTTTGAGCAACCTCCCTATAGGCAAAGAGGAGGCAAGGTAACAGGACACCCCACCTCCTTCTGAGTTTCTCTGAGAGTCTCATTATCATGCCTTTGAGGGTTTTGTTAAACCTCTCTAACTAATACATTGGTTTGAGGATGGTAAGGAGTGGTGAATGTATAAGTGACACCACATTACTTCCACATGGCTTTAAGGTAAGCAGACATGAAGTTTGCACAACTGTCTGATACCACCTCTTTAGGCAAACCCACCCTTGAGAAAATTCCCAGGAGGAGCTGTAGTGATCCTAGGAGGAATGGCCTCCAGATACCTGACGGCAATTGTCCACCACCAGTATAAATCTATTCCCAGAGCCTGTAGGGGCACCGGAGGGGGGGGGGGGGCATCAATGTCCACCTAACCCTCTTAAAGGGTACCCCAGCCATTGGTAATGGAATTAAGGGAGACTTTGGAGCCTCACCTCTCTGGCCACTGGCTTGGCAAGTGACACAAGAGCAACGCAACTCCTTCGTGTCTTCAGACATGTGGGGCCAATGAAAGTGAGGGACAAGCCTGTCCCAAGTCTTGCTTTGCCCCAAGTGGCCTGCAAGGGGAATGTCATGTGCATGAGTTAACAGGAACTCCCTGAACTTCAGAGGAATGACCAGTCTCCTGGTGGCACCAGGTTTAGGGTCCCTTGCTGCTTAGTAAAGGAGGCTGTTATCCCAGAACTTGTTATGGGTGCCACTGACATTCCCTGCGTCTTTTGCTGCAGCTTCCTGCCTTAAGCCTCCCAGTGTAAGACAGGTTTTCTGTTCCAAACTGGGTTCCTCCCTGGTGCCCCCCCCTGCACCCAAGCGCTCAACTGTGTCAGCTTTGATATCCTCTGGAGTAGGTTCCACACAAGGAGTAGATTCCTCTCCCTGAGGAGTAGAATCTTCACTGGAAGTTGGAGCAGGGGGTACCTTTTTACCCTTTCTGCTCTTCTTTTTGAGGAGTCTCCTGGGCAAATGTTTGAGGCGGCTTCATGGCTTCCTGTTTCCTTTGCTTCTTGGCCTGTGCTGTGGTCAGGGCAAAGGTATGCCCAGGGATGCCCAGCATTGCTGCATGGGTCTCCAACTCCACTTCAGCCTAAGCTGTAGTCTCCAAGTCATTACCTATCAGACATTCTACAGGTAGGTCATAGGACACTGCAACCTTTAAAGGGCGAGTAACCCCCCCCCCCCCCCTTCTACACCCCGGCTAAAGTCAATAACTGCCATGGTGTGACACAAAGTGTTATTGTGAGTATCAGACACTTGGTACATGTGACCAAGTAGGTGTTGCTCAAGCACCTTTGTCCCTGTAGGCCTCAGCCTCAACACCATTGATTGAGGGATGTTGCCTGTACTTAACCATATTAAGGGGACAGGCAGCTAGGGTGGCAAAGTCAATGCCCCCATCAGCGACCAACACAGCCGCAGTGGTCTCCGTGATTAGCCCAGAGCCCACTACAGTCCCCAAGGTGAGCCCAGCTACCCTTTTGGACTGATTACTATTGTTACTGTTACCACTACTATTGCTAGTGGCTTTAAGAGTAGAAATAGTATTAGTAGTGGTAGCGGGCTTGGTGCCTTTCTTAGGACAGGTGCTGTCCCCTACCCTATGGCCTTTATGCTTACACATGTAGCACCAAGGTTTCTTCAAGGAGGAGGAAAAGGAAGATGATTTTGTCCCACCCCCAGAAGAGCTTTGTGTGCCTGTTGAAGACCCTTTTGTTTTATCTTTGTCCCCACCTTTGTCCTGATGCTTGCCTGCTTCCTTTTTTTTGTTGTCGCCCACTGTGTAAGTCATCCTACTAACCCTGGTATGAACCCATTTGTCTGCCTTCTTTCCCAATTCTTGGGGAGAGGTCATACCAGGTATTGATGCAGCTGAACATAAGTACCGTTATTCAAAATGTCCTCTCACTCACTTTGCGCCCATGCAACCAGCCTTCCAGAGCTTTAACAGAGCAGTCCAGAAAAACTATCCAATCTTGGGAGGACTCTTTTTTGGTTTCCCTGAACTTAATCCTGTACTGTTCAGTGGTAAACCAAAACCATCAAAAAAGTGCATTTTTGAGTGATGTATAATCATCTGCATCTTCCTCTCTGACAGTGAGGAGTTGGTCTCTGCCTTTGTCAGAGAAGGAGAGCCACTAGATTGCTGCCCACTGTGCTTGGGGACCTTCTGTACTTTACAAGCCCTCTCCAAAGCAGTGAATAATTTACTAATATCTCCCATCTTGTAAGGTGGGACTCTCTTGCTCAGGTTCTTAAAATCATAGGATTCCTCCCTGACCCTGGTGTTCTTAAAGCTAAGATTGCTGCCACAATGGGGAGCTAACCCCAAATCCTGTCTCTCTCCCTTTCCACTGCTAGGGCCTCCTTGTCTAAGGCTAGCTCTTGCTGTTGCAGCCTCAGCTTGGCCTCCTCCAACGTCTGTTTCCTAAGCTCCCTATCCAAGGAATCTTCTCCTGAGTTGTAGCCTTGGGTCCCCTCAGATACTGAGAAGACATGGGTATTGAGAGAGGAGGATCTGTCCCTCCTTCTGGGAACTCTCTGAACCAACCCTCTAGGAGTAAAGGTGGGCCTACTGGAATGAGCCCACTTCTCACTACCTGCAGTGCTCCTAACAGGGCTGTGGTGTTCCCCAGATTCTTCCTGGCCCCCTCAGTGTAGCTTAAATCTACCCTATCTAGGATGGGAGGATCAGTTTCCACTTCCTCGTTCTCCTGGCTGCCTTTATTGTCCTGGCCAGCCTGAAGGAGTAACCCCAGAAGTAGACTTTTATTGGGATTTCTCCCTGAATTTAGTTTCCTGGAAGTACACATCTCCCTCAACTCTTGGAAAGTAAGACTCTCATAGTGAGAGTCTGGGGCCTCGATGGTGTCCTCTACTGAAGACATCTTGCTAAAGTGATGTGGGTGCACCTGACTACTCTAACATCTAGGCTCCCTAGAAGAGTTTGGAGCAAGGGCTATGCTAGACCACCAGCTTACCCAAACTAGGAGACTAGAAATCCTGATAACTAAGTACAGTGTGTACCTAACAACCAGTAATGGTCTTTCCTGTGGAAAGTGGCTAGTGACAAAGTTGTAAGGCAATTGCAGGTGTCTTATCCTACCTCTGCACCACCAATGTAGGATGCCGACCTGGTGTGTGGTGAGCACCTATGTTGTTATCACTTTATACCAGGTTCAGGTATCCCCTATTAGTGAGGTGTAGGCAGTGTCTAGGAAGCCAGGGCTCTCTAGAGGTAGCTGTGGATGAGCAGCCAAGCCTTTTATAGGAGACATGCAAAGCTTATGCAATACCACTATAGCCACACAGCACTCTCACACATGAAAGAACCACAGAGCGTTACAAAAATAAAGGTATTTTAATTGGGTAACACAAATACTAGAATATTGAATAGGCAGTCAACTGGAGGTAAGTAAACACACTGTTATATACACATTAGCAATCAGTAAAGAGCATAGAAAGCAGTAGGCACTGACAAAAGTGAGGGCGCTCGGGGAGCGCCAAACCATATACTAAAAAAGTGTAATGTGAAAGGCAGTCCCCCACCCAAGGAAGTCGAAACCCAAGGAAGTGGAATCAGTAGAAGGGAACTGGAGGAACTGGGAACCGCAAGAGGTGAGTACCAATGTGACCCTCCAGCGAGCAGGAGAGAGAGGTAAGTACCTGGTTTTCCCCCAAACCAGCAGGAGGACTTTAGAAAAGGATTACGCAAGACCAGTGTTTAATTTGTAAATTAAAAACATGCCGGTGCCCAAAGCCCTCCTCTTAAAAACGCAGCTGCTGCATTTAAATGTGCGAGCACGGAGTACTGTGGCAGCGTAATCCTGAAGCCATCTCGGGCCTCTTCAATCCATTTAAAGACACTCGGTGCCCCTTCAGGTCACTCTGGCAGATTTTTGCTTTCTACCTTTGTGATGCTTTTTCGTTTTTCGCTTCTTCCGTCTTTCCCATATGTGTCTTTTGCTCGCAGCAAATACTTGAGGCAGAAGAATAAGCGCCGGCCCTCAAAAATAAGTGCCGGTGCTCAGCACCGAAAACAATAAGCACAAATTAAGCACTGTGTGCAAGACCCAACCAAGACTGGAAGGACCCACAGGTGGATCCTGACAGAGAATGACCTGTTAAGAAAGGGAACCAAGTCCTGATCATGATGGAGTGTCCGGTTGTGGCAGGAGCCACTACCCACCCTTCTGTGGATGCAGGACCAGGTCGACGGTGGACGAAGAAGGTCAGCAGTGCAGTACAGGAGATGAAGAAAATACCCAGAAGTGATGCAAGTGATGTCCGACATCAGCAGTCAAGATGCAGTTGGTTAGTGGTGCTAGAAAACCACCACAAGCCTTGGCAAATGCAAGAGATGGAGAAGAAGATTTGCAAGGCTGAAGAGGACCAGCAAGGCCCAGGGGACTTGACCCACAGAGGAGAGTCCTGGGTGACCCTCAGCAGCTGGGAGAGTCACAAGAAGAGGAGGCAGCACCCACAGGCAACCCAATGGCAACAGGCACAGGAGTCGCAGTGAGGCCCACTCAGCACACCTGAAGAGGAGTCGCTGGAGCAGTAGGTAGGAGTCTGTGTTTTGCAGGAAGGAGTGCTGGGGGCCGGTGCTACACAGAGCCTGAAGATCCCTTGGAGGAGGAGCAAACAAGCCTTGGTGGCTGCAAGAGTTGCAGTTCACAGGAGTACTGTCCTGCAAGTAGAGGCAAGGGCTTATCGTCCCCCAAGTTGGACAGCAAGTAGAGAGGACCAAGGGGACCACTCCTGCCAACCACCTGTGATGCAGGATCCATGCATTTACGGAGGAGAGCAGATACACATAGCCGGTCGACGTCCCAGGGAGATTCCTTCTTACGTTTTGTGCAGGCTGAAGACTCGCCACCCTCAGAGGATGCACAGCTGGGGAAATGTTGAAGTTGCTGGAAGGAGCGGAGAAACAATGTTGCAGAGCAAAGTCGTTGCTGTAGTTGCAGATTTGTAGGTTCCTTGAGGGTTCAGTTGCAGTCCCAGTGGCCAGAAGATGAAGTAAACGATGAGTAGGAGTCCTGCTGGAATCTTGCACTTTGAATCTGAGAAGCCACCCAAGAGGGAGACCCTAAGTAGCCCAGGAAGGGGGATTGGCCTCCTAGCAGTTTGACCACCTTTCAGGAGGGGGCTGTGACGTCACCTACCTGACCTGGCCACTCAGATGCTCCCAGGAGCCTCTGCCCACCTTTGATTCAAGATGGCAGAATCAAGTGGCCACCTGGAGGAGCTCTGGGCACCACCCCTAGGGTGGTGCAGGACAGGGGGGTTGTCACTCCCATTTCCTTTGTCCAGGTTTGTGCCAGAGCAGGAACCGGTGGTCCCTTGACTGGTGCAAACCTGTTTATGCAAGAAGGGCACCAAATGTGCCCTTCAAAGCATACCAGTGGCGTGGAGAGGCTATCCCTCCCAAGACACGTAACACCTATTTGCAAGGGAGAGGGTGTTACCTCCCTCTCCAACAGGAAATTCTCCTTTTTGCCTTCATCTGTCTGAGCTTGGTCAAGCCGCAGGAGGGCAGAAACCTGTTTGAGGGGTGGCAGCAGCGCAGGCTGCCCGTAAAACCCCAGAAGACTCGTAGGAGCAAAGCTGGGGGTCCTCTAAGGAGCACCCATAGTACCTGGAATCATACAACCAGCACTGGCAGCAGTATTGGGGTATGATTCCGACATGTTTGATACCAAACATACCCAGGTTTGGAGTTACCATTATGTAGCTGGACACAAGTAGAGACCTATGTCCAGTACACGGGTAAAATGGCTTCCCCACTCGTACGAAGTCCAGTGCAATGGAGCTGGGGTTCTTAGGGGCACCTCTGCTCATGCAAGGGTGCCCTCAGACACAGGTACCTGCACCCTGCCTTCTGGACTAGAAGGGCCTACCATAGGGGTGAACTTACAGTGACCTGGTGCAGTGACCTGTAGTGAAAGGTTGCATGCACCTTTTCACGCAGGCTGCAATGGCAGTATTACAGACACATTTTGCATGAGCTCCCCCAGGTGGCACAATACATGCTTCAGCCCATGAGGAACCCCTGCTGCCCCAATGCCCTGCGCACCTTAGTACCATATACTTGGGACTTGTATGGGGGCACCAGTATGCCAATTGTGGGGTGTGCAAAGTCCTAAGCAACCACATTTAGAGGGAGAAAGCACAATCACTGGGGTCCTGATTAGCAGGATCCCAGTGCATACAGTCAAAGCATACTGACAGCAGTCAAAAAGAGGGGGTAACAATGCCAAAAAGAGGGTACTTTCCTACAGGCATCTCGGCACATGTTCACAAAGCATTACTGCCTGGACAGTAAGGTCTGCAGAGATGGCTACTTTGCTCGTTCGGTCATGCAGGACTTTCTAGTATGATCTTAGTTCGCAGCCCACTGCTCAGGATGGTATTGCTTGGGAATCTGCAACTAGAAGTCTCTGTCCGATAAACAAGTTACTTACCTTCGGTAACAAATTAGCAGGTAGAGACATATTCTAGTTGCAGATTCCTTACTGACCCGCCTATCTTCCCTGCACTGCGAAGTGATTTCTAGGCACATGGATTCCCCTTTTCAGGGCCCTAGTTCTGGTGCACCGTGTTCTTCATGGCTCTGCACTATTGTTGTAGAAAGTTGTGAAAAGAAACTGACTTCAGCACGCCGGAGAGGCCCCTATATAAGACTGCGATGTCATCCTGGCGACCACGATGCCAGTGATGGACTCGGAGTCGACCTATAACACCTAATGGCATACAAGGGTCCTGCTCAAAGAAAAACCTCCGGATCCAGTCTGACGCTTGGGGGAAATACTAAAGTAAGGAATCTGCAACTAGAATATGTCTCTACCAGATAATGTGTTACCGAAGGTAATTAATTTGTTTGTTTCCATTCGTTATGCCTCAGTGGGACCTTATTCTTGTGCTCACTTACCTCATTTGTGCTTCCTTTGAGTTTCTGCATAATTGTCCCCTCTGGCTTCTTATCATCAGGACAGCCTTTCTAGAGTCAATAACATCAGCCCGGAGGGTCAGCAAGCTTCAGGTCTTACCATCAAAGACTCCATATCTGACATCTGTCCAGACAAGCTGGTTGTGTGTTTTAGGGCCTCTTTTCTGCCAAAACTCATTACCCCAGTTCATGGAAGCCAATCCATCACCCTGTCTACTTTTTACGTTCCGCCGCATCCTTCCAAGGAAGAGGAGCAACTTCACTGTCTGGACCCAAAAAGAGCATGTTGTTTTAGCTTGACTGCACAAAAGAGTTCCGGGAGGACGACCAACTCTTTGTGGGATATGTTGGAGCGAAGAAGAGAAGGGCTGCGCGAAACTGACCATCTCCCATTGGATTGTGCCCTGCCTTAAGATCTGCTGCAAATTGGCCAAAAATAACCTCCTGAGAGTATGCGTGCTTATTCCACCAGCGTTCCCATGTGGAGTTCCAGTCCCGGACATCTGTCAGGCAGCAACATGAGCCTCGTTGCACACGTTCACCAAGCACTACTGCCTGGACAATCAGGCCTGTCAGGATGGGCAGTTTGACTGTTCTGTCTTGCAGGACTTTTTAGTCTAAAATCTGTCTCTTAGACCCATTTCTAGGGAGATATTGCTTGGGTATCTATTCAAAGGTAAGTAACCTGCAGCTAGTCGTCTGTCAGATGAACAAGTTACTTACCTTCTGTAATGTCTTATCTGGTAGAGACTTTTTCAAGCCGCAGATTACTTATCGACCCACCCATCCTGTCACCACACTCTGTAAGCAGATTCTAGGGTCAGGGCTGCTCCCCATTCAGGGCCCTAGTGTTCCACACCAGTAGTCGGTGCTCTCCGTGGGTCATCACTCCAGGAGTAGAAAGTAGCGAAAAGGAACTGACACCAGAGCGCTGGGGTGGCGCCTATAAAGGCATCATGGACGTCACTTTTTTCATGGATGACGTTACGCAGAGCTGATGGACGCCACCTATCAGCACACAAGGTTACTGCTCATGAAAAATTTCCAGATCAAATCTGACACCTGGGAAAAACTCAAAGGTAAGGAATCTGCAACTAGTTAGTCTCCACCAGATAAGGTGTTACCGAAGGTAAATAACTTCATAGTTGGAGGGGAGTTAATGCTGGTGGTAAATGCAGCTTCATTAGAATTATTGATTAGAACTCGCCACCTAAGATTGCTACAGTATTAGTATTTATTGGATAATCGACTTTCTAAGATGACTGCCCGTACCCCTTTTCTTTATCTGTTTTTTTTTTAACATATCTGCATGAAAATCCCTATTTTGCCTGTTTTTTGTCTGTGCAATTGTAAACATTTATTTTTTTCTCATAACTACACAAGTTCCACCTCCCATTAATTTCTCTTGTTGATGTGATGGTGGATGTCTATTAACCTCAACCTCTTATTGTGTTCAATTCCTTTCCTGTGCCTCCTAGCCGAAGCATCAAACTTCTTTCCCTCCAAAAGAGACCTGTCTCTCTTTCAGCAAATCCCTTCTAAACTGCCATGCTTGGATCTTTACTTTCTCCTCTTTCCTTTACTTCTGTACCACTCTGTCCTTCTCTACCTTGCTGCACTAGCTTTCTCTTCACCTTATGAAGGTCTTCTTTACATAAGAGGTACAAGACCTACAGCTTCTTTCTCTTACCCATCCATCTGGCCTTTTTCTGAGTCTTCCTCTGTCTGGATTGTTATTACTAAGAAAGTAAAGTTTTTACTAGAGTTCAACTCTGGTACAGACCAACCCTCTGCTCCAAGTTTAGAGTGTTTCTTTACAGCAGTTTGAGGAGTGTTTTATTAAGCTATTCTTATCATTATGGTAAACTTTTAAGTTGCTCTTTTTGTTCTGCAGATTGGGGAAAAAGAAGAAAGGGATCAAGAAAAGGAAACCTAGATCTGGGGACAGTGTGAGCCGTTCACCTCTAACATCAGTGGAAACTGAGGATTCTACAGCAGCGCTTGGTGATACGGATAGTGGACTAACTTCGGTTATGGGTTCACAGGAAGGAGTGGCTCTGAGGAGTGACCCAAGCGAGCTGAGTAACATGAGCCTTCGCATTCCGCAGATGAAGGACACATCAATGGAGAGCGTTGGGCAACCACTGAGTGAAGTCATGGACAGGCTCAATGGCCAGCTGGACCTGCGGAGTTGGGATCCCCATGCAGAGCCCCAGGACCAGTCCTTTCGGACCCGCTCTCCGGGGAACACCCCCGGAGACCATCACAATTGTAACTTTAGCGAGGGCATTCCAGCCCCCCTGGACTTCTACCGCTTTACACCCGAGAGTCCAAATGCTCGTGCAGCAGGTGGTGGCTACAATGACATTGCAGGCAATGGCCAACCGCCGCATGTTTCAGGTAGCACTGAGGTTGCTGGCCAAGAAGAAGGAGGAGAAGCGTCTGGACCCTTAGAGCATAGGTTTGTGGACACCACTAACACAATTCAGAACGGCCTTCCAGAACATGCCCATGACCCAGAGAAAAGATCAGGTAGTCCCTGTGCCAGCAGTGCTGATGATTCAGGGGTTGAGGAAGGTCAAGGAAGCCCAATGGAAACAACACATCCTTGTGAATTCAGGTACAGTGTGGCACTTGAAGCTAAAATATGAATCTGAAGTTAGGAAATGTGGAAATTACATTGATGGAGGAATTTTTATGTGTATTGCTTCATGATTAGTTAAATACCCTGGTAGACTAGGCAAGCTTCATGTGTTGATGTGATCTCCTTAATGATATATGTTAATACTGGCTACTTATACTATTCTTGGGATTCTGAGAATACTCCCATAGTTGCACTTTTGTATGTATCCAAACTTTAACTATATATATATATATATATATATATATATATATATTTTATTTTTTTTCAAAATTTAGAAACAATAAAGGGGCAGACACCCTTGGTTTCTTGTGACCCGGGTGCAGAGCGACTTCCGAGAACTGTAATCATAACTGATGCCACATTGCTCTCTTCAAAGCATAAAAAAAATTCTAACATTAAATGGAGGTGTAGAGTGTGACCTTAATGTGATGGCTTTTTTGCATGCAGGCTTGATAATTGCAATTTATGTTGATGTGTTAAGTCGACTTGACAGGATTAGAGTATGTTTTCATTCTTTGAAATCTTATACAGTTTATTTCACCCAAGTTACCTTGATATTGATGCTGACTGTTTTGTGATCTTATACAATACTTAATCTTTTTTTAAGATCCTAAAGAGTTTCTGAGGCGAATGTGTCTCCACGAAAGAATCCATTTTTGAGGGCGTTTGTTTTATATTACCAACTGGCTTTTCTTGATGGTTTCTTTGCTGTGGTGGAAGTAGAAGGTGGGTTGCTGGTATTTAGTTATTTCCTGAAGAGTGGGAGACGTTTTGGAGTGCATCCCTAAATGCAACAATAAAATCATATTACTATTGCAAAGGGTCTTAGCTAAGAAGGATTTAAAGATTTTTCAATCTTCAGGATAAGGCGTGGTTGCACAGTATAGAAAAATTCAATATGCGAAACATGCGCATAAACAATTGTTAAGCTACAGGTGGAGAGGGCCTGTACAGAGCTTTCTTCACACAAGGCTCAGTCATGGTAATCAAAGGCAATATTTTCTCACCCAAGAACAATACACTTCAAGTCTAAGCCTGGTACTGTGCCTGAAGTAAGGTCTACAGAGCAGGAAATAGAAAAATAAGGGTAAATCTCAAATTCTGCAGGGATACAAATGAGCTCTCACCTAAGATTCCCATACACTATGTGCAGTTGAAATCTGAGATATGGAGGCCTATAACGGAGGTAGAGGGCACTGCATTTTAACCTCACAGGTGAAAATTCTGATAGTTTAATATGAGGTAGACTCGTTATTTTACAGTTAAGTTAATACTTTACTATTACTATGGAATCCCAGCCTCATGACCTGGAGCAATTTAAGCATGTGAATTTAGGAATGATCCAGTAAAGGGTTTTTGTTTAATCAAGGAACTGGTAATGTGATTACCAAGCTTAAAAGTGATGATGCCATCACATTATGTTACCCTGCCCTCCATGTGCACTTTTTGATATTAAAAACAGAACTGTCTATGCTTTATCTTGGATGTATACCCTTGATGGTATTTTACCAAGGCACTGAGCTATGTGATGGGCACGTTCAACCCATGGCAAAAATATTATTCTTTTCTGGTGAGTTTAAATTACAGGAAACCACCTCTTATCAACCAGTTTTCTTACTCAGAGCCCATGCTTAGCTCAGTACAGTTCTTCTGGCTTAAAGACAGATCTAGAAGCGCAGAGGCTTCACAGTAATAACAAGCTTGTACACAGATCTGCAGAGCTCTGATTGGCTGCCAACACTACACCAGAAAGTATTGGCAGCCATCTTGGGACTCGGCTTCAGCTGCTGGGGTTCACTCTAAACATACCAAAGTCACATCTGACACCCTCTCAGACGTTCCCTTTCATCGGAGCAGTTCTGGACACAATGCAGTTTTGGGCCTATCCTCTCGAAAAGTGAGTCCAGGATATTAGGCTATGATACTGATGTTTCGACCGCTATCCTGGGTTTTGGTGAGAGTGACTCAGAGGCTGCTGGGCATCCTGCATCCTGCTGGTCATACATGCCCAATGGCATATGTGGGCTCTGCTGTTAGAGCTGAAATTCCCTTGGGCGTGGCATATGGGGAATCTCTCCGATATGGTCCAGATCTTAGAGAGAACTGCAAAAGATCTGCAGTGGTATCTTTCGAATCACTATTGGGTCAGAGGCAGATCCCTCTTCCTTCCCCAACCAGATCTCACAGTGGTAATAGATGCGTCACTCCAGGGATGGGGTTGCCACATGGGGGAGGAGGAGATCAGAAGTGTCTAGTCTCTGGTGGAGTCCGGGCTCCACATCAGTCTTATGAAGCTCAGAACGTTCAGGCTTGAATTGAAAGCATTCCTTCCCTCTCTCCAAGGGAAAGTGGTGCAGATGTTCACGGACAACACCACGGCCATTTGGCATTGCAGCAAGCAGGGCGGAGAGGGGTCGTGAACCCTTTGTCAGGAGACTCTGTTTCTGGACATGGCTGGAACGTCCGGGCATATCCCTGGTGGTTCAACATCTGGCAGTCTCGCTGAACGCTTGAGCATACAAACTCTGCTGCCGATGCATGGTCAGTCACGTTTGGAGTGTCTATCCTGAGGTGGCGCAATGTCTCTTTCAGCAGTGGGGAGAGCCTTGGTTAGCTCTGTTCGCCTCCACAGAGAATGCGCAATGTCAGCTGTTTTGCTCGTTGGAGTTTCCAAGACAGCACTTGCATGGCAACGCTTTTTGTCTCAAGTGAAACTTAGACCTCCTTTCCACCTATACCACTTCTGCCCAGAGTTCTGAAGAAGATCAAGAACGACCGGGCCGAAGTCAATCTTGTGGCTCCAGACTGGGCACAAAGAGTATGGTATCCGGAGCTTATGAGCATGGCCATTGATCCACCAATCAGACTGCCCCTTTGGGAGGAACTTGTGTCGCAACAGCAGGGGACAGTTCTCCACCCGAACCTGTCCAGTCCCCACCTTCTTGCGTGGAGATTGAGTGGCGGCAGTTAACAGCATTTCACCTTCCGCCGGAAGTCTGCAATGTGATCTTGGCAGCTAGGCGTCCCTTCAGCAAAACGGTATAGGTCTGTGTTTGGAACAAATTTGTGGCATGGTGTACCAACAAATCTTTTGATCCCCTTTCTGCACCTATGTCTGAGGTTTTACTGATCATCCTCTCTCTTGCCCAGCAGGACCCTGCTTTGGGCACCCTTAAAAGGCTACTGGTCTGCCCTCTCTGCCTTTCTTAGACTGCCAGATCAACCATCCTTGTTCAAATCTCCCATTGTTGGGAGGTTTCTAAAGGGACTCCCTCACAAGTTCCCACCTACCCAGTTCATAATGCCGTAGTGGGATTTGAACCTGGTACTTACATACCTTATGTGTGCTCCTTTTGAGGTACAACATAATTGTCCCTTGCGGCTTCTCACTTTAAAGACCGCCTTTGTTATTGCTATCACCTCTGCTCGCACAGTGGGCTCCAACCTCTTTCTTCAAAGCCACCATTTCTCTCTGTCCATCCTGACAAAGTGGTGCTTCGTACTATGGCCTCTTTCCTCCCTAAAGTGGGCACGCCCTTTCATGTAGGCCATTCCATCACTTTACCTACTTTTTACGCACCCCCACATCCTTTCTCGTGAGAAGGAGATACTCCACCGTCTTGATCCAAAAAGAGCATTTGCGTTTTACATCAATCGTACCAAAGACTTCTGGGTGGATGATCAACTCTTTGATGGTAATGTGGGTGCCAAGAAAGAACGGGCAGTGCAGAAGTGGACCAAGTGGAACATTTCTCAATGAGTTGTCCTCTGCATCAACATGTCATGCTTTGGCAAAAAAGCAACCCCCTGAGGGTTTGCTTGCTCATTCCACCAGAGCAATTGCTGCAACCACTGCAGAGGCACGTGGCGTTCCGGTCCTGCACATCTGCCAGGCAGCAACGTGGGCATCCCTGCACATGTTCACAAAGTACAACTGGCTCGACATTCAGGTCCGTTGAGACAGCTGCATTGGATATTCGGTTCTGCAGGACTTTTTAGTCTGATCTTGGTTCGCAGCCTACCTCTGAGGATGGTATTGCTTGGTTATCTATTCTGCAACTAGAAATCTCTATCAAATGAAGAGGTTACTTACCTTTTGGTAATAAATGATCAGGTGTAGACATGTTCTAGTTGCGGATTCTTTACCAACCCGCCCATTCTCCCTTCTTGCAAACTGTTTGTAAGGACAGGGACTCCCTTTTCAGGGCCCCGATTTTGGTGCACTAATATCAGTGTTCTTCATGGCTCTGCACTACCGGTGTGTAAAGTCCTGAAAAAAACCTGACGTCAGCACTCCGGGGTGGCGCATGTATATGACATTGTCATTCCGGCGATCACAGCGCCAACGACGCACGCGGAGTCGACCGATGCAACCTGGCGGCACAAGGGTACAGCTTGAAGAAAAATCTCCGGATCCAGTCTGACCCCTCTGGAAATTTTAAGGTAAGGAATCTGCAACTAGAATGTCTCTACCAGATAATTTGTTACTGAAGGGTAAGTAACTTGTTCATTAAGGCCGGCCCTGGGAGGATGGGATCCACGGGGCCGAAATCAGCCAGGGGAAATGGCCCCTGGGGTATAGGATTCCTAGGGCTGATAGCCCAGGGCTTGGGGGTGGAGGGGGGGGGGGCATGCACCCCTCTTCCCCATTTATTAGTGGTGAGCTGTGGGGGGATGGGGTCCCCCATACTGGCCATTCACCGAACGAGGTACCACTTACTAACCATTCAGTAGAAAGTACTCCAGTTGAATAGACATTTTGTCCAAAACTGTGGACTCTTGTTGGATAAACAAGCAGGTGAGCTTCCGTTCTGGCCATGATGCTTATTTCACAGGAATGAAACCTCAACAGGAAGCACTTAAAAATATAAACGTAGCAGGTGCCCCAGTTGAAACTCCACGCCTGGACTTGGCGAAGGCAAAGCAAGTGTGCTTACTCAGTGATTGCATATTGAAAAACGATCTGAAATCCTTTGTGGAGGTGAATGCATCTTTTATCTATTGGAGTGCAATCAGACACTCACACCTACATAGACCCTCTCACAGCCACTCACACGCAGACAGACATTCTCACAGCCACTCTCACACCCAGAGACATACTCTCACAGCTATTCTTACACCCAGAGAGACAGGCCCTGCAGCCATCTTCTGCTGCGCATGGCCAAAGGCCGTGCTCCGCGTGGGGTTGACTGGTTAGGGTAGTTGGCTGCAGGGACTGGCCTGAGACCAGGCCATGCGGCCAACCCCTCGCTGCACATGGCCAAAAGCTGTGCGTGGTGGTGAATGAATTAACATATAGTAATGAAAATTACTTTACGCTAAAAAGAAAAATAGAAATTCACTCTGTGCCGCACCACTCTAATATACTGTACAACATTCTACTCTATGCCACTCCACAACACTCTACTCCACTCTGTGTCCCTCCATAACACTACGATGCACCACTATAGTCTAGCACCTCACTTCACTCTGCAACACGCCTTTCCACTCTGACACTCCACTCTACTCTGACACTCTGACACTGCATTGTACGACATGCCAATCAACTGTACATTATTCCACGTCACTCCAGTGTACGTCACTTTACGCTACTCTGTTGTACACAATACTGTATGCCACTCCACAACATCTCAGTTCACTCTACTCCATTCCCCTCTGTCCCTCCATTCTAAGGCACTGTACCACATGCAACTCTGACACTCCACTCTATTGTACACCACACCACTCTACTCCTCTGTACAACATGCCGAGCCTCTCCACTCCACTGTATGACACTCCTTGCCGCTCCCCTGTAAGATACACCACTCTTCTCTATGACATACCGCTCCAGTCTACCACATGCCTCTCCACTATAACATGCCAGTCCAGTCTACCAGACGCCACTCCACTCTACAACATCCTATTCCAATCTGTGCCCCTCTTCTCTAACACACTGTATGACACGCCACTCCACTCTACTATATGACACACCACTACATTGTACGTCACTCTGTAAAACAATTTCACTCTGTCCCTCCACTGTATGCCACTCTACTTTACAACACACCACTCTACTCCACTCTGCAACACACCAATCCACTGTATCACACGCCACTCCACTTTATAACACACTACCCGACTCTACGACACTCTATTACACTCTATGCCACTTCGTGACACTCTGCTGCACTCTGTGTGACTCTCCAATACTCTACTCCACTCTAACACTGTGCGCAACTCCCTCTACTCCACACCATGCCAATTTACTCCACTCTGGTATTTACACACTACTGCACTGTACTCTAATGCACTACAGTACTCCACTCTACATCAGTGGATGCCACTCTACTCTTAACACAATGTACAACTCGCCACTCTACTGTACAACACTGTACTCCACAGTAGGACTGCTCACTTCACTGTTTAATATGCCACTCCATGATGCTCCACAACACTCCACGTCACTCCACTTCACTGTATGACACACTACTCCACTCTGCGCCACTCTAATCTATGCCACAAGACTCTACCATGACTATGCTGTGCTGCGCTATCCATAAGTTCTTCCCCCGCCATGCACTGCATATGACCTCACATATTACATCTCATATGACTTCATTGATAACATCATCCAATGAGTGTTAACTTGATTTATAGTTTACCTAGTGATGTGTATCTACCATAGTACTTCTGTACCTAATTTTTTTTCAGCCTGTGTCCAGCTAATGGTTGTGTTTACAAAACGCATGTGCCCCTATTACATTATGGTTGTAGGAACAGGTATTGAACACTTTATAAAGGTTTGCAGGTGACAGTTGACAACTTGTATTCAGCATATTCCAGGTCAGTGTTTAAGCTCTGTCGAAAACGTTTGCAAAAGGGCAAAGATCATACATGCTAAGTGTTATAAGCAGTCTTGAGTTATTAGAGAGAAAATTCTCAGCATGACAGTTTCTATGTAACAGAAAACTGTGTGACCAGATATTGAGCTATGCGCATGTGCTTGTTTTGCATTGTGAATATGGTGTATCCGTTAATCTTTTACCACAGTACGAAGGCTGCAGGTAGTATCTTTAGTACCCACTCCTGCAAAGTATCCTGATTGAGAAGATTTGCATTTGGTTACTAGAATCATTACCACCCTCTACTATCTTCAAGCAAGTGTTTGAGCACAAAGATCAGAGCAATCCTTCAGTTTATTCTGATGTAATTCAAAGCGTGTCATCCTCAACACTCCTCATTGAAGGATGCTCTGAGAGTGGTACATGTAAAGATTCTTAGGGAGAGAGTTGCATTAGAAGACCAGGTTGCCTACCTGCGACAATGCTTTTTCGGAAGAAATCGATAGTTCCTGCAGATTTCCCCCTCTCCCTTGTTGAGGCTGAATTAAACGTTTTATTGAGTTATTTTATTGTTTGTCTCTGCCCTCTGTGTCTTTAGTCTCTGTGGGAACGCTGGGAATTGTGGGTGTGTTTGCACCTTATATATCGCCCCTTAGTCATTTCCTATCTGCCGCTCGAGAAGGTGTTTATGTGAGAATCTGTGGGTGCCATTTTAACAAATAGAACGTAACCAAAGGCAAGCAACTTGTTATTTTCACAGTCAATAGCAAAACATCTTCATCCTTTTATATCCTTTATCAGGTACCTGTTAAGTGACAACTGTCGTTTTACTGAACGATCGTCAAGTATTTCAAAATCTCGAAATGAGATCTGCCAAACAGTGTTTTCCACATATTTTTATGCCATCAGTAAACCATCGCATAAACTAGGATATCTGATCTAAATAATTAAAAAATGTTCTTGCATGTTTTTGCAACCACTTTAATTACCAAAGTGGAGGAACTTTATTCTCAGTGTATTTACACCTCTTACAGTGGCTGATTTGGGGAGGAGAGCATATAGGAAGTAGAGACAACCTTGTCCAGATGCTAGAATTTACCTTTCAAAAGTCTGAGGATTAATACGTGTGATTGATATATGCGCATTGTTTGTTTTCGAAGTCCTGTAGGATAAGGTATCTTAGTAGCTTTCTTTTCAAATGAACAGTATGACCTGCTGATCCTATTTAGACTGAAGGAAGTCCATGGAAACCAAACTTTTCTCTTCCCATTAATCCATCTTCGATTAATATGTTTTCCAACATTTAATCTCCAAAACATATGTCGAGAACTGATGCATTATTCGGTTTAACTGCTTCCCTGATCCACTGTACCGATTTCTTAAGAAGGTAAGGAAACCTTCCTTTTGCATGGGAGTAATAAGCCACCGACTTGCAGTTTGGCTAGCAGTTTATAAATGATTAGGAGGAAAAGTCAATACGTTTATGATTCTGGACAAATCACAGTCTCACATAAAAAGGTTTTCCCTTTTAAAAGTTTTGGTAAGCCTTGTCATGGCAGGGGTTTTCGATCTGTTGTCTCTCATCCCAGGGCACTGCTAAAGGCCAGAAATGCCTATCAATAAGGGTGAAAAACAGAAATAAGGGTATGAGGTGTTCCTATAT
Source organism: Pleurodeles waltl (assembly GCF_031143425.1). Lineage (NCBI taxonomy): Eukaryota > Metazoa > Chordata > Amphibia > Caudata > Salamandridae > Pleurodeles > Pleurodeles waltl. Next base: position 1,064,050,932 of record NC_090445.1, read on the forward strand.
GCAATTATTGAAAAAGCCTTTGTCAGTAAGAATTTAATTTCAGAAACACATATGTAAGAGTTCAAGCAAGACAAACTGTCTGCTTAAGACCGCACTCGATTATTTTAGTGTGTCTGCTGCATGGAATGATCATGAACTATAAAGCCACTAATAGCACCAGTGTGCGAAGACCAGTTATCTGCCCTTACTACAGCAGATGGTTCAGATGCCACCAACGGGTTACATTGCGCCACATTTGTCGCAGTCACTGATGTGACTTCTAGTGCATCTGCGGCCGGCAGATTTTTACTTATTTTGGAGTGAGGTCAATTAAATGGAAGACTAGGCCCTGATTGTGTAATAATAAATGCTCAGGTAAAGTGCTACACGTATGTGTGCCCTATTTCACTGTGATAACTGGAAAAAGTGACAAAGCAAATACAATACATCAATCTAAAATACACATACATCTTCCTCTTGGAGGCAGTATCTTCCCAAATGCTGCTTTGGCATTAAACTGAGACCAGCACATCTGGAGGTTCCCATTAAATGTTATTGTATTTTGCAGATTTGCTAAACCTTATTCTGACTTAGGAGTCAGAAGAGCGCCTACAGTATAAGGGGAATACAGAAAAATGGCATTAGCAGGGTACACCTGAAGAGGTTGTCATAGGTTTTATGTTTATGTAGTTATTTGATTTACAATGTATTTTGTCTTTAGAGTGCATGTGTAGAGGTTCAGAAGGATTGTACAATTTCCCCATGATTACTGGATTTACATTTTAATTATTGATTTATCAAGATTCATGTGTCCATCAATATAAGGCCCCTGTGACGAGGAACACTTAGCAGGTGGTGGTAGTCGCAGAAATTTCTGAAGCAGCATCATTTTTATATCCTTCCAGAACTTGAACAAGGACTGGGTCATTCTTAAGGACATGGGCAGGAGCTTTCAACTTCTTTCCTTATTGGCATTCCTGGTTTCCAGGTAGACAGTTTTGACACTGCAGATTGCTTTTTGATTAGTGATAGTCCAGTTGTTGTTAATGTTTAAGGATTTATAGGTAGTACAGTAGATTTTAAATTTGTTGCGAGTAGCCTGAGCAGCCAGTGCAATCTACAAGGGTGGGTGAAGTTTTTAAATTTTCTGCTGATGAACAGAAATCACTGAGTTGATCTTCGTTTGCAAGAATCAGATAAAAATAGTGTTTTGGAGGCACTAGAAAGAATGTAGGTTGCACGCCAAAGAATTATCTCAACACGCCCTCTTATGATCACCATAACTGTTTTATTTTAAGAGTAGTTTGGGTGAATTGTAAAGGCTTTTACAAGTAAGGCCAGCGAAATCCGACCTCTTTAACATGATTCTTCATTCTCTGTTTTCTACCGAGGCAAGCCAGTCTTTTGGACGAATCCCCCCATTAAGGTGACCTATTGTGGCTGGTCTCTTGTTTTGCCAAGAAGTTGTCTTCTTTTTCAGTGCTTCAAGTTTGAAAAAACGTTTAGCAGCAAGAATATGTTTACTTTCCATTCAGCCTTTCTATTTAGTCTCAGAAAGGACAACTGTCTTTCATATCTTGTCAATATCAGGCATTATAAAATAGCAGCCAAATGGATTCTTAGAAATTAAATTCTGCTGAGATTAGACCTATTTGTTGCACGAAGGTCTCAGTTCCCACTTCACAGTGTGTAAGGTGTCCTTCTGGCAGAAGTCCTTAAGGCTGCAAGGTAGGCTTCTGTGCACACCTACGTTGAGTAACTTGCTGTCGATCTTAAATCCAGAGTTGAGCTCAAGTTCCTAATAACGGTCTTGCCTTCTTTGTTTTGCTTTAAATCACATTATTCTTTATTTACTCTTGCGGCTTCTGCTGCACCATTGTGCTGATACTGGATTGTTTAGCTAGGGACGTTTCATTCCAATGCAAGTACTCTTCAGTGTAACAAAGGCACTAGAGTTGATGAAAATAAACCTCATGAATCTTCCTATTGCATGCTCCTAGGGCGAGAATGAAATATATCTGTTTTCTGTGATACTTGCAGTTAGTGGTTCAAGCCTGAAACCTAGTACATTGGGCCTCATCTTTACTTTTTCTCTCTGTTTTTAGAGTCGACAATAACCACTTGCTGCTGCTGATGATCCATGTTTTCCAGGAGAATGAGGAACAGCTGTACAAGGTGACTAGATAATTAAATCCACACATTTGTTGTTTTATCAGATCGCTCCGATCGTGTTTTAGGCATGACTGGTAGGAGGGTCTGGAACAGTGTCTAAATCACCAGGGCTGTGTGGACTGTAGCAGTGGTATGCCAGCATGGGTTTAAGATGGTGTTCTAAAAGCTAAGCAGCTGTTATGTAGTGGTAGTGGTTCGTTGGCAGAACTTGGGGACCAAAGAAGTCTGATTTAGAAAGGTCAAAGGCAGAAAGTGAAAACGGACTCAGAATTTTGTGTCTGAGATGATGATTGCGCCTTAACATTGCCAGCTCTTGGTTAGACTTCTGAACTTGCCGACAAGTCTTTTGCTGAAGCTTTCCTTTGTTAGACTGCATTTTCCTCTCTAATCCCCATGCAGGTTCATTTCAGCGTTTTAGTATACATGAAACAAAATGCCATTATTTTTATGAATTAAATACTGCAATAAAGTGTTGTTTCTGGCCTACTTTTGAAACACTAACAAAGTGAAGGTTTCAAACAATATGACTGTGCAGCTTGTGGATAAAAAGCTTTAATATTTAGTTTCTTTTTTGATTTGGAATTTCTCCGTCCAGTAAATAAAATACTTTATAAACGTTAACCAAAGGCTGTAAGCAAAAAATGTTGGTAATTGTAAAAAAAAAGAAACAAAAAAAAAACACTCTTATGGTGGTGGGGATTTTTCCAGGCATGCATTGGTGATAAGAAGGGCTTAATTGTGGGCTTCGGTGAAGGGGTGAGATTTTTTTTATGTCATCCCTTACATGTGGCCAGGAATGTGGTGGTGAATTTGAACTGCAGAATAGATGAGTTATCATGTGTGCACCATTTTGAAAGGGGAGGGGCTTAAAGGTGGTGGTGAACATCTCTGGGACGAGAATGTCTTCCCTAATCACTGAACAACAGCCCTCTTTCTTTCTGATCCTTCCTTTCTCCTGCTCCCTCTCCCTCCTTTCTCTCTTACATATCTTTCTATGTCTCTTTCCTTTCTCAATCCCTACCATTCCCATCTCCCCCTCTTTCTCCAGATGTTCCGGATGAGTTCAGGTCACATGGAGGGGAATCTTCAGTTGGTGTATGTGCTGCTGACTGACTGCTACATTTACTTACTGAGAAAAGGTATTTTTGCTGCATTCTCCTACAAAGAACTTTTTAAAAACATCTTTATTTCTATGTTGCTTCTTTATCCTCTGCCAATAGGAGAGAGCGAGTAGGAAGAATACTAGTTTCTGTGAACACGTTTCAACTAAACTTGGATTACAATAGAACAGTGATTATGATTTTCTGGTGCAGCAATTAGTTTAGCCTTTAGCAGCAAGTGTATAGTTATACTTTTATATTTAACCTTGGAGAAGCCTCAAACTCTAAAGCATCCTTGTGGCCAATTTCACAGATAAGGGAACTGTTTACTTTTATCACTCACCCCGTACACTACAGTAGATCTTACAAGTTAAATTTCCATGATATCTTTTATATGTGCACTTGACCCTTCCCTGCATCCCTATGTGTGCCTCTTTTACTGAAGAATCCTGCATACTAGTTCTGTACTTCATCCTTCCGAGGGCCACATTTAGTAGTTCCATGAGACCTGTATTTAAAATTACCTAGAGGATCCACCAGTAAGGCTTTATCGAAGTAGATCCAAAGGAAAAATTCACTAAAAAACACTTAAAATTCCCCAAATAAGTATTTTGTATTCTTAATGCTAGTAACTGTCCTTTGAAACATGGATTTCACTGATGTGATCAAGTTCCGTCTCTTGCCTCAACATTCAAGTTTCCATAGGACCTTCAACGCAGGTCTCTAAAATGGTATTACGATGGAACAGTCCTGTTTCTTTTTGGAAAATCAAAAAGTAGCTCAGTCTTTGCTTTAGTGTCATGTTTTATTTTATTGTAAACTTTCCACTTAAGGAAAGAGGGAGGGACGAAGTGGATGGAAGCTAATGAAGGAGTGTTTGGAATTTACAAAATGGATTCCCACTTATCTCAAAATATGTGGTGATGGCTGCATCATCTCCAAAAAACATTGAGAGATGCAAGATGAATAGCTGTGGAAAAAACAATGATGCTGTCATTATGGAAGTGCTCTCAAAGTGTAGCGTGCAGGAGGAAAAGAGCAGTGTTTTTTGCGCCTTTGCCTGGCAGTGCTTTTCAACCATGCACAAACGCAGCAGTGTTTTCCACTCTTGGATCTTTCGTAGATACACATGCTTGAATCATTGCCCGTCGTCATAGTGGGAATTCTGTGATACCATAGAAAGCAGTAAAGAAAAAACTACATTGAAGTTAATGCAAAATACATTACCTTCAATAGCTTATTAGTGTTATTAGAAATGACCCAAAGTCCAGGCAATCAGGCGAAAGCACCCTTTAGAACCTTCACCACAGAGGCTCTAGTCTCTCAGAATTTCTATTGCATGTCGGTGATGGGAGTCCCCCTGAGCTCTGCACAGTTTTCCTGATTTCTGACCTGTTTGAGAGAAGCTTTTTTCTGAAAAACAACTTATGTTCTCCTAGCTGATCTTTATTCCAACTAAACCATCATGTTAACTCTAGCCAAGAAAGGATTATTTAGACCTTGCGGCACCTGTGGGGAAATTAGGCTTCCCTCAGATGACACACATAGGAACTGAATCTACTGCCTTCACCTGGCCACCAGGTTAAAGATTGTAAGATTTACCGCTCTTTTTCACGAAATGCTTTGCGAGATAGAGATGCTAGACTTCTGTTATGGCTTCAGAAGCTTAAAACCAAGCAATGCCCTCTATCTGAGGAGGATAGTGATAGCTTCTCAAAGACTTTGGCTTCAAGAAAGATCTGCTGATGGATTGTCCCCAAAATCACAAAAGATAGATAAAAAACCCAGCATTCGTATTCCAGGACAGAGGAATGTCCAACTACTTCCAAGAAGGCACACGTTGCCTCAGAAAAGGTTCATTCTGATGGATACAACTACCTGTGGATTCCTCACCTTATGATTCCTCACCTTATGAATTCGTCCTTGCGCCAGCATCCGACGGAAAGTCTTCTTCCTAGCTGTCCACGTCGACGAGGACGTCATAATGGCACAACTCCACGTGACTCCGTCTGACGTCACCGTGCCAATAAGAGGTCCTCGTCGGCGTCAGTTTCCTTTTTTACGTGCCTTCGACGCCAACGTTTTTTCTTTCCTGGCTCGTTGATTACTGTTGCGTTTTTGGTGGTTACAATGTCTCCCCCAAAGAAATCGGGTTTTAAGCCCTGTAAAGAATGTGGAGGTCGGATGTCTGTAACCGATCCACATTTGGATTGTATCTGGTGTCTTAGCTCTGAGCACGATGTCAAAGGGTGTAGGTCGTGCCAGAGCATGAACCCTAAGGCTCTAAAAGAACGAGAGGCTAAGCTTTTCATGGCGAAAGCCAAGAAGAAGGGCCATAATAGGGTTTCGTCCCATGCTTCGCCAAAGAAGCATAAGAAACGGCGTCACCATGATTCACGGCGCCGTCATGACTCTCGGCGCCGGTCGAAGAGGAGCCGATCGAGGTCTCCTTCTACTCGACTCCAAAGTATATGGGAGATGAGCCCTACTGTGATGCCTCAGCCCAGGAGTCCGGAGTTATCTCAGGCGCCGTCGGTCTATGAGGTGACTCCTCATAGCCTTCAGTTTTCACCGGCGCCGCAGGAGCCTGATGTGCAGCAGGCTCAAGAACAGCAATATCCTGCTTTCCCGGCTCCAGGAGCGGATGCGGCAGCATTTTTAAATGCAATGTATGCCGTTTTCCAGTCCAAGGCTCCTGCTGGTGCACCGGCGGGTCCCACGGGGCCATTGGCGTTTGATTAGGGCTCCCCGGCGCTGTTTAAGGCGGCTCCGTTTATGCCGTTTTGCCCAGTTGAAGGGGTCGGTTCGGCGCTGAGGATGTCTCCTCGCGGAAGATCTTCACCAGCTGGGTCTGTGGCTCCACCATCGCGTCAGCCGACGCCATCGCCACGTCATTCGAAGTCTATGTTGTCTCCTTCCCGGCCGGCCCAATCGCCATCATGCCAGCCGACTCCGCGGAAGACGTCATTGGAGTCCGTGTCGGTGCCGGCACCGGGTGATGCTAGAAGTCATCCATCTCTTCCTGTGCCCTACCGGGATTCGAAGTCTTCGGCGTCGGTAAATTTATTATCGACGCCGACTTTGGAGTCACGCCTTAGGTCCCGGAGAAAGGCATTACGACTCCTGGAGGAGGAAGAGTACAGGCAGTTAGAAGAAGGTGAGATTGGGCCTTTGGATGAGTACCAAGGCTTGGGGTCTGCAAGCGGCCTGGACACTTCCCCGGAATGGGACATTACATCTCCAGGGGAGTTTACAGAGGAGGCAGCATCTTTTCATACAGTGATCAGAAAAGCAGCAGAGTTTTTAGACTTGCCTTTGTCTGTGGTGGAGGTGAAAACCAACCTGCTGACTGAGGTGTTGCATCCCTCTACGTCCACTGCCGATCCTTTACTGCCCTTCAACGAGGCGTTGACGGAGCCCATTCTGGACCTGTGGAGGAAGCCGGTTACGACTCCAGCGGTGAACAGGGCAGTAGTGAGGAGACATAGGGGCGCACCCAGGGATCCGGGTTTCCTGTCACGCCATCCAACTCCTGAAAGCTTTGTAGTCCAGGCGTCTTGCTCCGCGAAGTCTGCTCCTGGAACATTCCCTGTGGACCCAACTGATAGGGAGTCCAAAAGGATGGAGCAGTCTTCGAAGAAGATCTTTTCATCGTGCAGCATGACGCTCAAGGCTGCAAATGCTACCTGTGTGCTGGGCAGGTATGTCCACGCTCTTATGGACTCTGCTAAGGAGATGGTCAGAGATCTACTGCAGGATGTACAGAAGCCCTTTGGATATCTTTTATCGGATGCGCAGGCGGCTGCGCAGCAGATCATACAGTCTGGCCTGGATACGACAGATTCGGTAGCCAGGGACATGGGAACATCTGTGGCTACTAGGAGGCACGCCTGGTTGAGGTCCTCCGGGTTTTCCTCGGACGTTCAAACCACCTTGTTGGATCTTCCATTCGATGGAGAGAAGTTGTTTGGAGAAAAGGCGGATTCTGCCCTTGAGAGGTTTAAAGACAGTCGGGCTACAGCTAAGTCTTTAGGCTTACAGACTACCATTGCTACTCCTTATAGACCTTTTCGCAGGTTCAGGGGGTTTGCACATGGTTCTGCCTTTCGGAGGCCCCAGTACTCGGACCAGCAACCTGCCAATCCACCCTTTCGTTCCCTTAGCGGGCTGGGTATGGGTAGAGCTAGAGGGCCAGTCCAGCAGCCTTCATCCTCTTCCTCTGGTGGACAACAGCAGAGGCAGCCCTAGTTTTCCCCACTTTATCGTTCATACCTCTCCTGTAGGGGGAAGGCTGAGTCTTTTTCTCCGCAAGTGGGAGTCGATAACAACAGACTCTTGGGTGTTAAAGATTGTGGAAAAAGGATATGCTCTCCCTTTTCAGGAGTCCCCTCCTCCCTTTCCCCCACGTCCCTCATTTTGTTCAGAAGACCATCTTCTGTTGCTGCAACAGGAAGTTCAAGCCATGTTATCCAAGGGCGCATTAGAGTTGGTGCAGGAAAGGGGTCAGGGTTGTTATTCAAGATATTTCCTGATCCCCGAAAAGGACGGTCGTCTAAGACCGATCCTGGACTTGAGGATTTTGAATTTGTTCCTCAAACAGGAAAAATTCAAGTTGTTGACCCTAGCGCAGGTGCTATTGGCGTTGAACGAAGGAGACTGGATGGTGTCTGTCAACTTGCAGGATGCGTACTTTCATATTCCGATACTCAAGTCGCACAGGAAGTATCTCCAGTTTGTGGTGGGGTCGCAACACTACCAGTTTGCGGTCCTTCCGTTTGGACTTACTTCAGCACCTCAAGTTTTTACGAAGGTGATGGCAGTGGTTGCAGCACATCTCAGAAGGAAGGAAATAGCGCTATTCCCCTACCTGGACGATTGTTTAATCAAAGCCAAGTCTCCAGAGCTTGTGCTGTCTCATCTGCGGATGACAACCCAGCTGTTGTTCGATCTGGGTTTTTCGATAAACGTACCCAAATCTCACCTGGAGCCCTCTCAAAGCCTCCTGTTCATAGGGGCAGTACTGTACACAACATTGTTTTGGGCCTACCCCCTGCCTCAGCGGATTCGGGACATTCAGGCGCTGATTCCAATGTTTCAGAATGGAGCGGCTGTTCCAGTCCTCAAAGTCTTACGCCTGCTCGATCTGTTTGCTTCTTGCATTCTGTTGGTCACTCATGAACGCTGGCATATGAGGGCTCTTCAGTGGTGCCTCCGCAGGCAGTGGTTCCAGCACAAAGGAGATCTCGAGGATTCGATAAGGATCTCCAGGGACACTGCAGCGGATCTTCATTGGTGGACGGTGGACGGCAACCTTTCCCAAGGAAGACCGTTTTCGCTACCACTGCCAGTGGCCACAGTGGTATCGGATGCTTCCACTCTAGGGTGGGGAGCTCATCTGGGGGACCTGGAGCTCAAGGGTCATTGGTCTCCAGCAGAACAGATGTTGCACATCAATCTGTTGGAATTGTGGGCAATAAGTTTGGCACTCAAGGCCTTCCTCCCTTCCCTTCGCGGTCAGTCGGTTCAGGTCCTGACGGACAACACTACCGCGATGTGGTACATAAACAAGCAGGGAGGGGTAGGGTTGTACCTTCTCTGCAGAGAGGCTCTGCGACTCTGGTCCTGGGCTCAGGACCATCAGATTTGCTTATTAGCAAATCATTTGGCCGGAGTTCTGAATGTACGTGCGGACGGTCTCAGTCGTCACTACTCAGTAGATCACGAGTGGTGTCTCCATCCGGACCTGGTCCTCTACATCTTCGGGATGTGGCGTTCGCCGCAGGTGGATCTATTCACCACTCGGGAGAAGGCACACTGTCCGTTGTTCTGCAGCCTCCAGTACCTGATGCAAGGAGCGGTGAGGGACGCGTTTCAGATGTCCTCGAGCGGACAGTTGCTTTACGCGTTTCCCCCCATACCCTTGATTCCTCGGGTTCTGAGGAAGGTTCGCCAAGACCAGGCCCAAGTCATCTTGGTGGCACCGGACTGGCCGAGAAGGGTATGGTACACAGACCTTCTTCAACTCTCTCAGTGCCCTCCGCTCCATCTCCCACTCAGGGCAGACCTCCTCCCACAGTCGCAGGGGCAGGTTCTACACCCTCACCTCCAGAGCCTGCACCTTCATGCCTTGGAGATTGAACGGGGCAACCTGAGTTCCTTTTCTCTCCCACTGGATGTAGTGGATATTATTCTATCGTCCAGGCGACACTCCACTAAATCCATTTATGCCGGTAGGTGGGCAAAATTTGTGGTTTGGTGCGGAGAGAATCAAAAAGATCCCTTAAAGGCCCACCTTTCAGATGTTCTTTTGTTTGCTCTTGATTTAGCAAAGAAAGCCTGCGCGGTAGCTACAGTTGAGGGCTATTTAGCTGCTCTGTCAGCTTTTCTTTGCCTTCCGGACCAGCCTTCTCTATTCAAATCTCCAATTGTAAATAGGTTCATTAAGGGCTTAGTTAATAAGTTTCCTTCCACGCCCTTTCACATGCCTCAGTGGGATTTAAATCTGGTTTTGACATTCCTGATGGGTTCGCCTTTCGAACCCATGCATTCATGCCCATTAAGATATTTAGTCCTTAAGACTGTTTTCTTGATTGCAATCACCTCTGCTAGAAGGGTTGGGGAGCTTCAAGCCCTTTCCATTAAACCTCCTTTTACCATGTTTTTCCCTGATAAAGTGGTGCTGAAAACCAGGGCAGCTTTCCTGCCAAAAGTTGTCACTCCTTTTCATACGGGACAGACTATTACCCTTCTCTCTTTCTACCCTCCTCCACAACCCTCTAAAGATGAAGAGAGACCCCATCGGTTGGACCCTAAAAGAGCTCTTAGTTTCTACTTGGAGAGAACAAAAGACTTTTGTCTGGATGATCAGCTGTTCGTGGGGTTTGTTGGACAGCAGAAGGGCATAGCGGTCCAGAAGCGAACTATCTCCAGGTGGGTCATCCTTTGTATAAAACTTTGCTACTCACTGGCCAAGAAAGTTTCCCCGGAGGGTATCAGGGCCCATTCCACCAGAGCTAAGTCAGCCACTTCGGCTCTGGCAAGAGGGGTTCCAATAGTGGACATTTCTAAGGCAGCAGCTTGGGCGTCCCTCCATACCTTTGCAAAACATTACTGTTTGGACTCTTAGGTGGGGTGGGATGGCCACTTTGCACGCTCGGTATTGCAGGATTTCTTGGTGTAATCAAGCGGGCACCCACCACCGAGTGCGGTACTGCTTTGGGACTCTATTCATAAGGTGAGGAATCCACAGGTAGTTGTATCCATCAGAAGAATAAGTTACTTACCTTCGGTAACACTTTTTCTGGTGGATACAATAGCTACCTGTGGATTCCTCACAGTCCCTCCCGCCTCCCCGTTGCCTGCCTGATTGCACAGTTATTTTTGCAAAGGTTTACATATATATATGTATATATTTGTTCGATGGCATGTGTAGCTGCAGATACACATGCTGTGCACATACCGCCATCTAGTGTTGGGCTCGGAGTGTTACAAGTTGTTTTTCTTCGAAGAAGTCTTTTCGAGTCACAAGATCGAGGGACTCCTCCCCTTTCGGCTACATTGGGCATGGGCGTCGACTCCATCTTAGATTGTTTACTTTCTGCCATCGGGTTCGGACGTGTTCCTTTTTCGCTCTGCGTTTCGGTTGGGAAAGTTATTTAAATCTCTGAAAATTTGACGGTATTGTTTGCATTCGGTATCGGGTTAGTTACAACAGATCGACACCGAATTTGGAAGAGCTCCGGTGGCCCTTCGGGGTTTTTGATTCCCCGGCAGGGCCTGGTCGGCCCGACCGCGTGCGTCTTCAAGGCTAATGGAACGGACCCCATTCTGCTTCTGCCCCGAATGTCACAACAAGTATCCTTATACAGATCAGCATTTGGTCTGTAATTTGTGTTGGTCTCCAGAACACAAAGAGGTATGATACCTGTGAGGCCTGCCGAGTGTTTCGGTCGGGGAAGACGTTAAGAGACCGAAGAGCAAGAAGAATACAAATGGCGTCGGCAGGACAACAACACTTGGAAGAAGAAGAAGAAACCTTCTCCATCGCGGATTCGGACTCGGACGAGGTCGAAGCCGAACAGACGCCGAAAACCGTGAGTAAGACGTCACAACACAAAACTCACGGAAAATTCACTAAAGCCCAGGGGACGCCACCGCCAGCAGGCCATGGCTTAACCCGAAAAATAGGTGACTGACCATCAGCACCGAAAAAGGGCATGCATGTGTCGAAATCATCCGACTCCGGTCGAGATACCGGCACAGAACAGACTCGACCCGAGACACCGGGTCAGAGCAATCTCGACACCGAGAGGGCGGCACCGAAATAAGTCGGCACCGAGAGATCAGTACGCCGAAAGGCAAAAAAGTGTCTTCGGAGCCGAAAAAGACAGCCAAAAAGGTTTCCATACCGAAACATCCGGCCTCGGAGCCTAAATCGAGTTCCTACACCGAGAAACAGGGCCTGTCCTCACAGATGCAAGGACACAGATTTGGACAAGAATTAGAGGCAGAGGAGCCAGATTACACTCAAAGGAGGCTCCACATTCAAAAAGACACAGGGAAGATCAGTACTCTCCCTCCAATTCGAATTAAAAGGAAACTTGCCTTCCAAGAAAAAGACAAGCAACCACAAGCAAAGGTGGCAAAACAAGTAACTCCGCCACCATCTCCACAACGCTCACCACAACCATCACCGGTAGCCACTCCACCAATGATGCAGTCTCCAACTCATACAGGAATGAGTCAAGATGACCCGACGCATGGGATCTTTATGATGTGCCTGTATCAGATAACAGTCCCAACTGTTATCCAGCGAGACCCTCACCACCTGAGAACAGTACTGCCTACACACAGGTGGTGTCAAGAGCAGCTGCGTTTCATAATGTCACCTTGCACGCAGAACCTATAGAAGATGACTTTCTATTTAATACACTGTCGTCCACACATAGCCAGTATCAGAGTCTCCCTATGCTACCAGGAATGCTGAAACACTCCAAACAAGTGTTTCAGGAGCAAGTGAAGGGCAGGGCCATTACTCCAAGGGTGGAGAAAAAATACAAACCGCCACTAACAGACCCTGTGTACATCACGCAGCAATTAACACCAGACTCAGTGGTAGTAGGGGCAGCTCGCAAAAGGGCGAACTCACACACCTCAGGAGACTCACCACCTCCAGACAAGGAAAGTCGCAAGTTTGACGCTGTGGGGAAAAAGGGTTGCGGCACAAGCAGCCAGCCAATGGCGCATTGCCAACTCACAGGCCTTGCTGGCTAGATATGATAGGGCTCATTGGGATGAAATGCAACATTTCATAGAACACCTACCCAAAGAGTTCCAAAAGAGAGCACAACAAGTGGTGGACGAAGGACAGAGTATCTCTAACAATCAGATACGGTCAGCAATGGATGCAGCTGACACAGCTGCTAGAACTGTAAATACAGCAGTGGCCATACGGAGACATGCATGGCTGCGTACATCAGGATTCAAGCCAGAAATACAACAAGCTGTGCTGAATATGCCATTTAACGGACAGCAGTTGTTTGGGCCGGAGGTGGACACTGCTATTGAAAAACTTAAAAAGGACACAGATACGGCCAAAGCCATGGGCACACTCTACTCCCCACAGAGCAGAGGCACTTTTCGGAAAACACAGTTTCGAGGGGGGTTTCGGGGACAGAGCACAGAAGCCTCAACCTCACAAACAAGGCCCACTTATCAGAGTCAATATCAGCGGGGAGGTTTTCGGGGACAATACAGAGGGGGGCAGTTCCCAAAGAGTAGAGGGAAGTTCCAGAGTCCCAAAACTCCACAAAATAAACAGTGACTTCAGCGTCTCAAATCCCCAACACGTAACACCAGTGGGGGGAAGACTAACCAAGTTCTACAAAATTTGGAAAGAAATAAGACACGTGGGTCCTAGCCATTATCCAGCATGGTTATTGCATAGAATTTCTACAATTCCCTCCAAATGTCCCACCGAAAACACACAACATGTCCAAACAACACACAGATCTTTTACAACTGGCGATCCAAGCGTTGTTGCAAAAAGGTGCAATAGAGCTAGTACCAATTCATCAGAGAGGAACAGGAGTTTACTCCCTGTACTTTCTCATACCCAAAAAAGACAAAACTCTGAGACCTATATCAGATCTCAGAACGTTAAACATCTACATCAAATCAGATCACTTTCACATGGTGACACTGCAAGACGTGATCCTGTTGCTCAAACAAGACTACATGACAACACTAGACCTCAAGGATGCATATTTCCATATACCTATACATCCTTCCCACAGAAAGTATTTAAGGTTTGTATTCCAAGGGGTACATTACCAGTTCAAAGTGTTGCCATTCTGGATAACAACAGCGCCAAGAGTTTTTACAAAATGCCTGGCAGTAGTAGCTGCTCATAGTAGAAGGCAGCAAATACATGTGTTCCCATACCTAGACGATTGGTTAATCAAAACCAATACGCAGTAACGGTGTTCACAACACACAAAGTATGTCATAGAGCTAGGTTTCTCACTCAACTACAACAAATCACACCTACAGCCGTGTCAAATACAACAATACTTAGGAGCAACAATCAACACAACAAAAGGGATTGCCACTCCAAGTCCACAAAGGGTACAGGCATTTCAAAACGTAATACAAGCCATGCACCCAAAACAAAAGTTACAGGTAAAATTAGTGATGAAATTACTAGGCATGATGTCCTCATGCATAGCCATTGTCCCAACTGCAAGATTACACATGCGGTCCTTACAACAGTGCCTAGCATCACAATGGTCACAAGCACAGGGTCAACTTCAAGATCTAGTGTTGATAGACCGCCAAACATACACCTCGCTTCAATGGTGGAACACTATAAATTTAAACATAGGGCGGCCTTTTCAAGACCCAGTGCCTCAATTCATAAACACAACAAATGCTTCCATGATAGGGTGGGGAGCACACCTCAACCAACACAGCATCCAAGGACAATGGGACAATCAGCAGAGACAGTTTCACATAAATCACTTAGAACTACTAGCAGTATTTCTAGCGCTGAAAGCATTTCAACCTATAATAACCCACAAACACATTCTTGTCAAAACAGACCACATGACAACAATGTATTATCTGAACAAATAGGGAGGAACACACTCAACGCAGTTGTGTCTCTTGGCACAAACTATGGCATTGGGCTATTCACAACCACATTCGACTAATAGCGCAGATCATACCAGGAATTCAGAACCAGTTGGCAGACAATCTCTCTCGGGATCACCAACAGATCCACAAATGGGAAATTCATCCCCAAATACTAAAGACTTACTTCCAAAGATGGGGAACACCGCAAATAGATCTATTTACAACAAAAGAAATGCAAAATGCCAAAACTTCGCATCCAGGTACCCACAGGCTCAGTCTCAGGGCAATGCATTATGGATGAGTTAGTCAGGGATATTTTCATACGCTTTTCCCCCTCTCCCACTCCTTCCATATCTAGTAAACAAATTAAGTCAAAACAAACTCAAACTCATACTAATAGCACCAACTTGAGCACAACAACCTTGGTGCACAACACTACTAGACCTCTCAGTAGTGCCTCACATCAAGCTGCCAAACAAACCAGATCTGTTAACTCAACACAAACAACAGATCAGACACCCAAATCCAGCGTCACTGAATCTAGCAATTTGGCTCCTGAAGTCTTAGATTTCGGACATCTAGACCTCACACAGGAATGTAGGGAGGTCATAAAACAAGCTAGAAAACCAACCACAAGACATTGCTATGCAAATAAGTGGAAAAGATTTGTTTATTACTGCCATAATAATCAAATTCAACCATTACACGCATCTGCTAAACACATTGTAAGCTACCTACTACACTTACAAAAATCAAAGTTAGCTTTTTCATCCATTAAGATACATCTCACCGCAATTTCAGTTTATCTGCAAATTACGCACTCAACTTCATTATTCAGGATCCCAGTCATAAAAACATTTATGGAGGGTCTGAAAAGAATTATCCCACCAAGCGCACCACCAGTTCCATTGTGGAACCTCAACATTGTCTTAACACAACTCATGGGTCCACCTTTTGAACCCATGCACTCATGTGAGATACAATACTTAACATGGAAAGTAGCATTTCTAATTGCTATCACATCTCTAAGAAGAGTAAGTGAAATACAAGCATTTACCATACAAGAACTCTTTATTCAGATACACAAGCATAAGGTAGTTCTGAGAACAAATCCTAAATTCTTACCTAAAGTCATATCACCGTTCCACTTAAATCAAACAGTGGAACTACCAGTGTTCTTTCCAGAACCAGATTCTGTAGCTGAGAGAGCATTACATACATTAGACATCAAAAGGGCATTAATGTACTACATTGATAGAACAAAACAAATTCGCAAAACAAAACAATTGTTCGTTGCTTTCCAAAAACCTCATACAGGGAATCCAATATCCAAACAAGGCATTGCCAGGTGGATAGTTAAATGCATACAAACCTGCTATATCAAAGTAAAACGAAAACTGCCTATAGCACCAAAGGCACACTCAACTAGAAAGAAAGGTGCTACCATGGCCTTTCTAGGAAGCATACCAATGACCGAAATATGTAAGGCAGCCACATGGTCTACGCCTCATACGTTTACCAAGCATTACTGCATGGATGTGTTGACGACACTGCAAGCCACAGTAGGACAAGCAGTATTACAGACTTTATTTCAAACAACTTAAACTGCTACAGGCTGAACCACCGCTTTTGGGGAGATAACTGCTTACTAGTCTATGCACAGCATGTGTATCTGCAGCTACACATGCCATCGAACGGAAAATGTCACTTATCCAGTGTACATCTGTTCGTGGCATGAGACGCTGCAGATTCACATGCGCCCTCCCACCTCCCCGGGAGCCTGTAGCCGTTGTAAAGTTGATCTTGAACATTTGTAAAATTTTAAATATATCACTTTAAACCACATTATGTACATACATATTTACTCCATTGCATGGGCACTATTAGTATATACACAACTCCTACCTCACCCTCTGCGGGGAAAACAATCTAAGATGGAGTCGACGCCCATGCGCAATGGAGCCGAAAGGGGAGGAGTCCCTCGATCTTGTGGCTCGAAAAGACTTCTTCGAAGAAAAACAACTTGTAACACTCCGAGCCCAACACTAGATGGCGGGATGTGCACAGCATGTGAATCTGCAGCGTCTCATGCCACGAACAGATGTACACTGGGTAAGTGACATTTTCCATATATGTGTATAATTTTATATTTATATTTCATGTGAATATATGCAATTATGGGAAGTGCTCTTGTGTATATGTGTTTTTAATTTTTTTATGGGTCGGTTCTCACCTGTTCGCCTCAAAGGCACTTAAAAAAATGGGGTGAAACTGAAGTCAGCATGCCGACGAGGACCTCTTATTGGCACGGTGACGTCAGACGGAGTCACGTGGAGGCGTGCCATTATGACGTCCTCGTCGACGTGGACAGCTAGGAAGAAGACTTTCCGTCGTATGCTGGCGCAAGGACAAATTCATAAGGTGAGGAATCATAAGGTGAGGAATCCACAGGTAGCTATTGTATCCACCAGAAAAAGCTTTACCGAAGGTAAGTAACTTATTCTTCTGAGCCCTCCATTCCTTCCACCAAGCAAGCCCAGGTTAAAAAACCTAACTCCCTGCTGGCGTTAACTAAATCAGTATTATCACCTCAAACTAAAAAAATAATTCTCGTCAACAACACCGTAGATGGGTGTCTCGTCGATGGCAGTCTCCACTGTAACTGCCACTACAGTGACATAGACGTTCACTACAGCAACTTTGCCCATGATAATATCGTCGTTGCCTTTATCATTGACGATTACATCTGTTAGGATTCTTGCAAAGCCATAGCTACCATCAACGGCACCATCACAGTCTAAGGCTGCAGTGTCTTCGCTACCCCCAACGAAACAGTCAATGAATGTCCATGAAAGTTCCATTGATGTCAGTCTTTTCGTCGATGCAGACCCCATTGACTGGAGCACCATCGACAGCAACGATTGGCAAAGCAGTCGACGAAGGGCCCATCAGCACCCAGAGAACTGTCGATGAGACGTTTGACGATAGACCAATCGACGACTGAAGAGCCATTGACAAGACTGTCCATGAGACCACCGTCTATGGGGTAACCATTAGCAGCGACAAAAACACCTTCCTTTATTCCATTGACTCTAATAACAATGAAGTGCAAATGCTCCCAAGAGACAAATTTGCCATCTTGCACCTCACCCAGTAAGGTTTCGCCTATATCTCCTGATAATCTCCTGGATGACTATGAGGAAGGGTACTCTGATGAAGGCCCATTCGGAATGGCTCATAGACAATCAAAGCTACATGTCAAATGTCAAGCTGAGGACGAAGAAGAACAACAATATTGTGGTGAATATTATGGGCAGATCAATATGGACACCAGTAACAATTTATGGTTATAGTGAACAACACCAGCCGTGGCCTGCAATAAAGATGCCAGTGTCACTGGTGACCAACTTGCAACATATGCTGTAGGACTATTACCGCAGAATCCCCACAATCTGGATCTGCCACCCCGTTACCACAGACACCTCAGCAGAGACCGCCTCTTCAAGCACGCTTTCCTAGAGTGCATACTTCTCAGCATTTTACGGCACAGCCTGCACCATTGCCAACATTGGCTGCTACATTTTCCGAGCTGCCAGTGGACGATGCACCTTCCACTGCTGACGACAGAGAAGAGGGTGAGATCAACAACATGGCTTCTGTCCCTAACAAGTGGGATGATTATCAAATACTGACACCATCCCCTTCACGCCACCACCAGTGGATTCCCCCACCTTAGGGCATCAGTGGATTTCGTAGCCTTGTAGAATGGGCTGCCAAGAGGTTTCAGCTCCCATTAGTCATGAAGCAGTTGGACTGTTTTCTCTATGATTTTCAAGAACCAGCCAGAAAGACTGTCCATGCCATACCAATTGTAGATTTCATATGGGAAGAAAGCCTTAAGGTTATGAAGACTTCACATCAATACTGGCAGTCCTCCCCAGAAAAGACAAGAAATGAAAAGCACTTGAGGAGTCTCCTTCTTGTCTAATCCTCCAACCAAAACTGGATTCAGTTATTTCACAGGCGGCCCAATGTTGCTATAGGAATCTGCCTACTCTCTGCTCCACTCCACCAGACAGAGATGGCAGGTGTCTGGCCAGTATAGGTAAGAGGTTCTCTACCATGGCAGCCACTACCGTTCGAACAGCAAACTCGCCAGCCATTCTAGGCTGTTATGATCGCCAAATGTTGTCCGATATCTCCACATACATTGACCTCTTACCGAACAAAGGAAAACTGGAGGCCTGAAAAATTTCTAGAGGAAGGGGAGAAAATGTCGGCAGAAATAATAGACCGTGCTATAGCTGTGTCATCCATAGGCTTTAGACAATTGGCAGGGGCAGCTGTCCTCAGACATCGAGGATGGCTCACGGTCATCTTGTTCCACCCGGAGATTCAAACCAAGATCTTGGACATGCCATATGACCGGGAGTCATTATTTAGCAAGCATGTGTAGGACGCTCGTCATTCCATCAAGACGGACTCCGAAACAGCAAGATCTCTGGGCACTCTACAGTTTAAAAAAACAGCTCTTTTGAGGATCCAGAGGCCGAGGTGTATTCACTTTTAGAGGAGAATATCAACATTACAAACACCAATACCAACCTGATAAAGGTCAATATCGCCATCCATATGGCCAGCAACACCAGCATATAGAGGAAAATTGTCCTCCAGAGATGGAGACACTGTCAGAAAACAGTGACCTCTGTTTGGTGCTGGCCTCCATCCCCCACTCGTCAACTCAAATTGGGGGGGTCAGAATTTCCAATTAAAAACATCAATGGTCCCAGATAACGTTGACAGGTGGGTGCTCAATATCATCACTGGGGACATGCCCCAGAGTTTAAAAAAACTCCACCAAATGTTCCACCACTTTCCAACTTGAATGAGCTCCTATTGCAGATTTCCACCATGATCGGCAAAGAGGCAATAAAAATAGTTCCAAAGACTCAGAGGGGAATCAGTTTCTAATCTTGCTTCTTCCTGACCGGGAAAAAGACATGAGATTGGCGCTTCATCTTAGATCTTCGACAACTCAACACATTTCTAAAGAAGCAGCCATTTCGCATGGTGACTCTTTAGAATTAGCTGCTTCTTCTCTTCTAAGTTGATCATATGTCAGCCTTGGATCTTCAGGATGCCTACGTCCATGTTCCAATCCCCTTTAAACACAGGAAGATTTTGCAGTTCAAGGTAGCGGGCATGCATTAATAATTCAAGATGTTACCATTCAGACTAAGGTCAGCACCTCAAATCTTCACCAAGGTGTTGGCTCCAGTGGCGGCCTATCTTTGACAGGAAGGAGTCCAAGTATTTGTGTATTTGAATGATTGGCTGATAAAGGTATGCACATCCAAACAAGCGGCAAAAGATACAACAGCATGTCTATCACTGTTCCATTCCTTAGGTCTTACCGGGAACGACCAAAAGTTGCATCTAACACCCGCAACCACCATCGCCTTTTTGGGAGCAGTAATGGATACAGCACAAACTAAAGCCTTCACTTCCCAGAAGTGACAAAAAAGATACAAAGACTTGTACTGAGGTTCACTGCAAGAAAGAAAGTTTGTTTCTTTCTGACTCTACAAGTCGTTTCTCGGGATGCTTTCCTCATGCATTACCCCTCATACTAAACTGCCTTTTCCATGAGACCACTGCAGGAAGAATTAGGCAAGCAGTGGTTACAGACCAGCAGATCATTCGACGACATAATTCAAATTATGTCAACAATGTGACAAGTCACGTGGATCCAACCTCTCCGAAGGCCTCTTCTTTCTGGAACAGATTCAATAGTATGTAATAACAACAGATGTGTCCCTAGATGGCTCTGGCACACTCCTCCGGGACGCAACAATCCGAGGAAGAAGGAATGCCCAACAAACTACACTCCATATAAACCTCCTGGAACTGTAGACCATCACCTTAGCACTAAAATATTTTCTGCTCAGGATCACAGGTTCATCGTTGCTCGTCCGCACGGACAACACTACACACATGCTCTACCTAAACAAGCAAAGAGGAACACACTCCCCAGTGTTCTCTCATCAGGCGCAGGAGATGTGGAACCGGGCCCTTCGACATCAGATTATAGAGCAGAACATTTGCCAGTGATATCCAATATTGTTGAGCAGGACCACCACCACCTGCCACGTTTGGGAGCTCGGACAGCAAACTCTAGACCATCTTTTCCATTGCTGGGGCAAACTGAACTTAGACTTCTTTGCGACAAGTGAGAATGCAAAATGCCAGTTCATCAACATTTGGCAACTGCAGAAAGGATTGTGGGGGAATGTGTTTTTGATACAATGGTCAGGAATCTGTGCTTGTACCCCCCCCCCCCGATTCAAAGGTTTGTAAGGAAAATGAAGAGGGAGTCTTACCGAGTCCTTCTCATTGCTTCCAGATGGCCCCTGCAATTTTGGTTCACCAAGCTCATACTGCTCTCAGAACATCATGTCCAGCTGAGACCAATACCAACACTGTTGCCGATAGGCCAGGTCTGTCATCCCAACCAGACATCACTTCATTTGTTGGCCTGGCTCATGAGTTCAATGAGTTTGCCAGACTAGATATTCCTTCCGAATGTAGAGATACTTGTGAATGCCAGGGCACAGACCAAAAAAAACATATACAAACTTAAGTGGAAGAGACTTTGTCTCTGGTGAATTGGCTCAAAGATCCATTCTTTTGCGTAGTCACCCGAGCAGCTACTTCCATATCTCCTTAACCTAGTGAAATCTGGCTTTCCTCACTCTTCAATAAAAGTACATCTAGCAGCCATTTCTAGATTTTGACGATCCAGTAATTCTCCATCTCTGTGGTCTTCGAGAATAACAAAACAGCTCATTGAAGGACTATTCAGAACATTTCTGTCTTTAAACTTCTTCCTCCTCCTCCTTGGCAATTAAAAAAAATAAATAAAGAAAAAAGAACAATCAAATGATAGGCCTTTCAACATACCGGCAATCATGGTAATTAGACATTCTGCATTGTAGAATCACAAAGTTGCATAGGATACAGTAGTAGTCCTGCCCATATTCAACCCCTCCACCCATCCCATCCCCCCTCAAACGTCCAGATCATAAGGAGGAATCATTCACAGGCCTGAATAGCAATGTGGACCGTTGGTTAACCCTTCAAGATCCGTATCCCTGAACACCCCAAACACGAAGTCACAAGTCACCTTCTCACACTGTACTCTTCCTCCCAGTCATCCAGTGCTCATGTAATTTGTGTCTCTAAGTTGGAATGGTCTCCATTTGTGGGGTCTGTTGGGTCTGCGTCATAGCACTGCAGGCCATCAAATTGTCTCCAGCCTGTTCATCCCTTCGAGACTTCCGCATATGTACTAACTTGACTCCAGCCCATTCTAGCATATCCCTCCTCCAATCTGTCAGTGAAAGGGCTCTGGTGCTCGACCAACCAATTGCAGTTCGGCGTTTGGCTACCACAAGCCCAAGCATCACAAAGCGTCTGGTCAGATTCTTCTTGAGGTTATTTGGAAGGAGGCCCAAAATGTATTGGTTAATCGTGTGGTGCTCAGTATGTTCTAGAACAGCATGCCAATATTCCCCCACAATTGGGCAGTGCAAGACCATAGGTACAAAGTCTGCCATTTTTGACCGACAACGAGCACAGCCCTGTGACCTACCTGGATATATAGTATGGAGTAGTGTACAAGAGAGGTATTCCATCTATACCATATAGTAGTGTGTAAGTTTGAATCTTGCGCACAGTGCCACTGTTCGTACCCCACATGTATTTTTTGCAAGTCTCTAAGTGAAAGGGGTTCCTCACACACCGCTGCCAGGCATCTTAAAGCAGGAGGGGGGCATACCGCCTGTCTGCTTATAGAGCATGATATAGACGGGTTTATAAGCTTACGGACCCCAGCCATTGAAAGCCTAGTCAGCAGCGTCTGTGTGGAGTCATGTACCTCTGGAACCGTGGGCCACAATTATTGTGCTATTGCTGCAATTTTGGCATATTGGAGAAATTGTATGGAGCCCAGTCTGAATTTCACTACAGATATAGATCACAGAGCATCCGACAACGCCCACCCCTCCTGCCATTTGTCAGTCAACATTGTGTGGGCCATTTGTTCAAAGGGGCGAATAATCCAGAGATCCAAGTCCAGTGTGCGCACGATCACCCTCTGGATCGTTCTTTCCCACAAGAAACCCATGAGGTGAATCAAATGTAGATGGGGAGTGGGCAAATCTCGTCCCCTCATCAAGAGTCCCTAACTAATAACCCCTGTGTGTGCCGTGCAACAGTGCCCTCTCCGAAATTAGGGTCCATATCTAGCCAGTGAATAGCGCGCTGCAGGTGAGCTGGTAAAAAGTAAAGTTCTAGATTCGGAACCTCTATCCCTCCTCTCTCCCATAGGTGTTCCAATGGTAAGTCTTTCAAATGCCCCAGAAGAAAAGAACTGGTTTAGTATTATTGCTCCCCAGATACCTGAGAACTCCCCAAAATAAACCAGAAGATGTTAAGCATTAGTGGGGCAGAGATACCTGCTTGGCACAGGTAACCCATCACGTTGTCTGTGTATAAAGAGATCACATGTACTGTGGCCCCTATCTGCACCCACCATCTATTCAGTATCTGGCTTTCACTGCACGCCAACGGCTCCATCACCAGGGAAAATATCACAGGTAAGAAAGGGCACCCGACGCGTACCGCTGTGTAAAAGGATCGCTGGTGAAACGTATTGTCCAGTACGCACCCTGGCTGTCAGGGCCTTATACAACAACTTGACCCATTGAATAAAAGCAGGATCCCAGCCCATTTTGTCCAGAACCTATCAGACATACTCCCACCACAAGGAAACAAAAGCCTGTTCTACATCTAAGAAGCCCATAGGGATCATTATCCAATTCTGGGGCATGTAGGAAATGGGTCAGGCGTACGTTACACAATGTGTTTCTGTGTGGTATGAATCCTTACTAGTCTGTATGGACCAAACTGGGGAGACTGGGCAACAGCCTTGCCGCTAAAAAGTGGCAAAGAAGTTTCTGGTCCACGTTAAGCATTGAGATTGGGCAGTATGAACCTGGTGCAAGGGGATGGCACCTGCATATTGTGCTGTCGCAACTTATGAGACATCCATTTACAGCCCATTCACAAGGCAGAGTTGAAATACATTTCTTGGAAATTAGCCTTCTATTAGCGCTTAGTTCAGCCAAAAGAGTGAGCCACGTGCAAGCATTCACAATCAGTCAACTTTTTCTCCAATTCAAATCAGGCAGTGTGATCCTCCGGACCAATCCTAAATTTATACCCAAGGTCCCTTTAGACTTTCCCCTTAACGAACCAGTAATATTGAGAGCATTCTCCCCTAATCCTCAAACAGTGGTGCAAAGATCATTACGTACGTTAATTGTCAAGTAGGGTTTAAAATTTTACCTACACACAACTGTCCACATCCATAAAGCAGATCAACTGTTTGTAGCCTAAGGGATGGGGGGGTTCAGAAAGGGGTTTCCGGTCTCTAAACAGACTAGCAAGATGTATTGCTTCAGCCATACAATTTTGTCATCAGCAAAGAGGAAATCAACTGGCTAACAAGGTTGAGGCCCACTCCCCCAGAGCTGTCTCCACCTCCACATCTCTATTTGTCAGTGTCCCCATTTAACAGAGATGCCAAGCAGCAATCTGGTCCAGCAGGCACACCTTTACTCAGCATTACGGCCTGCATTCCACAGAGAAAACTGATGCAGCAGTAGGACAGGCAGTTCTACGACATCTGTTTGAATAAGATGAGCCACTGTTCTTCCCACCTTCCGCTATGTTATTATCATTAAATGTTGATGATTGCGATGTTCACTGTTGACTTTTCCGATTCAAGCTTGTGAATCTATGAAAGAACCAACATGTTACTTACCTGTAACCCTAGGTTCGATGGCATCTGTCGCTGTAGATACGCATGTTTTGCATAGCTCGCCATCTGGTGTTGGGCCGGAGTGTTACAAGTTGTTTTTCTTCGAAGAAGTCTTTCGAGTCACGGGACCGAGTGACTCCTCCTTTTGTCTCCATTGCGCATGGGCGTCGACTCCATCTTCAATTGTTTTTTTTCCGCCATCGGGTTCGGACGTGTTCCTGTCGCTCTGAGTTTCGGAACGGAAAGATAGCTAATTTCGGAAGATTTTCGTCGGTATTGTTGCGTTCGGGATCGGCGTAGTTAGATTCAACACCGCGTCGAAAGATCGAAGAGCTCCGGTGCCCTTCGGGGTAGTTTTTCGATCCCCCGTCGGGGCCTGGTCGGCCCGACCGCGTGCAGAAGAACGCCGATGGAACGGACCCCGTTCCGCTTCTGTCCCAAATGCCACAATAAATACCCCTATACAGACCAACACTTGGTCTGTAACCTGTGCCTGTCACCTGAGCACAGTGAAGACACCTGCGAGGCCTGTCGTGCGTTCCGGTCCCGAAAAACACTCCGAGACCGTCGAGCCAGAAGACTTCAGATGGCGTCCGCGCCGACAGCCCACCGAGAGTTCGAGGAACAAGAAGAGGAAGGAACCTTTTCGATCCACGAATCTGACTCCGAAGGAATCGACGATACACAAACCGTGAGTAAGACGTCGAAAACCTCTCAGAAGAAGATTTACAAGGCCCAGGGGACGCCACTGCCACCAGGCCATGGCTCGACCCATAAATTCGGTGACCGACCGTCGGCACCGAAAAAGGCCCAAACAGTGCCGAGATCGTCCGACTCCGGTCGAGACACCGGCAGGCAGCCTTCTCGGGACCGAGAAAGTGCTGGAGACAAGCATCGACACCGAGATACCGGTGTAGACACGGCTCGACGCCGAGACAGCGGCACCGACGAAGATCGACGCCGAGAGGTTTCGGCCCCGAAAAAGAAAAAAGTCACCTCTGAGCCGAAAAAAGATGCAGACAGGGTTTCGGTGCCAAAACAAACTGCAACCGACCCAGTTTCAGGCTCTTATACAGAAGAGCAATCGCTAACCTCCCAAATGCGAAAGCATAGGTTTGAGGAAGAGCTACAATCAACTGATGTAGACCATACGTAAAAGCGTATTTTCATACAGGAGGGGACAGGAAAAATAAGCACCCTTCCCCCTATTAGAAGAAAGAGAAGATTGGAGTTCCAAACTGAACAAACACCACAAACAAAGGTGGTGAAAAAGGTTACTCCACCACCCTCTCCTCCACCTGTAATTAACGTCTCACCAGCACAAACTCCATCACATTCCCCAGCTCACACCACCATGAGCCAGGGTGACCAAGATCAGGACGCATGGGACTTATACGACGCCCCAGTGTCAGATAACAGCCCGGAGGCATACCCTACGAAGCCATCTCCACCAGAGGACAGCACTGCGTATTCTCAAGTGGTGGCTAGAGCAGCACAATTTCACAATGTAAGCCTCCACTCAGAACAGGTCGAGGATGACTTTTTATTCAACACCCTCTCCTCCACCCACAGCTCCTACCAAAGCCTGCCTATGCTCCCTGGTATGCTCCGGCACGCAAAAGTAATCTTTAAGGAGCCGGTTAAAAGTAGGGCAATCACACCAAGAGTGGAAAAAAAGTATAAGGCGCCTCCTACAGACCCGGTTTTCATCACTACACAGCTGCCACCAGACTCTGTCGTTGTAGGAGCAGCTAGGAAAAGGGCCAACTCCCACACATCTGGAGATGCACCACCCCCAGATAAAGAAAGCCGCAAGTTCGATGCAGCTGGTAAGAGAGTCGCAGCACAAGCTGCAAACCAGTGGCGCATCGCTAACTCTCAGGCACTACTTGCGCGCTATGACAGAGCCCATTGGGATGAGATGCAACATCTCATTGAACATCTGCCCAAGGACCTACAAAAGAGGGCAAAACAAGTGGTTGAGGAGGGACAGAACATTTCAAACAACCACATACGCTCCTCCATGGACGCTGCAGATACAGCTGCACGGACAATTAATACATCTGTAACTATCAGAAGGCATGCATGGCTACGAACGTCTGGATTTAAACCAGAGATTCAGCAAGCAGTTCTCAATATGCCTTTTAACGAAAAAGAACTGTTCGGTCCAGAAGTGGACACAGCGATTGAGAAACTCAAAAAGGACACGGACACTGCTAAAGCCATGGGCGCACTCTACTCCCTGCAGAGCAGAGGGAATTACAGCACATTCCGTAAAACACCCTTTAGAGGGGGGTTTCGGGGTCAGGGCACACAAGCCAGCACCTCACAGGCAACACCGTCCAGCTACCAGGGACAGTACAGAGGAGGTTTTCGGGGACAATATAGAGGAGGGCAATTCCCTAGGAATAGGGGAAAATTTCAAAGCCCCAAAACCCCTACTACTAAGCAGTGACTCACATGTCACTCACCCCCTCCACACAACACCAGTGGGGGGAAGAATAGGTCATTATTACAAAGCATGGGAGGAAATCACTACAGACACTTGGGTTCTAGCAATTATCCAACATGGTTATTGCATAGAATTTCTACAATTCCCTCCAAACATACCACCAAAAGCACAAAATTTGACAAAACATCATTCCAATCTCCTGGAGATAGAAGTGCAGGCACTATTGCAGAAGAATGCAATCGAATTAGTACCAAACACACAAATAAACACAGGAGTTTACTCACTGTACTTTCTGATACCAAAGAAGGACAAAACGCTGAGACCAATCCTAGACCTCAGAATAGTAAACACATTCATCAAATCAGACCACTTTCACATGGTCACACTACAAGAAGTGTTACCATTGCTAAAACTACACGACTACATGACAACTTTAGACCTCAAAGACGCGTATTTCCATATACCAATACACCCATCGCACAGGAAATACCTAAGGTTTGTATTCAAAGGAATACATTACCAATTCAAGGTATTGCCTTTCGGATTAACAACCGCACCAAGAGTCTTTACCAAATGTCTAGCAGTAGTCGCTGCACACATCAGAAGGCAGCAAATACATGTGTTCCCATATCTAGACGACTGGCTAATCAAGGCCCATTCGTTAATAGAGTGCTCAAACCACACAAATCAGATCATACAAACCCTCTTCAAACTAGGGTTCACCGTCAACTTCACGAAATCCAACATTCTGCCGTGCAAGGTACAACAATACCTAGGAGCCATAATAGACTCAACAAAAGGAGTAGCCACTCCAAGTCCCCAAAGAATTCAAAATTTCAACAACATCATACAACGCATGTATCCAACACAAAAGATACAAGCAAAGATGATATTACAACTCCTAGGCATGATGTCTTCATGCATAGCCATTGTCCCAAACGCAAGACTGCACATGAGGCCCTTACAACAGTGCCTAGCATCACAGTGGTCACAAGCACAGGGTCATCTTCTAGATCTGGTGTTAATAGACTGCCAAACTTACCTCTCGCTTCTATGGTGGAACAACATAAATTTAAACAAAGGGCGGCCTTTCCAAGACCCAGTGCCACAATACGTAATAACAACAGATGCTTCCATGACAGGGTGGGGAGCACACCTCGATCAACACAGCATACAAGGACAATGGAACGTACATCAAACAAAACTGCATATAAATCACCTAGAACTGCTAGCAGTTTTTCAAGCACTAAAAGCTTTCCAACCAATAATAGTTCACAAATACATTCTCGTCAAAACAGACAACATGACAACAATGTATTATCTAAACAAACAAGGGGGGACACACTCCACGCAGTTAAGCCTGCTAGCACAAAAAAATTGGCGTTGGGCAATTCACAACCAAATTCGCCTAATAGCACAATTTATACCAGGGATTCAGAATCAACTCGCAGACAATCTCTCTCGAGATCACCAACAGGTCCACGAGTGGGAAATTCACCCCCAAATTCTGAACACCTATTTCAAACTCTGGGGAACACCTCAAATAGACTTGTTTGCGACGAAGGAGAACGCAAAATGCCAAAACTTCGCATCCAGATACCCACACAAGCAGTCCCAAGGCAATGCCCTATGGATGAACTGGTCAGGGATATTTGCTTACGCTTTTCCTCCTCTCCCTCTCCTTCCTTATCTGGTAAACAAACTCAGTCAAAACAAACTCAAACTCATATTAATAGCACCAACTTGGGCAAGGCAACCCTGGTACACAACACTGCTAGACCTATCAGTAGTACCCCACATCAAATTGCCCAACAGGCCAGATCTATTGATACAACACAACCAAAAGATCAGACACCCAGATCCAGCATCGCTGAATCTAGCAATTTGGCTCCTGAAATCCTAGAATTCGGGCACTTACAACTTACCCAAGAATGTATGGAAGTCATAAAGCAAGCCAGAAGGCCATCCACCAGGCACTGCTATGCAAGTAAATGGAAGAGGTTTGTTTGCTACTGCCATATTAATCAAATCCAACCATTACACACGACTCCAAAACATGTAGTGGGTTACTTGCTTCACTTACAAAAATCTAACCTGGCTTTCTCTTCCATTAAAATACACCTTGCAGCAATATCTGCATACCTGCAGACTACCTATTCAACTTCCCTATATAGGATACCAGTCATTAAAGCATTCATGGAGGGCCTTAAGAGAATTATACCACCAAGAACACCACCTGTTCCTTCATGGAACCTAAATGTTGTCCTAACTAGACTTATGGGTCCACCTTTTGAACCCATGCACTCCTGCGAAATACAGTTCCTAACCTGGAAGGTTGCATTTCTCATCGCCATTACTTCCCTAAGAAGAGTAAGCGAGATTCAGGCGTTTACAATACAAGAACCTTTTATACAACTACACAAGAATAAGGTCGTCCTAAGGACTAATCCTAAATTTTTACCAAAGGTTATTTCACCGTTCCATCTAAATCAAACAGTGGAACTTCCAGTGTTCTTTCCACAGCCAGATACCGTAGCTGAGAGGGCACTACATACATTAGATGTCAAAAGAGCATTAATGTATTACATTGACAGAACAAAGAACATCAGAAAGACTAAACAACTATTTATTGCATTTCAAAAACCTCATGCAGGAAACCCAATATCAAAACAAGGTATAGCCAGATGGATAGTTAAATGCATCCAAATCTGCTACCTTAAAGCTAAACGACAGCTGCCCATTACACCAAGGGCACACTCAACCAGAAAGAAAGGTGCTACCATGGCCTTTCTAGGAAACATCCCAATGCAAGAAATATGTAAGGCAGCCACATGGTCTACGCCTCACACATTCACCAAGCACTACTGTGTAGACGTGTTATCCGCACAACAAGCCACAGTAGGTCAAGCCGTATTAAGAACATTGTTTCAGACTACTTCCACTCCTACAGGCTGAGCCACCGCTTTTGGGGAGATAACTGCTTACTAGTCTATGCAAAACATGCGTATCTACAGCGACAGATGCCATCGAACTGAAAATGTCACTTACCCAGTGTACATCTGTTCGTGGCATCAGTCGCTGTAGATTCGCATGTGCCCACCCGCCTCCCCGGGAGCCTGTAGCAGTTCGGAAGTTACCTTCAACTATTTGTATATATATCATTTCAACCTTAAATAAGTACATACTTAGTCACTCCATTTCATGGGCACTATTACTACAATTCAACTCCTACCTCACCCTCTGCGGGGGAAAAACAATCGAAGATGGAGTCGACGCCCATGCGCAATGGAGACAAAAGGAGGAGTCACTCGGTCCCGTGACTCGAAAGACTTCAAGTTCAACTTGTAACACTCCGGCCCAACACCAGATGGCGAGCTATGCAAAACATGCGAATCTACAGCGACTGATGCCACGAACAGATGTACACTGGGTAAGTGACATTTTCATTCTCTAGTATTGGTATCTTTCATAGATTCACATGGGACCCAGCTTTTTCCCCATAACATCTCCTCTGATGTCTTCCTTTTATATATCTCACTTGTGCTGGAAAATCTGAGCAACTAGAGCCTCTGTGGTGAAGGTTCTAAAGGGTGCTTTCGCCTGATTGGCTGGACTTTGGATCATTTCTGTTAACACTAATAAGCTATTTAAGTGAATGTCTTGTGCATTAACTTCAATGTAGTTTTTTCTTTACTTCTTTCTATGGTACCGTGGGACTCCCACTACGATGACGGAAATGATTCAAGCATGTCAATCTATAAAGATACCATTACTGGAGAACTACCTAAAGCAGCATGCATGTGCAATGTCACTAGTGAGCTAAATGGTAGCCACGCTTTTGACTGATCCCTACACAGCTGTTTTCCCTGCATTTAGCAAAGAAGCTTTTCAAGGGGTCCTATCGTTCCAGTGTTTTCTTCTGCTTCAAGCTTTGCCCCTTTTCCGGTTGTTGATTCCATCCTCTTGTTTTCTCCAGTCTTCCTTTGGTTCCTATTATTATCCCCCCCTACTTTCTACTTTCCCATTTGTGCCCATTTGAGGGTTGGTTTCTCTGCACCCTCATCTTCTGCACTTGAACTTTTAAGCTGTCCAGGAAGATTTAGTTGACGATTTTAGGGCATGTCTACTGAACATCTGCTACATTTATCTTTCTAAGGTGTTCTAGGCGATATCTATCAATAATGAGGCTGCCATTTCAGTTGCCTTTTGACAGTGTTCATGAACATCAAGTCTACCATCTTTTTAAAATTTATTTGGCAGGGCTTGCCTTTACTGTTTAGGATCTCATGTTCACTGAGAGAAGTATTCTTAGTCCTAGGTGAAGACTGCTGCATCATATCTCCGTTCCTTGACGGGGGAAGATCTTGAATGGGAAAATTTGTGCAAAAGAGGAAGAGTGAGAAACTGAATGCAATAAAGAGTAACTGGGAAGAAGGCAAAGGCAGCATAATTTGACATTCTCTGGAGTGTTTGAAGTGCTATTTGGGAGTTGTTTTGCCCTCATATTGCTCATTTATATGATATATGCCACTACCTAATTCATCTCCCAATTTATTGTGACAACCTTATTGTATTTGAACCATAATTGCCAAGTTGTCAAGCTATATGCTTTTTCCTTCATGTAATTACAGTTGTACGTATGTGTTGGTCAGAGCAGACTACAAATGTTTCTTAGAACTGCATCAAACATATTTCCATGAGAATGTTCCCTTGGGAGATACAGTTGTGTAAAACTACAATGCAGGCCTCAAAACCTGATTGTTAAGTAGATTTCCCAATCAAATCTCTAAAACCTGACTGCTAATGGACTACTGCAAGTGATTTTTTTAATGGACGTATTTAGAGTTAATTAGGTGATGAAGTTGTCAAGTGCTATTGTATGCAGATCCCATTCCAGGTTTCCGGTGCTGAACTTGGAGTATATACTCAGTGTAATTTTTCTGATCTAAATCAAAACTTCCAAATGGCGCCTCACTAACAAACAAGAGATCAAACACTTGATTACGGCCTCAGAACTATACTTTTCTGAAAATTAAAACACAGTGCAAAGTGCAATGATATTATGGGAGGCATATAAAGCAACGATAAGGGGTACAATCATCTCCAGGAGATATATGATAGAAAGGAAAGGAGAGCAGCACTAGATAAATTAGAGGATGAAGTAATACACCTAGAAGGGACATATGTTAAGAAGGGGACTCCCACCAGTAAGAGAGCAGCTGAATTGAAAAGAGCTGAATACCAAGCATTAGCAAAAAATGAGGCGAAAACCTCCTACACAGCAAGCAAAAAAGAATATATGAAGGAAGGAATAAAACAGGAAAGCTACTGGTGTGGCTGGGAAGAAAGGAAAGGGAGAAAATGACGATTAAAGAACTTAGGCAGACATCAGGGAGTCCGATACGCCCAAGTGGAGCTATAGATGAAGAGTTTGCCACGTATTCGGAACGCTTTTATGACTTTCACATAACAGCTCCTGAAATAGAAATTCGAGCTTTCTTTGATGACTGCCCAATAAAGAGATTGAGCTAAAACCAAAAAGTAGCTTTCGAAGATGACATTACAGTAGAGGAGATTGCACAGGCATTGGGTCAGATGCAAACAGGTAAATCTCCCGGACCGAACGGACTCCCAATTGAACTATTCAAGAGACTGCAAACACAGGTGACTGCCCCTCTACATAAGGCCCTGATGGAAACATGTAGAACAGGTAAATTGTCAGAAGATATGCGCACAGCAACAGTGATATTTTTCCAAAGGCTGGGAAACCGCTGAATAGATGTGACTCCTATATGCCCAAATCACTGATCCACGGAGACATAAAAATACTGGCAAGGGTATGGGCAAATAGGTTAGAAACAGTGATGTTTAGAGTTAGTACACCAGGATCAAAATGGATTCATGCTGGGTCGCTCGAAGCAGGCTGAACCTCAGACGCCTACACAATTACATAGCTCTGGCCCTGGAGTCACCGGCGGGCAAAGTAATTGTTTCTCTGGATACTAACAAAGCATTTGACTCTGTGGAATGGAGATACCTGTTTGGAACATTGGAAAGGATGGGATTCGGGCCAAAATATATACAATGGGTCAGACTCCACTATGACCGCCCTATAGCTAGGGTACGGGTCAATGGCCATCTCTTTCAGAAGCTTGATAACATGAGAGGCACCAGACAAGGCTGCCCACTATCACCAATGCTGTTTGCATTGGCTGTCAAAGCTCCGGCAGCTTGGATAAGAGAAAACACAATAGTTTGGGATTGGCCCGATGGACATGGGCAAGAGGACTGTATCTCGCTATATGCCGATGATATCCTACTGTATTTAACTAATATGAAGCGAACAATGGATAGGCTCCAACAGATATTTGACACATTTGGTAGACATTCAGGCTTCGCAATTAACTGGGATAAATCACTAGTGTTACCATTGGATGACGATCTGATAAGTATCCACCTTCGATTGCCACTCCGGATGGAGCAAACCAAATTTAAATGCTTAAGGATATGGATAACACACTCCGATGTTGAATAATATGAGGCCAAAATGGCGTCCCTCCTGCAGAGCTTACAGGAAGACGTGGAACATTGCTAGGGAAAGCAACCTTGTTCAAAATGTTGGTGCTCCCCAGAAAGCTGTACGTTCTACAAAATACACATTATAGAATACTTGATTTTCACTAAGATAGATGGCCTGGTAAGGAAGCTGCTATGGGCTGGAGGGCAACAGAGAATATCTCTGAAAACACTGCAGAGGTCCAGGTTCGATAGGGTTATTGCATTGCCTAGTGTGCGGAAGTACTATGAAGCAGCGCATGTCAGTGTAGTAAATGACTGGGAATATACAGAGGTGGATAACACAGCGTTTTGACGAGATAGAACAGGGATAGGGACACATAGCTACCTGCATGCACTATACGGAGAAAGAACTCCTCTGAAAATGTATCCGGCGACATACAGGGTAATCGAAATCTGGAGGAGACTAATGAAGGAGATGGGATGGAGCGAGAGACTAACCCCCAAGACCCCTCTATGGGAAGGTACAAGGTTAAAAGAAGTCTTGTCGCTGCAGAGATTTAAAGGGTGGGACGACATAGGCATATGGGAAGTATAGGAAGTATGGGACGCAAATGGGATAGTCCCATTCTCATACCTACAGACAGAATATCAGATGACCTTGTCCCAGTGGCTATCCCATGCCCTGAAAAATAACATCACTCCAGATGAGGAGACGCAAGAAAACCCCCCACTAGAAAACAGGTTGCTGAGCGGGAGAGTTCAGAGAAAACTGGTATCACTGACATATGGCACTTTGATGAGGAATACACAAGGTCCACTGAAGAAATTACAAGATAGGTGGAAATTAGACACAGGGAACTTAGATGATGAAGATTGGATGGAGGAACTAAAACTCCCAAACAAAGTGGCAATAAAAGCAAGCTTCCAGCTTAAAATATTACACCGGGCCTACTACACACGGACCTTCTTATACTAGATAAGATGGATAAGCGGAGCTGGCTGTAAGAAAGACTATAGAATGGAAGGCTTCTTAATGCATATTCTGTGGAGCTGCCCACATCTTCAGGGGTTCTGTGGAAAGATGGAAAGCTCGTTGGCAGCTGCAGTAGACGAGACCTTAAGTCTGACACGAAGAATAGCATTACTGAGCATTTGAGAGACCTCAGACCGCACACATTATCAAAAAACGCTCATAAATGTGGGCTGCATGGAGGCCAAGAGACCTATAGACCAGAGATGGGGCCCGGCCATGCCCCCTAAGCATCAGAAATGGGAATGGAACACTACAGAATTATAGAAAAAAGTGTACAAGAGCAGAGGATGTATGAAAAAATATGGGGAGGATGGGAAATGGAAATATGAAGGAACACAGACATGTAACAGAGGCACGCCTCCTATATTAAAAAGTATAGAGCTAGATAGCAAAAGAATGGCAAGAAAGGCAAATGAGGAAACGTATCACTGGACTAAAAATATCTGTGGGTGGGGTGGAACAGAAGGTGAGATGGGACGTTAATGATGTTAATTGTTTGTATGATTGTACTAACTGTCAATAAAACAATAAAAATTAATTTTAAAAGAACCTTTCAAATGGTGATTCCAGTTTGGCATATGTGACCAGTGTTCTCCATTTTCTATGTTTGGCAACACAGCCACTTACGTTATGTTAAGACAAAGAACCAAAGACTTGTGTTCTTCCCCTTTGTGCACTTGTAGTACTGCTCATATGTGTGACTTACTGACTATATTTTTCTGTCAACCTGGGAGTACAGTTCTGTCTTACAGTTCTATGGTGCCAAGATACTTTTTGAACTATGTCCTCCACCATGCCATCCAGCTTTTTCTGTTTGTTTTTGTTCCTTTAGGTGCAGCAGATAAGCCATACATGGTGGAGGAGGCCATTTCCTATAATGAGCTGGACTATGTTTCGGTGAGTATAGATGGAGGATGGTGCATCACTATTTAAATCACATTGAGTCAGTGGAGGAGAGAGTCCCCTCATTTTTGGATCCCTCTCTTCCAGATCTTTTGGTTGTCTCTTTGCCCACCACCATAGACGGACAGTTATCTAATCTACTTGTCATGTTTCTATCAGGTTGGATTGGACCAGCAAACGGTGACGCTAGTGTGCACTAACCGCCGGAGGCAGTTCTTGGTAGACACTTCGGATGTAACCTTGACAGAGTGAGTGAGATACTTACTGTCCAAATAAAATGTCAGATCTATCCTTTGATTATATTTCTGGTAGTACTCATAGTTGACAGGAGCAATAGCTGCTGTTTGTGGCTCTAAAACAATGACTGGTGTGCGATGTTAAACCCTGGATAGTTTGCAATGAAATTGGGTGAGCGGGTGAAAGGGAATGTTTGGTACTATAAAATAGAGCCAGAAAAAAATACAGTATTTTTAAGGGGAGAAGGTTTCTGCTCTGGGGATGTCTGGATTTGAAAGAGCTGCAAGGTTGAAATAAGAGGCCATGTAAGATGGCAAAGTTCTGTATGGATTGGAACTGTGGTAATTTGAAAGGGATGTGGGTACCATTGACAGGCAGTGTTTTGGTGGTGGAGGAGTTGCAACAAGTCTGTTTTTAAGTTCTGTAATTGTCAAGGTAAAGTCGGCATTGGTGTGCTCCTGTGATGGGAGGGAAGAGTTACATGGATGATGAGATGGTGGTTGGGTCGAAGTCCCTCCATGAGTGCTGGGGTCCTATAATTTTTGAGGAAGTGACAGAGTTATTTGGATGCAGAGGTTGTGGTGCAGGAGACTGCTGGTTGAGATGGCATAACGGTTTGGGGATGAGCTGTAGTGACGGTGGTGATATAGATGGCTTAACGTAAGTAGCATCAATTGTCCCACAAAGATTTGTTCCTCAGTGCATCATGCCGTGTTCCTTTGTTCTCCAGGTGCTTCATCACTGCCCTCAGGGCAGCCATGATAAAGGGATGCCGGGAACCGCCTTATCCAGGCATCCTCACTGATGCCACCATGGAGAAGCTAGCACTTGCAAAGTTTATAGCACAGGAGTCAAAGTGTGAGGTGAGACATGTAGGCACCTGGGGAGGAAGGGATAAAGATGCGTGGAGACATGTATCTCCTAACTATTTTGTTCTGTTTTCCTTTCCTTTACCCCAGTTTAATTACAATTGTGTTTACCTGAGATGAGTGTTATTGTTCTTCTACTTGGAAATTCCTACTCTTAACAGACAATTGAAAGATGGGATTGCTACATTTTGCTATGAAACGCCTGAATTT
Organism: Pleurodeles waltl; assembly: GCF_031143425.1. Classification (NCBI taxonomy): domain Eukaryota; kingdom Metazoa; phylum Chordata; class Amphibia; order Caudata; family Salamandridae; genus Pleurodeles; species Pleurodeles waltl. Next base: position 1,064,087,422 of record NC_090445.1, read on the forward strand.
GTGTTACCCTCTTGGCAGAATTGCGTCCCACTGAAGAACTAGTGAGTGTGAGAGAGTGCCTTTTGATCAGAGTGCTGACCCTCATAACAGCCCACAATTGCAGCATGGGGGTGTAAAGTGTCAGCCGTGCAACTTTGTCCCCTGTCTGGTACCTAGCATCTGAGTAAGCATTCTCTAAACTCAGATTGGAGTAGGAGGGATGGAAGGCCAGAACACGCACAAGCATGACATTCCTTTGTCTGGTTTAGCCCCCAGGAACTTTGTTTGCATTCTCTTTCCTTTGGGCATGTGTTAGTGGATTTGTGATTTTGAGCAGAACCAATGTTCCCTGCATTCTTTGTTGAATAGATTAGCAATCATTTCCTCTTCTTGACTATCTGATTTTATTGATAGGTTGTTGGCTTGACTTCTGATTTGCTTGATTCATGTTTCTTTGCTCCATCGGTTTCTGCTCCCACTGATGCAAAATTAGTTTCAGATTGCTATGCACACGTGTTCTTATAGTGAGATGTGGGCCCACAGTCCCACAATGCTTGCTCCTGCTGTGAGACGGAACATGACTGATTCTTATTTTTTTCAATTTAAATTGTTCATAGCAACGCATTTAACAACTTGGAACACCTTGTAAACTTTTTCTGTACAGCGAAGCATCAAAATCTGGTAGTAATTTCCACACACACCTTTTCACTCATGCATTGCCTCCTTCTCTTATCTCCCCATCTCAGGGTGTAAGTATTTACAGCAACATGCACTGTGCAGTGCAACAGGTTCACACAAATGTAGACTTAAGTTACCAACACACTTATTCCTCCTGACTGGTGTAAGCAAGATGCTAATTTTTTGAGTTTCATCCCTTGGGGTGTCTACTGTTGCATTAATATTATCCACCCATGTCTGTCTCTCACTTTTTCACCCCTTATGACCTTCATGCGTATCTCTTCTGTCATCATTTTTCTTACTGCTTCAGGCAGCCGATGTCACTGTGCACTTCTATGGCCTGGTTCACTGGGAGGACCCGATGGATGAAACGTTGGGACCTGCCAGCAGCCACTATACTTCCGCTGACCATCCTGTGACCAAGGAAGGGATCCTGCACTACAAGGCGAGCACCTCTTATTTGGGCAAAGAACACTGGAAGACCTGCTTTGTAGTCCTAAGGTATGACAGTGTGGAGTCTAAACTGGCTTTTGGGAGGGATGGTTACCTGCAATGGTGGTGACAAGGACATCCTTTCTATTCCCAACTCTAAAACTCCCATCATTACGCGGACATAACACCATCGAATGGCCCATATGATATGTTGATAATTGTTGAGCATGATGCCACTGTTATATCTTCTGTGCAGCCCCTAACCTGCACCTCTTGTTTCGTTTTATTGGCAGCAATGGGGTGTTATACCAATACCCAGACCGCACAGACGTCATACCACTGCTGTCCGTGCACGTGGGGTAAGAATGCTTGTCCATTTTACTATTCAGGGAAATTCAGTCCTTTGCAGTATTACTTCTGTAAGTTAATCTGTATCTTTCTGACCAGCTCTTGTAAACTCATTGAGCTACCAAAAAGTAGTAATGAACACTGTAACTTGATAACTTGATCTCTGTAAATCCTTAACAGTGGTAGAATTTGAGCTTTAACAAACCTTTAAATTGAGAGATTAATGTCAGGTCACTGATTAGGAATTGTTCGCACTGTCGACAGAAAATTCAAGGCTGGCAATATTTTTGGTTCCGAGGCTCACCATATAGGTGTGACAAGGGGACACTAGAAGGATACAATCTACGAAAGTGTGTCACTTAAATTGCATAAGCTATAAAAAAAAAGAATCACTACACAGGTCTCTCTCTCTCTCTCTCTCTCTCATATATATATATATATATATATATATATATATATATGTTCGATGCCATGTGTAGCTGCAGATACACATGCTTTGCACATCCCGCCATCTAGTGTTGGGCTCGGAGTGTTACAAGTTGTTTTTCTTCGAAGAAGTCTTTTCGAGTCACGAGATCGAGGGACTCCTCCCCTTTCGGTTCCATTGCGCATGGGCGTCGACTCCATCTTAGATTGTTTTTTTTCCGCCATCGGGTTCGGACGTGTTCCTTTTCGCTCCGTGTTTCGGTTCGGAAAGTTAGTTAGATTCTCAAAAAATCGACGGTATTGTTTGCGTTAGGAATCGGGTTAGTTACTACAGATCGACACTGACTTTTGAAGAGCTCCGGTGTCCCTTCCGGGTTTTTTCGATCCCCCGTCGGGGCCTGGTTCAAGGCTGATGGAACGGACCCCATTCCGCTTCTGCCCAAAATGTCACAACAAGTATCCGTATACAGATCAGCACCTGGTCTGTAACTTGTGTTTGTCTCCAGAACACAGAGAAGATACTTGTGAAGCCTGTCGAGCGTTTCGGTCGAGGAAGACATTAAGAGACTGAAGAGCGAAAAGACTGCAAATGGCGTCGGCGCCGACAGGACAAAGGCATTTGGAGGAGGAGGAAGAAGAAACCTTCTCCATCCAGGAGTCGGACTCGGACGAGCTAGATCCCGAAGAAACGCCTAAAACCATGAGTAAGACGTCGAAACATAAAACTAGAAGACCACAAAAGCCCAGGGGACGCCACCGCCAACAGGCCATGGCTTAACCCAAAAAATAGGTGACCGATCATCGGCACCGAAAAAAGGCACGCTTGTGTCGAAGTCATCCGACTCCGGTCGAGATACCGGCACACAGCAATCTCGAGCCCGAGACAGCGGCTCCGAGCAAGTTCAGCACCGAGACAGTGGCACCGAAATGGGTCGGCACCGAGAGCCCACGACGCCGAAAATAAAGAAAGTGTCATCGGAGCCGAAAAAGTCTACCGAAAAGGTTTCCATTCCGAAACATCCAGCCTCGGAACCGAAATCAGGTTCCTACACAGAGGAACCGGGATTGTCTTCCCAAATGCAAGGACATAAGTTCGGACAAGAACTAGAATCAATGGAGCCAGACTACACTCAAAGGAGGCTCCACATTCAAAAGGACACAGGGAAGATAAGCACTCTTCCCCCAATTAAAATGAAAAGAAGACTTGCCTTTCAAGAAAAGGACAAGCAGCCACAGGCAAAGGTGGCAAGACAAACAACTCCGCCACCATCTCCACCACCATCAATGCACACATCACCGGTAGTCACTCCACCACTGATGCAATCCCCAACTCATACTGCAATGAGTCGGGTTGATCCCGATGCATGGGACCTTTATGATGCACCAGTATCGGATAACAGCCCAGACTGTTACCCAGCGAGACTGTCGCCACCTGAGGACAGTACATCCTACACGCAGGTGGTCTCAAGAGCAGCGGCTTTTCATAATGTCACCTTGCATGCAGAACCGATTGAGGATGACTTTTTGTTTAATACACTATCCTCCACTCATAGTCAATACCAGAGTTTACCTATGCTACCTGGAATGCTAAAACACTCCAAACAGATGTTTCAGACCCCTGTGAAGGGCAGGGCCATAACTCCAAGGGTGGAGAAAAAGTACAAGCCACCGCCTACAGACCCTGTGTATATCACGCAGCAATTAACACCAGACTCTGTGGTAATAGGGGCAGCTCGCAAGAGAGCAAACTCTCACACCTCGGGAGACGCACCACCTCCAGACAAGGAGAGTCGCAAATTCGACGCTGCAGGGAAAAGGGTTGCAGCACAAGCAGCAAACCAATGGCGCATTGCCAATTCACAAGCACTTCTAGCAAGATATGATAGGGCTCATTGGGACGAAATGCAACATTTCATTGAACACTTACCCAAAGAGTTCCAGAAAAGGGCACAACAAGTGGTGGAGGAAGGACAAAGTATCTCAAATAATCAGATACGGTCAGCAATGGATGCAGCAGATACAGCTGCAAGGACTGTAAATACTGCAGTAACAATAAGGAGACACGCATGGTTGCGTACGTCAGGATTCAAGCCGGAAATACAACAAGCCGTGCTGAATATGGACTGCAGTTGTTTGGGCCGGAGGTGGACACTGCTATCGAAAAACTTAAAAAAAGACACTGATACGGCCAAAGCCATGGGCGCACTCTACTCCCCACAGAGTAGAGGCACATTTCGCAAAACACAGTTTAGAGGGGGGTTTCGAGGACAAGCTACAGAACCCACAACCTCACAAACAAGGCCCACTTATCAAATTCGATATCAGCGGGGAAGTTTTCAGGGGCAATATAGAGGGGGACAATTCCAAAAAAATAGAGGGAAGTTCCAAAGTCCCAAAACTCCTCAAAACAAGCAGTGACTTCCAAGTCACAAATCCCCAACACATAACACCTGTGGGGGGGAGGCTAAGCAATTTTTACAAACATTGGGAGGAGATAACAACAGACACTTGGGTACTGGCAATTATCCAGCATGGTTATTGCATAGAATTTCTCAGATTCCCTCCAAACGTTCCACTGAAAACACACTATGTCAATACAACACATGGATCTTCTAGGACTAGAGGTGCTACAAAAAGGAGCAATAGAATTAGTAGCAATTCAACAGAAAGGAACAGGAGTTTACTCTCTGTACTTTCTCATACCCCAAAAGGACAAAACACTGAGACCTATATTAGATCTCAGAACATTAAATACCTACATCAAATCAGACCACTTTCACATGGTGACATTACAAGACGTAATCCCACGGCTCAAACAACAAGACTACATGACCTAAAGGATGCATATTTCCATATACCAATACATCCTTCACACAGAAAGTACCTAAGATTTGTATTCCAAGGTGTACATTACCAATTCAAGGTGTTGCCATTCGGAATAACAACTGCGCCAAGAGTTTTTACAAAATGCCTGGCAGTAGTAGCTGCGCATATCAGAAGGCAGCAAATACATGTGTTCCCGTACCTAGACAATTGGTTAATCAAAACCAACACACTAGAACGGTGTTCACAACACACAAAGTACGTCGTAGAAACCCTACACAAACTAGGTTTCTCAGTCAACTACACAAAGTCACACCTTCAGCCGTGTCAGACACAGCAATACTTAGGGGCAACTATCGGCACAGCAAGAGCGATTGCCACTCCAAGTCCACAAAGAGTACAAGCATTTCACAATGTAATACAGGTCATGTATCCAAACCAAAGAATAAAAGTCAAAATAATAATGAAACTCCTAGGCATGATGTCCTCATGCATAGCCATTGTTCCAAACGCAAGATTGCACATGCGGCCCTTACAACAGTGCCTAGCATCACAATGGTCACAGGCACAGGGTCAACTTCTAGATCTAGTGTTGATAGACCGCCAAACATACACCTCGCTTCAATGGTGGAACAATATAAATTTAAACCAAGACCCAGTGCCTCAATACGTAATAACTACAGATGCCTCCATGATAGGGTGGGAAGCACACCTCAATCAACACAGCATTCAGGGACAATAGGACTCTCGGCAAAAACAGTTTCACATAAATCACTTAGAACTATTGGCAGTATTTCTAGCGTTAAAAGCATTTCAACCAATAATAAGCCACAAACACATTCTTGTCAAAACAGACAACATGACAACGATGTATTACCTAAACAAACAGGAAGGAACACACTCAACACAGTTGTGTGTCCTGACACAGAAAATATGGCATTGGGCGATACACAACCACATTCGCCTAATAGCACAGTTCATTCCAGGGATTCAGAATCAGTTAGCAGACAATCTCTCTCGGGATCACCAACAGATCCACGAATGGGAGATTCACTCCCAAGTACTACACACTTACTTCCGAAATTGGGGAACACCACAAATAGACCTGTTTGCAACAAAAGAAAACGCAAAATGCCAAAACTTCGCATCCAGGTACCCACAAGATCAGTCTCTGGGCAATGCATTATGGATGAGTTGGTCAGGGATATTTGCATAAGCTTTTCCCCCTCTCCCACTCCTTCCATATCTAGTAAACAAGTTGAGTCAAAACAAACTCAAACTCGTACTCATAGCACCAACTTGGGCAAGACAACCTTGGTACACAACACTACTAGACCTCTCAGTAGTGCCTCATATCAAACTACCAAACAGACCAGATCTGTTAACTCAACACAATCAACAGATCAGACACCCCAATCCAGCATCGCTGAATCTAGCAATTTGGCTCCTGAAGTCTTAGAGTTCGGACACTTAGACCTTACACAGGAATGTATGGAAGTCATAAAACAAGCTAGAAAACCAACCACTAGGCATTGCTATGCAAATAAGTGGAAAAGGTTTGTTTATTATTGCCATAATATTCAAATTCAACCCTTACACTCATCTGCTAAAGACATCATAAGCTACTTGCTACATTTGCAAAAGTCAAAACTAGCTTTTTCATCCATTAAGATACATCTTACCGCAATTTCAGCTTACCTGCAAATTACCCACTCAACTTCACTATTTAGGATACCAGTCATAAAAGCCTTTATGGAAGGCCTAAAAAGAATTATACCGCCAAGAACACCACCAGTTCCTTCATGGAACCTCAACATTGTCTTAACACGACTCATGGGGCCACCTTTTGAGCCCATGCACTCATGTGAAATGCAATATTTAACATGGAAAGTTGCATTTCTAATTGCCATCACATTTCTAAGAAGAGTAAGTGAAATCCAAGCATTTACCATACAAGAACCATTTATTCAAATACACAACAATAAAGTAGTTCTGCAGACAAATCCAAAATTTTTACCAAAAGTCATATCACCGTTCCACTTGAATCAAACAGTAGAACTACCAGTGTTCTTCCCACAACCAGATTCTGTAGCTGAGAGAGCACTACATACATTAGACATCAAAAGAGCATTAATGTACTACATTTACAGAACCAAACAAATTCGGAAAACAAAACAATTATTTGTTGCTTTCCAAAAACCTCATGCAGGAAATCCAATTTCCAAACAAGGGATTGCTAGATAGATAGTTAAATGCATTCAAACCTGTTATCTCAAAGCAAAGAGACAACTGCCTATTACACCAAAGGCACACTTAACTAGAAAGAAGGGTGCTACTATGGCCTTTCTAGGAAACATTCCAATGACTGAGATATGTAAGGCAGCCACATGGTCTACGCCTCATACGTTTACCAAGCACTATTGCGTGGATGTGTTAACAGCACAACAAGCCACAGTAGGACAAGCAGTACTACAAACTTTGTTTCAAACAACTTCAACTCCTACAGGCTGAACCACCGCTTTTGGGGAGATAACTGCTTACTAGTCTATGCACAGCATGTGTATCTGCAGCTACACATGCCATCGAACGGAAAATGTCACTTACCCAGTGTACATCTGTTCGTGGCATGAGACGCTGCAGGTTCACATGCGCCCACCCGCCTCCCCGGGAGCCTGTAGCCATTTCGAAGTTGATCATGAACATTTGTAAATTTGTAAATATATCACTTTAAACTACATTATGTACATACATATTTACTCCATTGCACGGGCACTATTACTATAATACACAACTCCTACCTCAACCTCTGCGGGGAAAACAATCTAAGATGGAGTCGACGCCCATGCGCAATGGAGCCGAAAGGGGAGGAGTCCCTCGATCTCGTGATTTGAAAAGACTTCTTCGAAGAAAAACAACTTGTAACACTCCGAGCCCAACACTAGATGGCGGGATGTGCAAAGCATGTGAATCTGCAGCGTCTCATGCCACGAACAGATGTACACTGGGTAAGTGACATTTTCCATATATATATATATATATATATATATATATATATATATATATTATGATGATCTACAAGAGGGGAATGAAAGAGGATGAGAGTACACTAAAATTGAACTATAGTGAGCCATTGGTGTGATCCACACTGTATTTTAAAGTGGGATTGCTATTTGGAGAGATAGACGCATGTGTTAGGGTGCACAGTATAATGGAAATAGGGATGAGTAAATTCAAAAGGTACATTTGTCCTCATTATGGGAAGAGAAGTACATTGTAATGGAAAATGTGCACACTCTTGCGGAATCAAGCTGTCAGATGTATGTTCACTTGCCAAGGGTAGATTTCTCCATAATTGGGAACTTAAACCTCGTTCCACTGCTTTCTATCATTGATAACCAAACAAATGATCTATATTGCAAGGCTGAATGCAGCATGACGCCAGGGAACCTTAGGTGCTATTGATGTTATGTACGTTTGCGTATCCTTTCTTTTCTCTAAGAGGCAACAATAGTTTGATGCTTTGATTCTTTTCTTTTCTGACAGTGGAGAGCAGTGTGGTGGGTGCCGGAGGTCAAGTAGTGCAGAGCGAAATCACTGCTTTCAGGTTATACTGACAGACCGCCCATCCCTGGAGCTGAGTGCAGCAAATGAGGAAGAAATGGCAGATTGGATGCTGTACCTTTGTCAGGCTGTCTCCAAAGGCGTGAGTTAACAGAACAGACCCACCTTTGTTTTCAAAGGCAAGAGTAACGGAGCACGCTACCTTGTCTGTAGTCCGTGAGTAATAGAACTGATCCCCCCTGGCTCCAAAAAGAAGTGCAAGAGAGCAACTCTCTACCCACCTAGAATACATGAGTAACAACTCCCCCCCTCTCCCCCCCCCCCCCTAAAAAAAAATAAGGCCCAGGTAATTAAGCAGATCATTCCAATAATGCCAACCGTGTCACATCAGTGTCCATTAACAATGTTCAGTAATGCTGCTCTACCAGTAATTTCAGTGTAACAATAGAAGTTGCTGTGATAATTTGTTGAATTACAGCCCAGTCACGGTGCAAATGCATCTCTAGTGGCCATGTATACATCATTTGTGGTTAACAATATACCCACTTTTTCAGCACCAACTCACACATGCAGCTATATTGTATGGTTCTTTTATAGATTCAGCCAAATTTTCATTGCTCAACCATCTAGTGAACCAGAAAACGACATCAAAATTTAGAAAACCTCCCTGTGAGGACATCCTTCATGAGTGAATGCTTGACTTTGGCCCTCCGTTTGGCATGATAAATTCTGACAGTTCCCCTCCAGGAATCACGTTCAGATGTGTTTATCAATCATCGTGGTTATTCCAGACGGGCATGGTATGATTTGGTTTTCCAACAAACACAGCGATTTTCATAAGTGTGGGCTTAACGTCCTTTTCTTCTTTTCAATTTTTCTTTATGATGACAGCATCAACATCCAACAACATAATAGTGCATGGACTGTCACAACATGGTACATGCAGGTGCTACTGAGCGTCCGTAATCTCGCCTATGCTAAATCTATGGAAGACTCAATGCAGCATAGAAGGATGAAGCTCTTTTTATGGAGGGGGTAAAGTGGAAGGAGACAGTGCTCGGGATGCCTACGTGTGGCCCAACAGCGCCAGTTTCAGGAAGCTCTCTAAGGGCAGCTCCACTTCTCTGGAAAGTATTATCGATACTTGTTATCAGTATTAAAGGATAGTCGGGCAGCACGAGGCCAGGTGGATAGTCTGTTACCAGACCTGGCATCTCATTCACCTGGAATCCGGGTGCAGCAGAAGTCTGGCCAGCTGAAGAGGCTTGCCGTAGACTCTATGTAAAATGTATAACGTACTAGGCGCAGTCTACCATAGGGTGACATCCACCCTGCCAACTCCCAGCAATACTTCCACTCTTTGTTGGTGATGCCCCACTTCCCCACATCTGCCTTCCAATCTGGTTGAGTGCCTGAAGGCTCCACAAGGGACTCCGTCTGTGTGATAGTGTAGAGTGTTGTCATTAAATGTCTGGGAGACTGGCCCGTAATGTGTCTCCAGGGCAGCACATGCTGTGGAGGTCCTTGGGAATATGGGATTAAATGATTTACAAAGTGCTTTCCAGAGCAGGTAAGTGCTTTACGTCCTCTTCTGTTTGACCCTCCCTGAAACATGGGCAAAGTACTTGTGAGATGCACCACTCGGGTTTGGGTGCTACTTTTGTCTTTTTTGTTGAAGCACTCCATGACCGAGCATGTGCCTTTGTGTTCATTGACTGCATCTGTCCGCTTTGTGGCTGTCTCTTTCCTGTTGCTTATTCCACCCTTCTCCTCCAGGTCCCCTTCCTTAGCACTGCTTGCACCCTCCTGCTATCCATATTGTTGCTTGCCCCCTCTAACTGTCCTTGTTGTTGCTTGCCCCTCCTACCCCCCATGATATTGCTTGCCTACTTCTGCTGCCCGTGTTGTTACTTGCCGCCACCCTCTGTTCTTGATACTTGCCCCGCCCACAGTCTGTGTTTTTGTTACTTACCCGCTCGCTGCCTTCCTCTCGCTATCTGTGTTGTTGCTTGGCCACTTCCAGCCCCGTGTTGTCGCTTGCCCCTTCCCGCTCCCTGGTGCTGTCCATGTTGTTGCTGGCCCCCTGCCACCCCTATGCTGTTGCTCGCCCTCTCTCGCCCCTGTGTTGTTGCTTGCGCAAAAGAACCGTAAGGCTGCTATCACTGGCTTTGTTAAAGGATTTTCTTTTCTTTTTTTTTTTTTTTTTTTTTTACTTTCACTCATGCAATCACATTGTCATTGCTTTCTCCCCAACCCCCCTTGTCATTTCTTGCCTCCTTCCACCTTCTATAACATCAAAAAGCACTATGATGCAGACAGTGCTGGTGGGATCATAGCGCATTTCCCCAACACTGACTGTGGTGCGCACCTTTCCTCCTTCTGTGATGCCTCATGCCAGTAATAAAAACAAGCATTTGCAATGCAATGGGTCTCGCATTTGCTCGAGTTAGAGCTATTAGCGTTGTAAACTCCTAAGTGGACTTTTCTTGCCACATAAAATGAAAAGTGATAGTTTCATGTAAGCGAGCCGATTCGAAACACCAAGCCATGAGCGTTAAGGAGACACACACAAGGAACAAGCATCTGCAATGCAATCGGTGTCGCGTTTTCTTGAGTTAGAGCTATTAGCGTTGTAAACTAGAGGACGTGTAGCAATGCTTATGTGCAGCAGCGGCTGCCGCAAATCTCAAGGGGAGGTCGGGCAGGATTGGGATGGGGGAAATTTACAATTTAAAAAAAAAAAAGATACAAGTGCAATTGCCGTATGGAAAACCCAGTGTGATCGTGGTGCATAGGAAATGAAAAAGATAAAGTAGTCCAGAAACCATGCTGAAAACATGGAGCCTCGTATGTTTTCAATAGCTGGCCAGTGCGCTTGAGGAGGGCTAAACATCAGAAAAGACATGACGTATGCATGCCTTTCACTAATGAAATCATGCACATTTTAAAAGCAAAGCCCACAAACCAACAAAAGTGACTGGGGTGACATGGGCATGGGTGAAAGCCCACAGAGAGATTACCCTGTACCTCAACTCATTCTGACTACAAATGCATCCTTGAGAGGTTGGGTGAATACATCTTAAAAACTTCACAGTGCAGGATCTTGGGATCACACATGTGCCATGCACATCAATTATCTGGAGGTTCAAGCGGTATTTCAAGCGATCAAAGCCTTCCTACTTCACATCACACACAAAATTGTCCTTGTCCAGATGAACAATATAACAGCGATATATTATCTACAAAAACATAGGAGGGGAACAGTCATTCCAGTTATCACAACTGACACAAACAATATGGAAATGGGCTCATCACCACCACATTCACGTACTGGCACAGTATCTCACGGGGACGGCCGAGTTTGCAGACCTTCTCAGCAGGATGCATCAACAAGTCCACGAATGGGAACTCCATCCACAAGTCCTTCATATATGCTTCCAAAAGTGGGTAAATCCTCAAATAGATTTTTTTGGCACAGCAGAAAATGCAAAATGCCCAAACTTTGCGTCCAGGTGTCCTCACCCTCTGTCCAAGGGCAGTGCTCTATGGATGAACTGGTCAGGGATATATGCTTACGCTTTTCCACCTCTACCACTCACACCGTTTCTGGTTTGCAAACTCAAATAGACATCACTAACTATGATACTAGAAGCACCCACATGGGCATGTCAACTTTGGTTCACAACACTTCTAGACCTCTCGCAAGTTCCTCACAAGACGCTCCCCAACAGGCCGGAACTTCTCACTCCGGACAATGGACAGATCAGGCACCCAAACCCCAAATTGCTCAATTTAGCGACATGGCTCCTGAAGTCATAGAATTTGTGTATCTCAAATTACCTCCTGAATGTATGGAAATTTTAAAGGATGCACAAAGACTGACAACCAGGGCGTGTTATGCTGCAAAATGGAAACGTTTTGTTTGCTACTGCCAGTCCAACCATGATCCAACTAAACTGTCTGTCCAGGAAACTATTTGCTACTTGCTACCTTTGCAGCAAGCCCAATTAGCTTACACTTCAATCAATTACATCTTGCAGCTATAGCTGCATATTTACAAAACAGGGAACATATCTCATTGTTCAGAAACCCTGTAATTAACACTTTCATGGAAGGACTTAAATGGGTAATTCCACGCAGACTTCCACCTGTTCCATCATGGAATCTCAACATTGCAATCATTACGCTCATGTGCCCTCCACTTGAACCACTTCACTCATGTCCTGGTCAATTCCTTTCATGGAAAGTAGATTTTCTAATTGTGGTCACATCACTTAGATGTGTCATTGAGCTCCAGGAATTAACTCTAGGAGAACCTTTCTTTCAAATAAATAAAAATAAGGTGGTCCTTCACACAAATCCAAGGTTCCTACCAAAAGTGGCTTCTCAACCTCACATCAGACCATTGATTTGCCAATCTTCTTCCCAAAACCTGATATAGTAGCATAACGGTTACTCCACACTTTAGATGTAAAGAGAGCACTCATTGACAGAACAAATGAATTTAGAAAAAACACAACATTTTTGTAGCTTTGGCGTTGCCTTACAAGGGCAATCCAATCTCAAAGAATGGTATAGCTAAATGGATTGTTAAATGCATACAAACATGTGATGTTAAGGCAAAAAGACAAACTAGGAGACATTCCACTAGGAAAAAGGTGCTATTAAGGCATTTTTGCGAAATATTCCTTTAGCTGACCTATGCAGAGCAGCTTCTCGGGCTACACCACACACATTCACAAAACATTATTTTGTGGATATACAAGCTCGACAGCAAGCAAATGTAGGACAAGCTGTCCTAAGAACACTTTTCTAGACAACTCCAACTCCCACAGGCTAGCCACCGCTTTTTGGAGGGACTGCTCTATAGTCTATGCAAAGCATGTGTATCTACAGCACCACATGCCATTGAACAGAAAATGTTACTTACCCAGTAGATATCTGTTTGTGGCATGTAGTGCTGTAGATTCACATGCACCTGCCCTCCTCCCCGGACACCTGTGGCCGTTGCAGGTGCTCTATATTTGTATATGTTCGATGGCATGTGTAGCTGCAGATACACATGCTGTGCACAGTCTGCCGTCTGGTGTTGGGCTCGGAGTGTTACAAGTTGTTTTTCTTCGAAGAAGTCTTTTCGAGTCGACTCCATCTTAGATTGGTTTTTTTTCCGCCATCGGGTTCGGACGTGTTCCTTTTCGCTCCGTGTTTCGGGTCGGAAAGTTAGTTAGAATCTCGGAAAAAAACGTCGGTATTGTTTGCGTTCGGTATCGGGTTAGTTAGAACAAATCGACACCGAATTTTGAAGAGCTCCGGTGGCCCTTCGGGGTTTTTTCGATCCCCTGTCGGGGCCTGGTCGGCCCGGCCACGTGCGACTTCAAGGCTCATGGTACGGACCCCATTCCGCTTCTGCCCAAAATGCCATCACAAGTATCCGTATACGGATCACCATCTGGTCTGTAACTTGTGCTTGCTCCCGAGCACAAGGAGGATACTTGTGAAGCCTGTCGAGCGTTTCGGTCGAGGAAGTCGCTGAGAGACCGGAGAGCCAGGAGACTACAAATGGCGTCCACGCTGACAGGTCAAGATCGTTTCGAGGAGGAAGAAGAAGCTTTCTCTGTCCGCGAGTCGGATTCAGAAGAACTCGACGCCGAAGAAACAACCAAAACCGTGAGTAAGACGTCGAAAATCAAGACTCACGAGAAGTCTACAAAAGCCCAGGGGACGCCACCGCCAACAGGCCATGGCTTAACCCGAAAAATAGGTGACCCATCCAAGGCACCGAAAAAGGGCATGCTGGTGTCGAAGTCATCCGACTCCGGTCGAGATACCGCCACACAGCAACCTCGGAGCCGAGACAGCGGCTCCGAAACTTCGGCACAGAGACAGCGGCACCGAAGAATTTCGGCACCGAGACACCACGCCGAAAACAAAGAAGGTTTCTTCGGAGCCTAAAAAGACTTCCGAAAAGGTTTCGGTTCCGAAACAGCCAGCCTCGGAGCCGAAAACTAGTTCCTATACAGAGGAACAAGGATTAACCTCCCAATTACATAGATTTGGAGAGGAGCTTCAATCTGTAGAGCCTGACTACACACAAAGAAGGCTTCATATTCATGAGGACACAGGGAAGATAACCACTCTTCCCCCCAATCAAAATAAAAAGGAAACTTGCCTTTCAACAAAAGGACAAGCAACCACAGGCAAAGGTGGCAAAGAAAACAACCCCACCACCGTCTCCACCACCATCAATACATGCATCACCAGCAACAACTCCACCACTGATGCACTCACCAGCTCATACCACAATGAGTCAGGATGATCCCGATGCATGGGACCTCTACGATGCTCCAGTGTCTGACAATAGCCCAGACTCTTATCCTACAAAACCGTCACCACCTGAGGACAGTACATCCTATACACAGGTGGTCGCAAGGGCAGCCGAGCTTCACAATGTGTCCTTACATTCGGAGAAAAAATATAAGCCACCGCCCACTGATCCAATATATATTACAACACAACTAACACCAGACTCAGTAGTTGTGGGGGCAGCTCGTAAAAGAGCCAACTCTCATACCTCAGGCGACGCACCACCTCCAGACAAGGAGAGCCGCAAATTTGATGCTGCGGGAAAAAGGGTTGCAGCACAAGCAGCAAATCAGTGGCGTATCGCCAATTCACAAGCACTTTTGGCAAGATACGACAGGACTCATTGGGATGAAATGCAACATTTCATCGAACACTTACCCATGGAGTTCCAAAAAAGAGCGCAACAGGTGGTGGAAGAGGGACAAAGTATCTCAAATAATCAGATACGGTCTTCCATGGATGCAGCAGATACAGCTGCAAGGACAATAAACACTGCAGTCACAATACGAAGGCACGCATGGCTGCGCACTTCTGGGTTCAAACCGGAAATCCAGCAGGCTGTGCTCAATATGCCGTTTAATGAACAGCAATTGTTTGGGCCGGAGGTAGACACTGCCATCGAAAAACTCAAGAAGGACACCGATACAGCCAAAGCCATGGGCGCACTCTACTCCCCGCAGAGCAGAGGCACATTTCGGAAAACACCTTTTTAGGGGAGGGTTTCGAGGTCAACCCACAGAAACCACAACCTCACAAACAAGGCCTACCTACCAGGGTCAATATCAGAGGGGAGGTTTTCGGGGGCAATTTAGAGGGGGCCAATTCCCAAAAAATCGAGGAAAATTCCAAGGCCCCAAAACCCCTCAAAATAAGCAGTGACTCACAAGTCACACACCCCCATCACATAACACCTGTGGGGGGAAGACTAAGCCAATTTTACAAACTTTGGGAGGAAATAACAACAGACACTTGGGTCTTAGCAATTATCCAGCATGGTTATTGCATAGAATTTCGCCAATTCCCTCCAAACGTCCCACCGAAAACACACAATATGTCAAAACAACATATAGATCTTCTAGGACTAGAAGTTCAAGCATTGCTACAAAAGGACGCAATACTAGATCTCAGAACACTAAATACCTACATAAAATCAGACCACTTTCACATGGTCACGTTACAAGACGTAATACCACTGCTCAAACAGCAAGGCTACATGACAACATTAGATCTAAAAGATGCGTATTTCCATATACCAATACATCCTTCACACAGGAAATACCTAAGGTTTGTATTCCAAGGAATACATTACCAATTCAAAGTGTTGCCATTCGGAATAACAACTGCGGCAAGAGTTTTTACAAAATGCCTGGCAGTAGTAGCTGCACATATCAGAAGGCAGCAAAAACATGTGTTCCCGTACTTAGACGACTGGTTAATCAAAGCCAACACGCTAAAACAGTGTTCACAGCACACAAAATATGTCATACAAACCCTTCACAGGCTAGGTTTCTCCATCAACTACGCGAAGTCACACCTTTTGCCGTGTCAAACGCAGCAATACTTAGGAGCGACAATCAACACAGCAAAAGGGATTGCCACTCCAAGTCCACAACGGGTTCAAACATTTCACAAAGTAATACAGGCCATGTATCCAACACAAAAGATACAAGTCAGAATGGTAATGAAACTACTAGGCATGATGTCTTCATGCATAGCCATTGTCCCAAACGCAAGATTGCACATGCGGCCCTTACAACAGTGCCTAGCATCACAATGGTCACAAGCACAGGGTCAACTTCTAGATCTGGTGTTGATAGACCGCCAAACATACATCTCGCTTCTATGGTGGAACAGTACAAATTTAAACCGAGGGCGGCCTTTCCAAGACCCAGTGCCACAATACGTCATAACAACAGATGCTTCCATGACAGGGTGGGGAGCACACCTCAATCAACACAGCATCCAAGGACAATGGGACATACATCAGAGACAGTTTCACATAAATCACTTGGAAATGTTAGCAGTATTTCTAGCGCTGAAAGCATTTCAACCCATAATAACCCAAAAATACATTCTTGTCAAAACAGACAACATGACAACAATGTATTATCTAAACAAACAAGGAGGGACACACTCAACACAGTTGTGCCTCCTAACACAGAAAATATGGCATTGGGCGATTCACAACCACATTCGCCTAATAGCACAATTTATTCCAGGGATTCAGAACCAGTTGGCAGACAATCTCTCTCGAGATCACCAACAAACCCACGAATGGGAAATTCACCCCCAAATACTAAACAATTACTTTCAAATTTGGGGAACACCTCAAATAGATCTATTTGCAACAAAGGAAAACTCAAAATGCCAAAACTTCGCATCCAGGTACCCACAAGATCAATCCCAAGGCAATGCTCTATGGATGAACTGGTCAGGGATCTTTGCATACGCTTTTCCCCCTCTCCCTCTCCTTCCATATGTAGTAAACAGGTTGAGTCAAAACAAACTCAAACTCATACTAATAGCACCAACATGGGCAAGGCAACCTTGGTACACGACACTACTAGACCTGTCAGTAGTACCTCATGTCAAACTACCCAACAAACCAGATCTGTTAACACAACACAAACAACAGATCAGACATCCAAATCCAGCATCTTTGAATCTAGCAATTTGGCTCCTGAAATCCTAGAATTCGGACACTTGCACCTCACACAAGAATGTATGGAGGTCATAAAACAAGCTAGGAAACCTACCACTAGACACTGCTACGCAAACAAGTGGAAAAGATTTGTGTATTACTGCCAGAATAATCAAATTCAGCCATTAACCGCATCTCCAAAAGATATAGTTGGATATTTACTACATTTGCAAAAATCAAATCTAGCTTTCTCTTCCATAAAAATACATCTCACCGCAATATCAGCTTACCTACAAATTACTCATTCAACTTCACTATTTAGAATACCAGTCATTAAAGCGTTTATGGAAGGCTTAAAGAGAATCATACCACCAAGAACACCACCTGTTCCTTCATGGAACCTCAACATTGTCTTAACAAGACTCATGGGTCCACCTTTCGAGCCCATGCATTCTTGTGAAATGCAATACTTAACGTGGAAAGTTGCATTTTTGATTGCCATCACATCTCTAAGAAGAGTGAGCGAGATTCAAGCAATTACCATACAAGAACCATCTATTCAGATACATAAAAATAAAGTAGTTCTAAGAACAAATCCTAAATTTTTACCAAAGGTTATCTCACCGTTCCACTTAAATCAAACAGTAGAATTACCAGTGTTCTTCCCACAACCAGATTCTGTAGGTGAAAGAGCACTACATACATTAGACATCAAAAGAGCACTAATGTACTACATTGACAGAACAAAACTAATTAGAAAAACAAAACAACTATTTATTGCCTTTCAAAAACCTCATACAGGAAATCCAATTTCAAAACAAGGCATTGCTAGGTGGATAGTTAAGTGTATTCAAACCTGCTATCTTAAAGCAAAGAGAGAGCTGCCTATTACACCAAAGGCACACTCAACCAGAAAAAAAGGGGCTACCATGGCCTTTCTAGGAAATATTCCAATGAACGAAATATGTAAGGCAGCAACATGGTCTACGCCTCATACATTTACCAAGCACTACTGTGTAGATGTGTTAACTGCACAACACGCCACAGTAGGTCAGGCTGTACTAAGAACATTATTTCAAACTACTTCAACTCCTACAGGCTGAACCACCGCTTTTGGGTAAATAACTGCTTACTAGTCGGTGCACAGCATGTGCACAGCATGTGTATCTGCAGCTACACATGCCATCGAATCGGAAAATTTCACTTACCCAGTGTACATCTGTTCGTGGCATGAGTCGCTGCAGATTCACATGCGCCCACCCGCCTCCCCGGGAGCCTGTAGCCGCTTAGAAGTAGATCTTCAACATTTGTACATTTGTAAATATATTACTTTAACCTTTATTATGTACATACGTATTCATTCCATTGCATGGGCACTATTACTAACATACACAACTCCTACCTCACTCTCTGCGGGGAAAACAATCTAAGATGGAGTCGACGCCCATGCGCAATGGAATCGAAGTGGGAGGAGTCCCTCGGTCTCGTGACTCAAAAAGACTTCTTCGAAGAAAAACAACTTGTAACACTCCGAGCCCAACACCAGACGGCGGACTGTGCACAGCATGTGAATCTGCAGCGACTCATGCCACGAACAGATGTACACTGGGTAAGTGACATTTTCCATTTTGTACAATTGCATGGGCATCTCTTTCTCTTTACTTCCTTCTCATTCCTCTCTCTCACCTGCCTATGGGAAAAACAATCTAACAAAGGACTCGATGCCCCTGCGCAGGATCACCGAGAGGGAGGAATCACCAGATTCCCATGAATAAAAAAAAACTTCTTCGAAGAAAAACACTCCGGATCCAACACTGGATGGCGGGATAATGCAAAGCTTGTGAATCTACAGCACTACATGCCAAAAACAGATGTCTACTGGGTAAGTAACATTTTCCTTTTCCTGCCAGAAGCTCTCTTCTATGCCATCCATTTGGCTTTGCCAATGCTTGTTACAGCATGCACCAGTGAAGGAAATTGCAATGCCAGGCTTACAGCCTAGAAGCAGATACAGTCGGAAAGGCTTCTCACAAAACAGATGGAGGGAAGTGTGTTAAAGCAAGCAAAGAACACTCCACTCAGAGACCACATCCATTTAAGGATGAGTGATCACTGATGCTGCATGTGAACTAAATGAAACGAAGGCAGAGGTTGAAACACTGAAATTTGTTGGGCTGAAATGAAAGTGAGAGTTCTGTAGGTACTGTTCCTTGTCAGAAGATGATAACCTCCACCAACAAAAAATTATAACCACCTTACTGAAAGCAGCAGAAGTAGTAGTCCCATCAGCAGAAACAATCGTACATTCAGACTAGGAAGCATTAGGGCTGAGGGTGGGTCAGCAACCATCTGCTCCTGCAAGGAGGCCCTGCACAAAACAGCGTCCTCCTTATAGCATATCATCTCGCAGAGCGAACCAAGGACATTCAAAACTACCTAATGTTGTGGTGAAACATGTTGCAGACTTACCTTCAAAAGCTGCAGAAAACATAGTGGAGCCGATTCCTTGATCTCTAAAGGAAAATTGACACACTCTTGTTCCTGTATTGGACATGCCAAAGGTTGTACCCCCAAAAAAGCAAACCTGAATCTCTTTGACAAATTCAGGATTTTAGCCCTTTGCCAGATGCTTCCTCAGTTCCAGCAAAATAAACTATGCATGCTTATTGTATGTTCTAGCTATCTGTCTATCTATCTATCTATCGGTTGGTCGGTCTATCTATCGGTCGGTCTATCTATCGGTCTGTCTATATCCCCCAGTGACTGTCAAAACTGGGTAGTTATAGTTATGATCATATTTCCATGGGAAAGACCTTTGTTGCTTTCCTTATAATTTTGGAGCTGTTTGACAAATGTTCTGAAAACTTTCCAAACAAGAGTCTTGTTTACCTCAGCACCTTCCTGGAAAGTTCTGGAATGATCTGCAAGGCTGAGGCCAAGAGAAAGCGGAGAGGGGCTCAAAACGTGTTTTCCTCATTGATTTTATAATTGGAAAATTGAACATCAATGCCTCAACCTGCTGATCAGAATTGCACCAAATTTAACAGAAAGCTAGATCTTGGTACACAAAGTGTGCTTTTCATGATTTGGTGTAATGATGCTTAATAGTTTTTGAGCAACTTACCTGAAAATGTTTGTGTATTTCACGCCGCAGAGCCAGTCGATCTCAAGATAAGATCTGATTGACTGTCACCACATCAACAATGATGTGGCATCAGCGATCTTAATACTTGGGACTCAATCCCCAGTCCTGGGAAAAAAGTTAAGAAAATGTAAGTGGCAATATAGGGTTACCCTGCTCCTCTAGGTCTTGTGAGGGGTCCAACCCTGGGCCATAAGCGTTTTTACATTTTACCTCAAATTCACGTGGATATGTGAATCCAAGCTAAAGTAATAAAACAAAATCAAATTTTTTTTACCACTCTGGGCTGGGGTGAGGCACATTTGCTGATTTAAGGGAGGGGTGCATGTGTCTCTCACCCCCCCCCCCCCCCGGCCTGTAGAAGGCCCAGAGGACCCAATCACCGGGGTTGAAGGCAAATTACAGGGGAGGGGGTCCCACCCAAGCCTCACTGAGGTCCGTGAACCCTGGCCAGTTCAACATTAAAAGGGAGGGGTGAACAGCCCCCTTCAAGAGCCTCAAAAAGACCTGTGACCCCCACCTTCTTGGCTGAAAATATTTTAAAGAGGTGAGGTACGTAGCTGCATGCTAAATGAGCTGCAGGAGCCATTCATTCATTATTCACTGTTTCTTGCTAGGGGCACCCTTTAATGCCGTGAGAGGGCTTTTTAAACCTTTTGTAGAGTCTGGTGGTGTCCCTAGCAGAGGCAGGGGAGCCACCAAGCCTTTTTTAATGCAGTGAAGGGCTGCAGGGAGTGAAGCAGCCCCCCAACTACATTAAACAAATGTAAGTCTCCTGTGTCATTATATTCATGCCCTAGGAGAGCTTCTCATATTGTTTTAAAGCATTCCTAGCTGGTGCTCTATTCTCCAACTGGAGCGCAGAGCCCTCTTGTGGCTGATTCTTTTGTTGCATTTTGTAGCTTGAAAAATGTTTAAAAATATATATTTTTAAACTAAAGCTTTATTAAAATGTTTAATGACAATCACTCTTAATAAACATTGAACATTTTAAAAATGTGGTGTTCTGACCCTTAAACTCACTTAGTAGCTCTGCCTTAATTAAAATACCTCGCTTTATATTCAACCGTGCACATCTATGGAGATTTGGGCACCAGACTCTGCATCCAAACCCCTGCTGCGCACTTGTTATATGCACTGCATGCCAAGCACAGCCAAAGGCCTTGCGTGCCATGTTATTGCCTGCCTGCAAGGAGTTGGATGCAAGGCTTGGATGTGCGTGGTGTGGGATTAGGGTTCCTATGTTTAAGCAATCTTAATGTACGTTTAAAAAAGAAGCCCTAGAAATTCACTGGAAAAAATCTTAGGTAAAGGGATGATGTTGGGTAAAACATAACATTTTAAGCTAACTAAACCACTGAAATTCACAAGCTGTAGTTGTCTGAGGGAACTAGAACTCATGCCCTAAAGTAACTATAACTCGCATTAGATTCTCAAGGCATAGTCTGTAGAATATCTGAGAATGGCAGAAATGGTGTATTAGTTAGGATATCAAAGTAGAGTAAGAAGGCTATGCCAAGTCTGGATTGTAGAGGAAAGTGTTTGTTGTTGTGGTGTTTTTAAACATTTCAATATATGTCTTTGGGGAATCCTGATCAGCTGTCAGACGATGAACTTTCCTGACCCTGGAAAGTTTAATCAACATAATTTTTAATGTAAGGTCAACCACATCATGGGCAGAATTTAGTTATGGTGAGGTCGCTAATTTGATCTAAATTTTGGCTTTATTGTTTGATTCTATTTTTGTACACTGTAATTAGGATGTTTTAATCAACCAAATTATAAAAGAAAATGCCTGCTAACCATGGTTTCAGCGCCTATGCTTGTGGCCCCTAAAAGAGACATATCTGTGTCCAAGGACTGCTTGATATAGATGCAGCATTCCAAATTCACCTGGAAACTAGAAGTCTACTGTGATTGTTAGCAACTGTTGATTTCGATCAACAATCTCCTTTTGAGTATAGCAGCTGAAGGTACACAAATCCTTTTCAAAGCCTTTATGGAGAACAACCAAATCTGAAGCAAACATAGCTATTGTAGTGTGTCAATTAAACATATGTATTATTATTATACATATAAATGTGTAAATATCTTCTCTAGCGTGTAGTCATCTTAAACATTACATGTACAGTACTGTCACTGTTCATCTTACCAAACTCCTACAACCGTGATTACCTCTGTGTTATTAATGACATTTTGTATGGTATGGGTTTATGTATAACAGTTCTAGTAAAAATGCTTCATCAACAAATAAAGTAGAAAATACAAAAAGCAACTCTCTGTAAGGTGCTTAACAATTCTAAGGGCATACCACACTAATGGTAAAGAAATTACATCTTTTTTCATAGGATAGAGTTAAAGTAATCTTACAGAGTCGCCACATGAAACTATATAGTGCTTTTCATGATTCTTTAGTGTCTGGAAGGCTTGGGAGCCAGTTTAGATACCAAGAAACCTACTCAGTAGTGCTTCCATGTTTGCCATTTACACCCAGCCAATACTATTTGCTGCTGTATGCACTGCCTTTGAATACATAACGTGTCTGATTCATGAAACAAAAGTCACAAAGTATTACTTCTTGACTTCTGTAATTGGATCATGTGTGACCTGTACGCCTTGCCCCAGTGATAAGAGGTGAACAAGTTGTTAGCAGATTTCACATCAAGGCCACACAATTATCTGAAGTTAGCACAAACCTAAGTGATTGCCTTCATCTTCATAAGACGTTATAAAGAGTGCTTTTTCCTAATACATCCTCATTGCTGATATCAGGTAGTTTTGTGCCTACGATTTTCATGTAATTGTCGAGACAATCACTAGAAGGCAAGATAGTGCTCAGCGTGTGGGTGTCAAGCTGTCAAAGTATTGTTAATGGTATAGGTAGGTTATATTTACTTCTGCCTCTTTTATCTTTAGTGTCATAAGACACAGAGTAATTTTGTGAAATTTAGGAAAGTGTTTAGTAAGGCATGCAACTGTCTTGGAGAATTCTGAATGCGCCAGGACTGTGTGATCCCTGGCCGCAGATAATTACCTCCATTGAGATGTGATAGAGCCACATCCTCTACAGCTGTTCTGAAGCCAGCTTCTGGAGCGAAGGCCTTTTCCTTTGCACAGCTGGTAACATGTCATCTTGATGCAAGTCTTGGAGAGTTGGTAATGTAGAAGCCTAGACACTTGGCATATTTCTTGAGTCAAGGAATGAAACAATATAGATTTTTAGGTCAGCGCCTACCAAACAGTGCAGCTGTCTGTTTGCTAACGACATCTTGGGGGCATTCAGAAAATTTCCCTTGGAATGCATTCCGCCCGTTTCTTACCATTGACTTCTTGGTTTGTAAATCACATTTTCTTGCAGTCTTTGTTTTGGGCTCTCCAACTTGAGTTTGGCTTTTCCCTTGCCCAAACCTTATTTATAGTGTCCTTTGAGTGCTCTCTGTAAACAGGCCTGTATATCTTGTTCTTATCTTGTCACGTGTACTGTGCATTCAAAGACAGAGGTCAAATGCCAGGCTTTGTAGGGAACTTTGTATTTACTTTTCTTTCTCTGACTCAAAGTGAGAGGCGTTATACAACAATCATGCTGGCTGCTGGGGTAATTCTGAAGGGTGGTGGAAACAAATATTTTAATACCATCAAAACAAATCCATACGCTACGTGATGACATTTCCATACATTATAGTTTGTGCGCTGGATACCGTTAGTAGTAAAACTGTATATCTGTGCAAATGTAATGGTCATTTCAATTGAAGATGTGTTGTATGTAATAGGAGTGTGCTGTTACACCATGCATACTCCAGTTTACCCCACTCTACTCTGGACCAGTCATGCTATGTCACTCCCCTCTACGCCACTCCACACTGTCATTACAGTCTACTCTGCACCATTCCACATTACGCCACTTCAGTCTACACCGTTCTACACTGCATTACTAGGCCAATGCATTCTACCCCACTCTACAATGAACCACTGCACTCTTTGCTGCTACACTCTGCGACACTTCAGCCTACTCCACAACCCTGCACGCTATTCCAGTGCACTCTACTTTGTACCGCTCTACTTTACACCAGTGCACTCTATGCTATCCACTTTACACCACTCTAATCTACTCTGAACTCGATGCCACTGCACTCTACCCTGCACCACACCACTCTACCATGCGCCATTCCACTGTTCGCCACTTCATTTTACTCTGAAACAATCTACTGTCCGCCACTCCCCGTCACTGTAATCTATACTGCACCACTTCACTCTGAGCCATTCTATTCTATGCCACACATTTCACTCACATCTGTGGAACCCTACAACTCTGCCTGGAATGCAGTTCAGATGCAGTAGTTTGACTGGTCCTATGGACCAGGATTCTACTGTAGCATTATTTATACAATGACTGATCTGAATGTCCTGCAAATGATTTACAAGATGTTAGTTATGACTCTGAAAAGCAATCCCTTCTTCTGCTTTATCCTTCCAGAACCCTGTATTATTTAAAAGAAGCATTTGGTTCAGTGGCTCGGCGCTATATAGATCTGCTAATCCAGGTGAAAAGCATAAGTGCTCCTTTTAGGAGTCGCTTATCAGACAAACAACCTAAGTGGAACTTCTAGAATGGTTCATTTTACCACACCCACAAATTTGGCTCCATCATCGTTGCTGATTTTTTTACCTCCATGCTCCCCCCTAGCTGTAGTCTTAGTAAACATACACAAGGCTTTTTGGTGTTTCTTTGTTTTATCTTTGTGCATAGATGTCCTTCTGTAATGGTGGTATCTACTCTCTGCCTACTTGCAGGTGATTCCACCGGGTGTGGTGCCTATCCCATGCATCCCCTGCTGCCTTGTGGTGACGGATGACAAAGTCTTCACATGCCATGAGGACTGCCAAACATTCTTTTTCCGCTCTTTGGGCAAAGCTGAGCTGCCAGACGTAGAATCTGTTTCCACCGAACCGGGGAAGGAATATTGCATTGTGGTGAGTGGTGGCTGTGATATGTAGTTTGCTTCCAGGGGACATCAACTTTCTGTTCACTTAACTTGTTAATCTTTGTCTTTGAATTCCTCTTGATTCCAGGAGGCCATTTCCTCCTTACCTAGGGTAATATCTCCGTAAACTTGGTCCCAAAAAAGAAGGCTACACGTGTCCGACTTAGTCTGATAAATTGAGATTCTTTGTGAGATTCTCCTCTCCGAACATTGCCTTTTTACAGGAGTACCATACACTCTGTCAGTGCTTATGGTGATATGCGCACAGGGCCCCCAACAGAAACTTCCACATATGCCAGACACCTTTACATGAGTCCCACATCAATACCTGCCCTTGTAAGCATCTCCTACATAATTCCTACCCTTCTTCCCGCACACATACCTTCCCCTTCCGAGAATCTCCTACGCATCTTGGAGTCTTAGAGTCCCTCGAATACCATTTTCC
This sequence comes from Pleurodeles waltl, assembly GCF_031143425.1. Lineage (NCBI taxonomy): Eukaryota > Metazoa > Chordata > Amphibia > Caudata > Salamandridae > Pleurodeles > Pleurodeles waltl. The sequence continues at coordinate 1,064,113,242 of NC_090445.1, forward strand.
ATGCTAAGCTCATTAAGAGAAACTGTTAGACATACAAAAATCCCATTATATCTCCAACACATACAACTCCCTCACAAGTGTCCACTACCCTCTCTCTACCCACTGTGCATTTGTAATCCCCCTAAAGAAACCTGGTCCCTTTTAAGAAGTTTTCTTGTATACTTCAGCCCCTCTTAGGTGAGTCTCCAATGTATAAATAGCCCCTTATGGGAGTCTTTTATTCAAGCTAACTTTCTCACTCATCGCTTATGATAGTTTCCAACACATAGTCAATCTTTAGGAGAGTAGCTTACACCACCGGCCAGTTACGTACTGTAACTGGCCCTAGTTTGCAACTCCTATGCAAGAATCCTGTAACCCCCACGTGAAAATTTGTTGTTTTTAGATTAACTATATGTACATTTATCTTGCACAGACATCCTGAAAATGTGTGACTCTGATCATTTTGTATGTGCTTATATTAGAAACCCCTGACCTAGACTTCTCTGCCCCCCCACTCCCCTTATGATAGTTCCTTACACCAACTGCCTCAGCATTGCTAGCCCACCCTGCTGAGCCTTGGCCTCTTTAGCAGACCCCCATGCAAATATTGCATTTTTAGTCACTTTCAAATGCACGCCATTTACTCCCTCTGTTACACATCTCACCCCATGAGAAACCTGTCATCCCAAGAGTCCCTTCCACATGCCTTAACCGCACACATGAGCCCCTAACTCTTACACTACTTTGCAGAAGTGTTAAACATATACACCACTCCAGAGGAGTTCCTTTAGTAAATCTGCGTCCACAACAGTACATTACATTTAGATAGCTTAGACAGATAGATAGATAGAGAGATACTCCGATAGATCAGTTCAGATAGACCAGTTCAGATAGATGTGGATAGTACAGATAGTTTCAGATAGCTAATTTCAGATAGCTCGCCCACGTTAGCTGCCTTCAAATACCTCAACCCACTCAAAGCCCTTAACATGCATCTCCTGCAATTTCCAGAAAAATCCTAGCTCCTCCTTTGAGGGTCTTCTACATATGCAAGGTCCTGGAATCTTTCTTAATCCCTAAACATGCAACATTTATAGTGCTCATTACATACAGTCAAAGCTACAAGATTGACTTCTATATCATCCCCTGGCATCCCTTAGCATACCTACCTCCCTAGGAGTCCTTTCACCAACTTAACCCCCTGTTCATAGTTTCTACAGGCGCAAGATCTCAGCACGAGTCCACCAAAAGTTTTTGTCTTATTGATGACAATGTTGTAAACATAAAGGCCCCTTCATAGACACGGCTGCTCATGAGGGTCTCTCGATAATACTAGTGCATCCTAAACCCTCATAATCATTGTCACACCACAGTGGTGGCTGTTCCAAAGAAAGGAACATTGCTTTAAGTTTTTGACCCCAACTGTATGTCTTTATTATTTTGTGTGCAGGGCTTTTCCCAGGAACAGAAGCACTTCTTGCCACCTTGGATCTTGTATTTTAGTTGTGTTGCAGAACTGGAACGATTCCTCTCAGCACTGGGGACAGTGTGGAAATCTCTCTACCAGGTATGTTACGTCTCATAATCATGGTTCATGCACTGGCTTGAAGAGTGGTACACTACCAGGATACATAAAAACAATACTAGAACACCTGCCATTCTCCTAGCTATTTCATTTAATAACTGCCTGGAATAAGGTGCAACCGGATATGCATGTCCTCTATATTACCACTGGAATAAATGAGACCAGAGTCATTTATGTGCATTCTCCCTCGAGTCTTTCACTCGCCTCAAGGCACATTTGTATACTTTTTACCTCCTACAACCACTGCCTTAAATGAAGATCATATTGTAGAAATAAAGGCTGCATCAAAGTGTTTTTAATGTGGTCTTCTGAATGTTTGAGCTAATGTTGTGTTGGTTGTGTTGCTCTGCCTAAGCTTTGCTTTTTGGTGCGTGTAAGGGAGGCTTGCACTTCAACTGCACCTTTCCCTCTTGATCATGTAGTTCACCACTGATATTCATGCTCTGATAAAGGCTTCTAGCTGCAGATTCCTTACCTTTAAATTTTCCCCAGGCGTCACAATGGATCTGGAAGATTTTCTTGAGCAGTACCCCTGCGCCCCAGTAGGTGGCATTGATTGGCTCTGTCTCTGTTGTCAGCCTCATCTACGCCGGAAATGATGTTGCGGTTCCTATACAGGTGCCACACAGATGCACAGACATCAGTTCTTTTGTTTTTGCACCAGTCAGTGCTAATCCGAAGAGAGCTATCACTTGTTTGCTTTTTGACTGGTGTTTTTCAACTTTTTGTCCATTTTTTTTTTAGATCACTCCTGGTTTGTCGAGGGATGTTGTCTATGAAGACTGGTTTCAAGCCCTGCGGTTCCTGTCGCTGGGTGATGTCCATGACGGATCCGCACCTCAAGTGTTTGTGGTGTCTGGAGCGTGCCCACAGCCCGAAGTCATGCTCAGAGTGCCAGGCCATGCATCCAAAGGCTTTGAGGGAGCAGTCCCTAAAGTTGATGGAGGCTCGGCACGTGACTCCAAGCAGGTTGAGGTCTTGATCATGAGTAATGTCCCGGGACCAGTGACGGAGTCTGTAGTTGTTGTCGCCCAACTGAAAGTCCTTGGGGAAATCTGGTTAGTCAAGACACAAAAAAAAAAGTAAGAAGTCGATTTGCTCTTTGACTTCATCTTGTCCGTCGGCTGACATGACGACGAAGCGCCATCATTCTAGGCTTTGTTCTTCAGAACTGGCACCTGGGACAACTCTGCGCCTCCCCATATTTCCAGGAGCAATCCCTGCCCAACTGAAAGAATTTTAATGAAGCAATAGGTCTAATTTTGGGCAGTCCGACCCTGCTGGAGCGATTTCGGTCTTCGTGGGTTTGGTCTAGTGCCCATCCTGTTCGGCAGCTTTGGCCTTGGCACCAGTGAGCTCTCAGGGATTCAGTTCTGGATCTGGACTGGCGCTGGTTGTCCTTCCCCCAGCACCAATCCTGATGCAGATGCTTTCTGTGCCATTTCCATTGTCATCCCGATTTGGAACTGAATGGGCGTCTCCTGATGCCGGCAGGAGCTTTGCCTCCTCGTTTTGATCCTGAGTTCTGTTCTGCTGGGCTGGGCCTCGGTGTAGAATGGGAGGGGCTGTTGGCCCCTTTAGAATACCAGCCATACAGAGAAGAAGTGGACTGGCATGAGGACTTGGGTGAAGCCAGTGGACTGGACACATCTCCAGATACTGTTATGCTTTCTTCTCCTGCCATGGCTACGGAGGAGGGAGCCTCTTAAGCTGTTGTGGTGAGTAAGCGGCTGAGGTCCTGGACATTCAGCTACCCTCAGTGCCTGTCAAGACTAATCTCTTGACAGAGGTGTTGCTACCGGGAGCTTCCACCTCCAAAACCCTGTTGTGTTCAGTAATGCCCTGACAGATGTCCTTTCGGGTACCTGGCCCAAAACTAACGCAGGGGCTCTTGTGAATATTGGATGATTGCCTGCTGCCATTCGCCCCACACCTGGGGCCCAAGTTTCCTGACGCAAAACCCCACCCCTGAGAGCTTGGTGGTCCAAGCCTCTACTTCCCATGGTGCGATCCCTTCTGCTCCCAGATAGGGAATCCAAGCAATTTGATTCCTTTCATTGCGGTCTGCGAGCATTGCATGTCTTTTAGACTGTTTTTCTCTTATGCTGTGGAATACGGTGCAAGTGCTGTCACAGGTCCCGGAGGGGGCCCTGGATGTACTCTTTCAGGCTGTTGCCGACCGGAGAGACGCAGCAAAATTCATGATCCGTTGCGGACAAGAAACCGCCTATTTGCTATGTAGAGCACTTTCTACTACAGTGACCCTGAGGCGCCATGCCCAACTCAGGACATTTGGCTTATCGGTGTATGTCCAAGCTTCCCTCATGGGCATGCCCTTCAATGGCCTCCGTCTGTTCGGAGACAAGGTAGACTCTGCGCTTGAGCGCTTCAAGAATTCTCATGCTAGGTACTGGCCTTGGGCAACTCAGCAGCTCTGCTTCCCTCCCCAAAATCTGCCTTTGCTCCTTTTGTGACTACAGAAGGGGCTACTAATCACGCCAATTCCTGTCCAGCCACCGTGCCGTGCATGCTACCCAACCTCTGTTTGGCCGAGGGCGCAGGTTCCACCAACCTTGTGGATCAGGTGGCAGCAGTCTGGTCAGCCCACCACTCCTGCAGCAGCCTCTAAAACCTCCTGGTCTGCCTCCACATCACCAAGGACACCCAGTTGGCGGCAGGATTCATCATCACCTGTCCCACGGGTAATCCATTACTTCAGACAGGTGGGTTTTGCAGATAGGTGTTACTCTCTCCCCTTTGAGATTATCTCTCCATCCATGCCACGATCCTCCAAACGGATGGCAGAGGATCATTTATCCCTTCTCCCCAAGGAAGTTGCGGCTCTTCTGACGTAGGGAGCCTTAGCGAGGGTTCTGGTGCCAGAAATAGGCTGTGGTTGCTATTCACGCTACTCTCTGGTCTCCAAAAAGGACAAGGGTCTTCGCCCTATCCTAGACCTACGAGCCATCAAGCTCTTCCTCAAGAAGAAGTTCAGTATGCTCATGTTGGCTCAGATATTGTCTGCCCAGGACCCAGGAGACTGGATGGTAGCGTTTGACTTCTAGAACGCTTATTTTCACATCCCAGTTCTGCCTGCCCACAGACGTTACTTGTTACTGGTCGGCCACAGGCACTTTTATTTCACTGTGCTCCCATTTGGCCTTACCAGTGCCCCTTGGGTGTTCACCAAGGTGATGGGGATGGTTGCAGCTCATCTGCGGAGATCAGTGGTATCAGCCTTCCCTGTCTCGACGACTGGCTGTTGAAGGCGATCTTGCCCCTGGTTGTTGTCTCCCTCCTCCGGACTACAGCCGAACTTCTGCATTCGCTGCAGGTGTTCACATAAAACACCACTGCCATGTGGTACTGCAACAAGCAGGGCTGTGTGGGGTTGTGGACCAGTTGTCAGGAGGCTTTGTGCCTCTGGACATGGCTGGAACAGCAGGGCAGATCTCTGGTGGTTCAACATCTGGTGGGCTTTCTGAACTCCATAGCGGACAAACTAAACTGAAAATGCCTAGTGAATCTCGAATTATGTCTCCTTCGGGAGGTGGTGCAAGGTCTCCTACAGCAGTGGGGAGAGCCTTAGTTAGATCTGTTCTTCTCCGCTGAGAACACGCAATGTCAGCAGTTTTGTGTGATGGAGTTTCCACGGCAGCAATCTCTCTGAGATGCTTTACATCTCGAAAGGAGTTCAGGCCTCTTGTATGTACGCCTTTCCACCCATACCACTCTTGTCCAGAGTTCTCAAGAAGATCTGGAGCGACTGGGCTGAAGTAATACTTGTGGCTCAGGAATGGGCACTGAGTCTGGTATCGCAAGCTGTTGAGCATGTCCATCGATCAGACTGCCCCTTCTGGAGAATCTTCTGTCACGGGGGGGGGTGAGGGTGGGGGGGGTTCAAACGAACCTGTCCACTGTCCGCCTTCTTGCATGGAGTTTGAGGGGCAGCAGTTGACAGCTTTTGACCTTCATTTCGAAGTCTGTAATGTCATCTTGACAACCAGGCGGTACTCCACCAAAACAGTTAACGCCTGTCGTTTGAATACATTTGTGGCATGGTGCACAGACCAGTCTGTTGATCTCCTTCCTGCCCCCTTTTCTGAGGTCCTAGTGTTCATTCTTTCCCTTGCCCAGTAGGACTGTGCTTTGGGCACCTTTAAGAACTGTTTATCTGCTATCACTGCTTTTTGCCGTTGACTGGTCAACATTCCTTGTTCAAGGCCTTACACATCTCTTCCCTCAATCCCCATTCATTATGCCATAGTGGGATCTTAATTTGGTTCTAACCTGTTGATGTGTGTTCCTTTCTAGCCTCTTCACAACTATCCCCGCCGGCTTCTCACATTGAAGCAGCCTTCCTTGTGACAAATTACATCTGCTCGCACAGTGAGTGAGCTGTAGGCCTGATCAATCAACCTGCCCTACCTTTCTATTTATCCTGACAAAGTGGTGCTTCGCACTTGGGCCTCTCTTCTGCCAAAAGTGGTCACGCCTTTCCAGGTAGGTAGTCAGTCACCTTGCCTACTTTTTACGTACCCCCAGACCCTTCTAAGGAAGAGGAGAGACTCCACCGCCTGGACACAAAAAAAGCGTTGGCATTCTACCTTGATCATACATAAGAGTTCCGGGTGGATTAAAAACTCTTTGTAGGGTATGCGTTTGCAAAGGAAGGTCCTGCAGTGCAGAAGCGGCATGGACCATCTCCAGATGGGTCATATTATGCATTGAAATCTGCTAGGCACTGGCCAAAAAGCAACCCCTGAGGGATTGTGTGCTCATTCTACCAGAGCTAAAGCTGCAACCACTGCGTTAACACTTCTAGTTCCGGTCCTGGACATCTGTGAGGCAGAAAGGTGGGCATCTCTGCACATGTTTACTAAACACTACTGCTTGGACAGTCCGGTCCATAGGGACGGGCACTTTGCCCATTTTGTCCTGCAGGACTTTCTTGTTTGAAATTAGTTTGCAGACCCACCTCCGGGATGGTATTGCTTGGGTATCTATTCAGAGGTAAGGAATCTGCAGCTAGAAGTCTGTATTAGATGGACAAGTTACTTACCTTGAGTAAGGGCTTATCTGGCAGAGATTATATCTAGTTGCAGATTCCTTACCGACCCACCTACCCTCCCAGGTCTGCAAATGGATTTCTAGGGACAGGGACCTCCCTTTCAGGCCACTAGTTTTGACACACCAGTGGTCAGTGTTTTTCATTGCTTTGCGCTTCTAGCTTGAAGAAACCGACGTCGGCACGCCTGGATGGAGCCTATATAGGAACTGCAATGTCGTTTCCAGTGCGGATAATGTTGATGACAGATGCGGAGCCGATCAAAGCCACCTGCTGGCACGCAGGGGTACTGCTCCTGAAAATCTTCTGGATCCAGTCTGATGCCTGGAGAGAATTCAAAAGGTAAGGAACCTGCAGCTAGATATAGTCTCTACCAGATAAAGCGTTACCAAATGTAAGTAACTGGCAGAGAGTGAATATCTTAACATGTGTGACATTCCGGGACCCATCGTGGTAGTGTAATTGAGAGACCTCTTCAACTTTATTTAATGCCCCAGTTTGGAAGGGGAAAGACAAAATCAAATCATAAGGTAGGCAGCACAGCTTCGTGGTGTATAAATGCACTGCCCCTCCATTACAGGGGCTTTTCCAGCAAAAAGCAGCTCATTTGTGCCCTCTGCAAAGTTTGAATCTGTCCAATTTCTTTTGCTATTTTGACTAATTTCATTCAGTCTTTGTAAATACATCAGTCCAATATATTTTGTCATGTATCTCACTTTCATAGGTTGAGACATAGTGTTTGTTTTTCACCCCCCCCAAGTACTTTCCATCACGATTGGTGAAGTCCCTTCCTCTGGAAAAAGAAATCTGAGAAGGGTCTACGTGCTTTGTCTTATGTCTGTCACCCTAGAACACCCTCCTCACAGCCTTCTGCAAATGTTTCGAGAATTTCTGCATCTACGTTTGTGTTTCTCTGTCCTTCCATAGCACCCTGCCCCCATGTGAAAGCCCATGGAAACAAAGGCAAGGGCATAATTATTCATGCCATCCAGGGTCAACGTAGAGAAACATGGTGTTGAAATTATCAGTGCTGAAGAAGGACGGCATTTTGACTGTTCACGGAAAAGAATTCTGTTGAGGCATACGAAGCTATTTGTTGTGGAAACTTTAACCATCTTGGCAGAATGTCATAACTTGGAAGCATGCCATCAAGTTTAGCTTTGGCTAAACTCAGAAACCAATTGAGAACCATCTATTTGCCCTAAGAAGGAGGCAGATACCATAAGAAATGGGCTTTCTAGTCCAAGCATATAGGATTCTTATGCCAGAAGGAAGTCAAAACTTCCTGCATGTGAGCCGCCAAGAAACAGCTACGCAACACTTCATAGAGAATTGGTGCCATATGCCCTACAGGGTGCAGACACCTCAAACTACCCTAAGGTGATACCGTGCACCAATAGTTTACTAACATATGACCTCACCGCTTTTCAGAAGTCACTGGCAAGAAGGAAGAGTGCAAACGTTAACATCTCATTTGATGCCTCTCAAAGCAGTTTCCCTGTGATAAATCAGAATGTACAACACATAACGCCATCTAGACCTTTTTGCTATGGATATTATGTTGCCAGCTCCCCCCCTTCTAAAATGTATGAACCACCTGCGATAGAATTCTTGCTTCTCAGAAAAGGTCCTGAAATGGACCCGACTATAGTGTCTGCTCTAAAGGAGCACCTGGCCTCAACATACACTCTTAGCAAAGTGTACTTTAAGATAGACGCAGTGGAGAGGAATGTTTATAGGCCATGTTCCAAGACAATGAGGGCTGCAGTTCCCACTACACTCCAAGGGGAAGTAATGTTGATCCTGTTGGAAAAGTGCGGAGATTTTCAGTTGACTTCTAGAGATGTAATAAGAGATTTCATGGAGTTTGTGAATGGAGGCACACGGCCGTTGAACCAGGTTATCAGTTCTGCTGCAGACGTTGCAGATATGTAAGAAAAAGGAAATTCCCAATGAATTTCTAAATGTGAGGTTGGCAGATCCTAGCCTGAGAATGCTTGACTTCCTGAAATTAATGTTCCTCATAAATCAGTACAGGTCGTCGAAAAAAATCTACCTCTGCATGCTCATTCATCGCCCCTTCTGCCAAAAAAATACAGTATTGCACTGTATTCTGGCATAATCTGTCATACGGTGTTGCAGCGTAACCGTTCCATTAGGTGCCGTCACCACATACAGGAAGTATACTTTCTATCCCTCCTCCTCTACTGTTGTCACTGGCCTGTTAATCTCTTAAATGCGATGTGTTCAAAGTCCCACTGGAGTGTTCCCTAGACCTGGATTTGTGACAAATTCTCTCAGTAGTGTTCTTTAGAGGGCCTACCTCCTTCTCTCAGTAAAGCCTCTGAGGTTCCATTTTTGGATGCTAGGAAAGGGTTGATGTTAATATGGTGCAAGATTACATGGCAGCATTTCAGCTTTTGCTCTTTACTAAAGCATTGCCCTGTGCTTAGCGTTTCCCTGGTTGCTCTTTTTTGGCGGAGTTTGACACATCTTTTAATCCTAAATTCTTCATTTAGGAACAATTGAATGGGAATTTGATACTAAATTATTTGATGGGGATTCCTTTCAGCGTTTACATTTGTGACCTGCTTTCTCCTAAACTTTTTCCTAATTGCAATATAATAGCCAGGATAGTAGGAGAATTATAGACTTTGGTGTAAGTCTCTGTCTGTCATTTCTACCGGACATGGCTGTGTTCTGAGCAATCCCATTCTTTCTCCACAAGGTGGTAAGAATTTTTTCCTAAACTTTAAATGAGTTGCCTGTAAATTTCTTTTCCTTCTCCAAATTCCCTCCTAGCAGAGGAGAGATTTATTGATTTTACTCAACAATGGCTTTTAATATTTATGCCTGTTGGTTTAAAAAGTTCTAGAAGTAGGATGGGATTCCTTGTTGGTTTCTCTATGGCCTTGGCTGGACCTGGCGTTTTAAAGCAAACAGAACAGTCTCTCTTTAGTTTGTGGCTTGAGCCACGTAAGCTAGTGAAGAAAAAGCCACTTTATGTAATTAGAGGACAGTGTAAGAGGGGAAGTGACTTTTGTGGCCTTGCTGAGTGGATTGTTATTTAAAATGTCTACTGCGAAGCTACATAGGTGTTGGTGCACGCATTTGCAAAACGTTACAGGATTTACTTTGAGTTGAGGTAGACCATATTGGTGAGGGCTTTCTGTTCCATGGAGGTGTCCCAGTCAGGACCTACAAATCATTGGTAGGCATAATGCATGGGATTAGTGCCCTCCTGTTGATTGCAGGGGCGGCCAATACAGCAAGAGCTGGATCAGCAATAGAGACAAGAAACATGATAGTGGAACAATACAATACTAGTATCCAGAAGATTCGAACAGGTTTTGCTGTGAAGGAGATTCCCAAGCAATCACAATGCAGATCTTGAGTTCTAACCAACAATCAGCAGAATCCCTAAGACAACGAATGCATAGGTGGAAGTACAGGACGCTATCTGCAGGAACTATCTACAAGAGTCCTCTTGTTAGAATTGGAAAAGTCACGCCACGTAAACATTTGCCACCTGGAGAAGCAGGCATCTATGTGAATGCAGTATAATAGGCAATAGTTCAAGCTGACTTGTTCCACTTACACCTGAAACATCAATAAGAGATAATTGCATCAGTCTACGTATTTATACGTAGTTTCACCATATTTTGGTTACAATTCATGGGAAATATGAATGTCCATATTTTATCCCCATCAGGAAATTTAACAAGTGTTTTCATAAGGACAGAATTTGGATGTGCCCTGTTAATAAGTGGAACAATTGACACTACACTGAAGAAAACTGCAAGAAAGAATGAACTTCTCTTCAGTCAAGTATTGGATATTGGATTAACAGCAAGTTAACGACATCCACCAATCCTCACTGCAGGACTAAGTGTCAAAGGATCCTTTGCCGTTTAATCATTCCCTCCAAGACAGGTTAAATGTAGCAGAATGTGCACATTCATATGGATGTGAATGCAGCACCTGACGCTTCAGTAACCTGTTTCACTAAAGGTCAACCTGCTTCCTGCTTTATTTATACCCAGTGTACTGCTTACTAATCTGATTCAAGCATGTGACTCTATCAAAGTTCCTATCCTGGAGAGGAAATGAGTTACATACCTGTAATTCCAGTTTCACGGTGTTATTTCATAGATTCACATGCAACATTCCTTCTTTCTCGTTCGGAGGCTTATTGCCTACTCCATCAGTCCTTCACACTTTCCTCTGAATTCTGAGCTATGGTGGGGATAAATCTCTCCACACTTCCACCTCTTTTCCTGAGGCTTGATGTTTTTAAGTGAGGTAGAAGTGCTTCTAAGCCAACACTGTTAGGTTCATGAATAGTTTAACACTGTTTACTGCTATTTAAAGATATCTGGGATTCCCCGTGTACAACAGGGAATGATTTTAAGCATGTAAATCAATAAAAAAATTCAGAATCTTGAGAACTGGAGGTACAGGTAACTAATTGATTTCTTTTGTCTTGATGCTGTGCGTAGATGCGTCACAGTATCTAGCAGCCATATGAATGTGTTAACGCGTCCCTTTATGATAATTTATTACACATCAGGACTCGTTTTAGGCCAATGAATCTTTTGACCCAGTTGAGAGACACCTTAGGACGAGATAGCTAATCAATATGTCAATCAATACGTCAATAATGTTATCAATATTTATCGCAACAATGCATTTCACTTTAGCCAAAGACATCAATCAACTTAAGACATAACAATGACCTTGCAGTCATGAATAACCACACCGGTTTAGTAGAATTTTATGAGTTTTATTCCCTATAAGTTACAATTCTAAAAGCAGATTAATCTCAAAACCAAGCAACACAATAGCATAGTCACAATATGGCAACTCTGATAAGATTTCATTAAGGCTAGAATCCCAAACATTAGAACATAACACGGCGTAAACATAGATCAGTTTAGCAGAGTGTCAATAACCCGTCAGTTCAACAAAGCATAGATTCAGTTGTTTGTCTATTTGCGTCAGTTTAGTGAACACCTATCCTACCCACTGATTAGCATTAGCATGTTGGGCTTCATGCAAAGTAATTTGGAAAACCTCTAGCTATGTTCTCTGTCAAAAGTAAGCAGTTGGTACCTAGAAAGAAAAAGCAAACAGAAAAATCACAGTTTCATTGTCATAATTACCCTCCAAGGTTTAGGTCAGCACTCAGGTTCAGTCTTTGTCTTCAGGACATCAGTCTAATCGCCATCAATCAGAATTCAGCTCCAGGGCAAAAGGGGCACTTCCCTCTTAAGTAGGTAAAGTGTAAAATGGGCAATCTAAGGGCGAGGATGGTTTTAAGTAAACCAACAAGTCACCAAACAGTGTGACAAAGTTTCTGGATAAAATCAATAGCATTCCCTAACCCACCTCAATGGCTCCCTGTGTCATGGGTTTTTATCCCTTTTTCGTTGTACATTCCCCTGAAATTCTATTGGATCTTAGTTATACCCCACTATCTTTGCCCAATAAAAAGGTGGATTATGTCATTAATCTTTCACCCCATATTATTTTACAAGCTTCTCATTGGTTCTTATGTTCGATGTCTTCAGAGGTAGCACGTCCGGTATGATTTCATCTTTCTGTAATTCTTTGCACATCTTTGGTCAGTAGCTTCATTGTCTTTACCGGTTTGAACAACCTTGTACATTACATTAATCTACACTGTTGCATTTTGTCTAATATCATTCTACAAGCAATGAAGAATTCATGGGAACGGATCTGCTAGGGTTACATTCAGCTTCTAGTTTGAAGAAAACAAGGGGTCATGTCCTTTTGCGAGTCAGCACACTGCAAGATAGGAAAAATACGTTTAAAATGAGAGCCAGGCAGCTAAGCTTTGGTTCATGCTAACTTAAGGCCTACAAGGATTTCAGCACAGATTCAATAACGCAATCATTAATAATTAGTATAAATCTTATTCAGTATAATAATTCATAAATATTTAGTTAATTTATTAGTCCACGTATACATTGTCGGCCATTCCCTGTGGGCACATTTCAAGTGCACGTTTTAAGCAAATTACATTAATACAATTTCTAAGCGGCATTATCACACATTAGTTCATAAACATTTCAAGTTAATATAGATTATATAAGCTATGCTCTCTCAAACGCAAATCCGGGAAGTCTCTCTTTTGGTCTGGCACAAATTTGGATTCTCAAAAACGTGTCACTCTTGCTGGCAGTTCCATATTAATCCAGGTGATTGGGCTGTGCAGACACCGCCGCCGGAAACGATGAGCACAACCCACTTATGTGTCTGTCACCCACACCAGTCATGCCTTAATGCCACAATCCACAGCGGCTGGGAACAGATGAAGCATTCAGAAAAAAACAATTCAAAAATACTGAGAAAGAACTTCGCTTTGGGTTACTGTGGTTTGCTCTGTTACATACGATGACTATGTACAAAACCGTCTGCCCCAAGTACCAACACAGTGCATATTAATAAAGTGCAACTCTCTCAACCTTATTAGAACATTGGAACGTTGGCAGCTCCATTGAAAACAATGGAGTGCTGCGGGCTTTTACTGGCCGGTAAAGGCCCGCAGCGCCAACATTCCAGTGTTCGCTTTGTTCACAGCAACAGCTATGAACAAAGCCTCACGGAGCCCGAGGGGATTTTAATCCCCTCGGGCTCCGTGAGCATTTTGTTTTATTTAATAGAACATTCTGCCCTGAGTGGCAGAATGTTCTAATAGCCTTAGAACCCGCCGTAGCGGGCTCTACCGGCTATTAAAGGCCCTTTCCCTTGTTAAATGCCCTCACCTTCGACTCAGGCATTTAACGCGGGAGCGGGCCTTTAATAGCCGGTAGAGCCCGCTACGGCGGGTTCTAAGGCTATATTCTTCTCTATAACAAATAGACATATGCCCAACACACTAGATTTTTGGTGGAGACACAAAGTTTCCCCATCGCATAATACCTTATTCTTTGCTAGCTGTTCAAAAATAATACATAGGTTTTTTTTTCGATTACAAGGTTGAGATTTTTTGTTGACGAACATCTATTTTTTGTGTTATTGAATTTACTGTTTTTCTTTACTTCTCATTTCTACTGCCTTGAAAAAGCTTCAGTCTCAGGGAAGCAAATATTGAATAGCCAAAGTGACAGATATACAAAACAATACATAGAGAAATAATATTGAAGATGTTGCCTATTATTAATCTTTGTGACATTGTTCACTGTAATGTTTTTTTTCTTTCTATGTGATGTCTGTTTACCTTGCCACTTTCACTTAGTCTGTAAATTGCAAGTGTTATGTAGGACCCCTTAATAGAGGTATAGAGAAATAAAACGGGAAACTGGAGTCCTTTCTGCTTTCAGTGTTTTATTTTTATTTTTTATTTTTACCACATTAATCAGCCACCTGCAATCCTCTTTTTCTCTCCTTACTCATAGCTGCGAACAGGATGTTGTGTATAGCTGATGCCTGAAGAGCTGTTGTGTTAATTGTTGATCCAACCAAATACATCAAACCTACACGCCAGGAGTATGAAGTGCTCAGTACAAACTGTACACTTTGAAGCTGCTTGAAAGTCAAGACTGTTTATGGACTACAGAATGCGCCACGCAGTCTCAGCAGACCTTTGCCTTAAAATCCTAGAGCACATTCCACATAAAGATGGCAGGGAGTGCTATATTATTGGAAACTATTCCATTAGCTGAAACCTGCAAACTTCAACGTACCACGCTCCACACCCATCTTCTTTGAAAGTTACTAAGCTCACTAAGCACTAGCCACATCAAAGAACAGCCTTCGTATATGGCTTTTACCTCTGCCGCACTGCTTGTGAATGGCACCAATTCTCGGTGAACAGTAGAGAATTTACAACAGATGTCTGCAGTGAGAGAACCGCCTACTTAACTGAAGCCCTATTTTCGCAGCTTGGCATCTGTTTTAGATTTACTTGGTCTACTATTTCCCTATAAGGCTGCAGGTAGCTGAGACAATGGGCTGCTCTATAAACTTGTAGGCTTGCCAGGATAGTCTCCAAATAAGAGGTTCCTTGGGTACTGTCCGTACACTGTGATCTAATAACACATTCCCTTTGTTGCCCATGTTATAAAAACATCTTAAAGAATATTCTGAATAGGACCCCTGGACGGTCAAAGTATACCAAGACAAGGAGTCCGCATAACATGCCATTATACAGATTATAGGCTGCATTAAGTGGTAGAATTTTGGAGAGAAATGAAGGGGAACCAAATGATTCTTGTTGTGTGTGTGTGTGTGTGTGTGTGTCTGTCTGTCTGTCTGTCAATTTTTGCTGCTGTCTCTGCTTTAAAGGTCTGATTTTTTTGCCCAGCATTGAAAAGGAGAGTGAAGGGGAATGTTAAAATATACTCGTCTATTACCTTTGATCCTATCGTCCCTGTAAAGTTGCCAAAATGTGAACCTGCCTCATTTTCTTGTGTTGACTGTGGCTCTAGACCTTTATTTCAGCCTACTCCTCTTCGTTTCTTCAGGTATCCCTCCCTCGCAAGCTCATTCAGGAGCCCTCTGTCAAGAAGAAATGCGAGGATGCACTCAGTCTGATCCACAGTGCCTGGCAGCGCAGCGACAGCCTGCACCGTGGCCGTTCATCGAGGGACCCGTGGTGCTAGCCCAGATCTGCAGGATGAAGGACTGTACTCCGAGCTCGTCAGTGTACACACAGAGCTGGGCAGAGTAGATCGAGCACAGAACCTGCATCCAGCTGGTTATCATTTGAGTTTACGGTTCCTCCACTGATGCCAGACCTCCCTCTGCCCTTTAAGTGTGGTTGCTGTTTCTCCAGGCAGGTGTCATTGTTGTGTTCCTCTCTAATGGAATTCTGAGATGTAAAAACCACAGCTGATTGGGAAACGTGAACCCTAGCACTATTAAGTCCAGCTTACTGACGCAGATCACATATGTCTCCTTCTGCGCCCTTGCAAATCACAGAAGCAGCCCAACAACTGATGGATAGCGGCTCTTCGAAAGCACAGACCTTCTTGTTTACTCACTGAAGTGTGGAGGGATCCAGTCAAGTTAAAGAACTGGTGCATTTATCCCAAGGTGCCTTCATAAGTAATGGGCATAATTCTTCAGAGAAAGCTGTGGGAAATCACCCCCAGGCTCACTCATGCTGTAGCAGACCTAATCTTCGATGGATAGAGGTTCGCTCCTGAGCGCACTGCTAGCTTCTAATGGTTTTAACCGTCTTCAGATGGAGAATAGGGAGTATACTTTGTACAATGGAATTTTTGTATGTTATGTTGGACTTGCATAATGTATATTGTTGTGTGCATAGGAAAGGTTTTAAGTGTATATTTAATAGACGTGGTCAGGTGACTGATATGTTTCCATTGCCTCAGTCTTGGGGACAGTAGTCATGGTACGCTGAGTTCTGTGACAAAAATTATGCCTTCACTTTCACCATGGTGGACTCTCCACCTCTCCTGAATTGGTGGACACACTTTTGGGCTCAAGATGGATGATGTCTGGGAGTGCATGTGGCATCAAAGCACAGGCAGCTCCTGGCAAAAAGGTGTCCCTAACCTAGAAAACAATGGTGTTTACACGGTTCCTGTGCCCCATTGTACTTGGAGAAATAAGACCATTGCAAGGTTATTTACATCGATAGACATAAAGATGGGGTCCTGTTAGACTTCATCAGCTGTGATACAAGGCGGCTTGAATACGCCTGGAGGCCTATGCAGCTGGTAAGTAAGGTATACTGTTTAAATAATACATCAAATAACATATTACTTATCATGTAGAGAATTGTACATAATGCCTATATACTACATAAGTCACTTTATAAATGGGCGCCTTTCAGGGTACCTGCATGTTGAGGTTGCATTGTTCTAGCTCATGTTTGTTTCCTTTGCCAAGGAAACTCCTGACCATCTCTCCTTCTTTCATGCTTTCCATACTCGGCTAAAGCCCAACAGAGATGGATTTTGGACCTTCTGATGTGTGTTGAGATAGTTGTACACTGACCATGCTCCTTTGATGGGTCTTGGAAGGATTTGGATACTTTTTGTCGTACTGCAGATACTGTCACGATTGGAAGGTAACTGAAATACCCTTGTGGAATGCATCCTGATTAACGCCCAAGTGTGCTACTAGCAATCAGCTCGCAGTGAGATTCTAAGATCTTATACACACTTAGTCTTCTTGCGAGTACTTTTGTGTTTCTCAAAACCTTTATTAATGCAGCCTCTCTAGTCAGAGCAGCCATTAAGCTCTTTTCTGCAGTGGTGTTCTGATGCCAACGAGATCTCTCCGTATAAAGATGCCAACGGGATCTCTCCGTATAAAGTGTATATTAGGAGCAGCATTTCTATTTTGCTGAGGGAGGAAGGGAACTCTGCAGGGTAGATGCCGCAACCACCAAATTCTCGACGGCAAAAGCTTGTGCAGGCCATAGAGATCTAACTAAGGTGGCATCTCAGTTTACCCACAATACAGAAGGGTTCTCTCCACCATTGACATCATTGAGTCCTGGCTTGAAAACAGAAAGAAGCGGGTACAAAAAATAAAGATAGAGGTTAAGGTGTGCATCGTATTTCTCTCCACTAAACAGTTTACGGGCATGGTGAGTCTCTGGAAGCTCATTTGACAGGAAAAAGTAAATGCAGCTGAACACGGGTAATGTCTACTCCATTGACTAAAATTAACAGACAGTAAGTCGTTGGACAATCCTTTGCTCACCCAAGCACTTTCTTGCTGCATAAGAAATTTGTTTGAAATGTGTAGAATGTGCACTCTTTGGGGTAAGGCATTCCATTGGCCTCTTCGCAAGAGCTGTCTGGATATGCTAGTGTCTTCATTTTTCTGGATGGGTTCGGAACTTTGCTGAGGAAAATCTTTTCTTGTGGAAGGTGTTTTGATATCAAGGCCATAGATATGCCAGTATCTATTTGTTTTCTGGATGGACTCAGAACTTTGCTGAGGAAACCCTTTTCATGTGCGTGGTTTCGCTATCAAGACCATAGTCATCCAACGGAATAGTAAATGGACACCTTGCTTTCGGACATGCCACTGGGACAGCTTGTACAAGGATGCGCTCAGCATTGACGCACTAAGTTATTCAGATGAGATCTTTGTGGGACAGCACTGTTTTACTGCAAGGGTGATTGGTGACAATATAATAGGAAAACCTGCGTATTGGTACAGCCTGAAAATACTCAAAAAGCCATTAGGGGTAGGGTGAACCGGATCCCGTACCTATCATGTGACTAATTTAACCCCAGACCTGATGTCTGTTGCTTTATTGGGAAATACAGGTGACTGATTTCACCCCGGCGCTGATGTTTGTTTTCTTGTTGGGAAAAATCCCAATATTCAGTTGCTAGATAACCTAACCTCTAATCTGGCGTTGGAAAATTGTTGAAGGGGAATTTTCTTCCTTTTGTTTGGGACTTAGATCATAACCTTCACCATATTATTATATTTTCAATGCCTCCTTTGGTACAAACACAAGCCTGTTAAACTGTATCACAGGACCCACCCTCAGCAATTACTTTTCCTTCTTATAACGCATTTGAAACCGAGAATGTGACCTGCGCCTCAAGGTGTATATTTCTGCTATATAGGAGCTAGGATTCTTGAAGGAATTGTATGACCATTCTCAAGGTAAAAACACTACATTAAAATGGAGGAGGCTGTTGAACTCTGGCGTTTTCCACAAAATGTGCCCCTCGTCCAAATAAAAAACGTAATAATTATTAGGAGATGCAAATAGGGGATTGTGTGTATGGTTCAGTGCCTTATATTGTCGAAGGCAGATGCCATTGCATAGACATCTTTCAGCTCTAGGCAGGAAGAAATCCTGCTGTAGCACGTACTGCTGGTTGGTGGTCCCTAACAGGAAGTGACACGAATTGCCTCCCAAAGGTTCCATCAAATGGCTACTACTATGAACATCTGGTAGCTTTAGTTTGGCCCAACTATCAGCTCTTTTGCACACACATTTGGAAGCAGGATTCTTTTTCCTTGGCTGTATTTGTGAAGAGGGTCATGGTCCATACCATAAGATGCTTATGTTGATGCGGAGCTAGGATGCATGCCGAAGACTGTATTTAAGTGTTCAGTGCCGCCGTATGTTAACAAAGCCTTTAACCAAATACTAAAACTGATTCCTGTCACCATAATTCTGTTTAGAGAAAAGGTGAACAGAAACGAAAGCCCATGCACATTGGGATTTAGGACATTAAAAAGGAGTTTACAAACTGATGTTTTGGATTTTTGTTTACCACTTGGTCACATGGTAATATTAAAGTAATACGTGTTGAGTCTGATTGAGAACATCCAATCTGACCTTTCACTGCTTGAGTTTATATGCATTCCTATGCACTTTTTGGCGCATTTATACACAATAAGCACATTAAAAGTGCTACCATGTTTTTTGTGATGTAGCTTCACATGAAAACGCTGACATTGAATATTGATTGTCAATGTGTGTCTCCATTTGTAATAGAATATTGGATGACTCAAAATCACCACAGCTAAATCCAGAATACTTTGCATCCACCCACCTGTCCTGCTGCCTCGGTAGGTCCTTGCCCCTTCTTTAAACACTTTAGGGAAATTAGACATATTCATGGACTTGGACCATATGCCATATGAACTCTGTGGTCAAAACTACCCTCTTCCTGCTCTGAGTTTTAAAGTGAACAGTACTTTTCTTAACTTTTCCTCAAAATAGCCTTACTAGAATTGTGATTGTTTACTCCGACAGTTTGCTTATCATTACGTGGTCTACTTCACAAACAAGTAAAAAAATATATATATAAAAAAATGCTGCCATAATGTTACATGGCAACCTTTGGGACCAAGGGCCAGATGTATCATTTTAAATTGGGATTACCTAATTGAGATTCTCTGCAAATCGCAATTAGGTAATCGTCATTTGAATATATGAAAGTCCATCAATTTCATTTGGCGTTTCCTAGTGGCTCGCAAATTGACATGCCTCATTAATATTTGTGAGGTTGGTCGTAATTTGAAGCCCATTAGGAAATGCTAAAATCACAAGGAAGGTGGCCTGCTGGGCTAAGCAGACCGCCATGTCTGTGAATGTATTTTAAAAAAGTAGTCCTTTTTTTCTTGAATGTAGCCCATTTTCCCAAAAGGAAAACGAGATGTGTTTAAAAAAATAAAGTTTTTCTTTTAATTTTTTTTAACATTTTCTCATGCATTCACAGAGGGGCAAGGGGTCCCTTGGGGACGACTTCCCATTTGCGAATGGGTTACCACCTACTCAAAGTAGGTGGTAAAATGTGAATGTTTCACAACCGCATTTTGGTCACAATATATTCCTACCTCCGATTCTGTATTGGGAAGGGATGCCCTTGACACGCCCCTTCCTAATACAGAATCGGTAAGTATTCGCAAGTCCAAATTTCTATTTGGTAAAATGTTACCAAGTTGAAATTCATATATACCAAAATGTATTTTTGCGGTCGCAAACGACCGATCGGGCCATTTGCAACCGCAAAAATGCATGATACATATGACCCCAAATCACCCATTCACCAAATCTTCCATTTAAGCTTTCCATCAATCGATCAATCAGTCACACATTTATAGAGGGCGGGCAAATCACAAGTGAGGGTCTCGAGGCACTAGAGCAGTTTGCTGCTGCATGGAGGATTGATCATTCGAACCTCCGGGTCTCTAGTTCTCTTCTAAATCGCTGGAGTGATGGTGCTGTCCTGAGGTGCAGGGGGAGGTTGTTTCAATCCTTGGCTGCCAGTTGCGAGGAGTATCTGCGAGTGAGAGGGAATCTGATTGGAGTTGTCTGGTAGGTTGTTGGAAGTTCAGGCGTTAGATGTATTCTGGTCCTTTGTTGATTAGGACCTTACAGGCGTGGGTCAGTATCTTGAAATGTCATCTCTTCAGAGTCGGGAGCCATTGTAGTTTTTTGAGATGGGGTGTGATGTGGGTCCTTCTGGGGGCAGTGGAGTACTAGTCTTGCCGCTGAGTTCTGTATTGCCTGGAGTCTCTTCAGGAGGCGTGCTGTGATTCCTATGTACAGTGAGTTTCTTTAGTCTAGTCTGCTGGTGATAAGGGTCTGTGTGACGGTCCTACTGGTGACTGCGGGAGCCAGCTATAGATCTTACAGAGCTCGCAAAGGGTGTGGAAGCAGGCAAATGAGACTGCGTCGACTGTTTCTTCATGGATAGCTTGCTATCCAGGATGATGCAGAGATTGTGGGCGTGGTCTTTTGGTGTGGGGGTGTGTGCCTAGGTCTGCGGGCCACCATATGTCAGTCCATGGTGAGTGTTGTTAGCAAAGATGAGGACTTCCGTTTTTTCGGTTTTGAGTTTGAGGAAGTTGTTCTACATCCAGTCCGCCACGTTCATCATGCATCTCTGGAAATTAGCTTTTGTGGTGAAAGGATCTTAGAACAGTGAGAGGATGAGCTGTGTGTCGTCAACGTAGATGATGTTGAGTCCATGTGATCTGACGGTGACGGCCAGGGGGGTCATGTAAGTGTTGAAGAGGGTCTGGCTGAGGGACAATCCTTGGGGGACTCCAAAGATGATCGCCATCCTCTATTTTAGCTTCATATATGCAATCAGGATTACTTTCAGTGCGTTGTACAAAACACACAAAGCTCACAAAGGAATCCTACCAGAACTTGCACCTGAGTGACTTCACTGATCTAATATCGCTTTCCTACTCCCAGTAGTTCACTTTTGCAAATTCTGGCTCGGCTGAACTCTGGTACATCATCTAGAAGTATTTCCTGGCACGTAAATGGACTCAGAATGTTTTCATTACTTACCCATCCCAGAATTAATTGGAGACAAA
Source organism: Pleurodeles waltl (assembly GCF_031143425.1). NCBI lineage: Eukaryota > Metazoa > Chordata > Amphibia > Caudata > Salamandridae > Pleurodeles > Pleurodeles waltl. The sequence goes on from NC_090445.1 coordinate 1,064,134,685, forward strand.
GTGGTGTCAACAGTGACTTTGCAGTTTCACAATAGTGCCACATACTTGTGATCTCAGTTCCTTTTCTTTGACCCTCCACAGATACAGGATCCACAGTCTGACATGTTTCTAATTTATTTCCACTTTTGTTTTAACTAATGTCTCAGTTTTCGTTTTTACTGATCTTCTGCATTTGACAATTAATTTGTTTGGTTTTAAGTTGAGGCTGTCTTACCCTTGTGCCTCTTGAATCTTTTGCTTTGATCTCAACCATGGCCCAGGATAATGTGTTCTTTGCAGCAAATTAAACACTTTACATTCATAGAAAGAAAGCAAACCACTGTATAACATTCCAGCAATAGGCAAAGGGCACTGAGAAACAATTTCCCTACCTGAGTCGACTGACTTCTTTTCAAAGTTTGCAACTGAAGGAAAAATCCTTATTGCACCTATCCAAGTGCAAAAATGAAAGGCACGTGCAGCAGTGATTTCCTTCATCTTGCCGCTGCCTGAGTGGTATTGTGACCATTGCTGCTTAACTACATATCTGAAGATATCAAATCAGTCCTCATAGCTAAGACTTGCATTATGGAAGCAGCACACTAAGCAAAACGTCAACTTCCTTTCATTCTTCTTGTGATGCGGATCTCATAGAGGACTTTTGCAGGGTTGTGCTAAAAATATTTTATGACATTACTATTAAACGTTTGGCTGCTGGCAAATAACTGGGAGCTACCATTGTTCTGTTGACTCCCAGAATGGCTCCTTTCTACTTAGACACGTAAGTCGTTCTTACCCAGGTTCAGTTACTTAAGATTCCTAAGCCAGTGGTACAACTTGCAACTTCAAACGTACACCATGTTCATTCGGGTTGTAGTGCAGTTTATGCCACAGCCAGCATCATCACATGGTGTTTGCTGCACTGTTCCATATCATTCCTGTGAAACCTTCTACTGACATGAACTTGAAGGTTGCTTAGACAGCAGCACAGTTTTCCATGACCGAGTTTTCAACTAAGCAAGTAAAGTAATTGAAAGGAGACTTGTACTGCTCTGAAGTACTCCCAAAAATACATAAGTAAAGTGGTACCTCTTACTCAGAAGCATGTCCTCTTCAGGAGCTTTTGGCTCATCCTTGGATCTACTGGGTTTCCCCATCCCTCCATGGACATGAATGAAGATGGGATGATTCTTACTAGCAATTGCTCGAATGGAAAGGTCACAGAAAGTTTGTGGGTTGTAGCTGGCGAGACTATATATTCATCCTAGTTTGTTTCATTTTTAGTCATAATTTATTCTAAACCCTGTAGCACTGTTTTTTCCCATTGAACCTCTGCTAGGTTTTATGACCATTCCCAATTTCCATGTAGTGGGATCACCTAGAAATGCAACGGTGTTTAGCGAGGCCATCCCTGGGCACTTTAATAGGGAATGTTTTCATACTGCAGGTAAACATCAGCACAATCCATAAAATGGCACATCCAGGTCCCATCTTGGGCGGTGATGTTCCTGCGTTTATAGGGCCTAATACAGTCCTGCCCAGATTCCATCTTTGGCTGACATTGTTTCTTCATTACTGGTCTTCATGTGACATTGCATTCTTCTAGTTCCCCTGATGAGGAGGAACATGAAGAAGCTGCAGTGCAACTTAAGGATCCAGGGCAGACAATTAGATGCAAATTGTTTGATTCCGCACATGTATTCCTAAAGCACCATTGATCTTTTAGGATTTCTTTTTGTCTCCATCTGCACTGAACATATTGATCACTGTGACAGATACCTCCATCCTAGGGTGGGAAACTGATTTGGGAAAGAGGATTTTCTCAGAGGCCTGCAGGGTAGAGAAGTGCACCTGTCTTTGGACGCATTCCGTCCACTCCACCCTTAGTGCAGGACAAGTTTCGAACTTTGACAGATAACATGCTAGAGATGCATTATTCTAACAAAATGGAAGGCATAACATTCCAGTTCTTTGTCTTAAGAGCATATGACATATTGGTACTGAGGAGAAGGGGTGGTTAGCATCTGTCAGCCACGAGTGTGAATTTTATCAGGGGGCAGTATTGGACGTTTGTTTTCACTTGGAGCACTCAGTATGTGAACTTATTTGATGTGTTTTCCAATTGACAGGATCAGAAATCAGATCTTTTTGACTCCCTGCAGTGTCAGAGCTTTTTGCTGGGAAATGCTTTCACACTAGGATGTATTTTTCCACTGCTTTAATGCCATCTTTTGGGTTTCTATCGTATAGAAAATTATTAAAAAGATCAGTGGTCACAAGACAGTACTTGACTTGATTATCACAGACTGAGCCAGATCAGTGCTTTAAATGGGCCGGTACTCACAGGTACTGAGTACCGGCACTTCTTATTTTTTTCACTCTGAGTATCGGCACTTCTCTGCTGCCAAGGAGAGTACCGGTACTCATGAAAGATAGGCTCATTAGCTGCTAGTGCTGGTGAGCACTAGGCTGTCAGAGTTGAACCTGCCTCTGACAGCGAAGGTGCTTCTGTCTGGGATTATGTGCCTAATGCCTGAGTATTCACGATCACGCTGTGTTTGACAGAACAGGGTCCATTCAGACCTTGTGCTGTCAATCACATTTACACACTCGTGTGCTTTTGTGTAAACACAGGAATTGAGGCAGCCCAGCTGTGACAACTAAGAAAGCCATGGGAGGAAAGTTTAAAATGGCTTTGATCCCACCGGAGTCTCTTGAACGAGGGTCTGCTTATGTATGCGTGTTTGCCTGCTGGTATGTGTGTCTTTGTGTGAGAGAAAAGCGAATGAAAGATGGAGAGAATCGGAACACATGGAGGACTGTGTGGAATGCTTTGGGTCTGCGTGTCTGCTTGTTTCTTTCTGTGTGTGCACGTTCAAGAATATATAGTATTGTACAAAACGACAGCAAATAACAGTATGCCAGTAAGATAAATAGCATTGTGTTTCGCTTTCATTTAGTTTAAGGAGTTAACTTGTTTTGTTTATTCAAACACATTTCTCATGGGCCTTGGTATGTGCTGCAACTGGTATATAAGTCAAAGTATCTTCATGTCTTGCTCTTAGCCCCGCCCCTAACCCCACCCACCACACTACTAGTATATGTTAATGAGTACCTGCACTTATTTTTTCCCATTTAAAGCCCTGAGCCAGATAAATTTAAATTTCAGAGCTTCAGCAATCCAATTTATTCCCGCTACGGAAACTACCCCAGAGAAAGGACATCTTGCCCGCGCAGAGAGAAAACATTTTTCATTAGGGCTTGAGAAACCTGCAAGCTCAGGCCTGGAAATTGAGAAGATGGAGCCAGGAGTTTGTTTTCCTTGGAGACATTGTTGAGGTAGGGCTGGCAGCAGACGTGCAACAGCAAGGTTTATTTACGTAGAATGGTCTCTAGACACGTTCTGCATAATAGAACTATAAGGTATATAACAGCTGCCTCCAGAGCGTGCCCAATGTCCCACTGATGAGAGAGTGCGGGCAAGAGGTGAATTATCACCATGCTATCGTTTTCCATTAAGACAGTTCAAAAACGAAGTTTGAGTTTTTTCTCAGTCTTCTAAATAATTCACCATATAGTTGACCACATAACTGCAAAGCTTTCAAATCCATTAAGCACTCAGTGTGTGTGTGTGTTGCCGCATCGTAAAGAATGCCTTCTTATTGTTTATTCCTCTACATACTTATGCTGTTAAAAATTAAAACCAAACCACACTGAGTGAACGGGAGGTGGAAGTGGGTCAGAAGCAAGGTGACGAAACACGTGCCGCCCAACTGTTTTGGGCTGAAAATCTATTTTCACAAGACAGACTGCATTTCTTTGAAACCCCCTCCCCAGCATACTCTCATTATGGCGTTTAGCGGCAAACCTCTGTCAAACTGAATAAACTTAACGTGCCAGCCTTGCTGACTTCCGGTGCCTATGACGCTGTGGGAATGTGTTATATTTGATGCTGGTAACACGTCGGTTTGAGCACCTGGTCTGCTTCTCTGCCTTCAAGTGCCACCTGCGGCTCATTGGACTCCACATCCTGCCTCCGATTGGCCCTCTTCGCCGTTCAGCACGGTAGCTAAAAGACAGAAATTTAAAATGGCGCTTTGGCATTGAGAATGAGAGGCCACCATGTACTGCATTGGGTCTGACACTCGAGGCGCCAACTATCAGTTTGAGGAGACTGAAGAGCTTCATATGACAATCTAAAGCATAGCATAGTAACACACTTTAATCCGAAAACAAACGTTATCTGCGAATGATATACATTTCATTCTACTTTATTAAAAACAGGCAAGACCACTGACTTCTGTTACGAGGCTAAACAGCCCATTCAACACTGTTACTTTCGAGTAGTTTCTTCTCGCTCAGATCATTGCAGAATGCTGCCTTATGCCAACAGCAATTGCAAAACCTAGAAAACCAGGGGTCATACTGACCACGACGCACTGCTGAATATCAGCCGTCACTAGTCCTCACAAAATCAGCTACTATTGAGTAATGGCCGAAGAAGTCGAACTTCAGAAGATGCCCCCAGAACTGTTCCAAAGCAAGCCCAAGGGCTGAAAAATGTACTTTAACGTTCACAGATCAAACCTTTTGCTCAGCACTTCTGTGGCATACTGTTTAGAATACAAAAATGGGTCAAACAGGAAATGGAGAACCATCTCAAACAAGGACATCATAGAAACTCCAAAAAGGCCAATTCCCTGGGATTTAACAATAATTCCAATTCCAAAACGTCACGGTTGAAGGCAAGACCCGCACACCCCTAGACATGCACTAACCTGTTCCAGGGCAAGACTCGCCAGCTAAATTGACCCACGTTTTTATCAAATTTGGAGCTCTATAACTGAGACCATCAATTCTAATTAAAAAGTATCAACTTGCATTACCACCTTCCCAGCCACTGGGCCTTTTCAAGTACAGCTGCCTCGGTTTTATCGGTTCCTTGGCTGTCAAGGTTTTTTACAAGAGGAAATGCAACTTGATTTATTCAAGGACTACCAATTTGGCTAAATTGCAATGTCATTTTGGTCTTCGGCAGATTAAGAGGAACATGACGAGTCACTGTTCAGTTTGCTGAGCCCTCGGGGAAGGCAGTGCTATGCTCAACAAGACAAGATATCATTTTGGAAAGGCCTTGCTAAAATGTTACAGCTTTCCTCCACAGGAAGGCATGAGCCCGATCTGGAAAATGGCTCTGCCCTCACACTGGCCCTTGCAGGAAAATGGCTTGTCTCTTTTTGCCTTCCTCGGACTAGCCAGCTACTGCTCCCAATACATCCCAGATTGTGCCTTATTAAGTGAGCCTCTGCGCAATCCTACAAATAATGCATCCTTTCAAGTGGTCCAGGAAATTTCAAAGTTCACAGAAGTTGAGAATCTGACCTCATTTGGCTACTGTGGACACCATCCTTGTGGTCAGTATAAATTCTGTGGTATTAGGGGACATCCTGGCCTAGGGAGACATTGACCCTGAAGCCCCCCCACTTCGAATGACCGTGTATGCTAACCAAAGTGTACTGAAAAGCCTACTAACAAGCTGTAGAAAAGGAGCCATCATGTAGATTTGTAAACACATTCATGTATTTTCTGTAGAAAGCATTCACTATAATCACAGTGCATCAGGCATTGTTCACTATTATAAGCCACGTTTCCTCCAAAGGTAGACATGTTAGGGACTGTCACGTTAGGACAACAAGTTCAGGATACTCCCGTCACACGGGTTAGGATAAGAATCCTGCTTAATTTTTCTAAAGATTTCCCCTTGTTACTTCTGAAGGGCTTCAGTGGCGGATAAATATCTTCACTATGTTATCAGACACTCAATTGTGCCTGTGTGCTCTAAGCAAAAATAATTTTTTTCAAGCATCACTCCATGACCCTACTCTGAGTTGCAGCTGATCTCCTTGATACTCAATGGAAAGATCTAGAACATATTTGTAAGCCGCACCAACACAGATATCTTAAGGATATCAATGTATTTTGAAATGTCACAATGAACTCTCCAAGAAGTAGAGTACTACTGAAAGGAACATGCCTAATTGTCCCTCGCTTACTTTGGTGTTAAAGCATTAAACTGGCACACAAGGACCACAGAGGCACGTGGCTACCAAGCAGCAGTAAAGCCAAAAGGTCTGGGTTCTCGATGAACTGCTGGAGAAGATCGTAGAAGAATGGTAAGTGTGCCAGGCTCTTGGAAAGCTGATGTTCTTGAATTCTTGCAAATGTTTTTAGTTTCAATCAAGTGTATCAAAGGAACTTGCAGTTGATTACTTTGTATCTATCCCCATGGGCCAGCATCTGCTGTTAGCAGCCTCATTTATAAAGGTTATGACCGTCCTCAGTCTGTGATCAATGTGGTCATGACAGCAGCCATCAAAATCTCCACATTTGGTATCCCGTCCATGGGTGAAATCAGATGACAACCCTCCTTTCTATGAAGGAGAGTTCAAGCATTTTGCACCTATGCTGGGTTTCAAGCACTGGAAGAGAATGCCACTCTAGCCTCAGGCCAACGGTATTGTAGAATGTTTTGTGGACATCCTAAATTTGTATGCTAGTTCTGCAGCTCTCTGTTCAACAGTGCATATCTAAAAACACCCTGTATGCAGTAGCGGCTCCTCTGACTCGCCCCACTGCTTTGTGCAGTGAAGAAAAAGGAAAAATAAAATAACACAATGTTATCATTTTATTTTTCCTCTGGAGCCAGGTTAGGGTGAGCGGGCTGGGCTAGGCTACCTCACAGGAAGGGCGGGGCTGTGCTACATCACAGAAAGTGATTGGCATGTTCATCATAAGTACGCATGACCGTTTGGCATGCACACTTAGCATTTCTCCACCCGTATGTATTGCACAGCTGGGAGAACGTGCTCAGGTTCCCTCTGCATGTCGAACCAAGCCGCTCAGACTAATCACAACGCTTCTGTCATGCTGGTAACAGCATCGTCATGATTGGCTTAGGGGAGTGTGCTTCAGTGCTGCCGGGAAGAGAAGAGGATAAAGGAGCAACAGTACAGTCTCTCCCGACACAAAAGGTGAGTGTTTTTAATTTTAAAAAATTTTTTTTTAACATACCAACCTTGTTGAGTAGTAGCCGCCACTACCTGTATAGCTGGGATCTTCCCCAATGAACATGTGCTTGAAAGAAAGTTTGGCTTTGAGAGTCCTTATCTTAAAGAGGAATCAAATTCACAAATACTAGTAGAAATGGGGCCTTGTATTGTAGTTCAGAAGGCAATAATTAGGTCTGATGCTAACAAGTGATGCAGGCAGCCTGGTGCTGTCAAATAGAACACTTATACTCGACCCTAATTATGACCCACAGCCATGTGAGGTTATTGATAGCAAGGGCTCCATAAGCACGGCTAGCGGAGTTGGTCACCCTATCACAGTTTGTCGCCCTTCCACCCATTATAAGGCGATCTCCGTGAGGTGAAAGAGGAGCCATGTGTTCCAGTTGAAGCCTCAGAAGACGGACATGCAGTCGACCTGGAGACATCCAAGGATGCAGAGATTGACCCAGAGGCAATTAGACGTAGAACGGTGTATCTCTATCTCCTGTTCACCCTGACCAATATCTTGATCTCCTCAATCATCATCTTCTGTCACTACTACTTGTACTGCTATCTTCTCTCTGTCACGTGTCACCTATTCCCTTCTACCCTCCCAATAGGGCATTGAAGAAACATTAAGCCTCCCAAACATCTCTTCACCATTGTGGCGTGAGTGAGTTTTTATGGAAGCAATTTTTGGGCGGGATGAGGATGTGCGTGCGGGTGAGGATGTGCAGGTAGGATAGGGTGACCAGACATCTAAAAATGTCTCCGGACTGTCCCTTTTTTTTTTTTTTTGTAGACTGTCCCGCCGCCCAAGAGTTTTAATGAAAACTAACAAATGTCCCAGGTTTCAGGAGAGGGGCAGGTAGCTTGCACTTAAGATGTTAATTATTTAACTATCGTTTTGAAGTCTTTCCTGCATTAAAGTAGCAGGATGTAAAGAGGGGCACATCAGAATCTGAAAAGACCCTCCGTTGATGCCCACGGTTGTGCACCGTCCCCTTGGACTCTTCACAACATCTGAGAAGGAAGGAGAGGGGTTATTTAATGAAAACACTGCCCTATTTTTGTTTGGATTGTGAGACGTGAGCACAACTTTAATGCTATCTCACGTTTAAAAAGAGGCCCTGTATGTTTAATTTTTGGATCCATGTTGTAGCAAAGGCAAATATATATTCATAGATCCTTGCACCATTCTCCATGTTCTATGTCATATGCACAGCTGTACTATTATTGAGTCTTGATTTGATAATGTAGATTTTCCTAGTAATTTATGACGGAAAGTCTTACTTTTATTAATGTCACGGAGGCGAATATTATGCATTCTTTTCTTACTTTATTTTCAATAGCGGCAGTCAAGAACTACAGCTCCCAAAAGGACTAGCAGCAGGCTAGCCAATGGGAGCAAAACAGAAACCAACACTAAACCTATCAGCAAGATCCATTGACCATAGAGACTACCCTTGACTGCAAGCAGCCCTCTTTTCTTGAACGAGCAAGTCAAATAGAGTCATAAAACAATGGGAAAATAAGCCCAACAATTGCTAGAGCGAGGGAAGCAGAACAAAGGTCTTGAACACCAGCAATAAACCAGGAGGACGTTGAAGAAGGAAGTTGATCCTGAGGAGGTTGGAAAGCAGAATCCAGGGGTTTCCCATTGACAAAGGAGGAAATGAAGCCAACGGCGTTATCCCGAAGCTGAAGGCAATGCAGGAGTCGCAGGGAGGGAGAAAGAAAATACATGTTATTATAAGTGCTGCGGTGGGATAATATTCGCCTCCGTGTCTTTAATAAAATTAATACTTTCCATCATAAATTACTAGGAAAATCTACATTTTATGTCAAGACCAGAGGCTCTATTATGCAAGTTTAAAGCTTGTCAATAACCAATGAAGAAGAAAGTTCTAACAGGTTTACAATAGAAGGTTTTGAAAACATTGCCATTAGACCAATCTGCTGACCTGAGAATGTCCTCCAAACTAGATCCCAGAGAGAAAGCCTTTGAGGCCATAGCTCCCCTAGAAGAATGGGCTCCAAAAACTGAAATATCAATACCCGGCAGGGACATAATCCATTTAACCCACGGGCCAAAGTTGCAGAAGCCACCGGATTGTGTGGTTTGCGAAAGGAAATCAAAAGTTGATTGGAAGAGGACGTTCTCAGGTTATCAGTTCTTTTTTCATATTCTTTTAAACAAAGACCCACACACAGTTTTGGTTTGTCAGGAAAGAAAGGATAGAAGACAGAATGTAAATTGGTTTTGGTGCGTTTGGAAATATGGAATAGAACACCCGAGGGTAAGAACTGCCGGGCGGACACATCTAAGGATTTAACGTCCGATACTCATTTGATTGAAATTAAACATAACAACATAGTTAGTTTGGCAGAAAGCATTTTAAGAGAAAGACTTGAGTTGTCTGGCCAGAAGAGAAGAAGATTCAAAACTAGGGAAATGTCCCAGACATGGGAATATTTGGTGGTTGGAGGTCTCGAGAGTTTCACACCTTTTAAGAGACGACAAATCAAGGGATGGACTCCGATTGGTTTGCCGTCAATATTTGATTGGTTCATAGATATAGCAGATCAGTAAAAGTTTATTGTCTGATAAGATTTACCCATACCGCCTGGGCCGCTAGAAAATTTATAATTAAATTTAAATCTGTTGAAAAGGGATTGGCACATTTTCCCACACAGATCAAAGAGCCCAATCTGGTCTGTAGGCTTGCCTTGTGCCAGGTGCCCATGCATTGTTAATGAACTCTGAAGCTTCTGACGAAATAGGGAAGGACTGTTGGGTAGGCCGGAGATGTTCCAAGCTGAAAGGGTTAGAGAGTTGGTGAGAATTTGATTGTGGGGACGACCTAAAGGGTCTAGAAGAAGGGACGGAAACGCCGGAAGCAAAACCGGAAAGTCTACCGTTAGCTCGAGAAGAGGCAGAAACCAAACCTGGGATTGCCAGAAGGGAACTATCAGGACAAGAGACTCCTTTTGACGTCTGACCAGGGTCAAGACTCTGTTGATTAGAAGAAAAGGAGGAAAGGCATAATTGAGTGTCCGGGACCAATCTTGGAGGAAAGCGTCTGCAGCGATGGCCAGAGGATCCGGGCGCCAACTGAAGAAATGTGGAAGCTGAGTATTGAGTCTGGACGCAAAGAGATCCACATGGAAAGGACCCCATTTCCTTGTGATTTGAAGAAAAATTGAGCGGTGTAGTTTCCATTCGCTGGAGTCCGTGAGATGGCGAGAATGCCAATCTGCAGTGGAATTCAAGGATCCTGGGAGATATTCGGCTAGAAGGGAAAATTTGTGGGAAAGACAGACTTCCCAGAGGCACTTTGCCAGAAGAGCGAGGGTCCTGGACCTGGTGCCTCCTAAGTGGTTGATGTATCGTACCGCGGATATGTTGCCATGCGGAGTAGGATGGAGCATCACGCCCTGTTTTTTGTAAAACTTCTGATCGCAAAGGAGCCTGCAAGAAGCTCTAAACAGTTTATGTGCAATTTGCGGACCATATACCGCCAGTCGATATCGAACCACAGCAGGCGCCCCAGCCCGTGAGACTTGCATCTGATTCTAACACAAAATCGGGCACAGAGGGGAAGATGGATCTGCCGTTCCAGGCCTCTAAATGGGATATCCACCATTGAATTTCCATTTGAGATTCTTGATCTAGAGACACGAGGTCGGAAAAGGCCAAGCCTCGCCGAAGATGACGAATTTTGAGACGCTGTAGTGCACGGTAATGTAGAGGCCCTGGGAAAATGGCCTGGATCGAAGAGGAGAGAAGGCCTACGACCCTTGCAAGAGATCTGAGGGAAATAGCGTCTTTTTGAAGTGTTAGGACCAACTCTCTCTTGATTGCAGCAACCTTGGAAAGAGGAAGGAGAAGAGTGGCCGATACAGAATCTATCTGGAAGCCTAGAAATTCTATTTGTTGGTAAGGAATCACCATGGATTTTTCGTGATTTATAAGGAAACCCAGTTCCGAAAGGAGCGTGGTTGTTGAATGAAGATGAGACAGAAGGGAAGATGTGCTTTGGTGCATGATAAGGATATCCTCGAGATAAATAATAAGCCTGATGCCACAAATCGAAGGTAGGCCACAACAGGTTTCATCAGTTTCGTGAAGCACCAAGGTGCCGACGTTAGAATGAAAGGAAGGGAGGAAAAGTGATACGTTTTTGAATTCCAATTGAATTGTAAGAATTTTTTGTGCGAAGGATGAATAAGAATGGTTAGATACGCATCCTGGAAATCTAGTCTGGCCAACCAATCGAATTGAAGTAAAATATCCCTGAGATGGATGGATGGTTTCCATCTTGAAGTGTCGATAGACGACAAATTGATTGAATGATTTTAGGTTGATTACTGGTCTTAGCTTCTTGTTCTTTTTGTGAACGAGAAAGAGAGCTGATGAAGCCGGAAGGGTCTGGGGTGAATGGCATTTTTGTCTAGAAGGGATTGAATTTCTGAAGAAATGAGAGAGGACATTTTGAGAGAAAATCTTGGGAACGGAGGTAGATGGGACTGGAAAGGAGGAGAGAGGAGTTCGATACAGTATCCCTGAACAGTGCTTAGAACCCATGGGTCTGAAGAAATCGACTTCCATTTTTGAAGGAAAAAACGTAGCCGACCTCCTACGGGAAGGCCAGAAAGTTGGCTTACCTTGGTTATTGGGTGTCCTGGAGTAGCGTTGTCCGCGATTGTGGAAGCCCCTTGATCTTTGGGGATAGAAGTGGGGTTTAAATTCCTGGGAGTAGGTACAGAAAGAGTTGGAATAGCCTCTTGAGCCTTGATTTGGGTATGTGCGGCTGGTAAAGCGGCTCCTACCTCTACCGGCCCGGGCAAAAACCCGTTGGTTAAGGACCTTCTTTAATGATTGTTGAGCCTTGTCCAGAGACGAGAAAGTAGAAACAAAACGGCTAAGGTCTTTGATGAACGAATCACCGAAAAGTTTACCATCGACCTGGATGCCGGGATCCAAAGTAGCCAGGTTAGCCAGCTTAGGGTCCATCCTTAGGAGGAGACCCTTACGTCTCTCGTGAATGATTGCCGAATTCGCATTTCCCAAAAGGCAGAAGGCTCTTTGTGTCCAAAGGGACAGATCCGAGGGATCGATTGGAGAATCTTCCAATCTGGCTGATTCAGCTAAGTCAAATATTCTTGCGAGGGGACCAACCACGTCCAGGAGTTTATCCTGGCACGTGGTCCAGGCCTTGTCCACCCCCTTGCGGGGATCCTTACCGAATTTGGTAAAGAACGTAATGAGTGACTGGTCGATAGCCGGAGTTACTGTTATGTTGGAATCCAACGAAGGTCTAGGACACTCTGATTTTAGTTTCAACCGTGTCTGTTTGTCCAAAGGTAGACGCAAGCGAGAAGAAATATATTCGCCCACGTGGTCCAAAGGGAGCCATTCATTGAAGTTAGGATGTTGTATCAGAGACGGATCGAACCTGGGGACACCCTCTGAATCAACAACACTGGAAGAAGGATCACTGGAAGAAAGTTTAATATGTTTTGGGGGAGGAGAGGATGGGGAAAACGCATCATCCGGATTGTCAGATTGTGATAAATCGTCCATGTCCTCATCATCAGTGTCCAATATTTTTGAAATAACAATCTTTTTTGGTGCAGAAATATGTTTCGTTTTTGATTTACATTTTAATTGCGACACCGTTTTTTAGAGATATTCCCCTCCTTCGTAGAAGGCCTGGGAAGAATCGAGTCCTCAGTCTGGTGTGAGGCAAGCTCACTTTCCATTTGCGTGCCTTTACCGGATTTAGATATAGTTATTTTTCGTTTTCTGCCTTCCCCCGCAGAATGGGCCATAGAATTGGACACCATGGACATTACAGAATTTTCAATGTTTTTTTACGTTTTGTCCATTGATGCTTTTAAAGCATGTTTCACAGAAGATTGGATAAAAATGTTTAATTCCTGTTTAAAGGATTACTCATCCTCATTGAAATCAGGCATTAAGGGGGAACTATCAAGCTCCATAATAAAAATAGAGTAAACAATAATAATCCCTTAAAAAACAAAGGAAATTCGCTGTTGAAAGAGAAAGACTGCTGGGCAGGCAGGGGTTAATGAGAGCAACACGCTCTCTACAACGCGATGCAGCTCCTCCCCGAGGGCGGGGATGAAGAAGAAAGCCGGGCCGAAGGGCTCGCTCCTCAGTATTTGCTTCCGGCAGAAGGAAGCGACTTTGGAAAAGGAACAGAGCCGGAAGGCTTTGTTCCGGAAGGAAGCGGTGTCCCGGGGGCCGCTGCCAGCAAAGAAGAGCCGCGCGGGCAGGGAAGCACTCCCGTCTGTCAGATGCACGAAGGAATGGAGCGCGCTGACAGAACATAGCAAATTCAGTAAATTCAAACGCGCAACGGTTAGTGCACGCGCTGGCCCCAAACGAGAAAACGAAGGTGGGGGGCAGTATAAAGAGCACGCAATGCGTCTGTATAAACAGGCAATAAATATAAAATATGAACTAAATAAACACTACTATATAATATCACAGACAATAAATACGGAAGACCAAAATAGAGTACTTATCTTGACTGCGAGCAGCAAGAAAAGAGGGCTGCTTGCAGTCAAGGGTAGTCTCTATGGTCAATGGATCTTGCTGATTGGGTTAGTGTTGGTTTCTGTTGTGCTCCCATTGGCTAGCCTGTTGCTAGTCCTTTTAGGAGCTGTAGTTCTTGACTGCTGCTATTGAAAATAAAGTAAGAAAAGAATGCATAATAGAGCCTCCAGTCTTGACATAAAATTAGCTTTTGACACTTATAGCCCTGTTTTTACCTTTATATGTGCAATGCTACACGTCGCAGAATGTCAATAGGCTCAGTGATCTAGTGAGACGCCTGTAATGTCCTCCCTTTAGCTAGGTAAAGATTAACAAATGGCACAAGCTCTAAAACACTAATTTTGTTTGCCGTGCTAACGTATAGTCTGTTTCATAGGTTTATGAGATGTGCCAGTGTAGTCCTTCAATGCCATTAAATCAAGTAATTATAGTTAGCGTCACCTCGTGTCCTAAATTTGCTGGGCAGTCCTGTTTTCTCAAACTTTCTCTGCAAGTTTCAGCACGTCTTGATTTACGGAAAGCATAGACAACACAAACTAAGGAAAGTTTTCTGCATTTTGGTGTAGAATTAATTATTAGTCCTTATCAGAAATCAATGTAGTTAGCCCAATTAATACTGTGTGTAAAAGATTCATTTAGTTCCCTGTAGTACCTATTGTCTGCCTTTCCTATGTTGGTCTGCACTGTCAATTAAGTCTTTCTGTGCTCGTTAGTCGATGCAAAATGATAGTCCTTTTATGTTTGTGGACTGTCCGAGTTTTTGGTTTACAAAATGGTGTCACTCCAAGGCAGAAGAAACTGTCGAGGTAGTATCTGGACCACAGAGCTGCGGAGAGATGTGCTGCCTTGCTACTTGCAGGTAACGGGCCTGCTCTTCTCTACAAAACTGGGGTCCACACCGTCAGCCTAGGCTTGTTAACGGGTTTACCTCCGATTGTTGAATAAATCTCATAAATATCAACTTCAGTTTATTCCACCTTTGACACTGACTGAATGCCTTCTATCATTAATGTGATATGTGAGCCAAAGAAAAACGGGCAAACAGCGAGGGCTGGATAGCAATTGAACCAGCACATTTCCTGCCTGGATGGACAGTTCAGAGTCCGGCACCAACAGCTGATTACATCCGACCTCACAGTTAATAAGAATTATGTAAAATACAATCTTTCCAAACATCATAACACTTATATCATTGTCTATAATTGTTAATACCGTACGCAGCTACCATAGTTGACAAATGTTGACTAAGATACTTTGGAAAGCTGCTCTTAGGGTTAATCCAGTAAGAAATAATTTTAAAATATGTTTATTTTTGTATGTTGGCTGTTCTCATCCACTAGGGTAAGTTATCTTTCAAAGCCAGACTATCTATCCATGTATTTTGTCTTTTTCCTTGGCTTAAGCACCGGTCCTCTCCAAAAAGCTTTTGTTCCATTCTGTACTTAGAAAAGTCCTAATACACTGAGAAGTTATTTACCTTCAACTTCATTTTTTTAGGGCGAGCGCACAAGTGCTTTGGCCTGTTGTGAGGATTGTGGGCTTTTAACCAGGCCCACCTCAGGCCTATCACTTTCGCTCGTTCGTGGGCTTGCCTTTAAAAAATCCTTCATCATTGGTAAATGCTTTACGTTTGTCCTGCGTAGGGAGGTGGTGTTTCCGCCTTGCAGACTGTCCCTGTTACATGTATAATTGCATGATTGCCAATATGTTTGACTGTGAGCAAACCTGTTTTTCCTTTTGTGTCTCTCCTTTGCTAATGCTTATGGCGCCCATGGCGCTTTGAATCGGCTTGCTTATGTCAACTGTTTGACTTTTTATTTTTAGTTTAGGTGGCAAGAAGAGTCCAGTTAGGAATTTACAATGCCAATAGCTTTAACTCGAGCAAATGCTTGTTCTACTTTACTGAGTCTTTCAGCAAGTATTTTGAAACATTACGAAGATCTTGTCTGGACCACTGCAGTCTTTTTTTTTCTTTTCTGCTCTATGTGCTGGGTGTACAAAGCCATTTTGCATTTCTTAATGGACCAGATCGCTATTTCAGGTTGTTAAGTAATACAAAATGGGCTTTTTAGATGTACAAAGCCCCTTAGGGAATCACAAATTGTGATTTCTACCCAGTAGACATTGCAATTTGAAATTCTATGAATAGGAAATCGCAAATAGGCATTACTTATTTGTGATTTCCTATTCAGAGCTACAGAGCATTTCCTAAATGCGAATTGGACATTTCGGAAATGCAACTACCAAGGACTTCAAGTCGATAGTAACAATGTGCATTTTAAAAAAAAAAAGCACCCCAAAAATACTTTTTTTTTAAAAGTGCAATAGAGGACACACATGCTCCTTGGGCACATGTGGGCTCTACATGTGCACCACTAAGTTTGGGGTGCTTTTTGGGTACCCGTTTGCCCATAGCCATCCTTGGTTTTGCATATCCCTAATAACGATTTCCTAATAAGAATTTGCTATTTGGCAAATGCAAAACCTGCCCATTGTCACAAATGGCATGGGATTTCTTATTTGCGATTTGATAATAGCGACTCCTACTTTGTAGGAATTGCTATTAGGAAATCGGTATCTTGGTACATAGCAGTTTGCATTTCCTAAATAGCAATTTCTATGAAGTCGCCATTTAGAAAATGCAAAATTGCATCTACGTACATCTGGCCCTATATGCCTTTTAAATTAAGCCAGTAAATGTTTTCCAAACAACTAATCAGTGTGCTGTCTTGGCCATCAACTGTGGAGGTTAACAGTCTTTGTTACGTAACATGTTATTATGTATTTTTTTAAAATTTATTTTTAATGGTTTTTTTTCCGATTAATTCTGTTTTCACTCATTGTCTTTCGCGCCTTCCTGTTTTACATTTTTTAATGAAGTTTTACATATTTTATAGTGCTGTTTTCTGATTATATCAGTGCTCTCTTTTTGCCCTGGTCTCTGCGGAACTAAAAAAAATAATGCAGAACTGTTGTCAGCAGCCCCTGTGGAGCCCTCCTGGACCCTCAATGTCTTGCGATAGTGACACTTTTGCATATCCACATTTGGTGCATCTTCCGTGCTACCTTGTGCTCAGTGGATGGATTGCCGAAAACCTCTAGAGGAGGAGTCTGTGGAATACAGAATATCGATCATAGAAAACATTTCCCCCCGTAAGTAATTTTTTTGTTTCCAACACCCCCACTTCGCACACCAAGGATGAATAATCATAGGCACCACAGCAAATCCGAGCTTTCAGCACCCCTAAATGTGTTTCCCTGCCTGGTCTAATATCTAAACCTGAACCCGATCTGATACTTGATGCAATGCAGCCATCTTCGTGTCTCCTGCCAGATACCTTGGAAGCTTAAATGTAACGGACCCCATCACAAGCCAGGCAGCCTGCTTCCTACTCTACTGGACACTATGTACTGAACCCTTGGGCAGGCACACCTAGCTTCACAATCCCCTGCTTCCCACTCCTCCACAAGGCAATTACCCTTTCTACCTTCCCAGCCACTGATGACCACTAATTGTATCATAAAAAGCACGACACGTTCCTAAGGTGACACTCCTATCTGCATGCCCATAACCCTAGACCTTCCCCTTCCAACAGCAAAGCATCTATCTACATTCCTCGGCATTACAGCAAAACAGCAGGCCCCTCATTACACAGCTCCACTGTACAACACTACTTCTGAGATGGCAGTCAGTAAACACCATCACTGAAAGGGGAACACAGCACTGACAGCTTAGTTAGGCTTAAGCAATGCTTCTGACCCCAGAGCAACATGAAGCTGTATTCCTGATGAATCAGCAATTCTTTCACTACTTCAATGTTAGCACTGCAAGAGCACCCAGTAATGAGCATAAGGTATACCTTGAAGTTTTTCCTTTGCGTTGAGAGAAAGGGATGCAATGCTACTTGCCTGTCAGAACTGAAGTGGACTAGCAGATGACTCATTTGACCAGTTCTCTAGCACCTTTCTTCAGCTTCTACCTGTTCACCTTGTGACCCCGAGCCCTTACCCAAAGTTGAGTCCAACACTCAGCTTTAAAGCGGCAGCAGAATACAGGGAAAGCAAGACACTACACAAATGCATTCTTTCCCCAGGCTGAGGATGCAATGAAACAGTCAGACCAAGACAATGGAGCACAGTGCAGCAAGAATTAGAAATCAAGCCAAACTTGCTTGCCTCGGTGATGATTGCTCTATTCCTGGTCTAATGCTTTCCTGACTAGCCTCATCCCTACAAACCCAGCCAGAGCAATCACCTTCTATTTTATCTTTCCCAGTAATCTGGCTAATCTGTAAACCCAGTCTCTGTGAAACTGTCAGTTCCTTTATGGATTAATGCAGGGGTAGTCGTTATACCAAAAGCTGTAGGGGCAGTAAGGCGAGCAAGATAAACCAGGATTGAGAGCACAAACATGGGGTGCACAAACCCAGGCCAGGAGAATGAGATGGATACCATTATGTAAGGGCAAACAGGTGCCCAGAGAAAGTAAAATAAGTACACAAACCATCCAAAGCCACCCCCACACAATTTTGCCTTCACAAATCAGAACACTATCTTCAGACCCAAAAGCACCTGTCCAGAAATAAAGCAGCAAATTGAGAATGAATTGGAGGGATGGGGGGTGTTAGAGTGATGCTGCATCTGACATGGCAATGGACTCTGACCCCTGCCCTTTCTCAAGACTCAACATTGTGTGCTTCTATTCCAGAAACCAAAGGATTATTTAAATCTAATAACAGATTCTAGCTTATATCCAGTTTTACCAGTTAAAGAACCACACAACCTAAAAATGACAACTGCAAAAGGCAAAAGTGAGGAGAGTCCAATTCCACAACAAACAAAAGCCATAAGACATGCCAGACTGATTACAGAGATGAATATTAAAAGATGTCAGAACCGCAAAAACACAATTCCCAAGCAGACATGTCCAAATTACTGCATCAAACCATTCTCTCTGCCTGAGTCCAGTTCTACACAATTGAGAACACTCTGAGAGGTCACGAAAATCCATAGACCATTAGGAATAGCGTATTGGAAAATTTAACACTTTGACAAAAGAGTCAATGGAGTAAAGGGACACATTGAAGTTGTGAAAGCCACCTGCTCTGAGAAACATACAATAGATTATGCTCTGAAGAAAATATATAGAAAAGAGGGTGATCTGGAAAACCCCTCCAGTAGGTCAAATTGGAGATTTCTTGGGGTAACCGAGGTAGAAGCCCCCATTAATAACTGCTTCACAAACTAATTAATGCAAACATCATCACAGACCCTCTCAGATCACATTGAGTTCCTTTCCAGACATTTAAAAGTGGATCCCCTTTGCCTACAATGGTTGCCTATGTCCAGGACTATTGCATAAAAAAAGCAAATGCTAACAGATGATTTAGTGACCCCTACGGTTACAACTACTGGTATGTTTTTTCAACTGGCATATGAAACCACTCAAGAAGGAAAAGCACTGAGGAAATTAATACCAGAACTCAAGCCTGCCAGAGCCCTAGCACAGATTGTTCAACAATACAACTTTCATATACAATGGAAAGGAGAAGTAAAGGAAAAGCTGACCTTTTTGGTCCAAATACCAAAAGGAGCCTCTGAAATAGAATAGGGAATACGTGAGCTCATGGGCTAGACAGAGAATGGTATGGATACAGTTGGTTAATTCATTTGTTGGTTGAGAACATTTTATTGTATTATGTTAGTCTTTTTGCCAAGATAGAAAACACCAGTCAGGCATCTTCCAAAACGGGTGAATGCTAGGACAGCCTTCAGCTCTTACGGACATAAGCGTGAACGGGTGGGATTTCAAGGAAGGCTGTTGATGTAAGTAGATAAATAAAAAAAGTTAAGATAACAGGTATGAGAGTGGTTGTACAATGCACACAAAGAAATAACGAGTACAGGAGAGATATGTCAATAAATGTGAATAAACTGAATAATAAAGGCAAAATGTTAGCTTTCATTATTCACTTTGTAGAATTAAAACCAGACATCATCATTCTCCAGGAGAGTGATCGGACTGGCAACAGATATAGCCTTATTGAAAAATGTGAGTGAGTACAAGAGCTTGCATTCTCTAATACTTCCATGCCAATCAAGGAGTTGCAATGCATAGTAAGGAAAAATCCTGGTATTGTAGTTAAATGTTTGCAAAGGAGTATAAGTGGCATGTGGTTATAGTGCTGTGCTTTTGGAGGCTGATGGACAGGGCACCTCACAGAAGTATATTACCCTGGCCCAATAGTAGATGGAACCTGCCCATTAACAGACTTACTGCTAGAATTTCCTGTGCCAATTTTAATGGGTGGGTTTTCAGTGTTGCACTTACCCTTCAAGAAACACACCCATTTAATTAAGAAGGGACATCTGCACAGCAGGTGCATGAAAATGAGTAGGGCTGCAAATGTTATTCAGCACAGTCATGGGATAGTAAATATATTGTGCAAACAGTATCATAATGATGCCAGATACATGTGTACCTTAGTACAAATTAGAAGAGCCATGCTAAAATTGATTATCCTGTAATCTGCATCAAAGTACGTTTTCAAGAATCTGGCATCCCTTCAATTTTCTCATATCACGAACAGACACACGTGACAGTCTCCAGAAACCAAGGTGCACAAAATGATTTAAGAGCATTGATGAGAGCGGATCTTACATTTTTATGGTGGGTTTTCTGGACATGGATGCTTTCTGCAACTGTAATAGAGATTTTCTTAAAAACAATGAAAGGACTGATTCTCCAGGAACTGTATGCAACATGTTTAAGGGATATCTGAAGGATGTGTTGATCTTGCAGTTTGTTCATGGCAGAATTCTTCAGAAATTTGTGTTCCAAACACTAGAACAACAGATTACTCATGGTGTGTTCAGTAACCAGGAGCCCATCCGTGGAAAAGACCAGGGAGTTGAATGGGCCACAAGAAAAATCTACATTACTACCATTACGTAAGGAAATAGAAAATCAAAATACATTTGAAAAAGTTATTTGAGGGGGATAACCAAATAGATCAGCAGTCGGAATGGAAAATCCAAAATATAAATTCACAGAGCCAGGTTTGAAAGGTATTCAACGAAGAAACAGGGTTGGTGGTGGAAGACCAAACAGAGTTAGGTAAAGCATTCTACTAATTTTATCAGAAGGTGTTTACTGAAACACTAAACACAACTCTGAAAAAAAAATCAGCTTGCTTTTAGTGGCAGGGAAATCTTAAAAAGTGGTCAGAAGTGCTTGTGATCACTTCCACACCAAAAACAAGCTTTTGGTGAAATCCCAGGATACGATGTGGGAGGCCCAGAAGGCTACCATCTGAGGAGACATTATCATTTACTCCAAAAGCCAAAGAAACCGCACTCAGTGGAAAGTTAAAGACCTTGAAGAGTGAGTGCTCAACCTCGAGGGCCACCACATGGCACTCATGCACACACAAGCACTGCTTTGACAGGAACTCACACAGGAGGCAAGGGAGGCCTGGATGGCATGCTTGCGCAACCTGTTACCAAGAGCAGTACAGCTTGGACCCCTTGAGTTCCTGGACAGACCTACAACAATTTGTGCTGGATCTGCTAATGCCTCGTTTAGCCCCTACGGAGCATGAACCCCTGGAGGCTGAGGTCACCTGCGATGAGCTGTGCACAGCTACAGGCAGGCAAGCGCCGGGGCCTAATGGCTTCCCAGGTAGAGTTTTGGCCCCTGTGACCCCAGACAGGTCCTTTGATACTTGAGGCCTTTAGGTAGGCTGTAACGCAAGGCGAGCTGCCGTTGGATCTTAGAAACTGGGTATGGAGGGCACACACTGTGGGGACTATAGACCGACTTCATTATTGAATTTGGAGGTAATAATCTGGGCCAAGATGTTGGCCACCCTGCTCACAGGGTTCATCACCCACCCGGCCAACCCAAACCAGCCTGGGTTTATGCCCATTGCTCTACTCAGCATAATCTAAGAAGAGTTCACAACACCATTGACCTGAGCAAGAGCTGCCATGGGCCCTGGTTTCGATTGACTTTAGGAAGGCCTTTCACTCAGTAGACTAGGAATATTTGTTTGCCCCGTCTGGGGTTCCGGACGAAGTTCATTGGTTATGTGCCCCTGCTCTGCACTAATCTTAAGGCCAGGGTTCCTGTTGGGTGTGCAACGTCGGATCAGTTCTCAATAGAAAGAGGCATCCACCAGGGTTGCTCACTATCCCCCTTGCTGTTCGCTTTAGCAATCAAGACCCAGACAACATGGTTGCTGGTGGACATGATTTTCCAGGGCTTCCAATGGTCCCACGAGCTGAGCAATAGAATTTCACTGTATGCCGACTATATCCTGATGTTCTTGAACAATCAAAATGCGTCTGGACCCTGAGCTCTCCTAATTCTTCAGCTCTTCGGATCATATTCTTGCCTACTCATAAACACTAATAAGTCCCCAGTTTAGCCCTTTGCCTCTAGTGAATTAGACATGCTGTGGGCACCTGGGATACTGGTGCTCCCCATGTGGTTTAAATACACATTTGAGTCTACATTACAGATAACATTCCACAGTCCTATAAAGGTAATCTTCTATCCCAGTTGGAAGGTCTATAAAGATGTAAAATTCTGTTCCACTCTCAAGTTGTCCCTCCTGAGGTGCTCCAACATCTTTAAAATGGACTCCCTTCCACGTCTCTTGTACCAACTACAGATCACCCTTTCCTGGTGGATAAGGCCTTCTCAAAGGTAAATGCAATGATTAGAATGTTATTGTGTGGGAGGGGCTTCACCTCGAATAGCATTGGGGAAATGGTGTGAGGCAATCTTCTAGGGAGGGACAGCTACTCCTGATATTCTCCTATACTAAAGAGCAGTGCTCTTACTTATAGCAAATGAGTGGTGTTTTGAGGACTTTGATGATCCGGCATATGCGTCACAGGGATAGGCAAAGGGTTGCTGCAATCTTCCACAATTGATCTACGGTGGCGTCATTCCATTGAGCCTGATGGCCACCAGAAGAGTGGCCCTGGAGTATGGCTATGAAATTCATGGGATGGGCGGGTAGGCTGACACTAAAGACTCCACTGTGGCGTGATAAGAAGTGATAGCCCTTTGCGGCTCCTCTGCCTGGGACATCATAGGCATGTCCACCTTGGGGGATGTGATGCACAACAGGTCATTAAAGTCCTTCCAAAATCTACAAGTGGAATATGACATGCGTTTTTTCAGATATTTCCAGCTCCGCCATGCCTTCCTACTGATTATACAGTCTGGGGTTGTCTTTCCTGTATACTCCCCTTTCGAAGCGAAGATTCTCCTTACAAATATCAAGGGTCATAAACTATCTGAGGTTTACAAAATGCTTCTATAAAACTTCCTGGATTCAATGGTGGGGATGAGGGCAGCGTGGCAAGGGGAACTGGGACCGATGGATACCGAGAATTGAACGGAAGCAGTAGAAGCCCCTACAGGGGTGGTAGTATCATCAGTTTCGAATGATACAGTCCAAGCTACTTTACTGCGGGTACCTCACTAGAGCAAGGCTGCTCCTCATGGGACTAATTGCCATAAGGAAGTGTCTGTGGTGCCACGACCCACATGGGGACATACTCCATCTTTTTGTTTGCCTAGCCCTGTCGGTGATGGGCAGAGTAGCACTGAGCAAAATGGTTCTATTACCCCGAAGTCTGTATGCCCTCCAAAACACCATGTATAAAGTCCCGAAATCCACATTTGCTAAACTCAACAGCCTCCTGGTGTTTCTTGTGTGGGCCAGTTAGGGATGTACTGTTTTATTAGATCTCCTAAAAAATTGGACACTGACCTAGGGGGCCAGGGACTGCCAGATATGCACCTATATTACCTTGCAGGGCCATTGCGGTATGCAGCACAGTAGTGCATGGAAAGCTCCAACATGGAGAAGAAACTCCTGGGAACGTGGAGTGCGGATGCAGACCTCCCTCATTGCCTTATGCTGCAGTCGGGCATTTCGGGTGATCACCCCCTTATTGTCAGACAGGTGGCAAAGGCCTTCATGCAGGCGATTGTCCGAGCGGCAGGCACCATATGCCAAGCTTTTGCCCCACCATTGGTTGAAACTGATTCATGACATACAGTCTGTGATAAACATATCACCATGGTTTAATAGTGGCTGCAACACTGCAGGCGAGCCCTACCTTAACTGCACTTTTCTCATGTTAGGGAAGTCATGAGATGCCTTTGGCCTTCAGCAAGGGCATTTTTTGCAATACGTCAAAATATCCTGTACATTTTGGGAGATCTGGACTTACTTTCCAGCTAAACCGGCGGAGTCCGTCATTGCAGGTCATACTGGATCCCAGGTCAACTCAGGGTTGATCTATCGTATTTATAAGGCAATTAAAGGGGATTGCCAAGTAGATGTGATGGGGATCTGAAACAAATGGATTGAGAGCCTACAGGAGCCCCTCTCTGAAGAAGCCTGGAAAAAGACGTTTGCCAAAGTCAAGGAGGTGGCTAGCAATGCAGGATTCAATCTCACGCATTTCTATTATCTGCACCAGGCCTATATTACCCCACAATACCTACATAGAATTAATAGGGCCCGGACAGAGGCATACCCCCCAGTGTGGGATCCCACTGGCATCACTCCTCCATATGACATGGACCTGTAGAAAACTACAGGCGTTTTGGAGTAGGCTCATCGAGGTCTTATGGAAGGTGGCACAGGTGTGCCTGGAGGCATCTATTGGCCTCTGCCTGATCAAAACTCGGAGCCAAAATAAAGAACTGGTTAATGCTATTGGTACTGATCCTAGCGAAGAGGCGGGTGGCCATCCATTGGCTGCAGAGCAACACCCAAACAGTTGACAAATGGATGACAGACATGTTTGAGTGGGGCACAGCAGAAGGGAGGCAGTTGTGTGCAGTCCATACGGCTGAGAACGTGGATGTGCCTTAGAGGTATGGAGTTCCATGCTGGATGCCCTGTCCGATACAAACCCATTAGAGGACAGTTCCACAGACACCCCCCAGGGGCAAGAAAGAGAGAGTGGGACTCCACTACAGACCGCACAAGACGACGGCATGGAGACTGAGTGTGACTGGGGGAACACATGGCGAGTGATCTTCAGGTAAAGAAGTTAACTTGCAGAAGAGAGCTTGGACCCCACCCACTGAGCCTGCCCAATATACCATTCTTTAACGTTCTGTGTCCTCCCTGCATTCCTGCAAACCCCCCCCCTCCCCCGCCATTCCAACAGGGGGGGTGGAGTTATGGAACTCTGCCCTTGGTACAATGCTATGCTGACCGCTTGCTGCTGTTCATGTATGTATATGTTCCCATTGGTTTTTGCTGACTTGCAATTTTATAATAAAAACATGCAATCGGACGGTTAATGCCGTCATCCCCCCTCTTGGGCATGTTTAAAAACAAATTATTCACTCAACGCAAGGCAGCGAGCAAAGTCACTGTGCTATGTGAAAAGGAAACTATAGAAATCTGTTCTATCTAGATGTGGTGGATTTCTGCTGTCTCCTAGCGCAGGCACCTGTGTACCCTGGTGCAAGGATGCCTGTGTTACAGGCAGGATTTGTTTTTGTGTAGGAAGGGATACTTTGATGCACAAAAAATCCCTAAAGACATTATGTGCAATTCATATAGAAAGAGTAAGTAACAACAAGAAATAAAGATATTTCTCCTCGTTGCACCTGGTTCAAAGACTGGTAGCATTTTGAAGAAATCCCAGGTTTACTCACCTTAGTAATTCTGGTATTGCGTCAAAGTCCATGGGTAGATTCATGGGAACGAAAATACTCCACCCATGGAACACCTCCCTAACGCAAAGTAATGCATGCGCTGCCTTACATTACATTTTGGGAAAAACACACACAATGCCACTCAAATCTGTTTGGGGGCTTTGTAAATCTCAACTATCATTTTGTGTTGTGGCTGTCGTGACTGTTCGAAAAAAAGTGGCACAACAACACAAAACGTGAGTAAATCTGTGCATTAGTTTTAAACCTACATGATTTAATCTTTTTTCATAATTGGAATATATTCAGGCTTCTGGTACTGTTTCTTTCTTTGAGTCTCCATGAGAGTAGTCCAGTGCCTATTGAGAGCAATACTACTATTTCTGCAACATTTGCCCCTCGAGACTTAAGGACAAAGTTACTATTCTTTCACGCAATGAGGCACACCAAGGGAACTTGCTGCACTATGTTGCCTGAAAGGGAATGAAGAGAATTTTCTGCCCTCTCCTTGCTCTGGCTCACAGTGTGCAACCTAACACCAACTCAGGCACCCTTGCACCATAAGGCAAAGGTGCCTGCATTGTGTGCAGGATTGTTTTTGTGCAGGAAGGCACACCTTCCTGCACAAAAACAACCCATGGAGGCATATAGTGTTTTCTGTGTGTGCTGCAAAATGCAGTACACATATATAAGAATTAACTAGGAAAAATACAGAAGTTTCTCCTTGCTATGCCTCTGTCGGGTAGGCGCACCATTTTGGTGCAAGCCAAATTTTACAAGTCCCTAAGTCTGGGTTTGTGTCGAAATACATGGGTGGATGCATGGGAACTCCCATGCAATGCCTACTGGACGCAAAGTAATGTGCTACTTTGCATTATTTAGTAAATACAAAGTGGCTCTGAGTGGATTAGTAAATCACTAAAATGATTTTGTATTGAGGCTGTGCCACAACAATGATGCAACATCTAAGTAAATCTGCCACTCAATGCCTCCATCCTCAACATTCTGTAGCGCTTTCCATCAAAGTTCTCCACTGGCCTGTATTTTTAAATTTTTATCAAAGGCTGTCAGCCTATGTACAGATAATATCTTTGATTTATGTGCCTCGTCTTGAAGCCACTCTTCTCATACCCGATTACCCCACCAGGTCATCTGACTAAAATGTAGACAAGGTGAAAGTAATTATCGACAGTGTTCGCAACTGCCTGATTACTTGGTTAACTTGTTTGGTGGACAGATTACAGGACACATTCATCCCACAAAGAGGTTTCTTGCACCCAAGGATCCAACTTCTGTACTTCCTGCTCAGGCTGTGGTGAATGTTTCAGTGTTTTTCAACGTAAAGGAAGAAGGTGAGCCTTTGGTCCCAAGAAATTGTTCATGGCAGAAACCAAGTATGTCATTAAACCAATGCCTTCGGTTGAACAATTTTTTCATTTTTTTTTTTTTTTTTAACTTGACTGCTGTGTGGACTGTTAAGCCGCTTTTCAACATGAAGGGCAAGATTCACAAAGGTATTGTATCTGGTTTGCATTACTTTGGTAACATAAACCCAATGCAAAACCTTTTTGGAGATTTGCAAACTAGTGCAAATTGGTATTTGCGTTGGTTTGTAAGGAAATGTAACGCAAACCAGCGTGAAGTGCTGCTTTCCATTACTTAGCACCAAGGGGATGTTACATGGGTGGTTCAGGCTGTCCCCATGCAACCACCCATGTTTTTAACACAAAGCCCTGTCTACTAACACTAGTAGACAGGTTTTTGCGCCACAAAAATAACGCTGCTGGAAAGCAGATGTTAAAAGGAAAAATGTTTCAGTTTCTTTGCACTCTACAGCACACATACAAAAAAAGGAAACATTTTAAAACATATCTAGGCATAGCATTTTGTACTGGAAGGGTAGCTTACCAGTAAAAAACCTATGCTAGACTCACAACACACACCCTTGCACTATGGCACAAAAGTGTGTGGTGCTCATCAGCAAACGTCTGTGCTGTGCTAGGGAGAGGGGAGGAGAGCGCCGTATCTCTGTAAATATGGCGCTCTCATGTCCTTTCCCTGTCACCCAACACAGTACAGCAACTTTGGGTGCTGTGCTGCATTGCGTGACACCTTTGTAAATCTAGGCCGAAATATTGTGTAACATAGCTGTGCCTTACAGAATAGAGTAAACTTCATTCTGTCCAGATGCTTGGAGGTTGAACAGGGCCGGCTTTATGACTGGTGGCGTCTTGTGCGACAGTTTATTTTGGCGCCCCCCACCTCCCCATGACCACCTCCTCTGTTTCACTCACTACCTCCCCTTTCACATACATTCATGTGTTTTAAAGCACTTGTATAGGCTGGCTTTACTTATCCACATAAAATTTAGGGGCATATTTAAGAGCCCCTAGCGCCATTCTAGCACCACATTAGCGTCACTTTTTATGCTAATGTGGCGCTAGAAGGCCAAAAACGCCATGCCATATTTACAAAGGGGTGCAATGCATGCATTGCGCCACTTTGTAATCCTTTGCATTACATTATCCCTGTGACAGGCATAATGTATGCAAAGATGGCATTCCCCCAGTTAGGGGGGGCCAAAAAAAATGGCGCAAAGAAATCTGACGGATTTCTTTGTGTCATTTTTTTCTGGCACTTTTAACGCCTGCTCAGAGCAGGTTTTAAAAGGAGGCTTCCGTTGGTTACAATGGGCCTCTGGGTGCTTTGCATGATTAGCATCAAACCAAACATTTTTATGCTAATCCTGCAAACCGCCTGACTAGAGCCAAAACTTCTGGCGTTAGTCCCCTAAATACCGCCATGTTGTGCCATATTTTAAATACAGCGCAAACATGGTGGCGTTAGGGGGGCGCTAAGGAGCACAAGAAAAGTGGCGCAGCACTATGTGCAGCGCCACTTTTTTCAAATATGCCCTTAGTGCCATTCTAACGCCACATTAGTGTCATTTTGTTTACGCTAATGTGGCTTCAGAAGGCCAAAAACGCTGCGCCATATTTACAAAGTGGTGCAATACATGCATTGCGCCACTTTGTAACCCTTTGCGCTACATTATGCCAGCGCCAGGCATAATGTATGCAAAGGGGGCATCCCCCCGTTAGGGGGGCCAAAAAAGGGACGCAAAGAAATCTGACAATGCACGTAACTCTACATGAAGGGTTTTTTCCTATTCACTATTGATAAAAAAGAGACATTTTACAAGTTAACAAGAAGGTTTGAGGTTTGGGAGCATTGTATAGATTTCGTAAGAGGTTAAAGACATTAAATAGTTTGCCCAGAGTTATTCAAAGGAATTATTACAGTACAGGTAGTGAGGTACATTATTTTATTTTTTTGCGAAACAATACTTTTTTTGTACTAAAAGAAAATTTGAGATACATAAGTAAAGAAGGAATTGTGAAGGCAACAAAACCTAACAACTTGGAAGAATACTGCAGGAAACAGATTGGACAATCTGATGGAAATAGAACATGGTGAGAAAGGCTTCATGCCCTTAATATTATTACACATTAAGAAGTTGGAATACAGTATGAGTTATATATAATCTGCAAAAGTTCAGTTGAATGTATGGGCAGGCAAATGCGAAATTAGCCCTGTGGAGGGACAATAGGAGAGTGGTTGCTAAAGAAGGGAGGTACATTATAATTTTGTTTAGGTGTATGAAGTTTTAAGTTTTGAGATTTAAATACAGAGGGGTGGAATGTTAGAGAGTAATAGGCTGATGGCAAAGGGAGGGAGGAGGGCAAACCAAGAGCCCAATGAAAGTAAACATAATTTCTTCTAGAAGAATGGGGTGATTCTGAATACACATATTCTTCCTAAATGTGTTTGTTCTACTTTTTATTAAATATTAGTAACTGACCTATCCCTCCCAGCACTAAGCCTGAGGCCTGGCTATTATTAGTGCAGAAGGCACTGTGTTTCTGGCCTGATGTGTGAGGGGCCCTCTGCACTCCAGTTATGGCGTTATTCGGGCCTGATTGTTGGGCAGTTACGTTCCTTGTTTGCATAAGGATCCCCTGGGTTTTCGCTCGTGACACGCTTTCACTGTTTCCTCGTCTGTTCCCTCTAACTGTGTCAACACCTTCATCGCAGACCTCTAACCCATACTGCTTGTCTCCTGTTACCCGAAAGCAGCTTCTGAGAGGGTTCCTGGAAGGACGGGCCCGGTTCACCTTGTCTGACAGTAAATAACAGACTTAATTTTGACGCAGCGGGTCTTGTCAATACATTCCTGGTCTAAACATAGCGTCTTAAATATTTGCCGAGCAGTCTGTCTCATCTGCTGATCTTATTTCATCTCTGTAACCTCGTCCCAATGTAATTGTGTTGTTGCTTCTGTGCTCCTGATGGAAACGTGTTAGAAGAGAGGGAAGAATAAAGGACAACAGAACACAGGAGTCCAAGTTGGGAGAGGTGGGCGAAAATAGGTTTGCTCGAGTATGGTATTATTTTATAACAAAGCAGGAGCATTTTTTTCAGTGGGTATTTTTGTTTGGACATGATTTTATTGAAAAAGGGTGATACACTTTCGGAACACACTAAGATATAAATGTGTTGTGGAAATTGTGTAATTACTCAGATGAAATAACTTGGCCTTATACTGCGTTGGGTAACACTTCTGCCATTTCAGCGTGCTGAGAATTGCTGGTGTGTTGGGGCTCCAGTGCCCCAGTGCGAGTATTTGGTATCCTAGTTTTGGGATTTTGGTGCCAGCCTCATGCTAATCTAGTGTGTAGGCAAAGGGCTAGTCCTGTCTCGGCATATGCGAGCACTCCTGAACCTGTCCTGGATCTTTAGGGTTGCATCAAGTGCCCTCTCCACTGTGAAAAATGAGTACTGTACCTGTTAAGGGGTCAGGAGTTCATATCGGTGTGGCAGCATACCGTGTTTGTAGTGATACTAGTGTGACCAGAGGTTTTTATCCGTGTTATGGGAGCTGCAGACTACAGGCTCACTCATATAAAGGCCACTGGTGTAGGTGAACTGATTTGATATAAAGACTGTCTATGTGAGTGTATATATACGTGTGGCCTGTGTGCTACACACATTGTGCATGTCTGTCGGAACCTGAGTGGAAGAGGCCTATGGGCTCCATTTTGGAAGCCCCTTACCTTTTCATGCACAAGATGGAGGTGAGGTTATTTTCCCAGACAGTGGAAGTGTTTTGCTAATGTCCTTGAGACTGGAAGGAGGAGGCCTAGATAATGAATTGTGGAAAGAGGAGACAAACTCCTCCTGGAAATTCAATCAGATCTTTTTGCACCAGAGAGCTGTTTATTAGTCTCCCTAAACATTGTCACTTTGTGGATGGTAAGATAGATGGGTGAGACTACAGTTCCTGTTATCGGAATGTGAAGGGTGCTTTATAAAGGTGTCAGTCTTCCTGATCACTGGCAGGTGTATCTCTGATAGCCAGGTGCAGAATTCTCACACCTCATTGTGCCTCTGTTTTGGGTAATACAACCTGGAGATATCCCTGCTGTGAGGAGTAACACTCTAGACATAGGCTGAGTCTGGAAGACCGCCTGAGAAAGACACATGGAAGAAAAACTGACCCAAACTTGTTCATGAACTGCAGATAGAGAATGCATATCCCGTTTGCTGTACTTGTGAAATAGTGGGAACTATTGACATATTTGTTTTTTTGGGGGTAAGTATGCTTTTATTAACATTTTCAACCATATAATAAACAGTGTAAGTCATCAACATAATGCCTACAACAATGGCACGATACCATACCGCACAAGAGCAAACAACAGGCAGCAGGCTCAGGGAGCCAGCCGAGGACTTTCCAGCAACCCCCAGGGGGACCCTGCCACCAAGTGCGACCAGAGCAAAACCTACCCCCCACAATATCCCAGGTGACCCCAAGAGATGACTGCCATTAGCGATGACTAGGGCTGCACTGTGGAGTTCCCCTGAATGGAGCCCAGAGGGGCATGCAGTGTAAGGCCATGATAACTCCTCTTCATACCCAAACATGATCCAACTTTTGTGGGCAACCTTTACCTTCCTAAATAACCTTTGCTGCCTCTGTGCAGACATCCATTCTAGTAACTGGGCTCTTGTGGGCAGTGTAGACGATCTCCAACACCACGCAATGCCTCTCTTCACTACACTCAACCCTGGCATGCAGAATAGCAGCTTTTTTCTAGGCTGGTTAACATCCCTGGGGATATCCAGGACTACAAACTGGGGACTGTGCAGCACGGTCTCCCCAAACTCCTTGCCAAGTTCCCCGAAGATCAAGTCCCAGTACACCTGACTCTCCTGACACCCCAGATAGTATGATAGTATGATAGAATGATCCCTCAGCGGCACAACATCTAAGACAACCAGGCATGGGTATTCGTCCCATTTTATGCAACTTGACCCATTTCTGATAACCTTAATCAACTGGATTAGATGGAAGCAAGTTTGTATGCCCACCTCACAGAGATGTATCAGAGCCGCCTCCCGATCAACGTCCTCATCTCCCCAAAGTCTTGCTCCCAGCTCAACTGCAAGGGCCCTAACTTGTCCTGGATATGATTTATGATGGCCTGGTACAGCAAGGAGATCCCTCCCCTGCCCAGCGGATCTCTGACTAAAAGACTGTCCAGTGAGACTGAATTGTGCAAGTCTGTCCAATCAACCCCTTCTGTGTGACGTGTGTGACAGAGTTGTATATACTTGAAGAATTGGGTATTGGAGAGGCCCTATTCAACCTGGAAACTATCAAAGGCCTTAACCGCCCCATCCTCTAACATCCGGTACTGCAGTGATCCTGAGCACGTCCCATCTGGCAGAGACCTGAAGGGGGGGTACTTCCTTGAGTGTCGCCCCCACCTATAGCACCGTAACCTTCATGACTTCAACAGTCCAACCAATATGGACCAGCATCTTGTCCAAGGCCATCCGAACAGCCAAAGTGGGAACAAGCAGAAGCCAAGCTTCATAAAAAACTCCAGCGAATCCAGAACGCAGCCGCACGTCCCATCCTCATCCTCCCACACCACAAACACATCTCCGCCCACCTCAGATCCGTACACTGGCTGCCTATCAACAAAAGCATAATTTTCAAAATCCTTGTCCACTACACTGGACCGGCCTACCTCAACGAACAAATCAACTTCCACAAACCAACTCGACAGCTCCGCTCTGCCGACCTCACCCTTGCTACAGTACCCACGCATCCAACGCACCACCTCCGGCGGCTGATCCTTCTCCCACCTTGCTGCCAAAACCTGGAAGTCCCTCCCCACCAACCTACGCAAGACCCAGGACCTCCTAACCTTCAGAAAATACCTAAAAACATGGCTTTTCGAGCAGTAACACCCCCCGCCCACCCCCAGCGCCTTGAGACCCTACCGGGTGAGTAGTGCGCTTAAGAAATTTATTTGATTGATTGATTGAGCAGAGTCCTCCTGTCTTGACCACCATAAAAGTAATGCTACCAAGTAGGGTTTTCGTAGGTTCATTTTAGTACTTTGCTCAGACACACATATTTTAGGCTAGTTGAGGCCTGTGGCCTGTGCCCTTTTACCCAGAGTTTGTGCACTACATTTCTTCATGTACTTCTGCACAAGGCTGACAAGAACAAGTACATGATAATCTATCTAGTATTGTCGCCACAGCCCTGTCTCTACAACCAATCAAGGAGACAGCGGGTAGACCCCTGTTCTCAGGTAATGGTGGTGGGTGCTCTTCTCATGGACTAAGTACGGACAGATTAGACAGATCACTGCTATGCTCTCGCTAGAAGTTAGGTGTTAGTTAGGATTCCTATGTACATGTTATTCCAATATGCTTGGGTTGTTTATTTGCTTTTATTTTGATCATAACAATCCTAATCTTCCTATGTCTCATTGCCCTAATAATCGCAGCTCATAGATTTTATCGCACATTGCAGTCTTTTCAATAAATGTATTGAAAACCACACTACGTCTTTTCTTCCGCCTACATGTGAGGCCTTTGCTAATGAGAGAAAGCAGTGAGATTTTTAAACCACAACATCCCTAAAGTCACCAAGTGTCATGCGTCCAGCTACCACAAATCACCTTTTCTTTCTATGTTTGGGTGAGGTGCTGCTAGATAACCGAGAGGGTTGAGTCGACAATTGCCAAGACGGTGTGGGATTGACTCAGTCACCCACAAGCGGTGGTGCTGCCACCTCAAATCCAGCAGCCTTGTTCCAATTAAGAGAGTCCTACTACAGGGGCCACCGTAGCACACCGATCTAAGTGAACCACAGGATCATTGGCTGGGAGTAAGTGCAGTCATTAATGACCTGCAACTGTGCCACGAGTCATAGGTCCAAATGTGAGGCATTACTATCCCCCGTTATAGATGGAGGGATATAAGTTCTCCAGTGCAATCCGGGAAGCCGAACCATCCCACAGCAGCAGTGTTATCTCTCTAGCTAGCCAGAGGAAATAGGACTTGGGGAACACATTGGAGTGTTCTGTAGAACATACAGGAAATATGGGAGGGAGATAATTTTATAGATGGCAACCTTGCCAAGGAGCTTCAACAGCAACTTACACTGTCTAGAGACATCAGTCTAAAGCTTGGTTAGAGGCCTCTCTAAATTAGTCCCCATGAACCGGTCTCTATTCACCGTAGCATAAATCTGCAAACAGCACAAGCCATCCTCCACTGTTGGCAGAGGGACCTCCACCACAGTGTGAGGGTCTCACCTGCCAAGGCAGTACAGAACTGATTTATGCCAGTTGATGTGATACCCAGTATAGTCCCTAAAGGCTTAAAAGGTCCATAAAAGAGGATTCAGGTGTCTCACAGGGTCCAACACAAATAAGAGGACATCATTGGTGTACAATTAAATCATGTCTCTCTTTCCTATTCCGCTCAGATGACACTGCATTCCTGAGTGTGTCGGCCCTCACCCAGGCCACCAGGAGCTCGATGCAGAGGGCAAAGAGAAGTGGGGCCAGGGTGCACCCCTGCCACGTGCTTCTCACCAAAGGAAAAGTCTCAGAAATCTCATCATTCACTTGCATTGCTGCCGTCAGGTCTGTATACGGAAGGGTCACCCAGCTGCAAAAGCGGGGATCGAACACAAAGCACTGCAAGACCAAGTCCAGATAGGGCTAATGGATGGGATCAGATTATTTTTCTGCATCCATGGAAACAACGCCCAGGGCGTGGTCACAACTGAGTAGTCTTCAGTCAGAATCACTTCATCTCCTGATTAGACGCCTGCGTGTGCCAGCACACAGTTCCCAGTAGTGCCCAGCAAATTCATGGGCAATGTCTCCACTGGCAGTCACCGTCCAAACCCCCCTCATCCTTTGGGGTGATGATTTCTACCACCCATCTCGGCTCCTCCCCACTATGGTTTAAGCATGCCAGGAAGCAGCTGTTCTTATCCCCCGCATCGTAAAGCCTCCTAGGGATTTCCAAGTAGTGGCCACTAGCTGCCAACTACGCCACACTACGATATTCTTCCCTGATATCACTGAGCTGCCGGAGAGCAGCTGCATCAACCAGTGTGGGGGCCCTATTTTCAAGTTCCACAATATTGCACTTGAGAGTGAGTATTCTATCCGCTGCTCTGCGCTTCATGCGGGCGACCAGCAAATGAATTTTGTCATGAAGGACGGCTTTATAAGCCTCCCATATGATGGCGAGAGAGTCGAGTGAGTCCAAGTTCTCCTTAAAATATGTCTCAGAATCCTGTCAGAGTTGACTAACAGTCGAGAGCCGTAACCTGTACCAACCTCCCTTACCTAGAGTGACCAGTAGGGTCGTGTGGTCTGAAATACCCCTAGCCAGATACTCAGCTCCCTTTATGGTCGAATGATCACGGACTGACACAAATATGTAGTCCCTCCTAGAAAACGTCCCTCTTGCCCCAGTGTAGAAGGAGAACCTCTGCAGTGCAGCATGGCAGAGTCTCCACAAATCAACAAGGCTCATCGTTTGGGTAAATTGAGAAAACAGTTTATGTTGGGGTCCAAGTCCACTGCCACCCTACAGGGAGCATCGGTCACAGGGAAAGAGTCCAGTACAGAGGCAAGGGGGGCTGAGGGTGTGAGGGAGCACCCCAGCTACCCCTCCTCCCGGGGCCCTAGCAATCAAGGGGCAGAAGGAAACATTCGTGTTTCACCAGCAGTCAATCCAGACCTCCGTTGCTCAGGCCATCTGCGGCCCACTGTCGTTCTCCCAGCCTTCGGTACCCAAACAATGGGGGGGAGGTGCTGAGGGGGGCGCTACAGGGGCCAAAACAAGGGGAGGGCCTCAAGCAGAGGGGGTGGTCCACAGAGTACCCAGAGGCCATCCGACTTAGAGGAGTGAAACAAATGGTACTAGGGAAGTAGTCTGTAGAATGACAAACATAAAAGCATAGTTTACTGAGAGAGGTGAAAATGAGGGAGAAGAGAGGTAGATTTAGAGATTAGTTTGAGAGGCAGTTAGAAAGAGAACTGAATTATAGAGAGATAGACAGCATAATGAGGCAATGAAAAAAGTACAGACAGATGAAAGGAAGAGAGTTTGAGATAGAGGGGCAAACTGAGAAGAGGTGTAGAAAAACAGGCCAGGTAAAGAGAATAGTGAGGCTAAGTCAGTTAATTAATACCACATCTGACACCTAGCAGTCCCCCCAGCCCCTTAAAGCTCTGCTTAACTTTCAAATGTTTTGGCTTCAAAAACCTAATGCACATCTTTGGCTATCTGGCAGGTTTGAAATCAGACAAACCAAGGTCTGGATTAAAAGTGCTTTATTTGGCTCGATGCCTATCTGAAAATCTGGGCCAGGTGGGTGGAATCTTTGCTGCATTGGAATAATCTTTAGGGGTCTGGTGGTACTGCTCTGATTCTTTAGTTGAAAATAAAATCACTGGTACCTACATATTACAATACATTTCTAGGTATACTGTGAAGTCTCTGTTATCTTGAAGTTTTTTCCTACAGTGCCAAGTAGTACCTTTCTCTTGAGATGTTCTGCTTTCGACGGGTCTTCATACTTTTTGTCAGAGTCACCAGATCCTCGGGGTCTGTGCACATTCCCAACATGTCCACCACAAGACAGCTCCAATACCCTGAATAGAATGTCACAGAGTCTAAGAGAGTCCAAGTGGGCAAAAGGGGATTAGGTAGGGAACAGCTGGGAAGGAGACCTGTAGGAAGCAAAAGGTTAAAACACACAATATCAAAATTATATCATATTAATCTTTACTAGACTATGATTCTAAGCATTGTCATATTGTAACCATGGATAATTTCAGCATGGACTAATTAACTTGGCCTCAAGACGTCTGGTTACCTGGGAAGAAATTAAGAATGATTAATACAACTTCTCAATAAAACCTCTTAATGAATTGTTACACATTGACTAGAAACATAAGCACCCTCTAGAATTATGTCTTCAGAATCAAACACAGTCTTTTTGCATGAGGACAAAGAAATAATCTGAACGTTTTCTGGAATACCATAGGAGTTGTATTAAGGGGCTTATTATGCACATATAATATAACATCTAGAATTCGAACACTTAGTTTTTAAATGCAGAAACATGAATTGCGCACATTGCTGATTTCCACAAGAATATGTAAACGCCATGAAATGGTCGCACACAATGAATATCATGAGTTAAGCACAAGAAATGGATCGCGCGTCTTGCCGATTCGAATGCCACCATGTAAATGCCATGAAATGTTAGCGCACAATGAATAACATGAATTAAGCACAGGAAATGAATCGCGCGTCTTGCCGATTCACATGCTACCTTGTAAATGCCATGAAATGGTAGCATACAATGAATAACATGGATTAAGCTCAAGAAATGAATTGCGTGTCTTGCCGATTCGAATGCTACCTTGTAAATGCCATGAAATGGTAGCGTACAATGAATGTCATGAGTTAAGCACAAGAAATGAAACGCGCATATTGCCGATTCAAATGCCACCATGTGAATACCAAGAAATGGTAGCGCACAATGAATATCACGAGTTAAGCACAAGAAATGAATTGCGCCTCTTGCCGATTCGAAATGCTAGCATGCAAATGCCAGAAAAAGCCAAGCGCGCATTCACACGCACAAGGTAAAATCATTTATCATGAAAATTAGGCCCAAGAACTCGAAAGCCTTTGAGACCGGAATCGGGGGCCCAGCCTGACCTCCGTCTTACCGCCCTGTTCAAGAATCACCAACAAAGTGAAGGGCAAGGCCTGGAAGATCAAAGTAGGCCTCCGGAACAGGAGCTCAGGAAGTTGCTGATGCTCTGCCCCGGGGACCTCTGAATAGTGAGCACGTGGAGCTGGGCTGGCTCCCTTATATAGAGTTTTGGCCCAGCCCACAACCACACCCAGTCATGCTGCAGAGGAAGCTTCTAGCAGGCCCTAGAAAGGGACCACACCCTGACACACTCTGAAAGCCTGCAGCAATACATTGCAAATTAACAGTATTTATAAGCACCTTGAATATAAGTCTTCAGGATTAAACTCTGCAATGCGAAAGGTTAATCAGCAACTCAGCATAATGCATGAATTATGTTATCTTGGAAGTGCTGGATTTTTGCATTCCAGTCCCCCGTAGAGCGCGCACTGCCCTGATGTTGACAGTACTCCCCTCTCCCAGACGTGCTCTAGGGCCTGGCTTGCTTGGATGGAGATGATGAAACGCCTCACAAGTAATGGAGCATGAACATCAGATGCGGAAACCCATGAGTTACTTTCAGGGCCATAACCTTGCCACGAGATCAAGTACCATAGGTTACGCCCTCTCAGTTTGGAATCCAACACCTTCTTGACTTCGTATTTTACTTCCCCCTGTACTAAAACTGGAGCTGGATGAGGACGGACCTTCTGGACTGCTTTTTTCAGGAGGGAAGTGTGGAATACTGGATGAATACGTAGTGACCTTGGTAATTGCAGTTTATAGGTCACAGGACTGATTTGCTGAAGGACAGTGTAGGGACCGATGAATTTGGGATTAAACATGTGCTTTTTCTTGAAGTCTATATGTCTTGTAGAAAGCAACACTTTGGGGGTCATTCTGACCTCGTCGGTAAAAGGCGCTTACCGCCGGTCAGAAGACCGCCATAACACCGCTGCGGCCGCGGTAAACCGCCACGGTCATTCTGACCCGCAACTTGCAAACCGCCAAAAACCCGACATCCACAAAAGTCCGCCACACCAAAGGTCAGCGAAAAAATGGCGATGACCAAACCTCCACCGTCACGCCAACAGAAATACACCCACACTATCACGACACACGAATCCACACACCGCCGCGGTCAAAATACACACACACATAGAAAACTCAGCCACATTGGTCATTTTGAAACACACACACCTGATACACATACTAACACCACTCCCACACACCCAACACAATATAAAACACACACCCACATCACCCACAAACCCTTACGACCCGAAATTATTGACGAAGGCTAGAGAGAGAGCACAGAATAGACAATCCCACAACACAGAGGCACACAACACCATCACCCACACAGAATCCACGCACCAAACACCACACACCACCGCACGCACCACACTCATCACCACAAACGCCACCCCTCACCTCATCCACACCACCCCATGGCACCACAAAGACACCCCAGGTTCACTGACGCAGAACTCAGGGTCATGGTGGAGGAAATAGTCCGTGTAGAGCCCCAGCTCTTCGGGGCACAGGTGCAGCACACCACAATTGCCAGGAAGATGGAGCTATGGCAAAGGATAGTGGACAGGGTCAACGCGGTGGGACAGCATCCACGCAATCGGGATGACATAATGAAGCGCTGGAACGCCCTACAGGGGAAGGTGCATTCCATGGTATCAAGGCACAACATTGCGGTGCAGAAGACTGGTGGCGGACCCCCACCTACTCCCCCAGAATTTACAGCATGGGAGGAGGAAGTCTTGCACATCCTGCATCCTGAGGGCCTCGCAGGAGTAGGCGGAGGAATGGACTCTGGTAAGTCAAATCTTCACTACTGCTTCCCACCCCCACCCCACCTGCATGCCAGCACATACCCCCACCCTCACCCCCACCCCCATCACACCAACTCATTGCAAATGGCTCACCATCACAACCCACCCATCCCAACACCAAGCCCTGCATGCGACCACAAAGCATGGACACCCATCACCAAAGCATGCCCACTGCACACACACATCACCCCCACAAGCCACCCTCACAAAAGCCCCCACAAGGGAATGCCTGCACTTGGGTACACGGACACCCACCCATCACACGAAATGCCACACACAGAAGAAATAACCATACCTTTATACCCCTGCAGGACCCGAACGCCACCACACCGCCATGGAGGGTACAGAGATGTCCATCCCACCCCCAGAAGAGGCCCCCAGCGATGACAGCAGCTCTGTCTCCCTGGACCCAGATGACCAGCCCGGCCCATCGGGGACCTCTGGACAGTCGGTTCCCCACAGACAGCCACAGGCTACACCAGACCCAACCCCCTCTGGGAACACCAGCACAGCTCCCACCCAGAGGGCCCATGCCTCTGTCTCCAGGACACGTCAATCAGCGGTGTGTCCACCACTACAGGGCACCCAGGTTGACCCACCACCCCAACAACAACAGGGACCTGGGGGCAGTGGTAGTGGGCACACCGTCCAGGGGACAGAGGCCCAGGAACACAGGGGAACTGGGAGGGCTGCTGTGCGACAGGGGGGGACAGGCCCAGGGAACCCACTCTCCAAGAGGCCCTCTCCTCCATCATGGGAGCTTACCACCACTCCCAGGAGACGATGGCGACGGTACTGGCCAGGTTCCAGGAGATCCAGGCACTGCAGGAGGAACGGTACATGGGGTTCAGAGAGGAACTGAGGAACATCAGTTCCGCAATGGGGACCATCGTCGTGGCCCTTAACCAGATAGTCACCACATTGCGGGACCATGTGGCACCCCAAAGGGCCCCTGTCACTAGCCCAGGCCAGGAACAGCCTACCACCTCCGCCGGCGCTAGTGGACAGGAGGCCCCCACACAACGACAGGCCACCAGAACCCCACCTCCTGCAGAAGAAGAACCACCCCGCAAGCGGAACCTGAGATCTCACAAGAAGACAGAGTAGGATTGCAAGACCCCCGCCAGCATAAGATACCCCCTGATGTCATCACATTGTCACCCTGTCCAACCTTTAACTGCCCCTGCTCCATCCTTCCCCAGGCATATGGACAATGCACCTGTGAGACTGAGAACTGGACTCTGCCATGGACATTACTCTACCCCCACCCATCACCGTTTTACAATCATGTACCTATATGTAGCACTTAAAATAAATCACTTATTGCACTTAAAATAACAGGAGTCTGCTTGTATTCTCAACAAATGTATTACACATAACGGTGCAATAATGTCCAGTTACTATGTGATGACAACATACCAATTTCAATAAGCTTTAGTCCATGGGCAAACAAAGCAGAAGTCACGCAGTGGGTCATACAGCTCTGAAAAGGGAATGGAAAGTCACAAATCAGTTGACAGGAACTGGGGGGAAACACAGACAGTAGAGACGCATGAGGCCTTAAGTAAATGTAAAATGGCGTGGGTGATTCTTACCTGTGTGCTACTGAAAATATTGTTGTATGACTGTATCCCTGTTGTCCGTGTCGTCCCCGTCGTCTTCCTCCTCTTCACTCTCCACAGGCTCCACAGCTGCTACAACACCACCATCTGGACCATCCTCCTGCAGAAAAGGCACCTGGCGTCGCAAAGCAAGATTGTGAAGCATACAGCAGGCCACGATGATATGGCACACCTTCTTTGGTGAGTACATTAGGGATCCCCCTGTCATATGCAGGCACCTAAACCTGGCCTTCAGGACCCCAAAGGTCCTTTCTATGATCCTCCTAGTTCGCCCATGGGCCTCATTGTACCGTTCCTCTGCCCTGGCCCGGGGATTCCTCACAGGGATCAGTAGCCACGACAGGTTGGGGTAACCAGAGTCACCAATTAGCCACACACGGTGTCTCTGTAGCTGTTCCATCACATAAGGGATGCTGCTATTTCGCATGACATACGCGTCATGCACTGACCCAGGGAACTTGGCATTTACATGGGAGATGTACTGGTCAGCCAAACAGACCACCTGGACATTCATCGAATGATAACTTTTTCTGTTTCGGTACACCTGCTCACTTTCTTTGGGGGGAACCAAAGCCACATGGGTCCCATCAATGGCACCAATGATGTTGGGGATATGTCCAAGGGCATAGAAATCACCCTTCACTGTAGCCAAATCGCCCACCTCAGGGAAAATAATGTAGCTCCGCATGTATTTCATCAGGGCAGACAACACTCTGGACAAAACCTTAGAAAACATAGGCTGAGACATGCCAGATGATATGGCCACTGTTGTCTGAAAAGACCCACTTGCCAAAAAATGGAGTACTGACAGAACCTGCACCAGAGGGGGAATCCCTGTGGGTTGGCGGATGGGGGACATCAGGTCTGGCTCCAGCTGGGCACATAGTTCATGTATAGTTGCTCTGTCAAGCCTGTATGTAAGTATGATATGTCGTTCTTCCATTGTCGACAGGTCCACCAGCGGTCGGTACACGGGAGGATTCATCCTTCTCCTCGCAAGTCCCAGCGGACGGTGCCTAGGAAGGACAACATGGAGCACAGAGTCAAGCAACCCACAGGTTCGTTCACACAGCTTGCACAGTACACGAATCGCTATGCATTGAAAGGCTTGTATGAGTGGCAATGCAAGGCCTAGGCCTGTATGACGCAGTAGAAATTCAGCCATGTGGGCCCTTGAAATGGCAGCTGCCTGACCTGTGAAGTGTGACAGTGGGATGTGAGGTCAATGCGCTGGCGTGGCACACCATGGCGGTAGGCGGTCGAAGACCGCGGTGCTAAGCCGCATTGGTTAACATTGCACCCTATGGGTTTCAGTAGCCAATGAGGAAGGGCGCCTGCGGTCGCGGTACGCACCGCGGCAGTACGCACCGCCGCGGGCGTGACCGCCATTTTCTATCTGATTAATCACTCAAGACCTGATCATTCACAGGAGAGGACCGATACTGCAAGTGCTGCTGTGACCTCGGTCTGGGAGATACAATGCCTGCTGCGACTGGGGAAAGGGCCCCTGCCTTCACCTCTGAAGAATTGGAGAAACTTGTTGATGGGGTCCTCCCCCAGTATGCGCTACTCTACAGTCCTCCAGACCAACAGGTTAGTACACAGGGTGCACGTTGAATTGGCTATGCCTGTGTTGAGTGGGGTGTATGTAAGATGGTGGGGAGTGGAGCAAATGAGGAGTGCAACGCACGAAAGATGAGAGCATGTGCCACATGGCAAGGTTGGGGAGGGGGGGGCCACTCACATTGACCAGGCAGAAAAGTGATGAGATTTCCTTTACCACCCTGTACATGTCACATAGGTCAGCACCCATTAGAAGATCGACATTTGGCGTGCCATCGCCAGGGACGTCCGGGCCCTGGGGGTCCACAACAGACGGGGCACCCACTGCCGAAAGAGGTGGGAGGACATCCGCCGTGGGACCAGAAAGACCGCTGAGTCTCTGCTGGGGATGGCCTCCCAACGTAGGAGGGGTGCCAGCCGCCAATTGACCCCCCTGATGTCCCGGATCCTGGCGGTGGCCTACCCCGATTTGGATGGGCTCGTGAGGACATCACAGCAGACACAAGGTGGTGAGTATCAGCACATTCTGCTATCTTTGCGCGCAGTGAAGGTGTCTGGGTGGGGGAGGAGGGCTGTGGCTATCTCTAGGCCAGGGCGCATTCTGTAGGCTAGGCACCTCCGTTAGGCATGGCCCTGTGCCCCCGCCCCCCACCTCTGTAGGGTGCCAAGTACAGCTATCCATGGTCCGGCCTCACTCATGTGTGCATTTGTCGTCCATAGACCTGTAGGCCTAGTCACAATAACTGAGTAGTGTACCCCGATTGCGCGGCCTAGTGCAGGGGGCTTCTGTGTCTGTCCTCTCCGACAACGGTGTTGCCAATGCATGCACTCAACCGGTCTTCATTTCTCCCCCCCCCCCATTTTCTTTGTCTTCCTGTTCATGTGTGCATTAGCATCATCAGGCGGAGGAGAAGTGTCATCGGCGCACGAGGGAGCTGCATCTCACATGGCCCCGGAGGGCCATGCAACAGACTCCGAGTACACCAGTGAGTCGGAGGGCGAGTGGAGCTCCACAACGGGGACCCGTGGAGACGTCAGCGACACCGACACGTCCTCGGAAGGGAGCTCCCTTGCGGTGGTGGCAACATCCGTGCCCACCGCCACAACAGGTACAGCCGCCACCCAGCACGCCCTCCCAGCAGCCCCTCATCCTTCGCTCCGTGCCCGCTCGCCCAGGAAGGTGGGCATCTCCTTCGCCCCAGGCACCTCAGGCCCTGACCCAGTTACCCCTGCTGCCCTCAGAGAGGAGGTCATTGACCTCCTCAGGACCATCATTGTTGGGCAGTCTACCCTTTTGAATGCCATCCAGGGTGTAGAAAGGGAGGTGCATCGGTGCAATGCATACCTGGAGGGCATTCATTTGGGTCAGGCTGCCCATCAGCGATCGTTCAACGCTCTGGCCTCAGCACTGACGGCAGCCATTGTCCCTGTCTCCAGCCTCCCTCTTCTGACTCCCTCCACCCAGTCCCAGTCTCCTGTTCCTCTGCCTATCCCATCCACACCATCAGACCAGCCTGCACACACCTCTACACCCAAGGGCAGCTCATCCAGACATAAGCACCACAGATCCCACAAGCATTCACCCAAACAACATCCAGATGCAGACATGCCAACAGTCACTACCACCTCTGTGTCCCCCACCTCCTCATCTCCCTCCTCCCTCCCTGTGACGTCTCCACTCACACCTGCATGCACACCACCATCAGCCAGTACTTCCATCACCAGCACACCCTCCATTACAGTCCGCACACGTTCAGTCACCACCCCCACTGCCATTTACACGTCCCCAGTGTCCTCTCCCAGTGTGTCTGTCACCCCCTCTTCCAAACCACACAAACGCAGGCAGCCACCCACCCAACAGCCATCCAC
The DNA here is from genome assembly GCF_031143425.1 of Pleurodeles waltl. Taxonomy (NCBI): domain Eukaryota; kingdom Metazoa; phylum Chordata; class Amphibia; order Caudata; family Salamandridae; genus Pleurodeles; species Pleurodeles waltl. The sequence goes on from NC_090445.1 coordinate 1,064,178,998, forward strand.
CTCACGACAGCCTCCGTCACAAGCACCTGCACCCAAAGACAGCACACTTGACTCTCCTACAACCACATCCTCTTCCTCCACTCCCATACCCACTACACCTACCCGTCCCTGTCCTTCCAAAGTGCTTTTCCTTTCCAACCTTGACCTCGTTCCAACCACTGACCCACCCCCTCCATCTGGTAAGAGTCAAAAAAGCACCTCAGCCACCACCAGCCCTGCATCTACTGTGACCATAGTGCAGGGCTATTGGAGTCCACCAGCTCCTAGGGCAGGAACATCGGCCAGCAGCAAGGGGACAGCCAGCCCACCCCCTGGGAAGAGGACAAAAAAAACTAAGGGCCGGCGCGACAAGCCTGAGACGGCTGCCACCAAGGACAGTAGCCTTGCCCCATCACCTGCCACATCATCAAAGGGAGGCAAGGGCCACAGAGCTTCAGCGAAGGAGGGCAAGGGCAGCAGGGCGGAGAAGTCAGGCAGCAGGCGAGCTGCCCAGGAGGGCCCCACCAGCCCCATTCCGGTTGTGACGGACGACACCCACGGGCCCAGGACTCCATCACAGGAGGGCCCCGCGACCACAAGGTCGGATGGCGACTGAGCGGGAAGTCTTGGCCAGGTCTGGCTCCCTCGAAACACAGGTAAAGCACCGCTGAACAGGGCCCCGCCGTGACAAGAACCGCTGAACAGGGCCCCGCCGTGACAAGAACCGCTGAACAGGGCCCTGCCGTGAGAAGCACCGCTGAACAGGGCCCGCCGTGAGAAGCACCGCTGAGCAGGGCCCCACCGTGAGAAGCACCGCTGAACAGGGCCCGCCGTGAGAAGCACCGCTGAACAGGGCCCCGTCGTGACAAGAACCGCTGAACAGGGCCCCGTCGTGACAAGAACCGCTGAACAGGGCCCCGCCGTGACAAGCACCGCTGAACAGGGCCCCGCCGTGACAAGCACCGCTGAACAGGGCCCCGCCGTGACAAGCACCGCTGAACAGGGCCCCGCCGTGACAAGAACCGCTGAACAGGGCCCCGCCGTGACAAGAACCGCTGAACAGGGCCCCGCAGTGAGAAGCACCGCTGAACAGGGCCCCGCCGTGAGAAGCACCGCTGAACAGGGCCCCGCCGTGACAAGAACCGCTGAACAGGGCCCCGCCGTGACAAGAACCGCTGAACAGGGCCCCGCCACGAGAAGCACCGCTGAACAGGGCCCCGCCGTGAGAAGCACCGCTGAACAGGGGCCCGCCGTGACAAGAACCGCTCCGCTGTGCCCTTCCTGTCAAGCACCGCTCCGCTGGGCCCTTCCTGTCAAGCACCGCTCCGCTGGCCACCGCCGTCTCAAGCACCGCTCCGCTGGGCCCTTCATCTCAAGCACCGCTCCGCTGGGCCCTTCATCTCAAGCACCGCTCTGCTGGCCACCGCCGTCTCAAGCACCACTCCGCTGGGCCCTTCCTGTCAAGCAGCGCTCCGCTGGGCCCTTCATCTCAAGCACCGCTCCGCGGTTCACCGCCGTCTCAAGCACCGCTCCGCTGGGCCCTTCCTGTCAAGCACCGCTCCGCTGGGCCCTTCCTGTCAAGCACCGCTCCGCTGGGCCCTTCCTGTCAAGCACTGCTCCGCTGGGCCCTTCATCTCAAGCACCGCTCCGCTGGCCACCGCCGTCTCAAGCACCACTCCGCTGGGCCCTTCATCTCAAGCACCGCTCCGCTGGGCCCTTCCTGTCAAGCACCGCTCCGCTGGGCCCTTCACCTCAAGCACCGCTCCGCTGGGCCCTTCATCTCAAGCACCGCTCCGCTGGGCCCTTCCTGTCAAGCACCGCTCCACTGGGCCCTTCCTGTCAAGCACCGCTCCGCTGGCCACCGCCGTCTCAAGCACCGCTCCGCTGGGCCCTTCCTGTCAAGCACCGCTCCGCTGGCCACTGCCGTCTCAAGCACCGCTCCACTGGGCCCTTCCTGTCAAGCACCGCTCTGCTGGCCACCGCCGTCTCAAGCACCGCTCCGCTGGGCCCTTCCTGTCAAGCACCGCTCCGCTGGGCCCTTCCTGTCAAGCACCGCTCCCCTGGGCCCTTCATCTCAAGCACCGCTCCGCTGGCCACCGCCGTCTCAAGCACCGCTCCGCTGGGCCCTTCACCTCAAGCACCGCTCCGCTGGGCCCTTCATCTCAAGCACCGCTCCGCTGGGCCCTTCCTGTCAAGCACCGCTCCACTGGGCCCTTCCTGTCAAGCACCGCTCCGCTGGCCACCGCCGTCTCAAGCACCGCTCCGCTGGGCCCTTCCTGTCAAGCACCGCTCCGCTGGCCACTGCCGTCTCAAGCACCGCTCCACTGGGCCCTTCCTGTCAAGCACCGCTCTGCTGGCCACCGCCGTCTCAAGCACCGCTCCGCTGGGCCCTTCCTGTCAAGCACCGCTCCACTGGGCCCTTCCTGTCAAGCACCGCTCCCCTGGGCCCTTCATCTCAAGCACTGCTCCGCTGGCCACCGCCGTCTCAAGCACCGCTCCGCTGGGCCCTTCATCTCAAGCACCGCTCCGCTGGGCCCTTCATCTCAAGCACCGCTCCGCTGGGCCCTTCCTGTCAAGCACCGCTCCGCTGGGCCCTTCCTGTCAAGCACCGCTCCGCTGGGCAACACCGTCTCAAGCACCGCTGGCCCATTGACAGTGCCGGTTCTGTGTCGAGCAGGGCTTCACGAAGCACTCTGGGCACCATGCCTCCTCCATTAACAGTGGAGTCGGTAATCCATCTGATGGACTGTGGCTTGCCACTTCCCAGGATGGAACAGTGGGCAAGCCACCCACTGTAGAGACTTGAGAGACTGTGGCTTTGCACTTCCCAGGATGGCACGGTGGGCAAGCCACCCACTGTAGAGACTTGTGAGACTGTGGCTTTGCACTCCCCAGGATGGGACAGTGGGCATGGAGGCCCTCGTGGATCTGGCGTCGTGGACTCATGTGGCTGAGGTGCCCCCCCTTCCCTTCCCCCTGAGGTGCCTGTAGTTTTATCATCTGATGCCCCAGCAGTGTTCTCTCTAATGGTATCTGGTCTCCTGTGTGGGCTTTGCCCATGTGTTTGTGCACATTGGCCCACGGACTATGGAACTTTGACAGAATGGGCAGGACTTATTGCCTATGTATATATTTTTAACTATGTTCATTCCTTATTTTGTATCTTTCATATTGCATATTTCCCATAACTTCAATGGAGCTATATTATACATATATTTTAAAGATCATTTTAATTGTGTCTTTGCATTATTCCGGTGGGTTTGGGGGGTGTCACTCTGACTTGTTGCTCTGCATTGGGGTGTAGGTATTTGGGGTGGGGGGGTGGGTGTATGGCGTATGTGTGTGCCCGTAAGCTTTCCTCCTCCCCCCTCCCCTGTGTTGTAGGTGCAGTACTCACCGTTGTCGTCTGCGCCGGCATTCGTACTCCTGGTAGATGAGCAGGTAGACAATAGCTGGTAAGATGTTTAATTCGGGTTCCATGCTGTCCAGATTCCTCGTGGAGTGTGTAGAGGTGAGCGTTTTCCCGTTCGTAGTCTGTTTCCGCCGTGTTTTTATCGGCGGGGCTCCCGCCCCGGAAAAGGTGGCGGATTGGTGAGTTGTGATTGGGTGGGCGGTACATTGTCTGCCGCCTGCCTGTTGGCGGTGACCGCCGTGCTGTTTGTCTGTCCCGCCGTGGCGGTCGGAGTGTTAAAGTGGCGGCCTGTGTTGGCGGTTCCCGCCAGGGTCAGAATTCCATTTTTTTGACCGCCTGCCTGTTGGCGGGTTGTCCGCCGCTTTATCACCGACCGCCAGGGTTGGAATGACCCCCTTTATCACCTGGTTGATACTGAGGTCCCTCACAATGTTTCTTGTCGTAATGCTTTTTGTATTTTTGTTTGGCCTTTTCTAAATGTTGTTGAATCAATTTCTGGGTTTGGTGAAGGTGTTGAATGGTTTCCGACACAGCTGGTGTAAGAGAACTTTCTTGAGAGATTGTGATGGGCAAGGTGTCAGGATGATAGCCAAACAAGCCAAAAAAGGGTGTAACACCAGTGGAAGTGTGAAATGAGTTATTGTAGGCTAACTCAGCTAACCAGAGCATTGATGTCCAAGAATGTAGTGCTTTTTCAGCGTAAGCACGCAGGTATTGCTTCAAAGTCTGATTTAGCCTCTCCGTTTGACCATCTGTTTGAGGATGATGGCTAGTAGATAGTGTGGAAATGACTTGAAGTGTTTTGCACCATGTTTTCCAGAAATTGGAGGCAAATTGTGACCCTCGATCGGAGAGAATCATTTTTGGCAGCCCATGATAACCGACCACTCTATTTAGTAAGATGGTCGCCAGTTTGCTGGAGGTGGGTAATTTCTTACAGGCAATGAAATGTCCATATTTCGTGAGACTACCTACTACCACAAGGATTACTGAATGTTGTTGGACCACTGGTAATCCTGTAATGAAGTCTAAAGAGGTGTATTCCCAAGGTCGACATGGAGTTGTGAGTGGATGCAACAACCCATTTGGTTTTGAATGACTTGTCTTGATGCGAGCACAGACTTCGCAGTTTTTTACCATTGTTTTGACGTCTTTTGTGAGAGTATGCCACCAAAAGTAGCGTTGGATTAATTCAAGAGTTTTAGGAGTTCATGGATGACCTGCCGTAGCTATAACATGCAACCAATGAAATACTAACTTGCGAAGCTTGGTAGTGGGCACGAACAAGCGAGCATCATGGAAAGGTAGTCCTTGCTTGATTGGCCTTTTGGGGTCTGCTTGAGCCCATGTCTGCCATTTCTCAATGGTGAAGGAATTACGGATATCTTCAAAGAAATCTTCAGTTTTTATGATGCATAGGACTTTGTCTGGAGCAATGATAGCTCTGGAGGGATGGACCGCAGGCACCGCGGTAGACTCTTGGCGGGACAAGGCGTCAGCTTTGGTATTGTCTTTACCAGCACGGAAAGTTCCCACAAAATCAAATTTGGCTAAAAACAACATCCAGAGTAATTGCTGAGGAGTCAAAAGTCTGGCTGAACTCATGTACTGGAGATTGCGATGATCAGTATATACTGTGACAGTGTACTTGGCACCCAACAAATGATGTCTCCATTCTTTAAAAGCGCCACGAATCGCCAGAAGCTCTTTCTCCGCAATGACCTAGTTTTGTTCGGCTTCATTCAGCTTACGAGACATGTAAGCTACAGGATGAAGTGGCCAGTGTCTTTACTTCGTTGTGACAAGACTGCATCAATTGCCACATCTAAGGCATCGGCTTCCCCTATGAAGGGACGATCCACATCAGGGTGAGTCAAGACTGGGGCAGTGGAAAAGCTTCCTTCAAAATTGAAAAGGATTGGTCAGCTTCTGGGGACCATACCAATTTTTCTTTCTTTCTCAATAACTTAGTGATTGGGGCCATTGTTTGAGAGAAATGGTTTATGAACCTGTGGTAAAAGTTTGCAAACCCAAGGAAACATTGTACATCTCGGACAGTCTTTGGAGTGGGCCAATCAGATATGGCTTGTACTTTCTTTTCTGCCATAACCATACCTTGAGGAGTAAGGATAACCCCTAAAAACTCAACTGTGGTAACATGAAACTCACACTTGGTTAGTTTGCAATATAAACAGTGCTTTCGAAGAGCTGCGAGAATTTTCTTGACATGTTGTACATGTTCGTTTTCATTGTCAGACTAGATCAAAATGTAATCGATGTAGACTATTGCAGATATATCGAGATACTCTCTAAGAACGTCATTCAGGAACAATGTAAATGCTGCTGGAGCATTGCACAGACCAAAAGGCATGACGGTGTATTCAAAGAGGCTATATCTTGTCTTGAACCCTGTTTTCCATTCATCGCCCTCTCTCATTCTGACTAAATGATAAGCACCTCGTAGATTTAGCTTAGTGAGGATTTTAGCTTTCTTTACTTGTTCCAGCAAGACCGGAATCAGGGGAAGGGGTATTTATTCTTGATGGTGACCTTGTTAAAACCCCTATAGTCAATACAAGTTTGAAGATCTCCATTTGCTTTAGGGACAAAAAACAAAGGAGAGGCTGCAGGAGACTTAGAAGGGCGGATGAAACCATTCTCCAAGAATTGATCTAGATACTTTCGTAAATGTTGGTTTTCACGTTCTGACAGGGCGTATACAGGACAGCTGGGAAGTATCGCCCCTGGGATTAGATCAATTTGACAGTCATAAGGTCTATGGGGAGGCAAGTTTTCTGCTTCCTTTTCATCGAATACATCTTCATAGGATGAATACTGCTTGGGCAACTTAACTTCTTTCTCCGCTGCAGTGGCTATTGTAAGAGCTGCCAACTTTGGTTACTTGAGACCTTTGGAAGCATTTTTCTTTACATAGATCTGAGGAGAATATGACCCTTCTTTCTGCCCAATTAATCTCAGGATTGTGATGAGTTAACCAGGGTAAGCCAAGGATAATTCCATACTGAGGAGCATGGATCACGTCAAGGATGAGTTTCTCTTTATGTTTGTTTCTTTGGTTCTTCATGTCACAGGTCACCGACAAGGGGACAGTCTGAAGAGTTACTGGGCCTCCTGTCAAGAGTTTTCCATCAGCTGCTTGGATTATTTCAGGAGTCTTCTTCTCGATGCATGGGATCCCCCATGCGCGGACCTATTGGGCGTCAACAAAGTTCCCGGTAGCCCCAGAATCCACGAGGGCCTTCTTGAAATAGTTATTTTGTTTTACTTGAACTTTTATGCCCAGCTTGAGATGTCTAGATTGTAAAGGGTCCACGGTAACACCCAAGAGCAACCCTTCTTTACATCTTGGGTGATTTAGTTTTCCAGCTCGACTTGTGCATTGGCTGCAAGTTTCTTGACAGGACCTCGTTTGTTCATTGGTTTGATTGGACATTCTTTGGCAAAATGACTCTTGCACCCGCAGTAAAGACATTGTCCATTCTTTCTACGTAAGTCCTTTTCGGCTTGGGTCAGAGGCCTCCTGATTGTACTGAGTTCCATAGGTTCTGGCGTTCGTTCTTTGAGTCCTTGATTCTCTATTATCGTGAACACGCCAGGAATATTTCTCAGTCTTTTTGTGTGTTCCCCTTCATTCCGCTGAACGATGATCCAGTCTTAAAACGAGGTTTATCAGGTCTTGACAGTCTGTAGGCTGCGGATCTATTTGAGCTAGAATATCTTTTAGCTCCTCATTGAGTCCCTTGTAGAACAAGGCCGCTTGCTTTTCTTCAGGCCAGGATGTCTCGGCTACCAGCCGATTAAAGTTAGCTAAATATGACACTAGATCCTGGTCACCTTGTAGCAAGTCTAATAATTCATGATCTGCTGACAATGTCACAGTTCTACGATCAAATACTCTTTCAAACTCACAAACAACATTTTTCCAATTGTAAAGCAGGGTACTGTCTTTACGCACAAGAGGAATAGCCCAAGTAGCTGCATCCCCAGACAGGTATGATAACAAGTAAGCTACTCTGGATTGGGCATCAGGGAAAGTGTGTGGTCGGCAGGTAAAATGTAGTTCCACTTGAACCAGGAAAGATTGCGCTTTCAAGGGGTCGCCTGAGAAACGTTCTGGAGGAGCTAGGGGAATGGCTGAAGGAACGTTGAGGGAAATGTTCGTAGGAGGATTACTGTCAGAGTCACCAGATCCTCTGGGTCTGTGCACGTTCCCAACACGTCCACCACTGAACAGCTCCAAGAATCTGATAGATAAATCACAGAGACTGAGAGAGATCAAGAAGGGAAGAGGGGATTAGGAAGGGAACAGCTGGGAAGGAGACCTGTAGTAAGAAAAAGGTTAGAACACACAATAGGAAAATTATATCTCCTGAAATCAATACTAGACTATGATTCTAAGCCTAGTCACTCTGAAAACATGAACAATCTAAGAGTTAAGTTTAAGATGATTAAGTTTCAAGATGGCCGGATACCTGTAGGGGACTCAAGATGAATTAAATGAAAACTTTCTTATTCAAGTACTCTCCTTTACATGAGAATCAGAAAAACATTCTGACTAAATTTTAAACCAGTCATATAAATCCTGTTTTGAGAATGTATACTAGGACCATACAATATTGCATCTAGAAACTCTGGCCTTCTGTGTACTCTTAAAATGTTTCAACGCAAATTGTGCATATTGCAGATATATATATATATATATAGTAAACACCATAAAAGGATTGTGCACCATGAATAACACAATATGGATTCAGGAAACAAATCACATAACTTGTCAACTCGAATATTACCTAATAAATATCTTAGAATAGTGGCATACAATAAACAACATGAAATAAACTCGAGGAGAGAATCGTGCGTCTTGCTGATTCGAGTGTCACCATGTAAAATACCAAGAAATGGTAACACGCAATGAATATCAAGGTCAAATCATCATTAATCGAATCGCGCGTCTTGCTGATTCGTAAAACACGATGTAAATGTCAAGAAATAACAGCTCCCAATAAATAACAAGATCAAAGTACAATAAAATAAATTGCGCTTCTTTTGCAGGTTCTTAAGCCACCATGTAAATGTCAAGAAATGGTACGCGCAATGAACAACAAAGTTAAATCCTCATGACACGAGTTGCGCGTCTTGTCAAATCGTAAAACATCATGTAAATGTCAAGAAATAGTAGCGCGCAATGGACAACAATGTTTAAACACCATAAAACAAATTGCGAATCTTGCCGATTCTTAAGCCACCATGACAATGTCAAGAAATGGTAGCACGCAACGAATAACAAAGTCAAACCTTTATGAAACCAATCGGGCGTCTTGCCTATTTGTAAACTACCATATAAATGTCAAGAAATGGTAGCGCTCAAGTAATCTGTTACTCATTTAAGAATTAAACCAAGAATATTAAAATTCTCAATAACGGTGTTGGTTATTCTTACTGCCTGGAACAATGATCACCAATGAAGGATGAAGGGCAGAAGACTGGAAAATCCAAATAGGCCGCTGGAACAGGAGCTCAGGAAGAAGCTGCTGCTCTGCACCGGGACATCTGAATAGTGAGCACTGGGAGTTGGGCTTGCTCTCTTTTATAGAGTCTTGGCCCAGCTCAGAACCACGCCCAGGCATGTTGCAGGGAAAGTCTCTGGAAGGCCCTGGAAAGGGGCCACGCCCTAACACACTCTGAAAACCTGCAGCAATACATTGCAAAGGAACAGTATTTGTAAGCATATTAAAAATAAGTTTTCAGGATTGAACTCTGCAATGCAAAAGGTTAAACCACAACAAAACAGCACAATGCATAAATTACTTTGTTTTGAGAGTACTGGGTTTTTGCATTTTAGTCGCCAATAGAGCGCGTACTGTTCTGGTGTTGACAGTACTCCCCTCTCCCAGACGCGCTCTAGGGCCTGGTTTGCTTGGATTAAGACAATGAAAGCGTCTCAAAAGTACTGGAGCATGAACATCAGATGCGGAAACCCATGAGTTACTTTCAGGACCATAACCTTTCCATGAGATTGAGTACCATAGATTACGCCCTCTCAGTTTAGAATCCAACACTTTCTTGACTTCGTATTCTTCTTCCCCTTGTACTAGAACAGGAGCTGGATGAGGGTGGACCTTTTGGACTGCCTTTTTCAAGAGGGAAGTGTGGAACACTGGATGAATCCGTAAGGATCTGGGCAATTGTAGTTTATAGGTCACCGGATTGATTTGCTGAAGGATAGTATAAGGATCTATGAATTTAGGGTTAAACATGTGCTTCTTCTTGAAGTCTATATGTTTTGTGGAAAGCCACACTTTGTCACCTGGTTGATATTGTGGTCCCTCACAATGTTTCTTGTCATAATGCCTTTTATATTTTTGTTTGGCTTTTTCTAAATGCTGTTGAATCAGTTTCTGGGTTTGATGTAAATGCTGAATGGTTTTTGACACAGCTGGAGTAAGAGAACTTTCTTGAGGAATTGTGATGGGCAAGGTGTCAGGATGATAGCCAAATAAACCAAAAAAGGGTGTAACGCCAATAGAAGTGTGGAATGAGTTATTGTAAGCTAACTCAGCTAACCAGAGCATAGATGTCCAAGAATTAAGTGCCTTTTCAGCGTAGGCACGTAGGTATTGTTTCAAAGTCAGATGGTCAAACGGAGAGACTAAATCAGTTTGAGGATGGTGACTAGTAGATAGCGTAGATGTCACTTGGAGTGTTTTACACCATGTCTTCCAGAAATTGGAGGACAATTGTGACCCCCGATCGGAGAGGATAACCTTTGGCAGTCCATGATAACGAACCCCTCTGTTCAGTAAAATAGTTGCCAATTCACTAGAAGTGGGCAATTTTTTACAGGCGATGAAATGTCCTTATTTCGTGCGACCATCTACTACCACCAGAATTACTGAATGCTGTTGAACCACTGGCAGACCGGTAATAAAGTCTAAAGAAATGTGCTCCCATGGACGACTTGGGGTTGGAAGTGGATGTAACAACCCTTTTGGTTTTCAATGACTTGTTTTAATGCGAGCACAAACTTCACAGTTGTTACCATTGCTTTTACATCTTTTGTTAGGGTAGGCCACCAAAAATAGCGTTGGATCAGTTCAAGAGTTTTAGGAGTACCTGGGTGACCTGCCGTAGGTTTAACATGCAACCAATGAAACACTATCTTGCGAAGTTTGGTAGAGGGTACGAACAAACGAGCGTCATAAAAGGGTAAACCTTGCTTGATTGACCTTTTGGGATCTGCTTGGGCCCATGTTTGCCATATTTCAACAATGAAAGAGTTGCGAATTTCTTCAAAGAAATCTTCAGTTTTTATGATACATAGAACCTTGTCAGGAGCAATGATAGCTCTGGAGGCTTGAAATGAAGGCAACGTGGTAGACTCTTGACGGGACAAGGCGTCAGCCTTGCGATTATCTTTACCAGGCTGGAAGGTTACTACAAAATCAAATTCAGCAAAAAAAAGCTTCCAGCGTAATTGCCGAGGGGTCTAAAGTCTGGCGGAACTCATGAATTGAAGATTACGATGATCAGTATATACTGTGACAGTGTATTTAGCACCCAACAAATGATGTCTCCATTCTTTAAAGGCGTCACGAATCGCCAGAAGCTCTTTTTCAGCAATTACATAGTTCTGTTCGACTTCGTTCAACTTCTGAGACATATAAGCTACAGGATGAAGTTGACCAGTGTCTTTATTTCGTTGTGATAAGACGGCTCCTATTGCTACATCTGAAGCATCAGCTTCCACTATGAAATGTTGATTCGCTTCAGGATGAGTCAAGACTGGGGCAGTGGAGAAAGCTTCCTTCAAAGTCGAGAAGGCTTGATCAGCTTCTGGGGACCATACAAACTTTTCTTTCTTTCTTAGTAGCTTAGTGATTGGAGCCAATGTCTGGGAGAAATGATTTATGAACCTCCGGTAAAAATTTGCAAACCCCAGGAAACATTGTACATCACGAACAGTCTTTGGGGTGGGTCAGTCAGATACGGCTTTTACTTTCTTTTCTGCCATCACCATACCTTGAGGGGTAAGAATAACCCCTAAAAACTCAACTGTGGTAACATGAAACTCACACTTGGTTAGTTTGCAATATAAATGGTGTTTCCAAAGGGCTGCAAGAATGTTCTTGACATGTTGGACATGTTCGTTTTCATTGTCTGAGTAGATCAAAATGTAATCGATGTAGACTATGGCAAATATGTTGAGGTACTCTCTAAGAATGTCATTCAAGAAAAATTGAAATGCTGCTGGAGCATTACACAGACCAAAAGGCATGACGGTGTATTCAAAAAGGCCATATCTTGTCTTGAACGCTGTTTTCCATTTGTCACCCTCTCTCATTCTGACCAAATGATAAGCACCTCGAAGGTCAAGCTTCGTGTAGATTTTTGCTTTCTTTACTTGTTCCAATAAGACCGGAATTAGGGGCAAAGGATATTTATTCTTGATGGTGACTTTGTTCAAACCCCTATAGTCGATGCAAGTTCGAAGTTCTCCATTAGCTTTTGGAACAAAAAACAAAGGCGAAGCTGCAGGAGACTTAGAGGGGCGAATGAAGCCATTCCACAAAAATTGATCTAGGTATTTTCTTAAATGTTGATTTATATGTTCTGACAGGGCATATACACGACAGTTGGGAAGTATCGCACCTGGGCCTAGATCAGTTTGACAGTCATAAGATCTATGAGGAAGTAGAGTCTCTGCTCCTTTCTCATCAAATACATCTTTGTAAGATGAATACTGTTTGGGCAGCTGAATTTCTTTCTCCGCGGCAGTAGCTATGTAAGAGTTGCAAACTTTTGGTACTTGAATCTTTTGGAGACATTGTTCATTACATAGCGGAGATGAGAACACGATTTTTATTCTGCCCAATTGATCCCCGGATTGTGATGAGTTAACCATGGCAAGCCAAGGATAATCCCATATTGGGGAGCATGGATCACGTCAAGGATGATTTTCTCTTTATGTTTCTTTCTTTGATTCTTATCTTCACAAATCATCGACAAGGGGATAGTCTGAAGAGTTACCGGACCTCCAGTCAAGAGTTTCCCATCGACTGCCTGGATGATTTCTGGGGTCTTCTTTTCAATACATGGGATCCCCCATGCACAAACCAATTGGTCATCAACAAAGTTCCGAGTAGCCCCAGAATCGACTAGAGCTTTTTTGAAATAGATCTTTTTCTTGACCTGAACTCTTATTTCCAGTTTATTTAAGATGTCTAGATTGTGAAGGGTCCACGGTGACACCCAAGAGCAACCCTTCTCTGCATCTTGGGTGTTTTAGTTTTCCAACTCGACTGGTGCATTGGCTGCGACCTTCTGAACTGGACCTTGCTTCTTCTTTGGTTTGATTGGACAATCTTTGGCAAAATGACCTTTTCGCCCACAATAAAGACATTGTCCATTTTTTCTGCGTAGGTCCTTTTCATCTTTGGTCAAAGGTCTTCTGATGGTTCCAATTTCCATCGGTTCCGGCGTTCTTTCTTTCGGAGTTCTTGAGTCTCTGTTATCATGAACGTGCCATGAATATTTTTCAATCTTTTTGCGCGTTCCTTTAAGTTCTGCTAAACGATGATCAAGTCTCAAGACAAGATTTAATCATTCTTGACAGTCTGTAGTTTGTGGATCGATTTGCGCTAAGATATGTTTTAGTTCCTCTTTGAGTCCCTTGTAAAACAAGACCGCTTGTTTTTCTTCAGGCCAGGATGTCTCGGCAACCAGACGGTTAAAGTTGTCTAAATACAACACTAGGTCTTGATTCCCTTGGCGTAAATCTAATAATTCAAGATCTGCTGACTGTGTTATAGTTCTACGATCAAAAACTCTCTCAAATTCACGAACAAAATTTCTCCAGTTGTACAACAAGGGACTATTTTTACGCACAAGAGGAATTGCCCAAGTAGCTGCATCCCCAGACAGATATGATCACAAGAAAGCTACTTTGGACTGGGCATCGGGGAAAGTATTTGGTCTGCAGGTGAAGTGTAGTTCCACTTGAACCAGGAAAGATTGCTCTTTCAAAGGGTCACCTGAGAAACGTTCTGGGGGAGCTAAAGGAATTGCAGAAGGAACATTCAGGGAAATCGGATTACTTCCAGAAGCCTGAGAAGAAGTACCTGGCCAAGACACTCCTCTGGGACTTTGTTCCTTCTTCTTTACCTTATCTTGCAACTGACTCACTCTCTCTGCTAAGCTAGTTGTCAATTCTTTGGATGATACCACCTCTGCATGAAGCTGGGTGATAGCCTTGACTAACTCGTCTAGCGTGGCCATGCTGAGAACATACACAAGCCAGGAGGATAATAATTTGTGGGCTCACTATTCTGTCAGAGTCACCAGATCCTCCGGGTCTGTGCACGTTCCCAACACGTCCACCACTGAACAGCTCCAAGACTCTAATAGATAAATCACAGAGACTGAGAGAGTTCAAGAGGGGAAGAGGGGATTAGGAAGGGAACAGCTGGGAGGGATACCTGTAGTAAGAAAAAGGTTAGAACACACGATATGAAAATTATATCTCCTGAAATCAATACTAGACTATGATTCTAAGCCTAGTCACTCTGAAAACATAAACAATCTAAGAGTTAAGTTTAAAATGATTAAGTTTCAAGATGGCCGGATACCTGTAGGGGAATCAAGATGAATTAAATGAAAACTTTCTTATTCAAGTACTTTCCTTTACATGAGAATCAGAAAAACATTCTGACTAAATTTTAAACCAGTCATATAAATCCTGTTTTGAGAATGTATACTAGGACCATACAATATTGCATCTAGAAACTCTGGCCTTCTGTGTACTCTTAAAATGTTTCAACACAAATTGTGCATATTGCAGATATATATATATATATATATATATATATATATATATATATATATATATATATATATAGTAAACATCATAAAAGGATTGTGCACCATGAATAACACGATATGGATTCAGGAAACAAATCACATAACTTGTCAACTCAAATATTACCTAATAAATATCTTAGAATAGTGGCATACAATAAAGAACATGAAATAAACTTGAGGAGAGAATCGTGCGTCTTGCTGATTCGAGTGTCACCCTGTAAAATACCAAGAAATGGTAACACGCAATGAATATCAAGGCCAAATCATCATTAATCGAATCGCGCGTCTTGCCGAATCATAAAACACCATATAAATGTCAAGAAATAACAGCTCACAATAAATAACAAGATCAAAGTACAATGAAACGAATCGCGCTTCTTTTGCCGGTTCTTAAGCCACCATGTAAATGTCAAGAAATTGTAGCACGCAATGAACAACAAAGATAAATTCTCATGAAACGAGTTGCGCGTCTTGTCAATTCGTAAAACATCATGTAAATGTCAAGAAATAGTAGCGCGCAATGGACAACAATGTTTAAACACCATAAAACGAATTGCGCGTCTTGCCGATTCTTAAGCCACCATGCCAATGTCAAGAAATGGTAGCACGCAATGAATAACAAAGTCAAACCTTTTTGAAACCAATCGCGCGGCTTGCCTATTTGTAAACTACCATATAAATGTCAAGAAATGGTAGCGCACAAGTAATCTGTTACTCATTTATGAATTAAACCAAGAATATGAAAATTCTCAATAACAGTGTCGGGACAGTCCAACCACCGTCTTACCGCCTGGAACAATGATCACCAATGAAGGATGAAGGGCAGAAGACTGGAAAATCCAAATAGGCCGCTGGAACAGGAGCTCAGGAAGAAGCTGCTGCTCTGCACCGGGACCTCTGAATAGTGAGCACTGGGAGTTGGGCTGGCTCTCTTTTATAGAGTCTTGGCCCAGCCCAGAACCACGCCCAGGCATGTTGCAGGGAAAGTCTCCGGAAGGCCCTGGAAAGGGGCCACACCCTAACACACTCTGAAAACCTGCAGCAATACATTGCAAAGGAACAGTATTTGTAAGCATATTAAAAATAAGTTTTCAGGATTTAACTCTGCAATGTAAAAGGTTAAACCACAACATATCAGCACAATGCATAAATTACTTTGTTATGAGAGTGCTGGGTTTTTGCATTTTTGTGGCCAATAGAGCGCGTACTGCTCTGGTGTTAACAATTACCTCCAGAGGCCTGAGAAGAAGGACCAGGCCAAGACGTACCTAAGGGATTTTGTTCCTTCTTCTCTACCTTTTCCTGTAACTGACTCACTCTCTCAGCTAAGTGAGCTGCTATATCTTTTGAGGACACCACCTCTGCTTGGAGCTGCGTGATAGCCTTGACTAGCTCGTCCAAGTTGGCCATGCTGAGAACACACGCAAACCAGGAGGATAATTAATTTGTGGGCTCACTATTCTGTCAGAGTCACCAGATCCTCGGGGTCTGCGCATATTCCCAACATGTCCACCACAAGATAGCTCCAATACCCTGAATAGAATGTCACAGAGTCTAAGAGAGTCCAAGTGGGCAAAAGGGGATTAGGTAGGGAACAGCTGGGAAGGAGACCTGTAGAACGCAAAAGGTTAAAACACACAATATCAAAATTATATTAGGGGAGGGGGGGTTACAAAAAGATGGGAAGTTATTTTGTTCTGTATGCGTTTTCATGCAATTATAAAGCAATAAAAGAGACCTTAAAAAAATATATATATATCAAAATTATATAATATTAATCTGTACTAGACTATGATTCTAAGCATTGTCATATTGTAACCATTGATAATTTAAGCATGGACTAATTAACTAGGCCTCAAGATGTCTGGTTACCTGGGAAGAAATTAAGAATGATTAATCAACTTCTCAATAAAACCTCTTAATGAATTGTTACACATTGACTAGAAACATAAGCACCCTCTAGAATTATGTCCTCAGAATCAAACACAGTCTTTTTGCGTGAGGACAAGGAAATAATCTGAACGTTTTCTGGAACACCAGAGGAGTTGTATTAAGTGGCTTATTATGCACATACAATATAACATCTAGAATTCTAACACTTAGCTTTTAAATGCAGAAACATGAATTGCGCACATTGCTGATTTCCACAAGAATATGTAAACGCCATGCAATGGTTGCACACAATGAATAACATGAATTAAGCACGAGAAATGATTCGCGCGTCTTGCCGATTCGAATGCTACTTTTTAAATGCCATGAAATGGTAGCGTACAATGAATATCACGAATTAAGCACAAGAAATGAATTGCGCGTCTTGCCGATTCGAATGCCACCATGTGAATGCCAAGAAATGGTAGCGCACAATGGATATCACGAGTTAAGCACAAGAAATGAATTGCGCGTCTTGCCGATTCGAATGCTATCTTGTAAATGCCATGAAATGGTAGCGTACAATGAATAGCATGAGTTAAGCACAAGAAATGAATTGCGCGTCTTGCCGATTCGAATGCCACCATGTGAATGCCAAGAAATGGTAGCGCACAATGAATATCACGAGTTAAGCACAAGAAATGAATTGCGCGTCTTGCCGATTCGAATGCCACCATGTGAATGCCAAGAAATGGTAGCGCACAATGAATATCACGAGTTAAGCACAAGAAATGAATCGCGCGTCTTGCCGATTTGAATGCTACCTTGTAAATGCCATGAAATGGTAGCGTACAATGAATATCATGAGTTAAGCACAAGAAATGAATTGCGCGTCTTGCCGATTCAAATGCCACCATTTGAACACCAAGAAATGGTAGCGCACAATGAATATCACGAGTTAAGCACAAGAAATGAATTGCGCGTCTTGCTGATTCGAATGCTAGCATGCAAATGCCAGAAAAAGCCAAGCGCACATTCACACTCACAAGGTAAAATCATTTATCATGAAAATTAGGCCCAAGTACTCGAAAGCCTTCGAGAACGGAATCGGGGGCCCAGCCCGACCTCCGTCTTACTGCCTTGATCAAGAATCACCAACAAAGTGAAGGGCAAGGCCTGGAAGATCAAAGTAGGCCTCCGGAACAGGAGCTCAGGAAGTTGCTGCTGCTCTGCACCAGGACCTCTGAATAGTGAGCACGTGGAGCTGGTCTGGCTCCCTTATATAGAGTCTTGGCCCAGCCCACAACCACACCCAGTCATGCTGCAGAGGAAGCTTCTAGAAGGCCCTGGAAAGGGACCACACCCTGACACACGCTGCCTGCAACAATACATTGCAAATGAACAGTATTTATAAGCACCTTGAATATAAGTATTCAGGAATAAGCTCTGCAATGCAAAAGGTTAAACAACAGCACATCAGCATAATGCATGAATTATGTTATCTTGGAAGTGCTGGATTTTTGCATTCCAGTCGCCCATAGAGCGCGCACTGCCCTGATGTTGACACTTTTTTTGCTAATAGGTTAGTAGTTACTGGAAGTTATACATCCTTGCTCAATGAACTCCATCTCAAGTGGCGTAGAAAATTTTGTATTGATCCAGAAGCCTTCATTATAAGAAAGTGAAAATGGCCGTTCACAACCTCTAAATAAGACTTTCTTCAAAAACTCAGGATAGGGTTCAAACCACCTACTCAAGAAGGCTTACATATAGCCTCACCAACGACCTCAGCAGTTCAGATTGCCTCTGGAAAACTCAGAGGACCTGAACCAAAGGAGCACCCCGAAAACAGAAATGCCCCCACTTTAACCATACTTCTAAGACATAAGTGAGCAAAGAAGTGAGTCTGACCACCCCTACACATTTTCAGGAGAGATGTGTTGGTGTTGTAGGAGGGATGTCCTCCTAAGAACTTTTATTTAAGAAGAAAGTTTTGACACAAACTAGATTTAAAAAGATTTGTAAACCTTGGTTTTTGCCAAAATGGTGCCCCTACCCGACAGATGCGTAATGAGGAGAAATATCTTTATTTATCCTCGTTAGTTGCTTTCTGCAGCAAGCATAGAAAGGGGAATTTGCCTCTAAGGGTTGTTTTTGTGCAGAAAGATACCCCTTCCTGCACAAAAACAATCCTACCCATAATGCAGGCACCCTTCCATTGGTGTCCCCTTTAAGCTATATGAAAGATGCATTGACCGTGGGAAGAGAGATGTTCTGGATTGAAGCCCGTGGATGCAGTCTTGGGCAGCATATACCCACCCCAGATTGTTCAGTTTCGGAACTGAATTATTCTCCAAGTTTTCCCATTGGTGGGGTCCTTAATCGTGTACTAGATACACACCTGGATCATTTGTAACATCTTCTTTGGCACATCTACTGAGAGGGCATTGGACGCCTTTTTGCAGGAGGCTAATAAACACAAGAGCAATGCAGAATGTTCATGTTAACTTGGGTTTAAAATCTAAAAAAGCACGCATTCATGTGAAACTCACTTTGAGAAGATTGTGCAGTACGTCAGGAAATCCTGCTATTCAATCAGAGTAAGATGTTAAAATATAGACAGTTACAAATCTGTCAAAACATCTCAATTATATATAATGCAACTTATACTCAAATATAGTAAATGTCCATATTTTTATAGTTGTGTATAACTATTAAAGCATAAAATATCTTTTTGTAGTAATCACAAAAGACACAATGGTGAAGAAAGTGCACCCCAAATGAGAAAAACACCACAAAAAACACAAGACAACCAATACACTGTTTCTATGTGTGCTGCATTATGCATTATACATTATAATATTATTTAACTTAAAACTTGCAATTAAAAGTATATATTAACAATAACACATTTCACAACTATTTAAAAATAAAATTAGTATAAAAAAGAAAAAGTCAAATACAAAATAAAACATGTTTAAATAAATATTATAATCATAAAATACAAAATAATCAAATATAAACAACACTAGCAAAAGCGTTGGACTCCAAAAGAGTAATATTAACTACAACTTAAGCAAATGTAGGAATCCTGTTGGAGTTTGGGGGTATTAGATTTACTATTTCCATTTAAAAGTAATCAGAAACAGGGAAAGTGATGGACTATGGAGGGTTAGATGTACTATTCCTACTCCAACATAAGTAAAAGCAGAGAAATTGTTGGACATGGGGGTAGAGTTACTATTACCACTCCAACATGAGCTCCGGTGGGAAAGGTGCTAGATGTTGGAGGGGTAACATTTATGATTCCCACACCAGCTTAAGTAAAATCAGGGAAAGAGTTGGACTTTGGAGGGGTTAGGTTTACTATTTCCCCGTCCAATCTAAACAAGAGTAGGGAAAGTGTGGACTTAGGAGAGTTAGAATTACTGTTCCAATCCAACGTAGGCAAATACATGAAAAGTGTTGTACTTAGAAACTTCCGTGTACCATTCAAAACTGTATTAATTTTTAAACAAACATTTGAATACATAATAGCATAAAAGTATCAAAACATATTCAAAATAAAAATGTTTAGTATATAAATAAGTAAATTAAATGTAAAAAACAACGTAGCAGATTAAAAGAAGTAAAAAATATCCTTCCCTCCCCACTACTGTAACAACACAGCAGATAAAAAGAAGTAAAAAATACACTTCCCTCCATAAAAAAAACCTCCCAACAAATTATAATAATTTTAAAATAAAAAATAATAACATTCAAATATTAATTACAAAAAACAAATACAATGAAAAATTGGCTGGCTACAAGGGTGGACTGGTTGTAGGACATCATGATGGCTCATTCAGTCTTGATGGCTCCAAAGACATATGCCCCACCCCCCCGAACTTCGCAAGGCGCATGGATCCTTTAAAAGCCCGGCAATAATAGGAAGGGGAAAATTTTGTCCGAGGTGGATTGGAATGAGCAATTTTTTTCCCTATTTGTGGGTACGGAAGGATCAGAAGATGACTGACGCAATATCTGACTCTAGTAATAATCCCACAAGCAATGTGGCTCAAGAAAATGTACCTACCACTCATAAAACTGGTAAAAAGAGTGCACAGATGAATAATACAGTGAAAGGCTTGCAATGGAACTGCTCAATATCTGAGCTGCTAGTCGGTGGATCTGTGATGGGGTTTGGTGGAACATAAAATTTTAATCCCACAACTTTGGAGCAATTTATCAATGCATTCTGTCACATAGGGAGGAGACTCAACCTGACAGCCGTAGGGCACAAGCTGTGACACGTAAATTACAAGGAGCAGTTTGGAAGATGGCTATGTTTTACGTTGCCATTGTGGATTGACTGTCTGACTTAGAAGCTAGCACACTGGTGCTGGAGGGTGACCTGGTGGGAGCCTAGGGTCAGATGAATGCGCATGAGGCACAATTGATTGATACATGATGGAAGCTAGAAGATCAAGAAAACCTCCAGTGCCAGAATAAGCTGCGGATCTTACCGGTACCATGAGATAGAGAAAGTTCTGACTTCAGTCAGTTTGTTGGGGAGTTATTTCAGAAGGCATTCCCTGAATTAACAAGTTGGAACTGGTCCCAGGAATGCAGTGGGCACACAGTACTGCAGCATTAGAAGCAGATTAAAGCAAGTATGGAAAGACCTAGGGTAATACTTGTGTATTTTGGAAACTATCTCCTCAAGCAGACAATATATGAGAAGGCTAGCCCAAGTGAAAAAAACAGTTGATTATATTTTGTATTTTGCCAGACCAGACTTCTGTCACGTTACTGTGGAGCGATGGTTGTGCTTCCTTCAGTATATTATTTCATTCCAGGATATAAGAGCACAAGCCTTCCTGTTGAATCCGGCAAGCTTGAAAGTGGTCTGGAAGGACAGTAAATAAATGTTCATGTCAGAAATTAAACCTAAGGAGCATATGAAAGGGCTGCACTAACTCCCTCTGTCTCTCCCGTTCTGTTGCACATGCAGTCATAACAGATTAGTTGGGGGACCCACATGACTACTGGAAGTGTTCACTGAATGTATATGTCAATGTGGTAAAATATGCACTTTTGTGGTTTGAAGACGTTTATTATCTGGTGACTAGTGGGACAGGAATGCTTACCTAGACATAGAAAAGGATGTAGGAAGGAACCCCACAAGTGGCACCCCCGGGATAGGGACTTTTATTTTATTTGGAAGTGCAGACCTCTCCAGGTGATTGGCAGAGAAGCTGTTTGCATCTTATCAGACCAATCAGTGCTCTGCTGGCTTCTTGGGTGTGAGGGAAAGAGATGGGTGGCGGGGGAGGGCGCCCACTGTGGTAGGAAGATTAGGTGGGGTGGAGAGAGGTAGAGGGGCACAGTATGGGGGTTATGGCAAAAGGGGTGGGTGAAGTAGGGTGTGAGGCTGGGGGAGGGGTTGGTGTTGGGTGGGAGAGAGGAGGGAAGTGGTTTGGGGAAGAAAACATATTCCAAATGAAATGTATAATGGCCTCAGACAAACCAAATTGATTAATATTATATGAGAAGGTTTGGACAGGTCGACAGTTAGTTTCGTTTCATATGGCTATAAGCGGACTAGTTTCTAATGATGATGTGCTAAGATATTTCTCCAATCTTTATTTTAGGGTAAATTCTCTGTTCAGTCAACGTAGCTGGTCTAAATGACAGATCAAAGCTACAAAGAGTGACAGAGATTCTTAGGTTCTGGGCTACGGATATTATATGCCTACAGGAAACACATATTCCCTGATGGAGGTGACATTCATTAGCCATGAAAGGATATGTCAAGTTAGCATGTACCTCTCGGATGTCTGCGAACAGGGGGTACCTACAATGGCTAAAAATCATGCTGGTCCTGCTAAGCGAAAGCTGGTTGATAAGTGGAGGAGATAGGCTATAGGAGAGTGTTGTACAGCAGGGACTAGCTTTACAGTCTGTTCAGTATATGGATCCAACCAGGATGACCTGGCTCTTCTTGAAGAGTTGGAAGTTGAACTGCCATATGGCTCACCCCACTGAATATTTGCAGGAATATTAACCTGCATTTTGAGGTAGGATGGCGAAAGACAACCAAATATTCAGGGGAAAAAACACGGGTATTCAAAGCTTTGGCCTCTCTAGCTGATAGTCATGGATTGGTAGATACATGAGATTATCTAAACAATCCGAACCTGGGCTTTACCTATTTTTCTTGTCTACATAGAAAATACTGTCAGTTAGATTACTTTTGGATCCCTATCAGTCTAGTGGCCATGGCCGACGTACAAAAAATTCCCATGCTTTTTTCAGATCATAATCCGCTCATCCTCAAACTTGTAGGGTTGGTTTTAACCAGACCTCCAGTTAAATGGTCATTTAACAGGAAATTACTGCTAAATACTTGTTATATTAAACATATGAGGCACTGGGTAATCAAGTATTTTGATTTAAATGGATATAGCATTTCATGTGAAATGGTTTGGGATACTTTTAAAGCAGGGAAAAGAGGGTAAACTATTTCTTATGTCGCCAGCCAGAAGAAACTTTAAGAAGCAGATATTTAAAAGATATAGCCAGCTGGGCACATTAGAAGCGAGTCATACCCATGGGATTATTGCAGTACAAGATGTTGCACAAATCCAACAAGAAATTGGAGTAGTAAAGGCTAAAATCAATAGTGAATATGTTAAGGTGTTGGCAGAAATATATCAGTCACACAAAAATGAATGTTATGAATACGGTAAAACTATCGTCATACACCTAGCCTTGTGGATTCGGCAAATGGTGGTGTACAAAAATATTGGTTGTATTAAAAGGGTTGATGGGACCACTGCTACAGATCCGGTAGATATTGTAAAAACCTTTGAAGTGTATTATAGTGCTCTATTCACAGAAGATAACTCACAAATGTTCTCCTCTGTAGTGATAAGCCAATTTAATAGAGGACATAGGGTGCTCTGTAAGGAAGGTAGAGGGACCTAAATGCAGACATTCCATCAGAAGAAGTTTACAGTGCGTTAAAGTACCTGGCGTCAGGGAAGGCAGCAGGGCCTGGTGGAATCCCTCTTGAGTTCTATGAAATATTATACCAAGAGTTAGCTCCGTTTATGCTAGATCTTTTTTAGGGGTACAGGGGAACAGGATTCCTCCCTATCATGGCAGAAGATAAATATTGTGATTTAAAAAAAAAAGAATAAACCCCCTGATAATCCTGGCTCTTAAAGGCCTATTTCATATATCAACGCCGACTCCAAGCTATATGCTAAGATTCTAGCAGCTCGACTGGGGGGAGTGATAGCCCATTTGGTATTGCTGTGGGTTCATACCCAGTAGAGGTACCTCGAATCATATCAGACAAGCTGTTGCATTTTTTGACATAGTCGAGGCCCTGGGGCTTAAATTGCTATGATTCTCCTAGATGCAGAAAAAAGCATTTGACCATGTATCATGGTGCTATTTATGGTCAATGCTGAAGCTAAAAGGGTTTGGTCCACGTCTTTTCCGGGCAATAAGGGCATTGTATTATGCACCAAATGCTAAGCTACAAATTATGGGCCAAGAATTTCAGAAGATTGATATCAGAAGAGGTCCACAACAGGAATGTTCCTGCTCTCCAATTTTGTTTGCCCTTTATTTACTGAGCAGCTTATTCAAAGCCAGAATATTGAACCATTGCATGTAAATCAGTTTGATACTAAGGTGTTAACCTATGCAGATGATGTTGCTTCAGATCCCTATACTGCCATACTGGAGGTCGAACGATTGGCCTTGGAATTTGGAAGAAACTCTGGGTATCTACTCAACAAAGACAAAATGCCAATTGGTTACGCAGTCAATATTGATGTGGATGATACCCGCAGGGTGGATGTCGCTCTATATCTAGGTATTAAAATAACATCAGAGGTTAAGATTGATCTTAATCCATTGATTAATCATATCAGTTCTGACTTATGGTGGATCAATAGCTTATATTTACCTCTGATAGGTAGCTGTAACGTTTTGAAGATGCTGGTCCTTCCCAAGGTGCCTTATCTATTTTGAACCATTCCTTGTGAACTGGATCAATCTCTGCTTCGGAAACTTGATTCAATGTGTATTAATTGTGTGTGGCAGTACAAGAAGACTCAGCATGCCTTTACATTTCTAAACCTTCCCTGAGGAGGGGTGCGCTGGGCGGCTCCCAATTATTTATTTTATCATTGGGCCGCTCTTTTACAGCAGATGAAGATTTTGCTCTCAGCAGAAAGGTGTAGCTCAGTAGGGTCGGAGGGGGTGTGGGAATCCTTACTAATTATAAGTTAGCTCTTGGAAGGTCTGGGTCTCTTTTACGCCAGAGAGAGCCGAGCTACTGCAGGAAAGTGGGGTTCAAGATTTTAGTTGCAGGTTGGAGGGTTTGGCAGAAGGTTAAAAACCTATTAGGTATCAAACGATTTAATCGATATACTCCCATCGGGGGCTCTCTGCTTTATGCAGTAATATCTTGAGACCTCATTGGGCGGCAAAAGGAGTCCTCTGGGTTTAATAAATTGGGTGATCTTAATTTACATGATAGTTATCTTCATTCATTGAGCTACAGCAAGATTATGGGCTAGGCAACAGAACTTCTTTTAAATACCTCCAGATTTTATTGGCAACATTGGCAGACTCAGGCCCATATTTATACCTTTTTAACGCCACATTTGCATCATTTTTAGACGCACAAGCGGCTCAAATGTAAAAAATATAATGGTATTTTGTACGTTTGCGCCACTTTTGCGTCAGAAAATGACGCCAATGCTGCGCTAAAAAAGTATAAATATGGGCCTCAGTTTTTATTGGAAAGAGTCACTCTTTTAGAGGCTATTTTGCATCCATGTTGCAGAATAGGGCAACTATATGTTATATTAATAGAAGCAGTTCCTGATTATAAAAATTACCAGAAAGAATGTTGGGCACAAAAGCTAGGTGAGGGAGCGGTTAATATACGGACATCAATTAATATAGGGATAAACTTCTTCTCTCTCCTCATTTGAGGGCCCAATACTATAAAACAATGTTTAGGGTGTACTTCGTGCTGGCTAAGCTGTCTTCTTGGGTGAAAAGGCTGGACGACAAGTGCCCACATATGGAGAAGGCCTAGTGGACATGCTGCAGATGTTTTACAGCTGTGAGAAACTGCAGGCGCTAAAGAGAGAGAAAGAATCCTTCTGGCAGTAGATTTTTGGGAAAAAGATTAGCATCATGTTAGTCATGATGCTTTTCCGATATGATCATCGTCTTAGGGGCGATTTATGCCAAGTTTATTTCATTTTTATCTCTATGACCTTGGCTCACCTCCTTATTGCAACACTAGAGAAGAGTGTTGACCCCCCACACTTCAACAGTGGTTTGGGCGGCTGCTGGCTATATATAACCTAGAGGGATCACTGTGCAGTTGTAAGGGGGGGGAAAAAGCAATAAGACAAGGAAAAAGGGTGTGGTCATCTCTGGTCAATTGGCTGACCAGCCATGTTGGATATGATGACTGGTTAGGTGCTAAATAATCCACGTTAGTGAACTGTTGGGAATTCATCCAAATAAGGGATTATTATACCAATATGAATGATTTTTGTAATTTGTAATTTGATGTTATTGCCATTATAATCAACTGAATATTAAATGTTTAAGGTCAAATTAATTTTGATGTAATCTACTATATGTATGAAATGGACATTTGTATGTCAATGTATATTTATATGGGATTCCATATATTTAAAAAAAAAAAAAAAAAAGATAAATCTAAAATACATTTTACAAATGTTATTTTTAAATACACTTAGTAATTTACTAACAGTTATAAACAACATAAAATGTACACTACTGATAATCAATTACAAAATAACATAATTGCCAATTGAATATTTAATTAAAATAACAAATAATTATAAACAATTACAATATCAATATCTTCTCACCTTAGTCCCCTACAAATCCAACAACCCTCAGCTAAAATAAAAATTACAAATTTAAATATACAAAAAATACATGAAAAATCACAAAATACACTTAATTAAGTCACAACTGATTTAATGTATGAATTCATTTTCATAATGAGTCACCAAATAGTTATTTAACTAACAAAAAAGTAATTCAAAATAAATAGTATATCATTTAAATAACTTGCCTCCCTGTTCCCCTACAAACCCAAGGAGCTGCTACTAAATTACGAATTACTAAATAAATGTAATTTTTTTTACTAGGCATTAAAAGTTATAAACTATACTTACAAAAATGCAAAACCATTACCATAATATTACTACCTAAAAAAAATCATTTATATATATATATATATATATATATATATATATACATATATATATACACACATATATATATATTACATTAATTAAAAACAATATTTAATACAACTGTTAAAGTAAACAATATTATTAAAAGTGATATTCTATACATGAAAAAGTTATCCTTTCCTTCAATATTTTGTTACTCAATATTTTTGTAGATTTGTGTTTTTGACATGATAGTCATGCCACAGGATATTTCTGAATCAATATTTTTTTCATTAATCGCCAGGGTAGCTCTACGCTGAACTAGCAGACAGGGGGAACATTCACTAAACTCTAATTGATGGCTTTCATCATATACCAGCTGCCTTCTCTCCTTTTGCATGACAGACATTAACAAAACACTGCTTGTGATAGTGATGAAGACATAAAAATCTCCTTTTCTTCAACAAGTTCCTTCTGTTTTGCCTCCTTGGTTGCCCAAATCAGCCTATGGTGCCTTGGAGATTCTTCGGCACAAACCCCAAGTCAACAGAAGATTGTTGTTTGTCTGTAAAATGCGCACCTTTCCTGATGCATGATAGGTCTAGCAGTGGGGCCTAAATAACGTGCACCAGGCTTAAATGAGGAGATGACAACAGTCATGTAGTCTTACTGCTCAGGAGACTCAGAGTCCTGGGCCTTTCTATACTGCACTTGTACACGTCATTGCTAATATAATTCCTGCCATGCGTGACGGGGTCCACCACATATTCCCCCTCCCTCACTCCATAATATGGGATATTCCAAAACCCAACATAACATTCCTCCTTTACCCAAACAAAAATGAAACATAAAAACAAAAACACAAATAAAATCAAACACAACTTACTAGGACATGCAAGCAAATTAAATGTTTACACCTGTTATGCCATACCCACATCTCAATTTGAAAAATTCCAGACACCATCACCTGATGAACTAGAGGATTCCAAGGTACAGAATGTCCCTGAACAGCAAAGAAAACATTCTCAGATCAATACAAAATCCTTCAATTTTGTGGAAATCACTGGTTGAGGTTGTAAATTATATCTCCCCATGCCATGCCTACGGGAACCAGTCTCACTCGTCTCAGGTTGTCCTCGATCCGCACCAGTGTTGTCTCTCTGACTATTCCCCTAGGACTCAGAAGAAACTGTCTGCTGGTGATGACCATCAATCTTCCCAAGTGGTGATGGTGGAGATACAGGTGCTACCTTGTAGACCTCTTGTGTCCTCATCATCACCTCCAAGTTTGTCTTCAGGAACCGCACAGTGAGTATTTTCTCCTCATGGCGAGGATCAAAATAGACCAAGGTGGTCTGTGCGGACAGAGCTTGTTTTGTCACATGAAAAGCTTCCTCTTAGCCAGGTTCCCATTCCCACACTGCATTTTATTTTGGTCAGCTCTCGAAGTGGGGCCATGAGTGTGGTCAGATTTTGAATGAAACTGCCACAATATGTGACCATCCCCAGGAAGCTGCGGACGCCTGTAACACTGGTAGGCACCGGGGCTGATTGAATGTCTAGAACTTTGGCAGGATCAGGCATGACCCCATTCTCAGGCACCCAAAGAAAGCAATCTCCTCCATAAGAAAAGCAAATTTTTTGCGGTGCAAAGTGAGACCATTGGCTTGTAATCTTTGGAAGCGGTTCCTCTGCAGTTGAGACGTGTACTAAAATGTCATTACTGACATTGAGAACTCCCGTCATTCCAGCCAACACTCCTCTGATCATATCTTGGAGAACTTCTGCTGCGCTCGACATTCCAAAACTGAGATGTTTGTATCATCATAAGCCCATATAGGTGGAGAATGTAGTAATGGCCCTTGATTCTGGAGCCAGCAGCAGCTGAAAACACCCTGCTAGGAGATACATTTTAGAGAACCATCTTGATCTGCTCACATCAGCAGAAATATCATCTACGGTGGGCGTTAGGTGACGTTCACTCAGGATGGCCATGTTAGGTAGGCGCATGTCAATGCAAATCCTACCTTCACCTGCCTACTTAGGCTTGCGAGCGATCACAATTGGGGGCACCCAGGATGTCAGGCCTTCTACCTGCTCAATGATATAACTCTGCTCGTTTTCTCTGTTTATCCTCCGCCTTGAGGCGCAGATGGAATGCTCCTGTGCGACCGGCCTGATTAACTCATCAATATGAAGGTGTATAGATGGTCTTTTAGATATCCAATGCCGTTGAACACTTGGGAGAATTCGGTCAATAAATCGCCCAAACTCCTTAGGTGCACACTTAAAGCGAAAGAGACTAGATGTAGTCATTCTGCTGTCCTGCAGCTTAACAGCATTCCAGAACAGCTCTTAGTAACATATACTTTGGCACATGTTGAATGGGATTCATGCGAGATCTCTGTTGTAAACACCCCAGCCAATGGGAGCAGCATTGAGGACCCAAAAGCATACACCTGGGTGGCTGTGGGGCACAAGACTGGCCTTAGTGGGAGAGGGTGCAATAGTGATTGCCCCAGGATGTTGTTTGACACCCTGGTGTCAATCAGGGCCGGGGTCTGGTGGCCCAAGAGAAGAACAGTGCATTTTGGGATGCGCCGGCGAGGGTATTCATCCTGTTGCAAGGCATGTATGATGTATACTGCCCCTTCCACATCATCATTGTCCATGTCCTCTTCGCCATCTGGAGCAACCAGCATCTGCATGACCTTCACAGACTTGGGTTTTTGTGTCTTGTGAGGAGTAGAAAAGTGGCATACTTTGGCAAAATGATTTAGTTTGTTGCAGGTGGAACACCTCTTCCCTTCTGCAGGGCACAACCCTTGAGGAGGATAGGGACCCCTGTATGTGTAACACACCTTGGTGCTCACAGCAGGTTTGGGGTGGGCTTTTTTCTTGTCTGCTCCCACAGTCGCCACCACGTTGACAAGCTCTGTCTTTACCTGTTGCTGTAGAGCCGCTTCCATGTGTGTGGCACGCACTTTGAAAGTTCCTTCGACCGCCCCATTGTAAGCATGTCAGACATGGATATCCCAGGCACCTGTAGGATGTCCTCCCTCAGCTTGACAGAGAAACACCCCTGTATAAATTGGGCCTGAATCTCATCATCAGTGTCAGGCAGCGTGCAGGTGACGGCAAGCTCCTTTAGACAAGCATAGAACGTATCCACTGATTCATCAGGAAGCTGCCTGGCTTGGCATAGGAGGAACGGCACATAATTAGGATTCGCGAGCGGTTTGAAGTGCACAGTGAGGGCCTGCTTCAGGGGATTGTAGGTAGGTGGTGGGCTGACCTTCCTTACCAACTTTCCCAGCTTATGAATGGTGGCAACCTCTAGATGTAGAAGCATGGGCCTGCGTCAGTCATTTTCTAGCGCCACGGCAGTGAAATAATTGTCCAGCCTTCCCACCCAGCCTTTCCATCCAGCTGCTTGTGCAGATGAGGGCCTTCCACTATGAAAGGTTCAAGGGCTGGTACAGAAGCCACCATGGGTCACCACAGGCAAGTGGTATGCAAACAGAAATAATGGCGCTGAAAGGAATAGCCAGGCAAGTCTGATGAAATACAGACTTCAGGTGAAGGAGAATGCACTGTGGGCGATGAGCTTGGCCCCCCACAACTACTCAGAGCCACCAGTCTCCCCCCGCTTTCCCCGCCAGCAGAGATCAGGACACACACTGTGGGATGGGAAATCAGTCACATGCAGGATACCGGCCTCACCAGCTCACTCCGCTGCAGGGGACAGCTGTAGGCGGCTCTCTCACCCCGAGCCGGGCCACAATGGTGAAGTTCGGCAAGAAAAATAGGTGAATGCGGCCACAGCGCCGACACAGGGATGCCTTGAAGCGCAGGAGTGCACCCACAGAAGGGCCACCACCACAGCCGAGCAGTCTGCCTGTAAGGGCACAAGCAGCTAGCTGCACAGCCACGGAGCAGGATGCCGGATGGCAGACAATAGCAGAAAGCGGCAACCAGCAGGCGGGGCTTAAATCAGGATCAGGGTCCATAGGCAGGGAACACCGCACTCCCCATCCTGGCCAGTTTGTTAGGTCGCACAGTGCTGCCTAAGTAATGTACACCAGTCTTAAATGAGGATGTGATAACAGTCATGTACTCTTAATGCCCACGAGGCATAGAGCCCTTTTTTATTCTACACCCATATATGTCATTGCTAATACCATTCCTGCCATGCGAAGCACGGGCAACCCTGTATTCCCCCTCCCTCACTCCATAAAATGGGATATTCCACAACCCAACATAACAATGCACAGGGCCTGAATGTGGGAGGAATCCAGGTGTACCTGAAAGGCAAGAAAATAAAGTGAGGAAAATGGGCCAGGTGCGAATTATAACTTCCAATTTGAAGTCAATGTGAGAGTCAAATATTCCTAGGTACTGACCAAAGCAAAATGTATTGATTAGTTACTAAAAACCATTACAATTGTGAGGCTGCGATACATTTAGAGAAAAAAAACATAGAAGCAGTTTATGAATACGTCCAGTGGCGGCCGGCAGCTTTAGGAGGGAGGGGGGCGGGAAGCACACACACACTCTCATTCTTTCACACACAGACACGCACGCACATCCATTAACAACACTCAAAATTCAAACATGCACGCACGCACCAAACATTCACTTTAAAACATCACACACACACTTACCTTCAGCCTCGAGGTCCCAGTAGGTTGGAACTGCTGCCTTAGGTCAGCCAATGAGGGAAGGCAGCAGTCCCAGCCTCGTCACAGATTTGGATGGGGTCAGTGAGACTGCTGACCCCGCCCCACTCTATGACGAAGTGTCACTGATTGACACTCAGCCTGGGCGCTTCAGGGCTTAAACCTGAAGCGCCCAGGTCAAAGTCAATGGGTGACGCTTTCCTTGTCACCCAGGGGAGGGCCTCAGGGCACCTTTGCTGAGCCAAGGAGGTCACGCCCATAGGAGCTGTGACCTCCTCAGCCCAGCAAAGTTCAGCTCAGGCAGCCAGGATTCTGCGCAAATCGTGCATGTCTCACTCCTGGCTGTCTGAGCTGAAAATGAAGAGTGTCTGTCAGGCTGACCTTTGTTCAGCCTGACAGACACTCTTCATGAGGGGCAAGAGGTGGGGGGCATGGCCCCTCCGCCCTAAAGGACGGGCCGCGCCTGAATACGTCTAAATTATGTGCAAATTATATGCAACGCACTTTCCCCTGTCAGAATCTAATTTCATTTTATTGATCTTTATGTAATAACAAACATCTTTTCCCAGTTAAAATTCACGAAAACTGAAAAATGCATAATAAGATGTAATACTGAACTGATGCAGAGTCTAATAAAAGATGTATGAACATTGACCAGTGTTCACAAAACACTAGCAGCCAAGCATACACAGCCAAGCATACAATAACGTGCATTCATCCACAATTACATATCTACTAGAGCAAATTAATCACTACTTCTTCGTTGAGTAGGTAAGATAACATTTGCATTAAAGGTCCCCCAGAGTTACTTAAGTCAAAATGGGTGATCAAGTGTAGCATAGAGTGTAATTAATTGAATATCTTCAGTCAGTAAGGTATATTCACCCTGATAAAATATAGACTAACCCTAGACCATCCTTGACATAAATTCAACCCCATTAAACCAGCCCTTAAACACAACAGATGAATAACCATCTCTCAAATTAAAAGCAGTATTAGAGCCAATACCGTGAGGGGCAGCTAAAGTGCAGAGATTGGCGTAATAATAGCATGCTTCTATTTTAATCAGTAAACAAGCAAAAAAATTGTAGCCAGCATTAATCAATATGCAAATAGGCAGTAATGTATGTGATTAACTGGTCTCAGTTTCTGATCTTCGGTGGCTGCAATCTCCCAAAAAATTGAATAGCCTGTCCAATAATTGTAAGTCAGTGTCCTGCAGACAGGCTACCAAGGCTGCCTCCAGAGTCCTTACTCCGAGTCAGTTAAAACATGGACGTAAAAACTGTGTACTAGGAGACATTAGGCCCGTATTTATACTTTTTTTGCGCCGCATTTGCGTCGTTTTTTGACGCAAAAACGGCGCAAACTTGCAAAATGCCTTTGTATTTTGTAGGTTTGCGACGTTTTGCGTCAAAAAGCGGCGCAAATGCGGCGCTAAAAAAAGTATAAATACGGGCCTAAAAGTGGACATATACCAATAATATATGATAAAGATGCCGAATAACGTCCACATACTCTACAACACGTGCAAGGGTGACAGGATCGCCGTGTTTCAGTTGTTTGTAAGGATATAAGACGAAACCTGAAGCGAATATATTTCGCTCGCAGATATTGTTTCGTATGCAAATAGAGGTAATGTTTAGGAGAAGTCCCCGGGTACCACGGTAAAAGCAAGCGTGCTCTGGGCAGCTTTTTAAATGCTTCAGTGTTTTTATATATGAAGAAAATCTGGCCCCTGACCGCTTTCTGTCTTATTGTTCCAGTGTTATCATTTAACTGCAATTCTCCCAAAAGGGTGTTCAAATTTAAGATGCAATTGTGGGTGTGAATTTTCAAATGATCTTCCTGATCTTTCCAAATGCATGCATTTATAGACCCCGCAGGTGCACCCCTCAGTATTTAATGAATTGGGCATCAGTTCACTAGACCATTCCAAATCCCATCCCAAGTTGGCTGACCGGCATGCTTTTGGGTAAACGAAAGACTGTGAATTGCCCCAGACTGAATTATTGCCAGATCGGAATGCAGCTTATTGCCTTAAGTGGGAGCTCCAAAAATGATGGCTGGTGCCATCTTAGCTTCAGATATCTGTAGCACAGTCATCCCTGTGGAGCCATGCAGCCCACTGATCAAAGGGAATCTGTGCTCTCCATACTGTCGCTGGCCAAGATGAGCCAGAAGTGACTCAACAAAGTGAACGTATAAACCTAGGTGTTAGCGTACACATGCCCTTAAGTCTTCACTCCCAAATGCAAAGCCCCGTCTTCCACTGATGCCGAGAACTCCTTCATCCAGAAAAGTTCAATGTCCTTTTACTCTGCTCAGTGTAAATATGCAGTGAGTGTGTGAAGCACCTAATCTTAGATGTCTGGGTGAAACCATTTAGAGTTTCTTTTAGGAAGAATTTTTGAAGGGGGAGCCGTTATCAACGTGGACACAATATGATTAGGTCAAAACACAGTTCTCAGAATTTCTGATCAACCTCTTGCTGCTATGCAGAAGGGAAAAACCATAGTACTTCGATCTTGTCTGTCTCCCCTTTACTTGAAACCTACAGTCCCTTGCAAGACTAACCAGAGCAATATTCTTCCAAACGTATTATTATTGTATAGCTGTTGGGCAGTTATCACAGTCTTTCATAGCACGAATATACATCTAATCATACCAACTCTGGTTTGGCCCGGGTATGCTCTTGTTCTATAGAACTACATTATGCAGCTTCTAATCAGTGGTCTCTTGTTCACATCAGCAGAAATATTTTCTTCATGGCTGCAAGATGCCTCTGGGTCTTGAATAATGAGGGAGGACTAATGAATAATTGTCTGTTGCCTAGTTACAGAATATTCAATCCTTGGGCTGGAGCCTTTACCACAGCAAATTGCCACTCTGCATTTAGCTAATATAAGTGCTAGCTCTATATAGCATTGCTTTACTCAAGGCGCATCATTGACATAACCCAACAAGGCTATCAAAAGAGAGAGGAAAAGATAAACGTCCATCATATTTCGAATTTCAATTAACAATCTCTCCCAGTATTTCTCTATAGCTGGCATTCCCAAGCCAAGTGGATGAAACTGCATTTTTTGGGGGCATCTAATGCACCCAGGGTCAGGGCAAAGCTCCATTTTATGCAACCTATCCAGTGTATAATTCACTTATATATTTAAATTCAGCAGCCTGTATTTGCTATTGTGGGATACTGCACGTATTTGCAGGATGTAAAATGACCCATTTGCATCTATAATCTCTAGCCCCACTGTAAATGCTTGTATCAACTGACTCTGATCTTCTGTTTCTATAATTTATGTAAGGCAGAAAGTGCAAAGCCTCTATTTGTACCAGCAATGTGTGATGGAATCTATGATACATAAATAGATCCTACTGGCTAAGGTCAGATTTTCCCTAATTCAATTTATCTAATGTTTCACATATACCATCATGAAAAAGGTCATCCATAATTTTTTGGTGGGGTGATACAACCCACACATTTATCACTTGAGCACACCACGCTTTTCAGATTTCTTTTTTGATACCACATGCCACACTTATCAACCTTTCCACGTAAGGTTCCCTCCAAGAGATTCCTCTCCAGGTGTGTCCTGTTCGTTTCCCCCTCTTCAGTGTGCCCCAGCTGCAGGACAATGTAATGCAATTATACATGTAGAAGCACTAGACCTCCCTCTATGAGGGCAATTTTAGTATTCTCAGTGTAATGTTGCTGTAGTTTTCCAAATTGATCAGATGTTGGTCTAAATCCTTAAACTATATTCTCGGGAAGAGACACATTGACTCTTGGATTTCATATAAAGGTAGCAAGACCATTTTTGCTAGTGCACCCTTCCCTCCCCTGACAGTGGTGTGGTGGCCCAAAACACAATGAAATTCTCCAATCCGTCCATAACTCTACACGTATTTTATTGGATCACGTTCGGAATCTCATGAACAATTTGAATGCCTATGTATCAACATGGATCTGTCTCCCAGATAATGCCCAAGACCGGTAGGATATATACAGCTGTTCCCACCATGAATCTCCCACAGGAAAAGAGTGGACTTGCTCCTGTTGATGCACAAATCTGAAATTGCACCAAGGTTATCCTGCTGTCTTAGCAAGATTGGTAGTGAGCCCTCTGGGCCTGTGGCATATATTGAAGTATTGGCTGTGTACATCGATGCAGTGCGTGTCCACAGTCCTATATGGATGCACCCAGTCATCCTAACATTTTCTCGGCCTGCTCATCAGTAACTCCATGCCCAGTAGAAATAAGAGTTTTGAAAGAGGACATCCCTGTCGGTGTGTCTGTTCAACACTCTGATAGTAGTGTTCGTTCTGGGCCCTGTACTTGGATCTGTAGAATTCATCCGCGGAAATACCACCATTATATTCTGCCACTGACTGTTTCAGTTGCTTCTCTTTTTAAATTTCGGGCCGCAAGAACATATTCACCTCCTTCTGGTCTGAGCCTATGCGTGAAGTGTGCTAGTCTTCTTAGGTTTAACACAGAATTCCTGTGTGTGGTGGATTCACTTTAGTCTGTTTGCCCTAGACCTTCAGTCACTTTTAGGAGTCTGCTGGCAAGTGCTTTATTTAGAATCTTAACATCTGTGTTTATCTTGGAAAGCGTGCTACACGATTTACGACATATCAGGTCTTTGCTTGGTTTCAGGATGACATTAATAACTGTCTCTTTCATCAAAGGTAGTAGCATCCCACTTTTTCCCCAACTTCAAGTGAGTCGGGTAAAGTTTTGCTTGTAGACCACCGCTGCCCAACATCTTGTCCATGTTCCTGCTCTCCATAGCACACAGCAATTTCATCATTGTGAACAGGGCTTCTAGTTCCTCCCTGCATTTCAGTGTCACTGAAGCAGGAATTCAGTCATCGTCTTGATGCTAGGGTGAGTAGACTCATGAGTAACTACCTGGGATAACTTTAAATCGGACTACTAATCCCAGTCTGCGTATCCACTTGTTCTCCCTCATCATCAGTCACCACCCATGTGATAGTTCTTAGCTATCTTCTCCGAAGTAGCGATGCCATGAAGCTCCGGTTTATCCCCTGTTGTGTGTAAAGTTTGCATATTTTGCACTTTAAACTATCCAAACTCATTGCATTTCGACCCTCAGCACTGTCTGATTGCAGCCCCTTCCTCTATCATTACAGAATTCATGAGCTTCAATCACTAGTGTCTGCAGAAATCTTTTATGCCCAAATTGTATAATTGGGGTGTTCCACCTTCTTTGCTTAAGGCCATTACGTCCTTGTAAGAGAAGACGTGCGTACAGATCACATTTCAGAGAATCATGTACCACCTAAGATTCCGACCAACTGTGGCCTGAAACCAGGGTGCAAATGGGCCCCTGTCCAGTTTTTATAGTGCTGATCTTGCCATGTATCTTAACTCTGCAAATATATTTCCGCCAAAACTTCATAGTATTCCAGTTCCTTTCCTCCTGTATGCAGATAACACTGTTCTGTCCAATATCACTTCATTTGTGCTCTAGAGGAGCATATGCTCCCTCACTAGTTTTAACTGTGCTGATAAACTACAGGCCAATGTGGATAAAACAAAAATAGTGCTCTTCGGTAAAAAGGCGGTCAAGAGATATGCGTGGCTCCTGACTCACAAACCATTAAACGTATGTCACCCTTTAACTATCTTGGGGTTTAGTTGAATTCATGAGGTGACCCTAGGTAGAATCATACACAGATTAAACATAGAACCTCGTCCTTAAATTAATTTTGCTATATGCACCTTACTGTCAAAGCCGCATTCACTCTGCATTCTTAAAATGTTCCAAATTAAATTTCTCCTAGCATTAATTTACGTATATGATGGGTGTCTTTGCAGATGCATCAACTGGTACCTTGCCCAGTGTGCTTTTTTTAGTTGTCTCTTTGCTCTATTGCGCGCAACCAATCAATGTTGGATCTATCGGGTATTTGGAGTGCCGAAGCAAATGTTGCCAACAAGGGCAAAGTTTGTCAAATAATGTTAAAAAAGCTATAAATTTTCGAGCGGAAACACTTGAAGCACAGATGCGAGGAATGATTCAGTATGATTTTTCCACCCATCATCCCTGTTCTTGGAGCGACTAAGTCACTGGAAATCCTAACTCTAAGAGTCTTGGTCAACCATTTTGAATTATGTATTTTTTACCATCCCACCAGTACAATTTGTACTTCAGTTTGCCCCCACTAGGTGTGTTTTGCTACGTCTACTTCAACAAACCACCACAGTAATAGTTAAATGAGCTTAAACTCTAGGTTTATCCTACTATACTCCTTGCAAAACCTGCTTAGCATACGTTTCTTTTGACTGAGACTAATGCTAATAGCTCCAATGCAGCTAAGACAAGGATGGGAAGAGTAAAGGGATTTCCGGTTATTGTCAGCATTTCGGCATTTGGAGGGAACATTTATTTAATATGTTGGGCCTTTGTCTCGTTCTCTGGCAGAACATTATTATTTATTAAAAACCTTACTTTCTCGCTGCTAATGTCCAATCAATCCACGCAGCAGTTGATGCTTCATTAACGCCTGCCCCCAGTTACCATCAAGAGTTGTTAAAAACCTTAATCACACTGAAAGCGCATGATTAATTTATTATTAACTAAATATTTTTACTTTCAATGTAACATTTTTTGTGTAAAGTTCTGCTATTTTGTGAAACCCAAGCCCTTGATCTGACATCCTCTGTGTGTGCCAAATGCATTGATGTGCAAGTGACTGTGTGTCACATGCATGGTAGTAGGACTCTGAATGTTGTGTGTTTCTGAGTACTGGGACCGGTGTGATCTATTTGGATGCCCCTGGTTTAGGATGGCACTAGATGGAGGGTGTGCAGTGCTTCCTCCACACAGTGTAATTGTATTGACTAGATTCCTGTGGCTGGAGACACTGATGCTGAAGTAGGGAGGATGGAGACAGAGATACCTTTAGAAAGCCCTTGTTAGCGAAGGCATGCTGATTAGTTCTTCCTGACCACCTCATTCTGGTAGATGGTAGGGGTGAAAGGTGGGACTTGCAGTTCCTCTTGTTTAAGGAGAGTACGTTTTTAGGCAGGAC
Organism: Pleurodeles waltl; assembly: GCF_031143425.1. Lineage (NCBI taxonomy): Eukaryota > Metazoa > Chordata > Amphibia > Caudata > Salamandridae > Pleurodeles > Pleurodeles waltl. Next base: position 1,064,217,119 of record NC_090445.1, read on the forward strand.
GAGCCAATAAGGAGAGGCATTAGTCCTTACCTTGTCAAAGAGTGTGATGGGGTCAGTGAGAGTTTCTGACTCCACCCTAATCTGTAACAAGGTGTCAGTGATAGACACTCTGCACTGGACACTTCAGGGCTTAAAACTGAAACGCCTAAGTCTGTGGCTATCAATGTCGCAGTGAAATCCTCACCCAGGCAAAGTTCAGTTCAGGCAGTTAAAATCTTGAGCATTTAGCACATGTCTAGATCCTGGCTTCCTGACCTGTACAAGAATGGTGTCTGTCAGGCTGACCTTTGCTCAGCCTGACAGATGCTTTTCCTGTTTGGAAAAAAGGTTAGGGGGCATGGCCCCTAGAATCGTAAGGACGTACCTCAGTCGTTTGCAATAGCCAATGTCCTGCCAGCCTATCAAGCATCAACAGCCCTGGATACTGCACAACTCCAGACTGCCATCCCAGGTAATCTGCTCCACAACTCCCAAGCCCAGGTGAGCACTTCATGTTTCTTCCAGCACCAGGATTGCAACAGTGTTTCCCTGCATGCCGTAGTGCCTGCAACTGCTTTTTGTGCCCTAATGTGCTACAGGATTTGATCCAACACTCACCATTCTTGAGTTTCTGGCAAACATGTCACTGCTTGAGATCAGATGCCCAAGAGAAGGGGGTTCACTGTTTCTCTGTTTTAGGATTTTGCTTTGGGACCGCCCCTACTTTCTGCCCATTCATCAGTGTAGAATCACTTCTTCCACTGATTCAGGTAAACTGAAAATACATTTTTAATTTTTAATACATGATTTGCAGGAGTTTGTAGGCCAGTGCCGAAACTCTTCAAGTCTGTATCCACTCCATTTCACCAGACAGATTTCTTGTTTTAATAAGACACTTGTATTGGTGAGGAAAGCAGTTCAAAGATTCCAGAACTTACAAATGTTTGGAGCATTTTGTGCTAATTTGTCACTGGTAGTATAATTCAAACACTATTACCCCAGCCCTTTGGAAATACTTGATGTTAAATAGCTGCTCACACTTTATGGGCACATACTGTAACTTAGGTAATTCCAAGCCATTAGTCCCTTACATGTAACTGCAATATAGATGATTATAGATCAATAGCTGTCAATAACTGGATTGGTTACCACCAAGTAGTTCAAAATAGCATTAGATAGGCAAAGAGAACGAAAGTTACATTTTCAGTGATGGCACTTGGAACCCCCATGTGGAGAACTGTATTTGTTTTTTTACTCCTACCCAGGTATAATTTGATGTTGTTCATTGTCCTACCCAGCCTTGTATTCTCAGGTTCAATTAATGCTAAGGATCATCTACATATGGGTAGAGAAGTTATCAGGGAGGAAATATTTGCCCCCTAGTTATACTACAAAATGGTATATACTGATGTCTTGCAACCCAACTCCACCATCCACTGGTCATCTTCCCACCCTCCTACGCCAAAATATTAAACCAAAACAATTGTCTTCTGGCCAATGCGGTGGCATAAAGGGAGGTTGCAGTTGTGGCTCCTCCTCAGCTTACTGATCACTGCCGGGTCAATCCCGCTGGAGTCCAGCCTGCACTGCTGGATTGTTAGCTGAATAGAGGAAGAGATGAGGCAATGTCAGGGTGTGCGGAAAATTATCCAAAAAATATTTTCAATGACTATCTGAACAAGGACAAGCTACTCTTAAGTTCAAAGAAAATCGATTAGCATAAACCAATCAGAAATTAACCACTGCATTGGTTACAAATTGCTCTGTTATTGGGAGTGAAGGGATAGATCTTACATAATAGCTTTAGTTGTGAAAAACTCACATTCTTTTTAATTTGTACAGCCAAGTCTTTTTCCATTCTCCGCTGCTGTAGGTGGATTACCAAGCTTCTCATATTATCATGAGGCCGACCGAAGACAGGTTTTACCAAACACATTCACCTCAATTTTAGAGGGGTTTAGTCTTGGTCAGTTATTGTCTATCCACCATATAACTGTGAATAGGCAGTTAAAAGACCAGCTTTTCAATTCTTCAGCAATGTCAACACAGGAGCTGTCAATCAGATGTATAAGAGATGATTCTAAAACCAAATATCTTCACTATTTCTGCAAGAGTTCTCATATATATTGAAATAACTGGATATAGGGCCTCTGCAACCTACGCAACCTACTGTACTTAAACTCGATTCAAATGATGGCAGTATCACCATGAATTTTCTGTTATATATAAAAGGATGTTATGTTGTGCAGATTTGTAGAGAGCATGATCACTTGGAAGGGCATCTTGGTGCAGTGCAGGTGTGAGTCTAAACACACCTAGGGTTTAGTGGGTCTACTAAAAAAGTCTGGTCTTCAGCTTCTTATGGAATTCAAGAAGTGAGAAGAAGGCTTTTATGTGCAGGTCAGTGATGTAGGAGAAGGCTCGACAGACAGATCTGGTTTTCCATATGCATAGGAGTTGTGCAAGTAGGAGTCTGGCCTAGCCAAGGAGTTTGGAAGGTTTGTGAAAGCTGATACAATTATTGGGTAGTGCTGGATCAGGGTCATATTGAGCCTTGAAAGTATGGGTGATGAATTTGAATTGTGCTTGTTTTGTAAATGGGGAAGCCAGTAGAGTTCCTTCAGGTGTGGTGTGATGTGAGTGCGGCGAGGGAGGTTGAAAGTGAATCTGGCTGCCAAATTCTAAATGGTCTGCATCCTTCTGGTGAGTCTTTTGTTGATCTCGGCATAGAGGGTGTTCCCATAGGCCAGTGTGCTTGTGACCAGCGCATGTGATATGGTTTTATATGTCTTTATTGGGAGCCATCTAAATATCATCCTCAGCATATTTAGGATATGACAGCATGAGGCAGTGTCAGCATTGACTTGGGCAGTCATGTCAAGTTTGCTGTTGATGAAGATCCAGAGCTTTTTGACATGAGTGGTAAAGGTAGGTGTGGGTCTTAGCTCTGTTGGACACCAGGTGGAGTTCCACAGGCATATGCTGTTCCCAAAGATCTTGATTTCGGTCTTGTGTGTGTTCAATATTAGACAGTTGGTCTTTATCGAGTCGGTTATTATAGTACTGCAGGCATTGAACTTTATCAGGGTACTGGGTGTCTTGCCAGTAAGGGAGAGAATGATTTACATGCCATTGGTGTAGGAGATGATGTTTATATTGGGAAAGTGGATAATGCTGGCTAGAGGGATCATGTATATATTTAAGAGGGTCGGGCTCAGGAAGAATCCTTGCAGACCTCTGCAGATGCAGTTCCAGGTATTTGAGCTGTACAGTGCAATTCTGACTGACTGGGGCTTTACAGTCAGGAAGAAGCAGATCAATTGAAGTGCCTGTCCTTGGATTATGATGTTGTATAGGCATTGGATGCGCGAGGGGTGCAAGACTGCGTTAAATGCTGCAGAGAACTCCAGGAGGATGAGGGTCGTCAAGCAGATGCCATCCTTGGTGGAGATGAGGGCAACTAAAGCATTGAGTGCAAGTTCACATCATAAACGCTGAGAATCTGATGCAGCCTCCTTTCCACCTTAGACCCAGGCACAGAAAAACTACCACTCTGCCCCTGGGGCATCTACCTTCTCAGGGCAGAAAGCTTTACGGAATCCTTCCCAAAGAAAATGGTGGGCCTTTTTTCCTCTTCTGAGAAAAGCTACGGTCAAGGGACTGGTCTGCAAACTTCCCCTTTCTGAGTCTGAGCCAAAAAGTTCTTAATAGCCAGGATATAAGTAATGATAGCTGCATACACGAAAGGCCGAAACCAAATGAGAGATAGGGTTATTAATAGCAATCAGCACAACACGATACAGTGTGTTTGGTTTGCAGTGCTCTGATATACAAGGTTAAGAGGTGTAGCATTTATCCATCAGAAAAACAAAGAAAGTCAAACAGCACATGTGCATATGCTGTAATTTTCATTCAGTAACGCTAACTTGACATAGGAAAAGAAAGGCATTTTGCTGGCAAACCCTCCTGTAACATTCTGTGAGTAAGATATTACACCTGAGTTGTGAAGAAAGGAACTGAGAAACTACAGTCTAAGGCCTACAGAAGGGGGAAATATTTATGAGAGAGAAATGAGCTTATATCTGGCACATTCTGAGGCCCCTCTTCCAAAGGAATCTGCAGACACAGGTTCCACACCTGATAGAAGGGGATGGTGAAGGGGTGAGCTGTGGCTTGCTCAGTGAAAAAGAGGATAAGGTTGGAGACTATTTTAACCTCAACATGTAGATTATAGAAATCTAAAAATGTGATACATGAATCTACGCTTACACCTAACACAAGGATATAAAAATGTAATATGAAGCCCTCAAAAGACCACAGTCCATTAATGCCTGATCAATGTAATGTATAATTATACACTTACACATAACACAATGATATACAAATACAATATGAAACCCACAAAAGACTACAGCCCATTAGTGCCTGATCCCTCCAGTCTCTTGATTAGGGCTACATGATCCACTGTATCAAAGACCGTGGAGAGATTGAGCATTACAGCAAAAATAGAATTGCCTTTGTTTAATTCTTTTCTTAGCAAATCTAGACGGGCCACTAAGGATATTTCTTTTCCTCATCTTGGTATGGATCCCATTTGAGTAACATTCAGCAAGTGATGCTTTTCCAACCAATTGGTTCCTGAGACTGTGCGCTGGGCCTTGAAGGTGTAGAAGAAATTAGCACATGGAGGGAGGGGCGACCCCGCAGACTTGGTCAAGGGCTGCCACACTTCTTAACCCAATTGAAGAGACTGCACCCTGAGGACACCTGAGCAGAGAGCAGTGCCGCAGCACCACCATGGTGCTGCACCTGCATGACTCAGATGTTAACTGCACTCTTAGAGGAAGGAGGTTCCACAAGGCCTCACATAAGTGGAGTGCTAATTGGTGGACTCCCTGGGGGATCACCCAAGAGACATCATGTGACCTGTGAACTTGAGGGACACAAAGCTGCTGGGCTTGATAGGACGTGGAACTTTGATCACCCCTCTAAGAGGGTGGTCCAGATGATGATTCTTCACCACTGTGCTACTCATTGCAGGGCCTACGTAAGGTACACAGGAGTGTTGCTGGTCTCCAAGGAAGATGGTATAGAGTTTATACTGTAGCTAGTAAGTTACATGGTCCCAGCCCAGATCTTGCACAGTTTGTTGGGAGTATTGCACCATCCAGCCTCTAACTGAGCAGGGCCTGCACTACTGGGGTCATTTGTGCTAAACTAAACTAGGGCACAGGTAAGAGATGGCTAAGTGCCACTGTAAACATAAGAGCTAACACCAACAACCCACAGAGAAATGGAGAGTGGGTAAGCCTGGCACTAGCTGAAACTGGGTAAAGTGCAACAGTGCAGCTTACCAGGATTGATTGATTTGAGGAAGGGGAACTGCCTGAGGGGTATTACCTAACATGAGAGGTGTAACTCTTGTGCATAGCTAGTATCCTATATACCCTGAGTTCTTAAGAAGTTGAATCAGGTATGATGTACTCAATTTGTGCACAGAAGTAAGACTGGGACTCATATGATATCCGGGGCCACTGATACAATGGCCTCCAATACCCTAACCACCATGGACATCAATTCAGGGGCAGTGTAAGTGACAAAGAGAAAAAAAACAGGTCGGACCAGTACACCAACGGTGGAACAGAAAACTGGTACTTCATGATAGAGCTTGCTCCTCGACGAGCAGGCGCTGCAATGCTCGACAGACACCCACAAGGGGGCTCTATGGCAGAGATCTTTATTCCAAAGACGTATGTGAAGTGTATTTATGTTCAGGGCCTATAGTGTAGATTGGTGTGTCTTGGTGAAGTGCAGCTAAGTGAATATCTAAAATGGCTAAGTAGTTCTCTAAATGTAATTGTATTCACTGTGTACTTGTCACACAGTCCTCTTACCAGTTTTCACAATCATTTTCTCTCACAAGAGTCATTCCATTTTCAATTTGCATTAACTGAATATAAAATAGATTTTTTTTAGAAGATTCGTGTCAGGCAAACTCACCTGTGATTGCACAGCAATCCTTATACATTTTCTGAAACATATTCAGAATAGCCCCTTGTGCTTTGGGATCTCAAACTCCTCTGGCAGCACAGACGTAGTCAAAATAACAACATGAGGCAGAAGAACCTGGAGGACTGTAACACACAAACCACCTGCTCATTACACGGTGACAGTGCATTCTGGGCAATGATCAGTCCTATGAGACTAACAAGAGTAGGTACTATTCCACAACTCCATTCATCACGAATAGACACACTCAAGAATATACACTAAGGGGCAGATTTATTAGAAAGTGGCAACAATAGTGGCTCATAAACAGAATGAGAATGTTAGGAAGAACTGAAACATCATACAAATAATTTAGGATTTCCTTGCATTTGTTCTGCATCTCCTCCCTTCTTACAACTAACTAAGCTATGTTTGCACCAAAAGGGGCCTGGATGCGTTTCTGAGGTTATTTTGTCTTTCACCCTGTAACTTCATGGTACAACAGAGATATTGTTCCATATCAAGAAAGCTAGTGTCCCAGCAAGCTGATAAGGCCTGTCTGGTAGCCCCGAGGTCCCTGCTCATGGTAGGTCCCATGTTCCGTTGCATTTGTTAGTATTTAGCTTAAGTACACTTTTCAGATTGTTTTGAAAAGAATGGGCTCCTAATTGAGTGCTATCAAACATAGCAATCATCATGAACATACTTCTATGTCTATGAAACATTATTCACTAATCATCATATAAAAACAAATTGTTAAAACATACATTAAGATAAAAAACATAGTTGACTGTCTAAATTGCATTACTAACAATTGCTAATCTATCAAATTGTACTGAAATAAAAATTAAACAAAATATGTGTATCAACAATACCAAATGCAATATGCGTTTATAATTGACAAATTTTCACTTAAATAAATGTATGAAATACACAAAGGGATCCATAAGGAGAAAAAGACGTGCATCAGTCCTCTGAGTACTTGTCAGGATTCAAAGATTCAAGGGTTTAGCTGCATGTGTGATCCATAACAAAAGATAGATTCATCAGAGAAGAATTAAAGGATGCGTGGCACTGAAGGAATTCCAAGATGGCCACCCAGGCGTTATTCCTGACACCGCACTAATTTTTTTTCCTTCACTAATGAATTGAATGTGAAGCACGCTCTATCCCTGAAGTGATGTACTTCGAGGGAGATTAATGTAGATTTTCCTAGTAAGTTATGAAGGAAAGTTTTAATTTTATTAAAGACACGGAGGCGAGTATTATGCCTTTCTCTTCTTGTTAATCAAGAAACTACAAATCCCATTAGGTGATCAAACGGCACCCAATGGGAAATTAAACGTAGTCCACAGTGCCCCACCAATCACCAACCAGCCAACCCTCCACTAGTTATCTTGTCCGTGAACTGTCCTCTTTTCTTGTGCAAGGGTTCAAAAGGTAATGGACATAGGAACAATTGATAAAATAATGCAACAAGCCATTAGAACTGAGAATACTTCCTGAAGAAAATTCACAAATGTATGTAGACTTTGCAAGGAGTCAAAAGTCTGTGGAACTGTGCTGTGTAAACAATCCGTAGAAGGCTTAGAGATCCGTCTCTGGAATTGAAGAGGGATGTTATCCTTGAAACAAAGTTTGTGAAGGAGCCGATGGAGCTGTTAGGGAGGTAGAAAACATAAAGTAAGAACAATGAGGTGGGATGATACTCGCCTCTGTGTCTTTAATAAAATTAAGACTTTCCTTCATAACTTACTTGGAAAATCTACATTTTATGGCAAGAACGGAGGCTCTTATTATGCTTGTTTAAAGTGAATGAATCACTGTTAAAGAAGCATATGGTACAGGCTTACAATAAAATGCTTTATAAACATTATCATTCAACCAGTCAGCCGATCTGAGAATATCCTCCAGCCGAGAACCAGCCAAAAACGCCTTAGAAGCCATGGCTCCCCTGGACGAATTAACTCTAAAAGAGGAAGTATCAATGCCCACTAAGGACATAACCCACTTTACCCATCGAGCGAGGGTAGGAGATGAAACCGGCTTGAAAGGTTTCCTGAAGGAAATGAGGAGTTGGGATACTGATAATGATCTCAAATTGACTGTCTTTTGTTCAATAATCTTTAAGCATTGTCCTACGCATCACTTAGGATGGTCAGGGAAATAGGGATAAAATACTGTAGATAAATTAGTTTTTGTACGTCTGTGAACTGTAAACAAAACACCTGATGGAGTAAACTGGTGAGCGGTAATGTGAAGCGCTATAACATCTGAAAGTCTTTTGATAAAAACAAGGCAAAACAACATGGTAAGTTTTGCAGACAGCATTTTCAGTGAAAGAACTGTATTATAAGGTCACAATCAAAATAGGTTTAGTACAACATTAACATACCCCACAGAATTATACTTTGGTAAAGGAGGATTACAATATTTTACTCCCTTTAATAGACGGCAGACTAAAGGGCGTTCTCCCACTGGTTTTCCGTTGATGTAAGGATGGGAAGAGGAGATGGTTGACCTATATAAATTGATGGTGCGATACGTTTTACCTTTACTAGCTTCTGCGGCCAGTAAATTAACTATAGAGGTTACATCTGCTGAAAAGGAATCAATATGTTTTCCCATGCACCAGCTATCCCATAAGGACCATGCTGATCTGTATGCTTTCTTTGTTCAGGATCCCATGATTGGTTAATGAAGTCTGAGGCTTCTGTCGAAATAAGTGGGATTGAATGGGAATCCCTGAGAATTTCCAACCTGAGAGAGTAAGAAGATTTTCTGTGATCAAGCTGTGGAGAAGACCTTGAGGATTTGAAAGTAAATATGGGAATGAAGGAAGAAGGAACGGGAATTCTATTGAGAGTTCCAGAAAAGTAGGGAACCACACCTGAGATTGCCAGAAGGGGGCTATGAGAACCAGTACTGCTCCTTGGTGTCTTACCTGTGCTAGTAATCTATTGATCATGATGAACGAAGGGGAAGCATAATTGAGAGAGGTTGACCAATCCTGAGAAAAAGCATTGTATGCCAAGGCTAAGGGATCTGGGTGCCAACTGAAGAATTGAGGGAGTTGGGAATTGAGACGAAAAGCAAAAAGATCTATCTGGAAAGGGCCCCATTTGCGATGAATGGAGTTGAATATTTCAGGATGGAGCTTCCAATCGCTTGAGTCACTAAAATGGCGAGAATGCCAATCCGCCACTGAGTTTAGATCGCCTGGTAAATACTCTGCATATACAGAGATTCTGTTTTGGAGGCAAAAATCCCAGAAACTCTTTACTAGATCCACTAAAGGTTTGAATTTTGTGCCTCCCAAATGGTTGATGTAACAGACCGCTGAAATGTTGCCCATCCTGAGAAGGATAGAACAACAAACTTTGTCTTTCACCAGGCTTTTGATTGCAAAGGAGCCGGCAAGCATCTCTAAACAATTGATATGCAACCTGGACTCCTCTAGTGACCATGTACTTCCAGTCGAAATCGGGTCACACCGGGCACCCCAATCCAAACGACTTGTGTACGATTCCAACACAAGATCTGGGGCTGATGCAAAAATGGTTCTCCCATTCCAAGGGTCCAAATGGTCTTGTAACTGTATTTGAGATTCTTGATCTAGGGAAATAACGTCTAAATAAGCAAGACCTTTTTGAAGATGTTGAATCTTTAGTCTTTGAAGAGCCCGATAGTGAAGTGGGCCTAGAAAAATGTCTTAAATCGAAGAAGACAGAAGACCTACAATCTTTGCAAAATTTCTGAGAGAAAACTGAGCCGTACGTAAAATATGAAGGATTTCAGATTTTATAGACTTTACTTTTGACGAGGGCAACTGTAGAGTAGCGGAGACGGAGTCCACAAGAAGGCCTAGAAATTCTATTTACTGTACTGGAATTAAGGAAGATTTTTCGAGATTGATGATAAACCCGAGGTCTGATAGAAGAGAACAAGTTAACCGGGCCTGGGATTGAAGGGAAGGAAGGTTTTGATTCATAATCAGAATGTAGTCCAAGTAAATGATCAGCCTGACTCCTTGAGCTCTGAGAAAAGCTACTACCGGTTTAATGAGTTTTGTAAAACACCATGGAGCGGAAGAGAGGCCAAAGGGAAGAGAGAAAAAATGAAAAGTCTGGTTTAGCCAATGAAACTGTAAAAATTTCCTGGATTGTGGATGTATGGGTATGGTGAGATACGTTTCCTGAAGATCCAAATGAACAATCCAATCTCCCTGTAAGAGAGAATCCCTGAGATGTAAGATAGTCTTCATTTTAAAATGACAAAAAACGACAAAGTGATTGAACTGTTTTAAATTGATAACTGGATGCATCTTTTTGTTTTTCTTGTGAGCTAGGAATACCAAACTGAGGAAACCTGAAGAATCCAGATGACAAGGGACAATTGCCTGTTTTTGAAGAAGAGCTTGGACCTCTAACGAAATTAGGTTTGTCATCTCTGAAAATAACTGGGGAGGATGAGGAAGCATCGCTTGAAAAGGTTCTGAATAGAGGTCAATCACATAACCCTGAACAGCGTTCAATACCCATGGATCCGCAGTAATTGACTGCCATTTTAAAAGAAAATGTAAAGGGTGACCTCCTACAGTAGGAAGGCCAGAAGGGTGACTCACCTGCTAGAGAGGTGTATCTGGAATCTCTATTTCCTCTGCTGTGAAATCCACGACTTCTCTGCGGGTAAAACTGAGGTCTGTACTCCTGGAATGAGGATTGGGAAGTGACACGGGAACCTTGGATGTTGTATGAGCGGCCGGCAAAGCGGTTCCTACCTCTGCCGGCCCTGGAGAAAACCTGACTAGAAAACATCTTTGTCAAAGATTGTTGTGCCTTATCCAGTGACGCACAAGTAGCCACATATTTGCTAAGCTCCTTGATAAAGGAGTGTCCAAACAGAAGGCCTTTCGCTCTGATACCTGGATCCGAGACCACCAGGTTCACCAACTTAGGATCCAGTTTAAGCAGGAGCCCCTTTCTGCACTCATGCATTATTGCGGCATTAGCATTACCCAGAAGACAGACCCATAAGGATAACTCATCTGGGTTAATAGAGGTATGTTCCAACTTGGCCGATTCAGCTAAATCAAAGATGCGTGTTAATGGCCCCACCACATCCAAGAATTTGTCTTGGCATGTGGACCATGCCTTATCAACCCCTTTGCAGGGATCTTTACCAAATGTCGTAAAAAAGGTAAGGAGGGAAAGGTCAATAGTAGGAGTTACAGTAATTCTGAACTAAAGAGATGGCTGAGGACATTCGGAACGTAATTTCACCCTAGTCTGTTTGCCCAGAGGAGTGCGCAGTCCTGTGGCAACATATTCTCCAACATGGTCTGCCGGAAACCATTCCGTAGAGTGAGTGTGATGGATTTCCTTCAGGTCGAATATAGGGACCCCTTGAGTGCCAGAGCTTGTGACAGTTTTGGAAACTTCTGAAGACGAGAGTTTGGATTTCTTTGAAGGAGAGGAAACAAATAGGTCTCCATTGTCATCATCGGACTTACCAGCATCCGAGACTGCATCACCCATGTCGTCATCAGTGTCTAGTATCCTTGAAATAATTATAGGGGAAGATATGTGTTTAAACTTTGCAGAACATTTAAGAGACAATTTGATATTTGCAATCCCCTCCCTTAAGGGAGGCCTGTGAGGAGCCACGTCCCCTGCCTGATGTGAGGAATTCTCACCAACCAACAGTGCCACTTTTGGGACTTTTTTAGGAAAAGGGTGCTTTCTGCTATCCACTGCAGACTGTCCAAATTCGTATTAGATTCCAAGTGAAACACTGATTTTTCCAAATTTTTAGATAATTAGTCCATAGGGGCAGAAAATGCCTGTTCTACAAAGACTTGTATAAAGTCACTCAAATTATCCTTAATGGACTCTTCCTACTCATCCAAATTGCGAGAAATAGGAGAACCGTCAATCTTCATGATGAAAAACTATCAGAAAAGCTGTCTGGGAATGAAAATGGTAAACAAGGGGTTAATTTTGAGCTCGCAGGCACAAACAAGCTCAACTCTGCCTATGGGCAGGGAAAAGGGAGTGACTACAAGACAGGAAGTCGAAAATCGCTACAGAGACGGAGGATCCCTTCCGTGACCCACACGAGGGAAAACAGCAGCAGAAGCGATAAAAACACAGTTTGAAGCCAGAAAGGAGTAGGAACAGGTGAGGAAACACAACATCGACCTCAACCGTCATCTAAAATGGCAACCACAAGTTGAGGAGAAGGTCGTGCTCAGAACTGCCAGCATGAGTGAAGCGCTGTTACCAAGAAATTGGTGTCTCTTTACCAAGTCTGTGTGGCTGAAGAGAAATAGTGTCTCCTTTGGAGTAATGCTTCCAAAGAGCATTCATAATAACAGCTGAACTGTCTGAGAACTCAAGAGAAACCAGTGTCCTATTTTTGAGTTGGCAGGCTAGAAAGAAATAGTGTCTTTTGATTCCACTTCTCAAGTACGTCTGTAGATAACTATAGAGCTTTCAAAAGGAGTGTCTCATTTCAAGAGGAATTAAATAAGACTATGCAATCAGAAGTGTGATAAGAAAAAAGATGAGGAGGTTACTGGAATAGAGTTTCTCCAACAGCGGTTGGATTTTTCCTCCTGAGAGTCGCAAGAAGAGTCACACAAGTATTCCTAGAAAGAAATGAAAGACAACATGTTTTAAAAACAGCAAAACTGTACCTTAAGATTATAAATACATGATATAAAATTAGAATAATACAGTGAATATAAATATTTCTATAAGGTAAAAAGATGGCATTGTTCTAAGGAAATACATTACAGGAGAGAGGCTAATGCCTTAGTCTTTAGGGGTATGTTGAATGCTATGAATAGTTTAAAAAATCATTAGTATTACGTTTTTGGTGACAGCAGAAAACAAGTGTAATTTTAATATATTATCATGTGTTGTTTAGTTTCCTATAGGCTCTCAACAATTGAATATATTAATACACTCACTACAAAAGCAGAGGAAGTAACAGAACAGAACGAAAGTAGGAACCAGAAGACATACCACGCAGTCTCTTCTTTCTCTCCCCATCCTCTTTCCCACCCTAGGGCATTTCTGTCTTCCAGTGACTTCTCTGGATGCGGGAAAGGTTCTGAGGAGGGCATTGGGACTAGTCATCGTTCTGCTTCAGTGGAAGTCAAAGGTAAAATTTATATCTGACAGTACGCTGTTGAACATTTCATTAAGTTTTGGTGTAGGATTTTAACAAGCAATTTCACAATCTGGAAACAGATATAATCAAATGGAACTACATTGGCTCACCTGACTGTGTACCAGTATGTTACAACGTATATGTAAAACATAAGCAATGCAACCAAACAGGATCAAGCTATATTCAGGATGGTAGCTAAATTAATGATTTTAACAAATAGAGGTTTGACTTCACACGAGTTTCCAGGCCTCCTAACCTTGTTAAATTCCATAAATATAACTGATTAACTATTTAACAACTTTTTTAAATGATTATTAACAAACCATGTTTATCTGTTCTCATTCCATAACTAGAACATTAGTGCTGTGACAGTGATTGTACTCTTATGCCCGTATTTATGCTCTTTTAGCTCCGCATTTGCGCCGCTTTTTAACGCAAAAGCGAGGCAAACTAAGAAAATACAATTGTATTTTGTAGGTTTGCAACGCTTTTGCGTCGAAAAATGACGCAAATGCGGCGCTAAAAAAGTATAAATATGGGTATTAGTGTGTTGCTGTAAGTCAGAAAACAGGTGATCTTACTCTGTTCATGGAACAGGTCTACGACCTGGATTATCAAAACTTTCACACAATGCAGTGCAACACCCAAATGAGCTCAACAATCATGAAGACCTCTTAGAGTAATGAGAGCCCCCTCTTTCAAACAAAGAAAAAAACATTGTGATCTTGTGTTTAATAAGATATATCCTTTGAAAGGGGCATCCACAGCAAACAGGAGACCACTGTCCAAGAAATGAAGAAAGGGATAGAAACACGTTCAGACAATTTAGAAGAAGTCTGCGGATGTCTGAACCCTAACAAAAACCTTGCAAAGAGCATCAAAAATGCACATTCATGGTTGCATGGAATTGATGATTTGTTTCATATTTGTTATCATGACCCCTTTCTGACAAAAACCATAGGGCCTGATTTAGAGTTCAGTGGATGGGTTACACCATCATAAATGTGAGGGTTATGTCTGCCATATTACAAGTGCATGATGTCCAATGGCACATGTGATGTGACAAATGGGATATCTGTCATATTTCTGATGGAGAAACCTGTCTGCCGAACTCCAAATCAGGCCCATAGGCTTGGTAGAAATTATCAGGAATTTACTGTTTCTCAAACAAAATATTGCAGGTTTTATTTTGTGCACTTTACTTTAGGATTTGTTAACAATGTTTTTTATTCTGAACCTCCTACATGGAAACCTTAAGCTTCCTTCTGCCTATTATCAATGAATAGTCTTCTGTTTTTTATATTAAAAAAATGGTTAATTGTGAAAAAACTTTTTTTTAAATTAATTGTTACTTAAGGTATTACATTTTTAATTCCAATTACTACAGGTTTTTAAAGGTTTTTCATTTTTAAAAATTTTAATTCATGTAAAACTACATATAAACCTGCATTGATTATGATGATCTTCATTTTAAGATTTCATAATTTGATATACCTCAATAAACTTTGTCAGATGTAGCTAAGAACAGGCCAACATTTACATCATGTGTAGATGTAAAAATGTCTGACCAATTCAGGCCTTAGGCATGCGAAGTCTTAAATAATCATACAGATTTAACCAAAGATCTGCACTTTCTGGCAGACGTATTGAATTTCATACAAGGACTCAACGTAAGGAAACTGTATAATCACTGACACATATTTTCTTAAACCTATTTCCTTAGTCATTTTATAATGTCTGTAATGCAGACACCTGGGACTTGCACTATGTTGCTCATCATGTACAGACATTCTTTCAGCAATGTTTGCTGGCACCTCCACTATCTCTGAACAGCATCTCCTGAAACTGGAGTAGCGTCATGGTTCACAACTTGTTTTCAATGCCTGACCAATACAGGCTGTATTTTTTTTATCACGCTTACACTGTTCATAGAAAACTCAAATCAAATGTATTGAATAATTCTTTCAACTCATGAATTCATCCATTGGAATTGCCCAATGTCTGGAAGAGATTTTCAACTCGTAATAGTGTGGAAATATGTTACCCACATTGAAAATAGATATGCAATGCTCATTGCTAAATGCGAATTTCTCTTCAAATCATCAGGTAAGCTCCATCATTTTCCCTATTGAATTATGGACCGTTTGGCCCTTTTTTGGGGGCACTCCCGTGGTGTGAAGTCTGGTGATTTACCCTCAAAGCTTACCTTCACTATCTCAACATGTGTTAAAAGGTCTGCACACTTAAGGACAAGTACATATATTTTCCTTTTAAAATGCAAATATTTATTGAAAAAACTGTTCTCTGTGAAGGTAACTGCCAAGAATGAGCTTACCCTCCCTTGATAAAAAAGAATTCTACTAAGTGTTCACCAAGTCAAACATTTCAAAATATATTGTGCCCTCCAATGAGGTGCAGAAATGCTTCCATGCTCCCTTAAAAACTGACACACGTGTTTATGTGCTGAAAATGTTCTCAATGAACATATCTCAAGGAGCATGTTATCAGCAAAAAATTGTAACCAGTCAATGGGTAAAGTATTTGCCTGATTTACTTTATATCCAAAATATTCAATGAAAGGATGAATTAGAAGCAGGACTACTTAGTGGGCTGCCAAGTGAGCAAGCTTCCTGTGCTCTGCACAATACTTGCCTGCACTGTGAAATGGGCTACACGGCCAGTGCCTCTCACTTGCACTGATTATACTTGAAAAGGGACATCACAGCTGCCTTGTTAGGCTGCATAACCATTAAGTCATCAGAATCACTGCAGAAATTATTAACTGAAGTACACCAAATGAAGAATCACTGGGTTTCAGTGGATTAAAGACAGTAAATAGTGAAAACGTATATTACCCGAAAAACATAAATAAAATTCTAAAACTTCAACAAAGGATAGGCATCCATTAATGGCATGCATATGCATGACTCAAATTAACATATAAAATTCTTACATCATTTCATTGTCAAGAGACACGCCAAGTTTACTGAGGTGGTATATTTATTCAAAATATCGAGCAAATATATATATAATTTTTTTCTTTCACATTTTTATTTATAGAAAACATTCATTTTTTAATTATTAAATATACTTCTTAAAAACATTTACAATTGTAATTTGATGCACATGGTTTTAATTGTTGTATTATTTGTATTATTTACTAAAAATAAAGACTACATCAATTTAATTTTAAAATACATATGAAATGTACAATTATTTTAGTAGAACAATCTATGAATATAGATATTTAGCAATTCAAACTCAGCATAAGTTAGTTTACTGTTTAGGTGTTTAAATAATTAAAAAGTTAATGTATAAAGTAATATTTGAAAAGATTATTTAATTCATAATTATTAAACATAACTATATATTGGTGCTGCAGATTTCTTACATAATATGACTCATCTAGGATTTACGTTACACTGCTGTAATAAGACCGTACTTAATCCAATCTGACTGGCATAAACTGTCAAAAAAATATTTTCACTAGCCACAAATTGAGACAGTGCAGGTGCAGACAAAATCAAACTCTTGAGTAAAAAAAAAAAAAGCCTCTGCAACATCTTTGTCCATACAAATTTCACTCCTTTCTTGAGAAGAGCTCAAGCGGTTGAACAATAAAGGTATAACCTTCAATGAATCTAGAAAAATACTCATTAAGACCCAAGAAAGTTCAAAGAGTACCCTTGTCCTGAATAGCTTTAACTAAGGAAGGAAAACCTAGGCTTGATTCCCTAAGCGGTAATACTATGTCCTAACAACATTCTTGAAACTTGACAAAACTTTGTCTAAATTATGTCCCTCAACACTTTTTGAAAAAAAATTAAGAGAGGTCTGAACTTCACCAGTTCCATCCAAAATGGTGTGCATAAATTTCTGAAATAGTTTTCAAAAATCCGGAACCACTGTTTCCATGGCACTGGAGGAATACCCAGAGTCTAAAAGAAAGGTTAGATCTAAAATGATTGGCTTGTAGCGATTAAGAAGTGGTGAGAGATAATACAAACACAACCAGCCGTGAGACAGTACCTCCAGCAAAATAAATGGTTGTTGAAACCTGAAAGTTAACAAACAAGGTCGCTGACAACAGGACCTTTCAACACTGGCCGATGCGTGGGAGACTGCTGATGCCAAATTGAAGACTGATTTGAAATCAACACCACTCACTGGTCTAAACTGCCTAGAGAGAGAGCAACTGGTAGCTGACACAAACCGAAAGCAAGCTGTCCACCCATTATACATAAAGGGTGTGGTGACATGAACACCATGGCGTGAGGGGTCACAGAGCACCACAACCAGTAAGCTGAGCACGCTGCACGGAGGCTCAACTGTGCCATGGTGCAGTGTGCGCCACAGCAGGTGCGAGAGCACCTCACAGGTAGGTGCCCAGCTCCAAAAACAACCAGGAAGAGTGGGAAGGGTGCGACCACCAATGCAATGAAGAGAGGAAGAAAGTGGTCTGATCACTAAAGGCTCTGGGATAGCATTGGACGGTCTAATGAACGAACAGCTGGAAGAGAGTTGGTGCCTGTGAGCAACAAACCGGTCAAAGAAGAGTGGCAGTGGTGGGCTCCCAGAGACACAAAGCCAAGTGTCAAATGTGAATAAGAATCAGTACTCCAAGAGATTGAACATGAAGAGATTTCTTTTGAGAGAAGAGAAGTCCACAACCAACATGAGAGTATCCAACTCGAAACCTCCACAGTTGGATACAACTCTCCGAGAAGCCGCATACCAGAACATGGAACACATAGAAAACAATGCAAAGTAGGTGAAAGCAAGTGCATATAAGCTATCAATAAACAGAGAAATACAACATGTACAGTAAGGTACACCACAACTGCATGAGAAAAGTCATGTAGTGTGTCACAAAATGACAGAGAGATTGCAGTCAACAATTTCAAAATTTCTTTGGTGGATTTAGTTGTAGAGGAGAGGGGAGGTGGTTGTTATGTTCAGCCAGGAGATTTTTGAGGTGATTCAGGATTTTATTTTTTATTTTTTAAATTTATTTATTGTATATAACAGTAGTAGTAATCTTTATTGTTTAGTTAATGAAAACCATAACAATCAATGCATTGTATACAATATATAAAATTTTATAAAAGAAGGACAAGCAAAAGGAGAAAATTGTATACAATCTTTGAAATAAATATACAACTAAAGTGTGATGTGCCAAGATATATATATATTTTTTATTTTTTTATTTTTTAAAATAATTTTTGATAGCTTGCAATTCTAAAACAGTCGAGGGGCGGAGTGACCATTAAACTAACTTTGCAGACACTTGATGCCCATGGCGCAGTTGATGTTACATGCTAACTCAGTGTGTACAGTCTAGGAACCTGCTGTTGGGCCTACGGGCTTCTCTTTTCCTTTTTTAACTGAGTCGTCTTAAAATGTGTCCTTCCACGTGCTATAACATTGACAAAACTTTAATACGCGACTAATAAAATAAATGAACACTTAAAAGTGAGCCAACTGTCAGCTAAGTTGTGTCCTAAATAGTAAGTTTACCCTTGTGGTGTGGACAGTCAGAAATTTGATGAATCTGCAGATTGACTGCGGATCGTGAGGGTCAAACATTGACATCACTGCTGGCCGACAGGAACGAGTCCCATTCCTCTCGAAGACTGGTTTTAACAGTTATCGTCGTGCTTCCTTTAAGGCCGGGCAAATACAAATCAGATGGACAATGTCTTCCTTGGAACCTTTACATAACCTACAGGAAGATTCTCCTCCATTCTTCCAAGACGGTTGGTCCGCTCTGGATGGTAGAGCGCCTAGACGAAGAGCCAGCAAACAACACTTGATATGTAGTGCGAAAGTTGAAATCAGATATTGTGATGGCGCCAAGGTGGTATAAGTGTGCATAAGAAGCCAGGCGTGCGAGCGTTGTGCAAATTTAGATTTATCAGCTAGAAAGGACTGCAATCCCATTTCCTTTTTTAGCGCTCAACACAACAGTGGATATGAGATGTTGGAGTCCCACAGGTGCATCATTTCTGTCTCTTGCAGAGAATTATACAGATACCTTTTATATACTGATTTTGGATTGTTGCTCACTGAATACCATAAAGCCATGACTAGAGGGATGGTCATATTTTTTCTTATTTTGTACCAGGACTTTATTGTATGCGCTTTCCTGCCCAACTGATGTTGTATTAGGCCAAATTCTAGCCTGACCTGTGCGGGAGGAGGGGAGCCAGGAAGTTTAAAGACCTGCTTATAAATTTGTATTTGTTGTTGGTCCAGTAGCAGAGCGTCTTTCCCATATAAAGCTTCGCTTCCATATGTAGTGGCTGGGAGGAATTTGGCCGACATAACAGACAGTAACGGTTTATACGATGGGCCTTTTAATCTTTTTGCAAGGGTACAGAAAGCTAACGTTAAAGCTTTGCACTTCTGTGCAATGTAGTGCTTCTGCGGCGCGAGATTGGCCTTGTCATCGATAATGATGCCAAGGTATTTATAGCAGCGAGTTGTTACAAGGGTAATGCCATTCAACTTTATATTGTTAGCTATATTCAGAGGACATCCCATGGACATGGTTTTGGTCTTTGAGGTGTTAACTTCTAATTTGTTTGTCTTTGCGTATTCACCTAAAGTAGTGACCAACCGCTGCAGCTCTATTTTCGTGTGGCTTAGCAGAACAATATCGTCAGTGTATGAAAGGTGTGATAGGGTCAAACTTCCCATCCTTGGAGAGTGGGAGTTGGTTGCATCCAGCTTCAAGGAGAGATCTGCTGTGAAAAGGTTGAAGAGGTGCGGGGCCAAAACACAGCCCTGTTTTAGTCCTATATTTGTCAGTATCCTCCTAGAAATTTTTGAGCCATCTGTTACCTTGACTTTGTTCCCAAGTTTTATCGTATAGCATTTCTATGCATCTGAGAGTACGCTCTTGCAGGCCCCACCTTCGCAATTTGCTCCAGAGAAGTGCCCTATCGACTCGGTCAAAAGCACTTTTGAAGTCCACGAAACATATAGTTTTTTCTTTAAGCATTTTGCTCGGTTGGCAATGTCTCCTAGTGTAAGAATGTTAATCACTGTACCATATCCCTTTCTAAAACCAGTTTGATTCAAAGGAATAAGGTTATTTGAGTTTGACCAATTGAGCAGGTCGGCCAGGACTAAGGTGGCGAAGTATTTGCCCTCGCTGTCAATTAACGCTATCAATCTGTAACTGGCTGGGTTTGCTCTACAACCCCCCTTGTATATTGGGTTAATGATGGATCCTCTCCAACTTTCTGGAATGATTGTGTTACACTCAACTTCAGTATACAGGATTGACAGTGTTGTTGACCAATATTCAGGGTCAGCCTTGAAGACTGCTTGCAGAAGACCATTAGGACCAGGGGCCCCGTCCCTGCGACCCTTCCTGATGGCTAGGGCGATGTTCTTGGCGCTAAACCCTGTCCCGCTCTGTCTGACGTCTGTGAGTTTTATTGACTCCCTCAGAGGCTGATTTACTTCAGATGAGGGTGGTTTAAAGAAAATGTTGGCAAGGTATTCCACCCATTTTCCTTCTGGGACTGATGTAAAGTTTATTATTCTTACCTGCGGGCCGATTCTATTCACTGTTGTCCAAAAGGCCCTTGAATTAGCCTTCCTTGAATTATGAAGTAATTTGAGCCAGAAGTCATCCTCCTTTTTGGTTCGCATTTGCCATACCTGATTCTTGTAATTTTTCCGTAGGGTTTTTATTTGGGCGCATTGGGTTGCTGTGGGAGAGCTATCTTTTATTAGTCTAAGGTTGCACCTCAATTCCTTCCTTAGTTCTAAAATTTTTACTGGTAGGTTTGAAGACCTTGTCTGATTATTATGTGGCAATTGACGCCTGGCGAGGCCAAGAGAGGGTACTGACTGAAGAAAAGTGGCCCACACTTCCAATGTTGGTAGGTCCTGGCATATTGCCAAATGAAGCAAATGTTTTATGTTTTTACACAGCCTTGGTAATGAAGACTCCGACCAGATCAGGCGATTTAGGTTGATAGATGTTATTGTCCCTAGTTCCTTTATAGCTGGAAGAAGGCACGAAGCATTCCAAACGAGTTCTATGTGCTGAAATGAGTGGTCACTATGGAGAGTAGGTTTAATTTTAAATTTGCTAACATGAGCTAGCAAAGGAAGTGACACGGCTGTATAGTCTATTATTGTCGCCGACTTTGCACTATGATGAGTGAAGCTTGGCGGGATGTCATCGTTGATCCTGTCTTTTAGTACCCTCATACTCATGTGCTCTAGTGCCTCTATCAGTTGTTTACCCCTTGTGTCCAGTCTTTTCTGCGCTGGCAGTGTTTGGAGCGGCACTGACCATATGGCATTTTCAGCTGCCAGTTGCTCGTCTGGTTCTGGAGTGTGCATTTAGGGCCAGATGTAGCAAGGCATTAGCGCCTCGCAAACGGTGAAAAACACAGTTTGCGAGGCGCTAATGCCCGCACGCGATGCAGAAACACATTTTGCGAGTTGAAACTGACTAGCAAAATGGGTTTCCAACTCGCAAATAGGAGGTGGTGTTCCCTTCTTATATGCGACTCGCACCGCGATGTAAGTTGATTTGTGACCGCAAAAGCCGTCGCAAATCAACTCGCAGTTACCATCCACTTGAAGTGGATGGTAACTCATTCGCAAACGTGAAGGGGTCCCCATGGGACCCCTTCCCCTTTGTGAATGACCACAAAATTATTTTTTCCTACTCTGAAAAAAACCGAAACAAAAGGTTTCGGTAATTTTTTCTATTTGCAGCTCGTTTTCCTTTAAGGAAAAAAAAACTGCTTTATTTAAAAGCAGTCACGGACATGGTGGTCTGCTGTCTCCAGCAGGCCACCATCCCCGTGAGTGTCCAGACTCGCTATGGGGTCGCAAACTGCGACCCGCCTCATAAATATTTATGAGGTGGGTCTTTGCGACCCCATAGCGAGTCGCAGAAGGTGTCTGAGACACCTTTCTGCATAGCAAATTGCGAGTTGCAAATTGCGAGTCGGAAGGACTCGCAATTTGCTTTCTACCTACATCTGGCCCTAAGTTAGCATTGAAGTCGCCTGTCACTAATA
Organism: Pleurodeles waltl; assembly: GCF_031143425.1. Classification (NCBI taxonomy): domain Eukaryota; kingdom Metazoa; phylum Chordata; class Amphibia; order Caudata; family Salamandridae; genus Pleurodeles; species Pleurodeles waltl. Next base: position 1,064,239,315 of record NC_090445.1, read on the forward strand.
TGTCCCATGCTGGATTAGCGCATCTTATCTCTTCCACAATGTTCAGTAATTCATCAAAGAGCAGTACTTTCTGATTTTTCCGCGGATGGGCATAGACGTTAAAAATGACTAGTGGGGCGTGCTGATTATTACTAAAGGTGATTTTAATGGCCTGCATGTCGGTGTTTGAGAAAGCCAACTGCTCTGTTGAAACAAGAAGTGCTGTTGAAATGTATGTGGCTAGACCACCACTTGGCCTACCTGATTTCTTTGATTTTTTGGCACTAATGTGGTGTAGCGAGTAGCCTCCTAATTCGATTGGGTCCTCCAGCCACGTTTCTTGTAGTAGGATTATGGAATAATTGCAACTAGTCATTGCTGTGAACCCGTCTGCTATGATAGTTTTTGCACCGGCGATGTTCCAGGACATTATGGTGACAGCCAAACTTTGATCAATGTTTACTGTATTTAATGCGCTAGGTCAATTGTTTTTCCTCGAATTTAAAGTGGGAGCCATCCATCTCCATTCATCTCGCTCTCCCTTCAGTACAGTTGGGGGACCACTGTTGGTTTTTAAGTTAGGTACCTTCTGTTTAAACTGCCTTTGTTGCAGTTCCCCAGATTCCAGGCCCCCTACGAATTCGATGGGCGTTGAAAATTTTTCTCTAGAATTTAACAATAGGGGAAAGGGATAGCGTTGAATGGATGGTTCTGATAACCGTATGCCCCAAATTTCGAATTGCTGTTTGACTGCCATAATTAATGTAGCAATATCACTTGTTCTCCACATTGTTAGAGTTTGCTCCAGCCCATTTTGAGCGCTGCCAGAGAGGAATTTCACCAATGTCAAGTCTGCGGATACGATTTTCTTAGTTGATGGGAACTCGGCAAGAAGCCTCAGAATGTTACCCCTATTTAAGCTGTCTTGATGGCCTCGTGATTTATATTGCGGGGTAAAAAGGATCTGCCTTAATTCACGATCATTCTCGGTGGCCTGAGTGGATTGTAATTGGTGGGGGTGATCAGTGTTTCTCTGTGTTGATGGCCTTCTAAACTGGCCCCCCTCCGACTGACTACTATATGGTACCCTGTCTAACATGGGTTTTTGTTTGATTGAGGAAACTTCGTTTGAGAAATTGATTGCAGAGCTTTCGTTTTTATTAGCCCTTGATTGTTTGTAATTGTGACCACCCTAGAGGGGTGGCTGTGACTTGGGCTTGTTGTCTAGAGCTCTTCGCTGCTGATGTTACTAATGCCGGATTGCAAGCCGTATGCTGAGAGTGAGAGTTTATGAGTCTGACTTATGGACTGTGCTTTTGCCTCATCAGTATTTTTTCTTGAAAGTAGTTTGTAGTTTGGTCGATTGCCCGACATTGTATCTGGGGAAATTTCTATGACTTGCGTGGCACCAGCTTGGGTACAAGATCCTTTCCATGGGTCTAACTTGAGGCTCGACATGATGCCTGCTGTGGTACCCGGGGAGGTTGCTGCGAATTGTGTGGCAGCTACGTGCGAAGTGGTGGCTTGGCAAGGTGATACTTGGGGCACAAATTGCTTCTTGTTCCTACCGAATAGGGTGCCGGCTGATGCCGCTGCATGTGGGACGTCTTTTGGTCTTAGTATTCCGGCAGTTATTGACCATGGTTGGTCCTTTCTCGGTATTAGAGCGTCTGGTTGGTTTGGAGATTTTTCGCTACTTATGTGCGTTTTTTCCTTTGGACACCTCTGTCAGGGTGCCTGGTCCAGAACTTCCCTCACCCTCAACTCCAAGGCGTGCGTGTTAGACTGAAATTGTACTGTCGACTGAGACGTTTTGTGTACAGCTGACTTTGGTGAAGCGGCAGTTGGTGACGGACCTAAACCATTGACTGCCCCATCCCTCGTGGCTTTCCCGTAATTTGGGGCCTTCTGATTCCCTGGAGATCCAGAGTCTTGGGTTTGTGGTTTCTGGAACACCGAAAATATTGGGTAAAGATTATCATTAGCTGCTTTGGCACATGTTTGTTTCCTTGCCTTCCTGGCTCGCTTTGTTTGTCTCTTAGTTAGGGGTTTCGGTTTTCGAGCTGAGTGATCGATTGTACACTCAGAATTAGTGGGCACTATTTCTTTCAGCTGTGACGATTCATCCGTACTAATTGAGTATATACCCTGGGTACTTGCCTCTTCTTTTGTAGGACTACTTGCCGCCAAACCTGGTGTCTTTTGAAGTCTGACTATATCACCTGAATCGTGGCTTGTAGTATTGAATGTTGCTTCATCGATATTGCTTGTTTTAACTTTCTGCAGTATCTCTGTTAAAATAGTTGGTAACGTACTTAGTTTATCTGTTACTGGGCCACAGTTGCAAAAGGCTTGCTGTTGACTAGATATTTGCTCCAATGGCCGAATGGCCAGCAGATCCAGCTTACGATTGATGTCGGCGATGTGTATTGCCATAACCTTCATTAGGTCCATTTGTAAGTCAAGCTTATCCTATTGCATGTTAAGAGCCGTCGTTGAAGTGTGTAGAGCATTTAACAGTGAGGCATGTAATCGAGTGAGATCTTCCATTTCACTGCTCGGGTAACCTGCATGAGAGGAACTTTTGGAAAAAAATGTTTTACCTTCTCTATTGATTGTCTCCAGGGGGGAAATAGTCAGGATGCTTCTTGCCATTGCTACGACGTCATGTTGTGATTTTCTTATACCACTTGAAATTTCCATAATTGAGTTAGGCGGCCTTTCTTGTTGCGGTATAGAGGAACTGTTTTCGGTGCTACCCACGAGTAGCGGTTTGTTTAAATACTGACCTTTAGGATTCATTAGGTCAAGGGTTTTTAGGTCCAATGCTTCACCTAGGTCTTTGTTGTTTGTTGTTGAGAGTGACTGCAACCAAGAGTCTTCCATTATTCCTGTAGCTACTTCAAAGCCCATATCCAATCTCTCATTGCTCCCCTGAGTATTAAGATTTGACCGCGAGATGGGGGTCGACTGTTGGCGCATTCCCTTATGCACGATGTTGTTGTGTACCTCTATCGAGATACCTGTGGAGAGTAAAAGCTCTGTGTTACTAGGATTAATAGATGCGCCCTGCTGTTGGTCACTTTGAGAAGATTCCCTCTCTTGAACATGAACCTGAGACGTGGTCACAATACTGCCCGCCTGCAGATTTTTACGCACTGTTGGGCTGCTTGTGACCCTGGAGATGTTTGGTCGTTCATGAGCTGTGCGGTCATTATGTACTTTGGGGGTCAGACGCTTTGAAGCTTCCTGGACGGGTAAATCGGCCCCTAATTGTTGAGTGGGGTTTGCTGGTACCTCGAGCCTCAACTGCCCAGTGGCCATTGGTTGTGGAACCAAAGGCGTTGGCAGGCCCACGTCGGTGTCAAAATTTGAGAAGAAGGCTGCGGCTGGATCTTTTAGAAAGGTAGACTTGTTTGAAAAACCTGTTTTCTTGAGGTAGACCTGCAAGGGAGTGAGGGGCGGTGCCTGCTGATCCGACCTACTATTTTGTGGGCTCTGTGCGGAGCAGTTTTCCTTCCTTTGCGCCCCCCTTTGAGGTCTTGAAGTTTTGACTTTACCCTTTGTTGGCAGCCTGAGGCATCCTGTTCTCTTAGCCCAGATTTCTGCGGGAGGAACTCAATTTACTTGAGACAGATGGACTAGCGTTGATGACCTGAGATGCTCGATGAACGGGGCACCCGAGACTCTCACAAGCCGCACCCGGACCTGGCAGAGCCAATTCCGTGTGGCCCCGGTGCGCTCTCTCTGCTGCAGTTTACTAAGACTGTGCGCTCACCCTGGCTGGAGGGAGATAGATAGATCCTTGGCCCAAAGCCTCCTGCCGAATGTTGGTAGGTAAGGTGATGCAGCAGCTAGCGACACCTGAAGAGTTGGACTCCTCAGAAATGAGGGGTTGTCAAGGGGTTGTCGATACTAGGTGCTATTGGTGAGCGGGACACACAGGGCGCCCACAGGCTGCACCCAGACCTAGCTGGGCCGCTTGCGTGCTGCCCTGGTGCACTCACTCCGCGGCCGCTAACTAACACGGCCACGCTCACCCGGCGCTCTCCTGGCCAGCAGTGCAGTTTGAAGGATTCTTGACGCAGGTTTCCTTTAGCAGTGCAGTTTGAAGGATTCTTGACGCAGGTTTCCTATTTTTTTTTTTTTGATTGTTTGATTGCTGAAAAATGGTTTATGATAGCATAGAGTTGGCTGGATGGGCGCGAGCCAGGCGAGAGGAGTGTGAGTGAGGGGAGGGGGGGGAGGGGAGAGGAGAGGAGGCCCCTTGAGGAGGACCCCCGAGGAGAGGGAGACGAGGCTAGAGGGAGAAGACCGCGGAGCGATGGTGATGGGTCCCCAGGCAGGTGGTGTGAGGAGACCAGCGCTGGGAGTAGGGGCGAGCAGAGGCAGCGGGAACGCGCAGGCACTGCCAAACCCCTCCACGCTTAGGGCGCGCTCCCGAACCCGCCGTCACCCCTCACCAACTGGCCACCAACCTCTGACCACCACCCCGCACGCCTCATCACTCCTCACCAAGCCCCACCCCCTCACAGGAACTACCAAGGCCCCCTGACCCCCACAACACCTCAACCCTCCTACCTCCTACCTCACTCACCATTGTATGCCTGGGCCTGGGCCCACCAAGAGTCCCACGGGATTCCGGTCCTGCTGGTCCACTGCCTGGCTCCTGAGTGGCCCAGGTGGCTTCGGGGTTCCCCCCTCCTGGATAAACTGGCTTGCCACTACCGGCGTGACGTGAGCCTCATGTGCCTCGCGTTGCTGCAGGCGGAGGGAGCACCGGCGTCGACGGCTCCCTTCCCCCTCCGCTCCTGGACCCTCAGGAAAAATCGCTCTCCCCCGCTCTCTTTGCCACCTCCTCCTGCTGCCCTGGCCTGCCCTGGGCTCCCGCTGCTGGTGCTCCCGCTGCGCCAGCCCTGGCACTCGGGCTGCGGTGCCTCGGAGCTTCAGGGGAACAGACGGGGCTTCGGCACTTTCGGGAGGACAGACGCGCTGGGACGCGACTCCTCCTTCCTTCTCCTCTGCTTCCTCTTCCGGTTCAGGGGACGGGACGGGAGCAACCGGCACTCTAAAAGCGTATCCACAGCCCACTTCACCACCTTTTCACTACCACAGAGTCTATTTATTGTATATATAGAAAGACAACATACAACAATACAGGGACAGAACAGCCCGCAGAACAATTACACGAGAACATCACATTCAAGCCCCGTACACTCCTGGGCCCCACCTGTTGAGAAAAAATGCAACAAATTCACTGGTCCATGCGCCGAGACTCCCCACACATCACTAGGGGCCCCAGTTACGGCTAGGTAAACATGGCCGTGTTTCAGGAATGTTAAGATTATATGTGTCATGTTTGTTGGTGTAGGTTGTTTCTTCCTTAGTTTTATGTGTTCTGCTTGTTGACTGGTGTGTATCATCCCCCTTGGTGTGGATTACTTAATTCTGTGTGAATGTGTGCTTGTAGAGCTTGTGGAGTGTTCCTATATATGTTTGTTATTGTTTGGGGTTATGTGGCATAAAGATGCCTGGTTAGAACAATGCATTGTTAATTTTTTCTAGTTATTTACCCTGTGTTCCCCACATTAAGTCAATGCTGCATGAATCTACACACACACACACATTCCATATGGTAACAAACCCATTCAATATGGTATCAAGCTCACATAGGTGTACAACCTGAACAATCTATGTTAAAGCCTAAGAGAAAGCATAACATCCTTGGTTTAGATATAGGCGGTCATTCCTACTTTGGCGGGCGGCGGTCGCCGCCCGCCAAGCGGGAACCACCAGAAGACGTACCGTGGTCAAAAGACCGCGGCGGTCATTCTGACTTTCCCGCTGGGCTGGCGGGCGACCGCCAAAAGGCCGCCCGCCCGCCCAGCGGGAAAGCACCAGCAACGAGGAAGCCGGCTCCAAATGGAGCCGGCGGAGTTGCTGGTGTGCGACGGGTGCAGTTGCACCCGTCGCGATTTTCAGTGGCTGCCAAGCAGACACTGAAAATCAATGTGGGGCCCTGTTAGGGGGCCCCTGCAGTGCCCATGCCAGTGGCATGGGCACTGCAGGGGCCCCCAGGGGCCCCACGACACCCGTTCCCGCCAGCCTGGTTCTGGCGGTGAAAACCGCCAGAACCAGGCTGGCGGGAAGGGGGTCGGAATCCCCATGGCGGCGCTGCTTGCAGCGCCGCTGTGGAGGATTCACAGGGGCAGCAGGAAACCGGCGGAAAACCGGCAGGAAACCGCCGGCTTCCCTTTTCTGACCGCGGCTTTACCGCTGCGGTCAGAATAGCCCCAGAAGCACCGCCAGCCTGTTGGCGGTGCTTCCTCCGTCCCCTACCCTGGTGTCTCGGACCGCCAGGGTAGGAATGACCCCCATAGACCTTTAACTTATACAATTATGTATTTATTATCTATTTTACACCTGAAGCAAAGAAACCACACTTATGTCATTGCTATTTTGTTAAAGAGTACATCTTGTTTTTAAATATACCTTTAAGTTACATCTATCCTAAATCAGTAAATAATGAGAATACAGATTTCACATTTTGAAAAAATTCTATTTATTGTCAGATTTATTAAGATTTTGCATCACAGCTAAGTCACCCAAAAGTAAAGCAGAAACAAAAAGTCTTGATAAAGTATTTACATTGCCATGCATAATTTTGTAACCTGAAAAGCTGGTAGATGAGTAACTCAAAAAGTGTTTTGCACAGCTTTGTGCTACTTTGCTTCAATTGTGTGTTCCATAAGTGGTACATCGGCATTCCAACTCCAATACTCAGATTTTTGACTCAAAGCCAGAGGTGTAAAGATTTTGAGACTTTGTTTTAAGTTAACAAATAATGTCTCTGTGAGTCAGTCCCAAAGTTGGTAAAAGAAAAGTACATTCTTCAAAACATTTGGCTCACTGTAGGTGTACAAAGCTGTACAGCACGCATCGAATATGTTATATGTTTTTTATAAACCATTTTTATTCGATTTATATAGAGCAACATAAAACCCAATGGGTCACGATTACAATTAGCAGACCAAACTGCACAGGTCCAAAGCATATAACACAGATATACATTCAAGAACCATCACGATAGTCAAAGACAAGGCGCACATCCTCCCTATAATGAAGCAATGTCTGCTGCACAATCTTCCCAAGTCTCCATCCACTTCCCTCACACTCTTTTATACTTGGTTGGACAGCCCTTCGCTTCGTAAAACAATTTCTCTTGCTGGGCGCACCAGTCTACCCCCCGGCGCCACTTTGCCATTGCGGGGGCAGTCTCCATTTTCCAATTCGCTGCAATATCTCTTTTGGCCACTAAGCAGGCCATCCCCACAAATGACCGATCCCCTCTGTTGGAGCCTACCCACTCAAGAACTCCCAGTAAAATAGGTAGCGGGGCGACCTCCACCTGTATAACTCTGGAGATCTCTTTTACCACCTCCAGCCAGTAAGTGGCTATGTGGGGGCAAGTCCACACCATGTGAAAAAAGTCTGCACTGGGGCTTGTACAATGAGGGCAGTTAGCCTGGGGCCAGAGGCCTGCTCTATGCAACCTGTCAGGAGTGAGGTATGCCGTGTGGAGAAAGTAGACCTGCACCACCCGGAGAGAAGAGGTCAAGGTCAACGTCCGCGGGGCCATCAATGCATCCCTCTAGTCCCCATCCTCTATCGGACCCACCCACTGCTCCCATCGCTCTCGGAGCTTGTCAAGCGTCTGAGCTGTGTTAATGACCAACGAGCGATAAACACGCGACGCCCCGCCCTTTACCCAGAGCGCCCATCATTATCTTGGCCTCCACAGGGCTAAACTCAGGGAGAACAGTCCCTGCCTGAATGTGCGCTTGCAAGGCATGTCTGAGTTGCAGATATTTATGAAACTGGGACTGAGTGAGCACGTACTGCTGCTGAAGCTCCTGGAAGGACCGCATGTGGGAACCCCCCCCAAGACATCACACAGCAGCGAAATACCTATGAGGTCCCATTTATGGAACCCATGGAGCACCAAGACCTCCCCCAGCCACAGTCCCTGCCACAGCGGAGTCTGCTGAGTGAGGCGGCGGCACCACCCTGTCACACGCAGCGCGGCCTCCCCACCCCATCAGCACCACCCTAGTCACTACCGGGATTTTACGTGGCAGGGGGGCACCGTACAGCATCCCAAGCAGACCGGGAAAGCCCATTGAGAAGAGTTCCAACTGATAAACGGGATCCGACCACCCCCCAACCTTTCATTAACAACCAGAGGGTGCATCGCAAGGTGGTAAAGATAGAGGTTAGACATCCCCAGACCCCCCTCATAGACATCACCCTGACAGGTACGAAGAGTCAGCCTGGAGCGTGAGCTGTGCCAGAGGAATCGCTGCGCTACCGCGTCCATCTCCCTGAACCACTACCTAAGGATGCAGTAGAGAAAGTTCTGAAGCATATAAAGGAACCGGGGAAGCACGATCATTTTATACAGTGCAGTCCGGCCCAGAATGTTGAGAGGCAGTGACTGCCAACGCTGGAGGTCCTCCCTGACTCTTCGAGTTAATGGCACCACAATGAGAGACCATGCCAGCTCGGGTAGTAGCGCTATGTGCACTCCGAGATACCGGAAAGTATTGTGTCAGATGGGAATAGTGTGTTGCCAATCATAACAGTCCCTGGTGGGGCTCAGCGGGACCAAGAGAGATTTACTGGTGTTAATTATTAGACCTGACGCCTCAGCAAACAGCCCCAAGAGCTGTATCACCCGAGGTCCACTGCTGGCCGGATTAGCTAAGAACAAGAGTACATCATCTGCATATAACGCAATGCGCCATCCCTCCCAGTGGGCCAAGTCCAACCGTCAATCAGGGGATCCTCCCTTATTAGCTTTGCTAACAACTCCATCGCTAGTGCGAATAGAAGCGGGTACTAGGGGCAGCCCTGGCGGGTTCCCCTGCGGATGGGAAACTAGTCTGACACTGCCCCGTTCACCTGCACCCGGGCCGTGGGCTTAGAGTAGAGGAGCTCCACCAGCGCGTGGAACCATGGACCAAACCCAGCACTCGCCAACACCCCCCAACGGTAGGACCAGTCCACCGCGTTGAACGCCTTTTTCGAAGTCTACGAGGAGGAGCTCCAACGGAGAGTTCAAGAGGGCCTGGTTGGCCAGAGTCACGTGCAGTCGCCTAATACAATGCCTGGTACTCCTAGCTGGCATAAAACCACACTGATCCTGGTGTATCAGTGAGGTCAACACTCGCCTCAACCTAGCGGCCAGAAACGTGGACAGTATCTTGATCTCGGTATTCAGAAGCGAGATGGGGCAGTACGCCGAGCAACTCCTCGAGGGGGGATTCATCTTAGGAATCACCACAATGGTGGCCTGGTCGAGCCCCGGGGGGAGACTCCCGGTCTTCTCCGCCTCCTCAAACATGGCAAGCAAATGGTGAGTGAGGGTATCACGAAACTTGCTGTAGAACTCTGCCGGGAACCCATCGGAGCCTGGGGTCTTACCCATGGCCAACTCTGATATAGCGGCTCCAATTTCCTCGAGGCTAATGGGCTCATCAAGGTCCCGTCTGTCTGCCACCGAGCTTCTCAGGAAGGACACTTCCTGAAGCAGAGGGGCCTCCCTCTCCACCTGGGGCCTAGGGCGCTCCTCGTAGAGCCTCGCGTAATAGGCGGCAAAACTCTGCGCAGTCTCGCAAGGCGACCGGGAAACCGCTTTTGACTCGTCAACGATCTCCGGAACGACTCTGCCTGCAATCAGGCCCGTTGCAAGCCAGTGCAAAAGATTGCCATTTTTATACCCCCACCAGTATACACGGGCCGCGGAGGCCCGCCACATGTGCTTTGCTGTCTCGAGAGTGGCGTGCCTAATCTCTTGCCTAACCAAAGCGAGCTGCCTCGTGACAGCCATGTTCATGGCATCAGTGAGTTGGCCCTCCAGACGCACCACCTGGGCCTCCAGCGCCGACACTTTCTGGTTACGCGCACAAATCAAATCAAATCAAATCATTAGCATTTATAAAGCGCGCTACTCACCAGTGCGGGTCTCAAGGCGCTAGGGACAAAGGGGGTGGTTATCGCTGCTCGAACAGCCAGGTCTTTAGGAGTCTCCGGAAAGCGGAGTGGTCCTGGGTGGTCCTGAGGCTGGTGGGGAGGGAGTTCCAGGTCTTGGCCGCCAGGAAGGAGAAAGATCTCCCACCCGCCGTGGAGCGTCGGATGCGAGGGACGGCGGCGAGTGCGAGGCCAGAGGAGCGGAGGGGGCGGGTGGGGACGTAGAAGTTGAGCCGTCTGTTGAGGTATTCCGGTCCCTTGTCGTGGAGGGCTTTGTGTGCGTGGGTGAGAAGTCGGAAGGTGATCCTTTTGCTGACTGGGAGCCAATGCAGGTGTCTCAGGTGTGCGGAGATGTGGCTGTTGCGGGGTACGTCGAGGATGAGGCGGGCTGAGGCGTTTTGAATGCGTTGCAGGCGATTTTGGAGTTTGGCGGTGGTCCCAGCGTAGAGGGTGGCACACAAAGGAGATGCCTGGCATGTCTCCTAAGAATGGCCTCGCAAGCAGCCCAGATTATACCTGGAGACGGCACCGAACCAAGATTACAAGAAAAGTAGTCAGGGAGCCGGTCCCCAATGGCCTGAGCATATTCGCTATCCTGAAGATACCAAGCCTTGAGCCGCCACACCGGACGCCTGACCGCATCAATATCATCCAACTGAAGCAGGAGTGGTGCATGGTCCGAGACCCATGGGGGAGCACCTCCACCCCCGTAACCAGGGGTACATCAAGGGCCGGCACAAGAAAGAGGTCTATCCTGGCACGGGTGTGGTGCGCTGCTGAAGTGTGGGTATATGTTGCAAGTGGAGATGCCATACCTGCCACACATCACAGAGACCAAGGCCCTCCACCCATCTGAGCAACCCCAACACCCTAGTAGCACGGCTCGAGGATAAAGGCCCGGTGGTATCCAACTCTGGGTTCATTACGGTGTTGAAATCTCCCCCCAATATGGTTAGCCCCGGAGGAAGCCCCGCCACCATGTCCCTGACGGTCACAAGAAAACACTGCAGCGCCCCCGGAGGAGCGTAGACGCTGAGAATATTGATGGGGTGCCCCTAGAGCAGCCCGGAGACCACCACATACCGGCCATGCGGATCCGACCGGGAGTCAGCAATCACCATTGGTAAAGAACAGTGCAATAAGACAGCCACCCCCCTCGAGCCCCTGGAGAAACCCACGTGGTAGATCCTGTCATATCCCCCCTCATGAGCATAGGGCATGGAGAACCAAGCAGATGGGTCTCCCGGAGTAAGGTTACAGACGGAGCAAAGAGGCGGACGGTACAAAAGATTGCTGATCATTTAATTTTATCCAGGAACCCATTTACGTTCCAGGAGAGGAACGGCTGTGGCATGAGTAAGAAATCAGAAGTAGTGTGTGCAGTGCGCCCATCTGACCTCGTGACCAACTAGACCAACACTGGAGAGCATAACACAAACTAAACCATAAAAAACTACAGATGAACAACCCCTGAACCCTCCCAACTGTACCTCTCCCCATACTTCCACCCCAGAAGCATCTGTCGCCCCAAACTGTAGTAACAGAGTGTCAATAGTAGGTGTAGAGTGGTGGACCCCCTCCATTGAGTCGGAGTTCTGTAATGCGGCCGTCCGCTGCCCCATGCCCCGTGCCCGGAGGGGAGCGCTCATCCATGCCCCCCCAGCTACGCAGTGTGCGTACAGGTCAGTCTCAAGAAAGCAAGGGAGATTGGCTAAGGTGCTCCCCCTCAACATCTGGAGCCGGCCTCTTCTCCTCTGGACCATCCGGTGTGCTTCCACCCCCGGAGGGAGCCGGGTCCGGCCGACCATCCTCCGCCGAACCACATATCGCAGGCTGCTCCTCCTTCTCCAGCAGGATCGGGTATGCCTGCGCCCCTCCCGTGACCCGGGGGATCCGGCGAGCCAAACACTTGCAGGCCACCCCCAGGCCGGGGGGCCTCTCCGGGCCACCTGGTGTTCCTCGGTAAGCCAATCCCAGGTGGCCTCCGGTGAGTCAAAAAACGTAAGATTTCCTGTCCATAAGGACCTTGAGGCACGCGAGAAAGAGGATTATGTACGTCAGTTGCATTGCCCGCAGCTTCTGCCTAACTCCCTCGTACGAGTGGCGTCTGGCCTGCACCTCGCCGGTATAGTCCGGAAATATTAGGATCCTGTGGTTATCCCAGCGAAGGTCCGGGTGGGCTCTTGCCTCCCGAAGAATGATGTCCAGATCTTTAAAGTTGAGGAACCTTGCAATCATCGGCCGCTGGGGGCCACCCGTCGGGGGCCGGGGCACCAAAGCCCCATGGGCACGCTCTATGGCAAACCAGGGGGATCTGATCCAGCGCTCCAGGAAATCAACCGTGGAGCTCACCTCCACACCTTCCGGGAATCCCACGAAACGCAGGTTGTTGTGCCTGGTGCAGTTCACCCATGCGAGTCTGCAGCTGAGCGACCTTGGTCTTGAGGTCCGCGATCTCTTCCTCTTCCTGGGAGACCCAGTCTTCGACTTCTTTGATTCGACCCCCAGCTTTCCGCAGATCCTGTCTCAACAGACCCACATCCTCCCTTACTTCACCAACCTTGGTCTCCACTACCAACTGCGAGGATTGGATGGCCTGGAGGATCGTATTCAGCCCCTCTGCCGCGGAGGCCTCTGGCCCAGGATCTCCTGCCACGCAGGAGGCCACCTGCTTGGTGAATTGATCAAAGCGCTACTGCGACTCTGGTGGCTGCTTACTTGCTTTGTCCTTCCCCATGGCGGTTACTGGTCCGAGGGTGCGTTGACGCCACCCCCTCCAGCGATCCAGTCACCAAAAGGCACGTGGAGGATTCTCAGCAGCACACCCCAGACTCCGGGGAGAACCCTCTGGCCGGCAAGCGGGGGCTGGACCGTCCCGACCCCTGCAGAACCCGGGCCCACTCCGGCTCCTCCGCGCAATGACCCCTCGGCCGGGTCCTGCCCACGTCCGACCACTGACTGGGTCTCACCGGCCGGCGGCGGCTTCCCCCTTCAAGCACCTTCCGTCACAGTTTTTGTTCTCCTCTGGGGCCCGGTCACCCTGCCACAGGCCGCTCCGCTCCTTGAAGGCCCCAGTCTCCAAACTGCAGGTCTCTCCTGGGCCGCCGCCGACTGCGTGTGGCCCCAGCACCTGCAGGGGGTGGACAGGGGTCAGTGGGCCCCTCTGCCCACCCCCAAAAGTCCACTGGGACCCCTTTCAGGGCGCTCCCGGCCCCCCTCAGCCCATTCAGTCTGGGCCCAACCGGGGCCAACCACCTCAGCTGCAACGTTGGCCGTCACTAGCTGCTCTGACCCCCTCCACTAGGCGGGGCCCACCGTCGCCGCCAATCATGGGTCCCACCGGCCGCTGCTCATTCTACCCCGTAGGCTTCGGGCCAGCACGGGCCCCCCTTGCCGCCGTCAAGATCTCACCCCATGCCCAGGGCCGTAGCGCAGGCCAGAGGCCACGGCCCTGAGGGGCGGGGCACCACACATCCTCTTCACCACCGCCCCCAGTGAAATCGCAGGTCAGGGCAGGCAACGCCCCCCGGACTCAGGCACGCTGCCGCAGCACACTGCTCCTGGTGGCTGCGAGGCCCACCGGCAGCCTGCCTCGCTCGTCTGGGCCTCAAAGTAGGCCGCCAGCACTGGCCTCATGCGGCGGAGCCCGTCCCAGGCTCCGCTGCAGATTAAGTAGAAAGCCTGGGCCCCCGGCCGCCACCGCAAACTCCTCTACGTGCGGGGGCCCCGGCAAGGGCAAAGCAAGCACGGGAACAGCAGGGCTCCTTAAGGAGGATGACGGAGGGGTCCAGAGCACTCCCAAAGTGCGACAGCCATCTTGACGCCCGTAGCCACGCCGTGTTATATGTTTTAGAAATTGTCTAAGCATTTATTTTTGTTCAGGAAGACTATCCTTCTAGTGAAATATGAATGTTATACATTAGGCATACACCATTGTAATATTGTCAAAGATGTGTGTGTGATACGTATGTTTTGAACCCGAAGGGTTCTGTATGTGCATTTGAAGCTTCTATTCAATACATTAACTTAGCACATATCCAATGCCTGAAATATTTTCAAAATTTAAAACATATCTCCAACTTAATGTCTGTTTCAAGGTGTTATTTTATACCACAGAACCGTATCTATCAATTATTGTAGTAGATTTGGCTTTGCAACAAACACCATGGGTTGTAGCATGGAAATGCCCATGTATCACATTTAAAACTCCCTCTTGATTTAAAGTTAAAAAAGCAGCATACAATGCTATATGAACCACTTTAAAGGAAACAAATTAAATACTGTCTCAATACTTTGCTATGCTTTATATGATTTTGTACTAGTACAAAACGTAGATAAATCTGCCCCATCAACTTTGTCTGTATTGACAGGCTGTGGTCTAATGTCCCTCTCATTATTGATACTCAAAGTGGGGTGCAGTTAGTTTCTTGTATGTTTCTTATGCAACATTTCCTATAAAAATGTGTTATGAATGTTTATGACCGAAAATATAATGTCCTTTTTTAAAATAATCTTTTGCATACTCAGCTCCTGACAATCACAAACCCAGGACAACAATTTCTACAATTTGTCACAAGCACAACCATGGTACATTTTTTTACGTTAAACAATAAAAGCATTCCTTTTTAAGTAAATATGCTTTCATATTTATGCAAAATCAACCAGGCAAGTATGTTGTAAATGATTGCAAGAGTGTTTGTTATGTGTGGTTGTTTGTGCATATTGCATTTAATATGGTTCTTATGTTCTATTAAGTGCTAATAAACTAAGTCACAGCTGTTTTTTGAAATTACATATGGCTGTGCACTATTTCTAAAACAATTGTATTTTGAAATAAATAATTTGTCATTTATATACAAATATTTTGTTGTAAACATTTAATTGATGGTTCACAGGCCACTTTCTATTAGTCCTTGATGGCTTGTGCTTTGAAAGAAGGTAGTGATTATTTTTTAAGATACATTTTATAGTGATAATGTTCTTGTTGAGGATTTGGATTTGAAACTATGTGGCAGATTGATCAACTCTTTCACAGTCACAGAATGTGAACAAACTGTCACAAATTGTTGATAAAGTGTATAATTTCTTGTGCACTGAAAAGTAATCCAGTAAATATGGGATATAGCACTTTGCATTATTGTGCATCAAGGCGGCGTCCGACTGCTGGTACCTGGTTCCTCTGACACTTCCACTCATAGTTGTACTAACATTGGCAGACAGGACTTCCAGTACAAAACTTATGCTAGATATCACACAATACATTTTGTACTATGGTACAAAGGTGTGTGTGGTGGGCCAGGTAGCATGTTTGTGCATCAGTGCTGGGAAAGCGAGCTGATGCACCATATCTTAGAGCACATGATGCTCCCCTGCTCATTCCTCCAAGCAAAAAGCTGCACAGCTACTGTGGTTTGTACACTGCATTACATTATTTCGTAATAAATCTCACCCATGTTGTGCAATTATAGGACTTTGTTTGAGACATGGCCTTGGGAACTTTCCACATTATTCTATTACTTGGGCTAAGGTCAACCAGGTTCAAAAATATTTCTTCCCTTTGTTTCAACATCTGTTGCGCAGGCAAATCCCAGTCCAGACTCACCGAATGAAGAACAGTTTTATTTTACTGTAGAGAATGGAAATGTGTGCAGACAGTAATTTATTGGTATGGTGAATTTATCTTTTCACAAATCTGCTAGATGAGGGTGGGCTGTGGGGGTTTCTGGGAGGACCCAGAAGTAAAAATGTTGGACAATGCACACACATACATTTATGATGCATATTCACCAGCATTTTTTCACAAACACGAAGGTATTGCAAATGTATTCCTTTCAAGAACAGGAATTCTGGCCTTTCTAAGTGGGGGGAGCTGGAAGGTTAATAGCTTCCACAAATGATGACCGTGTAGGAGAAGAGGTTTCTCTACTGGGGGAAATGGGTTCTTTGATAAAGGAACAAAGACACAAGTTTTCATATGTACATGCAGTTTTGCATATGCAGATGCAGAAATGTAGACATGTTACTTATGCATATGTGTAACTAACAGCCGCTGCCTCCAAGGAGTACTCCTGGAATTCCTGAAAATGTCATGAGTTGTTCAAAACATAACTGTCCCTGCGCAAATCTCTGACTTTATTAACTTCACTGTTGTGACTTTGAACCTGAATTTTGATTCGGGCGAGAAAGGAGCGCAGCTCACACCTTGAATATCACATTCGCTGAAATCTGCTCGACACTGATGGAGTTAATGCAAGAGGAAGGAGAAAACTGCCTCAGAATACAAAGGCTGACTAGGAACAAAGGTCTCACAGTCTGTTTTGCAACTGCTCCGCCTTTATCAGTCTGGCCAGTTTTTTTCAGTAGGAAAACAAGTCAGCGACTTGAGTTCGCTCCATGGCAATGACATTTTGAAATAATGCAGGATGGTCCAACTTTTTGGATTCCAGTTTTCCGTCTTATAACTACATTTCTTCCCCTTTAAACTCGTTGCGCTTTACAGGGACTGCATTTCATTCAATTGCTTTAAAGCATCAAGTCAGTTAATAATGCGCACAAGGTCCTGATAACGAGTGGGCCCGTGATTGGAGATGTCGACCCCTTTCCCCTCTACTTGCCCCCGCCCACGCTGATTCCACATTTCTGAGTGTCACTCGAGGACGCAATCGTTTTTAATTTCGCCCCCTTCAGCCTCTCCTGCAGGTTTGCACACCTATCGTCTGCTGGTTGTACAGATCTTTGCATCAAGCACGGCCTCTCAGATTTAGTACTCGGACAGCATGTAGTCTGCAAGTTGCAAGTAGATCTTTGTAGGAGTCATAACAACGTGGATGGAATATGTGACTTGCTAGATGTTGCCATGGGCACCTTAAAAACTCAAGCCCTCTTGCGTTGATAGGGACATGTAACCTGCAAGTAGATATGTGTGGTACTCACATCACCCTAGATGGGAGTTTTTGACTTGCAGAGTAAGCTATTTGCAGGGATATTTAAGGACTTTGGGGGCCCTGGGCCATATGTATTTGTGGGACCCCCTGCTCAAAACTGCTTTGAGTTTATGACCCACTTTCTGCTCTTTTATGCCATCTTTGGCCAGGTCACTGACAGTGCACCTGCACACTCGTTCAAATTACAAATCGGTGTACCTCTAATATTCAGTGACCGTGAAGTGTGTTTTCAATATTGTAATACAGCCGCTGCTTAGTAATGTAACTGAAAAAAATCTACGTGACGCCCTCCCATTTCTCATATGTGAGGTCCTATTGTGATCTAAAAGAATCTTTTGTTGGGTGTTGAATGAAGCACAAGCACAACATTTAACTGAAAAATGTCTGTAATAGACTCTCACACATCACCCATAACAAAAATAAATTAAAGGGAAACCGTATTGAAAACAAGCTGTTTATGAATTATTCAAGGTCACCAGGGCAAGACCCTCTGCAGAACAGAGCTGACTCTATCCCAGGACCCCCAGGAAGGCTAGGGCCCAGAGCCAGAGCCCACTTTGCCCATGCCTTAAAACGTCTCTGGCTAGATATTGCAGGAGGCACCTTAAAAACACAAGCCCTCTTTTTCGTGGGGACATGTAACTTTCAGATTACAGTACCTCTCTGCAGCTGCTGTTATTGCTTTGTAGCATTTGTATGCTTATTTGTATGCTTAGTATCTCTATGTGGATCACTAAATCGCTTACCCACACCATGAAGATGTCGTTTTTGCTTTCAGCCTATGTGGGAATTGTTTTTATGTAATGACCACCGATGTGTGGTTACGGGCATATATGTGAAGCACCCGGCAGTCTGGTGGGTGATGGTATGTGAGAAATAGACATGCAAATTATAATTGGAATAAAGGATATAACACATAGGCAACAAGAAAGCACCAGCCCAGCCACAGTGGCAATTCAATGCTGTGTTTGTCTACATCAAAAAAAGGTGTAATCAGAAAAGGTCTAGTAATCCATATGGCAATACCCATAAGGTAGAAATGCTGTTGAATGAGTGAAAGCATGCCAAAAGGGCAATAATGGGAATTGGTGACATGGCATGTAGTCACATACCTTTTGTTTCTTTTAAGTTAGGAACACTGGCTAGTGCTGAACACATATATCTCATGAATAAAGAGGGCAAAGGAAGAGCAATCAAGCTTGGCAACCTGAGCAGAAATGACAACATTTTTTCAAGGCCAGATTCCACCTACTCCTGCTAGGCAGAAAGACAAAAGAGTCTGAGCTTCGCCAACAGTAACTGCTTAGGGAGAATGTGTTATCACTATCTTAGTGAGGACTGTTGCGCTTTTTGTTTAGTTTCTGATGAAACTTGGGATTGCGCTACACTCTCAACTAATGGAACTCTAGCTTTCAATTGAATGTGAGAGACTGTGGGGATAAGAGTTTGCGCCTGCAAAGATAACAGGCCATCAACAATCACTGGGTGAGAAAACTGAAGTGTAATGCAGTCAGTATTTTCTTTATGGGATAATCGAAATGCTCTGACTATTTCTGAATGGATTACGCTGTAGCATTTCCTCATGTGCCTGATCCAATGGATTACCTTATTTTTCAAAGAGCCTTTGTCTTCTTTAACAGAGAGCGATAGCTTGGGAACCTTCTCATTTAGATCATCCTAATGTGAGAATAGACCTTGTTATTGAGGCCCGTCTGTGGAGGATTTGCTAAGGATGATATTTGGGGAAGAGCAGACTCCTGCACAGCTACTGGATTTGACGATGGGAGATTTTATGTATAAAGATAGACTGGATTTAGCATGGATCTTCTCCTCCTTCCCTCTAGGCTGTGGTTTAATGTAGAATGACAATGGGTTATGCCTGCTCAGGTAATATTTTGAGGTTTACCCCTATTAGGAGGGAAATTTGACTCCCCAGCATTGGCCCCATGTAAATTATGTGGGCTGGCTGAGCCTAAATTAGTTGGTCTATTTTGGTAGCGTGGAATGTCGGAACAAGATGGGGCTCCCTGGGTGGGCTGTCTGCAACTCTCCTTCCGGCCTTACCCTTTATGGCCCTTATTTCAGCCCTCAAGAAACCAATAACCACACACAGTTCTTTGATCTGGGCATAAGCCTCCTTTAGCTGTATGAGCTGTGGGGTGAGGTGACCAGGGACCCTAGACCGTGAGAAGGATGCTCACTAGGGGTTAAGGGAAGAAAGCATTGGAACACACAATCACAGGGGCCAATGGAATGGTGGCTCTAGTTGGGGAATGCTGCAGGGCTCTAGCAACAGCATTGCTCCCTCCCTCCTTCCCTTGGTGATCACTAGCTTGGGGTTGCAGAGCCCTGCTGGTTTTCTTCCTAAATAAGGGAGCAAAGATTGGCTTTTTTAGTTTGACCCCAGAATTGCTTGGGGCATCTGTGTGAAGGATTTTCTCAACTTCTTCAATGGGGGCGACGAAGGTATTAATGTGTGAGAAGCATTCAAGTGCCTTGTTCCCCATGGGTTTGCCTATCAGCATCTCGGAGCATTTCCTTTCCCCATCTCCTATTACAGTGAACACCTACAGCGACTGGCTAGATGGTCGAGCTACAGGGGTGATGTTTATTAGATGCTTACTGGAATAGAAGCAAACCACCTCCCCGGCTTGACAGGCCTAACCTGGAGCCAGTAACATGAGTGAGCTTGTGATGGCACAGTAACAGGTTAGTGACAAGTGTTATTAAGCCTAGGGCTTGCTCTGGTTCCAGCCACCCGTGTGTGGGGCGAACAGTGCTGGGAGAGGCAAAAACAGGGAAGGTGAAAAGCAAACACAACAACGTCTCTTCGCTGGCAGTGTACAGGGCACCTCCGAATTTGCAGACCTCGTTATGCACGTCCCAAGAGTTATTAGGGCGGGATAGTCTGGCCTCGAGCTTGCTCAGGTCTCAGGCTCCAACCACCGTCATGGGGAGCCAACAAAACTGGAAGAGGTGAAAACTGAGAAAATGGGAAGCCAACACAAGTAAACAACCCTTCTCTGGCAGTGTACTGGGCGCGTTGTGATGCCAGAAATAAGTTCAACTTCACGGCCTTGGAAGGAAATACCAAGTGCTCTCATCCTCAAAGGGCTTAAATTCCCTCCAACAAGGGCTCAGGGGAATGGGGGGGTTGGCCTTACCCCGCCTCTTCCTGTTGCTGGCGGGCGCGGGTGAAGGCAGTCAGTAGCTCTATATAGCGCCTAGGATGGGCTCAGCTGCAGATAATGAATGAGGGCCGCCTCCTGAGGCCCTAGGCGATGTTAGGTAGTGTAGTCCTTGTTATGCGTGTCCCGTGCGGTGGTGAAGAGAATCACACTGTATAGCGCCTAGGATGGACACCTGTGCAGATAATGGACGAGGGCCACCTTCTGGGGCCCTAGCTTTGTTGGGTACTGTAATCTTTGTTATGCGCATATGGACACAGTTGCAGATTATGGACGAGGGCCGCCTCCTGGGGCCCTCAGCGATGTTGGGTAATGTAGGTCTTTTTATGAGCATCCCTTGGTCCCATCCTGCTGACCATTTCCATTATGTAAATATGGCCCCTCCCCCAATCTGCCTTTATCAGCATTAGAAAATGACACTATATCGAAACCTGTCAGACACGATAATCAAACGTCCCCTACCACTTTAAGGCTGGTTGCATTGACTCAGAATAGCCTTGTTTATTGCTAGGCACTTGTCCAACACTGCTGACCCTTCAGATTGTAAGGATATGATACATAACCTGCCTTTATTAACATTAGAAGATGAAGGAACACTAAGCACTGCCTGTCGGGAAACATCAAACTTTCCCCTACCACTTTAAGGCTGGTTGCATTGTCTTAGACTAGTCTTGCTGATTCCTGGGTTCGTTACACGGATAGCAACTGAAGTTGACACTTTACACAAGAATGTGTGTGTTGTGGCTGCATAAATAGCATAGGATTGGGCAGAGAGCTCTGTGTGTCAGCACTGAGAAAGGTGTGAGCTGCTCATCCTCCGACTTTTTCTTCAACATCCTCCCTCCTAGTTGGTGGCAGCTGCTGCCAGGGATGGCAGGAGGGAGGGGCAGCGCGCAGAGCGGTCGGTGCTGGGGGGAGGATTTGGGGGGAAATATATATATATTTTTTTAAACCACTTACCTGAGCTGCCTGATGCTGCCTCAGTGCTTCAGCTGCCTTGGTACTTCTCTGCTCCCCTCCCTACCCAATCCAGATGCTTCTCCCATGCTGTCACACAGCATGAGAGAAGTGCAGGGAAAGGCCTGAGCGGGCTGAAATTCCGCGCAGGGAGGGAGTGGGAACCTGTGCCTCAGGTGGAGAGTGCGCATGTCTGTTAGTCCGGCCGGCCAAACTGAAATGAGCACTTAGGGCGCACCACCACTACTCCTTCTCCAATGGTGACATAGGGGTTGCTGGCCTCGCCTTGTCCTCTGTAAGCAGGAAAATAAAATGATACTTTTATGATCATTTCATTTTTCTGCCTTTTAGTAGTGGAGCGATCTCCTCTGCCATAGCGGAGGGGCCGCCACTGTTAGGGAACAGAAGAAAGGCCTCTTACCTGGGAAAGGCAAGGGTGTGTGTCTCTCTCTCTCTCTCTTTCTCCCTCTCTCCTTCCCCCTCCTCCTAGCCAGACCTATGAGACTGGTGCCAGAGGCTTTCATTTTGTTTACTGCTGTTGAAAACTGGATAAATTCAGCATTGCCTAGTTTTCAGATGCTTATTTGTGAAAAAATATATATTTAGGCTATGCTTAGAGGTGGCAAGATGGCTTAGTATCTTTGAAGCTGCCTGCTGGCAACAAAGA
Source organism: Pleurodeles waltl (assembly GCF_031143425.1). Taxonomy (NCBI): domain Eukaryota; kingdom Metazoa; phylum Chordata; class Amphibia; order Caudata; family Salamandridae; genus Pleurodeles; species Pleurodeles waltl. The sequence continues at coordinate 1,064,261,079 of NC_090445.1, forward strand.
TTGGAAAAGTCAATAGATTTTGCCTGTGTAACATCTTTTAGCTTTGTTATTCTTTTATAGTATGCTCATGTAAAGCACTTCAGTCCCTTCGTGTAGAGTTGGCATTACGTAAAGACGTGATAAACATAAATAAATGGCAATGCAGTGCTGGATCCCTGTGCAATGTAAGTGGTGCTGATGCAAAACACTACAAACCCTTTGTGTCGAGTTGGCGCTAGGTAAATGATCTTTAAACATAAATAAATAAAAGGCAATGTGGTGCCGGATCCCTGCGTAATGTAACTGGTGCTCATGTAAAGCACTTCAATCCCTTCGTGTAAAGTTGGCGCTACATAAATGTGCGATAAACATAAGTAAATAATAGCAATGCACTCAAGGTACATTTCACCGACTGATATGCTTTGCGCCTTAATAACTCACACCCGTTTATGATTTGAAATTGTGGGGTGCGAGCTAGCTGTACAACATGTAGGGTGAGCACTAGGGTGGCGAATAGCGTATTTTTTTAAGGTCGAGCACACAAGCAATCTATCCTGCTGTAATCTCTTTGATGGCTTTTAACCACGCCCAATGCATGGCCATCAGTTTTGTTGGTTCGTGGGCTTGCCTTTTAAGATTTGCTTGATTTCATGTGTGAAAGGCATGCATATGTCATGGCTTTTCCAATGTTTTGCCCTCCTTCTACTACTACTGAAAACATACGAGGCTTCATGTTTTCCGCATGGCTTCTGTACTACTTTTTCTTTTTATTTCCTACACAGCACAATCTTGCTGGGTGGTAGTTAAGCGTTTTGCATGACATCGACCCTGTTACATGGATAATTGCATAACTGCCGATACATTTGACTGAGAGCGAACTTCTGTTTCCTTTTGTGTGCTTCTTCACGCTGATTCTCATGGCGTGACACCTTAAATCGGCTTGCTTATGTACGACTATTTTCGTTTTCATTTTCAATTTATGTGGCAAGAAAAGTGCGGTAGGACTTTACAATGCTAATTGCTCTAACTCGAGCAATTGCGAGACCCATTGTATTGCAAATGCTTGTATTTGTTTCCTGTCCAGCTGTCAGTGGCATTTGCTTAACTCACTGAGCTATCTCACTTGGTGGTGGCGCAGCTCATATGTACGTTCAACTATTTCAGAAGCAGATCTTGGCATCGTCATGAATGTGGCCATTACAGAAATGCCCTTGATTTCATTTTTGAAGCGTTTGGGCCCTTTATTTACGTGTGGCGTTTTATTATTATTACAAGTTGTCAATGAATGCCGGTGAAGTGCCGGGAATGAAGGGAGATGCACGTGGAGCAGATGTACCCAGCCTAAAACAGAATGAGAGGCATCTGCACACATTCCCTAGAAGGAGACAGGGAGGGAAGGGTCTCACAGAGGAGGGCAGGGCCGGCTTCCCTCTTCACCTCAAGCACTGATTCAGCCTTGCGGCTGCCATCATCGCTGGGCCCATTTATTCTGGGCCAGGTCGGACAGCATGGGGGTCGCTTGAGGTGGGTGAGGGGGTAAACCTGCTCCTGTCACTTCGGGGTGGGTAGGAGGAGAATAGGTGGGGTGGTTGAAGTGTGGTATTACATTTTGATTGACTGCCTTCTAAGCAACACTCCTGCTTTAAGGCACATTTCACGCTCAACACTTTGCTAATGTGGTTACTTATATGATCTCAGTGTGTAAGTCTCCCACAAATTTGCACAGTGCGCACCATGTGATCTGAGGCAAGAGGTTAGACATCCCAATGGGCCTTAGCTATTGTGTGTGTACGTAGTTAGGAGACTGCCACACGACAGAGAGGTGCTGTGTGTGATCTTGGGCGAGGGGTTACTCATAAGCAGACGCACCACCAGCAAAAAAAAAAGTAAAAAAAAGTTCCTTGAAAACACGCGGCCAGTGGAAAGACACTGGCTGCCAGCCATTAGCCACTAGATGAAAACAGTACTTGGTTCAAGCTGCATGGAACAGCTGAAGTGGAAGAAAGAAGACAGAGATGCAGCCTCATGGCATAAGAAGATGCTGCTTACTAGTGAGAAGCAAGAAAACAAGAGTGACCGGTGAACCAACGGATGGTAAGTAATGGGTCGGCTGTGGGTGAGCTGTAAGACCCTTTTAAGATTGTTTTTAATCACAAATGATTCTGTAAGCACAATGCAAGTGATATGCAGGCAAAACCTAAAAACGGAAAATCACAAGATTGAATCCTAAAAAGGTAAACTCAGCCTTCCATCTTTCACAGGTCTGTAAATTGAGTACCACAAGCTGAGCAATAGTTAAGTCTGTCATTTTGAGCACTTTGGAATGGCACACTTGCAGCCTGAAAAATGAAGAAAAGTAAGGTATTATGCATGGCATTTTTTGGTATTCATGCATGACATTTTATGCATGTATGATATTGTGAATCATAGAAATTGAAGTCTTATGGATGGTGTAGTGATCTGAAAAAAGATACACAGTAATTGTAGTCCTGGACCCTTTATATACCACTGCAAAAAATTGTTGCCCAGAGATTTTCATTTTTTAGTTGTTTTTTGTATCATTAGAGAAGTAATTTAGCTTGGGTAGACATTGCTAAATCAGGCTGATTTTTTCTGGACAACATTTTTAAAAAAGGCGGATGTGTTGCAGTGATTATACAATACAGGGGTCACCGACCTTTTCTGTAGTGAGAGCTACTTCTGATCAGTGAAAATCATTGTGAGTTGCTGAAGGCCAAGGCACTCACACAGTGTTACCAGACACCCTCATACCCAGCTTCATGGACTTTAAGCCGAACGTCCAGCAGGCCAGAAAGTATGGTTTGAACAAAATACTTTTTGACCTGGGGCACTATGTCAGAGCTGCCATGTGTGCCAGTGAGAGCGTGGTCTTTTGTGCGTATGAATGGGATATATGTGTATGAGTAAAGGTATGTACTTATAGCACAGGACATACCTTTCCACATATGTAGAATTGTTGCATGTATAACACAACATACAACCATTTTTTAAATGGGAGAAGTTTAAAGTGCACAATAATGTTCAATAAAAATACATGTTTCTGCAATTTAAATTCCTCCTACTTATACGAATGGCTGTTTTCAGTTACAATTTTGACAATGTGTCTATCAGTCTCTAGGAGCAAGATGCCTGCTGTGTGTGAACGTGACACTTTGAAATGGAAGAAAATTAAACTGAAGAGTTAACTTAATGTTTAAATGGATTCCATAAAACTCATCATTTAAATTTTCTCCCATTTTCAAACAGCAGGCTGTTTGCACCAGTGGGCTGTAGACATGTTGCCATATTTCTAACAGAAAAATGCAGCAATGTATTTAAATGGGAGGAATTTAAAGTGAAGAAACATGCTTCTCAAAATATTAAGTCATAATTGACTCAGTGTTTCATATAAATATTTTTCTCCTATTTAAGAAAATAACTATTTTTCAGTAATAGATACGGCATAGGGTTTAATAACCATGGGAGGCAAGAGGCCAGCTGTTTGTAAATGTGACTCTTCGAAATTGGAGAAAATTAAAATGGAGAGTTAACGTAACCATGAAGTTAACTCTTCATTTAAAATTTCTTCCATCTAAAAGCATTCTGAAACATCATTTTGCTTTCACACTAGTAGACAAGGACTTTTATTTAAGATTTGAATACCTCAGTTCTTCACTTCTTCACATCTGTGTCCTGGGTCATTAAATTGACTCCAGCACTGCTCATTATCAGGCCCTGCTATCTGCAGCAATAAAGACAATACTGTAAAATGTACACAGCCTTTCCTTTACCTGTAAAAGAAAGATGTGACCCTGTGCTTTTTTTTAAATTAACTCAAGGCTGTGAGCTACTTTGAAGGTGTCTTGGAACTACTGGCAGCTCACGATCGACTGATTGGAGACACCTGATGTAATATTTCAGGAACCATGAGACCTATATACTTCGTTTTGGTGTCAAAACATAGGTTTTAGGGGTCAAGTTGTCTTATAATGACAGAAAATAACTCCTCAGAGCCACCCTTCTGCCATTTTCCAAAATGGCAGCTCTATAATGATGTGTTTTTTGCCATAATATTGGTCATTTATTTGATTAAATCTGTTTAAATATTGTTTTTGTTTCAGGTTTTCCTTTGATTCAAATTCATAAACACAAGTGAAGTAGTTGGTACCAGAGGATATTTACCTCCAGACAGAGTGTTGCTAGCTACAAAATCTGAGGACTCCTTCAACAAAGAAAAATGTGTCATATGACAAACTAATCCAAAAGAAAAGCTAAGATCAAATGCAACTGGACAGAAGAGAGTTTGAGATGCTGCAGAAACACGGCAAGACCAAATTCACAAAAGATTGAAACTGATGGGTGAATAGGATCAAATATTTGATCATTGTAACAACAAGTGCTACAATATGTATAAAATGGAAAAAAGCAGGAAAACAATTGTCAAAAAATATCAGAACCAGTGAGCAAGAATCCAAGTCTTCTGAGAAAGCAACAGCAACCAAACCCAATGCCCATCCACTTAAAAGATCGATGGCTGCCCCTCGTCCACCTCCAACAACTGATCGGAAAGCAGAGGATCTACAATGTGTTATCTATGGTTTAGCCAGAACAAGGGCCAAAGAGATTAACAAAAGAACAAAGTACAGAGTATGTGACTCTCAAAGGGCAAAAGTTTTTATCTGCAGCTAGTTTCTTCCAAGATGAAGTTTTCAGCCGAGTAGCTGATCAAAAGCAGTGTTGTGGATGTTTTTACAGCGTATCTGTATGCCCACCAGAACTGCATATGTACATACATTCAAAAATATAAATGTACAATGAACTCCCAGCAGCAACATAACCGCCAGGCATCAGTTATGTTTGCATTCTTTGAGAAAGCAAATTAAGTTTTAAAGCCACTCTTGAGTGCTAGCTACAGGTTTACACTCAGTGAGATCAAAGACATAATGGTCAATATTGTTCCATAATAATGAAATTGAGATTCTTCTGATGAGAATGTACAACAGAATTAATTTTTGTCAGTCTAACAAAAAAAACAAGCCACTTATGGTGTTCTCAGCTGAGTTGACGCCTGAAGTTCTTGTTGCCAAAATAAGATCACAGGATGCAGTAAAATCAGCAGGAACCATTGTAAGAAATGTCCTGAAAGAATTAGATTCTGGACTTAATGACAAATTTTGTGATTCCCCAAAGCTCCGCAAATCATGGAATTCAACAAAAATACCTGGTGTTGTCTTAGCATTTTTCTTATTGTTGTTTAATATCAACAAAGCAAAGAGATACAAACTAAAGTTCTTGAGTTCGGAACAGAAGACAACAACATTGATGATGGCTTTGAAGATATAAGAGAAGAAGTAGAAGACAATCTCCTGAACTGACAGGCTTATAATGTGCAAATATACTGTATTTTCCAGATCATGTTTTATGAATTACCTGACGGCAAAAAGAAAACTCTGCATCACATGATGATTGCCCATGCAATCTATGACAAGTGCAAAAGTAGAGAGCTGATCATTTGAATGAATAGGATTGGTGTATCAACAAGTTATAATGACATAGGCTCTCATCACGTCATTGGCGGACACAGTACCGCCACACCAGCGGTGGCAGTCGTACCGTCGCCAGTCTGGAGGGCAGACCGCTAAATAACGACCCTGGCGGTGATGCCACCGCAACACAGCCAATAGCCGATCAGTACCGCCAGTGTGGTATGACCGTCGGCGACGGCAGTAGCCATCACCAGGCCGGCGGAAAGCACAGTAGCGGTCACCCTATAAAGAGTCAGCAGACCGCCACGATTTAGGGGCAGTACGAACGCCACAAAAAGCTGGCGGAAATGAATTGAAAGAAGGAGACACTCACCTCCAGGGATACAGACGAGTCAGCAGACGCCATGGAACGTGCACTACAAGTCTTCCCAATGCTATTCTACACCATCCTCCTATAGGACCAGCAACGCCAATGAAGACCCAATCGATAAGTACACCCACCTAACACACAGTGGAGGAAAGGGGAGAGTCACACACGCACACGCCACACACACCCAGCACGGACTGCAACGCTCCCACATGCGAAATAACACCTGTACTGATACACACACACATTCACAGAGACACACACGCACAACCAACATACACACACCACGCACAACACACACATCACACACACACACACCCAGGTGGAAAACATCACAACAGAACCACACATACACCCACCCACAGCAATCCCACTCAATAGGCCAGAAAACGTAACACAGGCACACTAATCCTGTAACAGGCAGGGCCAGCAAGCAAAACAAAATGTCAACTTAACCTGCATGGAATAGAAAACATACAACACAACCGAGTCTGAACATGCAAAGGGAACAAACGCACATCATGGACACACAACACACTCATACCTCCACACACACATCAGAAAACTCAACCACACAAATACCACAACCAAGCATACACAAACATACCAATCCATATCCATAACAATACTTACACTTCATAAGTCACATATCCAACTAATACAGCCATACAGACACAGTGCACAGATATGCTAAGTAAGCAGCATCCAAATACATTTGTACATCAGCCATGTACTGAGAAAGGCACGAAAAATGTTTTAAATTGACACCAACATGGTCAGTTGTGCATCTATATTTTGAAAGGACACTGCCCGAACTATTTACAGTAGGGGGCCATAGGCCAGGCCAAATTGTCCACAGTCACACAGGGCCAGGCAATTGGCCCAACATGACTCCTGAAAGCCTGATGGCCTCCACAGGCTAGGGACATCAATGGGGCAGGCAGGCACCTCAGAGGTCAGTGGGTGGGGGTGGTGGCAGAGGTTTAGGTTTGGGAGGGGGGTCCCTTGGCTTTGGTTTGGGAAGGGGTTCCTTGGATGTTTTTTTGGGAGGGGTTCCTTGACCTTTTTTGTGGTGGGGGGGTCTTTGTCTTTGGCTTTGGGTGGGGGTGGGTAGACACATTTTTCTTTTAGACTGAGGAGGAGGCTGTTTGGACTTAGCCACAGGTCTAGGGGGAGGCTTAGTGGTAGGGGAAGGGGCATGGGAAACAGAAGGGGGTCATGAGAGGACTTGGAGATGGAGGGACTGTTTGTGGGGAGGGAACCATGACAGCGAGGAGCAACACGGGGTGGGACAGGATCAGGGAACAGGTCAAGGCTGGTAAGGAAAAGCTTTTTAGGACATAAACGGGGGATGGGCTGGGTTACAGGTCTGGGAGTGGAGTTAGAGGGAGTGCTGGTAGGGTGTGTAGGTGTGCTGCTGGATATGGATGCAAGTGTATGCATAGTGTGCATGTGTGAGGTGGAGGAATGTTGAGTGTCTGGGTGGGAGCGTTTATGTGTTTTTGGAGGAGAAGTTGTGGTGACTGTGAGCATAACAGAAGTGGTGGCAGGATCTGGCAGTGTGGATGCAGTGCTGGCAGGTGTGAGTGGTGATGTAATAGTAAGGCAGGAGGTGGTGGGGGAGACAGGGGAGGAGGTGGCTGTTGTTGTGTCTGCTTCTAAGTGTTGAGTGTGTGAATGCTTGTGGTGTGTCTTATGGCACCTGTGTGTGTATTTGCGTTCCTTATCTGTTGCTTTGGGTGAATGTCTGTCTGAATGTGTGGGTTGGATGGGTGAGGGGAGAGGGCTCTGGGATAAGGAACAGAAGAAGGGACAGAAGAAGAAGGGACACTGGCTGCCGTCAGTGAGGAGGCCAGAGCCTGAAATGATCTCTGTAGGCCAGCCAAAGCACTGTGAATGCCTTCCAGGTAGGCATTGCTCTGTTGCATCTGGGATGCCAGGCCCTGGATGGCATTCACAATGGTTGACTGCCCCACAGAGATGGATCTCACGAGGTCAATAGCCTCCGCATTGAGGGCAGCAGGGCTGACTGCAGCAGGGGCTGAGGTGCCTGCGGGGAAGGAGATGCCCACCCTCCTGGGTGAGCGGGCACCTGGGCGGGGAGCTACTGGGAGGGTGGTGCTGGAAAGGGGGGTGGTGGACAAGGATGTTGTTGGGCTGGTCACAGAAGGGTCCGCCACCACCAGGGAGCTGCCATCTGAGGAGGAATCGAAGTCAGATGTTGCAGTTCCTGTCTGTCTTCCCCAAGGTGCTCCGCTCAGCCTCCAACCCCCTGGTCCCTTTGGGGTCTGTGCTCTCGGCCTCCTGGGACCTGTGGGCTGCAGCCTCCCCACTTGCTGGTGCCCCTGCTCCTTCACCTGCTGATGCTAATGCACACATAGGAAGAAGAGGACAAGGAGGGAGGGGGGAGAGCACAGAAGGTAGCATAGGGACAATATCTACACATCAAGCACATATCAACACAGTTTAAGCCATAAGCATTGCAAGTACAGGTATGTAACATCTCCTACATAACCACATTTATCAATACTCCCAAATAGCTACCCAGAAGTAAGTGAGCACAACCATCACAGTTCAACAGCACACCTCAGGATCTGCTGCATACTGGCATGCCTCTAAGACTCCAGATTAGAGCTATGCTAAGGGAATTCCTGAATAACAACTTTAGGAAGCTGGCTCTGTACATACTATCTCAAAGTGAGAGATAGTGTGCACAGAGTCCAGGGGTTCCCCTTAGAGGCTGATAGTGGCAATAATAGATAATACTAATGCTCTATTTGTGGTAGTGTGGTCGAGCAGTTAGGCTTATCAGAGGGTAGTGTTAAGCATTTGTTGTAGACACACAGGCAATAAATGGGAACACACACTCAAAGACTTAACTCCAGGCCAATAGGTTTTTATATAGAAAAATATTATTTTCTTAATTTATTTTAGAACCACAAGATTCAGATTTCAAGTAAGTACATCAATTGTAAGATACTTGGCATAGGTAAATATAGAACTTTGAATAAAAACAGTAATGTACACAGTTTGGCATAAAATGGCAATAACCTATTTTAAAAGTGGACTCTGCAAAATTCAACAGTTCCTGGGGAGGTAAGTAAAGGTTAGTTTGTCAGGTAAGTAAAGCACTTACAAGTTCAGTCTCTGGGGCATAGGCAGCCCACCGTTGGGGGTTCAAGTCAACCCAAAACACCCAGCACCAGCAACACAGGGCTGGTCAGGTGCAGAGGTCAAAGAGGGGCCCAAAGAACTTAGGCGCCTATGGAGACTAGGGGAGCTCCGGTTTAAGTATGCTAGCAGGTAAGTACCTGCGTCCTCGGGGAGCAGATCAGGGGGGGTTTGTAGAGCACTGGGGGGCCCCAAACAGGCACACAAAATACACCCTCAGCGGCACAGGGGTGGCCGGGTGCAGTGTGCTAACAAGGCGTCAGGTTTGTGTTTGAAATCAATGGAGGGACCCGGGGGTCACTCTGGCGATGCAGGCAGGACACAGGGGGGCTTCTCGGGCCAGTCACCAACTGGGCAAAGATGAGGGCCGCCTGCTGGTCACTCCTGCACTGGTAGTTGGTTCCTTTCGGGTCTGGGGGCTACGGGTGCAGTGCTTCTTCCAGGCTTTGGGTTTTTTGTTACCGGGCAGTCGCGGTCAGGGGGATCCTCTGGATTCTCTCTGCAGGCGTCGCCGTGGGGGTGCAGGGAGATCATCTCAGGGTGAACACGTGGTGGGAGTCGCCTGGGGGTCCTCGCTGCATTGTTGGTTTCTCTGGACACGGGCCGGGGGCATCGGGTGCACAGTGTTGGAGACTCAAGCTTCAGGAGTGAGGTGAGAGTCCCTTTAAAGATGGTTTCTTCTTTGTTGCTTTGGACAGAGCCGCTGTCCACAGGAGTTTCTTGGTCCTTTGGGTTTGGAGGGCAGTCCTCTAAGTCAGCAGAGGTCTCTGGGCCCGCTGGATGTGTCGCTGTTGCAGGTTCTTTGAATCTGGAGACAGGCCGGTAGGGCTGGGGCCAAAACAGTTGTTGTCTCCTTCTTCTCTGCGGGGTTTACAGGTCAGCAGTCCTTCTTCTTGTTAGGTCGTCAGGAATCTGATTTCCTGGGTTCAGGGTCGCCCCTAAATACTAGATTTAGGGGTGTGTTTAGGGCTGAAGGGCAGTAGTCAATGGCTACTGTCCCTGAGAGTGGGTACACCCTCATTGTGCCTCCTCACTGGGGAGGGGGCACATTCCTAATCCCATTGGGCTAAATCCTCCATGCCAAGATGGAGGATTTTCTAAGGAAGGGGGTCACTTCAGCTCTGGACACCGTAATGGCTGTCCTGGCTGGAGGGTGACTCCTCCTTGTTTTTCTCATTATCTCCTCTGGACTTGCCGCCAAAAGTGGGGGCTGTGTCTGGGGGGGGGCATCTCTACTAGCTGGAGTGCCCTGGGGCACTGTAACACCAGGCTTGAGCCTTTGAGGCTCACCGCCAGGTGTTACAGTTCCTGCAGGGGGAGGTGTGAGGCAACTCCACCCAGGACAGGCTTTGTTCCTGGTCACAGAGTGCACAAGGGCACTCACCCCATGTGGCCAGAAACAAGTCTGGAAGCGGCAGGCTGGCAGAGACCGGTCAGCCTAGCACTAGCAGTTGGGCTGGCATGCAGGGAGCATCTCTAAGATGCCCTCTGTGTGCATTTCTAAAAAAAAAAAACACTGGCATCAGTGAGGATTTATTGTGCTGAGAAGTTTGATACCAAACTTCCCAGTATTCAGTGTAGCCATTATGGAACTGTGGAATTTGTGTTTGACAAACTCCCAGACCATATACTCTTTCTGGCTACCCTGCACTTACAATGTCTAAGGACTGGCATAAAGACACTGTAGGGGCATAGTGTTCATGCAGCTACGCCTTCACCTGTGGTATAGTGCACCCTGCCTTAGGGCTGTAAGGCCTGCTAGAGGGGTGACTTACCGATGCAACAGGCAGTGGGTTGTGGGCATGGCACTCTGAGGGGAGTGTCATGTCGACTTAGTCTTTTTCTCCCCACCAGCACACCTGTTAGGCAGTGTGCATGTGCTGAGTGAGGGGTCCCTAGTGTGGCATAATAGAGACCTTCCTTGGCCACAGGGCCCTTGGTACAAGGGACTTATCTGTGTGCCAGGGCTGTGCCAATTGAGGAGACAAAAGTACAGTTTTAGGGAAAGAACACTGGTGCTGGGGCCTGGTTAGCAGGGTCCCAGCACACTTTCAATCAAAGCTGCCATCAACAAAAGGCAAAAAGTCAGGGGTTAACCATGCCAACAGTGGCATTTTCCTACAATAATCTTGGAATATGTTGCCAACCTGTGTATGCCCTCACAGAACCAACTTATCATGATCATAACTGTACGTCAGTCACTTTCCCACAGTCCAGTCCCAGATAGTACAACTTTATACATGCGTGCCATCCTTAGGTACATACACTACCATTCTGACATACCTACACATCTTGTACACAAATGTCCTAGCTACATTCCCTATCTAATTTACACTAGACATCGACCTTTGTCCATCACACTCATCCTTTTCATACAGAGTGTAATTACACAAGAACTACACTCAGTTACTCACCCCCTTGTGGCTGCTGTGTTGCCCCCAAGCGCCCATCCAACTACGGGTACGCCACCACCAGTATGTGGGCCATTAGGGGGGGGTCAGGGTCTGATGGGCACCCCTTCCTCATTTAGAGGCCGTCCCCAGCTGGGCCTCCGCGATCTTCCGGGCTCACCATCTCAGGTCCTCCCACCCCTTCCTGCAGGAGGTGCTCTGCCGGCTATGGACCCCCGGGTTCTGCACTTCCTTGGCAATGGCTTTCCACATGGCTTTTTTCTGATGGGCGCTGATCGTGATGGGAGACACAGTAAGAAGGGCACAGTCATGTAGACACATCATGCAGAAATGTGATAGTACCACAAACAGTAGACGCACACTTCCATCCACAACAGGACACGTATACTTCCCATTCCAGCATGTGTGTCCGATGCTTCAACCCCCACAGGGTACGCAGCCTTCACATACTATCATCCACACACAACCATGTCCCTACAAATACACCAATATGCAACCCACCTGCTGTTCTGGAGCTCCATACAGCCTTGTGTACAAGGGTAGAACCTCATCCACAAGTTTCTGTAATTCTTCCTTTGTGAAGACGGGGGCCCTCTCCCCTGTTACAGGTGCCATTGTGGCTTCCAGGAGCAGCACACTGCAGCACACGCAGTGGAGGTCTGGTTGGCTGGATAGTCAGGAGTCAAGTGAGAAAGGCTGCAGAAAATGGCAATCGGAGCCGTCTGCACCGTCACCGCCGGCGGTCGTCATCATTGGCCCCTGTTTCCCATAGACAACAATGTTAACCAATGAGGAGTTGCACTGCGGTTTCGTCCACCTACTGCCATGATGACATACGCCAGCGGAATGAGCTCACCATAATATTTCTCTGCATGCAGGACAGGCAGGAGCCATTTTACTCATCTATTGTCCATTTTACCATCACACATGTCCGTCACATCTCGTACAGGCAATGTACATGCCAAGCAGAAATGGGGGTGAACAATGTCAGTCACATCTAGTCAGTTGTACCTTCAGAGTAATGAGGAATATGTTGCTGACTCATGAACAGCCTGTAATAGTGTAGTAGGTGATAGGGTAACTGTACATTAATAATGCCTGACACCAGACTCAAGATGACATCAGTGGGTTGTCACATAGCTGGAACAGTCTCTCATCAAATGTCCAGGTCTGAGTCAGGAACATGTTTACATGTGCTCTCACATGTATTGTTTCCTAAATCTAGATACCAATCACTTTGGAGGCAGAGACATGCATCTATGTACCGCACCCTGGTTGACCTGGCCACCATAGAAGAAATCACATCATACTCACCTATTGTCTCAACCGTGCAACTATCATGGAACCGTGTTGCCAGTTGGAGTCAGATCTGCTCCCAGCCATACGTCAATCTACAGCCATTCCTCACTCTGTACAGGTGCTATCTGTACTCCACTTTTTGGCCACAGGCTCTTTCCAAGGGACTGTGGGATTGGCAGCAGGTATGTCTTAAACTATGGTCAGTTATGTGTTGTGGAAAGTCCTGTCTGCCCTGCTGAAACATGTTGACAGCTACATAAAATGTCCCCATCCTGATGATTTCCTCCATGTGAAGGCTGACTTCTATGCAATGGGGCATATCCCTCATGTGATAGGGGCCATAGATGGTACCCACATTGTATTTGTACCACCCAGGGACAACGAGCAAGTGTATAGGAATAGGAGGAGCTATCATTCTATTAATGAGCAGATGGTATTCAGCAGACCTATATATCTCACAGGTGACAGCTAAGTTTCCTGGCTCTGTACATGATTCCCACAGACTCAGGAACAGCAGTGTCCCACAAATGATGACGCACATACAGAGGGAGAGAGGCTACCTAGTTGGTGAGTATGATGACTGTGTGTACATTCACTGTGACCACAGCAAGCCTTCACTTACCACTCTGAACATAGCAGGTCTGTAATAGATGTTCCCACCCTCCACAGGTGATTCAGGGTATCCTAATCTGTACTGGGTACTGACACCCATGGGAAATCCAAGGACTGGGGTGGAGAATCGATACAATGAGGCTCATGGGAGGATGAGAAGGGTAATTGAGTGGCCATTCGATCTTCTGAAGGTGAGATTCCGGTGTTTGCACATGTCAATCAATCAATCAATCAGCGAATTTGTAAAGCGCACTACTCACTCATGAGGGTCTCAAGGCGCTGGGGGGGCTGCTACTGCTTGAACAGTCATGTCTTGAGATTTCTTCTGAAGGTAAGGAGGTCCTTGGTCTGATGCAAGTGGGTGGGAAGAGTGTTTCACGTCTTGGCAGCAAGATGTAAGAACGATCTGCAGCCGGTTGTTATTCTGAGGATGCGTGGGATGGTGGCGAGGGCAAGTTCGGCGGAGCGAAGCTGTCGGGGGGTTAGACATGTCTGGAGGTTTCCTGCTCTACTCACCACAGAAGGTGTGCCAGATTGTTGTGGCATGCTGCACAATTTGGCACTAAAGAGGCATGTGCCATTGCTGGAGTTGGGGGATGTAGAGGATGTACCGGTAGCAGTTGAGGGAGCAATAGACAGTGACGAAGATGGGGACGAGTATGATGTTGTCACAAAAAATCTGCTCATCCAACAATACTTCCAGTGACATTCTGTTAGGTTTATGTCTTACTATACCACTTATCATGCTGAACTACAGTATGGGTGTTAATTGTCAACTATCTGTGATTTAAGCAGTATTATGTCTGAGTTAGGTACAGCAGTACACTGTACCTGTTAGGTAGATAGTAATGGGTAGAAGTACTACTGCCATTGCTATTGTCAGTCTGTGTGAATTGATATCACTGACTATCCTAATCCCTTATGTGCTATATGTTATATGAATAAGTTGGCAGTGACAGTGGAATGTACCTTCTTCACAGCTGTCCTCATATATCACCTCATGGTACAGTTTACCCACATATTTATTCACTGTTTTGTCATACTATCAGTGGAGGTTAGCACATGTAAAATTGTGATAGACACCATTACACTTATGTATCATGTCTCCAAGACAGAAATTCTGTGATGTGCTCAGTATTGTTCCCCAAAAATCCTCTTTGTATAGTTGTTCATAGATATGTTAGTTGATGAGTACTATTGCAGGTGCATGTGGTATTGCTTTGATATTGTGATTTATCATAATAGTCTGTTTGTTGCCACCTTTACACAGCATCGTTGGATGCTGAATTCCCTTCCCTCTTTGCTGTGGATCCTGAGATGTGTTGACATTCACACTGTGCATCTGGCAAAGAGCTAAATGGACAAAGGCTTCACAGATTACATTTTTCACACAACACTTGAACACAACACAACATAATTGTTTGTTCATTGTCATTTATTAAACACACAACACCAATTGTTTGTTAATGTATGTTTATTGTGATTACAATAGGATGGATTGGTGCTAATGAGTGGGGCAATATTGTCCATACTCATCAGGTTGTGAGTCCAAGCATTCGGTAGCACACCTCCAGTTTCCAGGAGTGATAGGTAATGGGGATATGGCAGTAGTCAGACTCCAGGGTGTCTCTGTGTCACACAAGGGAGACAGTTCCGGAGGGGCTGATTTTCTGGCAGTGGGGTTGGTGTTGGCTCCAGTCCCTACAGTATGTCTGGGTCTGCACCCACAATTGTGTGGGGGTTCCTCATCTAGAGGGGGAAGGTCACCTGTGGCTTGTGAGTCCTCAGGCAGGGCCACCATCCCAGTAGCTGCAGCAGATGTAGAGGGCTGCTCAGGACTGTGGCTACTGGTAGGGGTCCGTGGTGGGTGGAGGCCTCAGGCAGGATGGATATTAATTTTGGCATGAAGTCTTTGATGGAGGCCATGGTGGCATTGTATTCCTACCACTACTGCATGGCCTCCTGGTGGTACTGGGTTTGCAGCCTTTGGTGTTCCCCCAACATGGTGACTATCTGGCCCATCTTTTCCTGGGATTGGTGGAATGCTGCCAGGAGTTGTGCAACGGCCTCCTGGACAAGTGGCTCCCTGGGTTAGCCCACCCTTTGCACCACAGATGCCCTCCCACTGGCCCTAACCCCCGTGCCTGTGTCCCACGCACAGTGTGCCCACTTCCACTCACACCAGGACCTTCATTGTCTTGAGTGGTGGGTGCTGACTCAGGCCCCTCTACAGGTGGGCACACCATTGATTGACATGGCCTGGGGACACTGGTTTGGGGGTGTTGGGCGACTGCTGTTGTGGCTGCTACACTAGTGGGGGGGGGGCATCGTCGCCTGGGTGAGGCTGGTGGAGGGAGACTGGCCAGAGGTGCCGGATGGGCTATGGAGGTCATCCCGTCCCAGACATCCTGTGTTGCTGTCATCTCTGGGGCCTTCATCTGGTGGAGGACAGGTTGTTCGGGGCACCTGCTGACGGGTGAAATTATCAGTGGTACCTGTGGATGAGAGGGATTGTTATCGACATCTACCTCATCTGTTTGACATAGGCTGTTAGGTGAGTGCTATTTGGCATGCTGCAGTCTGCAGTGCTACCTAGGTGAGGGGCGGTTGTGCATTGTGAGGTTGATAGTGTGTGATGCCTTGTGGGATTCGTAGTGTTTCATGCTGAACAGGCAGTTGGTGAATATGTGAGTGCAGACGTTTGGGTTGGGGTTGGGTGGGCATGCAGGGGATGGGGACGCATGTGATACAGGTATACTGACTACAAGTTGACTACAAGTTGATTGTAGGTGACTTAACAGTCTCCAGTCCTCCGGGGATTCCACTGGGACCCTCACGATGCAGGATTGCCAAGACCTTCTCCTTCCATGATGTCAGCTCGAGGGGAGGAGATGGGTGCCCACTGCCAGTCTTCATGATTGCATTTTGGTGTCTGGGCACCATGGCTCTGACCTTCTCCCTCAGGTCGTTCCACCTCTTCTGTATGTCATCCCTTGTGCGCGGATGCCTTCCTACTGAGTTCACCTTGTCGATGATCTGCTGCCACATATCCATCTTCCTGGCAACAGATGTCTGCTGATTATTTGCACTGAATAGCTGTTGGTGAGATGAGTGTTTGTGTGTATATGTGCAAGGTGCAGTGTGATACGTGAGGGCAGTGCAGATGGCTGTGTTGTGTGTGTGCAGTGCGTACAACTGAGTGGCCATCAAATGTCTCCTAATTGTTTGTTGTAGAAAAGCATTGTGGGTTGTGTGGGTGTGTGTTTTATGGTGGTGTCTGGGGGTGTTTGTATGTGTATCAGGTGTGGGGCATTCGAATTGGCAAATGTGGTGTGGTGTTTTTGTGGAGGTTCCTTTTCAACGGCGGTGGTCTGCACTGCCATTGGCTCACCGCCGCGCTTCTACTGCTGTGCTGATTTGTGGGTCGTAGTGGGTGGTCTGTTTTTAGCGTGGCAGTGTGGCTGGTGCTACCGCCCCTCTCTCCCACCATTTTTCAGCCTGGTGGTGTGGGATTTGTGGATGATTTTGTTTTTGTGAGTCGTATTAGAGCGGGCGGATTACCGCCGCCACCACAGTTTAGTGGCGGCCACTGCACAGCAGTATTTGGGAAATACCGCCAAAGTTGTGATGAGGGCCAAAGTATGGAGCAGAAACTTGTTAGCAGCTCATGCTGTAAAACCTTGTGAATCAGACAGCACAACACTTCCAAGTCACTTTACCAGGAAAGGATTTACAATTGCTGCTCTTGATAATTTTGATTTTGAACATTCAGCACACATGATACTGCCATAGTGCTTTTTCAAGTCTGTACCAATGAAGTAGCTGCTAGAAAACAAGCTGTGTCAAATGTAGGCATAAACAAATGAAGCTGCAAGCTTATAACACAACTGCCTTGCCAACCAGGGGCGTCTCCCCCCCTCGTTAGCAGCAGTAGCTGCAAACCTTTAAAAATAAAACAATAATTCAATAAACGAGATATTGATGTTTATAATCGTTTTATTTTTAAAGGGGTGGGGCCATGGAGGGATGACAGCCATGGAGGGGAGTGCACAGAGCACTCTCCTCAGTGCACATGTGAGTTTGGGCGGCTATCTCGGGCCGGCCAAACAAACATGCGCACTCGGCTCTCTCCAACCCGGCGCTGTGTTACCGGGTTGGAGAGAGCAGACCCAGACTCCCACTGTGCCTTGGGGTGCCCAGCCATGCGCTCTAGCCAATCATAACGCTGCTCTGAGCAGCGTTATGATTGGCACCAGAGCAGGCTGGGAGCCTGTACCTGCAGTGCGGCAGAGAGCGGCGGTGCACTTAAGGTGTGTTTTTTTTTAAATATTTTTTTGGGGTTTTGTTCCCCCCACCACACCACTTTGCCCAGTCACCAGCCACGACTGTTGTCAATGTGTGCAAAATCACTACAAGCCATCAACACATCCCAGTCTACCAGAACATTTTAAAGTGGCTGAGAACATGGATTTTCTTCTACCTTATGCTGCGGTCAGCATATCTGATTTTACTGCATTTATCATATTGCTTATTTGGTGAGGACTGAAGGATGAAGAAAAGCCAGTTCCTCCGTGGACTTGAATTCATGATCTGAACTCCTAGAATACCGTCCCACTGAAGAAGGTTGGATTTTTACCAGTAATACCATCTCCAGTCACAAACTATGCTACACAGCTCTAAAACTTTTCCAAAATGTCTGTGCTCAGTTTGAAGACCAGCCTACCATGCAATCTTTCTGCGATTAAGCTGTTTTCCATATTGTAGCTGACACTTTTATAACAATCCAGTAGAATTTGATGATCTTTATCCAATGATGGGTATTTAACAAATGACAAAAGTTGTGTTGAGGTGTGCAGGAAGTTATCTCAGTGGCTGTGGCATAGACAATGCACTTATTGAGGTTGAAATCTTTGGAAGCAAAACTGTCCAATCAGTATTGAGCAAGACTCATTATGTTTGTTCGTTACAAGGTATGCTCATCATATCTGAGGCTATAGAAACATTGTGTTAAAATGCTTTCTGGAACTGGAATGACAAATTAGGTTTTGCATATTTTTTTCTCAGAAGTGAACAAGGCACAGGGTACACTTCATTCAAAGACATAATGCAAAGCCAGGCAGTGTTCAATACACTCAGATCAAAATCAGAAAACCTGAAAACCAAGTTTGTAGAGTTTGTCAAAGGATATGAAGAAAAATAAAAACTTTGCAAGCACTGGGGAAATGTTTTACACAATATAGCTCTAATGAAAAACTTGGTACATGCTGATTGGGAAGGTGATTGAGAGCTGCATGTTAGACTGTAGAGGCACTGATTACTATGTTACAATTGCATAAACTGCCTGAGATTTGGGTCGTGGTACTTGGAAAGAGTGAAGAAGGTAAAGGTGGAAAAACCATACATCTACAGAAAATTCATCCAAAGACATGTGGTGGTGAGAGACAGAAAGTGAAGGTTCAATGCTGTGGCTCCAGATATGAAACTCGAATAGATGATCCAGAGATCACAGAAAAGCTCCAATGGAATTGTTGGTCAGACACGTAAAAGTGAATATGTTGCTCAGTGGCAGCTAGTTTACCATGAAGTCCTTTCTTCTTGCAATTTTTTCAAAGAGATGACAAATTCAAAATAATACACCATCGAGAAATTGTTCCTCACCACAAACTTGTGGGAAGGTGAGGGGAATGTTTTCATAAACATGTTGATAGCCTTCTTCATTTCATGCAGCAGCAAGGAAACCCCTTTGAAATGACTGAGCCTGTGTGACTACACAACTTCCTGACCAAACAATATGTAGATTATGATATAAAGACATATCTACTAGGTGTCCTGGAACATGGAACAAACTTATACGTAGAACTGAAGCAGGAGAGATTTGTATTGAAAAAAAAGAATCTGTTTGACATAATCACTAAAGCTAAACGCCCACACTTTAATTGCCATAGTAGGGGTTTCGTCCAACCAGCCACTACAAAACAAGTTACAAAAAACAACTTTCACAAGCACACAGAAAGATGGATGTAGCAAAAGAAAGGGATCAATTTATCAAGGACATTCTGTTGCATTATCTTCTTCCAACAAACACGTTATTTGACGGAGATGCTGCAACCAAACCAGTGAAGCACAAACTCATACAAGAGCTCAAAAAAACTTTCCCCTGAAGAATTTCAATTAAAAAAAGTGTCCTCATTGAAAACTACTGTTGTGGATTATACGTCACAATTGCGAATGGTCAAAATGTCATCCATGCAAAACTTCAGAGATGTTGCTCAGACTGTTCTACAGATATCAAAGTCATAGCATATTGTCTTTGACAGTTATCTTGAACTATCTGTAAAAAAATGTGAGAGAATCAGATGAATATCTATAAGTGGAACATATATTGTTCAAGAACTTAGCAAATCGGAGGAAGCTAAACTTCGCATTGTGTCTCATGTTGAGTGGGCTGTTTGAAATGGTTCCAATCAGGTCATTGTACTGTCAAATGACACAGACATTATTGTGCTACTTAGATTTGTTGCAATGTTCAGAATCAAGGATTTTCAAGAGTTATGGATACGTTATGGAAAAGGCAAGAAAAGACAGTTAATCCTGCTTCATATTCTGTACAAGAAACTTGACCCAGAGATGCACAGTGTTCTAATCAAGGCACATATTTTTACAAGTGATAAAACTATGAGCAAAATTGGAACAAAGGTTGGAGCTTAGAGCTGAACCAGTGAAGTTTCTCAAAGGATTTGCTGAGACAGAATAAGAATGTGGCTTTAAAGACATGGAAAAATACCATGTGCGTGTGTGGAAAATGAGGTCTGACACACATTTGACGATCTTCGGTACAGTGAGTTCAAGAGATCAGTCCCGCTAAGTGACTTTCAGCCGAGGTCATATTCTGTGTGTGGACACATTAAAAGAGCAGAAGATGTGTAAATGTTTTGGATCATGCATATGTAGAGAAAGATCTGTGTGAATTTGGTTGGGAAGATATTGAAAATGTTTAAAGCCTCTACCCACAGAACTTAAACGTACATTTACTTGCAAAACTTGTGCTTCAAAAAGATGTCCCTGTCGATATGCTCTTCTCAAATGTTCAACATTCTGTAAATGTAAATGTGCTATTGCCAAAAACAAATAAATAAAGTGAACTATGTAAATGTGTCTAAAACAGGAGTGATAAACATTATTTTTTCCTACTCATATCATAAACATTGTATGGTGTATACATGAAAGGATTAAAAATCATTATTATTTGTTTCATTTGTATATATGTCTATTTTCCCTCTATTATAGCCGCCATTTTGGAAAATGGTGGAAGGGTTGCTCTGAGGAGTTATTTACTGTCTCTATAAGAGTACTCGACCTCCAAAACCTATGTTTTGAGACCAAAATTAAGCATAATTGGACTTATGGTTCCTGAAATATTACATCATCACTGCAACACATCCGCCAATTTTTAAAATTTCGCCTGGAACAATTTGGCCCAGATCAGCAAAGTCTACCCAAGCTAAATTACTTCTCTAATGGTCCAAAAACACAAATCAAAAATGAAAATCTCTGGACAACAATTTTTTTAGGGAGGTATACCAGGGGGCCGGGATTATTGTTAGTTTGAAATGCTGCTACCATTAGTGACTGAGAGTGCAGCTGGCTCTGCACTTCCAGACCATTATCTCTACAGAGACAGATGCAGCAGTAACTGGTGCCCGGGCATGAAACCACTAATGCAATTGTTATTACTTCCCGTCAGTGAAACCACAACAGCAGCCTGTAAGTGCAGCTATCACTAGTGACATATTGTGCAGCCATCACTAGAGTCTGCCAATTCTTTATTAGTGCCTAGCGGGGTCAGAATGGGACAGAAAATAGACCCGGACACCAAAATAAAAGCTGGCCCGTTAGTAAATTAGTTAGGTAAAAAAGTTGCCCACTTTTGCAAAGTGGGTCAGTTTTAAACCTCATGAAGACACGCTGTATAAATGTTTTGTGATGTATGAAAGACTGCATGGGCTTGAGTTTGCTGCAGGCAATGTTTGTTATAATATCAGGCAAATCAACAGTAAATAAAACAGTCCAGCAGATCATAAAACAGGCCTGCAAATAGCCAAACATCCGGCCCATATAATGACCTGTCACACCATCCCATTGGGCACTGTCCGATTGCCCTATAGGCCAGACCGACCCTTGTGCCTAGAAGTGCCATGATAGCTATTGCATCCAAGATATAAGCTACTTTGGCTGTAGGTATTTTTGCTTCGGCAAACAGAAGCTGTTTGTACCAAGATTCCAGACATTGTGGTTTGAATCAAGAGTGACCACCTGACTCCAGGTCATTATGGCACTGTTTCCATGCCTGACATTTTCACTTTCAAATCATTGATTTCATGTGTGCCACTCTATTTAGCTCAATGGAAACCTACAAAGATGGGCATCCCCAAGGGTTTACATTGTTTACAGGCTTTAATGGATTTTAATGAAGAACACAAAGCTGCTTGATACCACTATCCCACAAATAGAAAAAACGAGTGACAATACCTTTCATTTGAGGAACTCAGTATTGGTCATTGAGTAGGGTGACCAGACTTTCTAGATTTGCCCAGACAGTCCCAGTTTTTTAAGGAGTGTCCCGGTGTCCCAACACTTTCTTCTAAAACCAAAAAATGGCCCAGTTTTTAAGGGAGGGTCTGGTGAACCTGCACATTATTCACGGTATTGTGCAGGCTCACATTTCAGCCGGCCCTCTCAGAAACCGGGGACAGAAGTTCACTGGTTGAAACTCTCCTGTTGTGCTTCCTTGCCTCATTAGAGCAGCACAGCAGGATTTAATGAGGTGTAAATCAGAGCCAGCGTACGTCAAGGCCGGGCCAACCAGCCTGACCCAGGAGCTCTACATTGAAAGAGGAGGGAATGTAAAATAAAATAAATCTATCTATCTATCTATCTATCTATCTATCTATCTATCTATCTATCTATCTATCTATCTATCTAACTATATATATATATATATATATATACTTTTTGCACATTTTACATTCCCATTTACATATTTAAGTGATGCCTTGTGACCTAATAGGACATTAGGTCCTATTTCTATGTCTGTGCCCGTCCCGGTTTTTCTTGTGGAAAATCTGGTCACCCTATCATTGAGCCATCAGTGGGTTGGCCCACTACCTGCAATAGAAAATCTGAATCTACTAACCAGTGTGGATCTTGGATCTAATGTAGGCTGATTTGTCTCTTGCCTAAACCAACCCTGTCTATCTGTCCTTTCAGAGGTCGGGAAATGCCAGCGGGTCGGCAGTTTACACTCTAGAGCACTCCGCCAATGGTAACGAGGAAACTCACAGACCATCCTTCTGGAAATCCACAAAAACCTAGTTGCTCGCATACGCTGGTTGGTTTGAGCCCTCCCATTCAATCACAATAATGCAGGTTGCACTGAATGATTCTCTCACATTCATTTCTCAACAAGGGTGACCTCACATCTGATGGTTTATGTCTACATTACACAAAAATCTTCTGACTGCTGTTCTCTGGTTCTTTTCCAAGGCTCTTGAATTCCCTGCACCTGACTATCAGTAACGACCCCGATCTTTCATTATGAGTAGCTCAATTCACTCATATTTAAGCTGCCTTTTCCTCACATGATTTCAGGCAGAAATTATTTTTAATGCTCCCTCAGTGTGATTATGTTTTTTTCATTTTTTTCCCTCGTCTCTTGCATTTTTATTTTTTACTATGATTAATTATTTCTTTTTGGCATTTATGTTTTATAAATTTTTATATAACTGTTGTTTTTATTTGATTGTGTAGCACCCTGTCGTTATGGGCTGCTTTACAAGGTTTCACAGTAAATAAAATAAACGTATTTTTAAAGTTACCCTTTTCATGTGAACTGAGGTTTAAGTGAATAAGTGGCCATGTTGTGAGAATTAGTTCACTAATGGTGTACATGCGTTCAGGTTAAGTAGACGTGCTCCCCCCAAAAAAAAATACAACAGCAAAAGCCTTGTAACTGCATTTAAGCTAACACAACATCATATTGCACTATGAATCATATTTAAAAAAAACTAACATGGTACCCCAACACCTGAAATAAGACCTCCCATCAAATATATGGCACCGCATATTGTGGTTTGAAGGCCAGTCACCTCCTTTGGCCTCCTAAAAGCGAAGCAGCCAGTACAGCAGTGTTTACTTTCCTCATCTCCTCTGTCAGCTTTCCTTTCTGTCTCACCTCTGCAGTGTGCTTCAGTGGAGGCCGAGGGGATGGGATGCAACCTGTTTTTGCCGTAGAGAGGCCAAGAGGATCTGGGGCTCTGCTACCCCTGTCACCATCTCCTCTGTCATGTTATGCGGTTTTGGTGTTGGGCTGATAAGTCAGTAGACTCTGTAGATTGCTTGACAGGAATTATTGACATCGTATATATTGTCAATGGACTTTGAGTCAAATCTACATGGCGCTTTTCCATTGGCTACACCCCCCCCCCCCCCCCACCACACTCCTCCTATCATCTTCCACTTCATCTTTTCTATATAAATATTGGAAATGTGTGGCGTTGGGGAGAAGCTCTTGCTTCCTGGTACCTCTATTCTGGGATTAATTCTGGGACCCTTGGAGGTCTGTCGTCTTCATGCCACCATACACTGCCTCCCTGAATGTGTCGTAACATTTTGCCTTCATTGTCTGAGGGTTCTTTATACCGCATTGCTGTTACTTGACTGGCTAAGGATTTGCTGATGATTGATTTCATCTGATGGAGTGGTGGCGTCTTATAGCAGGAGTTTGGAGGTGGTTTGCCTTGACCTTTTGCCACAATCTCTTTTCACCCACTTTTTTTTTAGGGGATTTATCATACGGTGAGCTTATTGTTGCATACATTCCATTTCTATTACTGTTATTTATTAGTATGCTTTCCTTCGTATCACCTTGGTTATGTTTCTGGTTTCATTCCCTTGATTTTTTTCACAATGCTTTCTAAGCTGTACACATTTATTCATTGTAATAGTTTTCACATTTATTGTAGAGTGATTAAGTGTAAAAAGCATAGAAACTGACAAAACTCATTAGGAAATTATTCACACATTAGCACACAACACACTACAACACATTTTGGCCCCAAATCTACCAAAAAAACCATAACCATTTTCAGCTAATATGACATCAAACTACAATTCATCATAGCACGCACAACCCCCGGGTTAAGGCGCTTCTTAAGTGGTTTGTCATGAATTGGCAAAATGATACATTAGACACAGACCACTCACCACCACTATCAATGGGCAACACATTACACAACAATATACAACCCCATTCCCATACATCACACCCAACACAGTATCATATTGTTGTCTTACAAACACTTTACTAATCATACCATATCACACACATCGAAGCCACCACATCCCATGATACCATACCACAACGTGCCCAGTATACCTCACTACATACACCCAAATTGGCAGCATAACATTGAATCTCACTACACCCCATCAGCATATAACATGTAAACTAAAGGTATGACACAGCCCAGCATCACCCTGCATATAACGCCCTAAAGAGCTCCACATACAAACATCCCGCCAAACACCATACCACTCTATTTACACACCTCACTCACTGCAAATTGCACTATTATACCATTTCACAAATATTACATCTCAATACAATTTACAGCAGACCATAAAGTCTCAATCCATATAACACCACCCACATGCACAGCATGTCATACGTCACCCCACCATGTCTCCACTAACCCATGGTCAAAAAAATCTTTCAGCAGTTCTTCATATAACACTCCAACACACATCCCAGTACCATGCAACACATACCTTATCACACTCAAAATCTCATACTATATAAATCATTACATTGTTCCCATACTACGTTTAATAACCAGTGCCAGATTGCGGTAACATGACACATCAGGCTTCATCACTATGCAGCACAGTGATTCTTAATAATATTAATACTGAGGAGCGCATCACATCACACCGCATCACCACCCATTTCTATTCACTCAACCATAACATATCACAACTTATGACAATCATAGGGACCAACACAACATCAACACTGCACCAGAGTGACCTGCTTACACTCATATCCTAAAGCACTTATTCAACCAACAGATAACCTTGTAGAAACCACACCAAGGTTTGAAGCCATAGATTAAGCACTGCTTGAACCACAATGAAAGAATCCGGAAATATAAAATACCTACAAAGACATTAGCAAGTGACAATCCCCTTGCCACTTCTGGGGCACCAGAAAAACACACAGTTTCCATATTCGAACCACCCACATGGACTTATGGACTGTCACTTACAAACAACTAATAGAAATATGAGGAAGAAGAAAATTTCTTATAAGAGAGGCCTGTACCCTTAATGGCCATAAATAGACCACTGGAAGCCACTGGCTCCTGCCACAACGAACACATACACCCCCGAACAGTAGACAACATCACCGGAATACTAGCTAGGCACATTAGGAGGACACACACTGACATATAGTTCAGACCCATTGACTGAGCCATTGACACAATATGCCTCCTTCATCTTTGCACATCAGCACGTGTAGATGGTAGGTCACAGCAGCAAGCCGCCCTTGGAGATCTTCTATGATAATTACGTATATCCAAGCTAGTGGTTAGGGGGATAGGAGATCTGTGGGAAATGAGCGTGAGAAAACACGACTGTAAGAGAAACCTTCAGAAAGGTACAGAATGTGCACTAGACCAACAGAGACCTAAGCTCTCTGGACCAGACACCACAATTAACTAAGACTTAAGAACATACAAATAGAGCTTGGAACTAAAGGCAACATGACCTTATCTCTCATGGGAGCGCCCTCCGTTATCAGCCAACCCATCACCTCGAGCTTTACTCCAAATATGTAAAGGAACTTAACATTACCAACAACCCAAGGTGGGAATTGTAACCAAGATAACTTCCATTGCATGGGACATATGGCCTGATTTGTTGTTTGGTAGAAGGAAGGTACCTACGGCCAACTGTAATTCACAGGAACCGTCGTCACTGTGATTCCTGCCAATAAATGAAAAGTTTGATAGACGAAATCATCAGCCATGATGATGCAGCCTTCAAACATTTCTAAAGTTCTCACCATATAGGAGTTTGTTTTTGAAAAACAAAAAAACCTAATGCTTCCACCACACTTTGGGAGTTTTCTTCCAGGGTGTGGGCGGTCAGTATTGTTTTTGTTCTGTCCCTTCCACCCTAAATAGGGCAGACAGTGAAGGACCCTGCTCTGTTACGTCGTCAGAGGAAGTATTCTGTTAACTGAGCCAACAGGGGCTTGTTGATTGAATATTTATTAACAGTCTGCCCGACTGTCGATTTGTGCTTGTTGTTTCCCGTGCCGGGTACCGGCACTTATTTTTCTGCCTCAAGCATTTACTGCGAGCAAAAGACATATAGGAAAGACGGAGAAAGAGAAAAACGAAAAAGCGTCACAGTGGGAGAAAGCTGGGAGAGTGAGCTGATGGAGCAGGGAGTGGCTGTAAATGGATTAAAGAGGTCCTAGATGGCTTCGGGATTACGCTGCCTCAGTATTCCGTGTTCACACATTTAATTGCAGCAGCCGCGTGATTAAGAGGACGATTTTGGGCACCAGCACGTTTTTATTTATAAATTAAGCACTGCTCCCAATAGATTTGCATGGAGTACACTTCCTGCCAAACCCTAATCAGTCCTATAGCCTTACTGTGGAGGGATGTTTTTATAAGAACATTACCGATAACGACGAGTGTCGGCCATATGGATGTCTTTCTCTCTTGAATTAATCGCCATAACCCTAAAACCAGGAGAGAGTTTCGTAGGATCTATTACCTCCCGTCCCTCCCTCGCCTTCCTTTTAACCAATGAGGCCTCCTGCCTCCCCTCTAGACCCTCCCTTCCCCTTTCAAAAACCCCCCCCACCCTTATCCCCTCCTGTTCTTTTGTCTAGCCCACGCTAGACGGTTTTCTTTCCCTTTCTTACCTGCACGGCGGGGCCTGGAGGTCGTCGATGGAGGCACTCCTCGGGACGCGGAGCTCCGCGAGGAGTGCTACGGCTGGGGCGCGTCTTGAACGAGCAGCATGGTTGCTCGAGAGGCGTGTCCTGGAGGCCGGCTGACGGGGTCAGCCGGCCCTCTGTGGCTGGGACGTTGATTTCCGGGTTTCAGCGCCGCGGAGCCGCGGGGAACCGAGGGAATTCAATTCTGAGATGCTCTCAGGTAGGACGGGCGTTCGGCCCGTGGTTGTTATGTATTTTATGAAATAGGTGACCTCTTTAGGGATTGGTGGAGCCCTGATTGGGGGGAGGACCAGGTGCCTATATAGAGGGTAGTTTTTTGGGATTCAAGTCACTGATTATTTGTTTACCATGCCTAAAGTTCCAGCAAAGAGACGTAGGATTGTCTCTTCTTCCTCGGAGGAGGAGGGGGGTGAGGCTAGCATTACTACTCCTGAGAACTCACAGGTACCTGGCAGGGGTACTCCCCTCATGTCCAGAGAGGAGGTTCAGGATATGATTGAGGTGGCGGTGACCAGGGCACTACAAGCAGGCGTGGCCAGGACTGGTCAGTCTAAATGTGCGCACTCATCGGTAGCAGCTAGGAAATCCTCATCGGAGAGTGAGGATGAGGCCCCATCGACGTCATCTGGGGGGAAATATGTTTCCAGAGAAGATATGTGGGAAGTGATGGCACATGTTCGGGACAATTTGGGTTTCCCGGTGTTTCAACCTGCAAACTCGGATTCTCATTTATTTCCTCAATATAAGACACCTTCAAAGTTTGCCATGCCTTTTCAGGGACCTGTGAGGGATATGGTGTTTCGTGAGTGGAAGGATGTGGATAAGGCTCAGGTTCCACGATTCCTTCAGAAACTTTACTTACTTGAGGGTGAGGAGGTTTTGCCTCCTTCAGTACGCCTGGACTCTATTTTGGCTACTCTGATTGGCAAAACGGCAGTCAATCCGGAGGATTGTGTGCCTACGGATGCCACTGACCATAAAGTGGATTCGGGTCTTAAGAGGGCTTTTGCTGCGGAGAATCTGGCGCTGAGGGCAGGGATTTATTCTGCTTATGCGTCACAATCATTGGTTCAAGACTTTGATAATCTGGCGGTGGCTGTACAGGAAGGGGCGGAATGTTCGGAGCTCCTGGCTGGTATGGAGCAGCAGGCCAGATTGTTGGCTGATGTGTCTTCGGATGTGGTCCGTACTTCGGCTCTGGCATCTGGGTCTTTGATTGGGGCTCGTAGGTCCCTCTGGTTGCGTTCCTGGAAGGCTGATCCAGGGGAAAAGGCGGCCTTGTTGAGACTGCCGTTTGAAGGTCGTACCTTGTTTGGAGAACAATTGCCATCCATGCTTTCCAAGGCTTTTAAGGAACGGAAGCATGCCTTACCTTATAAAGGGGGTTCTTCTTCGGGTAAAGGGTGGAAGAAACATTCCAGATCTTCTCCTACTAGGGATGCTAAATCCTTTTCATTTAGGAAACGGCGTTTTCAGCCGCGTTTTTCAACTAAGAAGTCTGCTCCTGCGACCCGGGGTGGTTTCAAGAAGGGGTCCTGACAATCACTGTGGGCCTGGCAGAGGGCCGGTTGGGGGAAGACTGAGTCACTTTCTTTCGGCTTGGAAGGACAGTGTAAACGATCATTGGGTACTAGACATTGTGGCCAATGGTTATGTCATAGATTTTGTGGTGGTTCCTCCAGATTCAGGGGTACGTCCCACACCTCTGCCTTCAGAGGGGTCACGGAGAAGAGCATTATTGGACGGAGTGCGGGACTTACTGGTCAAGGGGGCCATTTCCCACGTTCCGCTAGACGAACGGGGTCAGGGCACTTATTCGGTCTTGTTTCTTGTGCAGAAAGTTTCAGGGGGATTTCGGCCGGTGCTCAATCTAAAGGAGGTGAATACCTGGATCAGGACAGTGCATTTCCGCATGCTGTCCATTCAGACTATTTTTCCATTTGTCAGACACGGGGACTTTCTGGTGTCACTGGATCTGCAGGACGCTTACCTACACGTACCGGTGGCAAGATCCTCTCAAAAGTTCCTGAGGTTTGCTGTGGGTCAGGACCATTATCAGTTTTGCGTTCTGCCTTTCGGTCTAAAATCTTCTCCTCGAATTTTCACAAAAGTGCTGGCTCCTCTAGTGGCTTTGCTTCATTCAGAAGGGGTATTTCTGCATCCTTATCTAGACGACATTTTGATTCATGCCCAATCACGAGACCTTTTGCAGAAGCAGGTGGTCCATGTTCTGGGGGTCCTGCAAAACCACGGGTTTTTAATCAATTGGGAGAAGTCAGACTTAGTGCCGTCCCAGGATCTGGTTTTTCTGGGAGCTCGGTTTCAGACTCTTCTTGGGTTGGTGACTGTGTCAGAAAAACGGTTGGGTGTCCTACAGGCTTTGGTAAAGAAGGTATTGTTGCGGTCTGCTCCCCGAGCTCTTCTATGGTTGCGTCTGCAGGGTCATTTGGCGTCGGTGATATTTCTGGTTCCTTGGGCACGTTTCCATCTCCTGTGCTTGATGACATGGTTCTTGAGAAGGTGGACACCAGGGTCCGGTTCTCTGAAGGACAGGGTTCCAGGGTCCGGATTGATTCACAGAGAGTTGCAATGGTGGTTGGATGCAGACCACCTGAGGATAGGGGTTTCTTTATCGCCTCTGAGACCCGTGGTGGTGACGACGGATGCCAGCCTCTCCGGTTGGGGAGCATGGATGGGGTCGGCTCAGATTCAGGGGTTTTGGTCCCCTCGGGAGGCGAGTCGGTCATCGAATTGGCGCGAATTGCGGGCAGTATTCCTGGCTCTGGTCCATTTTCAGGATTCCCTGAGGGGTTCGGCGGTTCTGGTTCGCACAGACAACTTAGTGGCCAAGGCTTATGTCAATCGGCAAGGAGGGACCAGGTCAAGGGCTCTGTTCAATCTAGTCAGGGAGATTTTTGTGTGGGCTCAGGAGTGGGTTCCTTCTCTCAGGTCTACGTACATTCGGGGGGTGGTGAATGTTCGGGCGGATCTGCTGAGCAGAGTGATTCCTTCCTCTCAACTTTTCTCTCTCCGGAAGTCTCTGTTTCAGCATCTGGTTCGGCTTTGGGGTCTTCCAGTGCTGGATGTGTTTGCGTCAGTAGGGAATGCGAAAGTGGATCGCTTCTGCTCCCGGTTTCGATGTCCCCAAGCATGGGAGGTGGACGGGATGTCATGTCCTTGGCCGCAGGGCCTTTTGTATGCGTTCCCTCCTTTTCAACTACTCAGGGCGTTTCTGTTACGTGTGAGGGATCTGGGGTCCAGGGTTGTCCTAATTGCGCCACTTTGGCCGAGGGCGAATTGGTTCCCCTTGTTGAGGCTGATGGCGGAGGGGAGGATGTGGCCTCTGCCTCTTTGTCCGTCTCCCCTGGAGTTTCCCTGCCTCCCATTGGGGTCATTGAGAAGGTTACACTTGACGGCCTGGAAGTTGAACGACGGGGATTGACAGGTCTGGGGGTGCCGGTAGCTTTGAGTTCTACATTGCTGGCTTCGAGGAGACGTTCCACTTTGCTTTCTTATGGTAGACAGTGGAAGGTGTTTTCGTCATGGTGCTTAAGTCGCGAGTTAGATCCTACCTGCGCTTCTATCTTTGAGGTGATGCAGTTCCTGCAGGACGGTGCTCATTTAGGGTTGTCAGTGGCATCTCTTCGGGTGCAGTGGGCGGCTATTCAGGCATTCAGAGGACCATGGCGTAATCTTCAGGATGAAGGGCGCTTGATGCCGAGATTTTTTCAAGGGCTTGTTAATTTATTTCCTCGCCCGGTACGTTCTTTTCCTTCATGGGATCTGTCCTTGGTTTTGGATGTGTTGACGGAGCCCCCTTTTGAACCTTTGGGGGACTGTGATTTGCGCCATCTATCTTTGAAGACATTCTTTTTGGTAGCCATTACTTCGGCTCGTCGGTTGGGGGAATTGGGGGCATTGGCTTGTTCCTTTCCTTTTTGTAAGATTTTTCACGATCGGGTGGTTCTGGTTCCGGTACCTTCCTTTATTCCAAAAGTCAATTCTTCGTTCCATTCCCGGCAGGAGGTCATCCTTCCTTCATTTTGTCCGAATCCCTCCTCAAGGGAGGAGGTCCGTTTGCATTCGTTGGATGTGCGCAGGGTTTTGTTGGAGTATCTGCGGGTGGTGGCTCCTTTTCGTAAAGGGGATTCACTGTTTGTTAATTTTGGTCCGGCTCGCAAAGGTGAAAAACCTTCCACGGCTTCCTTGAGTCGGTGGGTTCGATCTTTAATTCTGTTGGCCTATTCCTTGAAAGAGGTGGTTCCTCCTCAAGGGATTCAGGGGAGATCTACCAGAGGCATGGCGGCTACGGTGGCGGAGCTTCAGGGGACTTCCGTGGTGGAAATTTGCAGGGCCGCCACTTGGGCTTCTCCTTCGACGTTTGTGCGTCATTATAGGCTGTCGGACTTGGGTAGTTTGGAGTCGGTGTTAGGTCACCGGGTCTTATCCTCTATGAGATAATGTTTGGGATGTTCTTGGTGCAGGATATTAAATAAAGGTCTTGCAACTCGATGTCCGTCTCCTGTGTGTTTTCTTGCTATGTCTCATTGGTTAAAAGGAAGGCGAGGGAGGGACGGGAGGTAATGCTTCCATTTTCTTACGATAATGGCATTACTCCTAGTCCTACTCCCTCGCCTTCCTTTTCCGTTCCCTCCCACCCTCCCGGTACGGACTGTCCGAGTTGCAGCTTGGGCTTGGTTTTTGTACAGGAGGGGATAAGGGTGGGGGGGGTTTTTGAAAGGGGAAGGGAGGGTCTAGAGGGGAGGCAGGAGGCCTCATTGGTTAAAAGGAAGGCGAGGGAGTAGGACTAGGAGTAATGCCATTATCGTAAGAAAATGGAAGCATTACTGCAGTGGACTGACGCATACACTCCTTGAGTCAGTTTTTGACCTACTGGAAACAGGTTCGAATCCTGGGGTATCCGTTCAGCCTTTCATCCTTCCATTGTTGTTTAAACGAATACCTTTGAATTTGGGAATAATAAACAACTGACCAAACGATCGTGCGGTAAATGTGCGCTTTAGAAATACTCATGTTACATTATGTATTGGAATTCGGTGAGGCCACTCCATAGAGCTTCCTTCTCAGATGAACATAATGAAACCATGAATACATTTACCTGAGCCTAAAACCACTTAACATCCATTAATTCTAATAGTAGAAACTAACGCACTCCTGAAAAGAAGCTCTTATCGATGGAAGGGCTTAGAAGCATAAATACATCCTTTCTCGAAGACCAACCGGGGTGAGGGATGCTGGTGTTTCCAGAGCAATGTTCTCATCCAATTGCAAACAGACAGACCCCCGGTGCCTTGTAACATACATTACTAAGAAGGCGGTGTTATACGTCAGTGTATTTCTTCTTCAGTGGCAGTGGCGCCTATCTGTAAGGGCGGAGGGGCCGCGCCCCCCCACCTTTTTCCCCTCATAAAGAGTGTCTGTCAGGCTGAACAGAGGTCAGCCCGACAGACACTCTCCATGTTCAGCTCAGGCAGCCAGGAGCAGACATGCGCGATTTGCGCAGACTCCTGGTTGCCTGAGCTGAACTTTACTGGGCTGAGGAGGTCACTGCTCCTATGGGCGTGACCTCCTCGGCTCAGCAAAGGTGCCTCAAAGCCCTCCCCTGAGTGACGAGGAAAGCGTCACCAATTGACACTCTCCCTGGGCGCTTCAGTTTAAGCCCTGAAGTGCCCAGGGCGAGTGTCAATCAGTGACACTTCGTCACAGAGTGGGGTGGGGTCAGCAGTCTCACTGACCCCATCCCACTCTCTGACGAGGCTGGGACTGCTGCCTTCCCTCATTGGCTTACCTAAGGTCAGTCAATGAGGGAAGGCAGCAGTCCCAACCCTCCTGGGACCTGGAGGCTGAAGGTAAGTGTGTGTGTGTGATGTTTTAAATTGAATGTTCGGTGGGCGCGTGCATGTTTCAGTGTTATGAGTGTTGTTAATGGAGGTGCGTGCGTGTGTGAAAGAATGAGTGTGTGCGATCTTTTAAAATGAATGTTTGGTGCATGCGTGCATGTTTGAATGGTATGAGTGTTGTTAATGGATATGCGTGCGTGTGTGCGTGTCTGTATGTGAAAGAATGAGTGTGTGTGTGAGTGTGCGTGTCTGTGTGTGAAAGAATGAGTGTGTGTGTGTGTGTCCCCCTCCTCCGTCCTAAAGCTGCCGGCTGCCACTGTTCAGTGGCATCTGAGTATTTGCATTTTTCTGGACACGCATTTTCCTCCAGAGGCTTCCTGTGCACCTAAGACTCAGCAGTCGATGCTCTGGAAACATCAGCACACACAATAGGAGACTTCGCAGTAGATACAATTGACCCTCAACCATGGATGTACTGGACACTTAGCGGTCAGTGCACTTGCAGGCTCAACTCTCCATGCGCTGAAAACTCAGCAGGTGATGCACTGGAGACTAGCGGGGGTGTACTTCCATAACTCTGTGTAGTGTAATCAAACAGAATTACATAAGACTTCCGTGAGATTATGCAAATTTTTCCGTTTAGCTCTATTTTTCAGTGCAAAAAATTCCCCTTATGTCCCAATGGGTGCGAGGATGCATTTTGTGCTAAATGCGACAGAACACGAATAGCGAGCAGCTGTTTGCACTCTCTAAATGTGCTCTTGGGATATGATTTTCCCCCAACTTACTCCTTTACAACCAGTTGTACCATCCAGATCAAACTGGAGCAATATTAAAGCAATATTAACCATTTTGCTTCCATGAACCCACTGAAAACCATGCAAAGGATACTATGTCAGTCAGCAGTAGATCCCAGGCAGCGGGTGCGGGACAAAGGAGATAAAAAGGCATTGGACATCTTTGCTCTGCCTGTTCTTACTGCTGGGCTTCACCTCCTCTGCAGAAGAGTTGATATCTAAAGTAAGAAAGAACTCTTTTAGTATTTGATGATTGAAATTCCAATTCACTTTTCCTTATATGAAACATAATATTCTTTATACATTTGGGGCTTATTTACAAGCCCCTCTGTGCTGTCGGAATGTCACTTTTATGACGGTTCGGCGGCACACGCTGCAGATCCATATCTACAAGGCCACATAAAGACACCCTGCGTGGCTTTACATATCCTTGTAAATATGGAGTGAAACAACGCAGCGCAAGTCATGCCGTGATAGGGAGGCGTGCCATGGGTGTTACGATGGGTGTCCGCATGTAACATCCATGGCAGTTGACACATTCCCAGATTTACAAGATTTCATAAACCTGGGAATGCGTCAAAAGCCTACGCCTCCCTATGGGAGGCATAACAAGGAGAAATAATGTTATTTCTCCTAATTCTTTCCTCTTTTATACATGTGCTGCATTCTGCAGCAGACATTGAAAGAGGAAAAAGCCTCCATTGATTGTTTTTGTGCAGGGAGGCGTCCCTTCCTGCACAAAAGCAATCATCCCTTCAAATCTGACACCCTTGCTCCATTGTGCAAGGGTTCCTGTGTTGGCGCGTGGCAGCCCATTGTGCTCCAGCACAGGGGTAAAGGAGAGGAATGTGCCGTATCTCATAGATGAAGTGTAGTTCTGCCCTTTCCTATTGACAAAGGGCAGTACAGCGATATTCCTTGCAGTGCTGCCCTGCGCCAAAACCTTGTAAATGAGGCCCTCAGTATTTCCAAATCTCTTTTGATAGTTGAAACTTTGGAATTTCCTAGACCTGAAATAACAAAGGCACCTTTACAATATAGTCGCCCGGAAACCCAGAACACAATACTCATTTCTGTACTCATAGCTTCCGTCAGTGATTTGTAAATCAAGTCTGTGCTTCAAGTAATTCTTAGTGTAACAAGTTCATCATGTGTAACATAATGCACACATATTAGTACTGTACCTTCCCTTCCCATAATAAGTTAAACGAATAAATAATCCAGAATGTATCAACAACTTTAATCAAATATGAATTCCATTTTATGGTTGTCCAAAGCTTCTTGTGGCACTAAATATGTTTGCTAATTTTCATTTCTTTTGTAGGCCCGGAATCCTTGGGGTTTATGGGGGTACACGTTTTCTAGCAGTGCAGCCTTACTTTCAAACTCAGCAGGTGGAAGTGCGATTTCAGGAAAACAATGAATCCAGTATTGTGTCCATGAAGATATCTTTTCCTGAAGGACTCAGACACCTCCAGGGAAAAGATCTGGCCACCTGCTAATTAGATACATTTTCAATGAGAAAAACGGGGTTCTGTCACATTATTAAGCTACACTGACATATTGAGAAAAAAACATACATATACAAGTGCCATTTTCTATTGAATTTAGTTCTAACGCTCCAACTGACTATTTTCTAGTGAGAGGCCTGGTCAATTTAAATGACAGTTGTCTTTGGTGCTGTGCTGCCTGCTAATTTGCATTAAACACCAAATGTACTTCCTGTTGTGTTTGTTGCATTTTTAACAGAAGTGTGACTCTGGTAAATAATGTATAATAGCATTATTCCAAATCCAGAATCTAAAATACTACCCAAAACACTTCTTTGTATTCAGCAAGCCTCTGATAACTCCTGCGTTGTACTTTGGATTACAATCTCTGGCAACAAAGGACTGTCTGCAGCTGCTAAGTACCTTAATTCCCTAGGAAAGAACCTATAAGAACACAAAATGCTCTGAAACTCCAGAAACTCATACTCCAGGAATTTAAGATGGCCGGCATTATTGCAAGTGTTGTGAGGTGTCTTGGGACCTGCTTTTACTCCACCTGTGTGTCTTGTGTAGTGTGCACATGGCAGAAGCAAAGCCTCACACCAAGCCACATTCATTCTCTGCTTAGCACTGACCACTTCTGCTGCAAAAGACCTGTGCAACCACGATGATCTGAGGAGCACATATTTTCGCCTGTTCAGTATATACAGGTAATTGTGGCCCGCAGATCATGAAAAGAAACTGTGTTGCAACTCTAAGGTGTGCAGGAGATATTTTGGGACTGTGGGTGTGGTGAACCTGCATCACCCTGACCCACCATATGCCATTCGCTGAACTTATGGGAGCCGGTAACACTCATTTTGTATTGTACAAGGGTTTCTCCTATTACTCTAGGCCTTTGGACATCATCCCATTGGCTGAGGCTGGTCATCCTGATATTGTTTGAACCATCTCTCAAGCTTGTATGGTTCTGTAGATGTTGTGGTTTAAACGTGTGACTGCACTCTAACCCTAACTACCCCAGTTGCCCTGGGGCTGCCAGCTAGGAACTGATGGGCCCTCTTGGAGCCTCAGATCAGGTGGATGCCTACACCACAAGCATATTCTGATACCAACACCTCATGAGATATAGCCATGCATTTTGGTACCCCTGCAGGCCATACAGTGTTTGCTAGCACATTTCTAGAACTAGTAGCCATCTTATCCTCAAACCTCCTTCCCTGCCTCCTCTGTTGGTTGCTTTAATTTTGGATACGGGTTGGAGCAGAAACTGGTCTCTCTCTGAACTTTTTCCAGTGCATCCTAGTATTTGACCACCAGAGGGTGACAACCCTATTAACTGAGACTTAAGGGTTTGACCTTGGACCAGTTCTTTGACACGATGAAGCCACCTTCTGATCTGTGGGTGGGAACTCCAGTTCAATTTTGATTGATGAGATTTTTTTAGTGTTTTAAAGTGGCTTTTGGCCAGCACTGCTGTGTTTTTTTAAAATATAATTTGTGGACTCTGGTTTGGTACCACGAACTCAGAGCAAGCTTAATGTCCAGGTACTGTGAACCCAGGGCAAACTTCACTGCCTCTCCTTCCTGGGGTACGCAGTTCAGAAACCATGACTATGAACCTCTGAATGGTGAGGCATGGGTTGGTGAAGCTTGCCCATGTGTTCTACGTACTCATTCATAAAGCCTGCCCAATTGGTGGATCCTTTTCAGAATTCACGATACCTTTACACCTACAGTGGCACCTGGTGTCCAGGGTACCATAGGGCAGGTCAAGGGTTTCAAGGTACTGCATATCCCGAAAAGAATCTGCAGACCACACAATTAATTCTAATTCTATTTTATTTAACGCTTGTGGGGAGCTATTGAGGGTTGACTCACTATGGCCTGGGAGTGAGGGGAAGGCTGTGCTCACCCTGCCTCTTTATGTGTACTTTAATTTTTTTTGTCAGACACGGGACTGTGCCCTGCATTCTGTGATGGTGGCTGCAAGAGACTTTTTCCTCTTGCATCCTTCCAATCAAAGAGCTTGGATCCACCGTTCCACGTTTGGAACGGGGATCCGAAAGGGACAACAGGAGAACAGGCTCCCCTGTCCAATCACATTCCTTTTTTTCTTACATTTTCAGTTTGCTGATATTCAAGGATCAAATCTGTAATTCCCCCAGAGTAAAACGGCCAAAATATATAAAAAATGGTAATCCTTTAAAGCCCGCTGTGCAACGTTTTTAAATGATTATATCTCAAACTGCTGAACAGATTTATAGAGTGACCACCCGTCCGTAAATTTCACGGACTGCCCGTAATTTCGCCCTGCTGTCCGTTGTCCATGATGAAAGGCTTAACGGACGGCATTTGGCCATAATTTTAGCCTTTCACCAAAAGGACAAAGGACAGCAGGTCGAAATTATGGGCACATTAGTTTCCCCAGCTGGAGTGGAAGGCAGGGGGTCTCCTGTGCTCAGAGAGAGGGAGGGGCAGACAGATAAGAAAGAGACCTTCTTGCCAGGGTATCTCCTTCCCTAAAGAAATGCAAATGTGGGCAACTGGCAAGTCTGCAAATGTAAAGGGGCTTGGAAACCTGCATCCACTTTAACCAAAGGAGTCACTTGAAGCTTTGTAATGGCAAATATATTTTCTTTCAGAGAAGTACTGCAATGGTGTTCCAAGGTGAGTTGTGGAGTGTGTGGTTTTAATGGAGTGTTATAAAAAAAAATTGTTCTAGGTAAAACTGCATATTATTCAAATCTGTATTTGAGAAGGACTTTTTTTATTTAACCAAAATGTATTTGCACATTTTGTAGCAGCTCATATATGATGTGACTGTATTTATATAGCGTTTACTATCCCTGAGGAGGCGCCAAATGCATGTTTAAAATAAGGACTTACACATTCACAGTTCTTTCAGGGGCCTCGGTACCTCATAGAACTAACAAACATTGGCAAAACCAATAGGTCTAGTCTACGCAAGAGTTTTTGGCTTTGCCAATGTGTTTTAGTCATGTTATACACCAGAGTGGCTGATGTTCATGGCTAAAAGTTAGTGGCATAGTGGTGTGGAGTGGAGTAGAGTGGCATAGTAGCAGTAGCGTAGAGCCCATTGGTGCAGGGTACAGTGCAGTTGTTTAGAGTACACTGGCATAGAGTGTAGTGGTTTAGAGTGCAGTGGCATGGGACAGAGTAGAGTGGCATAGTGCAGTGGAGTAGAGTGGCATACAAGAGTGGCAGAGAGTGCAGTAGTGTAGAGTTGTGCAGTGGCATAGAGGGCAGAGTGGACTCGTGTGGCAGAGTGCAGTGGTGTAGTGTAGAGTGGTGCAGTGCAGAGTAGAGTATAGTGCTGTAGAGTGCAGTCGCATAGAGTGGGGTGATGCAGAGTAGAGTGCCATAGAGTGCAGTGGCATAGTGTGCAGTGGCGTAGAATGCAGTAGTACATATTAGATTGGTGTACAGTACAGTGGCGGAGAGTGAAATGTTGCAGAGTAAAGTGTCAGTGCAGTGATGTAGGGTGGAATAGAGTGGCACAGAGAGCAGTGGCGTAGAGTACAGTGGTGCAGAGTGGAGGGCAGTGGCGTACAGTGCAGTTTTTTAAAGTGCTTTGGCGCAGAGTGCAGTGGCATAGAGTGGCATGGGGTAGAGTAGCATAGAGTGCAGTGGAGTAGAGTGGCATACAATAGAGTGGCAGAGAGTGCAGTAATGCGGAGTGGTGCAGTGTCAGAGTGCAGAGTAGACTCATGTGAGATAAATGTAGAGTCCCAGACATACACTCAAGTGCTGTGAGACTACAGACAAGTTGTGGGTACCTCACATCCTGACATTAGGTGTGATACTGTCACCCACACCATCTGCCCTGCCTCTTTATTTTTTCTTTAGGTTGAAAGTCTATGGGCGGTTGGGATAAGCCAGATGTTTTTGTTCAATTTGTTTAAACTAGCATAAGGTTAATTACCTTAATGTTTCCCAAACAGTTTTCCAGGGGTTTTAAAATGTTCAGAAACATAATCAAACACTTGCTGTTACTTTCTCTTCAAGAAAGATTGTGTAGATTTGGGTAGTGGGGGATGGCCTTGCGGCAATACTGAAGGGCATTAATTTACTACTGAACAAGGACGTAATGTGACACCTGAGTGTAGCATACCAGGAGGCAATCACAAAAATAGTGCTTTGTTAAAAAAAGAGTAAATAAATCCACTGACAACGTAGTGAAGCATGGCCTCTCTTGCGTGTGTCTGTAAAACTGACGTTTGTTCTAGAATTTTTGTCCTGATTTTTGACCCTTTGTCCTGAATTTTTGTCCTGAATTTTGACCCTTTGTCCTGAAGTTTTTACAGTCCTGTCCAGAATTTGCATCAATACCAGGTGGTCACCCTAGATTTACACAAAAATAATAAAAGCGTGCCTTCTGAGTGCAGATCTAGTTTGATGTCAAGTTTAGTTTCAACAGCTGTAGGGTTGGGCTAAAATGGGAAAATACATCTTTCTTAATCCACCCGCCCCCCTTTACATTTTATCGCTGCTCAGATCTGCATGAAAATTGGACCTGACTACCCCAAACTAAATTAGTTGTTGATGTGTTCATAAGGTCAAAAGTTATAGGCAAATGAAACAAATGCAGGAAACAGTGGCTGAATCATAACTATACAGTGGGGACTGGGACTGTACAATAAAAGGAATAGGTCTCCACTTACATGTAGGAAAGGTTAGACAATTAGAATAAGACACCTCAAAGAAAACCAGAAGACTGTCTCAGCATCTTCTGGGGTTAAGACACAACCCTAACTATGTTTATAGTTTCTGTGCAGTAAGGAGGTATAATCTGGTTATAATGCCATTCTATAGACTATTTTATAATAATGGTAGGGAT
Organism: Pleurodeles waltl; assembly: GCF_031143425.1. Classification (NCBI taxonomy): domain Eukaryota; kingdom Metazoa; phylum Chordata; class Amphibia; order Caudata; family Salamandridae; genus Pleurodeles; species Pleurodeles waltl. The sequence continues at coordinate 1,064,301,448 of NC_090445.1, forward strand.
TGTGAAGATTTAGCAGCTTTCCAATGCTCTTGGATTTTTTGAATTTATTACAAAGTTTGTTGGCTATACTCTATTCAGTAGCTTCCAGGTGAGTGACATGGGGTTGCAGTGCATCTTGTATAGCAATCAGTGCTGGAAAGTAGGGAGAACTGGGGGATCCCAGTTCTAACTGCTATTTCTGGGCCAACCCAGGGAAGCATGCTAAATTTGTCTTGTGTCATTTTCCAACACCAGGACACAGTTTGGCTGTGCCAACACATTGTCTGTTTCCCATTCATTTGGATCACCCTGCAAGCGGCGAGAGAGGCTCTCTTATTTCAATTTCCAGCTGGGCCCAAACAAAGTCCTAATTTGAAGGGCTGTCAGCCCTTCTTTTGTTGAAGCACTATCCTAGCTTGGAGCCATCTCAAACCTAATGCAATCGAAGGAAAGAAAGTTACACAGTTTATCACTTCACACGTACTTAAAAGAAACTATTGCAGGTTTTTAATTTTTTATCTCCACACTTAACAGATGTGCATGCTATGTAAAAATGCCAACTGTATATCTGTGTATATTTACAGAAGTAAGGGTTTTAGTAGCACTTGCTGTTTTTTTATAGCTCTACTCATCCCAGTGTAAGGTGTTTTACATCACACACACTGACACATCACATCATACAATTGTGTAAATGCACAAGATGTCTTACATTAGACAATGAGGCTTGTAAGGTATAGCAATGACATATCGGCCATTCTTCTAGATAGTATGTGTTAAGAATAAACGGTCGGGAGAAACACAAAGTCAGAATATAAAATGTAATGCGTTGGTTGACGTTGTCCTAAAAAAACTATATACCTTCCCAGAGGAATCCTTCTTTGTAATCTTAGAATAACAAAAGATTGAGAAAAACACACAATAAGGAGCGAAACCCCTTGATTTATAGTTTCCATGCAGCTACTTGATAGCAGTAAATAGATCACTGTGCAATATTAGAAGGACTGCAATATATAAATTGGAAGTAAAAAAATGATCTCAGTGTCAATAGCTGTAGCCCACTCACCTATCTACATAAAATACAAATCTGTGATCTGCATGTTACATAGTGTGTTTTGCAGACAGCACAAAAACCCTCTATGGTAATTTATGAGCCAAACCTCTGACTTGACAAAACACAGAACTCTCCTAGAACAGCGTTAGCCACTAGCGTTATCTTACCGCTATTATGACCCCCTCGGAGTTCCTGGGCGCATAAAGATCCCTGCAACTAGTGTCTTAACCTTGTAAGATATTTTAAAGTGCGGCGTCTTTGTGACCAGTTAAGTAAGTTAGAACAGATTTACTGTGACATCTGTCCTTGCTGCCAATCTTTCCAGATTTTGTTAAATAAATACATATGTTGACTGTCAGATTCTGCTTTTCAAGCCCCATCCCTTGTGACTCCACCGCCTTTCCTTGCCACTCCTGACACCCGATTTAAGGGTTCCCAGAATTCATTTTTTCCAATTCCAACACTGATAGCAATAATCAGATCGCCAGTTGTCTTAGTTTTTCTGCAATCCGTGCTTCAAGGGGAATAACTGATTACCATCCAGTAACACAAAGGGTGTCACAATGTTCCATTGGCCAGTATCTCAGAAAGCAGCTGGTCCGGTCATGATTTTCTACTGGTAGTTGCATTCTCAGATCAGGAGGCACATACAAAGTTGATGAGAACTTTAGGTTTAGGACCTACTTTAGTTCTGGATAGTCCCCAAACTTTCAGATCCTGATAACCGAGGAACTGTAAGTTGTATGACAATTGTTCCAACTGTTCCTTGTGACCAGTCCGACCTTACAGAATACACCTCAGGGCAGCTTCTTTTGGACTCACAAATGGACAGTATAATCTCCCTCAAAATCAAAGGAAGGAGGTTTCTGCTGCATTCTTCAAGTCACATTCATTTCACCAGTGATTCGCTCGTTCAGGTACTCAATACCAGGCTGTAGGATAGGTGTTCGTGGGGCAGGTCAATGGTGCACTCCTTTGGCTTTTCTGCTTCATCACATATGCAGATCTTGCTTTTGAAACTGGGTGCAAGTTAGCTGGTCTACTGATCGTAGTCACCCACAGGAGTCATCTTCCACTCTGGGCTCAGTGAGACGAGTCTTGCGCCTATCTGTGAAGGCGGACTAGCTCCTGTCAGGCCAGCTCGTTGTCTGTGGAGGGCACAGCAGGAGGGCTTCTCTGTGGTCCTAGTGTCTTTCCGAAATTTCAGAGGGAACAATAGTATGTAGTATCCTGTGCTAGGTTGTTGTCCTCCCGTCTGTCACCCTTATCTCAGGAGGTGCTGCAGGGCTTCCCAGTGAGGTTAATCTGAGCTGAATACAAGGTACTCGCTCCAGAGGAGAGGGCCCAGATTTATCAAGGTTTTGTGTCACCTTGCGCCACCCAAGACGATGCAGGGTGACGCAAAACCAAGAATTAGATCTACTGTGCACACAGAGGCACCTTGTGTGGCCCTGCATAGCTTGGTAAATCTGGTGTAACGTAAGGCAGCGCAGGTTGCTGCCTTGCATTACACTGGGCTGGTAAGGCACTTCATGGATGGAATGTGGGTGTTCCCATGAATCCACCCATGCATTCTGACACATTCCCAGATTTACCAAAACTGGTATGCCAGGGAATGAATCAGCATCAGCTGTGGGGTGTCTTGGTGGTACAAAAACAGCAGATTGCTCCTATGCCCGTGCTTTAATGCAGGGGCTCTAGCAACCCAAAATCACCCAGTCAGTCATGCCCATCGAGCCCCACAGCCTTTCGCCCTCGTCCCGGTTCTGCCAAAAATGTTAAACATTGCTGCAATGCCATTGCCTTTGGACTCATGCAGCCCTGGCGGGCCAGTACCTAACTGTAGCACCCTCAACTCCAAGTTGGTTTTCATGAACCGGTGAGGAACCAGCTGAGCTGGTTGTGGAAGCCCAAGAGCAAGACTCAAACACTCTCCTCACAAATTCAGGCTGAGTCAATACAATCTTGGTTTTGAGAAAACAATTTTTAATTTAAGCAAACATAAGCTATCACTACAAATTGTTCGCATTAGAAGTTCAAAAATACAAACAAACTGTACATGGAATTCCTGACTTGATCACCAAGAAGCTAACAAAAGTCATGGTTGACCACCCAAGTGGCCCTTCTGGCATCAGATCATTTAATGGGGCACCTTACCCTAACTCTTCAATGGACCGCTTGCCTTCTGCTTAATAGTCCAAATCACTACTTTTAAATCAGAGAACTGAGCCAAGGAAAGTAGGCTCTGAAAGAGCAGAATGGATGGAGGCTGAACCACAAGAGGCATTAAGGACTGAGTTATAGGCTACAGGAGAACCGCTTGACTGCATAGCACTGAGCTTGGGCAAAGGTGCGGGAGAAGTTCAAACGTACACATAGTTAGAGGTTTACGAAGATACGCATAGTAGGAGTAGCCGAGGAGGAGTCTGTGGTGCAACAGGACACTAATTGTGACTCCGTCTCTGGTGAGTTTTTTGGAGTATAAGGTTATTTTATTGAAATGTTATGGGGTTTTCATGGTATTTCTGGGCACATTCTACTCCTCCAGAGGTAAGGAAACAGGAGTGCGAAAGTAGCACAGTGGAGGAAATGTAAAGGTCCATGCTCTTCTCCTTGAAACTTAGGGACTTAAACTTATACAACCTAAGGCAAACGCCATGACGGTATCTTAGGCATCAGGATACTAACACTATTTTCTTCGTGGACGCCCATCCTAAAAAGTAGAAATTATTTTCAATATAACACAGAAGCCACCCCTTCAATTTAGGGCACCGAGTCGAAAGTCGAAAATAGCAGATGTAGGCATTCTTGTCAAACAAAATCTAGGCATCACACATCATGGAATTATAACCAATCTAGAGGGTAGATATCTGGAAGTCCACATTAAAGTACAGGGGTGAACGACTTACAGTGAGCAAGGCACAACAGGAGGAATTCTTGGTGAGGGTAATGCGAGAGCAGGTGGGTACTGCAGGAAACAACATCACATGAGGGGCGATTTTAATTTAGCGTAGGTTCGGGTTTTACTAGATATGAACCTACATCACAGAATACCAAGGCGATGGCCTATAAACCTGAAGGATCTGCTTGCTGATCAGGGCTTGACGGACTCTTGATTATTTATTTTATTTGCATGACCATAGGAGATAAATGAGAAGTGACCACTTCTTTCCCTTAAAGAGCCTCCTAGGCAGGATACATAGGGTGAGTGGTGAAACGGTGTCAGATCCCTCCTACCAAGGGTTGGTGCTGTTGGGCGTGGGGCACATTGGCGTTGGTGCTCATGTTTAGTTTGCAAAGATCTAAAGAATATATAATAAACTGAGGGGGGCTTGCAAATACACCAGTGTCAGTTGAAAAAGGAAAGAGAGATAACTCTCTCTCGTTCTCTATAGAAAACTGTACACTGTGGAGCCTGACAATAGCAAGGAAATAGGACAATGCTTACCTAGTGAATGGCTAAGCTCTCTCAAGTCACAGTGGAGAAAAGATCTGGACAAGCATATAGAGGCCCAAGAAGTTCTATTCGTCATAAATTCATGTGAGCAGTTAAGGGCCGATAATTTTTTACAAGGACTATGCAAGGCTCCTCACTGGCCCATTGACCCAGTGCTCAATTTGTAAATAAAAACGTGCTGGTGTCCAAAGCACCTCCTCTTAAACACGCGGCTGCTGCAATTAAATGTGCGAACATGGAATACTGAGGCAATGTCATCCTGAAGCTATCTCGGGCCTCTTTAACCCTTTTAAAGCCACTCCCCGCCCCTTCAGCTCACTCTTGCAGCTTTCTGCTTTCTCCCTTTGTGAGACTTTTTCGTTTTTCTCTTCCTCCGTCTTTCCCATATGCCTGTTTTGCTCGCAGTAAATGCTTGAGGTAGAAAAATAAGTGCCGCCCCTCAAAAATAAGTGCCGGTGCTCCGCACCGGAAACAAAAAGCACAAATTAAGCACTGCATTGACCACCCTGTTCAATTATTTCTCAAGAAAGGAGAGCGTAACACCCACCAAGGAGGAGACTGCTGCAATTGTAATTGTCAAACTGGGGAAAAACTCAGGGGAATGCAAGTCATATAGACCTATAAATGTATTAAATACAGATGAAACTGTGTTTACTAATGTGCTCACATATATATTAGAGAGGGTCCTTCCAGTCCTATTGACACCAAACCAAGTGGGCTTTGTGCAGGGTAGAAAGGGCTCACATAGCATTCGAAGAGTAGCCCATCTAGTGGAATAGGGCAAGGGAAAAGGAAAACCAGATCTCTTTATGGCTTAGACACAAGAGAAAGCATTGGCCAGAGGAGCTGAGAATTCCTGGAGGCAGGATTGCTCAGAGTGGGACTGGGCCTGAAAATGAGGGGGTGGATCTTGTCGTTCACCATAAGCAAGGATCAGGTCAATGTTTCTCACTTTAATAAATTGCAGCTACCAAGGGGAACGAGGCAGAGGTGTCTTCTGTCGCAAATTTTCTTTACCTTGGCAATACAGTCATTGGCAATACGAAGACATGCAACCTCTGAGAAGCTATTCAGTGTGGAGATACGGAACAAAAACTAGACTTTTTGCTAATTGTTAAACTTTATTTGTGGGACCACAGGGCAGGCAGGGCATACTGGGCCTTGACTGTTAAGGGGTTAAGGTTGTTTGCCACTGATGTCCTAGGTCCTATGATGCAGTATGGCTCTAGAAAGTGGGCAAAGTACTACCACTTGAGTACTTCACTCTCAGGGTAGCGATGATAAGAAGTCACAGCTTTACAAGGAGATGGTATGGGGTGCTCGTGTTTAGCTCTCAACAATCAACGAACAGCCACAGCCATTTCAAGGTCCACCCAAGCACTTGTCTTTTGAAGAAAGAAAGTACTTTCATTACACAGTTGTACTCAGTACTTCAAGGTTCCAATAATAATACGTCAGTGTCCTTAAGTGCATGTTGAACTCAAGGCGCTACACCCTTCCATCTCCATTTAGTACTCCATTCTAGGTGGCCCCCTTGCCCTGGGATCTCCTATTTTGGAAATCAGAAGATAGCATGAATCAAGCACAGGTGCAGGTTTCAGGTCCAATATCAAATATGCTCACAGTATTTTATTTTTGCCCCACTGATGTGGGTGAGTCCTGTTCACCTGTAGCTAAAGCAGCAGCAGCACTCTTACATGTCTTCTTTGAAGGCAGCAGAGAGCCAAAAGCCCAATGGGGCACGGAGGAAGCCGGGAGCAGACTGCGTCCATCAGTATGTCCAGACTCAGTATGTAAAGCCTGCAGTGCTCATGCAGACCCACCAACAGCAGTCTGCCAAGGTTGCAATGCTGCAGACCAGCCAGACCGAGGACAAAGGCAGTCTGGCATGGCCAATGGCAATCATGGTCACTGTGGTTCCTACCAGACCTTGAGTAGGTGCAGCTAAGGTTGAGGCTATTCGGATCGAGGCAGTGATAGTTTCTATCTGGTCCTACAGTGATCAGAGCAGTTGTAGCCTCTATCCTGGCCTATGGTCATCACAGCCCCCATCCAGGCCTATGGATGTATTTGTAGCCCCATATGAGCCTACATCATTCACAGCAGTAGTAGACCCCATCTGTGCCTATGCAATCACACAGTTGCAGCTCTCATCTGGCCCGAAAGGAATCACGAAAGGGCAGTCCTGGTTGGGCCTATGATGGCCATGCAGTTGCGGTTCCTACCAAGACTAGAGACAAGAGATCATAAAAACCCACAAATCACTGGGTTAGTCAATATTTCACTCTTCTGTAGTTAACTCTTGTTGGATGGCCTACAGCCAATGGTGACATGTTGAACTTCTCTCCTCCTGGAAACCTTTCCTTCAGCAGGGCCAAGCAGACTCCTTCCCTCTCTCCGCAGGCAAGCAGACGTCTAGTGACGTCAAAGCAGGTCCATGCTTCTTCCAAAGGAAAGTGCAGGCTACAGGTGATGTCCCCTCACATCTGGCAGATAGACACCAGCCTCCCTTCCCTGGTCATAAAGAACTTGAAAGTGGAACACAGTGAGGTGGATTGTGTCCTACTTTATACACAACCTCTAGACGGGGTGTGGATGCACTGTCTAAAACTGTAGAACAGTTTGTGTGATTCTGCTTTGAAATGTCATCCTCAAGCTGCTCTTTAGACACACCCTTTGTGTAGAGTGATATTTCTCACAGCAGCTAGGACTGGGGCTGTTTCCAAACCTCAAGCAGCCACAAAAAAGGCAGAAAGAGGTGTGACATTTCTGCACCTTGCTGTCATCAGCCCAACTGAAGGAGTAATTAGGGCTAAATAAAAGGGACAGGCGCTATCTAGAATCTTATTTACCTCTTATAAGATAGACTGCAGACTCACCACTCACCCCAACCAGCTACCAAATGACAGGGCTCATGAAGATTAATCATCAGTTCATTGCTAACAAAAGGCCTCATGGAATTTCTAAAGTTAGCCGTATCTCCATTCTCCTCACTTCAGAGTCTGAAGCTCCTCCCACAGCCACAGAAATGCAGGAAATACCCTCCACTGTCTGGGAGCACAGTCCTCACATCCATCTTGTAGAATAGCAGGCCTGGGGCATCTGAAATGGATCCCACTGGCCTCCGTTACTCAGGCTCACTCATACACTCCACTGATCACCACAGATATGTTAAACACACTCCACATGTGGACACACAGGCTGCCAGATCAAGGTCATAGGGGAACTTTACACATTTGAGCCAATAGACCTCACTCTCTGTGACCCAGCTAAAAAGGTCTAGTCACCCAGCTGATCTCTTCTAAACATCACGATGGCTGCCACCACCGTTGTATGTGCTACACGCAGGACAGGGACAGTAGTCCACTACTCACCATGAGGGCATGCTTTGTGCGCCCCTTTAGGCCATAGGGCACGTCTAGAACCTCAAAGCCAGGGACAGGGTTAATCCTCTGCACACACACTTATATTAGTGTGATGCCAGGGCCAAAATAAAATTTAAGATACCAGATAGACATGCAGTTGGGCACTCATGGCAGGGGAACATGCTTGTTTAGTACGCAGGGGACATTCCACTGTTGATGTACTCATTATAGTTCCATTGACTCACTGGCAAGAATCCTGGACTGTTGAGGAGGTTTAGGAAACTATAACGTTTCAAAATAAAGACAAGGTCGAGTTCCCGAACATCTCAATACAAAAGAGAGGAAAACGGTACTGAAAATTACTAGCAAAACAAGCACATATCTAGAGGTCAATTTCACTAGAGGAGTGGGAGGTGGACGATGGGAAAGTGGCCAGGCTTGTGGTCACAGATAATCTCAGGCCGGCCTGACCAAGTGCTAAATGTTTCTGGGCTTGGTAGTGTTAATGCAATAGAAATCAATGTGCGGCCCCAGTTTTATAAGTTTGAAGCTCCCATTCGTATAGCTGAAGTTGAGGCACTCCTTTTAATAAGTGGAGTTTATGAGAAGTTGCATTTGGGGGTGGCTGGGGGCAGGGGATTAATTCAACAAGGAAAATATGTGGCTACAGTAAGATCCAGCTGCATGAATATATCTGGGTAACCTGGCAACACTCACAAGGATGGGGAATGCTCACTGTTGTAGACCATGTTAAAACAAATAAAACGTTTTGTATAAAACTAGTACAGAAAGGAAGAAGCATAGGTCTTCTTTTTGACAGCCAACTTTTCTTCACTACTGACATAAACACAAGCACCAATGGCACTTTACACCATATATGCAGTTTAGGTGGTGTCATAAAATTGCCTTAGTACTAGCTGCATTCAACTCTCAAAAAACCCTGACATTTGGTCTACAGTTTCATAAAACATCACGCCTGTCTTGAAGGCAACACACTAGCTTCCAATTAAAGTGCAGGTTAGTCCACTAATTACTCCAATGTGGTGCCCTGCTCCAGACCTGGCTCTAGGATTCTGGACCTGGACACTGGAAGAGTGGGTTTTAAAATGAATAAGAACAGGCAAAAGTAAGAGCAATGTTTCAGGAGGTCAATAGTTCTGTCTAGTTTTGAGCATGTCTCAACGAATGTTATGCACTGTTGGTATGTTTGTTCTAATGGATACTTTGTTTCACATTCCGGTTCTTCATGTTTGAGGTAGCCAAGCAACCAGGGTCGTTTCTATACACACCTATATGGCTGCCACAGTATCACATCACCTTCGAGGGAACTTGGTAAAGAGCATGGTTTCTAGACATACTATTTGCCTAAAGACGAGGTACTAGGTACAGAGGGCCAAATTTATCAATGTTTTGTGTCACATTACACCACGCAAGGTGACACAAAACCTAGAATGAGATTTACCAAGCCACGCATTGCCACCCTGCAAGGCTTGGTAAATCTGGAATAAGGCAGTGCAGTGCAAGTCCAGTGGCGTAAGATAGGGCCCCCAGCCTCCGCGGTGTGGGGGGGGAGGGCAAACTCCAGGGGCCACCTCAGCACAGTACCCTAGCCTGAGATCTCCTAATTAAGTCTGTAAGAGGGCACCTCCATTTACCTTGCAGGATGGCCCCCACAAATTTTGTTACGCCAGTGCGCAAGTCTCTGCCTTGCGTTACTCTGCCCTCGGAAGGCATTCCATGGATGGAGCGTGGATGTTCCCACGCATCCACCCATGGATTTTGGCGCATTCCCAGATTTACCAAGACAGGTAAATCTGGTAATGCATCAAAATGCTATGCTCTCAAGGGAAGGTGCAATGAAGGAACTATCTTAATTTTTGCCCCTTGTTTTTTCCTCTTTCTAAGTGTGCTGCATTCCGATGCACACTTAGAAAGAGGAAAACCCCTCAGAGGACTGTTTTTGTGCAGGAAGGTTTGCCTTCCTGCACAAAAACAATCCAGCCTGCAAAGAAGGCACGCTTGCACCATGGTGCAAGGGTCCTTGAGGCAGCGCAAGGTGAGGACAGGAATGCACCATGTAATGTCAAATGTGGTGCAATCCTGAGTTCTCCCTTTCACTCAGCATAGCAAGGTCTCTTGTTGCGTTGTGCTGCATTAAAGTTTGCTAAATCTGGGCCCGTGAGTGTCCACAAGCCAAGCTCAATAAACATTGGCCACTCTGCATTGCTAGGAGCTATGCCTGATGGTAACTGAAATGAGGGTAACTAAGCACGTGACAACGGGGCTGACATGCTTGGCATCCACAACATCCACCTGCCTGGCAGCCACTACAGCGCACATCTGAAGAGAAGGGTCAGTGAATTAGTGGTAAAGTAGTAGCACCGCTGCCAATAACCGGTGAAAATATAGGTTTTTAGGTTTTGGGTCGTAGCCATAACATTCTTTCAGCAGTGGGTTCTGAACAGGTATGTCGCAGGCTTAATGTCAAGTCCATCATTGTTTACTTTCCTTAAAATGCACAAATGACATTATGCCCACAAATTAGGAATTTCAACAAGTACACACATAGAGATTGGCATAGTACGCTAGAACATACATCTGTATTTTGTAGTTTTGCTTTCTATAAACATTTTTCTATTTAACAAAATATGGCTGTAGGAGACTGTGCAAACTAAGGCCCAGACTACCTGCCTCACTGATAATAATAGAAAATCATGGGGCAGAATTTATATTTGTGCCTCATTGCACACAGTACCAAATGGTGGTCAATATGCCAGAATCAGTGCTTTAACTGGGCTGCTACCTGCGCTTTTTTATTTGGAGAGGTAGTGTCGCTGCATTTCTCACAAGAGGTGCAATACTTTTAATTAGAAAGTACCAGCATTTCTCAAAAGCAAGCAGGTAGCCTGATATAGGCTACCTGCGGTTCTATTTTTCAATTTCAAGCACTGGCCTGAATGGAACAGCAGACCTCCATCTCAGCATTCAAATTCGTCCAGGATCAGACTGGTCTGTAGGGCAATCAATCTGGCAATGCCCGACTGGCTGGCCCGATAGATCAGGTTGTAGGCCGTTTTTAGGTCTCATCTGCCAACAGCACATGCACTTTCATGGTTGTGAGGGGTATTATTTACAATAAAGGGCTTGAAATGAGCCCATTGCATACCATTTGCTAGCAACATTTTTGCATTTCTTTGCTGCCTCCTAATTGGCCAGTGCATAGCAGGCGTCACTTCCTTTTTTTTCTAAGGAGCATGGACCAACCACAGATCGATTCCTCTTAATTAGTGTCTGTCCGCTGTTCCGGCTGTGATTGAGGTATTATTTCTTCTTACCTTCCCACTCCCCTCTCAGTGTTTCTTATTTCCCTCCCATGCCTCTTCCCATCTTTATCCCCAACCAGTGCGATATATGTTTCTTCCTTGCGGTCTAGTGCTTTTGGGTCTAAAACTCATGTAGTCGTAAACAAACTAGTTCTCATAGAAGTGTAGTACATACTAACAAGTTCCTGCATTGGATCAAAGACATCAGATGTTTACTTAGAACGTAATTCAAAATAATTGGTAACCTATTGTATTATAATTGAATTAATCTATCATGAGGCTTTGAAGCACTATACAGCAATTCAGAGACAATTTGGGCAACTTTCCACTACACTGCACTCAATGCCACTACACTCCACACCACTCAATGCTATTCCATTGTACTCCACTCATTGCCACTCCACTCCGCTCAATGCCACTCCACCCCACTCAATGGCACTTATTGCCACTCTACTCAGTCACTCCACACCACTCAGTGCCACTCCATTCAGTGCCACTTCACTCCAATCCACTCAATGCCACTCCAATCCACATCACTCCAGTCCTCTCCACCCCAACAAAACCAATAGCTCTCACATAGAAAAGACCTATTGGTTTTGACAATGCTTGTTTCAGCTGTTTGTGTGCATAGTTTATGGACTGGTCGCAGCCTACCAGATAGCACAGCTGTCTGGTTTGCTAAAGACATCTTGGGGACATTCAGAAAGTTGACCTAGGAATGCATCCTGCCCAATCCTTGCCAATGTCTTTGTGGTTTGTAACCAGGGCTGGTGGTAGGCATGGGCAGTGCGGGCAGTGCCCAGGGCCTCACCCATCCCAGCACCCAATCCAGCAACATGGGGCCTCGCACCAGTGGGTTACAGCCAGGCTGGTGTACTGATCCTCTTGTTCCACTCCTACTCAGTTAACAGCGAGGTGTGTCTCCTTACTGGGAAAGGGGAGGGGAATCTTCTCCTAGGCCTTGCAGCTAAAGTGCAGTGCTGCAAAGCCCTGGGCAAGGGGCCGCCTCCCATGGGCCCAGGTTGGCGAGACACACTCTGAAGGTTTGTGAAGCGATCAGGTCTACTGTCTCATTGTGAGAAGCACTGCAGGGTACCCATTGTCACATAGTGCGCTGCCGCTGGTAACCATTTCAATGGACAGGCAACTCTCATTCTTTCAGCCTTATAAGGGCTATGAAAGAAGTGCCTTTTTGGTCACTTCAAAAAGTGTATTTCTTTAACCTATGGAAGCCGTGACATTAATATGTCACATTATTGCATTGCAGCGAGAGGTACTTATTCAAACGGATAGTTTATAAATGTAAACTAAGAGGCAACTAAGAGGCAAATGTCATGTAAACCCTGTATTATTATACAGCAACATTATAGTACATCAAATCAAACACAATAGGTTTTTGTACAACTGGTATTCTGAACTCATGTTTAAAAGTGCTTTCAAATGGGATAATGAAGGAAAAGGAGTTTTTGGTGAAATAAAATATTGCCTAAGAACACACAATTTATTTAAGTAGGGAAACTACAATTTACAAAGGTTTTTTGGATTCACTTTGTTCAAATCAGCCACTAAATGGGTATCTATTTGACTTTCATTTTTTATGTTAACACTTTGTTGGTGCAATTAAAAGAAGATTTTACCTTGAACTGTGTCGGAGCATCTTTTTAACATTGGTGACGAGGGAGTCCTGTGAGTGGCAGGATTTCCACCAGCACCTCTCGATACAAAAACCTAAGCAAACCTGATTTAAGGAGCTGCAAGTGAAAGACTATAGTGACAGGTTGTACTTTTTTCTGCAGTTTTTATACAGCGTAAACATGACCCAAAAGTATTGGGGTGCTTTACGTGACCATCCGTTACATTAGGTAGATTAAGTGATTTGTCCAGAATCATAGGATGGTGAGCTGCCACTGAGACTCAGATCTGGTTCTCCAGTCCCAAAGTCTGCAGCTCTGGCTGTAATGCCTCATCCTCAGTAGGGAGAGAGTGGCAGGCAGAAGCCATATGAAAGCTCAGTTCACTGTGGGCTTGAGGTTTCAACAGGACCCCGAGCTGAGCTAAAGCCAGTTGTCAGGGGCAAGCCTGGCTTGAGGTTTCAGTGGCTCGCCCACCTCTAGTTTCCAGCTAATCCACAACTGGAGGAGCGATGGCTCTGACAGTGAGGCCAAGAGGGCCAAGAGGGCCAAGAGACTGTCCTTCCCAGATAAATGAGACTTGAGGTACTGGGTTTTTCAGAACCGGTACTGATCCGGTAACCCAGTGGTGCCAGGGTACACCCAAAGACCTCGGGTACTTTCCTGATTCAGACCACAGAAACTCAGAGTCTTCTAGGTGAAGTCAAAGATCGAATTTATTGGCTGCAACAAGTGACAAGCGTCCTAGAAGTACAACAGCACGGTTTGTATGTTCTCAGGAGACTGTGTTTCAATGCAAAGTCAGGTTTCCTTATATACAGTTTTTTAAGCTTCAGGCAAACATTCTTGACATTTTGGTTGGTCATTCACATGTTTTCACTACAAAGGAAAAAACAGTGTCATGATGAAACCTCATATTTCATGTCATCCAACCCATAATAAATTACCCGGCAAGGCCTAGTATTTTACATCAGATAAGTGTGGACCCCCAATAAAAACGGGCACCTCCCCCTCGTAAAGTAAGAAGAAGAAAAGAGCAGGTGCAGGTGTGAGCAAGATTAGGCAGGGTGTGTGAGCGATAATAAGGGTTTTATGGCATGGTGTGCCTTGATGCTATCTGATTCGGCCACTGGGAGAGGGACTGACCAAACAGGTTTGGCCTGAGGCAATGGTTCCAGCTTGCCCAGGTCAGAGAAAAGTCAATCAAGGTGTACGTGTCCTTGGAATCAAATCTGACTGTATTATAAGCCTATGTGAGGGCAACTTTTAAAAATGGCTGCCGTGTATAAAATGGGAGCCACGAGTGCAGGACGAAAATGGCGATTTCGAGGTGAAAACGCTTCTGGAATTGAGCGAAAATGCCCATGCTTAGTGTACTAGTCATTATCGGTCTTTTGATACTAAAATCGTACTGCTGTGGCAAAGTAAATTACATGGGTCCAGAATTTTTAGAACCACAGACTATGTAGTGGGACTTACCCAGCTGTAAATTTGAGATTAGATGTTAAGTATCCTAGTGCCATGAATAAAACATACCAATGGATAAGGTAATGTGACAGGGGATAGTTACTGGGCAGTACGAGTGGTAGATATTGAAATTTACCACTAATGTTTCGAAGCTTAACACTATTTCATTAATTTTGGACACTAGAGTTCACTTTCTAAATCTGTCTCTAAGACATTGAGGCCCATATTTAGAAGAACCTGGCGCATCAGTACTGATGCGCCAGATTTCTTGCACCCCTCTACCGCCACCTATCGACACCATGGGTGCACCATATTTACAATACAGTGCACTATGGCACACGTTAGGCCAATAGCATCAACATTTTGGATGCTATTGTGGCGCTTTGCTGCACTAATGTCAACATTGTTGGCACTAGTGCAGCAAAGTGCAAGGAAGCCCATTGACTTAAATGGGTGCGTCCTTTTAACACCTGCTATGAACGCAGGCATAATGTGGCGCATGGTGGCACTGGGGCCTTGTAAAATTGGCCCTGAACTAGCAAATAGTCAATGCTTACTCCAGGAGGTGGTAAATGGATTAAAAATCAAATTCGGTGTGAATAATAATCACATAGGATCAATCTCCAGCCAAGTCATCTTTTAAGGTAGACTAATTTCGAGCAGGGAATTTAGCATGAAACAAGAAAAATGTGCCATTCCACTTTTTGCCCCCTCCTCCCCAACAAACATCTTATGATGTCGCTTCATGTGCAATGTGTCCTGTGACGTGATAATGGAAAGTTGTTACCCCTCCCTAGACCTCGAAGTGCTGTACCATGGCTGCAAAGTCAAAGGCAGTGTGGCAATCTCCCTCTTGGACCTTGTATCACTATCCATGCCTGTGAGATCCAGAGAATAGGGCCACAGTCCCTCACAATGCAAGACTATGGCTGTGGGGCAAAGGAGAGTTGGGGCCCCTTCAACTGAGACCTACATCGCTGGACAATAGATGCAAGGCCCAGGGGAAAGCACCCCCTCCCCTGTACCCTGCAACTCTAAATCAGGCTGGCGAGCTCAGGACAGTTGCAGCAGTCACCTGGGCTTGTAGCACTAGACCATTGCTGTGTGGCACAAGGTAGGGGGATTCCCATGCCCTGGGCTTCTGTCCTCTGGGCTCGCAGCACCTGGAAGCCGGGTGTCCTGCCCTAGGTCTCTTACCAGTGGTGTTGGACTGCAAGGTCTTGGGCAAGGGTTCCCTCCTCTGGGTCCAATTGCAAGTGCTTCACCGAACTGTACTATGACTATGTGTATGGACCCATGCCAGGGACTTAGCCATCAGTAGTGCCGTAGGTGCAATGGCACCGAGCACCACATTTAGGTATTAGGTGACCAGTTTACATAAATTATGGCTGTATATTGCTTTGCAGCATGCAAAGGAGGAACGCTTATACTTTGCAAGTAGACCAAATGCCACCATTGCAATGCAAGTTGCCTCTCTTCCATGGACTTCACATGCATGATTGGACACTCAGGGGAGGGAGTGATCAACCATACGCTTCGCAGTGTTGAACTATGGCTTTGAGGTCTATGTGATAGGGTCTCTCTCAGTAATCAATAGTATAACAGGTGCACTGATACCAGGGCTTAGGGATGGGAGGGACCCAGTACAATTAAATTATGGCTCTGTTTTACTGTCCAGCATCATTTGCTTCCATTACGGGTCACTGCTATGCCACTGGCCAACCTCTCATGTCTCTTACAGCCATCATCCACAGCTGCAAGGGCCATCAACCCCCGGCCCTCGCAACCATGCTCCTGTGCTGCAAAGCCCAAGTGAGGGACCCTCCTCCCCTGGGCCTCACAGTACTGAACAATGGTTGCCAGGCCAAGGAGAAGAGCACCTCCGAGGAACATAGCTATCAATAGTGTTGCAAGTGCAATGCAACTGCAGCCCTGTGGGGTTATGGGACTAATGCACCTAAATTATGGCTCTGTTTCAATGTCCAGTCAGTGATTGGAGTTCAGATTAGCAACAATTTACCTTGTTTGAACCAGTGCCTGTTGCACCATTGATATGCCACCACCTCTCCTAACTTGGGCCTCTCAGTCATGGTCCCTCACTGCTCCACTGTGAGGCCTAAAGAAGAGGGGTGCACTCTGAGGTGTGGGGCGCAGGTTTCCCTGGGGCTATAGCAAGGGACTATTGCTGTGAAGCCCAGGGGTTGAGGATGCTCTCACTGGTGCTGCTATCAATGGCGCAGCAGGTGCTGTGGCACTGGAGCCCAGGGGTCTTAAGGCCCAATGTACCTAAATTACAACTGCAACTTACTGTCTAGCCAGTGGATGGTGAGGTGAGGGGGAGAGAGTGAACCATTTATCTTTCTTTCACTAGGGCCCATGGCATCATTGTTAATCCACTATCCCCCCTTGCTCTTGCTCCACACAGCGCTGGTACAGTGCTGTAAAGTCTAGCCTAAGGTTGCAGGGTGCAGGATTTTCTCTAATTTCAGATGTTTGTCCTGCATTCTCTAGTGAGTTCCTGTAGGACACCAAGGTGGTCATTATGACATTGGCAGTGACTGTTAAAGTGGTGGTAATACCGCCAACAGGCTGGCGGTAATTACCACCAAATTAAGACCATGGCGATGATAACTCACATAGACAGCCAATGTACCACACCATCCACCAATGCGTTAACACCACTCACCATGGCAGTAGCCATCAACAGCAAGGCGGAAGACAAGGTACCGCCCACCATATCATGACAAACCGCCACGATTTTTGGGGCAGTACCAATGCCATCAAAAGCCTGGCGGAAACACAACACAGAAGACCAAAGACTCACTATCAGAGACACAGAGAAGATCAACGCCGCCATGGAACCGGAACTGCAAGTCTTCCCGATGCTTGTCTATGCCATACTCTACCTAGAACACCAATGCCGATGAAGACGATGACGGTGCGTACAGCCGCCTGGCACACAAGCGAGGGAGGGAGGAAAAGGAGAGTGACACACACAAGCACAACACACACCATACACACAACCAGCTGCCTCATAATAATGCAAGGACTACAATAAGGCCGAATTGAAAATGTATTCGCATGCCAACAACCACCATAAGTACTGAACTGACAAAAAATATACATGAACAATTGTCCAGAATGGGCCAATGCCCAGTCCAAAGTACAAAAGGCCCACATGGCCACAAGGCACCGTCCAAGCCCCAACTTGATCCTGACATTCTCTGCACCAAACTGTGCAGGGGCAACATGTTGGAAGTGGGCAGGCACCTCAGGGGGAAGAGGGGTGGGGGGCACCTCAGCTGAAGTGGGGAACTTGCCCACTGGTTCTAAAGGGGGCTCCATGCCCATTTCCCATTGCTGGGGAGTGCTCGGTCACAATCTCTGAGGTGGGGAACTCGCCCACTGCTACTGGAGGGGGCTCCATGCCCATTTCCCAATGCTGGAAGCGCAAGGTCACAGTCTCTGAGGTGGGGAACTCGCCCACTGCTTCTTGAGGGGGCTGCTTGTACACTTGTACAACAGTCCCTGGAGGCTGGACTACTTGCCCAATGCTGAGAGCAGTCTCTGCTGAAGGTGAGGGCTGTATTGTCTCTGCTGGGGGAGCTGTCCTCTGGGCAGCCTCTGATGGAAGTGAGGGCTGCATTGTCTCTGCTGGGGGAGGAGTCCTCTGGGCAGCCTCTGCTGGAGGTGAGGGCTGCATTGTCTCTGCTGGGGGAGATGTCCCCTGGGCAGCCTCTGCTGGAGGTGAGGGCTGCTGTGTCTCAGATGGAGGTGAGGGCTTCTTGCATTTCATTGGTGGTTGAATGGGAACCACTCCTGTCATTGGTGGTTGAGTGGGAACCTCTCCTGTCATGGGAAACTTTCCTGTTATTGGTGGTTGAGTGGGCACTGCTCCTGTCATTGGTGGTTCAGTGGGAACCTTTCCCTTCCTGGCTGGTGGAGTGGGATCCTTCCCTTTCCTGGCTGGTGGAGTGGGATCTTTAACTTTCCTGGCTGGTGGAGTGGGATCCTTCACTTTCCTGGCTGGTGGAGTGGGATCCTTCACTTTCCTGGCTGGAGAAGTGGAATCCTTAATTTTCTTGCCTCCACGACTAGGAGGTGCCTCCACTGTCCCTGTGGACTGTTTGGCTGCGGTGCTGGGCTGAATCGTTGGGACCCTGGGTGGAGGGGGAGGGAAGAGGTCAAGTTGGGCAAGCAAAAGCTTCTTAGGGACAGTGGGGCGGGATGAGGGAGGAGGGATGGAAATGGAGGTTGAGGGAGTGGTTGCTGGAGGAGTATGTCTGATGGACTTGGGTGCATGGGCAGTGTGCTGATGTGAGGAGGATGGCTGTTGGGTGTCTGAGTGCCTTCGCTTGTGTCCCTTAGGAAGGGGAGACAGACAGGGTGGGAGAGGACACAGGGGATGCGTGGATGGCTGTTGTAGAGGTGTCTGCTAGTGAAGTGGGTGTGCTCTTGGGGTGGTGATGGTGGTGCTGGCTGTGGAAGCAGTGCATGCAGGTGTGAGTGTGGATGTGACTGTGAGGGAGGAGGAGAAGGAGGGGGAGACAGTGGAGGCAGTGTATGTTGTGTGTGCAACTGTCTGTTGTTTGTGTGAATGCTTGTGGCCTGAAGTGTGCTGCCTGTGTTTGACTGTGCCACTCGTGTGATGTTTTGTGTGCATGCTTGTCTGTATATGTGCATGGGATGGGTTGGGGTTGAGGAGACTGGGACTGGGAAGTAGTAGTTGGAGGGGGATTGGTAGGAACAGGGACAATGGCTGCCATCAGAGAGGAGGCCAGAGCCTGGAACGATCTCTGTTGGACCGCCAATCCACCGTGGATGCCCTCCATGAATGCATTGCATTGCTGCATCTGGAATGCCAGCCCCTGGATGGCATTCACTATGGTTGACTGCCGAAAGGGATGGTTCTCAGGAGGTCAATGACCTCCTCACTTAGGGCAGCAGGGCTCACTGGGGCAGGGCCTGAGGTGCCTGGGGCGAAGGAGATGCCCACCCTCCTGGTTGAGCAGGCATGGGCAACTCGGTGAGGGGCAACTGGGAGGGCGGTGCTGGTACGGGGTAGTGGCTGTACCTGGAGCTGGGGTGGTCCCAGAGGTGTCCGCCAACACCAGGGAGCTCCCATCGGAGGAGGAATCAGAGTCTGTCTTGTCAACTTCTGTCTCCGCCGTGGTGCTCCCCTCGCCCTCCGTCCCACTGGTTCCCTCGGCGTTGGTGGACTCTGCCTCCTGGGTCCTGTGAGATGCAGCTCACTCTGTCACCTGTGCCCCTGCTCCTCAGCCAGATGATGCTAATGCACACATGGACAGGATGACAGAAGAAAAAAGGGGGAGAGAGAGGGAAAGGGAACACTGGGTCTCTTACAGCACCAACACCACAGTAGGCATTACCCTTGATCTGGGTCACGCTGCAATGTCTGACCTGGCATTAAGAGGCACCCACTGACTCACACCCACCACCCGGATCCCATGCCACCTACCAATGATTGTAGTTGCACCCACTGTACTCACCCCCTTGTGGCAGCTGTGATGCCCTCAAGCGCCCATCCAGATCTGGGTAGGCCACTGCCAGTATGCGGGCCATCGGGGGGGGGGTCAGGTTCCGACGGGCACCCCTTCCTCGTTGGGAGGCCATGTCCAGCTGGGCCTCCGTGATCTTCTGTGCCAGCGTCTCAGGTCCTCCCACCTTTTCCTACAGTGGGAGCTCCGCCTGCTGTAGACCCCCAGGGTCAGCACGTCCTTGGCGATGGCACGCCACAATCCCTTCTTCTGATGGGCGCTGACCTGCACAGGTAATACAGACAGGAGGACACCATTACACATACAATCAAGCCTGTCACACATATGACCCACAAATCCCATTTCCATCTCCATTGGCACACACATCACTGAGCACCCACCATGTACACTACCAACAGACATACCACCCCCCCAATGACACAATGCTTGCACACACATCTCCATGCAACCTTGCCACATGCATCGTGCACAAGGTGTACTCACCTGTTGGTCTGGAGGCCCATACAGCAGTCCATTCTGGGGTAGGACCCCTTCCACCAAATGCCCCACCTCCTCCGAAGTGAAGGCAGGGGCCCTTTCCCTGGTCACACGGGCCATGGTAGGTTCCAGACACAGGTCACAGCAGCACACGCAGTGTAGGTGTTGTCCTGTGGAAAGTCAGGAATAAAGTGAGGATTTAGAGAGAAAATGGCGGTCACGTCCGTGGCAGTGTACACCGTCACTGCTGCTGCTGATCCATATTGGCCAATGTACTCCATAGAGCCCCATGTTAGCCAATAAGGAATTGCACGGCGGTGCGAGACCACCTTCCGCCACAATGCCCAAAGTCGGCGGAGTTACCTCACTTCCACCTGTCCCTAGATACAGGACAGGCGGTCGCCATTTAATGGTGGTGGACAACATTCAGATAATCCACAACTGCGTCATTGCTGAAGATTGCACATACATTGCCATTCCCACTGTCCCATCACATTAATGCTCTATGTACACTGAGGTGGTGGTTCCATTGTTCAAATTGTGACAGCCTACTCACTCTTGTGTCCCTTAGATACCTACCACTGCGGATATAGGAGGAGGAGACAAGCCCCCGTGTACAGACCCCTTGTACTCACCTATAGACTGGACAGGGCCACAATCACAGAGCTGTGTGCCCAATTGGAGCCTGATCTGATATCAGCTATCCATCATCCCACTGGGATCCCCCCTCTTGTTCAAGTTCTATCAGTGCTCCATTTCCAAGCAACTGGTTCTTTCCAAGTGACAGTGGGCTTGGCAGCAGGAATGTCACAGCCAATGTTCCCAATTGCACTGGCAGGGGTTCTGTCTGCCTTGGTCAAACACATGTGGAGCTACATTGCTTTCCCCCAGCTGTATGATTTGGCCACTGTGAAGGTAGGATTCTGTGAAATGTGGCATATAACCAATATTATTGGGGTGATTGATGGAAAACATATTGTGTTTGTCCCCCCTGCCAGAATGAACAGGTGTTCAGGAATTGGAAGAGTTTCCACTCACTCAATGTGCAAATGGTGTGCCTGGAGGACCAGTCCATCTCCTACATCACAGCAAAGTATCCTGGGTCAGTGCATGACACCTTTCTTCTGAGGAATAGCAGCCTCCCAAATGTGATGGCACAACTACAGGAGTACAGAGTATGGCTAATAGGTAAGCCTGAGAGCCCACCCACTGTATGTCAGTATATGCCTTCTGGTGTTAACCCCTTACCATTGTGTAAGGCTAACGTTTGTCCCTCAATACTTGCACGTGACTCAGGCTACCCAAACCTATTGTGGCTTCTGACCCCTGTGTGGAATGCCAGGACAGGGGCTGAGAATCGTTACAATGATGCACATGGCCGAACCAGGAGAATTATCGAAAGGACCTTTAGCCTCCTGAAGGCCAGGTTCAGATGCTGCTTCTGACAGGTGGATCCCTGTGCTATTCACCCAAGAAGGTCTGCCAGATAGTAGTAGCATGCTACATGTTGCACAACCTAGCCCTCAGGCGACATGTGCCTTATCTGCAGGAGGAGGAGACTGGAAGGGCCCCTGTGGCAGCAGTGGGCCCTGAGGACAGTGAGGATGAGGATGCAGAGGATGAGGATGTGGACAACAGATTATCAGTTATACATCAATACTTCCAAAGACACACAGGTGAGACAGTGTAACTGACCATTCCTCTGACTGTTGTTTTATCTGTGTGGCTGTAGCAGGGTGGTATTCACTTTCTTTGCATCTCAACATACTGTCACCTATAGCTTCTCATTTTGAAGATGTTGGTGATATTACAACAGTGTACTGATGTGATGACTACAGACAGCTACAGGTCATTAATTGTATGCTATCACAGTTTACAGATCATTTGCACATGATGTGACTGTTTCCATAAATGCACATTATCATCACATAAAACACTGTCAGTCAAGTTGTGTTCAAGGGTGTTTACTGTAGTGCAATTAATTGACGGAGAAGTGTAATGGAATGGGGTGATGGTAGAGGAAAGTCCAGTTTTTGTTCCATTCTGTTTGTAACACAGGTCCAGTGTCCAAGGGGCCATAGGTAGGGGAGCAAGGGCAGTTCAAAGTGGACAAGGTGACAGGGTGGGACACACAGGGGAACATTTTGGATTGGAGCGGGTCAGATTGCTTAGGATTGGAGTCGGGCAGATGTGAGTTGTTAGATTGGAGTGGGGTGGATTTGAGTGGGCAGATTGGAGTGGAGTGGATTGTGTTGAGGTGGACTGGATTGGAGTGGGGGAATGGAGTGGGGCAGATTATTTTCAGATTTGAGTGGGCAGATTGTTTTGGAATGGAGTGAGAGGGTTTGGAGTGGGGCAACTACTTTTACATTAGAGTAGGGCAGATTGTTTTGGGCTAGAGTGAGGCAGATTGGAGTGGAGCAGTTTGTTTTAAATTAGAGTGGAGTGGATTGGTTTGGATTGGGGTGGGGCAGATTGTTTTGGAATGGAGTGAGAGGGTTTGGAGTGGGGCAACTACTTTTACATTAGAGTAGGGCAGATTGTTTTGGGCTAGAGTGAGGCAGATTGGAGTGGAGCAGTTTGTTTTAAATTAGAGTGGAGTAGATTGGTTTGGATTGGGGTGGGGCAGATTGTTGTGGACTGAAGTTGGGCAGATTGGTTTGGATTGCTGTATTGGAGTGAGGCAGATTGTTTTGGATTGAAGGGGCAGGTTGGAGTTGGTGGGCTGGGGGTATTGGAGAGTGGTGGATGGGATGAAGTGAGGTGGATTGTAGTGGAGTTTGGTGGATTGGACTGGAGGTTAGCGGATTGGACTGGAGTTTGGCGGATTAGTCTGGAGTGTGGCTGATTGGAGTGGGGTAGATTGTTTTGGAGTGGGGCAGATTGTTTTGAAGTTTGGCAGTCTGTTTTGGAGTGAAGTAGGGCAGATTGGTTTGAGCTGCAGCGGAGCAGATTGAAGTGGGGCAGATTGGTTTGGATTGGAGTGGGGCAGATTGTGTTGGAATGGAGTGGGGCAGGTTGTAGTGGGGAGGATTGTTTTGGATTGGAGTGGACAGATTGTTTTGGATTGGTGTGGGGCAGATTGTATTGGGGCAGATTGTTTTGGTTTGTACTGAAAAGATTCGAGTGGGGAAGATTTTTTGGATTGTAGTGTAGCAGACTGGGGTGGGACATATTGTTTTGGAATGGAGTGGGCCAGATTGGTTTAGACTGAAGTGGGGCAGACTGTCTTGGAATGGAGTAGTCAGATTGGTTTGGATTGGAGTGGGACAGATCGGAGTGGGGAAGATTATTTTGGATTGCAGAGGAGCAGGTTGTAGTAGGTTGATAGGATTGGGGCAAATTGGAGTGGGGTGGATTGTGGGGAGGTGGACTGGATTGGAGTGGGGTGGACTGGAGTGAGGTGGATTACATTTGAGTGGGGAGTGGAGTGGGGCAGATTGCTTCGGACTGGAGTGGGCAGATTGTTTTGGATTGGAGTGGTCCATATTGGAGTGGGGTAGATTGTTTTATATTAGAGTGTGGCATATTGTTTTGGAATGGAGTGGGGCAACTTGTTTTGAATTGGAGTGGGGCAGATTAGTATAAGGGGGAAGATTGTTTTGGATTGGCGTGAGGCATATTGTTTTGGATTGGCGTGGGTCGGATTGTTTTGGATTGGAGTGCAGCAGATTGTTTTGGATTGGCGTGGGGCAGATTGTTGTAGACTAGAGTGGGGCACATTGTTTTGGATTGCTGTATTGGAGTGAAGTAGATTATTTTGGATTGAGGGGGGCAGATTGGAGTGGGGGGGTGGTAGTACTGGAATGTGGTGTACTAGGATGGGGTAGGGTGGGGTGGATTGGATTGAAGTGTGGTGGATTGGACTACAGTGTGGCTGATTGGAGTGGGGAAGATTTTTTGGATTGGAATGGGGAAGATTGTTTTGGATTGGAGTGGGGCAAACTAAAGGGGGCACATTGTTTTGGGTTGGAATGGGACAGATTGTTTTGGGTTGGAGTGGAGTAGATTGGAGTGGGGCAGATTGTTTTGGATCGGAGGGGGGCGGATTTTTGTTGATTGGTGTGGGGCAGATTGTTTTGGATTGCTGTATTGGAGTGGGGCAGATTGTTTCCAATTGGAGAGGGGCAGATTGGAGTTGGGTGGGTTGGGAGGATTAGAGCAGTGGTTCCCAACCTTTTTACTTCTGTGGACTCCCACTTTATCATTACTGAAACCCAGGGACCCCCACTCAATCATTATTGGAATCCAGGACCCCCAGCTGAGTCATTATTTAATTTTCTAAGCAGTCGCGGACCCCCTGAGAAGGCTTTGCAGACCCCCAGAGGTCCCCAGATCACAGGTTGGGACCACTGGATTAGAGTGTAGTGGGCTTGAGTCGATTGGGGTGAGTGGTTTGGATTGTAGTGCAGCAGATTGGATTAGAGTGGGGTGGATTGTGGCGTACTGCGTGATTATGTGTTAAAAGTATAATTTTGAAGAAACCAAAGGTGGATTTCAGTAGAAGAGGACCTGCAAAAGAAGGGGACAGAGTCCAGTCCATGATGGAGTGTCCAGTGGGGCAGGAGCCACTACCCACCATTCTGTGGATGAAAATCTGGGTCGCCGGGGAAGAAGAATACCAGCTGTGAAGCCCAGGAGCTGAAGAGGAGTCCTTGGAGTCGTGCAGATGGTGTCCCACATTGATTGTCGGGTTGCAGATGGTCAGTGGTGTAGGAGAACCACCAACAAGCCTTGACAAATGCAAGAGGAGCAAAAGAAGAGTTGCAAGGCAGAAGAGGACCAGCAAGGTCCAGGGACTCAGCCCTTGGAGGGGAGTCCAGGCTGACCCTCAGCAGTCGGGAGAGCCAACAGAAGCAGTCGCAGCTCCCACAGGCAACCTACTGGCAGCAGACACAGTAAGTAGCAGTAAGGCCCAGTCCGCACACCTGAAGATGAGTCGCTGGAGCAGCAGAGAGGAGACTGTACTTGTCAGGAAGAAGTGCTGGGGGGTGGGCCTACTCAGAGCATTAAGAGCCCTTCGAGCAAGAGACACAAACCTTGGTAGCTGCAAGAGTCACGGAGCACAGAAGTACTGTCCTGTAAGGAGTGGCAAGGGCTCACCGTCTCCCAAGTTGGATAGCTGGCAGAGAGGACCAAGTGGACCACTCCAGACCATGACCTGTGATGCAGGATCCACCCGGTTCCAAAAAAAGAGCAGATCCACGCAGCCAGACGTTGTTGCTGTAGGTGCCTGCAGATGCAGGGGAGTGACTCCTTCACTCCAAGGGAGATTGCTTCTTGCTTCTTGGTGCAGGCTGAAGTCTCACCGACCTCAGAAGATGCACAGCTGGGGAAATGTTGCATTTGCTGGAAGGAGCCAAGGAAACAATGTTGCGAAGCGTAGTTGTCCCCAGAGTTTTGGTTCCTGAAGAGTCCAGTTGCAGTTCCAGTGGCCAGAAGTGGAAGTAAACAATGCAGAGGAGTCCTGGTGGAGTCTTGCACGTCAAATGTGGGGACCCACCCTCAAGGGAGCCCCTAGATAGCCCTAAAAGGGGGTTTGGTCACCTTGCAAGGTGACCACCTATCAGGAGGGGGCTCTGACATCACCTGCCTGACTTGGCCACTCAGATGCTCCCAGGGGCCTCTGCTCCTCTTGGTTTCAGGATGGCAGAATCGAGTGACCACCTGGAGGAGCTCTGGGCACCACCCTGGGGTAGTGATGGACAGGGGAGTTGTAAGTCCCCTTTCCTTTGTCCAATTCTGTGCCAGAGCAGGGACCTGGGGTCCCTGGGCTGGTGCAAACAGGTTTATGCAAGATGGCCACCAAATGGGCCCTTCAAAGCAAACTGGTGGCTTGGGAAGGCTACTCCTCCCAAGCCTTTTAACACATATTTCCAAGGGAGAGGGTGTTGCCTCCCTCTCCCACAGGAAATCCTTTGTTCTGCCTTTCACTGCCTGAGCTGGTCAAGCAACAGGAAGGCAGAAACCTGTCTGATGGGTGGTAGCAGTGTGGGCTGCCCAGAAAACCCTAGAAGACTGGTAGGAGCAATACCGGGGAGGGGTTTTCTAAGGAGCTCCCAGAGTGCATGACATCATACAACCAATACTGGCAACAGTATTGAGGTATGATTCTGACATGTGTGATACCAAACATGATCAGGTTCGGAGTTAACATTATGTGGCTGGACACAGGTGAGTGACCTGTGTCCAGTATACAGGTAAAATGGCTTCCCTGCACTTATGAAGTCCAGTGCAATGGAGCTGGAGTTCGCAGGGGCACCTCTGCTCATGCAGGGATGCCCTCACACACAGGGACCTACACCCTGACCTCAGGGCTAGGAGGGCCTACCATAGGGGTGACTTACAGTGACCTGGTGCAGTGACCTGTGGTGAAAGAGTACATGCACCTTTTCACGCAGGCTGCAATGGTAGACCTGCAGACACATTTTGCATGGGCTCCCATGGGTGGCACAATACATGCTGCAGCACATGGGGAACACCTGGTGCCCCAATGCCCTGGGTACCTCAGTACCATATACTAGGGAGTTACAAGGTGGCACCATTATGCCAATTGTTGGGTGCACAAAAGTCCTTGGCAACCAAATTCAGAGGGAGTGATTACAATCACTGGGGTCCTGGTTATCAGAATCCCTGTGAAAACAGTCTAAGCACACTGACAGCAGGCAAAAAGTGAAGGTAATCATGCCAAAAAGAGGGTCCTTTCTTACAGTGTCCAGCATGTTTACATGAGTGAAATACATACATGTAAACTTACCATAAAAAACACCATATTCATTCAGAAAAATATTATAGTGCTTGTGTGTGCAACAAAAACTTTTATAGAATACATATTCAGACTGAACAATTCTGCATTGCGTGCTTTACACCTCCCACTTAGTTACCCTTCACTTGATACTAAATTACCTATAGAAGTTAATGTGTATCGTAAACTACACCTTAAAATCTCGTTTTCCTTTTTTTTGCTATAACTTGTGTTGTAAGTACCTCCTGCAGAGTTTGAAATTTTAGAGCACTGTAAATAACAAGTGCTCCCATAAATTGACTCAGTGGCACTCAGTTTATCCTTCTCAGAAGGGTGATTGGTCGGGATGCCCCTGCTGGGAGTGAAACGTGTCCTGTAGATTCACAGATGCCTGCAGATGACACAGTTCTAGCACATATAATACACAGCTGCATGCATATCAATATCTTGTGCGATGAGGAGAAACCTCTGTAGAACACTTTTAATTTAGTTTTTATATTGCGACGTGTGTAATGAATGGGCTCATTATACTAACAAAACATGATTATTAACTGTTAAGATGTATGTTCTAATTTCATAGACGTTTTTCACTGGCTGTCAGTGAGATGTGAGCCTGACGCCTATTCAGATCTAAGCCCCTCAATGCATTGGCCAGTGAGTGGGGTGCTGGGGAGGCTGTGTGCAGTGAGGCAAGAGCTGAGTTAAGTGAGGGGAGAGCACGCCCCGCGTGCAGTTGGGTAGGTGTACGGACATGTCTGCGGAGAGGAGTAATCTCTACTAAAAGAGAGGCTCTTAGCATTAATAGAGGGGGTGAAGTCTGTGAGCAGAGGTGGCCACTGTGTAGCGAGAGGGGTGGGCCTCTGTGCTGAATGGACAATACGCAGTGAAAGAGGGTCTGTGGAGTGGGGATGTGTGCGACGGCTAAAGGGTCTGAACAGTTCTAAATGGAGAGAGGACGGGGGGGTGCCGTCCGTGGAAGGGAGGTGAATGTGGCAGAGCGTGGCTCTTTGTTAATGAAGGTGTAGTGCAGCGATGGAAGGCTGTGCAGAGAGAACTGTGGACCACCCCGTGCACATGAAACGGCGAGGTAGGTGCTTGAGGCGGGTCTGTGAGCATTGAGGGAGGCTCTTCATGCCTCGAAGGAGCGACCGAGCCCCAGTACGGATATGTTTACCATCGGGATGCCGCCGGTCCATTCATTCCGCTGTCACCGCCCTGAACTTTCACCCACATTCTGCTTTCACCTATGCTTTGCCTCTGTGGCCAGCCTCTGGAGGTGTGGGAGGCCTGCGGGTCTGCCATTGGCCAGTGGGAGGGGACTCTTGCCCGGGGCTGGCGCTTCTCCGGGTGCCGCACACATGTACGGGGAGATGTGCATGCAGCCCATGGCCGCCGCTGCCGGACAATGGGGACAGCCCTACGACAAACAGCTTAGAAGGAGGGCCGGGCTTTCGATTCCTTGCTTCAGCGAGATGAATGGATGGATGGACGTGAATTCGTTGAGAATACAGGACAATGACGTGGCTTTACGGATCATCGTTGTAGACGCATGGTAATATTTACACTGCTTGTTATTAATCCGTCAAATACTTGAGTGGGCTACCTCGTGCCCGCTGCGTGTGCAGGACGGGGCAGCAGCTGCGCCCGCCCGTGCCAGGCTCCTGCCGCCCATCAGGGCCAACCTGTGACGCGTCCAACTGGAGAGAAACTGTCTCTGCCCGGAGCGCTGCAAAGGTGCAGACCTACGCCGGAAGGGTAGAGGACAGTCCTGCGGATGGCGACAGGTCAACACGCTCCCAGCGACGCATTCACCTCACAACTGTAAACTTCCTTCATCGCAGATCAGTACATGGCCACATGCAGATATGTCATCGTGTCCCTGACGCTGGGAAAGTCGAGCACAGTTACTTCACAAGTTTGGAAAAGTACAGTGGTGGTGCGCGAGACTGCCTTTGGACGTCCATCCAACATTTGGAAGTGGTTGTGGGGGCATTGTAAACTGGACTACCAGTTTTAGAACACTGGCTCAGGGCTATTCTGAAAGCCATTTTATAAAACTTCTTAGCAGGACTGCTATGCTTTTAATCGTACGGTACCAAGTCATCTCAGCAGTGCTGCTGTACGTTTAATGGGACATTGATGGACATCTGAGGGAGGCTCTGTACTCTTGAATGGACAATATTCGCAATTTTCAGCAGAGCTGCTGTACGTTCAGTCAGACGTTGATGGTAGGCCGCCATTCTATTGATGGGACGTTATATAGTCACTGTTCAGCAGTTGTAATATCTTTCCGACAACAGTGCCACCAATAAGCACCACAGCTGTAATTTCACAGTCCAGCTTTTTTATTAACTTCAGAGATGTCTTTGTGACAATTTTCCTGCTATTTGGTAGATTACTGTCCCTGATCGCGAATGTTTTTTGGTAGACAGTGATGCCAACGCCACACGTGCCTCCAGGGACAATGGTGCCCACGGCGTCCCCCCAGATTATCTCAATTTCTCCGCACGTGGACTTTGTGTTGGGGGCCACAGCCTGCTGCATGGCCTGCATCTTCACCAACCCCTTAGAGGTCATCAAGACCCGCCTGCAGCTTCAGGGGGAGCTGCGATCCAGGGGCAGCTACCAGCGCCACTACAGGGGTGTCTTGCAAGCCATGGTGGCGGTGGGCCAGGCAGACGGTGTGCGGGGGCTCCAGAAGGGCCTAACGGCAGGCCTGCTATACCAAGGAGTCATGAATGGTGTCCGTTTCTACTTCTACTCTCACCTTGAGGATGTGGGCCTGACGCAGCAGCCGGGGGGCAACCTGGCTGCTGGGGCCATAGCTGGCGCACTGGGAGCATTTGTGGGGAGTCCAGCCTACTTGGTAAGTGACAAAGGGGCTTAGAAAATTGAGGCAAGAGATAAGAGACCATAGAAGTCAACTGTTACACAGCACAAGACCAAAGCCACACTTATATTGTGCCAGAATCGCAAGGAGGCTCTGTGAGCCAATCCAATCCAATATGGTGGTAGAGGTATCATGGAGAAGTGATACATCACAAAACCTCAATAGCTGGGCCCTAGCACTAGAACCACAACGAGTCCACAGATCTCACATCTAAACCATGTGGTGCTAGAGTTCCCAACAACCCAAAAAGCCCAATCCACAGTAGGTACCCGCTGAATGAGCACTGATCCTGATGCCAACCGAGCGCAGAATGGTGCTAGGTTGACCTGGAGCATGTCCAGATAGGGAGGCCATATGGCTCCATGTTATGAAGCACGTATTTCTAGTGCTAAACTTTATTTTTACAAACCTTTGTAATCGGGAACCAATATGTCTGATTGCATTTCACAAGAATTGCTTTATGTTAATGTTTTTGCTTAGCTCTGATGAGCGCCCCTGTCATGCT
Organism: Pleurodeles waltl; assembly: GCF_031143425.1. NCBI lineage: Eukaryota > Metazoa > Chordata > Amphibia > Caudata > Salamandridae > Pleurodeles > Pleurodeles waltl. Next base: position 1,064,331,857 of record NC_090445.1, read on the forward strand.
GGTCCTTGACACAAATTCCCTCTTCTCATTGGTGCAGGTAAAAACCCATCTCCAGGCACAGACCGTGGCCGCCATCGCTGTGGGACATCAGCATAACCACCAGGTGAGTGAATGCTCAGCTGATAACTTCACTTGCTCACTATTACACGTGCACATTTATTCACATGTTCACTCACACATTTCCACTCACTGTCTGGCTTCTGAGAAGGCCTTTCTGCAGACCAAGCACCCTTTGAAATGAAATGCCTTAAGACATTTTTAGTAGGGAATATCAAAGCCAAAACTTCAATTGATTACAAAAGTATGATCAGAATATCGAGGGGCAAAATATCAAAGAGGTGTGTGTGTGTGTATATATATATATATATATATATATGTTTGATATTTTCTAATATTAATAATGTCCGACTGCACTTTTAAATGATGTGCTCCAGTCTTAAATGCTGTGCCTAAATGAGAACTTTAGTTAGGCGATTTAAATTGCATTTTAGTACTGCCAGAAACAACTATTATAATTGGTGAAGGTTGCACTGCTATGGAGAACGGGTTTTAAACACATGTTGGTGGGGATCATTAGGCAGAAGTCTTCTGTCCTTCCTTAGGCAAAGGCGTCTCTTGCAAATATTGTTTGAAGGTGGAGAGAGGGGTGCTATTTGTGATTTCACGCGGAGGGGACTGCTGGACACGTGACATTTTGCTTTAGGCTGCAAACATTTCAACAGTTCAGATTTAGGCAGAAGACTACCATTTTACAATCCAAAATGAATTTCATTACTTTTAGCTTTCGTCTGCTACAAAGGACCTGAACTTTATAGCAGGAGAAATTACCAAAATTATTTTTCTAAATATCCCTCTTATCTCTTACTGAATGATGGCAGTAACTTGCTTGAACAGTGCATGTCCAAGGCTCCATTACCAATTGAGCACAATACGCCCAGGTATTCCATCCTCCAACCACTGGAGCTATGGGTACTGGGGGCATCGGTAACTCTTGGGGTGGGGAGGGTAGAAATACTCCAGATTACTTCTTTTAGGCGTGATAATAAGCAGGAGTCGGCGTTCCCTCAAAGATTCCCATATGTTTTTGCTCTGTACTTCACCACGAGATCTTTGCTGTTTTCAAAAGCTGAAGCCTCTGGAAAAAGACATTCTATCCACAGCTACAACAGGTCATGGAAATATTTTATAATCCTGATTCACAGTTCACTCCTGTTACTGGCTGAATCAGGATTACTGGGGAAGTTGTAATGAGGCCTGTGTGTAGGGTTGCCACCTGGTCGTTTTTTTACCGGCATGACCATTATTTTAATGTCCCGGCTGCCACAAAAATTAGGAAAATCACCTATAGCCTGTGTTTTTCTTCTTCTCAGCACATACTTAAGACAGCTAATATGTTAAGAAATCACTTTAAAATGTGTTCTGTAGTTGCCTTATTGACCCATGTCTGATAGTTAAAGTAAGCAAAGACTGCAAAGCCATGTTAATATGAATACAGATAACTTTATATAAAGTCTTATTGGGGAGAGGATGTGGCATAATGGCCATAGTTGTTGACTTTGTCAGCATTGGTTCAACATTCTTGCAAATCTCTTAATCTCGCTGTGCCTGAAAAACAAATAGACGTGTGTCCTTGTGTAATGTAAGTGGTGCTCATGTAAAGTGCTCCAATACATTTGGGTCAAGTTTGCTCTATATAATTCTGCAAAAAAAGTAAAATGTCTTGGCCTTTGAAGAATCTTAGAAGATGAACATATGAATGGTATTTTTCTCTTGAAAAGGTGGCAGCCCTACCTAGGTGTATTACAGTCATTCAGACCTTGATGCTGGTGCGGTAATTAATAAATACTGGGAATGCTTCGGTTGGTATTTTGTCTTTTCACCCCATGAAATTCAGAGTAGGAACAATTTAACGTTGTGCGTGCGCATTTCATTCCTCCTTCCAGAAATCAAGGAAATGGCAATTATGACTTTCCTGACCCAACACAGAGTATATATTTTGGCCTCCTATTAGACAGGGTTGTTGTGCTTTATAGCCGCCATTGTGAAAAGGAATTTACATTTCATTTAATAAATGTCAGTTGCTGGAATCTGCACTTTAAGCCAAAGAAATGGGTTTAGTTAATATTTAAAATCAATATGCGCAACAATTGTAGCATGCCGTTATGTTTATCAGTGACTGGCATGAGACCGCAACACGCTGGTTATTATCTGAATGCCAAAATACCACCTAACTTTTTAAGACGTGAACAAATGGAAGTTTTTTCCCTTGGGGAAAGGTGGCAACCCATGTGTCTTACAGGTGTTGGAGGAGATTGACTAACCTTATTTCTCTTAAAGATCCACGCGGGCTGAGAGGCCAGGTAACATTAGGCAGTGCCATACAAATACCAGGTTATTGGTAGATTTAAATATCTGCCTTGAGGTTTGTGGAATGACTGGACTGTGGGGCGAGCCATCACATCTCAAGTTCTCCCATGTCAGGTGCGAGTAGTTCAGCAGCCTTTGATTTTCTTTGCATTTGGAATGGACAAAGAAAGGCTATGGGTAGGGAAGACTTTATCATGAGGAGTGGAAACAAGGGAAATGACTGACGGGTCACTTCACTCTGTCCTGACGCTGCCTGTAATAACCCGGAAATGGTTGAAAGGGCAACTAGTCAGTGTTCCTTAGGACATGCATCGGGACATACATACAGTGACACTTCTTGTTGGGGTAAAAGGTCATTTATTTTAGGACAGGGTTTAAACACAACATAATTTAACATTTAACTGTATATCGTCCTTTTAACCAGTCCTTAACTTTTACGAATTCCTTTGCCTTCATTCTCTCCTCAAATAGCTCCCTTCAATTCTCCTACCGTATACGCTCCCCTATTCCTCCCATGCCTTCCTTGCTTGTAGCCTACCCCCCGCTCTGATCCTTCACCTTCTTGTTTTTCCCCCTGGAAGGGTGGACAAGCCCGCATCTGGCTCTCCACCCTCCCCCATCTCCTGCTACGCACCTCCCAAGTCACCTGCCCTAAATGACTGCTAACAAACCCTACTTAACAAACCTATCTTTCCTGCCTGCCTAAATATAGCCTTGCTCCCCTGCCTTCCTACGCTGGGTGGGTGGTCCAAAACAGCTCCCTATCTGCCCCAGTCGGCTCAGAAAAGAGGCCGACCCCACCCCTCCACCCCCCTTATAAACCCTGCCTCAATCCCTCCCCCACTTACCTGTCAACCAATAGGGTGCCTCTGCGCCACTTCCTGTGCCCCGAACGTACCCGTGGAGAGACTAGACCGGGTCTCTCTCTCTGCGGGCCCCTCCATCGGGACATACATACAGTGACACTCCTTGTTGGTGTAAAAGGTCATTTATTTTAGGACAGGGTTTAAACACAACATCATTTAACATTTAACTGTATATCGTCCGTTTAACCAGACCTTAACTTTTACGAATTCCTTTGCCTTCATTCTCTCCTCAAATAGCTCCCTTCAATTCTCCTACCGTATACGCTCCCCTATTCCTCCCATGCCTTCCTTGCTTGTAGCCTATACCCCCCGCTCTGATCCTTCACCTCCTTGTTTTTCCCCCTGGAAGGGTGGACAGGCCCACATCTGACTCTCCACCCTCCCCCATCTCCTGCCATCCAGCGAAACCCATGAGGCGTTTCGCTGCCCCATTTTTTTTTTATTCTCTAATCCACAAATTCACTCCCCATAAACTTTCTAACATCAACCTTAACTCTGTTAGGTAGTACGCATTTCCTATCTGCAACAAATGGACCCCGTCATCTCGAAACAAAGCCTTCTCCTGCTCTTTTATGTCCCCATGCCTTAAAACCTTGATCCCTTGAGCCCAGCAGAATACTCTCATGGCTCTATTCAACTTTTTCCGAGCCCGCTCAATGGCTCCGTGATTGAGTGCCCCTCTCCATGCCCTTCTAGGCACAAATTCCATCTATACCAGACATGTCCTGCATAGTTTCTGCTTCAAAAGTTCCAAATCTCTCTGCATAAGCTGTATCAAAGTGAGCCCCGATAGCTTCACTAAATCATTTTCCCCAAGATGAATCAATAAATGGTCCGAACATCCCCACTGCGGCAAGTTACCCGTGATAAATGGGAGCAGGCTCCCCCACCTCATACCACTCTTGCCCCACCAACGCACTTCATGGTGTCTGCTGGGCAGTCCCAATGATCTGCCGTAAATTTGCTTCTCCGCAAATTTCACCGCCCAATGAACGAACGAATGGCCGACCAACCATGTCGTCATCTTGTCTTTCTGCGGCCCGGCCACACATCCTGTAAAGAAAAAACAATGTAAAGGCTGTATTGGTAAGCTAACCCCCACCCCACCTGCTTTGTTCTCTTCAAGGCCTGACATACCGCTCGCAGCACCTAGATTTCCATCTCCCTATGGACTTGATCTTAGCCCAATCCCATCCTAAATGGGCTGACGCAGTCGCTGCGCCAATCCTGAATGAATGCGTCCCATAATCCCCCGCACGCCGCCCTATCCGTCCAAGTGCCATTCTCATAACTTGTAACAGCTGATAACTAGTCAGCTTTTTCCCTGATGCATGTACAAAAACCCCTGAATCGCCTGCCCCAAGCCACTTTGCCTTGAACATGATCCACTCTGCTACCGGGCATGCCATCTCCACGCCCCCTTTTTCCAGCCATACCCACTTGCCTTTGCCAAGCTGATCCGTCTTTGACCGCCTAAGCCATATCCCCAGCCTGTCCTTGTGCATGCACACCTCCTTCCTCCTTACCCCAGTTTCTTTCCCCACCCCCAACAACTCGGACACTCGAAATCCATTGCATCCATAACTCTGGATCTACGTCCCCCCAAGGCTTTTCAGGATTTACACTCACCCGAGCTCTGAACTCTTCGTCATAACTGAGCCATGCAAACCCCCCAAAATGCATTTGTACCTTTCTAATAATGTCCATGTATTTAAACAGTGCAATGGCCCTATCCGGGTATTTTTCGCAGTATATACTGGCAAATATCAAAAAGGCCGACGTCCAATTTTCCATTGTGATAGGGACCCAGGGCCTGCGCGCTAGCTCCCATTCCTCCTCCTTGGCCTGTATGTCCCTGTGCAGTAGTTTAAACACATCCACATACTCGTGTTTCCATATCCTAGCTTTTGTTTTTTCTGCTATGTGAGACCCGAGTGGCATGGCCAAACCCATATATGGAAGACGTTTCTTATGGCCTCCCCCTTCCTTGTCCTCTGGTGTCGTATCTCCTTCAGCCGCTTTACTGCCTGTAGCTGTGTCTAGCGTGGCAGCGCCTTCCTTATCCTTGTTCTCGGCCGTTCCCTGTACGGAAATAGGGCCTGGTATTTCTAAAACTGATCCGTCCCCTACCCCAATGGACCTACTTGTGCTTGCCTCCCTTGGTGTCACTCCCCCTTCGCCCCACACTGACCACCATCTCTTACCTCCGACATTCTCTCCCAAGCTCCTTGGCACTCTCTTCAGATTTCTGCCGTTGGCATTGGTTTACTTCTACCCCCATGACCGTATGCGTCACTGGGTTTCCCCGCACCAACTTGCCCTTCGGCCGCACCAGCCTCTTGTCTCTGATCCCCTTCTGACTGTGGGACCCAGACCCAGGTTCTGCTTCCAGCCACCAGCTGCTGTGCCCCTTTGTTCTTTCTGGCCTCTCTGGCCCTTTTGGCCGCTTCGCTGCGAGCGTTCGCCTCCTCCCTGTCCTTGCACAACTGGGCCCACCTAACCTCCTTCTCTAGAACAACCCTGCGCTGTTCCCGTATCCTGGCCGACCCCACTCCTCCACCCCCCTTATGAACCCTGCCTCAATCCCTCCCCCACGTACCTGTCAACCAATAGGGCGCCTCCGCGCCACTTCCTGTGCCCCGAACGTACCCGCGGAGAGACTAGACCGGGTCTCTCTCTCCGCGGGCCCCTCCAAAGGGAGCGTCGAACAGAGAGGCGAAAGCGCGGGCTGCATGTGCACTTGCTCCTCCAGCCTTGCAGCTAATCTTATTGCATGTCCTTGTTTTTTGGGCTGTCGGATTCCTTTCCACAGCGGTGTGTTTTGGATACCGAGGCGGTAGCCTCATTACTCCATGATCATTTAAAAATGTTAAATTGCTTTTTTGTTTACACCTAATCTTCCTGTGTGCTCTTGTATTTATATTGGGGATTAGCCGAGGGAAGGTGGGGGTGGTGGGGGGCGTTGGGCTGCGGAAAGTGGGGCGGATGTCCGAAGTTTTAGCAATGCAAATATGCATTGTCCAGCGCGGAACTGTTATGTGGGGAAATTGCCTCAGCGGGGCCCTCTCAGAGTATACACAGATGCGTTTATCTTCTGGTGCTAATCACGAGCGAAACGAGGTGCTCCAAAGAGCAAACAACAAATCACCGGTTTATAACATACTTGACTTTTCACATCTTCCACGATCTAAGGCTGCCGACCTCAAGGAAGGCTTCCTTTTTTGACATCAAGCATCAACTACCCCAACCTCAACTAAAGCTGAAGGATCTGAGCCAAAATCTCTTTCAACTGAACACGCTGGAAAGATTTGAGATCTCGAGAAACGGATAACAACTGAGCAAAAATTACCCTTGAGATATGAAAGAAAAAGATGCGCTGTTTCAACTACTGGTAAAAACGTGTTCTGAAATCACTGAAATATATACACATTTATATTTATGTATTAGGTGTGCTGTACAAACAAATTGCCCTTACGCGCTCTTCTGAAGTATAATAAATACGATAAAATGTTTTGGAACAGGCAGACACGAACTGTTAAAACAACGTTACTCAATATGCATTTAATCTTTTTTATATAATTTTCACGTTTGTCTGCTCCATTACAAATACCAGTCAACTATTCCCAAATCAAATATTCAGCCGGCTCTAAAAGGAATAGTCCATTATGAGATGCCATCCCACTTAACCTCTCAATGCACCACAATCAACTTGAGCCACGTCTCAGCCTTATTGGGTGTCATCAATGAGTCTGCGTGCCTAAGACACACTAAGCTTGCTGAGGACCATATGAAAACAATTCTTGGGCCTGTCCCAAAAGGAACGGTCGACACCACCCCGCGTGCCCATGTCTCCTGTAAACACTGAGTGCTTTACAGTAGGAGAGCCCATTTGGGCTACCTGCAGAATCTCACACAAGTATTTGCAAGAGGGCACGGGGGTGTGTCCACGTGAGTTCAGTGAGGCTTGTGTTTCTGTGAAGAGGGGTACCTGTATAGGGCCACCGTGAGGAGTGATTTCTGCAAGATGGGGTGTCTGAGGGAGGACCATGTGAGAGGGTGTCTTTGTGTGTGAGATATATGTATGAGTAGTGTCTGCGAAGGTGCCTGTAAAAGGGAGCTGTTTGTGTAAAGGGGCGTCTGTTTAGGAATTGTGCCAACGTAGGGGTGTCTTTATATGGACATTATGCTGAGGGGTAGCTGTCAGGAAAGTTGTTTGTGTACAAATGGCTGTTTAAGGAGGGTAGGCTGTGTACCGGGTGTAATCTGTTTGAGGTGCTATCAATGTGCAAAAACTGTCCATGTGAGGAAGGGATCCTTTATAAAGTGTAAAAGTAAAGGCGTCTACTGGCACAAGGTGGGGTGTCCATGTAAAGAGTGCTGCCAGTATGGGGGGGCTGAAGGTCTGTAGAGGGCTGTCTGCGAGCAGGCACTATAATCTCTAATCCCCGGTAGTATAGTGCATTTCTGCCACTTTTATGGCCGTGATACTCTTTCAGCATCTGGACGCCCTTTCCACATGGTTCTTTTGTTTCGTGTTGATCACAATGACGATGTTCCTATGTCATTGGGTCTTGCTAGTTAGGTGAAGATTGGGCTGTGGACATGGTTGCATGTACAGAAGGACTATGCCTATTCTTGTCTGAGCAAAGACAATGCCTATATTCTTCCACTGTCTGTTTTCATCCCTCCAAGGAAATTTTCCTCTACGGCTTCCCCCAGTTCAAAGGTGGCAGACATTAGCATTTGTGTACACCAAGTCCCAAGAGCATTGTTATTTTTTACACATTTTCGTCCCTCACAATTTTCACACCACCACTCCAACCCACACAGGATGATTGTGGGGGTTGTTGGCATCCACACCAGTGCGCTGCCTGTATGAGGACGGTTGTCTCTGATGCCGGTCGGACTTGGGTTGTCTGTGGAATCTAATGAGGGTGCTTGGCTGAGATCAGTAAAAAGAGTTTGAGTATTGGGAATACTAGTTGATAAAACTAGCTGAACCACATTTGTGATCAACACAAGAGCCGGAGTTATTTGTTGGAAAATGAAGGAAAGAGTCACGTTTAAGCTTCTGTCCTAGTTGCTGTTGCACTCAAACCTTATTAGCACATTTTGAAAGGAAAGAAAGCAGAACTATGTAAACTTCTCACACTTCCCAGTGGTAAAAACGTGGCCTCATAGTCAACTGCAGATCAGGCTAAAATGGACAGATCTCCTCAAACTCTCTATGAATCTATCAAGCTTTTCCTGACAGGCTCATGCCCCTAAAAGGACTGTAGGCTTTGAACAGAGTTACGTACTCACAAGTCTGGCAAGGAGACAGCGAGTTTCATAACTCGAATTTGCTGAGCGAGGGAGACAGGTGAGGAGGAGGCCCAGGTGTGATTGGCTCACAGTTGAGAGCCGCCAGTGGCTCAGCACGACAACAGAACAAACACATAGTTCAAAGTCTGCAGGTTGTTTTTTTGACCTGCGGCTCTCCTACTGGTGCATCCCAGGCTCGCCTTCCTTGCAGCAGCCACACCTTATCATAGTTTGTAGTTAAACTGCATGTAGTATCCTAGAGCGATGACCGTGGCGGAACAGATTAGGCAAGCCGTCGAGTAATGCAAGTAGTACCTGAATAGTCTAAGAGCTAGACCCCAACCCCCCTGTAAATTTTGCTGATCAGAGGTGACAGCTTGTGTGTCCTATTTGGCCTAAGAAATGTTACCCATATTCGGTCTCCACTCAGGTGGATCGCCAAATTGCAAAAATTGCAAATAAAAGCTGCTAAACTGGCTCTAAATTCTTAAGTCATGAGATCGCGTGCCACCAGCTCTAAAAGTAATTGACTTCCTGTTCTTCCAGTCTAGACTACAATTCAAGACAATATGGGTCTCATAAGGATGATGCCATTGTCTTCTGCCCCATTGGATGCAGTAAATAGCTGAACGTTTGTTACATTTCAGCAGGTTATGAGGGGAAAAGTACATGGTCTGTACCATATAATGCGGATTTTATTTCATTGAAATCAAACTCTGCATGTTATTCACAAAACATTTGTAGTAGGCACAATTTATCGGACGCAATAGATAGCATACCCTAGGGTATCATTATTTAGGATGTGCGATAAATAGCACCTTCAATCGTAATCAGGCCCTACATTTCATGCTCATTGGTAGTGAGGCCATATCTACCCACAGGCAGTGACATCTAAATCTATTCTATATCCAGGGCTTATTTATTTATTTACTTCTTTAAAACTAGCATTGGCAGAGCCAATAAATCTGGCCATGGTAAGCTAGTGCTCTTTTTAAATATTTTCTATTGTGTAAGCATGTGCCACAAAAAAAGAAAAAAAAAGATGCTGGCCCCTAAGTGCAGCTGCCATATGCATGCAATCAAAAATTAAATTAAAATATCATTACTGATTTAGCTGCTTTACTGCTGATGTTTAAAAAAAAAAAAAAACAGTAAGCCTTCCAATTGCACTATGCACTTTATTATAATTATCTATGAAGGAGACAAGAATAAATTGGCACCTAACCAAGGATTATCAACTCAGGCAGCTAAAATGTTACTTTGTCACTTAAAGACTCTATAGTATACGAAAAACTTTGAAAAAGTGGAGGAAAGTAAATCCCTATCTAATTTGGCATTCTAATTGCAGGCAACATAAATAGATGGCATTTAAAAATAATAATATAACATACATTTAAAAAGCACACTCTGAAGCACATTTGCCACTGAAGAGAAATGTATCTATTGTAAGCAAATGTGACTAATGTGCACAGGCTTTATGCAGTCAGTCAAAAAAAACAAAGCCAAGGGAACAAGTGGGCTGACCTACTGCCCCACGCACTATGTTTGGTGGTGGATGGAAGCAAAATGTGAATGATAATTTAACAGACCAAAGGCAGAAGCCATTTTACCTAACCCCTTCTATATATGTATATTATATTTGATTTAAAAAAAACAATTGTCTGGTGACTGGTGAGACAACTAAAGCTGTCTCAAAAGCCAGACCTAAAAATGTCAGTACAGGCTCCCAGAACTTTTCGTATGGGCTGACCACAAGACTGCTAAATGCCTTGGTTGCCAAATACCAGTGTCCCCTAGTAATCATTCCCATCTTTAGTTTTTCTTCCACTGCCTTGCACTTCCTGTGTCTTTATGTCACTATTGCAGGTTCCTTTTCATCCATACTTTCTCCCTGGCACTGGCACAAATTAAGCATTTTAACACCCACATATTAAGACTGACATTAGAGTGGTGGTTTATTGATAAAAATTAGAGTTGATGGCCAATCAGTGGCCATATTGTGAACACTAAGTTAAATCCTCTTCAGCGGTCATATAGTGAACTCAGAAGTGCCAGAGGTTAGAGGAAGGTCAAGGGCTTATGTTTTTCATCTAACATTTAACCATTGTGAATTCCCATACTGAATTAAAGCTGTCTGAATCTCTCAATACTGATTATTAAACTTCCTCGCCCTGCATACTGGACCAGCTGAGGCTGAACACTCTGGGGACAACTAAGTACAAAAGCAAAATATGAACACTGTGGAATTAAACCCCAACCACCATGGGAGGAAGCACAAGCTGTAGTAAAAGAGTCCTTTCCAACTATGGAAAAATGCAAGTGTTTTGAGAAGAGCCAGCTTCCTGCCTTTCCGATGAAACTAAAGGCCACTTGAGGCATGTTGCATCAAGTCCACAAAATGGGAAACACAATCCCTTGCTAAAGAGAAATCTTCATGCCTTTCCGGATGAGAAGTTGAGATTGATGCCATGCTGATGGGTAAAAAAGAGTTAAAACGTGCCAACAAGGGACCTATTTGGCAAGAAATATTTCTAAACCAATCTGTGTTAATTATGGGATGTTCAGAACATAACATCAAAACAAATTGTAACAAGTGAAAAGAAAGTATATCAGTCACTAAAATAAATTGAGACAGCAGGTGTATAAACACGTTAATTAGTGTATTTAACAAGTATGAGAATATCCTACTGAAAAAATCACTTGGGGACTGAAACTGAAATCTTCAGCGGTACATAGACAAAGCAACAGTCTTATAATACACATAGAGTAGTATCAGCCAAAAGTCCATGTAGCAGTAACCCACTCCAGAACTTGCATATAGAAAGTTTGTCCATAAAGGAGTGTTATACTGTTCATGAAGGATTAATGATGAGTCGTGTTGTGCGTCGATGTTTCCGTCCTGGTTGCAATTGTCGATAGGACCATCCTCAAGACTGGAAGATTGTGTGAAGAAAACTAGTCCTGTTGGAGCCAAGGATATCGAAGGAATCCAAATAGGTATAGGTCAGTAATGCCAAATCCTATTGTGTGAGTGTACGGCAGTTATACAAGTCACTTTAATGTCGGTGAGTGAAGCCAGAAGCGTTAGGCAGCAACCCGTCTCTCTAACTCTTCTGCAACTGCGGAGACGCTTGCTCGATGTTGGGGAGATGGCTTGCTCCCTAGCTCTTCTGGCTTCACTCACTGATATTGAAGTGACCTGTAGAATTGTCATACACTGCGAGGTGTTTATTAGGGACTTTGAGAGCTCTGATGCTGAGGCCAAAGCACAGTGCCATTCAGTAGGTTGGCCTCTCTGCAGAGCACACAGAACTATTGAAATGTTTCCCAGTTGCATTTGAAATTCTGTGAAAATGTGTGTGAAGGAGGTTCACAGATGTAAAAATATTTACAAAGTGAAAGAAAATAAATTGCTTAAATGTGAGTGAGGGCAGTGTGTGTTTGGAAGTGGTGAAGTGAGGGAGATGCGAGAAAGTGCATTCAGGAAGAGTGAAAAGAGGGTGCTGTGGAGGAAAAAGAGCCAGTTGAAGATGTGCAGATGGCCGAGATATGCAGAGAAAAAAAGGTATATGTATCAAACGTAAAGCCCACCTAGCTGAAGGATAAAACACCTACCACAGGCGTCAATACTATTTATTTCATAGACTCACAATTTCAGAATTGAAACATGTCCAATGTTAATTATTTATAACAAATCATTGTTGTTACTCATTTATCTTAAACAGCGTACAGCCATTGACAAAACCAATTGTTCTGACAGGTTTAAAGTGTATGTTAGTTGTGCTATATATCTGGATGCAGTTACATCTCAGAGAGAAATCAAAATACAGGTTGGGTGGCACACAAAGGTAATCACAGAAATGTATTGCCAGCAGCTGTGGGCGATTCCTGATGCCTGGTTAGAGCATTTTCTTTCAAAGTTGATGCCACATGCAGTGCAAGACACTGAGCAAGCACACACTTTAAAGGGCTGAAGTTCTCACGCTGTACAATTTGCACATTACAGTAACTGATTAACATATTAATGCAGTAAGATATGTGGCAGTTTTTAATGTGGTTAATATTTCAAAACTATACATTCTCACTGCTTTATTAGTCTCGCTTTACCACTAAATAGTTTTGCTTTAAAATGCACCATTTGCCAATCTTTATTTCAATTTTTTTCTTGGGAGGAAGACCAATCCTGGACCCCACGTTTGTCCATTAAGCTTGCTCACATTGCTTGCTGCATTAAAGTTATACCCAACTTTTACGCCCCACCACTTTCAAATGTCAGCAGCCGCCACTGAGTTCACCTTCCCTGGAATTGCTACTAAAGAAGGACCAAGATCCAGTCACAGAAAAGAGTGTAACCCCCACAATGGAACTTGTGTTGTCTCTCAAAGGCAAAAAGTACACACACCAAAGCAAGAAACAAACAAGCGCTTTTCACTAGGTTGTGATATTGGTGGTGCTGCTATTTGTACAAAGGGTACCTACAGTAAATCGACCAGTCTGAATAAAGTCCTCAGTAAAAGGGAGCTGGTGCCAGAAATCCTAAATCAGGGAATGATGTTGCCGTCAGTAACATCTGCTTTCTTTTAAACAAGCTTAGACAATTACTTCAGTGATATGTGAATTAGTGCCAAAATAATCCAACCACTGATTTCAATGAAAGAATAATGAACATGCATATTTTACAAATAAGATGTAATGAAGCAAACTCTATTTTAGGTCACATTGAATGAGAAAATGTTTATTCGAGTAGTTTTTTCAATACTAAATCAGTCATTCTCTCAGCCAATGATTTCCCCATTGCGAAGTGGGGTGTTGGGTGTTTTGTTCGCCATTGCAGTGTTACACTCTGCTTGGAATCTTATACGGACTGATGTTATAGTTTCCTCACACTGGAGTGATATCAAATTCAATGCATTTTTTAGTACCTAGATTTAAAAAGAGGTGTCCATTTGAGTCTCCCAGCACACAGTCCTTAAGATGGTCTCATGACCTTTTCACTTAAGAGACCGACATGTTAACAAATAATTCACTTCATCTTTCTACATCATACTACTCCTCATCTATCAGAAAGAAAACACGGATTGCTGTATGGAATATTAATACAGCCTAGAGGATGTTTCACTGACTGAGCCCATGACCATGTGAACTTTCATAAACATTTCTGTGGCTCTATGTCATGGTGTGCTTTCTCAATGACCCTATGGTATGATTACCTAGTCAACGCTGTTACAGGTTCCTCCTTCAACACCCTGAAGATGTTGAGGAAAATGTTCAACTGGTTTCCTACTAGCACCTGTAAAACTGTCACCCACACCCTTGTCACAAACAAGCTGGACTACAGGAACACCCTCTACATTGGGATCATCAAACAACTCACCAGACGACTGCAACCCATTAAGGACTTGGCAGCCATGATCACACTCAACCTCTCACAGTGCACCTTTAGGAACTCTAGTGGCTTCTTATAAAAAAGCAAGCACAGTTAAAACTCCTCAGTCACACACTGAAAGTACTACACAACACTTGCCCTGCCTACTTCAGTGGATACATCTCCTTTCATAAACCATCCAGACACCACCTCTTGGCCAGTCTCCTACTTGCACACATCCCTCATAAATGCATAACCAAATCTAGCTGTCAGACCTCCTCCTATATCACTTCTAAAGCAGATATCAACTTGCCTGTACACATCAGAGCCTCCCCCATCATTCTTCAGTTCTGGAAAGAGCCAAAGACCTGACTTTTCAAATAGCCGTCCTGCTGTCTCTAGGCAAGGTTAGACCTGTGCCTTCTCAGAACCTGGGTACCATCCAGGGTGATTGTGTGTTTCACAAATACACAGAACTTAACATAACTTGAGACATGACTTATTTAGTATTGAAACTACTCAGAATTTACACTTTCTCCTTCAATGTGACTGCAAATAGAGTTCAACTAATTACAGCCTAAATGCAATAATATCCTTTTCCATTATTCTTTCATTGAAATCAGGTTTTGGTTTCTTTTGGCACCAATCAGCATACTATTGAAGTTACTGAGTAAGTACTCCTTCGGGAGTCTCTTGTGTTTCCTACAGGTAGCTTAATTTGAACCTGCATCCTAGAGTTGTCTGCACACAGGCTTTTGGAGTTTTGGTCAAACAGTTGCTCCAGGTGTTGAGTCTGCACCATGAAGGTGGCTGCATGCTTTCCCATGGCGTTTTACCCCTAGGCAGCCACACCTCTAGAGTGGCCTACCAAACTCCTCAAAGTCAAGGTTAGGTTCAGACATCTGAGGGTGACTAGAATAGTGCACCCTGGAGTTGCCACATGCCACACTTTGCTGGACATTTGTCACTCAGAGGGAGGCGACCTGCTCGCCCATAGTCTAGTGACCTGGTGGTCCCATCAGGGCACTTTCCTGGGATAAATATAGCACCCCTTGGACTCTGAACCTCAGATCACACTGGAACAAGGACCGAAGAAGGAATGCCCTGCTGCCCTTGGACACGCAGAAAGAGAAGCTGCACTGTGTGTTTTACTGCACGTGCTGCACATCAGGCTTGTGAAGTTGGGACTGCATGGGGCAAAAGCCATGCCTCAGACCAAAGAAGTGACTCCAAAGATCAGTTGGCTGGAACCAGCTCCAGGGGCAAAATAGCTAAAGAAGCTCATCAAGGTCTTTAAAAAATATAATCTATTTTTGTAAATTGGTGTCCCGGTTCTTTCCTGTTGTGTGATTTTATTTTGTTCTTTGGTACTGTTAAATGCTTAGCACTAAGTTCCTTTGTGCGAGCTTCGCTGCTCCAAAACCATACCTACCCAGGGGTGAGCTTAAGGTTGATCAAATGAGCTTGACTGGACCCAAGACAGTTTATGCGAGTGTTTTCCACAGCAAGGGCCCACAGCCATACCATATAGTACACCCAAATTTTCACACATATGAAAGAACGAGCATGTTTGCAAACAAGCGTTAATCAAACTAAAAAATAAAGCCTCTAGTGCAAAATTGAACACATCAAAAATCTGTTAGATATTTGTTGCAAACAGATATTACAAACAGTTCAATACAAGTCAATTAAAAAAAAAAAAGCTGCAGTAGCTCAAACATGGAGAAACATGCAGAACGATTATTGCTTTTCTCCAATCAAAGGAGTGCTAAAAATAAACATATTCTCTCTGCTTGACATTGTAAGCTATTAGAATAGTGCAGAAGAAAGAAAAGTAATGTTCCTTTTTTTGTGCTCAGTGACCTAACCTGCATTTCACCTCAGCTGTTGGCAGCAGGCATTGCAACATCAGAACTCGACTACAATAACCTTATAGTCGAGTTCTGACATCTTTTCTTCATAATCAGTTACTGGGCGCGTCACAAATTGTTGATTATAAAGAAATCAGTGACTGAAGTTTATACAGGGATTAAAGAATCCGATGGATTATCATTCACTAAAACATTGTACTACAAAATAGCGGAGCAAATGTGTTGTGAACTATAAGTATATACAGGTAAGTAAAGATTTACAATTCTTATCTCCACGAGAGGAGAAACCTTCTTATATGAACATCATTACCATTTAATCCAACACTGCATAATTGGTGTTAACACCGGAGTACAGAGCAGGCACAATTAGTGCAGAACTTTAAAAGGATGTAAAGCTAAAAACAGGTACAAAAAACGTTATCACTCATTTTCAACTGTCGCCTAGCAGACAGTGCATGCCCTTTTGGGAGACATATTGTTAGGTTACAGTTGGCTTAGAGACTGCCCATTTCTTACTATTGGTCTCCTTCATTGTCACTCTTATTTGCTTGCTATAAATGTGTTTGTGTGTGGGCTTTCCTTCTTCTTTTTATGTTTATCTCTCCCCTGGAGTATGGGAGTGTTACTGTCCCTTACACTACTTGTTTTTCCAGTGCTGCTTTTTGTTTAAGGTCTCTATCAGAGTGGAAGTGTTTTCCAGCTGTCTCCCTACTGTGCTTCTCTTCCCCTCTCTGTGCTATTCTCACTCACACAGTGCTTCTCCCCTGCTCCCTCCGTGATGCAATTGCTCTCACGGACTCCACCCACTGTCTTATGCCGTGTGCTGTAGTGTGTGGAAACAAATGTTCTGACAGTGTCTTGTCCTGTGTCTCATATCTCTCTCAGAGTGTATCCAGCGCCTTTGAAAGCATCTACCGCAAGCAGGGCATCACAGGCCTGTGGAGGGGCGTGAACGGTGCTGTCCCTCGAGTCATGGTGGGGTCAGCAGTCCAGCTGGGGACATTCAGCACAGCAAAGGAGTGGGTCAGAAAGCAGAAGGTGAGTAGAAGGTCAAAGTAGTTTCCTTCATCTTTTGGCAGGGGTGGAGTTAGACCATAATTTGGTCAGATGATTAGGGACCTCAAAGGGTCTCATTAGGAGAAGATGTCACTTAAAGAGTCCCTGGATTCAGTCCACAGGTATCACTGACGATGGTGACTGGTCACTCAGAGCTCTGGAGACTAGTCCATCCATGGTTCATGGTAGGTGAGAAGCAGTATTTATCCCACCCATTAGTTTACTAGGGCCTTAACTCCTCACTCCTGCCTGAATCCAGACGTGTGGCAAATCGAATTCAGTATGACAGACACACTGATGCACGCTGAGTAGCCTACTGTAAGCCGTGAACGTACAAAACAACTCCAAGCATGTACACTAAAACACACACATATAATAGAACGCTTGGCCAAGTTTACTTTTACACTTCAATGTTGACCCTGAGAGGTGGCACGGAGTAGGAACCTCCAGGGAAGACATTATCAAAGTCCATTTCCTACATGTAGAGAGAGATTACGCTAGTGCAGGGAGACATGTGTGGACTCAACAGATGCGGAGCATCATATTGTCACTCTCCAAAAGGAGAATCATTCAGCAAAACAAGCTTAATGATACATCTAGGCGCAGACCGACACACTCATCTACACTGGCAAACCCAGTCTTTCACATCGAATCTCTAAGGACCTTACACTGATGGTCACTGGCGCACTCACACAGGCACAATGAACTTGTACATGGACACGGGGCACGGGTAGACTGCCACTGTCACCCCGAGGCAACTATCCCGCCTGACGCACTCAGAGATGGACACTAAGCCACTCTCTCTCTGATTCTCTCTCCCTCTTTGTCTCTCTTTCTATCACACACACACAACTCTGCTCTTTCTCTCCTCCTTACTCACTCTTCTCTTTCACTGTCTCTCCCTCCCTCCCGCTCTCTCTCTGTCTGTCTCTCACAACATTGTTCTCTCTCTCGCCCCTCACTCACTCTCTCTTTTTCTGTGCTGACTCTGCACAGGGACCTTTCAGACCGGGTGGCACAGGAAGGGCGGCTGGGCTGGCCGCTAGACAAGGCCAGTAAAACTTTGGCTCAAGCTTGTGGAAAGCAGCCTTACACATGTCACCTGAGCTAAAAATAAACCAATCAGCCGCCCCATGAGTGCTGCAGGGAATCTGTGGAAAGGTAAACAGGAAAAACCCCGTGCAGTAGCAACGCCCCCTGTGGAGTGCGGAGGTGGGGGGTCGTCCTGTTTTTACCACTAAGGAAGAGCCTATTAGCGCAATCATCTGAAGTGGCGCTTGGCAGGTGCTCTATGTAGAAGTGTAACACAGGAAATGATACGTCTTTGAGGCATAGCCAAGGAGTGATCCGTGCCGTGCTGGCAAATTTGGCCTTTATTCACTGAGGGTTGAGCGGAGCTCTCGCGAGACGCAATGCACTTTGGAGCTGCAAATGATTAGTAAATTGACGCTGTGTTTTGTCTCACGTTGTGTTGCTTGAACGAACGTCCGCGTTAAAACTTTGGTAAATAATGGACTTTCAGTCGTGTTTTTTTTCAGCATGTTGAGACTTGTAAGCACCTACTTATAACTGAAATGTGAAACTACAAGGCCCAGCATGCTTTTGTTGTTGGCTGACTAGCAGACACTCACGTGCCCCAATGGGTAGGGAGGTAGGGGGAGTGGCAAGGATCAGAGTGCGCTCTTCATATATCAACAATTATAGGGCGTTTGAGACATTCAGGGCCACTGAAATTATGCGACAGGAGGGGAACAAATTTAGCAGCAGGGTAGACTACATTATGCGGCATGAAAATACAAAATGATACTCCATAATTTGTCATTTTATGATAGTGTTACCTCAGTATTTTGTCATTTTTTACACGCATAGACTATCTGGGCAAATGTTTCACCTCGATGCTAATTTGACATTAAAATACAGCAATAAGCAACAGAATCGTCACCAGTCAACATTCGCAAAGGGCCTTCCACTGTGCAGCACTGTGTAGTTGCATTTAACTTTTGACCTCTTTGAGCTAGGAACTATTGTTTTTGTTAAAATCAACTGACTGCGGATGATGGATTATATGTTAAACAGTCAGAAAACTGGTCACACCAAAATAATTCAAATATGTCCTGCCATACCACAAGAGTCCTTAAAATGACTCTGGATAAAGTGAGACAGGGTAAGAAGTACAGGCAGACGGAAGAAAGGACAGTTGTTTAGATAGTGAAATTCAGAGGTTAAATCGAATTTTCACATTCCCAGGGGACCCTTGGGAGGGGGGGGGCCCTGGGCAACTGCCCACTTTGCCCATGTCCTAAAACGTCTCTGTGCGTGCGTGCACGCGTGAAATTACACACGCACGAGTATTTACACTCTAACACAAACACAAGTGCAGATACCATCACGTACACAGTCCACTCAAATTGAGACACAGGCATTCATACACCTCTGATATTATTAGGATAAACACACAGACGCATGCTTTTATAAACTATTACACTCAGTGCTTGAAATGGAAAAATAGATGTGATGGTACCCTGTACCAGAGTACCCACTTGCTTCGTATAACCGCCGGTACTCTTCAATTAAAACTATTGACGCTCAGTTGCACACTCACGTTTGCCCACGGTTGTGCATGGACACGTTCTGCATTACCATCAGAATGAAAATCACGCATACAATCTAACCTGCTCAGGTATGCAGATGGGCGTGCTCAGACATACGGCTAAGACTGGCTCGCTGAGACGGTAAGGTTTGCTCACTGGCACCCTGAGACAATCTGACTGCTACACACTAAGGTGAGGCTAGTGGCGTAACAGAATTTGAGGAGGTCCCTCTGCAAAGTGCATGGCGGCTCCCCCGCCCCGGGACCCAGTTTGGAGAGGTGAGACTAGTGGTCCGCCGCCCATGCACTGTGTACTGTGTTGAGGGGGCCGCCGGAGCTCGGGCGTCCCCCTTCGCTTCCTGCCCCGCACCGCTGGTGCTGCTGATGTTATCCCACTGAGGCGTGCGCGTGACTCTCGGAGAAGATGACTAAAGCTCCCTTAAACGTCTGATGTTTGAGGAAAAGTCTCGGTCAGATGGAAGATTATTCCTTGGATTACAGGCAAGAAGGAGAAACACCATCTCCTCTAGGTTTTAAACCAGATTACCCGATTCTCTGTCTGCTTTTAGATAATGCATAATGATGTGAACGCGTTGCATGCTGGGAGCAGCAGCCAGTGTAGATTATATCCAGAGGTCACACATGCTGGGGTGTAGGACAGACCGAAGGCGAGGCAGGGTCGTGAAAAGAGTGTTGCCTCGTCAATGTGAGAAATTATGACGGAATGGAACAGATGTTTTAGGGCGAGGGAAGCAATTTAATCCCAGGCTAGAGCCGTCCATGGTAAAAAGCAGTCTGAGAGATCTATTGCTGCATGCTGTGTGAAAGAGAGGGAAGGACCCTCACAGAAATACACTGACTTGGCAATGGAAGAGAGCGTATGGGACGAAGCCGTCAAGTTTCGTGGCTCCAGTCGGTGCTTGATGTGGGCCTTTCGAATAAAGTAATTTGTATGATCACTGGGGCGAGAGATCTGTTTAGAAGGGGCAGGGTAGCATTCGCACACTGCTAGTATCTAGGCTGGTCCGGGCACAGTTTGTGGAACTAGGATTTTGGCCTGTACGAGGCATGTGACAACATATTTCCAAGAGGCCTGGTTGGGGGCCTCAGATGAAGGGGCCCTCGAGGCGCAGGGGCGAGCATAACTTGTGGGGGGAGGTGTGGAAGTCATACAGGGAGGGTGATGTGTTTCAGAAGTAGGAAACCCAAGGAGTACCTCGTATAAACTTGCAAGGTAGGGCACGTTTTGTCTGTTATGTGATGTGCTCTAAAATACTTTCTCAGTACCGGTTTGCCACTAAATAAATGCGGCCTCCTACATCAAACCACAAAGGCGGTCAAGGTTTGATCATGACCTTCGTCCCAGACGTGATTCACAGCTGATTCCTCAGCCACAAGTAACATGTGGGTACCTTTGCCCAGCTTAAGTTTTCTGCTATCTGAAGATAAGCATGCAACTTCTGTAGATAAGATAGAGGGATTAGTATTTCAGCACCAATAAAATCCATCAATGATAGGTGTTTTCACAGCTCTGGCCAAGGTGCACAGAAAGAACTAAACTGCTTAGTGAAAGCAAGTCGTAGGGAAGGCAGGGATGCTGCAAGGCGACTCCTGGTGGAAATGGATATGTGTATGGAGAAAAGCAGTCTGGAGACTGGTGCCAGCTAGATATGGACGAAGGCCAACAACAGGGGACAAGGTACAAGGACACAGGACAGTGTGGGAGAGACAGGCGTGTCTAGAGGAGTTGAGAGGGGAGATGGGGCAGGAAACATATCTTGGAGATCAGCTAGTGGTGGACAGAGGCCAGCTAGTGGAGTGAGGGAAGTAACCCACTACAGGGGCAGCAGAGGGTAGCTTGCCAGCAAGCCACAAGCAATTCTGAACAAACAACACAGTTGATCCTAAGGGGGGAAGTATGATCCTAGTCTTCCACTGCAAGTTACTGACAAACCTACGAAGGGTAGGATAATTAGTAAAATGAACTTTTTTACTACAAAAGTAATCCTTTTTAAGTCATGCATTCAATTTGAATCAAAATAGTAGACAATCATAGGTGCTCCTAAAAGTTATACGGTGCAGAGAGAATGATAAAGTGAAATAATGGTGCACAGGTTTTATATACTGTGCAGATAAATACAAATGTCTGGTATAAGCTTATAGGTAAAATGGACACCAGTCCAATGTATCAAATTGTCGACGTTTCGACCCATATAGCAATTCAGAAAAGGGTCATCATCAGGACAGAGGTAATTTGTAGGAGACACCTACTAAGGTAAGCTGCAAACACTTGTTAGAATATCCTAGTTTGACCCTTATAGCAGTGGCATGAACAAATGTCCAATGTGCAGTAATCACTTGCACGTACACTCGCAGCTGGAGGGAATACCCAATGTCTCACTCCCTTCAAGGATATGTCACAAGGCTCCTAGGGTGAGCTGTCTGGAATTGCATTCCCCGAAAAGCATGTCATCTAAAAACTTTGACCTCGCCTAAGGCCTTCTGTATACGATACGGTATGCTGCTCTTTCTTTCTCAGAAGCGTTTCTGAGTGAGAGCAGCACGCCATATCTTATACAGGAGGCCATAAGCAGTCACAATCAGTGATGCTTGCTGTGGGAAGAGACAAACTTGTGCAGACTCATGTTGATTCTTCAGGCAAGGGTGCAGCTCAGGAGCAAATAGGCCCATTCACGAAGACCCCAATATCTTGATTTCCGGAGCCCAAAACCACTTCCAAGGACCTGGGACCTGAAAGTCACCTCTCCGGGGGCAGGAGCTTGTTGAAGGTTGGTCCAAGAGTTGTGGGTGATGAGTTGGAAGTCTTTTGTGTCCCTGAGACTCCAGAAGAACCCTTGGAGTCACTCTGGTTGTGGGTTCAAGTGGTGTGGGTCCAGTTCTTCACGCCCAGGCAGGGAGGGCAGCAGGCACAGCAAGAAAACAGTTATTCCAGAGCAGCAGTCCATCAGAGTAGCAGCCCTTGTAGCAGCACAGCAGTCCTTCGACCTGACAGAGTGACCATAGGTCCAGAAGTGTACTGAGTTGGTAGAGTCAGAGGTCTAGTACTTACACCCAATTGTGCCTTTGAAGTAGGGTTGACTTCAAAGAAGGATCTATGAAGTGCACAGAGGTCCTTTCTTCCTGCCCTGGCTCCAGACTTACTGCAGGTAGGTATGCAGCCCTTTGTGTGGGGACAAGACACAGCCTATATAGGTGTAAGTGTGAGGCTGTGCCCAGTTCTTCCCTACCATCCTGCCCAGGATGGCCCATCAGGATGTTAATGGCCCATCAGTGTCACCTAAGCTCCTTTTGTGTGTGGTTGTCTATAGGGAATGCACAAGCCCAGCTGTCTCCTCACCCCAGACGTGTATTGGAGATAGGCTACAGGCATACAGGGCTAAGAGCAGGAAAGTGGAAACCTTCTAAATGCATCATTTCCAAAATTGTAACAATATATCCAACTTTAATATTAAAGAGGATTTATTATCTCAAATCAATGAGCACTAAAAATGACATATCTACCCTTCTCAGTTAGGAATTCCAGCTTAATGTTATCCTATGGGAAGGGTAGGCCTCATGGTAGTGAAAAACAAATTTGGGAGTTTTTTACTTCCAGGACTTAGAAAACTAGAAAGTATATGTCCTGCTTTCTATTAATGCAGTATCCTGCTCTATGGGCTACCTAGGGCCTACTTTAGAGGTGACATATAAGTAGTAAAATGGGAGAATAAAGCTTTACAAGAGGTCTTAAATCCCAAGTCGACATGGCAATGTAACACTGCACTCAGACTGCATTGGCAGGCCTGGGGCATGGTTTAGAGTGCTACTTAAGTGGGTGGTAAAAGCAGTGCTGCAAACCCATGGGAGCATTTCATTTACAGGTCCTGGGCACATGTAGTACACTTTACTAGGGACCTATAAGTAAATTAAATATGACAATTAAGTATATACCCATCAAACCATGTTTTAGGGAGAGAGCACAGGCACTTTAGCACTGGTAGCAATGGTAAGTGCACAGTCCTAAGGCCAACAAAAATGAATTCAGCAAAAAAGTGGAGGGAAAAGCAAAAACGTTTGGGGGTGACCCTGCAGAGGGAGCCATTTCCAACACAGTTCCACTCCTGAGTCGACTGTTGAACAATATATGTTAAATTGAAACTCTGAAGCTCAAGCCACTAGGCTGAGAAGTGCATCATTTACGTTTCAAAAAGAGTTTAAAGTTGCCATGTTGGTTATCATTCCATAAATATCTCAGGGTATTGGCTAATAAGAAAGAAGCTTTCAAGAAAGAGTACTGACAATTCACAGGTAGGCATAAGAATTCCGTATGTGAGCTGGCAAAGGATCAACGACTTGAAAACGAAAGCAACAGACATGGTAAAAGTGATGGTAGATGCACTTTTTTTCAAGATAGATCGGTGACGGCGTCCAGCGGCGTCGGTGAGATAAGGGCTGCAGTGTGAAGCGGGGCGGTGCGAAGTGCGGTGTCCACAGGTTACCATGCAGGCAGCGGCGTCGTCGTTGCTGAAGCGCTGTCGTCGGTAGGCCCAAGCCAGCGGTGTGGGACGGGACGGTGCTTCGTGACTCTCAAGAGCGGTGTTCACAGGCCTCAGTGCAGTCAGGATGCCTGGTGACGATACAGGAGTCGATGGTGCTGGGTCAGTGGACCGGGGCTGCGGTGCGGGATGGGACGGTGCTTTCTTTACCTCACGAGCGATGTCCACATGCGACGGTGCAGGCAGTGGCGCCGGTGTCAGCAGGAGCGGCGTCGTTGGGGATGCCTAGGCAGCGGTGTGAGCAGGCGATGCCAGAGTGCGGGGCCAACAGGTCACAGTGCGAGCAGCGGCTTGGTGAAGTCATCCAATGACGGCGTCGGTGATACCAGGGTTGCGGTGCGAAGATGGTCAATACGACTCCGTGTGGTGTCGGCAGGTCACAGTGCAGGCCAGCGGCATCGTTGGCGGCATCGCAGTGGGTTCTCTTCTTGAACACCACAAAACACACAGTTCCCAGTGCTGCAGGTCGAGGAAACTGAAGTCTTTGGTGTCACGGAGTCTTCCCACAGGCGGCAAGCTCTACTCCAGGCCCTTGGAGAATTTTCTCAAGCAGGACACACAGCAAAGTTCACCCTTTGCACTCTTTTCAGGCAGAAGCAGCAACTGCAGGCTAGTCCAGAAAAGCAACACAGCAAAGGGACAGTACTCCTTCTTCGGCTCTTCTCCTGGGCAGAGGTTCCTCTGATTCCAGAAAGATTCTAAAAGTCTGGGGTTTTGGGTCTTCTTCTTATACCCAGTTCTGCCTTTGAAGTTGGCAAACTTCAAAGCAAAGTCTCAAGTGTTTGCAAGATCCTTCCTTGTCCAGGCCAGGCCCCAGGCGCACACCAGGGGGTCGGAGACTGCATTGTGTGAGGGCAGGCACAGTCCTTTCAGGAGTGAACGACCACTCCTCCCTCCTCTCTAGCTCAGATGGCTCACTGTCTAGAGAGGTGCAAAATAGCCCAACTGTCAAACTGACACAGACAGACAATCCACAAACAGGCAGAGTCACAGAATGGTATAAGAAAGAAAATGCCTACTTTCTAAAAGTGGTATTTTCAAACAGACAATTTAAAAACCAACTTCACTAAAAGATGCATTTTTAAATTGTGAGTTCAGAGACCCTAAACTCCTTATTTGAATCTACTCTCAAAGGGAATCTGCCCTTTAAGGATATTTAAAGGCAGCCCCCATGTTAACCTATGAGAGAGATAGGCCTTGCACAGTGAAAACCGAACTTGGCAGTATTTCACTGTTAGGACATATAAAACACACTAGTATATGTCCTACCTTAAACATACACTGCACCCTGCCCATGGGGCTACCTAGGGCCTAACTTAGGGGTGCCTTACGTGTAGTAAAAGGGTAGGTTGAGGCCTGGCAAGTGGGTACACTTGCCACGTCGAATTGGCAGTTTAAAACTGCACACACAGACGCTGCAGTGGCAGGTCTGAGCCATGTTTACAGGGCTACTAATGTGGGTGGCATAACCAGTGCTGCAGGCCCACTAGTAGCATTTGATGTACAGGCCCTGGGAAACTCTAGTGCACTTTACTAGTAAATCAAATGTGCCAATCATGGATAAACCAATCAACAGTACAATTTCTATGGGGAGCACTTGCACTTTAGCACTGATTAGCAGTGGTAGAGTGCGCAGAGACAATAAACCAGCAAAAACAGACCTAAAAAAATAGGGCGAAGAAGGCAAAAAGTTTGGGGATAACCCTGCAAAAAGGGCCATTTCCAACACCTGGAATACAAGAAAAGGAGAAGGCTTTGGATTTGAAATTGGATTTTTTTAAAGCATCAAACATATTTCTAAAACAAGAAAGGTTCTACTGTGAGTGGAGGTGGTGGTTGATGCATTCTAAGTCCAAAGGGAGGTGAATAAAACTCAGCAGTGTTATTTGTGTTCTTAATCGTTGGAAAACTATTTTTGCATTAGTTCAAAACTTTCTCTGCATTTTCTTTATAAATATTGACACTTTCACTGACATAGTTTAAAGAGTTAAGGTGTTAAAGTGCAAAAACTAAATACACTGAAATGATTTGTTCTTTTTGAACATCAAGTGGACTCACAAGTATATCCTCAAAAATAATCTTTATCACCTGACAGAGCAACCATTGTAACTATTTTGCCAAGCCATTCTTCTATAAATTATCCTCTAAAAGGGAAAAATATCTTGTCAGCAACTCTACTGTCCTGGTTGATTTGGAAATAAAAATTGTTGACTTTGGGTATTTATTTTATATTACCTTCTATGCTTCTAGCCTTTCTGTTCACCATTACAGTTTTCATGACAATTTAAAAAATAAGGAATCGCTGTATCAAAAAGTAAAGAGAGGACGTAAAAAATCACTTCATGTAAGTTCACTAGAAGGTTTACCCACAATACCCACATTATCCAGAAATCAAGTGATTTTGACAGAAAGTCATCAATTCCTAATAATTTAAAGAACGATAAAATAGACACCAAGACAGAAACATTACAATCTCCAGTAACAAATTAAATACAGTTACCCAACTTTATTACGCCTAATGAGAAGTCTGTGGCCCTCATTACGACCCTGGCGGTATAGAACCGCCAGGGCCGCGGGACGCGGTGGCACCGCCGACAGGCCGGCGGTGCCCCGCGGGGCATTCTGACCGCGGCGGCTTAGCCGCGGTCAGTAAAGGGAAACCGGCGGTCTCCCGCCGGTTTCCCGCTGCCCCCAGGAATCCTCCAAGCCGGCGCAGCTTGCTGCGCCGGCTTGGGGATTCCGACTCCCCCTCCCGCCATCCAGTTCCTGGCGGTTCTCCCGCCGGGAACCGGATGGCGGGAGGGGGAGTCTCGGGGCCCCTGGGGGCCCCTGCAGTGCCCATGCCAATGGCATGGGCACTGCAGGGGCCCCCGTAAGAGGGCCCCTACAAGTATTTCACTGTCTGCTTGGCAGACAGTGAAATACGCGACGGGTGCAAATGCACCCGTCGCACCTTCCCACTCCGCCGGCTCGATTACGAGCCGGCATCCTCGTGGGAAGGTCGTTTTCCCCTGGGCTGGCGGGCGGCCTTTTGGCGGCCGCCCGCCAGCCCAGGGGAAAACTTGAAATACCCGCCGCGGTCTTTTGACCGCGGCGCGGTATTTTGGAGGGCGGAATTCTGGCGGGCGGCCTCCGCCGCCCGCCAGAATCAGAATGAGGCCCTGTGTCTGTGATTCCTATGGATTACACTTTACTTGATATTAATTTACTTGATAATCCCTCTAACAAATAGAAAAGATGTGAAAGAGACATTGGGACTTTTGAATAGTACTTCAACTAAAACCAGCTAAATATTGATAAACTTTAGAATACCTGTGAATTGCCCTTGAGCTGCAAATGATTAGTAAATTGACGCTGTGTTTTGTCTCACGTTGTGTTGCTTGAACGAACGAACGTCCGCGTTAAAACTTTGGTAAATAATGGACTTTCAGTCGTGTTTTTTTTCAGCATGTTGAGACTTGTAAGCACCTACTTATAACTGAAATGTGAAACTACAAGGCCCAGCATGCTTTTGTTGTTGGCTGACTAGCAGACACTCACGTGCCCCAATGGGTAGGGAGGTAGGGGGAGTGGCAAGGATCAGAGTGCGCTCTTCATATATCAACAATTATAGGGCGTTTGAGACATTCAGGGCCACTGAAATTATGCGACAGGAGGGGAACAAATTTAGCAGCAGGGTAGACTACATTATGCGGCATGAAAATACAAAATGATACTCCATAATTTGTCATTTTATGATAGTGTTACCTCAGTATTTTGCCATTTTTTACACGCATAGACTATCTGGGCAAATGTTTCACCTCGATGCTAATTTGACATTAAAATACAGCAATAAGCAACAGAATCGTCACCAGTCAACATTCGCAAAGGGCCTTCCACTGTGCAGCACTGTGTAGTTGCATTTAACTTTTGACCTCTTTGAGCTAGGAACTATTGTTTTTGTTAAAATCAACTGACTGCGGATGATGGATTATATGTTAAACAGTCAGAAAACTGGTCACACCAAAATAATTCAAATATGTCCTGCCATACCACAAGAGTCCTTAAAATGACTCTGGATAAAGTGAGACAGGGTAAGAAGTACAGGCAGACGGAAGAAAGGAGAGTTGTTTAGATAGTGAAATTCAGAGGTTAAATAGAATTTTCACATTCCCAGGGGACCCTTGGGAGGGGGGGGGCCCTGGGCAACTGCCCACTTTGCCCATGTCCTAAAACGTCTCTGTGCGTGCGTGCACGCGTGAAATTACACACGCACGAGTATTTACACTCTAACACAAACACAAGTGCAGATACCATCACGTACACAGTCCACTCAAATTGAGACACAGGCATTCATACACCTCTGATATTATTAGGATAAACACACAGACGCATGCGTTTATAAACTATTACACTCAGTGCTTGAAATGGAAAAATAGATGTGATGGTACCCTGTACCAGAGTACCCACTTGCTTCGTATAACCGCCGGTACTCTTCAATTAAAACTATTGACGCTCAGTTGCACACTCACGTTTGCCCACGGTTGTGCATGGACACGTTCTGCATTACCATCAGAATGAAAATCACGCATACAATCTAACCTGCTCAGGTATGCAGATGGGCGTGCTCAGACATACGGCTAAGACTGGCTCGCTGAGACGGTAAGGTTTGCTCACTGGCACCCTGAGACAATCTGACTGCTACACACTAAGGTGAGGCTAGTGGCGTAACAGAATTTGAGGAGGTCCCTCTGCAAAGTGCATGGCGGCTCCCCCGCCCCGGGACCCAGTCTGGAGAGGTGAGACTAGTGGTCCGCCGCCCATGCACTGTGTACTGTGTTGAGGGGGCCGCCGGAGCTCGGGCGTCCCCCTTCGCTTCCTGCCCCGCACCGCTGGTGCTGCTGATGTTATCCCACTGAGGCGTGCGCGTGACTCTCGGAGAAGATGACTAAAGCTCCCTTAAACGTCTGATGTTTGAGGAAAAGTCTCGGTCAGATGGAAGATTATTCCTTGGATTACAGGCAAGAAGGAGAAACACCATCTCCTCTAGGTTTTAAACCAGATTACCCGATTCTCTGTCTGCTTTTAGATAATGCATAATGATGTGAACGCGTTGCATGCTGGGAGCAGCAGCCAGTGTAGATTATATCCAGAGGTCACACATGCTGGGGTGTAGGACAGACCGAAGGCGAGGCAGGGTCGTGAAAAGAGTGTTGCCTCGTCAATGTGAGAAATTATGACGGAATGGAACAGATGTTTTAGGGCGAGGGAAGCAATTTAATCCCAGGCTAGAGCCGTCCATGGTAAAAAGCAGTCTGAGAGATCTATTGCTGCATGCTGTGTGAAAGAGAGGGAAGGACCCTCACAGAAATACACTGACTTGGCAATGGAAGAGAGCGTATGGGACGAAGCCGTCAAGTTTCGTGGCTCCAGTCGGTGCTTGATGTGGGCCTTTCGAATAAAGTAATTTGTATGATCACAGGGGCGAGAGATCTGTTTAGAAGGGGCAGGGTAGCATTCGCACACTGCTAGTATCTAGGCTGGTCCGGGCACAGTTTGTGGAACTAGGATTTTGGCCTGTACGAGGCATGTGACAACATATTTCCAAGAGGCCTGGTTGGGGGCCTCAGATGAAGGGGCCCTCGAGGCGCAGGGGCGAGCATAACTTGTGGGGGGAGGTGTGGAAGTCATACAGGGAGGGTGATGTGTTTCAGAAGTAGGAAACCCAAGGAGTACCTCGTATAAACTTGCAAGGTAGGGCGCGTTTTGTCTGTTATGTGATGTGCTCTAAAATACTTTCTCAGTACCGGTTTGCCACTAAATAAATGCGGCCTCCTACATCAAACCACAAAGGCGGTCAAGGTTTGATCATGACCTTCGTCCCAGACGTGATTCACAGCTGATTCCTCAGCCACAAGTAACATGTGGGTACCTTTGCCCAGCTTAAGTTTTCTGCTATCTGAAGATAAGCATGCAACTTCTGTAGATAAGATAGAGGGATTAGTATTTCAGCACCAATAAAATCCATCAATGATAGGTGTTTTCACAGCTCTGGCCAAGGTGCACAGAAAGAACTAAACTGCTTAGTGAAAGCAAGTCGTAGGGAAGGCAGGGATGCTGCAAGGCGACTCCTGGTGGAAATGGATATGTGTATGGAGAAAAGCAGTCTGGAGACTGGTGCCAGCTAGATATGGACGAAGGCCAACAACAGGGGACAAGGTACAAGGACACAGGACAGTGTGGGAGAGACAGGCGTGTCTAGAGGAGTTGAGAGGGGAGATGGGGCAGGAAACATATCTTGGAGATCAGCTAGTGGTGGACAGAGGCCAGCTAGTGGAGTGAGGGAAGTAACCCACTACAGGGGCAGCAGAGGGTAGCTTGCCAGCAAGCCACAAGCAATTCTGAACAAACAACACAGTTGATCCTAAGGGGGGAAGTATGATCCTAGTCTTCCACTGCAAGTTACTGACAAACCTACGAAGGGTAGGATAATTAGTAAAATGAACTTTTTTACTACAAAAGTAATCCTTTTTAAGTCATGCATTCAATTTGAATCAAAATAGTAGACAATCATAGGTGCTCCTAAAAGTTATACGGTGCAGAGAGAATGATAAAGTGAAATAATGGTGCACAGGTTTTATATACTGTGCAGATAAATACAAATGTCTGGTATAAGCTTATAGGTAAAATGGACACCAGTCCAATGTATCAAATTGTCGACGTTTCGACCCATATAGCAATTCAGAAAAGGGTCATCATCAGGACAGAGGTAATTTGTAGGAGACACCTACTAAGGTAAGCTGCAAACACTTGTTAGAATATCCTAGTTTGACCCTTATAGCAGTGGCATGAACAAATGTCCAATGTGCAGTAATCACTTGCACGTACACTCGCAGCTGGAGGGAATACCCAATGTCTCACTCCCTTCAAGGATATGTCACAAGGCTCCTAGGGTGAGCTGTCTGGAATTGCATTCCCCGAAAAGCATGTCATCTAAAAACTTTGACCTCGCCTAAGGCCTTCTGTATACGATACGGTATGCTGCTCTTTCTTTCTCAGAAGCGTTTCTGAGTGAGAGCAGCACGCCATATCTTATACAGGAGGCCATAAGCAGTCACAATCAGTGATGCTTGCTGTGGGAAGAGACAAACTTGTGCAGACTCATGTTGATTCTTCAGGCAAGGGTGCAGCTCAGGAGCAAATAGGCCCATTCACGAAGACCCCAATATCTTGATTTCCGGAGCCCAAAACCACTTCCAAGGACCTGGGACCTGAAAGTCACCTCTCCGGGGGCAGGAGCTTGTTGAAGGTTGGTCCAAGAGTTGTGGGTGATGAGTTGGAAGTCTTTTGTGTCCCTGAGACTCCAGAAGAACCCTTGGAGTCACTCTGGTTGTGGGTTCAAGTGGTGTGGGTCCAGTTCTTCACGCCCAGGCAGGGAGGGCAGCAGGCACAGCAAGAAAACAGTTATTCCAGAGCAGCAGTCCATCAGAGTAGCAGCCCTTGTAGCAGCACAGCAGTCCTTCGACCTGACAGAGTGACCATAGGTCCAGAAGTGTACTGAGTTGGTAGAGTCAGAGGTCTAGTACTTACACCCAATTGTGCCTTTGAAGTAGGGTTGACTTCAAAGAAGGATCTATGAAGTGCACAGAGGTCCTTTCTTCCTGCCCTGGCTCCAGACTTACTGCAGGTAGGTATGCAGCCCTTTGTGTGGGGACAAGACACAGCCTATATAGGTGTAAGTGTGAGGCTGTGCCCAGTTCTTCCCTACCATCCTGCCCAGGATGGCCCATCAGGATGTTAATGGCCCATCAGTGTCACCTAAGCTCCTTTTGTGTGTGGTTGTCTATAGGGAATGCACAAGCCCAGCTGTCTCCTCACCCCAGACGTGTATTGGAGATAGGCTACAGGCATACAGGGCTAAGAGCAGGAAAGTGGAAACCTTCTAAATGCATCATTTCCAAAATTGTAACAATATATCCAACTTTAATATTAAAGAGGATTTATTATCTCAAATCAATGAGCACTAAAAATGACATATCTACCCTTCTCAGTTAGGAATTCCAGCTTAATGTTATCCTATGGGAAGGGTAGGCCTCATGGTAGTGAAAAACAAATTTGGGAGTTTTTTACTTCCAGGACTTAGAAAACTAGAAAGTATATGTCCTGCTTTCTATTAATGCAGTATCCTGCTCTATGGGCTACCTAGGGCCTACTTTAGAGGTGACATATAAGTAGTAAAATGGGAGAATAAAGCTTTACAAGAGGTCTTAAATCCCAAGTCGACATGGCAATGTAACACTGCACTCAGACTGCATTGGCAGGCCTGGGGCATGGTTTAGAGTGCTACTTAAGTGGGTGGTAAAAGCAGTGCTGCAAACCCATGGGAGCATTTCATTTACAGGTCCTGGGCACATGTAGTACACTTTACTAGGGACCTATAAGTAAATTAAATATGACAATTAAGTATATACCCATCAAACCATGTTTTAGGGAGAGAGCACAGGCACTTTAGCACTGGTAGCAATGGTAAGTGCACAGTCCTAAGGCCAACAAAAATGAATTCAGCAAAAAAGTGGAGGGAAAAGCAAAAACGTTTGGGGGTGACCCTGCAGAGGGAGCCATTTCCAACACAGTTCCACTCCTGAGTCGACTGTTGAACAATATATGTTAAATTGAAACTCTGAAGCTCAAGCCACTAGGCTGAGAAGTGCATCATTTACGTTTCAAAAAGAGTTTAAAGTTGCCATGTTGGTTATCATTCCATAAATATCTCAGGGTATTGGCTAATAAGAAAGAAGCTTTCAAGAAAGAGTACTGACAATTCACAGGTAGGCATAAGAATTCCGTATGTGAGCTGGCAAAGGATCAACGACTTGAAAACGAAAGCAACAGACATGGTAAAAGTGATGGTAGATGCACTTTTTTTCAAGATAGATCGGTGACGGCGTCCAGCGGCGTCGGTGAGATAAGGGCTGCAGTGTGAAGCGGGGCGGTGCGAAGTGCGGTGTCCACAGGTTACCATGCAGGCAGCGGCGTCGTCGTTGCTGAAGCGCTGTCGTCGGTAGGCCCAAGCCAGCGGTGTGGGACGGGACGGTGCTTCGTGACTCTCAAGAGCGGTGTTCACAGGCCTCAGTGCAGTCAGGATGCCTGGTGACGATACAGGAGTCGATGGTGCTGGGTCAGTGGACCGGGGCTGCGGTGCGGGATGGGACGGTGCTTTCTTTACCTCACGAGCGATGTCCACATGCGACGGTGCAGGCAGTGGCGCCGGTGTCAGCAGGAGCGGCGTCGTTGGGGATGCCTAGGCAGCGGTGTGAGCAGGCGATGCCAGAGTGCGGGGCCAACAGGTCACAGTGCGAGCAGCGGCTTGGTGAAGTCATCCAATGACGGCGTCGGTGATACCAGGGTTGCGGTGCGAAGATGGTCAATACGACTCCGTGTGGTGTCGGCAGGTCACAGTGCAGGCCAGCGGCATCGTTGGCGGCATCGCAGTGGGTTCTCTTCTTGAACACCACAAAACACACAGTTCCCAGTGCTGCAGGTCGAGGAAACTGAAGTCTTTGGTGTCACGGAGTCTTCCCACAGGCGGCAAGCTCTACTCCAGGCCCTTGGAGAATTTTCTCAAGCAGGACACACAGCAAAGTTCACCCTTTGCACTCTTTTCAGGCAGAAGCAGCAACTGCAGGCTAGTCCAGAAAAGCAACACAGCAAAGGGACAGTACTCCTTCTTCGGCTCTTCTCCTGGGCAGAGGTTCCTCTGATTCCAGAAAGATTCTAAAAGTCTGGGGTTTTGGGTCTTCTTCTTATACCCAGTTCTGCCTTTGAAGTTGGCAAACTTCAAAGCAAAGTCTCAAGTGTTTGCAAGATCCTTCCTTGTCCAGGCCAGGCCCCAGGCGCACACCAGGGGGTCGGAGACTGCATTGTGTGAGGGCAGGCACAGTCCTTTCAGGAGTGAACGACCACTCCTCCCTCCTCTCTAGCTCAGATGGCTCACTGTCTAGAGAGGTGCAAAATAGCCCAACTGTCAAACTGACACAGACAGACAATCCACAAACAGGCAGAGTCACAGAATGGTATAAGAAAGAAAATGCCTACTTTCTAAAAGTGGTATTTTCAAACAGACAATTTAAAAACCAACTTCACTAAAAGATGCATTTTTAAATTGTGAGTTCAGAGACCCTAAACTCCTTATTTGAATCTACTCTCAAAGGGAATCTGCCCTTTAAGGATATTTAAAGGCAGCCCCCATGTTAACCTATGAGAGAGATAGGCCTTGCACAGTGAAAACCAAACTTGGCAGTATTTCACTGTTAGGACATATAAAACACACTAGTATATGTCCTACCTTAAACATACACTGCACCCTGCCCATGGGGCTACCTAGGGCCTAACTTAGGGGTGCCTTACGTGTAGTAAAAGGGTAGGTTGAGGCCTGGCAAGTGGGTACACTTGCCACGTCGAATTGGCAGTTTAAAACTGCACACACAGACGCTGCAGTGGCAGGTCTGAGCCATGTTTACAGGGCTACTAATGTGGGTGGCATAACCAGTGCTGCAGGCCCACTAGTAGCATTTGATGTACAGGCCCTGGGAAACTCTAGTGCACTTTACTAGTAAATCAAATGTGCCAATCATGGATAAACCAATCAACAGTACAATTTCTATGGGGAGCACTTGCACTTTAGCACTGATTAGCAGTGGTAGAGTGCGCAGAGACAATAAACCAGCAAAAACAGACCTAAAAAAATAGGGCGAAGAAGGCAAAAAGTTTGGGGATAACCCTGCAAAAAGGGCCATTTCCAACACCTGGAATACAAGAAAAGGAGAAGGCTTTGGATTTGAAATTGGATTTTTTTAAAGCATCAAACATATTTCTAAAACAAGAAAGGTTCTACTGTGAGTGGAGGTGGTGGTTGATGCATTCTAAGTCCAAAGGGAGGTGAATAAAACTCAGCAGTGTTATTTGTGTTCTTAATCGTTGGAAAACTATTTTTGCATTAGTTCAAAACTTTCTCTGCATTTTCTTTATAAATATTGACACTTTCACTGACATAGTTTAAAGAGTTAAGGTGTTAAAGTGCAAAAACTAAATACACTGAAATGATTTGTTCTTTTTGAACATCAAGTGGACTCACAAGTATATCCTCAAAAATAATCTTTATCACCTGACAGAGCAACCATTGTAACTATTTTGCCAAGCCATTCTTCTATAAATTATCCTCTAAAAGGGAAAAATATCTTGTCAGCAACTCTACTGTCCTGGTTGATTTGGAAATAAAAATTGTTGACTTTGGGTATTTATTTTATATTACCTTCTATGCTTCTAGCCTTTCTGTTCACCATTACAGTTTTCATGACAATTTAAAAAATAAGGAATCGCTGTATCAAAAAGTAAAGAGAGGACGTAAAAAATCACTTCATGTAAGTTCACTAGAAGGTTTACCCACAATACCCACATTATCCAGAAATCAAGTGATTTTGACAGAAAGTCATCAATTCCTAATAATTTAAAGAACGATAAAATAGACACCAAGACAGAAACATTACAATCTCCAGTAACAAATTAAATACAGTTACCCAACTTTATTACGCCTAATGAGAAGTCTGTGTCTGTGATTCCTATGGATTACACTTTACTTGATATTAATTTACTTGATAATCCCTCTAACAAATAGAAAAGATGTGAAAGAGACATTGGGACTTTTGAATAGTACTTCAACTAAAACCAGCTAAATATTGATAAACTTTAGAATACCTGTGAATTGCCCTTGAGCTGCAAATGATTAGTAAATTGACGCTGTGTTTTGTCTCACGTTGTGTTGCTTGAACGAACGAACGTCCGCGTTAAAACTTTGGTAAATAATGGACTTTCAGTCGTGTTTTTTTTCAGCATGTTGAGACTTGTAAGCACCTACTTATAACTGAAATGTGAAACTACAAGGCCCAGCATGCTTTTGTTGTTGGCTGACTAGCAGACACTCACGTGCCCCAATGGGTAGGGAGGTAGGGGGAGTGGCAAGGATCAGAGTGCGCTCTTCATATATCAACAATTATAGGGCGTTTGAGACATTCAGGGCCACTGAAATTATGCGACAGGAGGGGAACAAATTTAGCAGCAGGGTAGACTACATTATGCGGCATGAAAATACAAAATGATACTCCATAATTTGTCATTTTATGATAGTGTTACCTCAGTATTTTGTCATTTTTTACACGCATAGACTATCTGGGCAAATGTTTCACCTCGATGCTAATTTGACATTAAAATACAGCAATAAGCAACAGAATCGTCACCAGTCAACATTCGCAAAGGGCCTTCCACTGTGCAGCACTGTGTAGTTGCATTTAACTTTTGACCTCTTTGAGCTAGGAACTATTGTTTTTGTTAAAATCAACTGACTGCGGATGATGGATTATATGTTAAACAGTCAGAAAACTGGTCACACCAAAATAATTCAAATATGTCCTGCCATACCACAAGAGTCCTTAAAATGACTCTGGATAAAGTGAGACAGGGTAAGAAGTACAGGCAGACGGAAGAAAGGACAGTTGTTTAGATAGTGAAATTCAGAGGTTAAATCGAATTTTCACATTCCCAGGGGACCCTTGGGAGGGGGGGGGCCCTGGGCAACTGCCCACTTTGCCCATGTCCTAAAACGTCTCTGTGCGTGCGTGCACGCGTGAAATTACACACGCACGAGTATTTACACTCTAACACAAACACAAGTGCAGATACCATCACGTACACAGTCCACTCAAATTGAGACACAGGCATTCATACACCTCTGATATTATTAGGATAAACACACAGACGCATGCTTTTATAAACTATTACACTCAGTGCTTGAAATGGAAAAATAGATGTGATGGTACCCTGTACCAGAGTACCCACTTGCTTCGTATAACCGCCGGTACTCTTCAATTAAAACTATTGACGCTCAGTTGCACACTCACGTTTGCCCACGGTTGTGCATGGACACGTTCTGCATTACCATCAGAATGAAAATCACGCATACAATCTAACCTGCTCAGGTATGCAGATGGGCGTGCTCAGACATACGGCTAAGACTGGCTCGCTGAGACGGTAAGGTTTGCTCACTGGCACCCTGAGACAATCTGACTGCTACACACTAAGGTGAGGCTAGTGGCGTAACAGAATTTGAGGAGGTCCCTCTGCAAAGTGCATGGCGGCTCCCCCGCCCCGGGACCCAGTCTGGAGAGGTGAGACTAGTGGTCCGCCGCCCATGCACTGTGTACTGTGTTGAGGGGGCCGCCGGAGCTCGGGCGTCCCCCTTCGCTTCCTGCCCCGCACCGCTGGTGCTGCTGATGTTATCCCACTGAGGCGTGCGCGTGACTCTCGGAGAAGATGACTAAAGCTCCCTTAAACGTCTGATGTTTGAGGAAAAGTCTCGGTCAGATGGAAGATTATTCCTTGGATTACAGGCAAGAAGGAGAAACACCATCTCCTCTAGGTTTTAAACCAGATTACCCGATTCTCTGTCTGCTTTTAGATAATGCATAATGATGTGAACGCGTTGCATGCTGGGAGCAGCAGCCAGTGTAGATTATATCCAGAGGTCACACATGCTGGGGTGTAGGACAGACCGAAGGCGAGGCAGGGTCGTGAAAAGAGTGTTGCCTCGTCAATGTGAGAAATTATGACGGAATGGAACAGATGTTTTAGGGCGAGGGAAGCAATTTAATCCCAGGCTAGAGCCGTCCATGGTAAAAAGCAGTCTGAGAGATCTATTGCTGCATGCTGTGTGAAAGAGAGGGAAGGACCCTCACAGAAATACACTGACTTGGCAATGGAAGAGAGCGTATGGGACGAAGCCGTCAAGTTTCGTGGCTCCAGTCGGTGCTTGATGTGGGCCTTTCGAATAAAGTAATTTGTATGATCACAGGGGCGAGAGATCTGTTTAGAAGGGGCAGGGTAGCATTCGCACACTGCTAGTATCTAGGCTGGTCCGGGCACAGTTTGTGGAACTAGGATTTTGGCCTGTACGAGGCATGTGACAACATATTTCCAAGAGGCCTGGTTGGGGGCCTCAGATGAAGGGGCCCTCGAGGCGCAGGGGCGAGCATAACTTGTGGGGGGAGGTGTGGAAGTCATACAGGGAGGGTGATGTGTTTCAGAAGTAGGAAACCCAAGGAGTACCTCGTATAAACTTGCAAGGTAGGGCGCGTTTTGTCTGTTATGTGATGTGCTCTAAAATACTTTCTCAGTACCGGTTTGCCACTAAATAAATGCGGCCTCCTACATCAAACCACAAAGGCGGTCAAGGTTTGATCATGACCTTCGTCCCAGACGTGATTCACAGCTGATTCCTCAGCCACAAGTAACATGTGGGTACCTTTGCCCAGCTTAAGTTTTCTGCTATCTGAAGATAAGCATGCAACTTCTGTAGATAAGATAGAGGGATTAGTATTTCAGCACCAATAAAATCCATCAATGATAGGTGTTTTCACAGCTCTGGCCAAGGTGCACAGAAAGAACTAAACTGCTTAGTGAAAGCAAGTCGTAGGGAAGGCAGGGATGCTGCAAGGCGACTCCTGGTGGAAATGGATATGTGTATGGAGAAAAGCAGTCTGGAGACTGGTGCCAGCTAGATATGGACGAAGGCCAACAACAGGGGACAAGGTACAAGGACACAGGACAGTGTGGGAGAGACAGGCGTGTCTAGAGGAGTTGAGAGGGGAGATGGGGCAGGAAACATATCTTGGAGATCAGCTAGTGGTGGACAGAGGCCAGCTAGTGGAGTGAGGGAAGTAACCCACTACAGGGGCAGCAGAGGGTAGCTTGCCAGCAAGCCACAAGCAATTCTGAACAAACAACACAGTTGATCCTAAGGGGGGAAGTATGATCCTAGTCTTCCACTGCAAGTTACTGACAAACCTACGAAGGGTAGGATAATTAGTAAAATGAACTTTTTTACTACAAAAGTAATCCTTTTTAAGTCATGCATTCAATTTGAATCAAAATAGTAGACAATCATAGGTGCTCCTAAAAGTTATACGGTGCAGAGAGAATGATAAAGTGAAATAATGGTGCACAGGTTTTATATACTGTGCAGATAAATACAAATGTCTGGTATAAGCTTATAGGTAAAATGGACACCAGTCCAATGTATCAAATTGTCGACGTTTCGACCCATATAGCAATTCAGAAAAGGGTCATCATCAGGACAGAGGTAATTTGTAGGAGACACCTACTAAGGTAAGCTGCAAACACTTGTTAGAATATCCTAGTTTGACCCTTATAGCAGTGGCATGAACAAATGTCCAATGTGCAGTAATCACTTGCACGTACACTCGCAGCTGGAGGGAATACCCAATGTCTCACTCCCTTCAAGGATATGTCACAAGGCTCCTAGGGTGAGCTGTCTGGAATTGCATTCCCCGAAAAGCATGTCATCTAAAAACTTTGACCTCGCCTAAGGCCTTCTGTATACGATACGGTATGCTGCTCTTTCTTTCTCAGAAGCGTTTCTGAGTGAGAGCAGCACGCCATATCTTATACAGGAGGCCATAAGCAGTCACAATCAGTGATGCTTGCTGTGGGAAGAGACAAACTTGTGGAGACTCATGTTGATTCTTCAGGCAAGGGTGCAGCTCAGGAGCAAATAGGCCCATTCACGAAGACCCCAATATCTTGATTTCCGGAGCCCAAAACCACTTCCAAGGACCTGGGACCTGAAAGTCACCTCTCCGGGGGCAGGAGCTTGTTGAAGGTTGGTCCAAGAGTTGTGGGTGATGAGTTGGAAGTCTTTTGTGTCCCTGAGACTCCAGAAGAACCCTTGGAGTCACTCTGGTTGTGGGTTCAAGTGGTGTGGGTCCAGTTCTTCACGCCCAGGCAGGGAGGGCAGCAGGCACAGCAAGAAAACAGTTATTCCAGAGCAGCAGTCCATCAGAGTAGCAGCCCTTGTAGCAGCACAGCAGTCCTTCGACCTGACAGAGTGACCATAGGTCCAGAAGTGTACTGAGTTGGTAGAGTCAGAGGTCTAGTACTTACACCCAATTGTGCCTTTGAAGTAGGGTTGACTTCAAAGAAGGATCTATGAAGTGCACAGAGGTCCTTTCTTCCTGCCCTGGCTCCAGACTTACTGCAGGTAGGTATGCAGCCCTTTGTGTGGGGACAAGACACAGCCTATATAGGTGTAAGTGTGAGGCTGTGCCCAGTTCTTCCCTACCATCCTGCCCAGGATGGCCCATCAGGATGTTAATGGCCCATCAGTGTCACCTAAGCTCCTTTTGTGTGTGGTTGTCTATAGGGAATGCACAAGCCCAGCTGTCTCCTCACCCCAGACGTGTATTGGAGATAGGCTACAGGCATACAGGGCTAAGAGCAGGAAAGTGGAAACCTTCTAAATGCATCATTTCCAAAATTGTAACAATATATCCAACTTTAATATTAAAGAGGATTTATTATCTCAAATCAATGAGCACTAAAAATGACATATCTACCCTTCTCAGTTAGGAATTCCAGCTTAATGTTATCCTATGGGAAGGGTAGGCCTCATGGTAGTGAAAAACAAATTTGGGAGTTTTTTACTTCCAGGACTTAGAAAACTAGAAAGTATATGTCCTGCTTTCTATTAATGCAGTATCCTGCTCTATGGGCTACCTAGGGCCTACTTTAGAGGTGACATATAAGTAGTAAAATGGGAGAATAAAGCTTTACAAGAGGTCTTAAATCCCAAGTCGACATGGCAATGTAACACTGCACTCAGACTGCATTGGCAGGCCTGGGGCATGGTTTAGAGTGCTACTTAAGTGGGTGGTAAAAGCAGTGCTGCAAACCCATGGGAGCATTTCATTTACAGGTCCTGGGCACATGTAGTACACTTTACTAGGGACCTATAAGTAAATTAAATATGACAATTAAGTATATACCCATCAAACCATGTTTTAGGGAGAGAGCACAGGCACTTTAGCACTGGTAGCAATGGTAAGTGCACAGTCCTAAGGCCAACAAAAATGAATTCAGCAAAAAAGTGGAGGGAAAAGCAAAAACGTTTGGGGGTGACCCTGCAGAGGGAGCCATTTCCAACACAGTTCCACTCCTGAGTCGACTGTTGAACAATATATGTTAAATTGAAACTCTGAAGCTCAAGCCACTAGGCTGAGAAGTGCATCATTTACGTTTCAAAAAGAGTTTAAAGTTGCCATGTTGGTTATCATTCCATAAATATCTCAGGGTATTGGCTAATAAGAAAGAAGCTTTCAAGAAAGAGTACTGACAATTCACAGGTAGGCATAAGAATTCCGTATGTGAGCTGGCAAAGGATCAACGACTTGAAAACGAAAGCAACAGACATGGTAAAAGTGATGGTAGATGCACTTTTTTTCAAGATAGATCGGTGACGGCGTCCAGCGGCGTCGGTGAGATAAGGGCTGCAGTGTGAAGCGGGGCGGTGCGAAGTGCGGTGTCCACAGGTTACCATGCAGGCAGCGGCGTCGTCGTTGCTGAAGCGCTGTCGTCGGTAGGCCCAAGCCAGCGGTGTGGGACGGGACGGTGCTTCGTGACTCTCAAGAGCGGTGTTCACAGGCCTCAGTGCAGTCAGGATGCCTGGTGACGATACAGGAGTCGATGGTGCTGGGTCAGTGGACCGGGGCTGCGGTGCGGGATGGGACGGTGCTTTCTTTACCTCACGAGCGATGTCCACATGCGACGGTGCAGGCAGTGGCGCCGGTGTCAGCAGGAGCGGCGTCGTTGGGGATGCCTAGGCAGCGGTGTGAGCAGGCGATGCCAGAGTGCGGGGCCAACAGGTCACAGTGCGAGCAGCGGCTTGGTGAAGTCATCCAATGACGGCGTCGGTGATACCAGGGTTGCGGTGCGAAGATGGTCAATACGACTCCGTGTGGTGTCGGCAGGTCACAGTGCAGGCCAGCGGCATCGTTGGCGGCATCGCAGTGGGTTCTCTTCTTGAACACCACAAAACACACAGTTCCCAGTGCTGCAGGTCGAGGAAACTGAAGTCTTTGGTGTCACGGAGTCTTCCCACAGACGGCAAGCTCTACTCCAGGCCCTTGGAGAATTTTCTCAAGCAGGACACACAGCAAAGTTCACCCTTTGCACTCTTTTCAGGCAGAAGCAGCAACTGCAGGCTAGTCCAGAAAAGCAACACAGCAAAGGGACAGTACTCCTTCTTCGGCTCTTCTCCTGGGCAGAGGTTCCTCTGATTCCAGAAAGATTCTAAAAGTCTGGGGTTTTGGGTCTTCTTCTTATACCCAGTTCTGCCTTTGAAGTTGGCAAACTTCAAAGCAAAGTCTCAAGTGTTTGCAAGATCCTTCCTTGTCCAGGCCAGGCCCCAGGCGCACACCAGGGGGTCGGAGACTGCATTGTGTGAGGGCAGGCACAGTCCTTTCAGGAGTGAACGACCACTCCTCCCTCCTCTCTAGCTCAGATGGCTCACTGTCTAGAGAGGTGCAAAATAGCCCAACTGTCAAACTGACACAGACAGACAATCCACAAACAGGCAGAGTCACAGAATGGTATAAGAAAGAAAATGCCTACTTTCTAAAAGTGGTATTTTCAAACAGACAATTTAAAAACCAACTTCACTAAAAGATGCATTTTTAAATTGTGAGTTCAGAGACCCTAAACTCCTTATTTGAATCTACTCTCAAAGGGAATCTGCCCTTTAAGGATATTTAAAGGCAGCCCCCATGTTAACCTATGAGAGAGATAGGCCTTGCACAGTGAAAACCGAACTTGGCAGTATTTCACTGTTAGGACATATAAAACACACTAGTATATGTCCTACCTTAAACATACACTGCACCCTGCCCATGGGGCTACCTAGGGCCTAACTTAGGGGTGCCTTACGTGTAGTAAAAGGGTAGGTTGAGGCCTGGCAAGTGGGTACACTTGCCAAGTCGAATTGGCAGTTTAAAACTGCACACACAGACGCTGCAGTGGCAGGTCTGAGCCATGTTTACAGGGCTACTAATGTGGGTGGCATAACCAGTGCTGCAGGCCCACTAGTAGCATTTGATGTACAGGCCCTGGGAAACTCTAGTGCACTTTACTAGTAAATCAAATGTGCCAATCATGGATAAACCAATCAACAGTACAATTTCTATGGGGAGCACTTGCACTTTAGCACTGATTAGCAGTGGTAGAGTGCGCAGAGACAATAAACCAGCAAAAACAGACCTTAAAAAATAGGGCGAAGAAGGCAAAAAGTTTGGGGATAACCCTGCAAAAAGGGCCATTTCCAACACCTGGAATACAAGAAAAGGAGAAGGCTTTGGATTTGAAATTGGATTTTTTTAAAGCATCAAACATATTTCTAAAACAAGAAAGGTTCTACTGTGAGTGGAGGTGGTGGTTGATGCATTCTAAGTCCAAAGGGAGGTGAATAAAACTCAGCAGTGTTATTTGTGTTCTTAATCGTTGGAAAACTATTTTTGCATTAGTTCAAAACTTTCTCTGCATTTTCTTTATAAATATTGACACTTTCACTGACATAGTTTAAAGAGTTAAGGTGTTAAAGTGCAAAAACTAAATACACTGAAATGATTTGTTCTTTTTGAACATCAAGTGGACTCACAAGTATATCCTCAAAAATAATCTTTATCACCTGACAGAGCAACCATTGTAACTATTTTGCCAAGCCATTCTTCTATAAATTATCCTCTAAAAGGGAAAAATATCTTGTCAGCAACTCTACTGTCCTGGTTGATTTGGAAATAAAAATTGTTGACTTTGGGTATTTATTTTATATTACCTTCTATGCTTCTAGCCTTTCTGTTCACCATTACAGTTTTCATGACAATTTAAAAAATAAGGAATCGCTGTATCAAAAAGTAAAGAGAGGACGTAAAAAATCACTTCATGTAAGTTCACTAGAAGGTTTACCCACAATACCCACATTATCCAGAAATCAAGTGATTTTGACAGAAAGTCATCAATTCCTAATAATTTAAAGAACGATAAAATAGACACCAAGACAGAAACATTACAATCTCCAGTAACAAATTAAATACAGTTACCCAACTTTATTACGCCTAATGAGAAGTCTGTGTCTGTGATTCCTATGGATTACACTTTACTTGATATTAATTTACTTGATAATCCCTCTAACAAATAGAAAAGATGTGAAAGAGACATTGGGACTTTTGAATAGTACTTCAACTAAAACCAGCTAAATATTGATAAACTTTAGAATACCTGTGAATTGCCCTTGAATATCTCATCCCATCTGGTAAGAGACTAAATCCAGTTTTCTGAGGCCGTCCATTTTTCTGAGGCCCTTCTAATCTTACAGAAAGTTCTACAATCAATTTTGTCATTTTTGGAAAAGACAACATCACATTCAGATCATACTCTAGAAATGATAACAATAATTTTATAATCTCACATCAGCAACAACACTTCTTCAGGGATACCACATGATTTAAGCAGGAGCCAGAATAAGGAACTCAGCTTTCATCAATTAGAGGTCGTAAAACCAATACTGGATACTAAGAAAATTAGATAATAGAAACATGGTAACTCAAGCTTCGAAATCAAATGTATGGGAGTGCAAGAATCAAAAACAATCTGACACAGAGGAAGGTTTTTCCTTTGGAAAGATTTTTCAGAATTACATGCATTT
Source organism: Pleurodeles waltl (assembly GCF_031143425.1). Lineage (NCBI taxonomy): Eukaryota > Metazoa > Chordata > Amphibia > Caudata > Salamandridae > Pleurodeles > Pleurodeles waltl. Next base: position 1,064,376,413 of record NC_090445.1, read on the forward strand.
CGACTGACATCAGCAAATTCACAATCATACCGATTTTTAATGATTTAATGAAATAAATTGGAAAAGATTTTGAATACTTACAAGTAGAATCACAAGAAAAACTATCAGCAGAAATAGAGGCTAAACTCCAAAGGAATTGCTTTAGGAGGAAAGGGAATAAACAAAGAATCACAAAAAAAGCCTAAGCCACACTAAATTTAATTCAAAATTGGTGTGAAATGAGCCCCCCATAATTAAAGAAGGTTTTGGAACTGGTGTTGACTCAATTGAATCAGCACAGTCAAACCCATCTCAAATTACACAAAACCCTTTAGTACTAACACAGACTATAGAAGATCTTAGCTAAGGTTTAAAATATGTAGCACAAGAATTCAAGACTCTTTATGCAAGCAAAGAAAATATGGCCATATTACCTAACTACAGTGTTGAGATTTATCATGGAAACCATAATTTTTCACACACAAAGAAACTCTGCATCAATTACATCAACTATTGAAATTTTGGATCTTTTTCATAATGATGGCAGTCCATTAAACAGACAAACAGACAAAATATCCTGTGATTGCTACTTACTCATAGACTTACTTACTTAATTACAGCTGCACTCCCTATCTTCAGCAGAAATAAAGTTAGTTAATTTTTCCAAAAACATATGATCTACCAATTGTGAGGCTTAAATTCTGGTCAAAAGTAGTACCAATAATAATCTTAAGTGACCACGATTTCTGCAGCAGTAGTGGATTTGACATTTCTCCTATTCATAAACACCTTGTATGAGTTAATCAGGGAGTATTTACTACGGTAGAAATAAATAATACAGCTTACAGTACAAAACAAAACTATACAGTTAATTCACACGGGACCATAAACCCAATGGTTATTCAAGTTAACCCCGAAGGAAGAAAAGTAAACACTTATGATCCAGTTATTCAGGAAACATCTAATAAAGAGACATGTTTGTCATGGTTATCAGGAAAGTTAAATGAAAATAAGTTAAACAGGGATTTCAATCTGCTTTTTCAACAAAAATCATCTTCTTTCTTAGAACCTATCAGGATTGTAGGATGAAAAAAACAATTTTCTAGCAAGATTTAGAGCACCAGTTGTCGTTTTGCAGGACTTGTTCCACAAAGAATTATCTTTCAATAATTATTGTGTAATTGACAGTCCTGGCAAAGGTCACGCAATAGAGGGCTCAGCTATATTATCAACAGTAAACTACATTTAGAACTATGAGGTTTTATCCTTGCCCAGTATTAATATGCAGGGTATAAATATAAACATTTTGAAGCCTACATTTTTTTCAGAAAAATTATTTTCTTTTGTTCAATGTGTACATACCTCATGGTCAAAACAAACAATTCAGTATTAATTGGTGCATTCGAATTTATTGAAAACACAGCGGAAAACAAGCCTAACTCACATATTTGTTTAATTAAACTCAATAGGCTAGCAGCTCAACTAAAGGGCACTTCATGCTTACACTGAAAAGCATTTCCTTAAAATTAACATTTTGAAAACCAAGGTGGCGGCCTTTAGGAGAGGGAAACAAGGTAAACAATTCTCCTAGTCGTTATGTGGTGAAAAACTAGAAAAGGTTAGGTCACATACCTATCTTTGTAGAACCTTCTTTCAAAACCTTGATAATAAGCAGTACTTTAAACAAATGGGAAGGAAGCCATTAGCGCATGCTGGTGCACTGAATAAATTCTTAAAATTTTGGTGAAAAGGATATTCTATGCACTTACTTGGAATCTATAAAGTAAAAATCCCCCCTACTTTAAAGTATGCCTTAGAATATACCCAAATAGGAAAGTGATCACAGTTGAATGTTTATTAAAGGTAAGATTCTGAGGACATTTTGTTCATTAGTAAGTTCCCCCATTCCTATTCAACCATTGCAGCTGTAATTGGGCCTAGCAAGTTGATGCCATCGCAAAAGAGGTTTGATGTGCCTATGGTATCATACACATATCAAAGGGCTCCTTAAGAGAAATGCTAAATCATAAAACTTTCACAATCTCAAATAAGAATGAGACTTTGACAGCAAACCTGTAATTCACACTAGAAAAATTAGAATACAAAACTGAATTTCTAAACTGAGAATATTTCTGAAAAATGCTATTCTGCGACTAAGTTTTACACTGGCTTAAAAGTATACAAATCCTTTCATGATAAAGTAATATATAGAAGATCTATCCCTAATTTGGAAAATAGTGCTAGAGGACTAATAGTACTGTTAGGGTTGGGAAATGTACTTCTTATTCAATATATTTCAACATGGGCAGTTCAGGAAAATTATCCAAACATGTGCCATCTCTGTTATGGTGGCAAACAAGATTTGTGTCGTGTGTTTTAGTTGTCCATAATTGGCAAACCCCACAGATGTTTCCTAAATCCATTCTACTTTAGGTATAATCAAATGAGATTAGTTGAATTTATTCATTAGGTCAAGCATTCAAGACCTCTTCTATATACTTAGGTATATACTTCTTTGTGGGCTCTCTGCTTTTTCATTTGTTTGTTTCAGTGTCCTTCAAAAAATCCTTGCTTGCCAGTGGTCAATCCTACCTCTTTCACCCTCCTTTCCGTCAGTTGTACAATCTCTTGGAGTATCACCCCAGTACCCGTACCCTTCCACTTGTGCCACTGTAGCACCTGCTTAGGGACTACTTTTTTTCTTAGTCTAAGAGCATTTGACCAGAGTGCTGGATATTTTCAGTCGCTCCAGTACGTTTCTGTAAAAATGGTTGTAAATCATGTTCTTCTCTCGTAACATGTGCTGTGCATTTAAAGACCAAGGTCAAATGCTAGAGGCTATTTTCCGGCGGGTGCCTGTTTCCACCCCCTGCAGCGCAAAGACAATCGTGACCACAACTGCTTACATTGATTTCCTTACGCGCTGCCAATGTGCAGAGAAAATCGATACTGTTGCAATTTTTAATGTATACTGCCCCAATTTAAGATGGCGGCCGCACGTCATGCACAAAGACGTCATTAACGTCGCGATGAGGCAGTCTCTTTTCTTTTGCCATTGCTTGTTGTTAAGGGCTTTTATAGATGTTATAGTAAAATATTTAATGACTCATGCAACACAGATTTAAGGCCGTAAGAAATAAAATGTTTCTCTGTTCCATTGAGTCACAGTCTGTTTGTGGAGAGTACATTGTGTGGATCTGAGTGTTAACCTGTTATTTGTGAGTAAAATTTGATATATGATGTATCATTTGCCATTTAGCTCCCACGGCTCCTGGAGAGCAGCTGGTGGGCAGGGGCAGGTCAGACTATGTTGTTAACGAGTAAACAGAAGGAGTTAAAAAGCACTACCAAACAACGTGTGCCAGGTGTGAGGGGACCTACGTGGAGAGTTTTATATTTCTGTATCCTTTGCAAAGCACTTCCTCTTTTACTCCATTGTCATGGTGGACCTGGCAATCCCAACAATTAAAGTTATTGTTTCAGTTGGATATTAACAAGGCATCTGGAAGGATGTTTATGAAAAATCAGTCTGAAAGCTAAAGGAGAAGCTGGCTGATAGTCTTATAATGGGTGGTTCGCTGTTTTTTTCCTGTTTTATAGCTCAGTGTTAATTATGGTTACAGCTTTTTAAATGCACAAACATATTTCCTGAAATGGGTTCGTATACACGTTACGTTAGCTATGCCATTCCATATGCTGTTGTGCACCTGGATGCTTCTTTTTAAATTCAAACTGTTTTAGTATGCTTAACATCGTTTTCGAAGTGCAAAGACATCATTACGTTCTTTTTGCTGCAAAATGACTTTGGGCCTCATTACAAGTCTGGAGGTAACTAGACCACCAGAGTCTCAGATGGCAGTGGCGGCAATCCAACCACCACATTGCAACCCTGGCAGATCTTGGCGGTCTGGAGGTTGTTGGTGGTCCCAATCCACCAGGGCAGCGCTGCTGGGGATTACGACCTTGTTCTCTGCCAGCCTTTCATGGCGATAGCACCTCCATGAAAAGGAGCCCCCCTGGCCAGCACCATCACAATGTTCACTGTCTGCTCTGCCGATAGTGGACATTGCGGGGGTGCTGGTGCACCCTGTAGACTACAGCATTGCTGCCAGCTCATTTACGAGCCGGAGACAATGCTGTAGCCTGTTTCCACTAGGCCAGCAGGCCGAAACTCAGGTTTCGGCCTGCTGATCTAGTGGGAAACTCTTAATGGGCCCAGCGGGGAGGTAGCCTGTAGCGGCAACGTCATCCGTTGGAAGTTCGGCGGATGGTAAAAACCTTCTGCCAAACTCGCAATTACCCCCTTTATGTTTAGAGCATGGTGATGATTAATGTAGATTTTCCTAGTAATTTATGAAGGAAAGTCTTAATTTTATTAAAGACACGGAGGCGAGTATTATGCATTAGTCTTTTCTTTATTTTTAATAGCAGCTCCAGAACAAACTGCAGATCCCATGAGGCAAACAAAAAACAGCCAATGGGGATCAAAAAGTAGTTCCACGCAGTGCACTAATCCCAAACAATCCACTGTAATAATACCTATCTTGACTGAGAACAGCCCTCTTTTCTTGTGCGAGAATCAATAAGTAACAAATAACGGAATAATAGAACAGCAAATACAAATTGCCAAGCAAAGCAATAAAATTTCTTGTAAGAGGAACAGTAGTCTCTGGACAAAGACCAGAAGCTTGTGGTGATCCATCAATTGAAAGTCCTTGAAGGGTATTGCCGTAGAAGCCACAGTAGATGGAGAAACTGCGGAAGGATCACTAAGAAGAGGTCTGTTGCGTCGATGTAGATGCTGGAAGGGAGGGTAACAAAATAACAGCGTTAATATTTATAGAGGCGGGATGATACTTGCCTCCGTGTCTTTAATAAAATGAAGACTTTCCTTCATAAATTACTAGGAAAATCTACATTTTATGGCAAGACCGGAGGCTCCTATTATGCAATTTTAAAGCGTATCAGTCACATTTAAAGTGGCATGTTGAATTGCTTTACAATAGAAAACTTTAAAAACATTGTCATTAGACCAGTCAGCCGACCTGAGAATATCCTCCAAGCGAGAACCAGCCCAAAAAGCTTTGGACGCCATGGCTCCTCTAGCCGAATGGGCACCAAAGGCAGAGGTATCAATGCCAGCCAGGGACATAACCCAACGGACCCAGCGAGCCAAGGTAGGAGAGGACACAGGTTTGAAAGGTTTTCTGAAGGAAATCAGGAGTTGGGTAGAGGAGGAATTTCTCAGACCGGCTGTCTGTTGCTCGTAAACTTTTAAACATTGACTTACACAAAGTTTAGGTTGATCAGGAAAAAAGGGATAAACAAACTGCCGAAAGATTAGTTTTAGTACGCCTCGACACATTAAACATAACTCCAGAGGGAGTAAAATGACGAGCTGTAACATCTAGGGCTCTAACATCAGATAAACGTTTGAAAGACACTAGACATAAAAGCATGGTAGCTTCGCTGAAAGCTGATTCAACGATAACAAAGAATTGTCCGGCCAAGAAACAAACAACTTTAGTACAGCATTAACGTCCCATAAAGAACTGTATTTAGGTTGCGGAGGATTGGAAAATGTACTCCCTTTAGAAGGCGGCAGACCAAGGGATGTTCTCCAACTGGTTTTCCTTGGATGTAAGGATGTGTGGCAGAAATTGCTGATCTATATAAATTAATAGTGCAAAAGGCCTTACCTTTACTGGCTTCCGCCGCCAGAAAGTTGACAATCATGGTTACATCTGCTGTAAAGGGATCAGCGTGTTTTCCCATACACCAGCTATGCCAGAGAGACCAAGCTGATCTATATGCCTTCTTTGTTCCTGGAGCTGTCGCCAGGTCAATGAATTTTGAAGCTTCTGCCGAAATAAGGACGCCAGTTGGGCTTCCCTGATATTTTCTAAGCCGAAAGAGTAAGAACATTCTGGAGTATGAGACTGTGACGGAGGCCGTGGGGGTTGGTCAGGAGATCTGGAAAGGAGGGGATTAGGAACGGATGCTCGATTGACAGTTCCACGAGAGAAGGAAACCACACCTGGGAGTGCCAGAAGGGGACTATGAGCACTAGAGAGACATGTTGACGTCTGACATGTGCCAGCACCCTGGAAATCAAAATGAAGGGAGGAAAGGCGTAATTGAGGGAGGATGATCAATCCTGAGAAAATGCATTGAAGGCAAGAGCTAGAGGATCCGGGTGCCAACTGAAGAATTGCGGGAGCTGAGCATTGAGACGGGATGCATAAAGATCTATGTGGAAGGGGTCCCATTTGTGGAGAAGGGTGTTAAAGACCTGCGTATTGAGCATCCAGTCGCTGGAGTCCTGAAAATGGCAAGAATACTAATCCGCTACAAAGTTGAGGTTGCCCGGGAGATACTCTGCTTGAACTGAAATTTTGTTTTGCAGACAGAACTCCCAGAACCCTTTTGCTAATTCCGCTAAAGGCTTGGATTTTGTGCCTCCCAGACGGTTGATGTAACGAACTGTGGAAACGTTGTCCATTCTTAGAAGAACCGAACAGGAAATTCTGTCTCTTGTGAGGCTCCAGATTGCAAAGGAGCCGGACAGGCATCTTTAAACAGTTTATGTGCAGTTTTGACTCCTCTAGAGACCATGAGCCTCCAGTCGAGATTGTACCACACCAGGCTCCCCAGCCCGAAAGACTTGCATCTGACTCTAATACAAGATCTGGGGCTGATGCGAGATAGTTCTGCCGTTCCAGGCATCTAAATGGTCTATCCACCACTGGAGTTCCGCGCGGGAATCTTGGTCTAGAACGATGAAATCTGTGTAGGCTAGCCCTTTTTGAAGGTGACACATTTTTAGTCTCTGCAGAGCCCGGTAATGTAGTGGACCTGGAAAAATAGCTTGGATTGAAGAAGAAAGTAGACCTACCACCCTTGCCAAGGATCTGAGGGATAGTCGAGTACTGCGTAAAATCAGAAGAATCTCTGACTTGATGGACTTGATCTTTGATGACGGAAGGAGAAGAGTAGCCGAGACAGAGTCCACCAGGAAACCTAGAAATTCGATCTTTTGGACCGGATCTAAAGAAGATTTTTAGTATTTTATAATAAAACCTAGATCTGAAAGTATGGCGCAAGTAAGATGCACTTGAGACAGAAGAGAAGTGCGATTCTGGTTCATAATCAGAATATCGTCCAAGTAGATGACTAAACTGATGCCTCGAGCTCTGAGAAAGGCCGCTACTGGTTTCATTAGTTTCGTGACACACCAAGGAGCGGAGGATAAACCAAAGGGAAGGGAGGTGAAACGGAAAGTCTGACCGGCCCATTGAAATTGAAGAAACTTCTGGGAGCCCGGGTGTATGGGAACTCTAAGATATGCATCTTGAAGATCTAGCCTTATCATCCAATCTCCTTGGAGCAATATGTCTCTGAGATGTAGGATGGTTTCCATCTTGAAGTGGCGACATAGAACAAATTGATTGAACTGTTTTAGGGGGCATCTTCTTGTTCTTTTTCTGAACTAGAAAAATAGAGCTGAGGAAGCCTGAAGGATCTAGCGAACAAGAGACTACTGCCTGTTTTTGTAGTAGAGATTGAATTTCTAACTAAATTAATTTTGTCATTTGGAGTGAAAACTGAGGCGGGGAGGAAAAACTTCTTGAAAAAGTTCTGAAAAGAGTTCTATAACATAACCTTGAACGGTATCCAGGATCCAAGGATCCTTTGTGAGCTCCTCCCATTTTGACAGGCACCAAGAAATACGACCCCCCACAATTGGAGAATAGACATGTTGACTTACCGGATTGTGCAGAGAATCTGGTGTTGGGGTTTCCTTTATTTCTGAAGCTCCTGCTCCTTTGAGGGTGGAACTGCAGTCTGTAGTCCTGAAATGTGTTGTTGTAACCACAGGAACCTTGATTAGTGTAGGAACGGCCGGCAAAGCAGTTCCTGCGTCTGCCGGCCCTGGTGAAAACCCGAGCTTAAAACATCTTTTTCAATCACTGCTGCGCCTTGTCCAGGGAAGAGAAGGTTGCCACTTATTTGCTCAATTCTTTTATGAAAGAGTCCCCAAACAGCAAGCCTTCTGCCTTAAAACCAGGATCCGAACCTGCTAGGTTGACCAATTTCGGATCAAGTTTAAGTAGGAGTCCCTTTCAGCGCTCATGTGTAATTGAAGAATTTGCATTCCTCAACCAACAAACAGCACGTTGTGCCTATAAAGAAAGTTTGGCAGGGTCAATAGAAACCTGTTCCAGCCTGGCAGTTTCGGCCAAATCAGAGATTCGAGTTAGGGGTCCTACAATATCCAAGAGCTTGTCTTGGCACGTAGACCAAGCTTTATCTACTCCTTTCCGCGGGTCTTTGCCATATTTGGTGAAGAAGGTGACTAATGAAGCGTCAATCGTAGGGGTTGCTGTGATCTTGGAAGATAAGGCAGGACGCGGACATTCCGATTTAAGTTTTCCTCGTACCTGTTTATCCAAAGGGGTACGTTACCTGGCTGTTACGTAATCTGCCACATGCTCAGAGGGAACCCACTCTGTAGAATTTGGATGCTGGATATCACTTGGGTCGAACATAGGAACCCCTTGCGCATCATAAATTGTGCTAGACCCTGAAAATTATTGGACCCCAGGCTTGGATTTTTTGAGAGGAGGAGGGGAGAGAAATTCTCCCACGTCCTTATCGGAATTATCCGAGTCCGAGTTAGGGCCATGCATCTCATCATCAGTGTCTAAAATCTTAGTTATCGTGATAGGAGAGGATAAATGTTTTGACTTAACCATGCACTTCTTCGAGGACTTAGAAATTAACCCCTCATTACTAGGAGGCCTTTGAGGAACCATGTCCTCCGTCACATGTGAAACTTTGTCACCCACCAACAGCGTCGTTTTGGAATATTTAGATGTGGCAGAACGCTTTCTGCTTTCCCCCGCAGAAGGGGCCAGCATGGTTTTAGACACTAAATTAACCACAGAATTCTCCAAATTCTTTGACAGTTTTTGCCAAGAAGCTGACATAGCCTTGTCAACTGACAATTGTATAAAATCATTTAAATTTTCCTTCAGGACGTCTTCCTCCTCCTCATGAGATAAATGGGACATACAACTGTCCATGGTAGCTAGCAAGAGAATAATATCCCTTATATGGAGCAGGAAACGGTTAACTTTTTCTCACAGGGTGAGAAACACACAGCCAGGCTCTGCTTATGGGCGGGATATAATACTTGCAATGTGAGAAAAACCAGCAGGAAACAACGCGATCACAAGGAGTCTGGCTTCCGGAAGAAAACCGTCTTAGAAGCGCGGCGACGAAGAAAACCGGCTTCACAGCGTCAACGGAGCGAAACGGTAGGCAGCAACTGTCTCCTCAGCAAACGGAAGCAATTTGCTGATGCGCGCTGAGGAGAAACGGGAATAACGGCAATTCAGAATGTGAGCGCGCGCGAGGGGCAGAACAAATATGCGGCTACGAGCCTACTACATCAAGCAATATAAATATACCTACATGTTAAAAAACAACAGTGCGTAAACCGAAAACATTAAAAACTTGTACACACTGTGTAGCAGCAAGAAAAGAGGGCTGTTCTCAGTCAAGATAGTTATTATTACAGTGGATTGTTTGTGATTGGTGCACTGCTTGGAACTACCTTTTGATCCCCATTGGCTGTTTTTTGTTTGCCTCATGGGATGTGTAGTTTGTTCTTGACTGGAGCTGCTATTAAAAATAAAGAAAAGACTAATGCATAATAGGAGCCTCCAGTCTTGCCATAAAATTAGGTTTCAGATATTGGCTTGACGCGACTCGGATCTTTTTTCAAAAGTGCCTGCTTAGAACAGCGACTGCACAGCCCTATTGTACCCATTACTTAAGGTATATAGACATTTTTATTGGCATTTATGTTGGTTTGCATAACAAGTACTTTCAATGGTACTAAACATAGAAACAATCCCGTAACCTCTTTCCTGTCCCTCTTCCTTAAATATCCTCTCCTATCTGCTGCCCCCCCCCACTACCCGCTACTCCTGCTGATTGCAAGGTGTCCCTCCCAGTTCCCTAGGATTGCATATGTAGCAGTAATAAGATCTTGTTTTGTGGTTGCAAAACTGATGTAGTGATCATTCTGATTGGAATCACCCACTATGCTTAAGACCCTGGGCCACCCGGAACAAGATAGTTCTGTATAATCTTTACAAAACAATAGAGACAACTCCTCGACTTCTTTAGCAAAGTCATTCTTTTTCACCTTGTGCTGCTTTTGACAATTTTCTGTTCCTGAACCCACTATAGCTTTTCGAGCCATTTGTTCTCTGACGAAGGCATCCACTGTCCCCGAAAATGAGAGGATTGTTTGCTTTGCAGCATGCAAAAAATGAAGGTTAAACTTACCTTGCTCCTATGTAAAGTATATATGTCTATAGCTGGGCCACCCACTAATCTCAGTTAAGGGGATTTGGCTAAGCCAGAGCCTATATTCTACGCTATAATCGCCAAGGCTGAGTTCCTGACTTCCTAAATGTTTTCAATCAAGGGCAGACCAAAATATGTTTGTCAAGTTCCCATCATCCCCACACTCCCACAAGCAAAGTTAGCTACCTCCCCTCTTCATTCCTGCCAGTTGTGTTGGGATACAGTGTCATCAATATAGTTTTTCAGTGTTGTTTTCTTACCGCTAGCATTAGAGGCTAAGTTATATTCCCATTGTTCATGATCTAAAGTAATATGCAACTATTTTTTTTCAGGTGTGAGTGTTAATATGCTATGTTTTACGCTGCTAGGACACGTGACGGGGGGATGGCCCCATTGTATGACCAATCATACACTATCCTTTTGGTCTCCCTCTGTGTTCAATGGGAACTGCATATGTGCTGCTGAGCAGTATTGGGATATATTGTGTATGCCCAATCCCCCCTGGTGTGATCCCAATGGGCATTGGTGTCTAGCTATCCTTTGCTTTTTACCTTGCCTGATGTTTGACTAGCACAGTGAATGCATGCCATTTATGTAACCTTTTGCAATATGAAGGAACAATGTTTGGAAAATGTAACGAATCGTTGATAAGATTGACCTGTTGTATGCCTCTTTTCTACCTAGGAGTGAGAGTCCGTTATTACGCTTCTAACTATTAAATTCGACATGTACCCAGCTCTATAGCCTACGTAGATTGAATTCTTTGTTTTTTGTCAGTGTGGAAACTAGGGTCAAGCCCAGGTAATTGATGTTGTCAGTTGCCCGACGTAGGAACTCTTTGTAATTTCTCAATCGTAGTTTTGCGTGTCGAGATGTTAAGGGCGGGTGACTTGGTAGGATTAATTTTAAACTCTGAAATCTTCTGATATGCTTCAAGCTCTGTCTGTATCTGAGAGGGAGAGCGCAGAGGGCCTGCTATTGACAGCAAGACTTCATCAGCAAACGTGATCAGTTTTTTGTTTTGCATTCCAAATTTGATCACTTGATCCGGGGGCAGCCCAGTACACTGAGCCAACGGTTCCAGAATCCGGGTAAAGAGGAGGGGGCGACAGCCAGCAGCCATGCCTTGTACCTCCACATATTTACACACCCACTTAGAGTAGACCCCATTGATCTTTTGCGATGCGCAGCTAACGGAGGGGTGCGAATATGAGAAGTGAACAAGAAATGGCAACTAACAATAAGCACAAGTTAAACCTTTTAACATCTTTCGTTTCATATCGACTTTAAAAAAAGAAAAAAACTTGTACGAATATTCGAAGATGTTGAGAGTGTATGGGCATGCCAGTGGGCAAAGATGTGCTGTATGTCTAAACACTTATAAGGTCCCAAAGGCGAAACCTATTGGCTATGCCAGTGCTTGGTTTATATGTCACCAACAATTGAACATGTATGGAATAATCTTTTTGGAATGTTTAAGACTTTTAAAGATATTTTAATAGATGGTATAAATAGTTAATTATACAGTTGTTTTATGATGTATTTGCAAAACTATTTACTGTTGTTAACCTCAATGTAGTTCTAGATCAATCACAACAAACTTGGTAAAAATAGAGAGCTTGGTAAGTGGAGCCATGACGCTTAGGGTGGGATCATCCTACAGCTGTGAACATGCACTGAATCCACTAAGGTTGCATCCACAGCTTGTGATCCCACTTAGCAAAATTATAGCAGCTTATTTTGCTTGTACGATTCAGAATTTATTTAGGGCCTAGACTTCGGGCGCCATGCCATCATTACGGTCTGTGAGCATCGGGTTGGTGGAGGATTCGATAGGCTGCAGGTCTGGTACATTTCAGTTCCTTACTCTCAAGGCCCTCCTCCGAGAGGTTAGGTGCATGAGCTCTCCGAGTATGAGGCCTCCCAAGTCATGGACTAGTGTCGGAGTTCAGAAGTGGACAGAGACAACCATAGGTCCTGTTAGAACATGTCTCTTTCTATCCACCCTACTTGTCTGTTCTGCTTTCAATCACTTTGTCTCATACACAACCTCTCCGTTGCTCGTTTTCACATTAACATCATCTGGCTCTATATGTTCTCTCTACCTACCCCGTCTGCCTCTCTTAAACTGTTATTCACTATTCTTGTCAGTATACTTTGCCCCTATCTCGACCCTCTCCATCCACCTCAACTTACATCCAAACATCTGTCCATTTATCCACCCACCCAGGACTACCTGTCCACATGCCTGTCCTTCACCCCACCCCTACCAACCACCCAGCCATCCTTCTGCCTATTTTTCTTTCGACATCCATCCATCCGGGTCAGAAGGAAGAGCATGGGAAAATGAAAACGACTGTAGAACAAACGTTTGAAAGAACGGGGTCTTTGATGGGTAATATAGAAAAGGGAGCCGGTAACGGGGGCAGAAACCATTTGTATAGTTAGAGCCTGGCTGCTGCACTCGGAGTACAACCAAGTGACGGGGAAGCGGCTGCAGAGGGGGCTGGATAAAAGTGTGTGGTGATACAACATGGGTTCTGTTCCCTATGCCCAAACCTCTGAAAACTAGGAAGTGTCTCAGTTATGAACAAGTCATGTGATTAAAGTAAAAGGTTAACCTTAAAACTAGTGTTTCGTAAGATAAAACTTTGACAGAGGACAGGAAGGTGTGATGACGCAGAAATGAAGGTTTTACATTTATTAGCGCTTAAACGTAGTATTGCAATAATCAAGTGTGACTTTAACCGAACTAATGAAGATTGTACGGGGACAAATGTGCCCTCAGAGTAGTTTGCCAACATTTATAAGCGTGCTTTATAGAACGTGATGTATTAGAATTGTACGAATCTGACATAATCGTAAACGTGTGCTATGAATTGCTTGTTTGAAATGTTTTAGCTTAGCATGACTTTAGTGGAGGCTTTGGCCTAGTTGCCTGTCTCACGGTTTAGATGCTCGTGTTTTTCCAATGTGCTAATAAACGTGTATTCTTGCTTGAAGCTGTACTTTTCCAGTGGGATCGTTCACATGCTTATCTTTAAGGTTTCGTGCCAGCCTGGCATCTTCTTCTTTGCTCCAAGGTCAATCTGCAGGTGCAGACAATGGACGCTCTGAAAGTGAGTTAATTGGTAAAATATGTTGCAACTTACGTTCCCGACTCCAAGGATAATGTATGCTTAGGTAGAAGCTTGTGAACTGTAGTTTTTGATTGGACAATTTGAAGCCAACCTATGAACCCTCCAATGGAAGACCCTACTGGATTTGAACTGTTGTCTATTTAAACCAGGTGCACGAGAGGAAAGCAGCCATTAGCCATTATTGGACATGCGCCTTTACCAGCCCATTACCCGTTATTGCCGACTTCGATGCCAATTGATGTTCGATGAGACTTTGATGCTTTCTCTAATCGAGAGAAAGAGACTTTAAGAAATTCTCGCCCTAGAGACTTTAACTTTGATTCGTCCCTTTACATGAAGTAATAGTTGTCCTTTTATCTTGCCGCTGTGAGGCAATTGCCCCGTCCACCCTGCCCCTTTGCCCCCGTCCCATGCTGATGGAAACTGGTACCCGTGAGACGAAGACTTCCTTGACTGCTGATTGAATTTGGTAAATATGAGAAGAAATTGTACAATTGCATTGTGTTTCTTTTAGGTAACCAACTGCTGATTTTTGATAAGAGCCCTAGTTAGGAGTTTTCCAAATTAATGTTGCTAAATTGTTTTTGCATGAAGTCCCACATGCAGATGCTAATTTGAGGATAGATGAGGATTCATTTGTCGCACGATGCAGTTTGAGACCTTGTTATGCTGACTAATGTATGCTATTAGCTCATTACAGTTTATAGTTTTAGTGGTTTGCATTGCTATTATCGAATGCATTATTATTCAAATGCTGCATAGATTGCATCTGTTTCGTCGTTATGGACAGCTATTAATGTTCATTTACATATATCATTTGGTGTTGAGACACGTTTATATTGTGCTAGCTTTGTTAATATAGGGAAATAAATTCACTAACTTCGAATAAACTGGTGTGGTTATTCGTGAGCGAAGGTCATGGTTCGCCGAAATGTTTTCTGGATTAATTGTGAAGTGTTATGTTGATCAGGGTATTGCTTATGTACGTTATTGATTATTGATTTGATTAAATTGATTACTCTCGAGTGAAGAGAGCCCCACTTGGTCAAAAGATTCATCGGCCTAAGAGCGTTCAGATACAGGTAATTTATTAGGTCGTAACGCTCTATCAGTAGATGGTAGCAGAGGACGGTTTCGCCCTTTGGGACCCCTCACTCTTAAAGTATATGGTGTTGAATTAACGGTTTCGCCCTTTGGGACCCCTCACTCTTAAAGTATATGGTGTTGAATTAACGGTTTCGCCCTTTGGGACCCCACTCGAGAAGTTTGAATTAGATTTTTCTTGGGTAAAACAGATTGAGAGAATGATGATGGGCTAAGTCCCCCGCGACTTTCCCGGGATCTCGGAGCTTGCGAATGGAGAGAATGGAGGTGTGGAATCGGCGTTGGCGGTACTAGTGACGGTATGAGTGAAGCTAGGATTTTGCGCTTGCACAGCTTATTGCCGCAGATTGTGTGAAAAGGTTGCGAGGATTTTAGAGAATAGCGGAGGTGCGACTCCGGGTGTAGGAGTAGAGAAGTCGTCGAACTTCATAGAAAATAGCGGAGGTGCGACTCCGAGTGTGAGAGTAGGGAAGTCGTCGAACTTCATGTGCATGTGGCGCTTTGTGCAGAAAAAGGTCCACGTGGTTGTTGTTGTTGAGACGGGCCCTGCGAGGTCAAGAGACTCCGGAGTATGTTGAAAAGTGTATGAGACACTTGTTTTATGTTGGGGTCTGGTCGGTTTAATAGGTTGACCGGGCGTGGTCAACGAGTCGGTACGTGTGTTAAGGGAGTGAAAGAAAACTTCGACTTCGGGCTTTGACAAATTCTAAGTGCACTAGAATAGATCACTGACAAGTTGAGAGCAGAATCTGCGGGTCAGATTTGCTTGCGAAAGTGGGGACCGAGAAAGATGGAATAACTGCTGAGGCTAGTGAAAAATCCCTAAGGTCCTGAAGCGATTGTGTTACCCTTCCTGTAGTAAACCGACAGATCTGTTTTATTATTATTTGGTTGCTCGCGATACATGCTAGAAGTTGTTACGAGAGGAGCTGAGTGAAGGAGGACTAGCCGCGAGGCTTTGTCAGCCGCAGTGTGTGTGAGTGTGACGTCACTAGGAGCCGCGCTGGGATAGGTTGGTTGCAGAGAAGGGTCGCGCACGGATTGGACGCAGTCCGTGGGGCTCGATTGGAAGGGGAAATGCAAGCGAAGAGTATTCCGGGAATTAAAGTCACTTATTGATTACAAACTTTGTGAAGTAAAAAGACGAGAAAATGAAATTTTTGAAAGCATTAAAGAGTGCGATGAAGGGGGAGTCTTACATTAAAGCGAGCGTAGGAGAGGAGACGCCACCCGAAGGTACACCAGCTTACATTGTAATGGAGGAAAGGGGGGTAGCACCGTGCCTTTGGCTAAAGCAATGGCACAAGCTGACAGAGAAACATGGGAGCGTAGCGTTCCCGATCCATGGGACATTCAATATAAGGATCCTAGAGAATTTGAGATTCGCGATGTACGACATGAAGGTACCTCCAAGGCCAGCACAGTTTGAGGCTCTAGCGATTTGGGAACTAATGGCCAGACAGCAACAGCAGAAGAAGTTCGAGACCAGGATAAGGAAGGTAGAAAAGACACTAGCGGACGCTAGGTGGGATAATGCACAGAAGGTGTGGAGGTCAGATATATTGCAGGGGATAAAATTGTTTCCCGCAATCGCTAAGGAAGAAGAGGCGACAGGCAAGAAAGCTACCTGTAAGACAAACAGGAGGTGTTCCAAAGATAGAGAGGAAGACGAGTTAGAGGATGAGGAGTTCATCATGCAATTACTGAATGACCGTCCACCACCTTATGCAGAGAGTGGACAAGGTCCAAGTACCAGTTCTGCCCCTCCGGCACCGGTACAGAATGATGAAACTCCGAATTCAGAAACGCCATCGGGATATAAGGACCCAAATTTACTGTTCACCCCGCAGATACCGCAGGTTAGGAGAATATATCCAGATGTGCCTATATTGAAAACTGCAGAAAATTATCAGCCGCAGGTCCCAAGGTACTACAGCAGTGACAATGGTACGGGAATTATTCTAGATCCAAACGTAATGGGAGTACAGAATGGTCACAGCCTAACATTGGCACAAGCTGAATCAACCCAGTTTTTGATGCCTCAAAAGCAGATGCAGGGGGGAATCACACATGCTCAGATGACGGGGAGTCAGACGGGCATGCCGGCAATGATGACCCATAGTGTGGGAATGAACATGCCTCAGAACCTGGGGAATGGACAGAACCCAGATGCGATATCCCTACCCATTACTGTAGGTCCACCGGTACCTTTGTACAGTCAGCCTAACTCAGGTACGAGCGGTCAAGGATTAGTGGTACAGAGTGGGATAGAAAGGAGGTGCATAGAAAACACTCCAGAGACAACTCCGATAGTGGCTCAGCCAACTGGATCTGGGTCCTTGATGGAGTTTAGTCCCATATGTGCTCAGTCAACAGTGGTGAGGTCGAGTCCCCCACTGATGATACCGCTATCATCGAACACTGAAAAGTTGCCGCAACCATCAATGGCAGTCGATGTGAATGCTACACTGATGGGGTTGAATGCGCAACAGCTGACACAGTGGTTCAACAGTCTAAATTCCACACAAAGCTCAGCCAGTGGGAAGGGAGAAGACTACCTGAATAGGGTAAGGTTGAACATGGAAGCAGAAGAATTGGTAGAAGGGACTATGGGTGTGAATAGGTTAGAGTCCTACTCGGAAGAAGAGCTGAGGTATCTATGTCCCAGGATTACGAGAGAAGTGAACAAGGTACACAGAAGGTTGCAAGAAATAGCTGACAAAAACGGGGTTGAGATAGACAAGACAAAACACTTGAGCAGGAGCTATAGATTGGATTTCGGGACCACAGACTTTGAACACATGAGGTCAGCAGGCATGAAAACGCACCTTAGAGAATTGCTGCAGAGTGCACAAGTGTGGAGGTGCCTAGACAAATGGGAGAGCAGGTGGGCAAAGAAAAAGGAGAAGAAGAAAGACAGTGTCCCAGAGCACAACGAGAAAAGACCGCAGAGTAGTGATGCAATAGCCATGTTACCAATGAGGGAGACAGCAGGGGGGAAATTAATACATGTACCGTGGCACAGAAGCGACATTCAGTCTTTCACGGATGATTTTCCCAAACTGAGAGAGAAACCGATTGAATGGTATCAACAGACTGATAGGTTTGTGAAGCTTGCAAAATGTCTTTGGGAAGACCTGAACACCCTCTTTGAGATTGTGGTTCCGGCAGATTTGTGGGAAGAATGCAAAAGGGCTGTATGTTGGCCGACAAGTGAACCAGAGAGAGACAGGGATACGGGTGCACCATCACCTATGGTGATGAGCTTGTACTATAAGGTGATTGAGCATTTGAAGACGAAGGTTGCCGCGAAAAATGTGGATTGGCAGAAGATTGATCGGACTGCCCAAGAGGCTAAAGAGTCGATTCATGGTTACTATGAGAGGTTGTTGAAGGCGTTCAAGAACTACAGTGGCACGGAAACAATAGAGGCGAAGGACATGCTTCATTTTGTGTTTAGATTTGTGGAAGGGTTGAGACCAGAGATAAGTCAGATGATAAAGACGCATTTGATTTGTTGGCAGTCGAAACCTATTGATGAGGTGTTGAATTATGCGAAATACTGTAGCGACGAAATTGAGGTGAAACAGAAAAGGTTGAAAGAGAAAGTGATGGTGATGCAACTTAAAGCAGCTCAGACAGGGTTGCAAGGGTTGCAAGGGTTCCAACAGCAGATACCGCAGCCGCAGGGAAATATGGTGTTTCAGCCACAGGCGAGAGGCAGAGGCAGAGGAGGTTTCGGGAGTAATGGTCCGGATTTGAACACTGTTGTGATTCCGAATGGTGTGCAGGCAATGAAAAAGGTGATGCCGTGTCACGTGTGCGGGATCGTCGGACATTGGAAACGCGAGTGCCCGATGGTGGAGCAGGAAGGTGCAGGTGTTGGTCAGCAAAACAATGATGTCAATGGATTCCAGACAATGAGGGGACCGAAAATGAGAGGTCCAAACCCAAATTTTCAGACCATAAATCAGCTGCAGGGATTACAGCCCATGCAGCCGCAGCAGATGCAGATGCCCCGTATGCAGATGACACAAATGCAGCCAATGCAACAGCAGTTACCCATGGTACCTAATCAGCAAATGCAAATACCTTTGGCACCAGTGAGTCAGCAGCAAGTGATGCTTCCTCCACAGGTCTCGAATCAG
This sequence comes from Pleurodeles waltl, assembly GCF_031143425.1. Classification (NCBI taxonomy): domain Eukaryota; kingdom Metazoa; phylum Chordata; class Amphibia; order Caudata; family Salamandridae; genus Pleurodeles; species Pleurodeles waltl. The sequence continues at coordinate 1,064,395,164 of NC_090445.1, forward strand.
GTGATGAGTACAAATGGCACAGTGCAACAGTTCCCATTACACAGTGAGAATGGAATAAACGATGTATGGGAGAGTGAAAGTTCAGATGAGGAGGGAAATTGTGTGCTTGCAGCATCCTTGGAAGTTGATCAAAAGGGTCCGTATGTGGAGGGAAGAGTTATGGGTCATCGAGTTTCATTCTTGGTTGACACAGGAGCCACATGTTCAACTGTTAGGAGCATTGAAGTACCAAATTTGCCACTCTCAGGGAGGACAGTTCAAGTGGTGGGAGTAGCAAACAGGTACCTGACAAACCCAATCACAGATCCAGTACCAGTCAGGATTGGTAACTATCAAGGGTTACATAGTTTTGTGGTATGTGACTCAAGCCCGATAGCACTGTTAGGGAGAGACCTATTGTGCAAATTGGGATGTTCGATTATGTGTTCGTACGATGGAATTAGAATTCAGACGAGCAGTGATGGGGAAGAAGAGGACAGTGTAGAAGGGGACGAGATGGAAATTGTTGATGAAAAATATCCTCTGATTAACCTTCTTCCGATGATAACTGAAGAGGATATTCCAGCTGAATTACGGGAAACAGTCGGAAAAGAAGTGTGGGATATGACAGGAAAAGAGGTGGGATTGGTGAAAGGAGTGGAACCAGTGAAAGTGACAGTAAAACCCAATGTAACTTTTCCCCAGACCCCACAATACCACATGGCACAAGACACCCTCATGAAAGTCGCCCAACTCATTGACGAGTTTGTAAAACAAGGAGTACTGAAAGAAGTGTTAAGCAGTCCATGTAATTCACCAATCATGGGACTAATAAAGCCGAGTGGAAAGGTCCGAATTGTGCAGGACTTGAGGAAAATAAATGACATCATAGTCAAATGCTGCCCTGTAGTACCGAATCCAGCTGTGATAATGTTTCAAGTCCCTTGCGATGCCGAGTGGTTCTCAGTCATCGACTTGTCACAAGCATTCTTTTCGGTGCCTCTTCATGAGGACAGCCAATTTCTCTTTTGTTTCAAATTCTTAGACAGAGTTTACAGTTGGTGTCGAATTCCTCAAGGGTTTTCTGAGTCACCGTCAATTTTCAATCAGATTCTAAAGAAAGACTTGGAAGCGTTAGAATTGCCATTCGAGTCAACCCTAGTACAGTACATCGATGACTTACTGATTGCATCTAAGACAGAAAGTGGCTGCACAGCCGACACCATTGCTCTACTGAACCATTTGGGAAGGAATGGACACAAGGTGTCTCCTTCGAAGTTGCAGTTCTGTCAGAAGAAAGTGAAATACTTGGGTCACCAGATAGAGAAAGGGTCACGGAGAATAATGAAGGAAAGAATAACAAGTGTACTTCAAATGAGTCCACCAAAAACGAGGAGGGAGGTGAGGACGTTTTTGGGGATGGTGAGCTACTGTCGCCAGTGGATTCCCAACTTCTCAACTCTAGCAAAGCCTTTACTGAAACTGACCCAGAAGGATGCCTTGGATGAAATCGAGCTGAAAGGAGATGAGATGGATGCTTTTATTGAATTGAAAGAATGCATGTGCAGGGCTCCAGCTTTAGGTATGCCTGATTACACAAAGCCTTTCACATTGTTTTGTCATGAACGTGATGCATGTTCTTTGTCTGTCTTGACCCAAGCCCATGGTGGCGTAAACAGACCAGTAGCGTATTTTTCAGCTACTTTGGATCCGGTCGCAGCAGCACTTCCAGGGTGTTTGCGCGCCGTAGCAGCAGTTGGTATCAGCCTCACTCAGAGTGAAGGAATAGTGATGGGACACCCATTAACAGTCATGGTCCCTCACTCAGTTGAGATACTTTTGACCCGCTCCCGAACGCAACACATGACTGGAGCAAGACTCACAAGGTATGAAACAATAATTCTGGGCTCACCGAATGTGCAGCTGAAAAGGTGCACTACGTTGAATCCAGCAACCTTGCTTCCTGGTGAAAATGCTGAAATTGAGAACGCTGAAGACGTCGAGCATGACTGCCTTCAGGTGACTGAATTTTGCACAAAACCCCGACCTGACATCAAGGATACTAAGCTTGATGAAAATGACCAAATTGTTTTTGTTGATGGGTCATGTTTAAGAGATGCATTGGGAATATTGAAAGCAGGATATGCTGTATTTACTGTAACAGGTGTCTTGGAAGCGTCCTGGCTTCAAGGAGTCTATTCTGCACAAGTAGCAGAGCTTGTAGCCCTTACAAGAGCATGTCAACTGTCTACATTGATGAAGGTTACCATTTACACTGACAGTCAGTACGGGTTTGGAATTGTGCACGACTTTGGGCAACTATGGTCACAGAGAGGTTTCCTGACTTCTTCAGGGTCCCCAGTGAAAAACGGGGAGAGAATAAGGGAATTGTTACACGCCATTCAGATGCCAGCCGAAATTGCAGTGGTAAAGTGTAGTGCTCATACAAAAGGACAGGACTATATTTCCCTGGGAAATGCATATGCGGATCAAGTCGCAAGATTTTGTGCCTTGAACTGTATATTGCTCAGGGATGAATGGAATTCGATAAATGAGCCAGAGCTCGAACCAGCTGAAGCATTTGCCTTGAAGGTCGTGGATACAATGGATGAACTAAAAGCATTACAGAATAGCGTCAGGGAGGATAAAAGAGTTTCCTGGATTAAGGCACAATGCACAAAGAGACCAGATGAGTTATGGGTTTCAAATGAGGGAAAATTTGTCTTACCAAATTGTCTCTTATCGCAGCTAGCGCGGTTCTATCATGGGCAAGCTCACCTAGGGAGAGATGCCATGATAAGATTGTTCAAAACTGATTGGTTTAACCCCAGATTCCATCAAGTTGCAGAAGCAGTTTGCCATCGATGTGTCATTTGTCAGCAGATGAACCCAGGAAAGGGAACGGTTGTGAACGTGAGCCACATCGGTAGGGCCGGCGGCCCGTTCAGCAGAATGCAGATGGACTTTATTGAGATGCCTGTGCATGGAGGTCTGAAGTATGTGTTGGTGATTGTGTGCATTTTTAGTCACTGGATTGAAGCATACCCCACACGTAGAAATGACAGCCTTACAGTTGCAAAACTATTGTTGAGGGAGTTGATACCACGTTTCGGATTCCCGATCTCTTTAGAATCAGATAGGGGAAGTCACTTCAATAACGAGGTGATAAAGTTACTTTGCGCAGCGCTGAACATTGAGCAAAAACTGCATTGTAGCTATCGCCCTGAAGCCTCAGGACTGGTGGAACAGATGAATGGTACACTGAAATCAAGAATGGCGAAAATATGTGCATCAACAAATTTGAAATGGCCTGACGCATTGCCTTTGGTGTTAATGTCAATGAGAAACACCCCTGACAGAAAGACTGGATTGTCCCCGCACGAAATTCTCATGGGCAGGGCCATGAGACTTCCTGCAGTTCCCGCAAACGCGCTTTTGAATATTACAGATGATATGGTGTTAGACTACTGCAAAGGTCTGGCTGACGTGGTTCGCTCTTTCTCTCACCAGGTGGAAGCAACCACCTTGCCACCGATCCAAGGTCCAGGACACACACTGAAAGCAGGTGACTGGGTCATGGTAAAGAAGCACGTGAGGAAGTCGTGTCTGGAACCCCGTTGGAAAGGCCCTTTCCAAGTGATCCTGACGACAACTACCGCTGTGAAGTGTGCGGGAGTTCCCAACTGGATTCACGCCAGTCATACAAAGAAAGTGTTGTGTCCCACAGATGAGGAAGTTGAAGCGCTGAAACTGCCAGTACCTGATAACAAAGTGCCAAGCGCTGAGACAGAACAAAATAGAACTAGAAGCGAACAGGCAGAAATAGAAGAGAGAGAAATATTCTCTGAGGCTGAAACAACCGATTCACTTGGGGAAGACCAAGGAGAAACCTCAGACAGTGACGAAGAAGCTGAAGGTAACAAAGAGCCTGAAGCAGCTGAAGGTAACAAAGAGCCTGAAGCAGCCGAAGGTAACCAAGAGCCTGAAGCAGCTGAAAGTGACAAAGAGCCTGAAGAAAGTAGCGGTGACAAAGGGCTCGAAAGAAGTGAAGAAGCAGGAAAGCCTGATCAGAGGAGGGCTTTCCCAGAAGCAGACGGTACAGAAAAAGAAAAGGAAAACGTGATTGACTCCCCAGAAGGAGGGGACAAGGCAGAACAGAACGAAACTGTTCAAACTTCCCCAGGGGAGATCGCAGGTCCATCAAGTGGACACGGTGCAAAGAAAAGACCAAGTATATCACCAGTAAAAGTAAAGACTAGAGAAAAGTTGAACGACGGTGAAGGGCCAAGAGTGAAAGAGAAAAGAAAGGAAGTGTCTGTCGTGGTACCAACATCAAGTGAAGAAAAAGACTTTGCCAAAGAGGAAAGTACCAGTGAGGCAGAATCAAAGAGAGATGCAAAATTGAAAAGGAAAAGGATACCAAACAGGAGATGTTCCGGTCCAGAATGGGCATATGTAGTCAATGACGATTGGACTGACGAATTTGTATCTCTTAGCCTCGAGAGCGAAGAAGAAGAGATACCAATGGAAAAGAAAAGTTTTATGGACACTGTTGATTGAAAAGCTGGTAAATGACATTGCTTGCTATAATATAACGTGATACAACCAGCTGAGACATTGCTAAACCGGATGAGACATTTGCTAACTTGATAAGACTTTGATAACCTGATTGACTCTTAAACCCGATTTGAGACGACGTTGCTAACTGGAAAAAAAAAAAAAAAAAAAAAAAGAGAGTGAGTTATTGAACTTTGGGAACAAAAAAAAAAAAAAAAAAAAAAGAGAGACTGAGCTATTGCCGAATTGAGACAAATGCAGCTAACCGATAAATGACTGGCCTCCTGAAGAAAACTGTGTGAACATTGCGCTCGTTCAGCTTTGTAACTGAATTGCTACATCGTTTCTTTTATAAGTGCTTCTAGCTCTCTGATTCTATACAGATCATGACACAAAACAGTAGAGTTAAATATTGTAAATATGCGTGTATAGGCTTGATAGCTGCATGTGTACTGATAATAATGGCAATAGTGCTTGGAATGCGTGGTAAGGGTGAGAATGAGAAAATTGATGCTTCTACTTCTGCTCCTATTGCTGTCACTGAACTAACCGCACTGAAAAGACTAGAATTAGATGAGAGACACTTGCATGATAAGAAGGAGCTTTCGTATAATGTTTTCTATCGCTTGCTAACAGAATATGTTGAGACTATGGATGCGAAAGATTGTTATGTGTGTACACAGATACCGACATCGGTAACGGAAGGGGTGACTTATCACCACATGCCTCTTACATATGGGATTACATGTAGTTTAGTAACTTCTAGATTTTATGGTCAAACCAACATACAGTATTTTTACTCAAATTATGATGTTACTTTTGCATATGTTCCTATAATCACGCAGCTGAGCCAGATTGCTAAAGATTGGGATGCTAAAACAATGAGGGAATTTTTCGAGCCAATGCAACCTTTTGAAACAGCTCACGCTCATAGGGAAAACCTTACCTGCTCCCTCTCAGCAGTAGAAATAAGCTTTTTAGATCGCACAGATGATAGAAGGGCACAAATGAATGCGAAATTAGAAAAAGAGCTACATAAGAGGACTTCAGTAGATAATTATGCTTTTGTTGCAATAAAAACACAAGGGAGAATAGCTTTAGATGCTTGGCATGTAGGGAAATTTTGTATATATCGAGGTGAATCTTATTATGACAACATTTTTGTAGGAGCGAGTGAATGCAAACATACGTTTATCTTTAAGGCCAAATGGACATTCATGCTGAACGGACTTGACCCTGTCATACCAGGTGTATATTACATTTGCGGGCATAATGCCTATTATCGTCTTCCAAAGGGATGGTGGGGGAGATGTTATTTGGGTATAGTGTTCCCAAAGGTTTATCAACTGGATGACCTATCGGTGATTCCAAAGACGCCTGGATCTCATCGTATCCAGAAAAGAGAGACCGCAGCTGCTGTGGTAGGAGATATATTTGGAGCCATGATTCCTTCATTGGGAGTTGTGTTGAACTCCATCAAAATAAGAAAGTTGTCTACTATAGTGGATAACATGTTGACAAAGTTTTCAGGTGCTATAATCCTGATAGATGCTGAACTTGCAGCAGAAAGAGCTATGACTCTTCAAAACAGGCTTGCCCTAGACATTCTTTTAGCAAAGGATGGCGGCGTTTGCAAAATGCTTGGTGCGCGTCACTGTTGTACGTATATTCCAGACAACAGTGTGAAAATTAAAACAATGCTTGCGAATTTAACGAAAGAGAGTGCAGACTTGAAGGAATTGAAAGAACCAGGAGTTTGGGAGAAGGTTGGAAAGGGAATTGCGTCAGTGGGAAATTGGCTTGGTGGCATTTGGAATGGAATATTATTAAAAATAATACAGGGAATATTAATAGTACTGATTTGCATCTTTGGAATTTGGGGAATAAAAAGGGGAATATTAATGATCATGGCAAGAATTAAAAGAAGGAAGGAAGAGAAAATGATGAAAAGAATGGCAGAAGAATACAAAGCAAGAACAAGGGGAACTAAAAGGCAGAGAGAACTGACAGAATTTTAATGGAATAAAATTTGTGAGAATAGTTTTGTGTGATGACAAGTAGTCATCAGAGGAGGGATTGATGACGCAGAAATGAAGGTTTTACATTTATTAGCGCTTAAACGTAGTATTGCAATAATCAAGTGTGACTTTAACCGAACTAATGAAGATTGTACGGGGACAAATGTGCCCTCAGAGTAGTTTGCCAACATTTATAAGCGTGCTTTATAGAACGTGATGTATTAGAATTGTACGAATCTGACATAATCGTAAACGTGTGCTATGATTTGCTTGTTTGAAATGTTTTAGCTTAGCATGACTTTAGTGGAGGCTTTGGCCTAGTTGCCTGTCTCACGGTTTAGATGCTCGTGTTTTTCCAATGTGCTAATAAACGTGTATTCTTGCTTGAAGCTGTACTTTTCCAGTGGGATCGTTCACATGCTTATCTTTAAGGTTTCGTGCCAGCCTGGCATCTTCTTCTTTGCTCCAAGGTCAATCTGCAGGTGCAGACAATGAACGCTCTGAAAGTGAGTTAATTGGTAAAATATGTTGCAACTTACGTTCCCGACTCCAAGGATAATGTATGCTTAGGTAGAAGCTTGTGAACTGGAGTTTTTGATTGGACAATTTGAAGCCAACCTATGAACCCTCCAATGGAAGACCCTACTGGATTTGAACTGTTGTCTATTTAAACCAGGTGCACGAGAGGAAAGCAGCCATTAGCCATTATTGGACATGCGCCTTTACCAGCCCATTACCCGTTATTGCCGACTTCGATGCCAATTGATGTTCGATGAGACTTTGATGCTTTCTCTAATCGAGAGAAAGAGACTTTAAGAAATTCTCGCCCTAGAGACTTTAACTTTGATTCGTCCCTTTACATGAAGTAATAGTTGTCCTTTTATCTTGCCGCTGTGAGGCAATTGCCCCGTCCACCCTGCCCCTTTGCCCCCGTCCCATGCTGATGGAAACCGGTACCCGTGAGACGAAGACTTCCTTGACTGCTGATTGAATTTGGTAAATATGAGAAGAAATTGTACAATTGCATTGTGTTTCTTTTAGGTAACCAACTGCTGATTTTTTATAAGAGCCCTAGTTAGGAGTTTTCCAAATTAATGTTGCTAAATTGTTTTTGCATGAAGTCCCACATGCAGATGCTAATTTGAGGATAGATGAGGATTCATTTGTCGCACGATGCAGTTTGAGACCTTGTTATGCTGACTAATGTATGCTATTAGCTCATTACAGATTATAGTTTTAGTGGTTTGCATTGCTATTATCGAATGCATTATTATTCAAATGCTGCATAGATTGCATCTGTTTCGTCGTTATGGACAGCTATTAATGTTCATTTACATATATCATTTGGTGTTGAGACACGTTTATATTGTGCTAGCTTTGTTAATATAGGGAAATAAATTCACTAACTTCGAATAAACTGGTGTGGTTATTCGTGACCGAAAGGTCATGGTTCGCCGAAATGTTTTCTGGATTAATTGTGAAGTGTTATGTTGATCAGGGTATTGCTTATGTACGTTATTGATTATTGATTTGATTAAATTGATTACTCTGGAGTGAAGAGAGCCCCACTTGGTCAAAAGATTCATCGGCCTAAGAGCGTTCAGATACAGGTAATTTATTAGGTCGTAACGCTCTATCAGGTGTCAGGGTAATTTTACTTCCCCTCTAGCCCCCAGATCTCTCTTCAGATTTGTTTTAGGGATCGAGGCACCCACTTAGCTATAAAGGTAAATAAAAAAAACGCAAACTAAACCTGCCGATTTATTTTTGTGGGTGGTGGGGGGTGTTATTCTATAAATTTCCCATTCAGAGGAGTAAACAGTTGTTTTGCCTGAGGGTAGTCGTTGTAACAAGGTACAGAGAGTAACTTCTTGGAGCCACCCAGAGCATCCAGCCGACTATTAAATCATGGGCTTTCCTGTGTATGTTTTTTCTTGACTGGCAACAGAGAGCAGCAACTTAACGCGGTAGTTGAGCACCTGGTGTTTCCTTGTTTGTCGCAGCTGTATGAGAGTCAGCCCAAGTACATGTGTCTCGGAAGGCTGCGTGCCTCGAGACTGTACTTGCTGACAAGGCACGTGCATAGTGCAGACACGTGACCTTCGAGGTGCAGCTGCAAGTCGGAGCTGATAAAAAACAGCAGTTGTGCAACGGCATGCTGCCGAATACAGCCCAGCTTCGGAAACAACATCCGGACTCGTGAGCCGAGGGTGAGCCGCCTGTGTAAAGATTGACACAGGGTGGTCATTGGTCAACAACAAACGTGGACAGTGTTTTCTTTTACTGAGTGAAAATGTTTCGTTTGAGGTTGAGCAAACAAAAGGCTATGGGTTCTAGGGAACAGCAATAACTGTCAGAAGGTCATACTTAAAAGTTTGTGAACACCGGGGGAGAGTTCAGATATGGTACTCAAATGGGAGTGTTTGTAAGCTGAGAGCAAAATTATTTATGGAACTTTTTTGTCAGCATTTTAAGTTTACTTGTATAGACCAGTTCAAAGACCAGGAACCTAAAGCGGAAGTTCTGGTTAATGTGCAGACACATAGCACGGGTAGTGATTTTATACAAGGTAATCTTCAAATGGGGAGGGGTGGGGGAGGTTGTGGTTGTAAAACTATTTCTTAGGAGATATTTTTAAGCGGGTAAAGTGGAACAAATATCCTTTGAACTTTAAACATGGGGATTTATTTCATAAAACCCTTGCGTTCTTTGTTGCTGAAAATCCACAAACAAAAAAATATGTTTTTTTCATATTGACACCCATACCCTGATGAGGCAGTAAACACAATGTTGTGCTCTACTCTGCCATAGCACTGCTCTGCGCTCTGCCCAAGGGCAGTTCTGCTGACTACTTGGACATGGTTTCGTGAAGCTTGGTCCCAAATGCCAGCCAGCCCGTCACGCTGCATCTGCAGAGTGGAGAGGTCACATTCTCATTTACACAGTAAGACTGGCAACGTATGCTTTTGCAGCTCATGGCTATGTTCTATATGATCATGCTTTCAGTCATATTACATGTATGATCGTGGAACCCCGCCACTGAGAAGAAGGCTGCTTTTGATAACTTCCTGAACTGAATAATCGGAACGTGGCTTATTAGAAAATAACCTGAGGAGGCGACTGAGGGCCATATGTACGAAAGCTTTTTCCCATAGACACAGAATGGGTAAAATCCTTTGGTACATCTGGCCCTGAGTCCGGGAACAATGGGTCACACGTGTTAACATGATTGTATCATTCTTTGGCTTCTGGATGCACCAACCTGTTGGCATTCACTGACGGCCACTTTCTAGCATCTAGGCCCATTTTACAAATATGGTGCACTTTCTCTGTTTGTGCCACAGCACCCCTTGAAACAGATGTGCGGGGTGCAAACAGGGATACGTCACCCTCTTACAATTAATGCACTGTCCTTCAGCGCATTCAGTGAAATTCAGAGAGGCTGTTTACAAGTCTGTGCTTGCACTTTAAAAAAGGGGCACAAATCCCTTAACCAGTAGGTGAGTGAGTCACTGCACCTCCCTGTAGGGGGCTGTCTGGGAAGCCACTCGCCCTGCCAAAGCGGCGGCTTAAGGAGGCGCACTGACAGTGCGCCCCCTATTCGTGGCACATTGTCAGTGTGCTTCCGAAGGGCCTATTTGCTGCTGTACCCACGTACTTATTGCAGAACAGGCACAGGGGAAAGTGGTTCCCTCATTTGCATGGGGCCAAGCCCCCATGGAAATAAATGAATGGTCTCTGAGGATAGCGCTGGTGCTATATGTGCACCCGCGCTATCAGTATTACAGAAGGGTCCGCCCAAACCTCTACAGCCCCTTCTGTAATACCATAGTGCCCCAGGGATGCAAAAAGTGGGTGCACCCTCTGGTTGTGCCCCTGGAGCACTATGTGTAATACAGCCCCTGGTGATCAGCCCCTATCAGCTGATGGATACCCCAACATTTGATGGCCAGCCTCTGAAACCTGTTCCTGGAAAAATCCTTAGACACTCTCCTCTACATGGTCCATTCACTTCACAGTGTAGGAAGATGCCTCAACCACACCTTTCCACTTCTTTTTCATATCTCAGTATTTATGTGTCAAGCCATTCTTCTCCATTCTTACCGTTCCATTAGTACACACAGTAGTTCTCACTGCTTTCCATACCCAGGGCTGGAGCCTGGGTATGGAAAGCAGTGACCTAAAGCATGGGGTGCAGAAGATGCACATTAATTCATGCCTTTTATATGATCTGGCTTTTGTCTGTAGCAGCTGATTTAAGTGTGCAACATCGCCAACCACCCATGTCCAATATAGTTACTGCATTATAGTTTGATTTCTTATAACTATAGAATTATAAAATTGTACAAGATAGAAGGTTGTTGGCTGTTTGTTATTTTGTGGCTTTAGTGTAACCACGGCACAAGTTAATTGGCAGTGTACTAAATAATCCAATGCCTGTCAACGGTTCGTTTCAGTTTCCTTATAGATTAGTCTGATAGTGTTGTCCGACCATTTGATATTTAGCTTACATATATCAGCACAACCTTCTCCCATTAGGTGCCTAATCCCCTCTCATCTCTTTCCTGACAGTGGTTTAAGGAGGACAGCTGGCTGGTGGGCCTGTCCGGCGGGATGATCAGTAGCATTGGTGTATCTGTAGCAATGACCCCCTTCGATGTCGTCAGCACCCGGCTCTATAACCAGCCTGTGGATGAGCTGGGCCAGGTAAGAGTAGCCATGAAACTGGGGGTGGTGCATTATATCTCGTCATCCTGTGTAGGGGGGCACTTTTGGAGTTGAGGCTATTGTTCTTCACTTTGGCTAAATAGTCTCACTTTTCTGTATTTTGAAATCTTGATTTATCTCCTACAAATCTCTTTTTCCTTGCATGCTTCTCCTTTAGTCTAAAATGTTCTATCTAGCCTGCCACAAATCTGGGCCCACAACGCTTTACAACAGAGGTCCTTCCAACCTCAATAATCATACCTGGTCCTGCTTCTGGCTTTTTTTCTGAACCTAGTGAGTTCCTTCTATCAGCCTACACCAATATCGAATCTAAAATATTGATTGCTGCTATATTGTGAAGGATGACTATATAGAGTTAAATATTCACTATTTTAACGCCACATCTGTGTACTTTAAAGATACTCAGATCTTCAAGATACATAGATGTAAAGTTAAGAATATTAATTAATTATAGTGCTGAGGCTACATGTCCTGTTTGACAGCTGCACTGTCTGCCTTTATGCACACATGAAATACAGTTAAATTTATATTTACCGACTCCGATCCAAAGTGATTTTTAGCTTCTCTTTGGTTTCACCTAAGTAACTTTTACAATATTAAGAAAAATCGGCAATTTTCCTTTTCTATGGATTGACACACAGGACGTGCTTAGTTTGTAAAAGAATAGGCGCCTAGACCCAAAGATCTACTAGAAGCAAGCAGCCCAACACTATGAAAAGTTTGGTGCTGAAGACCAAGGCTGCAAACCCTTGATTCACCTCAGGCCTCTTTAGTTCACCACCAGACACTGCATACCTCTTTATCTCCCTCTTTCAGGGTCTTTTTTATCTCTGATTTCTCCCTTTGTCACTGTTTTCCTGTCTTTTTCCTCCTTCTTCCCCCTTTTTTGTGTTTTCTCTCTCTTGATCTGGATCAAAGTCCTTTGCGGAAAAATAAATACCAGCCCTCAAAAATGAGTGCCGCTTGCTCCACCTACAATCATTGGCTCAACGTAAGCAATGGGCACAGGTATGCTTTCGGTGAAGTGAGAAACAAAACTAAATATTTGGGAAATTGGTGGAAAAAATATCACAGTTGCCACAAACATGTTAATAGTTAAGATAAAAGACATATCTGTACCAACATTGTTTCATAGGGAATTCGGGATTTTCCTACCTAATAAAGAGGAAATGTGAGATTTTAATAAATACATTTAGGTGAATGAATATATGCTTCTTCCAAGGGAAAACGAAATGGGGGGCAAATGGCTGGGAATGATGGGCTAAGCAATGTCTGTTATCCACAAAATGCAAAGGTTCTAGAGGGATGAAAGGGAGAATGAGGAAAAAAGGCCAATGATAGCGCACTGGCGCATAACTAAAGAAACAAGGTATCAAGTATAGAAAGCATTCCCACAGCAATGACGACCGGTGCTATGGCTGATGCGCTATTAGCTTCTATGACACACCTAACTGTGGGGAAGGTGTGAGGGCCACGTTAGAAGCAGTGGAGGATTTTGAGAGAGCCTTCCAAAGGACTACAAAGCAGAGGCAGCTAAAAAAAAATCAGACATCGTTAACATGCTAAGCAGTAGCAGTGGGGGAACCAGAGGGCTGATTCCGAAGTGTTAATTCAGAAGTGTTTGTTAATGGTCTTGTCCAACCTCCTCTGACTTCCACTCCAGTATTATAAGTGCGGGAGACTGCTGATGCAACCAATAGCTGAACCTCTGCTGGTTCCAACGTGGGGCATGTCTTTGGGCATGGTAACTGCTCTGAAAATGGTCTTAGATCAGTCATTTAATTTATGCTGACGTGCGGTCCCCATTTTCATTGGAGTTGCCTCAGTGGAAGACCGCTCTGTAAATATAGTGGCCTTCCACGGAAAGTCATCAAATTCCCAGCATGTTATGTACGTATGTAACGTGGGTACTGGAAATGCACCCAAAATTTGTGGTATATTTTTAGAAACCATATTCGTTGGTGACAATTCTACCATGTGAACATCATTGAATTGCTACAAATTATCTGTTATCCAAATGTGGCTCCCGCCATCGCTGCAGAGGCCGCCTCAGTGTGTTGGGGGAGTCACACCTCTGAATAAGGCATTTCTACACGAGGTGCACCTTCCTCCAGGAGTGTGGTAAAAAAAGGGACCTGAATGCTCAGCAGTTAATCTTTAAATGAGGCTGAAGTACTTATTGTCGAAATATTCTCTATGATTAAGAGTAGGTGGCCCAATATCCCTAAAAATATCTGGGTTCCATGTGGAAATCATATAAAACTGGAATTACTATTAAGTAACTTAAAGGACATCCAGTTACAAGACGAACCAGGACCTAAATATGAGCTCTCACATACCAAGAAGACGTAGAATAATGAGGAACCTGTGGACGCTGTGTCTGAAATTGGAAAATCAGAAATTGGTGGATTTCATGACTGGCAGTAAGTGCTTAGTAGACTCAAAGGTATGCTGGGAAGGTTGGTGTTTCTGAGAGGCTGGTTGAACTGTGGCAGAGTGAGTCATACACTTACCTTCTTTTAGGTGTAGGTCAGCTGAAGGCCAAAACCATATCATTCCACACTGTGTTGCGAAAACAGTGTCCAATGCATGCGGTACCTTTATAGAGAGCAAATATTTTCAGTATCTGGACTAAAGTGTTTTCCTTTATCAGTACTAACAAATAATTAAACAGAAAGATATCAGCTTCTATTGCTCCAGTGACTTAACAAGATGCCTATCAAAGGTCAATGTCTCTCTGCTTAAACACCTTCAGAGAGTGCTGTGAATACACCTTGAGCAATAGATGTCTGATTCAAGCGAGCAAATGCTGATTTGTCAAAGATGTGTGAGATGTGGCTGTGCGCAAACACAAAGAATCTCCATTTGCTTGTACAAATGTGTGCATCAGAGAAAGATATATTCCAAGAGTCCCCAAAATTGAAAGTTTAGGCCAAAAGTTAATGTTTTAATATAAAAATGATAATGACCCAATTTGAGAATCCTTTAGAGTACGGTAAAAGCTTTCCAGATTCACAGCCACTTACAATATCTGAATGTCTATATGGGGATCAGGAATTCAGTTGCTGGTAGAGTTCCCTTATTAATACATTTTATAACACGCCAAACCCAATCAATCTTTAGATTCATACATTACAGCAGGATTTAAATGCACCATATAACAACATCTGTAAGGTTGTCCACACGTTCAAAAAAATGACACACATTTTGGTGATTGTATGTGTATGGTTGTACAGAAGCAGTGTGTTACATACCAATATTTCAATATTACAGGACAAAAATGAGAATCCAAAATACTTTGATCCTGTGGTAATCCAGCAATAGGTACAGGCTCCCAATTTAGTCCTTTATTGAGGTGCAATCTTATGAATTCTTGTATTGCTCTCTAAATAACACTTTGGTCATATAACCTAGAGCCAACACGTGTTCCGCCCCCTAATGGCCAAGCAAGCCCGGGGCTTGGATATTTACCTACTCCACTTCTTCATGGTTAAATTTTGTTGCATCACGTGGCTTGTGGTTGGGCGATTTGTTACTGATGCTGTATGTGTCTCTGTTATTTTGTCACTATTTAGTTTTTAATGATTTTTAATGGTTCTCTATTTTGGTATCGATAATACTGTATATTAAGCCTTCAAAAAGCCCCAGGCTTTCTTGGCCATTTCAGGGGTGAAACTCATGTTGGCTGTATGGCGGTATGTCCAAAGAGTTATCTGGAGAACAATAAACTCAATAAAGGACTTTATCTTTGCATGAATACATGTGGGAGCCTGTACCTATTGTTTGATTAACATAGGATCAAAATATTTTGGATTCCCAGTGTTGTCCTGTACTATTGAAATTTAGTTACTTGTGTGGGTTACGGGTATCCCATTCTTCAGGACAGCTGACCACTTTAGTTACCCAATGTTTTGGGGGGACCCTACCAAGGACTCTCACCCCTGAGCCATCAACAAAAATCTATTATATAACAGTAGACTGGTAGACAGTGACTGAGAATGTCAGAAAACAGATAGAGACATGTAATGGGAGTGATAAAAAGGAGCCAATAAAAAGGGGTGGAACTGAGCGTGAGGAAGAAAGGCTTAGCCCGCTACATGTTGTTTGTGACTCCAGGGCATGAGGCACCTAGGCTGGAGAAAACCTAATCAAAGAGAAGACAAATCGCTTTCCCACTCCTTCTGGTGAAGGATAGTACAGGCCTCCTTGAAATCCAGAATGCCTGTTTGCCATTGCTTGCAGACACACCAGGGTGTGACATCTGGCCTGGTTTTCCATGCCACACCACACATGGCCCCCTTGAGTGAAGGGAGTGTTGACTTGGATAACCTTTCGGGGATGGCTGACACCTAGGCCTCCAGATGAATGGCATTGTGCTCAGTGTGTGAGTCTCGAAAAGACCACTCATACTTATGGAATGTACCATTTACTGCAACACAAATACAATGGACATAAATCACACATGGCAATCAACTGACATGCAGCTATGATCACTGTAGAGGGAGCCGCTCACAGTTCATAGAGACAAACATTTGTGTTACATAGATAGCCTAAATACAACTGGCCCATTGCCTGTAAACACATCTGAACTGAGGTGTTCTGTAACAAGTCAGTCCTGGGGTTTGGCAGCTTTTGCTAATCCACTGCAGCTGATAACATGACAGGGTGCAGCCAATCTAGTTTGAAGCCTCCTCATGTAGAATCCTTGGGAAACATGGCAAATGATTTATCACCATCTGCGTGGACTCTCAGAATGTCGCCCTGTAATTCACCCCCTTCTTCAGACTTAGGGCCAGATTACAAGGCTGGAGGTCTGAAGACCGCCATCCTCCGGTGGCTGTCAGACTGCTGTGGCTGTACATTACATAACAGTAGACTGATCGGCGGTTTCCGCCGATCAGCCCACTGGGAAAGTCGTAATGGGGCCGGTAGGCAGGTCGAACGCATGGCGGCGACCACCCCGTTGGGAGTTTGGCGGACATGTGTTTCCATCCACCAAAATCTTAATCAGCCCCTATATCTCTTCTTCAAGTGATCTTGGTTTCTGTTGTCACTTCCATGCTGTTGTGTAATCATTTAGACTGTTTCACTTCCTTCTTTTTTCTGCTTCTTTTCAGCCTCGTACATCTCTCTTTCTGGTTTATTTTCTCCACTCCCTCCAATTCCCCCCTCACTATGTTAATATTCCTTTCATTCTCAGGCTGTCTGGCTCCCTTCATGCTCTCCCTCTCTTCAACTATTTCTTCTTTCAGGTCTTTTCAATCTTCCACTGTCTCTTCCCTTCAGAAGTTTCGTTCCAGATTCCTGTTTCTCTTTTTCTTTTCTTACCCATCTTGCTGTCTGTCACCGCCTTCGCTTTCTTGTTGATGCATAATATTTGCTACCATTTGAACCTGCATCCTTACCTCTATCCCTTTTGATCCTACAGGGAAAGTTGTACCGTGGTTTTGTGGATTGCTTCCTGAGGATCTCCAAAACTGAAGGTTTCTTTGCACTATACAAGGGGATCATGGCTGCTTATGTGCGCCTAGGACCCCACACCATCCTCAGTCTGCTATTCTGGGACGAACTGCGGAAGTTTACATACCACTACCAGCACCATGGAAGTTAACACCCATGGGCGATCTTCCCCGGCCAGGCCTCCGAGGAATAACTGCTTTCAACCTCTTGGTTGAACTAGGACACACCTGGAATGGGCTACAAGGATGTTGCTGTTGGGACAGAAAAGCACACATGCTTTAAACAGGCTTGGGGGTGGCACAAAATCGATTTCTTGCCAATTACCTCTATGTCAATTCTCACCAGTCTCTAATTCAATCAGGAGAATTTTAATGCTGCTTAATAGAAAGGTTTTGGCGGGGGAGGGTGCAGAAATGTTTTTATATTCATCACCTAGTAAGAGCAAAATACCACCCTCCTTAGAGAGTGCATCTTCTGAGATGGAGTTCGGTGTTCCTGAATTTGAAGACTCCATGTGTATGGATGCCCTGCAAGATTTGAAACTTTCTGTTTAATGCAATGGTAAGTGATTGTTATTAGCAGAACTGCTTCACAGTGTTAAGTTCATGAAGTGATCAACCATACTGAAATGTGTGTAGCCCAACATATTTGAGAGACAGAAATCTCTATTCAATTACAGACTTTTTTCAGTCGTGTGATGCAACTATAGCCCAGGCCAGGGGTGAGGGATTGATCCTGAAAACCGGATCAGAGAAAATATCAGTGCACTCTATAAATGGACCACTTGGTTCTTGAAGATGAGAAATGTATGTAATGGACAATAAGGTCAATGTCTGCTTTTTTGACAGTACTGAATATACTCTCAGGGTGAAACCTCCAGCTGAAGCCTGCAGCTATGGAGAACTTAATAACAGAAAAGGCAGGCAGACAACAGGGCCTGTATGTGCGTTTGCTGACAGCATGTGAACATGCAAGCTATAAAACATAGGCTTCATAAAACAGTGTACATCGATTAGTACCCTAAATAAGTATCAGCCTGCTAAATTTTCAATCTATCTAATCCCACTCGTACACACTTACTTCCAAATGTCCTAGGTGTGGAGGCAGCATACATTTATTCAGCATTACAGTATGTGGCAAGTGTATTTGGCTGGATTTGGGAATGTAATATAGGTTGAAAGTTTGGTTGAGAGATATTTATGTAAGGACATGATTTTATCAGTCTATGTGTTGCACTATACATTTTGCAAAACAGGTTTTCGCAGTCTTAGTTTTAAGATGTCTTGATTCAGCAGTTGACAAGGGAAACATATGATCAACCAGAAACTAAATACTAGTGTTTTGACAATACTGAAAATTATGTCTGAATGAAACCTGTGACTGGAAATCCCAGTAGGGAAAATTACTTACCTGTAATCCCAGTTATCTTTCAGGGGAATTATCATTAATAGTAATAAGCACTAAATAGTCCTGCTAATGTCCTGGACACCGTGGTCTGTGTCTAAATCTGACCAAGAAGAAGTTGTGGTTTTATGAAGAGGCAACACCCCTGCATCATGTCCATTGCTGTGACACCTCTGAATCAGATGTCTCACGAGTGCAGAGTTATTGTGCTGACACACTGTTGGTGGCACAGTGAAACAGATGACAGTCTCAGTGGGCATCATCAAGAAGGGCTAATTGCTCTTGTCAAAGGCAGATTGTATGAACGATAATTAAGTTGTGAGGAAGAATACTAGAAAAACTTGCGGGTTAGTTTTGGGGCAGGCTGCTGTGTTTGTAAATTTGTGCTCAGCTTCTCAAGGGACTATATCCCTTGTTTATGGATAGGCATCGGATTATAGGAAAGCCTATAACAAGAACAATTTAGAAAAGGAATATTGCGAGTGTCTCATGAGGCTGTGATTACTTATGTGTGTGTCAACATTAATTACAGGGTGGAGCAGCTGCTCATTTTAACATTAAACATATTTATTTTTTCTGATTGTCATTATTTCTTTAGCTGTTTATGGTTCATGTACAGATGTTGCTTTTGTGAGAAGTGAATTAGGATGGATTACTGCAAGACATTGTGCTCAGTATACATGAATGCCATAGAACTATTTAATTTGGGTGTACCAAGTGAACATCATTTTGATAGGGTTACTCTACTGCAGTGTAGAAAATCAACGTAATTTCCATTATATGATGCCAAATGTACACGTTTTCTATTGTTTTCACATCATAGAATCTCAAATGTAAAGAATTTCCATAGGCACACAGCATTAGTGTTCTGAATGTAAATACTGTTCAACGGATTATTGCTTCAGAGTATTCTTCGTGTACACCATTTTCATACATTTACTGCATTATAGTCTCCCAAATGCACACCCTTTGCAAAGAACTGCTGTATAGGAAGCTGGATTTTCATCATTCATGTTTCAGGGTCTTGTCTAACTTCTGGAACTTTGCATAGCTTCCTGCATTCTATCTATGTTCACTGCTCTGAAGCCGGATAACTGGAAGGATCAAGAGAAACACTAGGTTCATCAGTATCATTACTGAAGTTACTACACTGGTATAAACATTCTATCAACATAGGGCACAGTGTGGTCTAAAGAGGGTCTAAAAAATGTAGGATGATGCTCATGACAGCAGTGTGCTTCAAGGCGGTATACTGAAACAAGGGGAACAGAAAAATAAAGGTGAAGAAGCAGACATGAACGGAGTTGGAAGGACAAGAGAGAACATGGAGTGGAAGAAGAGTGCACAGAAGGTAAAGAAGTAAACAGAAAAGCAGATAATAAGGAACCACCTGGGGTAACAGCTTTTGCATTCCACCGAGCTACTTACCTGCCATGGTGGCCTCTTGAGAAGGTTTACCTAGATTTTGTACATTCTTAGGGCCATATGTATGAACACATTTTCCCATAGACACAGAATGGGTAAAACCCTTTGTTACATCTGGCCCTTAGAGACTTCTCGAACAGGGACAGACACCCAGACATCTCTATTTCCTTAAGCCTTTACAATAGACTAGACTGTAATACTATTTTACGCTTGGAAAAGCTGGAGGTGCCCTGAGTTCAGGATCTCCGTCTTGTTGGAGCCTTGCATAGACCAGATGATCCTTTCATAGGATATTCTTGATAGGACAGCAGTGACTGGGCAGGATAGGCGAGTGGTCTTCAACAGGGTTGAATTGTCATCTTCACAATATGTGGCTTGCAGAATGGATTTCCTTCAAGAAGTGCGAGGCTGCCCCATGCAAGACCTGCAATTTCTCGAGACCATCTTCTGAACTGCCAATCTGAGACATAAAAACTCCTAACCAAACATCTTGCCATTCAACAGGCAATCTCGCCATGGCTTACCCTTACTATGCATTCTCTGGATCTTAATTAGTCCAAAAAGACTAGTGCCTAACACAGTGCAGAATGTGCAGAATGTACAATGGATGAGTTTTTTAAGGAACTGGTTGTAGGATGCTCATAGCTTGTTTTAACCAGTAAACCATGCTCATTTGGCCTGTGTACTGATATAATTAATTTTACTACCAAGGTAATACTCCATTAAATATAGAATTGCATTGCAAAATTGAGGAACTGTTAGGGGAGTAGGGCATGCACGAATGATACAAAAGCTGACAATGTGCACTGGTGTTCTGTGACTCTGAGAGGAGTTTGAATGCTGACCACAGATCGAATGGATCAGGGGAAAGTTCCACAGTAAATACTAGATGAGGCATAGATTGATACAAGGGCACAAACACACCAGTCAAGGACATTGAACTGCCACTGGGAAACTCACACCCACAATGCAACCTGACTAAGGGTTTAGCTATATATGTTTGACCAAACTATCATATGTTGAATGACAGGTACATGCTTCTTGTATGGATAGCCTACTGTAATTTCTATATGCCCTGACTGTATGGAGTGCAGAATGAGGCCAGAGGCCACGAGTATTGATGGAGATTCCAAAGCCCTCCTAACTATGATTCTGAGCCAGATTCACCGCTACATTAAGGGATCCCACATAAGGTTGCAGAAAGTCATAGAGCATGAAAACCCCAAATAGGCAGGAGCAAATGCCACTAGTTATTGCCTAGCAGGTACCATGATGGTATTGAGTTAATATCACTTAAAACAGTGAAGTTGTATAGGACTACACAGATGTCCTGTAGAGGTCTGAGGGGCATGTAACTATGTGAAGCAACTGTGAAATTTATAGATGAAACCCAAAAATGCTTACCAGGGCGTAAGATTCAAAATGCCACATTTCCAAATGTAGCTCTCATAGTTCGATATAATCAAGGCGTATAGTAGTACAATTCAGACATGTAATGGAAGAGACAGCTTCACTAACCAGAGATGAATTTGTAGTCCAGGCATTTATGCTAGAGATCGACCCAAAGCCGATCCAGAGTGCAGTTGCATTTCAACAATACGTTGGTAACTGATAAAGCAAAAAACAGAAAATAGGCAGCATGGACTGTTGTGGGCCAGGCAATCGAGTAATACGATGACATAAACATCCACTACCTCTCATTCTTTTTTCATGGACAATATTTCACAACCATTCTGTGAAAATTGCAGCTTGGCTCATGGTCTGTGCACTGAGGCCCATATTTTTACTTGGTTTGCACCAAATTAGCGTAATTTTTTTAACGCTATTTCAGCGCAAACCTAAGTCCATATTTATACTTTGGCGCTAGACACGTCTAGCGCCAAAGTTATAGAGCTAACGTCTTTTTCTGGACATGGAAACCTACCTTGTGTCAATGAGATGTAAGGTAGGTGTTCCCGTCCTGAAAACGATGGTATGACCCTTACGCCATACTTATCCCTCATGCTAAAATATAGCATGGTGGATGGGGGGCCTTAAATAATGGCACTAAGCTTGCTTAGCGCCATTATTTAACGCCGGGGTCAGGGCAGGGGTTAGGGGACCTGTGGGCCTTTTTCCATGGTCAGAGACCATGGAAAGAGCCCACAGGTGCCCTTCCGTGGCCCCAGGGACACCCTCACCCACCCACACCAGGAAGACAACTAAGGATGGGGGGAGCCCATCCCAGGTAGGTAAAGGTGAGTATTTTTTTTTTTTTCGAAGTGCCATAGGGGGGCCTAACTTGGGCCCCCCTACAGGGCACTGTGCCCAATGGCCATGCCCAGGGGACATAAGTCATGGCCATTGGGCTGGGGGGCTAACAGACAGGAGTCATGTCCATGGGGTTCTAACATCAGAAAATGACGTTAGTCTGGACAGAGCCATTTTATTTGCTTCTGCCTGTACTAGCATCATTCTCTGACGCTAAACCCCCTGTTCCCCCTACGCCTCCCACACCTGGCTAGCGTCCTTTTCTGTGACGCTAGCCAGGCCTTACCGCTGGCTACTGTCATACCATAAATATGAAGCCCGGCCGGCGTCTTGGTATGGCGCTAGTCGGTGGTAAACTTTTTGACACTGAACTGAATTAGCGCAATTCAGCATCAAAAAGTATAAATATACCCCTGAATGCCTTATGCTGAGTCGTTTGTATGTCATAATATTGTCGCGTGGGCTCTCATTATCCTAAATGAGACTACTGGATTTCTAGGCAGCAGGATCGATAACGGTGTGGGGGACTGAGTCTGACCCACGTGTAAGGAACTCTGTCACCCTAAATCCGTTTTTTGCTCCGGCTAACTAGCAGTGCCTCATTTCTCCCACGGGGAAGAGATGATTGGGCAGCCGAGCGCATGACATCTTTGGAACTTCTCAGGGAAGTCATGGTCACTCAGATCCAAACCAACTCTCTCATTTACAATATGATCTCATATACAAATGACAAAGACAGTATAAGTTTTATATAATGATTTAATAAAACAACTGTATTTTAGATAATAAGGCATGAGCCGCAATAACCAGAACCATACAACACAGTAGGATTGAAATAGTTACCAGGAGAGTAAAACATAAGAACAAAGCGATCATCGTGTATAATAGTTTCTACTCTCCCTCTGCTTGTTCTATTTCGAGCACTGCATGTTAAGCTTCTAGCTTGCCTGTCTGTATCACTGGGGAGACATCAGCCCTCATACCTGAGCAAAGGCCTGTGATCTTGGTTCAGCATCTGCAACGAGGCAGTCAGCGTCTAGTTGTGGTTCCCTGACCGGAATCTCCCTCTTGCGTGTATTGGGACAAGGAAGTGATTTTATAACTAACATGTCAGCGTGATCACAAAATGTCCCTACGCAGGAATGCCAAGTCTAAACTCCTACCTCGTCTATCGGCAATGTACCAGGCTGTATCCTTGACTGAAGCACAGAGTGAATGTGTTATGGAGAACTCCAGTGCTGAAGTAGGCAAAACAGTGAGATAGGAATAAAAAACAAAACCGTAGAACTGGCTATTTGAAAAATAACAGTACAAAGCCTAATAAAAAGCATTTAGAGCAAAGTGCATGGAGGCTCTAAGCTGCCAGAAAATGAATACAATACATCCAGGGCAAAGTGCACAAAGGCCTAAAGCCTGAAGCTAACGCGCAAAGGATACGTAAAACCAACCACACTACAATATACACTACAATAATACTACAAAATATAGGCCCTCATTCCGACCCTGACGGTTGGTGATAAAATGGCGATAATACCGCCAACAGGCTGGTGGTAACTACTGCCAAATTATGACCATGGCGGTGATATCTCCGAAAGACAGCCAATGTACCACACCAACCGCCATGTCGGAAACAACAGTCACCACGGTGGTAGCCGCCTACAGCCAGACGGAAGACAAAGTTCAGCCCACCTTATTATGTCCTAGCAAACCACCACCTTTTCTGGGGCGGTACCAACGCCATCCAAAGCCTGGTGGAAACAGACCACAAAACTCAAAGGACTCACCATTGGAAACACAGGGAAGAACCATGCCGCCATGGAACCAGAACTGCATGTTTTCCCGATGATCGTCATGCTCCACCATGACCACCTAAGCCGGCACACAAGGAAGGGAGGGAGGAAAACGACTGTGGCACACACATGCACAACACCCCCCCACACACACACACGCCATATACACAACCAGCTGCACAAGAAAATTATTTTGTCCCCGATAATTGGCTGATTAATGCAAGGACAACAGGAATTGACGAAAGTGATTGTAATAAGATCAACATCAAAAATAATAAGTCGATGTGGCAATGCAACAGATATGTACAAATGTACAAAAAAGGGACACTGCCCAGTCCACAGTTCACAGTGGCCACATGGCCACAGGGCAAAGTCCAAGGCCCCACTCGATCCCTGCACAAATACTGAGAGAACACTGCAGGGGCATCAGTTGGCAAATTGGCAGGCACCTCAGTGGGAGGCGGGGGCACCTCAGCTGGATGCAGAAACAAGACCACTGGTTCTGGAGGGGGCAACATGCCCATTGCTTGTCCTGGGGAGTGCAAGGCCACAGTCTCTGGAGTGGGTGTCTTGACCACTGGTTTTGGTGGGGGCAGGCCACACAGCATACTTGCAGGATGGAGGGGGGAGGGATAGGGAAGAGGTCAATCATGGAAAGGAAAAGCTTTTTAGGGACATTGGCGCGGGAAGAGGGAGAAGTAATGGGAGTGGAGGATGAGGGAGTGATTGTTGGAGGTGTTTGTCTGCTGGATTTGGGTGCCGGTGCATGGGTTGTATGCGGTTGTAATGTGGATGGCACTTGGGTGTCTGAGTGCTTGCGTTTGTGTACTTAGGGGGGTGGGACAGACACAGTGGGAGGGGACACAGCGGACATGTGCATGGATGTTGTGGAGGTGTCTGCCAGTGAGGTGTGTGTTCTGCTTGGTGTGGTGATGATGCAGGTAGTGGATGATGTGGTAGTGCATGCAGGTTTGAGTATGGACGTAACTGGGTGGGAGGTGCAGAAGGAGGAGGAGGGGGAGACAGTGGAAATAGTGGATGTTGAGTGTCTGTGGGATGAAGTGTGGTGCTTGTGTTTGCCTGTGACACTCTTGGGTGTTGTCTTGTGTGCATGCTCGTCTGCCTGTGTGCTTGGGATGGGTTGGGGCTGAGGAGAATGGGACTGGGAAGTGGAAGTTGGAGGGGGGACAATAGAAACAGGGACAATAGCGGCCATCAGAGAGGAGGCCAGAGTCTGGATCGATCTCTGTTGGGCCGTCAATCCACCATGAATGCCCTCCAGGAATGCATTAGATTGCTGCATCTGGGATGCCAGTCCCTGTATGGCATTCACAATGGTTGTTTGCCCTACAGAGATGGATCTCAGGAGGTCAATAGACTCCTCGCTCAGGACAGCAGTGCTGACTGGGGCAGGGCCTGAGGTGCCTGGGGCGAAGGAGATGCCCACCCTCCTGGGTGAGTGGGTAGGGGCAACTCGCTGAGGGGCTGCTGGGAGGGCGGTGCTGGTACGGGGGTGGCGGCTGTACCTGTAGCTGGGGTGGTCACAGAAGTGTCCGCCACCACCAGGAGCTCCCATCGGAGGAGTTATCAGGGTATGTATTGTCTCCTCCAGTCTCTGCCGTGGTGCTCCCCTCACCCTCCGTCCCACTGGTGCCCTCATCGTCGGTGGACTCTGCCTCCAGGGTCCTGTGGGATGCAGCTCCCTCCGTCGCCGGTGCCTCTGCTCCTCCGCCAGATGATGCTAATGCACATAAGGACAGGATGACAAAACAAGAAAGGGGAGAGAGAGACAAAGGATACACTGGGTCAGTGATGGCACCAACACCACCGTTGGCATACACAGCACCCTCACACACGGGGAACAGACCTACGCACTATGCATTGCACTACCAGTGATATTGCTAGCCATCAAGGCATGAGGAGGAGCACACACCGCCAACTGCAGCACACCTGGGACCCACACAGCCCTGACCAGTAGTGGATGCTAACAATCTAGGTAGGCAGTTTTTCCCCTTCAGGCCCTTACCCACCAGATGACCTACGCTGCTATGTCTGGCCTGGCCTAGGGGCACCCACTGACACACAGCCACCACCCAGATAACACCCCTCCAGCCGTTTTGTCCAATGATGGCCACTGTACTCACCCCCTTGTGCCTGCTGTGATGCTCTCCAGCACACATCCAGCTCTGGATAGGCCACCACCAGTATGCGGGCCATCAGGTGGGTCAGGGTCCAACGGACACCCTTCCTTGTTGGGAGGCCATCCCCAGCTGGGCCTCCGCAGTCTTCAGTACCCAGCATCTCAGGTCCTCCCACTGTTTCCGACAGTGGGTGCTCCACCTGCCATAGACCCCAAGGGTCCGCACCTCCTTGGCGATGGCACACCATATCATATACCCTTCTATTGATGGGCGCTGACCTGCAGAGGCAATACAGACAGGAGAACACCATTAAACAAACAGTCCAGCCAGTAACACGAATGGCCCACCATACCTGTTTCCATCACTATTGGCACAGACATAGCCCAGCACTCAAAGTGTACCCCGCCAAGATGACATCCCTCCCCCCTTTCACGATGCCTTCGCACACACCTCCATACATTCATGCCACATGCATTGTGCCCATAGTGTACTCACCTGTTGGTCTGGAGGCCCATACAGCAGTCCATACTGGGTAGGACCCCATCCACCAGTCTCTCCAATTCCTCTAAAGTGAAGGCTGGGAACCCTTCACCGGTCACACTGGCCATGGTAGGTTCCCGACACAGGTCACAGCAGCACACACAGTGTAGGTCCTCTCCTATGGAAAGTCAGGGAACAAGTGAGGAATCAGATAGAAAATGGCGGTCAGTTATAACCAATGAAGGATTGCATGGCGGTTCCTGACCGCCTCCCGCCTCGGCGCACAACGTCAGCGGAATTACCTCACTTCCACCTGTCCCTCCACACAGGACAGGCAGGCGACATTTCAGGGGAGGGGGAAAGGCTTATGGAATAATGCTGCATCACAGGAGAAATAGACACATACTTGACAAATTACACTGTCCCTTGACATGTTTGCACATTGCGGATTACTGTTGTGGCTCCATTGTTCAGTTTGTGACAGCCTTCTCACTCTTTTGTCCCTTAGATACCTACCGCTGAGGATAAATAGGAGGTGGAGACATACCCCTGTGTACAGACCCCTGGTTGACTTGGCTACACTGAAGGACAGGCACATTATCCTCACCTATAGACTGGACAGGGCCACGCTCACAGAGCTCTGTGCCCAACTGGAGCCTGACCTGATCTGCTATCCGTCACCCCACTGGGATCCCGCTCTTGTGCAAGTGCTGTCAGTGCTCCATTTTCTGCCAACTGGTTCTTTCCAAGTGACAGTGGGCTTGGCAGCAGGAATGTCACAGCCAATGTTCTCAATAGTGCTAACAAGAGTGTTGTCTGCCCTGATTAAACACATGTGCAGCTACATAGCATTCCCCCAGGTTGAGGATTTGGCCACTGTGAAGGCCGGATTTTATTCAATGGCGACATATCCACAATATAATTGGGGCGATATACGAAACACATTTTGCCTTTGTGTGTCCCCCCCCACAATGAACAGGTGTTCAGGAATCGTAAGACTTTCCACTCCATGAATGTGCAGATGGTGTGCTTGGCAGACCAGTATATCTCCCATGTCAACCACCCAGTATATGTTGGAGTATGCCTATGGTGTTGGCCATATAGGATAGTGCGTGGCTAAATGTTGTCCCTCAATATTTGCAGGTGACTCTGGTTACCCAAGCCTATCATGGCTGCTGACCCCAGTGAGAAATGCCAGGACAAGGACAGAAGAACGTTATAATGAGGCACATGGGTGAACCAGAAGGATCATTGAAAGAACCTTTGGCCTCCTGAAGGCCAGGTTCCGGTGTTTCCACCTGACAGGTCCCTGCGCTACTCACCCAAGAAGGTCTGCCAGATAGTGGTGGCATGCTGCATGTTGCACAACCTGGCCCTCAGACACCATGTCCCTTTTCTGCAGGAGGAGGAGACTGGAGATGCCCCTGTGGCAGCAGTGGACCCTGTGGACAGTGAGGATGAGGAAGCAGAGGATGAGCATGTAGACAACAGAACATCTGTAATCCGTCAGTACTTCCAATGACACACAGATGAGACAGTGCAACTTTAAATTTCAATGACTTTGGTTGTATTCTGTGTGGCATTGTTATGCTGGTATTTCCCACTTCTATGCCCCCTCACTGTTACCTCTGGCTATTCATTTTGCAGATGTTGGTGATTTGACAAATACTCCTGGTATGATCACAACAGCCAGCTACAGGTCATTGATTCTATGCTCATTCCATGTACAGTTCATTTACACTGGTTGTACCTGTTTCATTCAATACATATTTGAAATACAATTTGAAATACATGACCTACTCAAAATTGATTGATATCAAAGGGTGTTTATTGAAGTGCTAATATATAGAGGGGGAAGTGCAATGGGATAGAGTGATGATGGAGGAAAGGCCAGGGTATTGTTCCAATCTACTTGTAGCACAGGTGCATTGTCCAAGGGGACATAGGAAGGGGAGCAAAGGCAGTTCAAGGTGGACAGTGTGACTGAGTGGGACACAAGAGGGACAATCAGGAGAGTCTCATTTCCTTATCAAGTGTCTCTGGCTTCTGTCTGGATTGCAGGGAACGTTTGCGGTGGTTTACCTTCTGCAGGGGCATGGGTGCTGGTGGCCTGTGAGTCCTGTGGTGGGGCCTGCTGGCCACTAGTGGCAGTGAAAGTGGACGGCTGTTCAGATGATTGGCTAGTGGCAGGGGCCCTCCGGTGTGGGCCATGTCTGCCAGCACACCTGCTATGGAGATCAGGGTGTTGTTGATGGCCTGCAAGTCCTCCCTGATCCTCTGATACTGTCCCTTCTGCAGCTGCATGTTCTTCTGCAAGTTGTCTAGGATCTGGCCCATCGTGTCCTGGGAATGTTGATAGGTTCTCAGGATCTCAGAGAGCACCTCCTGGAGAGTTGGTTCTCTGGTCATTCCCCACTTCCCCGGCGCACAGCACTCCTCCCAGTTTCCCTGTTGGCTTTGGTCTCTGTCCCCTGAACCATGTGCCTACTGCCACTGACCCCAGGTCCCTTATTGTCTTGGGTATGAAGTGTGGCCTGGGGTCCCTGTACAGGTGGGCACACTGCTGATTGATGTGTCCTGGGGACAGAGGTTTGGGTACGCTGGGTGGGTGCTGTGGTGTTGTTTCCTGATGGGGGAGGTTCTGTGGTGGTCTGTGACTGGGCTTGGGTAACCGGCTGTCCAGTGGTCCCTGATGGGCCAGGTAGATCGTCCAGATCCTGAAGACCAGAGTTACTGTGGGCCTCTTCTGTTGGGGGACTGGATAGTGCTGGCACCTCCTCTCCAGTGACATTGGCTGGTGTACCTGTAGGGATGTAAATGATATATTATGCTTCATGTGTATGACATATTGTACATCCCTGGCTTCCCCTCTATGGTTGGTGCAGCCCTGCCAGCTTTTACTTGTGTATGTTGGTGTATGGTGGGATTGTTAGTTTCCCTATTCTGTCCTTGCTTTAGTGATGAGTGTCCATGCAGGGCTGTGAGGGGTGTCCATGCATTAGTACATCATGCAGGACTTGGCATTAGGATTAGTGCGATGTGATGGTGGAGTGTGCGGGACGTAGTGGAGTGATGGGAGTGAGGGTGAGGGTATGTGTTGGCATGCAGGTAAGGTGATAATTGTTGAAAGTTAACTTACCAGAGTCCAGTCCTCCTCCAACTCCTGCCAGACCCTCAGAATGCAGTATTGCCAAGACTTGCTCCTCCCATGCTGTGAGTCGAGGGGGAGGAGGTGGGGGTCCACCACCAGTCCTCTGCATAGAGATCAGGTGTCTTGCTGCTATGGAACGTACCTTCCCCTGTAGGTCGCTCTACCTCTTCCTGATGTCGTCTCTTGTTCTGGGGTGCTGTCCCACGGTGTTGACCCTATCCACGATTCTCCGCCATAGCTCCATCTTCCTGGCTATTTATATCTGCTGCACCTGTGCTCCAAAGAGCTGTGGCACTACCCAGACAATTTCCTCCACCATGACCCTTAACTCCTCCTCAGTGAAACGGGGGTGCCTTTGTAGTGCCATGGGTGTTATGTGATGTGTGTTGGTGAGGATGTGTTGGGTAATGTGTTGGGTGTGTGAAGTGGTGTGTGTGAGGGATGTATGGGTGTGTGTGATGTGTGTATGTAGTTGTAGCAATGGTCTTGGTGTCAGTCTTGTGCCAATGATTTGTAATCGTAAAGGGTTGTGGGTTATGTGGGTGTGTGTTTTATAGTGGTGGGGGTGGTATGTGTATGAGTGTCAGGTGTGTGTTGTTTGAATTGTCCAATGTGGTGTTGTTTTGTCTGTGGGTGTCTATTGTGAGCACGGTGGTATGTACTGCCAATGGTTTACCGCCGTTGAGTGTCTGCCGTGGTGAATCGTGGGTCATATTGTGGTGGGCGTTGTTCTGTTGGCGTAACGGTGTGGGTTTTGGTTCCGCCAGTTTATCACCGACCCTTGGGTCTGGGGGATTTGTGTCTGTGGCTGTATTCTGTCGGATTGGTGTGTAGGGGTGCCCGTCGTACCCTGACCCCCCCTGATGTTCCGTATCCTGGCGGTGGCCTATCCATAGTTGGATGGGCACTTGAAGGCATCACAACAGCCACAAGGGGGTGAGTACAGATTCAGAATCACGTCTTTGCGCGCATTAAGGTATTACCTGGGTGGGGGATGTGGGCTGTGGGTGCCCCTATGCCAGGGCGAACATGGCAGGGTATGTTCAATGATCGGCAAGATCAGATGCACTCCAACCCCAATAGTGTTAGTGGGCATCTACTACTGGTCAGGGTCCTGTGGGTTTCAGGTGTGCAACTAATGACGTTAGGCATTGTACCCCATGGGCTGGTGACTAGCATTGTAACTGGTAGTGCATGGCCTAGTGCATAGGGCTGTTCCCTGTGTGTTGTGTACGCCAACTGTAGTGTTGTTGCTGGCATTGACCAAGTGTATCCTCTGTCTCTCCCCCCCACTTTTGTTTGGTCACCCTGTCCTTGTGTGCATTAGCATCATCTGGCGGAGGAGCAGAGGCACCAGTGACGGAGGGAGCTGCATCCCACATGGGCCTGGAGGCCGAATCCACCGACGGTGAGGGCACCAGAGCGACTCCTTCTCCGATGGAAGCTCCCTGGCGGACACCTCTGTGCCCACCCCAACAACAGGTACAGCCGCCACCCCCGTACCAGCACCGCCCAGCAGCCCATCAGCGTGTTTCCCATGCCCGCTCACCCAGGAGGGTGGTGGGCATCTCCTTGGCCCCAGGCACCTCAGGCCCTGCCCCAGTCAGCCCTTCTGCCCTCGGTGAGGAGGCTATTGACCACCTGAGATCACTCTCTGTTGGGCAATCAACCATACTGAATGCCATCCAGGGTGTAGCAGGGCATTTGCAACAAACAAATGCATACCTGGAGGGCATTCACTCTGGCGTGGCAGCCCAACAGAGAGCATTCCAGGCTCTGGCCTCCGCACTGATGGCAGCCATTGTCCCTGTCTCCAGCCTCCCCCATCCAACTTCCTCTACCCAGTCCCAATACCCTCAACCCCAGCCTATCCCAAGCACACCTTCAGACCAGCAATCATCCAAATCAACACACAGAAGTGGTTCCTGGCAAACACAAGCACCACACTTCATCTCACAGGCACTCACACAAGCACCATCCACATGCAGACACACCAACATCCACTGCCTCCAATGTGTCCCCCTCCTCCCCCTCGTCCACCTCCCTCCCATTAGCGTCTCCACTCACACCTGCATGCTCTACATCCTCATTCACTATCTCCATCACCATCATGCCTATCACTACACGCCCCTCACTGGCAGTCACCATCCGCACATCCATGCACACATCCCCTGTATCCTCTCCCATTGTGTCTGTGACCCCTCCTCCCAAAGTACAGAAACGCAAGCACACACACACCCAACAGCCATCCACCTCACAACAGCATCCAACCCATGCACCTGCACCCAAACACAGCAGACTGACACCTCCTACAGCCACTCCCTCTTCCTCCACTCCCAAACCTTCACCCTCTTCCTGCCCCAGTGTCCCTAAGAAGCTTTTCCTTGCCAACATAGACCTATTCCCTACCCCTCCCCCTCCCCCCCTGTCCTTCACCTGTGGCCAGGGTGGCCTGAACCCAGCCCAGCACCTCAGCCACCCAGTCCACGGCCACTGTGGTTTCTGCAGCTACTGTAGGTGTGAGAGGCTCCAAGGAGGCACCCGTCAACCCAGCCAATGTGCCAGCAACACCTGCAAAGGCCAAGAAGGGTCTGCCACCTAGCAAGGGTAAGAAGGGGACACCAGCCAGCAAGGGGAAGGAGGCACAACCAGCCAGCAAGGGCAAGACAAAGACTCCAGTTGGCAGAAGCAAGGAGGCACCACCATCTGCCAAGGGCAGGAAGGGGCACAGAACACCAGCCATGGCACTTTAGCCGTCCGAGGCTGCAGCTGAAGGCCTGGAGGCTACCACTACCACTGGCAGCACCACCACCTGCACTCCGGCCAGCACCACCACCTGCCCCGCCGCCAGAAGCACCACTGCCAGCAGCAGCAGCCCCAGTGGGCAGCCGTCCGAGGCTGCAGGAGAAGGCCTGGAGACTACCACCACCACTGGCAGCACTGCCACCTACACCGCGGCCAGCACCACCACCTGCCCCGCCGCCAGAAGCACCACTGCCAGCAGCAGCAGCCCAGTGGGCAGCCGTCCGAGGCTGCAGGTGAAAGCCTTGAGGCTACCACCACCACTGGCAGCACCGCCACCTGCAGCAGAACTGGCATCCACTGAGCAGCAGTCATCGCTGGAGAGTAGTATGTAGTGGTGACTACATGGGCTGCAGTGCGTCCTGGACCCTGCAACACCTTTCGGTGTGACACACAGGTGAGAGACTGTGACCTTGCGCCATCCAGGATGAAGCACACTGGGCACAAGGCCCCATCCAGAACCAGTGGAAGAAGGCATCCACTCAGTCCCTCCTTTCCGGGATTAAGCACACTGGGCACAAGGCCCCCTCCAGAACCAGTGGAAAACAGGCACACACTTGAGTGACTATGGCCTTGCACTCCCCAGGACAAAGCAGTGGGCAAACCACCCACTTGAGAGACTGTGACCTTGCACTCCCCAGGACACAGCAGTGGGCAAACCACCCACTTGAGAGACTGTAGCCTTGTACTCCCGAAGGACAAAGCAGTGGGCAAACCACCCACTTGAGAAACTGTGGCCTTGCACTCCCCAGGACAAAGCAGTGGGCAAACCACGCACTTGAGAGACTGTGGCTTTGCACTCCCTAGGACAAAGCAGTGGGTATGGAGCCCCCTCCAGGCCTGTGGCGTGGTACCATCTTCCGGCTGAGGTGCCCCCCCATTCCCTGTCCCCCTAAGGTGCCTGTGTGTTTTCGACCTGATGCCCCTGCAGTGTTCTCTCCGTATTGAGGCAGGAGTCAAGTGTGGCCTTGGCTTATGTGTTATGGCCCAGTGGGCCACTGACATTTCAGAGTGGGCATTGTCCTTCTTTTTGTATATATTGTATATATTGTACATACTGTTTATTGATTTAAGTACATATTTTTCTAAAACTGTACTATTTCACTCATTTTACTCCACTCTTTTTGTCCTTGCGTTATTCCTGAGGGTTACGGGGTGTATATGTAATGTTGATGCATGTGTTTGTGTGTATGGTGTTGGGGGTGAGGGTGGGGGTGTTGCATTTTGCGTTTGTGTGTCACTCTCTTTTTCCTCCCCCACTCCCCTGTGTGCTAGGTGCAGTACTCACTGTGGTCGTCTCCGCCGGCGTTCATATTCCTGGTGTATGAGAAGGTACACCAGCATGGGTAACACCTGCAGTTCGGGCTCCATGGCGTGTGGTTCTTCCTTGAGTGTTGAGAGGTGAGTCGTTTCCTTCTGTGTTCTGTTTCCGCCGTGCTTTTGATGGCCTTGGTACCGCCGCAGAAAAGCTGGCGGAAAGGCGTGTTGTAATGCAGTGGGCAGTACATTGTCTTCCGCCTGGCTGTCGGCGGTTACTGCTGCGGTGTTTGTTGCTACCGCAATGGCGGTCGGAGTGTTAAAGGGGCTGTTTGTGTTGGCGATTTCCGCCGTGGTCATGATTCCATTTTTTTTTACCGCTGACCTGTTGGCAGTATTACCGCCGCTTTATCACTGACTGCCAGGGTTGTAATGAGGGCCTATATTTCTAAATAATACAATTTAAAGTTCAATTAAAAGTGTAAAAATAAGAAAAACATGTATAGTAATTTACAAGTTGTTCACCTGCCAATGAAAAAATATCTTACATGTGAAATGACACACATAAATCTTAAAATTCATGTATATTATCCATATAACAATAATGTTAAAAACAAGTCTAACCATAGAAATCAATTTTACCACAAGTTTAACTTACAATATAAATGAAATAAAACAATTTAATAAACCTGCATATTTTTACATTGAAGAAGCTGCCTACAAGAAACTGCATTTATTTAAAATAAAATCAGCAACAAAAATATATAATTTCTATATATATAACAAATTGCAAAAAAATATCCATTTATCAAAAAACTATTCAGTATTCCAGCATTACAAAAAAATAAA
Organism: Pleurodeles waltl; assembly: GCF_031143425.1. Classification (NCBI taxonomy): domain Eukaryota; kingdom Metazoa; phylum Chordata; class Amphibia; order Caudata; family Salamandridae; genus Pleurodeles; species Pleurodeles waltl. The sequence continues at coordinate 1,064,429,455 of NC_090445.1, forward strand.
ATGTGTATTAAATTAATTCATTTCACAAATTACAAACGTTCATAGAGTAATTATAAAATTCAAACTGCAACAACAAATAAACAAAGTAAAAAATCCAATTAAACTTTAAGTGACGAAAATTCTTAAATAAAAGGGTCAGATTTAGGACCCCATAACGAGGTTGGCAGGCCGACCATCGGCACACCAGCCCCGTGGAGTGGAGCTGGCGGTCCCCCTCCCAGGCTGGTTTACGTCGGTGAGCCCATTTAAAACAGTGTGGTGGCATTGGCTTTGGTTCCGCATGGAGCTGAGGCCAATGGCATCACACAGAGGGTGCTCCCAGCACCCTCGGAATGCACACTGTCTGCTGCAGCAGACAGTGTGCATTCTGAGGGTGCTGGGTATGAGGGCCTCCAGCACTGGCTTTCTACCAGCCTTTTTATGGCGGGGTCCCCACCTTGAAAAGGCTGGTGGAAACTGGACTCATGATCAGCACAGCGGCACTGAACTCAGCGCTGTCGTGGCTGACCACGCCTCCGACCGCCACCAGCCTGCCCAGAACCATGTTCCTGGCAGTGGTGGCAGTCCATCCGTCAGGGATGTAATTTGGCGGTAGGAGTAGGGCAATTCGACCGCCACTGTGAGACCTGTAATGAGGCCCTTAGTATTCCAACTCTAGTAACATTGGAAAACCCAAAAGCCAATAGGAATGGCTTGCATTTTGAATCTTGATAAAAACATTAAAGAAACAACTCTGCAGTGAAAAAAAACAAAAAACATTGATTTCTGTTGTAAAGAAATGGCTCCCTGTTGCAGTTACCCCCCACTTTTTGCCTGATACTGATGCTGACTTGACTGAGAAGTGTGCTGGGACCCTGCTAACCAGGCCCCAGCACCAGTGTTCCTTCACCTAAAATGTACCATTGTATCCACAATTGGCACACCCTGGCATTCAGATAAGTCCCTTGTAACTGGTACTTCTAGTACCAAGGGCCCTGATGCCAAGGAAGGTCTCTAAGGGCTGCAGCATGTCTTATGCCACCCTGGAGACCTCTCACTCAGCACAGACAACCTGCTTGCCAGCTTGTGTGTGCTAGTGAGGACAAAACGAGTAAGTCGACATGGCACTCCCCTCAGGGTGCCATGCCAGCCTCTCACTGCCTATGCAGTATAGGTAAGACACCCCTCTAGCAGGCCTTACAGCCCTAAGGCAGGGTGCACTATACCATAGGTGAGGGTACCAGTGCATGAGCATGGTACCCCTACAGTGTCTAAACAAAACCTTAGACATTGTAAGTGCAGGGTAGCCATAAGAGTATATGGTCTGGGAGTCTGTTTTACACGAACTCCACAGCACCATAATGGCTACCCTGAAAACTGGGAAGTTTGGTATCAAACTTCTCAGCACAATAAATGCACACTGATGCCAGTGTACATTTTATTGTAAAATACCCCACAGAGGGCACCTTAGAGGTGCCCCCTGAAACTTAACCGACTGTCTGTGTAGGCTGACTAGTTCCAGCAGCCTGCCACACCAGAGACATGTTGCTGGCCCCATGGGGAGAGTGCCTTTGTCACTCTGAGGCCAGTAACAAAGCCTGCACTGGGTGGGGATGCTAACACCTCCCCCAGGCAGGAGCTGTGACACCTGGCGGTGAGCCTCAAAGGCTCACCCCTTTGTCACAGCCCAGCAGGGCACTCCAGCTTAGTGGAGTTGCCCGCCCCCTCCGGCCACGGCCCCCACTTTTGGCGGCAAGGCTGGAGGGAACAAAGAAAGCAACAAGGAGGAGTCACTGGCCAGTCAGGACAGCCCCTAAGGTGCCCTGAGCTGAGGTGACTCTAACTTTTAGAAATCCTCCATCTTGCAGATGGAGGATTCCCCCAATAGGGTTAGGATTGTGTCCCCCTCCCCTTGGGAGGAGGCACAAAGAGGGTGTACCCACCCTCAGGGCTAGTAGCCATTGGCTACTAACCCCCCAGACCTAAACACGCCCTTAAATTTAGTATTTAAGGGCTACCCTGAACCCTAGAAAATTAGATTCCTGCAACTACAAGAAGAAGGACTGCCTAGCTGAAAACCCCTGCAGAGGAAGACCAGAAGACGACAACTGCCTTGGCTCCAGAAACTCACCGGCCTGTCTCCTGCCTTCCAAAGATCCTGCTCCAGCGACGCCTTCCAAAGGGACCAGCGACCTCGACATCCTCTGAGGACTGCCCCTGCTTCGAAAAGACAAGAAACTCCCGAGGACAGCGGACCTGCTCCAAGAAAGGCAGCAACTTTGTTTCCAGCAGCCTTGAAAGAACCCTGCAAGCTCCCCGCAAGAAGCGTGAGACTTGCAACACTGCACCCGGCGACCCCGACTCGGCTGGTGGAGATCCAACACCTCAGGAGGGACCCCAGGACTACTCTGATACTGTGAGTACCAAAACCTGTCCCCCCTGAGCCCCCACAGCGCCGCCTGCAGAGGGAATCCCGAGGCTTCCCCTGACCGCGACTCTTTGAATCCTAAGTCCCGACGCCTGGGAGAGACCCTGCACCCGCAGCCCCCAGGACCTAAAGGACCGGACTTTCACTGGAGAAGTGACCCCCAGGAGTCCCTCTCCCTTGCCCAAGTGGAGGTTTCCCCGAGGAACCCCCCCCTTGCCTGCCTGCAACGCTGAAGAGATCCCGAGATCTCCCATAGACTAACACTACAAACCCGACGTTTGTTCTAACACTGCACCCGGCTGCCCCCGCGCCGCTGAGGGTGAAATTCCTGTGTGGGCTTGTGTCCCCCCCGGTGCCCTACAAAACCCCCCTGGTCTGCCCTCCGAAGACGCGGGTACTTACCTGCTGGCAGACTGGAACCGGGCACCCCTTCTCTCCATTCTAGCCTATGTGTTTTGGGCACCACTTTGAACTCTGCACCTGACCGGCCCTGAGCTGCTGGTGTGGTGACTTTGGGGTTGCTCTGAACCCCCAACGGTGGGCTACCTTGGACCAAGAACTAAGCCCTGTAAGTGTCTTACTTACCTGGTTAACCTAACAAATACTTACCTCCCCTAGGAACTGTGAAAATTGCACTAAGTGTCCACTTTTAAAACAGCTATTTGTGAATAACTTGAAAAGTATACATGCAATTTTGATGATTTGAAGTTCCTAAAGTACTTACCTGCAATACCTTTCGAATGAGATATTACATGTAGAATTTGAACCTGTGGTTCTTAAAATAAACTAAGAAAAGATATTTTTCTATACAAAAACCTATTGGCTGGATTTGTCTCTGAGTGTGTGTACCTCATTTATTGTCTATGTGTATGTACAACAAATGCTTAACACTACTCCTTGGATAAGCCTACTGCTCGACCACACTACCACAAAATAGAGCATTAGTATTATCTATTTTTACCACTATTTTACCTCTAAGGGGAACCCTTGGACTCTGTGCATGCTATTCCTTACTTTGAAATTGCACATACAGAGCCAACTTCCTACATTGGTGGATCAGCGGTGGGGTACAAGACTTTGCATTTGCTGGACTACTCAGCCAATACCTGATCACACGACAAATTCCAAAATTGTCATTAGAAATTCATTTTTGCAATTGAAAATTTTTCTAAATTCTTAAAAGTCCTGCTAGGGCCTTGTGTGTTAAGTCCCTGTTTAGCATTGTCTTTTAGAGTTTAAAAAGTTTGTTAAAAGTTTGAAAATAGATTCTAGAAACAGTTTTAGATTCTTTAAAAAATCTTCCAACTTTTAGCAAAATAATGTCTGATACAGAGATGAATGTGGTGGAACTCGACACCACACCTTACCTCCATCTTAAGATGAGGGAGCTAAGGTCTCTCTGTAATATAAAGAAAATAACCATTGGCTCCAGACCTACCAAAATTCAGCTCCAGGAGCTGTTGGCAGAGTTTGAAAAAGCCAACCCCTCTGAGGATGACTTCACAGAGGAAGAAATTAGTGACTTGGAGGGCAATTCCCCCCTTCCAGTCCTAAATAGGGAGACCAGGGCCTCTCAAGCCCTGTCTCCAAAAATGATAGTCAGAAATGTTGCTTCCCTCACAGGAGGGTCCAGCATTTCTGAAATCACTGAGGATGCTCTCAGTGAAGATGACCCCCTGTTAGCCAGGATGGTCAAAAGATTGGCTTTGGAAAAGCAGCTCCTAGCCATAGAAAGGGAAAGAAAAGAGATGGGCCTAGGTCCCATCAATGGTGGCAGCAACTTAAATAGGGTCAGAGATTCTCCTGACATCCTAAAAATCCCCAAAGGGATTGTAACAAAATATGAAGATGGTGATGACATCACCAAATGGTTCACAGCTTTTGAGAGGGCTTGTGTAACCAGAAAAGTGAACAGATCTCACTGGGGTGCTCTCCTTTGGGAAATGTTCACTGGAAAGTGTAGGGATAGACTCCTCACACTCTCTGGAAAAGATGCAGAATCTTATGACCTCATGAAGGGTACCCTGATTGAGGGCTTTGGATTCTCCACTGAGGAGTATAGAATTAGATTCAGGGGGGCTCAAAAATCCTCGAGCCAGACCTGGGTTGATTTTGTAGACTACTCAGTAAAAACACTAGATGGTTGGTTAACTGGAAATGAAGTGTGTGACTATGTTGGGCTTTATAATTTGTTTATGAAAGAGCACATTTTAAGTAACTGCTTCAATGAAAAGTTGCATCAGTATCTGGTAGACCTAGGTCCAATTTCTCCCCAAGAATTGGGAAAGAAGGCAGACCACTGGGTCAAGACTAGGGTAACCAAAACTTCCACTGGGGGTGACCAAAAGAAAGGGGTTACAAAAACTCCCCAGGAGACAGTGGGTGACACTAGAAACAAAGAAAAAGAGTCCTCTGTAGGCCCCCAAAAACCAGAACAGGTGGGTGGGCCCCAAGACACAACCCAAAACAAAGGTGGGTACCAGGGTAAGAACTGGGATGCCACTAAGGCCTGGTGCCACAACTGTAAACAGTCTGGGCACCACACCAAGGACACTTCTTGTCCCAAAAACAAACCCCAGAACAAAATTCCTGGGGTAACCAGTGTAGCCATGGGAGATGACTCCTCAGATGAGGAGGTCTTCCTAGCCTTCAACTGGAAACAGGGCCCAACAGGTGAGTTGGAGATTCCAGAGGGAAGTAGACACTTCCACCACCTACTGGTGAATGGAATCCCAACCACTGCCCTGAGAGACACTTGTGCCAGTCACACTATTGTGCATGACAGGCTAGTGCTCTCAAACCAGTACATCCCAGGTGAGACTGCCAGGGTAAGAGTTAGCCTAGACAGGGTCACTAAGAGGCCTGTGGCTTTAGTGCCCATAGAAGTGGGTGGCACTCTTAGCTGGAGAAGGGTAGTAGTCAGTACAGACCTCCCCCTTGATTGTCTCCTTGGAAATGACTACCCAGAGGTTAGTCAGAGCCCAAGAGAGGAACTGGTCCAGTGCCAGTCCTCTCCCAAGGATTCTGGAAGTCCTGCCTCTGCAGTAAATGCAAGCAGGCCCCAGAAGAAGAAGAAAAGAAAACAGAGTAGGAAGGGTGGACAACCTTTAGCCAAGGTTACAGCAAGCCAAGGAGATTCTGCTCCAGTAGGAGAGAACTCCAAAAATGGCCCTGATAAAGTCCAACCTGACCCACAAGAAGTCCTGGCTAGTCAGGCAACTGTTAAACCTGAGTGGGTGGCTCCTCAGCTAACAGAAGAAAGAGTGGAAGAAGGGTGTTTACTACAAGATGTGGTAACCCCCCACTCTAATACAGCAGACAGGCAACCTGAACCCAAAGAGGCCTGTAACTTAGCCCCTTCCCTTTTAGGTGAAGAGCTAAAGGTGTGGTTCTGGGCACTGACAGCTGTCAGTGGCCTCTGCTGGGTGTTAGCCTTTATGGCTGCACTATCCTTAGCATGGTGGTCTGACCCCATGCCAAATAGCAAGTTAGGCCCCCTGACCCTATTGGTCATGGTGGGGTTACTCCAGCTCTGGGTAACCTCTTTGGGTAAGCTAGGGATGACCCTGGCTAAGATAAGATTAGCAGAGGTGGATACCTCTAAACCCAAAATAAAAAGAATGGGTGGAGACATTGAAGAGGCAGACAAGAGGCAATTCAGACTAGGTCCTATCACTGTGGAAGTGGGTCAGTTCCCCAAAGGGAATGACCTGAACAGAAGGATGTAAGGCAGAGTAGGCCCTGCAACTAACCAGCCTATTTCTCCTACTCTTCCTCGCCTGACAGACTAGGAAGACTCTCCCAGCTTGGGCTGAGTCTCCTGGCCTGTGGGCTGGGGGGGGCTTGTGTAAAGAAATGGCTCCCTGTTGCAGTTACCCCCCACTTTTTGCCTGATACTGATGCTGACTTGACTGAGAAGTGTGCTGGGACCCTGCTAACCAGGCCCCAGCACCAGTGTTCCTTCACCTAAAATGTACCATTGTATCCACAATTGGCACACCCTGGCATTCAGATAAGTCCCTTGTAACTGGTACTTCTAGTACCAAGGGCCCTGATGCCAAGGAAGGTCTCTAAGGGCTGCAGCATGTCTTATGCCACCCTGGAGACCTCTCACTCAGCACAGACACACTGCTTGCCAGCTTGTGTGTGCTAGTGAGGACAAAACGAGTAAGTCGACATGGCACTCCCCTCAGGGTGCCATGCCAGCCTCTCACTGCCTATGCAGTATAGGTAAGACACCCCTCTAGCAGGCCTTACAGCCCTAAGGCAGGGTGCACTATACCATAGGTGAGGGTACCAGTGCATGAGCATGGTACCCCTACAGTGTCTAAACAAAACCTTAGACATTGTAAGTGCAGGGTAGCCATAAGAGTATATGGTCTGGGAGTCTGTTTTACACGAACTCCACAGCACCATAATGGCTACCCTGAAAACTGGGAAGTTTGGTATCAAACTTCTCAGCACAATAAATTTACACTGATGCCAGTGTACATTTTATTGTAAAATACCCCACAGAGGGCACCTTAGAGGTGCCCCCTGAAACTTAACCGACTGTCTGTGTAGGCTGACTAGTTCCAGCAGCCTGCCACACCAGAGACATGTTGCTGGCCCCATGGGGAGAGTGCCTTTGTCACTCTGAGGCCAGTAACAAAGCCTGCACTGGGTGGGGATGCTAACACCTCCCCCAGGCAGGAGCTGTGACACCTGGCGGTGAGCCTCAAAGGCTCACCCCTTTGTCACAGCCCAGCAGGGCACTCCAGCTTAGTGGAGTTGCCCGCCCCCTCCGGCCACGTCCCCCACTTTTGGCGGCAAGGCTGGAGGGAACAAAGAAAGCAACAAGGAGGAGTCACTGGCCAGTCAGGACAGCCCCTAAGGTGCCCTGAGCTGAGGTGACTCTAACTTTTAGAAATCCTCCATCTTGCAGATGGAGGATTCCCCCAATAGGGTTAGGATTGTGTCCCCCTCCCCTTGGGAGGAGGCACAAAGAGGGTGTACCCACCCTCAGGGCTAGTAGCCATTGGCTACTAACCCCCCAGACCTAAACACGCCCTTAAATTTAGTATTTAAGGGCTACCCTGAACCCTAGAAAATTAGATTCCTGCAACTACAAGAAGAAGGACTGCCTAGCTGAAAACCCCTGCAGAGGAAGACCAGAAGACGACAACTGCCTTGGCTCCAGAAACTCACCGGCCTGTCTCCTGCCTTCCAAAGATCCTGCTCCAGCGACGCCTTCCAAAGGGACCAGCGACCTCGACATCCTCTGAGGACTGCCCCTGCTTCGAAAAGACAAGAAACTCCCGAGGACAGCGGACCTGCTCCAAGAAAGGCGGCAACTTTGTTTCCAGCAGCCTTGAAAGAACCCTGCAAGCTCCCCGCAAGAAGCGTGAGACTTGCAACACTGCACCCGGCGACCCCGACTCGGCTGGTGGAGATCCAACACCTCAGGAGGGACCCCAGGACTACTCTAATACTGTGAGTACCAAAACCTGTCCCCCCTGAGCCCCCACAGCGCCGCCTGCAGAGGGAATCCCGAGGCTTCCCCTGACCGCGACTCTTTGAATCCTAAGTCCCGACGCCTGGGAGAGACCCTGCACCCGCAGCCCCCAGGACCTGAAGGACCGGACTTTCACTGGAGAAGTGACCCCCAGGAGTCCCTCTCCCTTGCCCAAGTGGAGGTTTCCCCGAGGAACCCCCCCCTTGCCTGCCTGCAGCGCTGAAGAGATCCCGAGATCTCCCATAGACTAACACTACAAACCCGACGCTTGTTCTAACACTGCACCCGGCTGCCCCCGCGCCGCTGAGGGTGAAATTCCTGTGCGGGCTTGTGTCCCCCCCGGTGCCCTACAAAACCCCCCTGGTCTGCCCTCCGAAGACGCGGGTACTTACCTGCTGGCAGACTGGAACCGGGGCACCCCTTCTCTCCATTCTAGCCTATGTGTTTTGGGCACCACTTTGAACTCTGCACCTGACCGGCCCTGAGCTGCTGGTGTGGTGACTTTGGGGTTGCTCTGAACCCCCAACGGTGGGCTACCTTGGACCAAGAACTAAGCCCTGTAAGTGTCTTACTTACCTGGTTAACCTAACAAATACTTACCTCCCCTAGGAACTGTGAAAATTGCACTGTGTCCACTTTTAAAACAGCTATTTGTGAATAACTTGAAAAGTATACATGCAATTTTGATGATTTGAAGTTCCTAAAGTACCTACCTGCAATACCTTTCGAATGAGATATTACATGTAGAATTTGAACCTGTGGTTCTTAAAATAAACTAAGAAAAGATATTTTTCTATACAAAAACCTATTGGCTGGATTTGTCTCTGAGTGTGTGTACCTCATTTATTGTCTATGTGTATGTACAACAAATGCTTAACACTACTCCTTGGATAAGCCTACTGCTCGACCACACTACCACAAAATAGAGCATTAGTATTATCTATTTTTACCACTATTTTACCTCTAAGGGGAACCCTTGGACTCTGTGCATGCTATTCCTTACTTTGAAATTGCACATACAGAGCCAACTTCCTACATCTGTATACTATACATCTATGAAATCAAGAATTTAATATATGATGATTCTGTGTACTTTTGAGATATAAAACAATTCCAATGGCATTTAAATGCAAGCATGTCACATGAGGCGGAATGACCAAAACAGTCAATAGCATAAGGTTAGCCCTCCTATGGGCGAAGCCAAAACCAACTTTAGATGTAGGCTAAAGAATTGGTATCAATAGGTCATTCAAACAGCTGCATTGTCAAGCCAGACCTAGAAAATGGGGGCAAATGTATAAATAAAATGTGTGAGACTTGCTATTGTTACTCCCATCTCACGAACATTGCAGGGAAGTTCATAAATAGTTTGTGGGGGTGTATTTACCATTCTATTTCCAACCTAACTAAATTTGAAGAAATTGCATCAATCAAAGGGGTGAAGTTTACTATTCTAACTCCCGTTCTACAGAGATTGAGGGAAGGGCACTAATTGGAGGGGTGGGATTTACTATTCTTACTCCAACTAGAATTGCGGAACTTGCATTAATGAAAGGGGTGAGATTTACTGTTCTAACTCTGTGTAGGAAAGTCCCTCTTTCTGCCATGGTTACCCCCACTTTTAGCACTGCTGTTACCAGTCTTCCAGGATCTACGAGCAGCCCACGCTGCTGTAGCCTTTCAGACAGAATTCTGCCCGCCTGCTGCTTGACTAGCTCAAGCAGGGGAAGGCAAAACAAAGCATTTTCCTGTTGGAGAGCGGTGCAACCTCCTCCCATTGGGAAATAGGTGTCACAAGGCTGGGGAGGGGTAACCTCCTCACGGCACCACCTTGCTTTGAAGGGCACTACGGTGCCCTCCTTGCATAATCTGGTTTGCACCAGTCCAAGGACCCCCGGGCCCTGCTCTGGCACTAAACTGTACAAAGGAAAGGGGAGTGACTACTTTCCTGTCCATCACCACCCTGGGTTGTTTCCCAGAACTTCTCCACGTGGCCACTTGATTCTTCTATCTTGAAACCAAGATGGGCAGAGGCCCCTGGGAGCATCTGAGTGGTCAGATTAGGCAGGTGATGACAGTGATTACACCCTCTGATAGGTGGTCACCTTGCAAAGTGACCAAGCCTCTTTTTGAGCTATTTAGGAACTCCCTTGCAGGGGGGTCCCCTGATTTAGCATGCAAGACTCCACCAGGACTCATCTGTAATGACCTTTCCTGCTCCTGGCCACCAGAACCACTGCTGGACTTCACAGGAGCCAAACAAGACTGCCCCACTGAGAAGCAGTGTTTCCGTGGCTCCTGTCAGCACTTTGAAACATTTCCATGGCTGTGCAACCTCTGGGGTCAGCAAGGCTTCAGCTGCACCACAGAAGCAAGAAGGAATTTCTCTTGGAGTGAAGGAGTCACTCCCCTGCATCTGCAGGCACCTAAGGCAACAACATCCGGCTGCTGAGATCTGCTATCCTCAGGATCTGCGAAGATTCTCGAACACAGATTGTAGATCTGAGGGGTCCTCTGGGTCCTCTTTGCCTTCTGTCCAACTTGGGAGACTGTGAGCCTTTGCCTCTTCCTCCAGGACAGAATCTCTGTGCACCATTACTGTTGCAGCAACCCAGGTTTGTTGGCTCCTGCTCCAAGGGACCTTCAGGCTCCAAGTAGCCCTGGCCCCAACACTCTACCTCTGCAAGGACAGTCTCCTCTCTGCTGTTCCAGCAACGTGGGACTCCTCTTCAGGTGTGCTGCCTGGACCTCACTGTGACTTACTGTGCCTGCAGCCAGTGGGTTGCTCGTGGGGGGTACGACTGCCTCTACTGGCTCTCCTGTCTTCCTAGGGTCAGCCTGGACTCCACTCTGAGGGTCAAGTCCCCAGGCCCTTGCTGGTCCTCTCCAGCCCTGCAAATCTTCATCAGGTCCAACTTCCATTTGCTTGTGTTTGTTGGTGTTCCTCCTGACCACTGACCTTTCTGCACTCTGAGGACCGTCAAGGGACAGCTCCTATATGACTTCAGGGACTCCTCTGTAGCACCTGGACTCCGCAGCTGGCCTGGATCTTCACTCACAGAAGGGTGGCCATTGCCTTCTGCCTCGCCTGGACACTCCTGCATGGACTGGACTCTGTCCCTTTCTTTCACAGGTCCTCTTCTTCTGAAATCCACCATTGGGTTCCACCGGTCTGGCCCTGTTCTTGCATTACTCCAATTCTAAGTCCCCATGTTAGCATGTTAGCATATGGGATGACAAGGTAACTTATCTTTGCTCTCCTGGTAGCCAGGGATCGTCTAGATACTCACCTCTTGGGGTCCCATACTCTCCCAGCCCCAGGCTAACTATTCCATATCCTCTGGTGTGGAACCCATTCTCGCATTCCACTATTTTAGTATATGGTTTGGCCCTCCTATAGGGCCCTTGTTATATCTTGCTATTTCTAATGTTTTTAGGCGAATTCCTAGTACTTACCTGTGCATATTTTGTGTGCACTTACCTCCAGAAAGTTCAGTGTTTCTATATTAAAGTACCTTTATTTTTGCAAACACTGTGTGGTTCCTTTCAGGTGTGATAAGCTACTGTGTGGCTACTGTGGTATTGCAAGTGCTTCACACTCCTCCTAGATAAGTCTTGGCTGCTCACCACAGCTACCACCAGGCACTGTAACACTTACTAATAAGGGTTGCCTGGGCCTTGTGTAAGGTGCCAACTCCATATGTGTCCACCACACACAAAACCAGCCTCCTACACTCCGTTATTACAAATTTTCAGAAAACGCATAATTAAAGGGGGCACAATTTACATTTCAGCCCTAACTAAAATGAATGGGGTGAAATGTATTATTCTAACTGAAGTTCTACAAACATTGAGGGGGTATATAAACTTGAGAGAGTGTGGTTTATTATTCTTAATCTAGATTAACAATCAAGGATTATATTTTGAAAAAGGGTGAGGGGTTGTGTTGTAATAAACTATGTTTGATCAAATATAACAATGTTGTGTAATATATTTTTTATTTTAAAAAACCCTAAATAAATTAAAGAATAAAACCGTAAAAATGTTATATGGTAAAATAAAGGATTCACAAACCCAAAAACACAAAATAAGATTTTAAAAATGGGAGAAGGGTGGTGTTGATATAAACTATGTTTAATAAAAAGCATTTTTTTTATAATATACTTTCATTTAAAAAAAAAACCTATGTAAATATAATAAAAACCCTAAAAATGTTATATGGTAATATAGATAAACCACAAACCCAAATACACATAAATTAGAAGTATTAGAACAAGTATAAGTATTATAAGTAAAAGCATTATAATAAAAACTAATTTTAAAATGCATATTTATTGAAATATAAACTTTGAACACCCCAAAAAATGTACCCACTTTTATAAAAATGTAATCCCAATTAAAACCACAAAATCAATCATTAAAAAGAAGCACAAACAGATTACAATCATTACAATCAGGCAGGCTTTAAAACACTACCCACTTAAGCTCTAGTAAAACTGTTAATCCATAATATAAATATGAAATGAAAATAAAATTGTATAGCCAAGATATATGAATCCCAGCCTTTGAAAAAATATTACTTTTCAATTAAGTAAATTCAATAGTTGTTCATAAAATTCTTTTAAATATTAAAATGCAAAACAAATCCACAAAAATATAGTCCGTCTAAAAGGTACCACAATGCTAAACGTGAAATCAACAAATACCATCATTTGGCCCTCTCAAAAAATCTTAATATTAATGCAACAATAATTCACAACTATCGAATCCCCGAAAAACTCATACTCATAATCATAATATAAAAATATTAATTTTATAATTATACACCCCAAATTAATTGTACCCTACTTGTAAAACATACACATATCTAAAATCATTTTTAAACGAATACACCAAGAATTGGATGTTCTAAATGTTTAAAATATTCTAAACATTTATTAAACAAAATAATATACTTAAAAATGAAATAAAACACTACACACCCTACACCAAAAATGTAAAAGTTAACAAGCAAAATAAAATATGACGGAACAAAATCATACACACAACAAAATAATAATGTAACTAAAAAAAATAATAATCAAGCTTAAAATCACAATATCTACAATAACTTCTTTAAACCACGATAGTAAAGTATAGATTTTAGATGTTGATATTATTGTTAAAGGCAAAAAAATATGTACTTAACTTTGATATTAAGCCCCACAATATTTTTGCAGTAACAATATTTTGCTCAAAATATTTTGGCCTGTGATATTTCAAACACGACATTCAGATACCATACCATTGTAAAAACAACTGTCTTTGCTAAACAACCTGTGCCAATTGTGTTAAGAAGGTAATCAACTTCGAGTCACGAAATAGGGCCAGTCAAGCATAAGGCTGCATTGTGTACTAGAGCCTAAGCTGTGCATGCAGGTGAGGAGAGCCCCTAGGGGGGAGGGGAATGAAGCATGAGTAAATCAAATTTAGACAAGTTATATGGGAAAGACCCCTCTATGGTGGCAGGATATGTGCCTCACAATGTGTTACACCTTCAAGATCCAGTAACCATGCCAAAAAGTAAAGGTGAATTGAAGACTGCCACCAGACTAGGGAGAGCCACTCTCCAGTCCTGACTGATGTGTACACTCTGGGTATACCAAGCTGTTTTGTGTTTAAATGTCTGTTCATCCAGTGAACTAGAGCCTGGCATCTTTGCTACCTCACAGCTCCAGGGGAGGTACTGGAAGGATTTGTCAGGCTGACGCAAGGCATCACATGCACCAATCCTGAAAGATTTTTGTTGTTGTTAGACTCTATTAACCCGTTCTGTGCCGGGGACGTAATGGTTACGTCCGCCGGCACAGTGCTCCTGTGCTGGGTTGTAACCATTACGTCCCAGCACCGGAGCTCAGAGGGAGCTCTAGCGCTCCCTCCGTAGGCTTCCCCCCCACTACCCCATGGCAGGGCTGGAAGGGGAATTGCTTCCCCTTCCACCCCGACCCCCTCCACCCCACCAGTGACGTCTGATGACGTCAGCACACAATCGCGTGCTGACCTCATCAGAGGGCACCTCCCATCGCACTGGAAGGATGCTTCCAGTGCGATGCAGAAGAGAAATGCTGAGCATTTCTCTTCCGCTCGGGAGGAGGGGGCCGGCACAGGCATGAAAGGAAAGGAAAGGCCTTTCCTTTCCTTTCATGTCTCTGCAAGCATTTCTGCTGCCCGGTCACTCAGATATGCAAACTAGACACCAGGGATTTTTTTATGTTGTTGAATGAGGGGAGAGGTCCCTTGGGCAAGGGCCGCTCCCCAAGGGGCCAAATTATTCTTACAGGGATAATTTTTTTTAATCTTTTATGTATGGGGAGCAACCCCTTAGGCAAGGGTTGCTCCCTGGGGGACCAAATTGTTTATAGGCCATTTCTGGCCTAATATAATTAGGTCGATCTGCCCCCGGGGGGGGGGGGGCAGAAACCACTAGACACCAGGGATTTTTTTTTTGTATTATACTTATGCATAAGGGGAACGGCCCCTTGAGCAAGTGCCGCTCCCTGGGGGGGGGGGGGGAATTATTTTTAGGGCATTTCTGCCCCCCGGGGGCAGATTGGACTAATATAATTAGGCTGATCTGCCCCCGGAGGGGGGGGAGCAGAAAACCCCGAGACATGAGGGATATTTTTTTGGGTTTATTTATTTTTTGTGATATGTGGGGAGCAACCCCTTAGGCAAGGTTCTCTATCCTGGGGGCCAAATTATTTTTAGGCTATTTCTGCCCCCTCGGGTGGCAGATCAGCCTAATATAATTAGGCTGATCTGCCCTCAGGGAGGGCAGAAACCACTAGAAACCAGGGATTTTTTTTTTTTTTTATACTTACGCATAAGGGGACCTTGGGCAAGGGCTGCTCCCGGTAAGGGGGGGGGGGGGGAATATTTTTAGGCCATTTGTACCCTGGCCTAATATAATTTGGCTGATCTGCCCCGGGGGGGGAGGGGGCAGAAAACCCCTAGACACCAGGGATAATTTTTGTTGTTTTGATTTTTATATGTGGGGAGCAACCCCTTAGGCAAGGGTCGCTCCCCAGGCCATTTCTGCCCCCAGGGGGGACAGAAACCTCCAGACACCAGGGAAATATATATATTTTTTCGATACGTTATGTTTTTATGTATGTGGAGCAACCCCTTAGGCAAGGGTCGCTCCCCTGGGAAACAAATTGTATTTAGGCGATTTCTGACCCCCTTGGGGGCAGATCGGCCTATTTTTGTTAGGCCAATGGGCCGAAAACACAAGACAACAAGCATTGGTGTGGTTGTGTTTTGTTTGGGGGGGGCAGCCCCTTGGGCAAGGTTCGCTCCCCATGGGGGCACATTACTGTTGGCAAGATCTGCCCCCCTTGGGGGCAGATCGGCCTATTTTTGGAAGGCCCATTGACCCCCAAGGGGGGGCAGAAAGCCCACCAGAGACCAGGGAAGTTTTTTGTTTTTTTAAATAAGAGGGTGGGGGTATGGCCATAACCCCACCCCAAATAAATGGGGCCAAAGTTGTTCTGCCCACCAGTGGGCAGATGGGGCAATTACCCCCGATCCTCACCCCGAGGGGGCAGAAAGTGTACTAGATGCCATGGAATTAAACAAAAAAAAATTGTGGGGTGGTGGCTACCAACCAGTATGGGCCTGGTTATGCCCCCACCCCAACTGAAGGGGGTAACAGTCTTTCAGCTCTCCCCTCACACACTAAAACATCTTATCCCATGGCAAGCAAAAGGACATTTGATTATTTTGGGATTTGGTTTTGCATGTGGGCCATGAGAGCTTGGTAACTCTCAAAATCGTCCCACTTGGAATGGTGAGGGCTGCACTTTTGTGACTTTGGGATGCTGCCATGGAGAAAAATCCACAAAACCTAGACACATCTGAAAACTAAACATCTGGTTGATTCCAGGGTGGTGTGCTTCACATGCACCCCGCACCATTTTCTTACCCACAATGCCCTGCAAACCTCCAACTTTGCTGGAAATCACACATTTTCCCCACATTTTTGTGATGGAACCTTCCGGAATCCGCAAAATTCCTACCACCCAACATTGTCTCATCTATACCGATAAAAATTCTGCTGCACTTGTCAGCCTAAAAATGTATTTTTCAAACTGCCCTTTTGGACCCACTTTGGTTCCCCCTCAATTTTGACATGTTTTTGACTTTTCCCTGTCACAGGCACTTGGCCCACCTACACAAGTGAGGTATCATTTTTACCGGGAAACTGAGGGGAACGTTGGGTGGTAGGACATTTGTCCCGGTGCGGTGACCCCACACTGAAATGTGGGAAAAAGTTGATTTTTAGCTCAATTTGAGGTTTGCTGAGGATTCTGGGTAAGAAAACATTGGAGGATCCAGCAAAGTCACATCTCCCTGGACTCCCTCGCGTGTCTAGTTTTCAGAAATGTCTGGGATTGGTTGGTAGGTTTCCCTAGATGGCTGCTGAGCCCAGTACCAAAAACGCAGGTGCCCCACCCCCGCAAAAATAGGTAGTTTTGTATTTGATAATTTTGATGTGTCCAGATAGTGTTTTGGGGCATTTCCTTTAGTGAGCACTAGGCCTACCCACACAAGTGAGGTTCCATGTTTATCGGGAGATTTAAGGGAACACTGGGTGGAAGGAAATTTGTGGCTCCTCTCAAATTCCAGAACTTTCTGTCATTGAAATGAGAAGAAAAAGTGATTTTTTTGGCCAAATTTTGAGGTTTACGAACGATTCTGGGTAACAGAACCTGGTCAGAGCCCCACAAGTCACCCCATCTTGGATACCCGTAGTTGTCTAGTTTTAAAAAATGCACAGGTTTGCTAGGTTTCCCTAGGTGCCAGCTAAGCTAGAGGCCAAAATCCACAGCGAGGCCCCTTGCAAAAAAACAGCTCTGTTTTCTTTGTGAAAATGTGATATGTCCACGTTGTGTTTTGGGCTATTTCTTGTCGCGGGCGCTAGGCCTACCCACACAAGTGGAGTACCATTTTTATCAGGAGACTTAGGGGAACGCTGAGTGGAAGGAGATTTGTGGCTCCTCTCAGATTTCAGAACTTTCTGTCACCGAAATGAGAGGAAAAAGTGTTTTTTGGCCAAATTTTGAGGTTTGCAAAGGATTCTGGGTAACAGAACCTGGTCAGAGCCCCACAAATCACCCCATCCTGGATTCCCCTAGGTGTCTAGTTTAAAAAAATGCACAGGTTTGGTAGGTTTCCCTTGGTGCCGGCTGAGCTGGAGGCCAAAATCTACAGCTAGGTACTGCAAAAAACATGTCAGATTTCAATGTAAAGATGTGATGTATCCATGTTGTGTTTCCTGTCGCGAGCATTAGACCTACCCGCACAAGTGAGGTACCATTTTTATTGGAAGACTTGGGGGAACACAGAATAGCAAAACAAGTGTTATTGCCCCTTGTCTTTCTCAATATTTTTTCCTTCCAAATGTAAGACAGTGTGTAAAAAAAATGTCTATTTGAGAAAAGCCCTGTAATTCACGTGCTTGTATGGGCACCCCGGAATTCAGAGATGTGCAAATAACCACTGCTTCTCAACACCTTATCTTGTGCACATTTTGGAAATACAAAGGTTTTCTTGATACTTATTTTTCACTTTTTATATTTCAGCAAATAAATTGCTGTATACCCGGTATAGAATGAAAACCCATTGCAAGGTGCAGCTCATTTATTAGCTCTGGGTACCTAGAGTTCTTCATGAACCTACAAGCTCTATATATCCCCGCAACCAGAAGAGTCTAGCAGATGTAACGGTATATTGCTTTAAAAAATCTAACATTGCAGGAAAAAGTTACAGAGTAAAACATGGAGAAATGTAGCTGTTTTTTTCACCTCAATTTCAATATTGTTTTATTTCAGCTGTTATTTTCTGTAGGAAACACTTGTAGAATCTACACAAATTATCCCTTGCTGAATTCAGAATTGTGTCTCCTTTTCAGAAATGTTTAGCTTTCTGGGATCCAGCATTGGTTTCTCACCCATTTCTGTCACTAACTGGAAGGAGGCTGAAAGCACAAAAAATAGTAAAAATGGGGTATGTCACAGGATAAATGCCAAAATTGTGTTGAAAACTATGGTTTTCTGATTCAAGTCTGCCTGTTCCTGAAAGCTGGGAAGATGGTGATTTTAGCACGGCAAACCTTTTGTTGATGCCATTCTCAGGGAAAAAAACACAAGCCTTCTTCTGCAGCCCATTTTTCACATTTAAAAAAAATAATAAAATGTTCGCTGTATTTTGGCTAATTTCTTGGTATCCTTCAAGGGAACCCTCAAAGTCTGGGTACCTCTAGAATCCCTAGGATGTTGGAAAAAAAGGACGCAAATTTGGCGTGGGTAGCTTATCTGATAACGCGTCCCGACCTAGGTACTTTATTTACACGGGGGCTCGTTTTAGGCCAATGAATCTTTTAACCCTGATTGGAGACACCTTAAGACGAGATATCTATTCAGCATTGCAATCAATAAATCAATAATCATCATATAGTTACCCTCCGTAATGGGTCCGCATACAGAGTCAGTCTTCGTCCTCAGGACAGCAGTTCATTTGCCTTCAGCCAGGATAGAACAGCAAAGTCTCAACAAGATAGGGCAAAAGGAATTCTTCCCTCATAAGGAGGAGAAGCAAGTATAGGGCGAGGCAAGAAAGGTGAGGATGGTTTAAAGTATCAAACAGCAAAGTCTTAAAGCAGAATATCAGAGTAACAGCAGTGTCCCTCTAATGGCTGATTTCTCCTGGTGCCACGTTGTTAAATTGAATTTGCCAGACAAGTCTCTAATTTCCAATTGGTCAATGTTTGGTGCATCGTTATCTCTGTCCAATAATCTGTTGATCACCTTACTAGAATTTTCACTTAAGACAGTTCTCATGCAGTTTATTGGCTCCTGTGATTTACGTCTTCAACAGGTAGAATGTCAGGTAAGAAAAGTTATACTTGCCGCTCCAGTCAGTAGTTCCATTGTCTTTACCAGTTTAGGCGACCTTGTACCTGTTGCGAATTACACTGTTGCATTTGGCAAGAATGTCTCCTTGAGCAAGTCGGGTCTCATGAGAAAGAATTTACTACGGCTACGCACACATTTCTCTAGCCTCTGGAAAAGTACAGTTCCCTGTCCTTCAGGAAGACAGCACATTGCACGTTTAGAAAAACACAGTTAATATGAGACCAGGCATCTAGGCCCAGAGCCTTGCTAACTATGGCTTATTGAATAACTTAGCAAAACCTTAATACATAATTCATAAAGCTAGTACAAAATCATACATGAGCACATTATTTATTCATTATTAGTCAAGTTCATTGATCATCGTATAGATTGGTGGCCACTCCCCGTGGGCACATTTCAAACGTGTACATTACACTAAAACATTTTCTATGCAGCTTCAATACACATTATCTTGCAAGCTTTTCATGTTAATATTGAATATAAAAGCTACACTCCAACATATGTGGACAAAAAGTTATGAGGGCCTAAGCACAAACTGCTCTAAATAGCCCAAAAAGGCTCGGCACAGGAGGGGAAAGGGCCTGGCAGCGAAGGGGTTAACTGACTGCAGATACGAAAACCAAAAACAATAAAACATAAACAAATGCGGCAGAAGCTGATTTTTTTATGAAAGCCCTGGCCACTTTTGCAAAGAACTGCGAGTTTCAAAACCCAGAACAACCTAGTTCTCCTGCCCTGATATAATAACTGCCTTCCCGCTGTGTTACAAGAGGTTTAGACTGGACCGTAGGCTGGTCCGGGTGTTACTGTTTGTGAAATACTTGTTTCATTTGGCTCGAATATTTGCTGTTTCCCCGAAACTTACACCAAACATGAGTGTCCTTTTTTTGGTTACATCACCCCCCAGGCTAAATGACACTTCCAGAGAAAATCCTGCCCCACTAATTATAAAGCATTTAAAACTTGTCTTTTAAGAGATTTTAATATTTGGTCTGTCAATCCAGAGAGAAGATCTGCTATCAGCCAGTGACGAGTGTTAGCCCAGGGCCTGTAGATGAAGGGCCAGATGGATGAAAAGTTTTTGCACTCGCAAACGGTGCGAATCTCAAAAATCGTCCGTTTGCGAGTGCAAAAACGTGGTCTGCGATGCATGAAAGGCATTCGCACACCAAAAATAAGAAATCGCAAAATTTGCGATTTTTTGCGGTGCGACCTGGTTTTGCGAGTCGCATTTTGCGATTCGGTAGTTCCAGTAGGAAATTGCGAGGTGCAAAATGCGAATCGCAAAATCCAAATCGCAAATAGATGCATCAAAAAATCGGAATTAGCGATTTTTCGCAGAATGGCATTTTGCACATGCCAAGTGAAACCAGGTGGTAACCAGGTGCAACCTATATTAAGAGGCCCAGAATGCCTCAGACTCTTTTCCACAATTGCTGCACTCTACGTCATGGCGAGGAGGATGAGGATCTTGGCAGGTTTGAGGAGAGGGAGGAGGAGACAGGAGCACATTTTCAGAGTGTGCATTACACTATTTGACCTGACAGAGGAGGAAATATTTGAGAGGTATAGGTTGAACTCAGCCATGATACTTGATCTGATAGCTGAGCTACAACCCATACTGCAGCGCAGAACACTAAGGACTCACAGCATACCCACCCATGTGCAGGTATTATGCTCCCTACACCTACTCGCCTCGGAGCTATCAAGGGGTCATAGCAGCGGCTGGGGGGGGTGTCACAGAGTACCCTCTCCAGATTTTTCAATGCATTTATCAGCGCCATGCTAAGCAAACTCCAACAGTACATCAGATTCCCCCACACCCCACAGGAAATACAGCAGACAAAATAAGAGTTTTACCAGATAGCACAGTTCCCCCACGTCCTAGGTGCCATAGATGGCACACATGTGGCAATATGTCCACCATCAGTCACAGAGTATGTGTACCGAAACCGTAAATACCAACATTCCATGAATATACAGGTGATATGCAATGCCTCCTATATCATAACTGATCTCGTGGCCAGGTACCCAGGGAGCACATATGATTCTTACATCTTTCGTCACAGCGGCATTCACACAAGACTGCTAGCTGGGTAGTTTGGTGAAGGATATCTACTAGGTAATGTCACTCTGTACACTGGCGCATAGATGACAAACCCATGTCAGATGGCAGAGTTACTCATCACACCTTCTGTCCGTTCCAGGAGACAGTGCCTACGCAGTGCGCACCTACATGATGACGCCCTACCTCAATCCCGCAACACCAGCAGAACGGAGATACAATGCAGCACACAGGGCAACCCGCAACGTTGTGGAGCGCACATTTGGCCTGCTGAAGAGTCGCTTCCGTTGCCTCCACAAAAGTGGAGGGGCACTACAGTAAGGTCCAGAAACCACATGTAGAATAGTGGCTACTTGTGCAATCTTGCAAAATATAGCTACAACCAGGGGCATACCTATAGAAATCAGTGACACTGAATCAGATGAGGATGACGATCCCATACCACCTCTACAGCCAGCAGACAGGACCAGTGCAGCAGAGGGAAGGCAAAGGCGTTCCGACATCACACACAACCATTTCAGACGTGAGTATGAATGTCAAAAATCCCCTAAAACTGTACCTGTAGTGATAGAAATGTATTACCTTACGTCAGGTAATGAATGAGTGATAAATGAAGTTAACAGGTGATGGAAAAAACTAAAATTAACAAAAGAACTGAGTCACGCACTATTACATCATAGTGGCAACACCAGTGTTAATGCGGCAAGAGTCACTTTCTCCTCCCACGCACACCACTCGGGTGCCCAGTTAACTCACTAGCACCCTGAATGTCACCTTCAGTGGCAGTGCTGCGTCTGGCACTGCGCCTTCTGGTGTCTGCTTCAGGTACGGCCACACTACTGAGGCTAGGACTGTCCTCAGTGTCCCCCAAGGCTACCTCACTGGGAGTGGCAGATCTCTGTCTCATGACAAGTTCAATCACATTAGTGATGTGCACAAGGCCCTGGACCACGTCCCTGCTGGTGTGTGCAGCATCCACTTGTGCCGGCACAGCGCGACGGGCGATGAGTGCTGTGGAGTTCGCCATCCTGTTGGAGGACCTACAGTAGCTTGCAAACATTGTCCTGAATCGGTGTTCATGTCTGCGCCGGCTAACCCTTTCATGGCACAGCTCCTGGCAGAGGTCACGCACTGCACTAGTAAGGTCCCTAGTGTCCTCAGAAGCTTGCACCTGTCCCTCACGCAGCTGTGTGATGTTGCTGTTCAGTGAGTCCAGTTGTCGATGCAGGCCTATCACGTGTCTATTGTGGACTATCAGGTTCCGGTCCAAACTAAGTATGCGCTTGTTTTGCAGGCACTGTTGCTGCAACATAGCAGCCTCAAGGCCCCCGAACAAGGACGGACCCTCACCTGCCTCATGAGGTTGCTGCTGGGACACTCTGGCACTCCTGCGTTGTGCTGGCTGACCCCTGCCCTCCAGTATCTGGCTGCACCTGTCTGGTGCAGACAGTGTGCTTGGCCCTTCCTGCTGCACATCCGAGTCGCCGCTGAAGTCTGGCAGTGGTAGTGCCCTGGGCCTGCGGCGCACAGTGGAGATGTGGAGGGACCCACTGGTGTTGGTGTTAGAGGGCTGCTGGGTGTCCGTCTCCCCTACACATGGACTGTGTGTGGCTGCTGGGCCTGGCCCACCTGCAACAACAATATGCAGCATGTCAGTTCGGTATGTTACATTATCTGTCTGAAAATAGCAATAAAGGTACAGGTACTGCTCTACGTGGTGTTGTGTGTGTTGTGTTACCTTGGGTGTCACTATGCTTCATTACATTGTTATGCTCCTGTCTGTACTAGTTTGTGGACCGCAACTCCCATAATGCATTGTTGTGCTGCTTCTAAGATGTGGACTGGACTACTTCATACACTACTTCACATTACATGCTAATTCCTAAGGGGCTTTTGTGCATACACATATTGGGTTCACAAACAACATTGCACTTACCTTGGCTGGTACTCGGTTGACCGGAGGTGTCGATATCTGTGACCCCTGTCACAGCTTCAGGGAGGAGTGTGGATTCCACCAGGTCCTCCAGTGGTGTGGATGGTGGCTCAGTTGGTGGTCCGCCACCTGTGCCCCTGGCCTCCGCAAGTCTCCTTGCCACCCTCTCCTTTGCCCGGGAGCGCAGGTCGTACCACCTTTTCTTAATCTCCTCTATGGAGCGCTGTGCCACTCCAATGGCGCAGATTTTTCCCTGGATGTCCAGCCATAACCTTCTTTTCTCGCTCTCAGGAACCTGGAGTGAAGATTTTCCAAACAGGCGGTCATGGCTCCTCACAACCTCTTCAGTCAGTACCTCAAGCTCCTGTTCACTAAACTTGAGTTTGGTCTTCCTCTCCTGCTTCTCCTGTGATGTTCCTGGGGCCTCCATCCTGGCTCAGGTGTTTCTGCTCCTGCTGAGTGCTGCTCTATGTGGCTGGGCTGCTCTCTCTCAGGATGCTGGTTTGGGTGTGGCACCTGAAACTGCCTGGGATGACTCATTTCCTGTTGGTGATGTCATCAGGGTCCTCCAGGTGTGCATTCTCGAACTTTCTCGCAATTTGCGATTTTTTACCGAATCGCAAAAAAATCTCAAATTGCGAGAATGCAAATTTGTTACATGGCCAATTGCGACTCAGAAATAGCGATTTCTTAAAAATCGCTATTTGCGATTCACAGACCCCAGTTTTCATACATATAGCACGAAATGTCTTATTTCAGCCTCACCACTCAGAACTCTTTACCAGGCACTATGAGTGTACCTACTCTGCGGCACTGAAGCTTGAAAAGCTGGAACTAGCCTTCCTCGAGTCAAAGGCCAGAGACGTTCATCTAGGAAAAATCCGGCTAGCCCAGCTAGAGGAAGAAAAGAAGTTCTTGGAGAGAGAGTAGAGCGGGAAAAGCGAGAGAATGAGAGAGCGTGTGTGCTGAGAAGGACAAGGACAGGCATGTGCGAAAAGAAAGGTTAATGCATCCTTTAGGCTTAAGGAGCGCCTGGTAGAAGCGGCTGAGGTTGCCTAGCCCCCTCTGCCAGGTCCACTACAGGAGTATGCCCCACCCGGTGCAATCTTCCCATGGAGACTGTACACTTTTGCATCAAATGTGCAGGTGTTTGGACACGGCAGGAAACCTCTGAGTCTGCATTTGCAGCTCAGAGGCAAGGCTGTGCTAAGAAATTGGTGGCTCTGGAATTTGGAGTGTACCCGTTTTATGGCCCTTGCACACCCGTGGCATACAACAGTACCCACACAGTTCCTGCTGCAATGATTCATTAGGACTCACAGAACACTTGCTGACTTTGTCCTGCCTTCCATACACAGTAAAGGTCCTCTATATGTAGCCATTATAGCCATTATAACACATATTCCTGTTGGCTTTAATTAAAATGTATTATGATCTTTTTGTACACTGCTTTCTCCATTTCACTCCAATGTCTTTCTTGGGTTTTATTTAAAAAATGAGTTACTATTTCTATAAACACACTTGTTACGATATTCTTTCAGTCTAATCTGCATTGTCATGCAAAACCCATTCCAATCCCACTAAGCTCAAGCAACATTAGTTTAAGGGGCTTTATAATTAAGGACCAAAGCACGAAATTCCCCACATAATTAGCTGTGCAACCACAATACTGCCCCACGTCACTGCTTACAAACTCACACCTGAGGTCACTTTGAACATCACAAATTCATTTGATAACATCACTAGTGGCAGCACAACACATATGACCACACCATCTTACTGAAGCTAAAAGCAATTGTATTCCAATAGGAAATGCACCTATTTTACATTAATCTAGTCACAATGAGAACCTCGAGGTGTTGTCCTGCAGAATTACAACTATATTTAGACTATCAATTAAAATTATTAAACAATGACACCAAAAATTCTGGCTTCGAATGAATTGAAGAAAGGGTACATCTTGCTCTTCCTGACATTTTGCCTGTTTTTACCAGACAGGGTGTTAGGTAATAATTACATTAAAGTTTTAAAATGTGGAGACGATCAATTAGCGGAATTTAGTCCAGTATGACTGCAAGGATTTCCTTCTCACGGCACTTCTTGAATGTAAATGTCCGAATTTCTTGCCACTTAACTTATCAAAAACTAAGATCATGGTTTTCTCCAGGACATCAGTCAAACACGTGGTTTATTAATGATGGAAGAACGGAATGTTTAACAAATTGCCAGTCTATGTGCATCTACATTGATAACAGGCTGATCAGGAAATACCGTCTTAAATAACATCTTGCTTTAAGAGCCATGGTAGTACTCCAACGTTTCTCCTAAAATGTGTAGAGGAACGCAAGTTCTGGGACACCTAGGCCTAGATTTCCTAAGATGGGCACTGGCACTCGTACAATGACATGCAATGTTAGTGCTGCATCTCAGGCTTTGATAATGGTAAATAAACTGACACCATGCTTCCATCCTGCCACCTAGCACGGTCCCCCTTAACGCAACATCTGCTCTCAATGGTCATCACACATAATATGAAAATATTTCCAAAGGAGGTTCAAAACACTTCCAACCACATATCTGCAGGTGGAGATAAGCACTTCAGCACCCTACATCGAAGTAGTGCCAGACAAATGCTGTAACATAATTACAATACTTTGCATCGCTTTGCACCATGTGTGAGTATGCGCTAAATTTAAAGAAATAACAAATTTAGGGCCACATGTAGCAAGCTTTTTGCACATCGCAAACAGCAAATTTCGCTGTTTGAGACGTGCAAAAAGCACATTGCAATGCACAAACCCTGTTTTGCGATTCAGTAACCTGGTTACCTAATCGCAAAACAGGTTTGCGACTCGCAATTAGTAAGGGGTGTTCCCTTCCTAATTGCGAGTCGCAGTGCAATGTAGGATTGGTTTGTGACTGCGAACGCGATCGCAAACCAATCGTATTTTGCACCCGTTTGAAATGGGTGGTACCCATTCGCAAAAGGGAAGGAGTCCCCATGTGTCCCCTTCCCCGTTGTGAGTGGCACTGTAGGAGCACTGCCTGCTCTGAAAAAATGAAACGAAAACATTTCATTTTTCGTTTTTGTAATGCATCTCGTTTTCCCTTAAGAAAAACGGGCTGCATTACAAAAAAAAAAATGCTTTATTGAAAAGCAGTCACAGACATGGTGGCTCCCTGTGAGGGCGCCATTCGCAAGGGGGTCGCAAATTGCGAACCACCTCATGATTATTCATGAGGTGGGCATTTGCGAACCCCTTGCGAATCACAGATGGTGTCAGGGACACCATCCAACATTCGGATTTGCGACTCGCAAATTGCGAGTCGCTCTGACTTGCAATTTGCGGGTCACAAATCGGAAAGTTGCCACATGTGGCCCTATGTGCCTTTACAGCCTAACAGTGCAGTAAATGGAGTGAATACTGCTGGATCCCATTTCTGGCAGCTATTTCTGAGCCGGATCTGGGATCCAACCAACCCAGTGAAATATGCTGAATCTGTACTGGTATAATGATTCCAGAGGGTGACACAATTCAACAGCACCCGCACATTGACTGCTTTCTGTTCGGAGCAGCAACCTACAAGCGGTGAGTGGGCTTATTGTTTCTGCCATCTAGGTCCCAATAAAGGGGCTTCAGCCCATCGTTTTTCCAATATCATCCTGGCTGGAAACCCTCTGGAGCCTAACACGTAGAAGCCAATGTTATGGAAGGAAACAGGGCACACATGTTATTACTTTACATGAACATTGGAGAAATTATGATTTGGAGGCAGGTTTTTGACTTTGCTCATCTCTCCCTAAGTAAGAGATTTGCATCCACTGTCAGGTCAGAATGCCCAATGTAACTTTATATATGAATAATTACACAAATAGTGATTTAAATGGCACTTAATGATTTATTTTGTATTGAATTCTTTAATAGCGCTACTCATCCCTGTATGGTGTGTGTCCCATGACTTTACATCACACTCAGAAAGACAATAAATCATACAAGCGTGTAAATCAATGTGTAGGAAATGTTACATAGGACAATGAGGGTTATAGGGTGTAGGAGTCACATATTGTCCATACTTGTAAATATGACATGTTAAGAGTGCATGGTCGGTAGAAAAACAGCCAGGATTTAAAATCTAATGCAGTGATTGTACCACAAGTGTTACATAACACAATGAGGGTTATAGGGTGTAGGAGTCACATCTTATCCATACTTGTAGACATTATGGGGGTCATTACAACCCTGGCGGACGGTGTTAAAGCTGCGGTAATACCGCAAACAGGCCGGCGGACAAAAAAAGGGAATTATGACCCTGGCGGAAACCGGCAACAAAGACAGCCACTTTAACACACCGCCCGCCACGGCGGTACAGACAAGCAGCGCGGCAGTTACCGTCAACAGACAGGCGGGAGACAATGTACCGCCCACAGTATTACAACCCGCCAATCCACCACCTTTTCCGGGGCGGATTCGCCGTGGATAAAAACACGGTGGAAACAGCTTTTGCAATGGGAAAACGCTCACCTGAACACATCCCACGAGGAAGGAGGACACCATGGAGCCGGAATTACAAATACTCCCTGCCCTTGTGTTTCTGCTCCTCTACGACCAACAGCTACATAGGCGCCGAAGACACCGGTGAGTAATGCACCTACGACACAGGGGAGGGGGGAGGCAAAAGTTAGGGGGACACCCACCAAACACCCCCACCCCCGCATATTACAACATACACACCAATGCATTCACAAAAATCACAGTAACAACCCACAATCCCCCTGGAAGAATGAAAAGACAATGCGAAATTCGGTCAAACATTATAATGTGCCAATATGCATGTCATACAAAAATATACAGATATATATTTGAAAATCAGTCATAATTATATATACAATACGAGAAGTAGTGCAGATATGTACACAACAATGTCCGTGCACCAACAGTCCAAAAATGCATGGGCGAGGCCCACAAACGATACCTGACCACAATCGGAGAGAACACTGCCGGGGCATCAGATCGAAATACTACAGGCACCTCAGGGGGAAGGGAAAGGGGGGCACCTCAGCCACATGAATGCGAAGCCAGATCCACGACAGGGCTCCATGCCCATTGATGTATCCTGGGAAGTGCAAAGCCACAGTCTCACAAGTCTCATAAGTGGGTGGGTTGCCCACTGTGCCATCCTGGGGAGTGCAAAGCCACAGTCTCACAAGTCTCTACAGTGGGTGGGTTGCCCACTGTGCCATCCTGGGGAGTGCAAAGCTACAGTCTCACAAGTCTCTACAGTGGGTGGGTTGCCCACGGTGCCATCCTGGGAAGTGCAAAGCCACAGTCTCTCAAGTCTCTACAGTGGGTGGTTCGCCCACTGTTCAATCCTGGGTAGTGCAAAGCCACAGTCTCTCAAGTAGATGCAGTTCTCTACTGGTACCGGGTGGGACTGTTGCCCAGACTGGATGAGTCTCCTCGTGAAAGTTCATGTCCTGTCACTGTCCCAGCTGCACATGGGATAAGGATGCCTGATGTGGCGGCCTTTTCATTCCTACACGGTGCTTGCCCTGTGCAGCGGTCTTCACCATGGCGGTCTTTGCCCTG
Organism: Pleurodeles waltl; assembly: GCF_031143425.1. Lineage (NCBI taxonomy): Eukaryota > Metazoa > Chordata > Amphibia > Caudata > Salamandridae > Pleurodeles > Pleurodeles waltl. The sequence goes on from NC_090445.1 coordinate 1,064,457,897, forward strand.
TTCAGCGGTGCTTTGCCATGGCGGTTCTGGACTGTTCAGCGGTGCTTTGCTTTGGCGGTCTTGGCCCTGTTCAGCGGTGCTTTGCCATGGCGGTTCTGGACTGTTCAGCGGTGCTTTGACATGGCGGTCTTGGCCCTGTTCAGCGGTGCTTTGCCATGGCGGTTCTGGACTCTTCAGCGGTGCTTTGACATGGCGGTCTTTGCCCTGTTCAGCGGTGCTTTGCCATGGCGGTTCTGGACTGTTCAGCGGTGCTTTGCCATGGCGGTCTTTGCCCTGTTCAGGGGTGCTTTGCCATGGCGGTTCTGGACTGTTCAGCGGTGCTTTGCCATGGCGGTCCTTGCCCTGTTCAGCGGTGCTTTGCCATGGCAGTTCTGGACTGTTCAGCGGTGCTTTGCCATGGCGGTCTTTGCCCTGTTCAGCGGTGCTTTGCCATGGCAGTTCTGGACTGTTCAGCGGTGCTTTGACATGGCGGTCTTGGCCCTGTTCATCGGTGCTTTGCCATGGCGGTTCTGGACTGTTCAGCGGTGCTTTGACATGGCATGGCGGTTCTGGACTGTTCAGCGGTGCTTTGACATGGCGGTCTTGGCCCTGTTCAGCGGTGCTTTGCCATGGCGGTTCTGGACTGTTCAGCGGTGCTTTGACATGGCGGTCTTTGCCCTGTTCAGCGGTGCTTTGCCATGGCGGTTCTGATACGGATATTGGTGTGTGGCATGACGTTCTCTACACTGGGCATTGGTGTGTGGCATGACGTTCTCTACACTGGGCATTGGTGTGTGGCATGACGTTCCATCATTGCCCAGCGGGGCTGTGGCAGCCAGGGCCCTCCTGGGCTGTGACTCTGGCGGTGGTCTCTGGACCAGTGACGATACTTGTGCCCTCCTGAGCTGTGACTCTGGCGGTGGTCTCTGGACCAGTGACGATACTTGTGCCCTCCTGGGCTGTGACTCCGGCGGTGGTCTCCTGACCAGTGACGATACTTGTGCCCTCCTGGGCTGTGACTCCGGCGGTGGTCTCCTGACCAGTGACGATACTTGTGCCCTCCTGGGCTGTGATTCTGGCGGTGGTCTCTGGACCAGTGACAATACTTGTGCCCTCCTGGGCTGTGACTCCGGCGGTGATCTCCTGACCAGTGGCGATACTTGTGCCCTCCTGGGCTGTGACTCCAGCGGTGGTCTCCTGACCAGTGACAATACTTGTGCCCTCCTGGGCTGTGACTCTGGCGGTGGTCTCTGGACCAGTGACGATACTTGTGCCCTCCTGGGCTGTGACTCCGGCGGTGGTCTCCTGACCAGTGACGATACTTGTGCCCTCCTGGGCTGTGACTCCGGCGGTGGTCTCCTGACCAGTGACGATACTTGTGCCCTCCTGGGCTGTGACTCCGGCGGTGGTCTCCTGACCAGTGACAATACTTGTGCCCTCATGGGCTGTGACTCCGGCGGTGGTCTCCTGACCATTGACGATACTTGTGCCCTCCTGGGCTGTGACTCCGGCGGTGGTCTCTGGACCAGTGACGATACTTGTGCCCTCCTGGCCTGTGACTCCGGCGGTGGTCTCCTGACCAGTGACGATACTTGGGCCCTCCTGGGCTGTGACTATGGCGGTTGTCTCTGGACCAGTGACGACGGTGCTGGCGGTTGTGTCTGGACTGCCAGAAATGATGGCGCACTTCTCCGTCGTGACACTCACAATAGGCTGGGCAGACTTCCTCTGGACCTTCGCCACCTTTGTTGGAGTCACAGCTGACTCACCAATCCCCTTCGAACGCATGTCAGTTGTTGTCCCACCAGGAGTCTTAACACGGTCCCGTCGTCCACTCTCCAATTTTAGAGCCTTTACAGGGGGTGGGCTGCCAGTGCCTTGGCTCCGGGTCCTACTGCCTGCCCTAGTGGCCGGTGCACTCCACAAGCCTTGAACAGGCACCACTGGTATTGGAGGCTTTTTGGCTGAGGCGCTACGACGGGACTGATGAATTGGAGGGGGGAGGTGGGGGCAAAAAGGTCAATTTTACAGAGGGACAGTTTCTGACGAACACTGGGATGGGTAGCTGGAGGGGGTCTGGGAGTGGAGGAAGAGGAGGTGGTTGTAGGAGGTGTCACTTTAGCTGTTTTGGGTGCAGGTGCAGGTACTGGAGGCTGTCATGAGGTGGATGGATGTTGGGTGAGTGACTGCCGGCGTTTGTGTACTTTGGGAGGGGGCGTCACAGACACACTGGGAGAGGACACAGGGGACGTGTAAATGGCAGTGGAGGTGGTGAGTGCAGGCGAGCGGCTTGTGGTGCTGGGTGTCCTGGTGCGAGTCCTAGTGCCTGTAGATGTGGTGCATGCAGGTTTGTGTGTAGACGAGACTGGGAGGGAGGAGGGAGAAGAGGAGGAGGGGGACACAGTGGAAACAGTGGATGTTGCTGTGTCTGTATGGGTGTGATGCTTGTGTGAGTGCCTGTGGGATGTGTGGTGCCTATGTTTGCTTGAGCTACTTCTGGGTGTTGACCTGTGTGCATGCTGGTCTGTAGGTGTGCTTGGGATGGGCTGGGGTACAGGGGATTGGGTCTGGGTGGAGGAAGTTGGAGGGGGGAGGTTAGAGACAGGGACAATGGCTGCCATTCAGTGCTAAGGCCAGAGATTGCAGGGTTCGCTGAAGGACAGCCTGACCAGAATGAATGCCCTCCAGGAATGCATTACCGTGTTGCAACTCTCGTTCTACACCCTGGATGGCATTCACAATGGTAGACTTCCCAACAGTGAGTGACCTGAGGAGGTCAATGGCCTCCTCACTGAGGGCAGCAGGGGTGACTGGGGCAGGGCCTGAGGTGCCTGGGGCGAAGGTGATGCCCACCCTCCTGGGTGAGCGGGCACGGGGTGAACGCTGAGGGGCTGCTGGGAGGGCGGTGCTGGTAGGGGAGGTGGCGGCTGTACCTGTTGAAGTGGGGGGCACAGATGGTGCCGCCACCACAGGGGAGCTCCCATCGGCGGACGAGTCCGTATCGCTGGTTGGTGATCCGGTGGCCGACGTGAAGCTCCCCTCGCCCTCCGTCCCACTGGTGCATTCAGAGTCCGTGGTGTGGCCCTCCATGGCCATGTGGGATGCAGCTCCCTCGTGCTCCGGTGCCACTGTACCTCCGCCTGTTGATGCTGATGTACAAAAGGACAGGGAGAGCAGGAAAAGGGGGGGAGACAGAAGAAAGAGAGTTTTAGTGCATGGCATTCCGCTACCATTGGCGGACAAGTCAGACGCAACAGCCCCCTGCACTACGCCGTGCTCCTGCACTCTTCTCACGCAATTTCTGGGTTATGGCCTACATGGCAATGGTGGACATCTGCGCACATGGATGCCACAGGGGCAACTATACCTCGACTTGGCACTCGGCTGAGGTGCGGTTGAGTGCCACATGGCCTACATTACGGAGGGGCCTTGCCTACCTAACTCGCCCTGGCCTAAGGACACCCACAGCCCACCTCCCCACCCAGACCCCTCCACTGCACGCAAAGTCCGCAGAATGAGGTTGTACTCACCCCCTTGTGTCTGCTGTGATGTCCTCAAGTGCCCATCCAACTCCGGGTAGGCCACCGCCAGGATCCTGAACATCAGGGGGGTCATGGTGCGACGGGCACCCCTCCCACGTTGGGAGGCCATCCCCAGCTGAGCCTCCGCCGTCTTCTTGCTGCAGCGGTGAATGTCCTCCCATCTCTTCCGGCAGTGGGTGCCCCGTCTCTGGTGGGCCCCCAGGGTCCGGACCTCCTTGGCGATGGCACACCAAATGTCCCTCTTCTGGTGGGCGCTGACCTACATAACATGCACAAGGAAAGAGGAACAGTCATTACCAACTGCACCGTCATTGTGAGTGGCCCCCTCCCTACTCTGGCCATGTGGCCCAATCATTCCCATGCATTAATGTTCTATGAACTCTGCCCCCTTCCCTCTTCCACCCAGCCCTCTCCACCCAGGCCTAGCCCATACAACGTGCTCCCTGTGTACTAACCTGTTGGTCTGGAGGACCGTAGAGTAGCGTGTACTGGGGGAGGACCCCATCCACAAGTTTCTCCAACTCCTGTGCAGTGAAGGCAGGGGCCCTTTCCCCAGATGCAGCAGCCATCGTCGCTTCCAGACCGAGGTCACAGCAGCACTAGCAGTGTAGGTCCTCTCCTGTCAAAGGTCAGGTATCTAGTGATTGAACAGATAGAAAATAGCGGTGACGTCTGCGGCGGTGACGTCCGCGGCGGTGCGCATCATCACCGCCGGCGCACCTGTTCATTGGCTCCTGGGACCCATAGGGTCCCATGTTAATCAATGCAGCATTGCGCCGCAGTCTACGACCGCCTACCGCAACGGTGTGCAACGCCAGCGCAGTTACCCCACAATCCCATTGTCCCAGTTTAGAGGTCAGGCAGCCGCCATTTCAAGGGCCCACATGGCTTCATTTACTACTGCGTCACACATAGCTAGGCTTACACTCAACACACATACAGGAAGGGTTTTGTGTCTGGTGTAGTCTTGTGTGTAACTGTGGGTACATACCTGGAGGAATAGTGACTGGTTCTTCGCTGTTGTCCTTCGTAGGCACCGTCAGCTGGGACATATGAGAAGATGGCGGAATCCTCCGGTGTACCGACCGCTGGTGGACCTGTTGACAATGGAAGAAAGACATGTCATCGTCACCTACCGGTTTGACCGTGCCACAATCCAGGAACTATGTACCCAGTTGGAGCCAGACCTGATGTCACCAATCCGCCATCCGACTGGAATCCCCCCTGATGTGCAGGTGCTGTCAGTGCTCCATTTCCTTGCAAGTGGGTCTTTTCAGACAACAGTGGCCATGGCATCAGGGATGTCCCAGTCTATGTTTTCCAACGTCTTGTCCAGAGTGTTGTCTGCCCTGCTGAAACACGTAAGGACATACATCATTTTCCCTCAGGTGGAGGATTTGCCTACAGTGAAAGGTGACTTATATGCCCTTGGACATATCCCCAACGTCATAGGTGCCATTGATGGGACCCATGTAGCTCTGGTCCCCCCCCACAGGAGTGAACAGGTGTACAGGAACAGGAAGAGTTATCATTCCATGAATGTCCAGATGGTCTGTTTGGCAGACCAGTACATCTCGCAGGTAAATGCTAGGTTCCCTGGCTCTGTGCATGACGCCTACATCCTGCGGAAAAGCAGCATCCCTGATATGATGGGTCAACTCTAGAGGCACCGTGTATGGCTATTGGGGGACTCTGGTTACCCCAACCTTTCCTGGCTATTGACCCCAGTGAGGAATCCCAGGACCAGGGCAGAGGAATGGTACAATGATACCCATGGGCGCACCTTCGGCCTCCTGAAGGCCAGGTTCAGGTGCCTCCATATGACAGGTGGATCCCTACTCACCGAAGAAGGTGTGCGACATCATCATCGCCTGCTCCATGCTCCATAATTTGGCTTTGCGATGCCAGGTGCCTTTTCTGCAGGAGGATGATCCAGATGACGGTGTTGTAGCAGCTGTGGAGTCTGTGGAGCCTGTGGACAGTGAAGAGGATGAAGCTGAGGAAGAAGAAAACGACAACAGGGAGTCAGTCATACAGCAATATTTCCAGTGACACACAGGTGAGAACATTTTCTGGTTTAACATTACATTAACTTTCACACGTCTACCTCTATCCTGTTCCTCGATTTCAATCACTATTTGTTAACTGAGTTGTACCCTTCCATTACGGTTTCACAGGTGTGGTAACCTACGTGTCAACTGCTTCCATCCTTCAAGGGCTTGTGATGTGTGACATAGGTATGTTAGCCTTACAAGGGTACAGCCATTATGACACTGTCATTGATAATACAAAGTACCAAATCATAGACTGACTCCAGATTGTTTTGTGTTTCAAGGGTGTTCATTTAAGTGCTCAAAAAATGAAGGGGGGTTGTAAAATGGTGATGGGTGATGGTGGAGGAATGTCCATGGCAGAGTCCAGTCTATTAGTCTCACAGGTGCACTGCCCATCTGGGCATAGGAAGTGGAGCTGGGGCAGTTTGAATATGGACAGGGTAACAAAGTGGGACAGTGGGAGGACAATCAGGGTGGTCTCATTTCCTGGCGGGGGTCTTGCCATCTTGCTCTGTCCTGTTCCTAGATCTCAGGGACTGCTTGCGTGGTGGTTGTCCGTCTGCAGGGGGTGTGGTGCTGGTGTGGTGGTCCTGTGGCGGGGCGTCCTGTCCACTAGCGCGTGTGGAGGTGGTGGGCAGTTCATCGTCGTGGCTAGTGTCAGGGGCCCCTTGGAGTGCCATGGTGTCCCTCAAGGTCTGCTGTATGTCCTTCAGCACCCCTACGATGGTGCCCAGGGTGGAGCCGATGGTCCTGAGCTCCTCCCTGAACCCCAAATACTGCTCCTCCTGCAGGCGCAGGGTCTCCTGCAACTTGTCCAGGACCGTCGCCATCGTCTCCTGGGAGTGGTGGTATGCTCCCATGATGGAGGATAGGGCCTCGTGGAGAGTAGGTTCCCTTGGCCTGTCCGCCCCCTGTCGCACAGCAGCCCTCCCAGTTCCCCTGTGTTCCTGTGCCTCTGTCCCCTGGACCGTGTGCCCACTACCACTGCCCCCAGGTCCCTGTTGTTGTTGGGGTGGTGGGTTACCCTGGGTGCCCTGTAGTGGTGGACACACCGCTGATTGACCTGTCCTGGGTAGGGAGGTTTGGGCCCGCTGGGTGGGTGCTGTGCTGGTGTTACCAGAGGGTGGAAGGTCGGTATTGAGATGTGCCTGTGCAAGGGGAACCGACTGTCCTGAGGCCCACGATGGTCTGGGCTGGTCATCTGGATCCAGTAGGGCAGAGCTGCTCTCGTCACTGTGGGCCTCTTCTGGGGGTGAAGTGGTGTTGTCTGGACCCTCTGGTGTGGTGACGGTCCTTCGGGTTCCTGCAGGGGCATAAGAGCATGATTATTGCATGTGTGTGTTTCATGGTGTGCAATGGGTGGGAGTGCGTGAACCCCAGTGCAAGCATTCCTGTGTGGGGGCTTGTGTGATGATGGTTGGGGGGGTGTTCTGGGTATGTGCAGTGAGCATGCTTTAGTGAGGGGTGACCATGCTTAGTTGTGTCATGCAGGGCTTGGTGTTGGGATGGGTGGTTAGTGTTATGGGTACATTAGTGAGGATTTGGAGTGATAGGGGAGGGGGTGAGGGTGGGTGTGTGTGATAGCATGCAGGTAGGGTGGGGGATATGATAGTTAAGATTTGACTTACCAGTGTCCATTCCTCCACCGATTCCTCGGAGGCCCTCAGGATGCAAGATGGTCAAGACTTGCTCCTCCCATGTTGTTAGTTGTGGGGGAGGAGGTGGGGGTCCGCCGCCAGTCCGCTGCACTGCGATGTTGTGCCTGGAGATCGTGGAAGGCACCTTCCCCCGTAGGTCGTTCCACCTCTTCCTGATGTCCTCCCTATTTCTTGGGTGCTGTCCCACGGCGTTCACCCTGTCCACTATTCTGCGCCATAACTACATCTTCCTGGCTATTGATGTGTGCTGTACCTGTGAGCCAAATAGCTGTGGCTCTACCGGGACGATTTCCTCCACCATGACCTGGAGCTCCTCCTCGGAGAAGCGGGGGTGTCTTTGGCATGCCATGGGGTGGTGTGGGTGATGTGTGGGGTGGTGTATGTGGTGATGAGTGTGGTGAGTGTAGTGGTGTGTGGTGTTTTGTGCGTGGATGTTGTGTGGGTGATGGTGTTGTGTGCCTCTGTTTGATGGGGTTGTCAATTGCTGTGCTGTCTCTCTGGCCTTCTTTCAGAATTTCTGGTCGTAGGGGTTTGTGGGTGATGTGGGTGTGTATTTTATATTGTGTTGGGTGTGTGGGAGTGGTGTGTGTATGTGTATCAGGTGTGTGTAATTCGATTTGTCCAATGTGGCAGTGTTTTGTAGATGTGTGTGTATTTTGAGCGCGGCGGTGTGTACCGCCAATGGAGTACCGCGGTTGAATGACCGCCGCGTGGATTCGTGGGTCGTAATAGCATGGGCGTGTTTCTGTTGGCGTGGAGGATTTGTTTCCACATGTTTATCACTGACCTTTGGTGTGGCGGTGTTGTGTGGGTGTCTGAATTTTGGCAGATTCTGAGATGTGTGTCATAATAGCTGTGGTCTACCGCGGCCGCGGCGGTGTATTGGCGGTCTTCTGCACGCCGGTAAGCGCCTTTTACCGCCAATGTTGTAATGACCACCTATATGTGCATGGGCAGGAGAAACAGAAAGTCAGGATTTAAGACGTAACACGGTGATTGGTGTTCTTTGTAGTATCAAAACTTTGTTATTACCCAAACAAGCCCATCTTTGAAAACTTAGAATAGCAAGAGATTGTGAAACAAGCATCGGCAAAGCCAATAGGTCTCGCCTATGCGAGAGCTGTTGGTTTTGCCAATGTCTTTTAGGTATGTTGCAAAGCAGCACAGCACAACCTGCACAATAGGGATGGCAGCATCAGGAGTACTCATGGAAGGATGCAGCCCTGGGATGCATTTCACTTTGCACATGCCCCTAAAACAACATCTGCACAGAAACTGTCCCTTCATGTATCTCAGGGACAAACACAATTTGAGCCAAGTGACGCCTATCTGCATAATGTGTAAGTGCAAGTCAAGAAAGCACATACAACAGCAACAGCATGGCAATACATATAGATGAAGTAGCTGCAAGGTACACACATCAAAATGGACACATGATCAGTCAAATGCAAAGGAAGCTAGCACAATTGAACACCCTCCATGTGTGGACAAACAAAACTCTAACTTCCACACATGAGACAAATGTACAATCCATATCACTGAAACAGTTCTAACACCATACATGCTGACATTGGCCAACACAAGATGAAATACTTACCATAGCAAACATAACACAATACAACAACACCCCAATTGGATTACAAACAAATATCCATACGGTGAACATATACTCTTGTCTTGGGTGACACCAGCACTGCCCACAAAGTCAGATATTGCAAAGAACAGCAAATGGATCAGCATTCAGGGTGAAACACACACAACTGTAGGCATACAACACAAGTTACTCAGGAACATCGTAAAGGTAGAAACGTAATTGTAGGACAAATGTGTACCCAACAAAACAACAACCTGGGTTTATTGAATTCAAATACTTAAGAGCAAAGGCCATTGACCAGTCCACATGAGTTCATGCACATTACTGTGCCCAAACTTAACTCCAATCACTGCCTGGGAACCTCCATAGAAAGGGGCATCAAATGGGCAGGCAGGCACCTCAGGGATCATCCTTGGGTGGTGAGGGTTATGGATGCTGGGAGGTGGGCAGGTGTGACAGGGAAGGACTTAGATTTGGAAGGAATGGGTTGGGATGTGAGTGGAGTGCCTCCTGGGTTTAGGAATGGGTTTGGAGGTAACAGGAGAAAGGGCAAGATCAAAAAGGAAACTCTCTTTTGGAAAACTGGTAGGGTTTGGGGATTTAGATGTTCAGGGAGTGGTGGGCGTGCTGTGGGTATAGATGCCTTGGGTGTGTGCATGTGTGAGGTATGCTTGTGTTTGGGTGGTGTCTGTTGCCTGTGTGAGTGTGGGCATTTGCATTTCTTGGGGAGCTGGGAAGAGGAGGTGCTGGGTGATATGGGAGTGGTAGATATGTGTCTGTTGGGGTGGTGTCTGTGGGTATGGTGGATGTTGTGGATGTGTCTGTGTGTGTTGGGGTGTGTCTGTGGGTATGGTAGATGTGGTGGATATGTCTGTGTGTGTTGGGGTGGTGTCTGCAGATATGGTTGATGTGGTGAATGTGTCTGTGGGTGTTGTGCTGGTGTCTTGGGGTCTGTGTCTAAGGTGTACAGGCACATGGGTTGTGAGCTGTTGTCTGGATGTGTGGTGGGTGTGGTGGATGTGTCACTGGGTGTGGATGTTGTGTGTGGGTCAGATGAGGTGTGGGGGGGTCTGTTGAAATGGTCGCAGGGGTAACAGGCACTAGGGCTGAGGTACCTGGGGCAAAGGAGACACCCACTCTCTAGGGTGAGCGAGAATGGCCAACTGGGTTGGGAGCAACAGGGAGGGTGGCGATAGAACTGGGGATGGTGGACAAGGATGGTACAGGAGCAAGTCCTGATGGGTCCGCCACCACTAGGGCGTGGCCACTGGAGGTATAATCTGGTGATAATAAGGTTGATCCTGTGTCCTCTATGGCACTCCCCTCTCACCCTCTGGGCCCCTCCGTGTCAGTCAGTGGTGTCATGACTGGAGGTACCGTGGCCAGATGCTTCCCCACTTGGTTGTGCCCTGTCTCCTTCTCTTGCCTGAGATGATGCTGCAAATACAAAGAGGAAAAGGGTCACCACATGTTCCTGATCACATTTGAACAGCTTTGATTATCAAGCATTGCCGTGACATCATGTAGGCCCCAGCAACAATCTACAACAAAGTGGCTCCTATATGTACCATACCATATGCATGCATGCCCACAGGAAAATCAGGATCTCAGACAACTACAGTTGCATGGGTGAAGTTGTGCAATCACAGTAATCACTGAACAAGTAGGAGACCACATCACCATCAATGCTTTGCCTCATGGAGCATACCTCAATTACCTGTTGTCGCACAATAGTAGGCCAATGCCAAGTTCATTCCCACAGATCCCACTCAAGGTCAATCATACATCTATTTGTCACATACACAATAACACAACAATAAGAAATGATGCTCCAAAATTCTGCCATGTTGCTGACAGCAGGAAAGTAGCCTGAAGAAGGTGACATGGAAATATTAATGTTACACTTGAAACATGTCAGCATTGCACACTTCATCATGTGTAATTTGTCCTAACTGAGCCATGGAGGTAGTACTAATGTTACTCAGATATACTACATATTTGGCATGGGAATGTACACTGTTGTCAAAATGTGCAAATTGTCAGGGAGATATGTCTCTGAAATCCACAACACAATGAATCAGCTAGTCCCAGGGAAGTAACGACATCTGTCTGGCACCCCTTACAATGGCATACTCTGATTGCATCAGTAGAAGCCATTATTCCTTTGTATGTTGGAAAGGCCCAGAGATTTGCAAGTACTTGTAGAAGGCCCACAAAATGTTGCCCATTGGGAAGCTGCATAACTGTCCCCATTTTGGTCCTGCAAACCCAGATGTCCGTGGATGAGTGGTTGTATCCAACCACATGTGATTCCAACATAACTGCAAGTCACTCCATGATGCATGCCAACAGTCAGGTAACAAATCTTCCCCATTACACCTTTGCAGTGCATGTTTCCACATGATGTCACATTGATGGCATAGAAATGCATATTGCATGTAAAAACTCTAGCCCTACTTGTCATGTCCCTCATTGCTACTGCAGTTGTAAAGCCAAAAGACATGCAATGACGGGTGAGGGTATGTGTGAGCCAACAATCAATGGTGACACACTCCTGTCTGTGGCACCACATGAAATGTAGCACCAATGCATATGTCCAATTCCAAACATAGGGTGGCATGCACATATATGTGAGGGAATACAGAAATCATTCCATGTAGACCATGCATGAAACAGCAGTGTACACATTTTGTCAAAAGAGAAAAGGACACATGCTAACATGTTGGCACAAGGAATGTTGGCAACAGACACAATGTCAATGGACATTCCACACTTACCAAGGGAAAGTTTTGATCTGTAGCTGCACCCAAAAAACAATGTATGCCCTCCCACACGTATGATGCCCATGTTCTCATGACAGACAGTATTGAGGCATTAGCACTCGTCACATACTAAAGACAAGTGGCCTCTGGGGGGCAGATGCCAATTTACTCACTTGACTAGACAAATGGCTGAGAACAGTGATCCATCACTTCTTTTTCTTTGGCCTGTAGCACTGAGGAGTAGTGGTCTGTTGCGTAGAATTTAAACCAACTACAACAACAACAAACATTACTTGATTATCAATGTACACAGCCATGTGTTGTAACTGGAGAGCAAATTTTTTGTGGATTATACTCAGTCATGTCCTAGGTGCCTAGGCTAATAGGCAAGGCACATCAGTGTTCACCACATTACATATCTACACAAACAGTTACTCATCTTGTGTGTCACACATGGCCCATCCCCAATCGTCAAGAGGAGATGTCAGAACCTAACACATCAACTTGGCTATGTGACAGGCAGAATATGCCCTGTACTCACCCCCTTGTGGCTCCTCTCAAACACCCTTCAAGGGCCGGGTATGCCACCGCCAGAATGCAGGACATTAGGGGGGTCATACTCTGATGTGTGCTCCACCCACATTGGGAGGACAGCCCCAGCTGGACCTCAGCATTTTTCTGGGCCTAGCGTCTCAGGTCCTCCCACCTCTTGCAACAGGGGGTGCTCTGCTGGCTATGGACCCCCAGAATCTGCACCTTCCGAGTGATGGCTCTCTGAATCTCCTACTGATGGGTGTTTACCTGTATGGATGCAAAAGACACATCAAGCGATTACAAACACAACTTTTTTGCCCAAATGATTGTGTCACACACGTGTCAGAAACATCAAGCACAAAATGGGCAATTTGTCAACATACCATAAGGGAAAAGCAAACTTGCCAAGTACAGAGACATGATTACACACTTTTGGATTAATCTGCAGACTAACCCACTACCCTGCTGATGGCCTACAATGACTAAACAAGCCTACTGACATCGGGTAGCCCATGCTCCAGCAACATGTACTGTGATGTGAGCCACAATGAAACACTACACACCAATGTGGCTTCTAAAGCGTAAACTCCTTAGGCCTGACTGGACAAACACATTTACACTCTGCAAGATTGACTCACAGCATACAGTACCTACAGGTAACTACCATACTACAGACTTCACCTATATACCTGAGTGACAATAAAAGGGCTGGCATGGTGGGTACAGGAAGTGTCTTCCCTGTGCATGTGTGGACATGCGGCCTACTAAATGTACACTCATGCCAATTCAGGGTGGTTTTCCTTTGTAAGTACCTGTACCACAGAACACTCCTTTGTACATATGTTTCTAACCTACGGAGATGGCATCCAACATACAAAGGTATGTATTGTACAATTTCTGCTATGTAACCAAGCTACTGGGTCACATGCCATGGCCTCCCAGGAATCTATAACATGTCTGCATTTTGTTTCTGTCATTTGTGCAATAAGCCTGTACAGGACAAATATGATTTCTGTGAAAGTGACACCAGAGGTGTGGAGGTAAGGGACCTGTCATGAGTCAAAGACACACATTGACAATGATGCAAAATGCACATATGGACTAGTTCAGGGATTTACCTCAGTACCCATTTCCAATTTAGTCAACGGACTGAGGCCTTCAGGGCACATTGTTCCACTAGAGCCTCATATTGGCCACCTGACAGGATCTGCAGGGCTACAGGGAGTGGGCAAAGTGCCACAGTTGCATAACCACAGGGACTCTCCCACAGCCTGGACTATGTCCCATATTGAGAAATACATTTGACAGGCCCTGGTCGCTGCAGGCTGAGCATACAGAGCCTACATGACACTCACATTTCCATCACTTCCATGCATGACAGTACATCATGTGGCCATCAGCAATGTAGTTTGTGTGGCAACCTTAAGGGTACAGTGAGTCACAATATGCCTTCCAGACAACATTTGGCAAAGCCAGAAGTGGGATGAAAGATCTTTGGCACAATACACATTGCTTACAAGATCCTCAAATGACTCAGACAAAATGCATACACAGCTCATGCTGTCATGAACATACATGTTGTCTAACATTTACAACCATCATAAACAAATAAATGTCATTGGATGGCAGTCAAGTCTCCTTGCCTACTGCATCCAACACAAGGAGGATCTTAGATGCCAGAAACATCACACAACACGGTGTGAATGAACACAACATATAGTACTGTTCACTAATACCTGCAACATGTACATCCCATTAATGCCACACAGACTGCAACAACAGGCACACACAAGAAGTCTAACCGGCACACAGGGGGGACATTGTACCCTGAGAGGAGGGAAAGGATGGTGTTGAACAGAGTCAATTGTGCCCATGAGGTACTTACCTGCTCTTCTGGTGAGCCATAGAGCTGACCACACAGGGGAAGGGCCTCACTCACAATCCTCTCTAGATACTCTGGAGAGAAAGCAGGGGCCCTCTCACCTGCTGGGTGTGGCATGATTGCTCCCAGAGGCAGCGCACAGCAATGAAGTTGTGGAGATGTTGCTGGCAGTAGTGTCAGGAGTCAAGTGACTGATTTTGCACAACATAGAGTACACGTTCACCACGTATGCGGTCATTTCCGCTGACGGACACAGAAAATGTGCTGCGACCAACACAGGCAACAATGTTAGCCTATGACCTTGTCTGCCATGGTTGGAACCACCTACCTCGCGGGCGACTTCTGCTGGCGGCCACGGGTGGTTCCTAATGTCCAGTGGAGTAATCCAGGCATCTGCCATTTTGACAGCTTGAAAGACTGTATGTGGCCCGCTATATGTGTCACAAAAACAATATAAGTTTAATTTCATCACAAACATCCTCAATCTGTCTTGTTGTGGAGGTCCGACAACACAACCAGCAGTATAGTGTGTTGCAGGGCACAGATGGCATATGACAACAGTGATTGGGTCACCACTGATGGCTGTATTTTTGGTGGTTGGAAAATACAATCACATTTCGAGGGGCAGTTGTGTAACCAATAGTTGGGTGTCACCCAAATCCATGTTGTGCACACGTGTTCACAACTACGGCGGTCACATTTGTCCCTTGTTTAGTTTCCAGCTGTGATGTGTACTAGGGGTCATGTCTATCCCATCAGAAATGCTTTGCCATATGATATTGTTGGCATGCATCATGTATGTTGCTGTGGGCAGAGTGACTAATGTTCCAAATCATGTCTTTTCACACATAGGTACCCTGGTTGAGGGAAGATGTGACAACCTCCTGTCTACTGTCCATTGCCAGACCTTCAGACCATAGAGGAACGCCACATCATCCAACTCTACCATCTGAATAGGCAGACAATAGTGGATTTATGCCATCAATTGGAGCCAGATCTGATGCCAGCTAACAGTAATCAATGATGCATACAACCCATTGTACAAGGGCCTGACTGGTTGGTAAGTATTGCACTTCCTGGCCACAGGGTCTTTCCATCATACACTGGCCCTATCTGGTGGTATGTCCCAACTTATGTTCAGACAGGTGTTGAAAGATTTCCTATCAGCAATGTTGAAACGTATTGACAGCTATGTCAGGTTTCCCCAACATGACAATTTAGCCAATGTGAAGGCTGACTTCTATGGTTTTGCCCACCTTCCACATGTGGTGGGGGTCTTTGATGGCACACTTGTTGGTTTGGTGCCACAACAGACCACTGAATAAGTCTATCGCAACAGACAAAACCTTCTATTCCATCAACGTTGTAGTTTCCTGTTTGGCGATCTCTACGTCTCAAATGTGTGTGTCAGTTTTCCTGGATTAGCCCATGATTCCTTTATAATGCGGAACAGCACCATACCCCAGCTAATGTCACAACTGCAACCAGAAAGGGCCTGACTGGTTGGTAAGTGACATCTGTCCTCGTTGTGTGTGAGCAATGTCCGGTGCTACAATTATGAAGTGGGTGACTCATTGTTGCACTTATGTCCCATTCCTTAACAGAAGACTCAACATATCCAAACTTCCCTTTGTTATTGATGCCGCTGAGGAATCCAACTACGTCAGAGGAAGTCTACTTCAATGATGCCCATGGAAGAATACAGCAGCACTGAAGTGGGCTTTCATGTTCCTGAAGGCCAGATTTCGCTATCTGGACAGGACTGGTGGAGTCCTCCTTTACTCACCAGGGAAAGTGTGTCAGATCACTTTGGCATGCTGCATGCTCCACAACATTGCCCTGCAGAGGAGTATCCTGTACATCCCAGAGGAGGGGGAGCCTGCAGTGCCACCGGGTGAGAATCATGAAATGCCAACTGAAGATGACAGTGGTGAAGAGGAAGGACTTGCGAAAAGATCTCATCCACAGCTACTTCTCTTGAGTGTAAGTATGTCATGTGATGTTGTGACTGTGACTGTAAAATTAACTGTAGTTGTGAGAATGTGTGGAGTTTAGTGTTTTCAAAACAGCTAGGGAGCTGATACTCTTCAAAAATCTGCCAAAGACTGTTTGATAAGATAGCTTTTGACATACCCCCACCTTGATGATGTTGCTTTGTTTGTGTTAGAATTATTGCAATGTACTTTGTTTTCCAGATGATTGCTATATGACTTGTGTCATATGTTTGGTTTCAAGCATATACTCCTTGTTTTATTCTTTGTACATGTGGACATTTCAGAGTTGTGACACTGGCAGGTATGTGTTGCTGTTCTGACATACGAACTGGGCATGGATTGTTCCAAGTAATATAGTTCTCATAGGTTGGGTGTATGAGACCTGTGCCAAGACAGCATACACATTGTTTGGATGGAAGTTCAGAAGCGCCCATTGCACTTGATTTGTGTCCTGGGGTGGGCCTGATGCATCATGTGTGTCATCATGTGGCATAAAATATGTAGTCCTATGTTACGACCAAGTAATTTTCCATTCACATTTGCTAAACACTCTTTTTGTTTGGCCTGTATATACCTGTAGATGTGTTTCATCATTGTAGGCCGCAGCACCTGTGTCAAAACACTGACATACGGTTGTTTCATACCACCTGATGCGTGAGCATTGGATTATAATGGCCCTGTGATCAGGAACTGTTGTACTGCCATCTGTCTGAATCTTGGACTTTGGTGTGATATGTGATAAGGCTCAAGCTGATGACATCAACCACTGCAATGTTTGCCTATTCTTCAGGACAATGTCTGACAAATCCCATCCTTCCTTGGGCTGGAGGTCTGTACCTGTAAATATGTTCAATTACTCGGTATGAGTCAAACATTTATGATTTCCAATAGTTTCAACATATTGACAGCCTATGTGCTGAACACTGTAACACATTTAGTTTGACCAAACCTTTGTATGTATGTGTTTGTGTACGATGGTTGTAATCCTGCGCTGGAAACTGTATACATGCAACACATCCCATCTTGAACAAGTACCTTAGATCATCATCGTATGGTTCATATTGTCTGACATATCTGCATGGCTAAATATGAAAGCAAAATCAGCAGACAATGAATTAGTGATGCGTGATTTTATTATGAAGCTACGACTAACAGAAAATATGCGTGACACGAATCAACCACAAAAAATAAGTGAAGGGTTAGTCATGGTGAATGAAATCATTGGAGTAGATGCCACACCATTTGAAGTCCAAAGTCAGTACTCCTTCAATTGGAAATGGAAGGTGGTTCAGGATCAGTCCACAAAGTGAATTTGTAACAGACAAAGGAGGTCCTTAAGGAAGAGGGTTGTTGCAGGCAGTGGTGTGTGACTTCCTATCTCCAGCTCCTGGATTCTTTGCTGGATGTCCCTGCTTGCGGGTGGGAGGAGGGGATCAGCTGCTACAGAGGTAGGGGTGTTTGTGGCTGGTTGTTCCTTTGACAGGGCCTCCCTTTCTGTGGCTTCCACCTATGTTGATGGGCCCGCTGTTGCTGAGCCAAAGGAAGGGGCAGATTGTTTTGGAAAGCCCTGCTCAGGGTGGTGAGTATTCCCCTCAACACCCCTGTTAGGGAGGGCCTGCTGGAAATATGGGCCTCAATCTGTTAGCACATGTCCCTGGTCGACACCTGGCCCATCACACCTTGGGGCTCCTGATAGACCCCAAGACATGGCTGATGTCTTCCTGGCCAAGAGCAGCCCCAATGGCCTCACTTTGCTGTCCCACAGCATTCCCCCACGGTCATGTGCCCTTGCCACAGGGTGCCCTCTTCAACTTGTTCCTGGACCCTCATTGTCCGAAGTGTTGCGCTGCAACTCAGGATCCAGGACTGGGGGGCACAAGATGATGGACACTGTGCTAGGGACACAGGTTCGGGGGCTAATTGTTTCCTGTGATGTTGATGGAACAGGGCTGGGAGGTGACGTTATGGCCACACAGATGCTCACTGTTGCTCTCTGACCAGGTTGCCCAGATTGGCCAGAACAATCTTCCATGTCCAGAAGTCCAGGAGTGTTGTCGTCACTGAGGGCTTCATCCAGGGGCGTAGAGGGAGTCTGTTCCATGCCCTCTGTGTGTCCAGCAGCAGATCCACCTGTTGATGGAAAACGTACATTGTTACTGGTTGAATTTTGACATCTACCTCCAAAGGTTTTGTGTTGCAGTAAGCAGAGAGCTTGGACAAAGTTAAGTTGTAGGTAATCCACTTGTGCCAAGTAACCATGGTATTGGGTGATAAGACATGACGCGTGAAGCATGCCAAGCCAATTTGACTCAAGCAGCTGATAAGATATGCAGATCAGTTGCACTTTGGAAGATGGCCTGGAAATGACAATTTACCACCAGTGCAGCCAACAAAGTGGAAAGGCAACCATTAGGGGACCGCAATGGCGACTGTGCTTGTAATTGCTCAGTGGTTGGCTGCGGCACTGAGGGCACTGGAGGTCGGACCTCCTATATCCAAGGCGCTGCGCCGCTGGTGGTCTGCCTTTTTTTGCTTGGTGGGCGGCGGTCCTGCCTGGATAACTCATAATATGGTGGTCTGGGGACCACCAGAGCAGCATTTATTTTAGGACCGCCAACATAGCGTTCTGGCGGTCCGACTGCCAAACTTGTAATCAGGCCCTATATGCCTTGCAAGCGAGATTGCATGTGCTTGCCAATGCACTGTTGCAAGCAACACATAAAAAGCTATAAGGATCTAAGCCCATGATTTTGCTTTTTATATGCAGCTCCTTGATGCTACTTCATAGCTCACTATGCTGCATTGGAAGGACTGCAACTTTTCAACTAGAAGTAACAAAAGGAGCTCTGTGCCAAAAACAGTAACCCACTTGCATATCTACAAAAAATACAAAATCTATGATCCTCATGTTACACAATGTGTTTTGCAGCAGGCACATTAACCCTTGATGCTACTTTATGAGTCATAACTGCAGCAAGATAACACACAGAACTAATCCAGGAACTGCATTACCACCATCTTATACCAATATAATTCCCTCAAAACTGCTAGGCACTCAAAGATCTCTGCAGCAGGTGTCTTAACTCTGTAAGATATTTTAAAATGCAGCCTTTTTGTGACCAATCCGGTAAACTAGAGAAGATATACTGTTACAATTGTCCTCTTTGCCTATTCATTTGCAGCAGACTTAAAAAATATGTATAGGTTGACTTTTCATAACGCTACCCCTCGTGATTCCACCCCCTTTCCTTTGCCACATCTTGACCCTCAATGTATAGGTCCCCACGCTCATTTTTCCTCCATTCCAAGACTATAGACAAGGTAGATATTGTGAGTCTTTATAGCGTGGTTATCACTGCAAAAAATAAACTGGATCTCTCAGAAATGATAGGTATTCCAAGCTTCCTGAACTTACACCAGACTACACCATACTATCGAAGGTTGTAAGAGCTAGGCTTAATATTTACTTCAGAACGAACCAATAAAAAAAAGTTAAGCAATGCTATTTCAGCTCAGATTCAAGAGAGCTATCACTCATATTATTTGTTGGATACATACGCCGCCAAGAGGCCATATTTTTTAAAACCATTCCTCGACGCTTTTCTCAAGCGGGCTTGTGTCTTCGTTTCCGCCTTCTGCGGATGGGATTCGAAGCAGCATCAGGAAATGCCATACAGAACCAAAATCGTCTCCGAGGTCTCTGTAGAAAATAATCTGAGACAGTATCTCACCTGAGTTGCGTATGTTCACATATTTAGGAGAAAATATTTTAAGGCCGATTTTTACTGAATTTCCGCGTTATACTCTGAAGATGGCTGCTGATTTGCGCTTCCAATGCTACAACAGGGCAAGTTATGGGCGTAAAGCAGGTTCCCGCCCCTTTGCGGCGCAGGGGGAGCACCAAATACTCCAGTGGGCCCCAATCCTTCAAAGGGTCCCCATTCAGCCCAAGGTCAATGAATATCGATCTGTACTACATGGGCTATTCAGGAGCCTCTCTTCACATTCAAAAGAGAGGGGAGTGTGTTTGGAGCATGAATTACATTTTGAAGATAAGATTGGAGAGTGAGAAAATGGCTCGCTTATTTTCTCTAAATAACGCAACAAGGAATGAGAACACAACTGTACCATAGTTTAGTATTTGAGATGTCCTTCACGCTTTCGTGTAAAAAGAACCCTCCCTCACTAACTCTAGTTAGTGGCATGCTTCATCATCGGGTTCCCTGCAGAGTGCACCAAGGTGTGCTCCAACGCCTGGTTCCAGCAGAGCTGTTATTTTGTGAATCTCAAGTGACAAAGGCGTGATGTAAAATTGCCTCCAGGTTACCAACCACTGAAGGTATTTTTCAATGACAGTCCCCTGGGGCAAATTTTCAAAACAGTGGTCGATGTGTTATGAGATATTAGTGATCCCTCACATCCTGGGTCGACATGTTCCAGCCGTTCTATTCCCAAAAAAACATTTTCAGGAACAAATGACAATAATACCTTGTTAGCCAATGTAAACCAACAGGAAATTAAAATACGCATTCATTCATCATTCTTTTTCAAATGGGGACAGAAAGTGTGAGCCAAATGCTAAAGATGCTGGGCAAAACACAAATTAAGCAACAATAACAAAAATAAGTGATAACCCCCCATCCATAAAAGTGTGCAAGGGATGCAATCTAAATAAAGTGCTCTTAAGTCATCGAAAGCAAGAAGGTTCATGGCACAGCTGCGATGTGGCATTCAAGGAAAAAACTCATTTGTTTAATTATCTTGCCTCTGAGCTGACATTCGCGGTGTTGGCCCCACATGAAGACAGCTTCAGAAAGGCCATGAAGAGCAGGGAGTGCAGCACCATCTGCATCCTTGTAGTATCTTGAAACCCACTGGTATGACTTGTAGAGGGGCAAGCAACGAAGGGGAGGTGGTAGGGTGGATAAAGCAGGCAGCATTCGTGGAGGGGCAGGGGTCGACTATTCATAAAACTCAGGAGGGGGTAGAGAAGAAGAGGGTGCAAGTAAAACAAAATAAAGTATCTCTCAAAGCAGCGAGCAGTAGAAAAACACTGGGCAAGGGAAGTAGTAGTTGGGCCATGCTCCAGATTAGCAATGATATATGAATGACAACAAAGCAAACAAATGGCTAGCAATGAGTGGGCTCTAAGCCTCCTGTAAGTAAACAAAATGTCTCACAAGCGACAATGCATGAGCTGTCTCAGGTGGGGGGCTAAAGTATAGTGTGTGAGGGGAGAGGGAATTTCTGAGAGAGCGAAAGGTACCCGCCAAGCATACCAAAGAACATAAACAACTGACAGTGCACCCAGAAAATTTATGAGCGTTAGGGTGAAGGCAGGAGTGTGTTTAAGAAGGGGGTGAGGATGAGTCTTGTCTGAGCAGAAACAGCCATTACCAAAGTCTTTACCACCCAGGACTTTTACCACTCAGTCTTTATCATCCTGTAAGTACCACACAGTACTTTCCCATACAGGTATTTGTTTTTAAATAATATACTTTTTATGTTAGTTTAAAAAAAGTGATTTTATGGTTTGGGGATGGGTAGAGGTAATGGGAGGTAAGAGTGATTGCTTAGGGATGGCTAGACGTAAATGAAGATATGGGTGATTTTAGGGTTCAGAGGCGGGTAGAGGTAACAGGAGGTAAATGTGATTTTAGAGTTCAAGGGTGGGTAGAAGTAAAGGGTGGTAAGGGTGACTTTAGAGTTTTGGTATGGCAAGAGGTAAGGGTGATTTCAGGGTACAGAGGTGGATAGAGATGAAGGGAGGGAAGGGTGATTTTTGGATGCAGAGATGTGTCCAGGTAAAGGGAGGTAATGGTGATTTTAGGAGTTCAGGGGTGTTGACGTAAAGGAAGGTAAAAGGGATTTTTGGGTTCAGGGGTGGCTAGAGGTAAAGGGAGGTAACTGATTTTAGGGTTTAGAGGGGTGGGTCGAAATAAAGGGATGTAATGGTGATTTTAGGATTCAGTGTTAGGTAAAGGTAAAAGGAGGTAAGGGCGATTTTAGGGTTCAGGGGTGCATAGGTGTAAAGGGAAGTAAGGGTAATTATAAGGTTTAGAGTGAGTAGAGGTAACGTGAGGTAAGGGTGCATTTATGATTCAGGGATGGGTAGAAGGGAGGCAAGGGTGATTTTGGAATTCAGGGATGGGTAGAGGTAAATGGAGGTCTGAGCAATTTTAGGGTGATGGAGTGGGTGCAACATTGATTTTAGAGTTCAGGGATGGGCAGAGGTGACAGGAGATAACAGTGATTTTAGGGTTTAAGGATGGGTAGAATTAAAGGAGGTAAAGGTGCTTTTAGGGGTGGATATGGGTAAAAGGAGGTAAGGGTTATTTTAGGGTTCACGGATAGGGAGAGGTAAAGGCAGGTAAAGGGATTTTAGTGTTCAGGGATAGCTAGAGTTAAGTTAAGGAGCCAAGGGCCATTTTAGAGTTTAGGAATGGGTTCAGGTAAAGGGAGGTAAGGGTGATTTAAGAGTTTAGGGGTTGCTAGAGGTAAAGTGAAGTAAGGGTGATTTTAAGGTTCAGGGATGCGTAGAGGTAAAGAGAATTAAGGGTGACTTTAAGATTCAGGGGTGGGTAGAGGTAACGGGAGCTAAGGGTGATTTGGAGGTTTAGAGATGGGAAGTGGTAAAGAGAGGTAAAGGTGATTTTAGGGATCAGGGGTGGATAAAGGTAAAGAAGGTAAGGGTGCTTTAAGGGTTTGGAGTGAATATAGGTAAAGGGAGGTAAAGATGGTTTTAGGTTTCAGAGAGGGTAGAGCTAAAGGGAGGTAAGGGTAATTCTACAAAGTCCTCAACAACTTGTCTTGCAAGCAAGACAAAACATAATCAAGATGTTTTGCAAGGAAATTAAACAAAAAGGCCACAATTTCAGCACATGTAGCTCAGAAGAACACTAAGTAAGTAATCAGTCACTACTGGGTCCATGCTCCAGAGAACAAACAAACACATGAAGTCAATCTGAATGGCAACATGCACTCACACACGCTCACCAATAAAAACGAAGAAAATAAAGGAGACAATGAAGCTAACCAATGTTAAGTAATGGGTCCGCTCAAAGCCCTTTTTAGTTTTTTTTTAAGTAACAAAAGATCTTCACAGCTGACAGCACGTGCTCTGCCTTAGACTAGACCTAAAAAGGACTGATTGTGATTGTTATGTTTGTATTCGAACTACAGATTGTAATTGTTATGTTTGTATTTAGACTACAGATTTATTTATTGTTAAATGAGTATCATCATCTTGAATACACATTCATATTACCATTACTTTTTAATATGTATAAGGCTGTTAGTGGGCACACGTTGCAGCAGACACTAACTAAAACCAACATGGTTTGAACATGGGCAATATCCTTCATTTAGGGAAACCCATGCCAGACCTTAACACATCATTTCATACAGAACGATTTAGGAACAACCTGCCAGAGAAAAAGATCCACAATCAACAAACAAATTACAGAATATAAGACACACCAGGCAAACAAGAACACCCAGCAGGTATAGCAAAAAGCACAAAGCATCAGCAATGATGATGGAACAATTTTCAGAGTAGTGATGCTGCCATAAATGGCCCATTATGTATGTCATAGGGATTGTGAAAAACACAAGTTGCACACAAAGAACAATTGTAGTAAATGCGCTACACCCTTCAGCAGGAGAGTGGTAAGGGCATTGCTTGTAGCTGGTATCCCTATTAAGGTCTCGCCGTAGAGAGCACATGTGCTGTCATTTTAGAGATTTGTTGTTAGCTAAAAAGTGCTTGAAGCACACCCATTACTTACTATTGGTTGGCTTCTTTGTCACTCTTAATTTCCAGCTTCTGATTGGTCAGGCCGTGCAGGTGTCACTTGCTCTTTTTTGTGTTTATCTCTTTGATGGAGGATGGATCAAATGCTGGCTCTTGTCTTTCTTAGTGCCCTTACACTGTTTGCGCTTGGATACAGGTTAGTTTTTATGTTGTTGCTGCCCACTTCATCATTGCTTCCTCATCGTTGTTGCTTGCACCCCCACCTCCATCATTGTTTCTTTCTTTTTTGTGAAGTGCATGCGTTTTATCTATCTCCCTTATACGCTTTTCTGCTCCCCAACTTTCTCACACTGTGGGCTTCTGTGTAACACCCGTTCTCCACGTTGCTGTGTGCTGCTGTTAAACCTGCACACGTATTACTCTCTCTCGCCCATGTGGTTCTTTGCCACTCCCCCTACCCCATATTACTCTGTGTTTTTCTTCTGCCCTTCTCTTGCTTCAACCCTTCCCGTGACCCATTTTGCTCAGAACAAATTATTAAAATTTTTTGTTGTGCAGCTTTTTCAATCTACTGATCCATCTTGGATCTGTAATTTATGAAAAAAAATAGGCTTGATAATGTGTCTGCTTTTGTAGGCACATATGCGTTGTTGCTATTGGCAAAGTCAATAGGTCCTAAAGTCGAGACATATTGACTTTGCTATATGTATTTGTAAAGCACACTGTCACCAGCGTGGGCATTCTGGCTCTGTGCAGGTGTGTGTGCCTACCCTTGCCTATGGTAGGATGGCTAATTGAAAAGCCAGGTCTTCAGCTCATTGCAGAATTCTAGAAGAAAGGGAGCGGCCCTGCTGTGGATTGGGATGCTGTCCCATTCGTTAGGAGCAATTTAAGAGAACATCTTCCTCCTTGTCTGGTTCTGTTTATACGTAGGATGTGTGTGAGTAGGCGCCATGCAGAGCTAAGGTATCAGGATGGTTAGTGGAAGGAAATGCGACTCTTCACGTAGGTGTGTTCTAAGCTGTGTAGTACCCTGAATGTGTGAATAGATTGAAATTTGTGAGTTGCTGTATCTGGAGCTATTCACATACCGCCATCAAATCACAAACCAGCACTTAGGACCCCTAATGCATCACACCTGAAATTGCAACATGCTACTCAGCCTTTCAGTGCCACCCTCCTGCCAAGGAGTGTAACCTTCGGAAGCAATCTGGACTTGGGGCATAGATGACACACTTGCCACTGGAACTGGTGTTTCAGAAACACCTAAAAGCACATTTGTTCACTTAGGGCACAGTTATCAAAGCTGTTCTTTGTACATGTTTCTTGGGAGTTCAGCAGTAAATCACACCTATGTCTGTAGTAAAACGCACTTTCAGAACAAGATTGCAAAAGAGGCCATGTGTACTTGCCTTGTTAATGTTGTTTATAATATCATGAATTTGCATTGAGTTGGTTCATGTCGTGCTGTGTTTAACTGGGCCTCCTTGTCAGACACAGTGTGCCTTTAATGATCGGAACAACCAGGGAAGGCAGTGCTAGAACAAACAAGAGGTGAGCACACACAGGACATTCTGAAGGACTGGCAATTTAACAGGCCTGCCATGATTAGATTTATTTGGATGAACCAAGTCTAGCAACCCCAACAGCTGTTCATTCCTGGCCTTTCATAACTAAAGTAAGGCTTGCAATAAAAACATTCAGAACTGCAAAGTACTTTTAGGAATCATGTCAAACAAAATGTGTTTTTCCCTCTGTAAGCTCAGAGACACGTTGTGCTTGATTTAGATCTTGGCGAATGGAATACTCTGTCACAAACGTATATAGAATATAATGGGATCATAATGCAGTGGACGGAATATCCGTCACGTTTTTGATGGAGTATTTCTCTCCGCCAAGATCTAAATCAGGCCCCAAATTGCCAAATGACAATGGATCGATGCCACTATTTGTGTACAAATCATTAAAACGCATTAAACATTATGCAGACTGGTGGGTGTGTGGTGCAGAAGGAAGTGCACATAATGGGTCGATACAACCCAATGAATCCATTCTGAGCAGGAAGAGGTATTTGAGACAGGTAGTACTGGGGTAATTCCCAAACTCTACAAACCTTTGAAATTCTCAAGCAATTATTTGATGACAAAAACTATATCTCTGCACCCAAGCATGTATAAATTATAACCTGCTTTCTGTAAAGCTTAGGAGCCAATTTAGATATCAGCTGGATGCCTGTTTGTCCGCCAGGGTGACAGAGTAAATTACTCTGTTGCCCCAACTGAGATGTCAACTGCTGAATATAGAAATGACTGCCAAGCTGGCACTAGCCGTGCACTGCTTACTACCTGAGATAATTAGAACTGGTGATTTTCCGTGTTTTTGTTTGATTTAAACAGTACGTTTCAACTGACATTTTCATCAAACTATAACACTCCTTTAACTTTTCTGTTTTTTCAGTGGGAAAAACAAAGGGGATAGATAGATAGATAGATAGATAGATAGATAGATAGATAGATAGATAGATAGATAGATAGATAGATAATATATTACCCAATGGTGGAGTTATGGTTAAGTATGCATTTCCATAGGAAGAGCGTTTGACGTATCGTCACAAAAACAGAGGGGCAGATTTGATGAAAAGTGGCGCTGCACCTAGTGCAGCACCAGTTTTCTTGCCTCTCTTAGTGCCCTCCTAACGCCACCATGTGTGAGCCATATTTATAATTGGGTGCACCATGGCGGTAGTCGGGGGACTGGAGTCATAATTTTTTATGCTAGTCCAGTGCTTTGCAGTATTAGCGTAAAAATTATGACGCTACTCCTGCAAAGCACTCAGAGGCCCATTGTAACCAATGGGATCCTCTTTTTAATGCCTTCTCTTAGCAGGCGTTAAAAAATACAGATAAAAATGACGCAAAGAGATCTCATAGATTTTTTTGCGCCATTTTTCCGGTCCTCCTAGTTCGGGAAACTCCCTTGCGTACATTATGCCTGGCATAGGCATCAAGTGGTGCAAGGGGTGACATTATAGCACGGCATTTTTGGCCTTCTAATGCCACATTAGCGTCAAAAAATGAAGCTAATGTGGCGTTAGAATGGCGCTAGGCCCACATAAGTCTGGGCAAAAATATTTATCCACCTCAGCTTTGTCCTTGAAAGTTTTAGGGTGCTCCATGAAGGGAGGGCTTGAACCCAATTAAAAAAAATAGACAAATCTCATTGGCCTAGTAGGCTTTTTTCCCTTGGGCCAGTTCGCTCCCATGGGAGACCTGCTCCCATGGGAATGTGCGCTCTGATTAGCTGCCTGCAACATGAACAAAAATGTTGCAGGCAGCCATTACAGTACTCGGGTACTTATCCCCCTGTCCTGAAGTTAACTTTAAAAAATAAAAGAAAGGGACAGGGTAGGGATACACTGCCCCTTTAGGCCCTCTGGCGGCTGCCTTGTGGGGATAAACTTAAAAAAAAAAAAAAAGCTGCAATCCTTCGGGAGTCCAGGCTAGGGACTGCCGGAAACTACAAACGGGAGGGGGCTCCATTCTGCGATGCTGAAGTATACACAAAAGAGAGGGGCCCTGGCGGCCCTCTCCATAGGCTGTTTACAAGTCTAGGTCCCATCCCACAGGGCCACTTCTTTTACAAAAGAGGAGGGGGTGTGCCCCCACAAATGAGCCTGTATAGGCCCCTGGCACCCCATCCTCCGGGTCTGAAATGTATTTTAATAGGGGGAATGGGATGTGCGGCGCTCCTCCCTGAGCCACCAGTGGGTGCTGGGGACACTATTACCCAGGAACAACATTTAAGTATAGAGGAAATGGGTGCAGCACCCCTCCCTGAGCCTTAAAAGGCCTAGGGGATGCCATTCCTCAGGGCTGGCAAATGCACTGTGTTCCAGGGAGCCAGGTGGGAGCAATGGCAGGTCCCTCAGTACCCAGGATATATGCATGCATATAGCCAGCAGGGCCTGGGGTCTCTGGGACATTCCCCATGGCCCCTACCATACTGTTTAGTGGGTGCCCAGCTGGGCACCAAAGCACACACTTAGTAGCACATAAGTCCCCGGGTGATGGGTCCCCTGGCCCCACTGTAGGCCAAGGGAAGAGGGCCGTGTGCCCCCAACCCTTTTTAAAAAATGAAGCACCCAGGGGATGGATTCCACAGGGCCCATAGTAGCTTGGGCGAGGGGGGCTGTGCACCCATTCCCTTTAATAAAAAAAGAGAGTACCTGCATAATGGGGCTCCCGAGGGCCATAGTGGTTCAGGGAATTGGGCACACCCTTCCTCTAAACGTATGTTATGTTTTGGCCCCAGGGGATGGGGTCGCCAGTGCTGTGAAGGCCTGGGGAGGGGGGGCTGCGTGTCTCTTCTCCTTTAAATAGAGAATAGGGTCCTTGGGGCCCGTCAGGGTCGGGAAGGAGAGCTACGGCCCTCACCCCTTAAAAACAGGATGATCTCTTCTCGAAAAGTCAATTGTCGGATTTCAGGGATTCTGTAAAAGGTTGGTCTCTAAACCAGTGAAGGAGTTGCTGGAGATTTATTCAAGCAAACATGGTGGTATTGCCAAATATGGGACCAGAATCTGGAGCACAAGAAATGTACACAGGTTGCAACAAGTAGAAAATAATTTTATGAAGACTATTTCTGTGGTTCCTAAAAGTTGTGCCACTGCTATCTATCATGAAAAATTGGGGACCTTTTATATTGAGGATAGAATCAAACTAGCCTCCCTGTTATTATGGCACTCTATCTGTGAAGTGATGAGACCATTCTCAATAAACTAGTTATAAAAGATTGTCTTCTACTACATGCTGCCTTATATACCCCCTGGCTTGCCTACATGAAGGCGGACTTAGAGCAGATAGGGCACCCAGGCCTATTTGATTTCCCAGAGTCCTGCACCTTACTTGAAATGGGTTATAGAAAGCAACTATTTTATGACAAGTTCTCGTTGAAGAGAGCATCCTTTGAAAATTATAAACCAACGGTGTGTACATATAATCTAGTTCACATTTATGAGGGACTTCAGCACTTTTTGGGGTACATTTAAGAGCCCCCTAGCGCCACCGGAGCATCACTTTTAGTAAAGCCCCGTTGGTGCAATGCACTGCACCGTATTTACAAGGCGTGGCTTAACACCATCATGTGAATACGGCCCCTTCACACGCAGCCCTTTGCATGGAAGGGTCATGCAAAGGGTGTTGCTGTGGGCGTGCCGCAGCAACACCCATTGCATTTTGACGCTGCCCCAGATTTACAAGTTTTTCGTAAACCTGAGGCAGCGCTAAAATCTAACACCACCTCAGGGGTGGCGTAGGCAGAACTCAACAAGGAGAAATGCTTTCATTTCTTCTCGTTTTTTGCTTTCTATGTGTGCTACATTCTGCAGCACACATAGAAAGAGCAAATTGCCATTTATGATTGTTTTTGTGCTGGAAGGTGTCTCTTCCTGCCCAAAAGCAATCTCCCCCTCAATGCAGCCACCCTTGCAGAATGGCACAAGGGTTGCTGTGTTGGCGCACAGCAGCAAATACAGTGCCGGCGCAGGGGGAAACACAGAGGTGCACCATATTCTTTTAAATACAGCGCATCCCTGTATTATGAAAATGACGGTGCATGACGCTGCCAAATTTGGCGCAGCGCCATGCACTGTCATTTTTTGTTAAATCTGGCCCTTGGTCTTTTAATCCCAATAGACAGCAGTGTTTTGTACTATCCAAATTTAATACCATTCTTGGTGGGATATTCCGTGAATAGTTGCACTTTAACAATCTTGAGCCCTTGCCCTTGTGATGGCAAGTCTTTTCAGTCGACCCTGCACATAATATTGTTTTGCTGTTTTTATCAGATACCTAGAAGAAAGTTTTTATTACCATTTTTTAAGGATTTTAAATTTAGTCAATGCAGATCTGCCCTGTTGTTTTTACAACAGCTTCACAGTCCCCTTATAGGCTGCTCTGTGACCTCTTTTAGGTGGCAACTAGTGTAACTAAGAAAAAGTGCAATAATTTGAGAGCCCCTTGTATTTCATTTTATCAGTGTTTGCACAGTTGATCCATTATATTTGTTCAGATGGATTGTTATGTATTTGCTTGTTTGCACTGTGTTTTCCTTGCTTTTATGCTGCAGAAGCGTAAAGAATAAAGTTATACTGGACTTGACAAATCAGCCTTG
This sequence comes from Pleurodeles waltl, assembly GCF_031143425.1. NCBI lineage: Eukaryota > Metazoa > Chordata > Amphibia > Caudata > Salamandridae > Pleurodeles > Pleurodeles waltl. The sequence goes on from NC_090445.1 coordinate 1,064,487,820, forward strand.
GTGTATGGTGTCTGTCAGAGTGCAGCCAGGCCCTGTGGCCAACCCAATGCCTTTGGCAGTGCGCGGCGGGAAGGAATGACCTACCAATGCCAAGAGAGTTGAGAGGTGTGATATTTTCAATGCAGAACAAAGACATTGCTTTATTATGACAAAATAAAGTAATGCTTGATGCTAATCATAACAGAAAGTTAATATAAGTGGCTTCAAATGACATGAAAAAGCAGACAGCGTGTGCAGACCAGCATTCAAGAAGAACACTGAATGCAAGTTTACTAATTTGTAAATGGTCTTAGCGACCAGAGAGACTACATTGTTGTACACCTAAAAAGATCAAGTTCGTGAATTACATCAGATCTGTCCCACGATGTACATTCATCAATGCAGACTTGCTTATTACTGGCTTCTTAGGGCAGCATGGGGGGGTTGAAATGGTGGGTTGTCTGCCAAAGCATCAGCTTTACTTAAAAGTTGACCTCTTCTTGCAGACTGTATCATCTGCAGCTTTCTGCAGTTTCAGGGACTTTTGCCGAGCATGTAAAGGAGCTAATACCACCTTATCTATGGAATGTGAACTGCAACCATATGTCCTCATCCAGTGCCTTCTGGTAGCCTGGTGATGCCTTGCTTAGGTGAGAAAAGTAAGATAATGCCCCTGAACTTAATTAGCATCCACCAACATAATTATCCCTATACCACAGCATGTTGAAGCAGTGTCCACCCACATCTCTGGGCAGAGAGACAACGTGGATGCAGCCTACAGCAACAAGTTTAAGAAACCATCCGCTCACCTAGCCACGCTTTCCATCTACAAACTCATTTTCCGCCTACCATACCTGTCAAAACTCTCAGAGAAACGAATCAACCAACACCTCACCGACCACCTCAGCAACCACCCTCAAGCCCAACCACAGTACAGAAACAGCACTCTTCCCTGCCACAACAGCATCTGCATGATCCTTGACGGAGGACATATGGCAGCCCTCATTTTCCATGACCTCTCTGCAGCATTTGAAACAATCTCACACCTCATCCTCACAAGGTGTCTGCAACAGATTGGCATCCAAGAACTTGCACTTCTCTGGATCTGCTCCTTAATTTTTTTCCAAGTAACTCTTTATTGTTTTTCAGTGTTCGGTCAGTTCTCAACAGATGTGTATATTGAAGCAATAACATATTAGGAGAACACAACAGTTCTCACAATATGAGTAAAGGCTGTCGACAATAGTACAGTAAGCTGCAGGATAAGTGTGTACAATACTAATCGGCATCAGTGAACATGTAACGTATAAACAATAACTATTCCAGGGCCAATATGGGAATATTCGTCTACACATCATCAGCAACCACAACCCCATGTCATCAATCAGTGCAGTCAGTGCCACAAACCCCTGCAATATGAGAAGAGCTGATCCTCTTCCTGAAAGCTAATCAGTATTTGTGTAATTATAATCAAGTAAAGGAAAAAAGGAAAAACAAAAAGGAAATATCCATGAGGCTTGCATGACCCCAGGGAACTGGGTGCCAGTGGTGCACTGTGCCATGGACCCGCAGGGGTGGAAGGGGGAGGAGGCAATCACCAAGTCATATAACATGCATGGGGGCCAGGGAGGGGAGGAAGAGTGAGAAAATGTCAACAGGCATCAATTTATTCTCATCCATACTGACCGTGTGTGAGAGTGGAGGATCCTCTCATCATTCAGGGAGGGTGTTCATCTGTTTTGTCCAAACATTTGACCATGTACGTGTCCCAAGTGTCAAGTACAGGCAGTGCCCCCACTGTGCAAGCAGTGATTTCCATACTCTATCTCTGCAGATGCCCATTTATGAAGGTCCGTCACCAGAGCTACAACAATGGCACCACTGCAGACTTCCATGAAATGGCTATTCAGCGCTTTAGGAGATTGAATACCAAATCCATAAAACCAACAGGGTACTTGTTCTTGCAGGTCCAAGCCATGATACACAGCAAACAGTGGAGCGGGTCACACAACAAGGGATTACCCATCACCTCAGACAGTACCTTGATGGCCTCTCCCTAATAGCGAGCGATCACTGGGTAGCCCCAGACCATGTTGTAGAAATCAGCCTCCTCAGATAGGCAGCGGGGACAGCCCAGAGATACAGTAGGAAAGATGTGCTGAAGGTGCATCGGGTCACGTATGTTTGATTAACAAAATTGAATTGCATGTATTTCAAGTGGGAGTTCCAAGAAACTACTGCACCTGTCTCAAGACCTGACGGCGGTGTTTTTCCTTCAAGTCCTGACCCGTGGAGAGAGCCCATTTGTCCTGCAGTCCCACAAGAAGAAGTAGACGAGGCTCTAGCAGTCCTCCACATAACAGTGCGATTGTGTGCCTTCCCGAAGCATGTTCCAATAGTGTCTGTAAGGCCTCAGATGTAGGTGGTTCTGCTAGGACCATCCCCCACAAGGGGTTGATTGCAGCCACCAAGGCATTGTAAATCAGGAACAGTCCCTCACGATGCCTGTACTGATCCCAAATATCCTGAAAGGGCATCAAGAGTTTGTGTTAATAAAGGTTCCCCATTGTGATAACTCTCGCCTCCAACCATGCCTAGGCATTATGGTGTTCCGCGATCTCCCGGAGCACCCACAACGGTAAGGAAGGGACTACGGGACGGGATTGAGGTGGGTTTACAAATTGATCCCAATAGGGTCTGGCCATCTCAAGCAGTCATCTGAACCCCCTCATGCCACTCCAGGGGGGCACAAGTCATGCAAGGATGTCCTGACCACTGAAAACCTGGGCTATGCAGGCCTGCTCTTGTGTGGGACTTGGTCCAAGCCACCGCATGGGCCACGTTAACTGGGCTGCAGCGTAATGCAGTTTATATTGTGGTATGCCAAGGCTCCTCTCTCTAGGGGAGCAAACAACTTCTGTAACACCACTATTTTCCTCCCAGGACCCCAGACCAAGGCAGACTGGAACAAGTTCAAGTCACAGAAAAAGCATTGGGTCAGGGACAAGGTAGGGTCGAAAAGTGATAATGCAAGGGAACCAACACCAGCATCTTTGCTATTGACACCCTTCCCCTGGGCGAGAAAGGGGGGGAGTTTCCAAACGTCACCCAACCACGTGCTCTGATCAGTGCTCTGCCCAAGTTACTATCGACCAGGTCATGTTTTGCATGGTATTTGTTGACACTAAGATAACAAAAAGTGCATAACACCACGGCTGTATGTCATGTTGGGGGTCCCCTCCGTCTGCAACTGGAACACCGCTGAGGGTGAAGAGACAGGATTTGGACCTATTGAGCCTTAAGCCTGATGTTTTCCCAATGCCTTCCAGTGCCCTCATCACCCCAGATATCTCCCGGTGATAGTCTCTAAGGAATATCAGCACATCATCTGCATAAAGCAACATCACCTCCCAGGCAGGCCCACTCCGTATCCCCCACTGTGGTCCCTATCTTGGAAGAGGCCACCAGTAGCTCCAGGGCCAAGGCGAAAAGTAGGGGGAAGTGCCTGACAGGTACCACAACATATTGGGAAAGGTGCCAAGAGGCCTCTACCTGTGTGCAACCTGGCGAACAGGTCTGTGTCTAAGAGGTCTATCCAATGTCTAGTCTCCAGGCCGAGTCGCATCCCCCTCAGCGACTCTTGTAGGTAAGAACAACTCAGGTAATCAACGCTTCTCAATATTCAACAAGTGGGCCACTCTGGGGGTGTGGGGAATTCAAAAGACTGTTCATCCATGAGGCGAAAGTGGAGTAACCGTTCTAGTCTAGGTGCACCAAGTCAGCCACGTGAGGTAACAGTTGATTTGTAATGACCCTTCCCAGGAACATACAGTCCATATTGAATAATGATAGCAGCCAGTAAGAACACACCTTCAGTGGATCCCTATCTGGTTTGCGGAGCACTACAATTCATGCTTCACACAGAGCGATAGGAATGGCACCTGTCGACCTGACAGACTGAAACAGGCTCAGGAGTCGCTGAGCAAGCGTTGCACTATAAGCTTAATAGAATTCTGGGGGTAGTCCTTCCTTTCCCAGGGTCTTCTTCTGTGCTATTTGACCTATTGCCAGACGGACTACCACAGGTGTCAACAGGGCATCCACAGCCTGATGATGGATCAGGTCAGGACAGGGAATCAGTAGGTTAGCCACTTACTCCTTCAACGTGGGCTCCTCATCCCCCCCTATGAGCCTGATAGAGGGTGCTGTAGTAGTAAAAAAAGGCTTCATTAATGGCTATCTGTGACATTAGTATATCGCGAGCCGAGTTCTAATGGCTGGCAGCCAGGGGTATGCTCCTTCTTAATGGATAGAACACAAACTGTCAGCCTACCAACTTATTCCTCGGAATCCCGCAAACTCATCTGTGGAGTGCTTCACAGGTCATCGCTCAGTCCCATCCTGTTGAATGCATATATGATCCCTCTGGCTAACGTCTCTGTGCACACAACATCAACTACCTCTCATACGCTGACGACACGCAAAGCCATAAGGCCCTTTTAGATCCCGGGTTGGGCACCCCTGTCTTAGCTTAGTTTCACAGTTTGTGCCATATTTTACATTATATTACATGTTATTTATATTTTAGCAAGCCTGTTTTTAGCATTCGCTTTTGCATATTTTATCAGCTGCTTCTTCTAGGATGACAAGGTTCACGCAGCTTATTTAATGAGCCTTGTACTACATGTAATCTGTACTACTCGTCCAAGGCTGGTACTCACAGTATATGATATGCTAACTCTCGTTGCCAGCCCAGGAGCCAGTTTCTATCTTTAAGACACAGCATTACATCAAAACTGCTGTGCAAATGATATATTGGTCATTAATAAACTACACTTACACCCAATGGGGATAGAGGGCATTCTGATCATGACCATCCTGGGACGCTTTCCTTCCAACCAACAGCTTCACTGACCCTGGTGCTGATATCTCACCCTTCTGAGGACTTTGCCATCTGCTTCACAGACTGACCCCTGCTCTGTGATTCAGGTATGGGGTTGTGGTTAATCCCTTAGGTCAGGCCAGACAGAGGGTTACAACCACTATGATCTCAGACTTAGACATAGCATTTTGGTAGAAACATGCAAGATGGTGGGGTTGTTTATATTCTTCACTCTTGCTGTCATATTGGTTACTGTGCTCTGTTTCATCTCCCTAATTGTCGCAGCACAAGCTTTTTATACGCAAATGCAAATATTTCAATAAATACGTCAAAATCCATCTTGTATTTTACCCTGGCGTGCGTGAGTAACTGAGCGAAAAGCGTGTGATCTGTTTCCACAAATTCCCTGAAGATTCAGAGTGCCGTGTTGAAGTTGCTGTAATAGCCTTTTGCCCTGACAGGTTTGGTGGTCAGGTTGAGGCACTGTATGCTAGCTAGGAGGTAGGCCAACAGCTGCCAAGTGGCATAGGGTGCACTCAGTCTCCCACGCTCCGTGGTGCTGCTGTCCTAAATATGCAGTCCTATAATCAAAATGGGAACCGCATAACCACAACTCATTCTTTTCCTCTCAGACAAGACTGCCAACACAAGAAAGATGTTCACTGCCTGCATGACTGAAGATGCTAACTGGATGAAAGCCAACTGCCTCAAGCTCAATACTGACAAGACAGAAGTAGTGACCTTCGGCAAGAACATCTCACCACAGGTATTCAATTGGTGGACAGCTGAACTCTGACCCATCCCTTAGAACCCATGCCAGGAACCTCAGGATAATCATTAACAGCAACCTGGACACAACTACACAAATCAACCCTGTCCCTGCATCCTGCTTCCACACCCTGAAGTTGCTGAAGACCATATTCAAATGGGTCCCAAAAAACATTAAAAAAATTGTCACTCACACCATAGTCACCAGCAAGTTGGACTATGTAAGCATGCTTTATGCCAGGATTACCAAGCAACTCACTAGAAGACTACACACCATCCAGAATTAGGCAGCCAGATTCATCCTCACCCTCCCACACAGAACTCACATCACACCACACCTCAGGGAGCTCTACTAGCTCCTGATACACAGACACCAATTTAATTACTCACACACACATTCAAGGCCCTACACAACTCAGGCCCCACCTACCTGAACAGTCACATCTCCTTCCAACAACCATTTAGAACATATGCTGCATTGAAATCCTACTTGCACATTTGCCATGAATCCACAGAAGCAGAACAGGAGGATGGGTGTCCTCATACTTCATTCCCAAAGCATGGAACAGCCTCCTACTCCACATCAGAGCCTCTTCCTTTCTTTTTTAACCCTGCAAAAAGCTGCCTACCTGTATTTTCAATTAACAAACCTGCCGTAGGCAGGGCTAAGCACACACACCTGAATAGTGCCACAATACCCTCAAGTGTGCATTACAAATATACATGACATAACAAACTCAGCAAAACATGATGGAGCATCTCTAGTGAGATCAGGTTCCCTGGTAAAAAAATAGAGGATAGCCCAGACAAAGTCAAACAGAGGCAGGGTCCTACAGCTTTCTCAGCAGTGCAATGATTTTCATCCATACATTTGCAGCAGCCTGCCACAAGAATAACATGGCCCCTGAACTGACCAAGAGGAAGTATCCCAAACTTGGATTGATTTTTTATGACATTATCCACCATTGAGAACTGTGCCATAACCAGTGCTTAATTTGTGCTTGTTGTTTCCGGTGCTGAGCACCGGCAATTATTTTTGAGGGCCGGCGCTTAGTCTTCTGCCTCAAACATTTGCTGTGAGCAAAAGACACGCTTGGGAAAGACGGAGGAAGAGAAAAACGAAAAAGCGTCACGATGAGAGAAAGCAGAAAGCTGCAGGTGTGAGTTGAAGGGTTAGGGAGTGACTTTAAATGGATCAAAGAGGTCAGAGATGGCATCGAGATTACGCTGCCTCAGAATTCTGTGTTTGCAGATTTAATTGCAGCAACCGCGTGTTTAAGAGGAGGGCTTTGAGCACCGGCACCTTTTTATTTACAAATTAAGCACTGCCCATAACCTTCAAACTCTACTGATTGGATCATAACATCAGTGCAAGCAAGGTCAGGTTTTTCTTCATCAGTACTGCAGTCTGAACCTGACTACTTAAAGGAGACTGAGCAGCTACTTGCTCCAAACATTTGCCGTTTGCTGGTACAAAGAAGTTGGCAGTAGTGAAAGATATAATGCTTTGGTTTGTATGGTTTGGTTATAGTCAATCAGGTCAGCTAGACACTGAGGCTTTGGGCAACATGTGAGTTTCCTGTCTCAGGCCAAAACCTGACGTACCAAGTGGTTTAATTCAGTCGGTGACTAAGCAGAGCTCTTCTTGCTCTACTGACAAAACTAAAATAGTTTGTTTGGAAACGTGTTATTTGGTCATTTATTTCACATGTATTTAAACTAACAGGTTATGTATTTATGCCATGCCTGTGAAAATAGATGGGGCTCAATGACACTTTATTTGAAACCAACATAGTGATACAGACAGACACCCGTTTATTACACACGTTTATTAGTGCAAATGTGTTACAACCACAGTACAGTATAACTGACAAGAGTAAACACTGACTAATGTCTCATAGATTACATTCTATAATCATTTTACAAAAGAAGCCAACTAGAGCCACATTCCCAAGTCCTAGTTATGTTGGTTTTACCTCCCTGCACACATACAACCTCTTCTGTTGTGATCAAGGTTAAAGTCCCTTGCTAAAAACTGATAAACACGAGAAAACTGTAAGGCATACAAATACATGTAGAGTCCAATATGCTCTTGTTTACCATTGTTGAGGAGGAGATACACCATGACCCACACATTTCAAGAATGGTACTAAATAGCATATTTTAAAAGTGTCTGCCCCTGTGCCCACCCAGGGTACCCGCATGAAGAAAAAATGTTGGGGTCCATCGTGGATCCCCAAGGTTCCCACATCCCTGTCAGCTCCTCAGCCAGCACCCACTGTGGTGCTGGGAGGAGCAGGCTCCATTAATTTGCTCCCGCCCGGGTGGGAGCAACACTTTTCTCTTCTCCCACCCATGCAGGATCGAAGTTGTGTTTCCTGCCAGGGACAGTGCGTGCAGAGTATGTCCGCACCCTCCGGAGCAGGAAACAGCAATGTCTTGGGAGATGGATTTTCCCAATACACTGCTTGGATCAGGACCCGGGGAAACGGTCCCTGGTGATGATATACAGCATAGAGATGGGGGCCCAACACCCATTCCCCTGAAGAAAAGTGGCCCCGGGATGGGGTATCTGGGGCCTCAATGAGGCTCAGGGAGGGAGGCCGCACGCACCCTCCTCTCATCATAAAAACAGCTTCAGGGGTTGGGGTCCCTCGGACCTCATGAAGACTCGAGGGGAGGGGTGCATAATATTGCCCTAGGGACGGGGTGGTTAGGGCCTCAAAGAGGCTCAGTGAGGGGGGCATGCGTCCTTCTCCCCTAATTCTAAAAACATCTCGCAGAATCGGGTACCCAAAACTTCATAGTGGCACCCTCCCCCCAAAAAACCCATGTCCTGGCCTACCCTAAAAGGCTTATTTTTTATAAATGATGGACCATTTGGTTTTTTTTTGTTCAGAAAATCATCTGCGGATCGGTTGACTTGATCAAAAAAAGGTAATGTTTTTGGCACTGGCAGGGGTTCCATCTGGGACCATCCACAGACCTAGGGAGTCAGGGTACTCCTACCCTGCCCCACCATATGTTTTTTAAACCATTTTTTAGGACAGGGGACTGAGTCACCAAGTCCCAATTTTACTACTGCCACATCTTTGTTTATGTGGGGCAGCCAATCGGATCTTATCTCAAGGGCTGTTGGCTCTGTGGATTGTCAGTGGCATGAAATATCTATACATTTTTAGCCTTAATTTCCCCAAAAGCTACTGAACGGATTTACACCATACCACAAAAGCACACTTTCTAGACGAAGATCTAGTTGTCTGTAAATGTGGTGCAATCTGTTTTTGCGTTATCGCGTTCCAAAAAAACCTATAGAATGCATGGAGATTTTGCAATTTTGGACCCCCCTGTTTCTCTGCCCCTTCTTCATGCACCACCTCAAAACATTCCATGAAGGAGCTAAGTAAAAAAGAGCACTATTGTGAGGATTCATCAATGGTCCTAGAAGCATTAGCAAACCAAAAATGCTTTTCTTATAGAAACACAGACCTAACCACAGCTGCCACTAGGAAAATATATATATATATGTATGTATGTAGGTGTATATATTTATATATATATATTTTCTCCAACACAGTCCACAAAGTAGCACACTGCTCAGGCTGGTGCTCCCGGGAGGCTATATATCTATATATGTATATATGTATAGATAGATAGATAGATAGATAGATAGATAGATAGATAGATAGATAGATAGATAGATAGATACCAGATTTTTGTGTTACTTGCCACCACTGGGTCGTTTTTCCCAGAATGCTATTTTACTCAAAGTGGTTCTTTAATTGACTACCACTGATCTTAAATAAGAACTGTGAGAGTGTGAAGTTTCTAATATGTTTATTAATGATTTTTATACTAAAATTTGTAATGAATTAACTTGCAAAACAAGTGACTTTTGAAAATGTTTGTTTTTCCGTTCTTAGCTGAGTGAAATTCTAACTAAAAGCTGTAGTTAGTTTTCCATGATTCAAAAGCTTACATAAAGGTGTTATCGAAGTTTGTGTAGAGGTTCTCACAGCTACCCCTAGTGGGTTGCTGCGTTATGTCTTACAAGGTCATGTTTTAACCAAGCATTGCATAAGTTGAAATGTCCTTTTGTTTGAGAATGTGACTAATATCTGGTCTTTCTTCAAGGATGGAAGTAGATTGAACAGTAAAAGTTTCTTCCTGAGGCAAGATATTCAAGAGTCGGTGATACAATGGAGCTACAGACAAGATGGAAGAGGAAAAGTTATTCTTGAAGAAAATTTTATAGTTAGCGTAGATTTGTTGTGTTTTAGGTCATCAATTTAGTGGTTGATTGGCTGAAATGAAACCACCACACAGATTGACCAATCATAAGCTTATTAGGATTTAGTATAGCAACTTGGGTAGAATTCTTTAGGAGTTAGTATGATTATTACAATTTTAGAGTTTGGAGAGCAGACTGGAGCAGATGAAGTTCGTATTGGCTGAGTGGGTGAGCTGTCATTAGGCCATAACTGATGGTGTCCCCTGGCTGAAGAATACTACTTGCTGTTTCTACTTTTACCATTGGTAATGGATGTCATTATAATGTAATGTGTGTCTCTTTTGCTTTCTAGGTACCAGCTGCAACTTATGACTCTATTGCTGCATATTAATAATATACTTTATAATCATTAACTGAGATAAAGAGGTTTTTCTAAATTTGTGTTACTAAATTCTTTTCACATGAAGCCCAACATGTTGATACTAATTTGTGACAGTGAGGGAACTAATTTGAAATGCTCATGACTTATTTTGAAATCATTTGATGCTGAACTAATTTTTACTTTGCCATTATTACCGATCTTTGTATTATTAATAAGTGTGATTCTTTTGGAGATGATTTGTTTTGTTGTCTTGATCAAATTGAGATATATAAGACGCTTTAACCAACTGCTGTTGATCTTAGATGCTTATCATTTGTGTTTGAGAGTTATTTTCGTGACATTAGCATTGTTAATAGAGGGAAATAAATCCATGAATTCTTCTTAATAAACCGGTGTGGTTATTGATTGAAGCTTGAAATATTGATTGTTATATACCTTTGTTGATACTCACGACTTTCATTGATGATATCCCCTCAAACCTATGTCACTTTGATCCATCATCCTCTAGTGCAGAATCCACTATTCACTGTAGATAATAGCTAGGATTATGAGGCGCGTTCGCAGAACAATCCAGAATATTTAGGCAATTGTTTTGATGCAAATTTACGGACAATGCAAACTGACCCACATCACATGGTACTGCAATACACTGAGCGATTAAGGGGTTGTAATTTTTCAATACTTAGAAACCCACTGGCAGATGTAAATCCCTTTTAGCCCTATGCTTGCATTTTTGGGGTCCAGTACTTCACAAGAAATATCATTAGGACATCAAAAATTAATTTATATCTCAATGTTAGTTGCTCAATCATTATTGCGGTGGTGGAAGACTAAACTAATTTCCTGTACAACGGAGTGGATCAGGAAAATTAAGAGAGGAAGGAAAAGGAAAAATATGTTTGTTGTTTGTAATGGGAATGCTGCTAAGGTAAATAGATTGTGGATCAGTTCATAGGGGATACACAATAAAATGCCATTATGAAAAGGGTACCTGAATGAGCTTATGGTCAGGATGTTCATGAGCATTTCAGGAATATGGAACCCGGGATGTGTTATGGTATGTATTTAGCTACTGAGACCAATTTATAGTTCTCATGGATTTTGCCTCAAGAATTCATTTTCTATGATACTTCAAGATAAAAAGGTTAGGAACATCATGTTCAAGTGCAGTACTTTAAGGTTTTATAGACTCCAGGAGTCTGTGTAATCTATAATATTACGTATACAATTATTATTTACAATGAAGCATGTGTATTAAATGCATTAATTCATCTGGTTATCTTTGTCTGATTTACTGCACCTCTGAATTTAAAGTAAAATTTAGAAAAATAAATATCATAGTATTTCTTGAATCTGCATACCTTAGAAAGTAAGTTCAATTTGTCTACCCAAATTTGAACAACTGGCTACTAAAAATAACGCACTGCCGAGACAAGCATAGTTGTCCCCAGCAGTTATATGTCAAAGTCAAGGCCTCACCCAGAATCACAAGATAACATCTCAAAATGACAAGAACTGTACCCTTTTCAGGGGTGCAGGTTTCTATGCATTTTGGCAAGAGCCTTATAGTGTTTTGATCTGCTGCTGAAAACCCACTCTATTATCACCACCTACAGAAAAACAATTATTTTGCACAATTTATCTTTATCTGTCTCTCCTACTTCACTCACTCCACTGATTCAGTTTTGGTGTTTTCTATTTACTGACAGTTTAGAAGGAAGTGAAAGTACTGGTGTCAGGTAATAGGTCTTTGACACCCTAATTTTTCTGCAATTCAATTATACCATGAGGTGATGGTTTCAGCAGCCCACAACTCAAGGGTAGCACAACATTAAGAGAATCTTTGCCACAATCTGTATAAGTGATGCATCTATGAAGGGCTGGGATCTCTTTGCAACTCACATCAATAAAACATATCCCAGTTCTTCGCCACACATTAGCAACATTCATCAAAAGGAGACGCTGTTCTGATGGAACTGGTGTAGAAGGTTTGCAATACCAGGCCCCTCCAATTCTGCTGACCCCCACAGTAAGCAAGACTAAGAGAAATATATGCTCATTCTGATAGCCTTTGGTTGGTCAATGCAGTTGTGTAGTTGGGCAATTCAAAGATCTAACCATTTCTCCCACAGTCCAGAGTCGCTCTCAAGAATTATCTAGCTTTTTAGTCTTGCAGAAAGGTCAAGTTCTACACCATCACTCTACGCAACTCAATTTGACAGCATAGCTGCTGCACACTTGCTAATGTTGTCATTTGGAAAGTCTGCCTGAATGCAGAGACATTCTCGCTAGAGCAAGAGATTCATCAACCACAAACACATACAGGTTTAAATCAAAGTGCTTCTGCGCCTGGTATTCACCCAATGCCATCTCAATCTTATTAATGCCTCTTATTTACTGCACTTGACCAATTCTGACCATATCATAACCCCTAAAAGGGCTTCATTTGTCAGCAGGCTGAAGATATTGTTGAACCTCCACCTTCTTCAACAGCACATCATCAAGGGTATTCCTTAAAGAAATCCCTACTAACATATGGTGGTGATGCTCTTTCCCCTAGCGCTGGCTTACCTTTGGATGCCTTGTGCCCTGCCTCTACAAAATGTACCATACCAATACAAACGTATATGCTTTCGCCACTTTGTTTGGGTGCTGAACAGTTACCCTTGCTGCAAGAAGAATCCCTTTCTATCAATGATAACAGATAGAGATTAGCAACAAGATCCAGGGGTGGATACACGGGAACGACCATGTGCTACCCACAGTATATACCATTGACACAAAGTAGTGCAGAGTACAGCATAGGGCTACTTCACTTTACTACAGAGCTACTTTCTGACACAATTCAGGATTTGCGCTGGACATAAATCCCAAAACAACACTTTGCACCACATTTGTGTCACTTTTGTCATGCATATGTGGCACAAAGTGATTAGTAAATCTACCACACAAACTCAGGACATAAAATGTGACAAAGTGGTCTGGGATGTCTGTACTAATATAAATGTATTACCACCCAAAGAAACCTTTTTCAGCAACACTAGAATGACGAAAGATGGAGAAAAAAGCAACAACAAAAAATAAAAATCTAAATCTATGCCTTGCAGTTTGCATGCAGAAGTTGAATGCCGGTTCATAGCTCAATGAGATGTATTATACTAGCGTATTATGTGCAACTAGCAAAATGATCTCTGCGACAAAACCAATAACCCTCTGAGCTATCAACAAAATGCTACTTTTGCATGAGTCAAAGCCATCACTAGGCAACTCAGAGATCTCTTTATCAAGCACATTTAACACCAGTTATTATGGTGTTATTGTCCCCCAAAAATGCAGCTGACACAAAAAACTCTGCAGGGTGCTCTTATCTCTCCTTAGCATGGCATTAGAAATGGCACCCCCTCAACCTTGGAGCCCCATGTGATGGCACAAGTCGCACCGCCCTAAACTCAGCACTGAGAAGGGATAGGGAAGCAGGCCAGCAACCACTGGCCTTCGAAACAAAGCCCCTGTTGTATCATAACAATGCTTTTCCTGCAGGGTGAACATTACCAATTATATGTGAAGGTGGCAAAAAATTTAAGATACATGGGAGTGATCAATTTAAAGGAATCGCAAAATCAGGTTCTAATCTCTACTTTTACACAAACACCCTAAAGGTCCAGGAAATTCAGGCATAAGCATTCCAGCTTTTCAACTATAAATAGGCTATCCTATTTTAGGTATACCTCTATAGTAACTGATAAAACCCTAAGAAAGGTACACACCCACATCACTGTAAACATATAAACACTGATAAATACCCGCACATCAACAAGCTAAATGCCATTAAAAGAAAGGAAAGAGTGAATTAGTCATTTTTATTTATTTCTGAGGGAGCCAATACAAGTTAACTTTGTTATACAAGGTAGCACCAAGAAAGACTCCTAAAATTATCCTGCTTGAGTTATGTTGTTTAGGGATTTCAATCAAAATATTGTATCCTCTTCCTTTTGTTTACTCCAGTTTTGTGCCCTTCAATTAAAGGTGCATGGTTTAGAAGCATGGTTTAGGTGTGATCTAATTGTTTTATACACTGTAGAAGTTCTGAGAACATTAAAACCACATTTGGTGTTTAGGTAGTGGCTAATTCTTTCACTGATTTATGAAACTGCTTGTTCATAAGGCACTTGACCAATATGTGCTAACACTTTTATACATAGACACAGAATAGGTAAAACTCTTTGATACACATCACCATTATTTTTCTAACAAATCAGTATTGATAGCAGGTCAACTGCCAGAGACCCCAGGATATAAACATTCAATGCAAGGTGCAGTGACAGGAACCTGTGAAAAGAGTACTGTCACTATGCACATGTGATAGTGATGGAAACTTGACACAAGACTTTCTGGATAACAACAAAATTCAAAGCTGCAAGGTGTTCCCATGGGGAGGGGTGAGAATATGGGGTGTGTGAAGATCATATTTGTGGATGATGTGTAACAACTGCGGTACAGTATAACATTGGGCTTCTGCCTTGTCCAGCAATAGCACTGTCTTGCCTCTCCCTTCATCTCTATAAAACATCCAGCCACCAGGCCCACGGCCAGGCTGTCATTACCTAAGTTTTACTTACATATTTATATGTATCACAATTGCACTGTGTTATACAAGCCACGAGTGCCTGCCACCCTGTTATCTAGCATTCTAGGGGCTTCCACGGATTAATAAACAGGTCAAAGCCATCACTGCATTGGGGAACAATTTGCCACCACTTAAGTTAATGTACCAGGTTCTGCCAGTGGGGCCCATTCCATTGATCGTCGTTTTATTTCTCATCTGTGGAAAACTGGGTACTAGATTTATCTCTACCCTCTTTCCTCTTTCCTCCTCTGACTACACAGTGCAAGTTTCCTTACTGCAAGATGGTTAGGGACAGTGCACAGGCCATCTCTGTCCTTCTTCCCCATGTTTATGCACTATCTTCTTGCTGCAGCTCAATAACCCTCCACGGGTGGGAATGAGGTTCATCCAGGGATGCACCTTCAACTCAGGTCTGGAAAGACATCACAGTTCTTCTTATCAGATATCATTATTAGGGTGGGGTGCACAAACCTGCTGTCCCTTCCAGAGCCCCCTGCTTGGCACCCCCATGACTTGTGCTTCCTAGTGTGAAACAATGTATCCACTGCAGAGATACATCTTTGATTTCAAGTCCTGGCAGGTCCAATCAGACATTTCTTTAAATTCCTTCTGAAGTCAACAAGATGAGCACCTCTGAGGTGGGCAACAACAAACATCTGTTATTCAACACAACAGATGTCTGTGTTTTGCCCACCTCAGTGCTTTCAGGGCTGGGGGGAATGGCACTACCCATACAATGCCACCCATATTCTGCCCCTTGCTCCACCTCTCTCTCTGATCATGGGCCCCTTCAACATGTCAGGAAAACACTGCAGAAGTGAATGCGGATGACAGCGTATTAGTACTAGAGCTAGAGTTTTCCCTGAGTCTTTCCTCAAGACTGCGGCCAAGACTTCTCACAATGGTTAGCTCAATGTGGCCGTCAATGTTTTGTTCGAGAGACCTGATGCCATAATGGGTACCTGTTACCTTCTTCTAAATATGGTCTGGTTGACTAATGGATGATCTTGGGGCTTTACAGTGGAAAGTATGGCCATAGCGGTGGCAAGTGACAAAAATCTGGTATTTTCATACTTTGAAGTAACCAGTCTGACTGAGTTGGTTTATCTCTCTCCCCTGTTGGCTCCCTCTTCTCCGTTAAAAGGAATGTCTGTCCAGGACCTCGCTATCTTATTGTTCACCAGAAGGGGAAAAGTAGAAAAGCTTGCTTTTTGTACGCTACATTGTGGATGACTTACCCCCCTCCACTTCCTGGAACAGTGCTATTCACATCTGTATATGAATCTGAATTTTGTTAGTTTGTGCCGCATTTGCGTCAAGAAATTACGCAAATGCGGCGCTAAAAAAGTATAAATCAGGCCCTGTAAGTTTGTATGTTATGTCTCGGGCAACATTGGATGTAGTTATAGAAAACATGTCATGCAAGAGACGTGAGCAGTCTTAAACTGTAAAATCCTGAAATGAGTGATACAAATGAAGTTAGCCTTTTGAAAATGTAATTGTTTAACGTCAGCAAGTTAAATCATAAGTGTAAACTTAAGGCTATTGAGACGTAGGTTAAACGTCGTTCCCTCCACTTAGTCTTGCATCAAGAAACTCATAAAGGTAAAAAAAACAGACTTTGCCATGTTGTAGAACTGGGCAGATTTTATATGCATGTCGTGCAACAAAGCAGCGCATAGAGGTGTGGCAATGTTTATTAATAAATGAAGGAGATAGAAAGCTTGCGCCTTTCAAACCGAAGAAGAACGGAGATGGGCATGGGTTCACGGCCAGATAGACAGGAAAACAGTGACAGTTGCAACGATACACGCTCCCATTGCACATAATCCTGGCCCATTGGTGTAAATAAATCAACGTATCATGCTCCTTCCGGGTACATTTATTTTATTGGAGATTTCAATTTCCTCTTGCACCCAGGTCTAGACTCATCAACAGCTGCATAGCTTAAACATAATTGATCCGTGGACCAACTCATTCCCAGCACGTCGAGAATATACTTGTGTGTCAACTAGATATAATACTGTTGCCCGGCTAGATTATTTCTTAACATGTACTGATTAATGGCTGCACCATTATGATCATTTAGCAAACAGTTTTTCACATCATTGGTTTCTCGAAATGCATCTGTCAGGTATTAGGAGGATGTGTCCCCCAATTAGATGGCATTTTAATAAAGTTAAGTTGGAAGCTGAGTTCAGCAAATTGAGACAGAGATTAGGCAATATTTTGAAATAAATACAAGTGCTGCAAGTGTTGATATGGTATGGGAGAACGCAAAGGCACTATTAGAGCTAGTAGGATTTCGGGGGATATAGCAGAAAAAAGAGTTCAGAGAAAATTAAGGGAGGATCAGACACTGAACCTTTTGACTTCTGTGGACCCCCACTTTATCATTACTGGGACCCGGGGACCCCCACTGAATCATTCTTGGAATCCAAACACCCACCAGTGAGGCATTACTGAAAGCTGGGGGCCTAATCTGTTAATATTATTTAATTTTCTAAGCAGTTGTGGACCGCCTGTTGAGGCTTTGCGGATCCCCAGGGGTCCCTGGAACACAGGTTGGGAACCCCTGATCTAGAGTTTCACCTAAAGACAATGCTTGAAAATTATGCGAAGTGTAGATCGGCTATTAAAATGCAAGCCCTGAAGTAGTAGTTGCAGAGCTATTATTATGAGCAGCTTTATCTCTCAAGTAAAGCATATCTGCTAAATTTATATGAGGAGAGTAAGTACTCGGGTAGGTTTTTAGCCTGGCAGACTCGTGGAAAATAAGTGAAAAATACTATTACTTCTCTTTATGATACGGAGACAATAACTCACAGCACTGGTCTAGAAACTATGCAAAATATGGTCAGGGAATACTATGGGAAAATATATGGGACTGAACAATCTGTGGACAATGCTAAGCTTAGAGAGTTCTTGGCCAATAACCCAAAGCCAAGACCAGATAGAAAGACACCCTTCACATTAATATCTCCATTTTAAGCTGGAAGAAGTAGATTTAGTGGTGAAGTCTCTTGTGGGTGGGAAAGCCTTCCAGCTGAGTTTTTAGAGGTTTTCACATACTCTACATCAGTACATTCTTAAATTAGCAAATTACATAATCCAGGGGGGGAATAGTCCACCCTCATTGTGTACAGCTGTGGAGGTCAGTATTCTAAAAAAAAGATAAAAATTCCAAGCGTATCAACAAATCCCACAACATATATTTCTCCTAGATGCAGAGAAGGCTTTCTACCTTGGTAATTGAGGGGACCTTTTCTGCATCATGGAGAAATCTGACCTTCCACATCCACTTAATAAGATAATATTCAATTTGTATAAAGGGGCTGAAGCGTGTCTGATAGCGAATTCTATGGATATTTGAGTTTGCCCAGTTAAGCGTGGTAGAAGGCAGGGATGTCCTCTTTTTGCCTATCTTATTTGTGTTAATTATTGAGCAGCTTGCTATTGCTATAAAGGAAAACAAGACAATAGAAGTACCAATTAATCAGATGTCTAAGATTAAATTATACGCAGGCCATATTGCACTTGTTTTAAAACCTGGCTACGCAATACAAAAAAAGGTTTGTAGTATTTTTAATGATTGGGGGTATAACAATAATACATTTTAAATTGAGATTTTATTATGTAACTGCATGGTTGACACTTTACTCGCTGAACTTTGGCCATTAATAAAACAGATATCTAAGCATTATTCAAGCATTTAGACTACAGGGAATATAGACGATTTGTATGAATTTAATTATTATCACCTATTGATAAAATCAAGCTTTTATTTTTAAGATGGAATTGTCTACCTCTGTCCACAGTAGGAAGTGTTGCATTAATCCGTATGTCTGTTCTACCATTATTTAACTTTTTATATACTGCACTCCCTTTTTTTCACATAAAGATTGCAAAGAAATAGAAGGAATGTTTTCAGAATTTCTTTGGGTGAATAAAATGCCAAGAGAGGGTCTGAATATTTTTAACAAATCAGTAAAAGATGGGGGTCCTGCTCTTCCTATTTTAAAGGATTATTATTTTGAGAGTTTTGCACATTCCTGCTTTTACTTTCTAACACTCTAATTAGATATAATATTGTGGATAGATTGTGGATAGGTTTTTCTTGGATCAGATTTTCCAAGAATATTATTCATGGCATCTTACATTTATCTAAACCCCCCAAGAAAGTTGCTACAAAACTTTGCAGTGGGTGCCAAAAAAGAAGAAGCAATTGTTTAGATATTGAGCTAGTCCAACCCTCAATGCGTCCATCCAATCGGAAGACATTGTAGTAGCGCATTCACCACTTTTAGATAAAAATGTAGTGGATAGGTGGGACTTTATTGAAAATAATGAATGGACGACATAGACAGGCACTGAACCTGGCATCAGGTACCAGAGGTCCCCTCTGCTGGTCCTTTTTTCAGCTTTCACATTTTTTTAAACTTTTGGACCGAAAAGCTGTAATGGCTACCTCTGACCTCACGGTAACCCTCATAGAAGCATGTACATATAGATTGATTAAATACTGGAAAGTGAAGTTCGAAGAGGTTAATGAGGTAGACATAACTAATAAAGTGAGCCAGAAATGGCTAAAGCAGGAAGGGTTAGAGATTACAGCAGATATGTGGAAAATGATTAATAAATATAATTTTTCAGTTCTGAAAGGAGAAAACTGTTGTAGAATGCAATTCTTCATGAAATGGTTATAATATAGTACTCCTGATTTTCTAAATCAAATCAGTTGACATGTGTGAGAAAAGTGTTTTAGGTGTGATTAGGGTGTAGAAGGCAACTGGACACATATGATTTGGGGTTGTCCCATGTTATTGGAGTACTGGGAATCAATTTGCTGTTATTGTTGTACTATACTCCATTTGGATTTCCCAGATGATCTGCAACAAATACTGTTGAGGTATTTGTCAAATATGGAATTATGATCCAGTTGTAACAAAAAAATACTAATAGTTACTTTAGTTGCAAGGTCATTAATTCTTAAAAACTGGAAAACTAAATTAATACCAACATTTGATCAATGGAGGATGATATTGGCAAAAATTAAAGACTGTGAGAAACAATATGCATCGATGACTGCCTCCTATACAAGGTTTCAGACACTTTGGGGGACTATTGTATAAGTGGTATATAAGCTATTCCAGTAATTTTAAAATTAAACTATTTAAGAGAATGTATGATGACCAGTATTGGTTTTCAAAATCAGTTGTAAAAAGATGATTTTTTTAATGTACTTGTGAATTTTTCTATTTTAACAAAATCTACTATTCAGTGCCAATATGCCCACTGGTGAATGTGTGCTCTATAAAAACATGTTTGGATCCACATCCCTCTCCATTGTCCTTCTTTTAGGGGATTTCCTTTCTTAGCTTCTGTCTGGCCCCAATAAGCCATCCCCACCCCTCCATGGACTCCAGACCTGCTTTATTCTATGTTGTGCCCCTCTTTCTGCATGCCAGATTCTCCTAACAGTGGCCCTAATGTGCGGTTTGACAAGCTGCAAAGCAACCTCACACCTTAAGAGGCCCCTGTGCCTTACCACAGCCTCAACTCTATTCTTGCCCTCAGCCGACCTCACAAACTCACCCTCCTTCTGACGATGTCACCTTTTGTGGACTCACTTCACCTTCCCATCAATCAAAATGCCTGATAAAGATTTCACAAAGATCACCCATCTTGAAAAACCTTGATCTTCTAAATAATTTTACATCTCCATTGATTACAATGGGATCCTTTTCCAAAACCAATTAACTCATACACAAATGTTAGGAACTATCCTTTAAGCTTTGCTACCCTCTTAGCCTGATTCTCCGTTGGTGGTCTCATACCCAACCCACCCCCACCTCCCATGTGGCCCTCTCCTACCATGGGAGGGTAAGCAAGTTCCCGGACGCCGACAGACATTGTACTGTTCCTCCTTCTGGGCTATTCAGTCTTTGTGTTGCACTGCTTACCTTGAGTTCCATGAGCCGTCTGATAGCCTGTGTACCCACAAGGCCTCTGGCTCCTTGCTGTGTCTCTCGGACCTTTGCTACATATTAGAGAATCAGTTCACCCTTACAATAAAAAGTCTCACCAGCCACCACGTGGGGGCCTCTGTCAGTGCATCGGAGGTCAGCACCTCAATTTTTAGGACAAATGTTTTGCTTCTGAGGGCCTCATTACGAGGTTGGCAGGCCAACCGTCGGCCTGCCAGCCCCATGGAGAGAAGACCGCTGCAGAGCTGGTGGTCTTCCCCCAGGCCGGTTACAAGGTTTCCACTGGGCTGATCAGCAGAAACCTCAGAAATCTGAGGTTTCCGCCAGTTAGCCCAGTGTAAACCGCACGGCCTTCGCACAGAGGGTGCTCCCACCACCCTTGGAATACACAAGGTAGCAGACAAAGGCCCTCATTCTGACCCTGGCGGTCGGTGATAAAGCGGCGGCCAACCCGCCAACAGGCCGGCGGTCCAAAATATGCAATTCTGACCCTGGCGGGAACCGCCAACACAGCCCGCCGCATTAACACTCCGCCCGCCACGGCGGAACAAACAAACAGCGCGGCGGTCCCCGCCAACAGCCAGGCGGCAGACAATGTACCGCCCACCCTATCACGACCCACCAATCCGCCACCTTTTCCGGGGCGGGAGCACCGCCGATAAAAACACGGCGGAAACAGACTACGAACGGGAAAACGCTCACCTCCACATACACCACGCGAGATTCCGGCAGTATGGAACCCGAGTTGCAGGTCATCCCCGCACTCCTATACCTGCTCCTGTACCAGGAGCACGCCCGGCGGCGCGGAAGACATCGGTGAGTACTGCACCTACGACACAGGGGAGGGAAAAGATTACCGGCACACACCCACCCACCCACACCCACTACAACACACACATCAATGCATTCCCACAGATCACTGTCACAACCCACAAACCCCCCCCTTCCGAAATAATGCAAAGACCAAAAGAAGAGATCTCAAACGGGCAGATATATTGAAAAATGGACAGCAGTAATCCAAATAAATAAATAAACTATGTACAAAATATATACATCTACTAAATGTAGTCCAACCACTGTCCGTGGACCACAGGGGTCCTGAGCAAAGGGGCAAGGCCCAGTCCCACGACAAGAACTCCACGGAGAGAACACTGCAGGGGCATCAGAAAGAAAAAAGGACAGGCACCTCAGGGGGGAGGGAAGGGGGGGCACCTCAGCCACTTGAGTACACGACGCCAGATCCACGAGGGGACTCCATGACCACTGGCCCTTGTTGGGGAGAGCAAAGCCACAGTCCAAACAGTCCATACAGTGGGTGGCCTGCCCACTGGGCCATCCTGGGGAGAGCAAAGCCACAGTCCATACAGTCCATACAGCGGGTGGCCTGCCCACTGGGCCATCCTGGGGAGAGCAAAGCCACAGTCCAAACAGTCCATACAGCGGGTGGCCTGCCCACTGGGCCATCCTGGGGAGAGCAAAGCCACAGTCCATACAGTCCATACAGTGGGTGGCCTGCCCACTGGGCCATTCTGGGGAGAGCAAAGCCACAGTCCAAACAGTCCATACAGTGGGTGGCCTGCCCACTGGGCCATCCTGGGGAGAGCCAAGCCACAGTCCATACAGTCCATACAGTGGGTGGCCTGCCCACTGGGCCATCCTGGGGAGAGCCAAGCCACAGTCCATACAGTCCATACAGTGGGTGGCCTGCCCACTGGGCCATCCTGGGGAGAGCAAAGCCACAGTCCAAACAGTCCATACAGTGGGTGGCCTGCCCACTGGGCCATCCTGGGGAGAGCAAAGCCACAGTCCATACAGTCCATACAGTGGGTGGCCTGCCCACTGGGCCATCCTGGGGAGAGCAAAGCCACAGTCCAAGCAGTCCATAACAGACTCCACTGCCACTGGAGGAGGCATGTTGGCCAGAGGACATCCTGCAGCCCTGCCCGAGACAGATCCTGCCCTGCCACGTCCGCCAAAGGGCCAGCGGTTCCTGCCTCGAAGGGCCCAGTTCAGCGGTTCTTGAGACGGCGGGCCCCAGCGGAGCGTTGCTGGAGACGGCGGGGCCCAGTTCAGCGGTTCTTGCCTTGAAGGGCCCAGTTCAGCGGTTCTTGCCTTGAAGGGCCCAGTTCAGCGGTTCTTGAGACGGCGGGCCCCAGCGGAGCGGTGCTGGAGACGGCGGGGCCCTGTTCAGCGGTTCTTGCCTTGAAGGGCCCAGTTCAGCGGTTCTTGCCTTGAAGGGCCCAGTTCAGCGGTTCTTGAGACGGCGGGCCCCAGCGGAGCGGTGCTGGAGACGGCGGGGCCCTGTTCAGCGGTTCTTGCCTTGAAGGGCCCAGTTCACAGTTCAGCGGTTCTTGAGACGGCGGGCCCCAGCGGAGCGGTGCTGGAGACGGCGGGGCCCTGTTCAGCGGTTCTTGCCTTGAAGGGCCCAGTTCAGCGGTTCTTGAGACAGCGGGCCCCAGCGGAGCGGTGCTGGAGACGGCGGGGCCCAGTTCAGCGGTTCTTGCCTTGAAGGGCCCAGTTCAGCGGTTCTTGCCGTGAAGGGCCCAGTTCAGCGGTTCTTGCCTTGAAGGGCCCAGTTCAGCGGTTCTTGCCGTGAAGGGCCCAGTTCAGCGGGTCTTGAGACGGCGGGCCCCAGCGGAGCGGTGCTGGAGACGGCGGCCATTCTATGGCCAACTGCTCATTGCCTGGTGGTGCCCTCCTGGGCAGCGGGGATGGTGCTCCTTCAATGCCCACCTGGGCTGTGGGTGGTGGGGCCCTCCTGGCCAGCTGGGCTGGGTCCTCCCTGGGCAGCGGCTATGGGGGTGGTGGGCTCTCCCGGGGCAGCTGTGCCGGTTCCTCCCGGGGCAGCGGCTATGGGGGTTGCGGGCTCCTCCTGGGCAGCTGTGACGGGTCCTCCATGGGCAGCAGGCCTGCTGCCTGACTTCTCCGCCTTGCTGCCCTTGCCCTCCTTAGTCGGGAGTCTGTGGCCCTTTCCTCCCTTTGGAGTTGTGGCTGTTGACGGTGGCTGGCTAGTGTCCTGGGGGGATATCGAATCCGGGCTCCGGCGGCGGCCCTTCCGCCTTCTGCTCCTCTTCCCAGGGGGTGGGCTGGCTGTCCCCTTGCTGCTGGGCGAAGATCCAGACCTGCGGGCTGGTGGGCTCCAATACCCCTGCACCCTTGTCAAGGGGGCTGCAGGGCTGGTGGTGGCTGAGGTGCTCTTTTTACCCCGACGAGAAGGAGGGGGGGGCTCAGGGTCAGGAAAGAAGGTAGCAGTAGAGAGATAGATTTTCTTGGGACAATGGAGAGTGGTAGGTAGAGTGGGTATGGGAGTGGAGGGAGAGGATGTGGTTGTAGGCGAGACAAGTTTGCTGTCTTTGGGTGCAGGTGCAGGAGCGGGAGGCTGTCGTGAGGTGGATGGCTGTTGGGTGGGTGGGTGGCTGCGTTTGTGTGGTGTGGAAGAGGGGGTGACAGACACAGTGGGAGAGGACACAGGGGACGTGTAAATGGCAGTGGGGGTGGTGACTGCACGTGTGCGGACTGGAGTGGAGGGTATGCTGGTGATGGAAACACTGGCTGATGGTGAGGTGAATGAAGGTGTGAGTGTAGACGTCACAGGGAGGGAGGAGGGAGACGAGGAGGTGGGGGTCACAGAGGTGGTAGTGACTGTTGGCATGTCTGCATCGGAATGTTGCTTGTGTGAATGTCTGCGTGATCTGTGGTGCTTTTGTTTGGATGAGCTGCTCTTGGGTGTTGAGGTGTGTGCAGGCTGGTCTGATGGTGTGGGTGGGACAGGCAGAGGAACAGGAGACTGGGAGGAGGGAGTTAGTAGAGGGAGGCAGGAGACAGGGACAATGGCTGCCGTCAGTGCTGAGGCCAGAGCCTGGAACGATCGCTGATGGGCAGCCTGACCCGAATGAATGCCCTCCAGGTACGCATTGCTGCGATGAACCTCCCTCTCCACCCCCTGGATGGCATTCAAAAGGGTAGTCTGCCCAACAATGAGCGTTCGGAGGAGGTCAATGACCTCCTCACTGAGGGCAGCGGGGGTAACAGGGGCAGGGCCTGAGGTGCCTGGGGCGAAGGAGATGCCCGGCTTCCTGGCAGAGCGGGCACGGGGCGAACGCTGAGGGGCTGCTGGGAGGGCGGAGATGGTGCGCTGGGTGGCGGCTGTACCTGTAATGGCGGGGGGCACGGATGGTGCCACCCCCGCAAGGGAGCTCCCTTCCGAGGACGTGTCCGTGTCGCTGCAGGGTCCAGTCGTCCCCGTCGTGGAGCTCCCCTCGCCCTCTGTCTCACTGGTCCAGTCAGACTCTGTGGCATGGCCCTCCTGGGCCATGTGAGATGCAGCTCCCTCCTGCCCCGATGCCACTTCTCCTCCGCCTGATGATGCTGATGCACACAAGCACAGAAGGACAAACAAAAAGGGGGGGGGGGAGAGAGAAATAAAGAGATTTTGAGTACATGGATCACCGGTACAGTTAGCGGACATGACAGACACAGACGCCCCCTGCACTAAGTTGCGCACTTGGGGTCCGCTACGCATTCCGTGGAACATGCCCTACACGCCTAGAGTTGACAACTGCACCCATGGATGACACGGCCCAGGGATGGCTGTACTGACACACTACTGAGGGTGGTGGCTGGGGACACAGGGGCTTACGGGGGTGCCCAGCCTACAGATATCGCCCTGGCCTAGGGGGACCCACAGCCCTCCTCCCCCACCCAGACACCTCCACTGCGCGACAACAGAGTAGATGATGCTTGTACTCACCCCCTTGTGTCTGCTGTGCTGCCCTCACGCGCCCATCCAAATCAGGGTAGGCCACCGCCAGGATCCGGAACATCAGGGGGGTCAGTTGACGGCAGGCACCCCGCCTACGTTGGGAGGCCATCCCCAGCAGAGACTCGGCGGTCTTCTTGGTCCCGCGGCGGATGTCCTCCCACCTCTTGCGGCAGTGGGTGCCCCGTCGATGGTGGACCCCCAGGGTCCGGACTTCCTTGGCGATGGCACGCCAAATCCCGATCTTCTCATGGGCGCGGACCTATGTGACACGTACAGGGAGGGAGAAATACCACGTTCAAGTTTGTCTGCATTATCGTTGCCAGTGGCCCAACGCCCCCCATCCCCGCCAGGCCACCCGCCAGGCCCCCCGCCAGGCCCCCCGCCAGGCCCAACATGCCCCCCATCCCCGCCAGGCCCCCCGCCAGGCCCCCCACCAGGCCCCCCGCCAGGCCCAACATGCCCCCCATCCCCGCCAGGCCCCCCGCCAGGCCCCCCGCCAGGCCCAACATGCCCCCCATCCCCGCCAGGCCCCCCGCCAGGCCCAACATGCCCCCCATCCCCGCCAGGCCCCCCGCCAGGCCCTCCGCCAGGCCCAACATGCCCCCCATCCCCGCCAGGCCCCCCGCCAGGCCCTCCGCCAGGCCCAACATGCCCCCCATCCCCGCCAGGCCCCCCGCCAGGCCCAACATGCCCCCCATCCCCGCCAGGCCCCCCGCCAGGCCCAACATGCCCCCCATCCCCGCCAGGCCCCCGCCAGGCCCCCCGCCAGGCCCAACATGCCCCCCATCCCCGCCAGGCCCCCCGCCAGGCCCAACATGCCCCCCATCCCCGCCAGGCCCCCCGCCAGGCCCTCCGCCAGGCCCAACATGCCCCCCATCCCCGCCAGGCCCCCCGCCAGGCCCCCCGCCAGGCCCAACATGCCCCCCATCCCCGCCAGGCCCCCCGCCAGGCCCTCCGCCAGGCCCAACATTCCCCCCATCCCCGCCAGGCCCCCCGCCAGGCCCCCCGCCAGGCCCAACATGCCCCCCATCCCCGCCAGGCCCCCCGCCAGGCCCAACATGCCCCCCATCCCCGCCAGGCCCCCCGCCAGGCCCCCCGCCAGGCCCCCAAGCCAGCCAGTGGCCCCAAATCCATATTGAATTAAACTCACTTGTTGGTCTGGAGGACCGTAGAGTAGCGCATACTGGGGGAGGACCCCATCCACAAGTTTCTCCAACTCCTCTCCAGTGAAGGCAGGGGCCCTTTCCCCAGTCGCAGCAGCCATTGTCCCTTCCAGACCGAGGTCACAGCAACACTTGCAGTATAGGTCCTCTCCTGTGAAAGTTCAAGTCGCAAGTGGATAAGTAGATAGGAAATGGCGGTCACGTCCGCGGCGGTGCGTACCGCGGCGGTGCGTCCCGCCACCCGCCGGCGCCCTTCGCCATTGGCTCCTGAAACCCATAGGCTTCAATGTTAACCAATGCGGCTTCGCGCCGCAGTCTTCGCCCGCCGACTGCCGCGGTGTGCCACGCCAGCGCATTGACCTCACATCCCATTGTCACACTTCACAGGTCAGGCAGCCGCCATTTCGAGGGTCCACATGGCTCAATTTCAACTGCGTCACACAGGCCTAGGCCTTGCATAGCCACTCAGACACGCCATTCACTGCATAGAGAATCGTTTACTGTGCAAGCTGTGAGTACGTACCTGTGGGTTGCTTGACTCTGTGCTCCATGTTGTCCTTCCTAGGCACCGTCCGCTGGGTTTGGCGAGGAGACGGATGAATCCTCCCGTGTACCGACCGCTGGTGGACCTGTCGACAATGGAAGAACGCCACATTATCCTGACCTACCGGCTTGACCGTGCCACTATACATGAACTGTGTGCCCAGCTGGAGCCCGACCTGATGTCCCCCATCCGCCAACCCACAGGGATTCCCCCTCTGGTGCAGGTCCTGTCAGTACTCCATTTCCTGGCAAGTGGGTCATTTCAGACAACAGTGGGAATTGCTTCTGGGATGTCTCAGCCCATGTTTTCGAAGGTGTTATCCAGAGTGTTGTCTGCCCTGATGAAATACGTGAGGAGCTACATCATTTTCCCTGAGGTGGGCGAATTGGCTACAGTGAAGGGTGATTTCTACGCCCTTGGACATATTCCCAACGTCATTGGTGCCATTGATGGGACCCATGTGGCTTTGGTTCCCCCAAGAGACAGGGAGCAGGTGTACAGGAACAGAAAAAGTTACCATTCCATGAACATCCAAGTGGTGTGTTTGGCTGACCAGTACATCTCGCATGTAAATGCCAAGTTCCCTGGGTCAGTGCATGACGCCTTCATCCTGAGGAATAGCAGCATCCCTTACGTGATGGAACAGATAGAGAGACACCGTGTATGGCTATTGGGGGACTCTGGGTACCCCAACCTGTCTTGGCTACTGACCCCAGTAAGGAATCCCCGGACCAGGGCAGAGGAACGGTACAATGAGGCCCATGGGCATACTAGGAGGGTGATCAAACGCACCTTTGGCCTCCTAAAGGCCAGGTTTAGGTGCCTGCATATGACAGGTGGATCCCTAATGTACTCACCTAAGAAGGTGTGTCACATCACCGTGGCCTGCTGCATGCTTCACAACCTGGCTTTGCGCCGCCAGGTGCCTTTCCTGCAGGAGGATGGTCGAGACGGTGGTGTAGTGGCAGCTGTGGAACCTGTGGAGAGTGACGAGGAGGAAGACGACGGGGCTGAAACAGACAACAGGGACAGAATCATTGAACAGTACTTCCAATAGGACACAGGTAACAATTCAAACATAATTTAGTGAATGTGAACTACTCTCCTGCATCTCTGCTGCCTGTCTATTTGCCCCAGTGTATGATGACTGAGTTGTGGCTTTTCCCTCCCTATTTCAGATCTGGGGTCCCCACTACGAGTCCTGTGCTTCGTTTCCCCATGGACTACAGCTTTGTGGCAGCTGTTTGTTGACTTCACTATGTACAAGGACATATTTGCAATGTCATGTCAATTACAATATTTTGAAATCACAGCCAGACTCCAGATAGTTTTGTGCTAAATGGGTGTTTATTTAAGTGCTCAAAATGGGATGGGTGGTTTCAAGTGGGTGGGGGCTATGGTGAAGGAATGTCCATGGCAGAGTCCAGAGTAACAGTCACACAGGTGCATTGTCCAGAGGCCTGTGGAGAGATGGAGCATGGGCAGTTCAAGAATGGACAGGGTGACAATGTGGGACAGTGGGATGACATCAGGTGGTATCCTTTGCTGGCGGGGGTCTTGATGTCCTCCCTGTCCCCCCGTCAGTGTTCCTCCTGCAGTACCTGGATCTCCTGGAACCGGGCCAGTACCGTCGCCATCGTCTCCTGGGAGCGGTTGTATGCTCCCATGATGGTGGTGAGGACCTCGTGGAGAGTGGATTCCCTGGGCCCGTCCCCCCCCTGTCGCACAGCTGCCCTCCGAGTTGCCCTGTTTCCCTGGGCCTCTGCCCCCTGGCCGGTGTGCCCACTACCACTGCCCCCAGGTCCCTGTTGTTGTTGGGGTGGTGGGTTATCCTGGGTGCCCTGTAGTGGTAGACACACCGCAGATTGACGCGCCCTGGAGACAGAGGCATGGGCCCGCTGGGTGGGAGCTGTGCTGGTGTTCCCAGAGGGGTTTGGGTCTGTGGTGGCCTGTGGCTGTCTGAGGGGAACCGACTGTCCAGAGGTCCCCGATGGTCCGGGCTGGTCATCGGTGTCCAGGTCGACAGAGCTGCTGTCATCGCTGACGGCCTCTTGGGTGGGGGGTGTGGAGAATTCTGGGCCCTCCGTGGCGGTGTGTTGGCGGTCGGGTCCTGCAGGGGTATAGAGGTACGGTTATAGTTTCAATGTGTGGCATATGGGTGTATCTGTGGGTTCCCGTGTCCCCAAGTGCTGGCATTCGTGTGTGGGGGCTTTGGTGAGGGTGGCTTGTGGGGGGGATGTGTATATGCATTGGGCATGCTTTGGTGATGGGTGTCCATGCTTAGTGGACGCATGCAGGCCTAGGTTTTGGGATGTGTGGGTTGTGATGGTGAGACATTGGCAGGGAATAGGTGTGCTGGGGTGGGGGTGAGGATGGTGGTGGGGGTGAGGGTGAGGGTGGGGGTGAGGATGGGGGTGGGGGTGAGGGTGGGGTTCGAGGATGGGGGTGAGGGTTGGGGTATGATTTGGCATGCAGGTGGGGGGGAAGCAGTAGTGAAGCTTCAACTTACCAGTGTCCATTCCTCCGCCGACTCCTGCGAGGCCGTCAGGATGCAGGATGTTCAAGACTTCCTCCTCCCATGTTGTAAATTGTGGGGGTTGAGGTGGGGGTCCTCCGCCAGTCTTCTGCACGGCGATGTTGTGCCGGGATACCATGGAACGCACCTTCCCCCGTAGGTCGTTCCATCGCTTCCTGATGTCTTACCGATTTCTGGGGTGCTGTCCCACAGCGTTGACCCTGTCGACAATCCTCTGCCATAGCTCCGTCCTCCGGGCAATGCTGGTGTATTGGACCTGTGTGCCGAAGAGCTGGGGCTCTACCCGAACGATTTCCTCCACCATGACCCTGAGTTCTTCGTCTGAGAAGCGGGGCTGTCTTTGGGGTGCCATGGAGTGGTGTGTATGATGTGTGGGGTGGAGTATGTGTAGTTAAGTGTGTTGAGTGTGGTGGTGTGTGTTGTTTTTTGTGTGGATATTGTGTGGGTGATGGTGTAGTGTGCCTCTGTGTGATGGTATTCTGTGTTCGATGATGTGTCTCTCGGTGCTTCTTTCTGAATTTTTTGTCGTAGGGGTTTGTGGGTGATGTGGGTGTGTGTTTTATATTGTATTGTGTGTGTGGGAGTGGTGTGTGTATGTGTATCAGGTGTGTGGAATTCAAATCGGCCAATGTGGCTGAGTTTTGTTCGTTTGTGTGTATTCTGACCGCGGCGGTGTGTACCGCCAATGGAAAACCGCGTTTGAATGACCGCCGCTTGGATTCGTGGGTCGTAATGGCATGGGCGTATTTCTGTTGGCGTGACGGTGGAGGTTTGGTCACCTCCACTTTTCCGCCGACCGCTGGTCTGGCGGTCTGTTGTGGCTGTCGGATTTTCAGAGGTTTGGCTGCTGCGGGTCAGAATGACCGTGGCGGGTTACCGCGACCGCAGCGGAATTATGGAGGATTTCTGACCGGCGGTGGGCGCCTTTTACCGCCGAGGTCAGAATGACCACCAAAGTGTATTCCGAGGGTGCTGGGCAGGGAGGCCCCTGCACTGCCCACGAACACTGGCTTTCCACCAGCTTTTTCATGGCAGGGACCCAGTCATGAAAAGGCTGGAGGAAACTGGACTTGTGATCAGCATGGCTGTGCTGAACTTAGCACCACTATGGCTGACCACGACTCCAGCTGCTGCCACCCCGCCGGGAACCATGTTCCTGGTGGCGGTCCACTGCTGGTCCAGCCGCCAGGGTCGTAATGTGGCTATCGGACTGCCAGGAGTGCAGCGGCCCGACCGCCACAGTGAGGCTAGCAGTTTCAAGACTGCCAACCTTGTAATGAGGCGTTAAGTCTTAAACAAATATACAATGGGGTTACAGGAATACTAATCTCACCACATTCTAATGGCTGTTTAGTATATCATTCCCTACCTCTCAGAGTCCCTCAAGGAACAGTCCCAATCTCTCTTCTTTTCCTCTCTGCCTCATCTCCTTGGTGAAATCATCTACTCCTTTGTTTTCTCCTGCCACCAACACCACCATAACACTGAAATGTGCTTGTTATTTCCACCTCTGTCTTACCATCTTCAGGATCACATTATCTAACCTTCTGATGGATACTTCTAACCGCAGATTCCTCTCCTTTAGATTATACCAAGGCGTCAGACTGGATCCGATGGCTCCGCTATGAGTATGTACTGCTCATTCTATCCTATTTCAGTAAGCTATAAGCAACATCACATATCAAGGATCATTTGCTTATTCTAACTGCAGATTCTTCTCCTTTAGACTATAGCAAGGCATCAGACTGGATCTATCCCATTTCAGTAGGCTATAAACATCATTACATATCTAGGGTCATTTGCTTCTTCTGGTCAAGTCCCCAAATTGCCCCCTCGTGGGCTAGATTACATGAATTAATAACAGAGGCCAGAAAATAGGTTGAGAAGTAACACTGTAAGGATGCCTCTACAAAGCAGACAAACAACAGCAGTGAGAAAATCAGCAGCAATAAGAAAATCATTTGGAACATGCTTTAAACAATGAGGCAAAAAATCTTTACTAGATAGGGGATAAAAGTCTTACCCTCTTAAGGGGGGTTGATGGAAATTGTGGTGGGGGCTGGGGATGGAAAAACATGCTATAACAGAACAGAGGAGTGGGAAGGGCCGCCTGAAACAAGGGCACATTCTTCTTTGTGTACTCTTCTCAGGAATTCAAAGAACTCAGCTTCACCAAAAGGTTATAAATATAGGGCCTTATTTATACTTTTATAGCACCGCATTTGCATATTTTTTGATGCAAAAATGGTGCAAACTTACAAAATATAGTTGAATTTTGTAAGTTTGTAACTTCAGAGAGAGCAATTTGGTGAAGAAGTGTGTTGTCAATTATATTCCTCCGTGGTGTAGATCACTTTTACTGTTGTTCCTTTTGCCTCCTTTCCTCCTATGGCTGACTAGTGGAGAAGCAGAAATAGTGCTTTTTAGAAAGGAGGTGTCTTTGAGTGTTACCTGTAGAATGCTGCTGAATTTGGCAGAGAGGGTACTCCATTGCAACAGCATTCCCTGCTAAATTCACGGTCTGCCTGCCAGATTTAGAGGTGGGAAAACTAAAGTATGTCAACGGACCAGACACAAGCCCAGACATGGGTCCCTTGCTCGCTGCGCCACTCAATTTAAGGTAGCCAGGCTAATGAGGGGTGATACCCCAAAACTGGTCCCAGGATGCTTGTTTCTGATCCAGGGAGGACTTGGCTTAGCAGTTTGGGCTGGCCTGTTCCCATGGGGAGCAGGGTCAAGACGGATTTGCATATGGCTGAGTCCAAACGGGGGTGACGTGGCAAGCAAAATAACAATGGATTACATCCAGATCTGTGACTGGGGGTGAGTGTTTGAAAATGTTAACACTCCATCCATCATTTATTTAAATTTGTGATGTTGCTATATGTGCCCTAAGTGACAAGGGTATGCCCAGACGTGGGTCCCTTGCTTGCTGCACCACTGGATTCAAGCTAGCCTAGCTGATGTAGGGTGATACCTGAAAAACGGTCCCAGGATGCTTGTTTCTGTTCCAGTGATGACCCAGCTTGGCAGTTCAGGCTAGACTGTTCCTATGGGGAGCAGGGTCAAGACTAATTTGTATATATCTGGGGTGACATGGTGAGCAAAACAATGATGGATTAAATCCAGATCTGTGACGGGGGTGAATGTTTGAAGAGCTTCAACACTCTGCCCATCATTTTATTTTGTGACGTTGCTATGTGCTCCCTAAGTCACTGGGGTATGTCCAGATGTGGGTTCTTTGCTCGCTGCGCCATTGGATTCAAGCTAGCCTAGCTGATGACGGGTGATACCCCGAAAGCAGTCCCAGGATGCTTGTTTCTGGTCCAGGGAGGTCCTGGCTTGGCATTTCAGAGTGGACTGTTCCCCTGGGGAGCAGGGTCAAGACTGGTTTGCATATGTCTGTGTCCACACTGGAGTCACGTGGTGAGCAAAATAACAAATGATTAAACCTGGATCTGTGACTGGGGATACATGTTTGAAAAGTTTCAGCACTCCGTCCCTCATTTTACTTTGTGATGTTGCATAGCAAGCAAGCCTGACCACTACAATGGGACTTGGGGGATTCTCCTCCGCCAATAGAATTTGGGAAAGAAATGGCAAAAACTGTATATTCTACAACACATTTTTCATTGTATATTCAATTGCATTAGTTTCTAAAGCATAGTAAATGATGACCTTACAGTACACCAGAATATGGCAATCTTTATTGAGGCTCTTTAATGTTTCCCTCACCATCACCTTTTAACAGTGCCTCTCATCTCACTATACCCCTCTCTCACATGTAGTTCACAAGTTTTATAGCACATCTCTTACCAGCTTAGGGTGGTGGAGTACTTTACATCACACACTCATACAGAGACAATGAATCATACATGTGTAAATCAGTGCATAGAAAATGTTACATAAGAAAAGGGGATTACAAGGTGTAGGATTCACATCATCCATACAGGTAGGCATTTTTTAAGAGTGCGTGGTCTGGGGAAGCTCAGGCTTCAGAATGTAACACAGTGGTTAGGGTTGACTTTACTAATAACGATTTATTTCTACCCAACAAACTCTTTTTTAGCGAAATTAGGATAATCAAATACTAGGTAAAATACAGACCGTTCTAAACTGTACCATGCAGTGTGCATGCAGCTCTTTGATGGCTGTTCATAGCTCACTATTCTAGATTATGAATGTAATTTATGAACTGCACAGTAACAAAAGGATCTCTGTGACAAAAGCAGTATCCCACGGAGCATTGCACATAAAATACTTTTCTGTGATCTACTTATACATGTTCTTTGCAGCAGGCATATAAAACCTATGCGCTACCTCAAGTGAGTCAAGACTGCCACTAGACAGAACTCTGATCTCTCTCCAGCAGGTACATTAAACATCAGCATTATCTTGGCACTTTAATTGTTGCCTGAAAACAAGGAACTCTTCAGTGCTTTAAAAAAACTGCTGCACTGCTACAAAAACGTCCCTCTGCCCTGCCAGCCTTCTGGGGAAATGTCAGATACCTGGTACAGCCAGTCCGGCCTCGTTGGATGGCATTTTCTCTCTGTAACTACCAGATGAAATCTGGCAATGAGGGACAGTAAAAGTAATAAAATGCCCTCACACCATTTTAGGAAACTCCCATGGTGTGGGGATGAATAGTTAAACTTTTTTTCAAAAAGAAACTCATGGTATTTGTTTTAAAAAATGTTTAACTTTTGTAAAGGTTTGTTGGTCAGCCTTCATGTCTGATATAGACCTATGCACGCAGGAACTGCTGTGGCAGCGGTTTCTGCCAATGTTAAGAGATCTCCATGGAGCCAGTGGACATCTCTGAATTTGGGGGAAAGGGTGTCTGTCAGGGCGAAGGAATAATTTGACAGGAACTGCCGCAATGGCAGGTCTGTCAGAATTAAGATATATCAGTAGGCACGGTAACCGAACAATAAAAATCCAAGGGCAAATATATTGACCGTTATGCGATCAGCCATACATTCAGGGACTTCCTGAAGTGTAGATGGCTTATGGGGGTGGTAAGAGTGTTGTAAGCTGTGAGTGGCAATGTCAGTGTGGTGTTGCTATTGGTAAAGTGGACACTGGTGTGAAATGTTTTGCTAATGGTGTTATTACTAGTGGTATTGTTGGTTTGGCATTCTTGGAGGTGGTAGGTGATATTAGTTGTATTTTTTGTGGTACTGGTAGTTGAAGTATTGGCGGTGGTAATAATAGTGGTGATATTGGTGGAACTGTGCTGGTGAATTGTATTGTTGGTGATATATCTGTCAGTATTGGCGTTGGTGGTGTCAATATCGTTGGTGGTATTGGCTGCGGTGGTGCTGTTGGTGTTATTGTTTGTAATATTGGTGCCATTTCTGGTGGCATTGATGGTCATGCTATAGGTGGTGTATTAGTATTGGTGTTAGTGGTATTTGGGCTAGCAGTATTTGTGGTATTGGTGGTGTTTGTGATGCTATTGGTGTCACTGGTCCCAGAAGTATAAGAGATGCTAGTAGTGGTGGTAGTTATATTAGTAGTCGTGGTATCTGAGTTAGTGGAATTAGTGGTAGCATTCAAACTGGTGGTATTATTAGAATTGATGGCATCCATGATGGTGATGGCATTAGTGGTTTTACTTGTGGTAGTGATGGTGGTGCTGGTCGTGTCATGTAAGTAGTGGTATTGGTATTCTGGTGGTGGTGTTATTGCTTGTTGGGGTACTGAAGTTATTGCTGGTGATATGTATGTTGGTGGCATTCTTGGCGTGTTATCGCTGGAATCTGGTGCCGGTGTAGTAGTGTAGTGTTGGTATTGGTGTTATTGATGGTATTGAGGTGGTGGTATCGTTGGTGTGGTAATGGTGGTAGGTTGTATTAGTGATTGTATTGATGGTGGTATGCTATTGATAGTGGCAGTGCAATGGTGTTGTATCATTAGTATTGGTGTTAATAGAGGTACAACTAGTTGTGGTGTCAATCAATCAATCAGTCAATCGGAATTTGTAAAGCCCACTAATCGCCCTCAAGGGTATCCAGGCACTGAAATCTGCACTGCTCCAGAGGCATCAGTAGAAATGCCAGATCTTAAGTCCCCGTTTGAACTCCTCAAGAGAGGGAGGGTGAAGTTTGGAGATCGAGGGAGAGGTTGTTCCAGGATTTCGCTGTAAGATAGGAGGAGCATCCACTGTTCTTACTTAAGCGGATGTGGGGGGTATGGGTGAGGTAGAGGGAGGTGGAACATGGGAGTTTGAGGGTTGGTGGAAGCTCAGGCAGTTGTTGACGTATACTGGTCCTTGGTTGTGCAGGGCCTTGTAGGCGTGAGCCAGAAGCTTGAATTGGCATCTCTTGTGGACGGGGAGGGAGTGGAGTTTCTTCAGGCGAGGGGTGATGTAGGTGCATCTGGGGAGTGTGATTCTGACTGTTGATTTCTGGATGGTCTGCAGCCTCTGGGAGGTGTGAGGAGATTCCTGCATAGAGTATAGTCCAGGTGGCTGGGTTTGAGTGACGGTGCATCTGTTGGAGATGGGGAGCCATTTGAAGATCTTTCGGAGCATGTGCAGGGTAAGGAAGCAGTTAGAGTAGACGGTGGAAGTGGGTCCTAGTTCGGCAGGCCACCAGGAGTCGTTCCATGGCGATGAGGTGTTTCTCAAGAGCAGTACCTCTGTTTTGTCAGTGTTGAGCTTGAGGCAGTTGAATTGCATCCAGCCAGAGACACTGGTCATGCACCTGTGGAAGTTTACTTTTGTGGTGGAAGTTTCTTCAGCTAGTGAGAGGATGAGCTGAGTGTTGTCTGCGTAGTAGATAATGTTGAGCCAGTGGTTTCTGACGATGTTGGCCAGGGGGTCATGTAGCATTCAACAGAGTGGGGCTGGGGGGTGAACCTTGAGGGGCACCGATGATGTTTTTGGGCTCTGAGATGAAAGGTGAAGACAGACTCTCTGTGTTCTATCTGTGAGGAAGCAAGCGATCCATTTGAGAGTGTCTTTTTTGAAGCCTCTTGATCAGGATGTGGTGGGACACAGTGTCAAAAGCCAACAAGAGGTCGAGGATGATCATCAGTCATCAGTGGCTGCGATCAGGGTGG
The DNA here is from genome assembly GCF_031143425.1 of Pleurodeles waltl. Classification (NCBI taxonomy): domain Eukaryota; kingdom Metazoa; phylum Chordata; class Amphibia; order Caudata; family Salamandridae; genus Pleurodeles; species Pleurodeles waltl. Next base: position 1,064,524,749 of record NC_090445.1, read on the forward strand.
TTTCAGTGCTGTGGTTCATGCAGAATCTGGATTGGGATGCATCCAAAAGATCGTTGTTCTCGAGGTATTTCATGACTTGGTGGTTCATGGACTTTTCAAGGACTTTGGTGGGAAAGGGGCTCAGGGAGAAGAGCCGTAGTTTGCAAGCATTTTGGGGTTGGTGAAGGATTGACTGGTGTGTTTCCAGTCGTCCTGGAAGGTGGCTGAGTTGAAGGATGTGTAAAAGATGGCTGTGAGCAGCTTGCCAATGGTGTTATTGCCAAGGTTGAACATGTGGTGTGGGCAGTGGTCCATGGGAGCTCCTGAGTGGACGAAGTGCATGATATTGGTGGTGTCTTCATGTTGAGATAGTTCTAGGCAGTGATCCGGTGGTCGGGGGCATGCGGTTTAGGTGGCTAAGTGTGTCAGCGGCGGCAGGTTGTGGTTAAAAGTTTTTGTAGATGAATATTGTGTCTTTTATTGTGTCTTGTATACAGTGTTCATTCCCCACTCTGAGTTTAAGGTGCTAAACAATTAATCAAAATGCTGAGCATGCAACAATCATATATTGCACATTTGGTTAATATTATGCTATGAGGTCGATAATCAAGCCTACTTGAATTTATTTGCAATTTTGCATCTAAATGATAACTACTTTGCAGCATTCTTGTAGAATGAAATAATTGAAAGGCCACCAGGTCATGTTCTGTCAGTTGTTTTCACCAAGAATACTTAACAACAATGAGAATATATTATAAAGTCAAGCACGGAAAGTGAAGGGAAGAGAGGAGCCGTCACACAAGTGACAGCGTGCCAGGCTGTATAGAGCCTCGTCCTATTGAAGGCTACCAGAACGGGAGGCAGGGAGCCTTTGTGTGTTGATTTATCAGTGCAGCAGGCCTCCTGGGATGTGAATAGCAGACATCGCTATTTCCTTGAACACAGAACGCCTTTGTCCAAACAAGCACACAGGTGTGTACCATATCTGAAACTGTGATCGGTTTTATTTCCTGCTTTGCTAGAATTAGACTGGTTCTTGGACGTAGCAGACAGAGGACAGGATTGCTATGAATTATTAAACGCTATCATGTTTGAATAGCAGCTATTGTTCATGGTTTTGGTAACCGTCGCTGCTGACATTTCTTTAAGGTGGTTACAATTCACATTGTGTGACTCGACTAGAATTTTAGTTTTCAAATCCGTTTTTTAAATGTATCTTTTGCGTTCTACTGTTTTGAGTGCGCTCTTCCTTAAAGGAAGAAGGTTTAGGGATGAATTACACTGATTGTCATTGTAACATCTCGATCGTTACCTGGAACATGTCTCTCTCAGAGATTGCTCAGTGGATTGTGTGATTGCTGCAGTACAACTGGTTTTATGATTCAGATTTGCACATTAACCAGGGGGTCCAGAAATCCAACTTCTATTTTTATAGACGAGTCTGGAAAACATACAATTGTGCACTCAACTAGGGGAATGGCTTTTCTAGACCTTTGAGTAGTTTTGGATGCAGTACGGTTAGCAGAGATGTCCACTGTGATATTAGATACCTCCTTCATCTTAGATAGGTGTGTCTTATTTGCTGTGGGGTTATCGGGTTCTTGGCTTATAAAAAGTCACTCCCCCATTTAGATTTCTGTTGTTTCAATCTCATGTTTTCTAACTGTTTGTTGAAAATGATGCAAGTTCCTATTTCTATAGGTCCAAATCAAAAGGCACCAGTCACACAACTCATCTTGCTAGTGGTGTCCTCAAGTGGTGTCCCCAAAATTGTTAATGCGCATGCTGCAGATCCTTGAAATATTTTACTTATGGGTCGAAGTTGATCGTGTAGACAACTGGACACTTTCAGAAGATTAAAAACATGCTGCAACCCCATCTAATTATGTTCCCTTTTGTGACCTGGGGGCTCCTTTAGGACACAGCCGGCTTCCATGCCCCCACTGAACTTTACCTTCTCAGTGATTCGTCTTTAAAAATTATTTTAAACCCAAGGTTAAGCAGGGACTGGGTCCAATCCCCTTCAAGTATCTACACCGGGCTCCATTGTAGTCGCCCATAACTTTTGATGTTATGCTGAATCTAGCAGGCTGTCGTAGACAAGTATCACACTTTTACAGGGCGCCGAGGGAGGACCTACCGAAGACAGAGCCCCAGTGCGCACCAAGTGGTACGATGTACTGGGGGCACCACTCTCTGCCAAGGAGTGGGATGCAGTTCATGAGGCGGTGAAGACTGCTTCTTCCAACGTTAGATTCAAGCTTCTTCAATATAATATAATTCACCAGCCTTACCTCACCCCAAGCACCCTACATGCTCCTCATCCTGCTCTTGCTGAGTCCGGATTGAGACAAACTTTATACACATGATATGTGTATGCCCTCGGTTAGACGAGTACTGGGATGCAGTGCTTAAATCCCTGAACCTGGCCTCTGGATGGTCCACACCCAGAGACGTAGGACAGTGTTGTTAGGTAAGATCCCTGTGGGTAAAAAGAGGAAACTTATTAGGAAGTTCCTCATACTGGGGCTCACTTTGGCCAAGCGCAGAATTGCTATTCGGTGGCTTTCCTCATCATTTCCAAAAATTGCAGAGTGCTTGAGAGATGTGGCCCGATGGGTGAATGTGGAGGAATGTCATATCCTGAAACATGTAAGGACAATGAACTAGCTGACGACCTGCAAGCCTGGGCAGCTATAGTCTCTGAACTGTTGAACCCCCCAGACACTCTGCCTCCTGGAGTTGCAGCAAGAATAGGGTGGGGGAATGCAGATAGACTGATGGAGGGAGAACCAAAGTCAACCGAAATGATGGGGACTGTTCTGGTGAATACATCTTCACTCCATTGTCAATGCTCTGTATGTCACAATGTTTTCTGCTGGATAAAACAAGAGGGAAAGGGAATGGGATCGGGGGGATCTCGATTGTTCTTGCAATCCGATGTGATGTCCTCTAAAACTCTACCAGAAAGCTATTGTGTCAGAATACTGTGCAAATTAAAATCCATACAAAAAAAACCTTTTGACTAGGTCTGGTGCGACTGGATGTCCGTGGTTGGCACTTGAATTTTTTTAGGTGCTATTTTTCACTTTAAATTTCATAAATTCATACCTCCCGTTCTACTGATTGTATTTTTGTTGTTTTGATATCTAATAATTGAATACATTTGTATCCATTTTTCTGAATTGGTGTGGGTTTTTTCAAGTGTTGTGTTTTTATTTCATTACTATTTAAGTGCTGTATAAATATTTAACACATTGCCTCTAAGTTAAGCCTAACTGCTTTTGCACCAAGCTACCAGAGGGATAAGCACAGGTTACTTAGTGATTTTTTGTGGTTCACCCTGACAATGAATGTGGCTGTTGCTTGAATAGGGATTCACCACATTTCTCACAGCAAGGCTCTCCTGTGTATTTCAAAACGGTTCTTTGATTCTGAGAAGATCACTGGTCATTGGGGCTTGGGCACATTTCAGAAAGGAGATGGGGCTGATAAGGGAATCATAACGAATAGGCTTGAGGACCATTGTAATGTTTTGATAGGTATATATAAGTGGAGCTGACATCCAGATGTGACCTTTAGTCACTCCCATGGCCTATGTGTTTAGCGATCAAGAGGGGAGTTCCTCTTGCTTTAGCAGACTGCATCCTGGATAATGGGCAGGACAGAGAAGTGGCCATTTCAAAGTGGGCATCCACCACACAACCTTAAAAGACTAAGGGCCAGGTGTATGAAAGCATTTTGCATTCGCAAACGGTGCGAATGCCCGTTTGCGAATGCAAAATGCCAGTTCAGAATGTATGAAATACATTCTGAATGCAATTTTAAGGAATCGCTAAAATAGCGATTCCTTAAAATTGCGACCCTGTTTAGAGAGTCGCAAATTGCGACTCTCTAAATTAGAAATCGCAAATAAGGATTTCTTAGCACATATATGAAGCAAATACTAAATGCGATTTTGGCATTTAGGAATCGCTAATTATCACCAAGTTGAACTTGGTGGTAACCATGTGCAAAATTTAAAAATGCATTTAATATGCATTTTTAAATTGTACATGTAAAGCACACATGCCCTTTTGGCATGTGTGTACCTTACATGTCCCCCAAATTTTTTTTGGGGTGCAGCAGAGGGGGCCTTATCGCCCCAGCACCCTGGGGTTTTGCATTTTGGAAATGCAAAAATTCGCAGATATGGGCCAACAGGCCCATAGCTGCGAATGGGGCCAGTATCGCAATTTGCGATTCGGTAATAGCATTTGCGATTTTTAAGAAATCACTATTACCGAATCGCAAATGTGATACATGGCACTTTGCGAGTCAGAAATAGCGATTTCTTACAAATCGTTATTTGTGAATCGCAAAGGGCCGTGATGATACATCTGGCCCTAAGGGCGTGATTTATATGTTGGTGGCGAGGGAACTCCATTGCAGTGGTGGCTGAGCTCCCAACCTACTAACATAGTGGTCCGTCTGCCCGATTTATATGCAGGCAGATCTTACGTTTGCCACTGTGGAGACTACTCTGTCTCCACTGTGGCCAAACGTCTCCAATGTCCCTGCTATTGGAGAAGTTTGAAATGGCTGTAAGTCTGCCCGCCCAATTAGGATGGGCAGACATGTAGCCATGTTTTACTGTCTTTCACTGCCAGGCAAGCCCTGGCACTGAAGGGCAGTAAAATGCTAATAATGCTCTCCCTGTCAAGGGAGGTGACTTCCATGCTGAGGGGATCATTACTTTTTTTTACAAAACGAAAATCCCAATTTGGGTTCTTCTTTATGTGAATAAAAAAAAAAGAACACTCTTTAGCAGAGACTAAAATGCATTGATAGGAACCACTGTGACAGAGTTTCCTGCCAATGCTTTTAAGAATGACTACCTACTTTGTGGTCATTTATAAACTAGGTGAGCAGCCCCTCTGTCGGGATGGTGTAGCTTACTCCATCCAATGGCGGAAAGGAAGGCAGTCCTCTTAAAATTAAATCAGGCCCCAAGACCCTAAATCACATCTGTGTCTATAAAAAGGGGACCTTGAGTCTCCAAACATTGTCAACCTGTAGTTGTACATCAGCATGGAGAAGCTCAGCATGACTTCTATCTGTTGTGACCAGCACAGGGGTCCATGGACTGCTAGTCTCCCTGCTGGGTGATAGGACATCACCCAGGAGAATCACAACCACTTGACTTGAAGCACCAGCATCTGCTTGCCTATGGAGACGAAAGGATCATGTGCGGAGGAGGAGAGTACCTGGATACAGTGGGGTCAAGTGGGGATACTGTCAAGTGGATCCCTGAAGCTGGGTGTGAGATTCTGGTTCACGCTGGGACCACCAAATCAACCAAGATGCCTGCCCGTATACTGTTGTTCATGACCCCCATATGCCAGATCGGAGCTGCATTGAAGAATAAGGGCTGTTGACCTGGTGTGGCACTGTGATTGGAAAGGGCCATCACCTTGTACAGTGTTGTGACTCAGACGGTCTGTCATGCTGTATTCTGGTGTATGTGACCCCCGTGACACAGGTAAGGGCCAAGGTGAAGAATAGGGCAGTCAACCTAGTGTAGCACTTGACAAAAGGGCACCATTGTCCGGTGTAGTGTTGTGACCCAGAGCTGTTGCTGCCATGTGTGCTGCTGTTAATCCCCCCTCATGTCAGGCTGGGCCTGTGGTGAAGAATAAAGACCATCACCCTGCTGCAGCACTATACCTGAAGAGTGCCATTGCCCTGTGCAGCAGATTGATCTGGAGGGGTTGTCATCCTGTGTAGCCACTGTTTGCGGCCTCTGTTTGGTGGGTTGGGGCCACTATTTGTGAGTATTTATACTACTACGCATGGTACACCTTCCCTGATGCTGTTATCAGAAGTGTTGAAACAAGTACAGCATGAGTATGGACCTGCACTTGCTCTGGATTTAGGTATGAAATTAATGGACAGTTTCATGGTAGTCTCTTTGATAGTTTTGAGTAATGTTCACAGAGAAGCCACAGTTCTGGCATTGTGCCAGTGGCTGGCAGCAGTTCCCCCTCAGGATCAAGAAAGAGAATATAAAAAAATAATGCCAGCAATTTATATCTCTGCGGGCTGTGATACCTAAAATTTGCAGAATCTTAAACCACATCCCAAAGCTAAAAATAAGATTCCTGAAAAGTAAATTAGTGCATGAAGCTGAGGTTAGTGTAAAGAAGGAGGAGAAAGGTTCAGACTTTGAAAAGAACAATACGACAAGTCTAGAAAAGAAAGGTATCCTGCAAACTACAGATATTTCTACAGAACGTGACTTGGGCTGTAGCGATTTGGGACACTGCAGCAGAAGTGACAATAGCTTGCCAGACTCTAAGGGAGCACCACAAATAGATAATACATATAGGCTGAGATGCCAGATGGACATGTAACCCGTCCAGACAGAGTTCATTTTCTGAAATACAGACTGAGGTGCATATACCATGCAAAATAAAATACATAGGGGGTTATTAAGACCCTGGCGGTTGATGGAGAAGTGGCGATTTTACCGCCAAAAAATTGGGAATTATGACCATGGCGGTTACCGCCATGGTCATCCGCCACTTCTCCGATCAGACTGCCATGGCGGAGACGACCGCTGGGCTGGAGACTTGGGTCTCCAGCCCGGCGGCTTTCACAAGACCGCCGGCGGTATCATGACCCTACTCAACGCCATGGATTTCATGGGGTTTGGAACCGCCATGAAATCTCTGGCGGTAAGCACTATCAGTGCCAGGGAATTCCTTCCCTGGCACTGATAGGGGTCTCCCCCACCCGCCACCCCCACCCCGAGCCTGTCCCCGACACCCCCCACACCCCTGCCACCCCCCAAAGGTGGCAGGACCCTCCTCCCCACCCCTACCCGACATCACAACACAGACACACACCCGACATGCATGCAGACACCACCAACACACATTCCCGCACACACACGAACAAACATGCCAACAGACACACACACAAGGTCATACACGCACACCCACATTCAGACATACACGCACACATCCATACAGACATACATGCAGACAGACACGCACACATTTCCATTCACACTACACCCCCTGAATGCATACACGCACTCACACACTCCCTCTACATACTCACACGCACACCCCCATGCATGCACACATCACACAACACCCCCTCACCCCCCTCCCCTAACGGACGATCAACTTACCTTGTCCATTGATCTTCCGGGAGGGGACGGGATCCATGGGGGCTGCTCCGCCGCCAGCACCCCGTCAACAGAACACCGCACGTGATTCGGTGGGCGGTGTTCTGTTGACAGGGCGGTGGAGGTGGGGCAACCTCCACTTCCCCGCCACCCGCCATTATGGCTGCTGGCGGCTCTCCGTCCGAAAAAGGACGGAAGGCTGCCAGCAGTCATAATACGCCGAGCGGAAAACCGCCACCACTGGTGGTCTTCAGCACGGCGGTCCCTCGGCGGTCTTGCGAAAAGACCGCCAAGGTCGAAATGACCCCCATATTCTGCCATCATTTGGCAGATGCCTATTACACTTTAATTGAGAAGAATGACTTTCCTTTGACTTTTATTATGAATGCACCCCACAGGCAGAAAGTAATAATATTCGCATTTTCGCATTTTCCTTCTTGGTACCTGAAGAACCCAGTAAAAAATATGCATGCTAGTGGGCTTGGAAACATGTCCCTGCATTGTACACAAATCAAGCAGAGTAAAACATACACGTCCTGCTTTAGATCTTGGCGGTAACAGTTCCACTGTCGGTTTTCTGACTGAAAACTCATCTGCCACCTTGGCGATTTGCCTGCCCGATTAAGATGCTGGCAGTGCTATAGGCAAAAGACTGCCCTAGTCCCACGGACTCCGCCAGGATATCCTCACCCATGTCGACAACACCACTGGTAATAGAGGCTGGTGGCGGGACTCCAGTGTCTCTTCCCACCAAGCAGATTTCGATGTGCTTTCCCAACAAGCCAATTGTGGTGGTGCTACCTCCCCACCTGAGCTGGCAGATTAGAGCGGAAATGAGGTAAAAACCTACCCTTTTCCCAATTTCCCTCACGATTTTGACTGGACACGACTGGACAAGACCTTCCATAGCTGCTGCCAATGAACCACAGAGGGAACACAAACCCCCATCGTTGGACTCAAAGGTAGGGAGTTAGCATTGCCAGTCTACTTTGTGTGGTCACTGCACATGTGCTCGAGACCACTGCAGTCATATGCATATCACAGTAATTATTTAGGATTACTGTGACATGCATATGTTGAGAACACAATTGTGTCGGACATGGATAGGGACACACTGGTACAAGGTACCTATAGCACACATCCACAAATGTAATTTTGGTGTAAGTATTCCTTGCCAAATTAATGCTAGCACCACAATTACATTGCAATCACACATGTCAACTATGTTCATGTGTGCACACTGAAAGGGGACCTGTACCTGTATTGTTGCACTTCTAATTGTGCATGTGAGTCAGTACTTGTATGGCTGGTTGAGGTGGAGGGAGCTGGAGTGGGTGATGTGGTTATGTCAGTATGTGTGCCACTTGCATAGGGGTCTGATGTTGTTGTGTATGTTTGGTTGTGTATTGTGCTGGTGTGTGTAACATTCAGGTGAGTGTGGTTGTCGTGTGGTGGTCATTGTTGTGATGTGTGTGTAGTTATACTTTTGTGATGTGTGTAATGAGTGTGTAGTTGTATTGGTTGTTGTGGCTGTGTCGTCTCAATAGTGTGGATATGTCATGCCATGATGCATGGCAATGTGTGTTTTTGGCATGTACATGTTGTGTTGTGGTGGAATGGCAATGGAACATAGTGTGCAGGTGGTGTGTTGGGCAGATGGACACATATGGCTAAGGTACAGTGTGGGTGTGGGTGAGACTTACCTCTATTCCATAGCCACTGCCATTGTAGGGTGTACATTGGGTCCAGCGACAGGCTCCCTCATACAGCAATCTGCAGCCAGTACACTGCCTGCAGAACTGTTACATCAAAGGCCCGTATTTATACTTTTTTAGCACTGCATTTGCATCATTTTTTTATGCAAAAGCAGCGCAAACTTACAAAATACAATTATATTTTGTAAGTTTGTGCCGTTTTTGTGTAAAAAAATGACACAAATTTGGTGCTAAAAAAGTACAAATAGGGGCCTAAATATGGTCAGGGGAAGCTGCCAGTCTGATGGCTAGGAAGAGCACCACATCATGGTGGTCAGCGGCACAGCCGCAATACATCTAAATACAGCATTCAAAACACCATCCACTTGAAGGCATATTCGGGATCACTGCTGCAGCAGATTGGCAGTAATACTGTCAAGTTCTAAATCAGGCCCAGAGTCTGTTCCACATGTGACTCCCTTAAGAAGTGGGCATCAGATGCAGGCTCAATATCCTTTGAAGTCAGAAGCTAAGCATGATATAAAAGCTGTTTTAGATCCATATTAAGATATAGGTGGTCATTATGACCCTGGCAGTCTTCCGACCAGCAGGGTTAAAGTGGCGGTGTCACCGCCAACAGGCTAGCGGTGAAGACCGCCCCATCTCCACCCATACTGCCATGGCGGTATTAACCGCCGGGCCGGAGATTTTCATCTCCGGGTTTCCTGGGCGGTAGCACACCACAAAAACCATGGCAGTAGGGCTGTCATGCGACAGGGAATTCCTTCTCTGTCACCAGGAGATGGCCTCCCCCCAGCAAGCACCTGACCCCCTACCCCTTTACAGTCCCAGCACCCCCCTTCTCACACGATGCCCCTACTTACATGACACCCCCAACACCCGCCCCCTACCCGCATACATGCACATAGACACCCACACGCACCACGCATACACCCATTCACCCACACTTCCATACACTCATTCACTCATACACATTCACACGCATCCACACACGCTTTCACTCACACAAACTCACACGCATTCAGGCACGCATACACACAAGAATCCAGATATGCATACTCACACGCATACACTCACATGCATACAACCACACATACACCACAACACTCACAGTCGCATTCACACATGCACACACACATTCATACACACACGCAGACATCACACACAACAGCCCCCACCCTCCCCCCCTCCCCCCCTGTGGGACGCCTGACTTACCTTGTTCAGCGAGGAGTTCGTCCGGCCGGGAACGGGAAGAGGCGCTTCCAACCACGCCCATGTTAATGGCTGTTAATACGGCTGGCGGTGTCCTACTGGCGGGGCGGAGCAGGTGGTAGCAACGCCAGAGCTCCACCACCTGCCAGCATGGCTATTGCCGGATATCCACCCACAGTGTGGCAGAAATCCAGCAGTACCCATTATATGGCGGGCAGAAGACCGTCAGCACTGGCGGTCCTCTGGCGCCCGTGGCTTTGGCGGTCTCGCGCAGAGACCACCAAAGTCATAATGAGGGGCATAGTTCCTTGTAATTTCACAATGAATCCCAATCTTTTTCTGGTATTAATGTTTGATGGTTCATACAGACTAGTATTAGGCTTTAGAAATTGAAATGCTTATGCTGTACAAAATGCTCATAATACTACACTACTGACATTTTAGTGAGGAAAAAATAAAAAAACATCTTTAGATATATCAAATGGATTCTTTAGCCAATCTATAGTGCCTGAATCGCAGTATCTAACCACTTTTTTCTTAAGTGGTGTTCAGTACTCCTATACAGGATTACATATAGGGTTTAACAATAACAATGGACTTTTTGCAGTAAGAACTTCAGAGATCTTAGAAGAAGGTGCTATAATATATAGATGGTATTACTGATGATTTGACTCAAAACCTGTCTGTGGTGGACAGAAGAATGACTTTGCTAGATTGATATGAGTACAAAATTCACTTTAAGAAGTCCAGAATTGCATATTTAAACGTGGATTTTTTGGATATGAATTATTCAGGGTAATAAGGGTTTGTTACCAGAGTTCCAACAGGATACTACTTTACAACCTCTAAATACAATGTGAAACTTACAAGCCCAAATGGGATTTCTAAACTTGGTAAAGCTTACTTGCCACGTTATGCTGAGGGAATGTGGACTTTGCATGATTTAACGACTCACATTTTTTCTGGAAAACAATCTATAAAACTGTACACTCATCTTGCAATGGCTGCATGCGGTCATGCTAGATTCTATTTATTTTCCTAATGATCACGCTAAGTTAGATTTAGTCAGTTCAGCTCATGAAGGGATAGAGTCTGTACATGTTTTTATACATGCTGCTGTATCAGTGCTATAGTAATGACACTGGCGACCAGATTTGTCAAAATGTACAAAGAAATATGCACAGCAATGCATCATTTGTAAACATTTTAAGCACTCTACTATTGCAAGACCAGTGAAGACTGGTAACGCTGATAAACTCTCAAGAGTTTTCCTCAACCATGTTGGGCCAATCCAATATGTTAACTGGTATAAATATATAAAGTTGCTGTTAACTTTTGCCCTAGAATCCACTTCACCATTTCACAACAGATTATTCTTCTCACAGAGTATGTCTGGATTATCATGTTATGAACATCACTGCTTATCCTGTGCTGGTCAGTGTTGTTTGGGAAAAGGTTCCGTATCAAATTATGGATCCAACAGAAATGATTTAAATTCAGTATGTTTTCAAAGATTCAATAAAAGATGTTATCATTTCTGGCCCCTTACAAATATATGGGACATAAATGCTGCTAAACAACTGATTTCAGATTTGTCCTCATACATGACCTTAGATAATGAAAATCCTTATTTAAAATGTAGAGAATCACCAAGAGTTGCTCTGCTTCCATCATTGTGGACATCGCTATGTTCAGGGAACCAGTAGTCCCCAAGAAATATATCATTATCCACAGTGGGAACATTGTGAGACTCCACCCATAAACAGTCCACGGAATTTCCAGAAAAGGTTTTCTTATTTTAATAGTGAGATCCAATCAGACCCTTCTCTTTTTTATAGTATTCACAAAAAAGAGAATTCAGAGTAATCTCATTACTAATCACAAGTTCATATATTCTGCTCAATTTCCTGAAAAACTTGCTATCCAAGGTTATGAATAAAAAGTATTAAGGTACCACATTCTGACAAATAAAGGTACCAAAGCTTTATTTAGAGCATGTATGATACCTGAAGGTAAGTATTCCTAAATAAGTTTATCCAGCAGGCAAAATGCATGGTAGTGGCATCCATGAAAAATGTAAAAACACAATCTATTGCAAAAGTTAATTTGACACAACTCCCATTTTCGCATTGGAAAGAAAGCATTACTGATGCTGAACTGAATTCTATTATTCCAAATGGTACTTATAATTTGATTGGATTTGGATCAGATTGAATTGCCCTGTGGCCAATAGATATTGATGTGTGCATGAACAGATTTCTATACAGGTAGCACAGTAGCAAAGTAAATACCAAAGTCCAAAACACAGATTTTTTTCTTCACATTTTGTATATGGCTCATACAGAACAATTTGTGTGACACGGTCTCTGCAATGCAGACTATGTACAAGGGAACATTCCCTATAGAAAAGGACTGGTCGATATCCATGACACCACAATTTACATACACTCACAACTACTGCTTTAATATAAGCGTGACAGTTCTATTGAGCTTGACAGTATCTGATACATAGAAATAGATGTACATTTGTTCCTTTGACCAATGTATGATTCTGATTTCTTTTTGCAAACTCTGAGCCTACTTATAGCAACAATCTGTGTGATATGCTCTCTATAATATCTAACAGCTATAAGAAAACGATCTCCTCATGTTTTTTAGCTCTGATCAAAGTTTGTGATATAATGTTTCACAAACACATGTTTTTAAATCTTCAGCACGCTTGAAAGTGGATTGTAGGATGACAGGTTCAATAATTAATAATCTTCATAATTCAACATTTTTATTCTATAATATAATAACATATGTAAAGCTGTGTACACTGCATATGCAACACTATATTTGTATTAATTCCAGAACGGATTCATTAGATTTCAACTGTATTATTATGAGTTTAGGAATATAATATGGCTACGTGTCCATATACCTTATTTTTAAAAAATACATGGGGCAGTATGGTTTGTCAAAAAGCAATCATTTTCAAATTTAGACACAAACATTATAATCCATCATACATTACACATTTACTGTTTCACAAATACAGGCAAACTGTAAAGTTGTTTCATGTTACTAACCCACTCCATGATGTCCTCCATGCCTTTTTGCTAATTCTTGTCTCACGAGTCTGGTTTCTTTTACTCTAACATCACGTAAATAAACATGCCCGTCAGCTGACGCACTACTTCACGAGGCACACAGAACTAAGGATAAGGTGAGCACACTGATACTTTGGTTGGGGAATTACGGTTACCATGCCTCACTTACGGGCGTACCTATACTTGGTCTAAACAACTCTTGCCACTCATAATCGGTTGAACTAAGTTGTTAGCTGAATTGACTCCACGACTTTCATTGCTTTGTGGCTATAGCCACAAGCAGTAATCATCCCTGACGATTAGACACTTCTTCTTACCTATTAGCAATGCCGGAACGGCATTGTGTGCAATATATGTTGCATTTATCCATGTCAGACATTAACCAACAGGAGGAAGTTATTTAACCATTTAACCGTGGCTACTCCGATTCTTTTACAGGCCCATATTTATACTTTTTTTGCGCCGCATTTGCGTCGTTTTTTGACGCAAAAACGGCGCAAACTTGCAAAATACCGGCCCATATTTATACTTTTTGACGCTAAACTGCGCTAACGCAGTTTAGCGTCAAAAAATTTAGCGCCGTCTAACGCCATTCTGAAGCGCCATGCGGGCGCCGTATTTATGGAATGGCGTTAGCCGGCGCTAGCAGACCGGCGCTGCCTGGTGTGCGTGGAAAAAAACCACGTAGACCATGCAGCGCCGGCGTAGGGGGAAAATGGCGTTAGGGCGTCTTAAAATGGGGCAAGTCAGGTTGAGGCAAAAAAATCGCCTCAACCCGATTTGCGCCATTTTTTTCGACGCCCAGACGCCATTTAAATGACTCCTGTCTTAGTAAAGACAGGAGTCATGCCCCCTTGCCCAATGGCCATGCCCAGGGGACTTATGTCCCCTGGGCATGGTCATTGGGCATAGTGGCATGTAGGGGGGCACAAATAAGGCCCCCCTATGCCACCAAAAAAATTAAAAAATATAAAAAATTATACTTACCTGAACTTACCTGAATGTCCCTGGGGTGAGTCCCTCCATCCTTGGGTGTCCTCCTGGGGTGGGCAGGGGTGGCAGTGGGGGTCCCTGGGGGCAGGGGAGGGCACCTGTGGGCTCATTTTAAGCCCACAGGCCCCTTAACGCCTACCCTGACCCAGGCGTTAAAAAGTGGCGCAAATGCGGGGTTTTTTGACCCGCCAACTCCCGAGCATGATTTTTGCCCGGGAGTATAAATACGACGCATTTGCGTCGCCGTAATTTTTTTAGACGGGAACGCCTTCCTTGCATCTTATTAACGCAAGGAAGGCGTTCACGCAAAAAAATTACGCTATTTGCCCATACTTTGGCGCTAGACGCGTCTAACGCCAAAGTATAAATATGGCGTTAGTTTTGCGCCGAATTTGCGTCGAAAAAAACGACGCTAATTCGGCGCAAACGGAGTATAAATACGGGCCCCATTGTATTTTGTAGGTTTGCACCGTTTTGCGTCAAAAAGCGGCGCAAATGTGGCGCTAAAAAAAGTATAAATACGGGCCAAATTAAATGGCTTGGCGATTTTTCGTCCAATTTACCTATTCAATATGCTGTTGGCTAGTCTAAGTGCAAGACCATATGCAATCAGGGGCATCAGTCACCAACGGGGATCGTTCGCTCACGATTAAATGCAAGTTTTAATTTGAAAGCAACATCATAATGGTAATACGTGTTATACATATGTTATACATATCCCATATAAATGACTTTAAAATGATATGGTGGTTTTTCATATAACTTAACTACGCTACCTAGATATTTTGATGCCATATTTTTTCAACATTGTCTTAATATATCCTTTGGGGCATTTCACTGTCTAATCCATATGTCTTAGTCTTATCATGGCCTTATCATGGCCTTCTCCTACAGATACCCCTTTTGAATTAAAAGAAATTTTTGGTTATTGAGAAGACAGACCGTCAAAGTGTTTTCTAGCTGTCTTACTTATCCTATTTGGGGGAATGTATTTCTCCCTATACACATGGACACTGTCATCAAAAATCTATGGTAAGTCCCTTTCTTTTCTTTTTTTGTTTGTTTCTTTACTGTCCAGCAAGTTGTAACACATGGGATTATGTTGACACTATAAACACTAACCTTGATTTTACATGTGTTCTGCTATACGCACTGGTTCTCTGACCTAATGACCAATTGATTTAAGGCATGTGTTCTGCATGCATATTTTTTCTGGTTTCCCACCCTGCACTTAACTATTCGTTATCCATTGTAAGGACTAGGGATGGTTTGGCATTCCACTAAACAGCATGGTCACTCAAATAGTTTTCTTTCTTTCTTCACAAAACACTTATAAAAATGTGACAAAATTCCCTGTTACCTCTGTGCATGTTCTTATTGTATGCTTTCTTTGCATGTTCAATCTTTGCAGCCTTGAGAAAGTCTAGATGACGAAACACGTGTCGGCTGCATGTTTGGAATGTACTGTGTTCAAAGAAGAATAAATCCTCACCAACCACAAAAACGCGTTTTAGACCTTGGTATTTAATTTGCTACTTGTATGAACATTGTGGATTATATTGGTGTGCCCTGGTATTCATTGTTAAACATCTCCGTTCTGATTGGCCTTCCAGACAGTACAACGTACACCCTTGGTGGTTGGGTGTAAAACTAGTATGGCACCCACTATTTAATTTATTTTTAGAGGACAAGCAATTTCCCCAGAGAACTACATATACACGTTGGGTGTGCAAACCTCTCAGCATAAGCCACATTTTTTTCTTTTTGCACCCAATGTAACTTGTATTGTCCTTTTATAATATTCGTATACATTGTGGGTAAATTATGCCAGTGGTGGTTAACTCATTCTAGTTTAACTGCTGTGAGAGAACGTTTGTAAAAAATAAGTGAAGACATGGATTTTAACTATTTCCTCCTGGGTGCCCATTCAGTAAAGAATAAAAGATGTGTGTCCATTTTATTACACACCATTATTAAAGAAGAGCAGGCTTAGTCAGAAAGGGATGATGGAAGAAGTACTGAGGAAACTGACAGGGAAATAATGCATGTTTAAAGTCATAGATAATGGCTTTCAGACCCTCTTTAAATGAGTGTACACAATCTCCACCATCCTCTCTTCGAAACAGAATCTTCTAAAAGAAGAGTTAAGTTTTTTACAACAAGGACAAGCTCATATGGTACAATAACATAGTTAAATTGGGTATTATAAACCTTACAAACTAGTAAAGCGCACTGGCAGCCTATGATCGAAAGTGCTATGTTTGAATCATCAGCTTTCATTTTTATTATTGTCAAAATCATAGCTCACTGGATGGTATGTTGAAACATATGATTCTTTTCTTTATCACAAATGGAATTTCCCATGTCTACTCAGTTGCTCGGCAAAAGACAAGCCAGTGTGTGTAAGTTCATCTGTGTGCGGTAATCCTGTGGCACAAACACTCCTGTGTTTGACATTGTTGGTGATTGGTTAACATTGAAACTTGGTTACATACATATTGAAGTGCATCATTGAGGGATTCAAGGAACGCAGATACTGTCTATGTTCTGGTTCTTAGATGCTGCCTAGATCAGAATTTTTTCATATACTGCATATTTTAAGACTCCCAGCTGCACACCCATCCAGATGCTGCAGCAGTTGTTGCAGGGGTGGAAATGTCATAATATACTGCATATTTCAGGTATTACAGCTTCATAACAGTGAAATTCCAATAATACCACCAAACAAACCTTTTCACAACAGTTTGTGCACCAAAAAGGCCTCACTTGAGGAGCTTGCAGTTTACTGAATTAAAGAATCTAATTTTCACTTATTGCATTCAATAATTCTGCTCTGAAATAGAATGCCATCTTTTCCTGGTGCTACTACTCAGTTGGATAAGGACCATTTCTTTGCATGTTGGATTTCAGGCTATGACTATTTCTTCATGTACTTGTAGGTAGCCTGTGTGGTACATGCATTGTGTGTATGTATGAAACAGAAAAATGGAGACCGGTGGGCTCCATTTTGGAAACCCCTGACCTGTTCCTTAACACAAAGTGGATGTGAGGTTGTTTTCTCAGACAGTGAAAGTGTATAGCTGACATTCCTGGAGGTGGAGAAGAGACCTAGACACTGAAGTGGGGAAAGTGGCGACAAGGCTCACGTACAGAAATATCAGACCGCTTTCTGCCTCTGTTATGGGCACTACCCTGCTGTAAGGATGATCATTCTACTCATAGACCGTGTCTGGAGAACAACCTGGAGAAGGCACACAAAACAGAAACTACCCCTGATTGGTTCTGAAGGTGCACACACAGAATCTACACTTCCCTTTGCCTTTAACAGTACATAAGTCAGAGCTGATGATCCACTTATTCCTTTCCTACGTTTTCCTTGACCAAGGACGGTGTTGTCCTACAGACTACTCAGGGGACTGCAGTGTCTATCTGACTACCAGCTTCCCAAATGTGGGGGAAAACCAACTGGAGACATTTTGCTGGAAGGAAGACACTCTTCCCCTGGCCTGAAGTGCCTGGAAGCCTGCCGGTCTGGTAAGAGAGAGGGAGGTGCCCTACCAACTCTGCATGAGGTGTGATTGGTCAGGGAGAGCAAGAAGCAATGTCACCCCAGAAGCATGAGGGTCCATCCACACAGGAGGACTGAGAAGAGCAATCTGTGTGCTCTAGGAAAAGTGAACACAGTCTCGCCAAACAAACCACTGTACTAGGAAACCACAGCATCTACAAAATGCACCCAAGTGGACTATTCATGGCATCCACAGACTGTGCCAGAGCAGATAGTGCTGCTGTGAAAACAAACTGTGCCTTAGTGAGCCATGCAGATGCAGCAAAAATTGTGCCCAAGCGGACTGTGTCACTGCAACAACAATCTGTGCTTGAGTGGATCACAGCACTCTGACCACACACCATGCCTGGATGTATTGTCAAATCAGCATCAAATAATTGGCCTATACCAAGTTCTTGCTTTCCTAAGAAGACAGTATCCAGGTGGTCCCATGATCCCTGACCCTGCGGCCCAAGGCCATCTCCCCAAAGCCCAGAAACAGGCTTGTCAACAGCTGGAGACCTGCAACATCGCCACAGCACTGCACAGACTCCATGTGGCAGTCGCCACTGCTGCCTGCTGTGGTCACGGCCTGAGCATGGAAGCACTTTCAGCTGCTGTGTCTCCTCTCCGAATAGGGTGTGCTACTGGACCCCCATTGGTACACTTAAACAGAGGGCGCAGTAGTGAGTGATTGGCGCTCCTACTTCAGAAAGTCTAGCCTCAATAAATATATCACTACGGTGCACAGAACTCAGGTGTCCACCCCCTAAAAAATCACCTACATGATACGCCCATATGGGGTATGTAACCATATATTAAAGAGTAATGGCACACGTAACGTATTCAAATTTATTATACCAATAACATAAGTCTTTCTAAATCAATGCCTACCTAACATCATAGTTATCTAGTATAACAAACAGTAAACCTCTTAATATACATTCATTTGACTCCTATCCAACAATACTCCCTCTTTATATGTATTGTCCAAACTTCATTGTCCATATTCAATATCACAAAATAAATCCAATTAATCCATTCTTGTTTGTCCGTTGTCAACACGTGTTTCATCCGGGGGAGTACCCCTAGGATTTCATCAGGACTTTCTTGTCAGTAAAGTTTCATCACAAATTCCTAGAACAATATTAACATATATTACAAAAACAATTCCAACTAAAACAACATCCGTGGCTTAAACAGTTAAGACGTGTGTCCACCAAGTTACCGAGTGAGAACCACATTAAGTGACCTCATTTTAGTATTTTCAAATAATACCTTCTAACGTGAACCTAAGTGAAAACATTTTAAATTATAACACCCTTTAAGTGTTAACCATTTAATAGTGCATTAACCTATTATATATACATTTAATAGTGCAACCTATTAAAATCAATCAAGTGCGGCCACCTTGTGAATTAGAGTGCTTTGAAACATTATTGGAAAGAATTCATATATTACTCCTTAATATCTAAAAGTAATCTCTCCGTGCCACCTTATACCCCCATCAATTAGATGTATGTCCCCTCATTTAATTTAATTTTGACTTATTAGTTCTTTTATCACTACCTCTTTTAATGATTTCGTAATATCTCTTGTATTTTGAAGAATAAGATCTAGTTGAATATATAAAATACAGTAACCAATGCATTATTATTACATCGACTTAAATTGTTTAATAAGCGCACTCTAGTGCTCCTTTTAAACCTTAGGGGAGCTCACCGTTTTCTTGTTCCCTTGAGTTAATTATCAGTCTTCTCTCCACGTTTTCCTTATTAATAGTATCTACTGTAAAAACGAGATAGCCAATCGATTATTTTGCCCTGAAATAATCTCTCTAACCTGGGATTATTATTTACAAATGTAACCTTACCTGTCTCCACGTTTCTTTTTAGTTAATAGCGAGTACGCTCCTGACCGTGTAACCCGAGTTGTTGCCGTGCGTCCTATTTAGACGCGTCGGGTCTTAACTAAAATAGAAGACGGACTTCAGAGATTCTGGCCGTCTTTCTATCAAAATAGAAGATGCACTTTTCCGCAAGGATTACCTTCGCCTAGTTAATACTGAAAAACACTAAAGAACACTAAAACTCAAAAACGGACTATGTTCACTGCATATCTGTCTGTAAAAGGCAAAAACAACAGCAAAATTACCCCTCCAAAGGGAAAAAAAAAAAAAAAGTGGCACTCAAATTCGTTTATCTGTGGTCATTCCATACTCGTCATTACCAACGTGACCTATCTCCAAAACTAAGTATCTAAAAATTAAAATTATAATAGTTCACAGCCTCTCTCAAATAGACATCATCAAATTTCTTAATTCAATTAATTCACCCATGAACTGGTATTTCTATTAACTTGCCGTCCATGTCCTTGCTGATTACTTTTCGCCCAGGAAATATTCCATCTCATGATCTGTGTTTAGTCCTAGTTCTACAGCTCCTAGTTTCATAATCCACAGAGATTCCCTCCTTCTTAGAGCCAATTCTCTATTACCTCCCCGTGGATTTCTTTCACATTGTTCAAAGCCAAAAAATTTGAAATCTTTATGTGCCCCCTGTGCTTCACATACCAACATGTGGGAGGCTATCGGGTACCGCTCATCTAATTGTCTTATCGCTCTCCAATGCTCGGAAATTCTTATCTTGAGTGGACGTATCGTACTGCCCACATATATTCTCTCACATCTGCATATAATCATATATACTACAAATTTTGTATTACAATCTATATGTGATTGTATGGATCTTTTACAACCTCTTTTATCAATAAATTCTTTTTTCGCATGCCATGCCCATTTACACATTGCACATGAGCAGCACTTAAAGAAACCTCGATTACGTATACTGAGCCAATCTACCTTAGTCTCATCTGATACATAGCTCGGACTCAAAATATTATTGAGGGTATTCCCTCTTCTAAACGAGACCTCCGGTTTGCTCCCTATGTATTTCTTGAGTGTCTCATCTTGTATTAATATTGACCAATGTTTTTTCATAATTCTCAATAATTTCTGAGAGATATCCGTATAATCTAAAACAATCCTCAGTCTCTGAGCACTATTGCTCTTAATATCTCTGTTTTTTTGAGACGTAAGTGATAATGTTTATGAATGGGAGGTCTTAAGAACCTTATTGCGAGATCTAAATATATTATCCTCTGAATAACCTCTATCTCTAAATCTGTGTTCCATATCCTTAATAACATCATGAAAATCACAATCTTTACTACAATTCCTTCTTGCTCTGATCATTTCTCCCAGAGGTATGGCTTCTATTTGATGCTTAGGGTGTGAACTTGTCGCTTGTAATATAGTATTGCAGGCAGTGATTTTCCGAAATAATCTACTCTCTAACTTATTGTTCTCTATAAAAAGTTCTACGTCTAGAAATTCAATTTTCGACTCACTATATTTATATGTGAATTTGATATTTACATCATTATCATTAAGGTAATTACAGAAACTCTCCAACGCCACTACATCCCCTGTCCATATCATAAGGCAATCATCAATGTATCGCCCCCAATAAAGGATATGTGAATGCCAAGTTGCCGCTCTTGAACCCCACACCCAATTTTCCTCGAACCACCCCATGAACAGATTAGCATAGGACGGTGAGAATTTCGAACCCATTGCCACACCTTGAATTTGTCTAAACCAATTTTGTTTCACCAAAAAGTAATTATTATTAAGTATAAGATCAATCATGCTCAACAACATTTGTGTATGTTCAAATAAACTTGCCGATCTTCTATTCAAAATCTGTTCTATTGCTTTTAATCCACACTCATGTTGTATGCTAGTGTAAAGAGATACCACATCTAAAGTTATCAGAACCATACCTGGTTCCCATTGAATATCTGATAACATACTTAATACGTTTGGTGTCATTAATGTGTGATGGTAAATTACTTACGAGTGGTTGTAGAAAAATGTCAACATATTCTGACAATCTCTCAGTGGGGCCTCCTATACCCGAAACAATCGGTCTCCCTGGTGGAAATTTAGATTGTTTATGTATTTTAGGTAGCGTGTACAAACAGAGGTATCTAGGACGAAATATTTGCAAGTATACAAATTCTTCCTCATCCAGTAGATTCTTGTCCCTCCAATCCATTAACATTCGGTTTATTTTGCCTACCAAGGCTGACATCGGATTATAGGAGAGTTTTTCATAGCACGCAGTATCATTTAATTGTGTGTTTATCTCTAATTCATAATCTGTCCGATTCATTACAACAATATTCCCCCCCCTTATCCGCTTTCTTAATCGTCAAATCCTTATCACATTTTAAAGTCTTTAATGCAATGCATTCCCCTTGAGTCAAATTCGATTTTCTCCACTGTCTTTTCTTCATCTCTTCTTTATCCAGATCCTTCCATACTAATCCAAAGAACATTTCTATATTACTATCGCTTGTTGACTTTGGTGTCCAAGTTGATCTCCGTTTCAGACCACTGGTAATATGTGTATCCGAAGATATACTTAACTCTTGTAGTATCGAAGACGTCGTCACTGGATCCTCCTCAAAGTCTGTAATTGTCATTAGCGTAACAGTATCATAAATGTCCTGGATAGACAATTTACTGTATGCCCTTATGCCTTTCGGGACTATCTCTGTACCTGTTGCACGTAGATCAAAGTATCTCTTAAGTTTTAACTTTCTCATAAATTTAAATAAATCAATTTTAGATTGACATATGTCCCCCCTAAATGATGGACAGAAACTCAGTCCCTTATTCAAAAGTGATATCATATCCGAGGATAATTGTTTGTCAGATAGATTCACCACATTGTTCTCCGGTTCAGCATTTATATTTATGTCTTTTTGTCGCGTGACCTTGTTTTCATACCCACATATGTTTCGCCTTTTATTTCCTCTTTTCCCTCTGCGTGTCCTCCTACCCAGTTTCTTTTCTGATTTATCTCCCAATTGCCTTGTTTTATCCTTTTGAGTTCTTGTAAAAAACCCACCGCTTGTACGTCAGATCCCAAATGTGAATCTCTAGTTTCGACCTCGCTGCTATCTGTCAATAAACTACTTCTAGAAGTTGATGCTGAGTCTATCAGATTATTTGATACTGGTGTAGGGGCTATGTTTTTAACTAAATGGTCATATTTACGTGAAAATGTGAACACTCTACCATTCAAGTAATCTAATTCATCTCTTTTCAATTTTCTAGCTTTCCTCTGCTTAATATCTTCTTGGTATTTATTAATTACATCATTTAGGATGACATAATTTTTTTCAGTTGCCTCCTTGAGATTCAGTTCACCAATCTCTTTTTCTAACTTCTCTATATCTGCTTGTAATTTTACCACTTTTCTCTCATCACTCTCTATTAAAATGTCCATCAGCTTCATTGAGTTAGATTTAAGTTCTTCTTCCCATAGTGCCAATAGGTCTGCGTCTAAATCATCATAGGTGGGGAAAATATGTGACCTTAACCCCCTGGGAATTCTGTCCAATTTTTTATACTGTTTTAGTGTGGTTGCATCCCACCATCTAGACATCTCATTTTTCTTTAGCCTTTCCAATTTGATAAATTTATCTCTAAGACCTTCCTTGCTTCTGCGGTTCCCACCACTAGTTGCTTGTTTGACCGTGCATCCATTATCTAAACTCTTAAAAAGTTCCTCTGCTAATTTGATTCTGTCATCCATTATATTATATGTAACTAAATTGGAATCTCCTCTGAAATACGGTGCTGCCCACCCACAATTGAAATCCGTACACTTAAACAGAGGGCGCAGTAGTGAGTGATTGGCGCTCCTACTTCAGAAAGTCTAGCCTCAATAAATATATCACTACGGTGCACAGAACTCAGGTGTCCACCCCCTAAAAAATCACCTACATGATACGCCCATATGGGGTATCTAACCATATATTAAAGAGTAATGGCACACGTAACGTATTCAAATTTATTATACCAATAACATAAGTCTTTCTAAATCAATGCCTACCTAACATCATAGTTATCTAGTATAACAAACAGTAAACCTCTTAATATACATTCATTTGACTCCTATCCAACAATACTCCCTCTTTATATGTATTGTCCAAACTTCATTGTCCATATTCAATATCACAAAATAAATCCAATTAATCCATTCTTGTTTGTCCGTTGTCAACACGTGTTTCATCCGGGGGAGTACCCCTAGGATTTCATCAGGACTTTCTTGTCAGTAAAGTTTCATCACAAATTCCTAGAACAATATTAACATATATTACAAAAACAATTCCAACTAAAACAACATCCGTGGCTTAAACAGTTAAGACGTGTGTCCGCCAAGTTACCGAGTGAGAACCACATTAAGTGACCTCATTTTAGTATTTTCAAATAATACCTTCTAACGTGAACCTAAGTGAAAACATTTTAAATTATAACACCCTTTAAGTGTTAACCATTTAATAGTGCATAGAAACCTATTAAAATCAATCAAGTGCGGCCACCTTGTGAATTAGAGTGCTTTGAAACATTATTGGAAAGAATTCATATATTACTTCTTAATATCTAAAAGTAATCTCTCCGTGCCACCTTATACCCCCATCAATTAGATGTATGTCCCCTCATTTCATTTAATTTTGACTTACTAGTTCTTTTATCACTACCTCTTGGAGAGAAGACTGATAATTAACTCAAGGGAACAAGAAAACGGTGAGCTCCCCTCAGGTTTAAAAGGAGCACTAGAGTGCGCTAATTAAACAATTTAAGTCGATGTAATAATAATGCATTGGTTACTGTATTTTATATATTCAACTAGATCTTATTCTTCAAAATACAAGAGATATTACGAAATCATTAAAAGAGGTAGTGATAAAAGAACTAGTAAGTCAAAATTAAATGAAATGAGGGGACATACATCTAATTGATGGGGGTATAAGGTGGCACAGAGAGATTACTTTTAGATATTAAGGAGTAATATATGAATTCTTTCCAATAATGTTTCAAAGCACTCTAATTCACAAGGTGGCCGCACTTGATTGATTTTAATAGGTTTCTATGCACTATTAAATGGTTAACACTTAAAGGGTGTTATAATTTAAAATGTTTTCACTTAGGTTCACGTTAGAAGGTATTATTTGAAAATACTAAAATGAGGTCACTTAATGTGGTTCTCACTCGGTAACTTGGTGGACACACGTCTTAACTGTTTAAGCCACGGATGTTGTTTTAGTTGGAATTGTTTTTGTAATATATGTTAATATTGTTCTAGGAATTTGTGATGAAACTTTACTGACAAGAAAGTCCTGATGAAATCCTAGGGGTACTCCCCCGGATGAAACACGTGTTGACAACGGACAAATAAGAATGGATTACTGGACCCCATTGGTTGCCAAGACGAATTGACAGACTCCACTGTGGTAAGGCAACAAATAACAGGTGGGGACACCTAAATGAACATAATTTGACTTGACAGAAGGAAAGAGAGCAAGAGGGAGGAAGGGTGGGGGAACACTGCCCTGTGAGTGCAGTTGCATCTCACTAGTGAAGTTTTCGTATTTGTTGCCTATTTTGTGCAATGGTGAGCCCCTGTGTGTATTAACATACTTTCCTTTAACAAAGCAAAACACTGAGCTGGACAGGCTATTATTGCTCTTTTGGGTGAGTGTTGAGTTCTGATCTCGCTGTCGGGTGATTGTTGATTTCTGAGATTGACATACCCACACACTACCTCCCTGAAAACCCAATAACTGCTTATCTTTGCTACCACTGAAGTGGTTGTGCTTGGCCCAGATTGCAGAGCCATAGGAGGACGGCCCTGGGGTATCAGAGACAAATGTTCCCAGATGCAACAGCTGAGGCCCTGTAGCCCTTGTTTGCTGTGTCTGATTGAGAAGTAAGTGCTCCATAGCAGGAAGATGTTACATTAAACAGCTTATAGCATGAGGTGAGAGGGAGACACTTTTCAAGTAATAGCCAAAGTCCACACTCTATACTCTAAAGAATTGGTAACAAAATGTCTGGCTGATAGCTAAACTGCCTGTATTAAGACCTAAAAAAAAACTTATAATACCTGATCTACTTAGCATAAAACTAAGGGGCAGATTTAAGAGCCCTTAGTGCTCTTTGCACCACATTAGCATAATTGTTTTACGCTAATGTGAACCAACGAGGCCAAAATCGCTGTGCCAAATTTACAAAGTGGCGCAATGCATGCATTTTGACACTGGTTACCTAACTACCGCCATGGTGCGCCGTATCTTAGATTTGGCACACACATGGTGGCGTTAGGAGGGCACTAAGGGGTTCAAGAAAAATGGCCCAGCACTGGGTGCAGTGCCACTTTTCTTAAATCTGGCCTTCAATAGCTCCAGAGTTACAAGATACGTCAGAAGTAAAAAGTGCCTTACCCTGGAAGTCCCAGATGCTAAAAAGGCCTTTCACTTGACAGTACATTCTCAGGCAAAGAAATACCTTCTCTCCAATTATTAGAATAGTCCCTTCTCCCCCTTTGTATATCTAGTACGGAAACACCTGGATATTTGAGTCTAGTTTCTAGTGAAATTTCTATTAACTACTATAACATTATATTGAACTGTGAAGTATGATCATGTATATCTTACATATTTCTATTTGTATTGATTTCTGCAACTTTGAAATATGATGCATGGTGCTTGATGCGTGCCTGGGCCTTGTTTTCACTAGATAAGGGCTAATAGATACAATAATTGTAGCTGGAGCTGGTTTTCGACGTGCAAATCCTGGTGGGAAACCAGTGTTTCTGTTTTATGGAATTAATTGGTTAACTTAGGCAAAAGATGCAGGTAGTGTTTTTGTATTCCTGTAATTTGTAGCAATTGCTCCAAAAAGAACTGAAGGTTTTTCCCTTGATACAGCAAAATGTTTCTTATTGACAAAACACAGCTACTCAAAAAAGGATCTCTGGGCTCCAAGTCTAGAAAAAATACACCATGAACAAGACCTGATCCCATTTTATAGTCTTGGTTAGCAAGTCTGAAGTGCCTGCCTGCAAGTTAATGAACAAATATTGCACTTCTCACCCCAACTAGTGAATTTCAATGGTTTAGGTTGTTAATTAGATCCATACCGTCTCTTCAACTGAAGAGTTAATGGCTGTTCATATCTACACAAACTTACACACACAGAGAAATAAATATATATTTATAGAAGCAAATATTGTCAGAATCCATTTCAGGGGGAGAGGGGACACTGGGCAGGGAGGGGCCACTGGGCTTCAAGTGTGAGGGTTGAGGTTGTTCGTTACTGATATTCCTGGTTCTGTTTTACTGTAGGCCAGCAAACATGGCCAATTGGAACCCTTTCTTGAGTAGCGAGCGTGAGCTGGCAGACGTTTCTCAGTGTAGGTGCTTGCGCGCAGAGGTCAAGAAAGAAAGTCCCAGATTTATGCTAAAGTGGCACAGTGTGGTGCTGCTCCAAAAATACAAGCACCGTGCCACTTTTGAAATGCTGGGATGCGCGAATTTACAGGAATATGGCGAACCCCTGCGTTTCCCCTAGCGCCAATGCAGGCATCCTTGCACCATAGTGCAAGGGTGTATGCATTGAGGGGATAGATTGTTTATGTGCAGGAAGGTGTCCCTTCCTGCACAAAAACAATCTATAATTGTGATTTGGCACTTCCACCAGTATGGCAAAATGCAGCACACATAGAAGTACCAAAGCGTAATTTTAGGTTGATTGTTTATGTGCAGGAAGGTCCTTTCCTGAATGTAAACAATCATCCATGGCGTTTGCTTCTTCTATGTGTGCTGCAGAATGCAGCACACATAGAAAAAGCAAAAAAACGAGGAGGAATAAAAGCATTCCTCCACGTTTTGCCATGCTAACACCACCCCTGGGGTGACATTAGTTTTTGACGCTGCACCAGGTTTACGCTTTCTCGTAAATCTGGGGCAGCATCAAAAACAAGGGGTGTTGCAGTGAAATGCCCACTCTAACACCCATTGCACGCCCCTCTGACACCGAAAACTGTGAAAAGGGTGTCCATATTTACAAGGAGGCGTAACACCACAAAAAGTGCTGCTACACCTCCTTGTAAATATGGAGCAGTGGTTAGAGCCACCGAAGCGTCACAAACAGTGATGCTCTGGTGGCACTAGCGGCACATAAATATGCTCCAAAGTACTTTAATCACACAGTCGTACTTAGTACAACACACTTCAATAAACATATGCAAGTCAGTGACTCTGGATGCTGACTCAAGTAGGCACTGTATGTCTGTTTCCTCCCAGGCAGCCTTGGTTACCTACAGTTCAAGAATGCACTCAGTATTTATCTACCCCTTCTAACGGTAGTTGAGTTTTTATGAGTCCTTTCTGCTACTGCCACAAAACCAGTGCTGGTCTCCTGTACATCTGAAAGAGCCAAAGAGAAGTGAAAGTTCTTGGTTGAGTTTGTAGGAGCAGTGTGCTGGCCACATTCAGCGGCACTCTTGCCCTGCCTCTCCTTTAGAGGTTGCCTTGCCAGCTCCTGGAAGCATGAGGTTGAGGATCTCTCTGCAGCGGGTATGATGGTACGACTGCTCCATAGTAGGTGCATCCCACAGGTTGGGTGATCAACTGGTCTAGAAAGTTGCAGTCTGTGTCGAAGGGATAGTTCTTGGGGTGCGATGTAATCAGTAGTTGCAGTCCCAGGCCAGGCCTCTAGTATTCTGCAGATGCAGGTCCATACAGGCCTCCAGCATATGGCAGTTGCGGATCCGACTGGGCCTTCAGTAAATGGCAGTCACTGCCTCAACTGGACCATCAGTGGTCACAGAATTGGAGCTCTGCTTTGCACTCTCACAATTATAGTTTTGTGGTTCTCACCAGACACCAATGTGAGATTCTGGGGAGCAGAGTCTGGGGAGGCCCACAGACTCTGGCCTACCTCCAAATCACTCCTGTGCAGCCTTTCTCTTCCTGGGTACCCAACAGCAACTAGTGGTATGCTGGACCTTGCTCTTTCGTGAACAGCCTCTCCTTTCGCAGATTCAGGTAGGTTTCTACTATCTGCTGGCTTCTACGGATTTCTGGGCAGGTACACTTCTAGGATGGAATATAGACTCTCTCTGGGAGACTGGCTGTCAGGCAGATACCAGCCCTCTATGTACAGCAGTCGTTTGAGTATTCTGCAAAATATTCCCTTCCTAGGTCATAAAGGACATGGAACTGTAACAAAGTCGGGAGTTGAGGGTCCACGTTTTATATACAACTTCTAGACAAGGGATAATGATCCATCACACCTGTTAAAATGGTTTGGGATGGTTCTTCTTTCAAGCATACTTTCCATGCTGTTCTCCAGACAATGCCTTTGTGTACAGTGAGGCTTCCAACCTCAGGTAGCAATAGAGCTCTCACCATCTTAGTGCACAGACAACTAGGGCACAGAAGCAATGTTAGGTTTCTGCACCTGGCTGTCATCAGCCTAACTGAAGGAGTGATCAAGGAAAAAAGTCAGGCCTCACTGAGGGACTTCCTCACTTTTTTCGGCAAAGTGCCTTATTGAAGAGTTTGGTGGGTAGAATACTTTGTCAAAATATGGCGGATATCCCGTCTGTCTTTTTATAAGTCCCATAGACCATAATGCATTTGTAATACAACGAATGGGACACCCATCACATTTGTGACTCTAAATAAGGTGCGGTCTCTGCATTCCCAACCCTCACCCTTACCATCACCAAATGGCACCATTCAGAAAAGCTAATCATCTGCTACTTGATGATCAACAACCTAATAGATTTTTTACATGTAGCCCTGTTTCCATTTCTCACCTCGTTGTCTGGGTCTCCTTGCTCCATCGACAGCAATGCAAGCAATTCACTTCCAGTGTCTAGTGTCATAATCCTCACATTCCATCTTGTGCTAATCTGTACGATGGGCTTCCAAAATTAATCCCACTGGCCTCCATTTCTCCTGTTCACTTAAACTATGCATGTGTTACACTGGCAACATTGACAAGAGCTCAAACTCTGCATACATGGATAAGCAACCAGAGACTACTATCTATAGTCCACCCGGGAGCTACAGATGCCCAGCCTCTACAGACATAGTTAAGGAAGCAAACAGTAGAGCAACAGAACATTCATGACAATCGAAGCATCATTGTGGGGTTCAGATGTGGACTGGCCTAATCGGAGATTCACCTACAGAGAGTACCAGTGCTTCAGAGAAGGACATCATCTGCTCCAGCCCCACTAGTCGTTCAGAGTTTGTTTGGATTACTGATAAAACTCAGACTTGACAGAAAGTTCTTTATGAGCCTGTAGGCCCAAGTGGGGTCAATAACTATTTCCTTTCTATGGCTAGTGGATGCCTGGCACGTCTGCGGACTACTGTCAACAAGTGTTCCATTTGTGCTGGTGTTTGTTCTTGTCTTGATCTGTTCTCTTAGATGAGACAGCTATCTTAAGTGTGGAAGACAAGATTTACAATTCTAGACTGGTGCTTGTACAGTCTACCATTTAGACAATAGACCATATCTTGCAACTCTAGCTAGGCTTCTGCTTTGTATCATTTTTGTTGTGATGTAATTGAGTCCAAAGGCAAATCCTTACTCATGTCCTGTTCCCTACACATGTATCAGGATATTACAGTGTGGTGGGACACATAGGATCAAAACAAAGACAACACACTTGTAACCGCACACCCATTGGTGTTGCTTGCCACCCATGTAGTAAATACTGCAGTGCTCCAACTGCTAAATTTGGTGCAAATCCTTCAAAGAAGGTATAGGCAACTTAGAAAATACTTTCTCAATGGAAAATGTGACTGAATCATAACTAACTAATATAAATGACTTCTGCTTCTTACGTCTAAAGGCCATAACTAAATGTTGAAAATTAAATACTCAACAAAACATTAAGGGGCATAGTTATACTCCGTTTGCGCCGAATTTGCGTCGTTTTTTTCGACGCAAATTCGACGCAAAACTAACTCCATATTTATACTTTGGCGTTAGACGCGTCTAGCGCCAAAGTTCATGGAGTTAGCGTCATTTTTTTGCGTGAACACCTTCCTTGCGTTAATGATATGCAAGGTAGGCGTTCCCGTCTTAAAAAATGACTCCGATGCATATGCGTCGTATTTATACTCCAGGGCAAAAATGACGCCCGGGAGTGGGCGGGTCTAAAAAACCCGCATTAGCGCCGGATTTTAGCGCCTGGGTCAGGGCAGGCGTTAAGGGACCTGTGGGCTCAGAATGAGCCCAGAGGTGCCCTCCCCTGCCCCCAGGGACACCCCCTGCCACCCTTGCCCACCCCAGGAGGACACCCAAGGATGGAGGGACCCACCCGAGGGACATTAAGGTAAGTTCAGGTAAGTATTTTTTTTATTTTTTTTTGTGGCATAGGGGGGCTGATTTGTGCCCCCCTACATGCCACTATGCCCAATGACCATGCCCAGGGGACAGAAGTCCCCTGGGCATGGCCATTGGGCAAGGGGGCATGACTCCTGTCTTTGCTAAGACAGGAGTCATTTCAATGGGGGTTGGGCGTCGTAAAAAAATGCCTCAGCCTGACTTGCACCATTTGTGGACGCCCATACGCCATTTTCCCCCTACGCCGGCGCTGCCTGGTGTACGTCGTTTTTTTTAACGCACACCAGACAGCGCCGGCGGCTAACGCCGGCTAACGTCATTCAATAAATACGGCGCCCGCATGGTGTTTCAGAATGGCGTTAGCCGGCGCTAATTTTTTGGGCGCAAAACTGCGTTGGCGCAGTTTTGCGTCAAAAAGTATAAATATGGCCCCTAATTCACTGAAAAACACTGTTAAAACTGAGTTGTGGTACTGATTAAAATGCACAAAACCATTGAATATTGCCAGTTATAATTACCAGTGCACACAACACATAAGTCACTCTACCCGCCATGCCAAAAACACCAGCAAGACAAAGCTGCAGAAGCAGGGAAAGATGTATCAAAAGCACATGAGTTGTGTGTGTTGGTAACTATAACTGGTGAATTTCATATGTTTATGCATTTGAGCCAATACCATAACCATTTTTTCATGGTGGTGTTTCAATAAATGTAAGCTTATGTATGCGGGTAGCACCACGCTACCCATACATAAAAGAATTCTACAGCCTAGAAGGGCAATAAGAAATAAGGATAGGAAATATCCAGTAGCCTGCCGTTTTATAGAAGAACATATGAGTGAAGTGAGAGGTCTGTATATTTTGTAATTGGTAGTACCGAAAAGTAATAGAGGCAGCAACAGGGAGAAGGTAATTGGAATCCCGTTGTATAATAGGGTTAAATATTAGGACCCTCTGGGGATTGAATATTGAAAGGATCTTCATACTCACCTGTACCCCTGCCAGACAATTTCTTTTTTAACTAACGAGAGGCATATGTAAGTTTTTTTTAAATATAAAGTTCTAAATGTAAGCATTTGGTTTGCACTAGTCACTTTAATTAGGACAGTCTTTTAGGAGTAAAAACAAAAGATGTGTATTTGGAGGATATAAGACGTTACTGTTAAAAAGTATTATGCTATTGGAGAAGAATATATGATATACATGGCATGCCCACTTGGGCTTGATTTTTTTATATTTGTTGTATATTTTTTAGATATTGGAAAAGTTGTTTTCTGATTTTGCTGCTCTTTTTTAGAAAATTTAAAGGACATTATTACATATGAACACGCAAGAGGTAAATTGTCCACTTGGGCGTTACTCATGATTAAGGCACAGAGTTGTACTTCAAATAAATATGCAATATTGATTAATGCTTTTAGATACATGTATATGAGTAATTTTAACATAGAATACACATTAAATATGGTCTTCTATTTTCAACAGGCATGAGAAATACAAATAATACTGTATAGAGAATTATGTTTTCTTTGTCCTTGATGACGTAACATGTTTGCACTGTCAAAACGAGGTGCTAATATGGCGCCTCTGTATGTGATCAAGGCTGCCACTGAGTAGTTATAGTTAGGTCAGGGTTTCCATATGAATTGTCTTTTTTTGTTTTGCTGATAACTTTGGCACCATGAGACAAATCTTCACAAAAGATTCCAAAAAAGTACTCTTCTTGCCTGGTTTGTGCATGGAACGTTTCAGAGTGATCTGTCAAGTGGCATCTGAGCAAATGGGGGTCCCAGTATGCAAGATCCCCCATTCATTTTCCATAGACTTTTTTGGAAAGCTATATCACAAAAATTGAAACAGAATTACACCAACTTTGGCAGGAAGAAATGAAAAATATTTTTATATCTGGACGGTTGGGCTCATGGACTCTCGTGAGAGTCCTCTAAATCCAGTTGAATTTTGTAAGTTTGCGCCACTTTTGCGTCAAAAAACGGGCCCAATTGATGCAATTTTTGATGGTTGGTGATCTCTATTGCTTTCAACCAATGGAAGCAATTGATGCCGCTTTAACACTCCCTGGCCAACCCATGTAGTTTCCACATTAGGCAAACCCAGGTTTCTGTCAATGCCACTCTTTCTAGTATACACACTAGCCCAAAAAAACATTGCTGTGAATTACAATCCACAGTATGAACTTCTTCAAGGAAAGGTGTTGCACACAGGAGAAGGCTGCAGCTAAATGAAGGAGTTCTGAAAATGTGAACAGGTTATAATGGAGGGAGCAGGTGATTTAAAAACAGCATATATTTGATTGAATGTTGTAAATACATGGGTAGATAAAAGTAGGTTGTGACTAGATTAAGGTGGTCATTATGACCCTGGCGGTCGGAGACCGCCAGGGGTAATGTAGCGTCCGTACCGCCAACAGGCTGGCGGTACGGAGGCCCTCATTACGACCGTGGCGGTAGCGCCGCGGTCGCACCGCCGGGGCCGGCGGTTTCCCGCCATTTTAGCCCCGGCAGTGATAATCCACCAGGGCAGCGCTGCAAGCAGCGCTGCCCTGGGGATTATGACATCCCTACCGCCAGCCTGTTTCTGCCGGTTTGCACTGCCAGGAAGAGGCTGGCGGTAAGGGGTGTCCTGGGGCCCCCTAACAGGGCCCCGGCCAGCTTTTCACTGTCTGCATAGCAGACAGTGAAAAGCGCGACGGGTGCAACTGCACCCGTCGCACGGCCGCAACACCGCCGGCTCCATTAGGAGCCGGCTCCTATGTTGCGGCCTCATCCCCGCTGGGCCGGCGGGCGCAAACTTGGTTTGCGCCCGCCGGCCCAGCGGGAATGTCATAATGGGGGCCGCGCGAGTGCGGCTGCATTGGTGGCCGCACGGCGGTTACTGCCTGGCGGGCGGCTATTCTCTGGTTCTTATTTTCTCTTGAGAAGTAATCCTAATTTATATATCCTTATATTCTGTAGTAGTCAACCACTCCTGCTACAGCACATACTAAAGCTAGTCTGCTCCTAACAGAAAGATCCTATGAACTTTTTGAACTACTGGTACTGGTACAGTAGAGTGTTCTAGAGGAGGTTGCTATGGCAGCAGCGGAGAAAGAGTGTATGGCAGCTTTTAAAGGAGAAAAACATATTCAATGGAAGATATATTATGGAGTAGTAGCAACTGAACACATACATTTTCCAATTCACTGAAATGCCTGAATTTACAATATAAAAGAAAATGCACAAAAAATAAATGGGAAATATATTTATTAACCCCGACTGGAGTCTTGACTCCGTCGCGCCGTTACACAGGGGTGGGAGAGGGGCGGGGCAGTTCAGGCAGGGCTATGCGATGGAGTCATGTGACTCCATCGCGACTCCGTCAGCAGACAATTCAGATGTGGGATAACATAAATGAAACATGTAACACACTTTCTGATTTGAAAACTATGACTCTATTACTGAGAGGAAAAGTGAAGAGGTTGCCAATACTGGTTACTTGGATTAAGAATGCTCTACCATTCTTATTCTGAGTTTTCTTTGTGATTTTAAACAAAAGAGCTTAAGTCAAATTGTGAGAGTATTTTACTTGTCAACAAAAGCTATTACCAGGTATGTTACTAAAACTATTACTTTCTAAGCAAGCTGTGTTTTGAAATAAGAGTGATAAATATGTACATGATACAGATAACACTATATTATCTGAGGTATAGGTAGAGAGATGAAAGTTGTATTGATATATATATAATGTACATAAATATATAGGTATGTACTTAATATTTGAGTAATTAATTACTAATGCAAGGTTGTAAATTGTGCTCTAGACCTAAGGGTCTCAGGCATGAGGGTGCAATAATTGTACTGGTATTTGCCATAGAGAAAGGAGATGAATGTGCTGAACATGCATGATATGGAGCTTATCTTGTCTCTCCCACATGTTGTCACATAAACTGCTACCTATTGCTAATGCAGGAATGTTTCATTATGCAGCAAGGCTTACTGTGTTGTGAGGATGATCGGTGCTCTCCAGGAAGGGGCACTTTGCTGCACAAAAACCAAGGATAAGATGTTTTTGGTTTTCTGTGACTCCTGATGATTGATATATAGAATAACAGTGTCAGGTATACATTAATACACACAGTGTCAGGTTGATTGTGACACTTATACACAGAGTAATAGACACAAAAACATGTTTCTTTAACATCAGTTTGAAGCACACACTGGCAGCTATGTTCAGAGAGTGAAACAATAAATAAAAAAATAAATGTATAGTGCGTACAAGGCTGTTATGGAACTGTATGTGTGAAGTGTACCATAATGATATATGATTGAACAGTGTCTTATGTAAATGTGAATCTGTTGCTATATTGCTTGGTATCTCAGATATTTCCACTAGGAAGAGATCATCAAGATGTCAATGAAAAAAATGAAAAAACTGAGGGAAGCCTACTAAGTACTTGCAACACAGAATGAAAAAGTGGAACATGACAACACTGTCCTTAAGGAGAAGAGAGCTGTTAGTAAGAGAAGTAGAAAATATATTTAAAAAAAATATATGTGGGAAACTGCAAACTGTGAAAAATTATGTCAATAAAAAGGGATGTATCAAGTCAGCAAAGAAGGTACAAAAACAAGTGACATGTCCAGTACGAAGTTATTAAGGAGATCAGATAGGTGACACAGAAGACAGTAACAGTTTAAGTAACTTAGAGTTAGAATGTATCATTCAAGAGTAATTCAAAATCTGCTTAAACATATGAAACCGTATAAAAGGAGAAGGGAGGGACTGAAACAATGTGTTGAGAATGTAGTGGTGTTGGAAAATGGGCTATTGGTAAGGGTAGGTAAGTACCTACACTTTGCAATAGGTCACTAACCTCCACTTAGGCCCAGTTACGTCTCAATAAATTAAACCCAGCTCAACCCTTGGTAGCGTGGCAACGAGCGACAAGGCTTAACTTAGGAGACATATGTGTAAAGCATTTAAAAATCACAGTATACAAGTAAAGCACAAAACACAATAAAAATCCAACACCAATTTATAAAATAGATTATATTTTTATCTTTAAAATGACACCAAAGCTATTAAAATCGGATAAGGGGAACCGAAGATGTGAATCTTTAAAGAATTAATGCTTTTTAACGCTTAGAAACGAATCGCGCCAATCTGGTCATCTGGTCACACTTCGACCGCGATGGAGCCCTGCTCGGCTACAGCTCATGGGAGGCCTTTGTCAAAAGTTTACCTTTGGACTTAGTCGTTTTCTTGAAGATTTTCTTCAGCAGGTCCAAGTCGCCAGTCCAATCCGACCTCCTGGAACTCTTTCTCGGATACGTGTCGCGGGTGCCCTTGGTGGAGATTTTTACCTTCAGACTTGGACCCATATGTTTAACGTGGCTAACGCCATTTCTTTGCGCCACCTGGTCATCAAATTTATACTTTGACGCTCCATGGAGCAAACCACGGGTTAGAGTCATTTTTTTTAACCCTAACCATTGCACCATGTCGTAAAGAAAAATGACGTTAACGCGATGAAAATGACTTTAATCCGGTTTACAATGTTGCAAACCAGATACGTGCCATTTTTCCTTGCAATTGTATCAAAAAGCGTCGCAAACACAGCAAAATGTGCTAAGGAGTCCCAAAATGGATCCCAGAAGCCAGGAGAGACCCCAGGAAGACTCCAATCGACCAGGAACCAGCCAGGAGGACCCAGACAAGACCCAGGAGAGGAAGAAGTAGAAGAAAAGGAAGTGTTGTTTCAGTGCAGAGGAGCAGGAAATACTGTGAAAGAGGTGAAGGAACACCAGCATCAACTTTTTGTCATCTCAAAATTGCCAATTGGGAGGAGAAAGGCAATTAGGCAACAAATTGTGGACAAGATAAACATTGTGGCAGAAGTATGGAGAACAGTCACTGAGTGCAAGAAACGCTGGCATGACTGCAAGCGCAGGACCAAGGAAAAGATGGCAAGGAACAGGAAAGCAGCACTGCAGACTGGAGGTGGGAGTCCGGCACCGCAGGAGGCCCTGGACCATATGGAGGAGATGGTGGCAGCCGTCATCCCAGAGGAGATCATCACAGGGATTCAAGGACAGGGCAGCGCAGACTTCCAGGAAACCACACAGATGCAGGGTAAGTTGCATGGGGGACAAAATTGCCTAAATGTTAACTGTAAGCGGGGAGGGACATACCTACTACACAATGCATGTCAGCCATGACAATCAGGCAGTGGAAAGGGCAAAGGGGCAGGGGAAACCAGGGGCACAGCACAACACTACACCAACAATCTTTGCATTGGGGTACTCTGCCATGCCAAGGATGTTGGAAAGGCAAAGTCGGTCCCGAGGGTATGGTACAATGTAAAACTGGCCTGCTGTTACACGACAGCTGGTATTGTCTCAACATGAACTAGGGCTCAATTTCCAGTCTCAGAACATATCCGCAAGTGGTATTTACCATTGACAACAGTTGCCACTACCACCTGTGCTGTGTGTGCAGGGCAAATAGCTAATGACATTTACGTCCCCGTGGATCAAACACTCACAAAATAGAGGGTTCCGGATGACAACGTTATCCATCCCCTGTAATTCTTAACAAAGTGTAAATCCTGTCAAATGCTCATTTCTATAGGCGCTATAAACATCAGGTATTGTTACTTACATTATGAAGTACACAGCAGTAATGTCATACCCATGCTGCACATTTCAGGGTCTACCCCGTGCCTGTGTTACAATAGCTGCAATGCCACCTTGCAACATCCCATCTGTCATACTGCTAAGAAAACAGCATTGAGGGGGAGGACATATGTGTCTAGCTAGTTAAACTCACCCGCACTGTCATAAGAGGAAATGGAACACTGCCAGGCCCATCATTGCAATCCAATGTAGCACAAATTCTCCAACATTAACCTTGTATCGTGCCATGCCAGTGCTATACATAGTATGTGCTTGGTCTCAGCAACGTATTGGTGTATGTGTAATATTCGAGACTGGGTCATTTCCATATTTTTAAGTGCTGTGCAAGTGGCATCAGAACCCCCACTGCCATTGCAAGGCCTCACCATGCTAATGGAAGTAGACAGAGGGTTGAGTAGGAAAAGAAGGTGGCAAGATACAATTTGGACAGAACCTACACCTAGAGGATGACACGCAGACAGTTCCCCAAACTGCCCACACTACATGTGACATGCAGGTGGGGCATAAGCCAGGGAGAATGCTAATATTAATGACAGGAACAATGAACAGGAACCAAGATTACTATGTCTCACTGTTAGGAAGTCAGTAATGTCACATTACAACTGCCACAACACAGACACACTAAGGCCCATATTTCTACTTTATGATGGCACTGGTTTGCATCAAAACATTTACCGCTGGCTAATGCCATTCCTACGCGCCAGGCGGGCGCCTTATTTATGGATTGACGTTAGCTGGCGCTGCGAGCTGGTCAAAGTTAAAAAAAATCACTCTAACCAGGCAGCGCTGGCGTAGGGAAAAATGGGGGATTGTGCGTCAAAAGATAGTGCAAGTCAGGTTAGAGCAAAAAAATTAGGCCCCCCCTATGCCACTTGATTTTTTTTTTTACATTATACTTACCTCTACTTACCTGTTCTTACCTGGGATGGGTCCCTCCATCCATGGTTGTCCTCCAGGGGTGGACGAGGGGGGCAGGGAAGGGCACCTCTGGACTGCTTCCATGGTCGGAGACCATGGAAGTGAGCCCACAGGCCCCTTAACGCCTGCCCTTACCCAGGCATTAAAAAATGGCGCACATCAGGCTGTGTGACATTTTTTAAAGCCCGCCCCCTCCTGTGCGTCAAAATGACATGGGAGCATAAATAAGGCGCACAGGCCTTAAATTCATTTTTAGATGGGAACGCCTACCTTACATGTCATTAACGCAAGGCGGTTTCCCGCATCCAGAAAATGATGCACACAGAGGAATGTTGACGTTCGCGGGGTCGGGCATCATAGTATAAATCTGGTGTTATGTTTGCGCCGAATTTGGGTCAAAATTTTTGACGCAAATTTGGCGCAAACAGAATATAAATATGCCCCTAATTGTACAATATCTCATTGCAGAGGACGATGGCTCTTCTGTGGATATGCCTGTCCAGGACTTCCCTGATGACATGGATGACAAGCTGACAAACATTAGCCAGCAAACCCTCCAAGATGTCCTTGGAACCCTCCAGACCCCACTTTCAGTCGCAAGGAGGAGTACAGATACAGCAGCCATCACAGAGGACCCACCCACCACCCCAATAGTACGACCTACCAGCTCCAACCCAGCTGAGGACTCTGAGGACACTGGTACCACCGTTGAGAGGACAGTAGTGGGAGTACAGCGGAAGCTGACCAAGGAGGTGCGGGTTGGGATGCAAAATATGGGAGCCGGCCTTGAGGGGATGCGCACGTGCATGATGTCATCTGCAGAACAGGCAGCAGCCATGCAAGCGCTACCATCCCTCCTGCAAGGACTACAGCAATGTGTGAGGGATTTCACCAGCAGTTAGGGAGTTGCCACAACACCTGGCATCCAAAACCTTTCACTACGTGCACAAATCCAATCATGACCCCCTCAGGGCCGACCTGGCTGCCTTCCACAGTGATGTAGCTGCTATACTCAAGAACCAGCAGCTCCTCCTTGCTGCAGTAATGCCCTTAATAGCCCCACAGTTGGCAGCTACCGGGAATTCCGACTCCACGTCTTCAAACACTGAAGTGTGTGTTGCCCCTTCAAACCCACCACCACCCAGGGCAGAGGAGATGACTCACACATCAGAAGATGAAGACGTGGAACAGATCACCTTCACCCGTAGGAGTACCCGGTAGCACAAGTCCATGCCACATGGGCACTGATATCCTAGGTCCTGTGCTTGTTAACATGCCAGTCTTGCTACAGTTGCTAACATGCACTGTTCTACAGCACACTGTTTACATTGACACTATGCACTATAATTGTCTCTCACTACCTCATTGGCAATACATGTTCCTCTGCACTGTATGACATTTCACCCTAGCATGTCCAATGACATGCCCCTCACCATTGCACTTGTGTTGCATCACAATAGAAGGCGGCACACTAATGGACTTAGAATCCTGGACTATGTAAATATTGCACTGCATCACTTTAAAATAAATAGCACTTACACAACCACTTTGTCTCTGTGTAATGTGACACATCAACTGTGTAGGAGATTTGTGATGTATGTCACATGTCAATGGCCATAGAATGTCAATACAACAGTGTAGAAAGAATGTGGGCTGATAACTATGCACTGGGGTCTGGATTTTATCATCACCTGTGCTTCCTTAGGCTTATTTCTGAAGTGAAATGAAAACAAACAGTATAATGCTGTGTAGAACAGAAAAAGTCAGCTTCAAAGTATGTATTAGCTGAAATTCAATGTGGACAACATTCCCTTCAAGACAATCTTTATGTATGTGACATCTGACTATAAACTTTCATCACACACACACAATACAGCAGGAATGGATGTGTACAAGTGTATGGACAAATATGTAACCTGGGAGTACAATGTAAGAAACGATAGGTGTGAGTTATGTATACAGAACTACATAAGATTATACCATCACTCAGTTTATCACGGTTCAGATGAACATCAGGCTGCAGGCAGACGTCCCACAGTGCCCAACATTCCAATTGAGGACTCAAACGATGACAGATTTAAAAACACATCCAACCTTCACAACACATTGGGAACCATAGTAACCTTGAGGGCTGGGTGCAATCGATGGCAGATGCATAGAGAAGTAGCTTTGTTGTAGCTGCCAATGTGACAGCTCATTTGGAATTGGGAATAACCATGTCAATAATGGGATTCTGATGCAGGATGGAACAGAAATGCAAATAATAAATTGTCACTGTACACCCATGCCAAGGCCCTGATCCCCAAGCATATGACACATACTGTAAAGGAGTACCTAAAACTTTATTTTACAGTAATAAAGGAAACTTAAACTAGGGGAAACACCTTAACTAACCTAACCTATCCTAACTATACATTACCCACAACTGGCCCTAACTACCCTAAGCTAAACTTACTTATCACTTTTAACTAAACACTCTAAACATCAACCCCCCACCCCCTCATATGACGGGACACATGTAGGACAACATATACTAACCTAAACACATACTAACTTATCCTAAACAAATATATATTATTTTGTATATTTTTTTTTTTGTATTTTTATTTGTTTATATACATAACCCCAACATCATCACCACCCACCCACCCACATAAAAATATCATGTAATAATATAACCCCCTCCACCCCCCAACCCACTTATACTAACTAAAATACCAGCCTACTCTAACCTAACATTAAGCCCCCTAAACCCACTAAAGATAAGAATGAGGAAAGAGGAGGGAGGGGAGGGAATCATGGGTGAGGATCCATGAATTACAAATTGGCCCGCCGCAGGATTTTTTTTATACCCCGCAGTCTCCTGCTATTGCGAGACACCTCCTACTGCAGCCTGTCCATCCTGCACAACATTCATTGCATGTGTGGGTGGTCTCAGTGTCTGAAATTCCACATTGTCTATCACAGCAGCTGGGGTTGTCTGTGTACCACTTGTTGATGCCATTGCTGGTGCCAGTGCCGTGATTGGAGGGGGAGGTGCTGGAGGTGCTGCTTGTGGGCCTGGAGCAGGTGAAGTTGAGGAACCTTCTAGAATGGATGTCATCCTTGGGGCCACTGTGGTCTGAGCTCTGGTGGTGGTGGTGGCTGTTGTGGGCAAGGCTGCCCCCCCCCACTTGGGCAAATGCCCTCCAGACCCATGTGGCTCTCTCATGGCGATAACGACGTGCCATATTGCGGAACCCAGCCTCCACATCTAGTATGTGGCGGTAATGCATTACCCGCCTCTCGGATTCCCTTATCTCCTGGGCATTCATGTTGGCAGCTGTCAAAATAGAGAAAGCCAAACAATAGTGACATCATTGTGTGATACCTCTACAGATGATATTCTAACACTTCATCGAAAATAGCACATACAGTCCAAGTCAAAGTACAGATGATAGAATGTCCCTGAGGAATGACATGCCAACGCAGCCTACCCATCTACTATCTAACAGCACAGCAATGCACAACAAGGTGTGTACTTAATTAAATGATCTGTGCATCTTTGTACTGCTATTTGTCACATAAAAAATGGTGCAAGTACTCCACATGTGTCAGGCCAACTAATGACTATCTTCTGGATGACAAGCACGGCCCACAAGACCTGTGATTTGTAAATGGAACTGGCTGGACGGTATGCAGTTGGTAATCATGAGGGGGCATCATAGGTTGGAACGCGTGAATGTTTGAATTACATGTCTGTCTTCTACACTGGGATCCTCACACCTAGGTACACATATTTCCTAACCCTAACCCTGTGCCTCAGGGGGGAATGGGCATGCAACACATACTTTCAAACATCAAGGACAGCCAGGAAGCTTTAGACAGCTGTCCATGGGTTTAGTCAGTCCACCACATGTAAGGAGGTCTGCCAACTAGGACTGACTCAAACATTGGAAAATCACATCCACATTTATTTTTCTAACTGCGGACAATTGTCAATATCATTAGATCTCACTGATACCGTTCCAAAAACAAGCACATTGATGTAAGCACCCATCTGGCTTTGACCTGCATGCACGCCTATGACATTTCACTAATGTGCCACAAAAACAGAGCACAACATGTGGAGCTAGATGCTGCCAGGAAGTCAAACATACAGTCCTACATGTTCATTACTTAACAGGGATGCTCAAGTCTGTGGGTAAGACTTCGGCATCACTGGTCTGTGTGAATCAGGGTATGACTTGCTGACTAAATCATGAAACTGGCCATCTCCAAATTAATCATTGGCATAGATGTAGCACAAAAATCACCCTGTTCACCTGCCCATGTCTATAGCGCAGCACTCGATTCCTAATATATGACTCTCTGACACAGAATGTCCAACTCAAACATGGAACAAAATGTCAACCTCCAGTCAAGTCACATATCAGATCATGTGCCAGCACATCATACCTTGCAATGAGTCCAACACACAGGAGTCAATCACACAACAGCTGCAAACACAACACAGGTCAGTGGTCTCTTGCACAACATCATGCAAATAAATAATATGTGACCATGCATTCACAAAGTTTAGGGATCCCATGATGACCCAATAACTTTAGAAACTTGTTTGGCTATAAAGTGACCCAGATGGCAAATGCACCAGCTCTGTACCAGCAATTGTACCAAAGACAAAAATTTTGTTGGGCCATGCTACTCAATGATAGGATTTCTACGCATACTCCGAAAAGTCACGAGATGAACCTGTTCAGTGGTACTGCAATCTGGTAGAATCTGGGCACAATTAGGTTTGGCTATGTGAAAGATTATCTGTCCAGACGTAAACACACTGAAACAATTAACTTAGGGGCAGACTTTTTTTTATGTGTAGCATTTGCTTCATTTGTTTACGCTACAGCTATGGAAAGTAGCACAAAATATTTAGATATTATCAAGTGTGCATTACTTTGGCATCCATAATTAATTTAAATGCTGCACAAACAAAGCCTAAGATATTAACAGAGGTTAGGAAGATCTTTGTATGTATGGCCATGAATACTGTTCAGACATGGTTTAAAAAAATTGGGAACTACATTGGTTCCTTGCATTAGCATGTGAAATACATCTCATTCCTGGCACATTCACAGGCCCTGAATAATACTTTTGTTTGTGCCGCATTACCATCATCTATTGACGTCAAAGCAGCACTAACTTACAAGATAAAGTTGTCTTATATAAGTTTGTGCAGCTTTTGCGTCAACAAATGACGGTAACGCGTAGCAAAAATTGTATAAATCAGGGCCACTGTTTGTTCAACTTGCATTCCACATGTCCACAAACATTGCATGCAGCATGTCACAAAATCTGCTACTGTCACTCATTATTAACAAACAGTGACAGTGTGCGGTATGCATGGATTCGGTTCGGTGCCTCCAGCACAACAAACAAGGCTTGCCAATGTGTATGTGAGAACTGCCCTGACGGTCCAGACACAGATTCACTTCTGCTGCCACCTTTTGATGGTGCTTGCGTGGTGACTAGCTGTGAGATTAATTAGCACAGAGGCACTGATGTTCCCTGTTGCAGTGGGAATTTTCAAGCCCACCCTGTGTACACATGTTGTGATGAAAGCTGCCAGTTTCCTATTACTCATCCATAAAGTTGTTAAGCACACCAAGGTTGCCCTGTCTTCAGCCTTATTAAAGTTCTGCAGTGCCATAGCTGGCCTATCACCATGTGTGTTGTTAGTTGATCGTTGGCTTTAGGTCAAATCTGCTTTGAAGGATACTCTGTTAATTCAGGGAATGGCTCCACAGACCCATGACTAGACCTCCACACAAGTATGACAACATGGAGGCCAATACTGACACAGGGTACACATGGCCACACACTTGAATTGGACACCTTTGTGCAATTAACCACTGGAAATATGTGAACACATGCAGCATGGTCTGCTGGTCCTCCACAGCCACAGGAGAAACATAGGTCATATACATGACTCAAATTGTGGAGTACATAACAATTTTCAGATTGGATTTGAGACTCTGTATTACAAACACTGTACCTACCTAGCATGTTAAAATGCCTGACTCATGGGTAGTATACACACAAGTGACCA
Organism: Pleurodeles waltl; assembly: GCF_031143425.1. Classification (NCBI taxonomy): domain Eukaryota; kingdom Metazoa; phylum Chordata; class Amphibia; order Caudata; family Salamandridae; genus Pleurodeles; species Pleurodeles waltl. The sequence continues at coordinate 1,064,569,440 of NC_090445.1, forward strand.
TGAAGCGGTATCCAACATTTCATTAAATGTGATGGGTTACATTTCTGACATTGCCATTATCAACCGTCCTCTATCTGTCCTATATATAGTTTGTCATGGGAGATGTTTTGTCCCCAAAGTCAAGGAAGTACACACAGCATAAGACGCAACAGATATAACAAACACATATCATGACTGATGTACCTCAATGAATGGCAGCTGATGGCTATACACAATTACAACACATTCATACATGCACATTATGCAAAACACTTCACACAGAGGCACAAAAACAATTGAAATAGGCAATTCACAGACATAAACACACAGGCCATGAGTCTATTTGTTTAGTTGCGTAGCCTTGCTATCCTCTACCACTTTTATTCCAAAAGTTTGTGTTGCTGTTGCGTCAGTTAAGAGAGCTAATCTGGCACAACAACATGAGTACTATGGTCCGCAGTAGTGTGGTCTGCCACATGTGCCCAAACACTAGAATACACACAGCAGGTCATAACATCCTATCTTTGTATAGTTATAGGCTTCATGTATGTTAAAAAAAGAAAAATGACTCAAACACAGTTATAGACAGATTTGTTGATGCAAAAGCGTAAAAAAAGACGCATGTGTCAAAATATGATGCATATGCGTTAAAAAATTACGCTTACACCCATAATACATCGATTGGTCCCTAGCGTTAATTCCAACACCGCACCCCATGAAATCAGTTATCCATTAAAAATGTATTGATTCTTGAATACGGGGGAATTTTTAAGCATATGCGTCAAACAATGTTGACGCAAAGCCCGTAAGCGTCATAAAATTTCACACAATATAATAAAAACGCACCACATTTGAGACAGGAAGTGATGTAATAGGATATCCGGTTTACAGAAATGGTGCATTGGGTGTACTTTCACTTTCACTTTGCAGTCTGTGATTCTTCTAGACTGTGTGGCTGTGTATAGAGTTGTGTCTATGAATATCGTGCTTTTGTCTCCTGTGTGCTATTGCCATTGTTATCTGTTGTTTTTGTAAGTGTCTGTGTAAATCAGTGTAAGTGTGTTTTTGTCATTTTTTGAGATTAGATTTGTCTTTGTACTGTTGGGAGTGTGTTAGTGGGTAATGTTAGTTGGGGTATTCTTGGGCTGTTTGTGGGTTCTTTAAGTTTCCTTTCCATACCTCCTTTCCCTGTTTTTCCCTCTTTACCCTTTCCTATCCTTATTATTGTTGAGCTGTTGGGAAGGCCACGTCTGGGGAGAATGGGTGAGGAGGAGCTGGGGGCCATTTGTGTGGCTGGTGTGCCACTTCCTCCCCCTGATGTTGGAGGCTGGTCCACCTGGGTATGGTGATTGGTGGCCTTGTTCGTGAGTACAAATTAGACTAATGTGTACAATAAAAATGCTCTGTAGCGACAGTAGCAGATTTTGTGACATGCTGCATACAATGTTTGTGGACATGTGGAATGCAAGTTGAACAAACAGTGGCCCTGATTTATACAATTTTTGCTACGCATTACCGTCATTTGTTGACGCAAAAGCTGCACAAACTGACATAAGACAACTTTATCTTGTAAGTTAGTGCTGCTTTGACGTCAATAGATGATGGTAATGCGGCACAAACAAAAGTATTATTCAGGGCCTGTGAATGTACCAGGAATGAGATGTATTTCACATGCTAATGCAAGGAACCAATGTAGTTCCCAATTTTTTTAAACCATGTCTGAACAGTATTCATGGCCATACATACAAATATATTCCTAACCTCTGTTAATATCTTAGGCTTTGTTAATAATGAAGACATGCAAAACCAGACAAGGGATGGGGGCTGGATAAGACAATTTGAATACATGTCCCAGAACTGATTACAATGAGTAAAATGAATAAACTATACTATCTATTTGAGGATTCATTGTAGACCTACCATACACAATACCCCAGGAGGAAAGAGAGGGCATGGAAAGCAACTATGAGACAAATGTAGCCAGAGGGAACCTCTATGGTTAACGCAGACAGGAACAAGTCTGGCTAACAGGATGCAGGCTCTGTCAGGAACAAACATGAACAAGGCAAATACACAGTGAGCAGACTCTGACTGGAAAAGCTAGAACAACACTGTGGAAACTAAAATCAGTTTGTGCTGTGGTCTGCAACGTTACACAATCCCCCAAGGGCTCTGGTACACAAGTGATTTGTACGCCAATGCACAACTAGGAAATTCTGAAAATGTCAGCTTCTAAGCAGTTCCAGGCAGCAGCAATGGCAGGGGAGGGTCAAATGGCTGGTCTGCATGGTAGTGCTCACAGGTGTGTGCAGCTTCAGCCTCTCACAAGTCCTGGAGTTGAGAATCAAGTTCAAAGGGCCAAGTGGACCTTTCACATGGGAAGCAATGGACAGCTGATTACAGGTCTTACCGACTACCAGGCAGTGCATTATTTGACCTGAAGTCCATGCAGACTGATGAACTATGACTATGGCATGTCATACTGAAGTGGGAAGCACACAGGAGTCAGAATGGGAGTCTGGGTGTGTGTAGATGAAGATTCTCAGGGTACATATAGTCCATTTACAGGGTCCCCTAGAGAAGGGTGGGGAGAGACTTAAAACATGGCAGTGGCAGGACTTATTACCTGGGATGGACTGCGCAGGGCATGTCTTGTGAGCAATGCGTGTCATACCTGGGGCACTCGTGCTATCCATTTTCAGCTTAGATGGACTTCTTGTCACACATGCCCCTTGCAGAGATAGCTTATGTAAATCTTACTACTGTCAAGAGTCTGGTCATACATTCATCTTACCAATGCAATAGCATATCCACAGCCTCATGTATGAGACACTTTTTTACCTTATGATTGATGGTGTCTTAGTTGTGTGTCATTTGCTGCAATGGACCATGTTGGCAACATGGATGTGTCTCATAGCTGTGGTCCTTTGATATTGCCCTTCACATGTGGAATAAACAGGATATATGTCATTTACACTATGTGTGATGTTGGCTGTACATTCATACCCATCAAATGTGATGTGGCTTTTCAGTATCCTAATCTGTATTTCTGCAATGCTCCATGAGACTAAACTCTGATTATGATTCCTAGGGATCATGTGATGCATAAAAAATTACCCAGAGCAGGATTGAGTGATGAAGTTAGGTGTTTAATGACATATGATGACAAAGTGGTGATGGTGACTATAGTTAGAAGAAGTTTAGTACAATCTGTACTGCAACCCTGCAGCTGTGTTTGGATGTTCCCACTCGTTTTCACGGACAGCATCCTCCTCTTCCTCCTCTTCAGGCATCTGTGGGTCTAGTTCATAGAGGGGAATGTTCCTCCTTACACAAATGTTGTGCAGGACAGCACTGGTCAAAATGATCTTGCAGACCATTTCAGGTGAATATAGGAGGTTGCCTCCGGTGATGTCCAGGCACCTAAATCTGGATTTCAGGATGCCAAAAAGTCCTCTCAACTATGGTGCATGTTCTACGATGTGCCTCATTATAGGCATGCTCTGCTGCTGTGCTTGGGTTGGCAAATGGGGTCATGATCCATGGCTGGATCCCGGAACCCTGATTAGCTGAAAGAGGAAATGATGGTAAGTATTTAGTTGTTTGTTGCACCTTGATTATCACTTTGCATGGCAGTTGTCATCTTGTGTCCTCTGTGACTCTTCAGTGTTTGTGGTATTGTGTGGGATCCTAGGCTTCTGTGATGTTCTTTTTGAATTGGGTTGTTTAACTATCAAAACTGGTGTTTGGCTGATTGACCTGATATCAGTGGTATATTTCAAAACTTGCTGTTCAGTGTGTATCTCCCATGCATTATGTAATGTGGAAGAAGTGTCGGTGTGCCTTCACAGGAGGTGACATAATACTTCCACACACACAATCGATTCCACTGTGGTGGTAACACGGTTGCACTAAATGGGCTGAACATCCCATCCAATTCGACATATGAAATTCACTGTTGCATGTGAAATTCACTGTTGCATTTCACTGTTGCATGTGAAATGCAACAGTGAGGCCCTATGATTTGGCTAGGTAACAATGTACAACACATCTCCATAAGTTGGCAGCACTGAAGTGTTCACAATTGGCAATGCACACTTATCCTATGTGTGACAAGTTCTATGCAAACCTATTTTTGTGCCCTCACCGAGTTGGCTCATGTGCAAACATGTACCTACACTACTGAACTTGCTTCAGGTAATTTGGCTAACTTTGTTGTGGAGATGAAGGTTTTAGTGTCAGAAGGTCCATGTGCCTGTACAGCTGTTATGTATATGGGGAATTGTCTCAATCCGTATGTGTAGCAGTGTGCATTTTGCATTAGTGTCACATCCACATGTTTTCATAGCACAGTCCACTTCCTTATTGCTAGCAGGCAATGTCACCCCAGGAGTGATGTGAGTTGTTGGTACTGCCTCAGTGCTTCCATGTCACCTCCATTAGAGTCAGCATCATCACACGATGTGTCTCATGGTGTTTGGCCTGCAGCAAAACACATTACACACCCCTTACACAGGACGTATTGCTTGGAAGGGTGTGTGCTTGAGTGTTATTGATGTGATATTGGAAGATTCATCTTCCAAGTTGTACTGTCAGTTAAGGTCATGTTATTGTCACTGTGTGGTTTTAAATTGGTCCCATGTGGCTCTGGAGTGGCATCTGTTGTTATTTGCATCTGTCATTTGTCCATAGGTGTGCATCCCATTGGGTCAGGATATCAAACATGACTACCAGTGTCACAACCTCAGTGTCTTCATGGCCATGTGTTAATGTAGTGGTGTATGTGTTGTGTGTCCTACAGGGTTGCTGTGCTCTCTGTAAATTCAGAGGTTTCTGTACTTACCAACAAGTAGGCCATTGCCATATCGTCCATCCTGGAAGTGCTGATTGATGGTGCTGTGGCGGAAGATAAATTAATCATGTACACTCCCAGGATACTTTGCCAGGATGTTGGTGATCAATCCACGGTGATCCACAATGGCCTGCACATTGATGGAGTGTGTGTGCTTCATGTTGCGGTATAGATGCTCCATTGCAGCAGGTGGCACAATCCGTACATGTGTGCAGGCAATGGCACCAAGCACGTTTGGGAAGCCATTGATTTGATAAAACCCCTTTTTGGTCTCCTGCTGCTTCTGCTGTGTGTTGGGGAAGCTGATGTGTCAGGTGTGAGGGAGATGATGGTATAAAGTACCTTGGGAAGGAAGGCAGAGAATGAGGGTTGTGATATCCCAGCAACCAGGGCACCAGTGGTTTGAAAAGAGACACTTGGCAACATGTGCAGGACAGCTAGCAGCTTAGTCTCTGGTGGAATGATGTGGGGTGTCTGCAAGCTGGGTGCCAACTGTGGCAATGTGGTGCAGCAGCTGCTGTATGACTTGCCAGTTTAGTCTGTACCGCTGGATGATGTCATGTTCCCTGAGGCCCTGAAGGATTATCCTCGTCCTGAATATCCTCTACTGATGCACACGGACGAATTTTGACGTTCGCGGGGTTGGGCGTCATAGTATAAATATGGTGTTATGTTTGCACCGAATTTGCGTCAAAATGTTTGACGCAAATTTGGTGCAAACAGAATATAAATATGCCCCTAATTGTACAATATCTCATTGCAGAGGACGATGGCTTTCCTGTGGATATGCCTGTCCTGGACTTCCCTGATGACATGGATGACGAGCTGACAAACATTAGCCAGCAGACTCTCCAAGATGTCCTTGGAACCCTCCAGACCCAACCTTCAGTCGCAAGGAGGAGTACAGATACAGCAGCCATCACAGAGGACCCACCCACCACCCCAATAGTACGACCTGCCAGCTCCAACCCAGCTGAGGACTCTGAGGACACTGGTACCACCGTTGAGAGGACAGTAGCGGGAGTACAGCGGAAGCTGACCAAGGAGGTGCGGGTTGGGATGCAAAATATGGGAGCCAGCCTTGAGGGGATGCGCACGTGCATGATGTCATCTGCAGGACAGGCAGCAGCCATGCAAGCGCTACCATCCCTCCTGCAAGGACTACAGCAATGTGTGAGGGATTTCACCACAGCAGTTAGGGAGTTACCAGAACACCTGGCATCCAAAACCTTTCACTACGTGCACGAACCCAATCATGAACCCCTCAGGGACGACCTGGCTGCCTTCCACAGTGATGTAGCTGCTATACTCAAGAACCAGCAGCTCCTCCTTGCTGCAGTAATGCCCTTAATAGCCCCACAGTTGGCAGCTACCGGGAATTCTTACTCCACGTCTTCAAACACTGAAGTGTGTGTTGCCCCTTCAAACCCACCACCACCCAGGGCAGAGGAGACGACTCACACATCAGAAGATGAAGAAGTGGAACAGATCACCTTCACCCGTAGGAGTACCAGGTAGCACAAGTCCATGCCACATGGGCACTGATATCCTAGGTCCTGTGCTTGTTAACATGCCAGTCTTGCTACAGTTGCTAACATGCACTGTTCTACAGCACACTGTTTACATTGACACTATGCACTGTAATTGTCTCTCACTACCTCATTGGCAATTCATATTCCTCTGCACTGTATGACACTTCACCCCAGCATGTCCAATGACATGCCCCTCACCATTGCACTTGTGTTGCATCACAATAGAAGGCGTCACACTAATGGACTTAGGGCCTGATTTTAACCTTGGCGGACGGCGGAGGCCGTCCGCCAAGGTTCCGCCGCCAAATGACCGCACCGCGGTCACAAGACCGCGGCGGCCATTCTAACATTTCCTCTGGGCCGGCGGGCGCTCTCCAAAAGAGCGCCCGCCGGCCCAGAGGAAATGCCCCTGCAACGAGGACGCCGGCTCAGAATTGAGCCGGCGTAGTTGCAGGGGTGCGACGGGTGCAGTTTGCACCCGTCGCGTATTTCAGTGTCTGCATGGCAGACACTGAAATACTTTGCGGGGCCCTCTTACGGGGGCCCCTGCAGTGCCCATGCCATGGGCATGGGCACTGCAGGGGCCCCCAGGGGCCCCGCGGCACCCCCTACCGCCATCCTGTTCCTGGCGGGAGACCCGCCAGGAACAGGATGGCGGTAGGGGGTGTCAGAATCCCCATGGCTGCGGAGCGCGCTCCGCAGCCATGGAGGATTCCCCCGAGCAGCGGAAAGTCAGCGGGAGACCGCCGACTATACGCTTCTGACCGCGGCTGAACCGCCGCGGTCAGAATGCTCGTGGGAGCACCGCCTGCCTGTTGGCGGTGCTCCCGTGGTCAGTGGCCCTGGCGGCCACCGGCCGCCAGGGTTGAATGACCCCCTTAGAATCCTGGACTATGTAAATATTGCACTGCAGCACTTTAAAATAAATAGCACTTACACAACCACTTTGTCTCTGTGTAATGTGACACATCAACTGTGTAGGAGATTTGTGATGTATGTCACATGTCAATGGCCATAGAATGTCAATACAACAGTGTAGAAAGAATGTGGGCTGATAACTATGCACTGGGGTCTGGATTTTATCATCATCTGTGCTTCCTTAGGCTTATTTCTGAAGTGAAATGAAAACAAACAGTATAATGCTTCGTAGAACAGAAAAAGTCAGCTTCAAAGTACGTATAAGCTGAAACTCAATGTGGACAACATTCCTTTCAAGACAATCTTTATGTATGTGACACCTGACTATAAACTTTCATCACACACACCATACAGCAGGAATGGATGTGTACGAGTGTATGGACAAATATGTAACCTGGGAGTACAATGTAATAAACGATAGGTGTGAGTTATGTATACAGAACTACATAAGATTATACCATCTTTAAGTTTATCAGGGTTCACATGAACATCAGGCTGCAGGCAGACGTCCCACAGTGCCCAACATTCCAATTGAGGACTCAAACGATGACAGATTTAAAAACACATCCAACCTTCACAACACATTGGGAACCATAGTAACCTTGAGGGCTGGGTGCAATGGATGGCAGATGCATAGAGAAGTAGCTTTGTTGTAGCTGCCAATGTGACAGCTCATTTGGAATTGGGAATAACCATGTCAATAATGGGATTCTGATGCAGGATGGAACAGAAATGAAAATAATAAATTGACACTGTACACCCATGCCAAGGCCCTGATCCCCAAGCATATGACACATACTGTAAAGGAGTACCTAAAACTTTATTTTACAGTAATAAAGGAAACTTAAACTAGTGGAAACACCTTAACTAACCTAACCTATCCTAACTATACATTACCCACAACTGGCCCTAACTACCCTAAGCTAAACTTACTTATCACATTTAGCTAAACACTCTAAACATCAACCCCCCACCCCCTCATATGACGGGTCACATGTAGGACAACATATACTAACCTAAACACATACTAACTTATCCTAAACAAATATATATATATATATATATATTTTTTTTTATACACATAACCCCAACATCATCACCACCCACCCACCCACAAAATAATATCATGTAATAATATAACCCCCTCCACCCCCAACCCAATTATACTAATTAAAATACCAGCCTACTCTAACCTAACACTAAGCCCCCTAAACCCACTAAAGATAAGAATGAGGAAAGAGGAGGGAGGGAATCATGGGTGAGGATCCATGAATTACAAATTGGCCCTCCGCAGGATTTTTTTTATACCCCGCAGTCTCCTGCTATTGCGGGACACCTCCTACTGCAACCTGTCCATCCTGCACAACATTCGTTGCATGTCACGTCTCAGTGTCTGAAATTCCACATTGTCTATCACAGCAGCTGGGGTTGTCTGTGTACCACTTGTTGATGCCAATGCTGGTGCCGGTGCCTTGGTTGGAGGGGGAGGTGCTGGAGGTGCTGCTTGTGGGCCTGGAGCAGGTGAAGTTGAGGGACCTTCTAGAGTGGATGTCATCCTTGGGGCCACTGTGGTCTGAGCTGTGGTGGTGGCTGTTGTGGGCAAGGCTGGCCCCCCTTGAGCAAATGCCCTCCAGACCCATGTGGCTCTCTCATGGCGATAACGACGTGCCATATTGCGGAACCCAGCCTTCACATCTAGTATGTGGCGGTAACGCACTGCCCGCCTTTCGGATTCCCTTATCTCCTGGGCATTCATGTTGGCAGCTGTCAAAATAGAGAAAGCCAAACATTAGTGTCATCATTGTGTGATACCTCTACAGATGATATTCTAACACTTCATCGAAAATAGCACATACAGTCCAAATCACAGTACAGATGATAGAATGTCCCTGAGGAATCACATGCCAATGCAGCCTACACATCTACTATCTAACAGCACAGCAATGCACAACAAGGTGTGTACTTAATTAAATGATCTGTGCATCTTTGTACTGCTATTAGTCACATAACAAATGGTGCAAGTACTCCACATGTGTCAGGCCAACTAATGACTATCTTCTGGATGACAAGCACAGCCCACAAGACCTGTGATTTGTAAATGGAACTGGCTGGACGGTATGCAGTTGGTAATCATGAGGGGGCATCGTAGGTTGGAACACGTGAATGTTTGAATTACATGTCTGTCTTCTACACTGGGATCCTCACACCTAGGTACACATATTTCCTAACCCTAACCCTGTGCCTCAGGGGGGGATGGACATGCAACACATATTTTCAAACATCAAGGACAGCCAGGAAGCTTTAGACAGCTGTCCATAGGTTTAGTCAGCCCACCACATGTAAGGAGGTCTGCCAACTAGGACTGACTCAAACATTGGAAAATCACATCCACATTTATTTTTCTAATTGCGGACAATTGTCAATATCATTAGATCTCACTGATACCGTTCCAAAAACAAGCTCATTGATGTAAGCACCCATCTGGCTTTGACCTGCATGCACACCTATGACATTTCACTAATGTGCCATAAAAACTGAGCACAACATGTGGAGCTAGATGCTGCCAGGAAGTCAAACATACAGTCCTACATGTTCATTACTTAACAGGGATGCTCAAGTCTGTGGGTAAGACTTCGGCATCACTGGTCTGTGTGAATCAGGGTATGACTTGCTGACTAAATCATGAAACTGGCCATCTCCAAATTAATCATTGGTATAGATGTAGCTAAAAATCACCCTGTTCACCTGCCCATGCCTATAACGCAGCACTCGACTCCTAATATATGACTCTCCGCCACAGAAGGTCCAACTCAAACATGTAACAAAATGTCAACCTCCAGTCAAGTCACATATCAGATCATGTGCCAGCATATCATACCTTGCAATGAGTCCAACACACAGGGGTCAATCACACAACAGCTGCAAACAAAACACAGGTCAGTGGTCCCTTGCACAACATCATGCACATAAATAATTTGTGACCATGCATTCACAACGTTTAGGGATCCCATGATGACCGATTAACTTTAGAAAATTGTTTGGCTATAAAGTGACACAGATGGCAAATGCACCAGCTCTGTACCAGCAATTGTACCAAAGACAAAAAATGTGTTGGGCCATGCTACTCAATGATAGGATTTCTATGTATACTCCGAAAAGTCACGAGATGAACCTGTTTAGTGCTACTGCAATCTGGTAGAATCTGGGCACAATTAGGTTTGGCTATGTGAAAGATTATCTGTCCAGACGTAAACACGCTGAAACAATTAACTTAGGGCCATATTTTTTTTTTATGTGTAGCATTTGCTTCATTTGTTTACGCTACAGCTATGGAAAGTAGCACAAAATATTTAGACATTATAAAGTGTGCATTACTTTGGCATCAATAATTAATTTAAATGCTGCACAAACAAAGCCTAAGATATTAACAGAGGTTAGGAAGATCTTTGTACGTATGGCCATGAATACTGTTCAGACATGGTTTAAAAAAATTGGGAACTACATTGGTTTCTTGCATTAGCATGTGAAATACATCTCATTCCTGGTACATTCACAGGCCCTGAATAATACTTTTGTTTGTGCCGCATTACCATCATCTATTGACGTCAAAGCAGCACTAACTTACAAGATAAGGTGTCTTTTGTAAGTTTGTGCAGCTTTTGCGTCAACAAATGACGGTAATGCGTAGCATAAATTGTATAAATCAGGGCCAGTTTGTTCAACTTGCATTCTACATGTCCACAAACATTGCATGCAGCATGTCACAAAATCTGCTACTGTCACTACAGAGCATTTTTATTGTACACATTAGTCTAATTTGTACTCACCAACAAGGCCACCAATCACCATACCCAGGTGGACCAGCCTCCAACATCAGGGGGAGGAAGTGGCACACCGGCCACACAAAGGCCCCCAGCTCCTCCTCACCCATTCTCCCCAGACGTGGCCTTCCCAACAGCTCAACAATAATAAGGATAGGAAAGGGTAAAGAGGGAAAAACAGGGAAAGGAGGTATGGAAAGGAAACTTAAAGAACCCACAAACAGCCCAACAATACCCCAACTAACATTACCCACTAACACACTCCCAACAGTACAAAGACAAATCTAATCTCAAAAAATTACAAAAACACACTTACACTGATTTACACAGACACTTACAAAAACAACAGATGACAATGGGAATAGCACAAAGGGGACAAAAGCACGATATTCACAGACACAACTCTATACACAGCCACACAGTCTAGAAGAATCACAGACTACAAAGTGAAAGTGAAAGTACACCCACTGCACCATTTCTGAAAAACGGATATCCTATTACATCACTTGCTGTCTCAAATGCGGTGCGTTTTTATTATATTGTGTGAAATTTTATGACGCTTACGGGCTTTGCGTCAATATTTTTTTACGCATATGGTTAAAAATTCCCCCGTATTCAAGGATCAATAAATTTTTAATGGATAACTGATTTCATGGGGCGCAGTGTTGGAATTAACGCTAGGGACCAATCTATGTATTATGGGTGTGAGCGTAATTTTTTAATGCATATGCATCATATTTTGACACATATGCGTCTTTTTTTAACGCTTTTACATCAACAAATCTGTCTATAACTGTGTTTGTGTCATTTTTCTTTTTTTTCACATACATGAAGCCTATAACTGTACAAAGATAGGATGTTATGACCTGCTGTGTGTATTCTAGTGTTTGGGCACATGTGGCAGACCACACTACTGCGGACCATAGTACTCATGTTGTTGTGCCAGATTAGCTCTCTTAACTGACGCAACAGCAACACAAACTTTTGGAATAAAATTGGTATTTCCTAGTTTGAGCAGGTATTGCATCAATAGACGATAGCAAGGATACGCAACTAAACAAATAGACTCATGGTCTGTGTGTTTATGTCTGTGAATTGCCTATTTCAATTGTTTTTGTGCCTCTGTGTGAATGTCACAAGAAGTGTTTTGCATAATGTGCATGTATGAATGTGTTGTAATTGTGTATAACCATCAGCTGCCATTCATTGAGGTACATCAGTCATGATATGTGTTTGTTATATCTGTTGCGTCTTATGCTGTGTGTACTTCCCTGACATTGGGGACAAAACATCTCCCATGACAAACTATACATAGGACAGATAGAGGACGGTTGATAATGGCAATGTCAGAAATGTAACCCATCATATTTAATGAAATGTTGGATACCGCTTCATGGTCACTTGTGTGTATACTACCCATGAGTCAGGCATTTTAACATGCTAGGTAGGTACAGTGTTTGTAACACAGAGTCTCAAATCCAATCCGAAAATTGTTATGTACACCACAATTTGAGTCATGTACATGACCTATGTTTCTCCTGTGGCTGTGGAGGACCAGCAGACCATGCTGCATGTGTTCACATATTTCCAGTGGTTCATTGCACAAAGGTGTCCAGTTCAAGTGTGTAGCCATGTGTACCCTGTGTCAGTATTGGCCTCCATGTTGACATACTTGTGTGGCGGTCTAGTCATGAGTCTGTGGAGCCAGTCCCTGAATTAAAAGAGTATCCTTCAAAGCAGATTTGACCTAAAGCCAACGATCAACTAACGACACACATGGTGATAGTCCAGCTATGGCACTGCAGAACTTTAATAAGTCTGAAGACAGGGCAACCTTGGTGTGCTTAAAAACTTTATGGATGAGTAATAGAAAACTGGCAGCTTTCATCACAACATGTGTACACAGGGTGGGCTTGAAAATTCCCACTGCAACAGGGAACATCAGTGCCTCTGTGCTAATTAATCTCACAGCTAGTCACCACGCAAGCACCATCAAAAGGTGGCGGCAGAAGTGAATCGGTGTCTGGACCGTCAGGACAGTCCTCACATACACATTGGCAAGCCTTGTTTGATGTGCTGGAGGCACCAAACCGAATCCATGCATACAGCACACTGTCACTGTTTGTTAATAATGAAGACATGCAAAACCAGACAAGGGATGGGGGCTGGATTAGACAATTTGAATACATGTCCCAGAACTGATTACAATTAGTAAAATGAATAAACTATACTATCTATTTGAGGATTCATTGTAGACCTAACAGACACAGGAGGAAAGAGAGGGCATGGAAAGCAACTATGAGACAAATGTAGCCACAGGGAACCTCTATGGTTAACGCAGACAGGAACCAGTCTGGCTAACGGGATGCAGGCTCTGTCAGGAACAAACATGAACAAGGCAAAAACACAGTGAGCAGACTCTGACTGGGAAAAGCTAGAACAACACTGTGGAAACTAAAAACAGTTTGTGCTGTTGTCTGCAACGGTACACAATCCCTCAAGGGCGCTGGTACACAAGTGATTTGTACGCCAATGGACAACTAGGAAATTCTGAAAATGTCAGCTTCTAAGCAGTTCCAGGCAGCAGCAATGGCAGGGGAGGGTCAAATGGCTGGTCTGCATGGTAGTGCTCACAGGTGTGTGCAGCTTCAGTCTCTCACAAGTCCTGGAGTTGAGAATCAAGTTCAAAGGGCCAAGTGGACCTTTCACATGGGAAGCAATGGACAGCTGATTACAGGTCTTACCGACTACCAGGCAGTGCATTATTTGACCTGAAGTCCATGCAGACTGATGAACTATGACTATGGCATGCCATACTGAAGTGGGAAGCACACAGGAGTCAGAATGGGAGTCTGGGTGTGTGTAGATGAAGATTCTCAGGGTACAGATAGTCCATTTACAGGGCCCCCTTGAGAAGGGTGGGGAGAGACTTAAAACATGGCAGTGGCAGGACTTATTACCTGGGATGGATTGCGCAGGGCATGTCTTGTGAGCAATGCGTGTCATACCTGGGGCACTCGTGCTATCCATTTTCAGCTTAGATGAACTTCTTGTCACACATGCTCCTTGCAGAGATAGCTGATGTAAATCTTACTACTGTCAAGAGTGTGGTCATATATTCCTCTTACCAATTAAATAGCATATCCACAGCCTCATGTATGAGACACTTTTTTACCTTATGATTGATGGTGTCTTAGTTGTGGTTCATTTGCTGCAATGGACCATGTTGGCAACATGGATGTGTCTCATAGCTGTGGTCCTTTGATATTGCCATTCACATGTGAAATAGACAGGATATATGTCATTTACACTATGTGTGATGTTGGCTGTACATTCATACCCATCAAATGTGATGTGGCTTTTCAGTATCCTAATCTGTATTTCTGCAATGCTCCATGAGACTAAACTCTGATTATGATTCCTAGGGATCGTGTGAAGCATAAAAAATTACCCAGAGCATGATTGAGTGATGAAGTTAGGTGTTTAATGACATATGATGACAAAGTGTTGATGGTGACTATAGTTAGAAGAGGTTTAGTACAATGTGTACTGCAACCCTGTAGCTGTGTTTGGATGTTCCCCCTCATTTTCACGGACAGCATCCTCCTCTTCAGGCATCTGTAGGTCTGGTTCATAGAGGGGAATGTTCCTCCTTACACAAATGTTGTGCAGGACAGCACAGGTCAAAATGATCTTGCAGACCATTTCAGGTGAATATAGGAGGTTGCCTCCGGTGATGTCCAGGCACCTAAATCTGGATTTCAGGATGCCAAAAAGTCCTCTCAACTATGGTGCATGTCCTACGATGTGCCTCATTATAGGCATGCTCTGCTGCTGTGCTTGGGTTGGCAAATGGGGTCATGATCCATGGCTGGATCCCGGAACCCTGATTAGCTGAAAGAGGAAATTATGGTAAGTATTTAGTTGTTGGTCGCACCTTGATTATCACTTTGCATGGCAGTTGTCATCTTGAGTCGTCTGTGACTCTTCAGTGTTTGTGGTATTGTGTGGGATCCTAGGCCTCGGTGATGTTCTTTCTGCATTGGGTTGTTTAACTATCAAAACTGGTGTTTGGCTGATTGACCTGATATCAGTGGTATATTTCAAAACTTGCTGTTCAGTGTGTATCTCCCATGCATTATGTAATGTGGAAGAAGTGTCGGTGTGCCTTCACAGGAGGTGACATAATACTTCCACACACACAATCGATTCCACTGTGGTGGTAACACGGTTGCACTATATGAGCTGAACATCCCATCCAATTCGACATATGAAATTCACTGTTGCATGTGAAATTCACTGTTGCATTTCAGTGTTGCATGTGAAATGCAACAGTGAGGCCCTATGATTTGGCTAGGTAACAATGTACAACACATCTCCGTAAGTTGGCAGCACTGAAGTGTTCACAATTGGCAAAGCACAGTTATCCCATGTGTGACAAGTTCTATGCAAACCTATTTTTGTGCTATCACCGAGTTGGCTCATGTGCAAACATGTACCTACACTACTGAACTTGCTTCAGGTAAGTTGGCTAACTTTGTTGTGGAGATGAAGGTTTTAGTGTCAGAAGGTCGATGTGCCAGTACATCTGTTATGTATATGGGGAACTGTCTCAATCCGTATGTGTAGCAGTGTGCATTTTGTATTAGTGTCACATGCACATGTTTTCATAGCACAGTCCACTTCCTTATTGCTAGCAGGCAATATCACCACAGGAGTGATGTGAGATGTTGGTACTGCCTTAGTGATTCCATGTCACCTCCATTAGAGTCAGCATCATCATGCGATGTGTCTCATGGTGTTTGACCTGCAGCAAAACACATTACACACCCCTTACACAGGACGCATTGCTTGGAAGGGTGTGTGCTTGAGTGTTATTGATGTGATATTGGAAGATTCATCTTCCAAGTTGTACTGTCAGTTAAGGCCATGTTATTGTCACTGTGTGGTTTTAAATTGGTCCCGTGTGGCTCTGGAGTGGCATCTCTTGTTATTTGCATCTGTCATTTGTCCATAGGTGTGTATCCCATTGGGTCAGGATATCAAACATGACTACCAGTGTCACAACCTCAGTGTCTTCATGGCCACGTGTCAATGTAGTGGTGTATGTGTTGTGTGTCCTACAGGGTTGCTGTGCTGTGTATAAATTCAGAGGTTTCTGTACTTACCAACAAGTAGGCCATTGCCATATCGTCCATCCTGGAAGTGCTGATTGATGGTGCTGTGGCGGAAGATGAATGAATCATGTACACTCCCAGGATACTTTGCCAGGATCTTGGTGATCAATCCACGGTGATCCACAATGGCCTGCACATTGTTGGAGTGTGTGTGCTTCCTGTTGCGGTATAGATGCTCCACTGCAGCAGGTGGCACAATCCGTACATGTGTGCAGGCAATGGCACCAAGCACGTTTGGGATGCCATTGATTTGATAAAACCCCTAAACCCCTTTTTGGTGTCCTACTGCTTCTGCTGTGTGTTGGGGAAGCTGATGTGTCAGGTGTGAGGGAGATGATGGTATAAAGTACCTTGGGAAGGAAGGCAGAGAATGAGGGCAGTGATATGCCGGCAACCAGGGCACCAGTGGTTTGAAAAGAGAAAATTGCCAACATGTGCAGGACAGCTAGCAGCTTGGTGTCTGGTGGAATGATGTGGGGTGTCTGCAAGCTGGGTGCCAACTGTGGCTCAATGTGGCGCAGCAGCTGCTGTATGGCTTGCCAGTTTAGTCTGTACCGCTGGATGATGTCATGTTCCCTGAGGCCCTGAAGGGTTTTCCTCGTCCTGAATATCCTCTACTGCCTTCTGCGTTGCCTTTGGGGTCCCTGTTGGTGTGGTGGAAGCTGCTGCTGTTGCTCCTGTGCTCTACTTCTTCGTGCATGCTGGATGAATAGCACCTCCATGTCTTCCTTTTTGAGCTCTGATGTTGCTTGTGTGAGTTTTCCTTAAGTAGTGGTGTGTTTACCCCATTTTAACGCCTGCCCTGACCCAGGCGTTACATTTTGGCGCAAATCAGGATTTGCAGCATTTTCCGGCTCTGCCTCCCAGCTGTGCACCATTTTTGCACAGTTGGATAAATATGGCGCACAGGTGTTTAAGTCATTTTTTAGACGGGAACGCCTTCCTTGCATCTTATTGACGCAAGGCGGTTTCACACATCCAGAAAATGACACACACTGGGATATTTTGATGTTAGACGGGTCTAGCGTCAAAGTATAAATATGGTGTTAGCTTTTGGCCGAATTTGCGTAAAAAAGATAACGCTAATCTGGTGCAAAGGGAGTATAAATATGGGCCTTAGTTGTTTTTTCAAGGTGAAAAACCTTAGACTGGGGCAAACCTGAATCTTGATCCGACGTTCCTGCAGCCCTCTTCGAATACACTGCCTGGGAGGTCCTGGTCAACTTCCTACGTTCGGACTTAGTAATTTTTTCAGAGATTTTCTTCACCGTGACGAACCTGCACGTCAGAATGGGTTCATGGTTGAGGCAAGCCAGCCAGAGTTGCCACTGCGGGTTGGTCCGTTTATAGAGCTTTTTTCCAAAAATTCTCCAAACTTCTGGATCTTCTTTTAGATGTTCCTTTAAGGTTCTTTTGAGGTCCACAGCGCATCCCAAGGTTCCAGAAGCTCTGAGATGCTCCTTGAGGGTGCAGACTACAACTCACAGAATGCACATGGCACAAACTAGTTTTTGGCCACTGGACAGTAGTCAGCTGGTCAGTTTCTTCGGGAGTTGGTGCAGGGGACTCTGGTTAGCAAGTTTTCACCTGTAGCAAACAGGGAGTCCCTCCATGAACCAGTTGAAGCCAGGCAAAGTCCTTCTTGTGGTGAAACCGAAGTGTGCAGCTGGTGCAGCCCTCCAGAGTGCAGTGTCCAGGTGCAGTTCAGGGGTCCAGCCGGGCAGTCCCTTTTCTTATGTAGTTCTTCCTTGTTGAAATCTGGTAGGGATCTGAGGTTTGGGTGTGGCTCTACCACATTTATCCTTGCTCCTGGGTGAAAAGCAGGGGGGTCCTGATTCTCCAATCAGGTGCAGGGTCCTTCCCCCTGTGATGACCACTTCCTTGGAAGTGTGGCAAAAAACAATCCTAGGGAGCAACATTCCTCAAAATCCATCATGGCTGAAACTGATTTTTGGAGGTTACACCTGGCTGAGCCCTCCCTCTGGGGTGGCTAGAAATCTTAAACACACCCTTCTCCTGCCCTCTCCTAATCTGATCAGGGGGCAACTAATTGTCTGGGTTTGCAGAATGTGAAGGAGGTGCTGGCTTGCTCCAAATGTCCTTCCCTGCCTTTGAAGACCAGTTTGGCAGCCCTCCCCACTTCCTGATTCCCCACCTGCTGAGGGAAGCTCTTCTCCCCCAGGCACATCTTCTTGTGTTGAGACAGGCCACTTCACACCTCATCAAGCAGCCTGGCCAGGCTGCCAGAGGCTGGCCAATCAGAGCAAAGCAGCAAAACACTGCAGGGCTGAAGTTGGCAACTTTTCAGGTAAAGTTTAAAACTCTTTACCTGAACAAGTTCTATTAAATCCAACAATTGTAAGTTGTGGGATTTATTATAATAGTTAATTTGATACCAAACGTAAGGTATCTGATACCTAAGGGGACTTCGGAAATTAAAATAAAGTCTCCCCATTCTAGCCTATGAAGGACATTCACTATAATGAGGGAAAAACTAATTTGGCTGTTGTACCTCACCAGGGCTTATAAAACTATTTTTATAACGTCCCTGATTATCGTTACATGGTACCCAGCCCAAGGGGCACATAGGGCACACCTTAGAGGTGACTTATGTGTAAAAAAAAGGTAGTTTAAGACTTTGGAACTACTTCTAATTCCAAAGTTGAAATGACATGTAACTTTAATTTAAAAGCAGCCAGCAAGGCAGGCCTGCCTTTAAAATGACACTGGGCACCTCAGCAGTGCACCTATGGGAGCACCACCTATGCTGGGGTCCCTAAACCTACATACCCTACCATAAACTATGAACTTATAGGTAGGCTGACTTAGCCAATTATAATTAGCCTAATTTGCAAACTCATTGTATACAGAGCGCAGGCCCTGAGACTGATTAGCAGTACCCAGGGCACCATTAGAGTCAGGAAAACATCAGCAAAAAGTGAAAAATGGGGGCAAAAAGTTAGGGGGTGTCTGCAATCAGCCTTGTTTTCTCACAAGTGGACATGGCATTTGTCTTAAAGAGGACGCTTTTTATTCTGATGCTTCCTAGAATGAGGACACTGGATAACACAGGGTTATCTATGAACAGATGCAGCTGAAGAAAAAGAGGGATCAATAAAAGTTATTTTTGTTAAATCTTTAAAGGTGAACGGAATCACACCTCCAGTAGAGAGCCTTCCTTTAATGAAGAAGGGTATTCACAAGAGAACACATTGGTGCATTCAGTTAATTCAACTGGTCAGTGTTATGAGGTGAAGGATGGGAGTCCTATTCAAAAAGAAGAGATTGTTCCTAGAAATGTGGAAGATGTGGTAGCGGGCGAGATTCAAAGTTTGCATAGACAGGCTCCTGTTAACAAATGGAATTGTAACAGCATTTGTATTATTAGGCACAAATCAATTGATCTGTTGAAGAGTTTTTACACAACTTTCCATACAGAAGTCTGAAAAAAATATTTTGCAGGGATTAGATCCTTGCAAAGTAAGAAAGTACAGTAATTCAAAGAAAGTGTGTCAAAGCATATTTTATCACTTTAGAATGTTGGCAGTTCGCCATGCAAATTTGAAGATTAGTTAGGAGACTTTACTATGTGAAGACTCCAGCATTATGTCTAGAGAGATGAATAGAGTATTATTGCATGGTACAGTAGGAGAAGTTGAAAAATTTTGAGAGGATGTGCAGTTTCGATTTTGTGGTCCTGAAGAAGATTCTGGTGAGAAGGAGGAATTTGTAGGTCTAATTGCTAAAGAACAGAGCCCAGGAATGGCTCCTGACAAATATGAACAAGAGATTATACATTTCAACACAGCTTCTTCAGAAGAACCAAACTATGTATGCATCTCTTGTAGACGCACTCACTACAAAAGTCAAACAGAAAAACGTAGATGTGTTTTCCAAAACTGAAGGAGAAAACAGAGAGACGTGACAAGATTTGGGTGCTTATTTATTTGTAGAGGAGTGTTTCGACTTGTCCTTGCAGCAAGTTATAAGTACGTATTGCTATGGCACGTCAGAGGGTCAGAAAACACCAGTTAGAGCAGTGTAGAATAGGTTAGAACTCGTGACTATTCCAGAAGAACTACAATAGTTGAATGTATATAAATCTATCTTTATACAAACTTTTCATCCATTTCAGGTGATTATACGATTGGAACCAAAAACAGGTAATTTGTATCCAAAAGAGTTATTGAAAGGCCTTAAAGGAAGAGTAGTGTATTTGCTTTTAGACTTTAAAAAAATGTTGAAACTGTAGGAATAGAAAAAGACAATGAAGAGCGATGTATTATACTAGTACTAAGAATAAAACAGTTTGGCAAGAGATAGTTGATGTTAATAAAGTTAAACAAGCAACATTACATCTGGTACAAAATAATGTTTATTATAAAAATGTTGATGTGGAAGCTGATGTAGTAAATGTAGAGGATGACAGTTTGGTAAAAGGAGGACAAATATAAAAAGTTGATCCATCCCGATCAGAGCACATTTTATGAGCACTACAGCATACATCCATTACATTACAAATAAGTCATAGGTGATGCTATTGAGCTTTTCCAAATGAAGCAGTCTAAAGGAGCTCCCATGAGTGTGTCCCCTCTTATTTCCCAATGGAGTAGGAGGTTGGTGTGATGACTGGCCCATGCAAATACCAGAAACTGAATACTAATCATCATGATTGTATTCAGAGGCTTAAAGATTCAGACAGTGTGTACCATACATATTTTACCTTCTATTTGAGAGTGAGCTGCCTGGGCTTTCATATGTAGTAAATCACATTCTAAAAACGAGTTAATCTTCAAAATATGTCTGCCAGAGATTTTGTGAACAAAGTGGAAGAAAAATATGAAAATTTAGAATACAACTTAATTTAATGGCGTGCCAACATGGCACCAATGAATATTGGTACCATTGTCATGGGGAACTAAAGTGTATGCTGAGAAAACTTAGACCACCAACTTGGTTTTTGACATTGAGTTGCGCAGAGTATACATAGGATGACATGATTGAATTTTTCGGAAAAGCAAACTCTAACTTAAAAGATATCCATTTAAAGACAGCTGGAGAACTTTGCTCATTAGATCCTGCGAATGTTTGCAGGTATTTTAACCACAGGTTCTAAGCTATGCTTGCATTTATCTGCAACAAAACCAATCCTCCTCTTGGACAAGTAAGTGATTTATTTTGGCAGAAAGAGTACCCGGCAAGAGGTGCACCTCACATTCACATGCTACTATGGATAAAAGTCGCAACAAAGTTTGGAGCACAAAGTGATGAGTCTGTGTTGTCTTTTCTAAAACAATATGTCACATGTAGCATACCAAAACAAACTGGCAAAAAAGGTATTAGACAACACGCTTTGCGTTTCCGAACACATAGATGTGGAAAGTACTGTCGTCGGACATACAGGTCTAAAGGAAATTTTTATTCACAATGTCAGTTTTGATTTCCATGACCTGTCATTTCTAAAGGAAGAGTGGACAGCTTTTTGCCTTTAGTCAGACATACTCTGACACGGGATTTACCAAAAAAGACATATAACCTAAAGAGAACCAAAGATTCCAAATATATTAATGACTACAATCCTGTGATTTTAAAAATGTGGAATGCTAACATGGACATACAATTTGTTGCAGACAACTCTATTGCCATGGCTCAGTATGTCACGTTGTATATCACAAAGTATGAAAAATTGAAATTAAGGAGATGTGGGAATAGATTTCTTGTCAGCAAAACTATTGCCAGTGTTGTTAAGTTTTTCCCTCTGCAAAAACAATTCACCCTTTTCCTTGTACCCACGTTCGTTGCAGCAACATCCTCACTCCCGGTGGCTCTTGCGGAGGCTGTTCTTAGAACTAGCTTCTTCAGGTTTAACTGCCACTCAATATGGTGGCCGCAAATGTTTGTGAAGTCAGCGCTCTAGTGTTTCTACCTTAGTCTCGTCTTAAAGCTTCCCTCCAGCTGTTTCTCTCTGGGAGCTGTGCACTTCAACTGTCATACTGAGGAGAATGAGCAGTGTTCCTGAGGTGCTTCATTTCATGGAGAATTCTTCCAGTTTTGAGTAATTAATTCTTTTTATTGTTCCGGTGTGCACACCAGATACTATTTCCCTTCTGGAGAAGATTCATTTCTTCCTTCTTCCAACAACTGGCTATCAGCTTTCTGAGGAGAATTTGTTTTGGCTTAACAGAACTTCAAACAACTACAGTAAGGAATCCTTTTGTATGATTTCCAGACTTGCCAATATATATATATATTTATGTATGTATATATTCAAAAACTCTTTGCCTTGCAGACTTGCCAGTCTTGGAGACAAACCTCAGTGTTCTTGAGAAAACTGAACCTTGAGAAGGAGTTTTCGTTTCCTGTAAAATACATTAGTAGATTGTATATTTGTGAACCTTTGAATTGTTCTTTAGAGAACCTTGGATACCTCTGTCTCCTGGAGAAAAGAAGATATTAAGTTAACATTGTTCTCTTAGAGAGAGGCTAGTCTCTCAAACGATCCAGGTTAGGAGAACAATAGAATTGGGTGAATGTGAATGGCTGAACAGTTGAATGCGCAGTAGGAATGTACTTATCTATGCTCTTATCACCCGACTGCAGGTTCTTCCTTTAAAGAAATCCCAATAAGAAGAAGGGTCCAGGTTACAGAAGCACACACTGAATATCCTACCTTCAAGTGGGAAACACAGGCTGGAACTGGATCTAGAGGCGGTCTCTCTTTTACTATTCCCATTCCCTTTTCCCCCTAGCGGATACAGGGTTCAGATGATCAGTAAAGTCTGAGCACGCATGTTTTAGAGGGAGTTGGGTAAAAAGCATCTGCTCCTGTGGAAGTTTGATTTAATGGGTAACCTCCTGACATTTCTGCAGAGAAAACACTTAGCAAGAAATTGTATTCCTTCTGCTTGAAAATACTTTCACATAGGGAAATGGGGTCCTATGAAGCCCGTGACAGATTGAGTTCAGCAAGTTTGTTTTCAAAATCTAAAGGGATTGACTGGTTAAGTCTTGGTCTGTCTACTACAAGAAACAGAGTAGTTAAGTATTTCCCTGAGATTCAGTACCTTGCAGAGTTTGAACCAGAAAATACAGACGTTGTAAAGGCAAATGTATTGGATACATACTATCCAAAAAGAAGTCTACATCTGGAAGACAAGTGCTTTTATGAAATTCTTCAGAGTTATAGATATAGAAGTAATGTAAGTGAAAACATAGAAGAAGGTAAATATGCGGTACGTGGATGTGATGGGTGTTTAGTGAAACATGGAAACGAAAATCTAATAAACCACCGATAACTAAGCTTCCAAACACCTGAGAAAAGAGATTTTTTCTATTTAGCACTTCTTCAACTTATTAAACCTTGGAGAAGTTAAATGGAATTACTTCAAGATTATGACTGCTATGAAGATTGTTTTAACGCAGTTAAAGATTGTATTGAGTGTCCCATGTTCAAAAACTACTCACAGATGTTAAATGATGAGATACAACAGGAAGAAATGCTTGCTGCTGAGGTATCTAAGGATAGTTCTCAAAGTAGCCAAAGTTCTGCACCTTCAAGTCAAGATCCTCTTGGAAAACCTATTATTAAAAATGAAGTGGCAGTAGCAGTGAATGAAGTGGAAACTGCCATGGAACAAGCTAGACAAGAAGCTGTAGATCTGGAACCATTAGTTGGACAACTCAATGATGAATAAAAAGAGATTTATATTGAAGTAAAAGAGAAAATAGAACATGGATTGAGACATGAGGACATCATTCAAACCAGTCCTACTATATATTAGGGGTCAGGCTAGTACCATAAAAAGCTTTTTGATTAAAGTTATTTCTAATTACCTACAGAAAACTACGGAATCAACCCTATTGTGTATAGTGACAGCACCTACTGGATTAGCTGCACACCATATCAAATTAATAACTTTACATGGACTACTGATGCTACCAGTTGAACATGATAATAAACTGGAACATCAGAAGTTATCTGGTGAAGCTTGTCATGAGGTTGCAAGAGTATTAAAGAAAATAAAGCTTTTAATTATTGATGAGGTGAGCATGGTCTCCAATCTCATGCTTGCCCTTGTTCACCTGAGAATGCAGCAGAAACTCAAAATGGAGTACAACATCTTGATTGAAGGAAAGTATTTGATTGTTTTGGACTCAGATACACATGGACCAATGAGTGGATTGATTGTTCTTTCACAGCTATAACTGAAGTCCAATCTCAGCAGTTTCTGTACTTAACTGTGCCTGAATCTAAAACTGTGGCTTTTGAGACATTAGTAAAAAAAAGTTACCAAAATATGACATGTCCAACCTGTAGTTCAAATTTATTCTCTACATTGCTCAAACAGGGGAGTGGAAATACATTATAGCAATGTTTCAACCATGCAGAGTAGATAAACAACATTTGATACTGAGATTACAAACTTTAAAGCTTGAAAGATATGAGTTTCTGGTAGAACATCCTGTACTTTGGGAAAAAAATGCCATAAAGGCGTAAATATTACATCAAGACATTTTATTGTATATTTAAAGAGTCAAACTGGTTGGACAGAGTACAATGACAGTACTCTGCAATTGAAACAAAAACTGCCTTTCAAACTTCCAAATTCTTACCTACTGTTCCTTCAGCCAAAGTTCTTAGATGTAGCCTTCTGTATGGACATATATATACTGCTAATATATTATTCAGCCTATAAGGGATCGTGAGATAAAAAAGATATCAAAACACCAATTTAGCATGAATGAGGTGGATGGATTTCAGAAATAAATGAAATGTACAGTATTTTCTTTACAAGGATTTTTAATGTTTTAGACATAATTTGGCTTATCAGGGATGATGTCAACAAAATGATATAAAAAACATACAACGTGGATGGATTGTTTCGATAGAACGTGAGGAAGATAATTACTATATGGGCTTCTGTCTACATGGATCACCGCCATTTAAGACATTATGCAGCCTATAAACGGAGATGTTAAGAAAGAGATATCTAAAAATTAAGTACTGTTGAAATTGCTTTTTAGGATTTTTGGATTAAAATCACTATATTGTCATGTCTTTACATGGATCAGTACTGTTTAAGACATCAGTCAGCCTACCAGGGGTGATGTCAAGAAAGACTTATCGAAAAAATAAAGTATGGTTGAAACATCTTCACATGATTCCAGGAAGAAAAAAGATATATATCTTTTCGCTGTATGGATTACCATTGTTTAAGACATCATTCATTCTATCAGACATGATGGTTACAAAAGGATGTGCAAAAATCATTACAGGATTATATTTCTTAGTAGTTTTGTACCAGCTATAGTATTACCCAAATAGTTTTCTATATACCATCTTTTCATTAATGTAGTAAGTGTGTCTTTATCAAATAGAATGAAAATTGTAGCGAGTGCAATTTACAGTATTACTTACATATAAATTCTGTACTATGTAGATTTTTTTTCTACAATGTAATTGATTGTTTTTGTCCCCACTGTTTAATGATGATTTAACAGTACTCTGTTTATAGGTACTAGTATAATGAAACAGAGAACAGAAAAGAGGAAAACTGAAATGTTTTAGTAACTTGTAATATACTGGTATAGCACAATAAATGTATACTCATTTGTTTTAGATGTTTTATACGCATCAACGTAACATATTTATATTCTTCTTTTTTCAACAGTATCTTGAGAGAAATTACATCAAATTACAGAAGATAGTACACAGACTGATAACAATTTTGTGTGGCATATATTGACAATTGTATAATATTAGTGAGTAATGTTTATTAGTAACACATAGAGTTTTCTGGTTTCTGAGTTATATAGTATGTGACACACACAATTACAAGGTGTGTCATGTAAGTACTCATTTAACTATATATACATCAGTTAAACATTCATTCACTCATTTACTTACTCTTTCATACAGAAACAGTACCACTCAGCCACATATACAATACTCATACACTGATTAACTGATCCATATATATATTAGCAGTATATCCATATAGCTGCATATACAGTCATTAACTAAACTATACAAACACTCATGCACTCTTTCCCCCTCACAATCCTTCAATCATCCTCCCACTGATTAATTAATACTCTCAGTGAAACAGCCACTCACACACCTATGAATACACTTATGTATCTATTTACTCACATATACAGGAACTTATAACTCCTCTCTCCTACCCATAATCCTACTTATGTACCCAATCACACACTTTAGCACTGAAACACCCAGTCAGTAACACATATACCAATGATATATCATATGACTCTTTCATACATCTACTTACACACTCACTCATCAAACCAACCACTCATGCAACTTATCAGTGATACATACATGCACTTATGCACCCATTCACTCAGCCATGCCACCAGTCTTCCTCACATACAAGTAATAACACAGAGACTGACATATCTAATCACCTACCCATACAGTGACTCCCATTTCTAATGACTTATCTACACTACTCACACACATACGCACTCACGCATACATCCACTGACATAATCAGTTAATAAGGTGTAAAAGCATACATATACCCTTTCACTAGGCTATAGAGCCGCTCATGCACCTAGTTACTCATGCAAACAATCAATGAAACACACATTCATTCACTTATACAGCCACTCATCCACTCACTAAGTAATGTTTATAGGCACTCACTCATACAGCCCATCACACACTCATTCACTTACCTGTACAGGTGCTCACACACCCAGTTATTTACCCATACAACCGTTGATGCACCCATTCACTCAATCATACAACCACTGATTGTGCCATTCACTCACTCATACAGGCATTCACACACCCAACACTCACCTATATAGCAACTCACATACGCATTCACTCACCCATGCAGCAACTCACACACCATTGACACACCTATTCACTCACCCATACACCACTGACACCCGTCACTCACCCATACACCACTGACACCCCGTCACTCACCCATACATACACTCACACACTCCGCCAGCCACCTATGCACTCGCTCACATACCTACTCAGTTACACATACACTTAATCATGCAGGTATTAATGCACCTATTCACTCAAACATATACAAATTCAAGCTCACAGTCAACACACATACAGCTACTTATCCAGGAAGTCACTCATTCATTCACTAGTTTGTATATAGCATCGCTGAACTACACAATCTCTCTCACACACAGCCACCCTTCAAATCAGTTGTGCAATTTTAGTTTTATAAGATGTGGTCCTAAAAAAAGAGTTTTGTGTGTTTTTGTGCTTTTGTAACTATTCTGATGATTTTTTTTATGTTTTAGTGGTTATTTAAGCAAAAATAAACATTACTTGCAACGGCAAGCCAAACAATTTGGGTACTCTGCAAAAGCATAAGAAAAAAACCTGTCAATTTAACATTTGCGTGCCTTGATTCTTTGCACCAGATTTGGAACAGCTCGTTCACCAACACTCAAAACGTTGTCACATTTGTGACAAAAAATGCCAACTTCAGCAATTTCTGGGATCATAGGAGGAACTCCAGATATGTAGCATGCACCAGATGATGTCCCAGGGTGGTCAGCAGATGCCTTAGAATCACCTTCTGTCTCCAGACTCTGCATTTCTGCTTGTGCCTGCTGAGTTGAGTGAATTGTGTTAAGATGTTTGAACATGCCTGACGTTACACAGGGGTATTTTCTTTCACTCCCTCTGGACAACACATTTTTACATAGCGTGCATGTCACCTTCCTGGCATTTACTTGTTTTTCTTCTTTAGGCATGAAGAAAACTTTCCAGACAATTCTCTCCTCTCTTATCTTTGGGTGTTCCTCTTCTTCTTCCACTTACTGCTGGTCTGCTGAAGCTGCCACCTCAAAAATCCATACAGAGCACACAAAAAACCAAGCCACAAGGACTACGTATGGGATTCTGCACAGAAGTGTGAAAAATCACAGCCGCTCCAAAGGTAAATGACAAAAGGTGGGACCCCTCACTATACCAGATGGAAAGGACTTTAGTCTATAGATTTGCTTTTTCCAGGTCACATGGGATGCCCAAAACCACCGCCTGCAGGCCACGACGTAAACGAAAATCATAAAAACGGTTTAAATGTTGATTAAACTGTATTTCTTGTTCGCAGTTATTGTTTAAATGTGTTAATAAAGCCTATATATGTTAATTCTGTATTTTTTAAAATTGGCTGAGTCGCATACCCTACACGAATCCGGAACTACTTGCAAGGACGGTGTGCGACCCCATTGCGGCTCTTGAAAAAGTAGTACAAATAGAATTAAAATCTTTTTTAAGTGCTGTTATGGTAGTTAAATAACCACATTAGTAAACCTACCATGTCAAACTAAATATTAATCAATTGTGTATATGTGTATTCTATACACTTTAAAATCACGCTGAAGCCGCGTACTGTGCGCGAAGGTTCACTGGGTACGCGACTCCCAAAAATAATTGTAAATATATTTTTTTAAAATAAAGAAATATTACTATTACTACTACTCAAAAATCTCTTTGTTCACAATGAAGGCCAATGGTACTCACATAGGGATGAGTTCACTTTATATGCCATGCACGACACAGTGAGAAAAATCTATCAGATAAAATAGTGTCATTTTCCCTCATATTTACACTCAGTTTGCCAGTTAAGTTGATGTTGTATGAGTTATAGTTCAAGTGGTAGTGTAACTGGAGTTACTGTTAGCCTATGCTGTGGTCAATTAAATCTAAAGGGTGAACACACTCACGTTATTTTCTTTCACCTACAATTTACCTATCACTGAAAGCAGCTCTGTAGAGCAATACAGGAGTGCAAAATACCAATCTTTGGTAACATGTTTTGGCCATGGAACACATCATGGTGATATTCACTGCTTCAGAAATAATAATGCTACTCACAGCAATCTTTACAATAACACACAGTAACACAGAAACTCCAGTACAACAATTATAAATAAATTCTCTTTAACAACCAACAGTTACAGGGATGTGGTAATTTTGGAATAAAATTTGTAAAAAACATAGACATTCACTAAAAAAAAACAAGGTTACAGGGACGTTATAGTTAGGAAGTAGATTTTAAAAAACTTATAGATTCACTGAAAAAAACATAGGTTACATGGACATCTTAGTTAGGGAAAAGAATTAAATCAAAGGTTACAAGAACGTCAGTCAGTTGTACAGCCACTCCACCACCAGTAATTCTATCAATTCATCCACTCACAAACTCACTCATTTACCCATACAGATACTTATACATTCATTAAATCTCCCATACAGTAACTGACAAAATCATATACTCAGCCACAGACCTACTCAGACACCCATTCACACATCCTTAGAACTACTTACAGTCAGGGGATGATGTCATCAGTGATGTCATTAGTCATGTCATAGATGATGTCTTGAGTGATGTAATATGTGAGTTGAGCAGCAGCCCACTGCGGGGGCGTAAGTTTTAGTTAGCTCAGGTAACTATAACTGCTGAATTTCAATGGTTTTGTATGTCTGAATAGTGAGCTAACTATAACATTCTTGTAACTTTTGTTTTTATCAGTTAATTTCAAGTTTTTTTAAATTCTAGTCCCTAACTATAACATCCATTAAACCAATTTATTTTCAGTTAATATATATATGTATGCATATATAGATAACCTTCTGACAGTTGGCAGAAGGTAGTTATCATTAGGACCTTGGGCCTGATTTAGATTTCGTCAGTTAGTCCGTAGAAATATAAATCCCATTATTTCCTATGAGATTTATATTTCGGAGGACGGGGTATACGTCACCGTTGTGACGGAGTAACTTGTATACCCACATCTAAATCAGGCCCTTAGTTTCCACAGGAAAAGTAAAGTGTTTTTTACTTGGCTATATCTTTTGCCCCATGTGATGAATCCTAATGAAATTTAGCAAAAAAAGTGTTTTCCAGGGTTTTGTTATGTATTGAAAGTTTCGGGGTGATTCTTCAAACAGGAGCTGAAAAAAAGGGGGCAAAAAAGGGCATTTTCCATGGTAATTTCAATACAGATTTTAGACATGACTGCAGCTCAAACTGCTGAACGTAATTACACCAAATTTGGCAGGAAGGTAGCTCTGGTCCAGAAAGCATGTTTTTTGTTATTTGGTGTAAATTTGTTTAGTAGTTTTGGAGACATTAAAGGAAAAATAAATTTGTATATCTTGGCAGAGCCTAGGCACAGATGTTATGATGAGATCTGATTGGCTGTCAGCCCTTTAACCAGTGAGTGATGGCAGCCATCTGGGGACCAGTATACATGATAGCACCCCACTGAAATGCATTGTAGTGAATGGCAGGCGTTGAGAGTCACAAAAAGGAGAACAATAAAGGGTGATAACAGATTTTAGTTACAATACAAATCATTCATTGCTAAGGCGATTTTACCCTTTGAAAAAGTCTTCTGCTGGAATTTCATGAATCATGTTTGAAAAATAATGTTTTCTCATAACTTTCCCATAGACGTTCTGGAAGGCGCTCCAGAAGCTCAAATGAGACCATATTTTCTGTAAATTCACATTATGTTTCTCTGCCAAATGAAAATGAAGTCTGATATTCTCAGTAAAAAGTGTACTTCCAACAGGAGCAGCCTGCAGTGTTGCCAGATTTTACAAGCCTTCTATAGCCCAAAGCTGTTGAACAACCAGCCCAAAGTAAGCCCAAATGAACCGGTCCCAGCCCAAAAAGTAGCCCAAACTTTTAACACTGAACTAATGCAATCGTAGGCTGAAGCAAACATTTTAAAGCATAAATCTAATTTCTATTGTAAGCAAATATGTGAAACTAACAGTGCCTAGATTATTCATTGTATTACACACAAAAAATGGAAATAAACATGGAAAAATGGTCACTCACTTTTTATGATGAGCAGCAAATTGGAACAAGTAGTAAATCTGGACTTGGTGAGAGACGTAAATCTTTGATTATGTGCACAGCAGTCCTTCTTTGACAAACCTTTTGACATTGAAGCCTGTAGCAGCTACTTTATTTTCTTTTGTTTGGAGACAGAAAGATGAACATCGCTTTGATCAAGTTCACAGCAGTCCTTTTGACACCAGTTTTGGCATTGGAGCCCTTTGTAGCAGGCAGATCATTTTCCTTCGGTTGCAGACAGAAAGCAAGGGCAGAAGCCACTTCCTAGGCAGCAATAAACTTGTTTCACAGTGTGAGGCATGCACCAGTAACTAAACATGGCTGGTAAAGTGAAACTGCAAACGGTTAATTCAATCACATACAGGGGCATATTTATACTCCGTTTGCGCCGAAATTGCGTCGTTTTTTTTGACGCAATTTCGACGCAAAACTAACTCCATATTTATACTTTGGCGTTAGACGCGTCTAGCGCCAAAGTCCATGGAGTTAGCGTAAATTTTTAGCGTGGACACCTACTTTGCGTTAATTATATGCAAGGTAGGCGTTCCCGTCGAAAAAATCGATTCCGAGGCATGTGCGTGGGATTTATACTCCCGGGCAAAAATCACGCCCGGGAGTGGGCGGGTAAAAAAAAATGACGTACGGCCGCTTTTGCGCCGTTTTTTTGCGCCTGCAAAAGGCAGGCGTTAAGGGACCTGTGGGCTCTGAAGGAGCCCAGAGGTGCCCCCCCATGCCCCCAGGGACACCCCCTGTCACCCATGCCCACCCCAGGAGGACACCCAAGGCAGGAGGGACCCATCCCAGGGACATTAAGGTAAGTTCAGGTAAGTGTTTTTTTAAAAAATGTTTGTGGCATAGGGGGGCCTGATTTGTGCCCCCCTACATGCCACTATGCCCAATGACCATGCCCAGGGGACAGAAGTCCCCTGGGCATGGCCATTGGGCAAGGGGGCATGACTCCTGTCTTTGCTAAGACAGGAGTCATTTCAATGGGGGTTGGGAGTGAAAAAAAAATGGCGCAAATCGGGTTGAGGCGATTTTTTTGCCTCAGCCTGACTTGCACCATTTGTGGATGCCCATACGCCATTTTCCCCCTACGCCGGCGCTGCCTGGTGTACGTCGTTTTTTTTAACGCACACCAGACAGCGCCGGCGGCTAACGCCGGCTAACGTCATTCAATAAATACGGCGCCCGCATGGCGCTTCAGAATGGCGTTAGCCGGCGCTAATTTTTTTTACGCAAAACTGCGTTAGCGCAGTTTTGCGTCAAAAAGTATAAATATGGGCCACAGTTTGATCCTTTCTCGGATTCACAGCTTTTGGCTGAACATCCCTTTCATCAACTTCACAGCAGTCCTTTTGACACCAGTTTTGGCATTGGAGCCCTTTGTAGCAGGCAGATCATTTTCCTTCGGTTGCAGACAGAAAGCAAGGGCAGAAGCCACTTCCTAGGCCGCAAGATGCTTGTTGCAGAGTGCGGGGCATGCACCGGTAAGTAAACATGGCTGGTAAAGTGAAACTGCGAATGGTTCATTCAATCACATACAGTTTGATCCTTTCTAGGATTCACAGCTTTTGGCTGAACATCGCTTTCATCAACTTCACAGCAGTCCTTTTGACACCAGTTTTGGCATTGGAGCCTTTTGTAGCAGGCAGATCATTTTCCTTTGGTTGCAGACAGAAAGCAAGGGCAGAAGCCACTTCCTAGGCCGCAATAAACTTGTTTCACAGTGTGAGGCATGCACCAGTAACTAAACATGGCTGGTAAAGTGAAACTGCGAATGGTTCATTCAATCACATACAGTTTGATCCTTTCTCGGATTCACAGCTTTTGGCTGAACATCGCTTTCATCAACTTCACAGCAGTCCTTTTGACACCAGTTTTGGCATTGGAGCCCTTTGTAGCAGGCAGATAATTTTCCTTCGGTTGCAGACAGAAAGCAAGGGCAGAAGCCACTTCTTAGACCGCAAGATGCTTGTTGCAGAGTGCGGGGCATGCACCGGTAAGTAAACATGGCTGGTAAAGTGAAACTGCGAATGGTTCATTCAATCACATACAGTTTGATCCTTTCTAGGATTCACAGCTTTTGGCTGAACATCGCTTTCATCAACTTCACAACAGTTCTTTTGACACCAGTTTTGGCATTGGAGCCCTTTGTAGCAGGCAGATCATTTTCCTTCGGTTGCAGACAGAAAGAAAGGGCAGAAGCAACTTCCTAGGCAGCAAACAACTTGTTTCACAGTGTGAGGCATGCACCAGTAACTAAACATGGCTGGTAAAGTGAAACTGCGAATGGTTCATTCAATCACATACAGTTTGATCCTTTCTCGGGTTCACAGCTTTTGGCTGAGCATCGCTTTCATCAACTTCACAGCAGTCCTTTTGACACCAGTTTTGGCATTGGAGCCCTTTGTAGCAGGCAGATCATTTTCCTTCGGTTGAGGACAGAAAGCAAGGGCAGAAGCCACTTCCTAGGCCGCAAGATGCTTGTTGCAGAATGCGGGGCATGCACTGGTAAGTAAACATGGCTGGAAAAGTGAAACTGCAAATGGTTCATTCAATCACCTACTCTGTTTGCTGCAGGTTGTTTCAAATCATTGGAATGGGCATGCAATTTTTTATGGCAGTACTTGAATGCAGCTTTGGTATCAGCTCATTTTACAGGGCCTTCAGTCCTTTTAATTCAGAAACCACTACTACTCCTTTTATTATATTGAGCCCACTTGCCCATGGTGCAATAATTAACCTGCAACTGTTTGGCAGCTGGGATAACCAGCTCAATGAATAACTGTCTTGTTGAGACGACCGGGGACTATCTGAAAGTGCAAAAGAAAGTGACCATCTCTACATCTGTACTGGCATAACTGTGGCAGTCCTAGAGCTAATACATGGCAATTGCACGGTCTTCATCGAAGTAAGGAAAGATAGGTTTTCCTGCTCTTGATACGTTTCGTAGAGAATTCTTAATGCATACCAGTGGTACACATAGGACACAACAGAAAAGTGTAACTTTTAAGACATCATATATTGCTTGAAAACCATACTTGGCTGGTGGTAAAGGGAAACTACAAATGGTTCATTTAATCAGGTTCTGATGCTATTCTGATTTCTCTCCTTTTCTACCCATTTGATATCATTTGAAGTGGCAGCAAAAAGGATCACAGACACACTAGGTGCATTAGAATGTAAATGCTGGCGTGTTCGACAATTGTAAATCTCAATCACAAAGGTTGCAAGGAGATGTGGCTGTAAAAGGGTCCAATGCGAATAGTTATTCTCTTTCACCTTTGGACCGGAAGCAAGTCCAACATCCATATTAAGACATGTACTTTTAAGTAAACAAAGTTGGTAACGGGAAACTGCAAATGACTCTTGGCATCACTCAAGGGTTGCAAGAACGTTAAGTGCCACATTCCATTTTCTGTCCAGAGCGGCTTTAATCCCATACTGCTAAGGTAGCTGCTTACAACTGTGTGATGATTTTGACTTTAGTACTTTAGGCACAAGAGCATGGATTTTCTCCTGCCTACTTCCACAGAGCCACCGATCAATAAAGAGATATCGAGATTGTCCCAAATCTTGTTGCAGCCTTTCTTCAAAATAGGGGTGCCAATCTCTTCATCTCTTACTGGCATAACTGTGGTGATCCTAGAGTTAATACATGACAGTGGCAGAGGATCCATTAAAGTAAATTGATGGAAACAATGGGTGCCTGCAGCATCAGTGCAGTTATACACTTCCATTCATAAATTTACCAGGTCTGATGTCTTAGCAAATGAGCATAAATTGTTTTGGGACTTCAACCGTAGATCATCTCTACATCTGTACTGGCATAACTGTGGTAGTCCTAGAGCTAATACATGGCAATGGCAAGGTCTTCATCGAAGTAAGGAAAAATAGGTTTGTCTGCTCATGATAAATTTTATTGCGCATTCTTGATGCATACCGGTGCTAGACATAGGACACCATGATGACACATTTCTGGAGCATCTTTCCTGCAGGATATTGTGCTAAAGTGTCATTTTAAGGCATCATTGTTCTATTAAACGCTCTACACAATCTGCCATCACTAGTCCTGCATTTTGCAAGGCGAAATTAATGTCAGGGACAGGCCTCCATCCAATGTGAGATACAAATACCTGTAGTAGGCCCGGCGTTTTGGTGAGTGGAAAAAACAGTTGTAAGTTTCTCTGATCATCAATTCTATATTACCTGGAATGCTCCTTATTGCTTTCTTAGCAATGGTCTTAAAGAACTGGTAAATGCAGCACACAAGTTGCAAGGAAGGTTGCTTATCTTTCAACAAGGTGAATGCCGAGTGATGCTTTCTGCACATGACGCTTGTCCCATCTATGCCTATTAAATTTCCAATCTCAAGGCTACAAGCTTCAAGCAAGTTCTTTACTTCAATGTACGTAGCTTAAAGTAGGAGAAACTGGAGTATGGTGCTCTTCTGGGATTGGCGCCACCATCAGGATTGCCATGCAGTGCTCTGGGATTGACAGTGGCAAGAGCAGGTCTGAGAAAGTATTCTTCTGGTCCTGTCACTAGATGGCTGGCTGGCATGGGTCCTTCTGCAGCTGACAGTGGTCGAGGGCAGGTCTGAGAAAGTGTTCTTCTGGTCCTGTCACTAGAGGGCAGGCAGGCAGGGCTCCTTCTACAGCTGACAGTGGCAAGAGCAGGTCTAAGAAAGTATTCTTCTGGTCCTGTCACTAGAGGGCTGGCTGGCATGGGTCCTTCTGCAGCTGACAGTGGTCGAGGGCAGGTCTGAGAAAGTGTTCTTCTGGTCCTGTCACTAGAGGGCTGGCAGGCATGGCTCCGTCTGCAGCCAACAGTGGCAAGGGCAGGTCCGAGCTGCATGCATTCCTTGGGGGAGGGCTGAATTTCGGACTTTAATCATACAGACTGCTATTAAATTTTGCAAGCAATTCCGGGGGAGGCCCAAACGAATAGGACTCAATTCCAATGCGTTTCAGTCCAAACTTTATGTAGAGAATATTTGATGGTAGTTTTAGGCCCATTCTATTTCGTCTATCATTTTTCAGCAGCGTCATTTGGGAAAATACCCTTTCAACATGAGCATTGGATATTGGGAGTGTCAACATTTTTATAGCACCCATTGCAAGCTCGTGAAAGCAATGTTTGCCAGCAGCATCAGTGTAGTTATACACTTCCATCCAGAAGGATTCCATGTTAGAAGTCTCAGGAAATGAACATGAGGATATCATTCTCCACTGAGACTCTAGTACTTCCAATGGGTATGTGAAAAAGGTATGTGGTAAGTCAGTTACAGGAGGTTTGCAATCTGCAAGCACTTTTTGGGGACTCAAAACTTCTAACTTTTTAAGCATGCTTAGTGACTCTGGAAGGCGAAATTGATATTCACATGCCAATACTTTCAAGAACTCTAGGCACCTTTTCACAATGCCATCCTTTGAAACAGAGGTGAGTTTACTTTCTTCCAGCTTCTTACGGAAAGCAAGACCAAGATCCACATCCTCTTGAGAAAGATAAATGGCAGAACTTTGTAAATCTAGGCTCTGCAACTGTTCTTGAGGATTACTGGTAAAAACACTTGGTTTAAGTATCCTTTTCAGTGTGGACACATACAGAGTATATAGGTCGCGAAAGATGTGAAGTGCATCTCCACATTCCAGCTGAAAGATTTTATTAACAACTTTTATATCTTGAAGAATAGGCTTTAAGAAAGTAAGGTAAAGTAGGTTGGTCTCATCGTGATACATTTCTTGGAGCATCCTTGCTGCATAGCAGTGTTCCACAGAGGATGCTGTGCTAAAGTGTAAGCTTAAGGTATCATATTGTTCTAATAAACGATCTACCCAATCTGCCATCACTAGCCACTGTGTTTCGCAAGGTGAAATTAATTTGAGGGGCATGCCTCCGCCCAATGTCAGATACAATTCCCTGTAGTCGGCCTGGCGTTTTGGGGAGTGGGAAAACCAGTTGTATGTTTCTCTGATCATGAATTCTACATTGCTTGGAATGCTCTTTATTGCTTTCTTTGCAATGATGTCCACGGAGTGCCAAATGCAGCGCACAAGTTGCAAGGAAGGTTGCTTATCTCGCAACAAGGTGAATGCTGAGTGATGTTTTCCGCACATGACGCTTGCTCCATCAGTGCCTATGCCTATTAAATTTTCAGTCTCAAGGTTACAGCTTTCAAGCAAGCTTAACACTGCATTTGCTATATCTTCGGCACAGCCCTGATTTAATTCTAGCATTCCAAGGAAGGTGCTGACTAATTTTTTATGCTTCATGCTGAAATACTTCACACAAATGCAAAGCAGTTTTTTTACTTCAATGTCTGTTGATTCATCAATTAATAAGGAGTACGGTGATGTTCCGATATCTTTCAGCATTTCGTCTTTGAAGTATGGGCCCAACACAGAAGTAATTAGTGCTGTAC
The DNA here is from genome assembly GCF_031143425.1 of Pleurodeles waltl. Lineage (NCBI taxonomy): Eukaryota > Metazoa > Chordata > Amphibia > Caudata > Salamandridae > Pleurodeles > Pleurodeles waltl. The sequence goes on from NC_090445.1 coordinate 1,064,607,025, forward strand.
ATTTGGTACGGTGCATTCGGAAGGCAGGGAATTCATCCTTCAAAATTTCACCATATCCATCTATATTATTTATGGATGTGCAACAAGCAGTTTGTATGGCAAACCTAATTTCTCTTCTTTTCTGGTCATTAGATAATGAAGGAATGGGTTGTACAAAGGATGCCATGGAAGCACTTGCTGAATTACAGCGAGAGCGGTGTTTTGTGGTTGCTGCATGTTGCTTCAAATCGTTATAATGGGCACGCAGGTCTATATGGCAGTACTTGCAGGCCGCTTTGGAATTATCCGATTTGACAGGGGCAATCCACCTTTTTAATTCAGGATCCAACTCCCACTCTTTTCTGTATATTTTTTTATATTGTGCCCACTTGCCCATGGTGCAACAATTAACCTGCCAGGTCAGCTGGGAACTGATCAATGATGAACTATGTCAAGATGAGAGCCCAGGGGACTACCTGAAACTGCAAAAGAAATTGCAATCATTGTCCCAAGTTCACGGATAATCATGTGCAAAGCAATAAATAAAACACTATCTAGAATTGCCAATGGTTATTGAGCATACCTCTACTTTAAGTGTCCAAGGATGTCATGTACTTAATACATCTACTCACAATAAGTCACAAAGGTACAAATTGAAAGACACTTACCTTGTCTTACGCAGCTGCGCACCAACCGGCCGCACGTCAGTGTAGGTAGGGGACGTAGGTAGAACCTACACAATAGGAAGGGGCCAGGGGGGGTGTCTCCCCTCTACCGGGCCCCAATCACACACTCTGGGGCTGGGCGCTGGCTTTAATTTGGGGTCCAAGGCTGAAGCGCACAACAAAAGAGACTTTTCCAAGGGAGGGTGGGGGGGCACCACACCTGTGCAGGCTGAGGGCTGAGGCTCACGGCAGGGCCAAAAAAGAAAAGAGCCACACACCAGAATACACCACCAGGTGCTCAGCGCAGCCAGTGAGTCAACAGTGTGCCACACACTGGCTTGCTCCTGGCTCACCACTGTTGGCGCCCACCCACGCAGGCATTTTAAATAATGCCGCGGGGGCAGGCCAATACTTCTTCTCAGGGCCATCAATTGGTAGCGCTTTCGCGCGCTACTAGATTGATGGCCCTCTGCCCCCATCATCAGCTAAGGTGGGGGGCACTGTGCCCTGCTGCCAGCTGCTGCTGCTGTGTGTGGTGCCGGGCGGCGTGTGCGCCGCCGCGCAGTGTCGCTCCAGGGGGCTGTCAATTGGTAGCGCTTTCGCGCGCTACTAGATTGACGGCCCTCTGCTCCACTGAGAGCTCCGTGGAGCTCTCAGTGGGGCAGAAGGCCGTCAATCTAGTAGCGCGCGAAAGCGCTACCAATTGACAGCCCCCTGAGACACTGCGTGGCGCACACGCTGCTTCCTGCTGCTGTGTGCGCCGCCCGCCGCGAGTCCGAACTCGCTATCTCACGGGCGGGGCCTGGCCGGGGCACCAGTATCTCCGGCGGCGCCGCCCGCTGCGATTTTAACGCACACAGGGCTAAAAATAGCCCAACAATCGGGGCCCCCGCAATTGTTTTTTTTTCCTGCACAATTGGGAAAAATATCGCCCATTTGTGCGGGAAACCGCCCAATCTGGCAACACTGGCAGCCTGTCAGTTGATTTCATTGTGTTCTACTGCAGCCTCCCAGAGTGTTCTAAAGAACAACTAGAGCACTAACAGTTTTACTTATGACAAAAGTGTGGCACACCTGAAGCAATCTTGATTGAATCAAACTGATAAAATGTATTACTTTTAATTTAAAAAGGAGCAACATGAGGGTTTTCATTTTCTCATAGAATTTACACTTAGTGCTGTAGAAAGAAAATATAGGAAACATTTTAAGTGAGTTCTCCAATATCTTCCTCTTCTATTTCATTAAAACATTCTGACATCTAGACTAAAACATGCATTTTCAATACCAGCAACAAGCTGCTAGTTAAGTTCCCCGTGATCAGCAGTTTTACTACAGTGTCCTAATGAGCAACTAGAGTGCTAACATTCTAAATTTATGGCAAAAGTGTGGCACACCTGACCGCCATCTTGATGTAATCAAAGTGGAAAACTGAAAGCATTTTCTACTGTGGATACTGCAGTAAATGCGTAGATTAGGGAGCTTCATAACAAATAAGTCTCTCAAGATGGCCACCAGAGCAAAAGAAGAGCCCAAATGAAGCACAAATATCACCCGAATGTAGCCCAATGACAGAAGTGTGCAAAACACTTAGGCCCGTATTTATACTTCTGTTGCACCGAATTTGCCACTATATTTTTGCCGCAAAACTGCGTTTGTGCAGTTTTGCGGCAAAAAGTATAAATCTGTGCCTTAAATAAAATAAAATAAAATTCTATAGCTGCGACTTGACCCGAAGGCATAGAAGTGCTTTACAAGAGCATCAGTTACATTACACAAGGACACATTCCTTTTGGGCTTTAGATATGGGGAGATTAAGTGATTCATCCAGAATCACAGGATGTTGAGCTGACGTTGAAACTCAAATCTGTTTGCCCAGTTGCAAAGTCTGCAACTCTGACCATTAACACCACATTACCTCCCCTAAGTATAACATATAATCAAGTGATCTTCTGGATAAAAAACCCCATCAATATGGCAAATAATTTACTGCTTTGTCGCTATTTGAGAACTCAGAAAATATGTCTTCATTTAGGGGCATATTTATACTCCATTTGCGCCGAATGTGCATAAAAAGTTTTGACGCACATTCGGTGCAAATCGTGCACCATATTTATACTATGACTCCCGACCCTGCGGACGTCAAAATACCTCAGTGTGCGTCATTTTTTGGATGCGGGAAACTGCCTTGTGTTAATGACATGCAAGGTAGGCGTTCCCGCTCAAAAAATGACATTAAGGCCTGTACGCCTTATTTATACTCCCACGTCATTTTGATGCTCAGGAGGGGGCGGGCCTTAAAAAACGGTGCACAGCCTAATGTGCGCCATTTTTTAACGCCTGGGTGAAGGCAGGCGTTAAGGGACCTGTGGGCTCACTTCCATGGTCTCTGACCATGGAAGCAGTCCAGTGGTGCCCTTCCCTGCCCCCAGGGACATCCCCTGCCACCCTCGCCCACCCCTGGAGGACCCATCCCAGGTAAGTACCGGTAAGTTCAGGTAAGTATTATTATTATTTTTTTAAGTGGCATGGGGGGCCTAATTTGGGCCCCCCTACATGCCACTTTGCCCAATGGCCATGCCCAGGGGACAGAAGTCCCCTGGGCATGGCCATTGGGTAAGGGGGCATGACTCCTGTCTTTGCTAAGACAGGAGTCATTTCAATGGGGGTTGTGCGTCAAAAAATTGGGCAAGTCCGGTTTGAGCCATGATTTTTGACTCAAACCTTACTTGCACCATTTTTTGATGCACAACCCCCCATTTTCCCCTACGCTGGCGCTGCCTGGTTTGAGTCTTTTTTTTTTACTCTGACCAGCCTGCAGCGCTGGCTAACGTCATTCCTTAAATATGGCCCCCGCATGGTGCGTAGGAATGGCGTTAGCCGTCTGTACATTTTTTTCCGCAAGCCAGCGCTGGTTTGCGTCAAAAAGTATAAGTATGGGCCTTCGTTTTTTAGAGCACTAACTATAATTTCAATAGGAATAAGACCCTCACGTTTTTATAATTTCTATAGGAAATGCTTTAGGTATTACAGTTTTGGTTGCATCAAGATTAGGTCAGGTGTGCCACACTTTTATAAAACATATATAATGCAAACCACCCACTGTAGAGACTTGTGAGACTGTGGCTTTGCACTCCCCAGGATTGAACAGTGGGCAAACCACCCACTGTAGAGACTTGTGAGACTGTGGCTTTGCACTCCCCAGGATTGAACAGTGGGCAAACCACCCACTGTAGAGACTTGTGAGACTGTGGCTTTGCACTCCCCAGGATTGAACAGTGGGCAACCCACCCACTGTAGAGACTTGTGAGACTGTGGCTTTGCACTCCCCAGGATTGAACAGTGGGCAACCCACCCACTGTAGAGACTTGAGAGACTGTGGCTTTGCACTCCCCAGGATGGAATAGTGGGCATGTGGCCCCCTTGTGGATTTGGCGTCGTGCACTCAACCGGCTGAGGTGCCCCCCCTTTACCTCCCCCTGAAGTGCCTGTTTTATTGCTATCTGATGCCCCTGCAGTGTTCTCTCCGTCATGGTCGGGGATCTTGTGTGGGCCTCGCCCATACCGTTTGGGCCCAGTGTTCCACGGACTTCAATGGAGCACTACCTGGACTGCTATTCTTGGTGTATATTTGGTTTATAGTGTATATATGTATACTTTTGCGTACTGGATTTTAATATATTACAATGGTTACACTCATGTCCTTTAGTCTTTGCATTCTTCCGGGGGTGTGGGGGGTGTATCTGTAATGTATCATGCTGTATTAGTGTGTGTGTTGTGGTGGGTGAGGGTGGGGGTGTTGCGTGTTGCATGTGTGTGTCCCTGTTTTTTCCCTCCCCCCTCCCCTGTGTCGTAGGTGCAGTACTCACTGTGGTCTTCGCCGCCGGCGTTCGTGCTCCTGGTATAGGAGCAAGAAGATAAGGGCTGGCAGGATGTACAGCTCTGGTTCCATGGCATACGGATTCCTCGTGGGGTGTGTAGAGGTGAGCGTTTTCCCTTCCAAGTCCTGTTTCCGCCGTGTTTTTGTCTGCGGTGAATCCGCCCCGGAAAAGGTGGCGGATTGGCCTGTTGTGATACTGTGGGCGGTACATTGTCCTCCGCCTGTCTGTTGGCGGTGACCGCCGCGCTGTTTGTTTGTACCGCTGTGGCGGTCGGAGTGTTGAAGTGGCTGTCTTTGTTGGCGGTTTCCGCCACGGTCGTGATTCCATTTTTGTTTTACCGCCGGCCTGTTGGCGGTCTTACCGCTGCTTTAACACCGTCCGCCAGGGTTGTAATGACCCACTATATGTCCTACCTTAACATTACACTGCACCCTGCCCTTGGGGCTACCTAGGGCCTACCTTAGGGGTGTCTGGCATGTACCAAAAGGGAAGGTCTCGGCCTGGCAAGTGGGTACACTTGCCAAGTCGATTTTACAGTTAAGACTGCACACACAGATACTGCAATGGCAGGTCTGAGACATGATTACAGAGCTACTTATGTGGGTGGCACAACCAGTGCTGCAGGCCCACTAGTAACATTTGATTTACAGGCCCTGGGCACCTCTAGCGCACTATACTAGGGACTTACTAATAAATCAAATATGGCAATCATGGATAAGCCAATTACATACACATTTTGTAAAGGAGCACTTGTACTTTAGCACTGGTTAGCAGTGGTAAAGTGCCCAGAGTAACAAAAACAGCAAAATCAGAGTCCAACACACATCAACAACCTTGGGAACAGAGCCAAAAGTTAAGGGAGACCACTCCAAGGATGAAAAGTCTAACAATATATATATTTGTCCCCCCCTGGCTGGGCCAGGGCCCGGGGGTCTTTAATTAATTTGGGGAAGGGGGGCATGAGTGGCTCCCCTCCCCGAGCTACTAATGGGGCCAGGGACCCAATCCCCCAGGGTCGAATTCACATCAAAGAGAGCAAGGAGCTAGCCCCCCTCCTCAAGCCAGCAATGGGACTCGGGGACCCCATCCCCTGGGGTCGATTTAAAATTAAAAGGGAGGGTGGCGAACGGTCCCCCTCCATGAGCTAGCAATGACCCTGAGGACCTTATTGTCTACAGCCACCACATAGGTACAGGCGAAGGGCACCCAGCCCCACCTCTCAGAGCCTTGAAAGGCCATTGGAACCTCATCCCCAGGGCCAGCTCTTTACCTGTGTCCTAGTGAACCTACACTCTGGACACAGTGGTCTGCCTGCCCACAGGAGCATGGACAAGAAAAGCAACTGTGCTCCCAGGGAGATTTGAAAATGCTGGGTGGGAGCCGACTTTTGTTTCGATGATCGTGCTCTCCCGTGAAACGAAATTCAGATTGACTTGATTTGAATTCACACTGAATGACTTGGGCCCTGTCGTTCCTGATCTTCATTCATGATCTTCTTGTGAACTCTGTGCAGGACTCCTATTGGGGGACACATGTACAGGAGGCCTGAGCTCCACTCGTGATGAACTGTGTCTCCGAGCTTTGGAAACTCCAGCATGCAGATGTGCTGGCACTGTGCATTCCCTGTGGTGTCAAACAGTTTTCACCAAGGTTCTTCCCAATCTCTGTAGAGACCTTGCACCACCTCTGCATGGAGGCACCAATTGTGAACCGTGAGGCATGGATGGCTGAGCTCTTCCGCTGTCATTCAAGCCCAGCAGATGTTGAACCACCAGGGACATGCCCGGACATTCCAGCCATGTACAAAGTCGTATGGCCTCTGGACACAGGGGCCACAACCCAACTCCGCACTGTTTGCTGCAATACCGTATGGCAGTGGTGTTGTCCTTAAACACCTAAATCAGACTTCCCTTGATGGAAAAAAGAAAGGCTTTCAATGTCAGGCAAGCTACTTTCAACTCCACAAGGTTGATGTGGAGTTGAGTTCTCAGTTCTCCATCTCTTTCAGAATGCCCAGATGGCCACCCTAATCCAGGAGTGGTGCATCTGTCGCCATAGTCAACTCTCGTGGAGGAAGGGAGAAGGGACCACGGCTGATCCAATCACAGTTCGTCAGCCACCATTGCAGAACTTTTGCTGTTCCCTCCAAAATCTGGACCAGGTCACAAAGATACGCTTGATGCTGAACCCATTGGGACTTCAGGCACCATCTGCAGAGCCCTCATATGCAGGAGGGCATAAGGCCCAGCAGCCTCAGAGTCATTCTCAATGAATCCAGGATACAGGCTGAAACATCAGAATGATAGCATGAATGTTCCAGACTCGCTGCTCTGGAGGATATTCCTGAATCTGCACTGTGAACGGCTACGATGAAAGGGAGTGTCTGAGAGAGTCAGGGATGACTTTGGCATGTTGATAGTGAACTCCAGCAAATGCAGGAGATCTGCTGTAGGCTGGAGGTGGGATATGACCTCCTGGGAGAAGCCTGCCTTCTGTTTTGCACAGGGAAAGTTTTCTTGACTTTCCAATGGCTGACAAGCAAGATTATGTCCGCATCAGGAGGAGGAAGAACAGATGATGCATGAGGAGGACTCAAAGGTGGAGTGCCACAAAACAATTAACGTGTCTGTTGTCTAGGGGTTTTTGTACTAGCCACCTTGAGAAAAACAATAATGCAAAACTAGTCACCTGCAACCTTTGTCATAAGATTATTTCTCTTGGCAACCAACAGCAGCACTCTTTTGGGACAATAGTTATGCACAAGCACGTGGAGGCGATTGGCCAGGCCGAAAGGAAGCGGGAGAAGGAGTTGCAAAAGGCCACAGCAGCAACATCAGCAGCAGCCATTTCTTCCGAAACTGCAATACCTTCAACCTCTTCAGCTTCATTAGGACCTCCACCCACTCCATCTGTTCCCCCATCAGCACCTGCTCCTGGTACCGCACTGCAAGTCCTCTTATTGAGGACCAGTATGCCAGTACTACAACATACTGTCTGCTGTTCCATAAAGTAATTGTTGCAGGAGAGAAAGTTCTGAATATACACTGTGACCTTGTCATAGTTCACTGGCGCACTCTCAAACATCCTTAGTTTTTTTTCCCTTTGTTGTCTTCCTGTTAATGTTCAGTTTTTTTTGTTGGATACAAATATTGACCTTTTTAAAAAAAGTTCAGAAAAAAGTTTTAAAAAAAGAAGGTAAAAACGTATTTTCAGAACCAACCAAATGTCTCAAATGTAACATTTCTGTAACACTAGTATGTCATCATTTAGAACATTTACAGTTAGTCACATAATTTAGAACACTGGGGAAAACCAAACCAATTGGGTTGTGAAAAAACACCTTTAGATGCTGTGCATGTCCAACTGCTCAAATATCTAACTAAGTAATATAATACATGCGAAAGCACGTAAGACACCAGTACTTACAACAGGCCAGGTTACATAATGGCCTATCTTCTGAATTGTGCGAGTACAACGCACAAGTGCTGTTTTAACTTTATAACAATGGTAATATCGTATCTTAGAACTTTTGATGTGAAATAAGAAAACTGTCTTGTAAATTTTTAGTCAGTGTGTGCTTAAAAGTAAGAGTTGTATTATCATGTTCTATCCAACCTGTGTTGTTCTTTAAGTAGATTGTGTAGTGTCCAGCTGTTGCAGTGTCTCCGTGATGAAAAATAATAGCATTAGTAGTATAAGTGCATCCTAAAATAGGACCTTGTGAAGCATTCTAGGTAGAAATAAAGTATTTATTTGTCTGTTGCATCGCTGAATTTTAAAAATAACCTATTTGGTTACCATTGTTAAATTAAGTGTGGACACCAGTTCTGATTTACAGTTTGGACATGCGTTGTTTTGCACAGATTTAGATATTAGTAGAATTGATTTGTAATCAGGTATTGGTAGATATACAAATCTTTTAAAGTTTGCAAGAGTGGAGCTCAAATGTAGACAATTGAAACACTTATGTTCCCAAGAGAAGATTATACCAAACAGGTCACAATTGTGGTGAGTTTTGGTAGCTACTATTCCTAGAACAGCCATACAGAATTATTTTTTTGATAAACAGATTTTATTAGGTTTCAAATAAAAATAGCAAGAATGAAGAGTAAGGAAAGGACAAAAGCAACAATAATGGTGCATCAAGCCATCAGTCCCTACCCCCGCCATCTCTCTTCCATACCCCCTCAAGATTAAATTACGTCACTCGCCAGGGAATCCAATGTTGAAGGTAGTATTACCACAATTTCCCACAGATTTTGGAGAACTAAGCAGGACAGCCCCTGGCAATGTAGAGTGGTTCATCCAGTTTAGCACACCAGTACATGCCAGCTTGCCATTGCTTTAGTGTCTTGGGGAGAGTTGCCTCCAAGCTTGAGCAATGTCCCCTTTACCTACCAGAGTTGCTGGTCCAAGTAATGTCCTGTCCCCATGAGACCGCCCCCAGGCAAACCCAGCAGTTCCACTTTTGGTGTTAATTGTATGTGGGTTCCCAGAACCACTGATAGAGCAGCACCCACCCAGGACCAGTACAGGGCAATTCGTTGGCACAGCCACACCGTGTGAAAGAAGTCAGCTCCGTGGATTGGCACCATGCACAGCTGGCATCAGGGAGGATCTGGGCGCGGCCCATTCTCTGGAGGGTCATAGGTGCAATGGAAGTAATAACTGAATTAATTGTAGTTGGACGAATATTGCCAGCTCTCTGGCCTCCTGCCAATCAGCCTCATCTAGTTCCTCAGTCCAACCCCCCCATACGAGATTCTTGAACATCTTGATGTTGATGGAAAATAGAATCACACCTGTACCCACATCTACTGTATCTCTTATGGCACCTGTATAGTGGTGTATGTGGTTCTGTGACACAATCTGTTCATGAAGATTCATGAAGGATTTGCAGTAGTGTTTATCCACATGCTGGTGGATTATTTCTTTTACAGACATTAGGTAGAAATAGCAGCTTGCTCCTCCAACACGATAGAGGAGCGTTGCCCCACTGCTAAGAGCCAAATAAAATGATAAAATTATTTCGTTATCATTTTCTTTTTCATTACGAAAGTGAGTCTTGGGGGTGGGGCATCCTGACAACAGCATCAAGCATGGAGGATTAGTGGTGGGCACTCCAAGTGCGCATGTCGGGTAGGCCGGCTGTCTCAAGGCAGACAATCCGACATGTGCACTTAGAATTTTCCCACCTGAGCTGTCTTGCACAGCCAGGTGGAGAACAGCAGGTACAGGCTGAGAGCCCACAGTCTTTGTGGGAGCACAAAACCAGCCTGCTCAGACCAATCCTGGTGCTTCTTTCATGCATGACAGCAGTGCCTGGATTGGCATAGGGGGGTCTGGCAGGAAGTGCTCTATCAGCAGAAGCGCACAGAGGCATCGGGCAGAAGGTAAGTTATCTTTTTTGTTGTTATTGTCCCTCGCACTACCCCACCATTTTTTGCTGACAGCAGCCACCACTTGGTAGAAAAGAAGACACTGCTGTCCCAACTTATACCGTTTTGATTTTTAAATGAATGTCCTGTTATTTCAGTGTTTGGTTTCCTGTTTTTAGGTGCTTCGTTTTCTTGTCATTGTAGTTTGTTTCAATTTTTCTTTTAAAACACATTTCAGATTTTAACACAATGGAAAATTGACCAAGATGAGGAGCGGGTGTGTTTCGCAAACAGTTATATTCTTTGACACAGTTACTGTCCGCATTCATTCTTTTCATCAAAATCAGTAATATACAGTCCTGTATGTTTTTTAATGCAAATAAAAGCAACGTACGTTCTTCCACCCTTGAATATTGTAGAGCCAATGTTAATCCGTGCATAATCTAAACTTCGTTCTTGTGATTTGTGTATTGTTACAGCATAAGTCAAATAAAGAGGACATTGTTCTCTATTAATATACAAATCTTTAAAAAGTAAAAATCTTCACGCACAGCTGGAGATCTGTTTGTGGTGTTTAATATGGTCACATTTTACCTCAATAAATTCAATGTCTTGTTTTTTTTTTCAGACTCCACAACATCCACTGCAAATCCCGTGGCTCAATTTACTAGCCCTTCTGCTACATGTAAGTTTCGACATAAAATTATACAAATTTTACATAGCTGTTAATCTTTCTCCAATTCCACTGTACATGAATTAGATTTTTCCATCTTTTGTAATTTTATAGCTAAACTTTTGCTTACAGGTATTTTTAGTCTCTGATTCTCCAGTTTATATTTTGGAAGATGAATAAGTGTTTTTGTCTGGATGTAGCATTTAATAGTTTAATTGAGCACATTATTTAACGGTTGGCATTAAACATTTTGTTGTGATTGTGAAAGAAGATAATGCTTAACTTCAGCATTGTAGGTAGGGAAAAAAAATAGTTGTATTTCATTTCCTAAGCATACTCTTTGCTTTATTTGTTACAATGACAAGGCAAATCTCGTTATCTTGGCATATTCTTCATTGTTAGCTTGCCTCATATTTTGTGCTAATTCTGGATATATCTGAAATGTAACCAAATGTTAACACTGGCTATACTTCCTAAACAATTCACAGTTTGTTCTTGGAAAGGTTTGTTAAAAATTGGTTGACCTTTTCCAAGTGTAAGTTGTAATAAGTCACCAAGCACAACAACATGTTTCTCTCCAAACAACACATCATAAGACATTCTGAATATCTCCTGCATATGCAGATGAACAAACGTCAACATGAAGTATGAAACAATACTCACTTCATCTATGATTAAAACTTTGAATTTTTGAGGAATCTACCAAGTTCTTGTCATGCACCAGTATTTAATTTTAGATAATCCAGTTTGTTATCATGCTCCACAGTTACTAGGAGTGGATGATATAAGGTAATTCCTTTGATGTTATGTGCTGCTAAGCCAGTATGAACAGTAACTACACAAGATAAACTAGAGCTAGCAAATTTATGCACATAATCAGTAATTACTTTAATAAGAAAACGTTTCCAGTCTCTGCTGGGCCACTCACATACTGTAATATAAATTCATAAATACTAAATTCGCATAATCCATTATAATGTTAAAGTCCATAAAGTACTGAGTCTGTTATGTATTTGTATATGTTTGCTATTTAATTGAGATATTAAATTATCTAAATTATCTATTTCCTTTTTCAATTGGTCCACTGTAGATTGAACCTCATCCATATCAACAACAGTTTCAGTATCAATTGGTTGTCCAAATGGGTCATCAGTCCTGGAAGTGGAAGTATTATTAGTGGATGCAATGTTGTATAGAAGGTATGCATTCATATTGTTTTCTTTTTCTATTTCTTGTTCCAACATTTGAAAGCCAGCCTGAAATTCAGGCAATGCAGTGTCATTTTTATAAACATTAAATGAATCTTCATAGAATTGAAAGGGCCCTGTAAGTTTTTCTTTTTAAGTGCTAAATAGTAGAATTCTTTCTTTTCCCCCGTGACACAAATTAGTGTACAATGATCAATAACAGTAGGTTTACTTTGGCATATAAAACAACCATTGGTACTTTCAACCTGACATTTCTCATTGTGCCACTTTTCCCTATATGTGTAGAACTGAGCAAAGTCACAGAGGGATAGTTTCTCTAATATTGGACGTCTCTTGCAGTAGTATGTGTCCAACATATTTTAACTGTCAGTTTGTGGACTCCAAATGTACAAGGTATTCAGTTTCAGGTAAGCTTCTCTGAACTCTTCAGTGTGCTGATGACAATCCTAAACTAAGCCACATGATGGCCCTTGATTTACTATATAAGCTTGAGGAATTTAAACAGTCACGTGCTCCATAGCTACTCACCTCATGATGAGATAGCATATGTGGGCTAAATTTGTGTAATTTTTTACTTAAAGATTGCTCAGCATATATTTTTCCCATACTTCCGTTGTGTCTCTTCTTTCTGCCTTTGTAACGTAGGAAGTAACAATGAGGAACCACTGTCATCTGCAAACTGTATATCCATGTTAGCATTCCACATATGTAGAATTACAGGGTTATAGTCATTGAACTGTTGTGATGCTTGTCTTCTAAAATTGTACTTGTTTTCTGTGATTTGCCAGTAACCGCATGTTTTACAGATGACACTGAATTGTTGACTCACTTTCTGAAGAATTGGTCTTAGAAGTCCAAAGCGATATTTTGAGCAATAATTAGATCTGCTGTGATATTTTCTTAAGCAATATTTACCGAACATATGTGATTGAAAGTGTAAACATGCTCACGTAGTTTGTTGTGATTTTTTTGGGGACGTCACAAGTCACATAGGCCCTCATTATGACTTCGGTGGTCTTTTAAAAAGTCAGCCGAAACCACGGGCACCAACATAACGCCAGAGCTGGCGGTACGTTTGGTGCCCTATTATAACAATACAAAAGGATGATGGACGGAGTGCTGAACAATGCAAACACTCACCCCCAGTCACAGACCAGTGTTTAATCCATCATTCTTTTGCTCACCATGCCATCCCAGTTTGGATCTAGCCATATGCAAATCAGTCTTGACCCTGTTCCTCATGGGAACAGGCCAGCCCAACTGCCAGGCCAGGTCCTCCCTGAACCGGAAACAAGCATCCTGGAACCGGTTACAGAATATCACTTTTCATCAGCCAGGCTAGTTTGAATCCAGTGGCACAGTGAGCACGGAACCCACGTCTGGGCATACCCTTCCCACTTAGGGCAACTTTAACAATACAAAAGGATGATGGACGGAGTACTGAACAATACAAACACTCACCCCCAGTCACAGATCTGGGATTAATCCATTGTTCTTTTGCTTACCATGCCACCCCAGTTTGGACTTAGCCATATGCAAATCAGTTTTGACCCTGTTCCTCATGGGAACAGGCCAGCCCAAACTGCCAGGCCAGGTCCTCCCTGGACTGGAAACAAGCATCCTGGGACCGGTTTCAGGGTGTCACCCTTCATCAGCCAGGCTAGCTTGAATCCAGTGGCACAGTGAGCACAGGACCCACGTCTGGGCATACCCTTCCCACTTAGGGCAACTCTAACAATACAAAAGGATGATGGACGGAGTGCTGAACAATGCAAACACTCACACCCAGTCACAGATCCGGGTTTAGTCCATCGTTCTTTTGCTCACCATGCCACCCCAGTTTGGACCTAGCCATATGCAAATCAGTTTGACCCTGTTCCTCATGGGAACAGGCTAGACCGGACTACCAGGCCAGGACCGGAAACAAGCATACTGGGACCTGTTTCAGGGTATCACCCTTCATCAGCCAGGCTAGCTTGAATCCAGTGGCACAGTGATCACTTATTATGACATTTCCACTGGGCCAGTGGATAAGTCACCACAACATTGAAGCCGGCTCGTAATCGAGACAGCGGCAATGTTTAGGTGCATCGGGTGCATCAGCACACATTGCGCATTCCACTGCCCGTAATTCGGGCAGTGGAATGTGCGACAGGGCTGTGCATGGGGGCCACTGCAGTGCCCATGCCAAGTGCATGGGCACTGGAGAGGCCCCCAGAGGCCCTCTGAGTCTCCCATACCGCCAGCCTTTCCATGGTGGTGTTTACCACCATGGACTGGTTGGCGGATGGGGACTCGTAATCCCCAGGGCAGCGCTGCTTGCGGATTACAACCGCCGGGACCGCCAGGCTGCAGGCAGCCTGGCGGTATTACCGTTGCGGTTCTGCCACGGTCATAATGTGGCAGTAAGTACTACCAGCCTGTAGGTGGTACTACAGCCACATTATTGCCACCCACTGGGGTCATACTAGCCTCTATTGGATAAAGAATAAACAACAATTGCCAATAGGTCTCATGTTTGGGACTTATTGAATCTGTCAATTGTTTCTGCCATGGGGTACAGCGGCTCTGATGCTTTACAGCATTACTAAACAAGAGAAAAAGAAGTCAATGACATGGACAGCCTTGTCATTTTAATCATACTGTAGGTGAGTGCACTAAGCATGCAAAAAGAGTTTCTTTTTATTTACTGGGTGTGTTAACGAAGCAAACCTATAGCAAACTACAATCGGGTTCTAAGCCCCCTGGAAGCTTTCAGTACATATTGCAACAGACACATCCTGCGCTGTCTGGTACGAGAGACCTAAAAATGTTTATTGTCAATGTTTAACAGCACTTGTGATCGATCATACATACTTACTTGTGTCATCACATATACATCATGATAACAGAATGACCCAAGATTTACAAGAGTGCATTTTTTCAATAAAGGAGTGCAAAGTCAGCAAATTGCAGCTGCTGTACCTCCTAAAAAAAGGCAGACAGGTAGGGGAGGCGGAAGTGGAGGGGTTAAGTAGGTGCCAATAAAGGACAGGAGCAGCAGGAAAGAGTATGTACGTTGGGTTTTTCACTATCACTTTGTAGCATCATCAAAAAATAAATGAAATAAAGCAGTATGGTGATGTGACAGCTACTGGCATTCACGTCACTCCACTTGTGTATGCATGCGTGATAACGTATGCGTGCGTGTTGGAAAATGGGTTATTGGTAAGGGCAGTTAGGTACCTACACTTAGCAATAGGCCACTAACCTCCACTAAGGTCCAGTTAGGTCTCAGTAAATTAAACCCAGCTCAACCCTTGGTAGCTTGGCAACGAGCGTCAAGGCTTAACTTAGGAGACAGAGTGTAAAGCATTCAAATATCACAAAACAGTAATTAAATAAAACACAGGAAACAGTTTAAAAATCCAAAACCAATTTATAAAAATAGATAATATTTGTATCTTTAAAATGACACAAAAACGAATACAATCGGATAAGGGGAACCGGAGATATGAATTTTTAAAGAATTATTGTTTTTTAGCGCCTAGAAACAAAAAGCGCCAATCGGGTCATCTGGTTGCAACTCGACTGGGGCAAAGTCAAAGTTTAAGGCCGACCGCGATGGAGCCCTGCTCGGCTACAAGCCGTGGGAGGCCTCGATTAAAAGTTTACCTTCACACTTAGGGCCTCATTACGACCCTGGCGGGCGGCGGAGGCCGCCCGCCAGGATGCCGCCCTCCAAAATACCGCGCCGCGGTCAAAAGACCGCGGCGGGTGTTACAAGTTTTCCCCTGGGCTGGCGGGCGGTTGCTGAAAAACCGCCCGCCAGCCCAGGGGAAAACGACCTTCCCACGAGGATGCCGGCTCGTAATCGAGCCGGCGGAGTGGGAAGGTGCGACGGGTGCAGTGGCACCCGTCGCGTATTTCAGTGTCTGCAAGGCAGACACTGAAATACTTTGCGGGGCCCTCTTACGGGGGCCCCTGCCATGCCCATGCCATCGGCATGGGCACGGCAGGGGCCCCCAGGGGCCCCGCGACCCCCCCTACCGCCATCCTGTTCATGGCGGCTTTCCCGCCATGAACAGGATGGCGGTAGGGGGGGTCGGAATCCTCATGGCTGCGGAGCGCGCTCCGCAGCCATGGAGGATTCACACGAGCAGCGGAAAGTCAGCGGGAGACCGCTGACTTTCCGCTTCTGACCGCGGCTGAACCGCCGCGGTCAGAATGCTCGTTGGAGCACCGCCAGCCTGTTGGCGGTGCTCCCGTGGTCGCCGCCAGGGTCAGAATGACCCTCTTAGTCTCTTTTTCGAAGATTTTCTTCAGCGGGACGAACCTGCCAGTCAAATCGACCTCCTGGAGCCCTTCTCCGGATACGCAATGCGGGAATCCTCAGTGGAGATTTTTACCTTCTGACTTAGTCGTTTTTTCGAAGTGAAAATCCTTCGACCGGGGTAAACCTGGATCTTGATCCGACGTCCCTGGAACCCTCCTCGGATACGCTGGCTGGGAGGCCCCGGTCAACTTTTTACCTTCGGACTTAGGGCCTCATTCCAACCGAGGTCAAAAGACCGCGGAGGCCATTCTGGCTTTCCCGCTGGGCCGGCGGGCGCCCCCCAAAGGAGCGCCCGCCGGCCCAGCGGGAAAGGTCCTGCAACGAGGAAGCCGGCTCCGAATGGAGCCGGCGGAGTTGCAGGGGTGCGACGGGTGCACCCGTTCCCGCCATCCTGTTTCTGGCGGTGAAAACCGCCAGAAACAGGCTGGCGGGAAGGGGGTCGGAATCCCCATGGCGGCGGATTCCCTGGGCCAGGGGAAAACCGTCGGGAAACCGCCGGTTCCCCTTTTCTGACCGCGGCTTTACCGCCGCGGTCAGAATGGCCCTGGAAGCACCGCCAGCCTGTTGGCGGTGCTTCCGTGGTCCCCGACCCCCTTAGTCTCTTTTTCTGAGATTTTCTTTACCGGGACGAACCAGAAAATCAGGCCGGGTCGCGGTTGAGGCAAGCCGGCTAGAGTTGCCACGGCGGGTCGGTCCCTCTATGGAGCTTTTTTTCAAAAGTTCTCCAAGCTTCTCCAAACTTCTATGGCTTCTCCCAGATGTCCTTTTAAGGTTCTTTTGAGGCCACAGCTCACCCCAAGGGTCCAGAAGTTCTGAGATGGTCCTTGGGGGTGCGGACTACAACTCCCAGAATGCATCTGGTGCAAACTCCTTTTTGGTCAGTGGACAGTGGTCAGCTGGTGGCTTTCTTCAGGAGTTGGTGCAGGGGACTCTGGTTAGCAATTTTTCACCTGTAGCAAACAGGGAGTCCCTCCTTGAACCAGTTGAAGCCAGGCAAAGTCCTTCTTGTGGTGAAGCCCAGGTGTGCAGCTGGTGCAGTCCTTCTGAGTGCAGGTTCCAGGTGCAGGCCAGGGGTCCAGCAGGGCAGTCCTTCTTCTTCTGTAGTTCTTCCTTGTTGGATGTGGTAGGGAACTGAGGTGTAGGTGCAGGTCTGCCAGTTTTATCCTTGCTCCTGGGTGAAAAGCAGGGGGGTCCTGGTTCTCCAATCAGGTGCAGGGTCCTTCCCCCTGTAATGACCACTTCCTGGGAAGTGTGGCAAAAATCAATCCCAGAAGGCAACATTCTCCAAAAATCCATCATGGCTGAATCTGAATTTTGGAGGTTACATCTTGCTGAGCCCACCCACTGGTGTGGCTAAAAACATAAACACACCCCTCTCCTGCCCTCTCCTAATCTAATCAAGGGGGCACCTAGTTGTCTGGGGTTGCAGGGTGTGGGGGTGTTGCCAGTTGCTCCAAATGTCCTTCTCTGCCTTTGAAGACCAGTTTGGCAGCCCTCCCCCTTCCTGCCTCACCATCTGCTGAGGGGAGATTCCCTCCCACAGGCACATTCCTTTGTGTGAAGCCAGGCCACTTCACACCTCATCAAGGCAGCCTGGCCAGGCTGCTAGAGGCTGGCCAATCAGAGCACAGCAGCAAAAACAATGCAGGGCTGAAATTGGCAACTTTTCAGGTAAAGTTTAAAACTCTTTACCTGAACAAGTTATATTAAATCCCACAACTGGAAGTTGTGGGATTTATTACAACAATTAATGATACCAAACTCTTGGTATCCATCTTTTAAGGAGACTTTAAAAATTGAAATAGTCTCCCCATTCTAGCCTATGAAAGCCATTAACTACAATGAGGGAAAACTAATTTGGCTGTTTTTACCTCACCAGGGCTTATAAAACTATTTTTTAAGGTCCCTGCTTATAGTTACATGGCACCCAGCCCAAGGGGCACACCTTAGGGGTGACTTATATGTAAAAATAAGGTAGTTTAAAACTTTGGAACTACTTTTAATTCCAAAGTCGAATTTGCATATAACTTTAATTTAAAAGCAGCCAGCAATGCAGGCCTGCCTTTAAAATGACACTGGGCACCTCAGCAGTGCACCTATGGGTGCACTACCTATGCTGTGGTCCCTAAACCTACAAGCCCTACCATATACTAGGGACTTATAGGTAGGTTAACTTAGCCAATTATAATTAGCCTAATTTGCATATCCATTTTACACAGAGCACTGGCCCTGGGACTGGTAAGCAGTACCCAGGGCCCAGCCAAGAGTCAGTAACCACCAGTACCTGTCCAAAAAGTGTGGGTGTGACCAGGGCAAAAAGGAGGACTTTCCTACACTGCCCCCCCCCCCCAAGATGAAAGTTGATGGGTACTAACCTACACCCTGGTAGTCCTCATCAGCTAAGTGGAAAAACCTGGAAAGCCCATCTGCATTGGCATAGGCAGTCCCAGGTCGGTGCTCCACTGTGAAGTCCATCCCTTGTAGGGAAATGGACCACCTTAACAATTTTGGGGTCTCCCCCCTCATCTGCATCAACCATCTGAGAGGTCTATGGTCAGTTTGTACACAGAAGTGAGCGCCAAACAAGTATGGCCTCAACTTCTTCAGGGACCAGACCACAGCAAAGGCCTCCCTCTCAATGGCACTCCATCTTTTCTCTCTGGGGAGTAGTCGCCTGCTGATGAAGGCAACTGGTTGATCTTGGCCCTCTTCATTAACTTGTGCTAACACTGTCCTAATCCCTTCCTCTGAAGCATCTGTTTGCACTATAAACTCCTTGCTATAGTCAGGGGCCAGTAACACTGGTGCTGAACACATAGCCCGTTTTAGGGTGTCAAAAGCTTTCTGACACTCTGGGGTCCAAATGACCTTCTTGGGCTGTTTCTTGGAGATAAGCTCAGTCAGAAGGGCCACTATGGTCCCATAATTCTGAACAAACCTCCTGTAGTACCCAGTCAGGCCAAGAAAGGCCCTGACCTGAGTCTGGGTTTTAGGAGCCTCCCAATCCAGGATAGTCTGGATCTTGGACTGGAGAGGTTGTACATGGCCTCCACCAACAAGGTGGCCCAGGTACACAACTGAGCTTTGCCCTATCTGGCACTTGCTTGCCTTGATAGCCAGGCCTGCTTTAAGCAGGGCCTGAAGCACTTCCTTCAGGTGGACCAGGTGGTCCTCCCAGGTCGAACTAAATACAGCTATTTCATCCAGATAAGCTGCACTGAAAGATTCCAACCCAGACAGGACTCTATTCACCAACCGTTGGAAGGTGGCAGGAGCATTTTTCAGGCCAAAGGGCATCACCTTCAACTGAAAGTGGCCCTCTGGTGTGGGAAATGCTGGCCTCTCCTTAGCTCCTGGACTTAAGGCAATCTGCCAGTATCCTGAGGTCAGATCAAATGCGCTCAGGAATTTGGCAGCCCCCAACCTATCAATGAGCTCATCAGCTCTAGGTATGGGGTGAGCATCAGTCCTAGTGACTGCGTTTAGACCTCTGTGGTCCACACAAAATCTCAATTCCTTCTTCCCACCTTGGGGATTAGGTTTGGGCACCAATACCACTGGACTGGACCAAGGACTGTCAGAGGGCTCAATTACCTTGAGCTCCAACATCTTAGCCACTTCAGCTTTGATGTTGGCCTTGACCTGGTCAGACAGCCTGTAGAGCTTGTTCTTGACAGGCAAGCTGTCACCAGTGTCAACGTCATGGACACACCAATTGGTGAGTCCAGGGGTCAGGGAGAACAGACTAGCAAACTGTTCCAAAACCTGTTTGCAGTCTTTTTGTTGCTGGTCTGTCAACTTGGGAGAGAGCACCACTCCCTCCACTGACCCATCTTGTGCATTTGAGGACAGGAGGTCTGGCAGAGGTTCACTCTCCTCCTCCTTCATCAGTGACCATCAGCATGGTCATGTCTGCCCTGTCCTGGTGGGGTTTCAGCCTCTTAACATGCAGGATCCTATGAGGATTCCTGGGGGTGCCAAGGTCCACCAAGTAGGTGACCTCAACCTTTTTCTCCAGAATTGGATAGGGCCCAGTCCATTTGGCCTGACGTGCCCTAGGAGCCATGGGCTCCAAAACCCACACCAGCTGTCCTGGGTGATACTCAGGCATGGTAGCCTTCTGATCATGCCAGAGATTCATGAGCTCCTGGCTGGCCTCCAGGTTTCTGCTTGCCTTCTTCATGTACTCAGCCATGCGTGACCGCAGGCCCAGCACATAATCTAGCACATTCTCCTTGGACTCTCTGAGAGGCTTTTCCCAAGACTCTCTCACCAAGCTCAATGGGCCTCTTACAGGGTGCCCAAACAGTAACTCAAAGGGGCTGAATCCAACCCCCTTCTGTGGCACCTCTCTGTAGGCAAACAGCAGGCATGGGAGGAGAACATCCCATCTCCTCCTCAGTTTGTCAGATAAACCCATGATCATGCCCTTCAGGGTCTTATTAAATCCTTCCACTAGACCATTGGTCTGTGGATGATAGGGGGTGGTGAACTTATAAGTAACACCACACTCATCCCACATCTCTTTCAGAAAGGCTGACAAAGTTTGTGCCCCTATCTGAGACCACCTCCTTTAGGAACCCCACTCTGGTGAACACACCAAGTAGGGCCCTAGCCACTGTGGGAGCAGTGACTGTCCGGATGGGTATTGCCTCAGGGTACCTGGTGGCATGGTCCACAACCACCAAAATGTACATGTTACCTGAGGCAGTTGGTGGGTCTAGGGGACCAACAATGTCAATCCCCACCCACTCAAAGGGAGTCCCAACCACTGGCAGTGGTATCAAGGGAGCCTTTGGCTTGCCCCCTGTCTTGCCACTAGCTTGGCAGGTGACACAGGAGCTGCAAAACTCTTACTTTTTCTGACATTTGGGGCCAATAAAAATGGGTGACCAGCCTGTTCCAGGTCTTGGTCTGTCCCAAATGTCCAGCTAAGGGGATATCATGGCTTAAGGTAAGGAGGAATTCTCTATACTTCTGGGGGACCACTACTCTCCTGGTGGCCCCTGGTTTGAGGGCCCTTGCCTCAGTGTAGAGAACTCCATCCTCCCAGTAAACCTTGTGGGTCCCACTGGTATCCCCTTGTTCTTGCCTGGCAGCAGTCTGCCTCAGGCCCTCAAGAGTGGGACACTCTCTTTGTCCCTGGCACAACTCTTCTCTGCTGTCCCCACCTGCCCCTTGCAGTTCTGCCAAGTCAGGCAGAGCTTGCAGGGGAAGTGTCCCTCCCTCAGAGGTCAGATCCTCCCCCTCAAGGTTGGATTCCTCCTGATCCTCTGTACTTGTAGGGGCTGGCAAGCCAGACCCAGTGCCCTTTCTCTTCTTCTTGGAGGCTTGGCCCATTGTTTCAGGGTCCAAGTGCCCCACACCTCCCTGTTGTGCTGCCTGTGACCTGGTCACAGCACACACCCATTCAGGAAGGTCCAGCATCTGTTCATGGACCCTTCTCTCCACCTCTGACCATTCAGATGCTTCAAGATCATTTCCCAGCAGACAGTCTACTGGGAGGGCAGGAGCTACAGCTACCTTCTTATGGCCAGTCACACCTCCCCATTCTAGATTCACCATGGCCATGGGATGGATCTGCTACCTGCATAAGTCACTTGGTGGAAGACACCAGGTAAGACCTGTTCTGGAGAAACCAGCTTCTCTGTGACCATTGTCACACTGGCTCCTGTATCTCTCAGAGCTTCCACCTCAGTCCCATTGACTTTAGGCCTCTGCCTATACCTCTCCATGCTGGGAGGTAAGGTGGCCATAGTTGCAATGTCCACCCCACCCACGGATACTAAGGTGACCTATGTGTACCCTGATCCCAGCCCTGGGCCAAATTCCACCCCCAACCCTACACTAGCAATCCCCTGGGATTGCCCACCAGTGGGGGGCTTCTTGGAGCAGATAGCATCTCCTCTTTTGTGTCCAGGTTGATGACACTCAAAACACTTTTCGGCCTTAGCAAGCTCCTGAAATTTTCCTGCTTTAGCAGGATCATAATTCTTTCCCTGATACCCTTTCCCCTTAGAAGTGGAATGGCTCGGGCTCCCCCACCTTGAGAAGTTTTTAGGGACTCTTGTGAGGACTCCTTGGGCTTTTTATCATCCTTCCCTTGGTTCTTCCCCTGAGAAGAACCATGTCCTCCCTTTTTCTGATCACCCCCTGGGGGTTTCTGGTTAACCCTAGTTCTTAACCAGTCATCTGCTGCCTCCCCCAGCTCTCTGGGGTTGGTCAACTTAGAGTCAACTAGATACTGGCGGAGCTTCTCTTGGACACAATTGGTTAGAAGGTGCTCCCTCATAATCAAATTGTACAGCCCCTCAAAGGTACTTACCTTGTTGCCCTGTATCCAGCCCTCTAGTGCTTTTACTGAAATGTCCACAAAGTCCACCCAGGACTGGGTGCTTGTCTTTTGGGTGTCCCTAAACTTGAGCCTATACTGCTCTGGGGCCAGGCCAAACGTTTTAGGCAAGCATCTCTTCATTCTGGGGTATGAGTCTGCCTCCTCCCCCCTCAAGGTTAGGAGCCTATCCCTCCCAGAGTTGGGAACCAACTCCCAAAGAAGTGAACCCCAGTACTGAGGCTTGACTCTCCTCATTTGGAGGGCCCTCTCAAAGGCCCCCAGCCACTTATCTATATCATCCCCCTCTACATAGGCAGGAACCACCCCCTTGGGTAATCTGGGGCAAAACCCCCACCCATGGATACCTCAGCTTCTTTGTCACTGCCACCATCTCTTTTTTCTTCCCTTGCCCACTTTTTATTTTCTAGGGCCAGCTTCTCTGCCTCCAAAGCTATGAATGCTGGGCCTCCAGCTCTCTTTTCCTGAGGGACAGGTTCTCTCCTCCTGAAGGGACCCCCTTCCCGCAACTAGCTTTGGGTCTGCCCCTAGTGACTGTATGTAATGAGGACCGGTCTTCCTCATCCTCACTTAGGCTCAGATGCCCTCCCTCCCCTGAGTGGTTGGAGCTAGCATCCTCCCCTACTTCTCCCTCCTCTGGAGCTTCTTCTGAGTCTACCTCTTGGGCCTCAGCCCATGCTGTCAGGGATTTGATCAGGACATGCTTCCTGAGGTCAGTGGTTGCAGGCAACCCTCTTTCAGTACACAACCCCCTAAGCTGGACTACTGTCAGTGTGGGTAGGCTAGCCAGATCAAGCTCCATGGTTCCCTAGTTTTGTGTCAACAAAAACCTTTTGCAAAAATTGGAAGCAAGAATTTAGAAAAATCACAAAAATTCAATAATTGAAATTAATCCAAATTAAAAATTTAAAACAAGTTTTGCACTAGGACAATTTAAAGGATTTTTAATTTGTTTTACTTAAAACTGTAATGTGATACTGAACACAAGTACAGGATCCCACCACTGCTCACCAAAAATGTTGGAAAATGGGTTATTGGTAAGGGCAAATAGGTACCTACACTTAGCAATAGGCCACTAACCTCCACTAAGGTCCAGTTAGGTCTCAGTAAATTAAACCCAGCTCAAACCTTGTTAGCTTGGCAACGAGCGTCAAGGCTTAACTTAAGAGACAGTGTGCAAAGCATTCAAATATCACAAAACAGTAATTAAATAAAACACAGGAAACAGTTTAAAAATCCAAAACCAATTCATAAAAATAGATTATATTTTTATCTTTAAAATGACACAAAAACGAATAAGATCGGATAAGAGAAACCGGAGATATGAATTTTTAAAGAATTACAGTTTTTTAGCACCTAGAAACAAAAAGCGGCAATCGGGTCATCTGGTTGCACCTCGACCGGGGCAAAGTCAAAGTTTAAGGCCGACCGCGATGGAGCCCTGCTCAGTTACAGGCCGCGGGAGGCCTCGATTAAAAGTTTACCTTCACACTTAGGGGGTCATTCCGACCCCGGCGTGCGGCGGGCACCACCCAAACACCGCACCGCTGTCAAATGACCGCGGCGGTGATTCCAACTTTCCCGCTGGGCCGGCGGACGATCTCAAGTAGATCGCCCGCCGGCCCAGCGGGAAAGCCCCTGCAAAGAGGAAGCTGGCTCCGAATGGAGCCGGCGGATTTGCAGGGGTGCGACGGGTGCAGAGGCACCCGTCGCGATTTTCAGTGTCTGCAAAGCAGACACTGAAAATCATTATGGGGCCCTGTTAGGGGGCCCCTGCACTGCCCATGCCATTGGCATGGGCAGTGCAGGGGCCCCCAGGGGCCCCACGACACCCATACCCGCCATCCTGTTCCTGACGGTAAAAACCGCCAGGAACAGGATGGCGGGAAGGGGGTCGGAATCCCCATGGCGGCGCTGCAAGCAGCGCCGCCATGGAGGATTCCCTGGGCCAGGGGTAAACCGGCGGGAAACCGCCGGTTCCCCTTTTCTGACCGCGGCTTTACCGCCGCGGTCAGAATAGCCCAGGAAGCACCGCCAGCCTGTTGGCGGTGCTTCCGTGGTCGTTGACCCTGGCGGTCAGTGACCACCAGGGTCAGAATGACCCCCTTAGTTTCTTTTTCGAAGATTTTCTTCAGCGGGACGAACCTGCCAGTCCAATCCGACCACCTGGAGCCCTTCTCCGGATACGCGATGCGGGAATCCTCGGTGGAGATTTTTACCTTTGGACTTAGTCGTTTTTTCGAAGTGAAAATCCTTCGACCGGGGTAAACCTGGATCTTGATCCGACGTCCCTGGAGCCCTCCTCGGATACGCTGGCTGGGAGGTCCCGGTCAACTTTTTACCTTCGGACTTAGTCTCTTTTTCTGAGATTTTCTTTACCGGGACGAACCAGCAAATCAGGCCGGGTCGCGGTTGAGGCAAGCCGGCTAGAGTTGCCGCGGCGGGTCGGTCCCTCTATGGAGCTTTTTTTCAAAAGTTCTCCAAACTTCTGGGGCTTCTCCCAGATGTCCTTTTAAGGTTCCTTTGAGGTCCCCAGCTCACCCCAAGGGCCCAGAAGTTCTGAGATGGTCCTTGGGGGTGCGGACTACAACTCCCAGAATGCACCTGGTGCAAACTCCTTTTTGGTCAGTGGTCAGCTGGTGGCTTTCTTCAGGAGTTGGTGCAGGGGACTCTGGTTAGCAATTTTTCACCTGTAGCAAACAGGGAGTCCCTCCTTGAACCAGTTGAAGCCATGCAAAGTCCTTCTTGTGGTGAAGCCCAGGGTGTGCAGCTGGTGCAGTCCTTCTGAGTGCAGGTTCCAGGTGCAGGCCAGGGGTCCAGCAGGGCAGTCCTTCTTCTTCTGTAGTTCTTCCTTGTTGGATGTGGTAGGAAACTGAGGTGTAGGTTCAGGTCTGCCAGTTTTATCCTTGCTCCTGGGTGAAAAGCAGTGGGGTCCTGGTTCTCCAACCAGGTGCAGGGTCCTTCCCCCTGTGATGACCACTTCCTGGGAAGTGTGGCAAAAATCAATCCCAGAAGGCAACATTCTCCAAAAATCCATCATGGCTGAATCTGAATTTTGGAGGTTACATCTTGCTGAGCCCACCCACTGGTGTGGCTACAAACATAAACACACCCCTCTCCTGCCCTCTCCTAATCTAATCAAGGGGGCACCTAGTTGTCTGGGGTTGCAGGATGTGGGGGTGTTGCTGGTTGCTCCAAATGTCCTTCTCTGCCTTTGAAGACCAGTTTGGCAGCCCTCCCCCTTCCTACCTCACCATCTGCTGAGGGGAGATTCCCTCCCACAGGCATATTCCTTTGTGTGAAGCCAGGCCACTTCACACCTCATCAAAGCAGCCTGGCCAGGCTGCTAGAGGCTGGCCAATCAGAGCACAGCAGCAAAAACAATGCAGGGCTGAAATTGGCAACTTTTCAGGTAAAGTTTAAAACTCTTTACCGGAACAAGTTATATTAAATCCCACAACTGGACGTTGTGGGATTTATTACAACAATTAATTTGATACCAAACTCTTGGTATCCATTTTTTAAGGAGACTTTAAAAATTAAAATAAGTCTCCCCATTCTAGCCTATGAAGGCCATTAACTACAATGAGGGAAAACGAATGTGGCTGTTTTTACCTCACCAGGGCTTATAAAACTATTTTTATAAGGTCCCTGCTTATAGTTACATGGCACCCAGCCCTAGGGGCACATAGGGCACACCTTAGGGGTGACTTATATGTAAAAATAAGGTAGTTTAAGACTTTGGAACTACTTTTAATTCCAAAGTCGAATTTGCATATAACTTTAATTTAAAAGCAGCCAGCAAGGCAGGCCTGCCTTTAAAATGACACTGGGCACCTCAGCAGTGCACCTATGGGTGCACTACCTATGCTGTGGTCCCTAAACCTACATGTCCTACCATATACTAGGGACTTATAGGTAGGTTAATTTAGCCAATTATAATTAGCCTAATTTGCATATCCATTTTACACAGAGCACTGGCCCTGGGACTGGTAAGTAGTACCCAGGGCACAGCCAAGAGTCAGTAACCACCAGTACCTGTCCAAAAAGTGTGGGGATGACCAGGGCAAAAAGGAGGACTTTCCTACAGTGCGTATGCATCAGAACACATGCATGTAGCAGAACAATGCTTTAATTTTAATTTTGTATTTACCGAAACATTAGAAAACTTTTAGCCTCTGATGTCAGCTGTAAGGTTTTGCTTGCTGGCTGCCTTAATAAACATGTGGCTTTAGTTAGATGTATACAATGGGTTTTTCTCTTGCTACCCCTCATAGGTTTTACAGCTACAAACGTGCAGGTCAGTAGTGCACTACCTGTCTTTTTTCTTTAATCATACTACTACATAACAAGCATTTTTGTTGGGAGAACTCTGCATGTCTAAGGGGATAAACTCCCCCACTACAGTCACTTTAACCCAAAGTAAAGATCATGAAATTTCACAAACAAGTGAGTCAGCACAGCACCTTTTACACATTGCCACCGGTCTGACAAGACCTAATTTCCATGTGATTACAATCCTAAATGGACAAGACTTCAAACCTCCAACAAGCAGGGAAGAAATAAAAGATCAGCCTTGCTAAACACATCCCGTTAACACACAGACATTTCTAGTTTCTTCCAAGTCTACCTATTTGGACAACCTCCTCCTGTTGAATATGGTAGGCAACTTGGTTTAATTTTCAAGCCATTGACTATCTTTTTCCCTTTACTTATTTTTCTGTACCTCTCAAAATATCTAATCCTTAAATATTGTGAAAATAAAAGCAGTGACAGCTTGTGTGGCTACGTTTTTCACGAGCGCAGTTTAATGTTAGCGCTGAAAGCTTTGAGCACATAGAAGCACGGAGGGGCAGATTTAAGAGCACCTAGTGCCTCCTTGCGCCACATTAGTGTCATTTTTTTATGCTAATGTGGTCCAACAAAGCCAAAATCACAGCACCAAATTTACTAAGTGGTGCAAAAAATGCATCCGTGCCACTTTGTAACCCTTTGCGCTACATTATGCATGCGCCAGGCATAATGCATGCAAAGGGGGCGTTCCCCGTTAGGAGGGCTGAAAAATGGTGCAAAGAAATCTAAGAGATTTCTTTGCGTCATTTCTTTCTGCATTTTTAGCGCATGCTCAGAGCAGCTGTTAAAAGGAGGCACACCATTATTTACAATTGACCTTAATGGGCTTAGCAGGATTAACGTCAACATTTTTTGCACTAATCCTACAAAGCTCCGCACTAGCATCAAAAATTCTGAAGCTAGTTTCCCAACTACTGCCATGGTGCACCGTATCCTAGATACGGCGCACACATGGTGGCATTAGGGGGCGCTAGAAAAGTGCTGCTGCACTATGTGCAGTGCCGCTTTTCATACCTCTGCCCGAGTCTCCAACCGACCCAACTGTTATGTGTAACTTATTATTAATGTAGCCTTTTTTATATTTTTTTATGTATTTATTATTTCTCAACTAATTAGATGGTTAGCAAGTACACAGAGCAGCACAATGTTATATTTGTCCGTGTTCAATCCATCGCAGTTCGCCTTTTTGCAAGTAACAGGGCCAGAGCAGCACGTTTCTGACACACAGTGGGTCTTTTTTGACAAAACCAAATAGGCATAGATATGGTTCTGGTTTGATAGGAAAATTAACCATTAACTGTTTTGGTCAACTCCTCTTCCAAAACTCGTTGGCAAATGGGCATTAGCCTGGTAAAAGCAAGAGGTCTGTGGCCTTTCATCTAGGATAGAACCCATCCTCTCCAAATCTATGCTTCATTAAGCTAGATGGGGTTGATCTATTTTGTGAAGAAACCTGAAGTACATGATTCCTGAACTATTGTTAGTTGAAAAGGACTCGGTTAACGCACAAAAGGACCAGTCCTTTTCTGACATCAGGCTGCACAGGTCAGCATTCCATCTGCCTCTCAAGGAGGATTGCGGCTCTGCACGCCGAACGTAGCTTGCACTACAGAAATGTTGCTAAGGGAGAGTAGCCCTCTCTACCAACTATGCTATATATATATTGGGATACGGTTCCACTCTGGGAATATATCCTCAAATTGGCCCAATTCAAGTTCACGAAGATCCGCTAATGCTTTGCTTTAAGAGTTAGGTTTTGGATGGTGCAATAGAGGTAAATTAGGCGAGTGTGGTAGATTCGTCTCCGTCCTGACTCGTTAACTTCTCGCATGCCCGCATAGTACAATCCACTGTATTGATTTTGTTTCTTTTCGACGTCACACAGTGGTGAATATGGTATGCAGCGAGAACGGTTGTACGACACCCCTTCCATTAGCACTGTTGTAGACATTCTGGTGGCTAGTAGCGGTATCGGGCATTATATGCTTGAATGGGTAGATAATAGTTTGAAATTTAGGGCCCAAAAATGGGCCTTATTTATACTTTTTAGCGCCGCATTTATGTCATTTTTTATGACGCAAAAGCGGCGTAAGCTTGCAAAATACAATTGTATTTTTTGCGTCAAAAAGCAGCGCAAATGCGGCGCAAAATAATTATAAATATGGGCCCTTGTGTTCGTATGGGAGTGTGAGGTTGGCTCTCCCATTTAAGCCGATGCATCTTCCTGGTCCAAGCAAGTTTTATCAGCAAAGGGTGGAGAGTATCAAAGAGGTATTTAATCACTGGTATTGTTGTCGAATAGATAAAGAACACAATAATTTTCAATAATGCTATTTTGCTTGCTAAACATAGGGGGAAGGAAGACCAGCGCTCATTCCGGCTTCTAGCTTGCAGACTCCGATCCCGTAGTTCTTTCAAAGGGTAGTGTAGTATCTACTTCATGACTGATCCAAATGTCTAAGTTATTTCACTGATTCTGTACACTAGCTAAATAGATAGTCATGGGGTGTGAGAAACGGTGAGGAACTTTCTCTAAATTACAGTCAACGCAAAAGTAAGTCGAATCTTATACAGTGCTTGATAAAGGTCAATACATGGTCTTCGGGATCTCTAAGGTATATTACCATGTAATTGGCGCACATAGACAAGTAGTTTGCTCCAGCACTAGTCCAGATGTGCTATCAGTTTTACAGATCGTAATCTACATGAGAGGGTCTTGTAAAGATAAGGGGCATCCCCGGCTGGTACCTTGTGTTTTTCCCAGTGGGGCAGACACAAGGCCACTAACCCGAAACCTTGCTCAGGGGATAGTGAGTGCACAGCAACTAGATTCAGTACAAATAACTGCAACATATCCACTTGCTGAAGTATGTGAAACGTAAAGCTCCACTCCAGCGAGTCTAACACTTTGGCTGCACCCAGGAACACAGCCACCAACTCTGGTTTAGCTAGTGAACGAGGGCAAAAATTGTTCTAACACTTCATATGTTATACCTGGAGGGGACAAATGAGGACTGGTCTGGAAGTACTGAGTCAGAAAAAGGTTACAGCCTGTTAGCTAGGAGTTTACCAAGAATTTTGGTGTCTATTGTTATTACCGAGAGTGGTCGATATGACTTGCAGAGGTGTGGCACTCGAGGCTAAAGCACAGCAAAGGATGCCTCCCTCAGGGAGTCTGGTGAAGTGCGATTCTCATGTACTACCTCAAAGAGCTTCAGCTGGTGAGGAGCCAGGGTAGAGCAATATTCCTTATAGAATTTTCCTGTTAGCCCATCAGTACCAGGGGCTTTATTACCTGGAAGACTGTTAATGACCATTGCTATCGTTTTCACAGAGACAGGCTGTACCAGAAATTGACGACTATTTCCCAACTATGCACGTGCAACGCCATCAAGCTCGTCAACTGTTTGGTCACCCTTGCAAGCGGTTTGGATGAGTATAAATCAGAGCAGAAATACGTCGTGTTCAAGGACAGTGTTTACATAGTACCAGCCATTGTCGTTATTTATAGTGACACCATCAGAGGCACTAGAGGCTTGGTCGTGTCTGATGAAGCTGAGATGAAGGTTTTACATTTATTTGCGCTTAAACGTAGTGTAGCAATAATCAAGTGTGACTTTAACCGAACTAATAAAGATTGTACGGGGACAAATGCGCCCTCAGAGTAGTTTGCCAACATTTATAAGCGTGCTTTATATAACGAGATGTATTAGAATCGTGCTAATTTGACATAATCGTAAACGTGTGCCATGATTTTGCTGGTCAGAAATGTTTTAGCTTAGCATGACTTTAGTGGAGGCTTTGGCCTAGCTGCCGCGTCTCACGATTTAGATGCTCGTATTTTTCCACTGTGCTAATAAACGTGTATTTTTGCTTGAAGCTGTACTTTTCCAGTGAGACCGTTCACATGCTTATCTTAAGGTTTCGTGCCAGCCTGGCATTTTTCTCTTTGCTCCAAGGTCAATCTGCAGGTGCGGACAAAGGAAGCTCTGAAAGTGAGTTAATTGGTATAAAATGTTGCAACTTGCGTACCCGTCTCCAAGGATAATGTATGCTTAAGTAAAAGCTTGAGAACTGTTGTTTTTGATTGGACAATTTGAAGCTAACCTATGAACCCTCCAATGGAAGACCCTACTGGATTTGGACTGTTGTCTATTTAAACCAGGTGCACAAGAAGAAAGCAGCTATTACTGGCCATTACCTATCAGACATTATTGCCTATCTTCTACGATGCCAATTGATGTTCGACGCCATTTTGAGAGACTTTGATGCTTTCTCTAATCGAGAGAAAGAGACTTTAAGTAATTCTCACCCTAGAGACTTTAACTTTGATTTGTCCCTTTGCATAAAGTAATAGTTTTATTTTGCCGCTGAGAGGCAATTGCCCTGTCCACCCTGCCCCTTTGCCCCGTCCCATGCTGATCGGAACCGGTACCCATGCTGATCGAAATCGGTACCTGTGAGACGAAGACTTCCTTGAATGCTGATTGAATTTGGTAAATATGAAAGAAATTGTACAATTGCATTGTGTTTCTTTTTAGGTAACCAACTGCTGATTTTTGATAAGAGCCCTAGTTAGGAGTTTTCCAAATTAATGTTGCTAAATTGTTTTTGCATGAAGTCCCACATGCCGATGCTAATTTGAGGTTAGATGAGGATTCATTTGATGCACGATGCAATTTGAGACCTTGTTATGCTGACTAAATGTATGCAATTAGCTCATTACAGATTATAGTTTTAGTGGTTTGCGTTGCTATTATCGAAGGCATTATTGTTCAGATGCTGCATAGATTGCATTTGTTTCGTCGTTATGGACAGCTATTAATGTTCATTTACAAATATCATTTGGTGTTGAGACACATCTACATTGTGCTAGCTTTGTTAATATAGGGAAATAAATTCATTAACTTTGCATAAACTGGTGTGATTATTCATGACCGAAAGGTCATGGTTTCGCCGAAATGTATTCTGGATTAATTGTGAAGTGTTATGTTGATCGGGGAATTGCTTATGTTCGTTATTGATTATCGATTGTTGATTTTGATTGTTTACTCCCGAATACGGAGAGTTCCACTAGGCCAAAAGATTCATCGACCTAAGAGCGTTCAGATACAGGTAATTTATTAGGTCGAAACGCTCTATCAGTAGATGGTAGCAGAGGATGGTTACGCCCCTTGGGACCCCGTATCTTAAAGTACATGGTGCTGAATTAACGGTTACGCCCTTGGGACCCCGTATCTTAAAGTACATGGTGTTGAATTAACGATTACGCCCTTTTGAGACCCCATTCGAGAAGTTGAATTAGATTTTCTTGGGTAAAACAGATTGACAGAATGATGATGGGCTAGGTCCACCGCGACTTTCCCGGGATCTCGGAGCTTGCGAATGGAGAGAACGGAGATGTGGAATCGGCGTTGGTGGTACTAGTGACGGTATGAGTGAAGTTAGGGTTTTGCGCTTGCACAGCTTATTGCCGCAGAGTGTGTGAAAAGGTTGCGAGGATTTTAGAGAATAGCGGAGGTGCGACTCCGAGTGTAGAAGTAGGGAAGTCGTCGAACTTCATAGAAGTAGCGGAGGTGCGACTCCGAGTGTGAGAGTAGGGAAGTCGTCGAACTTCATGTGCGTGTGGCGCTTTGTGCAGAAAAAGGTCCACGTGGTTGTTGTTGTTGAGACGGGCCCTGCGAGGTCAAGAGACTCCGGAGTATGTTGTTTTATGTTGTGGTCTGGGCGGTTTAGTAGGTTGATCGGGCGTTGTCAACGGGTCGGTACGTGTGTTAAGGGAGTGAAAGAAACTTCGACTTCGGGCTTTGACAAAATTCTAAGTGCACTAGAATAGATCATTGACAAGTTGAGAGTAGGTCTGCGGGTCAGATTTGCTTGCGAAAGTGGGGACCGAGAAAGATGGAATAACTGCCGAGGCTAGTGAAAAATCCCTAAGGTCCTGAAGCGATTGGGTTACCCTTCCTGTAGTAAACCGACAGATCTGTTTTATTATTATTTTGGTTGCTCGCGATACATGCTAGAAGTTGTTACGAGAGGAGCTGAGTGAAGGAGGATTAGCCGCGAGGCTTTGTCAGCCGCAGTGTGCGTGAGTGTGACGTCACTAGGAGCCGCGCTGGGATAGGTTGATTGCAGAGAAGGGTCGCGCACGGATTGGACGCAGTCCGTGGGGCTCGATTGGAAGGGGAAAGGCAAGCGAAGAGTATTCCGGGAATTAAAGTCACCCTATTGATTACAAACTTTGTGAAATAAAAGACGAGAAAATGAAATTTTTCAAAGCATTAAAGAGTGCGATGAAGGGGGAGTCTTACATTAAAGCGAGCGTAGGAGAGGAGACGCCACCCGAAGGTACACCAGCTTACATTGTAATGGAGGAAAAAGGGGTAGCCCCGTGCCTTTGGTTAAAGCAATGGCACAAGTTGACAGAGAAACATGGGAGCGTAGCGTTCCCGATTCATGGGACATTCAATATAAGGATCCTAGAGAATTTGAGATTCGCGATGTACGACATGAAGGTGCCTCCGAGGCCAGCACAGTTTGAGGCTCTAGCGATTTGGGAACTAATGGCTAGACAGCAACAGCAAAAGAAGTTCGAGACCAGGATGAGAAAGGTAGAAAAGACACTAGCGGACGCTAGGTGGGACAATGCACAGAAGGTGTGGAGATCAGATGTATTGCAGGGGATAAAATTGTTTCCCGCAATTGCTAAGGAAGAAGAAGAGACAGGCAAGAAAGCTACCTGTAAGACAACCGGGAGGTGTTCCAAAGATAGAGAAGATGAGTCAGATGATGAGGAGTTCATCATGCAATTGCTGAACGACCGTCCACCGCCTTATGCAGAGAGTGGACAAGGTCCAAGTACCAGTTCTGCCCCTCCGGCACCGGTACAGAACAATGAAACTCAGAGTTCAGAAACGTCATCGGGATCTAAGGACCCGAGTTTACTGTTCACCCCGCAGGTTAGGAGAATATATCCAGATGTGCCTATATTGAAACCAGCAGAAAATTTTCAGCCGCAGGTCCCAAGGTACTACAGCAGTGATAACAGTACGGGAATGATTCTAGATCAAACCGTAATGGGAGTACAGGATGGTTGCAACCCAACATTGGCACAAGCTGAATCAACTCAGTTTTTGATGCCTCAAAAGCAGATGCAGGGGGGAACAGCACATGCTCAAATGACGGGGAGTCAGATGGGCATGCCGGCAATGATGACCCATAGTGTGGGAATGAACATGTCTCAGAACATGGGAAATGGACAGAACCCAGATGCGATATCACTACCCATTACTGTAGGTCCACCGGTACCTTTGTACGTTCAGCCTAACTCAGGTATGAGCGGTCAAGGATCAATGCTGCAGAATGGGACGGAAAGGAGGTGTATAGAAAACACTCCAGGGATAACTCCGATAGCGGCTCAGCCAACTGGATCTGGGTCCTTGATGGAGTTTAGTCCCATATGTGCTCAGTCAACAGTGGTGAGGTCGAGTCCCCCACTGATAATACCGCTATCATCGAGCACTGAAAAGTTGCCGCAACCATCGATGGCAGTTGATGTGAATGCTACATTGATGGGGCTGAATGCGCAACAGCTGACACAGTGGTTCAACAGTCTGAATTCCACACAAAGCTCAACAAGTGGGAAGGGAGAAGACTACCTGAATAGGGTAAGATTGGGCATGGAAGCAGAAGAGTTGGTGGAAGGGACTATGGGTGTGAATAGGTTAGAGTCCTACACAGAAGAAGAGCTGAGGTATTTATGTCCAAGGATTACGAGAGAAGTGAACAAGGTACATAAAAGGTTGCAAGAAATAGCTGACAAAAACGGGGTGGAGATAGACAAGACAAAGCACTTGAGCAGGAGCTATAGATTGGATTTTGGGACCACAGACTTTGAACACATGAGGTCAGCAGGCATGAAAACGCACCTTAGAGAATTGCTGCAGAGTGCACAAGTGTGGAGGTGCTTAGACAAATGGGAAAGCAGGTGGGCGAAGAAAAAGGAAAAGAAGAAAGACAGTGTCCCAGAGCACAAGGAGAAAAGGCCACAGAGTAGTGATGCAGTAACCATGTTACCAATGAGGGAGACAGCAGGGGGAAAATTAGTACATGTACCGTGGCACAGAAGCGACATTCAATCCTTTACGGATGATTTTCCCAAACTGAGAGAGAAACCGATTGAATGGTATCAACAGACTGATAGGTTTGTGAAGCTTGCAAAATGTCTTTGGGAAGACCTGAACACCCTCTTTGAGATTGTGGTTCCGGCAGATTTGTGGGAGGAATGCAAAAGAGCTGTAGGTTGGCCGACAAGCGAACCAGAGAGAGACAGGGATACGGGTGCACCATCACCTATGGTGATGAGCTTGTACTATAAGGTGATTGAGCATTTGAAGACGAAGGTTGCCGCGAAAAATGTGGATTGGCAGAAGATTGATCGAACTGCCCAAGAGGCTAAAGAGTCGATTCATAGTTACTACGAGAGGTTGTTGAAGGCGTTTAAGAACTACAGTGGCACGGAATCAATAGAGGCGAAGGACATGCTTCATTTTGTGTTCAGATTTGTGGAAGGGCTGAGACCAGAGATAAGTCAGATGATAAAGTCGCATTTGATTTGTTGGCAGTCGAAACCGATTGATGAGGTGTTGAATTATGCGAAATATTGTAGCGACGAAATTGAAGTGAAACAGAAAAGGTTGAAAGAGAAAGTGATGATGATGCAACTTAAAGCAGCTCAGACAGGGTTGCAAGGTTTGCAAGGGTTCCAACAGCAGATACCGCAGCCGCAGCCGCAGCTGCAGGGAAATATGGTGTTTCAGCCACAGGTGAGAGGCAGAGGCAGAGGAGGTTTTGTAAATAATGGTCCGGATTTGAACACTGTTGTGACTCCGAATGGTATGCAGGCAATGAAAAGGGTGATGCCGTGTCACGTGTGCGGAATAGTCGGACATTGGAAACGCAAGTGCCCAATGGTGGTGCAGGAAGGTGCAGGTGTTGGTCAGCAAAACAATGATGTCAATGCATTTCAGACAATGAGGGGACCGAAAATGAGAGGTCCAAACCCAAATTTCCAGACCATAAATCAGCTGCAAGGATTACAGCCTATGCAGCCGCAGCAGGTGCAGATGCCTCGTATGCAGATGACGCAAATGCAGCCAATGCAACAGCAGTTACCAATGGTACCTAATCAGCAAATGCAAATACCCTTGGCACCAATGAGTCAGCAGCAAGTGATGGTTCCTCCACAGGTCTCGAGTCAGGTGATGAGTACAAACGGCACAGTTCAACAGTTCCCATTACACAGTGAGAGTGGAATAAACAATGTATGGGAGAGTGAAAGTTCAGATGAGGAGGGAAATTGTGTGCTTGCAGCATCCTTGGAAGTTGATCAAAAGGGTCCATATGTGGAGGGGTCATCGTGTTTCATTCTTGGTGGACACAGGAGCCACACGTTCAACTGTGAGGAGCATTGAAGTACCAAATTTGCCCCTCTCAGGGAGAACAGTTCAAGTGGTGGGAGTAGCAAACAGGTACCTGACGAACCCAATCACGGATCCAGTACCAATCAGCATTGGTAACTACCAAGGGTTACATAATTTTGTGGTCTGTGACTCAAGCCCGATAGCACTGTTAGGGAGAGACCTATTGTGCAAATTGGGATGTTCGATTATGTGCTCGTACGATGGAATCAGAATTCAGACAAGCAGTGATGGGGAAGACGAGGACAGTATAGAAGGGGACGAGATGGAAGTTGTCGATGAAAATTGCCCTCTGATTACCCTTCTTCCGATGATAACTGAAGAAGATATTCCAGCTGAATTACGGGAAACAGTCGGAAAGGAAGTGTGGGATATGACAGGAAAAGAGGTGGGATTGGTGAAAGGAGTGGAACCAGTGAAAGTGACAGTAAAGCCCAATGTAACCTTTCCTCAGACCCCACAATACCACATGGCACAAGACACCCTCATGAAAGTCGCCCAACTAATTGACGAATTCGTGCAACAGGGAGTACTGAAAGAAGTGTTGAGCAGCCCATGTAATTCACCAATCATGGGACTAATAAAGCCGAGTGGAAAGGTCCGAATAGTGCAGGACTTGAGGAAAATAAATGACATCATAGTCAAATGCTGCCCTGTAGTACCGAATCCAGCTGTGATAATGTTCCAAGTCCCTTGCGATGCCGAGTGGTTCTCAGTCATCGACTTGTCACAAGCATTCTTTTCAGTGCCTCTTCATGAGGACAGTCAATTTCTCTTTTGTTTTAAATCCTTAGACAGAGTTTACAGTTGGTGTCGAATTCCTCAAGGGTTTTCTGAGTCACCGTCCATTTTCAATCAGATACTAAAGAAAGACTTGGAAGCGTTAGAATTGCCATTCGAGTCAGTCCTAGTACAGTACATTGATGACTTACTGATTGCAGCTAAGACAGAAAGTGGCTGCACAGCCGATACCATTGCCCAACTGAACCACTTGGGAAGGAATGGACACAAGGTGTCTCCTTCAAAGTTGCAGTTCTGTCAGAAGAAAGTGAAATACTTGGGTCACCAAATAGAGAAAGGGTCACGGAGAATAATGAAGGAAAGAATAACAAGTGTACTTCAAATGAGTCCACCAAAGACAAGGAGGGAGGTGAGGAAGTTTTTGGGGATGGTGAGCTACTGTCGCCAGTGGATTCCCAACTTCTCGACTCTAGCAAAGCCTTTACTGAAATTGACCCAGAAGGATGCCTTGGATGAAATTGAGCTGAAAGGAGATGAGATGGATGCTTTTGTCGAATTGAAAGAATGCATGTGCAGGGCTCCAGCTTTAGGTATGCCTGATTACACAAAGCCTTTCACATTGTTTTGTCATGAACGTGATGCATGTTCTCTGTCTGTCTTGACCCAAGCCCATGGTGGCGTAAACAGACCAGTAGCGTATTTTTCAGCTACTTTGGATCCGGTTGCAGCAGCACTCCCAGGGTGTTTGCGCGCCGTAGCAGCAGTTGGTATCAGCCTCACTCAGAGTGAAGGAATAGTGAGGGGACATCCATTAACAGTCATGGTCCCTCACTCAGTTGAGATACTTTTGACCCGCTCCCGAACGCAACACATGACCGGAGCAAGACTCACAAGGTATGAAACAATAATTCTGGGCTCACCGAATGTGCAGCTGAAAAGGTGCACTACGTTGAATCCAGCAACCTTGCTTCCCGGTGAAAATGCTGAAATTGAGAACGCTGAAGACGTCGAGCATGACTGCCTTCAGGTGACTGAATTTTGCACAAAACCCCGACCTGACATCAAAGATACTAAGCTTGATGAAAATGACCAAATTATTTTTGTTGATGGGTCATGTTTAAGAGATGCAATGGGAATCTTGAAAGCAGGATATGCTGTATGTACTGTAACAGGTGTCTTGGAAGCGTCCTGGCTTCAAGGAGTATATTCCGCACAAGTAGCAGAGCTTGTAGCCCTTACAAGAGCATGTCAGCTGTCCACATTGATGAAGGTCACCATTTATACTGATAGTCAGTATGGGTTTGGAATCGTGCACGACTTTGGGCAACTATGGTCACAGAGAGGTTTTCTGACTTCTTCAGGGTCGCCAGTGAAAAACGGGGAAAGAATAAGGGAATTGTTACACGCCATTCAAATGCCAGCCGAAATTGCAGTGGTAAAGTGTAGTGCTCATACAAAAGGACAGGACTATGTATGTTTCCTTGGGAAACGCATATGCGGATCAAGTCGCAAGATTTTGTGCCTTGAACTGTATATTGCTTAGGGATGAATGGAATTCAATAAGTGAGCCAGAGCTCGAACCAGCTGAAGCATTTGCCTTGAAGGTCGTGGATACAATAGATGAACTAAAAGAATTACAGAATAGCGTCAGGGAGGATGAAAAAGATTCCTGGATTAAGTCACAATGCACAAAGAGACCAGATGACGTATGGGTTTCAATTGAGGGAAAATTTGTCTTACCAAATTGTCTCTTATCGCAGCTAGCGCGGTTCTATCATGGGCAAGCTCACCTAGGGAGAGATGCCATGATAAGATTGTTCAAAACTGATTGGTTTAACCCCAGATTTCGTCAAGCTGCAGAAGCAGTTTGCCATCTATGTGTCATATGTCAGCAGATGAATCCAGGGAAGGGAACGGTTGTGAACGCGAGCCACATTGGCAGGGCCAGTGGCCCGTTTAGTAGGATGCAGATGGACTTCATTGAGATGCCTGTGCATGGAGGTCTAAAGTATGTGTTGGTGATTGTGTGCATTTTTAGTCACTGGATTGAAGCATACCCCACACGTAGAAATGACAGCCTTACAGTTGCAAAACTATTGTTGAGAGAGTTAATACCACGTTTCGGATTCCCGATCTCTTTAGAATCAGATAGGGGAAGTCACTTCAATAACGAGGTGATAAAGTTACTCTGCGAAGCGCTGAACATTGAGCAAAAACTGCATTGTAGCTATCGCCCTGAAGCATCAGGACTGGTGGAGCAAATGAATGGTACACTGAAATCGAGAATGGCGAAAATATGTGCATCGACAAATTTGAAATGGCCTGACGCATTGCCTTTGGTGTTAATGTCAATGAGAAACACCCCTGACAGAAAGACTGGATTGTCCCCGCACGAGATTCTCATGGGCAGGGCCATGAGACTGCCTGCAGTTCCCGCAAACGCGCTTTTGAATATTACAGATGATATGGTGTTAGACTACTGCAAAGGTCTGGCTGACGTGGTTCGCTCTTTCTCTCACCAGGTGGAAGCAACCACCTTGCCACCGATCCAAGGTCCAGGACACACACTGAAAGCAGGTGACTGGGTCGTGATAAAGAAGCACGTGAGGAAGTCGTGTCTGGAACCCCGTTGGAAAGGCCCTTTCCAAGTGATCCTGACAA
This sequence comes from Pleurodeles waltl, assembly GCF_031143425.1. NCBI lineage: Eukaryota > Metazoa > Chordata > Amphibia > Caudata > Salamandridae > Pleurodeles > Pleurodeles waltl. The sequence goes on from NC_090445.1 coordinate 1,064,646,707, forward strand.
CCACTACCGCTGTGAAGTGTGCGGGGGTTCCCAACTGGATTCACGCCAGTCACACAAAGAAAGTGTTGTGTCCCACAGATGAGGAAGTTGAAGCGCTGAAACTGCCAGTTCCTGATAATAAAGTACAGAGCGCTGAGACAGAGCCAAACAGAACTGAAAGTGAACAGGCAGAAATAGTCGAGAGAGAAATATTCTCTGAAGACGAAGAAACAGATTCACTTGGGGAAGACCAAGGAGAAACTTCAGACAGCGACGAAGAAGCTGAAGGCAACAAAGAGCCTGAAGCAGCTGAAGGTAACAAAGAGCCTGAAGCAGCTGAAGGTAACAAAGAGACTGAAGCAGCTGAAGGTAACAAAGAGCCTGAAGCAGCTGAAGGAAACCAAGAGCCTGAAGCAGCTGAAAGTGACAAAGAGCCTGACGAAAGCAACAGTGACGAAGGGCTCGAAAGAGGTGAAAAAGCAAGAGAGCCTGATCAGAGGAGGGCTTTCCCAGAAGCAGACGGTACAGATAAAGAAAAGGAAAACGTGATTGACTCCTCAGGAGGAGGGGACAAAACAGAACAGAACCAAACTATTCAAACTTCTTCAGAAGAGATCGCAGGTCCATCAAATGGACACGGTGCAAAGAAAAGACAAAGTAGATCGCCAGTAAAATTAGGAACTAGAGAAAAACTGAATGACGAAGGGCCAAGAGTGAAAGAGAAAAGAAAAGAAGTGTCTGTCGTGGTACCAACCTCAAGTGAAGGGAAAGACTTGGCCAAAGAGGAAAGTACCAGTGAGGCAGAGTCAAAAAGAGATGCAAAATTGAAGAGGAAAAGGATACCGAACAGGAGATATTCCGGTCCAGAATGGGCATATGTAGTCCATGACGATTGGACTGACGAATTTGTATCTCTTAGCCTCGAGAACGAAGAAGAAGAGATACCAATAGAAAAGAAAAGTTTTATGGACACTGTTGATTGAAAAGCTGGTAAATGACATTGCTTGCTATAATATAACGTGATACAACCAGCTGAGACATTGCTAAACCGGATGAGACATTTGCTAACTTGATAAGACTTTGAAAACCTGATTGACTCTTAAACACGATTTGAGACAACGTGCCACCTGAAAAAAAAAAACAAAAAAAAGAGAGAGAGAGTGAGTTATTGAACTTTGAAAAAGAAAAAAAAAAAAAGTTATTGCCGAATTGAGACTGAGTTATTGCCGAATTGAGACAAATGCTGCTAACCGATAAGTGACTTGGCTCCAGAAGAAAACTGTGTGAACATTGCGCTCGTTCAGCTTTGTAACTGAATTGCTAAATCGTTTCTTTTATAGGTGCTTCTAGCTTTCTGATTCTATACAGATCATGACGCAAAACAGTAGAAAGAAATATTGTAAATATGCGTGTATAGGCTTGGTAATTGCATGTGTACTAATAATAATGGCAATAGTGCTTGGAATGCATGGTAAAGGTGAGAATGAGAAAATTGATGCTTCTACTTTTGCTCCTGTTACTGTCACTGAACTAACTGCATTGAAAAGGCTAGAATTAGATGAGAGACACTTGCATGATAAAAAGGAGCTTTCGTATAATGTTTTCTATCGCTTGCTAACAGAATATGTTGAGACTATGGATGCGAAAGATTGTTATGTATGTACACAGATACCGACATCGGTAACGGAAGGGGTGACTTATCACCACATGCCTCTTACATATGGGATTACATGTAGCATAGTGACTTCTAGATTTTATGGTCAAACTAACATACTGTATTTTTACTCAAATTATGATGTTACTTTTGCATATGTTCCTATAATCACGCAGCTTAGCCAGATTGCTAAAGATTGGGATGCTAAAATAATGAGGGAATTTTTTCGAGCCAATGCTACCTTTTGAAACGGCTCACGCTCATAGGGAGAATCTTACCTGCTCGCTATCTGCAGTAGAAATAAGCTTTTTAGATCGCACAGATGATAGAATGGCACACATGAATGCGAAATTAGAAAAGGAACTACATAAGAGGACTTCAGTAGATAATTATGATTTTGCTGCAATAAAGACACAAGGGAGAATAGCTTTAGATGCTTGGCATGTAGGGAAATTTTGTATATATCGAGGTGAATCTTATTATGACAACATTTTTGTAGGAGCGAGTGAATGTAAACATACGTTTATCTTTAAAGCCAAATGGACATTCATGCTGAACGGACTTGACCCTGTCATACCGGGTGTATATTACATTTGTGGGCATAATGCCTATTATCGTCTTCCAAAGGGATGGTGGGGGAGATGTTATTTGGGTATAGTGTTCCCAAAGGTTTATCAACTGGATGACCTATCGATGATTCCAAAGACATCTGGATCCCATCGTATCCAGAAAAGAGAGACCGCAGCTGCTGTGGTAGGAGATATATTTGGAGCCATGATTCCTTCGTTGGGAGTTGTGTTGAATTCCATCAAAATAAGAAAGTTGTCTACTATAGTGGATAACATGTTGACAAAGTTTTCAGGTGCTATAATCCTGATGGATGCTGAACTTGCAGCGGAAAGAGCTATGACTCTTCAAAACAGGCTTGCCTTAGACATTCTTTTAGCAAAGGATGGCGGCGTTTGCAAAATGCTTGGTGCACGACACTGTTGTACGTATATTCCAGATAACAGTGCAAAGATTAAAACAATGCTTGCTAACCTAACAAAAGAAAGTGCAGATTTGACACTGTTGTACGTATATTCCAGATAACAGTGCAAAGATTAAAACAATGCTTGCTAACCTAACAAAAGAAAGTGCAGATTTGAAGGAATTGAAAAAACCAGGAGTGTGGGAGAAAGTTGGAAAGGGAATTGCGTCAGTGGGAAGTTGGCTTGGTGGCATTTGGAATGGAATCTTGCTAAAAATAATACAGGGAATATTAATAGTACTGATTTGCATTTTTGGAATCTGGGGAATAAAAAGGGGAATAAGAATGATTATGGAAAGAATTAAAAGAAGGAAGGAAGAGAAAATGATGAAAAGAATGGCAGAAGAATACAAAGCAAGGACAAGGGGATAAAAGGCAGAGAGAACTGACAGAATTTTAATGGAATAAAATTTGTGGGCACAGTTTTGTGTGATGACAAGTAGTCATCAGAGGAGGGATTGATGAAGCTGAGATGAAGGTTTTACATTTATTTGCGCTTAAACGTAGTGTAGCAATAATCAAGTGTGACTTTAACCGAACTAATAAAGATTGTACGGGGACAAATGCGCCCTCAGAGTAGTTTGCCAACATTTATAAGCGTGCTTTATATAACGTGATGTATTAGAATCGTGCTAATTTGACATAATCGTAAACGTGTGCCATGATTTTGCTTGTCAGAAATGTTTTAGCAGCATGACTTTAGTGGAGGCTTTGGCCTAGCTGCCGCGTCTCACGATTTAGATGCTCGTATTTTTCCACTGTGCTAATAAACGTGTATTTTTGCTTCAAGCTGTACTTTTCCAGTGAGACCGTTCACATGCTTATCTTAAGGTTTCGTGCCAGCCTGGCATTTTTCTCTTTGCTCCAAGGTCAATCTGCAGGTGCGGACAATGGAAGCTCTGAAAGTGAGTTAATTGGTATAAAATGTTGCAACTTGCGTACCCGTCTCCAAGGATAATGTATGCTTAAGTAAAAGCTTGAGAACTGTTGTTTTTGATTGGACAATTTGAAGCTAACCTATGAACCCTCCAATGGAAGACCCTACTGGATTTGGACTGTTGTCTATTTAAACCAGGTGCACAAGAAGAAAGCAGCTATTACTGGCCATTACCTATCAGACATTATTGCCTATCTTCTACGATGCCAATTGATGTTCGACGCCATTTTGAGAGACTTTGATGCTTTCTCTAATCGAGAGAAAGAGAAGTAATTCTCACCCTAGAGACTTTAACTTTGATTTGTCCCTTTGCATAAAGTAATAGTTTTATTTTGCCGCTGAGAGGCAATTGCCCTGTCCACCCTGCCCCTTTGCCCCGTCCCATGCTGATCGGAACCGGTACCCATGCTGATCGAAATCGGTACCTGTGAGACGAAGACTTCCTTGAATGCTGATTGAATTTGGTAAATATGAAAGAAATTGTACAATTGCATTGTGTTTCTTTTTAGGTAACCAACTGCTGATTTTTGATAAGAGCCCTAGTTAGGAGTTTTCCAAATTAATGTTGCTAAATTGTTTTTGCATGAAGTCCCACATGCCGATGCTAATTTGAGGTTAGATGAGGATTCATTTGATGCACGATGCAATTTGAGACCTTGTTATGCTGACTAAATGTATGCAATTAGCTCATTACAGATTATAGTTTTAGTGGTTTGCGTTGCTATTATCGAAGGCATTATTGTTCAGATGCTGCATAGATTGCATTTGTTTCGTCGTTATGGACAGCTATTAATGTTCATTTACATATATCATTTGGTGTTGAGACACATCTACATTGTGCTAGCTTTGTTAATATAGGGAAATAAATTCATTAACTTTGCATAAACTGGTGTGATTATTCATGACCGAAAGGTCATGGTTTCGCCGAAATGTATTCTGGATTAATTGTGAAGTGTTATGTTGATCGGGGAATTGCTTATGTTCGTTATTGATTATTGATTGTTGATTTTGATTGTTTACTCCCGAATACGGAGAGTTCCACTAGGCCAAAAGATTCATCGACCTAAGAGCGTTCAGATACAGGTAATTTATTAGGTCGAAACGCTCTATCATGTCTTACCAGGTCTTTTACCCTCACTGAAGGAGCGATCAATTTACTTTTTTCCAAGATGTTCGATTTGCCTCTCGACTAATACCATTATATTTGGATACCTTCGATTGGATTGTGGCTAGTTTAGAGGTAGCTGAATCCATCATACTGCAGGTCTCGTGTTCTAATCTGTGCATATGAATTCTGAGTGTCTTAAGGATACCAATATGCTTTGCTATGCAAGCACTTTTTATTACTAACCTGAAGGCTCCACCTAAGTCACTCATATTTTTCAGCCAGAGCCGATTGTTTTGAAATATTGCAAGATTTCCTCCTTGTTTTCACTGCGGACTGTTACATCAGTTAATGCATCAGGATGTATTCTCCATGGGAATGGGGAGTGGCACCTGCTTGCTTGAGAGCCATAGGAACAGCTTAAATGGGAACTATACTGACAGTGCTTTAGGGAAACGTCATACCGATTGTATCCATGTGTTAGCATCCCTATAGGACAGCTAAAAGTCCAGTTGCGATCATGATATGTGCATAGAAAGTGTAACGCATACTTTTGCCTCTGTAGGTGTCTGATCCTAAAGACATCCACCAGGTCATGTGCAGTCATCAGATCATTGATTATCGAGGCGTCTGCTTTGCCACTTCTAGCAGTGATATGCAATCTGTAAAAAGCAGGATTCAGCAAAGTATAAGTCACCCTCCAATAGTATTTCCTAAGGGGCCAATTTAATTATCCTGTTCCACACCTTACTAAAGAAAATCAAACCGTCCACATTTGTGCCATACGCAGTGCTTACAAAAAAAAAAAAAGTTTATTTCTTTCGGTAATGCATTATCTGGTAGAGACCTATTCTAGTCGGACATTCCTTACCTTAGAATTTCACCCAGGCGTCAGTCTGCATTCAGAAAATGTTCTCAAGCATTACCCCTGTGTACAGTTAAGTGGCATCAGTGAACTCCAGCTCCATTGTTGGTATCATGTGTGTCAGATATGACACCGCTAAACCTGTATGTGCTCCACCTCAATGCGTTGACATCGGTATCTTTTCACAACTTTCCATGCCAGAAGCGCAGAGCCATGAAGAACACTGACCACTGGAGTGTCAGAACTAGGGCCCTAATAGGGAAGTCCCTGTACCTATAAATCAGTTCGCAGAGAGGGGACCATGCGTGGGTTGGTAAGGAATCTGCAACTAGAATGTCTCTACCAGATAATGTGTTACCGAAGGTAAGTAACTTGTGCTTTTGATAGGTAAATAACTTGTTCTTTTTATAGATACTTATAGTTGCAGATTCCTTACCTTAGGATAGATACCCAAGCAATACCATCCCCGGAGCTGGGTCTGTGAACCAAGATATTTCATGCAAGTCCTACAGGACCCAACAGCCAAAGTTTCCGTCCATCTGGACCTTTGCAGAGACCCCAATGTTAGTGCCTGACAGATGTCCAGGAATGGAACTCAGTGTGCTAACATGGTGGTTGCAGCTGTCACTCTGGTAGAAGTAGCGTGCAAACCCTGCGGGGGTTGCTTTTTAGCCAATGCTTAGTACATTTTAATGCAAAGAACAAGTCATCTAGAGATAATTTTCCTCTGCACTGCCTGACCTTCTTTCGCACCCACATACCCAACAGAGTTGATCATCCACCCAGAACTCTTTAGTACTATCAAGGTAGAACACCAACCCTCTTTTCGGGTCCAGGCCTTGAAGTCTCTCTTCTTCCTTAGAAGGATAATGGGGTGGGTAAAAAGTAGGCAAGGTGATGGATTGGCCTACATAAAAGGGTGTGACCGCCTTTAGCAAAAAAGGAAGCCCTGGTGCGAAGGACCACTTTGTTACGATAGATGGAAAGGTAGGGTGGCTTAGGTGACAATGCCTGCAGCTCATTCAACCTGCTGGCAGATGTAAAGGCCACAAGTACAGCTGCTTTTAACGTCAGAAGCCTGAGAGGACTATTATAGAGCAGCTCAAAAGGAGCGCAATTAAGAAATTAAGAACCAGATTCAAATCTGATTAGGGCATTATGAATGGTGATGATGGAAACATATGGTTAAGACCCTTTAAGAATCTACGGACAATAGGAGATTTAAACAAAGAAGGGTGGTCAGGTAATCTCAGAAAAGCAAATATAGCAGACAAATAACCTTGAAGATGTCCAAAGCCGAGCCCTGCTGAGCCAAAGAAAGTATAAATAAAATGACACCGGAGAGAGGCACAGAGTGGGGCGGGGTCAACAGACTTGTCTGCGCAACATGCCATAAATTGTTAAATTGACAGCCGTCTACTGTTTTGGTAGAGGGACCCCTGGCTTCCAAGATAATGGTACAGACTTTGGGTGGAAGGTCAAAAGATTTCAACTGCCGCCGCTCAATCTCCATGCAAGAAGGCGGAGACTGGAGAGATTCAGGTGGAGAACCCTTCCCTGCCGCTGTGACAGAAGATCCTCCCACAGGGGCAGTCTGATCGAAGGATTGATGGCCATGTTCAATAGCACTGGACACCTGACTCTTCGTGCCCAGTCTGGAGCCAGAAGGATTATTTGGGCCTGGTCATTCTTGATCTCCTTGAGAACTCTAGGCAGAAGTGGTATGGGCGGAAAGGCGTACAGGAGGCCTGAGCTCCACTCAAGACGAAAAGTGTTGCTGAGCGAATGCCACCTTGGAGACTCCAAAGAGTGAAACTGCTGACATTGCACATTGTGTCACCTCCAGATGGAGATGCCATTCATGATCTACCAGGCATTGCCAGCGTTTTGACAGCTCTGGCGTTCAGAGGGTCCACCAGGTGTTGAAAATACCCTGGTGTACCAGCCATGTCCAGAAGCACAGAACCTCTGACAAATGGTCCACAAACCCACCCCACCACTGTTCATTGCAGTACCACATGGAAGTGCTGTTGTCCGTGAACACATACACTACTTTCCCTTTAAAAGGGAAGGAATGCTTTCAACACTAGTCTGATTGTCCTGAACCCCAAAAGAATGGTATGGAGCCCTGACTCCGCTGGAGACCAGACGCCTCCGATCTCCTCTCCCATGTGGCTGCCCATACCAGGAGTGACGCATCTGCCATTACTGTCAGATCTGGTTAGAGAAGGAAGAGGGATCTGCCTCTGACCCAATGGCGGTTCAAAAGCCACCACCACAGATCTTGCGCAGTTCCTTCCAAGATCTGGACCATGTCAGAGAGATTTCCCTGATACTGTGCCCACTGGAACTCCGGGTCCCACAGCAGAGCCCACATTTGCCATCTGGCATTTGACACCAGCAGGATGCAGTAGTCCATGAGGCCCAGCAGCCTTAGAGTCAGTCTCACCAAAATCCAGGATAGAGCCTGACACATCAAAATCATAGCCTGAATATCCTGGACTCATCGCTCTGGAGGATAAGCCCGAAACTGCACCGTGTCCAGAATAGCTCTGATGAATGAAAGGGAACGTCAGATGGAGTCAGGTATGACTTCAACACATTTATAGTAACCCCAACAAATGCAGGAGGGTCCGCTGAAGTCTGGAGGTAGGAGACAACAGTCTGGGGGGAGCCTGCCTTCTACAGAAAGTCATCAGTATAGAGGAAGACTGAAACCCCTGATCTGCCCACATGAGCGGAGACCACCACCATCACTTTTGTGAACACCCGAGGGGTGCTGGTAAAGCCTAAGGGGAGTACGGTGAACTGAAAATGCTTGTGGCCTACCGTGAATCAGAAGTAATGTCTTTGGGCAGGCAGCACATGAATATGGAAATAGGCGTCCTTCAAGTTCAACACTACCTTGCAGACTCCTGGGTAAAGGGCAGATACAGCTTGAACCAGAGTGTGCTTTTTGAACTTCTCCTTCCCCAGGAAAAGATTGATGGGCTGGAGGTCTAGGATAGGGCAGAGGCCCTTGTCCTTTTTGAGTACCAGAAAGTAGCAGGAGTAACAACCACAACCTACTTCTGGCACAGGAACTCTCCATATGGCTCCCTTGGCCCAAAGAGCCGTAGCCTCCTTGTAGAGTAGTGCCAAGTGACCCATTGTGATCTGATCTTAGGATGGTGGCACAGATAGAGGGGTAGTCTTGAAGGGGAGGGTGCAGTCCCTTCAGACTATTTGAAAAACCCACCTGTCTGATGTGATGAACTGCCAGCGGGGCAGGTGATGGTGAATTCTGCCTTTGATTGGTCCTTGGTGGGGAAGCGTCAGACTAGGAAGGTTTGGAGGCTGCTGTGGGGAGGGGTGGATACAACTGGCTAGACTGGTTTCCTGATCCATAAGGACTTTGGATCCCATGCCCCTGGCCACGCAGAGGCTGGGAAGGCTGGAGGGGAAAGAACATGGTGGGCACCCCTTCCGTTGCCACGAAAAGGGAGAAAATCAAACTGAGGGGGCGAGGGGCAGCTGCCAAGGACCAAGGACCTGGCCCTGTCCTGGGGCTCCTTAAAGCGCTAGAGCAGTGAGCCTGCTTTGTCTCCTAAGAGATGGGTGCCATAAAAGGGCATGTCCATTAGGATGGATTGGACATCTGGCTAGACTGCTGGCTTCCTGATCTACGAAGACTCTGGATTCCACATCCCCGGCCATGCAGAGGCTGGGCAGCATGTGCAGCATGATGGCTGGAGGGGAATGAACATGGTTGGGTACCCCTTCTGTAGCTGCAAAAGGGGCAAAAAGCAGACCGAGGGGGGGCAAGTGGCAGCTGAGAGGCCCAAGGACCAGGCCGTAGCCCAGAGCTCCTTAAAGCACTTGAGCGTCAAGCCTGCTTTGTCTCCTAAGAAACGGGTGCCATCAAAGGGCATGTCCATAATATTGGATTGGACATCCCCTGAAAAGCCAGACGTCCTCAACCAAGCATGGTGCCTTAAGGCTACCGTTGATGCAAACGGTCTGCCTAGCAAGTTGGTTGTATCCAGCCCACATTGTATTGTGAATTCTGCTGCGTCTCTCCTCTGAACAACAACTTTGAAGAGAATGGCCCTGGTCTATTTCGGGACCTGTAGCAGCACCTGCTCAGCCGTGCACCATAAAGTATGGCAGTAACTGCCCAAAAGGCATGCGATGTTCGCTCACCGCAATACCAGGCTGGAGGAAGAAAACATCTTCTTCCCAAGATGATCCAGCTTCTTGGATTTCCTATCCAGGGGTGGGGAAAGGAATGTACCCGAAGGCGTGGCGGCTTGGATAACCAAGCTCTCTGGGATTGGATGTTGCATTAGAACACTGGGTCACTTGGAGCTCGTCTATGGTAGTGGGCAATCATCCTGTACACAGGAGCCCCTGTGCTGGGTTTGGACCAGGTCTCCATCAGGACATCAGAGAGGGCTTCATCAAAAGGGCAAAAGGGGTTCAGAAGTGAAAGCCTCAGGCTGAAGAAGCTCTGTCAGGAGGTTAGTCCTGACAGCCACCGAAGGCAGCTTGAGGCCCAGGACCTCAGCCTCTCTCTGCACCAGCATGGAGTAGGACACTCCCTTCTCTGTAGGCATGGTAAGGAAAGAAAGCATGCCAGTGTCAGGGGAAAGGTCCAGGCCACTGGCCTCACCCAGGTCCATCCGCCAGTCCATGGGATCTTCTAGCTGGGTCTAGCAACCCCTCCCAATCCTCACAGTAGCCCAGCCCAAAAGAATGATGATCAGGATCTGACCTAAGGAGCAAGGTCCCTGTCAAAATCAGAATTGACATTGCCGATCTGGCTCCATGATGGCGTCGGCAATGAGGATGGGGTTGACGCGGGCCGTGGACATGGGCAGCGTCAACATCAGCCATGGTTGGGGGGAGTTCAAATTGGTATGACTGTCGCCGGTTCAGATCCAGGAATGGCCAAAGCTGTCAGCACGGAACCCTTCGGGGTCCCTGCTGACTGAGTCCTGACGGCGCTCCAGCAGAGACAGACTGCCCAAATATAAAGAACATGGCCTCATAAAACTCAAAGTTGAGCAGGGGCCACTCTGGCTCCCACAAAGTCGGGGAGGCACGGGGTTGACCCAAATGCAGGCTCCAAGGACAGAGGCCTGGAACAACGACACTCCTTTTCCCTCGTTGCGTAGGCTGACCAACAGGGTGAAGTCAAAGAACCCTTGTCCTTCTCTGACATCTTTTTTTGCCTCGACTACCCGACTGTCCCGAGGACTTGGAGTGGGATCATGAAAAATGGGGGCTCCACGATCGTTCTCAGGACCTTCCTCTCAACAGAGATCAGAAGCGATGCGGAGCCGAGCGCCGGCTGCCATTAGCTCTAGGGACCATTCCCTCAAAGCTTTCAGATTTATGGCCCGGCACTTAGAGCACAACTTTTGTCGCACTCCAAACACCACAAGCACAAAGGATGTAGGTTTGTCCCGGACATCACCTGGCGGCAGGATCCACAGGGCTTGAACCCGGTCTTGCATGACAACATTCAACACTGCAGGAGGGTAAACAGTCAAAAATCTTTAACAAAACATTGGAAAAAAAAAAGAGCTGTCAACAAGCGACTGAGGGGTCTGCACTTGGCTGGTGTGGAAAGAAGATGACATCAATGTGTCCGATATGCGTATATAAGTCCTGCGATGTCATATCCGGCGCACACATCAACAACGGACACGGAGCTGACCAACGCCACAGATGGCGCGCAGGAGTACTGCTTTAGAAAAATCTCCAGACTGACGCCTGGGGGAAATTTAAAGGTAAGGAATGTGCAAATAGAAGTCTATCAGATCGGACATATAGAAGTGCTGGTACTCACTGTTTAGAGTACCTGTTTGCTCCTGAGAAGTGCTGGTACTTTCACATTAAATGTGTTGCAGCTTTGCAGAGAAATGCAGTTACTCTCCCCTTTCACCCTGAAGAAGTGCAGCTATTCCGTACCAGACAGAACCTGCTCACTTAAAGCACTGGACATATGTGTTTACAGAGCTATTTGTGTCCCTCACAAGGCTTTCAATATCCCAAAGAACACATACAGCTTATAGAATGGAAAGAAGAATCTTTCTCCTAAGTATAGCTACTCCCCTGGAGTTGGAGCAGTATGAGGAAGTGAAGCGCTGCACAGCTCTCCTCTTTGCCATTACTTTAGCAGATGCTGGGGATAGGCGTTTTTCCTATAGAAGTGCAATCTTAATACCATGTCTGTCAAGCACGTCTTGAATTTTACACAGTTGCCCTGGCAAAGGTTCCAACTGCCAAATTTATAAATGTCCACTGGACAATTATCGTCAGAGTTATATGCTGGTGTAAAGAGTACTCCAGGACCACAAAATACTGTTCCCGCCAACATTATGGTCAGATTTCAAAGTGCGAGGACTTTTGGTGTAACCACGTTGGAGACTATTCTGTCTCCAACGTGGTTAGACCCCCTCCAGCAGCCCCCGATGCAGAAAGGGTCATCAGAGGTTGACCTGTATGCCCAGCCACCTAATGTAGACAAGCATATAAACAGGTCAGTTTTCACTGCCCATCACCACCAGGTAAATCCTGGCAGTAAGGCAGTACAAACCTGCCCCCTCGCCATGGAAGATAACTCCCATGGCAAGGTAGGTATTTTTTTTCCCCCAAAATACAAAATTCTGTTATGGGTTTAAAAAAAAAAAAAAAAAGGTTGTAACTTTGCCGTACAGCAAATTTACAATGCATTGATAGCAACTGCCTTGACGGCACTTCTTGTCAATGAATTAAGGGCCAGATTTATTTTTCGGTGGCTAGGATGAGCTCCGCCAAGGCAACAGAGTATTTTACTCTGTTGCCCTGGCGGAGGAGGTCCCGATCCAAATTTATAAAATGTTCGTTGGGCAAGCAGACATTTAATGCATTCATAGGAACCATCATATAGGAGTCTTAGTATACATCTAGGTAAAGTGGTATGATGTATTTCAGTGTAGGATTTGCACAGGGAATCTTTGATCCCTTAAACGTGAAGTGTAACATGCTACTGTGTATAGATTGTTATGCTTAAGAACAAACAATTACAACCCGTCTTCCTCACCCGCCCCTACACACCAACATCCAAAATACACCACACAGCAGTACTAACAAATTAGTCATAATTCCCTAGGAGGTATACTGTGACACTGATCTGTCCACCTCACCAACAAGCGAAGGTGATTGGAAGGAATCATAATTTGAAGCAGTATTACAAAGGTAAATATTACAAGACACAGTGCAGGATGTAGTGGGTGGATAACATGGGCATTTAACTATTGTGTGTTACTGTGGAAGGTTAAAAAAAGGTGCTCATTTGAGGGCTCACCTAACATAGCGTGACTCATATGCCAAGATGTTAACATAAGGACTTTATTGGAACATGCTCCGCCATTCCTAAACTAAGAGAAAGACAATAGACTCAATGCTCCAAGTGTGAAGTTGTTAAGGCAGAGCAATCTGATTAAACACTGCAACTCAATATCACCCCCAGAGACCGGAGCACTGGGTCAGCTCCCTAGTGGGTCACAATTTGGCAATTTCTTTGTGCAGTAGGTTTCGAACAGCAGGTTGAAATAGTTATGCTCAGATTTACCCATTACTGTGAACTCATGCACGTGTCCCAAGCGCAGCCTAGAGCAAGGCACCAAAGGGGTCAACAGTGGCAGCTGCAGTCAGTAAAGCGTGGTGGGGCATTGTTGAAAGGGGGGGGGGGGGGGGGAGGAAAATGAAAATGTCACTTACCCAGTGTACATCTGTTCGTGGCATCAGTCGCAGTAGATTCGCATGTTCTGCAATAGCTCGCCATCTGGTGTTGGGCCGGAGTGTTACAAGTTGTTTTTCTTCGAAGAAGTCTTTCGAGTCACGGGACCGAGTGACTCCTCCTTTTGTCTCCATTGCGCATGGGCGTCGACTCCATCTTCGATTGTTTTTCCCCGCAGAGGGTGAGGTAGGAGTTGAATTGTAGTAATAGTGCCCATGCAATGGAGTGACTAAGTATGCACCTATTTAAGGTTGAGATGATACATATATAAATAATTGAAGGTAACTTCCAAACTGCTACAGGCTCCCGGGGAGGCGGGTGGGCACATGCGAATCTACTGCGACTGATGCCACGAACAGATGTACACTGGGTAAGTGACATTTTCAGTTCGATGGCATCTGTCGCTGTAGATACGCATGTTCTGCATAGACTAGTAAGCAGTTATTTCCCCAAAAGCGGTGGATCAGCCTGTAGGAGTGGAAGTAGTGTGAAATAATGTTCTTAATACAGCTTGACCTACTGTGGCTTGTTGTGCGGATAACACGTCTACACAGTAGTGCTTGGTGAATGTGTGAGGCGTAGACCATGTGGCTGCCTTACATATTTCTTGCATTGGGATGTTTCCTAGAAAGGCCATGGTAGCACCTTTCTTTCTGGTTGAGTGTGCCCTTGGTGTAATGGGCAGCTGTCGTTTAGCTTTAAGGTAGCAGATTTGGATGCATTTAACTATCCATCTGGCTATACCTTGTTTTGAAATTGGGTTTCCTGCATGAGGTTTTTGAAATGCAATAAAGAGTTGTTTAGTCTTTCTGATGTTTTTTGTTCTGTCAATGTAATACATCAATGCTCTTTTGACATCTAATGTATGTAGTGCCCTTTCAGCTACGGTATCTGGCTGTGGAAAGAACACTGGAAGTTCCACTGTTTGATTTAGATGGAACGGTGAAATAACCTTTGGCAAAAATTTAGGATTGGTCCTTAGGACAACTTTATTTTTGTGTAGTTGTATAAAAGGTTCCTGTATAGTAAACGCCTGAATCTCGCTTACTCTTCTCAGGGAAGTAATGGCGATGAGAAATGCCACCTTCCAGGTTAGGAACTGTATGTCGCAGGAGTGCATGGGTTAAAAAGGTGGACCCATAAGTCTAGTTAGGACAACATTTAGGTTCCATGAAGGAACAGGTAGTGTTCTTGGTGGTATAATTCTCCTAAGGCCCTCCATGAATGCTTTAATGACTGGTATTTTATATAGGGAAGTTGAATAGGTAGTCTGCAGGTATGCAGATATTGCTGCAAGGTGAATCTTAATGGAAGAGAAAGCTAGGTTAGATTTTTGTAAGTGAAGCAGGTAACCCACTACATGTTCTGGAGTTGTGTGTAATGGTTGTATTTGATTAATATGGCAGTAGCAAACAAACCTCTTCCATTTACTTGCATAGCAGTGCCTGGTGGATGGCCTTCTTGCTTGTTTTATGACTTCCATACATTCTTGGGTAAGTTGTAAGTGCCCGAATTCTAGGATTTCAGGAGCCAGATTGCTAGATTCAGCGATGCTGGATCTGGGTGTCTGATCTTTTGGTTGTGCTGTGTCAACAGATCTGGCCTGTTGGGCAATTTGATGCAGGGTACCACTGATAGGTCTAGCAGCGTTGTGTACCAGGGTTGCCTTGCCCAAGTTGGTGCTATCAATATGAGTTTGAGTTTGCTTTGACTGAGTTTGTTTACCAGGTAAGGAAGGAGAGGGAGAGGAGGAAAAGCGTAAGCAAATATCCCTGACCAGTTCATCCATAGGGCATTGCCTTGGGATTGTTTGTGTGGGTATCTGGATGCGAAGTTTTGGCATTTTGCGTTCTCCCTTGTCGCAAACAAGTCTATCTGAGGTGTTCCCCAGAGTTTGAAATAAGTGTTCAGAATTTGGGGGTGAATTTCCCATTCGTGGACCTGTTGGTGATCTCGAGAGAGATTGTCTGCGAGTTGATTTTGTATCCCTGGTATAAACTGTGCAATTAGGCGAATTTGGTTGTGAATTGCCCAATGCCAAATTTTTTGTGCTAGCAGGCTTAACTGCGTGGAGTGCGTCCCCCCCTGCTTGTTTAGATAATACATTGTTGTCATGTTGTCTGTTTTGACGAGAATGTATTTGTGAACTATTATTGGTTGGAAAGCTTTTAGTGCTTGAAAAACTGCTAGAAGTTCTAGGTGATTGATATGCAGTTTTGTTTGATGTACGTTCCATTGTCCTTGTATGCTGTGTTGATCGAGGTGTGCTCCCCACCCTGTCATGGAAGCATCTGTTGTTATTACGTATTGTGGCACTGGGTCTTGGAAAGGCCGCCCCTTGTTTAAATTTATGTTGTTCCACCACAGAAGCGAGAGGTAAGTTTGGCGGTCTATTAACACCAGATCTAGAAGGTGACCCTGTGCTTGAGACCACTGTGATGCTAGGCATTGTTGTAAGGGCCTCATGTGCAGTCTTGCGTTTGGGACAATGGCTATGCATGATGACATCATGCCTAGGAGTTGTAATACCATCTTTGCCTGTATCTTTTGTGTTGGATACATGCGTTGTATGATGGTGTTGAAATTTAGAATTCTTTGTGGACTTGGAGTGGCTACTCCCTTTGATGTGTCTATTATGGCTCCTAGGTATTGTTGTACCTTGCGCGGCAGAATGTTGGATTTTGTAAAGTTGACGGTGAACCCGAGTTTGAAGAGGGTTTGTATGATCTGATTTGTGTGATTTGAGCACTGTATGAACGAATGGGCCTTGATTAGCCAGTCGTCCAAATATGGGAACACATGTATTTGCTGCCTTCTTATGTGTGCAGCGACTACCGCTAGACATTTGGTAAAGACTCTTGGTGCGGTTGTTAATCCGAAAGGCAGTACCTTGAATTGGTAATGTATTCCTTTGAATACAAACCTTAGGTATTTCCTGTGCGATGGGTGTATTGGTATATGGAAATAAGCATCCTTGAGGTCTAAAGTTGCCATGTAGTCGTGTAGTTTTAGCAATGGCAATACTTCTTGTAGTGTGACCATGTGGAAGTGGTCTGATTTGATGAAAGTGTTCACTACTCTGAGGTCTAGGATAGGTCTCAGTGTTTTGTCCTTCTTTGGTATCAGAAAGTACAGTGAGTAAACTCCTGTGTTTATTTGTGTGTTTGGCACTAATTCGATTGCATTCTTTTGCAATAGTGCCTGCACTTCTATCTCCAGGAGATTGGAATGGTGTGTTGTTAAATTTTGTGCTTTTGGTGGTATGTTTGGAGGGAATTGTAGAAATTCTATGCAATAACCATGTTGGATAATTGCTAGAACCCAAGTGTCTGTAGTGATTTCCTCCCATGCTTTGTAATAATGACCTATTCTTCCCCCCACTGGTGTTGTGTGGAGGGGGTGAGTGACCTGTGAGTCACTGTTTAGTAGTAGGGGCTTTGGGGCTTTGAAATCTTCCTCTATTTCTAGGGAATTGCCCTCCTCTATATTGTCCCCGAAAACCTCCTCTATACTGTCCCTGGTAACTGGACGGTGTGGCTTGTGAGGTGCTGGCTTGTGTGCTTTGACCTTGAAACCCCCCTCGAAAGGGCGTTTTACGGAATGTGCTGTAATTCCCTCTGCTCTGCGGGGAGTAGAGTGCGCCCATGGCTTTGGCAGTGTCCGTATCTTTTTTGAGTTTCTCAATCGCTGTGTCCACTTCTGGACCGAACAGTTCTTTTTCATTAAAAGGCATATTGAGAACTGCTTGTTGAATCTCTGGTTTAAATCCAGACGTTCGGAGCCATGCATGCCTTCTGATAGTTACAGATGTATTAATTGTCCGTGCAGCTGTATCTGCAGCGTCCATGGAGGAGCGGATCTGGTTGTTGGAAATGGTCTGTCCCTCCTCAACCACTTGTTTTGCCCTATTTTGTAAGTCCTTGGGCAGATGTTCAATGAGATGTTGCATCTCGTCCCAGTGGGCTCTGTCATAGCGCGCAAGTAGTGCCTGTGAGTTCGCGATGCGCCACTGGTTTGCAGCTTGTGCTGCGACTCTTTTACCAGCTGCATCGAACTTGCGGCTTTCTTTATCTGGGGGTGGTGCATCTCCAGATGTGTGAGAGTTGGCCCTTTTCCTAGCTGCTCCTACAACGACAGAGTCTGGTGGCAGCTGTGTAGTGATGAAAGCCGGGTCTGTAGGAGGCGCCTTATACTTTTTTTCCACCCTTGGTGTGATTGCCCTACTTTTGACCGGCTCCTTAAAGATGTCTTTTGCGTGCCGGAGCATACCAGGGAGCATAGGCAGGCTTTGGTAGGAGCTGTGGGTGGAGGAGAGTGTGTTGAATAAGAAATCATCCTCGACCTGTTCTGAGTGGAGGCTTACGTTGTGAAATTGTGCTGCTCTAGCCACCACTTGAGAATACGCGGTGCTGTCTTCTGGTGGAGATGGCTTTGTAGGGTATGCCTCCGGACTGTTATCTGACACTGGGGCGTCGTATAGGTCCCATGCGTCCTGATCTTGGTCACCCTGGCTCATGGTGGTGTGAGCTGGGGAGTGTGATGGAGTTTGTGCTGGTGAGACGTTAATCACAGGCGGAGGAGAGGGTGGTGGGGTAACTCTTTTCACCACTTTTGGTTGTGGTGTCTGTTCCGTCTGGAACTCCAACCTTCTCTTTCTCCTAATGGGGGGAAGGGTGCTTATTTTTCCTGTCCCCTGCTGTATGAAGATACGCTTTTGCGTATGGTCCACATCAGTTGCTTGCAGCTCTTCCTCAAACCTATGCTTCTGCATTTGGGAGGTTAGCGAGTGCTCTTCTGTATAAGAGCCTGAATTTGGGTCGCTTGCAGTTTGTTTCGGCATCGAAACCCTGTCTGCGTGTTTTTTCGGCTCCGAGGTGACTCTTTTCTTTTTCGGGGCCGAAACCTCTCGGCGTCGATCTGTTTCGGTGCCGCTGTCTCGGCGTCGAGCCGTGTCGGCACCGGCATCTCGGTGTCGAGGCTTGTCTCCAGCACTTTCTCGGTCCCGAGAAGGCTGCGTGCCGGTGTCTCGACCGGAGTCGGACGATCTCGGCACTGTTTGGGCCTTTTTCGGTGCCGACGGGCGGTCACCGAATTTATGGGTCGAGCCATGGCCTGGTGGCAGTGGCGTCCCCTGGGCCTTGTAAATGTTCTTCTGAGTGGATTTCGACGTCTTACTCACGGTTTGTGTATCGTCGAATCCTTCGGAGTCTGAGTCTTGGATCGAGAAGGTACCTTCTTCTTCCTGTTCCTCGAACTCCCGTTGGGCTGTCGGTGCGGACGCCATCTGAAGTCTTCTGGCTCGACGGTCTCGGAGTGTTTTTCGGGACCGGAACGCACGACAGGCCTCGCAGGTGTCTTCGCTGTGCTCAGGTGACAGGCACAGGTTGCAGACCAAGTGTTGGTCTGTGTAAGGGTATTTATTGTGGCATTTGCGGCAGAAACGGAACGGGGTCCGTTCCATCGGCGTTCTTCAGCACGCGGTCGGGCCGACCAGGCCCCGACGGAGGATCGAAAAACTACCCCGAAGGGCACCGGAGCTCTTCGATCTTCGATGCGGTGTGGAATCTAAGTACGCCGATCCCGAACGCAACAATACCGACGAAAATCTTCCGAAATTAGCTAATTTTCCGTTCCGAAACTCGGAGCGACAGGAACACGTCCGAACCCGATGGCGGAAAAAAAACAATCGAAGATGGAGTCGACGCCCATGCGCAATGGAGACAAAAGGAGGAGTCACTCGGTCCCGTGACTCGAAAGACTTCTTCGAAGAAAAACAACTTGTAACACTCCGGCCCAACACCAGATGGCGAGCTATTGCAGAACATGCGTATCTACAGCGACAGATGCCATCGAACCTATAAATATATAAAAGATAACTTACCTGCCAACTGACACCATGGTGCTCTTCTGCAGCTGATGCACATGCTCTCAAGCTCCCCCACACCAGTCCAGATGCTGCTCATGCTGGTAATGCTAGTACTTCTACTACTATCCAGCTTTAGAGATGCACTGGGACTGGCTTAAGCAGGCTAGTTCTGTGCTCCCACATGGACTGGGGGCTCCCAGCATGGGCCTGTTGTTCTCCACACGGCTGTATAACACAGCTTGGGTTGGAGAAATTTAAGAGGCATATTTAAGAGCCCCTAGTGCCACGGAAGCTTCACTTACAGTGACGCTCCAGTGGTGCTATGCACTGCATTATATTTTTAAGGTGGCATTAAGCCACTTTTTGTGGCTTAATACCACCTTGTAAACATGGCCGCTTCACACGCAGCACTTTGTGTGGAAGGAGCGTGCAATGGGTGTTGCTGTGGGCGTGCCACAGCAATACCCACTGCATTTTGACGCTGCCCAAGTTTTATGAGTTTTTGTAAAACAGAGGCAGCACCAAAATCTAAGGCCACTTCAGACATGGCATTAGCATGGTGCAACAAGGGGAAATGCTTTCATTTCTCCTTGTTTTTCGCTCTTTCTATGTGTGCTGTATTCTGCAGCACACAGAGCAAATCGCCATTTAAGATTGTTTTTGTGCAGGAAGGTGTACCTTCATGCACTAAAACAATCTCCCCCCTCAATGCAGCCATCCTTGCACTATGGTGCAAGGGTTGCTGCGTTGGTGCACAGCAGCATATTTAGCGCTGGCGCAGGGGGAAACACAGGGGTGTGCTGTATTGTAGTAAATAAAGCAGGTGTTAAAAAGAGGCTCCCATGGATTTCAATGAGCCTCTTAACATTATACTGGATTAGCGTTTTTTTTTTTTTTTAATGCTGATCCAGTATAGCATTACAGTAGCGTAAAAAAAACAATGACGCTATTGCCCGTAACATGCTCCATGGTGCACCGTATTGTAAATATGGCTCTACCATGGTGGCGATAGGGGAAGCAAGGGGGCTGCAAGAAGAGTGGCACAGCACTTGTAATGCGCCAGTTTCTGGTAAATATGACCCGTAGTGTCTTCAATCAAGACTGTTTGGCCACACCAAAAGGCCTGTCATCATCTCCTCAGTGTGGTTTCTTAAAAATCAGCTCTCTGGCGTCACCCTTTCCCCTTATCTAATCTTTTCCTTCTGTGCACATTCTGATTTTTTATTTTAGTGCCATTTGCTTACAGTTTAATCCTGGCACTTCCCGTATTTTTTCTCCAATCTGAAATATGAAGATCACAGTCACGACAACTAATAGAAACAATGTCATAAAAACAGCAGTTTTTTCCAAGACATGTATACTTTATTGCAAACAATACATTCGTTTTCAAATACAACTCATCAAGAACACTTATATACATTGTTCCGTGGCCCTTTGCCTAACGGATAAAACAGGATCTAAGTGTAAAACAATGTAGGACACCAGTCCTACATTGCACTGCAACTGTACAAGACTGCCTAACTGCAAACATTCAGCACTGGACAAAGTTCTACACAGCACATTGTAAACTAGCGGTGTAAGAAAACTGAAGATAAAATGAAAAACACTCACTTATAAAAATGATCAAATTATTTTGCAGGGAATGATAAATGTAATAATCCAGCATTATGACCTCTTATGAGAATGAAACTTGGAAAACGTTTGTTAAAATGAAAATTTACAGATGGGAATATGTGTGAGTTTCCGTTGTTATTTAATGTACAAAAAAATATACAAACGCACCTTTTAGCTCTAGTGCTACATTTCATACCAGCCTTTGAGACCGACCAAGCAACAGCTATGGGTTCAGTGCAAGGAGCAGGGAAATGCAATGTGGCCTAGAATATTAGCATACAAAATATTAACTTGTGAACCATACCATTGGCATGAAATGCACTTTCCTCCCCTACTTATAAGTAGTAGAAAGAAGGGCTGACTACAAGTTGTAGGGTTCTGGGAGCATAGCAAAATTGTACTTTACAGTTATGCACAGTAAATCCGTCCCAGTACCATGCAGCTATAAATTAAACACCCCAGAAAGGGAAATGCCATGTGAGGTGGTTATTTCTGATTGCAAAACCACAAAGAATTCCCAATTCCTTAGGGCTTAATGCGTACATTTACCATTTGCCCAGTGAAGATAGTAAAGGTACATAGGGATCTCTATGTTGGGTGGCGAGAGAAGGGAAGGGGGCAGCAGTCGTGGGAAATGCATTGTTATCTGGCTTTGTATGCTCCCCGCAATTGGGGATGGGAAGAGAAGGGGGAGGTATGGGAGGGTTAAAAAAACAACAACAAAAAACACACAACAACAACAAAAAGTAAAAAACCGGGAATGAGGCAGCACATTTTTTCCAGCCAGAATCACCAGATGCAAAAACTGGGTCATGTTTTCCCAACACCTAGAAAAACTAGGTGTCGAAACATAAACACAATTAGAATCATGCGTGGCAGAATTCCATAAGTTAATTCTGCTGCACTTGACTCTAATAAGTCCTCCCACTTAAGTGTTTTAATATTGTTCTCACTTTCAAGGATGTAATGGGCTCGCTAAAAGTCCTTGAAAAATAAAAGATGAGCACACTGCAGTAATAAATGCAGTACTTTGTCAAAGACACAACGGTAGATTGTTCAGTGTATTCTTTCCTTGCTGCCAAGACAGATGTACTCATTTTATCTCATATATCCTCCAGTGAATACTCAGTCTATTAAAGGCTTCTTTCTGCATTCCTCATGAATGAAGAGTCCAGTTTCCCGATTTGCACGTGAAGCTTAAGGAAAAAAGCCAAGAACAAGTGAAAATAACATTTAAATCATCAAAAACCTAATTTATTTGTGTCACATACGGCCCTAGAGTATTGCTGTGAAAACATTGATTCTTCCTACTACCATTAATAGAAATAAGGTTGTCAGTATGGATTTAGAGAACTTTTAAAAGATCACTCGGCAAGTACAATGCTGAGGTAACATTTTGAAAACCTCAAATGCAGTTTTATAAGACACAATCTAAATAAGGCAGAGAATTTAATATTTTATTTTGCTGAAACAAATTGACACGGATTGAACACATTACAGATAAGCCAATGTGTCAACCAAGAGTAGAGTGGATTAATTTTGTTTTTAATAAGTAAATTGATTTTTAAGAATGTGTTTCTTATAAATGTGTTAATTGCAAATCAGTTTTTACACCAATAAGTGTTTTGCACTTAAAATTTAGTGCGAGTACAACTCTTGAGGAAAAGGAAGAAGAGCTTGGAACAAAATGCACATTTCAGGCCAAAACCACATCTTTGGCTTTTCAACCGACACAACTTTCATGTCGTACGGTGAGCATGCTCAAACCCCTGACTGAGTTGCTGGGGCCAAAAGACAGATCGGAAACTGTAGACTGGAGAACATTCACGATTTGTGTTGAATATAAAGTACCTGAATTCATCAACTATCATTTTTTGCTGGACAAAAATAACCTCAGGGATGATGGCTGGACTGAGGTAACAAAATGTCAAGGGACACTAGTAAGAGGCCCCAAAGAAACGTTGTAATGGGCTTAGCTGTGGAGATAATAGTACTATATTATGGTGGACATAACCTAAAACACAGTGCATATTACCACTAGGAACAGTAATGTCACAGACTACCCAGGGGAGCCTCCCTCTGATTCTCAAAAGGTAACGGTAAACTGGGCTAAAATCTCCATCTTTGGAAACACAGTTCTTATTCCTACAGGAAAATGCAACAGCAAAAATATACAAGTCCTAGCTACACCGACAAAACCAACTTTCATCCAGACCTGAGAAGGGTTAGGAGAGACCCAGAAGCAAACCAGTTCCACTTATAATTTTGCTTGGAGAATAGCTCAAGAGTGGGTGCAGAGACAGGATCCATGCAGTGAAAGCTCATCTTCAGGTAAGTTGCTACAATCATAACAACAAAAAACAAAACAAAAAAGAAATCACACCAAAACCAAACATGATAACATCCGTTTCCCATTGTCCTTTCAATTATGTCTTATTAACTGCTGTATGCATCTTTTTTGGAATGAGCCCGGACTTCAGCACTCGCCAAACATAACAGGATTAAGGCTCACAAGAAACCCTCCAATACTGCTGCTGTGAAGTGAGGGAGGGTGTCACTGACAGGAGACTGAAGCCACCTTGTAAAAACTTTTTAGCACCGAGGAACCACTCATTTTATTAGCAGCTAATAAATTGGGAATACCTCTAATAGTTCAGAAAGATGATCAATGTGTCATATTGCTTCCTGCAAGCAGAAAAAGTATAATTGGTGCACAAAGAGACATTCCAGAGTTATATGCTGATGAGGAGTTAGCTTCTACGTGATCATTTAGTGAGCTCCATATTTCACCTTACTTTAGCTGATTTTTTGGTTCTTTCTGTAAATGGCAGAAATTTGGAAATTGGAAGGGAGCTGGATATAATAAAAAGTACACTACATTAGGTACACATAATGTCAGATTTTACAAACACAATCAGTATGCAAAGGAGGGACAGCTGACTCAATTAATTCTGATTTCATTACACCATTTTGTTAAGTGTTACCCTCAAGCCCAACAATACAATTAAATGAGAGACAATTACTGATATCATTTTAACACGTCTAGACAAAACCCAACAGAGTACTTGCATTTATAATTGCAAAATGTGCTCAAGATCTAATGACTTGAGAAGAAACGACTGTGCACTGAAACATTTGAGTAATACAAAAATATTTTGCAACAACTGCCAAGATAAGGTGTATACAGTTAGTCACAGAAACCTTTTGTACGCCTGTGCTTACTCTTAATATAAAGCACCTTTGAATGTTTTGTTATTTTTACTAGATTGCATGCAACAAAATGTAAGACAAGAGCGATGAATGTACATATGATAACAAAGCAAGTTTTGCAAAACTACACTTTCAAACTCTGCATACATTTGAGAGTTGAGATTTGACAACAGTACTTAAGGATCATGAGGTCTGGCCTGCAATACACGGGCTACAATAAAGGGAAATAGTTTACAATAATTAACTTTTTAACAGACTAGCTATGGCGCTGCAGCTTCGTCTATTATAAACGAGAAAGTGGGTAGTGTGCACCATGTGAGATACTTAACCAGATAATGACACTGAACTCTAGTTCAGTACTAAAGCGTATAACTACAGATAAATCGTACTAAACAAAAGAGAAGGCCTTGCACTTGAGAAGGAAAACACTCCTGGCCTTAAATATTAGCAGAGATGTAGAAATAAAGACAATGAACAAATGCTGACACTTCAGACGCAGCACTTTAAAGTCTTCTAAGATAAGACTTTCGACTTTTTAAAAGCTATGGTGATCTTAATTACAGTATCAAGGTGCTTTTTCAGTTCATCACGAAGGCAAATAACAAAGGTTGAAATGGAACATCAAACCAGACAGAGTTCACTAGGTACCCTTTTAGACCTATTTAAAAATCAGCATTTGTTTTTCATGGCATCTGATATTTTGCTAGTTTCTTTAAAAAGGGGTTTTCTGGATCAGGAGGGCCAATTGAGTATTATTTTGCTTTGGCTAGATAACTGTGAGGAGACCGATGTTTCTCAACTACATATGGGATGGGAAGAGGAAAGGAATGAGGAGGTAATTTTTTTTGTCAGGCAGTTCCTCTAAGGACAACACTTGCACTCTTTCCTGAAGCTGCAGAAAACGAGGTGACACTTTGTCAGCTTAGTATAGATACTCTTTCACTTGACACTAACATAGGTCAGGTGTAAATTGTAAAAAAAAAAAAAAAATCCACAAACATTGGTCTCCCTCTTACTTCCACTCCAAGGTAAATTTGGTTTTGACGAGGCAAAATTCCTCTTGTAGGAAGCATGTATTAACATAAATTCGGAGGCAAATCTAAGAACGCTATTCCAAGATCCCACGTTTACAATCATAACTGAATACACTATCTCTAAGGGCCGTTTCATGTTAGTAGAACTATCTGAACTTCAATAGCATAAACAAGCATTTTAGGTGCATTGTACATTTTCTTTGTTTTCGTAAGTTTCAGGGTGATTAATGACCTGGATTTAATTTTATCTCTATGAAAGACCTGTATGGTCTTCAAGGCCACAAACTATGGGAAAGACTCATATTAGATCAGATTATACGGTCGCTATTACAGAGGTGAAAATACTATAGCCATTTTACAGGTCTAGGGTCAATAACACTGAGCAGTTTTTGTTTCTTACTCTTCTGAATTATTCATTACATTTCTCAAGAACACCCTAAAAGCATAGTATTTTAAAATTGTAAATATTTTAAACTCACAAAAAATACCATCTCTCTACTATGAATTCCCTTTCAAAACGGTATTTGTTTATGGAGTTCATACTAATTAAGTTAGCAGGAGGAAACTGCAGCAGACTGATGCTAGCTTGTACATGAATTGATAGAGAAGGGCATCCTTAGGATATACATGTATGCTTGATCCATGGTCCATCTGGTACGGATCACCCTCTAATACAAATTTAAAAAAATACAAATTTATACTGCTTCAGATTTAACTAATATATAGAACTGCTTCTCACCCAATGTAATGTTTTTAATCTGACAAGCTTTTGTTTCATCCACTCCATTAACCTCTGCAGCCAATGGCCTTTTTCACCCTATGGACAAAAAGGAGGACTTGCCTATGGTATAGCACAGAAATAATAGAGTCTCAAATTATGAAAGTGAGTAAATTTAACTAGTAAAAGCTAGGAACTAGTGAAAAAAAAATGCCTCGCTCTCACAGGGTAAAGGTGCAAAGCCTGGATATTGTTCAACATGAAGATGCTATGTAAGGTCAGATGATATCACTAACTAACGTAACATACTGATTGTCCTTCTGTTTGCATAAATCTGGCCTAGACAAATGCATGGACCACAGAACAGTTAAAGCCAATGTCTTAAACACAATTCCCGCACACAGCAGCATGCCAATGGAGATGGTCTGACTCTGGCATTGCAGTAATAGGCATAAGAGGGCCATCAATGGCGTTGGTCACGGTGCTCATCATTTGAAGTCTCAATTTTGGTCAAAGACAGTCTTTCTGAACAACTGTGACAGTGCTACGCCGAAGGTACCTAGACAGAAAAAAACATCTAGGGCTCCGACTTGTAGCTCCAGATAGCATAAGGGAAGAGAATATATGAGACGGACCAAATTAAGAAGTACACATATGGCAAAACGGAGGAAGAACACAGGACCACCATGATACCTGCAAAACAGAAGGAAACCGGTGAGGAGAATTAAAATGGCTGAAAACACAAGATTTTACATCAAGACTGGAAGCTAGTCACATACATCATCAATTAATTCCCACTCCTCAGCTAAGATGGAAAATGAAACACACTGAAACTAACATCCAAGCTTAAAACTCTAAAGATTCCAAATCTGTTGTTCCTTCAAATAACACACACCTTTTCTATTTCGTTGGCGTATTATAATTATTGCAATAAAAGTATCAGTTTAAATAGATGTTTATTCGGGATTTCATACTTTAATGTTTTCTGATTTTCACTTAGTTGATGATTTAGATTTACATTAGTTAACACCACTGCAGAACCTTACTGAAACTTTGTTATTATTGACAACATACTTTACTGTTTTTTATTGTGGTTTGACTTGATATGTTCTGTACTTTTGATTCTATTGGGCCGATATGTTTTATGCAGATGTTCGATAACGGCAGCCCACCCAAGATGTCAATAGTCCTCCCCACTAGAACTTCACTAGGTTTTCTGCAGGGGAGCTTTCTAGGCTCCAAAAAGAATACATTGCACAGGCAAGACAAACTAGTTTCTCCCAAATGTGCACACTGGCTAACAATACCAACAGGAACGCCATTAATGATAAACAGCCTTGTCGCTAAGAGTAAACGATATTCACCCAAACGCCTGCTGCCATGGACATTTATTTTCCTTGAAGGCTATCATTGTTCTAAGGGGAGAGAGATCATTTTGGATTGATATAACTCACAATATTGCTTATTCGAAGTCTAAAAGACTCTCAAGGGATAAAAGACCAGTGCCTGATTCTAGATAGGTTTCCTAAATGTTTTCTTATGATTGTATTATTAAGCCTTTTAGTTCATAACACTTATCACAATGTTTGATCAGTCTCAAAATGCAGGAATATTAAAATGGACACTGGCTCAGAGAGTTCCAGTGATTTAATTTGCGAGGGCCAAATTTCTGGAAAAGCAGAAAAGGTATTTTGAGTGTAAACTCTCTAGGGATAAGAGGCCTGATTCCCAAACTGATCTGGTAAATATTCCACTGCAAAAACAGAAAAAAGCCATTCACAGATAAGGTACCTCTCGGAATTAAAAAAAAAGATGCTAAAATACAGCTAGACGTGGGTGTTAACTAAGAAGCGGAAAAGAAAAAAAAAAAAAAAGTTGGGGCTGTCCTAAATACGAAAGTTGCCCAGAAACACAAGAGTCCCCCACAAAAAGAACAATACAACTTGGAAAAAAACAAAGTGTGAACACACTTATAAAACAAGCGCCTGTAATGCAGCAAGTCTCGCATTTGCTTGAGTTAGAGCTATTGGCATTGTAAATTCATAACTGGACTTTTCTTTCCACATAAATAGGTCAACCCTGCCTCATAATTTTGTCTTTTCTGGTCATATAATTCCAGTGGCCCGCATATAACTAAAGCACTTCCATTTACCTTCTTCCTCTATCTGCAGCAAAACAAAGTGTTGCCATTTAACATCCTAATTTAAATCTGCCATGCTAATTCCAATAGAATACCACTTTCACCACCCACCATCAGAGTTGCTGGCTAGCTAACACAATTATAGCAGCACAAAATGATAATGGCAGTTCGGGCTGGCTTTTCTCCTGGGGAACAGGGTCAAGACTGATTTACATATGGCTAGGTCTAAACTGGGGTTGCATGGTGAGCAACAGAACAATGGATCAAACCCAGATCTGTGACTGGGGTGAGTGTTTGAATCGTTTCAGAAATCCGTTCTTCATCCTTTTGTGTTGCTATAGGCAACATAATTCCCCCACCCCAAAAAAGAAACAAGACAGCCACAGAGGAGAAATAAACTAGAAGGGTCACCAAAACATATCAAGAGTGTTCAGTCATAGTGTAATAAGGATGTTAAGTCGGCCTGAATTATGGTCATCATTGTAATAAGGAGATGTTATAAATGGGGTCTTTGGTTGGCAGTCAGGTTACCCCCTGCCCAAGCAAGGACCCTCACTCTAGTCAAGGTAAAGGAGAATCACCCTCAGTTAACCCCCACTCATCCCCTTGGTAGCTTGGCACAAGCAGGCAGGCTTAACTTCAGAAGCAATGTTTAAACTATTTTTACCAACACACACAGTAACTCAGTGAAAACACTACAAAATGACACTACACAGATTTAGAAAAATAGTTAATATTTATCTAAGCCAAACAAGACAAAAATGACAAAAATCCAACATACACAAGTAAAGTTATTATTTTAAAAAGAATAAGGGTCTTAATCCATAGATAACAATGAGAATGCTGTTATTGCACAAAAGTACCTGGGTATCGTCAACATAAAGCTGCATGGGCGAGTGTGTGTTGAAAAAGGCCAGCGATGTGTTGATTTCTCACTCGTAAGCGAGACCGTGCGTCGTTCCTCCTCCGGTCTGCGTGCGCCCGTTCTTCTCTCCTGCAAGAGAGCGATGCATCAATCTGGACAGGCACCTGGGTCCCGGGCAGGCTTTGCTTCGATTTTCCACTCCCAGCGATGTTGCATTGAAATTCAGTCGCACAGTGACAAGAAACTGCGCTGCGTGGGGGCTTGCGTCGTTAACAGCAACCGCTGCTGGTGTTACGCATTGTTTCTCCAGCCGCGTTGTGTCGATCTCCCAGCCGCGATGCAGGTGGAGCGCCGATTTTAGCCGCAAGGCCGGCGGTGTGTCGAAAGCTTCCCCGCACGGCAGTCTTTGCCTGGATTTCTATCCTCTTCCACTAGCTTCACCTTTCCAGTGCCCAGAGATAGGTTAGGGCACCACTTAGCAGGCAGGACTCTCAACAGAAAGCCCAGGTGCTGGTAGAGAGAAGTCTTTAAGGTCCCCGAGACTTGAACTGAGCTTGCCTCCTGTTGTTGAAGACCTTGGAGATTCTTCACCAGTGGGAAGTAACACAAAGGTCAGTCTTTGTCCTCTCTCGGGTGGAAGCAATTACTGCAGGCCAACCCAGCAAAAGCACACAGGCAAAGGGGCAGTACCCCTCCAGCTTCCAGCTCTTCTCTTTGATAGAGGTTCCTCTTGGTTCCAGAAGTAATCTGATTTTCAGGGGTTTTGGGTGCTCTTCTTACACCCCTTTCTGCCTTTGAAGTAGGCCTACTTCAAAAGAGAAGTCTCTGTTGTTTTCAAGATCCTGCCTTGCCCAGACCGGCCCCAGACACACATCAGGCGGTTGGAGTCTGCATTGTGTGAGGGCAGGCACAGCCCTTTCAGGCGTCAGTGACCACTCCTCCCAGCAGCCCAGATGGCTCATCAGGATATGCAGGCAACAACCCAGCTCCCTTTGTGTCACTGTCTAGAGAAGAGGTGTGAACAGCTCAACTGTCAAACTGACACAGACAGGGAATCCACAGTCACAGAATGGTTTAAACAAGAAAAGACCTACTTTAGAAAAGTGGCATTTTCAAACACACAACCTAAAAAACCAACTTAATTAAAAGATGTATTTTAAAATTGTGAGTTCAGAGACCCCAAATTCCATATGTCTATCTGCTCCCAAAGGGAATCTGTGCTTTAATAATATTTAGAGGCAGCCCCATATTAACCTATGAGAGAGATAGACCTTGAAACAGTGAAAACCGAATTTGGTAGTATTTCACTATCAGGACATGAAAGACACATAACTACATGTACCACCTTTTAACATACACTGCACCCTGCCCATGGGTCTACCAGGGCCTACACGTTATGGGTGCCTAACACGTAAAAAAAGGGAAAGTTTAGGCCTGGCATAAGTGGGTACACCTGCCGAGTTGAACTGGCAGTTTAAAACTGTACACAAAGACACTGCAGTGGCAGGTCTGAGCCATGTTTACAGGGCTACTAATGTGGGTGGAACACCCAGTGCTACAATCCCACTAGTAGCATTTGATTTACAGTCCCTGGGCACCACTAGTGCACTTTACTGGGGACTTACTAGTACATCAAATATGCTGATCATGGATTAAGCCAATGAACACATACAATTTATACAGGGAACACTTACACTTTAGCACTGGTGATTGTCCATGGTGTTGGGTGATGAAGAAAAGATAGACCGACAGACAGATGATGTTTCTGAGATCACCACACCAGAGCTTTGGTGATTGCCGGAGTAATGTTTATCTGATCTTCACAGCTTTCTGAAATCTGGAGCTATTGTAGGTTGAGCTGCTCTTGCAGGGGTCACATTTTGAGTCTGCAGAGAGGACCTAGAGGTATACATGAGGACATCATGCCCAATAAGGACTTGAAGAGGCGTACTGAAATGTATTCTTCTCTTTGTATTGATCTTGCTAGAGAGATTAGTTTCTGCTGTGTTTCCACAGTGGGACACGCCATGGAGGATTGAGTGTCCAGTGATTGCCCCTAGAAAAGTCATTGGGCGAGATGGTTGAGGTTTGGATTTCTCCCAGTTGAAGCTGCTGAGCAAGGTAACACACTTTCTTGTTGACCTGCGTGCTCCTACATAGGTGTCTGCTTTTATCAGCCAATCTCGGCATGGGAATACTTGATGTTTTCTTCTCTGAGAAAGGCTGCAATAGGAGCTAGGCACTTCGTGAATATTCTGGGAGCTGACTTTAGGCCAAATGGAAGGACACATAATTGAAAATGGCTTACAGCTACCATGAATTTCAGGTATTGTCAGAGGGCTGGGTGAATGGGGCTGTGGAAATATGCTTCCTTTAGGTATAGGGTAGACATAAAATCTCACTGGTTCAACCGCAGAAGGACATCCTGTAGGCTTGTCACGAAAGACTGTTTTCTCAAGTAGGTGTTTAATTCTGAGATCGAGGATCGGTCTCCAGTCCTTCAACTTCTTGCAAATGAGAAAGAATCTGGAGTAAAAACCTTTTCCTCGCTGTGGGGGTACCCTTTTTATTGTGCCTTTGAGGAGCATTTTGTTGATCTCTCTCTAGTTGTTCTGGATACTTCGGTGAAGTTCTGTGAGGAGGCATTTGGACAAACTCTAGTGTGTGTCCACACTTTACGAGCTATAAGACCCACTTGTCCAATGTTATGCTTTGCCATTGTTGGAACTGGGATTGCCTAGAACTGGGGGAGGATGGTAGGCATTAGTCGGAGCCTTGAATACATCATGCTCTGCGAGCTGAGTCTTCTGTAGGACGAACTTAGCATCCCATGGAGGCAAACCTGTTGTGACGGCTGCCTTTGGGTCAGTATTGACGAAATTGCTGAGAAGAGGAAGGATATGACGGGTATCTGTATTGCTGGCAGCCTCCCCTATATGAAGGCATCCCATACCCTTTCGTGGCTTGAAAGGAAGGCCTCCGAAACTATAGAGTCCCCAAAGGTTTTGCTGTGTCTGTGTCGGATTTAATCGACTGCAATGTCTTGTCAAAATGTTTCCAAACAATGCTTGGCCATCAAAAGGTTCTGCACTTCCGGACGGAACAATGTGGCCTTTCACCAATCTTGCCTCTGAAGGAAAGCCGAACCTGTGAGTTGACGAAACGCAGTAGTGGCTACATCCACTGCACAATCTATTATTTCCGCCGAAATGCGTTCTCCCTCATGCAATGTCCTTTTACC
Source organism: Pleurodeles waltl (assembly GCF_031143425.1). Lineage (NCBI taxonomy): Eukaryota > Metazoa > Chordata > Amphibia > Caudata > Salamandridae > Pleurodeles > Pleurodeles waltl. The sequence continues at coordinate 1,064,678,733 of NC_090445.1, forward strand.
TTCCGATGTTATGGCCAATCACTGCACAGCTTCACAATAAAGCCATACAGTGATTGGTCACTATGCTCCCATTGCTCTGTGGATAGCAGGACTGAGCCTCCCATCTCCGCACTACTTGTCTCTCCTGCAGTCGTCAAAGTAGCCCTAACAAACCGTGTCTTTGAGCCAATCCTGATGCTGCTCCCTCGCTGTCAACATAGAATGACAGAAGCGCCGGGATTGGCCTGGGCAGCCCATCTTACCATTCAGGAGATTGGGGGACTGCAGCTTTATCCCCTGGGCTCTCAAACTGCGCAGGTGAGGCTCCTCCTGAGTGCGCATGTCAGGCTGGCCAGGGAAGGCACCAGTCCAACCCGACACGTGCACTTTGTTCCTGACTGACTGGTTCTTGCTGAGCTGAGCACTGTCTGCTCTGCTGTCGTCAATTAATTTTAAGCCCCCTCCCCCTGCCAGCCACACACACTCTGACGATTAAAAGGAACCCATCCGCAGTGGCAGCTGACTACCGCAGTCTAAATATATTAATACTTGTTTTCACATGATTTAGTTAGGGTGAGGGGGGCCATAATTAATAGAAGGGCGACGTCTTAATGCTCCAAGGAAGGAACCGCCCCTGGCAAGTGCTCTGACACCCTACAATGGTACCAGTAGCATTATAAACAAATGAAATTAAAAGCATGCAAAATAGGGGCTATGGAGCGATAAGGAGCATTGCTGAAGGATGGTATTAAAGAATGTGTGGAGAAGGAGGTCATAGGAGGGGAGGTGCCAAATAATAGACTGTTCACTGGGCTCCACCTCGGTGCACATCGGCAATAGTGAAGACAATTCTCTCTCCAGTCCTTTCCCACCACCTCTCCCCAAAAGGATGTGAAAGCAGGCTAATAAAGCGCACACAGAGGCAAGATGCTTGATTAAAAGACCAGGAAAAACAAAAAAGAAAATTGCAAAGTGGCGAAAGACAGGGTACAAGAGTCTTCGGGAGACAAAGGCCTTGGTGTGCATATCTATTCAATTTTGCCTCGTCTTACCAACGCATCAACAACAACACAGAAAGAAGTAAGAAAGCTGAGCCAAAAGGCAAGCCAAAGAGGTGCTCCCCACCACCAGGAAGCAGCAGGGAGTAAAACCTTCTGGCCACATTGGTAGGCCAGTGCAAGATACTTTCCTCTGTTTCTGGGCCAGGTGGCCCACCTATCACAGAGTACTGGTTCCATTCTCTGCAACTTAACATGGTGGAGGGCAGAGAGGGAAACAGGATTAAGCAAAACAAAATGGACAAATATGCAGATGTAGACGGATATGTCTCCACGAACAAGGGAGGGTGCCTCAGAACTGTTTCCAATCATAGAGACCAAGATGCTGTCTTTGAGGTTGTCAGGCAACAAAACACTTTACAAATTTTCGTACTTCGTTAAGTAAAGGACAGGGAAATGGCGAGTTTAGTTTTTGTCTTTTTCTATACAGCCACCACCAAGCTATCAGTAAAGAGGTGACACCTACACATGGAAGTCAGTATGGAAGGAAAACTGCCCAGACATCATTCAGGTGAGAGAGTGAATAAACTTAGATGGCTACAGAAAACTCATTAAAAAGGTATTGACCTGGAATATTAATGGTCTTGGCAGCAAAATTAAGGGGGGTATCGTTATGTAGTACACCTTAATATACATGCCTCAGATGTTATAATACAGGAGACACACCTGAGAGATAATAATTGTAAGGCATTTGACAGGTATAACTACAAGATGTTTGCACACACTTCCAATTCCAGGGCAGTGGGTCTTATGTCTCAACTAAAGTATACGTTTTCACCCTCCCAGAGATTCGCTCTTTATTGCTTCAACTACACCCGAGTATACCTGTTCTAGGTGGAGATTCAAACCTGGTGGCCAAAGAAAATTAGATAAGGGGGAAACTGAGAGAGCCATAAGTGAGGTCTGGGCCTCTACTGGACTTCCCAGATACACTTGGGCTAACTGATATATTGCAAGCACATAGGGCCAGATGTAGCAAGTTCCGATTCGCAAAATCGGATGCAGAACGGTGTCCCAAGACACCGTCTGCGATTCGCTATGGAGTCGCATTTTGCAACCCCATAGCGAGTCCCTGCACTCACAGGGATGGTGGCCTGCTGAAGACAACAGACCTCCATGCCTGTGACTGCTTTTTAAATAAAGCCGTTTTTTATTTTATTTTGCAGCCCCTTTTCCTTAAAGGAAAACGAGCTGCAAAATAAAAAAAATAACGAAACCATTTGGTTTCGTTTTTTCTGAGTAGCTCTGAAAAAACCTTTTTGGCAACATTCACAAAGGGGAAGGGGTTCCATGGGGACCCCTTCCCTTTTGCGAATGGTTTACCACCCGTGTGACACGGGTGGTAACTGCGAATTGCTTTGCGACGCATTCCCGGCCACAAAGCAACTTAGCATCGCGATGCGAGTCGCAAATAGGAAGGGGACACCCCTTCCTATTTGCGAGTCGCATTCACAAAGCATCGCGATGAGCATTTTGCATGGTGCAAACTGCGATTTTCGCAGTTTGCACCATACAAAATGCTTCCTATATCTGGCCCATAATCTCTTGGTAAAGCTGTATGCATTTTACTCAGGCATTCACACGAGTTTCTCACAAATAGACTATCTCCTGACACAGTATTTGCATACTGATTGCTTTGCAGAATCCAGATAAATTTTAGACCCCTCTTCCCTATGGGTGGTGGTAAGAGAGAGCACTAAGGTGCCAAAAGGAGTGGAGGGGAAGGTGATAGGGCGTCACTGGATTGTTAGCCCCTGGTATCTTAAAACATGGAGAGAGGGCTCAGAAAGGACACAGATAAACAAGTTACTTACCTTCTGTAACCCCTTATCTGGTTTAGACTAGCAGCAGATTCCTTACCTTAGAATAATTTCCTTGTGGTAGACTGGTTCGGGAAACGTGGCAGTACCCCTGGCATCTTTCGGTTCCACTTTGTCGTTCAGACAGAAATGATGTGCATGGTACCTATATAGAGGCCACCTCGGCATACTGACTGTTTATTTTCACAACTCTCCATGCCAGAAGCGCAGAGCCATGATAAAGATTGACCACTGGTGTGAGTTGCTAGGCCTCTTTGAAGGGGAAACTCTCATTGATTAATCAGGTCCTAGAGTTGGGAGGATCAGTAAGGAATCTATGGCTAGACATAGGGGGTCATTCTAACTCTGGCGGGCGGCGGAGGCCGCCCGCCAGAGTTCCCCCCTCCAGAATACTGCACCGCGGTCGTAAGACCGCCGCGGTGATTCTGGGTTTTCCACTGGGCTGGCGGGCGACCGCCAAAAGGCTGCCCGCCAGCCCAGTGGAAAACAACCTTCCCACGAGGACGCCGGCTCTGAATGGAGCCGGCGGAGTGGGAAGGTGCGACGGGTGCAGTTGCACCCGTCGCGAATTTCACTGTCTGCAATGCAGACAGTGAAATTCAAAGTGGGGCCCTCTTACGGGGGCCCCTGCAGTGCCCATGCCATTGGCATGGGCACTGCAGGGGCCCCACGACACCCCATACCGCCATCCTGTCAGAATCCCCATGGCGGCGCAGCTCGGATTCTTTTGGGCAGCGGAAAACCGGCGGGAGACCGCCGGTTTTCCTCTTCTGACCGCGGCCAAACCGCCGCGGTCAGAATGCCCTGCGGGGCACCGCCAGCCTGTTGGCGGTGCTCCCGCCAACCCTGGCCCCGGCGGTCCATGACCGCCGGGGTCAGAATGACCCCCATAATCTCTACCTGATAAGGCGTTACCAAAGGTAAGTGATTTGTTTATCTGATAGAGAGAGACTTACAGCAGCAGATTTCTTACTTTAGAATTGATACCCTAGCAATTGCCTCCCCAGAAGTGGGTCTGCAAACCAGACTAAGACAAGCAAGTACTGCAGGACCGAAAAGGCAAAATGCTCATCCAGACAGACCCGAATGTCCAGGCAGTAGAGCTTTGTGAACATGTGCACCCAGGCCCACATTGCACACGTTGTAGCCTCACAGATGTACAGGACTGGAACTCTGCAAGCTAACACAGTGGTCACAGCTTTGGCTCTGGTGGAATGAGCATGCAAGCCCTCAGGTGGTTGCTTCTCGGCCAACATACCCTACGAAAAGTTGATTATCCACTCAGAATTATTTTTTGTGTGGCCAAGGTAGAATGACACTCTTTATGGATCAAGACAGAGCTGCTGATCTTTCTTAGAATGCCGAGGTGGGGCAGTGGCATAACAAAGCCCCCCACAGTACGGGGGCCCCAAGCTCCAGGGGGCCCCATCATTAGTTCCCTGGCCTGAGAGCTCCTGGTTGAGTCCGGAGGAGGACCTCTCTCTGTACTTTGCATGGGGGGCCCACTCAAGTATTGTTACGCTACTGAGGTATGGTAATCATCTGGCCTACGTGACTCTAGAAGGCAGGTGTCAGTTTCACAGGATAAAAGCCAGTGTATGGCAGGTTCAATGAGAGAGCCTGCAACTCGCTGACCCTCCTGGTCGATGTACTGGCCACCAGAATGAAAATGTCACTTACCCAGTGTACATCTGTTCGTGGCATCAGTCGCTGAGATTCACATGGTATGCATGAGCTCGCCATCTGGTGTTGGGTCGGAGTGTTACAAGTTGTTTTTCTTCGAAGAAGTGTTTTCAAGTCACGGGACCGAGTGACTCCTCCTTCTGTGCTCATTGCGCATGGGCGTCGACTCCATCTTCGATTGTTTTCCCCGCAGAGGGTGAGGTAGGAGTTGTACTATAGTAATAGTGCCCGCGCAATGAAAAATGTAAGTATGTACGTATTAAAGGATTAAATAATATATATACAAATGTACAAAATTGAAGGTAACTTCTGAACTGCTACAGGCTTCCGGGGAGGTGGGTGGGTCCATGTGAATCTCAGCGACTGATGCCACGAACAGATGTACACTGGGTAAGTGACATTTTCAGTTCGATGGCATCTGTCGCTGTAGATACACATGGTATGCATAGACTAGTAAGCAGTTAGTTCCCCATAAGCGGTGGTTTAGCCTGTAGGAGTAGAAGTTGTCTGAAATAGAGTTCTTAATACAGCTTGACCTACTGTAGCTTGTTGTGCGGATAGCACATCTATACAGTAGTGTTTGGTGAATGTGTGAGGCGTAGACCAAGTGGCTGCCTTACATATTTCCTGCATTGGGATGTTTCCTAAAAAGGCCATTGAAGCACCTTTTTTCCTTGTTAAATGTGCCCTGGGAGTAATGGGCAGTTGTCTTTTTGCTTTAAGGTAGCAGATTTGGATGCATTTAACTATCCATCTGGCTATACCTTGTTTTGATATTGGGTTACCTACATGAGGTTTTTGGAATGCAATAAATAGCTGTTTAGTTTTTCTGATGTTTTTTGTTCTGTCAATGTAGTACATTAATGCTCTTTTGACATCTAATGTATGTAGTGCTCTTTCAGCCACAGAATCTGGCTGTGGGAAAAAAACTGGTAGTTCTACCGTTTGATTTAGATGGAATGGTGAAATAACTTTTGGTAAAAATTTTGGATTAGGTCGTAGGACGACCTTATTTTTATGTATTTGTATAAAAGGCTCTTGTGTTGTGAACGCTTGAATTTCACTTACTCTTCTTAGAGATGTAATGGCGATGAGAAAGGCAACTTTCCAGGTTAGGAATTGTAATCCGCAAGAGTGCATGGGTTCGAAAGGTGGGCCCATGAGTCTTGTTAGAACCACGTTTAGGTTCCATGAAGGAACAGGTGGTGTTCTTGGTGGTATAATTCTTTTAAGCCCTTCTATGAATGCTTTGATAACTGGTATTTTATACAAGGAAGTTGAATAGGTAGTTTGCAGGTATGCAGATATTGCTGCAAGGTGTATTTTAATAGAAGAGAAGGCTAGCTTTGCTTTTTGTAAATGGAGCAAGTAATTTACTATATGTTTTGGAGTTGCGTCTAGTGGTTGTATCTGATTATGATGGCAGTACCAAACAAATCTTTTCCACTTACTTGCGTAGCAGTGTCTAGTGGATGGCCTTCTGGCCTGCTTTATGACTTCCATACACTCTTGGCTAAGTTGTAAGTGTCCGAATTCTAGGATTTCAGGAGCCAGATTGCTAGATTCAGCGATGCTGGGTCCGGGTGTCTGATCTGTTGGTTGTGTTGCGTTAACAGATCTGGTTTGTTGGGCAGTTTGATGTGTGGTACTACAGACAGATCTAGCAGTGTTGTGTACCAGGGTTGTCTTGCCCAAGTTGGTGCTATTAAAATGAGTTTGAGTTTGTTTTGACTCAATTTGTTTACTAGGTAAGGAAGGAGAGGGAGAGGAGGAAAAGCGTAAGCAAATATTCCTGACCAGTTCATCCATAGGGCATTGCCTTGGGATTGCTTGTGTGGGTATCTGGACGCGAAGTTTTGGCATTTTGCGTTCTCTTTTGTTGCAAATAAGTCTATTTGTGGTGTTCCCCAGAGTGTGAAGTAGGTGTTCAGAATCTGTGAGTGGATTTCCCATTCGTGGACTTGCTGGTGATCGAGAGAGATTGTCTGCCAGCTGATTCTGGATCCCCGGAATAAACTGTGCTATTGGACCAATTTGATGGTGGATTGCCCACTTCCATATTTTTTGAGCTAACAAGCTTAACTGCGTTGAATGTGTTCCTCCTTGTTTGTTTAGATAATACATCGTTGTCATGTTGTCTGTTTTGACAAGGATGTATTTGTGGGTTATGATTGGTTGGAAAGCTTTTAGTGCTTGAAAAACTGCTAATAATTCTAGATGATTTATATGCAGTTTTGTTTGATGTATGTTCCATTGTCCTCTTATGTTGTGTTGATTGAGATGTGCTCCCCACCCTGTCATGGAAGCATCTGTTGTTATTACGTACTGTGGCACTGGGTCTTGGAAAGGCCGCCCTATGTTTAAATTTATACTGTTCCACCATAGAAGCGAGAGGTAAGTTTGGCGGTCTAGCAACACCAGATCTAGAAGGTGACCCTGTGCTTGAGACCACTGTGAGGCTAGGCACTGTTGTAAGGGCCTCATGTGCAGTCTTGCGTTTGGGACAATGGCTATGCATGAGGACATCATGCCTAGGAGCTGTAGTATTGTTTTTGCTTGTATTGTTTGGTTTGGAGACATGTGTTGAATGACTCTGTTGAAATTGTGGATCCTTTGTGGAGTTGGCGTTGCTACTCCTTTTGTCGTGTCTATTATGGCTCCTAGATATTGCTGTACTTTGCTTGGCAGAATGTTTGATTTTGCAAAGTTGACGGTGAACCCTAGTTTGTAGAGGGTTTGTATGACTTGATTTGTGTGGTTTGAGCATTGTGTGAGCGAACTGTTTTTGATTAGCCAGTCGTCTAGATACGGGAACACATGTATTTGCTGCCTTCTGATGTGTGCAGCGACTACTGCTAGGCATTTTGTGAATACTCTTGGAGCGGTTGTTAAACCAAAAGGCAATACTTTGAATTGGTAATGTATTCCTTTGAATACAAACCTTAGATATTTCCTGTGTGATTGATGTATTGGTATATGGAAATATGCGTCCTTGAGGTCTAGGGTTGTCATGTAGTTGTGTTTTTTGAGCAATGGTAACACTTCTTGTAGTGTGACCATGTGAAAGTGGTCTGATTTGATGAATGTGTTTACAACTCTGAGGTCTAGAATTGGTCTCAGTGTTTCGTCCTTTTTTGGTATCAAGAAGTACAGTGAATAAACTCCTGTGTTTATTTGTGTGCTTGGTACTAATTCTATTGCATTTTTTTGCATTAGTGCTTGAACTTCTATCTCTAGAAGCTGTGAATGGTATTTTGATAAATTTTGTGATTTTGGTGGTATGTCTGGAGGGAATTGCAGGAATTCTATGCAATAACCATGTTGGATAATTGCTAGGACCCATGTGTCTGTAGTTATTTTGTCCCATGCTTCGTAATATTGACGTATCCTCCCCCCCACTGGTGTTGTGTGGGAGGGGTGAGTGACGTGTGAGTCACTGCTTGTTGGTAGTGGTTTTGGGGCTTTGAAATCTTCCTCTATTCCTAGGGAATTGCCCCCCTCTATACTGGCCCCGAAAACCTCCCCTGTACTGTCCCTGGTAGGTGGGCGGTGCGGACTGTGAGGTGCTAGCTTGTGTGGCCTGACCCCGAAACCCTCCTCTAAAAGGTGTTTTGCGGAAGGTGTTATAAGATCCTCTGCGGGGAGTAGAGTGCGCCCATGGCCTTGGCAGTGTCAGTGTCCTTCTTGAGCTTTTCTATGGCTGTGTCGACCTCTGGACCGAACAGAAGTTTTTCGTTTACTGGCATGTTAAGCACTGCCTGCTGAATTTCTGGCTTGAATCCAGACGTTCTGAGCCATGCGTGCCTACGGATGGTAACCGACGTATTAATGGTCCTTGCGGCCGTGTCTGCTGCATCCATGGAGGAGCGTATTTGATTGTTGGAAATGTTTTGACCCTCCTCAACAACCTGTTTTGCTCTTTTTTGCAGATCTTTTGGGAGATGTTCAATGAGATGCTGCATCTCATCCCAGTGGGCTCTGTCGTATCGCGCTAGCAGCGCTTGTGAATTTGCGATGCGCCACTGGTTTGCTGCTTGGACAGCAACCCTCTTTCCGGCTGCATCGAACTTCCTGCTTTCTTTATCTGGGGGAGGTGCATCCCCAGAAGTGTGTGAATTTGCCCGTTTTCTGGCAGCCCCTACCACCACAGAATCTGGTGGCAACTGAGAGGTGATGAATACAGGGTCCGTAGGAGGCGCCTTATACTTTTTGTCCACCCTAGGCGTCACTGCCCTACTTTTAACTGGCTCCTTGAAAATGTCCTTTGCATGGCGTAGCATGCCTGGGAGCATCAGCAGGCTTTGGTAGGAGCTGTGGGTTGAAGAGAGGGTGTTAAATAAAAAATCATCCTCTACTTGTTCTGAGTGTAGTTCCACATTATGGAATAGTGCTGCTCTAGCCACCACTTGTGAGTAGGCTGTGCTGTCTTCCGGTGGTGATGGCCAAGTTGGGTATGTGTCTGGGCTGTTATCAGACACTGGTGCGTCGTACAAGTCCCACGCATCCTGATCTTGGTCATCGTGGCTCATGGCGGTGTGAGCTGGCGAATGTGACGGGGTGTAAGTTGGCGAAGCCGGAGTTACAGGTGGAGGCGAGGGAGGAGGTGTTACCTTTTGTGCTGTTTGTTGCTGAGGAGTAAACTGAAGCGTTCTCTTTCGTTTGACAGGTGGAAGGGTACTGATCTTCCCAGTCCCCTGCTGAATAAAGATACGCTTTTGCGTGTGATCCACGTCAGTGGATTGCAGTTCTTGTTCAAATCTATGTTTCTTCATTTGTGAAGACATAGAATGCTCTTCAGTATAGGAGCCTGAAACAGGGTCTGATGTCGCTTTTTTCGGCTCCGAAAACCCTGTTGATTGTTTTTTCGGCTCCGAGGTAACCTTCCTCTTTTTCTGTGCCGAAAATTCTTGGCCTCTATGGTCTTCGGCGCCACTGTCTCGGCGTCGATCCGTGTCGACACCGAACTCTCGGTGTCGATGCTTCTGTTTAGCACTCTCTCGGTCCCGAGGAGGCTGCGTGCCGGTGTCTCGACCGAAGTCGGACGATCTCGACACTGAATGGGCCTTTTTCGGTGCCGATTGTTGGTCACCGAGAATTTGGGTGGAGCCATGGCCGGTTGGCAGTGGCGTCCCCTGGGCCTTCTTTCCTTTTTTAAGTTCTGATCTCGACGTCTTACTCACAGTTTTTGTAGAGTCTAGCTCGTCGGAGTCTGAATCCTGGATGGAAAAGGATTCCTCCTGTTCCTCTTCTGTCTCGAACTGTCGACGCTCCTTTGGCGTGGACGCCATCTGCAGTCTCCTCGCTCGACGGTCGCGCAGAGTTTTTCGGGACCGGAACGCCCGACAGGCCTCACAGGATTCTTCGCTGTGCTCGGGTGACAGGCACAGGTTACAGACCGAGTGTAGGTCCGTATAAGGATATTTGTTGTGGCATTCGGGGCAGAATCGAAACGGGGTCCGTTCCATCGGCGTTGTTCTCCACGCGGTCGGGCCGACTAGGCCCCGACGGGGTGCCGAAATCTACCCCGAAGGGCACCGAAGCGCTTCGATGTTCAACGCGTCGTCGTATGTGTCTATCTCGAACCGGATCGCAACGATACCGTCGAAAATCTTCCGTTTTCAGCTATCTTTCCGTTCCGAAACCCGGAGCGACAGGAACACTTCGAACCCGATGGCGGAAAGAAAACAATCGAAGATGGAGTCGACGCCCATGCGCAATGAGCACAGAAGGAGGAGTCACTCGGTCCCGTGACTCGAAAACACTTCTTCGAAGAAAAACAACTTGTAACACTCCGACCCAACACCAGATGGCGAGCTCATGCATACCATGTGTATCTACAGCGACAGATGCCATCGAACAGGCAGTTTTGATGGTTAATAATTGACAAGGACAGTTGTTTAATGGCTCAAAAGGAGCACACATCAGTTGAAGACCCAATGGGGAATAATGAATCACCTTGGGGGAAACATTTTGTAAACCCTTAAGGAATCTCATCACAAGGGGTGACTTAAGTAAATAAGGTTGGTCTAACAACCGCAAAAATGTAGATACTGCTGCTAGATATTTTGTCACTGTGCCCAGAGCAGAGCCTTGCTGGGCAAAAGGAAGAACAAATAGGGCATGAGAAAGAGCAGCAGATAGGGGATCAATGCTTTTTTATACACACCATGCCACAAATTTTACCATCAGCAGGCATATACCAATGTGGTGGAGGGTGCCGGGCTGGCAGAATCACATCTCAGATTTCGTGAGAAGGTCGAAGGCTTTTAACTTTTGCCACTCAAACTCCACACATGAAGGCAAATTGGGTGCAGAATCCTCCCCTGTTGGTGAGACAGAAGATCCTCCTGAAGAGGAAGTCTGACCAGAAAACAATGCTCATGCTCAATGGCTTGTGATAAGAGTCTCTGTGCTCAGTCCGGGTCACAAGAATGACTTGAGCCCGGTCGTTCCTGATATTCTTGAGAACTCTGGGCAGAAGTGGCGGAAAAGCATACAAGAGGCCGGAGCTCCACATGAGAAGAAAAGCATCTCCGGGCGGGAGCCGACTTGGAAAATCCAGTGCACAGAACTGCTGACACTGCGAGTTCTCTGCAGTTGTGAATAAATCTAACCAAGTCTCTTTCCACTCTTGGAAAAGGCCTTGCACCATCACCTGATGGAGATGCCATTCGTTACCCACTAGCCATCAACTGGCGAGTTTGTCTGCCCTGGCGTTCAGAGAGCCCACCAGGTCAAGAGACACAGCACCTCTTCACAAAGCATCCACGCCCCCACCCAGTCCTGCTTACTGCAGGTAATATGGCAGTGGTGTTGTCCGTGAACACCTGCACTAGCCTTCCCTTGATGGAGTGTAGAAAAGCCTTCATTGCCAAGCAAATCGCCTGAAGCTCTAATAAGTTTTTGTAGAGTCCAGACTCCATTGTAGACCAAGGTCCTCTGTTCTCCACCACTCCTAGGTGGCCGCCTCTGCCCGGGAGTGATGCATCTGTCACTACAGTCAGCTCTGACTGGGGTAGGGAAAGGGGTCTGCCACTGACCAAACTGTGGTTCGTTAACCACCACAGCAGGTTTTTTTGCAGTTCCCTCTGCGATCAGGACCAATTTGGAGAGATTCCCTTGATGCGGTGCCCTTTGGAACTTCAAATCCCACTGCAAAGCCAGCATATGCCAAAGGCATGTAAGACCAGCAGGATGCAGGAGGCTGAGAGGTCCAACAACCGCAGTGTCAATCTGAGAGAAACTTCGGATAGAGGCGGAAACATCGGGGTCATAGCCTTAATATCCTGGACTCACTGTTCAGGAGAATTAGCCCGAAACAGCACAATGCCCAGACCTGCGCCTGAGAGGGAGTCAGGTGAGACTTCGGCACATTGATCTTGAACAACAGCGAGTACAGGAGGTTCGCCTTAGTCTGGACATGGGAGACAACCACCTGGGGTGAGCCTGCCTTCTACAGCCAATCCCGGAGGCAGGGGAAGACTGGCACCCCAGACCTCAGCAGGTGTGATGCAATCACTGCCATCACCTTGAAAAAACACCCAAGGGGTGCTGGTAAGGCCGAAAGGAAGCACAGCAAACAAAGTGCCTTTGGCCCACCATGAACTGCAGGTAACGTCTGTGGGCAGGCAGGATGGGTATGTAAAAATATGCATCCTGCAAATCCAATGCTATCATCTAGTCTCCTAAGTCTAGTGCAGACAGAAGCTGAGCAAGCGTGAGCATTCTGAATTTCTCTAGTTTGAGGGAGAGATTTTCAAAGTGCAGACTTAGCATAGGATGAAGGCCTTTGTCCTTCTTGGGTACTATAAAGTAGTGGGAATAGAAACCACAACCTTCTTTTGATGCCTGTCCCCTCTCTATAGCTCCCTTGGCCAAGAGAACCATCACTTCCAGGTGGAGTAAGGAAAGATGGTCCTCCATCAACCATTTATAAATGGGTGACCTGGGTGGAGGGGCAACCACAACAAGCATTTTCAATGCAACTGGTCTCACATTTGTTCGAGTTAGAGATATTAGCGTTGTAAAGCAAAAAAAATGCAGCGCAATCGCGCTGCGTGGAAAATAAACAGATAAAGTAGTCCGAACTCCAGGCTGAAAACATCAAGCCTCGTATGTTTTTGGTACTTTACCAGTGCTGTGTAGGTGGGCTAAACACTGGAAAAGGCATGACGTATGCATGCCTTTCACAAATGAAAGCAAGCGGAATTTTAAAGGCAAGCCCACAAACCAATGTAAGTGACTGACGTGGCACGGGTGTGGTTTTAAGCCCAAATAGAGTTGACAGAATGGGCAGAGCACTTTGTGCTGATCCCATAAAAAGGATGGAGTTGCCCCTTCGTGGAATCGGTAGTACCCAACAGTCTGATGTTATTGACCGCCAGTGGCGCTGGTGATGGCTTATTCTGCCCCACTGGTGGCCCATGATGGTAAGAGGGCAAGTTAAAGGCACTTGGAGGCTGTGTCTGCCAAGGGAGTGGCTGACTGGCCCAAACTCTTGCTTCCTGTCACATGGGGTCTGTGGGAACTGTGTCCTCTGTCATGAAAAAGTGTGAAGGCTTGCTGGATGTGGTGGCTGGGATGGTACCAACAGGTTTGGAAACCCCTTCCGTGGCAAGAAAAGGGCAAAAGGCGGTCTGGGTGTGGTGAGAGGCCACAGAGGCCCAAGAACCTGGCTATAGCCCTGGAGTCATCAAAGCGTTCTAGTGATGAGTCCTCCTCCTCTCTGAAGAGATGGGTGCCATCAAAGGGCACGTCCGTGAGCAATGCTTGGACAACCCTGGAAAAGCCAGTAGTCCTTGTCAGGTTTGGCACCAGAGGGCCACAGATGAAGAAAGCGCTCTGCCTCTCGAGTCGATCATGTCCAGACCACAACGAATGACAAACTTTGCCAAATCTCTCCTGTCAGCAACAGCCTGAACAGCACTTGTGCAACCAAGTCCCAGACCACGTGGAAATAACAGCCCAAGGGGCACGCAGTGTTCACCAACCGCAATGCTACACTACCAGAAGAGAGCATTCTCTTGCCAAAGGTATTCAGCCTCTTGGATTCCCTATCTGGTGGAGTGGAAGGGAATGGGCAAGGGTTTAATCTGGAAGTGGAAGGCTGAACCAGCAAGCTCTCCGGAATGGGGTGCAGGGCGAGGAAACAGGGGGCCCCCTAATGAATGCGGTGGGCAATGGTCCTATGCACAGGAGCCCCTGTGCAGGGCTTGAAACAGGGTCTGAAGAGGATGTCCGGTGAGGACTTCATTACAGGGGGGGAACAACGGTTTGGAGTGCGAAGTCTGTTTTAAGCACCTCCGTCAAGATGTTAGTCTTGACTGCTACTGAGGGCAGCTGAAGATTCAAGACCTCAGCTGCCCTATGCACCACTATAACAAAAGAGGACTCTTCCTCTGTAGTCACATTAGGAGGAGATACCAAACCAGTGTAAGTTGAGGTGTCTAACTCACTGGCATCCGCCAGATCCTAATTCCAGTTGTCCTCGTTATCATCAAATGGGTGAAAATATTCATCAGGGTCGCCATAGATCTCCCATTCATCCCTGTACCAAGCCTGTCACAGATAAAAGGCCTTGACCCAGAAGGCATGGCTATGGACCGCGCTGGAACCAGCGTTGTATGATGCTGGCCCTGCTCTGTGTCAGTCAAGGATGATGGGGATGGTGTCCTCCATGGAAGTCAATGGTGCTGAGGGCAGCAGCATGAGTGGGTACCGAAGAAGGCCTCAGTTTCACTGGCAGTGCAGTGCCGAATGTGTATTCACCAACAGGACTCTAGTTGGGGCCCCTCCCAAACGCATGGGGTCCAAAGGCCTCTACAGGGGTCGAGCTACTAAAAAATTAGGCACATGGCCTCATAGAGCTCATGCATTTTGGTGGGGGTCGCTCTGGGAAATAATTGCAGAAGTGCAAAGCAGACCCTGGCGGTGGCTCCACTGAGGTGAGGGGCCTGGAGTCCACAGACAGACCAAGTGGGAGTCTGTCACAGATATCAGTCTGACAGGCTCCTGCTGGTTTCTTGAGACATTCCTATCACACCAGGAAAACCTCACAGTTCTGCGCAATCTGGCATTGAAAGGAAGAACTGATCCAAATGGTACTGTGCACAGACTTGGAACCGAACACCACCTACCAGCAGGCAAGGGTACTACTCGAAAATTTCCAGATCCAGTCTGACCCCGGGGGATAATTCTAAGGTAAGAAATCTGCAGCTGGATGTCTGTGCCAGATCAGTATTTCACAGTTAATAGTTCCCTCATCTGTGTGGGAGGCCTACAAAACTGTGGCCAGAGACCAGATAATATAATTGATCGGAGAAGACAAAAGAAGAAATGGGTACAAAGGGAAAGCCTGAAACAGTAGACCCTCAGTATAGGGTGGCTCCTTAGCTTGATGAGTTAACCCACATGCTATGCCTGAAACAGCAAGACTATGGAGACCTTGTTGAAAATAGTGGTTGCGCCAATTTTCCATCCTTCCACCAGAGATCCATGTGGGGAAGGGGGAAAAAAAAAAATTAAGAAAGTAACTGGCTTGTTTGGTGTGGAGAGCGACTGTACTAGAAGCATGGTCATGGAGTTTATAAACACAGGGGGGGGGGGGCTTTGTTAAAGAGTGACGTGGAAATAGCTGAAGAATTTGTGTATTACTACTTGAGAATATATATTCATCCACAGTACATACTGCACATAGGAAATACAGGATTTCCTTAAGGACATTCAACTCCCACAGCTGTCGACGGAAGATAGGCAGGCATTTGAAGCTGAGAGCATAATTTATGAGAATGCTGCAGCAAGTATAGATTTGCAATCAGGCAAAGTTGTGGGATTAAATAGGTTCACCATCAAATTATATAAAAATATGGCCACCAAACTCTCCCCAAATATGGTCAACATATTTGCTGCGGCCAGAGCTGGGGCAGATTCAAGCGTCAGAGATTAGCCACTATAGTATTGATACCGAAAGAGGGCAAACCACTAGACGAGAGTGCCTCGTATAGGCCCATATCACTGTTAAATGCTGAAGCTAAAATACTCACTTAAGTGTTATTGACTAGGATAAAGCAAACAATGACTCTGGTCCAGCCAGTTCAGTCTAGCTTTCTGCCAAATAATGGAACAAAGCTCATTCTCTATCGATTATATGGAGTTTTGAGATAAGATGAAAAAGTACAGGAGCAAACACTAGTGATGTCACTGGTCATGACAATGACTTTAACACTCTAGAATGAAATTATGTTTGCAGTTCGGGACCAACTGGGTTTTGTCTCTCAATACAGGCAATTGGTACCACTCTTACACCAATAACATAAACGGTATGAGGTCAGGCTTCATTGAACCTGTGAATGGAACCAGGCAGGGCTGCCTGCAGGTGCCCATGGTTTTCACACTGGCACAAGAGCCCCTAACCACCTGGATTAAACCGGATCCATTGATTAGGGGTTTGAGAGGGGCCGATGGCTGGGAGGAGAACATTTCTTTACTCAGATGTTATGCTTTACGTTCCAGACTTCTCTTCTCGCAGTTCTACATTTTCTTTCAGTCTACAAAGCATGGTGCAATTTTTATATAATGCTCGACTAACTGTTCCTTAGTTTGTAACAGTTTAACGATTTTAGTTTAGAAAACCACATTAAATGAGATTCTGGTTCAAATTTTAAACCAGTTTACTTACCCACTATAAAAACTATCTTTTTCCACGGCTGTGACTCCAGAACTTTATCATGGGGGTAAAAACCTTGGTCCACCATAAACAGTATCATCACAACAGCGACAATGCGCAAGACCACCAAATGTCCTCCAGTTAACACAGAAGTAGAAACCAAGATTGCCGAAGCATAAGTACAAGGGAGACCACGGTACATGAAAGGAATACCTACATGGAGAAAAAAAGAAAAGAAAATGTCAAAAACACTACTAAAAATTGGACATTCAAAACAAGTGGCAACAAACTAATGAATAATTTACGATTAGATTAAAGGTTATCAAAGAAAGCAGGGCTAGAGATTTCTCATCCTACTATATTCACAAAAAATTCGAAGAAATAACAGGAAACAGAAAGGACATCAGATATGCAGGCAGACATAAAGCTATAACTTTGTTACTGTAGGGGGGGAGGTAAGACACCCCCAGCCTTCTACTCAAGGAGCACCATAAGACGTTTGTTAGATGTACTGATGAATACACGATCCAGCAATCAATTACAAAAAAAACGGGAAAAAAAACGTTCTTTCTTAGTGCATTCCACACATATTACAAGTCATTGCAACCTTTATTTTTATCAGACTTTCTTTCAAAATAGTTTTAAATAAAATAACAGGGTTTCTTTTATAGGTCTCATCTACAGACTTAAGTAAGTCATTTGCATACAATAACAATACTTAAGTGTGCCATGGGTCTGCTCACTACACGAGATTTGCCTCATCTATTTCTCATTAGCTTACTTCTTACTCGTGTTATTCTCAATTCTTCTTGTATTTGTCCATCTTCTGAAGGACATCTCATTTACTATTATTAGGACTTGATGACTCCTGTTACCCATGTGGATGAGTTTCAGGGAACTACGTTTTTTCAGCACTATATGATAGTGTGTGTGTGTTTTCTTGCTCTCACCTTTGTATGCTGATTTACCCATCACATCTCAACCCCTGCACTCTCCACCACTTCAGTTTGTCTTGTTGCTTCACCCACACCTCCGAGTCTCGCTTTACTTCTTATTTAAAATTTAAAACAAAATATATATATATATCCCTTTCCTCTCCCTGCTGCTGCTCCCACCCCACCTTGATTGGCTCTCTGTTGCCTTCCCACCAAACACTCACCCCTCTGTAGTTTTGTGGTCTTAGCTGATCTTGTGCTTTTGTGGAGATATTTTTGGTGGTATGTATGTGAAATTGACAAGCTAGTCATTCAGCCTTATTGAGGATACCCACTTGTCTGTTACAGTCCTCCACGGTCCATGCTCTGTTGGTTCTGAAACAGCACACTGTCACAGACTTTCGAGGTCAATTTCCTTCAGCGTTGAAGATATTCAGCGTTGAATCAGTCATGATTCAAAGCAGGCTGTCTAATACTTCAGGTCTGTTGTCCAGCCCCTTGAGGATGAGTCCACTTGGTCTCTTTTGCTCAAGGTATGCAGTCTAAGCATCCCTCTTTTGGCCAAGCCAGCTTTACAACCTTAGGTGGTTGCAGTACCGCTGCACTTTTATTCAGACTTTGATGTAATTTAGGGGGTGCCAGGGTTGGCGGGAGCACCGCCAACAGGCTGGCGGTGCCCCGCAGGGCATTCTGACCGCAGCGGTTTTGCCGCGGTCAGATGCGGAAAACCGGCGGTCTCCCGCCGGTTTTCCGCTGCCCTTTAGAATCCTCCATGGCGGCGCAGCTCGCTGCGCCGCCATGGGGATTCCGACAGCCCATACCGCCATCCTGTTCCTGGCGGTTCTCCCGCCAGGAACCGGATGGCGGTATGGGTTGTCGTGGGGCCCCTGGGGGCCCCACTTTGTATTTCAGTGTCTGCTTTGCAGACACTGAAATACGCGACGGGTGCCACTGCACCCGTCGCACCTTCCCACTCCGCCGGCTCAATTCTGAGCCGGCGTCCTCGTGGGAAGGCTCTTTTGCACTGGGCTGGCGGGCGGCCTTTTGGCGGCCGCCCGCCAGCCCAGTGCAAAAGCCAGAATACCCTCTGCGGTCTCACGACCGCGGAGCGGTATTTTGGAGGGGGGGAACTCTGGCGGGTGGCCTCCGCCGCCCGCCAGGGTGAGAATCACCCCCTTAGTGTTCAAACTGATCATCCAAAAATCATGCTTCCTCTGTCAGGCTTAGTACCTCTAAGGGACTTAAAGAATACTCGTTGTCATCAAGCTTTCCCTACGTCCCATAACTAACGTCATCTGGATGTTTCAAGTCAATGGGGACCCTAGGGGCACACCTACGATCAATCATGGCAGATATAAAAGTCCATTTGCACTTGAAACACTGACAAGGTGAACAGTGTTCTTCATTATTATCTTGGCAAATGCAATTCCAGCTTTCTTAGTTATTATTTCAAGGAAACCACACATTGTGGATCTTATGCTAATCTAATCTAATAATGCCAACATGGAGTGTCAAAATCAAAATGCTGCATTTTATTTTCCACTACATAAAGGATGAATTCTTATAAGACCTAAAAGGAGAGTATGAAGGATTTAACAGTCAGTGCTTCTAATAGCGTTTTTGCCCAATGTGCTTTTTAATGCCAATACTGTTCTAGACCAGCTGTTTTTTTGCTGTGGAGCAGACAAAATCCAATTTTTCCTGTTGTGATGCAGACCCAAAGACAAAACGCCAAACTGAGCTCTGAACCCAATAATGGAATAACATAATGTAAGCCTTGTTCAATTATCATACAGAGTAAGGGGTCTTGTATCAGGTGAACAAGAAATTAAATGTTCTGGTCGGGGTTCTTTGCGGCCACTCAAGACTTCCACAGTCCTCAGGTCTCTGCAGTGCGCTTCCTTTTGCATACTCAAACCTATCTTCCAAACACTTAGAGGAGTCAACCAGGCCACCCAATGTTCATTAAAGAGTGTAGATCACATTATTCCTCAGAGGCAGCCTTCTGTCTCCGTGTCTACCTCAGACACACTACAAGCAAAAGTGTGTCATTCGGAGGAACACCGCTTAGCCATTCTCCAGAAGTGTCATGCACTCAAATTTATGCACCACCCAGCAGTGTGCACAGTCTCCTCACTTTTAGGCTCCATGGTCTCCTACATCTTTCTGACACCCCAAGGCTCGCACCTCCACGTGTGACCTCTTCAGGAGTGCCTGGAGGACCAATGGAATCAACTGTCTGGAAACTGGTAAGACAGAATCTTTCTGTCCACCCACGCAATCAGATCCCTCAGTTGGTGGTGTTCTCCAACCAATCTCCTACAAGTGATGCCTTTTCATCCACAGCCTCCATCATATATCGTGAGAGATGCCTCTCTCCTCGGATGGGGAGCCCATATGGGTGATTTACAAACACAAGGCCTCTGGTCTTCCAAGGAGATGTCATACCACATCAATCTCATCAAGCTCCATGTGGTGCACCTAGCTCTCAAGGCATTTCTCCCATCCTTCAGCACAGACACCATGCTTGTCCAGACAGACAATATAACCACTATGTATTATCTGAACAAGCAGAACAAGCAGGGGTAACCAGATCCAGAGTCTTGTCTTAAGAGGCCCAGACAATATGGCACTGGCCAATCTCTCCTCCTAGAGTTTGTTTGGCAGCATGGTTCCTGAGTTAGTACAGTATGGGCACCTAAATCTTCCACAGGATTGTATGTAAATCCTAAGAGGCGAAATGGCCATCCATTCGTACGGCATATTTCTTCGAATGGAAGAGATTCTGCATCTGGTGTTCCTCCAAAATGATTGACCCTACATCTTGCCAGGAAGATGTAATTGTTCCATACTTGTTACACCTAGGTAAATCTGGTCTGCAACGCTCGTCGATTATGGTCCATCTGGCAGCTCTGACTGCATACATAAAAGGTCTTTCACAAACCTCCTTTAGGATACCAGTCAAAGATTTCCTGGAAGGACTAAAGAAGGTCTTTCCTCCAGTTAGGCACCCTTCTCCACCTTGGGAGCTTAATGTGGTCCTTTCGCACCTCATGCAAAATCCTTTTGAGCCCATACACAAGGCGTCTCTCCAACTACTAACTTGGAAAACTGCTTTCCTTGTGGCAATTACATCAACACGCAGGGTTAGCGAGATTCAGGCTCTCTGTGCTCACGAGCCTTACACATTATTCCACTCCTCCAAGGTAGTGATGCGAACACACCCTAAATTCCTGACAGAGGTTATCTCTGACTTTCATGTCAACCAGTCTATTTCCTTGCCAACTTTCTTTCAAACGCCATCTACTCCAGCAGAGAGGGAGCTCCACTCTCTAGACGCAAGGAGGGTTTGAAAATTCTACTTAGATCTGGTTTTATCTATTCGAAAATCTCCACAATTGTTTGTTAATTATGGTCCGATTTGCACCGGTCTGGCCACCTCAGAACAATCAATCTCTAGATGGATTGTCTCCTATATTCTATTTTGCTACCAACTAGCTAACAAAACCCTAGCTGGCAGACCAAGAGCACATTCTACCAGAGGCATGTCTGCCATGACTGCCTTGATGAGGAATGTTCCCTTAGCAGACATCTGTAGAGCTGTGACCTTGCGGTCTGTCCACACATTCACTAAACATTACTTTTTTGACTGATGCCAGGACATGATCAGGTAGGACAGGCTTCTCTCTGGAACCTCTTTGCTTGACAGCGTATTTCATTCTATTTACTCCTCCGGTGTTTATGGGATGGGCTTGCTATTCTATTCAACACTTATGACTATACATGAAAATCTCAGAGAGAAGAGACAGTTTCTTACCTGTAACTCCAGTTGTCTCGTAGGGGTATTTCCACGATAGTCATAAGCAACCCTCCCTCCTCCACGGTGGACTAGACAAAATAATCTCAGGTATATCATTACTCTCAGCTAGAACTGTCTACAGAAAGAACTGAGGTAACTATCTCTCTCTAGGCATGATGAAATACTGGAGGACTGGTTGTTCTTAAAATCAGTCTCCTTTTTCTTCATTTATCATGGCAGCCTATGAACTACACTGCCCTGCACTCTATCATTGTTATGCATTACAAAAATGTTTGTGAAGGATTTTTTCTGCAAAAATTTCAACTCATTCGTGCATTTGAATACATGTGCCTTAGCTTTGTCCTTTTTAAAGCAAACTGGATGAAGAATTTTGGATGCTGTAGCCTTTCCTTTAGGGTGCATATTGACATTCTTAAGTGATGTTGCAGGCCTTCCTGAATTAAGGCGAACATGAAGACTTAAGAAGTTATATTGGAAAAAGTGCTTTGGGGTCCCGCAGGCAGGCGGAATTATTCAACACTTATGACTATACATGGAAATCCCCTATGAGAGAAAGGTATTACCATGGACAAATACATGGCGTGCTGCTGATCAAATGCATGGAGTTACACAAATATTAAGCATCTAACCAATCACAGTAAACATTTTGTGATGGCAGCATGATACAAGATGACCACAAGCGTGACCTTCACAATACTCAAATGGTTAGGACTTTCCCAAGGCTTCAGCAAAACAATTTCTTCACAACACCTGACAATTAAAAACAGACTCTTGGCCTCAGACTTATGTTGAGATCCAGATGGATGTCCCTTGCAGGGCGAATAAAGCAATGCATGTTGCGTGAGACAT
The DNA here is from genome assembly GCF_031143425.1 of Pleurodeles waltl. Taxonomy (NCBI): domain Eukaryota; kingdom Metazoa; phylum Chordata; class Amphibia; order Caudata; family Salamandridae; genus Pleurodeles; species Pleurodeles waltl. The sequence goes on from NC_090445.1 coordinate 1,064,700,542, forward strand.
CTCTTAAGGAGGCCTTGCATTACAAGCTATTTGTTTGGGTACATTAGTTTATCTGCAGCCATCCAATTCTGAACACATTTTGCAGGCCTATGTCATCACTGAATATCATAAAAGGTGAACAAGACAAGATGGATTCCACATAAAACAAAACCTGCTTTCACAGCGGTTGATAAAAGAACTCAGCAATTTTGTCAAAACGTTCTCTTTGTTGGACAAAGTCCAAAAATCCATTAAACTTTTTTCCGCAAACAGGCTTTTGGAGGGGCCGGCCGAGGTCCAACAAACTCTGAAATTTCCCCACAAGAAATGATCCCTATTAGGAAAACCATGAAGACACGCACTTTTGAAAAAGACCATATCCCTGCTCTGTCTGGCCAGGATTGTCGGTCTTTCGCGTTGTCGATACTGGGTTTCCTTCACTACAGAGCTCTTTCAGAGATTGAAGGCTGCTCATCTCAGGAAAGGTTTTCCCTACACAGCTTTGATAAAACTGCCCTTGAAGACCAAGTTGGAAATACAATAGTGGTTGGACCAGATACTGGCCTAGAACGGAAAGGCCATCTTTGCTTCGTTCCGGATGTGACCTAGTCCAAAGACAGCCTTTTAAGTTGGGAACTCATTGTGGGTGAGTTAAAACAAGAGGCGTGTGTTTGGAGCAGGGAAGAGATTTGTATATAAACTGCTTAGAACAGCATGCAGGGTCCTTCACAGTTCAGTCTCACAAGAGAGAGGGCACTGTGTTCTAGTCTGTTGAACATGGACAATGTACTGGAAGTCTGATACATCAATTGACTCGGACGGACAAGGTCGAAGGTGCTGGTGGAACTTGGCAAGGAGTTTTGACTCTTCTGTGGACAAGAGGATCTCTGTCAAGGCGGAGAACATCACAGGGAAGCACAACTATGGACTGGCACCTCATGTGGAAGCTTAATCTATTTCTCTTTCTTTTGATCATGGACAGATAGGGCCCTTTCAAGGTGAACTTGTTTGTGTCACGTTTAGATCACCAGCTTCTGAAGTTTCAGTTGGAGACCAGACGCCCCGGGCTCTGCTGACAGATGCATCCCTACAGGACTGCAACTGCGTCAGACATGTGGTCCAGATAACTCCAGTCTGGAGGTCGCAAGTGTGGTTTCCAGGTCATCTGGAACTTTCTACAGATGTTCCACTCCTACTTCCAAACCTGAATATACTGCAGGACTCAGAGGGCAACTTACATCCATTGATCCTGGATGGGTCAGTATAGCTCATGGTGTGGATGATTTCAGGGGATGCTGGGGCTGCCCAGGCCTTCAAAGACAGGCTGTGAGCCTCATCAGAAAAACGACACATTCTACCTTTAAACAGTACTGTGTAGTTTCACGTAGATCGTCCCATTGGTATATGGAAAGGGATTTGGATCCTGTGGTGTCAGATATAGTCCACGTGCTGCTCTTCCACATGTCTGGCCTACTGGACAATCAATGCGGTCCGTTCAATGATTTCCACAGGCCACGAGCCTTGGCATGGTATCCCTGGGGAACAACATTGTTTATTAAGTACACTGCTAAGGTGTGTTAGACTTGTCCAATTCCCCTCAATGCAGGTATTCTCAACTATGGGACACCAGTAGGGTACTACGCCTGTTTCAATCCTGGCAGGACAATACATACCTTTCAAGTAAAGAACTTGTGGTAAGCTAGCCATGCTTCTATGTTTGGTTTCATGCAAATTAGTGTCCAATGTAAAGACCGTTCATGTGTGCGTGAATTTTTACCCCTTTAGGGGTCACGCATGTAAGATCAGTATAAGAATAGTGCATTATCCAGCCTTCCCAGATCTCTCAAAATTGGGTTTGCTCTGCTCTATTAGGACTTATGAAGAAAAAACTGCATAGTTTAGACCTGCTGGGGCCAATCGGTTATTGATTACATTGAAAAAGATCTTTTCAGCCTGTCTTCCCCCACAGTAGCCAGATGGGTCACTTGGGTAGTTGACTGAAAAAGGTAATCAATACCTCCACTTTCAGTGTGCATTCAACCAGTGGAGCAATGGCCTTTAAGGCCTTTCCATTGGTGGACGTTTGGAGGATATTCTGCAGGCAGCAGACCGGCTATCTGACTCCACTTTTAATTATTTCTATTTTAAGCATGTTATGCAGATGGCTTCAGTCATGGTAAGCAAACTTAAAACAAGCATAATCTGAGCCACTGGTCCTGACATAGAATAAACTATTTCCCAGCTACTGTTAAGTAAAGTTTCAATTCTATTAAAGACATGGAAGCAACAATTATCACACCCAGGATACATTAGCCAATGTGTTCCTCATTGGGTGAGGTACAATTTTTTATCGTGCAAGTGTTCACTTACAAAGAGATTGTGGGGGTCATTCCGACTTTGGCGGGCGGCGGAGGCCGCCCGCCAAAGTAACCCCGTCGGAAGACCGCTCCGCGGTCAAGAGACCACGGGGGTCATTCAGACTTTCCCGCTGGGCGACTGCCAGAAGACGCCCGCCGGCCCAGCGGGAAAGACCCTGCAACAAGGAAGCCGGCTCCGAATGGAGCCGGCGGAGTTGCAGGGGTGCGACGGGTGCAGTGGCACCCGTCACGATTTTCACTGTCTGCAAAGCAGACAGTGAAAATCCTGCTGGGGCCCTTTTAGTGGGCCCCTGCACAGCCCATGCCAGTGGCATGGGCTGTGCAGGGGCCCCCAGGGGCCCCACGACACCCGTTCCCGCCATCCTGTTTCTGGCGGTGAAAACCGCCAGAAACAGGCTGGCGGGAAGGGGGTCGGAATCCCCATGGCGGCGCTGCAAGCAGCGCCGCCATGGAGGATTCCCCCAGCCGGGGGAAATCCGGCGGGAAACCGCCGGACCCGGCTGGGAGACCACGGCTGTAATATGAAGCACCGCCAGCCTGTTGGCGGTGCTTCCGGCGAATGAGGCCCAGTGTCTTTTCCTTTTGGATCCTTGTAATGGGACGATTATGGCAACTTGCATTGTTCTTGGATTTATTGTAGTGCAACAAGTTTTAATTAGGTTGTATTCCTGACAGGCACGGACCAGAAGCATGAATTTCGATAAAGAAGGTCACATAACTGATTTTCACACCAATAAAGAGGAAGTGCTATTCCTTGGGGATGTTGTTATATGCTTCATGGCATACCGTATTTGTTGACCATTGCAAACGTTTGCTTGGACTCATGGGGTGTGAAATACCTAGCGCTTGATGTTTTGCTCTATCATCTATGTGGGGCTGTTGGGCTAATAAAGAAGCAAGGTTTAAAGCATAATCAATGCCTCCATGTCCTTAACAGAATTGAACCTTTCCTTCATAGTAGCTAGGATATGTTTTATTCTACCCTCTTTTTAAATAAATTCGAAGTGTTAGTCCGATATTGCACTAATTTTTAATCAAGCTGTTCTTATCTTATATTTAGATATTTGTCAGGTTAAGCCAATGAGAGTTGTTCCCCACCATAAAACAGCCACTTGCATAGCTAGGCTCAAAAAATCCCAATGTATCTGTTAAAAAAAACAGTAAAATTCCAATTTGTGAACTTAATCCAATCATTTCCATAATCACTGAGTACATCATCCTTATAATTCAATTCGGTAACAAGAAAGTTCATACCTCAGTCCAAATTTATGTTAGATGGGTGGGCACAATATCACCACATTCACCTATATGTACTTTGCCAGGGGATGTGATGATGTGCACTTCATAAATCTGCTGCCCCACATATGGGAACAAGTCAATTAACTTTTTGTAGTTGTCTATGTGCTTCTTTGATGCATTTTTCTTTGGTTAAACTGAAGATGGTTCCGCTTTCATAGGCCTCTTATTGCTATAGAGTAGTCTTGTTTCAAGTTTTTGAAAGCCATTCTTTCTTCTCTGGTTTTCTAACCCTTTTTGGTATGTTTTGTTAATCTAATCTAGATTCTTACTTCTTATCAGTAAAATTGGGCAAAATCTTGATTTTCCTACAAAAGGGCTTCAATTCTACCATGTCTGTTCTATATGAATTTGTTCCATAAATCAATATCTATCTGTCTTTCAGTATAGAGCAATTCGCCAGGTCACACAAGGTTTCTAGAATATGCATGTCCTCAACAGTCAAAATATGTTGTTTCCATTGCTTTCTCGCTGTCAATATCATTTATTGTTATTTTATGTTATGCAGGATTTTGCTGGTCACATGTCGTATTAAACGTATATCTATCTTTAGGAATACTATATTTAAAGTGCATTTGCCAGGCAAAAGTTATGCCCTCTTTTCGGCACTTTCTCATCTTCATTTGTAGGACTTTTGCGAAGTGGTTCAGTTATTTTCTGGACCACTTTTCCATTCTTGCTCCATATCCATTCGGGTTTTTCTTTTCTGGTTTTCCATTCGTTGTTCTTCCTTTCCCTTCAGACATTCCTCATCCTCTGCCTGGATGCTGGCTCTGGTGTTTTATTAGTGTTTCGCCTTAAAAAAAAGTCATTCTATTTACTGCTTTCTGGTTGCTTTGAGGTCTCCTCGTCAGGCGATGCCACATCTGAACTGCTTGCTGGTTTTTTTTTTCTGACTAAACTATCACGCTTTTCTAGAAATTCGAGCCGTTTGGCAAATGACATGTGCATAACCTCTTTTTGCCAGAGAACTTCCTGCTTTCTTAGTCTGACTTCCTTTTCATGTTTTTTTATAGATGTCCTTTCATTGTTAATGAGGCCTATCTCATCCTGTTCATCTATAGTTTGGATTTCCTTATCTAGTTCTATAATTTCCTTTTACAATTTCGCCTGGTCTAACCTAGCATATATCTCCTCCAGCAAAAAGACACTGAGGCCTCGTGGGAATCGTTCTACTTTTAAGTACCGGTTTAAAGAGTAAACATTTGTTAAATTCTTTTAGTAGTAATTTCTCCAAATATAGGGTTTTTTGATTTCCCTTTTCATGTATGTTTCCACCTATTCTGATGTTTTAATTAAATATGTTATTTGCTTGTGAGTCCAGATATGCTTCAAATGGCTTCATGCTGTTTATCTTAGCCCACCCTTCATATCTGGGTACCAGTGTCCTTGTCCAAATACCGTCACTGACAAGATAAGTCACACGTGCACTTTCTTATTTAGTCTATCATTTGTAGATGCTATCGACATATTAAAATAAATACTGGACTTTTCTAAACTTAAGGGCGACAGCAATATTGTAGTCGTCCTCCGGCAACTTAATTAAACCACTCAACTGGTCAGCCTGTCCTCGATTCAGCGTCCGTTCCTTTGTGTCAGGCGGCTCTTGCGGATATCATTTTTATTTGTTCAATGGCAGTCTTATGTTTTGCGATACTCAGTAAACTGAACCGGCGCAAGCATGCAGGTGGACTGGATTGTAGACAGTTGCCTCAATCTGACGAACAGCGGCACTCAGGTAAACGTGAATCCAAGATATTTAGGGCCTGATTCATGAAAAGTTAGCGCCGCCTTTGCCTCATTTTTTGAGGCGTAAACTTACAAAATGTAATTATGTAAGTTTGCGCCGCTTTTGTGTCAAAAAATGACGCAAAGGCGGTGCTAACTTTCCATAAATGAGGCCCTTACTCTTTACCATAAAATATGGGGCGCATTTCATGCAAGGTAGGGTGACCACTCATCTGTAATTTTCACGGACTGCCCGTAATTTAGCCTTTCCGTCCGTTGTCTGTGATAAAAGGCTTAACGGACAGCATTTGTCCATAATTTTAATTCAGTCAAAGAACAAATGCCATTAGGACAGTTCCGTTTTCTCAGCTCTATGGAAAGGCAGGGAGTCTTCTGTGCTCTGATCCCGAGGGAGGGGCAGACAGAAAAACGGGCCTTCCGTTCAGGGGATCTCCTTCCCAAAAGAAATGCAAATGTGCGCAACTGGTAAATCTGCAAATGCAAAGGGGTTTGGAAACCTGTATTGTCTTTAATCAAAGGACCCACTTGAAGCTTTCTGATGGCAAAGTATTTTCTTTTAGAGAGGTACTGCAAGGGTGTTCCAAGGTGAGGGAGTGTGTGGTTTTAATGGACAGTTATAAAAAATATTTGCACTACGAATAATCTGTAAATTATTGGAATGTGTATTTTAGAAGGGCTTTTTTTAAAAATGTATCCTAAAAGTATTTGCACATCTTGTGGCAGCCCATAGTATGCTGTGTGTAGTGTATGTTCAAAATAAGGACGTACACATTCACAGTGCTTTTAGGGACCTCTGCATCTCATAGTACTAACAAATATTGGCCAAAGCCAATAGGTTGCATCTATGCAAGAGTTACTGGTTTTGCCAATGTGTTTTAGCCATGTTATACACCAGAGTGGCTGCTGTTCAGCACGGCTAAAAGTTAGTGATATAGATGAAAGTGTCATGGAGTGTCACAGAGTGGAATGGCGAAGAATGGCGTAAAGTGTTGTGGAGTGGCAGTGTGTGTCATTTTAGGAATGGCATACTGTGGAGTTGTGTAGAGTGGCGTGCAGTAGAGTTGACTGGTGTAGAGTGCATTAGCATTGAGTGTTTCAGAATATAGTAGTGGAGAGTGAAGTGGCATTGACTACAGTGGCTTAGAATTCAGCGGCATACAATGCAGTGTCAGAATACAGAGGCATAGATTAGACTGGTGCATAGTAGATTGCAGCAGTGTAGAGTGGAGTGGTGCAGAGTAGAGTGGCATAGTGGTGTACAATAGAGTGGCAGAGTGTGCTGTAGAGTGGTGTATAGTGCAGTGGCGTAGAGTGCAGAGTAGACCTCAGTGGCATTGAGTGCAGTGGTATAGAGTGGAACAGGGTACAGTAGCGTAGAGTAGTGCAGAGTATAGTGCTGTAGGAGTACAATTGTCTGGAGTGCTGTGGTGTAGAGTGGGTTAGAGTACAGAAGTGCAAAGTAGAGTGCAGAGGGGTAGAGTGCAGTTAAGAGTGCACTGGCATGGGGCACAGTATAGTGGCATAGAGTACAGTTGAGTAGAGTGCATACAATAGTGGCAGCAAACGCAGTAGTGTAGAGTGGTGTATAGTGCATGCAGAGTAGACTTGAGTGGCACAGAATGCAGTGGTGTAGAGTAGCGTATAGTGGGACCATCGCGAGTACAGTGCTGTAGATTGCACTGCAGAGTGGAGTACAGTGCAGTGATGTAGAGAGTATTGCCGTAGAATGCAGTTATTAAAAGTGCAGAGTAAAGAGGTGTAGAGTGCAGTGGGGGAGTGTGCAGAGTAGGGTGTCAATTTAGTAGTGTACAGTGGAGCAGAGTGGCATAGAGAGCAATGGCGTAGAGTACAGTGGTGCAGAATAGAGTGCAGTGACATACAGTGCCTTTGTTTAGAGTGCATTGGCGTAGAGTGCAGTGGCACAGAGCAGTGTGTGGGCAGAGTAGAGTGGCATAGAGTGGAGAGGTGCAAAGTGCAGTGGCGTAACGTTTAGAGTAGTGTTAAGTGGCACAGAATGTAGTGGGGTAGAGTGGTGCAGAGTAGGGTAGTATAAAGTAGTGCAGAGTAAAGTATGGTGCTGTAGAGTGGAGTTATGCAGAGTAAAGTGACATCGAATGCAGTGGCATAGAATGCAATAGTACAGAGTAGAGTGGTGTAGAGTACAGAGGCGGAGTGCAGTGTTGCAAAGTAGTGTGTCAATGCAGTGGTATATGGTGCAGTAGAGTGGCATAGAGAGCAGTGGCGTAGAGTACAGTGGTGCAGAGTAGAGTGCAGTGGCATATAATGCAGTTGTGTAGGTAGAGTGCAGTGGGGTAGAGTGGTGTAGAGTGTAGCGGCATAGGGTGGAGAGGTGCAGGGTACAGTGTAGTGGCATAGAGTGTAATGGAATAGAGTAAAGTGATGCAGAGTGTTGTGGCACAGAGTAGATTAGAGTGACATACAGGGTACTGGTGTAGAGTGAAGGGGCGTTGAGTGTTGCATAGAAAAGTGCATTAGCATAAAGCGTACATTAACACTGAGTGTATTGGCATAGAGTGCAGTGGTGTACGGTGCAGGGCTGCAGAGTGACAGAGTTGAGTTGTGCGGAGTAGATTTGTGTGGCCTAGACTGGAGTGCTGTAGTGTGCAGAAGTGCAGAGCACAATGGTGTAGAGAGGCATAAAGTGGTACAGTGTATAGTAGCATAGTGTAAAGTGGCATTGAATTGAGTGGTCTTGATTGGACTAGAGTGTTTTTGATTGAAATTACCATTACATTTGCACGGACATACAGTTCTTCTAATAAAACTCTACAGCGCACACACGATATGTGAAAATCGTATCAACGAGCGTAATGATTTATTTTAAATTATATGAAGGTATTTGTTTCCAAACAAATTCACAATTAATGTGGGGGGAAGAGGGGGTTGCGGGGGGGGGGAACAGGGGGGAGGACGACTCCTCCAGGAAAAAGGAGAGGGGGTTCGCGAAGGCCGTCAGCAGGGGTACACCACTCACCACAGCGAGGCGAGTATGCTGCGCTTGAGGGCAGGTTTAAATGCCTCTACCTGTGCCCCTGCCGACAGCTAAGGTGACCCTGCTTCCCATAGGCGCTAACGCGTGAAATTTGAAAATCAATCACCAATGACGAGAGGCCATTGGTGCTAGCCCCACTCCCCCCAGGCCAGGCATCACCCCCACCTGTAGCGGGGGCCGGCCATTGCAGCTTTCCCCTGTATTTCATGTGCTTGATTTGTGTTCCTAATTCTGATATATTCTGAAGTCCTTGCACAGTTCATTTAAATGTTGTTTGCTAGAAAAAAAAACTCTTTCCTACCCCAGTAGCCAGCAAGACTGTCCCATAAATGGTCACATAAATCCTCTCACTTTGAAGTCAGAGAAAGAAAAGTAAACACCAAGCTCCCACCGAAGACAGAGCCTGACATTTTTTCTTGTTCTCTGATGCACAGCAAATGTGATTAGATAAGAACAAGATTTTCAAGCCTGTGTACAGAAAGGGATCACTCAGAAGGATACTGTAAATAAGGTTTGGGCAAGGAAAGGGACAAACTCAAGCTGGACAGCCTAAACAAACCCAGCAAATTGAAAGCAACGAAATGTGAGTTACAAACCACAGAGCCAATGGCAAGCAGAGGCAGAATGCAATCCCAGGGAAGCTCTATGAATGTACCTAAAGTGGCAGCCACGAGATGCTTTGTGGTGAAGGTTCAGTATTTTAGCCCAGTCCGTATCTTGCAGAGGTTTGGCTACATCAATCTCCCAGGTAGTATGACGAGAAGCCCTGGAGTGGTCTCCATGTTGCAGGAAAGGTCTGTACAGCCATCTTAGTTTGCCACCAGGCGCTATGGTAGATAGATTCTGGCACACATCAAGTAGGGTTAGTGCTAGGTGGCAGACATGAAATAGGGCATTTAATGATTGCTGAAGGTGTTTGTTAGTAAGGAGTTGACCCGGGTGAAGATGGTAGTCTGCCACAAGGGTTTGGAAATCTGGTAGCTTTCTGTCCATAAACAAATCACCCAATTTTAAGATTCCTGCAGCATACCATGGATGGAGTTGCTCTGAGTTCAGACATACTTTGCCAGTGGGAAGGCCTAACAAAAGGTAGTGCAAGAGCACAGGGTTTCTGTGTCAGAGAGTCTAGCTTCTAGCAAGGCACAAGAAAGCTGTGCAGGATAACCCCATGTCATGAAGGGGACGGGCAGACAGCCGTTGAGCCACCCGTTGGACCTGTGCAACTAAGTATTAGCGTTTTTAAGTCTGGAAGGCGTAATCCACCCACAGCTACAGATAGCTTTAGAGTGGAAAGAGCTTCCCGATGGCACCCCGGCAACCGCCAATTTGTGGTGGGTTTGAAGAAGAAATGAGCAGGGGAAGGTTTGCAAAATCATACAAAAATCAGGGTAGCACACCATCTTCATTAGTGATACGTGGCCCACTACAGAAAGCAGAAGAGTAGACCAAAAAGCAAACTGGGCTCAGAGGGACCGTGTTGCTCTGCTGAGACTTCCATCCTGCAAATCAGTGGGGAAATGGTAGATATTAATCCCTATGAATCAAAATGTAACTGGTTCCCAGTTCAATCTGAGGTCTAATTGTATAAAAAGGGGAAAACAGTACTGTATGTTAAAGAAACACTAATTACATTTTATATCTTTCTCATGTTCTTACATTTTGTTTGTGCAATTTATTTCCCAAATATTTTGAAGATTCTATGAGTACTTTGACACTTAGCGATAAGCCTGATAAGCCAGATGACTGGTTTGGCTTTTGCCCAAATAGAAAATATAAGGCATGGACAGTGTGGGCAATTGCCTTGCACAATCTTGCAAGAGGTTTGGCCACTTGTAACCCTCCAGAAGCATGAATAGCGGACCACTGCACCTGAACAGTTTGCCAGGGTGGGTAGGTGCTGCTTGTTCAACTACTTGACAGTGCCTCTTCTGTTTCCCTCCTTTCTGCAGAGACAACTCCTCAGGTACGTAATACCTTCCGATACTCTTGGTGGACCCATCTTGTCTGATTTTGGGAATTGTTCCACCTTGTTCTTCTCTTCCTTATTTATCCAGTTCTTAGCAACAACCCTTTGAATCAGTTGCAGTGGATCTCCCATCTGCTCCAGAATGCATCCTCCTCTTTTATTATCTTTGATTAGTAGTCCGGGCTCCCAGTTCTGAGATAAATGTAGAGTCCCGGACGTAAACTCTAGTTCTGTGAGACTACAGACAAGTTGTGGGTACCTCACATCCTGACATTAGGTGTGAAACTGTCGCCCACACCATCTGCTCTGCCTCATTTATTTATTTTTTAGGCTGAAAGACCATTGGAAATTGAGGTGCGCAAGATGTTTTTGTTCAACTTTTTTAAACTAGCATAGAGTTACTTACCTTTATGTTTCTCCAAATTGTTTACCATAGGTTCTAAAATTTTAAGAAACGTAATCAACATTTTGCTGTTGCTTTCTCTCCAGGAAAGATTGGGTAGATTTGGGTAGGGGTGATGGCCTTGACAGAGTGCTGAAGGGCATTAATTTACAACTGAACAAGGATGTAATGTGACTCCCCCATCCCGTCAACTAGGGGCGTAAGGCAGGGATGTATCTTAGCCCCTTTTCTCTTTCTGATTTATATAAATGGGCTCTATGATTCACTTTTAAAACATGCAAAGGACATACCGAAGATGGGTCAGAGACACCTTCCAGTTTTATTATACGCTGACGATGCAGTTTTAATTGCCCGTACTGCAAACTGTTTACAGGGACTACTGGATGTATTTTACGATTTTATGCTGAATCTGGATCTGAAAGTAAATTACCCAAAGACTTTTGTTATGACTTGTGGCCCACGCAATACAAAGTCTAAACTATTTTCTATGGGAGGGCACACTCTTAATAAGGTCAAAGAATTTTGTTATCTAGGCATGTACATGAGTTCTTCTTTGTCCTGGAAGACACACATTAATTTTAAGCTCCAACAGTTGATAAGGAACAATGAAGCAATTTTTCGCTTTTCAAATAAACTAGGTCACAGACCCCCTGCTCAGTTGAAAACTCTTTATAATTCCAAATGCACTGCATCAGTCCTTTATGGGGCAGGCGTCTGGGGCTATAATAAAATACCGTCTCTTCAGAGTGTAGAAAATAAATTCCTGCGCAGATTATTGTTGGTTCCAAAATGCACCGCAAACATAATCTGCCATGAAGAACTGGGTCAGTGCTTTTTGGAGGACAGGGTCTTTATGGCTCCCCTACTGCTGTGGATCAAATGTTGGTCAAACCCTATGGCAAGTTTGGTCCAAGACTGTATCACTGATTGTCTTCAATTGGAATACTCAAATAGGATTCCCTGGCTTATGTTTCTGCAAAACTCCTTTGAGAACCTAGGGCTTAGATATATGTTTGATGATCCCCATCTATTAACCACAAACTCTAGGTCTGTTTTGAAGTCTACTTATTCCAAGCACATATCAGAGCTGAGATTTTATAGTTCCCTGAAATTGAAATCTTTTGATTCTTATTCTCGGATTGTGACTGTTCCATGCCTTGAACCCTATTTGTCTTGGTTTTCAAGTTTTAAAATAATTTCCTTTTTAACACTTTTTAGACTTAATCTAATTCATTTTAAGGTAGCTTTCCCTGAACCATGTTTCTGGAAAAAGGATTTACCGCTTTGCCCCTGTGACTCCAAATCAACCCAGAGCACTTTGCATTTTTTTCTTTTTTGCCCTTTATATGCTGCACCTAGAGGGGCCTTTATTTTACCCACGTTACGTCTTTTTAGACCTATTCATTATAAGGAAGCCCTGCTATACCTTCAGAGATTGCCTAATATCCAAATTTGTCACCATGTATTAGACTTTGTCACAGCTTCTTTACGCATTAGGAAAAGGCCTACTCCTTTTTAAATATTTTATGTACGTATAGTATATCTTTTTAACGCTAACATTTGTACTTTTCTGACTTTGTGATTTTTAATCATGTCTAGTATATTTATCTATGTATGTCAAGGGGTTTCAGATTGGATGTTCATCTGGTGCTTCCAGTAATGGTTTTAAAGTTTTATTTTACTATTTATAGATTGGGAAATGTGTCTTGGTTTGTACTTTTATGGCAATTGCCGAATAAAGTTATTTGACTGACTGACACCTGAATGCGGCATACCAGGAGGCAATCACAAAAAGACCACAGTAAACAAATAGTGCCAAGTTAAAAAGAAAAGTGTACATAAATTTACTGTTAAAGTAATAGGGTATGAACTCTTTTAGATGTGTCTGTAAAACTGACGTTTGTTGTTGAATTTGTGTCCTGAATCTTGACCCTTCGCCCTGAATGTTTATCCTGAATTTTTATCCTTTGTTCTAATTTTTTTTACACTGCTGTCCAGATTTTGCCTCAATACCAGGTGGTCACCCTAGTGTAAGGGTTGCCAAAAATTGTACTTTAACTTCTTCCTTACATAGGTAAAAACATAATCAAGCAGGGACTGTACTAGAATGCTTATGTGAACTAAAATATTTTGGAAGTACTACTGGTGGCGCGAGCTATGCCCTGCGTTGCGCTAACCATAACGGATGCATGTCAGTGATTCTGCTCGTTCAAACTAAAACCCTAACTGATTTTTATGTAAGGAGAATCAATATGATCAAGTGTAGGGTTAAAGCATTAGAAATACTCAGTAAATTAAATATTAGTTTTCTTAAAAAAGCAAAACATAAAAAATAAATAAACGAATGGGTAGATATCAGTCAATATTTTCTAATCAAAATAAATAATCGGACATATTGGTAATGCAAAATTATGGAGGTCGAAATATTGACATACAGCCCTCTTTTCACCGGAAATGAGACTGTGAATGATTTAAGAGTTATGAGACATGATGTAAAGATTTACTGCCCCCACAAGAGGCTTTATATTAAATGAAATACAACTCTGGCTTACCGCTGGAGAAGAAACACAGTCGTGTGAAGACTGCCAACACATAGACTATGACAAGTAAGCCATCAAGGATGCCATCAGACTTGAGAAGCAAACCGGTAGCCAGGCCAAAAGTTGTGAAATCGGCATAATCATCCAGTTTGGCACCTGTACAAACACAAAGAGAAAAACATTTCAATACGTACAAGAACTACATTTTGGGGGTCATTCTGACGGCCGCCAGGGCCACCGACCACGGGAGCACCGCCAACAGGCTGGCGGTGCTCCCGAGGGCATTCTGACCGCGGCGGTTCAGCCGCGGTCAGAAAGGGTAAACCGGCGGTCTCCCGCCGGTTTACCACTGCCCGTTGGAATCCTCCAAGGCGGCGCAGCTTGCTGCGCCGCCGAGGGGATTCTGACACCCCCTACCGCCATCCTGTTCCTGGCGGTTCGCCCGCCAGGAACAGGATGGCGGTAGGGGGTGTCGCGGGGCCCTGGGGGCCCCTGCAGTGCCCATGCCAATGGCATGGGCACTGCAGGGGCCCCGCTTGTATTTCACTGTCTGCCCAGCAGACAGTGAAATATGCGACGGGTGCAGTAGCACCCGTCGCACCTTCCTACTCCGCCGGCTCGATTACGAGCCGGCTTCATCGTGGGAAGGACGTTTTCCCCTGGGCTGGCGGGCGGCCTTTTGGAGGCCGCCCGCCAGCCCAGGGGAAACCTCAAAATACCCACCGTGGTCTTCCGACCGCGGTACGGTATTTTGGCGGCGCGCGCGGTGACCGCGCCCGCCGGGAGTCAGAATGACCCCCTTTGTCTTTTCTCTATCCACACACTTCTGCATCTTTTTAATAATGCTTTCTATTTCCGGATTACGAGCACACCACACTTTGGCACTCAAAAGAGTACATGCGGGACTAAAGTGACTGGAAATTATTACATTTGTAAAATTATAATTTCACCACACAATAACAATTCATAGATTATAGAGGCCTACTCAAAAGGTACATTTTGTCACAAACGTATGTTTATGGCAGAATTTACCTTTACAACTGGCAGGAATTAACAAAAAAATCAGGTAGGTGTAAATACACATAAAGGTGTAGCTATATCTGCAGCCATCTCTCTCAAGGGGTAAGAACGTGAATGCCAGTTTGTTTATATTCCCAAAAACCAACCCACCCCATTAACACCCTGAAAAGAATCGTATTTTTACTCCAGCACAGGGCTAGCTTAAAGTCTCTTGTCAAAATAGCAAAAGGGACGGATCACCACATATATGCTGAGGAAGGGCTTTCTTCACAGGGAAAATATTTTGCTCAATGTGGACAAAAGTGCATTTGCAAAATTTCTTTTATTCCTGCTGTGCGGAGTTCTACACTATGGCCTGCAGGGGAAGTCACAATCTTTCCAGTAGTACGACTGGAAATCTAGGCTTGGACCAGCCTTCTGGTTATACTCCTCGAAATGTTTGGCAATTTAAAAAAAAAAAGTAGGAAAATACGTTGAAAGAGAGGCAGAGATCACACTAACCGGGTTCTTTAAGGACTAGACTGGAAGAAACAGGAAGTTAGTACATTTTAAAAAGCTATACTGGTTAAATCCCAGAATACATCTCTCTCTCTCTCTCTATATACATAATAATATATATACATTATATATATATATATATATATATATATATATATATATATATATATATATATATATATATATATATATATATATATATGGAAAATGTCACTTACCCAGTGTATGCCACGAACAGATGTACACTGGGTAAGTGACATTTTCCGTTCGATGGCATGTGTAGCTGCAGATACACATGCTGTGCACCGACTAGTAAGCAGTTATCTCCCCAAAAGCGGTGGTTCAGCCTGTAGGAGTTGAAGTTGTTTGAAACAATGTTCGTAGTACTGCTTGACCTACTGTGGCTTGTTGTGCCGTTAACACATCTACACAGTAGTGTTTGGTAAATGTATGAGGCGTAGACCATGTAGCTGCCTTACATATTTCGGTCATTGGAATATTTCCTAGAAAGGCCATGGTAGCACCTTTCTTTCTGGTTGAGTGTGCCTTTGGTGTAATAGGCAGTTCTCTTTTTGCTTTAAGATAACAGATTTGAATGCACTTAACTATCCATCTAGCAATGCCTAGTTTAGAAATTGGATTTCCTGTATGAGGTTTTTGAAAAGCAATAAATAATTGTTTTGTTTTTCGAATAAGTTTTGTTCTGTCAATGTAGTACATTAACGCTCTTTTGATGTCTAATGTATGTAGTGCTCTTTCAGCTACAGAATCTGGCTGTGGAAAGAACACTGGTAATTCTACTGTTTGATTCAAGTGGAACAGTGATATGACTTTTGGTAGAAATTTAGGATTTGTCCGTAGAACTACTTTATGCTTGTGTATTTGAATAAATGGTTCCTGTATGGTAAATGCTTGAATCTCACTTACTCTTCTTAGAGATGTAATGGCAATTAAAAATGCAACTTTCCATGTTAAGTATTGTATTTCACAAGAGTGCCTGGGCTCAAAAGGTGGACCTATGAGTCGTGTTATGACAATGTTGAGGTTCCATGAAGGAACTGGTGGTGTTCTTGGTGGTATAATTCTCTTTAGGCCCTCCATAAACGCTTTTATGACTGGTATCCTAAATAGTGAAGTTGAGTGCGTAATTTGCAGGTAAGCTGAAATTGCGGTAAGATGTATTTCAATGGAAGAAAAAGCTAGCTTTGACTTTTGCAAATGCAGTAAGTATTTTACAATGTCTTTGGCAGATGCGTGTAAGGGTTGAATTTGATTATTATGGCAGTAATAAACAAATCTTTTCCACTTATTTGCATAGCAATGTCTAGTGGTAGGTTTCCTAGCTTGTTTTAGGACCTCCATACATTCCTGTGTGAGGTCTAAGTGTCCGAACTCTAGGACTTCAGGAGCCAAATTGCTAGATTCAGTGATACTGGATTTGGGTGTCTGATCTGCTGTTTGTGTTGCGTTAACAGATCTGGTCTGTTTGGTAATTTGACATGAGGCACTACTGAGAGGTCTAGTAGTGTTGTGTACAAGGGTTGTCTTGCCCATGTTGGAGCTATTAGTATGAGTTTGAGTTTGTTTTGACTCAACTTGTTTACCAGATATGGAAGGAGTGGGAGAGGGGGAAAAGCATAAGCAAATATCCCTGACCAACTCATCCATAACGCATTGCCCTGAGACTGATCTTGTGGGTACCTGGAAGCGAAGTTTTGGCATTTTGCGTTTTCCTTTGTTGCAAATAGATCTATTTGTGGTGTTCCCCAACTCTGGAAGTAACTGTTCAGTACTTGGGGGTGAATCTCCCATTCGTGGATCTGTTGGTGATCCCGAGAGAGATTGTCTGCTAACTGATTCTGAATTCCTGGAATAAATTGTGCTATTAGGCGAATGTGGTTGTGAATCGCCCAATGCCATATTTTCTGTGTCAGGAGACACAACTGCGTTGAGTGTGTCCCTCCCTGTTTGTTTAGGTAATACATCGTTGTCATGTTGTCTGTTTTGACAAGAATGTGTTTGTGGCTTATTATGGGTTGAAAAGTTTTTAGCGCTAGAAATACTGCCAATAGTTCTAAGTGATTTAAGTGAAAGTGTTTTTGCTGAGTGTTCCATTGTCCTTGGATGCTGTGTTGATTGAGGTGTGCTCCCCACCCTATCATGGAGGCATCTGTGGTTATTACATATTGTGGCACTGGGTCTTGGAAAGGCCGCCCTTGGTTTAAATTTATACTGTTCCACCATTGAAGCGAGATGTATGTTTGGCGGTCTACCAACACCAGGTCTAGAAGTTGACCCTGTGCCTGTGACCATTGTGATGCTAGGCACTGCTGTAAGGGCTGCATGTGTAACCTTGCGTTTGGGACAATGGCTATGCATGAGGACATCATGCCTAGGAGTTTTATCACCATCTTGACTTGTATTGTTTGTTTTGGATACATGGTCTGTATTAAACGGTGAAATGCCTGAACCCTTTGTGGGCTTGGCGTGGCAATCCCTTTTGCTGTGTTGATTGTCGCCCCTAAGTATTGCTGTGTTTGACACAGCAGAAGGTGTGACTGTGTAGTTGATTGAGAAACCTAGTTTGTGGAGGGTTTCTATGACATACTTTGTGTGTTGTGAACACCGTTCTAGCGTGTTTGTTTTGATTAACCAATCGTCTAGGTACGGGAACACATGTATTTGCTGCCTTCTGATATGTGCAGCTACGACTGCTAGGCATTTTGTTAAAACTCTTGGCGCAGTTGTTATTCCGAATGGCAACACCTTGAATTGGTAGTGTACCCCTTGGAATACAAACCTTAAGTACTTTCAGTGTGAAGGATGTATCGGTATATGGAAATATGCATCCTTTAGGTCTAGTGTTGTTATGTAGTCTTGTTGTTTGAGCAGTGGGATTACGTCCTGTAATGTCACTATGTGAAAGTGATCTGATTTGATGTAGGTATTTAATGTTCTGAGATCTAATATAGGTCTCAGACTTTTGTCTTTTTTGGGTATGAGAAAGTACAGAGAGTAAACTCCTGTTCCTTTCTGTTGGTTTGGTACTAATTCTATTGCCTCTTTTTGTAGCAACGCCTGAACTTCTAGTCCTAGAAGATCTATATGTTGTTTTGACATATTGTGTGTTTTCGGTGGGACGTTTGGAGGGAATTTGAGAAATTCTATGCAATAACCATGCTGGATAATTGCTAGTACCCAAGTATCTGTTGTTATTTCCTCCCAATGTTTGTAAAATTGCTTAGTCTCCCCCCCACAGGTGTTATGTGTTGGGGATGCGTGACTTGTAAGTCACTGCTTATTTTGAGGAGTTTTGGGACTTTGGAACTTTCCTCTATTTTTTTGGAACTGTCCCTCTCTATATTGTCCCCGGAAACTTCCATGCAGATATTGGCTCTGATAAGTGGGCCTTGTTTGTGAGGTCGTGGGTTCTGTGCTTTGCCCTCGAAACCCCCCTCGAAACTGTGTTTTTCTAAATGTGCCTCTGCTCTGCGGGGAGTAGAGTGCGCCCATGGCTTTGGCCGCGTCAGTGTCTTTCTTAAGTTTTTCGATAGCAGTGTCCACCTCCGGCCCAAACAACTGCTGTCCGTTAAATGGCATATTTAGCACAGCTTGCTGTATTTCTGGTTTAAATCCTGATGTACGCAACCATGCATGTCTCCTTATTGTTACTGCTGTGTTGACAGTTCTAGCAGCTGTGTCTGCAGCATCCATAGCTGAACGTATCTGATTGTTGGAGATACTCTGTCCTTCTTCTACTACTTGCTGTGCTCTTTTCTGGAACTCCTTGGGCAAATGTTCTATAAAATGTTGCATTTCGTCCCAATGAGCCCTATCGTATCTGGCCAACAAAGCCTGTGAATTTGCAATACGCCACTGGTTTGCTGCCTGTGCCGCCACTCTTTTGCCTGCTGCATCGAATTTGCGACTTTCCTTATCTGGAGGTGGTGCATCTCCTGAAGTATGTGAGTTTGCTCTTTTGCGAGCTGCCCCTACTACAACTGAGTCCGGTGTTAGCTGTTGTGTGATGTACACGGGGTCTGTTGGTGGCGGTTTATATTTTTTCTCCACTCTTGGAGTAATGGCCCTTCCTTTTACAGGCTCCTCAAACACTTGTTTGGAGTGTTTTAGCATCCCGGGTAGCATGGGAAGACTCTGGTACTGGCTGAGTGTGGACGACAGTGTATTAAATAGAAAGTCGTCTTCAATGGGCTCTGCATGTAGGCTGACATTATGAAATGCCGCTGCCCTCGACACCACTTGTGCGTAGGCTGTACTATCTTCTGGTGGCGACGGTCTAGCTGGATAACAGTCAGGACTATTATATGACACTGGTGCATCATAAAGGTCCCATGCATCAGGGTCATCTTGACTCATCCCTGTGTGGGTCGGTGATTGCATCGTAGGTGGAGTGGCTACCGGTATAGGTTGCGGAGAGCGTTGTGGAGATGGTGGCGGGGTTACTTGTTTAGCCACCTTTGCCTGTGGCTGCTTGTCTTTCTCCTGGAAGGCAAGTTTGCGTTTCATCCTAATAGGAGGGAGAGTGCTGATCTTTCCGTATCCTTTTGGATGTGGAGCAGTCTTTGGGTGTAGTCTGGCTCCATTGCCTCTAATTCCTGTCCAAATCTATGTATTTTCATTTGTGAGGACAGTCCTTGTTCCTCTGTGTAGGAACTTGATTTCGGTTCCGAAGCCGGATGTTTCGGTATCGAAACCTTTTCGGCTACCTTTTTCGGTTCCGACAAAACCTTTTTTGTTTTCGGCGTCGTTGTTTCTCGGTGCCGACTCATTTCGGTGCCGCTGTCTCGATGTCGAACTTGCTCGGAGCCGCTATCTCGGGCCTGAGATTGCTGTGTGGCGGTATCTCGACCGGAGTCGGATGACTTCGACACCAGCGTGCCCTTTTTCGGTGCCGATGTTCGGTCACCTATTTTCCGGGTTAAGACATGGCCTGGTGGCGGTGGCGTCCCCTGGGCTTTTGTGCTCTTTTCGTGAGTTTTATGTTTCGACGTCTTACTCACGGTTTTCGGCGTTTCCTCGGGATCGATCTCATCCGAGTCCAATTCCTGGACGGAGAAGGTTTCTTCCTCCTCCTCGAAACGCCCTTGTCCTGTCGGCGCCGACGCCATTTGCAGTTTTCTTGTTCTTTGGTCTCTTAGTGTCTTCCTGGACCGAAACGCTCGACAGGCTTCACAAGTATCTTCCTTGTGTTCCGGCGACAAACACAAGTTACAGACCAGATGCTGATCTGTATATGGATACTTGTTATGGCATTTTGGGCAGAAGCGGAATGGGGTCCGTTCCATCAGCCTTGAAGAGACACGTGGCCGGGCCGACCAGGCCCCGACGGGGGATCGAAAAACCCCCGAAATGCCACCGGAGCGCTTCAAAAGTCGGTGTCGATCTGTTGTAACTAACCCGATACCGAACGCAAACAATACCGATGATTTTTCCGAGATTCTAACTAACTTTCCGACCCGAAACACGGAGCGAAAAGGAACACGTCCGAACCCGATGGCGGAAAAAAAACAATCTAAGATGGAGTCAACTTGTAACACTCCGAGCCCAACACCACATGGCGGAATGTGCACAGCATGTGTATCTGCAGCTACACATGCCATCGAACATATATATATATATATATATATATATATATATATATATATATATATATATATACATATACATATACATATATATATATATATATATATATATATAAACAGCTCAACTACATGATGACTTTGGGCCACAGATTATATCAGTGAATGAATAGACGGAAGCTGCTGCTTCCTATACACAATTTCTTAACAGCAGTTTTAATCACTCACCAGGATCAATATGGAGATTATTATTTTTTTTTAATCATGAACTCTAGAACTTAATGTGATTCTTAAAAAATAAGAATTACAACCATATTGCTCAAACCTGCAACCCACAAAAGAAATGAAGGCTTAAAAGCACTCCCTAGAAAAGCTGTTGCTCCTAAGTTAAGGAAAGGCTGAGTGAGCGGAGTTAAATACTCTATCCTTGCGTATTTTTTTTTTTAGGGAGAAATCATTCATTACACACGCTAGATTTCAACAATCAACAAATTTTAGCCACTGCACTGATTGAGCCACTGCAAGGCACAATTGGTAAAAACAATGCCCAAATTCGACATTTAAGGTTCATAGGGCCAGATGTACGAAAAAAGCAATTTGCGACTTGCAAATTGCGAGTCCCTGCGACTCGCAATTTGCAAGTCGCAAATTGCTATGCAGTACGGTGTCTCAGACACCGACTGCAACTCGCAATGGGGTCGCAATGACCCACCTCATGAATATTCATGAGGTGGGTCGCAAATTGCGGCCCCATTGCGAGTATAGGCACTCGCTAACATGGAGGCCTGCTGACGTCAGCAGACCTCCATGTTAGCGACCTGCTTTTAAATAAAGCAGGTTTTTTTTTGTTGAAGTGTAGCCCGTTTTCCCTAAGGGAAAACGAGCTGCACTTAAAAAAAAAAAACCGAAACCTTTAGTTTCGGTTTTTTCAGGGCAGGGAGTGGTCCTTTGGACCACTCCCTGCCCTGAAAAAATATTTTGGGCTCCAGTCACAAACTGGAAGGGGTCCCATGGGGACCCCTTCCAATTTGCGATTGGGTTACCATCCACTTGAAGTGGATGGTAACTGCGATGCCATTTGCGACCGCATATGCGGTCGCAAATGGTATTGCATCCCAATGCGACTCGCAAATAGGAAGGGAACACCCCTTCCTATTTGCGAGTCTGAAATGCATTTTGCGAGTCGGTAACGACTCGCAAAATGCATTTCTGCATTGGGATACGCGTTTTGCGACTCGCAAACGGCAAATTTTGCCGTTTGCGAGTCGCAAAACGTTTGCTACATCTGGCCCATAGCTCTTCAAGTCTATAAGGAAATGTGTACAGTCTATTTAGCTTAAAACAGATGATGCTACTGGGCACACACTCTAACAAGATTGCACCAGCTTGTGTTCGAATCAGCAGCGGTTCCTTCGCTAAGGCGGTGGAGCGTTACCCCACTGCTCTGAGCGAGTAGCGCAAACAAGTTAAAATAAAATGATAACGCAATGTTATTATTTTATTTTTCACCCGGAGCCAGGTTAGGGCGGGGCTGGGCTGTGTCACAGGGAGGAGGGGTATGTGCACCATAAGCGTGTATGACTGTTTGGCCGGCCGTGTTGGTCTAGCCAAACTGACAAGCTAACTTAGCATTTCTCCACCCAGCTGTATAGCACAGCCGGGTGGGGAACGTGCACAGGCTCCCACTCCCTGTCTGCGTGCCAAACCAGGCCACTCACACCAATCACGACACTGCTGTCATGCTGGTGACAGCACTGTCATGATTGGCTTAGGGGAGTCTGGGAGCCTCTGTGCTGCCAGGAGTCAAGAAGAGGACAGCGTAGAGCCGTAACAACTCTCCGGACAGAACAGGCAAGTGATCTTTTTTAATTTATCCTCCCCTCAACCCGCCACCTCCACCCCCCCCCACCCCGGTTCAGCAGCAGCCGCCACTGGCTTGGACAACGTCATACTTCACGATCTCCCAAAGGAACCCACTGTTAAAACAAACTAAAAAGAGCTCCAGAGTGGAAAAATATATATCACAAAACAAATGACAACAGATTAGGTTGTAGCCTGGTTTTGTGCCAACCATCCTAACATTGCCAAAAATACATTTGTTGATTTTTTTCAATATGATCGGAGATACTATGATTATATTTACGTCATCGTCATTAGATACACTTAGCCATGTCCTCTCATCAATCCATGCCATTATGAAGAAATCTTTCTCTAACCCAGATCACACACTGAGTATAGGACTAGATATAGTGACGGTATTACAGCGAGTGGCAGTGATCCATATTTTTAGTGTTCAGGGGCAGGTATAAGTAAAGCAGAGTTAGAGTACTTGAGGTCTGAGGGAGTCAGTAAGGACGTGAGGTTGATCATTAGGTAGAATGGCATAGTATGGCCTATCAAGTATGGAATAGTATGGTCTGTAATCTTACAGTATGTTATGGACTGTTATTGTATTGTATTGTATGGCATGGCCTGTTATCATATAATGTGTTACTGTACAATATGGTATGTTATGGTCTGTTATTGTTTAGTATGGTAAGGTGTGGTGAGTCATGGTCTGTTATTCTATAGTATATTATGGTATGAGTGGTATGGCGAGCTATTGAACTGCTCAACCTATGACCTTTTAACAGTAAGCAGCAGGCAAACGCCTATATCACCAATTGGCCAGACTTTAAAATATGTAACCCAAGTTGTTTTTCCCAAATGAGACGGAAGGCGGCATTACGAGGAATGCGACCAAAACAAGAACTAGTCATGAGCAAACTTAGCCTTAGTTCGTACTGCAACACGTAACTTTATAAAAGTTACATCATTTGTGTTGTTTTGCGGCTCAGAAAAGACTGGCTGGAGAAAAGTGGCTAACTTGGAAGAGTTTTGAAAAATCTGGAAAGCAAACAATGAGGGAGGGGAGTGCAAAAACGCGGAGGCATAAAAGCAACTAACAAACGAGATTGATCGGCATAGGACAGTGGTATATTCCACTACAAAAAGAACATAAAAGCAAACACTACAGACAAAAAAAAAAAAAAAACTTGGTGCATTCTCGAGGGAAGGAAACAAAACAAGGAGACACAGTGGAACAGACATACGATGAGTAGACGACATGCGCTCATACAATTACTGTAACAGTCTTCCTGTAGATATTCTACCTAAATGCTTAATCTATGTCCAGCTTGGATTATGCTTTCTTCCTTCGCTTTTACTGCCGCCATTTTTAAAGTGGAACAACAAACTACCATTCCCAGCAACCCTTGGTAATGAGAAATCTTTAACATCCAATTAGGTAACACCAGCCTCAACAAAGTCCTTCTACAATTGTATGTTTGTTTGCTTCCGATATTTCACTTGGATTGAGGGCCTTATTTAGAGTTGGGCTGAGGGGGGGTTACTCTGTCACAAACAAGACGGATATCCCATCCGCCGTATACAATTCCATTATAGCCTATGGAAATGTAATACGGTGGACAGCATATCCGTCACATCTGATAGCGACAACTAGCTGCAGATTCCTTACCTTACAATTTCCCCCAGGCCTCAGCCTGGGTCCAGAGATTTTTCTCAAGCAGTACCCCAGCGTACCTTTATGTGGTGTTGATTGACTCCATGTCGGTCATCGGCAACGTCCGCGCGGATATGACGTCAGAGGTCCTATATAGGCACTACCCCAGCACGCTGACGTCAGTTCTTTTCTTCCCACGCCAGCCTAGCGCCATTCCAAAGAAGAGCTACCTCTCAGTCATTTTTTTACTGATATTTTTCAACTTTTTGCTCAATTTCTTTGGTGGTTGACATTCCAGGGATCGATAATGTCTGCGTAAGGCAGAGTTCAGGCCCTGCGGATCCTGCTATCGGGTGATGTCCATAATGGATCCAAACTTTGTGTGCCTGTGTTGTACGGAGTGCGACCACAACCTGAAATCGTGCTCAGAGTGCCAGGCTGTGAATCCGAACGATTTGGGGAAGCAGTCCCTAAAGTTCCTTGCGGCCCAGCGCTTGGCTCCACATCGGTACTGATTCCGTTTGGGAGTGAAGGTCCCGAGAACGGTTGCGGCGCCCCACTTAATTTTCATCCCACGCCAAGTCCTGTGGATTATTGGGTAAGTCGAGGCACAAGAAGTTGAAGAACAACAAGCTTTCTTCGAATTCACCCTCGGAAAAGGGAGCGTCATCGTTCTAGGCCTCTCCTTAGACCCTTTGTCTGGGTCAGCTCAGTGCCTCCCTGAGTTTTTGTTACGTGGAGTGACTCCTGCCCAAATCAGAGTTTTATAAGGCCACGCACCTCATCTTTGGACAGTCAGACACCACTGGAGTGCCTTCAGGCCCTGTGGGGTCGGAAGGGGCCTCTCAGGTTCCGTGCTGGTAGAGTCAGCCTCGGCTCCATGGGGTACCCAGGGATTCGTTCCTGGATCCAAACCTGCGTTAGTCGTACCACCTCAACCTTCCCAGACACCCATTCCAACGCTGATGCTCTTGACCATGTCCGTGCCACCGAGTGGCGTTGCCCCTCTCCTCATCCTCATTGCAGACTCTAACACAAAGCCAGACCGGCATCATGCGACTCCAACTTCAACAGGGGCGTTACCCCTTATTCAGATCCTGACCCTTATTTCTTATGGGTTGGGGTACAGTGAGGAACGGGAGGGGTCGCTGGACCTTTTAGAATACCAGCTACATGACCCTTTGGACTGGTGTACGAACCTGGGTGAAGCCAGTGGTCTGGATACTTTCCCTGACACTGGCATGCTTTCTCTCCCCACCATGGCTACGGAGGAGGAAGTGTCCTATTCTATGGTGGTGCGAAGCGCGTCCGTGGTCCTTGAACTGCCTTCGGTGACAGTCAGGACTAACCTCCTGACAGAGGTGCTTCAACCTGCTCCTTCAGAACCCTGATTGCTCTTCAATGAAGCCCTTACCGATGTCCTGCAGGGTACTTGTTCCTAACAAACAGGACTTTTGCGTGCCACCATCGAACTGCTCCGACTGACCCAGCATTCCTGATGCAACATCCCTCCCCTGAGAGCTTGGTTATCTAAGCCTCTACACCCCAGGACATGTTCCCTTCCGCACCCCTGGATAGGAAAACCAAATGCTGGACCAACCTGGGAAGAAGATGTTTTCTTCCTTCTGCCTGGCATTGGGGTCCGTGAACACTGCAAGCATTTTAGGCTGTTACCCTCACACACTGTGGGATGCGGTTGTACAAGTGCTGGCAGAGGTCCCGGAGGAGGCCCAGGCTGTACTCTTAGGCTGCTGCTGATGGTAGAGAAGCAGCATTAGGCTGTTACCCTCACACACTGTGGGATGCAGTTGTACAAGTGCTGGCAGAGGTCCCGGAGGAGGCCCAGGCTGTACTCTTAGGCTGTTGCTGATGGTAGAGAAGCAGCAAAGTTCCAAAGTTCACAAACAGATGTGACTGGACGCAACTGGCAGAGCGGTTGCATCAACGGTGGCCCCAAGGTGCCACACCTGATTGAGAGCGCCTGTCTTTTCAGGGGATGTCCAAGCCAATCTTCTGGGCATGCCCTTTGATGGCACCCAAATCTTCAGAGACAAAGCAGATTTGGCGCTGAAGCGCTTAAAGGATTCTTGTGCTACGGCCAGGTCCTTGGGCTTTGCGGCTACCCCTCGTCCACCTCAGTCTGCTTTTCGCCCCTTTCATTGCCACAGAAGGGGCCATGCAAGATGTCCAGTCTCTGCATGGCTGGGGATGTGGGATCCACTGTCCTCATGGATCACATGAGTCAGCGGTCCGACCAGTAAACTCCCCTGCCCCCCCACCCCGCCCCCACCGGCACCTACACTCACCCGCAGCTACCTCCAAACCTTCCTGGTCTAGGGTATCCCCAGTAGGGACTAGTCGGAGGCGGGATTCGCAATCACCTGCGTCACTGGCGGTCCATCACGTCAGACAGATTGGTTTTGCAGATAGGCTATACCCTCCCCTTTGAGACCACTCCTCCATCCATACCATCATCTCACAAGTGGATGACAGAGGATCACTTGGCACTTGTCCGCAAGGAGGTTACGGTTCTCTTGCCCAAGGGAGCCATAGAAGGGGGTCCATGTGCCAGAAGTAAGTCGTGGTTGTTATTCCCCGTACTTTCTGGTGCCCAAAAAGGACAAGGGCCTCCACCCTATCCTAGACCTCTGGTCCCTCAATCTCTTTCTCAAGAAGGAGAAGTTCAAAATGCTCACTCTGGCTCAGGTTCTAACTGCCCTGGATGCAGGAGACTGGACGGTAGTGCTGGACTTGCAGGACACTTACTTCCACATTCCAGTGGCTGCCCGCAGACGTTACTTGCAGCTCACGGTGGGCCATGAGCAGCTTTAATTCACCGTGCTCCCCTTTGGCCTTACAGGTGCCCCTCAGGTGTTCACCAAAATGATGGCCGTGGTCACAGCTCATCTGCGCACATCAGTCTTCCCCAATCTAGACATCTGGCTGTTCAAGATTGACTCGCCCAAAGCTGTCATATCCCACCTCCAGACTAAGGCAGACCTGCATTTGCTGGGGTTCACTTTTAACATGCCGAATTCACACCTCACTCCCTTCTCAGACGCTCCCTTTCATGGGAGCTGTTCTGGACACAGTGTAGTTTCAGGCCTATCCTCCAGAGTTGCGAGTCCAGGATATTCAGGCTATAATACTGATGTTTCAGCCTCTGTCCTGGATTTCGGTGAGAATGCCTCCGAGGCTGCTGGGCCTCATGGCCTTCTGCATCCTACTACTGGCGACAAATGCCAGATGGCATATGCGGGCTCTGCAGTGGGACCTGAAGTTCCAGTGGGTGCAGCATCAGGGGAATCTCTCTGGCATGGTCCAGATCTTAGAGAGAACTGCGTGAGGTCTGCAGTGGTGGCTAACAATCCCTCTCCCTTCCCCAGCCAGATCTGACAGTAGTGACAGATGTGTCACTCCTGGGATGGGTTGGCCACCCGGGAGAGGCAGAGTTTAGTGGTATCTGGTCTCCGGCGGAGGTCGGTCTCCACATCAACCTGTTGGAGCTCAGGCGATCAGACTAGCATTGAAAGCATTTCTTCCCACTCTCAAAGGGAAAGTAGTGCAAATGTTCACAGAAAACACCACCGCCATGTGGTAATGCAACAAGCAGGATGGAATAGGGCGATGGATCCTTTATCAAGAAGCTCTGTGCCACTGGACGTGGCTGGAACAGCAGGGCATATCCCTGGTGGTTCAACATCTAGCGGGCTCTCTGAATGTCAGAGAAGACAAACTCAGCCGAGAATGCTTAGTCTATCACAAATGGCGTCTCCATCCGGAAGTGGTGCAAGGTCTCTTTCAGCGGTGAGGAGAGTCTTGGTTAGATCTGTTCGCCTCTGCAGAGAACACATGATGTCATCAGTTTTGCACATTGGAGTCTCCAAGGCGCCACTCACTCGACGACCCTTTGTCTTGAGTGGAGCTCAGGCCTTCTTTATGCCTTTCTTCCCATACACTTCTGCCCAGAGTTCTCAAGGAGGTCAAGAACGACCAGGCTCAAGTAATCCTTGTGGCTCAGGACTGAGCAACAAGAGTCTGGTATCCTGAGCTACTGAGCATGGCCAAGAATCCTCCGATCAGACTGTCCCTTTGGACTGCTCTGCTGCAGATGGAGGTAAGGGTTCACCACTCAAACCTGTCCAGTCTCCACCTTCTTGCGTGGAGATCGAGCGGTAGCAGTTGGCAGGTTTTGACCTTCTGAAACAGTACATGCCTGTTGTTGGATGAAATGTGTGGCACGGTACAAAGGCAAATCTGTTGACCCCCTTTCTGCTCCACTCTGAGGTTCTATTGTTTATGATTTCATTGGCCCAGGAGGGTTCTGCTTTGGGCACTCTCAAACGGTTGTCTGCAAACTTTGCTTTCTTACGGCTGCCTCATCAGCTTTCTTTGTTTAAATCTCCTATGTTACATAGGTTCCTTAAAGGCCTTACTCATAGGTTTCCTCCTTCCCATTCACTATCCCCGTTTGGAACTTGAATGTATTTCTGACATTCCTGCTGTGCGCTCCTTTCGAGCCTCTCCACAATAGTTATCTAAGGCTTCTCACTTTGAAAACAGCCTTCCTTGAGGCCATTACATCTGCCCGCACAGTGAATAAGCTGCAAGCAGTGTCATCTATGCCTCCCTGCCTTTCCATCTATCCTGACAAACTGGTGCTTCGCACACAGGCCTCCTTTCTTTCAAAAGTGGTTACGCCCTTCCATTTAGGCCAATCCATCACCTTGCCTACTTTTTCCGCACCCCCACACCCTTCTAAGGAAGAAGAGACTTCACCGCCTGTACTCAAAAAGAGCATTGGCATTCTACCTTGATCGTACCAAAGAATTCCGTGTGGATGATCAACTTTGTAGGTTATGTGGGTGTAAAGAAAGATCGGGCAGTGCGGTAGAGAACCATATAGAGATGGATCTTACTCTGCATTAAAATGTGCTACGCTTTGGCTAAGAAGCAACCCCAGGAGGGCTTGCATGCTCATTCTAACAGAACTAAAGCTGCAACCACTGTGTTAGCACGTGGGGATCCGGTCCTGAGTATCTGTCAGGCAGCAACGTGGGCATCTCTTCACATGTTTATCAAACACTACTGCCTGGAAAGTCATGTCAGTTGGGACGGGCATTTTTCCCACTCGGTCCTGCAGGACTTTCCGGTGTGAATTTGTTCCACAGACCCACCTCCAGGGAGGTATTGACTGGGTATCAATGTTAAGGTAAGGAATCTGCACCTAGATGTCTATCAGATGGACGAAAGTAAGTTACTTACCTGTAAATATGGTTCTCCAGTATTGGTATCTTTCTAGATTCACATGCATGAATCATTCCCCGTCTTCGGAGTGGGAGTCCCATTGTAAATAGAAATCAGTAATTCAAAAATTTTACATTGAAGTTAATGCAAAAGACATTCACTTTAAAAGCTTACCAGTGTTATAAGAAATGACCTAAAGTCCAGCCAATCAGGCGACAGCACCCTTTAGAACCTTCACCACAAAGGCTACAGTCTCTCAGATTTTCTAGCACAAGTGAAATAAAGAACAAGGAAACATAAGGGGAGTCTCTATTCGCATATGAATCTATGAAAGATAACAATACTGGAGAAACACAGTTTCAGGTAAGTCACTCATTTTATTCTCCAGTATTGGATCTTTCTTAGATTTGCATGCTTGAATCAGAATAGTTAGCAGTAAACATCATAGTATAAAAATACCATGCACACAAATAGTGGCAGGTGGGAAGAATAGTAGCTCACCAAATAGATTCCACAGAACTGCTTGTCCTACTGCTGTGTCCGTTCTTTTTGCAGCATCAAGGCAGTGGTGCTCAGTAGAATTGTGCCTACTAGACCAAGTTGCCGCTCTCCATATCTGTTGTATAGGCACACCTGCAAAAAGGGCTGTGGAGATGGAGCGGGCTTTGACTGTTCGTCAATGGTTTTCCTGCTCACTGATGACAAAATTGTATGGCAGCGTCAATCCACCTTTCTATAATCTGTTTAGTAACAGGAAATCCCTTTCTGAGGTCCCTTTAGGCCACAAACAACTGATCTGCTTTGCAGAAGTTATTAGTCCTGTGTATGTAGAATTTAGGACATCATTTGATATCGAATGTATGCAATGATCTTTCTGCTGGAGTTTGAGGATTTGGGAAAAACATTCTCAATATCACTGGTTCATTTAAGTGAATGTCTGATGGGACCATAGGGATACATTTCGAATTGTTCCTGAGGATGACACTGTTAACCATGAACTGAAGAAAAGGTTGTTTGATTGTAAATGCCAGGATGTCGCTGACTCTCTTTGCTGAAATAAGTGCTAGGAGACGCACTGTCTTCCAGGAAATGTATTTCAACTCTGCCATGTGAATTGACTCCAATTTGTGTTTCGTAATTTGCGATAGTACAACAACATTGAGCTGCCAAGGAGGAGGAGAAGGAGGGATTTTCACTGGAAGAAACAACCTGAATAGCCCCTTAAGGATAGTTTTATTATTCTCGAGGACCATGACGATGGAGAGTTACTGGAGAGTTACTGGTACGACGAGATCTAGAAATGGTTGCCAGATGCACTTTGATGGACGAGTGAGAAAGATCGGATTTTGCTAAAGAAGATATGGTAGTATTTGTTCTGGTGAAGATGAGAAAGGGTGGACCTTCGAATCCCTACACCAGATACAAAATCTGTTCCATCTAAGTTTGTATGTTTTTTTCTTAGTCTGGGCTCTAGCATTAGAGAGTAACTCGACAATCTGAAAGAATATTTAGGTCAGCGAATTCATGAAACTCAGGAGCCAGGCTGACATCCGAAAAGAAGTCGGGTTGGGATGACAGACCTGGCCTTGGTTCGTCAGTAACAGGTTTTGTATTGGTTGCAATGGAATGTGAGGCTGTTCTGAGCAGAGCAAGAGCTCTGTAAACCAAAACTAGTGTGACCCCCTCAGGAGCTGCGAGCAGTACTTGACAAGGCTCTCTTCATCTTCTTTAGAACTTTTGGGATCAGTGGAATCAGGGGAAAAGCACAAGCCTAAATTCCTGACCATCTGAACAAAAATGCATTCCCCTACAATCCTTTCTGCGGTTGCCAACTTGTGCAGTACTGCCATTTGTTGTTCTCTCTCGTCACAAAGAGGTCTAAGCTCGGCTTGTCCCAACAATTGAAAAAATGAGTGAGAGTCGTTTGGTCGAGCTCCCACTCATGGCAGGCTGTTGTGGTCCAGCTTAGTGAGTCTGAAAGGGTGTTAGAAACTCCTGGTATATGTTCTGCCCTGAGAGTTATGCTGTGTCGACGGGCCCAGTTAATAACTCTTACGCATAAAGAGATAGCGCTGGTGAACGTGTTCCGCCTTGCTTGTTGAGGTAGTGCATGCTTGTGGTGTTGTCAGTTTGGATGAGAACCATTCAGCCTGTAATCTTGGTTAGAAAAGATTTGAGCGCCAGAAAGATGACCTTTAATTTCAGCAAACTGACAGAGCGCTGCTTCATGGGTGGTTCATTTTTCTCTCACTATCAGAGTTGAGCACCCCAGCCCACAAGGGTCGTGTCTGTGGTCATGACATATTACGGAATGTGTGTCAGGAAGGAGAGACCCTTGAAGATGTTGGATGCCTGCACCACCATTTCATGGCCTGCCTCATTGCAGGCATTATCTGAACGGTATTGTCTAAATATCCGTTGATTTGGAGCCATTGATTGTCCAACTCCTCTTGAAGTGATCTCATGTGGAGACAGCAGTTTGGTATAAGGGGAATGCAAGAGGAAGGCATACCCAGAAAAGACTTGTCGCAATGTTAGGGTTGTGAATCTTTACCTGTCTCTCCTGGGAGGCGAATGCTTTTGCTTTCTCTGTATCCAGCACCGCTCCCAGGAAGGTGATGCTCGTTGTTGGAGTTAGATGTGACTTTGGGTGGTTGACTGATAGGCCTAAGGTACAGAAAAGAGATAGACATGTTTATGTGTCCTTGGCCGCTTGGTGTACTGCGTTTGCCTTTATGAGCCAATCGTCCAAGTACAGAGATACTTGAACTCCTTTTTGTCTGAGATATCCTGCTACTGGAGCTACGACCTTGGTGAATACTCAAGGTGCTGACCTTGAACCGAATGGTAACACTCTGAATTGTAGTGAGTGATGGCTACCCTGAAATGTAAGAATTTCCTGTGGCTGGGGTGTATTGGGATATGAAAATTGGCATCTCGGAGATCAAAGGCCGTCATATGATCCCCTTGATTCGGAAGATAACACTTCCTGAAGGGGTAACCATACGGCATGATTGTATTTTCAGAAACTTGTTGAGTTGACGAACATCCAAGATGGGGCACCAATCTCCTGTCTTTTTCTGAATAAGAAAGAAGCGAAAGTAGAAGCTGGTTACCCTCCAAGACTTCGGTACGATTTCTATGGCTCCCTTGTGCATCATTGTGGCAATCTGCAATAGGAGATTTTTCAAATGTGTAGATGGTGGTCCTCACGTTGGCACATTCGGAGGGGCTTGCTAAAACTCCAGTATGCTCCCTGGTGATAATATTGAGGATCCACTGGTCTGACGTGATCTGAGACCACTGATGGAGGTAATTGGAAATTCTGCCCCCTATTTGAGTAGGTGAGATGGTGGCCGGCACTTGCTGGGGGTCACTTTTTTTTTTTAAGCATCTCTGCCACTAGAGGAAGACTTTCCTCTGGCAGGGTG
This sequence comes from Pleurodeles waltl, assembly GCF_031143425.1. Taxonomy (NCBI): domain Eukaryota; kingdom Metazoa; phylum Chordata; class Amphibia; order Caudata; family Salamandridae; genus Pleurodeles; species Pleurodeles waltl. The sequence continues at coordinate 1,064,733,167 of NC_090445.1, forward strand.
TCTGGAAGCTGCTGATGGCAGCTGCCTATAGGGCCGCTGTCGTTGGGTAGTGGTTTGACAGAATTGGCCCTGATAGGGCCGGTACTGATGGAAACCACCTCTATAGGAGAATACTTCTCGATACCTGGCTCCTCGAAAGGGCTGTCTTCTATATTGGATGATGCTCAAAAATCTGGCTGTGTTGGTGCCCGTCTTTATTGACTGGAGTGCTTCATCAACATGCTTACCAAGCAGCAATTCACCACTGTATGGCATGTCTTTTATCTTCATCTAAACCTCCGAGCGGAAAAAAGTTTTTTTAAGCCTTCCCTGGATTCTTAGTTGTGCATCTCTGGCTAGCTGTCGAAAGCCTGTGGATAAAACATATATGGCACAGTCTATGGCCTCAGTGTAAATCTTTTCTCCCCTGTGTAGAATCTTCTGTGCTTCAGATTTCGCATCTTCAGGAAGGAGATCAATGTATTGTGAGATGTCCAACCACATTTGGCAGTCGTATTGACCTAGGATCACCAAGGAATTCGCCCCTCGGACTGTTGTAGCTGCTATCGTAGAACATTTCTTCCCGATAGTGTTGAGGCATCTACCTTCCTTATCCCGAGGCGCAGAAAGTGGAGAAGATGGATTTCCTGACCTGCGTTGGGCTGCCTGTGTTATCACAGTCAGGTTTAAGTTGGCCAACCAGACAAGCTGGGGAGTTCTCAGTACTTCTTGTCCAATCTGGGAGGTATAGCTGGGTATTGAGGATGGAGTTTTTATTATTTTAAGGCCCTCTTCCCAATTAGAATCCACTATCGGGAGTGCAGAAACTGACTTCCTAGACTGCTCTTTAAAGTCATAAAGAAAGCATTCAGCTTGTTTTGTGACAATGGGAAGCTGAAATCGTTTGGCAGCTTGTTCCATAACACTAAAGAACCCAACCATGTCTCCCGGCGAATATACTGGTGGTGGAGTGGAAGGGGACGGTGTCTGTCTTTGGTAGTCGTCCCACTCATTGAGGCAGTATCTTGAATCTCACCCTCTTCTTGATCCTCAGCTGAGGAAGGTGGATTGTCTACTGGAAGTGCAGGTAGTGGAGCAGGCAAAGATGCTAGCAGTGCTAAGGATATTGGAAAGTCTGAAGATTGACCTCTGGGAGAAGGTCCTAGAGGCGGTGGGCTCTGGAGCAGTGTCTGTGGCAGTGGAGTTGCAGACCCTGATGGTGGGAATCTGCAATAGTAGTCCTGTAGCATATGTTGTCAATTGGAGACCAGTGACACTGGCATTTGCACTGTAGGTTTGTGCTGTTATTGTGAATAGCTGGCATCTGGTTAGTATGCTAATGGATCTTGAACGTATGGTTGTTTGTCATACTGTTGGTCCTCTTCATCCTCTTCTTGGCATTTAATGCATAAGTCTGAAGTGCTACAAGCCACTTCGAAAAGTCCATCATCTGAATATTCCTACTCCTCGTTGAGGAGTTTATTCCGAGGGGCAGATAATATCTTACTGGGTGAGGTATGGGATGTTAAGTGTCTCTTGTGTTGACTTTCGCCTTAATGGTATTAGTGTTAAGTGTAAAAAAAACAAGGAAAAAAAAAAAAAAAAACATTGGTGTGATTCCAAATCAGGCCTTGAAGGCAGTGATGTTGCTGTTGTCGATGAGGCCCTCATCGACTGTGATTGAGTTGTCGACAGTGCGGTTGTCAACTGTATGGAAGTCGATGGTTTAGACTTCCCTGGCTTTGTTGACGTTGACAGGTCCGACGACGAGCAACAGAACTTCTTCCTCAACGGGGCTAACAGACGCTTTTGTCGATCCTCTCTGTACCTGAAGCGTCGTCAACAGTAAGGGAGGCTTATACTTTACCTTGATTTAGGTTATCGTCGTCAATGATAACGATGACGACATCATTATCAAGGGGGAAGGAGGTGCAGTAAATGTCACTGCCGTTGTGGTACGTCGACGAGAATGATCTTATTGTTCTCGGAGGCAGCAGAAGATATCCAGTAGTTTTTTTTTTAACCAGTATAGTGCTGGCAGGTGGTGTGGAAGGTTCAGAATTACCCTTTCCAGAGGAAATATGTTTTTGAGAGGTGGATGGATGTTCCTCTGTTCTTATCTCCATTAATGGGTTTTCTTGACTGCCCTACTTGATTTTCGAGAAAAACTCTACAAGATCTCTTCCTCTTTTTAAGAGGCCACAGTTTTTTCCAAAGTGTCACTGTCGTCATCAGATAGAGGGTATTCCTTGGCCTTTAGCTTTTGTTGCCAAAGCAGAAGCCTTGCCTCTCTATCACTAAGGGTTTTGTGAGAGAAAGTGTGACAAATCTTGCAATCTTTCATCTAGTGTTCTGGGTGAAGGCAGTATGCAATCCTTGTGAGGATCTTCTCAGTGGAGCCTTTTTTTTCCACATGTGCTGCAGAGGCAAAATAATCCTTTCTTGGTTGTAGACATGATGTTAGAAATCTTAGTCTGCTAGTCCAAAAGGAAAAATCAATGTGTTCAGAAGAATTTCTCTAAACGGAGCAGATCTCAGGGAGATCACAAGACGGGCAGTAGAAAATCTGAGATACTGGAGCCTCTGTGGTGAAGGTTCTAAAGGGTGCTGTCGCCTGATTGGCTAGCCTTTGGGTCATTTCTAATAACACTGATAAACTATTAAAGTGAATGTCTTTTGCATTAACTTAAAAAGTAACATTTTCGAATTACTGCTTTCTATGCACCGTGGGACTTCCACTTCGACAACGGAGAATGATTCAAGCATGTGAATCTATGAAAGATTCAATACTGGAGAAAAGTTACTTACCGTTGGTATGCCTTATCTGATAGAGACACTATCTAGGTGCAGATTCCTTACCGATCCACCAATCTTACCCACTCTGCAAACTGATTTCAAGGGCCCTAGTTTAGACGCAACAGTCATGAAAAGAAACTGACGTCAGCGTGCCGGGGTGGTGCCCTTATAGGACCCACAACATCATATCTGGCACAGACAACCCCGACGACGGACACAAAGCTGTTCAATGCAACTCAACAGCACGCAGGGGTACTGCTTGAGAAAAATCTCCAGATCCAGAAAGAGACATCAGGGAAATTCTAAGGTAAGGAATCTGCAACTAAATAAACCCCTCTGCCCAACTCTAAATCCAAGGCCCTTAGTGCTTTACTGAAGTGTGCCGATCGTTTCAAACGGCGTTTGGGTGCTAGTTTTATTGGTGTTTACAGTGGCACTGCAGGTACACATGGCATCCCTTTTGCAGCAGTCTACTGTTATAGAGGGGTGCTTGGTGCAGTCCACTATCCAGCAGGTGGCGCCGCAACCAGCACAGCTATTTTGTCATCTCTGCAGCGCAGATATTTTGCATTCCTGAGTGAAATTGTCAGTGTGCACATTGCAGTTCTTGACAGGAGCCTTGCCTCCCGTCTCAAAACTTGCGTCCTACACAGCTAAGGTCTGTATTCAGTAGCAGATTCGCCTTGATGCCCTGAGGGGTCAGTATTGTGCGACGCCTGTATTGGTCAGTACTGTAGTCCACTGAGGCTTGATGGCCTATCCCAGTAATCTGAAGGGATAATGTCTACAGGCATTAAACCCATTAATTTGTGCGGCCTCACCCATGCTTACACATTACTACTGGACCCCCAGTACCATAATTGGCCCGTTGTGCCTAGTATAGCTATACATTTAGCCATACGTTACATAGACATCTGAAGGCCCTCAAAGGGAAGGGAACCTTTGACATTATTGAGGAGTTTTATGAGGCAGTGGACGTCTCCATTTATAGGGCGGTTGAGGAGGCAATGGCCACCATGGCAGAACACCATGCGAGGCAGATTACGCATGAGTGGGCTCGACTCCCTAGGTCAGACATGATGCACTTGAGGCCCCTGGTCTCTCCTCTTCTCTTAGCTGCATGAGGTGCAAAGCCATCCTCTCAAGACATCAAGGGAGCAGGGTTGGACCTAGACACCTTTGCGTGACTCAAGCGGGCCCTCTTAACCCACGTACCTACATCCCAAACCCTCTCACTTCCTGCCCCTCCACCCACCCCCTGGCACCTTCAATACCTGGTTAACCAGGCAATCATGACGGGGACGTTTCCCAAGGCGATTTGGATGACAACGCAGGCTGCTTAAGGTCCTGGTGTTCCTCTTCGAATCCACTCCTGCCAACAGGCCAGCCATGTTCCGCACATGTGGATAAGCTGGACCTGGACAATATACTACACAAGGTCATCTGAATGGGCTCCTGCAGATAAGGTGGCCAGATATGTGGTGGGACGCCTGTTTAAATCTTTAGAAAAAGAGTCCTGCAGCTGGAGTGCCCGCACCTGTCCTTGGAGGGAAGGAATTTAAGGAGGACCCCTGAGAAGGGTACTGACAGATCCTGGCAGTCCTTCAATAAGCTGTTAGGTACTATCTGTCCCCTCCCCAAGATTTTAGACATGGCTGAGGAAGCCAAGGTCTCAGAGTACATGATTTCCCTGGAGGTCCTGTCTGGCAAGAATTCAAACGCGGCAATTGATAAGACAAGTCCTGCTTTTCCACCTTCTATCCCACCCAGAGCCAGCATTTCTGTGACAAAGGTGGCTTCAAGGCACAAGCCTCTCACACCTACTCTAACGGTCAGTGTTCACTATTCCTCCCAACTAAAAGTATGGGATTGACTAGCTAATTATTTCCAGGCTTGGTTGTCCGTAATCTCCATTGCATGGGTCCTACAGATGGTCCAAAGGTTCCACATTGAACTTTACAGGCTACCATGACAGGAGTCCCGTCCGTTTCCTATGCCATTCTCCCTTGAAGATAGGGCACCTATAGACTCAGGTCAACACTCTCTTGGACAAAGGGAAAAGAACAGATGATGGACGGAATGCTGAACAAATCAAAAATTCACTCCCAGTCACAGATTTGGGTTTAATCTATCGTTCTTTTGCTCACCACACCACACCCCTTTACCCCCCAGCCATATGCAAATCAGGCTTAACCCTGCTCCCCATGGGAACAGTCCAGCCTGAACTGCCAGGCCAGGTCCTTCCTGGACTGGGAACAAGCATCCTGGGACGGGTTTCGGAGTATTACCCCTCATCAGCCTTGCTAACTTGAATCCAGTGACACAGTGAGACCCACCTCTGGGGATACCTTTCCCACCCAGGGCGGCAAAGGCAAAAAACGTTCTGGATGGAATGCTGAAAAAATGAAGCATTCAGCCCCCAGTCACAGATTTGAGTTCAATCCATCATTTTTTTTGCTCACCTCAGTTTGGACTCAGCCATATACAAATCAGTTTTGACCTTGCTCCCCATGGGAGCAGTCCAGCCTAGATCCTCCCTGGACCGGAAACAAGCATCTTGGGACAGGTTTCGGGGTATCACAGCCAGGCTAAAGTGATGTACAGAATGCAGGAAAAATCAAACATTCACCCCCAGTCACAGATTTGAGTTCAATCCATCATTTTTTTTGCTCACCACACCTCAGTTTGGACTCAGCCATATACAAATCAGTTTTGACCTTGCTCCCCATGGGAGCAGTCCAGCCTAGATCCTCCCTGGACCGGAAACAAGCATCTTGGGACAGGTTTCGGGGTATCACAGCCAGGCTAAAGTGATGTACAGAATGCAGGAAAAATCAAACATTCACCCCCAGTCACAGATCTGGGTTTAATCCATCATTTTTTTTGCTCACGCCGCCTCCCCAGTTTGGACCCAGCCATATGCAAATCAGTCTTGAATCTGCTCCCCATGGGAACAGTCCAGCCTGAACTGTCAGACCAGGTCCACCCAGGACAGGCTTCCTGGCTCACCCTTCACCAGCCAGGCTAGCTTGAATCTAGCAACACAATGAGCACAGGACCCACGTCTGGCCCTTCCCACTTAGGGCGACAAAAGCAAAGAGAACAGATGGACAGAATGCTGAACAAATCAAACATTCACTCCCAGTCAAAGATTTGGGTTTAATACAATCTGCGGTTCTGCTCCGGACATGGCCATAGAGTCAAACATCAGCAGGCAAGGCTGGGGCGTGAGATGTGGGGGAATTTTCCAAAGGAAGCACATTATCTCCACCAGAACAGAGGTTACATATTTACGGCTGGGAGTTTCTGGCGGCGTCTTTCCCAGTCTGTTTTTGGCCCAAAGACAGGGTCCAGTCCTCTGGCATCCCCAAGATACACAATGTGTCAGCGATGATACTTCAACGGCCTGGGGGGCACTCCATCTAAAGATCTTTCTGATCTAGTAACAAATTAGTGGCACTACTGCCTGGACCATCACGTATCAGTACCGGCAGAGTACCTCACAGGCCTGGTGAACCAGGTAGCGGATTGGTACTCCTGTCGTTTCTACAATTCAAATGTGTGAAAACTGCTCCCACAGGTTTTTACTGCAATGTTGGACAGGTGGGGCCCATTCACGGTCAATCTGTTTGCCTCCCACCTGGATCACCAGGTGGACTGGTTCTTCAGTTAGAGGCCAGATCTGCTAGCAGCAGTGGCAAATTAATCCTACAAGATTGGAACCCAAAGAAAGGGTATGCATTTCTCCCATTCTCAGTAATCATCAGGGCTTCTGCCCAGGTCAGGAGACAACAGGCGGAAGTAGTACTCATATCTCTGATTTGAAGGTCTCAATTTTGGTTCCCAGTTCTGATAGAACTTTCTTGTGGTTTTCCAATCCCTCTTCTCCCTGTTTCCAAACCTCTTGCTGAACCTGGACCAATCTCCCCACCTGAAGGCTCCTGGTCCTTGATGGCACGGCAGATTACAGGAGATGCTGGATGATGCCAGGCTTTTTGAGAAAAGCTACAGACCTCAAACAATTTGGTTCTCTGGGATGTTAACCAGGTGCTCAACCTGTTTCTCTTGTGGCAGCCAAATAGGTTCCTCTCCAGGAAGAAGCTATCTGGAAAATTGGCCAAGCTCTTTTGCCAAGTGTTGTGTCGGAAAGTGCCTGATGTTCCCACCCTGAATATTTCAGCTACAGTCTTTTCCCTGGATGGGGTTAGCTTTATTGTCAGCAGACGTACCAAGTCCAAAACCAGGGTTAATACATATCCTGCTTTTTGAGACATGCCTAAATTGCGTGTGGTCAGTGCCTTAAGGGCTATGAGGAGATGACGGGTGAGTTGCGACTTCCGGGTGAACGGCATCTCTTTGGAAACAGCATAGGGCAGTGACATCTACTATTACCCGTTGGGTTCAATAGATCATGCAGAAGTGGGCATGGACTCCAACGTGTTTAGAGCGCACTTGGCAAGGGGTGCAATCACCACGAAGGCATTCTGCCAGAGAGCCCACTTGGGGGACATCATGTATGCAGATTGACCCTCAGATTCCTCCTTTAAGAGATTCTACTTTAAGTCGGTGGTCGATGTGGCCCCTTTGGTGGTGGCAAGCCTAGCAAAACTAGCATAATCCAAGTCTCCAGTCCTGACATAGAATGAAACGTTTCCTAGCTGTCTTAACGGAAAGTTTCAATTCTATTAAATACAGGGAGGCGAAGATTATCCTTCCCAGGGAAGTTCAACCTCATCCCTCAATGTGACCAGTAAGTACATGTTTTAAAATCGGTTTCTGTAATGGTGATGGAGTGTGCATAAGAGACTGTAATTTATGATGTTGGTTAGGCTGAGTATTTGATTTCACTGATGTGATTGTGTTGGGCAAGTTACAGTGCTGTGTTTTTATTTCTTATAATCTTACTGATCTAAACAAGATGGCTGAAGACTGTGCGATGGCATATCTCGAGCGAACAAAGAGGTGTGAAGTAGTGGAAGGACTTTACGGGGCTGGGGTAACCTGATTTGACATTCAAGTTCTCATTCACAAGGGTTGCTGGGAATGGTAGTCTTTTGTTTCACTTTAAAAACGGCTGCTGTATAAAATAAAGCAAAGGAAAAAAGCATAACCCTTGTCTTCGGGTCCTTAATAGAATTTAAAAATTCTGTTATGACTGCTAGGAAATGTTAAATTCCTCACCTTTAGAATATTCCCAGGCAACATATTATGTCCGGAAAAGTTTTACAGCAGTTCTCCTACCCCGCGCTAGGGGCACATTGCAGCTCTGCATTTGTTTAGTTCCACCTCAGAAGTGATGGAGCGAAGCTGCATCTAAGCATCACCCCTGTGTACAGGCAGTTTCTTCTTTGAATATTCATGTTCCGTGGAAGCAGAGCACAAGTCAATTGGCAGTATCTAATTTTGGACCATTTTAATTAAAAAGAAACCACTCAGAAAGGAAAGGTGGGTGCAATAAGGAACCTGCAGTTACATTATCTCCCAGAAAGAACATTACCAAACACAACACAACTACTGCAGGCAACCAATGTGGCTAACGAGTAGAACTAGTGATGCCACGAGGTGAAACTTTAAAGCAACTTTTAAAGAGAGACTCCACTTCCCGCCAGAAGCGTGAGTCTTCACACTCTGCACCCGACGCCCCCGGCTCGAGTTTGGAGAAACCAACACTGCAGAGAGGACTCTCAGGCGACTCAAACGACTTGGACACCCTGAGACAACCCCCTTGCACACCCACAATGACGCACGCCTGCAGAGAGGATCCAGAGGCTCCCCTTGACCACGACTGCCTGGTAACAAGGGAACCAGACACCTGGACCAAGTACTGCACCCGCAGCCCCCAGGACCGAGAGGAACCACCTACCAGTGCAGGAGTGACCAGCAGGCGGCCCTCATCCTAGCCCAGTCGGTGGCTGGCCCGGGAAGCCCCCCTGTGCCCTGCCTGCATCGTCTAAGTGACCCCCAGGTCCCTCCATTGCTTTCAATAGCAAACCCGACGCCTACTTTGTCCACTGCACCCGGCCGCCCCTGTGCCGCTGAGGGTGTGTTTTGTAGGCTTGTGTGTGTCCTCGCAGTACTTTACAAAACCCCCCTGGTCTGCTCCTAGAGGACGCAGGTACTTACCTGTAAGCAGACTAGGACCGGAGCACCCATGTTCTTCATAGGTGCCTATGTGTTTTGGGCCCTCCTTTGACCTTTGCACCTGACCGGCCCTGTGTTGCTGGTGCTGTGGCGTTTCCGTGAACCCTCAATGGGGGCTGCATATGCTCAGGAGACTGACTGTGTAAGTGCTTTACTTACCTGAGAAACCTAACCAAACTTGCCTCCCCCAGGAACTGTTGATTTTTGCAGTGTCCACTTTTAAAATAGCTATTTGCCATTTTAACCAAAACTGTGTTTACTACTGTTTTAAATCAATGTTATATACTTACCTGTGTGAAGTGCCTTGCATTTTATGTACTTACCGCTAATCTTGAATCTGGTGGTTCTTAAATAAATTAGGAAAATATATTTTTCTATTTAAAAACCTATTGGCCTGGAGTTAAGTCTGAGTGTGTGCTCCTCATTTATTGCCTGTGTGTGCACAACAAATGCTTAACACTACCCTCTGATAAGCCTACTGCTCGACCACACTACCACAAAATAGAGCATTAGTATTATCTAATTTTGCCACTATCAACCACTAAGGGGAACCCTTGGACTCTGTGCACACTATCTCTCACTTTAAGATAATATATACAGAGCCAATTTCCTACTGGAGTGTTATAAAGGGTGCTGTTGCCATATTGGTTGTAGTTCAAGTTTGGTTCTTTCTTTAAAAACAATGTGGACAGGCTATATTGGTGACTGTCCATTGCCAGTAAGGCCTAGGGTAGTTCACTTACTGCTATATTGAAAGGTACAATGGGACTCCCATCTCGATGCCGGGGATGATTCAAACATGTGAATCTATGAAAGATCCAAAACTGGAGAAATTGGGATAGATTTAGTGAAGTGGAATGGGATGAACTGGGGCAGATTGGAGTGAACTGGGGGTAGCATGGAGTGGGGGAGTGGGATATATTGGGGAAGAGTGGAGTTGGGAAGATTGGAGTAAGGTAAATGGAGTTGAGTGGCGTGTCGTAGAGTGTCAGAGTGGAGTGGCATGCAGTAGACTGGAGCGTCATAGAGCAGAGTGGCATGGCAAAGTGGAAGCGCAGAGAGAGCAGTCGAGTGTTGTAAAGTGGAGTGCTGTAAAATGGAGTGATGTAGTGTGGAATATGCAGAATATGCATGGTGTGGTACAGCACTTACAATTCAGAAGACAATTACACTTGCAAAATGTCATCACCTAATATATTGATGTGGTTTGATCGCACACAAAAAATTGTTTCCACTTCACAATTACAAAAATTCGAGCTTCATTTCCACTTTCGTAATTGAAATATTCTGAAATATCAGCACAATTCATTTTTGTTGTGTGCTAGAAAAAATAACATCCTACATCTTCTACTCTCACAGGATTGTCACATAAATTGTCTTGATTTGAAGTCAGAGAAAGAAAAGTAAAACCAAGCTCCCTCGGAAGACAGGACCTGAGATTTGATCTGTCTCTTAAAACACAGCAAATGTGACAAGATAAGAACAAGATTTAAAGGCCGTTTTTTCAGAAAGTGTGTACTTGGAAGGCTACAGTAAACAATGGATGCTCATGGGAGGGACGAACTCAAGCTGGGCAGCCTAAAGCAAGAAAAAAGGCAGCAAACAGAAAGCAAGCAACTGTGAGTTACAAACCACAAAGCCAATAGTAAGCAATGGGTGAAATGACCAATAAGATATAAAAGAAATTCTCACCAGTGGTGCATAGATCTATTGCCACATACACAAACAAAAACACCCAATGTAACATCTATGGCATATGCTTTTCTGCCCCAAATGACTTCATTTCCATTACTCAACATCACTTTAATTTTATCTGACCTAAAGAAACTTTGTAGATGTTACATAATCTTAAAAAGGTACATTTAAACCTACCTAGAGCTGAACAGGTATTAAGTCGCCTTGCAACTGCACCATCGGCCAAGTCCAGAATATTTCCAACTAGAAGCAACCAGCAGGCAGATTGGTGGTGTCTTGAAGATTAAGAAAAAAGATTAAATATCTTGAATCATATAGAAAAGGACACACGAAGACCAATTAATGGACACTTTCTCACTATGACGATATACTACTTCAAGTGGCACTCCCAGAGTAAAACACAGTGTTGCAAATATTCACTAAGGACAGAACTTTAAGCAGTTATTCTCATTGGCCTTTAGTTCTTGGCACTCTCCAGAAATCAAAGGATTATTTTAGCAGCCATTATTCTCCTTCTCCTGCTTTGTCGATTTCTTCAGTGAATATTTCTTCACCAACTTCTCTTTCGTTCTGGCAATCTACTGAATATGAGGCAGCAGAAGTTCAAGTCCCTGAAACCACTCATATGAGCAAATTTATTCAGAAGGCAGACTTTTGTTCCCTATTTAGGTATGCAGGCACTAATCCCCACCCACCCAGATTGCAGTAACAGATGAAATGCTAAGCACTAACTCCGGTGCAGTGGCGGTTTCTGTATAAGGGTGTCGGGGCTCCGCCCTCCTTACATTTAGACTAAAACATCGCAAACATAGCAATACAAGGAAAATGTCACTTACCCAGTGTACATCTGTTCGTGGCATTAGTCGCTGCAGATTCACATGCTGTGCACATCCCGCCATCTGGTGTTGGGCTCGGAGTGTTACAAGTTGTTTTTCTTCGAAGAAGTCTTTTCGAGTCACGAGACCGAGGGACTCCTCCCATTTCGACTCCATTGCGCATGGGCGTCGACTCCATCTTAGATTGTTTTCCCCGCAGAGGGTGAGGTAGGAGTTGTGTATGCTAGTAATAGTGCCCATGCAATGGAGTGAATGCGTATGTACATAATAAAGTTTCAAGTAATCTATTTACAAATGTACAAATGTTTAAGATCTACTTCTAAACGGCTACAGGCTCCCGGGGAGGCGGGTGGGCGCATGTGAATCTGCAGCGACTAATGCCACGAACAGATGTACACTGGGTAAGTGACATTTTCCGTTTGATGGCATGTGTAGCTGCAGATACACATGCTGTGCATAGACTAGTAAGCAGTTATCTCCCCAAAAGCGGTGGTTCAGCCTGTAGGAGTTGAAGTAGTTTGGAATAATGTTCTTAGTACAGCTTGACCTACTGTTGCTTGTTGTGCAGTTAGCACATCTACACAGTAGTGCTTGGTAAATGTATGAGGCGTAGACCATGTTGCTGCCTTACATATTTCGTTCATTTGAATATTTCCTAGAAAGGCCATGGTAGCACCTTTCTTTCTGGTTGAGTGTGCCTTTGGTGTAATAGGCAGTTCTCTTTTAGCTTTAAGATAGAAGGTTTGAATACACCTAACTATCCATCTAGCAATGCCTTGTTTTGAAATTGGATTTCCTGTATGAGGTTTTTGAAAGGCGATAAATAGTTGTTTTGTCTTTCGAATTAGTTTTGTTCTGTCAATGTAGTACATTAGTGCTCTTTTGATGTCTAATGTATGTAGAGCTCTTCCAGCTACAGAATCTGGCTGTGGGAAGAACACTGGTAATTCTACCGTTTGATTCAAGTGGAACGGTGAGATTACTTTTGGTAAAAATTTGGGATTTGTTCGTAGAACAATTTTATTTTTGTGTATTTGAATAAATGGTTCTTGAATGGTAAACGCTTGAATTTCACTCACTCTTCTTAGAGATGTGATGGCAATTAAAAATGCAACTTTCCACGTTAAGTATTGCATTTCACAAGAGTGCATGGGCTCAAAAGGTGGGCCCATGAGTCGTGTTAAGATAATGTTGAGGTTCCATGAAGGAACTGGTGGCGTTCTTGGTGGTATAATTCTCTTTAGGCCTTCCATAAACGCTTTTATGACTGGTATCCTAAATAATGAAGTTTAGTGCGTAATTTGCAGGTAAGCTGAAATTGCAGCAAGATGTATTTTTATGGAAGAGAAAGCTAGTTTTGTTTTTTGCAAATGTAGTAAGTATCCTACTATATCTTTTGTAGATGCGTGTAAGGGTTGAATTTGATTATTATGGCAGTAATAGACAAATCTTTTCCATTTATTTGCATAGCAGTGTCTAGTGGTATGCTTTCTAGCCTGTTTTAGGACCTCCATACATTCTTGTGTGAGGTCTAAGTGTCCGAATTCTAGGATTTCAGGAGCCAAATTGCTAGATTCAGCGATGCTGGATTTAGATGCCTGATCTGTTGTTTGTGTTGTGTTAACAGATCTGGTCTGTTTGGTAGTTTGACATGAGGTACTATTGACAGGTCTAGTAGTGTTGTGTACCAAGGTTGCCTTGCCCATGTTGGTGCTATTAGTATGAGTTTGAGTTTGTTTTGACTCAACTTGTTTACTAGATATGGAAGGAGTGGGAGGGGGAAAAGCGTAAGCAAATATCCCTGACCAGTTTATCCATAGCGCATTGCTGTGAGACTGATGTTGTGGGTACCTGGATGCGAAGTTTTGGCATTTTGAGTTTTCTTTCGTTGCAAATAGATCTATTTGTGGTGTTCCCCAAATTTGGAAGTAAGTGTTCAGTATTTGTGGGTGAATCTCCCATTCGTGGATCTGTTGGTGATCCCGTGAGAGATTGTCTGCTAACTGATTCTGAATTCCTGGAATAAATTGTGCTATTGGGCGAATGTGGTTGTGAATAGCCCAATGCCATATTTTCTGTGTTAGGAGACACAACTGAGTTGAGTGTGTCCCTCCTTGTTTGTTTAGGTAGTACATTGTTGTCATGTTGTCTGTTTTGACAAGAATGTATTTGTGGGTTATCATGGGTTGAAATGCTTTCAGCGCTAGAAATACCGCTAACAGTTCTAGGTGATTTATGTGTAACTGTTTTTGCTGTACGTTCCATTGTCCTTAGATGCTGTGTTGATTGAGGTGTGCTCCCCACCCTGTCATGGAAGCATCTGTTGTTATCACGTATTGTGGCACTGGGTCTTGGAAAGGCCGCCCTTGGTTTAAATTCATACTGTTCCACCATTGAAGCGAGATGTATGTTTGGCGGTCTATCAACACCAGATCTAGAAGCTGACCCTGTGCTTGTGACCATTGTGATGCTAGGCACTGTTGTAAGGGCCGCATGTGTAACCTTGCATTTGGGACAATGGCTATGCATGAGGACATCATGCCTAGTAGTTTCAGTATTATTTTGACTTGTACTTTTTGTTTTGGATACAAGGTTTGTATTACATTGTGAAATGTTTGTACTCTTTGTGGACTTGGAGTAGCAAACCCTTTTTCTGTGTTGATTGTTGCTCCTAAGTATTGCTGTGTTTGGCACGGCTGCAGGTGTGACTTTGCGTAGTTGATTGAGAAACCTAGTTTGTGTAGGGTTTCTATGACATATTTTGTGTGTTGTGAACACCGTTTTAGCGTATTGGTTTTGATTAACCAATCGTCTAGGTATGGGAACACATGTATTTGCTGCCTTCTGATATGTGCAGCTACTACTGCCAGGCATTTTGTAAAAACTCTTGGCGCAGTTGTTATTCCGAATGGCAACACTTTGAATTGGTAATGTATCCCTTGGAATACAAACCTTAGGTACTTTCTGTGTGAAGGATGTATTGGTATATGGAAATATGCATCCTTTAGGTCTAGTGTTGTCATGTAGTCTTGTTGTTTGAGCAGTGGGATTACGTCTTGTAGAGTAACCATGTGAAAATGGTCTGATTTGATGTAGGTATTTAACCCCTTCGCTGCCAGGCCTTTTCCCCCTCCTGTGCCGAGCCTTTTTTTGGCTATTTGGAGCAGTTCGCGCTTAGGCCCTCATAACTTTTTTTTCACGTAAGCTACCCACGCCAAATTTGCGTCCTTTTTTTCCCCAACATCCTAGGGATTCTAGAGGTACCCAGACTTTGTGGGTTCCCCAGAAGGAGGCCAAGAAATTAGCCAAAAAACAGTGAAAATTTCGATTTTTTTAAAAAAAATTGGAAAAATGGGCTGCAGAAGAAGGCTTGTGGTTTTTTCCCTGAAAAGGGCATCAACAAAGGGTTTGCGGTGATAAAATCACCAGCTTCCCAGCTTTCAGGAACAGGCAGACTTGAATCAGAAAACCCAATTTTTCAACACAATTTTGGCATTTTACTGGGACATACCCCATTTTTACGATTTTTTGTGCTTTCAGCCTCCTTCCAGTCAGTGACAGAAATGGGCATGAAACCAACGCTGGATCCCAGAAACCGCAACATTTCTGAAAAGTAGACAAAATTCTGAATTCAGCAAGGGGTAATTTGTGTAGATCCTACAAGGGTTTCCTACAGAAAATAACTGAAAAAGAAAAATATTGAAATTGAGGTGAAAAAAACATCAATTTTTCTCTAAGTTTTACTCTGTAACTTTTTCCTGCAATGTCAGATTTTCGAAAGCAATATACCGTTATGTCTGCTGGACTCTTCTGGTTGCGGGGATATATAGGGCTTGTAGGTTCATCAAGAACTCTAGGTACCCAGAGCCAATAAATGACCTGCACCCTGCAGTGGGTTTTCATTCTATGCCGGGTATACAGCAATTCATTTGCTGAAATATAAAGAGTAAAAAATAGCTATCAAGAAAACCTTTGTATTTCCAAGATGGGCACAAGATAAGGTGTTGAGAAGCAGTGGTTATTTGCACATCTCTGAATTCCGGGGTGCCCATACTAGCATGTGAATTACAGGGCATTTCTCAAATAGACGTCTTTTTTACACACTGTCTTACATTTGGAAGGGAAAAATGTAGAGAAAGACAAGGGGCAATAACACTTGTTTTGCTATTCTATGTTCCCCCAAGTCTCCCGATAAAAATGATACCTCACTTGTGTGGGTAGGCCTAGCGCCCGCGACAGGATATGCCCCAAAACACAACGTGGACACATCACAGAAAACAGACCTGTTTTTAGCAAAGTGACTACCTGTAGATTTTGGCCTCTAGCTCAGCCGCCACCTAGGGAAACCTACCAAACCTGTGCATTTCTGAAAACTAGAGACCTAGGGGAATCCAAGATGGGGTGACTTGTGTGGCTCGGACCAGGTTCTGTTACCCAGAATCCTTTGCAAACCTCAAAATTTGGCTAAAAAAACACATGTTCCTCACATTTCTGTGGCAGAAAGTTCTGGAATCTGAGGGGAGCCATAAATTTCCTTCCACCCAGCGTTCCCCCACGTCTCCCGATAAAAATGATACCTCACTTGTGTGGGTAGGCCTAGCGCCCGCGACAGGAAACGCCCCAAAGCGCAACGTGGACACAGCCAAATTTTTGAAGGAAAACAGAGGTGTTTTTTGCAAAGTGCCTACCTGTAGATTTTGGCCTGTAGCTCAGCCGCCACCTAGGGAAACCTACCAAACCTGTGCATTTCTGAAAACTAGAGACCTAGGGGAATCCAAGATGGGGTGACTTGTGTGGCTCGGACCAGGTTCTGTTACCCAGAATCCTTTGCAAACCTCAAAATTTGGCTAAAAAAACACATGTTCCTCACATTTCTGTGGCAGAAAGTTCTGGAATCTGAGAGGAGCCACAAAATTCCTTCCACCCAGCGTTCCCCCACGTCTCCCGATAAAAATGATACCTCACTTGTGTGGGTAGGCCTAGCGCCCGCGACAGGAAACGCCCCAAAGCGCAACGTGGACACAGCCAAATTTTTGAAGGAAAACAGAGGTGTTTTTTGCAAAGTGCCTACCTGTAGATTTTGGCCTGTAGCTCAGCCGCCACCTAGGGAAACCTACCAAACCTGTGCATTTCTGAAAACTAGAGACCTAGGGGAATCCAAGATGGGGTGACTTGTGTGGCTCGGACCAGGTTCTGTTACCCAGAATCCTTTGCAAACCTCAAAATTTGGCTAAAAAAACACATGTTCCTCACATTTCTGTGGCAGAAAGTTCTGGAATCTGAGAGGAGCCACAAATTTCCTTCCACCCAGGGTTCCCCCACGTCTCCCGATAAAAATGATACCTCACTTGTGTGGGTAGGCCTAGCGCTCGCGACAGGAAATGGCCCAAAACACAACGTGGACACATCACATTTTTTCATAGAAAACAGTGCCTACCTGTGGATTTTGGCCTCTAGCTCAGCCGGCACCTGGGGAAACCAAGCAAACCAGCGCATTTTTGAAAACTAGAGACCTAGGGGAATCCAAGATGGGGTGATTTGCGGGGCTCTGACCAGGTTCTGTTACCCAGAATCCTTTGCAACCATTTCTCATTTCGGTGACAGAAAGTTCTGGAATCTGAGAGGAGCCACAAATTTCCTTCCACCCAGCGTTCCCCTAAGTCTCTCCATAAAAATGGTACCTCACTTGTGTGGGTAGGACTGCGCCCACGAAAGGAAATGGCCCAAAACACAACGTGGACACAACATATTTTTTCACAGAAAACAGAGGTGTTTTATGCAAAGTGCCTACCTGTGGATTTTGGCCTCTAGCTCAGCCGGCCCCAGGGGGGGGGGAAATGCCCTAAAATAAATTTGACCCCCCACCCCCCCCCCCTGCCCAGGAGCGACCCTTGCCTACGGGGTCGCTCCCCCTGCGTGACATTGGCACCAAAAAACAAATCCCCGGTGCCTAGTGGTTTCTGCCCCCTTAGGGCAGATTGACCTAAAATCGACCAATCTGCCCCCAAGGGGGGCAGAAATGGTCTAAATACAGTTTGCCCCCCAGGGGAGCGACCCTTGCCTGATGGGTCGCTCCCCATCTCTAAAAAAACAAACATACAAAAAAAAAAACACACAAAAAAAATTTGCCCTGGCGCCTAGAGGTTTCTGCCCCCCCCCCTGGTGGCAGATCGGCCTAAAAATAGGCCGATCTGCCCCCAGGGGGGGCAGAAATGGACTAAAATAAATTTGCATCCCCAACCCCCACCCCCCCACCAGGAGCGACCCTCGCCTACGGGGTCGCTCCCCCTGCGTGACATTGGCACCTAAAAACAAATCCCCGGTGCCTAGTGGTTTCTGCCCCCTTGGGGGCAGATTGACCTCAAATCGACCAAATGCTCTAAATACAGTTTGCCCCCCCAGGGGAGCGACCCTTGGCTGATGGGTCGCTCCCCATCTCTAAAAAAACAAACATACAAAAAAAAAAAACACAAACATTTTTTTGGCCCTGGCGCCTAGAGGTTTCTGCCCCCCCCTGGTGGCAGATCGGCCTAATAGGCCGATCTGCCCCCAGGGGGGGCAGAAATGGCCTAAAATAAATTTGCATCCCCAACCCCCACCCCCCCCACCAGGAGCGACCCTCGTCTACGGGGTCGCTCCCCCTGCGCGACATTGGCGCTAAAAAACAAATCCCCGGTGCCTAGTGGTTTCTGCCCCCTTGGGGGCAGATTGACCTCAAATCGACCAATCTGCCCCCTAGGGGGGCAGAAATGGTCTAAACACAGTTTGTCCCCCAGGGGAGCGACCCTTGCCTGATGGGTCGATCCCCATCTAAAAAAAAAACCAAACAAACAAAAACACAAAAAAAAAATTTGCCCTGGTGCCTAGAGGTTTCTGCCCCCCCTGGGGGTAGATCGGCCTAATACCAATAGGTCGATCTGCCCCCAGGGGGGGGGCAGAGATGGCCTAAAATAATTTTGCATCCCCAACCCCCCCACCAGGAGCGACCCTCGCCTACGGGGTCGCTCCCCCTGCGTGACATTGGCACCTAAAAACAAATCCCCGGTGCCTAGTGGTTTCTGCCCCCTTGGGGGCAGATTGACCTCAAATCGACCAAATGCTCTAAATACAGTTTGCCCCCCCAGGGGAGCGACCCTTGGCTGATGGGTCGCTCCCCATCTACAAAAAACAAACATACAAAAAAAAAAACACAAACATTTTTTTGGCCCTGGCGCCTAGAGGTTTCTGCCCCCCCCCCTGGTGGCAGATCGGCCTAATAGGCCGATCTGCCCCCAGGGGGGGCAGAAATGGCCTAAAATAAATTTGCATCCCCAACCCCCACCCCCCCCACCAGGAGCGACCCTCGTCTACGGGGTCGCTCCCCCGCGCGACATTGGCGCTAAAAAACAAATCCCCGGTGCCTAGTGGTTTCTGCCCCCTTGGGGGCAGATTGACCTCAAATCGACCAATCTGCCCCCAAGGGGGGCAGAAATGGTCTAAACACAGTTTGTCCCCCAGGGGAGCGACCCTTGCCTGATGGGTCGCTCCCCATCTAAAAAAAAAACCAAACAAACAAAAACACAAAAAAAAAAATTGCCCTGGTGCCTAGAGGTTTCTGCCCCCCCTGGGGGTAGATCGGCCTAATACCAATAGGCCGATCTGCCCCCAGGGGGGGGGGGCAGAGATGGCCTAAAATAATTTTGCCCCCCCTACTCCCCCCCCAGGGAGCGACCCTTGCCTACAAGGTCGCTCCCCTTGCGTGACGGCGCAAAAAAAAGATCCCTGGTGCCTAGTGGTTTCTGCCCCCATTGGGGGCAGATTGACTTAAATCGGCCTTTCTGCCCCCAAAGCGGGCAGAAATGGCCTAAATACATTTTGCCCCTCCAGGGGAGCGACCCTTGTCCAAGGGGTTGCTCCCCATCTGTAAAACAAAAAAACAAAAAAATCCCTGGTGCCTAGTGGTTTCTGCCCCCCTTGGGGCAGATCAGCCGAATCAAAATAGGCTGATCTACCCCCCCCGGGGGGCAGAAATGGCCTAAAATAATCCCCCCCCCTAGGGAGCGACCCTTGCCTAAGGGGTCGCTCCACTTGCGTGAAATTCATGCAAAAAAAAAAAACTCCCTGGCGTCTAATGGTTTCTGCCCCCCTTGGGGGCAGATTGGCCTCATCAAAATAGGCCAATCTGCCCCCAAGGGGGGAAGAAATGGCCTAAATATAATTTGCCCCCTAGGGGCGTGACCCTTGCCTAAGGGGTCGCTCCCCACCTAAAAAAAAAAAAGAAAACATAACAAAAAGAAAAAAAAAAAAGAAATGATCCCTGGTGCCTAGAGGTTTCTGCCCCCCCTGGGGGTAGATCGGCCTAATACCAATAGGCCGAAAAGGCCTTTCCAAAAAAAATGCCCCCCCTGGGAGCGACCCTTGCCCAAGGGGTCGCTCCCGTTGCGTGAAATTCGCGGGAAAAAAAACTCCCTGGTGTCTAATGGTTTCTGCCCCCCTTGGGGGCAGATTGGCCTCATCAAAATAGGCCAATCTGCCCCCAAGGGGGGCAGAAATGGCCTAAATATATATTGCCCCCTAGGGGAGCGACCCTTGCCTAAGGGGTCGCTCCCCACCTAAAAAAAAAGAAAACATCACAAAAAAAAAAGAAAAAAAAAAAAAAGCTCCCTGGTGCCTAGAGGTTTCTGCCCCCCCTGGGGGCAGATAGGCCTAATAGGCCAAAAAGGGCTTCCTAAAAAAATGCCCCCCCTGTGAGCGACCCTTGCCCAAGGGGTCGCTCCCATTTGACAGTTTCATTCAAAAAAAAAAAAATCCCTGGTGTCTAGTGGGGTTTCAAAAGCCGGATTGCAAGCAATCCGGCTTTTGAAACCCTGTGAGAGACTTCAAAGGGAAGGAAATACATTTCCTTCCCTTTGAAGCCTCTCGGGGCCTCCCCCATGGGATTGAAAGAGAAATGCAAAAGCATTTCTCTTTCAATCGCGCTGGAAGCTCTGCTTCCAGCGCGATGGGGGAGACCGTGTGACTAATCAGCGGGCGCTCGCGCGCTGACGTCACAGGGGGGGTTGGGGGGGTCAGGGGTGGGAGGGGAAGGGCTTCCCTTTCCATCCCTGACTTTGGGGGGGGAAGCACACAGAGGGAGCGAGAGCGCTCCCTCTGGGCTGTGTGCCGAGGACGTAGTGGTTACGTCCTCGGCACAGCAGCACTGTGCCGAAGGATGTAACCACTATGTCCTCGGCACAGAAGGGGTTAATGTTCTGAGATCTAGTATCGGTCTCAGGCTCTTGTCCTTTTTGGGTATCAGGAAGTACAGCGAGTAAACTCCTGTGTTTAATTGATCTTTTGGTACTAATTCTATTGCTTCTTTCTGTAGCAATGCCTGAACTTCTAGTCCTAGAAGATCTATATGTTGTTTTGACATATTGTGTGTTTTCGGTGGGACGTTTGGAGGGATTTTGAGAAATCCTATGCAATAACCATGCTGGATAATTGCTAAGACCCAAGTGTCTGTTGTTATTTCCTCCCAATGTGTGTAAAACTTGGTTAGTCTCCCCCCCACAGGTGTTATGTGTTGGGGATTTGTGACCTTGAAGTCACTGTTTGTTTTGAGGAGTTTTGGGACTTTGGAACTTTCCTCTGTTTCTTGGAAACTGTCCTCTATATTGTCCCCGAAAACCTCCCCGCTGATACTGGCTCTGGTAAGTGGGCTTTGTTTGTGAGGTTGTGGCTTCTGTGGTTTGCCCTCGAAACCCCCCTCGAAATTGTGTTTTTCGAAATGTGCCTCTGCTCTGCGGGGAGTAGAGTGCGCCCATGGCTTTGGCCGTGTCAGTGTCTTTTTTAAGTTTTTCAATTGCAGTGTCCACCTCCGGCCCAAACAACTGCTGTCCATTGAATGGCATATTCAGCACAGCTTGCTGTATCTCTGGTTTAAATCCTGATGTACGCAGCCATGCATGCCTCCTTATCGTTACTGCTGTGTTGACAGTTCTAGCAGCTGTGTCTGCAGCATCCATTGCTGATCGAATTTGATTATTGGAGATATTTTGTCCCTCTTCGACCACTTGCTGCGCTCTTTTTTTAAACTCCTTTGGCAAGTGTTCAATAAGGTGTTGCATCTCGTCCCAATGGGCCCTATCATATCTGGCTAGCAAAGCTTGCGAATTTGCAATACGCCACTGGTTTGCTGCCTGTGCCGCCACCCTTTTGCCTGCCGCGTCGAATTTTCTACTCTCTTTATCTGGAGGTGGCGCGTCTCCTGAAGTATGAGAGTTGGCTCTTTTGCGCGCTGCTCCAACTACAACAGAGTCTGGTGATAGCTGTTGTGTGATGTACACTGGGTCTGTTGGTGGCGGTTTATATTTTTTATCTACTCTTGGAGTAATGGCTCTCCCTTTGACAGGCTCTTCAAACACTTGTTTGGAGTGTTTTAGCATTCCGGGCAACATTGGCAGACTTTGATATTGACTGTGCGTAGACGACAGTGTATTAAAAAGGAAGTCATCTTCAATGGGTTCTGAGTGAAGGTTGACATTGTGAAATGCTGCTGCCCTTGATACCACTTGAATGTAGCCTGTACTATCCTCAGGTGGCGAGGGTCTTGCTGGATAGCATTGAGGACTATTGTCTGACACTGGTGCGTCGTAAAGGTCCCATGCGTCAGGGTCATCTTGACTCATCCCCGTATGTGTTGGGGATTGCATCATTGGTGGAGTGGCTACCGGTGATAGTTGTGGAGAGTGATGTGGGGATGGTGGTGGTGTTATTTGTTTAGCCACTTTTGCTTGTGGCTGTTTGTCCTTGTCTTGGAAGGCAAGTTTTCGTTTCATTCTGATTGGGGGAAGAGTGCTGATCTTCCCTGTATCTTTCTGAATAAAGAGCCGCCTTTGCGTGTGATCTGGCTCTATTGTCTGTAATTCTTCTTCAAATCTGTGGGGCATATTTATACTCCGTTTGCGCCGAATTTGCGTCGTTTTTTTCGATGCAAATTTGACGCAAAACTAACTCCATATTTATACTTTGGCGTTAGACGCGTCTAGCGCCAAAGTTCCTGGAATTAGCGTCATTTTTTTGCGTGAACACCTTCCTTGCGTTAATGATATGCAAGGTATGCGTTCCCGTCTTAAAAAATGACTCCGATGCTATTGCGTCGGATTTATACTCCCGGGCAAAAATGACGCCCGGGAGTGGGCGGGTCTAAAAAACCCGCATTTGCGCTGGATTTTAGCGCCTGGGTCAGGGCAGGCGTTAAGGGACCTGTGGGCTCAGAATGAGCCCAGAGGTGCCCTCCCCTGCCCCCAGGGACACCCCCTGCCACCCTTGCCCACCCCAGGAGGACACCCAAGGATGGAGGGACCCACCCCAGGGACATTAAGGTAAATCCAGGTAAGTATTTTTTTATATTTTTTTTTGTGGCATAGGGGGGCTGATTTGTACCCCCCTACATGCCACTATGCCCAATGACCATGCCCAGGGGACAGAAGTCCCCTGGGCATGGCCATTGGGCAAGGGGGCATGACTCCTGTCTTTGCTAAGACAGGAGTCATTTCAATGGGGGATGGGCGTCGTAAAAAAATGGCGCAAATCGGGTTAAGACGATTTTTTTGCCTCAGCCTGACTTGCCCCATTTTTAGACGCCCAAACGCAATTTTTCCCTACGCCGGCGCTGCCTGGTGTACGTGGGTTTTTTTCACGCACACCAGGCAGCGCCGGTCGGCTAACGCCGGCTAACGCCATTCAATAAATCCGGCGCCCGCATGGCGCTTCAGAATGGCGTTAGCCGGCGCTAATTTTTTGGGCGCAAAACTGCGTTAGCGCAGTTTTGCGTCAAAAAGTATAAATATGGGCCTGTGTGTCTTCAGTTGAGAGGACAGTCCTTGTTCCTCTGAATAGGAACTAATTTTCGGTTCGGAGGCCGGATGTTTCGGCACCGAAACCTTTTCTGCTGCTTTTTTCGGCTCCGACAAAATCTTTTTGCTTTTCGGCGTAGCGCCCTCTCAGTGCCGACCAATTTCGGTGCCGCTGTCTCAGTGCCGAATCTTTTCGGAGCCACTCTCTCGGGCCCGAGATTGCTGCATGCCTGTATCTCGACCGGAGTCGGATGACTTCGACACCAGCTCGCCCTTTTTCGGTGCCGATGGACCCATCTACTTTTCGGGTTAAGCCATGGCCTGTTGGCGGTGGCGTCCCCTGGGCTTTGGCAGTCTTTTCGTGAGTTTTTTGTTTCGACGTCTTACTCACGGTTTTCGGCGTTTCTTCGGGATTGACCTCCTCCGAATCCTGGATGGAGAATGTTTCTTCCTCCTCCTCGAAACACCCTTGTCCTGTCGGCGCCGAGGCTATTTGCGGTCTTCTTGCTCTTCGGTCCCTGAGTGTCTTCCTCGACCGAAACGCTCGACAGGCCTCACAAGTATCCTCCTTGTGTTCTGGTGACAAACACAAGTTACAGACCAGGTGTTGATCTGTATATGGATACTTGTTATGGCATTTTGGACAGAAGCGGAATGGGGTCCGTTCCATCAGCCTTGAAGAGACACGTGGCCGGGCCGACCAGGCCCCGATGGGAATCGAAAACCCCGACGGGCCACCGGAGCTCTTCTCAATTCGGTGTCGATCTGTTGTAACTAACCCGATACCGAACGCAAACAATACCGACGATTTTTCCGAGATTCTAACTAACTTTCCGACCCAAAACACGGAGCGAAAAGGAACACGTCCGAACCCGATGGCGGAAAAAAAAACAATCTAAGATGGAGTCGACGCCCATGCGCAATGGAGTCGAAATGGGAGGAGTCCCTCGGTCTTGTGACTCGAAAAGACTTCTTCGAAGAAAAACAACTTGTAACACTCCGTGCCCAACACCAGATGGCGGGATGTGCACAGCATGTGTATCTGCAGCTACACATGCCATCAAACAATCTGTTTAATATATGCTTGTAAATTGTTTTGGTGCACTGTCTGTCTCACTCGCTGTGTTACTGCTGTGATTGTCGATAAAATTAGTGGGGACACGTGACTCGCGCTCTTTCACAGCGTTTCTCAACCTGGGTGGGCCAAAAGTCTAAGTATTTGCTGGGCTGACAGTCTCACAGCCCTGAGGCCTGTGAGGTCACCAGCTCGGCAAAGACTGAGCATCAAGGCCCAGCCTCCACCCCCTGATGACGTGGAGGAAAAGTTAGCCACAGGCGTTTCATATGCAAGCCCTGTAGCTCCAAGTCTCCACGTCAATCAGGGTCTGGAAAGCACTGTCACCCCACCCTTTCCCAACTTGTCACAAGGTGGGGTGGGACACACACCCTGTGACGAGATGGAAATGGGTGTGGTAGTCTGGCTGCAAGCTGGAAGGCACAAAATCGAGTCTGCGCAGACTCAAGTCAATTTGTGGTGTGAATGAGAAACACTGCTTCGCGCACATGATTTGAAGCTGGATGCCTTTTAGCTCCGATCTGTGGCTGAGTGTTCAGACACATGGCTGAATATTTACTGCAGTCTGCAGAGTCCTTGTATATAGCACTGCACGTTTGTGTTGTTCTGGGATCTGTACTTTATTACTTGTAAACCTTCCTTATTACCAATACATCTTTTATTAGTTCAACCGTCCATGTCTGAGTGTCCCCATCACTTCCTATATTCCTCACTTCACACAGAGCCCCGAAGATTACATACAGGATTCCTGGCAGCAGCCTTCAGCTGCCCGTCCTGATCAAAATATGTGTGCGGAGCACTTTGGACACGTTTGTACAAGTTACGGTAACCTGTTTTTTTTAAACATTTTTGCTTGATTAGCACTTTCCAGCTCAACGCGGATGTCAGTTGATGTGCCGTGGCTCGAGGGCTCTGCTCGAGCACTTTTACCTGGCATTCTTGTGTTAATGGCCATTCCTGCATGTGGTTAGGCTAGGGCTCATGAGCCTCTGTGCTGGTCACAGATCAGCACACCATTATAATTAAAAGCACAACTCTTAATACTGACCTTCCGTGGCTGCACTGACAGCTTCCAGCCACTCTTGTGTGTCAGTCACAGTCGGCGATTTTCAAGCTACCTTTATTCAACAAGCAAGCATGCTTCCTGATTAAAAGAAAGTACGATGTTTATACAAGCGGTAGGCCTGCCTGCAGCGCACCTATGGCTCATATTTAGTATTGTGGTTGGAATACATCTGCAGAACATCTTCCTGCTTCACAAAATCAGCCTTAAGTACATTATAATTGTACTAATTAGTATGTATTGTGCCAACAGCCATTGACTAGCTTTTGTATTGTGCCAACAGCAACTGGCACTCTTTTTCAAGACGGTGATCAGGACGCTAAAATCCTGCTGATCAACGTACAATCTGTCTGGTGGTGCTGACCAGGTCATGTTCCTGTCCTGTTGCACCCAGGGGTGGACGAAGTAGGGGTGGACTTGGAGCAATTAATAGAGCATACAAGGGGGAGACAGAAGCTACTGCTAGTAAAGCTGTAAACCTGCTGACAGAGTTGGGGGAATCAAGTGGGGAGTTGGGGTTGGTTGACCGGCTTCACGCATTATCTTTGAGTTTCCTGCTGTTCTCTTTTAAGCCAGTATTTTCTCTACCTGCTGTTCCTTTGGTGTCTTCCTGTGGCCTCTGGCCGCTCCTATGGTGTGCTTTTGTTCTCTATTGCGCTTTGTCCCCTCTGCCTTTCACCTTTATACTCTATTTCAGTGTTTTCCTTACACACTGGATATTTGGTGATGCCATTTAAATGTGACATTGACATTGTTTGAATAGAAGTTATATTGCAATTTGTGGAAATTGTAACAGAAGCTGATGCCAATCACAACCAAAGAGGAGCCACTGTGCATTGTTCAATGGAATGTAATAGTCACTGCTGCACTAATAACTGCAAGTGCACACTGCTGGGCTACAAGTGTTGTAGGCATAGTTTGCAGCAGCCTCGGGCTTCACAAGAAAGTGCACAAGGGGTCCTTTTACATGGGGGAGGCGGTCTCAGACACGACTGGTGCAGCAGCATAGTTATGTTGATCCTCCACAGTAGTCGGTGTGGCAGCAAGGCTGGCATGGACCCCAATGCAAAGAAATGCCCCCGATCCCAGTGGCTAGGCAGTAAAAAAGCAGAAATCCCCCCTAATACCCTTATACCGCACCCCGCGGGACCAAGTCCAGCCCCGCCACTCTCAAACCTCACCAGCCACCACTGCTCCAGTCTAGTGAACAGTTACAATTCAGCCCTCCTCCTTGTTTGGCAATTATAAATGAAATTATGGATTTCATAATGGAAAATAGAAAGCCGATATTACAAAGTTTTTGGCTCATTTATAACCCTTGGCCAAAGGTTCTCTGAAAATACCTGCAACGATCAAAATTGATCTGATGATGGCTTACCTAACAGATGGTTCCAAAAAGAATACCTTCAAGCGTAAGGACAGGATTTAAGAGGGCCTAGCGCAATTCTAATGACACATTAGCATCATATTTTTTACGCTTTGGCATTAGGCCAAAAACGCTGCACCATATTTACAAAGAAGCGCAATGCATGCGTCCTCTGGGTGCTTTGCAGCAAAAAAAAATGTATGCTAATCCTGCAAAGCGCCAAACTAGTGTAAAATACTTTACGCTACTTCCCTAACTACCACCATGGGGCGCCATATATTAAATGCGGCCCATGCATGGTGGCGTTAGGGTAGGGCGTTAAGGGGCGCTCTAATTTTGTTTTCACAAATCTGCCCCAAGTGTTTTAGATTCGCCTATAGCTGAGGAGGTCCTTGTGGCCGATTTTGAGGATTATAAAATGGAAGCATTCCTGAAAGCAGTTATTCATGTTTATAGCTTGATTTGAGGGCCGCAATAAATGCTGTTTATGCTTCCCAATCTCTAGTAAAGGATTTCCAGGGCTGGAGTTCAGCCATTCAGGAAGGAGTGGAGTACTCTGACTTGTTTACGAAAATGTAAATGCAAGCCAAGTTCCTTTCTGGTGTTTCTCGTGATATTTTAAAAGCATCTACTTTTTCTATGGTTTCTAATTTGACGGCCCAGTGACACACTCATCAGACTGACTGTAAAGCAAAATGAGCTCAAAATTACGCCATATTTTTTTATTTTAGTAAATTGTCCGAAGACCTATTAGAAGAAATGTTACACAGGGCTTTCAAGAACCATACTCACAAATTAAGACAGACCCTCCTGAAAGAGCATGAAGAAGACAAAGTTCAGTTTCAGTTCCAGGCTAAAAGGAACAAGTCTAACTGGCTATTTTCTGTCATGTGTCAGAACTCTAAATCCCTGCATGTGTTCTGCCATAGCCCAGGGACTGTCATCATCCATGCTGAGCTTCTTGTCCAAGGGCATCTCTTTCTTTTTGCAGACGTGGAAGGAAAACGTTTTGGGTACACAAGTTCTGTAAATATTGAAAATAAGTTGTTCACTGGAATTCAAACAAATCCCTCAAGACCCAGGTCAGGCCCATTACGCATACTCAGATCCAGTAAAAAGCTTGGCTCCGACTCGATAATATTTTAACTATGGATGAAGAATGCAATATGTCCCGTTCCAGTGTGCGAGAAAAGGGTAGGATTCCATACCAGTGGTTTGCTAGACAAAACACTGTCAGAAAAATACAACCTGATAATCTAAAGAAATTGAATGAGCTCCTGAATAAACACCTGCTTCAAAATTTAGAGTCTTTAGAGGATAATACCTCTAACTTCAGGAGACGGGATGACCTCATTATACACACTCCAGCACATCCTTTTAATCAGAAATTCCTCAGGTTTTATTTTTATGCAGAGGGTCATTCCTGGCAATTTCGGGTACTACTGACTGACGGGTTCTAGGACTGACTGCCTCTTACAGAAATCCTAGCACCGATTGTGGCTATTTTTCACAGCAGTGGACTACTAATCCATCCTTATTTTCAACAACTGGTTTAATCAGTATGCCTCAAAGACTGCTCTTAAATATAATACCAAAATAGTTTGCTCAACATTGGAAGGTCAAAGACTTTTGAAAAAAGTGGAGAAAGTTCACCTTACACCCAACCAAGTTCTGGTATTCATCAAACCCGGCTTTCAAACTCATCTGGGGATGGTGAGCCAGGCATGACTGAGAACACAGAGAATATGCAGTCTGTTACTCATACAAGGGCAGAGGAAAGAAAGCAGTGTCTGCAAGACAATGATTTACGATATAAAATGCTCATATCTCGCTTGCTTCTTCTGCTGCAGGCCTCGTGTGTATTTGTGGTTCCTTGGGCTTGCCTTCACCTGGTCCGTCATCTGTTGGGGATACTGGAATCCAACAACACACAATATGGAGGAAATACTGCTTGTAACAAAAGGCAAATGGGGGAAAATGCAGTGACCGCTGAATTCTAGCAGTCTAAACGGTGGGGGGGGGGGGTCTCCGTGGCTAAGCCATCACCTTGCCTTCTGAACGGGCAACCAAAATTGGATGGGGTGCAGCTCTGGGCAGTAAATCAATACAGGGGAGATGACTTCCAGAACAACCGCCTCATTCTTCAAATTGGAAGGCACTTTACCATGCGCTCCTTCACTTCTCTCAGCTACTTCTGAATCAGCTAGTGATAACAGACATGTTGGTCAAGAAATCCTCTCTAACGAAGGAGCCAGGCACAGGGTTTGTTTCTTGTGGATCTCACCTTCTAAATAATCATATGGGCTGAAGGCCATATAATGTCCCTGTCAGCAACCTACATTAAGGGGACAGATCTTAGCAGACATGTTGTTAAGCAGGGTGTTTCCTTCTTTCCACAACTTTTGTTTGGCAACTCGTATTTTCTGTACAGTTTTGAAGAGGAAGATTGTTGATGAATAGATGTCCGACACGTCCATGGCATCCTCATCTGTTGTGTGCCTTCCTTCCCTTTTCCTTGGTACGCAGAATGTGCGCCAGGTTAAGGAAGATGGTGGTGGTCTCATTCTGGTAGGCCCCTTTTGGCAGAAGATGGGGTGATTTCCATTTTTGAGGATGATAGAGTGAGTGCTGCAATGGGTCCCTGCGACAGATCAGTGTTACTCATCTCTCCTTTTCTCTATAGGCACATGCAAGAGAATACAACTGAGGGTATGGCAGCTGGGAGGAGGGTTTGAAAATGTACGTTTTTTTTTTGTCCCATAGCCAGTTTAGTTCAGGAATCTAGACAACTACTAATGAATCCTATGATCATCATTGGTCATACTCTTCTACGTGGTGTATGAACAGATATTTGAATCCTGCTATTTTGAGTTTAAATTGAATTTGCAATTTCTTCAAAAATGTTTTTCACCAAGATCTAGCCATTGCCACCTCAAAGGTGCAAAAGGTCCCAATAAGAGTGGTTCGAGCTCTTTGTGGTATTTCTGAAATGGATTCCTTAGGTACCAGACTACTGATGAGGTCAAATACTAAACTGATTGCCCCTTCCTGGGACCTTCCTTTGGTGCTTAAGGAGCTACCATCCCTTTCAGCCACTGGAGCCAGATCAAAAATGCTTATCCTTGAAGGTATTCTTTTTTGGTGGCTATAACATCAACCCGTAGACTTAGGGAATCAGGCTTTGTCTGTTAGGCCCTCCTATTTAAGAATGTTTTCAGACTATTTCTTAGGTTAGGATTAGGTTACTGTCCTAAAGTAATGTCTTCTTTCCATCAGCATGAAGTCACCATTTTACCTTCTTTTTTCAGCACCTATTACTCCTGAAATGAAACCTTCACACACAGACAGGACGTTAATGACCGTAAAGATCTATTTTTTAGGGTCACAGGACTATAGACAATGTGAAAATGTGTTCGTTAATTTTGAGGTCATTCGTAATGGGAAAAAGGCTTCTACTCCGATTTTAAATAGACGCAGCTTAAAAAGTATAGGGGCAGGTCCACTCACAGAAAGTCTGCTTCTTGGGCTTCTGTTTTAGATACATGCAAAACAGCCGCTTGGGCAATTGCATTATAAATTAGATACAGGGAGACTCAAATCTATGGAATTTGGTTCCAGATTATTAACAGCCACTATGCTTTGAAGATTGTAACTCCTGTTTTTTGCTTTACAAATTAATATGCATTAGGTGAGAATTATTTGCCATATTCGGTGGAATCGTGTTGTTAATCGCTATGGTATATCCACATGAATTTAGCAAAGGTACGAGAAAATGACTTGAAGAGGTAAGGATTCAGTTACTAACTGGTACATTCTCATACTCTGAATAGCCTCTTCTTTGTAACACTTACGACCCTCCCTCCAGATTCCCATTCACAACCTGGATTCCTTAATAGCTTGGCGATATACAGCAAATGTGATAGGTTCCAGCCCTCTTTATTGCCAGAATGGTGATATAGGCACTGATGAGAGACGGAGTGTGTATTTTTTGCTTCGACTGGAGCCAGATGGGTCACGTTCTGTCTAGGGGTTAGACACCTCATGAAGTAAGTACTGGACCGAGGAAAAATGGCATTTGCAGTAATGAAGATTACCCGGTAAATAATAAATCATTACATACCATCGGAGTAATGTTTAGTTAACACTTAACAGGCATATGCAATGTATAAAATAACTGATGGTGCAGCAGAATTTACCATTAGAGCATACCCTCTCATTCTGACATATACTAGCTCTTATTTCATGGAGTGTGAAAGAGCTGAATAACCTGAGAAAGCCATGACTGGTGGAGGCCCATCTGGACCACCATAAACTTGAAATTGCATTTTACAGTGACACATAAGCCCCCTTTCCTTTCATTTACTGTTAAACGGGGCTTCTTTTTGTTGCTTTGCTTGTCCCAGGAGCATGGATCATGGCTACTCTTAATCTGTAAAGGTGTCCTGTATCCCCAGCATGTACACACTGACACATAATGGAAGGCTGCTACTGTTCACCTGCCAGCTTCACGATAATCCTGTTACATGGGAAAAGAAATAGGCTCCTAATTTGGTTTTTGAGGATTTTTACCTGATGTTCTGGAACTCGGTGGGAGAAGAGGGTGATGCACAATCTATGGGGTAGAGATTTCAACCTATTGATATCTCCTAGCCTGGCCTTCTGTGAAAGCGGGGTCAACCTGTGCCAAATTAAGGATATGGCATACTTAATTTGTCATATGGAGAGCCAGTAATGTTTCAAATTAAGCATACGCATTCTATACATCATGTGTCCTACTCTTGGACTGTCCACAAATGTAACCAACCGGGCGCCAAATATAGCTTACTTAGCCAAGATGGTTTTGAATTACTCCCCTGTGCACCTTGCACATACCCAGTTCGGCTGGGAGTATTGCAGATGGAGGTTTCCGTGAGGGACGTTGCTGGATGTGGTGTTTCGCGAGTAAGTGTGCTCCACCATCACTGATTATGTTTTTTTGTTTGTTTTTTTTTCAAAAAAACTTTTGGTTGCGACCCCCATTATTAGACAATCCAGAAGACCTACAAGTTCTATATTGGAGGGCTAGTGATGTCTAAGCAATGTTGTTTAGTTACGCTAGGTGAAGCACAATATTTGTGAGATGAAAGTTTTGTAGGTGGCAAATAACTGGTCTGGTGGCTTAACTGCTACATTTTAAAAGAAATAAGGATGTATTGACTTCACACCTATTGGCTGGTGTATTCTGAGGCCCTAGTCATCTTGATGAGACCACAATAGCGACAATACAAGGCACTGCTGAAACTCGATGAGGAGCTATGCCAGGTATACAGATAGTCAGACAAAAGGTATTGGCCAGTGTGAAAATGAACAGTCACGCTGATGATGGATAAACTGTTGCTTCCATATCTAACAGGGTTTGCCATTTCTCACAATTTGTGGACCCTATTTGCTGTTATGCATCAGATCACTTTGGAGTTGAGGCAGTCTCAGTGTTCTTGGATACAGAGGCCTTTGATACATTGGTATGGCCATTTCTCATGGCTATATTAAAGAGTGTGTGCCCGATTCGTTTCTAGATTTGACTAGAGCAGCCATCTATACCAAGTCAAAAGGCAAAATCCACATAAATGGATGTATTTCTGGTCGTTTGCGAGTGGCAGGGGTACGTGTGAGGGATGTCTTCACTATCTCCTTCATGCTTTTTGAGCTAGTAGTGAAGCCACAGGCATGCCAACTTAGGAAATTTCATCCCCATAGCAGCTCCATCGCAGCCTGAAAAGTATTGCTATTGTTACATTCTGATGCCATTCTCTTATTTTTCAAAGCCTCTGCATTCAAGTTGCCATCTGTAATTAGGGAATTGAAGTTCTGATTTCTCATGCATAAACATCAACTTGGGATAAGTGTGTTTTCCCTCTTGCCAACGCCAAATAACAGGTAGAAATAGAATATCCATTAGAATATTCCTTACAATGGTGAACTGGATCTAAGAGATACCTAGATTCAAGTCAACCGTGACAAAGAGGTGGTACTGAGAGACATTTATGTCCCATCACTGGAGAAAATAGGGAATCAAATGGAACTGTGGCTTATGCTGCCGTTTTCTCTGGTTAGAAGAGTTTTTTTGTGAAAAATTGGTATTTCTTAAATAACAGCACCCTTAAACGAATATTCAAATTCCACTATATAAAGTTTTCTTCATGAGATTGCAGGCCATGCTTGAGGCTCATACGGGTTGGGAGAATGCCCAGGCTCCATATTAACTGTGCCTTTTTCCTTCAAAAAAATAAAATATAAAATAAGTGGTGACATGAAGAAAGATTTCACCACGCATGTGGAGGGCCACTGAGCAATTTCCTTGCCAGAAACCACCATAAAAATATTTAGTACACAGTCCCTTCAATGTGTAAACCAGGGCGGTAGCATGACATCTGTGGTTACCATGCTCCTAAAGCCGCATCACAAAACCTTTACTTACTTTGCCGTGATGATTCCAACTCCTTCATTCATTGACACACCTATTAACCAACTATCTCATATTGCTGCTATAGGTTGAGATCTGAAACATTTATACGATTACAGAATGGCTTTACATCATCGACCGCTCCAGAATATAGAGCGTTAACCTTTGGGAACGTTTGTCACAAAAATAAACATTCATACTTCCTACATCAATGCTGCATTACCAATGGCATCATAACCGTATATGAAATTCACGCTTACAAAAACCTGAAAATGGTTCAACAGTGGTTGAAAACCCTGTGCTCAAGTCGAGCAATATGTTGTAATGTAAAATGGGAATTCATACAGGTAACTATGGCAATAGGTGGCCATGACTTCTTGTCCACTAGGCTAGGGCACGCCAGTTGTTACAACTGAGGTACTGAGACAACCCTCTGACATGTGACACTGGCAAAAGCTTGACATGCACAATGTGTACCTGTGACCACTGTCTTGATATACTGAGGTTGAATTACCACTCCCATGCTACTTATGTATGTAAAGGAATGAAAATGTCACTTACCCAGTGTACATCTGTTCGTGGCATTAGTCGCTGCAGATTCACATGCTGTGCATAGTCCGCCGTCTGGTGTTGGGTCGGAGTGTTACAAGTTGTTTTTCTTCGAAGAAGTCTTTTCGAGTCACGAGATCGAGGGACTCCTCCTACTTTGGTTCCATTGCGCATGGGCGTCGACTCCATCTTAGATTGTTTTCCCCGCAGAGGGTGAGGTAGGAGTTGTGAATGCTAATAGTGCCCATGCAATGGAACAAATACGTATGTACAAAATTAAGGTTTAATGTAATATATTTACAAATGTACAAATGTTCAAGATCTACTTCTAAACGGCTACAGGCTCCCGGGGAGGAGGGTGGGCGCATGTGAATCTGCAGCGACTAATGCCACGAACAGATGTACACTGGGTAAGTGACATTTTCAGTTCGGTGGCATGTGTTGCTGCAGATACACATGCTGTGCATAGACTAGTAAGCAGTTACCTCCCCAAAAGCGGTGGTTCAGCCTGTAGGAGTGGAAGTAGTTTGAAATAAAGTTCTTAGTACAGCTTGACCTACTGTGGCTTGTTGTGCAGATAGCACGTCTACACAGTAGTGCTTAGTAAATGTGTGAGGCGTAGACCATGTTGCTGCCTTACATATTTCGTTCATTGGAATATTTCCTAGAAAGGCCATGGTAGCACCTTTCTTTCTGGTTGAGTGTGCCTTTGGTGTAATAGGCAGCTGTCTCTTTGCTTTAAGATAGCAGGTTTGGATGCACCTAACTATCCATCTAGCTATACCTTGTTTTGATATTGGATTTCCTGTATGAGGTTTTTGAAATGCAATAAATAGTTGTTTTATTTTCCTAATTAGTTTTGTTCTGTCAATGTAGTACATTAGTGCTACTTTGATGTCTAATGTATGTAGTGCTCTTTCAGCTATTGAGTCTGGCTGTGGAAAGAACACTGGCAATTCTACTGTTTGATTTAAGTGGAACGGTGAGATGACCTTTGGTAAGAATTTTGGGTTGGTTCTTAGAACTACCTTATTTTTGTGTATTTGAATAAATGGTTCTTGTATAGTAAATGCTTGAATTTCACTTACTCTTCTTAGAGATGTAATGGCAATGAGAAATGCAACTTTCCACGTTAGATATTGCATTTCGCAAGAATGCATGGGTTCGAAAGGTGGACCCATGAGTCTTGTTAAGACAATATTGAGGTTCCATGAAGGAACAGGTGGTGTCCTTGGTGGTATAATTCTTTTTAGGCCTTCCATAAATGCTTTAATGACAGGTATTCTAAATAGGGAAGTTGAATGAGTAATTTGCAGCTATGCAGATATTGCTGCGAGATGTATCTTTATGGAAGAGAAAGCTAGATTTGACTTTTGCAAATGTAGTAAATACCCTACAACATCTTTTGGAGATGCATGCAATGGTTGAACTTGATTATTATGGCAGTAGCAAACAAATCTTTTCCATTTACTTGCATAGCAGTGTCTAGTGGATGGCCTTCTAGCTTGTCTTATGACCTCCATACATTCCTGTGTGAGGTTTAAGTGTCCAAATTCTAGGATTTCAGGAGCCAAATTGCTAGATTCAGCGATGCTGGGTTTGGATGCCTGATTTGTTGCTTGTGTTGTGTTAACAGATCTGGCCTGTTGGAGGTTGTCTTGCCCATGTTGGTGCTATTAGAATGAGTTTGAGTTTGTTTTGACTCAATCTGTTTACTAGATATGGAAGGAGAGGGAGAGGGGGAAAAGCGTATGCAAATATCCCTGACCAATTCATCCATAGAGCATTGCCTTGAGATTGCCGGTGTGGGTACCTGGATGCGAAGTTTTGGCATTTTGTGTTTTCTTTTGATGCAAATAGATCTATTTGAGGTGTTCCCCACATTTGGAAGTAAGTGTTCAGGATTTGGGGGTGAATTTCCCATTCGTGGACCTGTTGGTGATCCTGAGAGAGATTGTCTGCTAGCTGGTTCTGGATCCCTGGAATAAACTGTGCTATTAGGCGAATGTGGTTGTGAATTGCCCAATGCCATATTTTTTGTGTGAGGAGACACAACTGTGTCGAGTGTGTTCCCCCCTGTTTGTTTAAATAATACATTGTCGTCATGTTGTCTGTTTTGACAAGAATGTATTTGTGGGTTAACATTGGTTGGAATGCTTTCAACGCTAGAAATACTGCTAACAATTCTAGGTGATTTATATGAAACTTTCTTTGATGTACGTCCCATTGTCCTTGGATGCTGTGTTGATTGAGGTGTGCTCCCCACCCTGTCATGGAAGCATCTGTTATCATCACGTATTGTGGCACTGGGTCTTGGAAAGGCCGCCCTTTGTTTAAATTTGTACTGTTCCACCATAGAAGCGAGATGTATGTTTGGCGGTCTATCAACACCAGATCTAGAAGGTGACCCTGTGCATGTGACCATTGTGATGCTAGGCACTGTTGTAAGGGCCGCATGTACAATCTTGCGTTTGGGACAATGGCTATGCATGAGGACATTATGCCTAGGAGTTTTAAGACCATCTTTGCGTGTATCTTTTGTGTTGGATACATAGCTTGTATCACCTTGTGAAAATTTTGAACCCTTTATGGACTTGGAGTGGCTATCCCTTTTGTTGTGTTGATTGTCGCTCCTAAGTATTGCTGTGTTTGACACGGCAAAAGGTGTGACTTTGCATAGTTGATGGAAAAACCCAGTTTGTAAAGGGTTTGTATAACATAATCTGTGTGGTGTAAACACTTTGTTAGCGAGTTGGTTTTGATTAAACAATCGTCTAGGTACGGGAACACGTGTATTTGCTGCCTCCTGATATGTGCAGCTACTACTGCTAGACATTTTGTAAAGACTCTTGGTGCGGTCGTTATTCCGAATGGCAACACTTTGAATTGGTAATGTATTCCTTAGAATATGAACCTTAGGTATTTCCTGTGCGAGGGATGTATCGGTATATGGAAATACGCGTCTTTTAGATCTAACGTTGTCATGTAGTCTTGCTGTTTCAGTAGTGGTATTACGTCTTGTAACGTGACCATGTGAAAGTGGTCTGATTTGATGTAGGTGTTTAGTGTTCTGAGATCCAATATTGGTCTCAGACTTTTGTCCTTTTTCGGTATTAGAAAGTACAGTGAGTAAACTCCTGTGTTCTTTTGTGTTTTTGGTACTAATTCTATTGCGTCTTTTTGCAGTAATGCTTGAACTTCTAGTCCTAGAAGGTCTATATGCTGTTTGGACATCTTGTGTGTTTTCGGTGGGACGTTTGGAGGGAGTTGGAGAAATTCTATGCAATAACCATGTTGGATAATTGCTAAGACCCAAGTGTCTGTTGTTATCTCCTCCCAAGATTTGTAGAACTGGCTTAGTCTTCCCCCCACTGGTGTTGTGTGAAGGGGTTGAGTGACTTGTGAGTCACTGCTTGTTTTGAGGGGTTTTGGGCCCTTGAAATTTTCCCTGGTTTCTTGTGAATTGGCCCCCTCTGTATTGGCCCCGAAAGCCTCCCCTTTGATACTGTCCCTGGTAGGTAGACGGTGTTGTTTGTAAGGTGCTGGCTTGTGTGGCTTGACCTCGAAACCCTCCTCTGAAAGTAGTTTTGCGAAATGTGCCAAATGTGCCTCTGCCCTGCGGGGAATAGAGTGCGCCCATGGCTTTAGCTGTGTCAGTGTCTTTCTTTAATTTGTCAATTGCAGTGTCCACTTCTGGTCCAAACAATTGTTGTTCATTGAACTGCATATTGAGCACTGCCTGTTGTATCTCAGGTTTGAAGCCGGATGTGCGCAGCCATGCGCGCCTTCTTATCGTTACAGCAGTAGTTATAGTTCTTGCAGCTGTATCTGCTGCATCCATAGAAGAACGGATTTGGTTGTTGGATATGTTTTGTCCCTCTTCAACCACTTGTTTTGCCCGTTGTTGGAATTCTTTGGGGAGGTGTTCGATGAGATGCTGCATCTCGTCCCAATGGGCTCTGTCATATCGCGCTAGGAGTGCCTGCGAGTTGGCGATGCGCCACTGATTTGCAGCTTGTACTGCAACCCTTTTCCCGGCTGCATCAAACTTTCGGCTCTCCTTGTCAGGAGGTGGTGCGTCGCCTGATGTGTGTGAGTTGGCTCTTTTACGAGCTGCTCCTACCACAACTGAATCTGGTGTCAGTTGTGAGGTAATAAAAGCAGGGTCTGTGGGTGGTGCCTTGTATTTCTTCTCCACTCTTGGGGTTATTGCTCTGCTTTTAACTGGATCCTTAAAGATTTGTTTAGCGTGCCTTAGCATTCCCGGGAGCATAGGAAGGCTTTGATAATTGCTATGGGTGGAGGACAGGGTGTTAAAAAGGAAGTCATCCTCGATAGGCTCTGAAAGTAGCGATACGTTATGAAACTCTGCTGCCCTAACTACCACCTGAGCATACGCTGTACTGTCCTCAGGTGGTGAGGGCTTAGTGGGGTACGACTCAGGGCTATTGTCCGATACTGGGGCGTCATAGAGATCCCATGCGTCCTGGTCATCTTGGCTCATGGTGGTATGAGCTGGTGATTGTGACGGAGTCTGTGCCGGTGATATATGAGTTGCCGGTGGTGGAGAGGGTGGTGGAGTTACCTTCTTCACCACTTTTGCTTGTGGTGTTTTTTCTTGTTGTTGGAAATCTAGTTTCCTTTTTCTTCTGATTGGGGGAAGGGTGCTGATCTTCCCTGTACCACTTTGTATAAAGATCCGCTTTTGCGTGTGATCTACATCTGTTGTTTGTAATTCCTCCTCAAATCTGTGTTTTTGAAGTTGGGAGGACAGTGATTGTTCCTCTGAGTAGGAACTGGCTTTCGGTTCGGTTGCTGGGCGTTTTGGCACCGAAACCGTGTCTTTTGTTGTTTTCGGCTCCGAAGAGATTTTCCTCTTTTTCGGTGTCGTACCTTCTTGCCGTCGACCATCTTCGGTGCCGCTATCTCTGTGCCGAGCAGCTTCGGTGCCGCTGTCTTGGTGTCGACCCTTTTGTGCGGCAGTTTCTCGGTCCCGAGATTGCTGCGTGCCTGTGTCTCGACCTGAGTCGGACGATCTCGGCACCAGCTCGCCCTTTTTCGGTGCCGATGGACGGTCACCTACTTTATGGGTTGAGCCATGGCCTGTCGGCAGTGGCGTCCCCTGGGCTTTGTCTGTTTTTCTGTGTGATGCTTGTTTCGACGTCTTACTCACGGTTTCTTCTACGTCGAATTCTTCGGAATCCGATTCGTGGATGGAGAATGTTTCTTCTTCTCCCTCTTCCTCGAACCGTTGTTGTCCTGTCGGCGTGGACGCCATCTGCAACCTTCTTGCTCTTCGGTCTCGGAGCGTTTTTCTCGACCGAAACGCTCGACAGGCCTCACACGTTTCTTCTTTGTGCTCGGGTGACAGGCACAAGTTACAGACCAAATGTTGGTCTGTATAGGGATATTTACTGTGGCATTTAGGACAGAATCGGAACGGGGTCCGTTCCATCAGTCTCGATGTTGCACGCGGTCGGGCCGACCAGGCCCCGACGGGGGATCGAAATTACCCCGAAGGGCTACCGGAGCTCTTCAAGATTCGGTGTCGATTCTAATCTAACCCGATACCGAACGAAACAATACCGACGAATTTTCCGTTGATTCTGACTAACTTTCCGACCCGAAACACGGAGCGAAAAGGAACACGTCCGAACCCGATGGCGGAAAAAAAACAATCTAAGATGGAGTCGACGCCCATGCGCAATGGAACCAAAGTAGGAGGAGTCCCTCGGTCTCGTGACTCGAAAAGACTTCTTCGAAGAAAAACAACTTGTAACACTCCGACCCAACACCAGACGGCGGACTATGCACAGCATGTGTATCTGCAGCAACACATGCCACCGAACATAAAATTACTAAAGGCAACTCTTGTATGTAGGATACCGAAATGTCCTACCATTTAGATTACTGCCATAAAGGAAATTACGATTCAATCTAGGCTTTCGTGTGAGATTAGTGCTTTCCCACAGGAATACTAGAACTTGATTCAAATAGAATGGCTAGGCAAGACGGTCTATGATTGAAGCCAATAAGGATTATAGCTCTGCTGATCTATTATGCCAGTTCGCATACCACATATCCATCATGAACAGCAGCGAAATTGGAACGAAAGCTAAATAAATCAGTTCAGAGCTTTCAACAGGTGATAAGGATATTAAGAGAACTGAAACATCCCTTTATCACAATAAAAATTTAGAATGGCTAGAACAGCTTCAGTCTCCTACAGGAAGAAACACATTTATATTTAATCTGATTTGTCTGTGTCACACTAAAACAATGTAGTTTTTCACTGAGTTGTCACAGCTCTCATTAGGTAGCATCGTTTGCACTCACCCATTCAGACTGCAGAGAATTGATGAAAGGCCCATAACCATATTAGCCAGGGACAAGGCGTTGGCAGCATTCTTACGGGCAAAATCAGCTATCTGGGTACATCCTAGCTGATCACTCAGGAACAGCTTCTTGGTGCTCTGAAACACGCCTAAAGACCAGACAAAAAGTAGTTAGAACAAGAAAGTAGTAAGAACGTCCTTTAGTTAAAGGCAAGACTAGAAACTAGTACCCGGCAGGCTTTAAGCAAAAGAGCATCAAAGGTCTGGCTAGGGAACCTGAATCTCCTACACAGGTGGGGTTTGAGAAACCTTTCACTTGTCTTCTCTGTATTTTGTTGGAGAATAGATTTTCTGGCATCTAATTCGGAACAGGAATATCATGCTCTTGCAGTTGTTTTTAAGACTCAAAATTCCATTCAGCCGATACTAATGTAACTAACACAGAGAACCTTGTTCGTTTTAACAGGACTAGATGCTAATGTTTTATTTCTGGCTATATTTGTGTAATGTATGCACCGTTCAGATTGTGTTATGCCCCTTCCTTCAATGGCTTATCCATGGTAAGTGCAGAGGGTAACAAGTTTGACATATACCAGATCAAATTAAGGCACTGTATACAGACTACTAACAAGGGGCTACAGCCAACAATTATCCATATTGGTTTATACTGCCAGAACACATATGCCTTCACTGGTCAGTAGCAAACAAAGTATTTATTGAATGCCAGTGAGACTCAAATGTTTCCTCCCTAACATTTCAAATGACTTCATAGCAAGAACATTTCACTTAACTTCTAAATCAAACCTCTCTAGTCAGATCAGCTGGGCTTTATTGCTATTACCCACAAGTCAGGTACCCTTGACAAAGTAATATGTAAACCCAAAGGGGTGCTTTTTTTACTTTCCCACAGAAGATTCAGCAGCTGTTACAATGTATCTGATGGAACGGGGAAAATCAAACAAAAATCATGTATGACTTTTCTTTTACCATCATTCATATTCAGTGACCTATATCTGACAATACAAAATGGACATGAAATTGTCCCAAATATCTGAGTTCCCCACAACGATTTTATATGTAATTATAAATGGCTCAAATGTAGGTCTAGTGCAAGAACTGAAACAGTGATCCGCATACTGTTCTGCGCATATCATCCAGGTGGAACTGAAAAACATTGCCGTTTTCCTCCTTAGAGGCAGTCATTCCGCCTTCTCCCGTGATCTAAAAAAGAATTAGGGCAAGAGTTGGGGGAAGTAAAACATAGCTTAAAAAGCTTGCTTTAACATTAAAATTCCAAAGACCCCAGGGAAAACTGCATTACTTTCAAAATTATCACGTCTTGAAAAAAGGAGGCCAATATATGTATATATATTTCTTTTAATTTGGAGCACTAGGACATCAGTCATGGACCCCTCCCCGCTTCATATTGACATGACACCATCTGCCATTTCTCAACTGCACTTGAAAGATAATACATAAACAATAAATATTTATTCATCTCAAGTAAGACTCATTTTACTATGCAACAAGTCTCTAAACGATCTATATGTTTAAAAAAAGGAATTTAATCAAAGGCAGATTTAAGTACAATATTAGAGTGCTGACATATGTATGAATTAATCTAGAAAGTGAATGAAGGAGCTACTTCCTTGTGCCTTGTGATAAAGAAGCCCATCACCTCAGCCCACATAAAAGCATCGGATCTAGCACCTTTAGAGAAAGGTCTAACCCTCCTCAAATCCATTTTACTATGGCCAACAATAAAGACAGACTATGGCCTAAAACGTCACAGTAATTTGTGTCTTGACTCCTACTAACAGAGGTGTGTCACATAAAGGTGTTTTCTTTGTTTTGGATTAGCTGGCTGTATCCGGTTAATGGACATTTGGTTAATCATCCAAAGGGCTCTACTGTACGATATTTGGATTGGTACTGAGCTGTATTTTGCTTCTTAAGGAACAAGTACTCTTCCGCTGGAGTTCACTCTGTAAACCGTGGTTCAATTTCAGGGACGTTAGCTAAAAGGACAACAAAGTCCTTGTCCGGACATCTGTCATGATCGGAGTGTCCAATACAGGTGTGACGAAAGCTGGGCTCATTTTAGTTTCCAGATAACTGCTGGCTGATTGTGTTCATTGGATATTAAACGTATGCAAATGTATCTTATAGGGATCGTCTGAAAATCTGAGATGGATTTGGCTCTTCCAACCATCTTGACCTACAAAGTACTGAAAAGGAGGCAGCCTAGATGCTTAGATAAACATTTACAGAAAAAGTTAAGAATCTGCGTCAATCTTAACTTAAAATTCAACAACACGCCATTTGGGAAAGCAATGAACACAGGATCCCAATTAGGTTTTGGGAAGTGGGTACATAACTACGGGTAAAAAAAAAAGTCTGTTTTCAGCTTTGGCTTTTAGGTAGCAAGACGTCATGTCCAAGATTTGCAGTCAATGTTAACAGGGAAGAAACGGGCATGGGTGTAATTTGAGTTTGTAATGCGGAAACAAACGTGCTCCAGATTTTAAAAAAAGAAAGAAAAAAAAAAAAAGGGACTGTGTTTAAAGAAAACAGAAAGAAACAAATGGAGTTATACAATGTGGTCAAACAAATCTGTTAAAGATTTGACTTTCTAAAAAGCAAAAACTGAATAGAATATATTCTGAACAACATCATGATGACTATAGAGTTCCGTGCAGCACAATATACACAATATAACTTATCTTTCTCAGTGCATGCCAATGAAATGAAGAACAGAACCAAACACCTGTCCTAGTTCAGAAACAGGCTTGATCAGTACTATGTAGAATGGTATAGTGGACTACTAACAACCATGTGCCTCACCCTGGCACATTGCAGTTGGTTTCTTGTTATGAAATCTCAAGTGGCTCCTTTGCTCTTCAAAGTGTCCACTATCATAAGTGCATTGTTGCAAAAAATCAGTAAATACGCTTTAGAAGTCAATAGCGGTACAAAGTAAGCCATATACTACAACCTTTAATAGAATCACAGATGACTATACTTAAGGTCAGAGCTCCATGCTTTCTTGACTGAAGAAACACATTATCTACAAGTTTTCCAGTCTCTTGTAATTTGGTGGTGAGAGCAGACGAAGGTAGCTGAAATAATGAAGGGATGCAGGGTCCCTTCTATTAAACTGAAGAAGACAGAATAGCCTATAATGCGGAATCTGGAACAGATGTGAAGAAGGAAACGCGAAGGTTTAACAACCTGGAACTGTGCACATACAAAAAGCCCTCCAAGTTTCATTTTATAGGAGAGTGGTCAAGTTCAATAACAACACAAATGAGTACTTGGTGGACAAGACTGAATAATCAAGGAGCACGATATCGGCTTTAAAGCACCAATCTGGTTCAGTGGTGGAGGGTGCTGACAGGCATCTGAAAGAGCCCTGTCAGGAGTTCAAC
This sequence comes from Pleurodeles waltl, assembly GCF_031143425.1. NCBI lineage: Eukaryota > Metazoa > Chordata > Amphibia > Caudata > Salamandridae > Pleurodeles > Pleurodeles waltl. Next base: position 1,064,776,691 of record NC_090445.1, read on the forward strand.
TGTCCATTGGAGTTGAGCTACAGTATGGGACAGATGCTCTCCTTCCTCAGCAACCTACATTCAAGCAGCTGAGCAAGAGGCCACATATAAGGGCCAAGAGAAGACAAAAGGGAAGCAGTGTTAGAAGGAGGGTGAGAGCTGTAACAGCATCCAACACCGAAAACAACTGTCTGATGGGGGACATCTGCAGCAGAAGGGGGCGCAGGAGGCTATTTAGGAAGTGCAACATATGATGAATGACTGAATAAAGATCTAGCCAGAGAATAAAATATGCCCTTTGAAGAAGAGGATAGACAGCAGTGACGATGGGGTTGCGGAAAAGATTCTAAACAAGTAACAGTAAGTAAGATGACTTGGAAACTCAGGGGACAATGCTTCAGCCTAATCAGAATAGACTACACACAGGCAGTGCCTGCAAGTCTTGAATAAAGCCCTGGATACAAGGTAATGCTATCCAACTAAGAGAGTGACCAGTCAGTGAAGGAGTCCTGGGGAGCAAAGTGCAGTGGCGAATGGTATGGAAGTTTCACAAAGAAGCAACATTGTAACAGGGAAAACTGGTTATTTACGATAAGGACCTGGAAATTAATCTGTATTGTGGTCTCTCCCTCCCCTTCGTGCAAGTTAAAGAAAGTGGTAAATCATAAATAAAAACTGTCAGCCCAGTCTCAAAACAGAGAAGGGGATTGATGGCCATTATGAGGTTTCCGTTTAAAAGGTAAAATATGGCAAATAAGACATCAACATCGTAAACCGCAATAAATAATGAAGGACCAAATTCTGGTGAATGCAAGTCTATATAGGTAAGCATAGATTTACTATACTTAATTCTACATCTACATACCCTGTACATTTTCAAGATACACAGATGCGTACAATGCTGATCTGCCCTTACATTCATGATATTTTGGTCCTTGATATTTTTGCCAAGATATTTTGTCCCCACGATAATTCTGTACTTGTTAATCTGCCACACAACCTCCTCTGATACCGCCTAGGACCTTCCCAGAGCAACTGTACCGAATTTTATGAACTACATACGCAGAAAGCCATTGTACAACAGATGAGAAGACCGGATTTATTCCACATAAGAATCAAATGGCCTTTGTGTTGTTCCCAGATTTTATCCAAGCAATACAAAAAAAAGACAAAGAGACGTAGTTCTGCTACAAGTACTAATGCTTAAAAGCAACACTTAACTGACGCTTAAAAAAAGGGAAAATGTTGCGGGCATATTTGAGCAGGATGACTGGCAAGAGGCATTAATGCGCCCACCAAATAAGGAGATTAAGGCTCAGTTAGCTCAAAGTCCTACATAGGATCTAAGACTCTACTCGCAACCTTTTGACTTCTGTGGACTTTAGCATGACTGGAACCCGGGAACCCCCCCTCGAATCATTATTGGAATCTGGGGACCCCGCCTCCCCCCCTCCCACCCCAACGAGTCATTACTGAAAGATGGGTACTTAATCTGTTAATATTATTACATTTTCTAAGCAGCCGCAGGACCCCTGAGGAGGCTTCGTGGACCCCCCCAGGGATCCCCGGGCCACTTGGTGGGAACCACTGCTCTAAAAACACGCCTATGTGATCGGATACAGAAAATCAAGGCCATTCCTGCAGGGATTGTGGGTTGTATGTAACATTCTATCTTAAACTGTAACTGTGCCATAAAATGAAGGCTTTTGGGAGGTTTGTTAAGAGACAACCCTCTGGAAGTCTTGTGGAGGCTGATGCATAAAGTATTAGTTAATTTGGCGCTAGTGACGGCAATATGATATAATGTTCATAAATGTGGCAGTCTAATGACGCCAAAAGAGGGGCAGGGGAACAGACGCCTACACTGATGCATTGACGCTGCGAAGATGATTTAACAGACTGGATGGAGGCTGTCCGAAGAAACTTCATAAAATATGGGGCGCATGGAAATTGCATTTCAGTTTCATGTGAAGTTTGGCAATTTATCAGCACCTTAGGGAGCTAAAGCCTTGGGTACTTTTTCAGAGCAAGACGCAGTAGGTGATTGCACTGTAAACAGAAGACACTTACATTATTTTATAATAACGATTTTGTTAACGCTGTAAACTGTGGTTTAACAGTTCAATTTACAGGTTTAAAAAAAAAAACGGTAACAAATAAAATACTGCATCAACAAATGCACGACAATCTTGTTCAGCAGAGGCCTCCCAAAATATTTCTACTCCCATTATAGGGATGATGGGTAGACTATCAACGGCATATTCCTCTGTGCTGGTAAAATTTCACTGCTATCGAAACTGCTGAAAAGTGGTCGCTTTTGCTCTGTCAAGAGTCTTCGACTTCAAGGCGTTCTTAGTTTTAGGGCACCTTGATGGGATTCATGAGCTGAAAGGCAGAAAACCTGCTCAGCTTCTCTAAAATAGCCCGATGTTCCGCCAGAGGCTACAGGGGCTGCCATTCCCAGGGGGACCAAAATGTCTGCGTAGACTGCGGGGAAAAAAAAAAAAAACACCACACAACTCGCGCTTTTTAATTTTTTTTAAAGGTATTTTGTGTTTCAGTTTCCTGAATATGCTGACAATACCTGACGTCATTCTGACCGCAAAGGGCAAAGACGAACTAAGAATGGGAAGGGAGTAGTCTTTCTTAAACTAGCAGGAATCTTTGATTCATGACAGATCGGAGTATAGCCACTTAGGCGAATTAGGGTCACAGAACAAAAGAAAAATCTCCAACGAAGACAATACCAGATTAAAAAAACCTTATAAGCAAGCAAGCAATCAACAAATATACTTGAAACCATTAACTATCAAAAGAATCCCACTGATGCTTCCATCGGGGCAAACTCTTTCTAATGGATGTGAAACAGCTGGAAATGGCAGATAATGTAGGGTTCTGAAAACGCAGCATGTGACATCGCTTGGCTCCGAATTAAAAGAAAATGAACAGTTTCAGTGTAACCCCAATAAAATATAAAGTTTCTACAGGCTAAATTGTCTGTGATAGGCACTGCAGAAAATGCCTGCTTTCAGAATTACCATAATGCCAAACACCGAGTACTTTTCAACAGTGCAGAACTATAAGCTAAACTTTTAAGGGGACCCAAATACCTGGTTTAATACATTCCCTTGCATGCCAACAATCTAAAAACGGGAGAGTTAAAGGACTAGCCAGTAATTCAGGATGTCTGCACTTGGTTTCTATTTTTTTAAGCCCACTTTATACGTCAGACCTAAAACGTGTGCAAAAGGGAGAAGCTGCTTTCAACGACACTTTTTCTTGATAATCTTCCCAAGAAAAAAATACTTACCTTTAAGAACAGGTATCTATCCAGCATGGGTATCCTCGGCAGATTAATGTGTTGTACATTGGTGTCCCATAGCCAAGCCCAGAAGGCCACAATAATACTATCTGAACACTTGCAGCATATTTTTAAACCTGAATATTATCAATGTAAAGACTTGCAATCAAGAGTCCCCCGACCTTCTAAGCACACTCCATTTTAACACCAGAAATTACAGTTTTAGTTCTTCGGTTTTAATGAAGCATTCAAGTGCTCCACCCTATTAATCAAGGTAAGAAACTTTATGGAGACCTTTCGGGACAGGTAAGTAACCTTTCAATTTCACTATGGGGTCATTCACAGGTTAACATGCTCTAAACGAGTGGCAAACCGTGATTTAAGGCCTGGGAGGGGGTATGAGAGAAATGCACATTTGAAAAGGTGTGATGCCTATGGCGGACAAAAAATTAGACTCAACAGAACCCAAACAGTAATGCCTGCCGCGTTTTTGAATAGACGTTCAAGTGACTGGCGTGCACGTCAGCCATAGACTGGTGGGGGAAGAGCTAATCCAGTCTTGGAAGTGTTTTAAAGTATGTCTTGGAATAAGTTGTTGTGCTATAAGGGGACACTTACAGTACAAAACCTTTGCTAGATAAAATGAACACACCCAGTGCATCATCTTAGAGGCAGAGACACAATGCCATATCTTCATAGACATGGCCGCTGTCCTTCCAATACCGGTAAGGTTCATTTTACGGCCATGAGGATTTAAAGGAACAGGTTAGAGAAATCCTTTTTAACAGCCAATGAGGCCATCAAATGACACCTACTGCCACAAAACTAGTTCCATCTACAAAGGCAATTCCGATTGTTTGCTGCTGATGCTCTTGGGTGGGCATCGAAGAGCAGATCCTAGGGCTGGTTGCATAGTTCCCATTCAATGGGATATTCCTCTGCCACACGACTACACCACCTAACCCTCCAACTACTACAGCAGTCTCTGAAGTGCTATTCACATGGACAGCTCTTTATGGTCCTGGGTAGACTCTTTAGGGCACACACTGCGACTGGTTGTAGGATGCTCTGTATGGTGCCAGTTCCCAGAAGATTCTCTTCTGCCACATCTTGGTAGGCACAAAAACAAATGACTACAGCTGTCTCTGCTACAGATATCTGTGTTTCTGTTGCTTTTGGGTGGACTCAGAGTAGATGTTAAAGTTGTTGGTAATGTTGATTAGCATGAAGAGGATAGAATTCCTATTTACTTTCCAGTAGGTTGCATCCTTGCCATTCATAGGCAGAGCCACCAAATCATATACTGCAACAGGTTCTAGAATGCCCATTCCTTATGTTCCTCTGCAATAACCAGGAAGAACCCAGAGCGTAATCTACAGGTGTCCGCATCTCACTCCCAGGGGTTATTCTACTGCTGCTTCTCATTGGAAACCGGAGTCCATATCATGGCTGGCTGCTTACTGCCATTTTCCGAAGGTTGTTCCTCTGATGCTCCCTGACAGACCCTAAAAGCATATGCTATAGCCGCTTGTATTATGCCGAGTCCTACTGGGTTCTCATCTGCTGTTCCCAGGTTGATCCCCCTAATTAACATTACTGTTTACTGTACGATGCAGATTCCACTGAGTTGCTTCTCTGCTGGTGGGTGGACCCCAGGCTATGCTGCTTACAGATGCGTAACATTCCAATTAGTTTCTCATCTGACATTCCTCGATCGTCCCCTAAAGCAGACGTCACAACTAGTTGCACGTCGATTTCAAGTAGTTGATCCATTATCACTCCTGAGTGGAACTCTGTTTCATAATGCATTATGGTCGTATGTCACTACAGTGTGGACTAGTTTATATAATAGTCAATGACATCGTGCACTATGAAGGGTAGCATGGTTCAACCTGTGGCATTTTCCAAGGTTTTAAGCTCTAAGGGATTAAACTACATGATACAGACCACTTTAAAGATGGTAGCTACCAGCTTGACTTGTTACGTCATGTGTGCTCTTGCTTTTCCCATACACTTGAACACGCACAGCCTCGTGCTTGTGGGAAGATGGTATGAGAAGTATCTTCCATACATGTATGACCCAACACTTCCTACTTGTGGACACTGCATTCATTATCACTTCTACAACAACTCTGAATATTAAGAGTCCCATCCCTCGCTGCTTTTTGCTTCAGCTTCACAACTAGATGCAGGAACAAATCTCAAAAAGAGCACCATTCTGGTCCTTAGGTATGACATCAAAACTGTCAATACAGGCCACAAGACCCATTCTTCCATCTATACCCCTTCGATGGATTAACATGCCATCCATCTCATCTTGTCAGGGGAACGAAGTGCGATACAGATCCAGCTAAATACAACCTTACATTGCCACTGAAAGACAGCCATAGAAACCAAGAACTTTAAAGAATTAGGGGATGCATTAAGGTAGGACAGTAACTAGCAGAATGGTTTCCTTCCATGAAACAGCGGTACTTCCTCTGTTCCTGCAGGATAGGTGGATGAAAGTGAATGTCTAGTACATGCAGCGGACACCACAATTTACCATTCTGGATTGCTTCCAGGACCTGATTCCAAGTCAGCATCTTGAGAACGTAAAGTTCAAGTATTTCGCTAAAGGACACAGTATGCTTTAGAGTGATGGCCATTTTCTTAGGATGAGACCAGCGCCATTACTAAAAAAAAAAAAAAAACAGAGGAGTTGCTTAACCTCCTGCAGATTACCCAGCTGCCAAGTTTGGCAGGTCTGGCTGGGACTTAGCAGTGGAGCACTGAGGATAACCAGTCATACTTCTAAGCCTCTTCTGCTGTTGGGGGCTGCGATGCGACCGCAGCTTCGCCTGCAGCACCTCCATTTGAACTGATAAGCTGAGCATGACTGACAGAAACTGTCTTGCCAGTTAATGTTGAAATAGATTATGAACATTGAAGACTGAAAAGCCTTTGCCAGTTGAAAAACGGCACAAGGTCCAGTCATCACCGTTAGTTGATCCATCCATCAATATCAATGAGGGCCTCCAGGTCAAGCTCCTCACTGACAACTCAAAGATGTTTTACCTTTTAATTAAGATGTTCAGAACTTTATTCTGAGCATTTTGCTTGCGAATCGAAAACCTCAGCCGTGTTTTTCAATATGTAGTGTGTTCAAGGTCCTAGTACTTACGAGAAGTAAAACTATGTCACAGGTTTAGTCCCCTACTTTGCTATTTTGGCGCTGCCGTTAGCATACTTGAGTAAGAGACCTACGTGGCTGGTGTGCTGCCTTAAAAATATTTTTAAAAAATTAAAAAATCGGGACATTAACTTCCTTGTTCTCGTGGAAAATCTCAACTGCAATGATGATATCAATGCCTTTGCCCATGACAGACAAGACTTGATTCTTCTGTGCAACAATGGTTCAGAATCCCCATGCCGAGACAGGCGTGGGACTCGACTTGCAAGTACAACAAAGTGCAGACTGTGAAGACGCATGGAGTATAGTCTATAAATGATGCTCAGCTCCTGGATGCTTGATACCACTTTCATGTACTTTGATAACTGGATTTTACTTAAGTTCAAGAATCATGGGGGAAAATGGGCACTGGACATGGCACTTTTGTCTACCCAGTGATCCCCGAAAAGGGTGGATGAACAGTGCCCATATATTGCAAGCCTATCCCCACCCATCTATACTGCATGTGTTACACTGCATCGCAATAATACTGAATCAACTACACTGACCTAACCATTTAGCTGTAACGAAAACTCTAAGCCTCCTTTTTGATAGTGGGTCCAATGCAAAATTTGACATGTTCCTCATCTGCTTTTCTGCCCCACTTTGTGATTTGTTTTTATTTTTCTGCATATGGAATTCAACGAGTAGCTCAAGTCACTCTGCATATACACCATCTATTATTTCTACTGCAGAGCATTACACTTTGCTTAAGAAGTGTACCATGTGACAAATGTTCTCATAAAAGACTACTGCTGTCCTCTAAAATTCGGCTGTGGAGTGACAGCAGGTGGCGGTGACTGGTAGTTTTCACTGCATGAGGCACCCTGCATTACTTCTCCCCACCTTAGTGACCCCCCATTTGCGTTGTCTGTTCCCTTTTCACGCTTACATGCCAGGTTTGGAACTTTAGACGTGGCCGGTAACTCAGAGCAGTATCTTAGTCTCAAAAATAAATGGTTACGGTGTTTTTTTTTTTTTTAAACTGTCAAGACCCTTGATCACATGGTACCTTGTGTTGAAGTAGCTCCAGCTACCATCCCCCTCCTTCTTGAAAGCTGGAGTTCCTGCTTGGAGAGTCAATCAGCTGACACAAGGTTGTCTATGTCAAACTTGCACTTACCCAAGTGGGGCAGGGAGAGACTTGCTTCATGTTTCTGGGCTGAAAGGCCTGGATGAAGGCAAAAGTGCATTCCAAAATCTCTTAGAAGCCGTACCAAACTCGTGTCAGCTAAAGCTCCCTGATCATCCTACAGGACAATTTGGAAGAAGGTCTATCAAACTCATGAGAGTGAAAATCTTCAGTTTTCCATTTGTAGTGGTAGTCTAGACTCTAAAAGGAATATTTTCATCATTTACTGTGCATGCCCCTTCTTTGGGGAGCATGCAGCTACTGGACTGGATTTTAAACTGCACCATCTTGGCCCAGCTGGTACAGCCCAAGGTCACTGTGTTCTGAATGGAGATTCCTTTAATGAATTTGCACCTCTCATACAAGGCAATTGTTCTAAACCAAAGGAATCAAGCTGCACCCAAGTGTCTGGCCTTTCAAAGCTATCCTTTCTCTTTCCATCTAGTGGACCTGAAAACTTGAGCACATGCAGCATGAGCAGCAGTGGCAGTGCCAAAGAGGTAATCTGATCATATGTGAAAGCAAGAAATGCTACTCGCCAAGGGTATGGCAGACCTAAAAGATGTGAAGACCTCCAGTCCAGCTTTTTTCTAGGTGTCTCAACGCTCCTTTCCATAAGACTGATCACTGTATAATCTGTGGCGAGGTACCACACATGACCATGAAATAGGTCATACAGGTGCTTGCCACCATCCCTTTCAATGATGCAAACTTCATCAACAATTCCCTCACAGAGCAAGGTGTGTTAGTAGGGGGTTCAATTATTGGATACTGAGATAAAGATTAAATGTGTGACATTACAGAAAGAATTTGAAACTTGTAACGTTATTACTCTCCTCTAATGTGATCAAGCTCTCAAAAAACTGACATAGGACAGGCCAGACTTTTCCATGACGGGAAAAATACAAGTGAAGGAAATATATACACACACACATGAAGACGCTGGGGACAATATAAATTCCTAAAATCAGGTCGGCTTCCAGAGACCCTTAGGGTTAATCAAAATTATACAAAAATGAGAAAAGCACGGAGGTAAAGTTTTGCAGGAGTCACTTTCTTCACTAGCTGGACTATGTTCGTACAGGGTAGGAGAGCCACAAGTTTTACATTGAAAATATTGAGAATTAAAATGCTGGCAAGTTGTACAGGTTTGTCCCCTTTTTTGGAGAAGATTTCTGTAGCATATTATTCTCAGGAGGATCCCATGTTGGAGCATTAAATCATCTCTCAGTGAGCCATCATGTTAACCACCAATACAGAGGATTTTTCTTTCTCCACCCCATACCTTCACCCTCTTTTACTAACAACTGCCTTTTCAGTCCATTCAGCGACCTGTATGTGTATTGTATGGGCTTGCCTTTAATTTCACATTTCTGGCCAAGCTAGAGAACAAAATGCTTTACAGAAAGTTACGTTTTCATCTAATTAGATCAAAACAGAATTGCTTTAGTGGGTTGTCCAGATGTCCATTTTCTTAGAAAATCCCGAGATGGACAAATGACAAACATTACTTGGGTAAATAATAACGTTAAGAAATGTTTTAAAGTTGAACTAAGCATTTGGAGCATAGCACTTTCATTAACATCCTTATGTGGTAATATATCGTAACGTAGTCTGTAAAACGATTAGAATTCTAACTGTATTTTACTTTTACATTTTCCATATGTAGGTCTAATCTCCTCTTCTATGGGTTTAAAAACATACATTTTGGTTTCCACAATGTCTTATTAGTATTTAAGTACTCCTTTATAAGAACAGCTCTTGCTTACATAGGAACCTATTGTGGACTTCGTTTCGTTTTCTTACAGGTCCATTATAGATCCTTATGAAAGGCCTGTGCCAACGGTAATACTAAAAGAAACAAATTACTCATTGTAATCATCCTTTAAAAATACTTGTCTTTTTACACTGATGAGAGAGATGGGGTCCATTTTCAAATCAATATTATCTTTCAAACTACTATACAGAGGAAAGAAACGAAAAAATATTTGAAACCGAGGAAAGCAATTTGTCCAGCCGAGGAGCAGCCACTACCTCCATCAACCCTGCGCCACTGGGGTGGCAGACATTGGCAGGTCAAGAGTTTGGTGATTTTTAGAGAGGACACGTCTGAGCAGTCAGTGGTGCTCCCAACACACTGGTGCACTCTGATGCCCACCAGCACTTCTGAGAAACTACAACATCTGCAGCCGATTAGGACGAAGATAGCACCAACTATTCTGGACCTCTGCCTGGCGTGGATGTGATCGGAAAACTATCGCTGATATTTACCCCAGTTGCTGGAACACTAACCATAATCTGGCTGATATATGTGCTTGACCTGTTATTTATGACTGATGTTTTCCTAGTCGAGTATATGCCCGGAGGATCAGTCGTTGTTTTTAGAATCTAATAAACACAATGTTAAACACGGTATTTGAAGCAAAGCACTCAGGCCTGCTGTAACACAACTACTAGGTTATATAGACACCAATTTGTTTCGTCTTGAACGAGACCCAATTCAAAGGCAGATTACCACAGCAAGTCTCACGCCAGCAACTGTGGTCAAACACTTGGGAATTAAGGTGGGGTGGGGTCTAAAGAAAACTTGCACAACGGTGCATTATAAATGAGTTGGGCTGTATATTAAGTCATGTTGCTGACCCAGTGTGTTTCAATGTTATTGTTGCTGTTATTTATTAATGTTTGTGTATAATAATTGCCAGCCCACTTCAGTCAGCATTCGTCTCTTACACAAAGTACAAATTTGCCGAACAAGTTGTCCCCTTCAGTGGTGTCAGTGAATTCTGGTGTAACATCTGCTTCAAATGGATTTCCATTGAAATCAGAAAGATGGCAACACGATCCATCTTCACCAGCAGACTAGACCACGGAAACGCCATCTACGTCGGACTCCCTCATCCCTCCCCCCAGCTCCACCTCCAGAACGCAGCAGCAAGACTCATCCTGGACCTTCCCAGGTGGACCCGCATCACCCCCCCTACCTCGGAAGTCTCCACTGGCAGACCGTACACAAGAGGTGCGAATTCAAGGTTCTCACCCTCGCATACAAATCCCTCCATAACATCGGACCCAATCTCAACAACACTCTCCTTCCATCATTCCACCAGGGAACTCTGCTCCTCCACCCTCGCAGAAGTCCCCAGACTCCGTCACAGCCGCTACGGTGGACACTCCTTCTCCCACCTCACCACCAAGATCTGAAATTACCCAACACCCCCCCCCACCTCCTCACCCCACACAAATAATATCATCAACACCCTCCTCGACTCCAGGAAGAAGCTTATGACCTGGCTCTTCAACAAATAGCTGCTAGTTTGCAGCAACCACCCACAGAACCTGGATATCCTTCGGGGTGATACGCCACGCTTTACAAATTTCAGGATTTACTGAAGATATGGCATCATAGACATTACCTTTCTACTTCAGCACTAAACTGTGTCCTTTGTACTACAGGGTATATATGATATGCTAGGACATAAACAATGTACCCCCCCGCCCGCACCCCCACAGAACTTTCCTGAAACACGAATCTCATTAGACAAGTCAATCACAGTCTAGTTGGATACATGCAAACTAGCATAATATGGGTGCTTTAAATGGGCCAGTACTCACCAGTACGGGGTACCCGTACCTGATATTTTTCTCCATTTGAGTACTGGAACGTCTCAGCTGTGGAGAGAAATGGTACTCATAGGCAGCAGGGCAGGCTCAGCGGAGTTATGTTCTGCAGTGCAGGTGTTGCTCAAGTGCTACTGTCGACACAGAGTGGAGCGCAGGCACCAGTGCAGCCCTATGGACTCTAATGGCCTAGTCTCCACACTCCCATTTTTAGGCAAAGTCCTCCAAAGTTGCATAGTATCCCAACTAGCCTCGCACTTCCATACAAACAACCTCCTTGACACTTTCCGATTTGGTTTCTACCAAGGTCACAGTACAGAAACTGATCACCCGAAGAGTTGACAACTCCCATAGAATCCTTAACTCCAGCAACACCGGTCTCCTGGATTTATCCACCACATTCAACAGTGTGAACCGTCATGACTACACACAGGATGTGGAGGCACTGTTGTCAACTGGTTCTCCTCCTACCTATCCAACCTTTACCAAATTGTGAAAATGTGCAACTCGTTCTCCAAACCAGTCAGTCTTCACCAAGGTGTCCCTAGAAGTTCGATCCTCTCCGCAGACCTCTTCAACCTGTACCTAGAAACAGTATGTTTGATTCTCAGAAACTCTGTGAGATTCTATTCCACCTCTACACCGATGATACCCAAATACACTTAAAATATCATCCCCAGAGGATGTTGCCCTGTTTTCAAAACACACTCTTAAAGATTCAAAATTGGAAGTCCAACCACCATTTAAAACTCAACCCAACTAAACAGAATCTTTTTATTTCACATCCAAGTGCAAAAACGCCAATACAAGAATGGATGGCCAACTTTCCCACCTTCCAAAGCTGCCCTGCCATTGTCACAAGTGCCAGGTCACTCAGTATCACCCTTGATAATCGTCTCAATCTTCACAGCCACATAGCAGCCATGGCCAACAGCGCACGCCAACTTAGGCAGCTTTGGGGCATCAGATAATTGATTCTAGAACAAGACATCAAAACAGTGATGCAGTCTCTCATTCTCTCTAGGCTAGACTATGGAATTGCTCTTCTCTCAGGCATTCCCAAAGTTGACCTAGGCCCACTGAGAGCAACACTACATACTGCAGCATACTTCATCTTAGGTCTCAAGAAATATGACCACATTTCTTCTGCCCTGCTAACCCTCCAATGGCTCCCCATTGAAGCACGGGCCCAATTAAAAAATTGCTTGTATTACCCACAGAGCTCTGCACTCCTCCTACCCCCTCCCCCCCCATCTAAACAAGAAACTGAAAATCTCTGGAGCAAATAGGAGTTTCAGGAATTCCCAATACCTGCTCATGAAGCTAGTCTTTCTCTTGTAGTGCCACTAAAATCTGAAACTCTGCCTCCCTCACTCCATTTAACCACCTGCCTAACAACCTTCAAAAAGGACCTCAAGCTTCCCCCATTCAACAGACATCTTGGGTTAATTCACCCTCGACCAGACGTGTTTACTTTCTCCACTGCGCCCTGACTCCCTTTGTTAACTTTTCGTGTCCTCTGCCCTATTGTTGCACCAGTCTCTTGTGGTAACCTGAATACATACACTGATGTAAACGTCCAGGTTCAACTATTAATGTAAACCTGTGTCCTATGTGTTGTAAAGCACTGTGATGCCTTTGGCTCATGCCTGCACTATATAAAATTGCAAAAAAATATAAAATGTAAATAAACTGCCCACACTTAATCTCCCTCTCTCCCTCCAGATACCCACTCTTCTTGCAATTAGTGGCATAAAGCAACTTGCATTCCCTTTAGCCCACAAGGACGCAGAAAGCATGGTTGCTCAAGCAAACACCCTACACACCCATTTCGTGTATTGACCGACGCAGCAGTGCAAGTGTGTAGCACTCTTTCTATTAACATGACCCGTTAGCTCTCTGGTAACTCAGTTTGTAGCGCTAGGATTATTCAAGCTCTAAAACTTGACTCCAGCATGTCTGCCTTGATTTGTTCAATAACTTTAGTTGCACTAACGAGCACTTTAACACCATTCCCGTCTTTAAGATTCTGGAGCATTGCCCCCCCCCCCCCCCCCCCTCCCCCCAGAGTGTCCTCTACTGGTTTATACTGCTGCAAGTACGTGCCCAAAACTATTCAAGAGATGTGTAAGCAGCACACAAATTAAGATGTCATAACGGCCTGGTTATCTTCCGGTTCCACAGCGCTGTTTATGCACCTCTAGGCACCTGCGCCTAAGTGCTGCTCGGGAGACCAGGAAAGCCGATCATGAAGATGTACGATTCTAGAGGATATGTGGATGGATGTCAGGGTCTAGTAATGGAATGCCAAAGTGAAGCTTTTAGACCAGAAGTATGAATGCAGTTGCCACAGATAAAGTGTCCGATAACCAGGAGTGGCACCGGTGCACAGCTAAGCAGAGACTGGCCTTATGTAGTCAACAAGAAGATGGGCGAGTCTACAGTGCCCGAACTACAAGTTAAAAACAAAATAAATAAATAAAGCAAGCACAGGCCCAGTCCCTTCTCTCTCGGTGGCCACAGCCCAGTGCAGAGGCAGGCAAATCTACAGGACCCTCCAGGGTCGTTTTGGCCTATAGGACAACCTGGCATTACTAAGAGGTAGTCTTTCAGGTCGGTGTGATGGGCCGTTTTTTAGCTGTTTGTGGGCCTGTTTTAGGGTCTGCTTTTACTGTCGATTGCCTTGCTTTTAAAACACAAACTTTGCCTGCAGCAAGCACAGATGAAAAGGATTTAGAGAAATACAAAGGGAGAAATATATCGACGGGGAGAGGGATGAGAAACTACGGAAAGAGTCTGAGGCGCAAGGAGGAAAAAAAAAAAAAAAAAAGAGCGGAAGCAGTACAAGAGAACGAGAGAAAGTCAAGTAGGGGGAAATGGAACGAGAGTTGAGATCGGGGAGTAGGGACCATGAAAAAGAAACATGAGCAAAACAGAACTGGGAAGGAGGGGAAGCGCCAAGGAGAAAGGGAAGGACGATAGTGGATAGAGTGAAGAGGGTAATAAAGAGGTGGAGGAAAGGAGTGGAGAGAAAAATAAAGGCCTAAATGTAAAATGAAAAATATAGATCCAGGAGATAAAGGGGCGGCTAAAGGGAAAGACAGAAAATGTGAGAGAACAGATGGCTTGTATCCAATGATAAAACGATGTGAAGGAGAGAACTGAGAAAGAAGGTTCATTGAAAACTGGTCACCTCGTCCCGTCCTTAGACCTGTTCTGGCCCCATCTCCAATCCACAGCTCAGTAGACCGAGTACCTGCACCTATTTATCTCCTATTAAAAAGGACTGGTGTGAGACCCACAATGAAAACAATAAATATAAAGTTAACAACGCAGACCTGCCCACTCTCACGGAGCCAGTGTTTTACTAGATATCGGCTGCCTTTACTCACACCATCTCCCTGTGAAGAGCTATTATCACAAGGTGGAACACAAAAGAGCTAGAAGCCCAACTACAAAGCTGTTTATAGCTTAAAGCTCCTGCGCTGCTTAAGTCTTTCAGTGGATCTGCAACCCCCACGTGTGGAGTAGTCATGTAACATTTTCTTTGTCTTTGGCGTAGGGTAGGAGCTTCTGCTGAGGCCCTGCCGTTCCAAGCTCATGTTCCTCTCCTTAGTACTGCCCCTTTAAGGCCCTTTTGTGGCTGAGGTGACAGAAAGGATCCTAAAGCCCCACCACTGCTCCAGGCCCACTTCCATCCCACAAAGTGAAAACATTTTTAACGTTGACAGACGAAGGCACCGAAACTTGAATTTCCCCAGAAGAAAAAGACGTTCCAAAGCGGTGCCATCTTTGTATTAGCGGGGTTACAGCAGCACACGATGATTACCTTTCAGCCACAGGCACTGGCAGAACAGATTATTATTCTCTTTAATGGTGTTTCGAGAAAATTCCTTTCTAATTGATCTTAAGATCTGAGCCAGAACATGCAACTGTCACTTAGAATAAGGACTGGCAAACGAACAGCCTGGGACAGAAAAGTAAATTTTGACCTTCCCCAGCCCAACAGCTGAAATGTGGTTTCAGCACCAAGTGAGATAGAACGAGACCCGCGGCCAGGTGATGTTTAGTCGAGCTCGACTCCAATTAACGAAAATATAAGAGGTCTCGGGGGGCGTGCAAACGCTGTTACCGGAATAACTTAAAACAAAAAAACACCACAATGGAGAGGTTAAATATAATTTATGGTGTTTAAGTTTAATATGGCACTACAAATACCTAGGGTAATTAAGAAATGCCTTCAAGTACAGGACAATAAGCCTTGGCCAGAACAGTGTGAAACATTAATAGGGGCGGCAGGGTTCTCTCCCTGGTATTTTATGACCCATTTGCTAAAGTGTATTTTTTTCCGGAGCACATTTTGTCAGTTACGTTTGTGCTGACTTGACAGAATATAAATACATTTATACAAAGGGTTTGGCAGCCCCCCCCACCCCCACCACCACCATCACTTAAGGACATGTATGTGCACCATAAATCACATTGGGTCAGCAACATTGTTCAAAGTGTAATGAAATCCGAGCATAAGTTTTATAACGAGATTGAGTAGTATCCCAGGTATTACACACAGGAACAAGAGCATGAATTTAACTTAGGCCTACATTGGTTTCTGACCTTTCTTTACATCACTTAAGCTGCTAGTAAACGAATCTCTCTCCAGTCACCTGATTGCATTCTCTTTCAGGAAGATTTTATGGTTGTTGCACTATTGGTATTTTTGGCCATCTAAGCAGCATCAACTCTGATCATCTTGCTGGCTAGTTTGTACTTTTACATGTCTTTAAAGTTCAGCTCAATACAATTTTGTGCTTCTGCTTTGATAACCCTCTCATCCCTTTTCAGCAAAGCTCGGGGGGTGCACCCACGTGGTATTTGTTGGGGGAGGCCAGGTGCTAGCTTCCCCTATTCTTTTCTGGGGAGTTGTTCAGTCAATGAGGAACATCTTTGAACAACTGAGCACGACCCCCAAAGTCTTGCAGGCAGTGGCAGGCAGAAAAGAACGAACCAGGCATTGCCAAAGCTAACAGGTTTGGTTTTAGTGTGCTAATCATGAACACACAGCCAGACACTTGTTTGCATTTACCACCACTTGCAGAACATGAATACGAAGTACTTTTCCAGATGCCATTGCTCCTTCCATGCCAAGTATTGGGACGTTTTCCACAGGCATTTGCCAACTGCTTTGTGCTGTTGGCAAATAGCAGCAGCGAAGTGCTGAAGAGCGTGGCCCTAAGGAGACGGCTCAGCACAGCATGGCAATAACCTGGTTGGGGAGAAAAAGGTGGTGCGAATCTACCACTCCCGTGGTGCTGCAGGGGCCAGGCTGTGCCTTTGCCCACAGCTTCACTGGGCGTGAATCCGAAGAAACGAGACTGTTTCTGAACCAGTGATTTTTAAACCTGGTAATCTTGGGTCCAGAAACATGTTCCTAGGAGCAATGTCTATCATGCTATAGATATGCCCAGGGCATCTCCTAATGAGGCCCTGTGTAGTATTCAACTGGGGGATGAAACATTCCATGAGAGCCCGCCGTGATTTGGAGAGGATGCGCAGCTTAGTGGGTCACTAATATCTGCTACCTCAAAATGTAGTGCTCAAACTTTGTTTGATCGTTCCCCATCAGTAACAGGCAGAAGGTACACAAGCCAACCTTCTGAAAAATGTTCATGTCGATGCAGTACATTTTACAGACATATTACAGGACATTTCTTTCTGCTGGTTGTATCCCTTTGCTTCTGATCGCCAAAATCTAGTTCTGCTTACCCTTGCTGGAAACCAGCAGCACCAGACATGGAGCCGGAAGGTGCAATTGTAAAGTAGCCACCCTTCCCAGCTCTGCGGGAAGATTGAGTATTCCATCAAGTAATGATGGCAAAAAATAGAAAACATTCTTCATGTGCACGTTGTGTAAGTTACAGATTTGATTTAAACTGCATCCATTTTCTCTCAGTAATGAATTCAGTCTCTGAAAGAAGCCGAAACGAACTGCAGCTAAAGGAAAACGATTCGGTTAGCCACAAAAAAAGGCAGATAGAATGCTTAGTTCAACTTTAAACCATTTATTTAAGCATGGATTTCACATTCCAAACCGATATGGCCAGGTAAGTCAAGGCAGTTTCAGATCCATACAATAAACATAAAGCCATTCGAACCGTATAAACATCTGAATAATTACGAGCTATGGTTTTCTGGTAATTGAGTTCCACTGGTTAATAATGTAGTCACAAAAAATAATCAATCGAGAAGTTTTCTTTTTTTAACCACACTTGCAGCTATACAAGATTAAATGGCATCAGTGGTTTACAAAAGTTAAGTACTTAATCTATAATTGTAGCCAATAAATCAAAACAATGGTTAAGGCAATGATAGTCTTTGATGCTGTCAATCCTCAATTTTGTAAATAAATGAGGTAACTGAAAATAATGCAATAGAATTAATTTGAATGGTCAAAATAAGCAATTTGTTCCAGGCAAAATTATTCATGGTACAGCACCCATCCAGTTTTTTTTTTTTTAAAGAAAGAAATCTTTTTTATGTGGGAACTTGGTACAATAAACCACCTTGCCAATGGAACACCTCACTAGAAATAAATAACATCGCTATCATCATGTCACTTAATCTCTAACCAAAACTGACCATAAAATGAACGAATAAAAAAAAAACCATGCTCATAAGTCTTAAACCCTGTCATATTTAAAAAAAAATGTATTTCTTATATAATTAGACGCCTACTCTTTATAAGAAAGTGTTACGGATCAAGTCCTACTAGCGCGTTTTGCACCCTGCCCATGAGGGGTTTCCAATGCCAGCCAAGTTCATGAGATTCTTGATCTGAAAGAAAACAGTAGGTCAGAGCAAACAAAGCCAGCAACACAAAATGGAAACCAGTCAGTTTGGTTTAGTGTTTGTTTCGTTACCGCTTTAAATCTCAATACCCCACTATCTTAAGATATTTCACCCCATCCTCTATGTTCACCATCACCACCAAACGATGAACTGCCAGGTTCTCCAAGAAAATAATTGACAGCATCTCGAAGTCACTTCTGAAGCTGTTAATTGTGAAATGTCCACTTTATATTGGAGAAATACAAATACAGACGTTGACAATACATCACAAAATTTGTTCATTGCTTTTATGTTAAAGAAAAACATGAATAACATGCACATGTTTTAGATTAAATTAACTAAAGTCATTTTCATAAAAAGGTGAGCTTTCAGTGTTTACCATCTGGACAGAACAGGAGATAAGCAGGACGCAACAAGGCAGTTCATCATAAAAAGTCTTGTGCCTACACACAATGTGACACACACACCTAATCAGCAGATGGTAGAAAAACGCTATATATTTCGGGTATTATGTTTGCGACCCAACTAAATGGAGAGTACTTGGCAAAAGTATTTTTTGTTGTGATTAACTTGTCACCTTACAAAATGCACAGCACAATGCAGGAACTCTGCACAATCTAGCTTAAAGTACCTCAATTCGGTTCTGATGAGGACATTTTAGTTATTAAATTCTTGGCCCTTCCTCGTAAACTGTCTTTAGTGTTTGTAACCCAATTAGTATCCATGCTCAGACTGGTCTTAAAGAACCAAAAGGACTATAACGTAATCCCAGGAAAGGGGGTGGGTGTATAATCTAGAGGTGTGCTGAAAGTTTGAGTCCAACCTTGGTTCCCAATGGATTCAAGAAAATATATTGCCATTGTAATTTCTT
Source organism: Pleurodeles waltl (assembly GCF_031143425.1). Classification (NCBI taxonomy): domain Eukaryota; kingdom Metazoa; phylum Chordata; class Amphibia; order Caudata; family Salamandridae; genus Pleurodeles; species Pleurodeles waltl. The sequence continues at coordinate 1,064,795,652 of NC_090445.1, forward strand.
TTAGACAGATGTTATGTAATCAGCTATGTGACCTTTAGAAAGAGTGGACATTTAGGAGGTAGATTAACATTTTTATATTCTTTCTAACTATAAAATGGCTGTGAAATACATTAAGCATAGTTCATTTTCACTCTAACATTCAAATAACAGCTCCAACACTACATCAGAACATTGAGCAAACCTCAGGACAAACTGGTTACTTGCCTGCCGTAGTGGTTCTCCGTCACTGATGTCAACTGCAGATTCAAATGTTATGGATGTCTTCAAAATCAGGATGAAGAGCAAACAAGATGTGAAAATAGTCTTACTTTTCACGCTAAATCACCTTTGGAACGAGCAGTGCCCCTTGACACCAGTCAACAATTTTAAACTACTGGGTATTATCTTCATCCTATCTTTAAAAAAAAGCATAGAAATGTATTTCCTTTCACTAAGGAAAACCATCAGGAAAGTGGGGAGAGGAGAAGGGCATGGTAGGAGGGGACAGGGCAAGTGAGAGCTCACCTCCTGGGTAGGCTAGGGATACCAAAGCTGAACAACTTACTGATACTATTATCTTATAGGACAGGATCCTAAAACCCTATAACTGAGGACCCTGGGACTCGGTTTATCTTATGTTTTAACTCTCAAATAATGGTTGAACCCAAGTGTGCAAATACTACAAAAATCATTTTGTTTAGAAAATAGATTTAATTCATAAATAATCTGATTTCACCAATTACCTCCTGTCCTATGATAGAGATGGTTGAAATTAAACCAACGTTTTTCCAGTTTTGGTCTAACACGGAGGAACCCACTGAGTGGAAATCTATTGGCGGAATCAGAGCCATCTCAGACTGGCTGGAGGAAACTCGAACCTGGGGTGTTGGTCAAGCCCTGTTGCTTATACCTCAGAATAGGCAGATCGTCAAATTAATCTGGATGTTCCTTGCTTTTCTATAAACACGTGTAAGCGGTGATTAGGCCAATTCCAGTTAGAACTGAAGTCAGCCCCGCATCTAGGAAGAAACTTGTTAATGTCAGAGGATCCTTCAGCATCTCTCAAAATGTGGTATGCCTCCAAAGACTACCAGTGGGGGTAAATGCATTCAAGGGGCTTTGTGGCCCTCTGTGGGGTTCACAGGGAATATAATAGGAGTCTGACAATTGAAACGTATGTTCGACATTGGTAGCTCAGTTCAGATTACTACGGATAACTTCCAAATTCAAACTAGCAAGAATGGTACAGAGATCCATCATCTTATGGAATATACTGCACAGGATTCGACGTAGATAATCATCAGATCAGGGTGCACTCAAAGTATTCTCTTCTGTGCATAATACTCATGTAGTGGAGAATGCAAACACTTCCTTAGCACCAACTGGGACTTGTGCAGTGTGCACTTTAAGATTTGTCAAATCAGAGACTTGAAATCAGATACGTTTGTCAAACACAATTTAAATGTTGGCATTTAACATCCACATTATCAATGTGGAAACTTACACAATGATCTAATAGGTAGTGCACAAAACTACCGAACTCTAAAAAACGTAATGACAAGTATCTTTCAATGTAGATACTGGATCGGTACACGGGCTATGGAGAATCTCCCCTACTGGCTTGACATTTGCAACAATGTATTTCTCTCGCGGATGTTGTACCCGCCGGCAACAACTTTTTTCTTTAACCACTCTAGTCAAATTTGTCAGGAAGGTATAGTTCAAAAGGCGAGAGTAGGCAATAACACCTTAACACAATTACACAGTAGAACTATTTCAGAAGAATAGAGTAAGAAAGGCAGACTTCAACAAGTCGAGGTAAAGGTTCCTACATGCCCTTCAGTAATGGACCAGATACACTGCCTTTCCACTTGAATTGCACTTTCTGCTGGTAGACTACCTACAATCAATTTTTTGTTTCCCCTGGTTTTGACTTCGTCTCATTAATTTATAACGAGCATACGCTTCCTCTAGCACTTTTATATACATTTTAATTACATCAAGATCCTCCTTAAATAAAATGGGCTGAATACAGCCAGGATCAAGTTGATGGTGTGTTTCCTATAAACTGACAGCTGAATGTATCCATATCATTTATAAAAAAAAAAATACAAAAATAAAAATAAAAAAAAGTATGCAAGACACCAAACAAGCTCCCCATTCCACATCATTTCTCAATTTTTGACCTACTGAGCTAAGTACCCTTCCTAGTACTGTTTGTTGTAAGAAATATCAAGGGTAAAAGTGGCTTTATGATATCTGTTGTAGCTGCACATTATTGCGATCTGAGAGTTACCAGAGGTTCTATCCAGTACCTCAAAAAGCATCAGTTATGGAGATGTTAATTTAAAAGCCTATAATAGAAATTAACATGAAATGTAAAAAATGTGCACGTTTCAATTATAATTGTGCCCTCCACTTATTTGAACATTGCTTTTTGCCATGGCAGATGTTGTGAATTTATAGTTTAGTGAACTACTGACATGAATTAATGTTAAAGGTATTATTTCTAGAGATACAGTTGAGATGAAAAATATATTGTGAGTAATGAACATGAATTAACCGTGCTTATACTGATGTATATGGATTTTATGAAGAGTTGTGTGCAGACAAACACACATTAATTATTTCAACCATTATGCTTTAATGATGTCTGCAAATAAATGAATTAGTTTTGCATATGCTAGTTAAATGATGCGTATTAGCATAAGTGTTTAGTAATTAGTACTATATATTTAGGTTTTCTTAGCCAGACTAGGCCTGAAGATTCATTTTTGCTGCAATAGTGAGTCGTGCTAATTCGTCATGTTTCCTTTGACCTGAAATATTTTCCAAGTGTGCTTATGTGTTGAAGAATGTCTTATTGTATTGAGTTGTGATTCTGCTGACCTCGAACTGTAGCAATATTTGTTCTAGCTATCGGATAGACAAGTATTATTGAATTCAAATGTGAACTGTGGGATCATCCTGTGGTTCATGAGAAGAAACCTCAATGTTTCAAATGTTATACAAATTGTTATTTTTCAACAGAACTGTGTGAAGTCATCGAGATGACTTTGGGCCACATGTAGCAAAGTCCAATATTGCGACTCTGAAATTGCAAGTCGGTGCGACTCGCAATTTCCGAGTCGCAATATCGGATGCAGAACGGTGTCTCAGACACCGTCTGCGACTCGCTATGGGGTCGCAAAGACCCACCTCATGAATATTAATGAGGTGGGTCGCGTTTTGCGACCCCATAGCGAGTCCCTGCACTCACAGGGATGGTGGCCTGCTTAAGTCAGCAGACCTCCATGTCTGTGACTGCTTTTTAAATAAAGCAGTTTTTTTTCCATTTTGCAGCCCGTTTTCCTTAAAGGAAAACGAGTTGCAAAATGAAAAAAAATTACGAAACCATTTGGTTTCGTTTTTCCAGTGTAGGCAGTGGTCCATTGGACCACTGCCTGCTCTGAAAAAAACTTTTTGCCCACATTCACAAAGGGGAAGGGGTCCCATGGGGACCCCTTTCATTTAGCGAATGAGTTACCACCAGTGTGACACTGGTGGTAACTGCGAATTGCTTTGCGACCGCATTCGCGGTCACAAAGTAATTCTGCATTGCGATGCGAGTCGCAAATAGGAAGGGGACACCCCTTCCTATTTGCGAGTCGCATTCACAATTTGCGAGTCGGTAACCGACTCGCAAATTGTGAATGAGTATCGCAGAAGGCTGTTTGCATGGCGCAAACTGCGATTTTCGCAGTTTGCACCATGCAAATGGCTTCTTACATCTGGCCATTTGCATCTACCCTGAGAAAATCCAGATTAGTTGCAAATCCGATGGGCGTCTATAATTTTCATTGGATACTGATCTATTTGCACAAGATGGGTCCACTCGGAGGACCAATCAGAAGTCTATGGACATTTAGTTAGGGAGAGACTTTTGAAAACTTAGGAGACTTCTTAAGTGTTCGTGCTGTCACCATTTGTTCCACTCCCAAGTCTTCTACCATTTCTAGCCTTTAACTCTATGCGTTTTCCTTTGATCCTATAATGTCCTTTTTACTGATGTTGCTTAGTATTAATATGCCCAACAAATTCCTAACTGCTGTCCTGCCCTACAGTTTCCCCCTGATGCTGCTGTCTACTGATACTGAGAACCTGTGAGCGCTCTGGACCGACAAATCCTTTGTCTGCTGTCCATGAGGAGAGGTATATAATCTGCAATGCGGTTCTTCTTATTTCCTTTTCAACTTAGAGAATTTAAACTAGTGTATTTTTATAGTGATTACTAGTTAGATGATTTTCCAAAATTATTTTTGTCCGTATGTGTTAGCCCGTCCCCACACATGGAAGTCCAAATTCGTAATAGGGATAAGGATGGCCCAAACCTAAAATTTGACTGTTACTAACTGAATTTTTATGATTTACTGATGTCACCATCATCTGCTTTGAAATTTGTTTTTGATGTGCATATTATAGTTCTGATAATTTGTGTTATTCTCCTTTAGTGTTTAATTGAATTGATGTGTATTAGGCTTAATCGTTTTCCACGTTTCGGTGAGCCTATGATTTTCATGCATGTTTATGACTTAGTTTTGCATAACATTTACATTACATTGGCTCTGTGGTTGTAATAAAAATTTGAAACAAGGAGTCTTGTTACTGCAGCCAAATTGGTCACAGTATTTATATGGTCTAGATTTCTCATGTTATTGATTTGTGTTGAATAAATCTGATTAACCCCCTCTTCACTGAGTCCAAAGATCTGGTGGGTGGGATGAGTCTCACCCGCGTGTGGTTTCTGAATCAGAATCGGGAGGAGGACCCCCCCCCATACATCAGTAATCAATATCAATGTTTTTTCAATCTCATGATTTAAGGGGAATGCAAAGTCTTCCGCCTTTCCTTTTTCTTACAGGTTTTTCTGTTTTCTTATCTCCTTAATATTATGGACTTCTGCTCCACTTGACACTAAAAGCCCGCATGAAGTTTGGGTGTGAAGAGCCTTTATAACAAAAAAGGTGAATAGCCTCATAGCAAGATGATGGTTGAGTTCAAGCCCTAACTTAGACCACTTTGCAGACACATGTTAAGTTCCGAATCTGTTCTCAACAGCCCAAGAGTACTGTAAGATAGCGTTAGCCTTCCACTGGGAATAGTTCTACAAAGTCATATCTTTTGGTGACCAATGCGCAGAGATAGGTTTGCTACAATGGCTCCTCCCCTATGTGACCTTCCCACATGCAAACTGAAGGAAGGCCATCATAATCATATTACCTATTTTTGTGCCATCCAGTTTTTAGGAATAAACCAATGAAGCATTCTGAAATTATAGGTGAAGTTGGTTTCTCTCACCTTAGAAAGCCTATCTAGCTTAGTCAATCGAGGAATTGACAGGGGCAATACTGTTGACTTTCTAGATTTAGATAGTCCAAGATAGCGGGAGACTTCTTGCAATCATGACATGTGTACTAGGGGCACATTCTGTGAAGGACTACAATGTGTTTACAAAAGGCGTCCTTAGGGAATGTGGTCGCAACACGCAGAGAGACGGGCTGCAGAGTTTGAAGCTACCCCTCTCAACACGGAATAAGGTAGGCACCGAAGACTTGGCTTCTATGAACCATCCTTAAATCAACCTTTCCCTACACACGGGCCATGAGTGGTGCAAAGTTGGGGTATGAAAAATATCCCTTCCTAAATCGATTGTTGATGTTTATATTTTCAGTCTGGAGAAAATCCCAGCCTAACAGACATTGTAACGGGGTGAAACAATATTGGTTGGTATGAACGAAACTCTGCAAATACCATTGAAACAATAAAAGTTATTTGAAAATGTCAATACTTGTCCTATAGTGGATTCTTTTGTTGTACCCAAGACAGCTTAAAATAAAAGACAATAGCGTTTGGAGATTGAGTAAAAAAAAAAATATATATGTTTTTTTTTTTAAAAACGACACCCATTGCAAAGACAATCCTACCTACGAGGGAGTGGGCCCAACCGCTCAGGATTGTCAGTGTTTGCAATAAGAAAAAGAACCAAGCATTTGAAGACTTTGGGGGGGGGGGGGGGGGGGGGGAGAGAAAGGGTGAGAGAGATGGGCCTGTGACTTGTATCATTCACCCCCCAAAAAAAGTCGAGCCTTGATTACCGATAGATACTGAAGAAACTAGCATCTCCAGCTTATTCAGCATAAGCCTGCTGGAATTCTGCTAAACGTGTGACAAAATGATCCTATGCAGGAACAGCTCCGGCATTCATTCATCACCAGTGAAGAAGCTGATTAAGTATACGGCCCTCTGCCTGGTCCATAAAGTCATCTAAGAATTGATACAATCGTTATTGGCATCAGTATTTCTTCTCTTCTAATTTGCCAGTTTCATCCACTTGCCCCACCAGAACATATTAGTGATACTGACTTCTAAACTATACTAGACTGAAGGTCATTTTCAACCCAGGCTATCACCGATGAATAGTCTTGGAATAGACAGTTGGCTAGACTCTTCAATTTTGTTAATTTAAAACGTGGCCTTTCCCATTTATGTCTAAGGTTTTCTTCATGCCAAATTCGAGAAACAGCTTACAGACATGTGGGAATACATGCAATTGAAATATTCCCTAGGAATGATGAACCTTTTCAAGGGTATTACACATAATACCACTTTAATTCATTAGAGACAGAATGCTACAAACTGGGTTCACAACGATGTTATGTCTAGTTTAAAACGACTGCGGTTCATAACGGCCATCTTTTGTGATTATAGCAGCACTGCTGCAAGTTCAAAATATCCAACCAGGAAACCCTACCCAGAAGCGCGCCTATCCACTTGTCTGAACTCCCCTCTGTGGAGGCTTACTTTCCATAGCCAAAGTGCCTGCCCACTTACAGTGCTCAGTGAACCTTTTCTACATCATATAAGCTCATTTCGGACGGAACAAGTAGATTTGGAAGTGCCACCATTCGAAGGATTGAGTCTTAGCATCCAGCCATGCAACACAGTACAACTCCGAGTACCATTTCTTCCAAAAGTCCAGAGTCTATTTAAAATATAATTAACTGTATGAAAAATGGCACTCAGTTAACAGGATCTCAGCATGCAGTAAACAGGTGTGTTAAATTTGCTGTCTGGGAAGGTGATATGTAGAAGTGGGTCTTCCTTCATAAACGCAAGAGTAAAAAAAAAAACATTACAAATGAAAGCATAGTTGACGTAAAGCGTAAAGATGTAGCATGCCCGAGTCTTATTTTCTAGAATTATTAAATTTTGATTCCATTCGCAAAGAACTACATCAAGAGCTTGAGGGAGCAAGTTAACTTAAGATAAAACTTAGGAGATGCGGAAACGAGCACCGTTAGGACGTCGTCATTAGTAAGCTTTAGATTCATGGTTTTAAATAATTAGACTGGCGAATCCCATTAAGATTGTGCACTTCAAAAAAGTTAAAGTACTTTTAAAAAGAAGACTAAAATTAACTCAATGTGGACAGCTGACAGAACATGGAATTTAGTCATGTCAAGCCATGTATGCCACCTGGAAAACAAGCTGCACAGCATTTCTAGGGCATAAGTATCTATTCCATGCACGGAGACTACAGAAGTATAGTGCACATGCCTGGCGGCCTAAACTGGTTGGCCCACATATTTATGAAGTGGGGGAGATTTAAGGAGGCCATAGAAGCTCCATTTGCTCTAGTACCTGAGCCAATATTGGTCAGTCAGTCTTGCTGATGCAGACTTTGATAATTCCAGGACATATATACACACAAATGGGTGTTCAAGGGTGATATAATTAAATTCAATATCAGGAAACACAAGGCTTCATACATCAAGTAAAAAATATAAACCGCTGGACAAACAGTAGAAGTGTAAAGGTTAAGCCATCTAAGAAAAACATGTCCTTATTAATGGTTACATATTGTGTAGGAAAAACTCTGGTCGTGAAGCGGTCTTGATTTGTAACTTGAGGCGAGACAGCAATGCTTGAATTTACTTGAAAAAGTATGTGAAAATACCTGCAGTGAAGAGTCAAACATTCCAGGACACTTAAGACAACAATACTTTATTGTAAACCTATTTGGTGTCATCATTAGGTCTTTTCTACCAGGAGACACACAAGACCGTAGCTGGTAGTAACTGCTTTAACAGCACCACATAAGACTGCCGTGTTAAAAAAAAAAATTAAAAAAAAAACACACAAGATTATCTTCCTGGAGCGTCCTCTGGCTTGAGAGCAAGAGGAAATCACGTTCTCATCTTTTGGCAGACAGCACCAGGGTGACATCAGACCAGGAAGGTAGAAGTAAAATAGATCAGTGACTTTACGACCTCGCATTTCTGCATCACTTGACCGAAACGGTTCAAAGGTTTTAGCAGAACTTGAGTACATCATAAAGACTCAAGTCTGAAAAAGCAACTAAAATCAGCCAAAAAGGTCTTGATTGCGGATCATATATGGAAAACTGTGGCATTCTTCAAGTTAAAAGATGTATCCTGGTAAGACCTCTAACACAGGTTAGAGCACGCAGGACAGACGAGGTATTATACACTATTTTAACCTTTTACTAAAATGACTCTCTTAACCAATACTACTTGCAAATTTGGTAATGAATCGAAAACACACCACGTGCAGAATTTTTATGCTATCAGGCATTTGTCGTAGGAGATATCCTAAACCTGAAAACAAACCAAGCAGACATTCACCACCCAAAAGAGCCTTGCCGAGTCCCATAACGGAGGATGGGGAATGAATCTTAGTCACCTAGCAGTGCATACTACTTAAAAAATAAATAAAAAAAACACACAAATGTATCCCAGGAATGCAGCAGAGATGTCCTTAGTCTCATTTCCAGGGGCCTAAAAGGCAAATTAACTTCCAGCCTCCCAAGGGGAAACATGAGCCGACACCCAGGCACACCGAGACATAAGGGCCCCCACATTCTCTACAGACTAGTTCATTCATCCGAAACTTGGTGTATTCATCACAAATCACAGACCCAGTACTGAGGCTGTTCAGCTTTAGTGGGCAACTTCTCACTGGCATTTAATATCTTCTAGTGCAAGAGCGGGCTATAGACGTGGCAATACTTACAATTGCAGTAACAGATCTGCACAGTTCAGTTTCAGAAAATCAAGACTAACATCGCTCTAAGATAAAATAAAGTAAAGTTGTTTACTGGTTAAACTGCAACTGTCAGACAAAGAAAGAAAGGTCTAGCAGCGACCTCTGTAATTGCAAAGGGCAAAAGGAAATGTTGACATGTCCTCCGACAGCTCTCCTCATAATGAATTTAATTCAGAAATCGAACCAAATATGAACATATTTGAACTGCTAAGTGCAGCATGATCGAATTTATATGTTCCGGGTACATGGTACGCTTGAAACACTTCCCACAAACAAATATTTGTATTGAAGTTAGCCAAAATGAAAGCATAAACTGGCTACTGGGGTATAGGGGTAATGAGGCCTAGGAACCAATAATGATTTAAACTTACCAGTATAATAATAAAACATTTTTTTTTTAAACATACAAACACAATTTCATTACCTTTACCAAAGGTGCAGCATCATGTAGTGTAGCAGACCCGTAAATGCCAGAGACCTTAATTAAATCGCTAATGAAGATACGGATATATTCCATTCCCACTCGAACTGGGTGTCAGGGAGTACGTCAAGATCTCTCGAAGGACTTTTAGTCTATGAAGGATGGTTCACCATCCAAGAAGATGCAGTATAATGCTCATCCAAAAGATCTAGCGTTGTGCTACCTATTCGCTTGTTTAAAGTACAACAGAACTCTCGTGAAACTTTAAATCACCATTCTTATCTTTCAAGGATAAAAAGAAGAGTTGGTTTTACCATGTAGATATGTAATTCTTAAGAACTTATTGAGATGGGAGCCATACAGCTGGCGACCAAGTAAAGAACCTCTGAAAAGGAATGCAAGAGCCACCATGCCCCAAACTTGTGCTCCCTCTAGTGAAGGTTCAAATCAGGATTACACCAAACAAGAACTTATTGAGTAAGAAAAGTAGCGGAAGTACAGACAGGATAGCAGGATGCTTTTCATGAAATAATGTTCCCAAGATGTAAATTCCATACTTCATAAAGTCTGCTGCCAGGAGGGAACTTAGCAGAACGAATGTTCCAAAGACGATGAATTGAAAGATCTCCACCAGCCTTTTTATATGAAAGAAGGTCAATCTGCGATATGCCTGAGAAGGGCCCATATAGGTTGCAGAAAAGAGAAGTTGTAACACCTGATAATGTAAGAGCCATCAAAAGGTTTTCTTCATGAAGGGACTACATTGCCAAGTCAGCAAGAAACTGCACTGTCAAACATTAGAGACTGCGAGCCTCAGGTGAATTCGAAAATAACAGAAAATATTTCGATTTGTTGGAGAAGTTCTAAATCCAAATTACTATCTGCTGGTGCAATATTATCCATTACACTCTGCGTGGTTCTTTGGGAATAGCTGCTATACTTTTAAAATTTAAACACAGTAATGCAGAACTGTTAATTGTGGCAGGGCCTTTTAACGAGGGCTTCTTAATGTCACTTTATAAGCCCAGCCCTTGTTTTTCTTGTCTTCTTCCCTAGGTGAAACCTTCTGAACTCTTGCTGGACCCACCTACAATACTCCCCACACTGCTTCGCATCCATCTCTACCTCATGCTCTCCACCAAACTTAATTGCACATACGCTTCTGGCCAGATACCTTGTCAGATTCTAATTTTTATTTTTGCTATCAAGGTGCAGGTAAACCAAGAAGACTCACTTTATCATCCCTTTCCTTCTTTCCCTCCCTCTTTCCACAACCTGTTAGTAGAGCACAGCAAGCTGCTGAAAGCTCGAGCCAGATGCCTGGCTGTGGATCAACTTGAGATTCTCTTGGAACCAGGAGCCCAACACGAGCCAAGCTTTGATTGAAGGCGATGGGGCCGAGTGGTTACAGCTGCCGTCCATGCAACACGGTGAACCAGAGCCGAATTTCAACCTCCTGTGAAACTGGCAAATCCACCAGTCTTAGAAAGACAAAAAAAATAAACCGTTTACTCCTGTTGTGAAACGCTTCTCATGTCCTAGGGCAAGCTTTGTGCTATGCAAAAGTGCCCCAAAAAATGGATTCAGCCTGTCACCCAAGCTCTAATCTCCTACACCAAGAACATAGGCAACACATATCAACCTTTGATGCTAGAAAAATAAACGCATCGAGTGTTTTAGCTGGAGTGTGGAACTGGCAAATCAGACAAATTCCAACTTCCACCAAATTGTGAGACCCTAAGCAAATACTTTATTTCACTTATCCTCCTTTTTGCTCATTATCACACACAAGAGCAATTCCAAGTATGGGCATTCAATAAGATGTGACCTGTACAAAAAAAAAAAAGGGTTTTATTTTAATAGACTACAATGCTGTTCCACATTTAATAGAGATTTAGGCCCGTACAGGGCACACATGACCACTAACTTGCCTGTTAGTACATTAATACCAACGTAATGCTAATGGGGCACTAACGCCACAGTTCATATTTAAAAATTCTAACTGTATCTTATGTACTAAGGTCAAACACCTGAAATAATTTTTTTGATTTAAGACACCAGATCATATTCTAACGTGATCTATTTTGCAAGACGCGCATGGCAAGTATTTTCAAACATCGGCTCGTGCAAGAACTTTTACAGCCATGGCTCGGCTCTGGCTCTCCCTATTAATATGCTTGATCGCCCTTCCTCTACCTGTTTACACTCCACTACTTGAGTGTTGACTGCAGACACCATGTAACTCGCTGACAAAGCTTACACACAAGCTGTCTTGTCAACGCAGAATCAGAAAAACTCGTTCTGTTGTGTTATCTATTTGCAACTTTGGCTTGTCTAGGGAGGAGTAGGTCAACATGTATTACGTATGTTTTAAAGTGAGAAAAACCTACCAAATTCTACACTGGGAAATTGGAAGCTAGACTCATACGAGAAGGGTACCTTCAGAATGCATCAAATATGCCCTGGTGTACTGCGATTCGAATACCGAACAAAGGAACCCTTTTATCCTTGCTCCAGCAGCAAACTCCAGACTTGTATCTTGGAGAAGCAGGGTTGGCTTGGAACCGACAGTACTTTTTTTTCCTTGTGTGCTACTCTTACAATACTAAAACATTAACAACCTCAGCAACAAACACGACTGACCTGAACACTTGAGCAGGTTGAGGATCTTTTGTGAATCTCAATACTGCACAATCTACTGTTAATCCTGAATGTAGATTAAAGTTTAGGGTTTTCTTGGATAAATCAATAAAAGCGCCTCAATTTGAAGAGACCTGTTCAGAAATTCAATCACGATGACAGCAGACAAGAATCAGCTGCTGAAAGGATGCCAAATTTCAATGAAGAATAAATAAAACAATTCTGACATGCCCAGCAGCTCTAGAACCAAATACCATCAGATCAGAAAAATAAGACACTGGTTCCATTCCTCACCGTGAGTGAGTGCGACATTCAGCTTCAGGAAGAAAGGGTCCAGAAACGTGCGGTGCCTTCAACATGGTAGTTTCATGTTTAAGAGTTATGAATAGGAGAGAACGTTCAAATATAGGAACTTGCAGGAGATCCAGTGCAAAACTAAGGAAGAAAAGTGTGAATACGCAATTTCTTCATTCTAAACATATTTATTTATATAAATAAATACATCCTAAAAAGATTTTACTCTCACTCACAAATGAGAGACGGAAACAGCAATAAGTAGTAGGCTCACCTCACGGATTAGTGTGAAAAGATGAGTGACCTGATGCAGTACATGAGATTAAAACATTACTTACCCATCAAGCGGTGACTACGTATCTCCAAAAGCAGTGAAAGAGGTACCTTCCTAATGTGTCCAGTCTAAATAAAATGCTACAAGAACACATGTCAAATTATACTTTAACACTTCAACAAGTCTCATCATTTACTGCTTGGTTCAGTAACATCGCTAATGAAGTGCTTCATGGAGCTCTCTGCTCATCATCGTTTCCCTTTTTTACCAACACACTTCATAGTCCTGTAGAAAGTTATGAAAGTGTTACTTCGATTGGTACATTCATTGCTGCCCGAGAGTGCAATAAACATTTGACTGAGAATCACTTCTGGACCTCAAAGCAGCATCAACAACTCCAATATTAGGAATCCAGGCACTAATAGCATGCAATGGAACGGAAAGTAGTACTACTTAAAAGAATTGCACATTTTCCCTGGACATTTCTCTTCAGAAATTAACCACTGGGCCTATTAATAGCTTACGCAAATTCCAAAGGAAAACGTTTTTGGAAAGCTTCTAGATGATATTCCAAACAATCTTAACCTTGAACAGAATTACATTTATAACAAAATAGGAGAACAGTTCGTGGAACTGGGGGACAAGCAGATCTGCTACAAAAAAAATAATAATAATAATAATACAAAGGTAAGGCTTTTGTTAAGTCTGAAGCGCACATCTGATCAAAGACATCACTTGGTTTTTCATTTGAAAGCCTAATCTAGTTCAGATGCTAATATTATGAAATGGACTCCAAAGTTGTAAAATAAATTTCTTACCTGTGACAATAGTTCCAAGCATGAGCACTTTCTACAGTCACAGCCATGTTATACTATTCCAGTCGACCTGAGGAGAATCTTTGACCTCTATAAAAAGAGAGAAGTCTATCTGTAAAATACTCCCCTCCCCCTTTCTATTCCAGTCTGTCCAATATTGGACTACACCAAAGTATCTTTGCCAATAAAGCTTAGATTTAGTTTTTTTAAATCTGGAACAGGATTAACCAATCTCACTGTAAAGTAAGGGAATAATTGAGACTATAAACGAACACCATAACAGGATTTTTATGGTTATTGTTAATTAACTCAATCCTCTGGCTTAGAGTCCACTCACTATACAGCCAACATTTTTTAAGAATAAGCAAAAAAAGGAAGCCACTGAGGATGAAACTTTTAGGTATCTTGTTTACTACAAAAGGAAACCGGACGGAGGATACTTGTTTACGGTCCAGGGAGGTCTTGGCCAGGCAGTTCGGGCTGGACTGTTCTCATGGGGAACAGTGTCAAGACTGCTTTGCATATGGCTGGGTCCAAACTGGGGTGGCATGGTGAGCAAAAGAACGATGGATTTATCCCCGATCTGTGACTGGGGGGTGAGTATTTTAAAAGTTTCAGCACTCCATCCATCATCTTATTGTGTTACTACTGCAGTATAGTCTGGAATTTTTTTTGAAGAGAACAATTACGTTAGATGCCGTGTTTCCAACAAACTAAACCAGAGAATGAACCTCCAAGGATAAATGGAGTAGATGCAATCTCCGCATTTTCTTCAGTGGTAAGGACCCCCCCCCCCCCTCTTTATCAGTGTCCGGGTCATATGGAAAAAAAAAAGTCAGAGGACCTACAAATTAGAGGATGCCAATGTCTTACAAGGGACAAAGGAAAACTGGAAGAAACAAGGCATAGTTACTATGTAGAACATAACCTTTAATTTCTAAAAGAAGCCCTCACTTGGCCCAGAGTGTGGTACAATCCATTTTCGTTAGTCAAGCCACAATTGTGGCCCAACTCACTTTCCTTTGCTCTTAACTCCAGTAAGAAAGCAAACATTGCCTAATTAAAAAAAGAAAAAATGTAACCTACAAAGTCCAGTTTCTCAGTGAGAAATTTACTAACCTAGGTTACAATGCAGCACCAATGTTCTGACACCCAACACCCCAGTTTCAGAGTTAGATGGGTGGCCGTAGCCTCTTGATTTCATTTAAACTATGGATCTGATCTTCGGGCATCTTTGAGTTTAGCTAAAAGGCTAAGAGAACGAAACAGTGGTTACTAAAACCCTAATGCTAAAACATAACAAAACGATTTCACAACTGCCAACTGAAAGTGTCGAACAGAAGAAAATCTGGCTCTTGAAAACAGAATACTCTAGGATTAAGGTTAGTCATCAAGAAAAAAAAAGGTCAGGCTGAAACTTTTTGAAGGGAACATATAGCAGTGTTTGAAAGAATATGACTTTCAACCCAAGATAAAGAGATGCTAAATTCTGAAGTTGAGAAAGCATGATTTACAAATCACTAATATACATTCACTTGGTATGTGCTGTGTCATTTTAGAAATTCTGAATATACAAATTCCCTAACTCACCCTAGTGCCACTTTTCTTTAGAAATTATACAAATCCTGGCTACAATGAGACCAGAGGAGTTATCCTTTTGGGTGTCATATGGGTAAGGGAATGCAGTGCTTTCTTCAATTGCCTCCTAGAGGCAAACAGCCCAAATACTGTGATAGCAAACAGTACATTATTATTTTAAAGCAGAGCAAAATGGCACATAGTGGCAATACATTATTAATTTAAAACAGAGCAAAATGGCACATAGTGGTAAAAGAAGCCACTTTAAAATGATGCCAATAAGTATCAATGAAATGCAATTTCTCATAGCTGTGCTGCACTAAAAGATAGTGTGTAAACGTAGAACTGGACGAGGTCCTTACTTTGACTCCAGATCTACGTAACTAAAGTGAAATCCCGTTCTTCCACGTGAATGATGAGAAACAGTGGCTCCTTTAGGATACCACCTCTGCCGTGGAAGGGTAATAAACAGGTTCATGTATGTGACATATGGTCTTGGGGAATATCTAAACATGCCCAAGTTACATGCCACATCAACACTATGTTCTAAACATAAGGTAGTGTAGATTGACGCCAACAGTCAAAAGGTTCATAACAAGCCAACAAAGACAAAATGATTGTCGGACTTGCTGAGGTAGAATACTTCGGCGGGGATGAAAAGCATTTATTTCGGAAAGGAGGGACTTCGAAGCAAGGAATTTCACTCTGTTCCACAACGGATAACACCCAGTAAAGACGGCAGTTTTCTTCAGACCAAAGCTTTCAGGCTTTTAAGTAGTCTTTATGTTCCACTCACCACAACATTAAGGCTCCGTTTCAAACGTGAGCCCAATGAAAGTAATTCCAAGTGGGGTCATTTAATGTCCTTCGAGTAAAGACTGATTTTTGATCCGTCTGTAAGAACAGCTGGAGCTGTAATTTGCAGCAGTCTTGGCTACAGAAATCTCATTAGAACAATCACAAAGAAGTGGCTTTTTGGCTCATAAAACTGAAAGTATCCTCCTCGGTCTTCCATACTTCCTAGAGTGGAATTGTACTGTCCAGTCAATCAGCTTATTAGACTGAAGTGGATCATCTGACAAGCTGCATTCATCTTCATTACTTGGAATAGTTTTCAAAGAATCCATGGTACGAATTTTGAAGGCTGAGACACACATTTGTAATACCAGTCTTCGAGATGAGGCCGAGAATGGATTATTTGTGCAGATTATACCTTAATGTTCTGGAGTCCCTCGCCACCAATTGCCATTGTATACCCTGAAATACCAACTTCTAGTGGCCTTTCTAGATTGAATTGCGGAAGTTCCTAATATTAAGACGAACAGCACAACAGGTTATTATAAGGAGGGGCAGATCATAACTACAGTATCCATCCATCTTACATTTAAAGAGTAGTAAAGGTTGTGGACTGGTAGCAATTTCGATCCGACAGAGGTATTCGGGCTGTCCGCCGTCCTAAAGAGGATCGTTTCAACTACACAACTGTATCCTCCTTAAGCATAATTTTTTTTTGTATGCATCACGTTTATAGGGAATTTAGACAAATATGCATCTTGTAGCAATGTCTGCCTGTCACAAGGTACATAGCAAACTTATCCCTTCTCCTTGCCTCTAAGCAAATTCTCTGCTGTTTTTGGTTATTAAAAATGTGATGCACCCCGTGCTTGCTGTGACATAAGGTTGACGATGCACATCAAGTCATTCAGGTATATATTCTGCCAAAAGGCACCACCGTATTTACATTCTCGATTTGTGAGATCAGCATTGGGGCAGCCCTGCACTGCCTCTATTCAAGATTACCCCTGCTCGGATAGCCTGGATGAAGGAAAAAAACTTTATTTTGGCCTCATGTTATCTATTTCTACCGGAGAGGATTTTCATTATACTGGATTACGCTGCTCCGACTTTTTCCTTTCTTTACACTAGATTCACTTTGGCCATCTTTTTGCAGAAGGGACGAAAGGCAGTGTTTAGCAAATTTCCCAGAGAACCGTAACCATGTGCACAAGGGGCATCCGGAATCTGTTCTTTCTCTGCAGTGGATGACTTTTCCATATCTGACATTTCACGAAGTGTAAACAAATTCCCAGTGGCAACTGGGCTCACTGCAATTCTAATGCCCTCAATTACGAGTTGAAATTACCCTCCCTGCTCCTCAACCACTCACCAAACAACGCGCCCACCCTCCCTTCGGCGCATGGACTTTGGGAATATCAACCCACATATATAGCCTGGTATCTCCAGACATGACAGTTCTGCAAAATAATACAGCTGACTCCTGAATCACCCACACTCAAAACCAGCGGTTTGTGGGGGCATGCTGTAGATCTTCTATACAATGCCTGTTTCATTCACTGAAACGGAACGAGCTGCAGAGGTGATGCCAAGCTTTGTCCCTTTGGAAACCCATTCAACTCTCTACGACCTCGGATTTTCGTAATCTGCCCAGGAAGTACTAGTGGGAGCAGCACGTACCAGAAAGGAGATAAACGCCTTAGTTAACTGCAGCATTATTCCGTTTCACTTTGTATTTTTGTTCACCTGGACTCGACGGTAATTAGAACTTCAGGCATTCACCAGCAATCATCAACTGTAAACACAATCATTTGCTACAGGTCCATGGGCAGCTAGTGCACCGGCAAAAAAGCATGCTGCTTATTCTTTCCAACTGCTGAGAGCTGCTGCGAAGCATTAAGGTTCCACTGACTTAATTGTGTGTCAAAATTAGGTAACATTGCTGCAAGTTAATATACAATGACAAAACGAACAATAAACTGTAACTGTATTTAAGTCATAGAGTAGCTGTATGAGAGCAAGAAAGACAACACAAGTGTGTGACGGAAGGGTGAAAAAGAGAACTGATTTACATCTGCAGTTCATTGACCATAGAACACAAGTAATACTGCAACATTTGCATCCTTGCATGTAAAGTTGAAACCACTGCATTTTTACTTAATTGGGTTATTTAGCCCCACCTTTTCAACTTAAAGAATAAGAAGTATAAAAATTTAGAAAGCAGGTTGAAGTCTAGAGTCAATACTCACTCGAAGGAGGCAGCATCATCAACATTGTGGATAAATGTGACGGTACTCTTCAACCAGAGAGGACTAGAAATAAAAGCGAATAAACGTTAAAGGATGTTCCAGAAAAAAATACTTCTCAAAATAATCAAGTAAGGCGACCACCTCACTTCAGGTCGGAACAGGTGGCGGTTCTTAACTTCTAACCTACAAAGCATCGATTTCAGCTGAGTTACTTTCAATTAGTTCAATGGAAGCCAAACAAGGCTACAACACCAACATTGCATTAGGTTATTACAAAAGTGCAGAACTGAAAACACAGGTCGCCACTGTAGAATCAAGTCACATTTGTCTTTAACAAAACAAGCAACACCCAATATCGAAAATTGTTTTTGTTTCACCCCATTTACCGCTTATGTTTGTGTATTACGTAGTTCCACACACCTGCACCAACTTCCTTGCTATGCAGATACCCTGCGACCATCAACCAAAAAAGAGACAATACAGGGAGTGCAGAATTATTAGGCTAGTTGTATTTTTGAGGATTAATTTTATTATTGAACAACAACCATGTTCTCAATGAACCCAAAAAACTCATTAATATCAAAGCTGAATATTTTTGGAAGTAGTTTTTAGTTTGTTTTTAGTTTTAGCTAAGTTAGGGGGATATCTGTGTGTGCAGGTGACTATTACTGTGCATAATTATTAGGCAACTTAACAAAAAAAATATATATACCCATTTCAATTATTTATTATTACCAGTGAAACCAATATAACATCTCAACATTCACAAATATACATTTCTGACATTCAAAAACAAAACAAAAACAAATCAGTGACCAATATAGCCACCTTTCTTTGCAAGGACACTCAAAAGCCTGCCATCCATGGATTCTGTCAGTGTTTTGATCTGTTCACCATCAACATTGCGTGCAGCAGCAACCACAGCCTCCCAGACACTGTTCAGAGAGGTGTACTGTTTTCCCTCCTTGTAAATCTCACATTTGATGATGGACCACAGGTTCTCAATGGGGTTCAGATCAGGTGAACAAGGAGGCCATGTCATTAGATTTCCTTCTTTTATACCCTTTCTTGCCAGCCACGCTGTGGAGTACTTGGACGCGTGTGATGGAGCATTGTCCTGCATGAAAATCATGTTTTTCTTGAAGGATGCAGACTTCTTCCTGTACCACTGCTTGAAGAAGGTGTCTTCCAGGAACTGGCAGTAGGACTGGGAGTTGAGTTTGACTCCATCCTCAACCCGAAAAGGCCCCACAAGCTCATCTTTGATGATACCAGCCCAAAACAGTACTCCACCTCCACCTTGCTGGCGTCTGAGTCGGACTGGAGCTCTCTGCCCTTTACCAATCCAGCCACGGGCCCATCCATCTGGCCCATCAAGACTCACTCTCATTTCATCAGTCCATAAAACCTTAGAAAAATCAGTCTTGAGATATTTCTTGGCCCAGTCTTGACGTTTCAGCTTGTGTGTCTTGTTCAGTGGTGGTCGTCTTTCAGCCTTTTTTACCTTGGCCATGTCTCTGAGTATTGCACACCTTGTGCTTTTGGGCACTCCAGTGATGTTGCAGCTCTGAAATATGGCCAAACTGGTGGCAAGTGGCATCGTGGCAGCTGCACGCTTGACTTTTCTCAGTTCATGGGCAGTTATTTTGCGCCTTGGTTTTTCCACACGCTTCTTGCGACCCTGTTGACTATTTTGAATGAAACGCTTGATTGTTCGATGATCACGCTTCAGAAGCTTTGCAATTTTAAGAGTGCTGCATCCCTCTGCAAGATATCTCACTATTTTTGACTTTTCTGAGCCTGTCAAGTCCTTCTTTTGACCCATTTTGCCAAAGGAAAGGAAGTTGCCTAATAATTATGCACACCTGATATAGGGTGTTGATGTCATTAGACCACACCCCTTCTCATTACAGAGATGCACATCACCTAATATGCTTAATTGGTAGTAGGCTTTCGAGCCTATACAGCTTGGAGTAAGACAACATGCATAAAGAGGATGATGTGGTCAAAATACTCATTTGCCTAATAATTCTGCACTCCCTGTAAACTCTTCCGGTGTTTTACTTGAGTATTTAATTAAAATAAGTGGAAAATAATCCAATATTGATGAGAATGTCAACAAGCACTTGCAATGCAATGGGTCTCGCGTTTGCCCTGTTAGAGCTATTATTAGAGATGTAAATTCATAACTGGACTTTTCTTGCCACACAAACTGAAAATAAAAGCTACAACAGTTGACATAAGTGAGCAGATTTAAAGTGTCACAGCCGCCATGAGCGTGAAGGGGAGACACAAAAAGAAAAGAAGTTCGATTTGCAGTGAACGTTATCGGCAAAAGTTCAGTTATCCATGTTAACAGGGTCGGTCCCCAAGGCAGTAACAAAACTGCCAAGGAGGGACAAACGTAAAGCATTTATCAATAACAAAGGATTTTTGAAAGGCAAGCCCATGAATGAGTGATAGTGATGGGCGTGGGTAAAAGCCCAGATACATACCAACACGTTGGAAAAGCAACGCTTCCACGCTGGTACGCTCCACCTAAAAACGAATATCATGTGTTATTTGTGCATCTCCAGTACACCCAAGTATTGGTAACTTGCAAAGCTCATTGGAACTCGTGCACTTTTCCTACAAGCAAAGCCTGATTCGTAAACACGTCCTTTTGTATATGAAGCAAGCTGAAATGTTCAAATTAGACAAGCACTCTTTAACACTTTCCTTTCGAACTATTTTTTTTAGTTCTACTCTCTTCTTGAAGGTATACAAAAAGGACCACCTACCCAGAAAGACAACCTCTTCCATCAGCAAGCCAAGGCATGAGAATTGGTGGGACTAATAACTGGAACGAAATCAGGATTTAATAATGAAAGACCAGAATGTAACTTAAACCAATCCCCTACAGTCAATTCCTTATTCCAGTCATTGCATCATGAGCAATACCAAAGCCAAACACTGAGACAGGGCACCAAGACACCCACAACGCTGCACCCATGCTGAACATCAACAGCAATTACAGAGACAAATTCTCCAAATATATTATTACCACCACAGAAGTAAAACACTTCCGATATGTTAAATATTGATTCCATTTTGCCCAACCTGGCTCGTTGCTTGAATGCAGGCTCAGAGCCCGACTCTCATACAGTGGAAACATTTTTTTTATTACATTTAAGGCCTTTTTCCTCAGAAGACCTGCACCACTACATTGATCAGTCCTTGTCCAAAGACTATCTCTGAGTTGACTTTGACAAAGGAAGAATGGGATCAAAGGTCAGTGGGATCAGAAAATGTTGGATAAGAACTTGAGGGGATGGGGGAGAGCCTCGGTGTTTAGTACTCTTGCTTCCTTTTCTTGTCCTGAGGCCTCTGGCTTTATCCACTAGATGTTATAGCTCGAAAGGTGCAGTCCACTCTTCTCCCAGAGAAGGACTCTCTTTTGGATTCAGGTGATGCAGAAGGAAATCTTACCAGATCGTCAAAGTTCTCTTTTCCTTCCGCCTGAAGGATAAGCCTGCATCACCAGACAGCGAGGTAGAGTGGGCGGTGGGGGGGGCGGGAACAAAGGGTCATCGATCTACATTTGTTAAAGTTTGGGAGGAGTTTGTTTCAGCCACCTAGATGCTGAAGTGGTCAATTAAGATTATGCCATAAAGAGCTTTGGTGTTTTAATCTGGATTCAGGAAACCAATGAATATCTTGGCCGGCAGACCAATAAGGTAAGACTGCATAAGGGGTGTCAGACTTGCTAGCCAAGAAAGTAATCATTGTAGCACCAAATGGAGGAGTGGTGTTTGGGCATGTACTCCAATCTTTCTAGTGCCCACGCCTGGGTGAGATTTTCCAATTACCAATACGAAGGGTCCAAATGTTTTCATCAGAAATGTGACTCTTCGAATGATGTCTTAACAGATCATGCCTGAAGTTGCCCCAAGTGACTTCCATTGTTCTGTAGCACTTCTATTTCCGTGTACCGAACCATTCGAGGCATCAGGTTCTTGAGGTTTGCAATTCACTCACACTTCCA
The DNA here is from genome assembly GCF_031143425.1 of Pleurodeles waltl. NCBI lineage: Eukaryota > Metazoa > Chordata > Amphibia > Caudata > Salamandridae > Pleurodeles > Pleurodeles waltl. The sequence continues at coordinate 1,064,817,826 of NC_090445.1, forward strand.
GTTTGCCAGGTTTGAGTACTGTGCATTGGGTTGAAGGTTGGCACAGAGGATATTCACAAAGTTATTAGCCCCTTTGGTGAGTCTCCGGCATGTGAAAGGGATTCGGTAGCATCCAAACCTCGATGACTGGTTGCTCATGTTGCATCTCTAACCTGCAGTGTGCTTCTGGCTGGATCCTGAAACAACAAGTCCAAACGTTTACTATGCCATGTAAGGGAGTTCTTGGGAGCCATATTCACCACCTCTCCTGCCATGCATTTCTTCCACATGCTAATACTGAAGCTGATTTCTTACCTTGGGGTTGTTCTGGGTCTGAAGAAGGCTAGTCTCTGGAGAAGACTCCATCCCATCAATGGATGAGGTCTCAAGAATCTACGGCGGCATACAGCTTTGTGGTGGCTTGGGTTGACTGCATTATAAGCAGAAGATTAAGTACAACCTTAAACACTGATGATGCAGCATCCTGGGACTACTATCAATTCCTGAAGGTTCCTCCTTCTCTCAGAGTCCCACACAAGGGTAATGGAGGAGGTTTATCACTGAAGGAGGTAGGAAGAAGAAGCAACTTTCGGCCTCAGACTTCCGCGGTCCCTACAATGAATGCCAGCAACAGGGGCTGGAATGTCACCCTAGGTAACTGCACTGGCTCAGGATAGGTTGACAATCCCAAGATGCTGATATGTTGTCAAGTTGAAGGAAGCTAAATGTTATTTTGACTGCAATGCAGTTATTTTTTCTGCATCACAGGAAGGTAGTTTGTTTGGATGGACAATAAAATGACAATCATACAGCAGCAGGCTGAGGGAGTAAAGGGCAAGAGCACCAAATCTTCCATTACTTCCCTTGCTCTGATGAAATGTGCAGAAATCCCCCTGCACTTATTTAATGGTCTATCTACACCAGAATCCAGAAAGTGTGCAGGCCAACCCCGTATGTCAAGTGTTTTCATTATTGATGCACCTCTGCTGAAGGCCTTTCAGCAATTCAAGAGACCAGAATGGGTAAACGGATGTGATTTGCTTCCAGTAGGGAATGGATTGTCCTTTTACTTGCCCAGTTATTGTCATTTGCATTCCCACCTTTTCCATCCACTTCCCTGGGGTCTCCACAAGATTAAGAGGGTGCAGTCCTGTCATTCTGACGGTTCCATTGAGGTCTTATACATCTTGGTTCCATTATTCGACTGACAACAGTTGGAACCAAAAAGCAATTTCCCAGTCTCAATTGCCACCCGGGCCTTACGATTTTCTCTGTGCACATCACTTCAGGCATATGTGCAACATTGGAAGGCTTTCTGCTCTTGGTGTGCGGCGTGAATTCTTCTCGCCTGGTTTGTGAACCTTTGCATGTTTTGGCCACATCTTTATTATATCCTCAAGGCCAAGACTCATCTGATGAGGAGCTTTGGACTGGCATACCCCAAACGTCAGGCCTGTGTTGCCTTTATGGGATCATTAACTGGTTCTTCAGGGGTAGAAGAATATTCCATTTGAGGGTGTTCCTTTTACATTATGATGTCATAACTTCAGCTAGGTGTTTGGTGCTATATTTATATTTTCTCATTCGGGTATTAGTGTTGAAGCCTTACCCAAATTTAAAGCCCAAGCTCATATCAGGTTTTCACTTGTTCAAATGCTATTGTACTGCTCACAATGACTGGAGACTTCTGGCCAGAGAGGAATGTGTTTCCCCAGAAGCAGGCTGTGCAGCTGGATGAATATGACTTGTTGTAAAGCATTCCTTAAGTAGGGTGCTCAGTTATCTACACCCTGTGCCCTTCAGAGGAGAAGACTTTCAAATCAACAATTGGAGGCTACAATTTATCACCAATTGCTACACTTTTAGTGGTTCTGGGAGTTACTAGTCCAATGTCTTTTTGGGGTGGTGGAGGGGGTGGGGGGGGGTGAATGGCAGACTTCAGGAATTAATGTAAAGGTGTATCCACATCACACATCTATGATTCTGCTACTTTGGTATCCCCGTATACTTTTATTTTACACCATAAATACGTGTCATGCTTCCTTTCAGTCATTGGCGATTGCTATGGATTACGTTTCAACTGCTTAGAAGCTCATTATTCTGGATGTTTGTTGTGCAAATATTGTTCTCTGAACTAATGCGTAGGACTCATGAGATGAGGTGGAATGGAGAAGGATGATGCCTGGATTACTCACCGTTAATCTTTATTGCACCAAGTCATATTGCTCCTGCATCTGTATCAAGTGGGACTAGTTTCCAGTTGATTGGTCTTGCTATCTTTATAAGTTATACGAGGGGAAGGGGGAGGAGGGGGGAAGCGGAACCTATTACTGGTGAGGTCCTGGGAGGGCGTAGTGTTTGTGTGTGTGTACACACACTATAGATATGTAGGAATCTGGCCATTTATTTAGAAAATACCTGCCTCACGTGTATTGCTTATAACATACTTTGCATTTCATTGGCTGTTTAATTGTCAGATTTAGTGTGAAAGACAGGCAGAATACAACTCTGCATTTCTAAAGGAAGGGAGGCAAGTTTGAAAACGTGTTGACAATGTTTATTCCACGTACATTCAAGGATAGTTTGACATCCTCACCTTTTGAAATTCTCATATTAATACTTTTCACTTTGAGGAATATGGTTTGGCTGAGGCCAAAATTAAGAGGTGGGGGGTAGGGGTTATGGAAGTAAGAGTATAAAAGAAAGTAGTGTACTACAGCTTTAAATACTATAAATGCTGAGATTACTATTACTATGAATATAAGGAAATATGTCTGAACGGCACCCATAACATGGGGAAAATAGAAAATGGTCCAATAATATTTTAAAAAACACAATACTACACTACACAAGGTTGGGTACTTAAGAGCATGAGGAACAGTTCTTGTTCTTTGGGGAGGATGACCCCTCTTTACTTCTTTCCCCTCCATCCTGGTGTAGGTCTTAGGCACAGGTGCAGCATTACCCTCCCCATATCACCTTTTAAGCAGCATTGTGCAGTCTGCTTCCAAGTCTTCATAGGTCACCAAACAGGAGTCAGTCGGTCTTGATCCGGCCTACTAAACTTCAGTCTTGGTCCTCCATGTGGTCTGAAAGACATACTAGCCACAGATTAGTCAGACCACCTCATCTGTAGGGGAAGCAGACGCAGGGCTGCGCAAGAGTGTCCAGAGGCATCTTCTGCTAACAAAGCACTGGCTGTTTGTTGAGCGGGTCCTGCACGTCTTGGCAGGACCTCCTCCACCTGTATGAATTGTTGAGTTTAGCAGTGCAGGTCGCTAGGCCTGCGGGTGCTGGAGGCGGCACTGGAGTCCGTTTTCATTCCTAGATGAGAAGAGTTGGGCTGTCAAGGGACTTCAAAGTTCAGCAGTACCGTAGCCTGATCAGGTGCACTTCAAGTCAGCCCGTTACTTGAGCACACAGTGGTCTAGTGCCTTGAGGCAGTAGCTTCACTGATAGCAGCGCAGCCTGCTCATTCAAATGAGTAAGAGCCACAGACTCTAGTCATAACAAAGTCATTCACGCACACTGGCAATTCCGCGGACTAGGCATTGGTCTCTTCAGCACACACAGCTCTGGCTCTCTTGGGGCAAGCCCCACGGGCTGCGATTGCAGTATCTCTTCGGGTACAATTTGGCAAGTTCCAAGATTTCGAGACTAGGGGCCAGATGTACGAAAGGATTTTCCCATAGACACAGAATGGGTAAAATCCTTTCGTACATCTGGCCCTTGGTCTCGAAAGCACGATCCTCTCAGGCATACTAAAGCAGTGCTGTGGAAACTGCTTTAGCGACTAGTTGAGCTAGAAGCATACCAGTCAAGCTACACCCACAGCATCAAGCTTAACTGCTCTTACCCATACTGGCAACGGATTCCTCTTGCAGGGTTGATTTGTCTCCTTCCCTCATGTTCAGTCGTCTGGACACACTTTGGAGAACTCCCTCCTTAGAGAGAAATTTGAACTAGAACGAGTGGGTCAACAGCTCCTGCTATACGGGTACAGCAGACAGCAAATGTGTATCCTCTAGCTTCACTTTCATTTGCCCCTATCAGGCTGTCTTTCAGGTCTGCCTTACTCTAGACTCTAGAGCAATGATTCTAAACCTTTGACTTCTGTGGACCACATGAAATCATTACTGAAACTGGGTACCTCCTCCCGCCCCCCCAAACCAAAAGAATCATTACTGGGTTCGAGGGACCCCCTATCTAAACTTTTTTCGATGATGGAAACTGCAAAACAATACACAAAAGAATTCCAGGAACAAGCAATCAAACAAATACACACAAACTATGTTATATTTTATTGAATTTACAAAAAATATTAACAAAACAAAAATTTAATAGAAAGGGTAGAGTTTTTCTATATTCAATTGAGGCCAGTCAACGCTATATTCTGTTTGATGCACTTGCATTGCTCCCCCTAATCAAATCCGAATACACTGACTTAATTTGTAATCTCCAATGTCAAACACCTTCACATATACATAATTTTAAAAATCAGTTTTACACGTTCATTATGTATTTCTATAAGCTTTCTTTTTCTATTTAATTTTCTAAACAGTTGCGCCCCCCTAGGTAGTATTTGCAAACCCCCGGGGTCCCCAGACTACATGTTACGGACCAATGAAATGATCCAACATGATGCACCTCACAGCAGTCATCTCCTATCTAACAATAACCACACCTGACAGTGATAAGGAGAATAAACAAAAGCCTGACTTCTACTGAAGGACATTCACACTGAACAACAGGGACTGCATTCCTGTACATTACTCCCATCATCTAACGAATATCAGGGGACCAGATGTACTAAATTCTTATTTTCATTTCCTAAATAGCAACTCCTAACAAATCGCTATTTAGGAAACGCAAAATGGAATGTACAACAATAGCATTTCCTGAATGCCAATTTCACATTTAGGAAATGCTTTGTGTATGTGCTTAGGAAATTGCAATAGGAAATCACTATTTGTTATTTCCTGTTTAGGAAATCCTGATTCGCGATTTCCTATTTAGGGAATCGAAAAATGCAATTTCTACTGGGTAGAAATCGCATTTTGCAATTTCCTAAATGCCTCTGTACATATCGAAGTGTCACTTATTTCTTACTGGACCGAAATTGCGATTCAGCTCGTTAACAAATGCTAGATCCCTTTGAACATCTGGCCCAGGGAGACTAACCAGGAGCCCTCTGCAGCAAAAGGACCTTGTTGAATTTCTAAGAGGAGCCTATGCCCTCTTTCCACAATACAGTTTGTAGCTGCGCTCCCTCCAGTCTCGTGTCAACAATACACTTCCACTACCTGGGAAAGTAGGCACCTCCAATTTGTGCACATGAACAAATCATAGGCTTACAAAATGAAAACCACTGGCCTCCTCTCTGGTTCACTCAGGCACCTATGAGGGTCTAACACAGACCAAACATACACACACTTAGCGCTTGGGATGTTAGCACAAGAATCTGGGTCAGCTTGTAGCAGGCAGCTACATAAGAGTGGGCTATTTGGGCACCACTCCAATGACAAAAAACCCTTCTCACACTAGGATTATGGTAATGTGCTAGCACCACGATGCAAGCTGGAACCTGTAAAAAGGACAGTACACTGCCTCTATGTAGAGGGAGCTTGATGTGTCCCTGTAGATGTAGGACCATACTATTGTCCAGGACAATCCCAGGTTCCGCGCTCAAAACTCCTTTAAGAACAAGAACCTTACTCCACAACATGGTAAAAAGCTGAAATATCATTGCAAATTTCGCCCAAAGGCCACCACTAAACGTTATATTTTACACGTTTAAGAAGAGAAAATGAACTTGAGATTTCAATCTGTTCAATCAGTCTTAAGTTATACAGACCTTTGACAGTGTCAAGCTTGGGAATTAATCTTGAGGAGGCGTGACTTTTTTTTTTTTTAAGATGGGAGCAGGCCCGGTTCTGGCGTGAGCCAGGCCCACTCAAACATGACCTTGGCCCCTCCCAGTAACAGCAAAAGAGGCCACATAGAAATCAACTGTTTAAGCGATTCCTCCATGTCAGCAAATGTGATTTTTCACACTTGTGTCAACGAGAAATAAAGAACACATCTTATGAGTGGACTGTTTTAATAGCTGTTTTACTTGTGTACTGATAGGGAGAAAAATACCGCCTTTAGATAATGTTCCCTATTTTTCTACTGTGTGAGACAAAACTCTGGGCAAGCCGAAAAAAATAAACAGCCCAGTGGCAACCTTAGCTCATGTCTGAGGCAAGCTGTAGTGGGGAGGTGTGAGTTGAGGAAAAGTAGACAGGGGTTTACCTTCCAATGATGCAGCAGGTGCAGTGGCACCAGAGCCCAGGTTGTAGGCTACCTCCAGAATAGTCTAATATTGGGCACACATTGACCCACCCAAACGCCCCCTCGGCCCATCCAGATATAAATTCCTGGAACCGAGCCTGGATGAGAGCCACGTAACAAAGCTTCACTTAGATGTGGAACTGATTAGGTACCCGAATATCGGCTCTTGTATATATTTGCGTAAGGAATGTACAATTTGTGTTAGTCACAAAGAGGAACACATTATCTTTAGTGCAGGCCTGAAACAGCGTCATTACAATTTGATCACATTTTGTATCTGTTGAGTGGTTTGACCACCAAATTTTAAAACTGGTTGAGTTAGTTAGTGACCACTATACACTTTTGGCTTATATGTATACAGAGTGGGTATATTAAAGATATTACAACTGGAGAAAGTGAATGGCCCACAGAGAATCCGCCCTTGCTATTATTAAAGTGCTAGTGCACTTTATGGAGTTCCAACTAAACAGTAGGTCGGAGACATGGAGTGGTCCAGTAAAATGTACAGTAAAAAGTTGGAAATCAGTGGGGGCTGTTAATACAGCCAGTAAGGAGTGTTAAGAATATAGAAATGTTGTTAGTTTGATGGAAACCAATGAATCTGACAGTAGGTTGGAGGAGAATTTACCTATTCTCCATTGCCCTAGAGCAATGGCGTTTGGGCACAATATTTAACCAATGTCTACAAGAAAACCCCATCCCCACCGCCCATTAAGTTAGGGCTATGAACAAGATAAGTTTGCTGGACTTGGGTGATTATTAAAATAATGCCGGGTACGAGTCCGAGAAGAAACGGTGACCAAGGTACAAGCCTTGCTGCAATATTATGTCACTTGTCCACTTTTTGTAGTGAACAGCTATGTCCTTTCTTTAAGTGGGTTATAAATAAAGGATGTTAGCGAATTTTGGCTGGGGACTGATCAAGCCCCTATATATAATGGAGGTCGAGCTGGCCCATTTTTTACAAAGTTTATATAATAACAGGGTTGTTGGACCACTGCTTTGCTTTGAGGGATATTGGGTAGCGGACGACAGAGGAAAGGACAATTATTTAGCTGCTCCCTCAACTTTTATCCAGCCTTTGACACCGGACTGATCGGAACTGCAGCGTAAGTTAAGGAAGAGGGGCATACCAGCTACACTTCATTATTTTGTGTTATCATGTTAAAAAAAGAAATAGGTACAGGTTGAAGTGGATTTGAGAGGCAGCCTCATAGGAACAAGTCAATTCAGAACTGAATAAGCCTGAGCAGACCCCGAATTGTCTATTCCTAGGTAATCTCCCAAAGTACTGGAGTCATCGTGTCCTTCTCACAATACTGGTATGAAAACGATATGGTATCTACTTTTTGCGGCCAATTTGGTAGTCAAACTTGATTGGGGAAAAAAGATGCAACCAAAATGATGGCCCATTAACACAATGCCTAGAAAAACGTATCAAGCTGATCGTTGTATTTCAATTAACTTGTTTACTAATACCTATTTGAGGAAAGGCGAGGTACTACTGCCTATGGAGTACAGGGTGGCTCACGTTATAAAAGATCAAGTAATGGGAATGCTATCGGGGTAGGGTCAGAAAGAACTTCTGAGCCATTCGAACTTTATCAAGCCCCTGCATGTTCTGCCCTGGCATTATAATTGGAAATATAAACTATCTCAAGGCATGTCAGAAATTCGTTCTACGCAAAATGTCATGTTGATGATCTTTAGGCTTCAGGAAAGGCAAAAGGATAAATAAAACAGAAAAAAAAAATCACTGAAACAAATGATTGGAAAGATGCTGTCGGGTTCAGTAGATTACATTTTAACAATGCAAATGCAACGCTATACTCCTAACGTACACATTGGGTTTTAAGCCTTTTTTCATTTGGCCACATTCTAGCGGGTTTTGGAGTACTCTTAAAAAAAAAAAACGACAAATTACTGTCAACGAATATTGAAGGCTTATTTATAGGCACACTACTAGCCTTGAACATAATAAATCGCGACAGTCCAAATAAATATAAGTTTTTTGATGTTGAAGTAAAGTCTCGTTATTTGGGGAAAAACCTGGGATTTGCAAGACATTTTTTCGTCCAGTAACGGACAATACGGCACACGTTCATACCGTCACCGCAACGTAATACACTGCATACCTTGCGATTTCTTACTTAAAAGCATTCGTGCTCGGGTAAGATTACACGACAAATGCCCCAAAAAAAGCGTGCTCTAGTCGACCGTTCCCCGCCGGTCGACTATTTAAGAGGATGCGGAATACATATATTGGTCGTTCGTGATGACTACAGGTGTGAAGTAATGCTGTTTATGGGCGCCGTAGAGTTAGTTTGAGTAGTAACATTAAATTGACCATGTAGCAGGACACGCCGCAATCCCCGCCTGTACAGGTGCACGGGCTTGCAAAATTGCACTGCGTGAACAAAGGTCACAGTCTGTACGTTACAGGTTGTAGCTGTCATCATGCTGGTTTCAGTTGATAGATGTACGTTTATAGAGATGTATCCGATTATGGATTCAGGTGACACAGTCCCAGGACGGGATAGGGCACCAAAAAGCCCCGATGTCAATGATGTGTGCCGATTTATAACGCAAAGCGATGTTCGAAACTAATGTATTTAGACAAGGGAAGTAATCCTCACAGCCTCGCTCGAGCCCGCCTACATGCCGTTCTGGTAGAACACAAGGGGGGGTGGGGGTCAGCTCTCCTCGATCGCTCCTCCTGCCCCCACCTTCTTTGTACTGAGTCAGTGCCAGCATCCTGGGCAACAGAACAAGCTGTACCGTCCCACGCCACCACAGGCGGCTCTCACAGCAGCGCACCTGGGAGGGGCGTGTGGTGGCACTGGCACATGTCTCCTCCCAAGAGTTGTTCGCACACTGCCATTAAACAAGGCTACTAACGTAGCAGTGAGAGGAAGGCATTGACGCCGACGCTTCTGAGGGAATCAAGGGTCAGATCTAGCAAGCAGTTTTGCCCATTCTGTCTATGGGAAAATGTGTTCGTACATATGGCCCCAAGCATCACCTTTATCATGCCACAGCGGCACATAGGGCTTTAGGAGAACTGAACCACACCTTCCACCTATCACCAACATACCTGAATAAGAACTATAACCAGTTACTGCTCAAGAACTCCATACTGACCCCTCAAGATCCTAATCTAATCACGAGAGAAAAGCGGAACTGCTATTAACTTACTCTCTCGAGGTGGGGGGGGGGGGACTACGTGCCCTCCCACTACGGTCATTACCCCTACCTGGACCTAGTCCCCACCGCCCGTGATCTAGTACAAGTAAATCCGTATGTCTCATAAATCACGCCAATTGAAGCGGACTCCCTTCTCTACCCTTGCGGGCGTACACCCGTATGTTGCACCTAAGTCTTCCATCCACCTGTCACCGACATGGAGATACGTTCAACCAGGACTTATTCTACCCATCCCCAACACCCCTCGAAACCAACACCCATTTTTATTGCCTCCTTTATAGCTCAAGGGGCGACAAAGAGGTACTGCGCCACACGAAGACTTACCTGTACGAACAGCACCAAAAGCGCCGAATTCTTTAAATCTAATACTATTCACAACAATGTGATCGGTTCTTTATTTCAGCACGTTCAGGTGATGTCCTCTAGGCGTACCGAAGGATAACTGCAGCTCCTGGAAATAATAATTTCAGAAAATCGCACAAGGCTTCGACTGCATCCACTCTGCACGGCCCCGCCTGGCTCCCTCCTTTTTATTATGAAGCGCCTGCCCCGCCCACGTCTGGTACCACACTGCGCACTCAAGTTCCCCGGGAAAATTCCACAGGAAGTGACAACACAGATTCTAGATAGTTCTACCATACAGTCAGTGCCTTGGCTCAGAACTACTCGGACAGTGCGTCTCAAGCCTCGCTCTCGAGCGCACTTTTTATTGGGCTTTAAAACACAAGAATGTTACGGACTGTGTTGGCGCTTGCTGCATGATTTGCTCGACGTGGTTTCAACAATGATTTTTGCGGGTGCATATTTGAGTGAAAATCTTATTTGTAAATTCAGTTTGCAGGTACACGCCGAACTGTATTGACTTATGTTTTTTTTAAATGGACAAGTATTCTTGACTCCCTTTAAAGTGTTTTCAACACGATTGACACTTGGGATTGAAAATGGGCAGAGTCGATGCATCCTAAACGCTTTTTTATGTGTCATTGAACTTGTGGTACCAAGTGAAAATGCATTCGGAAGTAATATCCATTTATCGTATCATATTTTTCTGTTATATGTTACTTGAGACCCATTCCTACCACAACCAGATAACCCCAAGTAGCCAAAAAGAAAAAGAAAAACGTTAAAGCAAATGAGACGTAAAGACCAGAAATTGAACACTTCATATCAACAATCCCCCTTCCCTTGCGCCCCCAGTTTATTTAACACCACCTTTCTGAGAAAGTATTGATAGGTTTCCCGAGAAAAACAGGTATGTAGTGCATTTCGAAAGAAATAGGTAAAACAGTAATAAAGGTTACATGGTGTTTTGGGGTCTCCAGACTTTAGTGGTCACTATTTGGTGGTCCCCCTGCAATGGCTCACATTGTTTCTGGAGGAGTACCACATTAGTGAAGGCGCCTGTACACACACACACATATGCGGGGAGGGGGGGGGGGGGGGGGGCATGCAAGCATCTAAGTTCACACCTTCGAAAGTGAAGGGAGACCTTCCATTAATGGTTAGAACAGCGTCAGAATTTCTAAAGCGACGTGTCCGTTAGGCACGACTGGTAATACCATATGCGCTTGCAGTACCCTTAAAGGGATTACCAGCACAGAAGGGCAATTTAACACACCGGGTCATGCAGAGCTGGAACGAACTGATGTTTGACACGATAGGGGATCGTTTCCTCAACAGCATACTGAGTTTCCAAACAATAGTCGATGAACGGGACCTCCCTAGAGGGCAGTTCATGCTCTATGGAAGAGCACTGCTTGCCCTCAAACGGCATTGGAATATAGATGCTGCTAAGCTCCCAATGCATCTAATGATGCAGACATTATACACGATGGCTATAGGTCGGAAGATGATTTCTTGGTTCTACACCTCACTAATTGAGATGACAAGAAGCTATCTGGGCCAGCCGAGAGATAAATAGGAAAGTGTAGTGGGCCGTGTCTTTAACAAAGAGTGGCAAGCAGTGCTAGAATACCTAAAGAAAGTGCTACATTCAAATACATTCAATTTAGTTTATTGCACAGAGCATACTTCAGCCCATACAAGGTGGGTCGAATATACATGGGAGCCTGCTCTAGGTGTGGACACACAACCCCCAATTTTCAGCATATGCCCTGGAGATGTCCCTTACACCATACATTTTGGAATACATTATTAGACATATTAAGACGCCTGTAGGAAGCTGGCCCAGTGTGTGGTGGACACCTATGGTGTTACACCTTATACTGAGTCCAGGCAAACCCTAATTAGATAGTGTTACAGTGTCTAGACAGCCAGGGCTCTCTACGGTAGCTGTAGTGAGCAGCCAAGCATTATCTAGAAGGCATTTGAAGCAATTGCAATACCACAGTAGTCACACAGTAACTTATCACACATGAAAGGACCCACACAGTGTCACAAAAATAAAGGTACTTTATTATAGACAACCCAAACGAGACTACCATTGTTATACCTCCCTCTGGAGGTATGGACGCACAGATATACACAGGTAAGTAATCAGGAAAAGCTTAAATTAGTGAGAGCCCTATAGGACCCGGATGCCCCCAGTTGGCCCTAGCCCCAACACTAGCCCAACGAAAATAAAAAAAATACAGAATGGAATTGAGAGTGGAAGGGATTATTTACAGAATTGATCATAGCAATCCAAACAACACTGGGCAGGGTCAAATGTAGTAAGTCAATATCAAATTTTTAAATTCATTAAAAAAAACAAATCAGAGCAAAAGGTTACACAAATAAATCTGTTGAATCGGGCAAAGAAATTTCAGTCAGGCAATAAATCATACTGAGCAATATGTGTAACGTTACCACGTACTACACCAGGAACCTCCCGCCGTCCTGAACTCTGTTGGACCACACAAGTGAAACCGTACCTCACCAGTATCAGTGGGGGCGTTCCCCAACACCTCACTGTCCCTTGACCTCATGGTCAGGGTTCGGCCCCTCCCAAACACCAAGCTGCCATGGGGGTGCGACAGGATGGCCAGAAGCAGTGTCCATCCCAGCGATCTGGGCACCCTAGCCCCCAAGTTGGTGTGTACACCCACCGGTTGGTTCAGGACTGCAGGACCCTACCCTTGGTGTTATCCAGGGGACCCTGCTTTGGGGACCCCTTTGTTGCTTAGAAGTGAATTTAGTATCTCAGCTCCCGCTACTTCAGATCCCAGGGATGGGAAGGTGGGAGACAACTGTTAACGCGTCCCTTTAGGATAATTTATTACACATCATGACTCGTTTTAGGCCAATGAATCTTTTGACCCAGTTGAGAGACACCTTAGGACGAGATAACTAATCAATATGTCAAACAATACGTCAATAATGTCATCAATATTTACCACAACAATACATTTCACTTTAGTCAAAGTCATTAATCAATTCAAGACACTACCATGACCTTGTAGTCATGAATAACCACACCAGTTTAGTAGAATTTTATGAGTTTTATTCCCTATTAGTTACAATTCTAAAAGTAGATGTGTTAATCTCAAAACCAAGAAACATAATAGCATAGTCACGATATATGGAAACTTTGATAAGATTTCATTAAGGCGAGAATCACAAACATCAAGACATAGCACGGTGTAAACATAGATCAATTTAGCAGAGTGTCAATAACGCATTGGTTCAACAAAGCATAGATTCAGTCATTTGTTTATTTGCGTCGGCGTAGTGAACCCCTGTCCTAACCACTGATTAGCATTAGCATGTTGGGCTTCATGCAAAACAATTTAGAAAACCAATTTGGAAAACATCTAGCTATGGTCTCTGTCTAAAGTAAGCAGTTGGTACCTAGAAAGGAAAAGCAAACAGACAAATCACAATTGTATTGTCATAGTTACCCTCCAAGGTTTAGGTCAGCACTCAGGTTCAGTCTTCGTCTTCAGAACATCAGTCTAATCGCCATCAGTCAGAATTCAGCTCCAGGGTAAAAGGGGCACTTCCCTAATAAGGAGGTAAAGTGTAAAATGGGCAATCTAAGGACGAGGATGGTTCTAAGCAAAACCAATAAGTCACCAAACAGAGTGACAAAGTTTCTGGATAAAATCGATAGCATTCCCTACCTAATTCTAAATGGCTCCCTGTGTCATGGGTTTTTATCCCTTTTTCGTTGTACATTCCCCTATTATTTCATTGGTCCGAGGTTATACCCCACTATCTTTACCCAGTAAGAAAACAGATTATGTCATTAATCTTTCACCCCATATTATTTTACAAGCTTTTCATTGGTCCACATGATTGGTGGCTTCTGAGGTAGCACGTCCGGTATGATTTCATCCTTCTGTAATTCTTTGCACATCTTTTGGTCAGTAACTCCATTATCTTCACCGGGTTTAACGAACTTGTACATTATATTAATCTACACTGTTTCATTTTGTCTAATATTTTGTACAAGCAATGTGGATTTCATGGGAACGGATCTACTATGGTTACATTTAGCTTCTAGTTTGAAGAAAACAAGGGGTCATGTCCTTTGCGAGTCAGCACACTGCAAAATAGGAAAAAATATGTTTAATATGAGAGCCAAGCAGCTAAGCTTTGGCTCATTCTAACTTAAGGCCACAAGGATTTCAGCACAAATTCAATAACGCAATCATTAATAATTAGTACAAAACCACACTTTAATATCATATTTTATCAATATTAGTATTTTCTATTAGTTCCCGTATACATTAGCGGCCACTCCCCGTGGTCACATTTCAGGTACACATTTAAACAAAATACATCAATACAATTACTTAAGCGGCATTATCACACACTAGTTCATAAGCATTTCATGTTAATATAGATTATATAAGCTACGCTTTCTCACAACGATAGCTGACACCACCTATCCACGAAAAGGCAGAGACCTGAGCTGGGGGCACGTTAATACCCCTTCGTGGATATGACGTTGGTAGACGGAAGTGACTCACCTCTTGCACGACTCTCGACTTCCTTCTGCCCCCTGGTCTCGCGAGGTGAGAGGGTGGAAGAAACACAGCCAGCAAACGCTAGAATGGCGCACTGGCCCGGGCCACAGAGGCCTTGGGTCCTAAGTGCCGCACTACCCTAATTGGGGTGGTGGTCTGTCATAAGACCCGGATGCCCCCTGTTGGCCCTCATCCCAACACCAGCCCAACGAAAATCCGGCAAACACAGAATGGAATTTGAGAGTGGAAGAGTTTATTTACAGAATTGATCATATAACTCCAGACAACACTAGCCAGGTTCAAATGTAATAAGTCAGTATCACATTTTTAAGTTCATAACAAAACAAAACAAATCAGAGCAAAAGGTTTCACAAATAATTCTGATGAATCGGGCAAAGCAAATTTCAGTCAGGCAATAATCATACTGAGCAATATGTATCTTGTTACCACCCACAACACCAGGAACTTCCAGCCTTCCTGAACTCTGTTGGACCACACAGGTGAAACTGTACCTCACTTGTATCTGTGGGGGCTTTCCTCAACACCTCGCCGTCCCTTGTCCTCATGGTCAAGGTTCCACCCCCCCCAAACACCAAGCTGCCATGGGGGTGCAATAGGATGGCCAGGAGCGGGAGCCCCGTGCTCTTCCCAGCGATCTGGGCACCCTAGCCCCCAAGCTGGTGTGTACATCCGCTGGTTGGTTCAGGACTGCAGGACCCTACCCTTGGTGTTATCCAGGGGGCCCTGCTTTGGGGACCCCGGTTGCTTGGGGGTGAATTTAGTATCTCAGCTCCCACCACGAGGGAGACCAGGGGCTAAGAGGTCCTTCACCCTCCCCACCATAGAACAAACTCTGTGCGAAAGACCAAATATCTGCAATAAAACGGTCTGTCCCAGCATCGGATAAAGTCTGTGTGGGATATTCCATAGGTGCCCCGGTCCAGGGCACAGCCTCGCCAGTTCAGAGTTCAGACATCGCACCAACACATTAATTGTCCTAGACCTTATGTTATTTCCCCAGTAGCGGCGCAGTACCATCTGAGACCATGTGATGGCTGCTTCTGGAAAGTCCTCTGACAGTTGAGTGATTTCTTTTAAAATTGCCTCCCTGGCGGCCTTGCGCCCCATGTGCACCAAGTCATTATCTCCTATATGTATAATGGTGAGGTCCAGGAACTGGAGTCCCTCGCACCATTTTGCCATCTTCACCAGCTGCTGTAGCTGTGTGACATGCAGGCCACCAATCCCACACCACCAGAAGGACAAGTCACATAGGGGTGCCGGCTTGGACTTATGGAGCAGTTGCAACCTGTAGGCCGCCCACCGGACAAAGGAGTGACCAAGAACAAATACTACACGAGACGGCATACTACTGAAACAAAAAAGACACCAGCTTGAGTACTCTGTCAACAAACGATACACGGTCATTGCCACTCAGGATGAATGTAACGTTTGTAAGACATTGATGACCACCGGCCAATTGTTTTCTCCTTCTCCGATGACATGCCCGCATCTGCCACAACCGTGGCTGCCCCTTTTGGAAAAGAATGTGATGAATAAAACGCCAGGTCTACTCCAGCTGCCTCTGGGGCCGTGGCCAGAACTGCTGAAAACTGGTAACGCGACAAGCAATCCCTGCCCACATGAAGGAACAAAGCCAGGGAACCCGTAGCAGGCCAGAGTACTAAGTAAGACCCCAGGTGGTCCACAAGGCATGAGGGGGAACCAAGCGCAGACATAAGTTTGATTGCTGCCCCTTTTCCTTCTTGATCAGTTTTTAACTTTCGTAACCAAATCATTAACCAGTCAGGCCCCCCCGTAAAATCCCTCTTAGACAAGCCTATTAATTCGCCCACGCGAAAGGCACCATAAAAGGCTACAGTAAATGTTGCCACAAACAGTGTCACTTTGAATGGGGAAGCACAGACCCTATGGAGATTAGACAGGAGGAGACATAGGGTCTGGGCCGTAAGGGGGCGTTTGCTGTCCTTCCTATTGCCCTTAAGGCATGCCCAGCCAGCCACTGCTCTCTTAATGATAAAGGAGTTTATTTGGCCCTCCTTGTCATGTAATTTTGTGAAAAAGCAGATGGCTGTGAGATGAGCCTTCACACAATATACTGGCTTGCCCTGGTCTTTAAGATTACCCAAAAAAAAGCAAATGGCCTCAGTTGCAAACATGTTTGAGAGTTAGAGAGTGAGCTGGAATGATCTATATTGTTTAAATGACTTCTGATAAGACCCCATGTGTGTCTTGCTAGCGATGCCACCACTAATTCCTGCAGGGTTGGACTTCAATCGTCCACAGATATGCTGGGAACTCTGTCATCTTCTCTGCTACCCGAGGGTGGAACTTCCGGAATTCCTGCATCATGGAGCGAGATAAGGCATCAGCAGCATTATTATGAACGATTGGAACATGTTTGGCATGAAAAGTAATGTTAAGCTTTAAACACAATAGGACCAAATGTTTCAGCAATCTGAGAACAAACCTACACGAGGCTCCCTGCCTGTTGATCGCTTCAACTACTATCATGTTGTCAGACCAGAAAACGACAGATTTGTCCTTGAACACCATCACCCATACATTCACTGCAACCACAATGGAGAATAATTCTAAGAAAGCCATGTTTTTTGTGATGCCCCTGTCATGCCAATTCACCGGCCAATCCCCTCTGCACCATTCAGAGCCCAATATGGCTCCGAACCCCACAGTGCCTACAGCATCAGTAAAAAGACCCAAGGTTGAACTGGATCTGGGGTGAGAAGGCCATATCACTACACTGTTAAAATGTTGCAGGAAGGAGAACTAGATCTGTAGGTCCTCTTTAACCTCTGAAGAAAGCCGGGTGTGATAATGCTTTTCCTTAAGGCCTGTCCTTGCCCTAGCTATGGACTGTGAAAATGGGCGAGCCATGGGGATAATCCCTAGGGCAATGTTTAGCTGACCTACCAGAACCTGAAGTTGATGCAAGGTGACTTTCTTGTGCGCTAATTGATTGCCTAATTGCCATAATCTTATCCAAAGGGAGGCGGCACTCACCAGCAACTTTATGAATTTCGATGCCAAGGAATGTCGAGCAAGTGGAAGAGCCCAAAGTTTTCTCTAGGGCTATGGGAACCCCCAATTTCTAACACATGGCAGTCTACGCCCTCAAAGCTCACAAACACCTCCCTGAATCTAGGGGGCCCAACACTAAGAAATCGTCAAGGTAATGAATAACTTCCTTATGGCCTGTGCACATGGTGAAATTCCACTGTAACATAAAGCTAAACTGTTCAAAGTATGTGCAGGACACACTACATCCCATTGGCATGCATTTATCATAATAATAGGAGCTTGCAAATTGGAAGCCCAACAGGTGGTAATCATCAGGGTGCACTGGGAGTAACCGAAAGGCAGATTCTATGTCAGTCTTTGCCAGGAGGCCCCCCCCGGGCCAGATTGCGCTGCCTCACAAGTGCCAGGTCTACCATGGAGTAATGGACTGAACTTAGCTGAGGATCGATTGCTTTGTTCACAGAGGAACCCCTAGGGGCAAAAAGATTATGAATAAGCCTATGTTGTCCAGGTTCCTTCTTGGGAACCACTCCAAGTGACTAGCAAACAAACTTCGCCAACAGTGGTGTGGGGAAGGGGCCGGCTACTCTGCCTAACTACTTCTGCTTCTCAATATTCTTAGCTACTGTTAGAAATGGGGTCTTTGGTTGGCAGTCAGGTTTCCCCCTGTCCAAGCAAGGACCCTCACTCTAGTCAGGGTAAAGGAGAATCACCCTCAGTTAACCCCCGCTCGCCCCCTTGGTAGCTTGGCACAAGCAGGCAGGCTTAACTTCAGAGTCTAGGTGTAAAGTAGTCGTACCAACACACACAGTAACTCAGTGAAAAAACTATAAAATGACACAACACAGGTTTAGCAAAATAGGAAATATTTACCTAAACAAAACAAGACCAAAACAACAAAAATCCAACATACACAAGTCAAGTTATTAATTTTAAAAGCAAAAGAGTCTTAAATCCTGAAGGAAACAGTAAAAACACTGTTAGCGCTGAAACAAAACCTGGGTAGAATCAAAATAACATGCACGAGTGACTGTGTGTCGGAAAAGGCTAGTGGTGCGTTGATTTCTCATCCGCAAGCGAGACCGTGTGTCGTTTCTCCTTCTCCGGTCGGGTCGGTGTGCGTCACTTTTCCTCTCCGCAGGAGAGCTATGTGTTGATCTTGGCAAGCACTCGGGTCCGGACAGGCTTTGATTAGTTTTTCCCCACCCAGCAAGGTTTGCGTCGAAAATCCTGCCGCAAGATATCAGCAAAACCGCGCTATGTGGGTTGCAATGTTATCAGCCACCGTCAGCAGGTGTTGCACGTAGTTTCTCCAGCTGCGTGCATCGATTTTCCAGCCACGATGCAGGTGGAGCATTGATTTCAGCCGCAATGCTGGCGGCGCGTCGTTTCTCAGCCGCATCTCAGAAGGTGCGTTGAAATTTTCCCCACACAGCAGTCTGTGGATTTTCAGTCTTGGTCTGCCAGCTTCACCTTCCAGAGCCCCAGGAACTGGACTTGGCAGGGCAGGAGTCTCAGCAGAGAGTCCAGGTGCTGGCAGGAGAAGTCTTTGATGGCCCTGAGACTTCAACAACAGGAGGTAAGCTCAGGACAAGCCCTTGGAGATTTCTTCACAAGCAGGAATGCACAACAAAGTCCAGTCTTTGTCCTCTTGCACAGGCAGAAGCAGCAACTGCAAGAGAGCTCCACAAAGCACAGTCACAGGCAGGGCAGCACTTTTCCTCAGCTCTTCAGCTCTTCTCCAGGCAGAGGTTCCTCTTGATGTTCAGAAGTGATCTAAAGTCTGTGGTTTTGGGTGCTCTTCTTATACCCATTTTGGCCTTTGAAGTAGGCTTATTCAAAGGAAAGTCTCTCTTGTTTGTGAAATCCTGCCTTGCCCAAGCCAGGACCCAGACACACACCAGAGGGTTGGAGACTGCATTGTGTGAGGGGCAGGCACAGCCCTTTCATGTGTAAGTGACCACTTCTCCCCTCCCTCCTGCACAGATGGCTCATCAAGATATGCAGGCTGCACCCCTGCTTCCTTTGTGTCACTGTCTAGAGAGAGGTGCAAACAGCCCAACTGTCAAACTGACTGAGACAGGAATCCACAACAGACAGAGTCACAGAATGGTTTAAGCAAGACAATCACCACTTTCTTAAGTGGCATTTTCAAACATACTATCTCAAAACCAACTTTACTAAAAGATGTATTTTTTAATTGAGAGTTCAGAGACCCTAAACTTCACATGTCTATCCGCTCCCAAAGGGAATCTACACTTTAATCATATTTAAAGGCAGCCCCCATGTTAACCTATAGGAGGGATAGGCCTTGCAACAGTGAAAACCAAATTTGGCAGTATTTCACTGTTAGGACATATAAAACACAAAAGTATATGTCCTACCTTAAACATACACTGCACCCTGCCCATGGGGCTACCTGGGGCCTACCTTAGGGGTGTCTTACATGTAAGAAAAGGGAAGGTTTAGGCCTGACAAGTGAGTACACTTGCTAAGTCAAATTGGCAGTTAAAATCTGCACACCCAGACACTGCAGTGGCAGGTCTAAGCTATGTTTACAGGGCTACTAATGTAAGTGGCACACCCAGTGCTGCAGACCCACTAGTAGCATTTGATTTACAGGCCCTGGGCACCTGTAGTGCACTGTACTAGGGACTTACCAGTAAATCAAATATGCCAATCATGGAAATCCAATTACCCATACATTTTACATAGGAGCACTTGCACTTTAGCACTTGATAGCAGTGGTAAAGTTCCCAGAGTAACAAAAACAACTAAAACCGAGTTCATCACACCTCAACAACCTAGGAAACGGAGGCAAAAAATTAGGGGAGACCATGCCAGGGATGCCAAGTCTAACAGCTACTACCTCCTGATGCATGCAAGCTGACAACAAGTTACTGCAGTGCAGGATGGGGGCTACACTGAGGGTAGGCATGCTGAAACCAGAAGAGAAACCCATGTACACTAACTCTGCAGTGTCTTTGTTGGGATATGAATACAACCACAGGAGCAATCTTGAAATCTGTATTGGGGTGGGCAACACATGTTTAGCTTGAGGGCGTACTCCCCTCTTTGTCTTTCTCGTTGGGTTTCTTATTACATTTAAACTGAGGGTGAGATGGATGCCCACAAAAGGAGCAATTATGCTTGAGCATGCAGGACCCAGCATGACGGGAGCACAACTTTCTATTGAAGGGCCAACAGGACCCCTTCCTGTCCCCTGTGTGTTGTTGGCAAAAAAGCTGCTTCACAGGTATCTTGTTATTCACGTACTCAAGCCACGCATTTACTTCAGTCAGGTCCCAGCTTACATCTGGATCCTCTACTTTTTCCCCCCTGAAGTTCCTATCGTACTCTAACCATGCGGTGCTCCCATAAACATGATGTGCTTTCAGTATCTTGTTAGAATAGAATATCATGGAAGTTGCCGATTCAGGTTTTTTGTCTAGCATTACAGACATGTAAACATTAAAACCAAATAACAAATTCATTATATTTTCTTCAACCCTGGTTTTTTTTATCCTTTGATGAGGTGTCTTTACCCTCTTTTATCTTCTGATCCGCTTCCTTTCTTTTAGCCCTAATTAGTGAGAAAATATCGACAAACTCCCCCTTCCAAATGTTTTCTTTCATGTCAAAAGGGACGTGTGACACTAGCTTCCCTGGCCAAGACAATATTATATCCTGACCAGTGCCCACTGAACCATAAAGACCACGTATCCTGCTCGCACTCTGGTTCTTGACCTTACCTGGTTCAGAATCCAAACTAAGGGTGTCCCTCCCGCCCTGTGGTAGCATGTCACTCGAGCTCTTGTTACAATGACCTGCTTTCCCTGTGAACCGCAATGCACTGATGGCATTAATCTGGTGTTTAAGATTAGCAATGGCATTTCTCATGGCATCAGAAGGTTCCCAGGTGCGGCAGGTGGGACCGGGGTTGGAGGAATATCCAGGTTGGACAATAACTGGGCCACTGAAAGGAGGCCACTGTGGAAGGCGACGGCTGCGCCAGGGTCATAGAAATCATAGACGAAGCCTGAGGGGATGGCACTGGAGGAGCCACCACGGAAGGAGATGACTTGTTCTGAAATTCACCAGCAGTGCCCCCCGGGGGAGCTGAGGACAAGACCGATAGTGCCTGCCTGATGTCTGCCAAGATGGCACAGACCCCCTGTGTACCTGCCGGAGGTGAAACTTGCTCATCGGGCGGGCACCCAACCAAGGGGGTGTTAACATTGGTTTGCATTAAAGGACCCCCTTGAACACCCCGCTAGGAGCGAGTGATTGAGATATTGTAGTAGTCATAGCGAGGGTAGGAGCATCAGATGTGCTGGGGGAGTGGGTTGCTGTACAGACTCAATAACCTTCTCTGCAGGAAGGGCATGGGTCTGCTTCCTAATCCTACGCCTGACTGGGGGAAAGCAGCATGGGGAGGAACATGAGACCGACAAGGATAGTCACCTATGACCCTGGCTTCTTCTCTCTCAGAGTCAAAGCTCTCGGAACTTCCCTCACCCAGTTTTTCCAAAACTAATCTCAACAAATGGGCCAGCTCAAGGTTCTTACCTTTCCTCTTGTTTACCCAGCTTTTCTACGAAGCCATGAACCAGCGCAGTGACTAATACCAGGAATGAATCTTGTATCAAAAAGTTAAAAAACCTCTTAGACAAACAATATAGGCATGCACCACTAGAAAATACCAAAGGAACAATCCCCCTCCCGCAATGCCCACACTTACCAGCTATCCCTGGTCCACATTCCTAGGCCCTGGCCGAAGCCAACGTCGATCCAAGCTGGCTGAAAACGACCTGGGCAGTCTCACGGCCAGGAAGGCGGGGCAGGGATAGCGCTACTCGGGCAAGTAGATGGGGAAGTACCCAGGCATCAACTAGAGGGAATTTAGAGTAAGAAATGACTACAGACCATGCATGTCTCTGGGGTCCCCTACAGTATCAGGCAGCACAGCTTTGCCTAGTGTGGGCCGTGCACGATCGAGGGAGAAAAACCCAGGGGGAAGGAAAGGTTATAGCCACAACTTATTAGAAAGAAGAACAGCTAGCAAGCTTGGAGCTCAGTCTTTGCCTAGGATTGAATCAGGGCCTTTACCCAGACACACTTAGCCCAGAAGCCTCAACTCCTAGGAAAGGGGGTCTGTAACCGCTACCCCCAAGGCTACAAGGCCCCAGTGAGTGAGGCACAGAGGAGATGTGTGGGGAAGTGGCAGAGGGGAGCAAACCCCTCCAGGGCCCAGGCGACACGGGCGCTGAAAAAAGGGCAGCACGACAGGAAGGCTGCTCAGGGGAGACAAATGTGCCCAAAGTAGAGGCTGCACCGGGTGACACGGGTGCCCAAGTGAGAGGCTGTTGGGGGCAACACTGGCACCCAGCACCGCTGCGCACTCTAGGGTCCAAGCAGCCACTGGATGATTCCTCCAATGATAACCTCTGCCCGCTGACACGCCTAATCCATGAAAAGGCCGAGGCCCGAGCTGTGGGGGCACCTCAATACCCCTTCGTGGATGCAGCGTCAGCATGCGG
The DNA here is from genome assembly GCF_031143425.1 of Pleurodeles waltl. Classification (NCBI taxonomy): domain Eukaryota; kingdom Metazoa; phylum Chordata; class Amphibia; order Caudata; family Salamandridae; genus Pleurodeles; species Pleurodeles waltl. The sequence goes on from NC_090445.1 coordinate 1,064,840,852, forward strand.
AAGTGACGCGCCTCCTGCGTGACTCCCGACTTCCTTCCTCCACCTTGTCTCGCAAGGCAAGAGGGCATAAGAAACACAGCCAGCAAACGCTAGAATGGCACACAGGCCCAGGCCACGGATGCCCTGGGCCCTAAGCGTCGCACCACCCCAGTTGGGGTAAACGTAAAACGTAAACTTTGCACTTGTATAGCGCACTACTCACCCGTTAGGGTCTCAATGCGCTGTACTCATACCACTATGGAACCCCTCCTGGCTTTTCCCTGTGAGGCACCCACTCCTGGGCACCCCCAGGGTGAAGCCAGGCATCCAAGCGCTGTTGGGGCCGTTGTGGAGATTAAGCAAGCTATTGCCCAGAGTTGCAGAGTGGGACCCATTAATTAGATTAGGCACCGAGGCGAGAATTATCTGGTCCAAGGGAATTGAGCCCAAGACCTGCCGAAGCGGGACTTGAACCCTGGTCTTGAGCCAGATCTCTGCTTCAGGGTCTGCCGCTCTAACCATTGGGCGCTCTGTCATGGGGAGGCCAAACCATATACAAAAAAATGGAATGCGAACGGGTGTCCCCCACCAGAGTGTATGGAGTAGTTAAACAGGTGCTAGGAAAGAGTGGAACCCCTAAAGGTAAGTACCTAGAAGTTCCCCAGTGGCCAGGTACAGAGAGGTAAGTTACCCGGTTTTCCCATAGGGTAACATGGGGATGTCATGGTTGGAAATGCAGAAGCTGTACCGGACCAGTGGAACCCAAGGTTGGATTCCGGATGAAGAGGACCTGCAAAAGAAGGGGACAGAGTCCAGTCCATGCGGGAGTGTCCAGGTGGGGTAGGAGCCAATGCCAACCTCTAGTAGCTGAAGATCTGGGTTGACGGAGATGGATGAATTCCAGTTGCAGGGTCCAGAAGCTGCAGAGGAGTCCCTGAAGTCACCTACGAGCTCTCCCTCGACGGTCGCTGGATTGTGGATGGGTCAGTGATCAGGATGGCCACCAACAAGCACAAGCAAATGCAAGAGGAGCTGTGGAGGTTTTTCAGAGCTGTGGAGGCCCAGCAAGGCTCTGGGGGCTCAACCCTCGGAGGGGAGTTCGGGCTGACCCTCAGAAGACAGGAGAGCCAGTAGAATCAGTTGGAGCCCCCACAAGCAACCCACTGGCAGCAGGCACAGTAAGTCGCAGTGAGGCCCAGTCAGCAGACCTGAAGAGGAGTCTTAAGTTTCTAGAGCAGCAGAGGGGAGACTGTCCTTGCAGAGGTAGAGTGCTGGGGGCCGGGGCTACTTGGAGTCTGAAGATCCCTTGGAGAAGAAGTCATCAAGCCTTTGTTGGTGCAACAGTCGCGGTGCACAGGGATTCTGTCCCAGTGGCAGCGGCACGGGCATACAGCCTCCACGCTGTACAGAAGGCAAGGAGGACCCAGGGGATCCCTCAGAACCTCTACCTGTGTTGGAGAATCTTTTCAGATCTGGAGGACAGGTGATCAAAACCGGATGTCGTTGCCTTAGGTGCCTGCAGATGCAGGGGAGTGACTCCTTCACTCCAAGGGAGATTCCCTCTTGCTTCCTTGGTGCAGCTGAATCCTTGCTGATGCCAGAGGATGCATTGCCGTGGAAATGTTGCAGAATGCTGACAAGAGGTACGGAAACAATGTTGCAAGGAGAAGTCTTGTCAGGCGTTGCAGCCTTGTTCGGTTCCTCTGTTGCCCAGCAGCGGTTCTGGAGGCCAGGAGCAGAATATGTCTGTGCAGAGGAGTCCTGGTGGGGTCTTGCATGACTAATCTGGGGACCCACCCTCAAGGCAGTCCCTAAATAACCCAAAAAGGGGGTTTGGTCACGCTTTGGAGTGACCACCTATCAGGAGGGGTCTCTGACGTAAATGGCCTACCCAGTTATATGCTCCCAGTGGCCTCTGCCCATCTTGATTTCAAGATGGCAGAACCAAGTGGCCACCTGGAGAGCTCTGGGCACCACCTTAGGGGTGGAGCTGGACAGGGGAGTGGACACTCCCCTTTCCTTTGTGTGTTTCGCACCGGAGATGGGACCAGTGGTTAACACATACCTTAAGAGCAGCCTGAGACTATGACAACAGACCTCCCTGAACATGCAGTGTCAATGAGCCATAAGCCCAACACTACACTGCTATTAGACTAGCATGTATAATCAATGTTCACCATTGTTTGAATGGTACACAAGCCACACACAAGGCAGGCATTAACATAAATCTTAAATGACAAATCACTCCTGGAGGGGGTGATAACAAGTAGTAACCCAGCTTTATTTTGAGTACAAACCTTATAAAGCACAAATAAACATCTTGTATAAACAATCAATACACAATCAAATTATCTAAAAACAATTACAATCCTTTAAAATCATTCTCATTTTTCCTTAGCATATAACATTAATTTTAAAATCATTATCAAGTACAAAATACAATCAGACTTGCAGAACATCGGTATTCATCCATAGAAATTCCAAAATCACATTTTTATATGAATCATAATAGAACATCTTTTGATTTCATTGCAGGTGGGGTGGAGACTACCTTTGAAGTTCACGCCTTTCTTTTTCTGAACAAACCCAACTGCAAGCAAATAACGACTTGCACTAAAAACCATGCATGGAAAAGATTCAGGCCCTCATTCTGACCCTGGCGGATTGAATCCGCCAGGGCCGAGGGCAGCGAATGCACCGCCAACAGGCTGGCGGTGCATTCATGGGCATTCTGACCGCGGCGGTAACGCCGCAGTCAGAAACGGGAAACCAGCGGTCTCCCGCCGGTTTCCCGCTGCCCATGGGAATCCTCCATGGCGGCGCAGCAAGCTGCGCCGCCATGGGGATTCCGACCCCCTTCCCGCCAGCCTGGTTCTGGCGGTTTACACCGCCAGAACCTGGCTGGCGGGAACGGGTGTCGTGGGGCCCCTGGGGGCCCCTGCAGTGCCCATGCCAATGGCATGGGCACTGCAGGGGCCCCCTAACAGGGCCCCACATTGCTTTTCAGTGTCTGCTTAGACACTGAAAAGCGCGACGGGTGCCACAGCACCCATCGCACACCTTCCACTCCGCCGGCTCCATTCGGAGCCGGCATCCTCGTGGAAGGCGCTTTCCCGCTGGGCCGGCGGGCGATCTTTTGCAGATCGCCCGCCGGCCCAGCGGGAAAGTTGAAATGCCCCCCGCGGTCTTCTGACCGCGGGGCGGTGTTTGGGCGGTTTCCGCCCGGCGGGCGGCATCCGCCGCCCGTCCGGGTCGGAATGAGGCCCTCAGTTTTAAGAATCCTTAGTGCATATTGACACTTCCTAAATCCCAAATTAGAACATATAGGAAGGAGACATTTCCTCCTCAGGATTGCATAAGTTGGACAAAATAATTATATATGCACTGTGTTTTCTTTAGTGTGTAAATAAAAAAAAATTGCATTTTACAGCCACCAAATCTCTATTATCAGTTATCCATCTTGATGTGTATTCTAGTTTGAAGAGTGTCATAGTGGAATTTTAGAAACAGTGATTTGACCAATTGGGGTTGGACTTCATCCAAAAAGGATTCAAAATATGGAGTGGGCTTAAATAGTGACAATTGCTCAGTCAGACTAGCCAGTCTAGAGTGGTGATGGAGTAAATTGGTCACAACCCCCCCCCCCCAAAAAAAAAATCAGCTTGACTGCCTTTTTGAAGGTGTTGTCAAAACCTGAGAATTACTCCAAAAGAAGTCCAGGCGCAATCTAACTGCCAAGACTCAACATGTCGGGTCTATGGAAAGCTCCGGATTTCATTTATTTCCAGAAGTTCCATTAGCCCTTCTCTATAGCAGCTAAGTTCCTGTGTGGTCCATAGTCTCACCCAGAATAATATGGGTCTCAATTCCGCTAGTTGCATGATTCTCTTGAGATCAGTGTCTTGATATAAAGGAATGAGTGGAGTCATCTAACAATCTCAAAACAAAATTATTTCCCTAAGTGAGCTTGTTCACCTTATTAATTCCTCATAACTCAGCTCCATATAGAGCGGCTGCTTGGGCCTTGCTTCTATAAACATTGCATGCCAGAGAAATGGCCCTTGATGTAGTAGATTTGTGCTTTTCCAATATTGCCATGGAGCTGTTTGATAGGGACAATGCTCTGCTGTTTATTTGAGGAGCCCAAGACAAGTTAGAGCCCAGCGTTATGCCCAAATAGATAAAACTGGGTACATTTTCCAAATTTTTGCTGGTGGAGCCCAGTGTTCACATATGTGAATTAATTACCATATATTTTGTTTTAGTTGAATTTATCTCAAGGCCCTTCCTTTTGCAATAGATTTTAAATTTGTTGAGCAGGGACTGCAACCCCATCATTGTCTGTGACAACAAAAGCATTTCATCTGCAAAGCGAAATGCAGGGACAGGGAACCCATTGAGCTTCGGTGAATCATATCTACACTCCATTAAATAACCAACACAATCATTAATATAGAGTGAGAAAAGGGTGGGTGCAAGCACACAACCCTGACTCACTCCTCTGTCAGTGGGTATTGGATCTGTGAGCTCACCCTGAGGGCTCAGACGGACCCTTGCATAATTACCTGCATGCAGTCTCATTATCTGTAATAGAAGATCCAATGGGACATCTTGTTTCCATAGGACCACCCACAGGGAACTCCTTGGGACCAGATCAAAGGCTTTCCTGAGATCTACCATTATGACATAAATATGACCATTTTTAAGCTTGACATATTTCCATAAAATGCATAAAAACCCAAACTTGTGGTCCAGTGATCTTAAACCACCTGGAAATGGGGATACGACCTTCATCTTTTCAATCCAGTCACTACCTTTATTTTAAACCTGCCACAAACATACTTTTTGCAAGGTGTCTATTAAACTAATTGGTTTATAATTGGATGGATCTTGCCTGTTCCCTTTTTTAAATAATTCCCTTTTTTAAATAATGGGTACTATTTTTTTAAATATAGGCACTATTTCTTCACATTTCCAAGTTTCTGGAGCACCAGAAGCAACTGAATTACATAATAAATGAACTGTTATATCTTCAAAGGAAAAATGTGCCTATCCTTGCTGCCATGGGCAATAATCCTCCAGAAGGTTGATGTAGCTGTACTTTTAGCCACCACAATCATATCATTCCAATTATTGTCATCCCAACAGCTACAATATTATTGGATTTTATGGCAACAATCAACAACTTTTTAACTATGGGGGAGAACCTTAGGTTTTCTCTTTATCCACCTCAACTTGGTTCTTTGGTTAAATATGTTCTTCAGTTCTCAACCAGGGCACAATGGATATTCACTACAGGAATATCTGTAGGTTCCCTCTTTACAAAATTAATTAGAATTTCTGCATAGATGTTATACTTCTTTGTTAAAGTGTTGAGGTTTGGCACAATTGAAGTCCACTTGATTGATCTATGTTGTTCCCTATAACTAGCTCAATGGAAAAAGAATCGTCAGAAAAGGGCGGGATCTCAGAAAATAATTCCACCATCATTAGATGTAAGGTGAGATGATCACTATCTTCTCTGGGGTCGATCCAAAAATCCCTGAGTCCATCCTATAACATTACACTAATCATGACATAGGCAATTTTCAAATGCGAAGTGCCTTTTCTAAAGGTAAATGAGCTGGGGTTATCAGATTTAGCCCTACTATTGCCGGCACGAAGGCCATGTTCTAAGGTGAGATGCACCAACTGCATGACACCCACTATGCATGAGGCAGTGTTTTTGCTTCCAAGACAGAGGAGACCCCATGTCAGGTCCTCCTCAGCTGCTATTAAATCTAGACCATTAATTGGTTAAAACATGCAGTGAAAATCTCCACCCAGGATAACTAAATGATTTGAGCCTAGCTTATTAAGAAACCCACAAGCATGCCTAATACCAGGGATTCTGGTTGCTCCTCCTTGGCCTTGTGTATGTGTTAAAAAGATACAAGCACAGAGCTGTTGGTGTTTTAATAAGTAAACCTAGAATGTCAGGTGAGTCAATGCTCAAAACGTCTATGAAGATATTACGAGAATTTGTTTCCATATAGTCAGCCCCCCCTTCAGCCTGCAAAACGGAGAAGCAACCACATCTCCATAGAAGGTTCTGTACCCAGGCTTATAGGGGGGTCCTAGCAGCCAATTTTCCTAAAAAATACAGAGATTTAACTGTTCGATGTACATCTGCCAATCTGGGTCAATCAATTTGTGTTTTAGGCCTGCAATGTTCCATGAAACCAAATGTAAGAGGCCGGAAGGATCTTCATTATCTATCATCAGTAATGTATGATCCCCAACAGTTCCCAAGTTACTACTTGTAGTACAAAGTCCATTGTTTGAGACCCGTGAAAGTAAAGGATAATGACTACATTCGGCATGCTTCATTATAAACATCCATTTAGTACCCCCCAGCAACATATATTAGACTTTGCTAAGAATGACCCCCTATGTTTTGAAGTGCTTTAAATCTAGTACATGACCACCAAACATTACATCATTTCTGCTCAATGCATTTCCCCCATGTCTCCACGTCTTCAGGAGCAGGAGTATTTAAAGTCTACACTCCTTTACTATCTTAAAGGGATTTTATAAGATATCTCCTACAAGTAGCAGCACAAAATTGAGTAAGGTAAATGTGCAATTGTGCAAATCTGCAACTGAGTAAGGTAAATGTACCACAGCAGGAGCAGGAGTATTTAAAGTCTACAATCCCTTACCATTTTAAGGGATTTTATAAGATATCTCCGTCAAGTAGCAGCACAAAATTGAGTAAGGTAAATGTGGTCCGTACCGAACACAGATGCCTTTCTATACAGTCAACCATGGTTCAAGTACTTGATTTTCCTAAGAACAGAATTGTAGACAGAGAACACTAATATGCTACAGATAAGGGGACACCAAGCTTATAATTTTAAGACAACAGAATGTAGGGAGAAACATACTATTTCATTTTACTAGAACAACATTTTGATTAACCGTTAGCGTGATGTATTTTTGTGGATTGACTTTCAAGGTAAGATACTAACAAAAATACGAATTATTGGCTCTGTCAATGTATCCAAGTATAATTTATTTACATTCAAATTTGTTATAAAGATGAGTCACTGGAGGGGGCGTGGCCAACGATCCGGAGATGGCGCACGCTTAATCCCCTCGCTCCGGAGGGGCCGATACAAATCCAAAGGAAAGGCGTGCCATCTCCGGGCAATCCGGTGCCCAAGTGAAGGTGGGGAACTGGGGGCCGGTCCTGAAAGCAGCCGGGCTCCCACTCTAGCCGCGAAGTGCGTGACAACACGGACCCGGCTGTCGACCGCAGGAGAGGCTGGCGGCCCGTCCCCGCGCTTGGAGCCAGGGCCTCGCGTGAGGCAGTGAGCCGCTCCCGGGCGTGGGCAGACGGCCAAAGTCTGCAGGGAGGCCCCAAGAGGTTCTCCCTGAGGGAGCGACGCCGGAGCCCCGGAGTTGCCACCGGGAGGAGAAACGAGTGGCGCTGGGCCGCGCCTGGTCCCCCGGAGAGCAGAGAAGTCCGGCGGTGACCGGAGGGCCCCAGAGGGGCTAAGCCCCACAGTGCTGTTGCTGGGCTGGGACTGGCGACCGGAGCCCGGGGGAAGGGGCGGCTCTCCCTGCCGGTGAGGCCCCGGGGCCCCAAGACTAGACCCCGCGAAGTGTGGTGAGTGGCGCGGGGCCGCTCCCGAGCCCTGAGGAATAGGAGGGGCCGCGCCCCAAGGAAACAGAACACACCACTAACTTTGAAGGGGGGCGCGGCCCTGAATGGTGCTTGAGCCGATAGGCGAGCGCACAGCTGGGGCCTCGTTGGGGACATTTAACACGGTGCTGGCGGCGCGGCCCTGAAGCCGGGGGGGATCGGCTGCCACGCCATCGGGAGGAGGCGGGCGGCCCTTGCCCTTCCCGCCTGGGGATTGTGGCCTGACCTGTGGTGATTGAGGTGCGGAACTACAGAAGGAGGAGAGCTCGCGATAAGACCCGGGCTTGCGCCCTTGGGGTGTGACCCCCCCGCCCTCTACAATCGATGCCCCCCAAGGCCCGACATAAGAGTAAAATCATGGACCTCGCAAACACCATCGGGGCACAAAGAAATGGAAGTACTGGGCCACTCTCAGTTCAACGTACAGGAAACCCTGGACAAAATATTAGGGGCGATAGAAGACACAAAGACAACACTACAACGCGACATCAACCAAGTAGCGGTTGAGGTGGGTCTACTGAGAGCAGACCACCATAAATTGGTGGACAGAGTCAAAGAAACGGAATCCACATTGGCAGACATTGGGCCGAAACAGAAAGATCTAGCGGCCGAGGTGACCTCCCTTGCTACCAGAGTGGCACGGCTTGAACAAAGAGCCGAGGATGCGGAGGGGAGAAACAGGAGGAACAATGTGCGCATGGTGGGCCTCCCCGAGGAGGCTGAAGGAGCCAACATGGTGGAGTTTCTGGAGAAATGGTTAAGCACAACGGTTGCGCCCGGATGCCTGTCCCCCTTCTACACGCTGGAACGTGCACACCGGATGCCGTCGAGGCCTCTTGCCCCTGGTAGACCGCCCCGTGTAGTGATTGCCAAGTTACTACACTACAGAGACAGAGACATTCTTATACAGAAGGCTAGAGAGATGGGCCCGTTTAAAGTAGCAAACGGAGAGGTGACGCTATTCCCGGAGTATACATTGGATGTCCAGAACAAGCGAAACTCATTTCTAGCAGTCAAACGGGCCCTAAGAGAAGAAGGGATTCAATACTCGTTGTTGTACCCAGCCAGACTGAGAGTGATACTGGAAGGGAAGACCACTTTCCTCCAGTCCCCGGAAGAAGCATGAGAATGGCTCGAGAAGCGTGGATCCCAGGTGGGGCGACCTGTGGGTGAGGGCACGGCTGGGAGTCGAACTCGCCGGGCACCGAGGGCGTGGAGGCCCGGGAATCGCCCGCAGCTGGCGCCAACGCAAACACAAAAAGAAAAAGGCAAGAGGGCGGCCTTGGAGGCGGCAACCCGAGTGAGTGGAGGAGTGTCCCCCCCGGAGGGTTCGGGAGAGGAGTCGGATGATACGGTGGTGTCCTCGGCTGGGGAATCGGGCTGCTCGGCGCGTGCTCCCAGGGTGACACCGCAAACTGCTGATGAACTCGGATAATCCTAACACAGGAGGGCCCGGAGACACGGTGCAATGGGTGAACGAGAGGCCCCTCCGGACTTGGCCACCCCCCAGTCCAGAACCTCGCCTGTCCCATTTAGGCTGGCGACAACTGTAGTTATATTTTTGAACAAGTTGCACTGTTGCATAGTTTTCTGGGCTACCTACAGGTTGGTAGGCGCCCTGGAGAGGGGGAGTTGGGGTTTACAGTTACAAGTTAAATTGGCAAAGTGGGTGGCGTTACCTGGCTGCAGCGAAGGTCTGAACATGGGAAGGGGTAAGTCAGAGGTCTGGGGGAACCAAGGACACTATTATCAGACTATTATATTAAAATGGCAGACTACAATCTCTTAACATGGAATGTTAGGGGGATGGGCACACCGGCTAAAAGACATAGGGGGTCATTACAACCCTGGCGGACGGTGTTAATGCGGCGGTAAGACCGCAAACAGGCCGGCGGTAAAAAAATGGGAATTATGACCGTGGTGGAAACCGCCAACAAAGACAGCCACTTTAACACTCCGACCACCACGGCGGTACAGACAAACAGCTTGGCGGTCACCGCCAACAGACAGGCGGAAGAAAATGTACCGCCCACAGTATCACAACCTACCAATCCGCCACCTTTTCCGGGGCGGATTCGTCATGGATAAAAACACGGTGGAAACAGCCATTTCAAAAGGAAAACGCTCACCTCTACACACTCCACGAGGAAGGAGGACACCATGGAACCGGAACTCCAAATTCTCCCTGCGATAGTCTTCCTGCTCCTATACGACCATCATCAACGCCGGCGCCGAAGACAAGGGTGAGTACTGCACCTACGACATAGGGGAGGGGGAGGCAAAAGTCAGGGACACACACACGCAACACCCCCACCCGACCCTCACCCACTACAACACACACACACCAATGCATATCCAAACATTACAGTAACAACCCCCAACCCCCCCGGAAGAATGCAAAGACCAAAGGAAATGAGTTCAACCATTGTAATATATCAAAATACAGTAACCAAATATATACAGATATATATACACATTCAACAAAATATACATCACGATTAGTAGTGCAGGTAATGCACCATTCATTGTCCGTGGACCACTGGGCCCAAAATGTATGGGCGAGGCCCACATCAGATACCTGATCAAAACGGAGAGAACACTGCCGGGGCATCAGATAGAAATACAACAGGCACCTCAGGGGGAAGGGAAGGGGGGGCACCTCAGCCGGATGAGTACACCACGCCAGATCCACAAGGGGGCTCCATGCCCATTGATGTATCCTGGGTGGTGCAAAGCCACAGTCTCTCAAGTCTCTACAGAGGGTGGGTTGCCCACTGTACCATCCTGGGGAGTGCAAAGCCACAGTCTCTCAAGTCTCTACAGTGGGTGGTTTGCCCACTGTACCATCCTGGGGAGTGCAAAGCCACAGTCTCTCAAGTCTTTACAGTGGGTGGGTTGCCCACTGTACCATCCTGGGGAGTGCAAAGCCACAGTCTCTCAAGTCTCTACAGTGTGTGGTTTGCCCACTGTACCATCCTGGGGAGTGCAAAGCCACAGTCTCTCAAGTCTCTACAGTGGGTGGTTTGCCCACTGTACCATACTGGGGAGTGCAAAGCCACAGTCTCTCAAGTCTCTACAGTGGGTGGTTTGCCCACTGTACCATCCTGGGGAGTGCAAAGCCACAGTCTCTCAAGTGGATAACAGTCTCCACTGGTTCTGGAGGGGGACCGGTGCCCAGCGTGCTTCATCCTGTTAAGGATATACGGAGTGGATGCATGTCTCCACTGGTTCTGGAGGGGGACTGGTGCCCAGAGTGCATCACTCTACCCGTGACGGTCCCAGTTCCGTCACTGCCCCTGCCGCACATTGGCTAGCGGTGCTTGAGTTGGCGGTCTTTGCCCTGTTCAGCGGTGCTTGCCCTATTCAGCGGTGCTTGACTTTGCAGTTTTTGACCTGTTCAGCGGTGCTTGCCATGGCGGTCTTTGCCCTGCTCAGCGGTCTTTGCCCTGTTCAGCGGTGCTGGACTTTGCAGTTTCTGACCTGTTCAGCGGTGCTTGCCATGGTGGTCTTTGCCCTCTTCAGCGGTGCCTGCCCTGTTCAGCGGTGCTTGACTTTGCAGTTTTTGCCCTGTTCAGCGGTGCTTGCCATGGCGGTCTTTGCCCTGTTCAGCGGTGCTTGACTTTTCAGTTTTTGACCTGTTCAGCGGTGCTTGCCATGGCGGTCTTTGTCCTGTTCAGCGGTGCTTGCCCTGTTCAGCGGTGCTTGACTTTGCAGTTTTTGACCTGTTCAGCGGTGCTTGCCATGGCAGTCTTTGCCCTGTTCAGCGGTGCTTGCCCTGTTCAGCGGTGCTTGACTTCGCAGTTTTTGAGCGATGCTTGCCATGGCGGTCCTTCATTGGGCAGCTGGGCTGTGGCTGCCGGGGCCCTCCTGGGCACCTGGGCTGTGGCTGGCGGTGGCCTCCTGGGCACTGACTCTGGTGGTGGCCTCCTGGCTAGTGACGATGGGGCTGCCCTCCTGTGCACTGACTCTGGCGGTGGCCTCCTGGCCAGTGACGATGGGGCTGCCCTCCTGGGCACTGACTCTGGCGGTGGCCTCCTGGCCAGTGACGATGGGGCTGGCGGTGGCCTCCTGGGTAGCGGGGATGATGGCGGTCTTCTCCGCCGTGCTGCTCTTCCTAGACTTTGGTGATTTCTTCTGCCCCTTCCCCACCTTGGGAGGAGTCACAGCTGAGTGGACACTCCCCCTGGGACCCTTGTGAGCGGCTTTGCTGGCTGTAGTCTTCCCCCACTCCCGCCGGGCACTGTCCAACTTCTGGTGCTTCACAGGGGGAGGACTGGCTGAGCTGTGGCTCTGTGTCACTCTGGCTGCCTGGTGCCCCATTGCACTCCACATACCTCTAACAGGCACCACTGGTACCGGCGATATTTTGGCTGAGGTGCTAGTACGGGACCAATGAATTGGAGGGGGGGGTGGGAAAGAGGTCAAGCTTGGTCAGGAAAAGTTTCTTAGGAACACTGGGACGGGTAGCTGGAGGGGTTCTGGGAGTGGAGGAAGAGGAGGTGGTTGTAGGAGGTGTAACTTTCGTGGCTTTGGGTGCAGGTGCATGCGCTGGAGGCTGTCGTGAGGTGGATGTATGTTGGGTGGGTGTGTGCCTGCGTTTGTGTACTTTGGGAGGGGGCGTCACAGACACACTGGGAGAGGACACAGGGGACGTGTAAATGGTAGTGGGGGGGTGAGTGCAGGTGAGCGGGTGTGGTGGTGGGTGTGCTGGTGCGGGACCTAGTGGCTGTAGTGGTAGTGCATGCAGGTGAGAGTGTAGACGACACTGGGATGGAGGAGGGAGACGACGAGGAGGGGGACACAGTGGAGGCAGTGGATGTTCCTGTGTCTGTATGTGTGTGATGCTTGCGTGAGTGCCTGTGGGATGTGTGGTGCTTATGTTTGCCTGAGCTTCCCTTGTGTGTTGAGGTGTGTGCAGGCTGGTCTGATGGTGTGCTTGGGATAGGCTGGGGTACAGGGGATTGGGTCTGAGTGGAGGAAGTTGGAGGGGGGAGGCTAGAGACAGGGACAATGGCTGCCATCAGTGCTGAGGCCAGAGTATGCAGGGTTCGATGAAGGGCAGCCTGACCAGAATGAATGCCCTCCAGGAATGCATTTGTGTGTTGCAATTCCCTTTCTACACCCTGGATGGCATTCAAAATGGTAGACTGCCCAACAGTGAGGGACCTGAGGAGGTCAATGGCCTCCTCACTGAGGGCAGCAGAGGTGACAGGGGCAGGGGCTGAGGTGCCTGGGGCGAAGGTGATGCCCACCCTCCTGGGTGAGCGGGCATGGGGCAAAGGCTGAGGGGCTGCTGGGAGGGCGGTGCTTGTAGGGGGGTGGCGGCTGTACCTGTAGAAGTGGGGGGCACAGATTTTGCCGCCACCACAAGGGAGCTCCCATCGGAGGACGAGTCCGTGTCGCTGGTTGCTGATCCTGTGACTTCCGTGAAGCTCCCCTCGCCCTCCGTCCCACTGGTGTATTCCGAGTCCGTGGTGTGGCCCTCCATGGCCATGTGGGAAGCAGCTCCCTCGTGCTCCGGTGCCACTGTACCTCCGCCTGATGATGCTGATGCACACAAGAACAGGGAGAGCACAAAAAGGGGGGGGGCAACAGAAGAAAGACAGGTTGAGTGCATGGCTTACCGCTACCGTTGGCGGACAATACAGACACAGCAGCCCCCTACACTACGCCGCGCTGTTGGGCTCTACAGATGCAGTTCCTGGGATATGGCCTACATGGCTATGGTGGACATCAGCACACATAGATGACACAGGGGCATGTATACCTGTACTTGGCACTCTACAGAGGTGGTGTGGAGTGCCACATGGCCTGCATTACGGAGGGGCCTAGCCTACGGAACTCGCCCTGGCCTAGGGGAACCCACAGCCCTCCTCCCCCACCCAGACACCTTCACTGCGCGCAGAGTCCGCAGAATGATGTTGTACTCACCCCCTTGTGCCTGCTGTGATGCCCTCAAGCACCCATCCAACTCAGGGTAGGCCACCGCCAGGATCCGGAACATCAGGGGGGTCATGGTGCGACGGGCACCCCTCCCACGTTGGGAGGCCATCCCCAGCTGAGCCTCCGCCGTCTTCTTGCTCCAGCGGCGAATGTCCTCCCATCTTTTACGGCAGTGGGTGCTCCGTCTGTGGTGGACCCCCAGGGTCCGGACGTCCTTGGCGATGGCACGCCAAGTATCCTTCTTCTGGTGGGCGCTGACCTACATGACATGTACAGGGGAAGAAGAGAAGTCATTACCAACTGCACCGTCAAAGTGAGTGGCCCACATCCCTACCCTTGCCATGTGGCACATGCATTCACAGTCCTTCATGCACGCAGAACTGTGGCCCCATCCTTCTTACAACCAGCCCTCTCCACACAGGCATAGCCCATACAACTTCCTCCCTGTGTTCTTACCTGTTGGTCTGGAGGACCGTAGAGTAGAGTGTACTGGGGGAGGATCCCGTCCACAAGCTTCTCCAACTCCTGTGCAGTGAAGGCAGGGGCCCTTTCCCCAGACGCACAAGCCATTGTCTCTTCCAGATCGAGGTCACAGCAGCACTTGCAGTGTAGGTCCTCTCCTGTCGAAGATCAGGTATCGAGTGATTGAACAGATAGAAAATGGCGGTCATGTCCGCGGCGGTGACGTCCGCGGCGGTGCGTATCATCACCGCCGGCGCACTTTGTCATTGGCTCCTGGGACCCATAGGGTCCAATGTTAACCAATGCAGCATTGCGCTGCGGTCTTCGTCCGCCTACCGCGACGGTGTACAACGCCAGCGCAGTTACCTCACATCCCATTGTCCCAGTTTAGAGGTCAGGCAGCCGCCATTTCAGGGGCCCACATGGCTTCATTTTCAACTGCGTCACACATACCTAGGCCTAAACTCAACACACATACAGACAACTTTTTGGATTATGTTTCGTGTTCTGTGTAGACTGTGGGTACATACCTCTGAGTTATTTGACTCTGTGGTCGCTGTTGTCCTTCCTAGGCACCGTCCGCTGGGACATGTGAGGAGATGGCGGAATCGTCCGGTGTACCGACCGCTGGTGGACCTGTTGACAATGGAGGAGCGACATTTAATCATCACCTACAGGTTTGACCGTGCCACAATCCAGGAACTGTGTACCCAGTTGGAGCCTGACCTGATGTCAGCAATCCGCCATCCCACAGGGATCCCCCCTCAAGTGCAGGTGCTATTCGTGCTCCATTTCCTTGCAAGTGGGTCATTTCAAACAACAGTGGCCATGGCATCAGGGATGTCCCAGCCTATGTTTTCCAACGTGTTGTCCAGAGTGTTGTCTGCCCTGCTGAAACACATGCAGAGCTACATCGTTTTCCCCCAGGGGTAAGTAAGTATTTGGCTACAGTTAAAGGTGACTTCTATGCCCTTGGACATATCCCTAACATCATAGGTGCCATTGATGGGACCCATGTAGCTCTGGTCCCCCCCCCACAGGAGTGAACAGGTGTACAGGAACCGGAAGAGTTATCATTCCATGAATGTACAGATGGTATGTTTGGCAGACCAGTACATCTCCCAGGTAAATGCTATGTTCCCTGGCTCTGTGCATGACGCCTACATCCTGCGGAATAGCAGCCTCCCTTATGTGATGGGTCAACTCCAGAGGCACTGTGTGTGGCTATTAGGGGACTCTGGTTACCCCAACCTGTCATGGCCACTGACCCCAGTGAGGAATCCCAGGACCAGGGCAGAGGAACGCTACAATGAGGCCCATGGGCGGACTAGGAGGGTGATCGAACGCACCTTCGGCCTCCTGAAGGCCAGGTTCAGGTGCCTCCATATGACAGGTGGTTCCCTATTCTACTCACCAAGGAAGGTGTGCCAGATCATCATCGCCTGCTGTATGGTTCACAATCTGGCTTTGCGACGCCAGGTGCCTTTTCTGCAGGAGGATGGTCCAGATGACGGTGTTGTGGCAGCTGTGGAGCCTGTGGACAGTGATGAGGAGGAAGCAGA
This sequence comes from Pleurodeles waltl, assembly GCF_031143425.1. Lineage (NCBI taxonomy): Eukaryota > Metazoa > Chordata > Amphibia > Caudata > Salamandridae > Pleurodeles > Pleurodeles waltl. The sequence goes on from NC_090445.1 coordinate 1,064,856,485, forward strand.
AGAAGAAGACATTGACAACAGGGACTCAGTTATCCAGCAATATTTCCAGTGACACACAGGTGAGAACACATTCCTGCCTACTACAAGTACTTTCACACTTCTACCTCTATCCTGTCTGTCGATTTCAACCAGTATGTGGTAACTGAGTTGTACATTTCCATTACGGTTTCACAGGTGTAGTTACCAACGTGTGTCATCTGCTTACATTCCTCATGGACTTGAGATGTGTGACATAGGTATGTTGACATTACATTTGAGAACGGATTTTGTCACTGTCATTGCTAATACACATTTTCAAAATCACAGACTGACTCCAGATTGTTTTGTGCTTCAAGGGTGTTTATTGAAGTGCTAAATATTGGAGGGGGGTGGTAAAATGGTGAGGGGTGATGGTGGAGGAATGTCCATGGCAGAGTCCAGTCTATTAGTCTCACAGGTGCACTGCCCATATGGGCATAGGAAGTGGAGCTGGGGCAGTTCCAATATGGACAGGGTAACAAAGTGGGACAGTGGGATGACAATCAGGGTGGTCTCATTTCTTGGCGGGGGTCTTGGCATCATGCTCTGTCCTGTTCCTGGATCTCAGGGACCGCTTGCGGGGTGGTTCTCCGTCTGCAGGGGGTGGGGTGCTGGTGTGGTGGTCCTGTGGCGGTGCCTCCTGTCCACTAGCGCCGGCGGAGGTGGTGGGCAGTTCTTCGTCCATGCTAGTGTCAGGGGCCCCTTGGAGTGCCACGGTGTCCCTCCTGGTGTTCAGTATCTCCTTCAGAACCCCTACGATGGTGCCCAGGGCGGTGCTGATGGTTCTGAGTTCCTCCCTGAAGCCCAAATACTGTTCCTCCTGCAGGCGCTGGGTCTCCTGAAATGTGGCCAGTACCGTTGCCATCGTCTCCTGGGAGTGGTGGTAGGCTCCCATGATGGAGGAGAGGGCCTCATGGAGAGTGGGTTCCCTTAGCCTGTCCGCCCCCTGTCGCACAGCAGCCCTCCCAGTTCCCCTGTGTTCCTGGGCCTCCGTTCACTGGACCGTGTGCCCACTACCACTGCCCCCAGGTCCCTGTTGTTGTTGGGGTGGTGGGTTTTCCTGGGTTCCCTGTAGTGGTGGACACACAGCTGATTGACATGTCCTGGGTACGGAGGTATGGGCCCGCTGGGTGGGTGCTGTACTGGTGTTACCAGAGGGTGGAAGGTCTGTGGTGGCCTGTGACTGGGTGTGTGGAACCGACTGTCCCGAGGCCCACGATGGTCCGGGCTGGTCATCTGGATCCAGTTGGACAGAGCTGCTGTCATCACTGTGGGCCTCTTCTGTGGGTGGGGTAGAGATGTCTGGACCCTCCTGTCTGGTGACGTTGGGTAGTGGTCCTGCAGGGGTGTAAAAGCATGATTATTGCATCTGTGTGTATCATGGTGTGCAATGGGTGGGTGAGCGTGTACCCCAGTGCTATTATTCCTGTGTGGGGGCTTGTGTGATGATGGTTTGGGGGGTGTTATGGGTATGTGCAGTGGGCATGCTTTAGTGAGGGGTGTCCATGCTTTGTTGTGTCATCCAGGGCTTGGTGTTGGGATGGGTGGTTTGTGTTAGTAGTACATATGTGAGGAGTTGGAGTGATAGGGGAGGGGGTGAGGGTGGGGGTCTGTGATAGCATGCAGGTAGGGTGGGGGATATGATAGTTAGATTTTGACTTACGAGAGTCCATTCCTCCACCGACTCCTCCGAGGCCCTCAGAATGCATAATGGTCAAGACCTGCTCCTCCCATGTTGTTAGTTGTGGGGGAGGAGATGGGGGTCCACCGCCAGTCCGCTGCACCGCGATGTTGTGCCTGGAGACCACGCAACGCACCTTCCCCCATAGGTCGTTCCATCTCTTCCTGATGTCGTCCCGATTTCTTGGGTGCTGTCCCACTGCGTTTACCCTGTCGACTATTCTTTGCCATAGCTCCATCTTCCTAGCTCTGGAGGTGTGCTGCACCTGTGATCCAAATAGCTGTGGCTCTACCCGTATGATTTCCTCCACCATGACCCTGAGCTCCTCCTCCGAGAACCTGGGGTGTCTTTGCCGTGCCATGGGGTGGTGTAGGTGATGTGTGGGGTGGTGTATGTGGTGATGAGTGTGGTGATATGTAGTGGTGTGTGGTGTTTTATGCATGGATGTAGTGTGGGTGATGGTGTTGTGTGCCTCTGTGTGGTGGGGTTGTCTATGCTGTGCTGTCTCTCTGGCCTTCGTCTAAATTTTTGGTCGTAGGGGTTTGTGGGTGATGTGGGTGTGTGTTTTATATAGTATTGATTGTGTGGGAGTGGTGTGTGTATGTGTATCAGGTGTGTGTATTTGGAATTGTCCAATGTGGCAGTGTTTTGGAGATGTGTGTGTATTTTGAGCGCGGCGGTGTGTACCGCCAATGGAATACCGCGGTTGAAAGACCGCCGCGTGGATTCGTGGTTCTTGATAGCATGGCCGTGTTTCTGTTGGTGTGACGGTGGAGGTTTTGTTTTCGCCAATTTATCACTGATCTTTGGTGTGGCGGACTTGTGTGGGTGTCTGAATTTTGGCGGATTCCGAGCTGTGGGTCATAATAGCTGTGGCGGAATTCCGCAGCCGCGGCAGTGTATTGGCGGTCTTCTGCACGGCGGTAAGCGGCTTTTACCGCCAATGTTGTAATGACCCCCATAGAATCCTCTCCTATTTCAAGAGAAGAGGGGTGCAAGTGGCAATGCTACAGGAGACCCATTTGGTGGCTGGGGAGGTGGAGAAACTGAGTCGCAGTTGGAGGGGACAAGTGTTTGCCACGGAGTACTCAGCTTATGCAAGAGGCGTAGTGATATGGGTCAGGGCCGGGGTCCCTCTGTAGTGTGGTCAGTTTTACGTATATTTTGCGCATTAGCTTCAGGCCTTAGGCCTCTGTGCACTTTGCCCTAAATATATTTTATTCATTTGCTAACAGCTTAGAGCCTCTGTGCACTTTACTCTAAATGCTTTCTATTAGGCTTCGTACTGTTATTTTACAGAATAGCCAGTTCTACGGTGTTGTTTTTTATTCATATCACACTGTTTTGCCTACTTCAGCACTGGAGTTCTTCATAACATATTCACTCTGTGCTTTAGTCAAGGATACAGTCTGGTACATTGCCGATAGACGTGGTAGGAGTCTAGACTTGCCATTCCTGCGTAGGAACATTTTGTGATCACGATGACATGTTAGTTATAAAATCACTTCCTTGTCCCAATACATGCAAGAGGGAGATTCCGACCAGGGAACCACAACTAGACGCTGACTGCCTCGTTGCAGATGCTGAACCAGATCACAGGCCTTTGCTCAGGTATGAGTGTGTCCGTCTCCCTAGTGATACAGAAAGGCAAGCTGAAAGCTTAACATGCTGTGCTCTAAATAGAACAAGCAGAGGGAGAGTAGAAATGGTTAGGAATTATGATAGCTTTATTTCTATGTTTTACTCTCCTGGTTACTATATCAATCCTACTATGTTGTATTGTTCTGGTTATTGCGGCTCACGCCTTAATATCTAAAATACAGTCGTTTTATTAAAACATTATATAAAACTTATACTGTCTCTGTCATTTGTATATGAGACCATATTGTGAATGAGAGAGTTGGTTTGGATCTGAGTGACCACGACTTCCCTGAGAAGTTCCAAAGATGTCATGCGCTCGGCTGCCCAATCATTTCTTCCCCGTGGGAGAAATGAGGCACTGCTAGTTAGCCGGAGCAACAACCGGATTTAGGGTGACAGAGTTCCTTACACGTGGGTCAGACTCAGTCCCCCACACCGTTATCGATCCTGCTGCCTAGAAATCCAGTAGTCTCATTTAGGATAATGAGAGCCCACGCAACACCTCTATTAATAGACTTTTCCAGCATAGACCGGGAAGGCAGATTTGTGATATTGGAGGGGAGGCTACATGGTACCCCGATTGTTGTGAGTTGCATTTATGCCCCCAATCAGGACCAGATCCCCTTTCTGACTAGGTTATCGAGCCACCTTAACCGCCAACGCACAGGAGAACTGCTAATAGGGGGGACTTCAATGCAATACTAGACACAAACATGGACAGGTTAACCCCGCCGCTGAAGGGGGAAGTGTCAACTAGAATAGCCAAAAAGCTAAGTGAATGGCTGGGCACCTGGGGGCTGGTGGATGTCTGGCGGAAGCAACACCCAAAAGACAGAGACTACTCGTATTATTCGGGCCTCCACCGGCTGCACACTAGAATCGATAGAGTGACATGCACGGCGGGCCTAGCGCGTAACATGACCCATTCTGATTATCTCGCCCGCACACTGTCGGATCATAATCCCTTGCTGCTGACACTAAGAGTTTCGGAGGATAGGCCCCCCATACCATCATTGAGACTGTCCCCTGCGGTGCTGGAGGATCAGGCGTATAGAGACGCCCTTCGGTCCCACCTGGCAGAATATATTGAGATCAATGGTGGATCCACCCCATCCAGGGCTACAGAATGGGAGACACTTAAGGTGGTGACAAGGGGCTTCTGCCTGGGTCAGTCGGTGGGAGTGAAGCGCACACTTGAAAGGGAACTGTCTGCTTTAGAGAAGGAAATACATGAAGGGGAGTTGAGACAGGGTCCTGAAGCCCAGGAGAACGAGGAATATAACCGAGCCTGCAGGGAACATTCCCGGATTGAGGAGCAGCTTAGGTGTCATAGCATGCAAAAATATTTGGCATCACTACAATCAGAGGAAGGTAGATCAGGGAAGCTGCTCGCGTGGCTGGTGCGCCCCAATGGGGGTGGAGAGCCCATTACGAGTGTACAAGACAAAGAGGGACTTCGTAGACATAGCCCAGGCACAATTAACGATGCATTTAAGGAATATTATATGCACCTGTATAGGAAGCCTAACGACCTGGGGGCGGAGGCCTTTGAAGACCTCCTGTAGCAAATCCCACTCCCAATATTGAACCCGGAAGAGAGGGATAGCTTGGGGGGGACCGGTGACAGCGGAGGAGATAAATGAGGCCATATCGCAATTGGCTCCCGGGAAGACTCCTGGTACAGACGGCCTCCCAATGGACTTTTATAAAAAATACAAGACACTATTGAGTCCCCAGCTAGCGGAAATGTACACGGAGGCTGTGCAACGGGGGGAGCTGCCGTGCACGCTTCGAGAGGCCTTGGTGGTGCCGCTCCCCAAGATAAAAAACAGGGAAGCACCAGTGACTGACTTTCGTCCCTTATCAATGCTGAACAGCGACTTTAAGATCCTTAGTAAGGTCATGGCCGGCAGGTTGCTCCCCCTCATGACCACACTTGTGCACGCGGACCAGAATGGTTTTGTCCCTGGCCGCAGCATGTCGTTGAACTTAAGGCGAATTTTCACTATCTTACATATGCCAGAAGAGGAGAAGACCCCTGCAGGGCTTTTGCTCGCAGTGGATTTTGAGAAGGCCTTCGACTCGATTAGGTGGGACTACCTCAGGGCTGTGATGTTAAAAATGGGACTAGGGGAGGACTGGGTGAAATGTGTGGACCTATTGTACTCATCCCCGCTAGCAAGGGTGAAGACGGGCAGAACAATATCTAGCACATTCCCGTTATATCGGGGAACTAGACAGGGATGCCCCCTGTCCCCACTGCTATTTGCCTTGGCAATTGAGCCTCTGGCGGCCCAGCTGCGACAGGAGGGAGTGGGTAAAGGAATTAAATGGTGACCAACTGAGCATATTATCTCCCTATACGCTGATGATATACTTGTTTATCTGAGAGATGGAGTCACTGGTCTCCCGTGGGCTCTGAGGACCCTGGAGGATTTCGGGGGGTTGTCGGGGCTTCGCCTTAACCGAGGCAAAACATTTGTATTTCCCATGCTGCCGGACTGTATACGCCCTGAAACATGCCCGAGAGACGTGAACTGGGCCCCACGGACCTTTAAATATTTGGGCATTCAAATATTCCATGAACTGGGCGACCTCTGGGACAGCAACCTAGGTGGGACACTCCGCTCGCTACGGTCGTCGGTCGGGTTCTGGCGATCACTGAAGTTAATAATAATGGCTAAAATGATTATGCTTCCCCGCCTCCTCTATTACTTCGCTAATTTACCGTTATGGATCCCTCCGGCGTGGTTTCGTGAATTGAACGCTTTGCTTCGGGAGCTAATATGGGACGATGGCCGCAGATGTACGGCACTGATGACCATATGCAGGCCGACGAATGTAGGTGGACTGGGCGCCCCTGACTTCGAGGCATATTATCTGGCGTCTCAGTTACAATGGGTGTCCGGCTGGATGGTGGGCAGGGGACAGCTGGACTTGTTTACTTCCCACGCTACGTTGGACACAGCTCGAATAGTAGCACGAATGGCAGAGAGGAAGACTGCCCCCCTTGGAGACAAACTAATGACTAATGTTGCGATGACATGCTGGAAGAGATGTACGAGAAGGGTTGGAGTGGGCCCACCTTACTCCCCGGCGCTGCCGTTGTCAGTCCTAGTCGTGGACCCGAAGGGGATGGGACCGAGGGGCCTGGGGCTGGGACCATGGACGGGAGCAGGATTAGGGACGGTGGGAGACCTTTTCTGGGAAGGGGTGGTGAGGAATTTCACCGACCTAGTAGGAGGGGGGGGTTTCCCCAGGGTCAATTCTTGCTCTTTATGAAGTTGGTGCATGCTCTGAAAGACCACTGGGATATGATTAATGCAGAGCCCACTGTCCACAGAGTGTTACATCTCCTGTTAACATCAGGTGAAGAACCCCATTTGATTGCTAAAATATATCGAGCCCAGATTGAAGCTGCACTAGATCCCCTGCACTCCCTGAGGGAGAGGTGGGAGAAAACGGTCGGGCGCGACCTGTCCGAGATGGAGTGGAGTAGGGCTCTGGCTTATCCCCGGGTGATCTCACGTAACACCCGTTTACGATACATCCAATATAACTACCTACATAGGACGTACCTTACCCCTCACCAACTTTTCCGTATATATGGGGGGACACCTAGGACATGCCCCAGATGTGGTGATGGGGAGGCTGACTTCGACCACATGATGTGGAAATGCTCAGTGTTACAGGCTTGCTGGAGGGCGGTGACAGCGTTCATATCAAGACTATTTGGCACAGAGCTGCCGTTAACCCCCGCTATATGTCTGCTGGGCCTCAAAAACGGTACCCCACGAGGGAAAGTCAGGAGTCGCTTCTTAGACCTCGCCCTAGCCCTCTATAGAAGGCTGATCACGAGGGGTTGGAAAGCCCCTAGCCACCCCTCGCTTACTGAATGGAAAAGCGACGTCACGAAATGGACTAGGGCTGAGTTACAGGTCCTGAAAGCTGAGGAAGCCAAAGGCATCCGACAAACTCCCATCGCCCCAGAATGGGAGGACTTAGTGACGAGTTGGGACGACCTAGTGAAGGGACCAATAGCTCCCAATGCGGTACCAGTAGAAATAGGACCATGAGTGGGTATAAGGATGAGACAACGGATGCGCCCAATAGAGTTGCCCCTTGGGGAGGGCTCCCGACACCAGAAACGCAGACTGACGAGCGCACCAGCAAGCCGCACTAGGATATGCGGGACAGGGCAGGGATTGTCACGTACTGTCGCAACAATGCAATAGGAGAGTGAAGGAGGATAGTCAGTTCCCCCCCACATAATTCAGTCCCCTGTGGAGGACTTCCCCCAGTTAACACAGGAGCCATCCACAAGAAGCCATCATGTTTATTTATAGTTTAATATTGAGTTAAAGCTGTTATGCGGACATATAAAATAAAAGTGTAACACAGAATTATAGGGTGTAGGACCCCTTGAAACAGGAATGTCAGAACATTAGATGTAAGGATAAATGAAGACCAAGAGATGGTCAAAATGAACAATAAGTCGAGATACAAAACATATGTAACGCTTAGTATAAATATGTATCTTTTAAACAATGAGTATGATAAGAACAAGATGTTACCATTAATGGACCTGCATAATGTAAAACAGCGAATTGTTAATAAAACTATATTAAAAAAAAAAAAAAAGACGAGTCACTGGAATATATGTAACATTTCCTTCTTCCATCTGGCAGCATGTCTCTGTCTAAATGTGCTCCGTACAGTTTACAGGGCACAACTAAAAAAACATAAACTACTTCTGTATCCTTTATATTGTAACTAAAGTAAGAGATAACAAATGGTTAATGTTGTAAGATTTGCTAGGTAACTATTAAGTAGTATTAAGTAGTATTTACTATATTACATTCCAGATGTTGTTTGTATTTGTTTTTGTTACAAGCATTAAATAGCCTTGTTCCATACAACATGCACACATGCGCAAAATGCATGGAGCACATATAATATAAAGGTGGGCAGACACAGAGGCACTGTAAACATATTCTAATAGAGAAGGGGATAACCCCTGCAAACGTTTTATCTTAACTCATCACACTTCTTGTAGGAGGCTGGCCTGGCTTATAGTGGGTACCTTGTGGTACTTACACCTTGTGCCAAGTCCAGTTATTCCTTATTAGTAGACTAGAGGTGTTCTAGCAGCTTAGGCTGATAGGGGGGGCTATAGCAGAGCAGCTTAGGCTGAACTAGGAGACATGCAAAGCTCCTACTATACCACTTATATCATATAGCACTATATCATAAGGAAACACAATACTCAGAGTTACTAAAAATAAACGTACTTTATTTTAGTCACAATATGCCAAAAGTATCTCAGAGGATATACTCCCTTAGGAGGTAAGTAATATACACAAAATATATAGACACAAACCAAAATCAGGTAAGTAACAGTTAGAAAAGTAGTGCAAACAATGTGGAATCACAATAGAATGCAATAGGGAGAAATAGGCCTAGGGGCAACACAAACCATATACTCCAAAAGTGGAATGCGAACCACGAATGGACCCCAGGCCTAGTGTAGTGTGTAGAAGGTCACTGGGAGTGTAAGAAAACACTAAGGGTGTCCAAGATACCCCAGCCCAAGACCCTGAAAAGTAGGAGTAAGGTTACCCTACTACCCCAGAAAGTCAGTAAAATCGAGATAGGGGATTCTGCAAGGGCAACAACTGACTGCAAAACACTGAAGACGGATTCCTGGACCTGAGGACCTGTAAAGGAAGGGGACCAAGTCCAAAAGTCACGCAAATGTCCAGGGGGGGCAGGACCCCACCAAACCCCGGATGAGGGTGCAAATGGGCTGCCCCTGGGTGGAAGAAGCCAAAGATTCTGCAACAACGGAAGGTGCCAGGAACTTCTCCTTTGGTCAGAAGATGTCCCACGGTGTGCTGGAGGATGCAGAGTTGTTTCCACGCAGAAAGACTGCAAACAAGCCTTGCTAGTTGCAAGAGTCGCAGTTGAGGATTTTGGGTGCTGCTAGGGCCCAGGAAGGACCAGGAGGTCGCCCCTTGGAGGAGGAGACAGAGGGGTCGCTCAGCCACACAGGGAGCACACACAGAAGCAGGCAGCACCCGCAGAAGCACCTGAACAGGCACTTACAGACGGTCGACTCAGAGCAACAAAGGAGGGTCCCACGACATCAGAGTAAAACTCAGCACGTGGGGCAATGCAGGACGGAGTGCTGGGGATCTAGGCTAGGCTGTGCACAAAGGAAGTCTTGCAAAAGTGCACAGAAGCCCGAGCAGCTGCAGTTCACGCAGTACACAGGATTACTGTCTGGTGTGGGGAGGCAAGGACTTACCTCCACCAAATTTGGACAGAAGGGCCACTGGACTGTCGAAGACACTTGGACCCAACTCCTATGTTCCAGGGACCACGCTCGTCAAGATGAGAGGGGACCCAGAGGACCGGTGATGCAGAAGTTTGGTGCCTGCGTTAGCATGGGGAAGATTCAGTCGACCCACAGGAGATTTCTTCTTGGCTTCCAGTGCAGGGTGAAGGCAGACAGCCCTCAGAGCATGCACCACCAGGAAACAGTCTAGAAAGCCGGCAGGATAAGGCGCTACAATGTTGCTGGTAGTCTTCTTGCTACTTTGTTGCGGTTATGCAGGCGTCCTGGAGCAGTCAGCGGTTTATCCCTGGCAGACGTCGAAGAGGGAAGTGCAGAGGAACTCTGGTGATCTCTTGCATTCGTTATCTGGTGAGATGCCCACAGGAGAGACCCTAAATAGCCCACAGAGGAGGATTGGCTACAGAGAGAGGTAAGCACCTATCAGGAGGGGGCTCTGACGTCACCTGCTGGCACTGGCCACTCAGAGCTGTCCATTGTGCCCTCACACCTCTGCATCGAAGATGGCAGAGGTCTGGGACACACTGGAAGAGCTCTGGGCACCTCCCCTGGGAGGTGCTGGTCAGGGGAGTGGTCACTCCCCTTTCCTTTGTCCAGTTTCGCGCCAGAGCAGGGCTGGGGGGATCTCTGAACCGGTGTAGACTGGCTTATGCAAGGAGGGCACCATCTGTGTCCTTCAAAGCATTTCCAGAGGCCAGGAGAGGCTACTCCTCCCAGGCCCTTCACACCTATTTCCAAAGGGAGAAGGTGTAACACCCTCTCTCAGAGGAAATCCTTTGTTCTGCCTTCCTGGGACTGGGCTGCCGAGGCCCCAGGGGGGCGGAAACCTCTATAAGGGGTTGGCAGCAGCGGTAGCTGCAGAGGAGACCCCGGAACGTTAGTTTGGCAGTACCCGGGCTCTATGCTGGAGACCCGGGGATGCATGGAATTGACAATTCCATGATCCTAGACATGTTACATGGCCATGTTCGGAGTTACCATGGTGACGCTACATATAGGTGTTAACCTATATGTAGTGCACACGTGTAATGGTGTCCCGGCACTCACAAAGTCCGGGAAATTTGCCCTGAACAATGTGGGGGCACCTTGGCTAGTGCCAGGGTACCCACACACTAAGTAACTTTGCACCTAACCTTCTCTAATTGAGGGTTAGACATATAGGTGACTTATAAGTTACTTAAGTGCAGTGTAAAATGGCTGTGAAATAACGTGGACGTTATTTCACTCAGGTTGCAGTGGCAGTCCTGCATAAGAATTGTCTAGGCTCCCTATGGGTGGCAAAAGAAATGCTGCAGCCCATAGGGATCTCCTGGAACCCCAATACCCTGGGTACCTCAGTACCATATACTAGGGAATTATAAGGGTGTTCCAGTGTGCCAATCAGAATTGGTAAAATTAGTCACTAGCCTGCAGTGATATTTTTAAAAGCAGAGAGAGCATAAACACTGAGGTTCTGGTTAGCAGAGCCTCAGTGATACAGTTAGGCACCACACAGGGAATACATATAGGCCACAAACATATGAGCACTGGGGTCCTGGCTAGCAGGATCCCAGTGACACATATCAAACACACTGACAACATAGGGTTTTCACTATGAGCACTGGGCCCTGGCTAGCAGGATCCCAGTGAGACAGTAAAAACACCCTGACATATACTCACAAACAGGCCAAAAGTGGGGGTAACCAGGCTAGAAAGAGGCTACCTTCCGACACTTCTCACGTGCCCTACATCAACTGTGTAACCTTCATTTTTGGCCTGACCCACTCCAATGCTGCCTTTCTTCGCGTTGGCCTGCATCCATGTTCTTGTCCTTCTCCACGTGTACTGCTTTTGTTTTTTCTGCCCTGCGTTTTCAAAAGATTAGCTTTTTAAAAAAAATACCTTCACTACTTTTTGACATATCATACTTTGTTTTGTTCTCTTCCAAACTTGTTGTACCAGCTTTTTGATATGTCTTTGCTGTTACTCGACATTATTCACTTCAAATACCAGCTTTTAATACATAAAAAACACATATATTTTGCTCTGAATGGCAGCTTTATCTTCAGTAAATATGACTGTATACACAGATTCAGTCTTCAAACCCATCTAGAGTGTTATTATATTGTATTGTAATAGTATTTATATAGCACTTACTAACCTTGATGAGGCGTCAAAGTGCTTTTCGCCAAGTAGCACGCTACTCCGGAACCCAAAAGGAATTAGTGGTGGATTAGTATAGGGAAATATGAGTACAGTTTTACTATTATTATGAGTTAATTTGGATATGTGAGTTTGTTAGTTGGATTGACTGGAGTAATGGCGGAGTAGAGGAGGGAAGAATCCAGAAGTGTTAATTGGGAGGTTATAGTTATAGTGAGGCTTGGGATGAGTAAAGGGGGGATGGAGGAGGGAAGAGTCTGTGGAAAGGGTTAGGGACATCATAGTAGCAGTGGGGGCTTTGGGTGAGTCAAAGGTGAGATAAATGAGGGAGAATTGAGTAGAGTTGTTTGGGAGATCATGGTAGTAAACTGAGGTTTGGGTGGGTTAGATGTGGAAGAGGAGGGAAGAGCTTAGGCAGGGTTATTTAATGAATGTAGTAGAATGGGTTTGGGATGAGTCAGAGTGGGGATGGATGATAGATTGATAGAGACATGACATATGGTGTGGGTAGACAAAGTAAAGCTTACAAGAGAATAGAAATATAATATTTTTTCTTTATATATATGAGGAAGAGCAGGTAGAGATGTCTCCGAAGTAGGGGTCCTCTCAGAGGAGGATTTGGCTCTGGCAATATTGACCAAAAGGCTGGCTTTAGAAGCTCAACTTTTGGAAATAGAAGTTAAAAGAAGATAGTTGGTCCTAGGCCCTATCTCCGGAGTCAGTATACCCATACATAGGAAGAAAGAGAGGTATTTTAACTTAAAATTACCCAAAGGAGTTGTCCCCCCTTTTACAGAAGGTGATGATATCATCAAATGGTTTTCTTACTATGAGAGAGACTGCAAAGCCAGGGAAGTAGATAGGAAACATCAGGGCTCTGTACTGTGGGAACTGTTCTCAAGTAAATGCAGGGATAGACTCCTGACATTGAATGAGGTAGATGCTAAGTCCCATGACCTCATGAAGGCTACCCTGATTGAGGGCTTTGGACTTACAACTGAAGAATACACAATAAGATTCAGGGAGACTCCATAAAGCCAGAGTCAGTCCTGGGTAGAATTTGTGGATTTTTCAGTAAAAATGTTGGATGCCTGGTTAGAAGGTAACAAGGTACAGGATTTTGATGGGCTTTACAATTTAATTGTGAAAGAACATATTTTGAATAATTCTTACAATGTGAAACTACATCAGTTCTTGGTAGACCTAGGTCCACTTTTTCCTCTAGAGTTGGGGAAGAAGGCAGACCACTGGGTCAAGACAAGGGTAACAAAAACTACTACTGGTGGGAGAGACCAAAAGAAAGAGGCCGAAAGCCCCCTTCCCCCAAGGGAAAGATGGGAACCAAACCAAACCAAAACCAGCATCTTCATCAGGCCCCCAAAAATCTGCCCAGGAGAGTTGGCCCCACGAATCCTCACAGTCTAAGACTGGGTACAAAGGTAGACACTCTGATCCCAACAAGGCTTTGTGCTGTGATTTCAAAACCAAAGGACCCCAAACTGGAGACCCTAACTGTAAAAACAAGAAAAATGCCCCTAGTCCACCTGCAGTAAATGCAGTTGCAAATCTCCAGATAGGATCACAGTTGTGTCCTGACCTTGTCAGTGAACCCACAGAGTCAACATTAGTCACAAAGGGAGGGGTAGACCTGTCCTGTGTTGCCTAGCCTACTAACATGCAGAAATACAGACACCACCCTTTGATTAATGGGACTAAGGTAGAAGCCCTGAGGGATACAGGGGTTAGTGTCACTATGGTACCTGATAGGGAAAATGTGTTCTGTTACCAACTCTGACAATGTCTCAAAGATCCCCCCTGTGGCAAGGGTATCCTTAAAACCTAGAGCTATTGGGACCAGGGGGACCCTCTATGGAGGATCTGTGCCAGGGACATCAAACCTGTCCCACTCTTGAAAGCCTGAGGCATCAAGCTGCACAGGAAGAAAAGTATAGTGTCAGTGGTACCCAGAGTGTCTATTGGGAGGATGGACACCTGTAAACAGAGGCCAGAGACCTCAAACCTGGTGCAACCAGGAGGGAGGTAGTGCCCCAACAGCACAGAGAGCTCCTTCTCCCTCTAGCCCATGACATTTCCCCTAGCTGGGCATCTGGCCCAAAACAAAAATTGGAGCAGGCTAGTTAATCACCTTTACTGGCCTGAGATGTCCCAGAAAGTGAAGGACTTTTGTCAGTCCTGTGTCTCCTGCCAAGCAAGTGGTAAGGCAGTAGGTTAACCGAAGGCCACCTTAATCCCACTACATGTGGTTGGGGCACCCTATGAAAGGGTAGGGGTTGACATTATTGGCCCCCTTGACCCTCAAATGGCTTCAGGAAACAGATATATCCTGTTGGTAGTGGATCATGCCACTAGATATCTTAAAGCCGTTCCTCTTAGGACCATCACTGCCCCTGCAGTGGGCAAAGTCCTCCTGGGTATTTTTTACTAGGGTTGGCTTTCCTAAAGAGGTAGTATCAGACAGGGGTTCAAACTTCATGTCTGTGTACTTGAAACACATGTGGCAGGAATGTGGAGTGACTTATACGTTCACTACCCCATACCATCCACAGACCAATGGGCTGGTTAAAAGACTTAACTAGACATTCAAAAGCATGATTGGAGGACTCCCTAAAAAACTCAAAATGAGATGGGAGATGTCTCACTTCCATGTCTGCTTTTTGCCAACATGGAAGGGCCACAAATGGGAGTAGGGTTTTAACCCTCTGAACTTTTGTTTGGGCATCAGGCTAGGGGTCCATTGAGTCTTTGGAGGTAAGGCTGGGAGAAGCCTCTTAAAGAACCTAAACAGGAAATTGTGGATTATGTTCTTGGCCTTCGTTCCAGGATGGCTGAGTATATGGAAAAAGCAAGTAAAAACCTCTAGGCCAGACAGGAGCTCCAAAAGCACTGGTATGACCAAAAGGCTGCTAAGGTGGAGTTCCAACCAGGGCAGAAAGTTTGGGTGTTGGAGCCTGTGGCTCCTAGGGCTCTCCAAGACAAGTGGTCTGGGCCCTAACCCATACTTGAAAGAAAGGAGGAGGTCACCTACTTGGTTGACCTTGGTAGTTGCAAGAATCGCAAAAGCATAATCCATGTCAACTGCCCGAAGCCTTATTTTGACAGTGCTGATATGACCACGCTCATGGTCACAGATGAGGGACAGGAGGAAGACAGTAAACCTCTCCAATCTCCTCTCCAGCAACCCACAAGATGGTTCTGTGGATGGAGTGGTCTTGTCTGACATCCTCACAAGGCAGCAGCAGGCTGCTTGCAGGCAAGTCCTCAACCAGTATGCTGAATTATTTTCTATGACCCCTGTTAGGACTAACTGGTGTACCCATGATGTGGACACTGGAGACAGCTTACCAGTCAAAAACGAAATTTATAGGCAGTCCGACCATGTCAGAGAAAGCATCCAAACTGAAGTCAACAAGATGCTGGATTTGGGTCTCATTGAGTCCTCTGAGAGCCCCTGGGCCGGCCCAGTAGTTTTAGTCCCCAAACCTCACTCCAAGGAAGATAAAAAGGAAATGAGGTTCTGAGTGGACTACAGGGGCCTTAATTCTGTAACAAAAACTGATGCACACCCAATTCCAAGAGCTGATGAGCTCATAGACAGATTAGGGGCAGCCAAATACCTGAGTACCTTCGATGTTACATCTGGGTACTGGCAGGATGGCCTGACAGCTGGAGTAAAAGGGAGATCATCATTCTCCACCCTGAGTGGGCACTATCAGCTCACTGTAATGCCCTTTGGATTAAAGACTGATGCCTCTGCCACCTTCCAGAGGTTGGTGAACCAAGTCATAGCTGGGATGGAATCCTTTAGTGCAGCCTATCTAGATGATATTGCTGTCTAGTGCTTCACCTGGCAGGATCACCTTATCCACCTGGGAAAGGTCCTTGATGCCCTGCAAAAGGCAAACCTCACCATAAAGGCCAGTAAGTGCCTGATAGGCTAGGGAAAAGTTGTATACTTGGGTCACCTGGTAGGTGGAGGCCAAGTTCAGCCACTACAGCCCAAGCTCCAACCACCCAGACTGAAGTCAGGGCATTCCTTGGCTTGATTGGGTACTAAACGAAGTTTGTGAAGGATTATGGCATCATAGTGTCCCCCCTCACAAAACTTACTTCTAAGAAAATGCCCCAAAAGAATAAACTGGACATTGAGTTGTCAAAAGGCTTTTGACACTTTGAAGAATGCAATGTGCTCTGCCCTAGCCCTGAAAGCTCCAGATAACCGCAGGCAGTTTATTGTCCAAACAGATGCCTCAGAACGTGGGATATGAGCAGTCCTAGCCCAGGCCAATGATGAGGGACATGACGGGCCTGCTGCTTTTATAGGCGGAAGACTATCCCCAAGAGAACAAAATTGGAGTGCCATAGAGAGGGAGGCCTTTGCTGTCCTCTGGGCCTTGAAGAAGTTGAGGCCATACTTGTTTGGCTCTCACTTCATAGTTCAGACAGACCACAGGCCTCTCAGGTGCCTTCAGCAGATGAAAGGTGAAAACTCCAAACTGCTTAGCTGGTCCATCTACCTTCAGGGAATGGACTTTAAAGTGGAACACAGACCTGGGACTGCCCGTGCTAATGCAAATGGCCTTCCCAGGTTCTTCCACTTAGAGGATGAAGACTCCTCAGGGGAAGGGTAGTTTCATCCCCTTTCAATTATGGGGGGTCAGTGGGTTAGTGTGAGAAAGGGCCCCTTTTAACACCTTTGCCCCCCACTTTTTCCCTGGAAAATGATGTTTCCAATCAGGGTTAGGGATCTGACCCCTTCCCACAGGAGCTGGTCACTTAGCGGGTGTAGCCACTCTAAGGCAGATGGCCCATTGGCCACTGCCAGGTACTCACCCTAGCGCCCCCTAAATGCAGGACTTAGTGGGCATCTCTAGACCAACAGATCAGATTTGATGGACAGAAGAAGACCTGGAACAAAGAAGACCTGAGGCACGAGAACAGAAGTCCTGCTGGACAAATAAAAAAGTGCCAAACCCTGCCTGCTGCTCCAAGGACTTGACAGTTGCCACTGAGGTGTCGCCTGGAAACCTGGAGGGCTCTACAAAACCCCAGTGCACCTCAAGCCTTCTGAAAATTGCGAATAACCTCCCTCAGAGTGAAGGTATCACTATCCTGCACCCTGCAAGCAAGGAACCAGTGACATCCAGTTCACTGACCTGCTGCTGACCAACAAACCAAACCCAACAGCCAACCAAAATCCACACAACAGATCCAAAGCACAAACCCTACCATTATGCTTAGTTTGGTGGCACTGGGAGTTTCAGGGCCTGAGATGTACTATTACCCTGGGTACTGGACTCCCAATGTCGGAGATCAGGAAGAAAAGTCCATTCTGGACCCTCATAAGCCCAGATGCAAGCACTAGTCAAGGGACTTCAGGACAGCCAAGAAACACCCCCAGAGTGGCCCTGCTGACCTGTAATCTACCCTTCAAGTGATGTGCTCCTGGCTCCAAGGACTGCAAGACACACAACTCCTGGCTGACCTCTCTGCCCTGCACCCAGCCTCCCTGGCCCCTGCATCAACAAACCTGCTGTGGTCTAGGGGTTCCTGACTCCTTGTCACCTCCACCCCCCAAGGGGATCCACTGCACTTACCTTCAAGTCCATCTGTGCAGTGTGTTTCCAAGTGGCCCCCATCTCTGTTGTGCACCTGCTCTAAAACTTTAAGCGGCTGCTACCGATTGAACCGAGAACTGCCCAAACTTCTCTGGCTGGACCACAGGACATCTAGACGACCTTGACCTTAAAACAGAAGGCGACACTTGTGAGAGCATTACCTGATTTTATATGCATTTTTAAAGATTTTAGCATTGGTTCCTATGGCACGTAATTACGCATAAAAACTGAACATTTTCTAAAGTTTAAAAAATCATAACTAAAAAAGTACTTACCGTAAATTGATGATCTTGGTCTTAAAAATGTTATAAAAATCTGAAGTATTTTTGTAAATTTGTCTAGAGTTATTTTTCTAAATGTGTGTCCCCATTTATTGATACTGTGTGTATAACAAATGCTTAACATATCTCCAAGATAAGCCTAAATGCTCACCCACACTACAACAAAAACAGAGAATTTGGTGGTCTGCTTTTTACCTCTGGATACCAAGGTGGGGGCTTGGACTCTCTGGACAGTGTATGTCATTTTGATACTCTAGAGAGCCAGCCTCCTACAACTACATAGGTATCTAAAACATATATTGTTCTACTAGAAACAATTCGGTGAGCATGGAATGTTCCATTGGGTGCATTCCCAATTATATGATAGCAATAAATGCCACACAGAAAGTAGTCATTAAGCCCACCGAAAGAAATTCCATTTTGATGTACTTTAATCATCAACCGAGCAGAGCTCCTCAACCTCAGTGTCAGCATACTCACAGTATCTTCCATATATATCATTTGTGCATCACTAAATAAAGAGCCTTTATTTGTTTTGACCTAATAAAATCTTTGTTTCCATCATAAATCAGATTACACAAAAGTACTTTTTTTTTTCTCTCCTAACTCCTGGATGCATACAGATCATTTGCAGGTATTTACATTTTGTTGTGTGTTACAAAAAATTACATCCTACAACCTTTTCTTTGTCATCTAATTAACTTTTCTTTCTCTTACCAGAAAGTGAGAGGAGTTTGTAAACACCAATTCCCCCATATTAACAAAATAAGCAGCAATTGGTCAGAAGACATAGCAGGACATTTGACCTCTGTCTTTGAAGTACAGCAAATGTAACATGATTGATAAAGAATTTGAAGGCATCTTTATTTATTGCTTGCGACACACCAGAAACCACACAGGCTCACAGTTTGGGAAACACTGCCCTAGGGTACTTCATGATAATTTTCCATATATATTCAGTTTCTAATGATATATTGAAATTTTACAAAGAAAAGTGACTATTTCAAGGAATCAAAGAGGGATTATCCAGGTAGATTTGTTAGACAATCCAGGAAATGGGCCTGGTATACCCATAGGCAACACCTATTGGTCCTGAAACAACCTTCCAATACCAACAGGGTCATTTTTATGATCTCCTTCAATACTTCCAGCAGTGCTCTCCAAAAATAGATTGTGGACATTGGCACATTGTACAGGACACCCTTGAGTGTAGGGACCCACCACTCTGTTCATTCTCAAGACGTCAAAACATTAGGTATTTAGGGCCTCATTACACGTCTGGCAGTCACTAGGCCGTCAGACATGCGGTGGTGGTCAGGACCACGCTGCTCTGACGGTCTGATCGTCACATTATGACCCTGGCAGTCGGACTGCTAAAGTATCTCCGTGTCCGCCTGGATCGGTCATTCCGGCGGGCTGACTGTGGCAGAGGTCGGAATCAGCCTGTGTGGTGCTGCATGCAGTGCCACCCTGCTGATTACAACCTGGTTCTCCACCAGCCTTTTCATAGCAGTTTCACCACCATGGAAAGGCTGGCGGAGAACAGGTGCAGACAGTGAGCATTGCAAGGGTGCTGGTGAAACCTTCGGGCGGCAGCATTGCGCCAACTCGATTATGAGCCGGCGACAATTATGCTGCCACTTTCCGGCTGGGCTGACGGGCGGGAACCTTGGTTTCCACCTGTCAGCCCAGTGGGAAATTCATGATAGGTCCGGTGGAGAGGTCGCCTGAAAGGCGGCAACCTCCCCGTTGGAAGTTCACGTCCCCCGAACTCGTAATCAGGCCCAAAGTCTTTACGGTAGCTCTACCCACCGCCATCACACCTACCCTTCATTCACAGCGGCACTATAAATTTGGGGGTTATGCACCATTTAAATATTGTTTTGAAACCAAAACTTTGATTGCAGAGATGTTAAGCAGGTTTGAACACTATTGTTAACTGTAACACTAGTGGAGTGATTTATGCCATCTGGTGGCTCTCTTGCTAAATCTTTATTGGCCAATCCACCAAAAAAGTGAAAAAATAGAATTGTACATTATAGTGGAATCAACCATGAAACTAATGTAGCACCTTGGGTAGAGCGCTTTACTCAAAATAAATATACTCCTGAGTTCATATGCTGGCAAGTCGGTTAAGTTACATGAACAAACCCTGGAGGTGGAACTTTTCAACAAAACTAATGATTCAGGAAGGTAAACGGATTGAACGTGTAAGAGTCAACTCATGCATGGAGTCAACCTACTACGATGATGATTGTGATTTTTTTTATTGACTGAAGACTCCTTTTCTTTCAGACCTTTTGTCACACATGTCCAGCTAAATACATGTCAGGACATCACCCTGTCCTTTTGGTCATTTTCAACTTGCCATTTAATATGGTTGTATGATGGAAGCACGCATGCCTAAAGCACACATGTCAGAACAACGTGGTCTTAAGAATGATCACGTCTTTACCACGCATGCCTTTACCACACATGCCTTTACAGCGAATTCTGTTGTGAAAGCATGTATGGCAAAGGAAGATGTGGGATAAATTCCCTCCTGCCCTTGGCCCTAACACCCTACTACTTAAAACTGCCCCTTCCCCCTGCCATGAATCCTTAACACCCCTAGCCCTGAGGCCTAAAACGGATCCCACTGTGCCCCTGAAACTAGCCCGACTCCCCTCTTAACGCCTAAAACCTTGCCCACTACTTAAAACTACCTCGACCAGACCCCCCGCCCTGAGCCCTCAAACTGTACCCAGCCCTGCAAACTGCTCCTTCACCCCAGCTCTGCACCCTAAAACCCTACCCCAACCATTACAATGACCCCAACCCCCCAGCCCTGAGTGCTAAAACCCTGACCCAGGCCATACAACTATCCCGATCCCTCCACCCTGAGACATAAAACTCTACCCCTACCCAAAAAAACTTACCAGACCACCCCGTAAAAAAATAACCAGACCCCCCGCCCTGAGCCCAAAGTAGAGCAACGTCCGTCCATAAAAAAATTAAGAAATAACCCTACTCCTCCCCACACCTTGAGCCCTAAAACTGCCCCCCTCACCCCTCAAAGGTAACCTCCCAAACCTGGTCCCAGCCCCTAAAAACTTGCTACCTGCCTTAAAAAAGTAACACGACTCCTCCGTAAAAAAAAAAAACTGACCCGACCTCCCCCCTGCCCTAAGCCCTAAAACTGCCCCCACCCCTGAAAACTAGCCCCACACCCAAAACCCGGCCCCAGCCTCACTTATTTCTGTTGCTTCCTCTTCCTGCTTCTCGAACAGCTAGACCGTCTGCCTTAACCACACATATTTGTGGTTAAGGCACATGCGTGGTTAAGGCAGACACCACACCAATGCATGCTTCAGGCAAGCGTCGTTTAGCTTGAGGGGAAATGGTTCAGCCCTCGTTGTTAAGGCTGTTTCGAATTTAAGGTTGATGATACATTCATTTTGTAATGTCTTACATTTTTAAATACTAATGTACTTCATTATACACTTGTCAATAAATTTGTTGAGCTCTACAAGGACTAATGCATCAATTTCCTAAATTTTGCATGTAAATATTTTTTAAGTGAGCTTTTGGTATTTATGTATAACATGAGTTTTGATCTATTGCCCCAACATCAGAGTGCATACCCCTTTACACTTATCAGTGTACCATTCTCACTTTTACACTTATTCAGTTGAGGGTTCCTCCAATCCTTTCCCTCACAGTCCTGCTGTGAGTGCATCGAAGACTGGTGCTAGTTGCATAGCTTAAATGACGACCACTGAGTCAACTAATTTGCATGGATGTGAACACTTTATTCTGCCACTCGTTCTGTCAATCCTTTCACCAAACTGCCTTAATTGGCCTTAGAACATCAACAATCCTCACACTCTAAGCGTGATGCAGAAACAACCGTAATGGAAAGTCAAAAATGGCTGGTGGGAGAGCATAGAACCAACAAATGACATAGGGTACATATAAATGCACCTAAAACACATATCATTTCTAATAGTAATGTTGTGCATTAAAATTACAAGACATCGTCCTTTTTTATTCAAACAATTGCTGAAGCTACGTTTTTGATCTTCATATAAACTCTTTCTCGAATTGACTCTTGTTCTGTGCATTTTTTAATCTTTCAGCCACTGATTGATCTTTGAAGACCATAGTTTGACTTGGGGCATTATGGGGACACATAGGACTCGACCTATACACTTCTGTGGGCGGATTGACTACATCAGTGTTAGAATCAAGTTAGTTCACTTTTATATCAGCACGGTTATCAATAAACCCATCACCCAAATTAACATTATTTTCATTTTCATGGTTGAGGTACATCCGATTTATGCTAGTTTTGAGAAAACCATTAACACTGTCGCTTCTGCATTTCACCAACCTCTTAAAACTCAAACACTTACCATCTCGGGATAGAGCAGTGCCCTTGTTTATATAGATCACTTCAACTGGCCCAAAAAAATTACTTTTCCCTTTACCTAAATGTTCTTCCAGCCAAATTCTGACTCAGTCACCCACAGAAATACTATTAGGTGGGGTTTTATTCTCCTTAGTATATCTTATCCTAGATTTCCATTCTTTAGTTTTGACATTTCTCCTCTCTCCATTCATTTCACATTGATGCATAGTGCGATCAACCAAGAATTTAGATTTAAATCACCAAGAACAAATTAAGAGAGTAAGCTGTCTCCTTTTCATAAACAGGTATGGTGCAAATCTAAGTAACTGGTGGTGTAATCCTGTACGACTACAATGTTTCACACACAGTTAAATCAAAAGGAATTTTCCCCACAAGTGGCAAATGCACACTCTCTTCAGATAACCGTTAAAGCGTTCTACCAGTACATTACATTGCAGATAATACAATGCTCTCTTAGGCCCATATTTATACTTTTTTAGCGCTGCATTTGCGTCGTTTTTTGACACAAAATCGGCGCAAACCTACAAAATACACATGTATTTTGGAAGGTGGTGCTGTTTTTGCATCAACAAATGACACAAATGCAGCACTAAAAAAGTATAAATATGGTCCTTAATATGTTCTGTATTGTGTGGGTGCGGGTGTGTGTGTAAGAACTATGTCAATAATGCAGACGAGAATTGCACACCATTATCGTTGATCAATTTTTTAGGAAGCCCTTCCCTGCTAAATGCTTACATGAGAAAGCCAAGCACCGTGCTTGATGTCACTTTTTCTACAAACATTACCTTTGGCCATTCAGAGTGGTAATCTGTCAAAACAATTGTGTATTGTAGATTACATGACAAATTCCTGAAAGCACCCACAATATCCAAACCTACTTTCTGCAAAGTAATTTCTGGCCATTTTGTGATTTTCATCAGAGGCACATAGGTCTTACAGTTCTCATCGGATGCCAAACATACTTCTCACTATTAGACCAAAAGATCCTGCCTCTACATCCATTCTTGGATACTAATAACAGCTCGTCTGAGTTTCTTCAGTGCTGACATTCTCATATGCCCAGTGTGGCTTAGTTTGAGCAACAGATCACAATTGTCTATTTTATAATTCTTTCTTTCTCTGGGTAGTGCCCTTTATTGCGTCTTCTCTTTTACGCTCTCTCCTCCTAGCGCTTCGTTGCTCTATTGAGTAGGAATGCGCTTTATAAATCTTGCCATACATACATACCTACATTGACTGATAATTCCATGTCAGGACTGGATGCGAGGATTAGGCTTTTCCTTTCTTCAGTTTATTCAACAGCAACGTTAACCAAGCACTTACTCACTCATTGAACTACATTTCCCATGCTATACTGGGAAAATCACAACAAATAGTTCAGCAAGTATCTTGTTCCTTTGCTGCAAACAACTTGGCTCCATGGAGGGGCCCGCGGAGAGGGAGAGACGCAGTCTAGTCTCTCCGCGGGCATTTTCGGGAAGGGAAGTGGCGCGCAAGGCGCCTCATTGGTTGAGAGGTAGGTGGGGGTGGGTTTTAGGCAGGGGATATAAGGGGGGTGGAGGGTGGGGTCGGCCTCTTCACCGCGCCGACGTTAGTGTAGGAGGGAGATTTATTTAGGAGGTGTAGGTAAGGAGTTGGGCAGGCCAGTTAGGCCACAGGGCTACGCTGGGTAGGTTTTTGTTAATAGGCAGGCGCCCCGCCTCGCGGGCCGTTTGTAATTTTTCCCCTACTTTCCATTATTAAGGCACCGGCGGAAGGTGCGGGCGGCCCGTTTTTGACGGGGGGAGCGGCTCCGTTGGGCAGAACACCAGCGGGGGGATCGGAGAAGGTCGGCCCCACCCCCTTTTTCATTAATTCTACAGCGCGGAGCCGCGCGCTTGCGGGAGGCGGTCCCCGGGGGGTTTCTTGCCACAATTAAGGACACCGGGAGGAGCGGGACATAAACCGGCAGGTGCAGGCCTTGCTGGCACCGACGCGCGGGGCCCCCAGGGCCATTAACGAGCGCTAGGCCACGTGTAAGGGCCTTCAAAAAAAAAAAAAAAACATAAAAAAAAATATATATATATATATATTGTTCTTCTCTTCTGCTTCTACAATTTCTGGGCACCATTTAGGCAGTTAGCTGTACAACTTCCAAAGGCAAGGGACGGCGCAGGGCACACCCAGAGCGGGGTCAGATAGTTTGGGGCATAAAAAAAAAAAAAAAAGGGATAATAATAATAATAAGACAAGCAAATATATACATTCACAGCCTTCAAGATAGACCAAACCAAGACTCCCATTGGAGACGCATACGCAGCCAATAAACCTGGGGTAGTTGTAACAAGCGAAGTATAGGCCACAGCATGGCCACCGGCCACGACGCGGAGGCAGTAAGGGCCGCACTACGCGTGCTAGGCGAGGCAGGGAGGGCGGATTGGTTAGACCTGGGGTCCTAGATCAGGCCTGGGTGGGGATGACACGCCCCAGCAGGGCGGCACGGGGCGGGTAGCGGCCGCAATAGCGGCGTGCGAGTCGCAGGACTCTGAAGGGGAAGGAGATGACGAGGCGATAGCCCCCGGGCAGGCCACGATCACGCAGCAGGTTCCCCACAGGACGCAGAGCCCGCTGATGTTTGGCGGGGAAACCCAGGTTTCGCAGGACGCAGCGACAGCCAGCTCGTAGGTAGGGGCGGACCCTGCAGGCAGCGGGGGACCCAAGGCGGGGGAGGCAGCAGACGACAGTCATAGCAAGGAGGCAGAGCAACCTATAGCGGGGCCCAGTGGGGATTTTGCCCCTTTAGATCTGTCTTATCACAGGGGGGAGGCCTATAGCCCTGGGTTCTTCGGGGTGCCCGTCAAGAAAAGAGGAAAATATGCCGGAAGGCACAGGGGCGGGCCAGGAAGGTCCAAGGCAGCGCCCCGCCAGGCCAAGGGAGGGAAAGTCAAGGCAGCACAGGGAGCAGGGACCGTGGGGGACCTGAGCCCGCATATGCAGGTGGCCTGGGACCAGGCAGAGACATTGGACTTAGAGGCCAGAATAAGGGAACGGCGCAAGGTAGTGGCAGAAACGGAGGCTAGGTGGGCGCAGCTCTGTAAGGACAGGGACGAGGCACAGGCCCGCAGTGAGACAACACCAAAGCTTAGAGAGGCCAAGGGACAGGCGGGGCCACAACAACCGGGGCAGGGAGGTGGAACATGGGTATGGGTGCCTCAGGCAAGGGGAGAACAGAGACAAGAGGCTCGAGCGGCCGAAGGGGCAGTAGGCGCGGTGAAACCCGGTGACGCAGACGGTCACGGGGGCAGAAGGGCAGCAATGCCAGCGGCAGAGGTTGGCAAGAGACGGAATACGCCAACTGGGCGCAATACGGCCCAAACGCGTTGGCACGAAGCTCTGGAGGGGTCTGCAGCGGCCTTCTCCACACCGAGGGACCACGGACACCGTCCCGATGGCACGCGTCATGCTGGTGGGGAAGCAAGTGCGAGTATATCGGACAATACTAGAGATTTCGGCCAGCGCAAGGGCCAGTGGGAAGGAGATGACGAGCTTGAACTGGACTATGAGGAGGAAGGGAATGAATGGGAGGATGGCGAAATACGTGATTGGGAATACGGTTACCAAAGGGGGCGGGCGAGGGCGCAGGAGCGGCGCAATCTCTTCGTGCTCTGTTTTACAGGTGGAAGCTCCGCTGGAAGGCCCTGTGGGCGGTCGTCAAGTTACGCCGCGAGGCAGAAGCCTAAATAGAATACCAAGGAGTCTGGCAGACACCGCTGGAGGTAAGAACTGGTGGTCAGTGTGGGGCGAAGGGAGTGGGATAATGAAGGAGGCTAACACAAGAAGGTCCATTGGGGTAGGGGACGGGTCAGTTCTAGAGAAGGCAGGTGATAGCGACAGTCAGAAGACGGGCGAGAACAAGGACAAGGAAGGCACAACCACGAGTGGTACGGCTACAACGGGGAAGGAGGATACGGGAGAAAAGACGATAGAGGACAAAGAAGGGGGAGGCCACAGGAAGAGACTACCGTACATGGGTTTAGCCATGCCTCTAGGTTCGCATGTGGCGGAAAAAACAAAAAACAAAATATGGAAACACGAATATGTGGACGTGTTTAAACAGTTGCATAGGGACATACAGGCAAAGGAAGGGTCCAAGGAGGAGGAATGGGAGCTAGCGTAGACCTCGGGTGCCGATAACAATGGATAACTGGACATCGGCCTTTTTGATATTCGCCAGTATATACTGCGAGAAATACCCGGACAGAGCCATTGCACTTTTCAAATACATGGATATAATTAGAAAGGCACAGATGCATTTTGGAGGTTTTGCATGGCTCAGTTATGATGAGGAATTCAGGGCCCGGGTGAGCGTCAATCCAGAGAAACCGTGGGGTGACGTGGACCCCGAATTGTGGATGCAATGGATGGCATCAGCGCAGACAGCGGCGTCCACTCACATTGCGAGTGGCCTGCCAGTGACTTATAAGCCCTTTCAAGCTCGCCCCGCCCAGGGAGGGGCGGGCAATACTACTAAGACAACAGGGACAACGGCAGGGGCTTGTTGGAACTTTAACAAAGGTTTTTGTTCCAGGGCACAATGCAGATTCAAGCATGACTGCTCCAAGTGCGGGGGCCGTCATCCAGTCACCCAATGTTTCTCATTGTCCAGCCCAGCTGAACAGTGGAGGGCTGCTAGAGGGAGAGGGGGGCATGGCACTCCTGCGCCAAAAGGGGCCTACACCAGTTAGACTGGAATTTCTGTTACCATGGTTGCATAGATACCCAGACAGGGATAAAGCGCGTCTACTCAAATGGGGTTTTAGAGAAGGTTTTAGAATAGGTTACCAAGGCCCTCGGCAACGTAGATGGGCTGACAATTTGCGGTCAGCCAAAGAACGCCCGCAGATAGTGCATGACAAATTGTCAAAAGAGGTAGCCTTAGGCAGAATAGCAGGCCCATTCTCTGGGTGGCCAAGTGACACTCTTATGATATCCCCCTTGGGAGTGGTACCCAAGAAAACACAAGGAGAATTCCGGTTGATTCATCATTTGTCTTGGCCGGAAGGGACGTCGGTCAACGACTTTATTGCCCAAGAGGACTCTAAAGTAATTTACGCATCAGTTGACGATGCGATAAAGTTAGTTTTGAAATGTGGCAGGATGGCGGAATTGGCAAAATGCGACATTCAATCAGCTTTTAGACTGCTCCCTATTCATCCGGCAGATTTTGACCTCTTGGGCATGCAGCTGGATGGCAACATATACGTGGACAGGGTGCTGCCCATGGGCTGCTCGATATCATGTGCCCTGTTCGAGACTTTCAGCACCTTTTTACAATGGGTTTCCGTAAGGGTGAGCGGCCATAGGTGGGTGACGCATTACCTAGACGACTTCCTATTCGTAGGGCCAGCGGCATCCGGGGCATGTGGGCGGGCCCTGGACGCTTTCCAAAAGCTGACACAACAGGCAGGTGTGCCTTTGGCCCCAGAAAAAACAGAAGGCCCAGTGCCGATTCTAACCTTTTTGGGCATTGAACTGGATACAAAAAATTTGGTCGCCAGGTTGCCAGCGGCAAAGGTGAGGGAAATGCTAGATTGCCTAGAGGAAGTGCGCACTTTGCGCAAGATGGACCTGAAAACGGCTCAGAGGCTGTTAGGATACCTTAATTTTGCGTGCAGGGTAGTTAGGGGAGGTAGAACCTTTTGTAGGCGTTTGGGACTTTCCATGTCAGGTGCTGTGCTTCCGCACCACAGGATACGAGTATCATTGTCGTTACGAGAAGACATTAGAGTGTGGGAGATCTTTCTGAGACATTTCAATGGAGTGCCGATGTCTTTTGGAGAGTCGGACACGGTATGGCAAATACAAATTTTTTCAGACGCAGCAGGAGCGTCAGGTTTTGGTTTGTATTGGGACGGGAGGTGGTGTGCGGAGAAATGGCCGGCAGTTTGGACGCAGCAAGGGAGAAGCATTGCGTTTTTGGAGTTTTTTCCCCTTTTAGTTGCACTGGCAGTGTGGGGTCAAGAATTAGCGAACAGGACAGTGATTTTTCAGATAGACAATATGGCAGTGGTAGAATTGGTCAATAGACAGAGAGCAAGGGACCTCAGAGTTTTGCGCTTGTTGCGTCAGTTCATGTTGTTATGCCTGTCATTGAATGTTATTTTTAAAGCTGCACATATACCGGGGATTTACAACGAGATTGCAGACTCACTATCTCGTTCACAGTGGCGGCGTTTCCGCGAATTGGCACCTGGAGCGGATCGGAACAAGACTGTGGTCCCGGCAGACATCTGGGAATGGGGGGCATGATGATCACGGGGCTGGTGGAGATGCCATTAGCAGTATCCACGCGGCATAATTACAGAATGGCATGGTTGGAGTTTCAATCTTTTGAACGGTTTTGGGGCAACTTCTGGGCACAAAGCCTGCCAATGCTGGAAGCTAGGACTAGACGTTTCGTGCTGTTTCTGATCGGGGAGGGTTTATCTCCAGCTACTATTGGTGGGAAATTGGCTGGTGTGTCTTTTTATGGCAAATTGTTTTTTGGTTATGATCCAGCGCGTAATGACTTATTGGGCAAAATGCTGAGGGGATGGAGCAAAGTTCGAGCGAGCGGAGACAAGCCAGCCAGGGAGCCCATTACGTTTGAAATGTTGGTAGAGATGTTACAGGTGTTACCAGTTTGTTGTAGGGATGAATACAAGGTGGGCTTGTTTAGGTTATGTATGTTGTGGATGTTTTTTGGCGCTTTTAGAGTATCAGAGTTGTTGGGGGTGGGAAAAGAAATTGGGGTAAGGAGAAAAGAGGTATATGTGCATAGAGACAGGTTGGGGATATGGTTAAGACGGTCAAAAACTGACCAGCTGGGAAAAGGCAAATGGATATGGTTGAGAAAAGGGGGTGTGGATTTAGCTTGCCCGTTTGAGGAATGGGTCAGTTTCAAAGACAGATGGCCAGGGGCAGGTAAAACAGGTGTGTTCATGCATGCGTCAGGAAAGAAGCTAACGAGTTACCAACTTTTACAAGTTATGAGAATGGCACTTGGAAGGATAGGGCGGCACGCAGGTGATTATGGAACGCACTCTTTTAGGATTGGCGCGGCAACAGAGGCGGCACACTTGGGATGGGATTGGGCTAAGATCAAGGCCATAGGGAGATGGAAGTCGAGGTGCTGCGGAAGATATGTTAGGCCGTGAAGAATACGGTACAGACAGAAGAGGAAAGATAGGGGAGGGAGGGGGGTTTCTTGTGTATCCAGGCAGTTGTTACAATGTTTTTTCTTTACAGGTTGCGTGGCTGGGCCAGAAAAGGGAAAGATGACAACATGGTTGGTCGGCCATTCGTTTGTACATTGGGCGGCGAAATTTGCAGAGAAGCAAGTTTACGGCAGATCATTGGGACTGCCCAGCAGAAACCATGAAGTGCGTTGGTGGGGCAAGAGTGGTATGAGGTGGGGGAGCCTGCTTCCATTTATCACGAGTAACTTGCCGCATTGGGGGTGCCCAGATTTGTTATTGATACATTTGGGGGAGAATGATCTGGTGAAACTATCGGGGCTCACTTTGATTCAAATGATGCAGAGGGATTTGGAACTTTTAAAACACAAACTATGTGGAACATGCTTGATTTGGACGGAATTTGTGCCGAGAAGGGCTTGAAGAGGGGCTATCAATCACGGAGCCATAGAGCGGGCTCGGAAAAAATTAAATAGAGCTATGAGAGTTTTCTGCTGGGCCCAGGGGATCAAAGTGCTGAGACACGGGGACCTAAAAGAACAAGAAAAAGATTTGTTTCGCGATGATGGGGTACATTTATCACAACTGGGCAATGTGTATTATATTACAGAATTGAGATTGATGTTAGAAAGCGCATGGGGTACAAATTTGTGTACCAAGGAATAAGAGAGGGTGGGGCAGCGAAACGCCTCACAGGTTTCCCTGGTTGGCAGGAGATGGGGGAGGGTGGAGAGCCAGGTGCGGGCTTGTCCACCCTTCCAGGGGGAAAAACAAGGATTTGAAGGATCAGAGCGGGGAGGGGTAGGCTACAGGCAGGGAAGGCATGGGAAGAATAGGGGAGTAGATACAGTAGGGAAATTGAAGGGAGATATTTTAAGGAGGAAATAAAGGAAAAGGAATTGTTTAAGTTAAAGTCTGTTTAAAGGAGATATAGTTAAGTTTTGAGTAATGATGTTTAAAACCTGTTCTAATAAATGACCTTTTACACCAACAAGAGTGTCACGCCTGTATGTCCCGTTGGAGGGGCCCGCGGAGAGGGAGAGACGCAGTCTAGTCTCTCCGCGGGCATTTTCGGGAAGGGAAGTGGCGCGCAAGGCGCCTCATTGGTTGAGAGGTAGGTGGGGGTGGGTTTTAGGCAGGGGATATAAGGGGGGTGGAGGGTGGGGTCGGCCTCTTCACCGCGCCGACGTTAGTGTAGGAGGGAGATTTATTTAGGATAGCCCACCAACCCAGCTTAGGAAGACAGAAGGAGGAGATCGTAGGTAGGTAAGTAAGGGGTAAGTAGGGGCGGTTAATAGTCATTTAGGACAGGTGAATTTGAAGCAATGGCAGGAGATGGGGGAGGGTGGAGAGCCAGGTGCGGGCTTGTCCACCCTTCCAGGGGGAAAAACAAGGATTTGAAGGATCAGAGCGAGGAGGGGTAGGCTACAGGCAGGGAAGGCATGGGAAGAATAGGGGAGTAGATACGGTAGGGAAATTGAAGGGAGATATTTTAAGGAGGAAATAAAGGAAAAGGAATTGTTTAAGTTAAAGTCTGTTTAAAGAAGATATAGTTAAGTTTTGAGTAATGATGTTTAAAACCTGTTCTAATAAATGACCTTTTACACCAACAAGAGTGTCACGCCTGTATGTCCCGAATCGCAGGCGGTCTTCCGACCACCAGAGGGTTCTGCGCATTCTTCGTAGTCCTGGCATGCTGCGTGCTATCAGACCCCGGCAGCCGACTCATCAGTTTCAATTGTAGACAGAACTGAAACTGACGCGTGTTTGCGGCCTCCAACAGCCGGGAAGGTTTACTTTCCCTACACTTGATGGGAGCTGTCCGTTTTCAGTAATAATATTAAGACTCGTATTCGGAGCCTACCCGGAGCCTGACACCCGTCGTGGGTAAGGCTCTCAGGCTACAATAAATGGACGTGACCCAGGCACATTAAAAGCTCAGTATAATCCTGCTTTCCCTCAGAAAACAAAGGGAGATATTTACATCCCACTTTTCTTGGACTGCCTTTGGCACACAAATATCAGGCCTGCTTCCCGAACCCTAATTTCCCTCAGTGGTTATACACACGACACGTACTACCTGGTACATTTCTGCCACATTTTTCCCAATATTCCTGAAAAACGCCACTTTGAAGACCCCTCTGTAGAATATGTGTAAGAGGACTAGATCTCCTACCTTCCAATAGATGACAATTTCTGCCAGATAATGGACTCTTCTATCTTTAAGGTTGCTACTCAGCTAATGGCCCCCCTTGAGAGGAAACTAGATTTGATAGCATCTCAATGCCCTCTACCCCTGACAAGACCCTCCTGGGCCCTTAGGCCTTACACCGCCGGGGCAGGCGAAAAGTCTAGATCCTAAACGAAAATGCACAGGGGAAGATGGCATCGACCTAGAAGCCTTTGCACAACTCAAAAAGGCTTTTATGGACCCCCCCCCATCGCCTGACCCATCCAAACCAGACGACTCCCCACACTCCAAGGACGGGGACACTGAACCTGACAGACCGTGGCGTTCCCATGGGTCCCTCAGGTTCTTCACAAGGGGTCAATGTATCAGACAGCACTCCCCCAGCAGACTCTGATATGCTAGACCCCGAAGACTTGGTTCATCTATGCTCGGCGGAATGGACGCCAGCGCCCATAGTGGCCTCGTATGTGGCGAGGCGCCTCCATAAACCCCTAGATAAAGAAGTGAGGAACCGTCTTAAGATGGAATGCCCTCTACCTCTCAGGACGGCAAGGTGACACTCACCCGAGATCGATGCCAGAATGGAGACGATCCTGGTGAAGTTCATGAAGGGCCCCAAGAAGGGGATCTAAACAGAGAGGCACAGGTCATTACTTATCAAGGTGGATCCCAAATTGTGGGAATTTGTGAAATCAGAGGCGGGCCCAACATCTCGAGGCGGTCTCTTCGGAGAACCTTTTATTCGAGAACTAAGTAGATTTGTAAACATCTTGGATAGGGCACAGATGTCCATTCAAATTTTTTTTACCCTGAGTTTTTGCCTTGGCCGGTCAAGGAAGGGGTTGCTCTACTGGCCCCCTTCTCGGAACGCCCCCAGAGGATCGGATTACATATGAGGACAGTAGCAGGACGTGTCCCGTTTGAGACCTTCCACCCGGCCCGATGATATCCCAGACAACGGGGCTCCAGAGACTTCGGCAGGGGCAATAACAACACCTTTAACTCCCATCAAGGTAAATGCAACTCCCTCTATTGGGTGTCCTTTTGGGTGCATATTGGCGCAATTCTCACACAACTCGGAAAACCTTACTTCAGATGCCTGGGTTCTGCAGACAGTGAAAGGGTTTCATATAGAGTTTTACAGTTCTCCCGTCCAAACCAGGAGACCACTACCTCTAGTGTTTTCCACATCCCAAATGGACCTGGTAGATGCCGAAATCTCTGAACTATTGGAGAAAAAGGCTATTGTCCAATTTTCTTTCCATCCCTCGGGATTCCTCAGCAACCTCTATCCGGTAGAAAAAAGACACAGAGGTCATTGCCCAGCTATCAATTTGAAAGAATTCAATGAATAGGTGGTATTCTGTCACTTCAAAATGGAGGGCATCCATCTGCTACGAGACCTCCTGCAGGCAAACCACTGGCTAGTGCGTCTCAACCTGAAAGACGATTACCTGACAGTGGCCATTTTTCCCCCTCACTGTTGCTTCCACCAATTTCATAGGAGAGCTCAGGTGTTCTAATTCACTTCCCTTCCTTTCGGTCTCTCCTTCACCCCTTGGTGTTTCAATAAACTCTTAAGAACCATGGAAGAATTCCTCAAGTTCAGGGGTATCAGGCTCATCAAAGACAACATCCTCCTTATGTACCAATGTCCACATCACCTCTCCACAAACCTCCAATTCTCCATTCACCTGCTGGAATCTCTCGGTTTTGTCATCAATGAGTTGAAATCGGTATTGATCCCTGCTTAATCCCTCCAATTTCTGGGTTTTGTAGTGGAGTCAGTCAAAGCCACCCTCAGTCTCCCTTCTGGCAAATTATCCAAGATACGTCACAAACTCAGACAGACTCTGGTCAGAGAAACAATTTCCCTGCATCATCTGGTTTACACTGTGGGCTTCCTGTCATCCTCCATCCAGGCTATTTTTCCGGGCTCTTTCCATTATCGAGCCTTGCAATGGTTGAAGATCTCCCACTTACGGTTGGGCCTCACATATTCACAAGTAATCCCCCTCTCGGACGAAGCCAAGGAGGAAATCCAGTGGTGGATCATGCACATGGAGGCATGGAACGGTTGCTCCATCTTTGGTTCTCAGCTGGATTTGGTCATAGAGTCTCGTGCCAGGCCATCTGGTGGGGATCCCGTTGAGGGGAAATACACCACAGGTGGAGTGTGGTCTTCCAAAGAGCGTTCTCTTCACATCAATCGCCTGGAGCTTTTGGCAGGTTGCAGTGCGATATTGGACAAGAGACAAGTCTCAATGTTGCATCCTTCTGAAGATGGACAATGTGGAGGCGGTCCGCTACATGAACCATCTGGGAGGCACCCGGTCGAAGGCTCTTTCCAACCTAGCAAAATCTTTCTGGGAGTATTGCCTCGACAATCTAATGTCAGTGGTGGCAGAACACTTATCGGGGGCCTTCAATCAGGTGGCGGATTGGCATTCGCGTCATTGTCACAATGTGAGCCCTTGAAACTCCTCAAAGGGGTTTTTCAAGCGTTCAAAGGTACTTTCTCCAAATACCTGTTTGCCTTCAGGCTGGATCACAAAATCGACAAATATTGCAGTTGGAGACCAGACCCTGGGGCGACTTGGACAGATGTATTTCCCCAGGATTGGTCCCAGGAACAGGGTTATGCGTTTCCTCCCTTTGCTATGATAATGAGAACGTCATCCCAACTCCTGAGGCAGAAGGCAGACCTAGTGCTAGTTACGCTGACCTGGAAGTCTCGAGCTTGGTTTCAAGTTCCGATTGAACTTTCTTGGGATTTTCCAGTCCGTCTATTCCTTCTCCTGGATCTCCTGCTCGTCCCCTTGGGGAACTCTCATCCCCTGATAGAGAAGGGTTGTCTCAATCTTATGGCTTGGAGGATTACTGGGAAAGATGGAAAGTACCCAGAATTTCACAAGAGGCTGCCTCTCTCCTAGCCAAGGCCTGTTTGGAGGGGACTAACAGACGATATAACTCCGCATGGAACCGCTTTCTGGGGTGGTGTCTCCAATGACACTTGGATCCCATGGGGGCAGGAGTTGTCCTTAGAATTAACTTCTTAGCTTATTTAGCCTCTGAAGAGATGGCGTATAGGTCGGTTAATACCTTCGGCTCAGCCATTTCCACAGGCCACCTTCCGATCGAGGGGCATCCCGCAGGGCTACACCCTTTAGTGTTCAAATTGCTCAGAGGCGATTACCATCGCTCCCTCAACCACGCTATTCTTCCCTCTGGGATGTCAGTAAGGCTCTATTCTTGTTCCTTTCTTGGTGATAAATACTTTTCCAGCAAGCAAATGTCAGCTAAGTTTGCAACCCTGCTATGTCTTATTTGCTGTCACAGAGTTTCGAACGTCAGAGCATTTGGATATAACAGGAAGAGTATTTACTCCAGAAGGTGCAACTTTTCTTATCCACAGGCGCACAAAATCTAATTCCCGAACAATCTCATACACAAAATTCCCAAATGCTCCAAAGCCATGCGTAGTAAGAGCGATAAAAGCTTTTGAAGTCATGTCAAAATATCTCAGAACACTTAGAGAGGATCAACTGCTCATAGCTCTGACAAAACCTCAAAAAGCGTTTTTCTCCCCTACAGTCGCCAGATGGGTTAAATAGGCCATGAGTGAAGCAGGAATAGACATATATATTTTTGGTGCGCATTCAGTGAGAGGGGCTATGGCCAGAGGCGGCTTCTCCGTTTGGGCGGAGTAGCATTGCCCCCCGCCCCCCACAGGCAGCAGCAGCTGCCAAACTTCTACAATACAACAATAATATACTATGTTTATTATTGTTGTAGAAGGGGCAGAGCCACAGGTTGTGACAAGCATAGGGGGGAGTGCTCAGCACTCTGCCTCAGTATACCTGTGTGTTTGGCCTGCCATCTCAGGCCAGCCAAAGATATATGCGTGCTATGCTCTGTCCAACCCGGCAACACAGTTGCTGGGTTGGAGAGAGCAGGCAGACTGCCAGTAGCATGACAGCAGCGTTCAGATTGGCCGCAGGGCAGGTTGGGAGTCTGTGTCTGTGGCAAAGGAAAGAGGAGGCGGATTCAGGTACGTTTTTTTTTTTATTATAAATTTTTTTTTCACTCTCCCCCACTCGCCTGCCCACCCCCGCCACATGACGTGAGCCGCTACTGGCTATGGCATCTAAGGCTTTCACCATAGGGGCTCGATTAGATGATATTCTTAATGCGGCCGACTGGTCCTCGAATTTCATGTTCAAGACCTTCTATTTTAAACCTATCCAAACTGTGGCTTCACTAGTGGTTGATAAGCATTAAACTAGCCTAATCCTCACCTCCGGTCCTGATATAGAATGAAAAATTTCCTAGCTATCGTAACTGAAAGTTTCAATTCTATTGAGGACAACACGGCGGACATTAAATGGCGGTAAACCATTAGCGGTACACACCGGTGCGCTCAGAATGGCCGCCCAAATACAAAACACAACATGGGCCCAAACGAAAATCACACACCTGACACTGACACACACACCACACACACACACAGCACTATAAAACACCCCCCCACATTACCTACAACCCTTTATGGACACCAATAATCGCCACAAGACTAACACGAAGACCACTGAGACAACTATACACAAACACCACAAACACCCATCCATCCGTCACGCACCCCACATCCGTCATGCACCCCACCACACTACTAACACCCTCTGCACAACACACACCACACAACACCCATGTCCCCACTAAGGCACCCCGGTATTACTGATGAGGAGTTGCGGGTCATGGTGGAGAAAATTGTCAGGGTAGAGCCCCATCTGTTTGGAGCACAGTTACAGCAAATATCCATTGCCAGGAAGATGGAGCTATGGCAGAGAATCGTGGACACTGTGAACACCGTGGGCCAGCATCCAAGAACAAGGGACAACATCAGGAAGAGGTGGAACGACCTACGGGGGAAGGAACGTTCCATTGCCGCAAGGCACCAGCTCACCATACAGAGGACTGGACATGGACCCCCACCTCCTCCCCCACAGCTCACAGCATGGGAGGAGCAAGTCTTGGCAATACTGCATTCTGAGGGACTCATTGGAGTAACCGGAGGAATGGAAACTGGTGAGTCAATATTTACTACTTATCACCCCCATACCTGCATGCCATCACACCGCCTCACCCTTACTCCCATCACTCCAATCCATCTCACACACTGCACCTACACATCTGACTAACCCCAATGCCAATCCCTGCATGCTATACCAATGCATGGACAGCCCTCCCAGCCCTGCATGCACACCCATCACCACAGCATGCAGAACTAACAATCCCACAATACATGACCATACACAAACAAAGGTGGCAGGGGAACAGCAACAATAGAGGGGAAGCTAGGGATGTACAATATGTCACAGACATGAAGCATAATACATCACTTACATCCCCACAGGTGCCCCAGCCAATGTCAGCGGCAAGGAGTTACCACGACTATCCAGTCCCCCAACAGAAGATGCCCCCAGTGATTACAGTATCTCTCGACCTCAGGGTCTGGAATAACTACCTGGCCCATCAGGGACCACTGGTCAGTCAGCCACCCCAGCCCACTCACAGACCACTACAGAGCCTCCCCCATCAGTATCCAACACCACAGCACCCACCCAACGTCCCCACACCTCTGTGCCCAGGACATGTCAATCAGCAGTGTGCCCACATGTACAGGGACCCCAGTACACACCTCACCCCCAAGACAATCAGGGACCTGGGTCAGTGGCAGAGGGCACACAGATCAGGGGACAGAGACACAGGGGAACAGGGAACACTGGGAGGACCACTGTGTGCCAGGGGGAGGATAGGCCCAGGGAACCGACTCTCCAGGAGGCACTCACTCATGTCCTGGGAGCTTACCAACAATCCCAGGACAAGATGGGCCAGATCCTTACCAACATGTAGGAGAACAAGCGGCTGCAGGAGGAACACCATCAGGAGATCGGGGAGGATTTGCAGGTCCTCAACACCACCATGGTCTCCATAGCAGGGATGCTGGCAGAT
This sequence comes from Pleurodeles waltl, assembly GCF_031143425.1. Lineage (NCBI taxonomy): Eukaryota > Metazoa > Chordata > Amphibia > Caudata > Salamandridae > Pleurodeles > Pleurodeles waltl. Next base: position 1,064,894,070 of record NC_090445.1, read on the forward strand.
ATGGCCAACATCATGAGGGAATGGACAGCACGCTAGCGGGCCCCTACTACTAGCCAGTCCACTGATCAGCCCTCCACTTCCGCTGCAGCTAGTGGGCAGGAGGCCCGGCCACAGGACCCACAGGCCACCAGCACCCCTCCTCCTGCAGAAGGTGAACCACCACGCAAATGTTCCCTGCGACCCAGACAGAAGCCAGAGACACTTGCCGGGACCAAGACCACTGCCAGGAAATGAGACCCTTCTTGTGTCCCACCCTATCACCTCATCCACTTTGAACTGCCTTTGCTTCCCTTTCTATGGCCCCTTAGACACTGGATGTGTGCTACAGAGTGGAACAATACCCTGGACTTTCCTCTACCATCACCCCATTCTATTGCAGTTTTCTGTCAATTATTTGCATTACAACAAACACCCTTTAACACAACTTGAGTGATAGTGTTTTATGTGATGAAAATGTGCATTTATGGAAACAGTCACATCTTGTGCAAATGATCTGACTACTGTGATAGCATGCAATTAATGACCTGTAGCTGTCTGTAGTCATCACATCAGTACACAGTTGTTATATCATCAACATCTGCAAAATGAGAAGCCATATGTGGCAGTAAGTTGAGATGCAAAGGAAGTGAATGATATCCTGCTACAGCCACACAGAACACATCAATATTCAGAGGAAGGGTCATTTTCACTGTCTCACCTGTGTGTCATTGGAAGTATTGACGTAGAACTGATGTTCTATTGTCCACATCCTCCTCCTCTGCCTCCTCATCCTCACTGTCCTCAGGGTCCACTGCTGCCACAGAGGCATTTCCAGTCTCCTCCTCCTCCAGATAAGGCACATGTCTTCTGAGGGCCAGGTTGTGCAACATGCAGCATGCCACTACTATCTGGCAGACCTTCTCGGGTGAGTAGCAAAAGGATCCACCTGTTGGATGGAGCATCTAAACCTGGCCTTCAGGAGGCCGAAGGTCCTTTCAATAATTATCCTGGTTCGCCCATGTGTATCATTATAACGATTCTCAGCCGCTGTCCTGGCATTCCTCACAGGGGTCAGGAGCCATGATAGGTTTGTGTAGCCAGAGTTACTTGCAAGTATTGAGGGACAAACATTAGCCTTACACAATGGGATGGGGTTAACACCAGAAGGCATACACTGACATACATTGGGTGGAGAGTCAGGCTCACCAATTATCCACACCCTGTACCTCTGCAGTTGTGCCATCACATTTGGGATGCTGCTATTCCTCAGGACAAAGGCGTCATGCACCGACCCACGGTACTTGGCAGTGACGTGGGCGAAGCACTGATCCGCCAGGCCCACCATTTGCACATTTAGTGAGTGGGAACTCTTCTGATTCCTAAACACCCATTGATTCTGATGGGGGGGGGGGCAAATGCAATATGTGTACTGTCAATCGCCCCAATAATATTGAGTATATGTCCTACTGCATTTAATCCTGCCTTCTCAGTGGCCAAATCTTCCAACTGGGGGAAAGAAATGTAGCCACACATGTGTTTGACCAAGGCTGACAAAACCCTTGCCAGCACTATTGAGAACATTTGCTGTGAAATTCCTGCTGCCAAGCACATTGTCACTTGGAAGGAACCAGTTGCCAGGAAATGGAGCACTGATAAAACCTGCGCAAGAGGGGGGATCCCAGTGGGATGACAGATAGCTGATATCAGATCAGGCTCCAATTGGGCACACAGCTGTGTGATTGTGGCCCTGTCCTGTCTATAGGTGAGAATTATGTGCCTGTCCTCCAGTGTAGCCAAGTCCACAAGAGGACTGTACATGGGGGCTTGTATCCTCCTCCTATTCATTCGCAGTGATAGGTGTCTTAGGGACACAAGAGTGAGTAGGCTGTCACAAGTTGAACAATGGAACCACCACCTGAGTGTACATTGAGCATTGATGTGATGGGACAATGGGAATGCCAATGTTTGTGCAAATTGTAACAATGACGCAGTTATAGATTATCTGAATGTAGTCCACCACGTTTAAATGGCTAGACCAACAGGTAAATACACCTTGGGAATGATGCATGACAAGTTTTCATGGAGATGTGTGTGTAAACATCGTGTTATTTGGGGGGTTGGTATGTCTGGTGGTAGTGTACATGGTGGGTGCTGGGTGATGTGTGTGCCAATGGAGATGGAAATGGGATTTATGGGCCATATGTGTGACGGGCTGGATTGTATGTGTAATGGTGTCCTCCTGTCTGTGTTTCCTCGGTAAGTCAGTGCCCATCAGAAGAAGGAATTGTGGCGTGGCATCGCCAAGGACGTGCGGACCCTGGGGGTCTACAGCAGGCAGAGCGCCCACTGTAGGAAAAGGTGGAAAGACCTGAGACACTGGGCCTGGAAGACTGCGGAGGCCCAGCTGGGGATGGCCTCCCAACGAGGGTGGGGTGTGCGTCAGAAACCGACTCCCCTGGTGGCCTGCATACTTGCGGTGGCCTATCCAGAGCTGGATGGGTGCTTGAGGGCATCACAGCAGCCACAAGGGGGTGAGTACAATATGCATGTAGCAGGGTTATGAAAACCCTTCACCGTACGATTGAAGCGGGCCGATATTGCCGTACCCCGGGGGCACTCTAAAAAGAAAAGAGGGCCGGGCTCTACGAATGAACCCGGAAATCCGGGAACAGAAACGCGCAATGGAGAGAGACAGAAGAGGGCCAAAACGCAGAGGAGGAGAAAGAACGCGGAATGAGAATGCCAAGGAAAGTGGCTGACATAGGAGGAGATGAGCGTGCCAGCATGGGGCCGATCCTGATGAGCCCAGAGGCGGACAACAGCACGGAAGAAGCAACAGACCTGGTAGAGGGCGAAAGAACCAGCCACATCCCTGGAGGGATGTGGCTCATGCAGGTACATGCCTGCATACAAAACCCTAAAGGGTATTGGTGCAGGTGGGGAAGGTGGGAGGATGGACTGAGGGTAAAAGAATGAATAAAAGCATTTTAGAAAAAAACGTACCTATATTCCTGGGCTCCACCTTGTCACTAATCTTAAGTGACAGAACTCCTCACTGAAATAAATACTATCCTCACGGACACAAATAAAAAGTGTGATCGCATTTTTCCCTTGCTCCCACGTTATTTTTTTCTCCCTTTTCTCCCTCTTTAGCCCTTCTTCCCCACCCCTTAAAAAAATAACAAGTAAAAGAGGAAATAGAGTCCACTTACTTTTTCATTTTCCGGTTCTGTTTTTGTCCTTGTTGCCCTGACGAGGTTGGAGGAAATCCAAGGAAATCAATACCTAAAGAAAAAGAGACATGGAGGATATCAAGAATACAATATAGAGACATGAACAGAAAACAAGAAGAATAGTAAAGAAAAAAAAACGAAACGGCCTAAAACCACCTACCTTTGCATCCTAGACTTTAATAAACAAACTTCCACGTTTTGGTTAAGTCCATTCTTTTTCCTTCTTAAATAATAAACAAGAAGAACCTACTACAAGGCATTAAAACTATAATTGGTAGGTAGCTTGGGATCCTGGTGGTGGGTGTCAGTTAGTTGGTGCCCCTTAATGCCAGCTCAGACATCGCAACATGATCCAGCTCAAGGGTAATGGGCCTATTGCAAAATCTGGTAACCTAGCTAGGTTGCATTCCATGTCAGACAGGGCTTAGTGTGCCCCAGGAGGGGTGCAGCTGGCGGTGGTTGGCTCTCATCTTGCTGTGGTACCTAGCCAATGTGATGCATGGTGCTCAGTCCTGATCACTGTGTGTGACGGCAATGTGTATGCTATCTGTGGTGTTGGTGCTGTATTTGACCCAGTGCTCCCTTTCTCTCTCTCCCCTTTTTTCTTCTGTCATCCTCGCCATGTGTGCATTAACATAATCTGGCGGAGGAGCAGGGGTACCGGTGACTCCACCATCCAAGAGAGGGTGCTGCATCCCTCAGGATCCAGGAGGCAGAATCCACCTACGCCGAGGAAACCAGTGAGATTGAGGGCGAGGGGAGTACTGCGGCAGAGACTTGAGATGACAACACTGACTCTGATTCCTCTTCCGATGGAAGCACCCTGGTGGTGGCGGACACTTGTGGGACCACCCCAGCTACAGGTACAGCCACCACCCCCGTACCAGCACCGCTCTCCCAGTAGCCCCTCTCCGAGTTGCCTGTGCCCGCTCACCCAGGAGGGTGGCCATCTCCTTCACCCCAGGCACCTCAGGCCCTGCTCCAGTCACCCCTGCTGCCCTCAGTGAGGAGGCTATTGACCTCCTGAGATCCATCTCTGTAGGGCAGTCCACCATTGTGAATGCCGTCCAGGGGCTGGCATCCCAGATGCAGCAATGCAATGCATTCCTGGAGGGCATTCACGGTGGATTGGCAGCCCAACAGAGATCGTTCCAGGGTCTGGGCTCCTCTCTGATGGCAGCCATTGTCCCTGTTCCTACTGCCCCCCCCTCCAACTACCACTTCCCAGTCTCCTCAACCCCAACCCATCCCATGCACATATACAGACAAGCATGCACACAAAACATCCACAAGAGTGGCAAAGAAACACAGGCAGCACACTTCAGGCCACAAGAACTCACACAAACAACAGACAGTTGTACGCACAACAACATTCACTGCCTCCACTGTCTCCCACTCCTCCTCCTCCTCCTCCCTCACAGTCACATCCGCACTCACACCTGCATGCACTGCGTCAGCAGCCACCACCATCATCACCATCACCACACCAAGCAGCACGCACACCTCACGTGCAGATCCCTCCACAGCATCTATCCAAGCGTCCCCTGTGTCCTGTCCCACCGTCTGCCCCCCAAATAGACACAAAACACACTCCAACCCCCAACAGCCATCCACCTCACATCAGCACACTGCCCATGCACCTGCACCGACATCCAGCAAACATACAACTCCAACAATCACTCCCTCAACCTCCACTCTCATCCCTCCTCCCTCATCCCACCCCACCATCCCTAAGAAGCTTTTCCTTGCCCAACTTGACCTCTTCCTTCCCCCTCCACCCCCTGTCCTGCCCGTAAGAGCAGGGTCACAGCAACCCAGCCCAGCACCTCAGCCAAACAGTCCACAGGGACAGTGGAGGCACCTCCTAGTCGTGGAGGCAAGAAAGGGAAGGATCCCACTCCACCACCTAAGAAAGGAGAGGATCCCACTCCACTTCCCAAGAGAGAGAAGTATCCCACTCCACCACCCAAGAGAGGGAAGGATCCCACTCCACCACCCAAGAAAGGGAAGGATCCCACTCCACCACCCAAGAGAGGAAAGGATCCCACTCCACCACCCAAGAAAGGGCAGGATCCCACTCCACCATCCAACAGAGGGAAGGATCCCAAGGGAAGGTTCCCACTCCGCCATCCAAGAAAAGGAAGGTTCCCACTCCCCCAACCAAGAGAGGCAAGGAGCCCTCACCACCAGTGGAGGCTGGCAGGGGTTCTCCTGCAACAGCAGTGGACAAGGAGCCCTCACCTCCAGCAGAGGCTGGCAGGGGTTCCGCTCCAGCAGCAGAGGGCAAAGAGCCCACACCTCCAGCATAGGCTAGCAGGGTTTCCCTCACCTCCAGCAGAGGTTGCCAGGGTGTCCTCTCCAACAGCAGTGGGCAAGGAGCCCTCACCTCCATCTGGGACACAACAGCCCTCACCTCCAGCTGGGACACAGCAGCCCTCACCTCCAGCAGAGGGCATGTAGCCCACCCTCCAGGGACTGTTGTAAACAGAGCCCCCTCCAGAACCAGTGGGCAAGTTCCCTACCTCAGAGACTGTGAGCTTACACACCCCAGCAATGGGTAATGGGCATGGAGCCCCCTGCAGAACCAGTGGGTAAGTTCCTCACCTCAGAGACTGTGACCTGCACTCCCCAGCAAAGGATAATGGGCATGGAGCCCCCTCCAGAACCAGTGGGCAAGTTCCCCACCTCAGAGACTGTGACCTGCACTGCCCAGCAAAAGATAATGGGCATGGAGCCCCTTCCAGAACCTGTTGGAAAGTTCTCCACCGCAGAGACTGTGACCTTGCACTCCCCAGCAAATGATAATGGGCATGGAGCCCCCTCCAGAATCAGTGGCAAGTTCCCCACCTCAGAGACTGTGACCTTGCACTCCCCAGCAAAGGATAATGGGCATGGAGCCCCTTCCGGAACCAGTGGGCAAGTTCCCCACTTCTTCTGAGGTGGCCCAAACCCCTCTCCCCCTGGGGTGCCTGGCCATTTCCAACATGATGCCCCTGCACAGTGTAGTGCAGATTTCGTAAGGGAACAAGTTGGGGCTTGGACTGTGCCCTGTGGCCATGTGATCTTTTTGTATTTTGGACTGGCCATTTGCCCTTTCTGAACATTTTCTCAAATTTATTTTATCACATGGACAATATGGTGGCTGTTGGCATTAAGTTACGATACCATTTGTAGCTAAATGTTGCCCTTGCATTATTATGACGTGCGTCCTGTGAGATTGGTTTTCCTCTGCAGCTGGTTTTGTGTATGTTTGTGTGTGTGTGTGAATGGTGTGTGTTGTGCGTGTGTGTGTCACTCTCCTTTTTCTCCCTCTCTCCCTTGTGTGCTAAGCAGCTGTTCTCACCGTTGCCGTCTTCATCAGCGTTGGTGTTCCAGGTGGAGCATGGCGTAGAGGAGCATCGGGAAGACTTGAAGTTCTGGTTCCCTGGCGGCATTGAGCTTCTCTGTATCTCTGATGGTGAGTCTTTCGTCTTCTGTTTTCTGTTTCCGCCAGGCTTTTGATGGCATTGGTACCGCCATGGAAATCGTGGTGGCTTGCTATGTCATAATATTGTGGGCAGTACCTTGTCTTCCGCCTGGCTGTTGATGACTGCCGCCGTGGTCAGTGTAGTTAACACACTGGCGGTTGGTGTGGTACATTGGCTATCTGTGGGAGTTATCACCGCCATGGTCATAATTTGGCGGTAATTACCGCCAGCCTGTTGGCGGTATTACTGCCACTTTAACAGTCACTGCCATTGTCATAATGACCACCAAAGTGTCTGACTGATTAGTAGCCCACAGAATTCTCAATGTATGACAGAATATTTACATTCAGTTTAACTTAGGGTTTTTGATGCATATGCCACCACCCACTCAGAACAACCTGACTTCCATGATAACTCTGACCCAGTCCATAACAGATAGCATCTAGAGAAATTATACATTTTTTCAATTTGCTAAAGTTTTACAAGCAGGAGCATTTACAATTTGTGACTTAACATGTTCAAAAGCACACTGTTGAGCTGGTTCCCACACAACCTTTGCGCTTCAGTTTCCTCAGTGGTTCTGTAACATATGCAAAGTTCTGCACACATCTTGCATAATATTCTCACAATCCAGTGAACAACATTAACTTCTGTCTGTCATTAGGCGCTGGTGCTTTTCTGATAGCATCAACAAGTTTTTTTTGGGGGACCATACCTTTAGTAGATAGAGTGTGACCTAAATATTCCATTTGGACTCAAACAATTTACATTTCTCAGGACATAAAACTAGACCATTGTTAGATTTTTAAATACTTCTCTTAAAACTGCATGGTGTTCCTCTTTGTTTTTAGAAAACACCAGGATTTCATCCTGTAAACTTGTCATCTGACCTTCCATAGCGCTGAAGATGTGGAACATTTCCCTTTGGAATAATGAAGAAGTGGATACTAATCCAAAATGCATTCTCTTGAACTGATATACACCTCAGGGTAAGATAAAAGATGTCAATTGCATTGATAGCCTGTATGGTTCTGTTTGGTGATACATGCGTTGAAGATCAGGGGTTGAAAAACTGGTAGCAACATCTAACATTGCAAAGAGGTCACTTATTTTAGGAAGTGATTGCCAGTCCACAAACAGGTTGCTGTTTATGGAGCTTTCCGAACAACACAGAGCCTCGTCCTCCCATTGCTTTTATTGGCTAACACCATGGGAAATGTCCACTCTAATGACTGTTTCTGCGATAATATAGTCCTTTATTATTTTTCTCGTAGGTCTTGTAGTTCCCTTCTAACACTAAGGTCGTCATTACAACCCTGGCGGACGGTGTTAAAGCGGCGGTAAAACCGCCAACAGGCCGGCGGTAAAATAATTGCAATTACGACCGTGGTGGAAACCGCCAACAAAGACAGCCACTTTAACACTCCGACCGCCACGGCGGTACAAACAAACAGCGCAGCGGTCACTGCCAACAGACAGGCGGGAGACAATGTACCGCCCACAGTATCACAACCTACCAATCCGCCACCTTTTCCGGGGCGGATTCACTGTGGATAAAAACACGGCAGAAACAGGAATTTCGAAGGGAAAACGCTCACCTCTACACAACCCACGAGGAACGAGGACACCATGGACCCGGAACTCCAAATTCTCCCTGCGATAGTCTTCCTGCTCCTCTACCAGGAGCACGAACGCTGGCGGCGAAGACCACGGTGAGTACTGCACCTACAACATAGGGGAGGGAAAAAACATGGACACACACACCAACACCCCCACCCTCACCCACTACAACACACACAAATGCAAATCTATACATCACAGTAACACCCCTTCAAACCCCCCAGAAGAATGCAGACAATAGAAAATTAGTGTAACCATTGTAATATATTAAAAACAAGTAGGCAGAAATATATATATACACCACATACAAAATATATACCAAGCATAGTAGTCCAGGTAGTGACCTAAGATAGTCCGTGGAACACTGGGACCACACGGTATGGGCGAGGCCCACACAAGATCCCCGACCATGACGGAGAGAACACTGCAGGGGCACCAGAGAGCAAGAAAACAGGCACCTCAGGGGGAGGGAAAGGGGGGGCACCTCAGCCGGTTGAGTGCACAACACCAAATCCACGAGGGGGCCACATGCCCACTGTTCCATCCTGGGGAGTGCAAAGCCACAGTCTCTCAAGTCTCTACAGTGGGTGGGTTGCCCACTGTTCAATCCTGGGGAGTGCACAGTCTCTCAAGTCTCTACAGTGGGTGGGTTGCCCACTGTTCCATCCTGGGGAGTGCAAAGCAACAGTCTCACAAGTGGATGACAGTCTCCACTGGTTCTGGAGGGGGCATGGTGCCCAGAGTGCTTCATCCTGTTAAGGACAGAGGTAGTGGATGGCAGTCTCCACTGGTTCTGGAGGGGGCATGGTGCCCAGAGTGCTTCATCCTGTTTAGGACAGAGGTAGTGGATGTCAGTCTCCACTGGTTCTGGAGGGGGCATGGTGCCCAGAGTGCTTCATCCTGCCAAGGACTGAGGTAGTGGATGCCTTTCTCCACTGGTTCTGGAGGGGGCTTTGTGCCCAGAGTGCTTCATCCTGTTAAGGACAGAGGTAGTGGATGTCAGTCTCCACTGGTTCTGGAGGGGGCATGGTGCCCAGAGTGCATCATTCACCCCTTGACGGACTGAGTTGTGTCAGTGCCCCTGCCCCTCATGGGCTAGCGGTGCTTCAGATGGTGGTGCCCTGTTCAGCTGTGCTTCAGATGGCAGTGCCCTGTTCAGCGGTGCTTCAGTTGGCGGTGCACTGTTCAGCGGTGCTTGAGATGGCAGTGCCCTGTTCAGCGGTGCTTCAGATGGCGGTGCCCTGTTCAGCAGTGCCTCAGATGGCGGTCTCCATTGCAGGGTCTCAGCTGCTGGCGGTCCTTCATGGCCCAATGGGCCTTTTGCTGGCGGTCCTTCATGGCCCAGCTGGGCTTGTGCTGGCGGTGGCCTCCTGGGCAGCTGGGCTGGTGCTGGCGGTGGTCTCCTGGGCAGCTGGGCTGGTGCTGGCGGTCGCCTCCTGGGCAGCTGGGCTGGTGCTGGCGATGGCCTCCTGGGCAGCTGGGCTTGTGCTGGCGGTGGCCTCCTGGGCAGCTGGGCTGGTGCTGGCGGTGGCCTCCTGGGCAGCTGGGCTGGTGCTGGCGGTGGCCTCCTATGCAGCTGGGATGATAGCGGTCTTCTCCGCCGTGCAGCTCTTCCCAGACTTGCCGGGTTTCTTGTGGCCCTTCCCCACCTTGGAAGGTGTCACAGCTAACTCCACACTCCCAACGGGACCGCTGGGAGCGGCTTTGGTGGCTGGAGTCTTCCCACTCTCCCGCGGGGCACTGGCCAACTTCTGATGCTTCACAGGTGGGGGACTATCTGTGCTGTGGCTCCGTGCCACACTGGCTGCCCTGGTGGCCGGTGCACTCCAGATTCCGGTGACTACAGGCACCACTGGTCCCGGAGATGTTGTGGCTGAGGTGCTAGTTCGGGACCTATGAGACGGACGGGGTGGGGGAGGTGTGGGAAAGAGGTCAAGGGTGAACAGGAAAAGTTTTTTGGAGACACTGGGACGGGTAGCTAGAGGGGGTTTGGGAGTGGAGGAAGAGGTGGTGGTTGTAGGAGGTGTACGTTTGGTGACTTTGGGTGAAGGTGCATGCGCTGGAGGCTGTTGTGAGGTGGATGGCTGTTGGGTGGGTGTGTGCCTGCGTTTGTGTATCTTGGGAGGGGGCATCACAGACACACTGGGAGAGGACAGAGGGGACGTGTGAATGGTAGTGGGGGTGGTGACTGCACATGAGCGGGGTGTGGTGGTGGGTGTGCTGGAGAGGGACGTAGTGGCTGTAGAGGTAATGCATGCAGGTGTGAGTGTAGATGAGACTGGGAGGTAGGAGGGAGACGAGGAGGAGGGGGACACAGTGGAGGCAGTGGATGTTGGTGTGTCTGCATGTGTGTGATGCTTGCGTGAGTGCCTGTGGGATGTGTGGTGCTTATGTTTGCTGAGCTTCCCTTCTGTGTTGAGGTGTGTGCATGTTGGTCTGTAGGTGTGCTTGGGATAGGCTGAGGTACAGGGGATTGGGTCGGGGTTGAGGAAGTTGGAGGGGGGAGGCTAGAGACGGGGACAATGGCTGCCATCAGTGCTCAGGCCAGAGTCTGAAAAGCTCGGTGAAGGGCCGCCTGACCAGAATGAATGCCCTCCAGGAATGCATTGGTTTGTTGCAACTGCCTCTCTACACCCTGGATGGCATTCAAAATGGTAGACAGCCCAACAGTGAGGGACCTGAGGAGGTCAATGGCCTCCTCACTGAGGGCAGCAGGGCTGACTGGGGCAGGGCCTGAGGTTCCTGAGGCGAAGGTGATGCCCACTCTCCTGGGTGAGCGGGCACGGGGCAAAGGCTGAGGGGCTGCTGGGAGGGCGGTGCTGGTAGGGGGGGTGGCGGCTGTACCTGTAGATGCGGGGGGCACAGATGTTGCCGCCACCACAAGGGAGCTCCGATCAGAGGACGAGTCTGTGTCGCTGGTGTCAGCTCCAGGCCCGCCGTGAAGCTCCCCTCGCCCTCCGTCCCACTGGTGAATTCAGACTCAGTAGTGTCACCCTCCAGGGCCATGTGGGATGCAGCTCCCTCGTGCTCCGTTGCCACTGCTCCTCCGCCTGAAGATGCTAATGCACACAAGAACAGGGAGACCACAAAAAGAGGGGGGAAGGCAGAAGAAAGACATGTTGAGTGCATGCATTACCACTACCGTTGGCGGACATGACAGACACAGAAGCCCCCTGCACTACGCCGCGCTCTTGGGCTCCACTGTTCAATTTCTGGGAAATAGCCTACGAGGCTATGGATGACCTCTGCACACATAGATGACACAGGGGCATGACTACCTGTACTTGGCACTCTACAGAGGTGGGCTGGGGTGCCACATGGCCTGACATACGGAGGGGCCTTGCCTACGGAACTCGCCCTGGCCTAGGGAAACCCACAGCCCTCCTCCCCCACCCAGACACCTCCACTGCACGCAAAGTCAGCAGAATGAGAGTGTACTCCCCCCCTTGTGTCTGCTGTGATGCCCTCAAGCGCCCATCCAACTCCGGGTAGGCCACCGCCAGGATCCTGAACATCAGGGGGGTCATGGTGCGACGGGCACCCCTCCCACGTTGGGAGGCCCTCCCCAGCTGAGCCTCCGCCGTCTTCTTGCTCCAGCGGCGAATGTCCTCCCATCTTTTCCGGCATTGGGTGCTCTGTCTGTGGTAGACCCCCAGGGTCCGGACGTCCTTGGCGATGGCACGCCAAATATCTTTTTTCTGGTGGGCGCTGACCTACATGAAATGTACAGGGGAAAAAGAGAAGTTATTACCAACTGCACCGTCAAAGTGATTGGCCCCCATCCCTACCCTTGCCATGTGGCACATGCAGTTACCATCTTTCATGCACGCAGCACCCTCCCCCCTTCCTTCTTACATCCAGCCCTCTCCACACAGGCATAGCCCATACAGCATGCTCCCAGTGTACTTATCTGTTTGTCTGGAGGACCGTAGAGCAGCGTGTACTGGGGGAGGACCCCATCTACGAGTTTCTCCAACTCCTCCGATGTGAAGGCAGGGGCCCTTTCCCCAGACACTTAAGCCATTGTCTCTTCCAGGCCACAGCAGCACTTGCAGTGTAGGTCCTCTCCTGTCGAAGATCAGGTATCGAGTGATTGAAGTGATAGAAAATGGCGGTCACATCCGTGGCGGTGCGTACCGTCACCGCTGGCGTACATCACCATTAGCTCCTGGGACCCATAGGGTCCAATGTTAACCAATGCACCATTGCGCTGTGGTCGGTGTACAACGCTAGTGCAGTTACCTCACATCCCATTGTCCCACTTTACAGGTCAGGCAGCCGCCATTTCAGGGGCCCACATGGCTTCATTTCCAACTGCGTCACTCATACCTAGGCCTAGACTCAACACACATACAGGCCACCTTTTGTGTACGATAGGTGTTCTGTGTAAACAGTGGGTACGTACCTCTGAGTTGTTTGACTCTGTGATCGCTGTTGTCCTTTATAGGCACCGTCCGCTGGGACATGTGAGGAGATGGCGGCATCCTCCGGTGTACCGACCGTTGGTGGACCTGTCGACAATGGAGGAGCGACATTTGATGATCACCTATAGGCTTGACCGTGCCACAATCCAGGAACTGTGTACCCAGATGAAGACAGACCTGATGTCAGCAATCCGCCATCCCACAGGAATCCCCCCTCAAGTGCAGGTGCTGTCAGTGCTCCATTTCCTTGCAAGAGGTTCCTTTCAGACAACAGTGGCCATGGCATCAGGGATGTCCCAGCCTATGTTTTCCAACGTATTGTCCAGAGTGTTGTCTGCCCTGCTGAAACACATGCGGAGCTACATTGTTTTCCCTCAGGTGGAGGATTTGCCTACAGTGAAAGGTGATTTTTATGCCCTGGGACACATCCCCAACATCATAGGTGCCATTGATGGGGCACATGTGGCTTTGGTCCCCCCCACAGGAGTGAACAGGTGTACAGAAACCGGAAGAGTTATCATTCTATGAATGTACAGATGGTATGTTTGGCAGACCAGTACATCTCCCATGTGAATGCCAAGTTCCCTGGCTCAGTGCATGACGCCTACATCCTGCGGAATAGCAGCATCCCTTATGTGATGGGTCAACTCCAGAGGCACCGTGTGTGGCTATTAGGTGAGCACCTGGAAGCAAGTCAGTGGGAATGGTTGTCTGGGTCTGGGGATATCCCTCCAGGTTAGTGCGTGTCTAACAGTTGTCCCTCACCATTTGCAGGTCACTCTGGTTACCCCAACCTGTCATGGCTACTGACCCCAGTGAGGAATCCCAGGACAAGGGCAGAGGAACGCTACAATGAGGCCCATGGGCGAACTAGGAGGGTGATCGAGCGGACCTTCAGCCTCCTGAAGGCCAGGTTCAGGTGCCTCCATATGACAGGTGGTATGCTTCATAACTTGTCTTTGCGACAACAGGTGCCTTTTCTGCAGCAGGATGGTCCAGATGGCGGTGTTGTTGCAGCTGTGGAGCCTGTGGACAGTGAAGACGAGGAAGCAGGGGAAGAAGACATGCACAACAGGACTCAGTGATCCAGCAATATTTCCAGTGAGACACAGGTAAGAATACAGAGCTGGCTATCAATTTGGATGCGGCTGCTAAAGTTTAAATAATAAGCTATATCATCTTTTGAAGAATATGATTGAACTTTGATTAGAGAAATCTGGACTTGGACTTTGGATCATAGCAAACTTGGAACAACAGATCAATTAATTCTACTATTTGGATTTGGACAGTGATACTGTAATTGGGGATTATGTTGGAAATAATCCTATTAATTTTCAGAAATATATGACAAAACATTGCCTATGTATACTGACTCATGAGTACTATTATGTTTCATGTTATAATGAGTGCCTCTTGTATTTTATGTTTGCAATAGTGCTTTTAGCATCTATCAAGACCTTTTGGGTGTAGTCTTTCAAGAGTGCACCATTTCGAGATTCGACATTCTTCGTTGATATTCACCTCACTACTCAGAGCGCCTAGTTTTCTCCCAGTACAATACACCCACACGTAGTTAGAGTACATGTACTTTAACACTACTACCTCTCTACTGTGTGTCGTTTTCACCCAGTGTATGGTCATTGAGTTGTCACTTTCCCTTACGATTTCACAGATGTGGGTCCCACTGTGTGACATCTGCTTAGATTCCTCATGGACTAGAGCTGTGTGACATAGGTATGTTGACATTCAACTTGAAAGAGCATTTTGTCACCGTAATTGCTAATACACTATTTCGAAATCACAGACAGACTCCAGATTGTTTTTTGCTTTAAGTGTGTTTATTTAAGTGCTCAATATTGGAGGGGTAGTGAAATGGTGAGGGGTGATGGCGGAGGAATGTCCATGGCAGAGTCCAATCTATTAGTCTCACAGGTGCATTGCCCATATGGGCATAGGAAGTGGAGCTGGGGCAGTTTCAGTATGGACAGGGTGACAAAGTGGGACAGTAGGATGACAATCAGGGTGGTCTCATTTCTTGGTTGATCTCAGGGACCGTTTGCAGGATGGTTCTCCCTCTGCAGGGGGTGGGGTGCTGGTGTGGTGGTCCTGTGGCGGTGCCTCCTGTCCACTAGCGCCGGGGGAGGTGGTGGGAAGTTCATCATCCATGCTAGTGTCAGGGGCCCCTTGTAGTGCCACAGTGTCCCTCCTGGTGTTCACAAGTTCCTTCAGCACCCCTACGATGGTGCCCAGGGTGGAGCTGATTGTTCCGAGTTCCTCCTTGAAGCCCATATACTGTTCCTCCTGCATGCGCTGGGTCTCCTGAAACTTGGACAGTACCGTTGCCATCGTCTCCTGGGAGTGGTGGTAGGCTCCCATGATGGAGGAGAGGGCCTCGTGGACAGTGGGTTCCCTTGGCCTGTCCGCCCCCTGTCGCACAACAGCCCTCCCAGTTCCCCTGTGTTCCTGGGCCTCAGTCCCTTGGACCGTGTGCCCACTACCACTGCCCCCAGGTCCCTGTTGTTATTGAGGTGGTGGGTTATCCTGGGTTCCCTGTAGTGGTGGACACACAGCTGATTGACGTGTCCTGGGGACGGAGGTATGGGCCCGCGGGGTGGGTGCTGTGCTGGTGTTTCCAGAGGGTGGAAGGTCTGTAGTGGCCTGTGACTGGGTGATGGGAACCGACTGTCCTGAGGTCCCCGATGGGCCGGGCTGGTCATCTAGATCCAGTTGGACAGAGGTGCTGTCATCACTGTGGGCCTCTTCTGTTGGTGGTGTGGACATGTGTGGACCCTCCTGTCCGGTGACGTTGGGTAGGGGTCCTGCAGGGGAATAAAAGGATGGTATTACATCTGTGTGTGTCATGGTGTGCAATGGGTGGGTGACCGTGTACCCCAGTGCTTGCATTCCTGTGTGAGAACTTGTGTGAGGATGGTTTAGGGGGTTGTATGGGTATGTACAGTGGGCATGCTTTAGTGATGGGTGTCCATGCTTTGTTGTTGCATGCAGGGCTTGGTGTTGGGATGGGTGGTTTGTGATATTGGGACATATGTGAGGAGTTGGGTTGCTGGGGGTGAGGGTGAGGGTGGGGGTATGTGATAGCATGCAGGTAGGGTGGGGGTTGGTATAGTTAAGATTTGACTTACCGGAGTCCATTCCTCCACCTACTCCTGCGAGGCCCTCAGGATGCAGAATCTCCTAGACCTGCTCCTCCCACGTTGTTAGTTGTGGGGGAGGAGGTGGGGGTCCGCCGCCAGTCCGCTGAACCGCCAGGTGGTGTATTGAGGCCACGGAACGCACCTTCCCCGTAGGTCGTTCCACCTCTTCCTGATGTCCTCCCGATTTCTTGGATGCTGTCCCACTGCGTTGACCCTGTCCACTATTCTTCGCCATAGCTCCATCTTCCTTGTAATCGGGGTGTGCTGCACCTGTGCTCCGAATAGCTGTGGCTCTACCCGGACGATTTCCTCCACCATGACCCTGAGCTCCTCCTCCGAGAACCTGGGGTGTCTTTGCCGTGCCATGGGGTCGTGTAGGTGATGTGTGGGGTGTAGTGTGTGGTGATATGTGTGCTGATATGTAGTGGTGTGTTGTGTGAGGTGCGTGGAAGTTCTGTGGGTGATGGTGTTGTGTGCCTGTGGATGCTGTTGTTCTTGCTGGTGCTCTCTCTCTGGCCTTCTCTCCGTAATTGTGGTTGTAGGGGTTTGTGGGTGATGTGGGTGTGTGTTTTGTATTGTATTGGGTGTGTGGGAGTGGTGTGTGTATGTGTATCAGGTGTGTGTATTTCAAATTGTCCAATGTGGTAGTGTTTTGTAAGAGTGTGTGTATTTTGAGCGCGGCGGTGGAATGGAATACCGCGGTTGAAAGACCGCCGCGTGGATTTGTGTGTCGTGATAGTGTGGGCATATTTCTGTTGGCGTGGCGGTGGAGGTTTTGTTTTCGCCAGTTTATCACTGACCTTTGGTGTGGCGGACTTGTGTGGGTGTCTGAAGTTTGGCGGATTCAGAAATGTGGGTCATAATAGCTGTGGCGGAATTCCGCGGCCGCGGCGGTGTGTTGGCGGTCTTCTGCACGGCAGTATGCGGCTTTTACCGCCAATGTTGTAATGACCGCCTAAGTGCCACAGCTCTCACTGTTTGTCTGATAGGTTCTGTACCGTCTTTAAGTGTTTTGGCATATTCACATTCTTTTAATTTAGCCAACATATCATAGATAACTTTAGGAAATGCTGAAATAATTTGTCTCTTAGCATCCATTTTCTTAATGACCAAAACAACATCTTTACAACTAGGGTCAAGTTCTATATTCAGTCTTTTCTGATCTTCCATCCAAAGACATTGGCACCCCTTACTGCTACATAAATCTTTAAATGGGCTGTTCTTGCATTGAATTCTGTATGAGCCATGAAATGACCTAAAAACTTGATTCGTCACCCATAGAATGTAACAGCTTGGATGTCTGGAGGTAATAACTGTTTTACTTTGCTTCCAAGCTGCACATCAAAATAATCTTTGGAAATGATTGCGAAGGGAGACCGAGAATCAACCATCAAGGTCAATTACTTCTTATGTACAAGTATGTGACACATGGGTGGATTCAAACCTTCTTCATTTTCACTCCCATGTTTCACTTGTACCATTAGCACAATTTTGTTTCTCTTTAAAGCTTCCATTTCTATATTTTCATTCTCATTTGATTAACCTTCTGCCACTTGGACAACACAGGCATTTCTTCAATTTTTGGGCCCCGACACATTTTAGCATAACACCCTTTCCTTTTGTCGTTGTTGCATTCCATATTGACTGAATGAAGCAAAAAAAGAGGGGCACCACATCCTAGGAGACAGAACACCTTTTTAGACTATCATGTAAAATTTCCCTTTGAGAAGTCAATATTCCACACTCATGAACTGCTGAAACAGCTCACCCAAACACATCACAGGCATTTAATACTTTTTTGGCACAATACAGACACAATTAGTAGCACATAAGTATCAATTTTGCGAAGTGCTTTATTACCATATATGCCAAAACACATCCAGTTTATCACAGTTAAATGATAACGTAACATTAATCATCTGTCAACTGACAACTTTTATAACTTGTCCTGGCATTAATTAAAAACATAAACAAATACAGCACATGAACAACATTACAAAACAAAATAGTTAAAAATATAAAGAGGGAGAAACACACAGGCCAACACACATATGTTTTTTACTACTAATAATCTGTTTAAATCATTGCCCAAGGTACATGATCCCAAATGATAAGCATCTATTGGATCCTAATGTTCATCAGATTTAGTTAACGATGTGTCAGCACGTTTCAGTGGAGTATGTAGCTACTGACCACCTTCTTCAGGACACAGTTCTGAATACCATCTCACACTAGACACATTAAAAACTTTTAATTTTAGATGTTCCTATTTAGGAACCATATCATAATATTGGAATCTAAAAAGGACGGGATTGTATATATCTTTATATATTTTAGCTTAAAGTTCCGGAGGCAGAACAATGGTGACCACCTTTATATTGGTCCTATATTGGGTACAGACCATTAAAATCACCAAACACCATCCCTTTTCAAGGCAACTTAGACCTCCTTGATTTTTATGATAATACTTCTACCATTTGGGGGGGATCAACAGCCTCTAGTCCATGTTATATACTGAACCATCATATGTCTGGAATTTGATGCATATATGTCTAGTGTTTAGGACTCTATTTGTTGAGCATTGCTGTGATAAAGTAAAGAGTAACAGTGTATCTTAAGCATACATGTAAAACTGACCATTCACTGATAGAGATTTTCAGCAAGAGCTCATGTATACACATTGAAAAGAAATGATGACAAGATGGACACCTAAGAGACACTGCAGCTAATCTTTCTTTCCTAGAGCAGAACGGAGACAAAACAACCAATTGCCTTCTCTCCCATGCCCGCACCGTATCTGCAGCTATTGCAAGTTTGAAGATGATTGATGGTGTCAAACACCAGCGACCAGTCTACAGGAGGAAGGCTTTGACGTCACCATCATCCACCAGTTTACTGAGTAGATAACAAGAAGTTGCATGGTCTGGAAAGGATAAAAACCTGATCGAAGGAGTCTAAGGCCCTCATCATGACCCTGGCAGTGAGTGTTAAAGTGGTGGTAATACCGCCAACAGGCTTGCGGTAACTACCATCAAATTATGGTCATGGTGATGACAACTTCCATAGACAGACAATGAACCACACCAACTGACAGGGCAGAAACAACACTCACCATGGGGATAGCCATCAACAGCCAGGCGGCAGACAAAGTACCGCCCACCATATTAAGACACTACAATCCGCCACGTTTTCCGGGGCGGTACCAACGCCATCAAAAGCCTGGCGGAAATGCATCACAGAAGAGAAAAGACTCACCATCGGAGACACAGGGAAGAACAACGCCGCCAACCCGAACCCGAACTGCAAGTTTTTCCAATGATCTTCTACATTATGCTCCACCTGGAACACCAACGCCAACGAAGATGATGACGGTGAGCACAGCCGCATAGCACACAAGGGAGGAAGGGAAGAAAATGAAAGTGACACATACACGCACAACACACACCCGACGCACACACACCATACATTCAACCAGCTGCTCACAAAAAACAATTTGCACCTGACACACAGCAGAATAATGCAAGGACAACAGGAATGCACCAAGGTGAAAGTATTGATATAAACAGCTAATAAATAATTGAATTGTCCGTGAAACAGATATGTACAAATGTACACAAAAGGACACTGCCCAGTCCAATGTTCAAAGGGCCCACATGGCCACAGGGCAGACAGTCCAAGGCCAACTCGAATCTTGACTTCATCCGGACAGAACTCTGCAGGGGGATCATTTTGCAAATGGGCAGGCACCTCAGGGGAAGGGGGGGTGGGAGGCACCTCAGCCAAAGTCGTGAACAAGCCCACTGGTTCTGGAGGGGGGTCCATGCCCATTTCTCACTGCTTTGGAGTGCAAGGCTACAGTCTCTCAGGTGCGTGACTTGCCCACTGGTTCTGGAGGTGGCCTCTCGAACAGCAGCCCCTGGAGGTTGGCCTACATGGCTTCCGCTGGTGGTGATGGCTGCACGTTGGTGGCAAATGGAGGTGCCTTCTGGGCAGCCTTTGCAGGTGGTGATGGCTGCACGTTGGTGATAGATGGAGGTGCCTCCTGGGCAGCCTCTGCAGGTGGTGATGGCTGCACTTCCTCATGGGCGGTGGGGGCCCGTGCCACTGGAGGTGTTGGAGGTGTTGGAGGTGTCACCCTGACAGCCTCGGCTGGAGTAAAGGGCTTCTTCCTCTCCATGACATGTGGCGTGGAATCCTTACCCTTCCTGGCAGGGGTTGATGGCTTCTTCCACTTCATGGCAAGTTGTACATGTTCCTTACCCTTCCGGGCAGGAGTCAAAGGCTTCTTCCCCTTCAAAGCAGGAGGTGCAGGCTCCTTGCCCTTCATGGTAGGAGGTGTGGGATCCTTCCCCTTCTTGGCTGGAGGTGTGGGATCCTTCCCCTTCTTGACTGATGGAGTGGGATCCTTCACTGACTTTACACCACGACTAGGTGGTGCCACCACTGTCCCCGTGGATTGTTTGGGTGAGGTGCTGGGCTGGGTCATTGGGACCCTGCTCTTACGGGCAGGACGAGGGAGGAGGGAAGAGGTCATGTCGGGCAAGGAAAAGCTTCTTAGGGATGGTGGGCGAGAGGAGGGATGGGAGTGGAGGTTAAGGGAGTGGTTGTAGGAGGTGCATGTCTGCTGGATTTGGGTGCAGGTACATGGGCAGTATGCTGATGTGAGGTGGATGGCTGTTGAGTGTGTGAGTGCTTGCATTGATGTCCTTAAGGAGGGGGGTTGACACGGTGGGAGAGGTCACAGGGGATGCATGCATGGATGTTGTGGAGGTGTCTGCTAGTGAGGTGTGTGTGGTGATGCTTGTGGTGGATGTTGGTGCAGTGCATGCAGGTGTGAGTGTGGACATGAGTGGGAGAGAGGTGGAGGAGGAGGAGGAGGGGGAGACAGTGGGGGCAGTGGATGTGGTTGTGTTGGCAACTGTCTGGTGTTTACGTGAGTGCTTGTGGGATGAAGTGTGGTGCCTGTGTTTGCCTCTGCCACTCTTGGGTGTTATCTTGTGTGCATGCTCCTCAGTATGTGTGCATGGGATGGGTTGGGGTTGAAGAGACTGGGAAGTGGTTGTTGAAGGGGAGACAGTAGAAACAGGGACAATGGCTGCCATCAGAGGGGAGGCCAGAGCCTGAATCGATCTCTGTTCGGCCGCCAATCCACAGTGAATGCCCTCCGGGAATGCATTGTATTGCTGCATCTGGGATGCCAGCCCCTGGATGGCATTCACAATGGCTGACTGCCCTACAGAGATGGATCTCATGAGGTCAATAGCCTCCTCATTCAGGGCAGCAGGCTCACTGGGGCAGGGCCTTAGGTGCCTGGGGCGAAGGAGATGCCCACCACGGGCAACTTGCTGAGGGGCTACTGGGAGGGTGGTGCTGGTACGGGGGTGGCGGCTGTACCTGCAGCTGGGGTGGTGACAGAGGTGTCCGCCACCACTAGGGAGCTCCCATCGGAGGAGGTATCTGAGTCTGTGTTTTCACCTCCTGTCTCTGCCGTGGTGTTCCCCTCGCCCTCTGCCCCACTGGTTCCCTCGGCATCGGTGGAGTCTGCCTCCAGGGTCCTGTAGGATGCAGCTCCCTCTGACAGAACAAAAAAAGGGGGGGGGGAGAGAAAAAGGAAACACTGGGTCAATTACTGCACCAAAATCACAGTTGGCATACACAGCACAGTCACACACAGGGATCAGGCTTAAGCACTATACATTGCACTGCCAGTGATTTGGCTAGATGCTAAGGCAAGATGAGGGCCACACACCGCCAAGTACACCCCTCCTGGTACCCACAAAGCCCTGCCTGAAATGAAATGCTAACAAGCTAGGTTACCTGCATTTGCCATACACCCATTACCCTAGAGTTGACCCATGCTGCAATGTCTGGTCTGGCCTTAGCGGCACCCACTAACTCACATCCACCACACAGATCCTACCTCACCCGACAAATTTTAGAATAATACCAACTGTACTCACCCCCTTGTGGCTGCTGTGATTCCCTCAAGCGTCCATCCAGCTCTGGGTAGGCCACTGCCAGTATGCGGGCCATCGGGGGGGTCAGGTTCTGACGGGCACCCCTACCTCGTTGGGAGGCCATCCCCAGCTGGGCCTCCGTGGTCTTCCGTGCCCAGTGTCTCAGGTCTTCCAACCGTTTCCGACAGTGGGTGCTCCGCCTGCCATAGACCCCCAGGGTCCGCACGTCCTTGGCGATGACACACTATAATCCCTTCTTTTGATGGGCGCTGACCTGCAGAGGTAATACATAACATTAAACAAACAGTCCAGGCTGTCACACATATGGCCTACCAATCCCGTTTCCATCACCATTGGCACACACATTGCCCGGCGCACACCATGTACACCACCACAAGACATTTCCCCTTGCCCCCAATGACACAATGCTTGCACACACATTTCCATGCATCCGTCCCACATGCATTGTGCCCAATGTGTACTCACCTGTTGGTCTGCAGGCCTATACAGCAGTCCGTACTGGGGTAGGACCCCATCCACCAATTGCTCTAAATCCTCCAAAGAGAAGGCAGGGGCCCTTTCCCCAGTCATACGGGCCATGGTGGGTTCAAGACACAGGTCGCAGCAGCACACTCAGAGTAGGTGTTCTCCTGCTGAAGGTCAGGAAACAAGTGAGGAATCAGATAGAAAATGGCAGTCATGTCCTCAGTGGTGTACACCGTCACCGTCGACACAGATCCCCATTGGCCACTGTACTCCATAGAGCACCATATTATCCAATAAGCAATTACATGACGGTGCAGTACCGCCTTCTGCCACGATGCCCATATTCGGAGGAATTACCTCACTTCCACCTTTCCCTACATACAGGACATGTAGTCACCATTTCAGGGGGGGGTGGACAATGGACATATCGACATTAACTGTGTCACAGACTAGATTAGCACATACCTCATCATTCCCACTGTCCCATGACATGAATGCACCATGTACACTGAAGTTGTGGTTCCATTGTTCAAATTGTGACAGCCTACTCACTCTTGTGTCCCTTAGATACCTACTGCTGTGGATGAATAGGAGGTGAATACATACCCCAGTGTACAGACCCCTTGTGGACTTGGCTACACTGGAGGACAGGCACATTATACTCACCTATAGACTGGACAGGGCCACAATCACAGATATGTAGGCCTAATTGGAGTCTGGCCTGATATCTGCTATCTGTCATCCGACTGGGATCCCCCCCTCTTGTGCAAGTGCTATCAGTGCTCCATTTCTTGGCAACTCGTTCTTTCCAAGTGACAGTGGGCTTGGCAGCAGGAATGTCACAGCCAATGCTCTCAATCGTACTGACAAGAGTCTTATCTGCCCAGGTAAAACACATGTGCAGCTACATTTCTTTCCCCCAGGTGGAAGATTTGGCCACTGTGAGGGCCGGATTCTATGCAATGGGAAATATTCCCAATATTATTGGGGCGATTGACAGGACACATATTGTGTTTGTCCCCACCCCACCCCCGCCAGAATGAACAGGTGTTCAGGAATCGTAAGAGTTTCCTCTCACTGAACGTGCAAATGGTGTGCCTGGTGGACCAGTACATCTCCCACGTCAATGCTAAGTATCCTGGGTCATGCATGATGCCTTTGTTCTGAGGCATAGCAGCATCCCAAATGTGATGGCACAACTACAGAGGCACAGGGTGTGGCTAATAGGTGAGCATTGGTCCCCACCCACTGTATGTTAGTGTATACTTTCAGGTGTCATCCCCAAATCATTATGTGAGGCTAAATGTTGTCCCTCAATACTTGCAGGTGACTCTGGCTACCCAAACCTATCGTGACTTCTGACCCCTATGAGGAACGACAGGACAGGGGCAAAGGAACATTATAATGAGGACATTTGGCGAACTAGGCGGATCATCAAGAGGACCTTTGGGCTCCTGAAGGCCAGGTTCAGGTGCCTCCATCTGACAGGGGGATCCCTGTGCTACTCACCCAAGAAGGTCTGCCAGATAGTAGTGGCATGCTGCATGTTGCACAACATGGCCCCCAGACGGCATGTACCCTTTCTGCAGGAAGAGGAGACTGGAGATACCCCTGTGGCAGCAGTAGACCCTGAGGACAGTGAGGATGAAGAGGCTGAGGATGAGGATGAGGCAACAGAACATCAATTATCAGTCAATACTTCCAATGACACACAGGTGAGACAGAGCAAATGACCATTCCTATGACTATTGGTATATTCTGTGTGGCTGTAACATGATGGCATTAGCTTCTTTTGCATCTCAACTTACGGTCACCTATGGCTTGTTATTTTACAGATGTTGGTGATCGAACAACTGTGTACTGATGTGCTGAATACAGACAGCTACAGGTCCTTATTTCTATGTTTTCATAGTGTTCAGATCATTTGCACTAGATGTGACTGTTTCCATAAATGCACATTTTCAAAACATATAACACTAGTAGTCAAGTTGTGTTCAGGGGTGTTTATTGTAGTGCTAAGAAATTAAGGGGAAAGTGCAATGGAATGGGGTGATGATAGAGGAAAGTCCAGGGTATTATTCCAGTCCATTTGTAGCACAGGTCCAGTGTCCAAGTGGCCATAGGAAGGGTAGCAAAGGCAGTTCGAAGTGTACAAGGTGACAGTGTGGGACACAAGGGAGACAGTCAGGAGAGTCTCATTTCCTGGCGGTGGTCTTGGCAAGTGTCTCTGGCTTCTCTTTGGGTTGCAGGGAATGTTTGAGGGGTGATTCACCTTCTGCAGGGAGAGGGGTCCTGGTGGTCTGTGGGTCCTGTGGCAGGAGCTGCAGCAGAAGTGGAGGGCTGGTCAATGGACTGCCTAGTGGTAGGGACCTGCTGCTGTGCTTTTGCCTCCCTCATGATGTTGGCAATGTCTGCCAGCACCCCTGCTATGGAGATCAAGGTGGTGCTAATGGCCTGCAAGTCCTCCCTGATCCCCTGATACTGTCCCTCCAGCAGCCGCCTGTTCTCATGCACGTTGTCAAGGATCTGACCCATCGTGTCCTGGGAATGTTGGTAGGCTCCCAAGATCTCAGAGAGTGCCTCCTGGAGAGGCTGGTCCCTGGTCCTGTCCTCCCCCTGGCAGACAGCAGTCCTCCCAGTGTCCCTTATGGCCTCTGCCCCTGTCCCTTGAACGGTGGTGCCCACTACCACTTACCCCAAGTCCCTGATTGTCTTGGGTATGAGGTGTGGCTTGGGGTCCCTGTACAGCTGGGCACACTGCTGATTGACGTGTCCTGGGGACAGAGGTGTGGATATGCTGGGTGGGTGCTGTGGTGTTGGATACTGATGGGGGAGGCTCTGTGGTGGACTGTGAGTGGGCTGGTGTGACCAGCTGTCCAGTGGTCCCTGATGGGCCAGGTTTTTGATCCAGATCCTGAAGTCCAGAGTTACTGTCGTCACTGGGGGCATCTTCTGTTGGGGGACTGGTTTGTCGTGGCACCTCCTCTCTGCTGAGATTGGCTGGGACACCTGTGGATGGAGATCTGAGATTTATAAAGGAACTTCCTTAAGGCCAGTCCAAATGAGTAGGATTGGGTCTGCTAATACTACCTGATACAAAATACTGAACATAGGTTCAATTAGGTGAACAGCTTTGTGGGTTGTTTTGTATCTTATAGATTCAAACTAGGGGTTTCAATTTTAGTGGTGGACTTTCTGAATCGGCCAGCCAGACATTCAAATTATCTAAAATGACATCATTTTGCAATCATGCTGTAAGAATATTGACTAGCTCAATTAAGCCTGAGAGTATCACAGTGGGTGAGTGAGGTGGACTATAGAGCTGTACCAAGTTGAAGAGTGGCTTCTTACATTTGCAGGAAAATATTGTGGAATCAATGTCTAAATACATTTTTTCACCCTTGACTGACCTAGTCTTCTCCTGTGCCACCCTTTTGTCCGCCCGATCTTATATTTATCTGGTAGCAGGTCATTAAATACTGGAAGACGGTCCTTGAATAGTCATGTTTCGATTAAGCATAGAATGTCCGGGTCAAATTTGGCACCTAAATCAACAATGTGGTGTTTGTGTATGGCCGCAAACCTATTACTACAGAGCATTTAATTGTTTTTTAAAATCCTATCTCGACCTATCATTGTGTAGTAGGACTTTAACAATGTGTGGGGAATTATATGATAAAGCCTTTCATTCATAGGCTGCAACAGCAGCCCCATCCAGGTAAAAACATTGGGGAAAATAACAGTAGGAAGAATTCTACAAAAGTTGTGCATTTTACACCAAGCTTTTTGTTTGTGCAGATCATATGCAATTGAGGCAGAGTGCCTCGCAGTCTGCAGCGTCTGAGCACAGATATGCTTGCCTTGAGCTCTCCCATGTATGCCCACAGTACAGACATATGATGGCATACTTGGATACCCCATCCAAGATGGAATCACCAAAATGCACAGAACTTAGAAAGAACTTGTATCCTGTGGGTCCCTATTCTGTGTATGTCTGTGCTGGTGTCTGAAATGCTGAAAGTGAATGATGTAATAGATTGTGTATGTCTGCACGCTGCAAGCTAGGAGATAGGGACAATTGGAGAAAATGATGGAGCCCTCACAGAATCTACCTGCTTTTGCTGGTGCTTTTTATGCTAATGCAGTGCTCAAGGAGGTGGGAAGAGGTCTTGTGACAATGCACTGCACCAGAAAAATTAGGACTTTTTTCTTTGGAGGAAGTCAGTCAGTGCTGGAAGAAGGTGTCACAGCAGCACAACTTGCTCTTCAGAGAGCCTCACCAATGTCTTAGATTCCAGCCCTGAGTGTTAGAATGGAGATACTCGCTATGTAGACTTGGACTTCATCAAGAAAAGTGGTATATTGTGGTTTGATAGATGACGTTGAAGCAAGACTACGCAGGGCCTCCTATTTAATTTAGAACGTGAAGTAGGACTATTTAGAAGGACACTGGAGGTAGAAATAAGACTGTGTTGTTTGAAGGTGTACTTGTCCTTAAAGTCATGGAAACATGAAGCATCGCTAGACTGCACTCCATATCATAGAAGTATGTTATGCACTAATATTTACCCAGAAATGGATGGTTTGTAGTGATACATGTTTTTGGTCAATCCTGAATTATATTGGATATGTGAGCCCTGCAGAAATTTTTATAAGCAAAACTTGTTGGCCTCAACAAATGCTGAATCCTGTCTTCATAAGATACAAAAAATTTGAAGAAATTCATGAAGTAAAGGCTATCTTTTAATATTCCACACTGGATTACTGTGTTATTGCAAAGGATTTGCAAATCCATTTTTATGCTGTATGTTGACTTTACTGGAACACATACTATAGAGTGCTGAACTATATTATAATAATCTTGCCCAATTACAGTATTAAAATATGAGCGTCAGTAAATTAATCGGGGGGAGGATATTTGGCATTCAAGGAGCACATATTATTGTGTGTGCTTCTGTGAATCAATGGCCCTCATTATGAACATGACGGTCCGTTCAGCTCCGCTCCTCCGGCGGTGGCGGTAGAAACCGCCAACAGACGAGCGGTCTGGACCGCCAAATAATGATCCAAACGAAACACACACATCCTGCACACCACCCACCGCCAGCAAAGGAGTCCCTCTGACGACGGCAGAGTCCGCCCACAGGCCATCGGAAAGGCCCAACCCACCCATCGAATTATGAACCACCATTCTGCCGCCAGTTCCGGGGAGGGAACCACCGCCACCCAAAGCCAGGCGGAAATGAAACAAATAGAAGGAAAGACTCACCGGAGTTCCACAAAACGTGCAGCGGCAGCCATGGACAGAGAGCTGCTGATCATGCCAGCCTTGCTCCTTGCCATATACCTACACGACCGAGACCGCCGACGAAGACGACGACGGTAAGTACCGCAACCTACGATACAAGGGAGGAAAGGGCACAGTTACATACCCACCCACTCCACCCACTCTGCAACACCCCCCAACCCTTCCCAGCAGCACAAGTCATACACCCCACACCAAGAGGTGCGTACCCGACCGAAGGCCACTGCAACTTGACCATAGTACATACAATAGCCCCACACCCCTGAAAAGTTAAAACAAAACACCAGGGTGGAACTGTGTGCAGCCCAAACACAGGCCACACAGAAACTTTTATTACTAGCTCACTGAGCTAAACAGTGTCAACAGGGCCAATGGGCAGTCCATAAAAGTCACAATGTCCTTGGCCACAACTGGCCACACCTGACTCCCACAAGTGCTGGGTACTCCACAGAACTGGGCACCATATGGGGATCCAGGCACCTCATGGAAGGGGAGGCGGAGGGGTGGGGATTTACGACGAGGGTGGGACTTTGACTTGCGTGAGGAGGTTGGTGGGGGTGGACTTCTCCTTTGAAGGGGGTGGGGGCTGTTTAGCTCGGGTGGAGCTGGATGGCCTAGGATCTGAGCGGGCCTTCTTCTTCACCGGGGAAGGGGCACGGGAATGTGAAGGCTGGACCGGGGTGGGCTGTGATGTGGAAGGGGCGGAAAGGGCAAGGAGGTGGGCACGTTTGGGGACAAGACGGGGTGGGCCAGTGGGTTGGAACAGGTGTGCACGGGAGAGGAAACGTTTCTTGGGAGCAATTGGGGTGGGCGTGGATGAGGGCGTGGGAGTGGAGGCAGAGGGAGTTGATGTATGGGGTGTAGGTGTGTGTGTAGTGGGTGCAGGTGACTGCTCAGTATACTGTGGTGTGGTGGATGTCTGATGGGTGGGTGTCTTGGTGCGTTTGTGTGTTTTGGGAGGTGGGGGGTGGATACAGTGGGAGAAGACAGACAGCTAGTGTGGATGTATGTTGGGTGGGTGTCTGCAAGTCTGGTGAGTGTGCTGCATGAGTCAACTACAGTAGAGATGGTGAGTGCAGGTGTGGTGTATAGGGTGCATGTATGGCTGTCTGCTATCGTGTTGAGTGCAGGAAGAGGAGCAGCAACAGTGAGTGAAGGTGCAGTGCATGAGGGTGTGCATGTAGAGGGGACAGACAGGGAGGCGGAAGAGGTGGGCACACTGGGCGAAGTGGACGTTGTTGTGTGTGCAGGTGTCTGTTGGCTGTGTGAATGCTTGTGGTGGGAGGTGTGGTGCTTGTGTTTTGAAGTGTGCTTCTTGTGTGTTGATGTGCCTGGAAGCAGGTCTGATTGTGTTCTTTGGAAGGGTGAAGGGAGTGGGGTGCTGGAAGGGGTAGAGGAGGTTGGAGGAGGGACGGAATGGCCAGGGAAACTGGCTGCCATCCAAGAGGAGGCCAGAGCCTGAAAAGATCTCTGTAGGGCAGACACGGCACGGTGAATGCCATCCAGATAGGCATTGGTCTGCTGCACCTCTTATGCCAGACCCTGGATGGCATTGACGAGGGTTGTCATCCCTACAGAGATGGTTCTCAGGCGGTCAATAGCCTCCTCTGTGAGGGCAGCAGGGCTGACTGGGGCAGGGGAGGAGGTGCCTGGGTCGAAGGAGACGTCCACCTTTCTGGGTGGGTGGGCACGGGCAACTCGGTGGGGAGCAGAAGGGAGGTCGCTGATGGTATGGGGGTGGCGGAAGTACTCACAGTAGTGGTGTGTCTACTGGGGTCTGCCACCGCCGGAGAACCCCCATCGGAGGAGGTCTCTGAGTAACTACCTCCTGTGGTAGTAGCCTCCCCGTGGAAGTCTCCTCGCCCTCCCATCCACTGGTCCCCTGGGCGCCGTTGTCTCTGCCTCAGAGGATCCATGGGCCACTGCCTCCACACTTGCAGATGCCTCAGCTCCCTCACCTGATGTTGATGCTGTACCAAACCAACACAAGAGAACAGGGATGGGGAGACAAAACAGGAGAGACACTTGTAAATAGCTGGATGCTGATACACAATGGCCATACACCCACCCAGCAGACGCACCCAACAGGCAGCACCGTGCACTTTGCCCATGGCCATGCCCCTGACTACTGAACAGAATACTGACCTACACCCATCCTTTAAATTAGTATTGGAGCTGAGGTAGGTGAAACCTGACAGGGACACCCCTACACCCTTTGGGGAACATACAGCACATGGACACCCGTCAAATTCCCTGCTCTAAGCAGCATGAGCCCTATCGCACATACACTCATCCTTCCAGACTGAAGTATGGTCTGGGAGTACTCAACCCCTTGTGACTGCTTTGCAGCCTTCAAGCGCCTATGCAGATCTGGGTATCCCACCGCCAGGATCCGAAGCATGAGGGAGGTCAGTGTCCGACGGGCACCCCTTCCACGTTGGGAGGACTTCCCCAGCTGGGCCTCAGTGATCTTTCGCAACCAGCACCGCAGGTCCTCCCACCTCTTTCGACAGTGGGTGCTCTGCCGGTTGTAGACCCCCAGGGTCTGTACCTCCTTGGCGATGGCATGCCAATATGCCCTCTTCTGGTGGGCGCTGACCTAATAGGGTGACACAGAAATGGAACACAGAGGTCAGGCACTTGCACAATGGGAACAGCTGGCAGATTGTCAAACATAGGACTGACAGTACTCTCAGACATGCCGGACAGTGGCACGCAGCATTCCATGCACTATGGTCCATCCTGGCTCACAGCAGCACACATATGTGCAATCCACTCCATCCATCACTCACACAGTGCCCCCCAAACCCGGACTCACCTGTACCTCTGGCCGTCGGTGGAGTCTGTCGTACAGGGGCAGGACCCCTTTCACCAGCTTCTCCAGCTCTTCCTGGGTGAAGGCTGGGGCCCTTTCCCTAGCACCACGTGGAACATCCATAGCCAGAGGCAGGCAACAGCAGTACACAGAGTGGACTACCTGTCCGCACGAGTTCAGGGAGTCAAGTGATCAGATGATGACAAATGCATGTACGTTCCGCAGCAGTATGCACCGTCACCGCCGGCGGCGATCATGATATGCCAGGATTCCCTATTGGCATCCATGTTGGCCAATGAGTGTGTGAACAGTGGTAAACACCGCTGTACGCTGTGACGTCAACCGCTAGCGGTATTAGGTCACTTCCACAACGAAGGGGCAAAACTTTAGTGGGCAGACATTTTACCATCACCTGCGCATCTTGAAATTCATACTACTCACAATGCAGGGCCTACTAGCCACATGGAGCACCTAGGCATCTATCCATTGCGTTTAGTAGCACACATGATTTACTCTGTTCCCTCCTAGTGATGCACATGTACATCTGTGAGGTTGCAGTTATTGTACAGACACTACTATGAACAATGCACTGCATGTTTTTAGCAAATATGCCAATGTATGTGTGCACATCACTCCTTTTTGTAACCCCTCATAGGTACCGACCCTTGTGGCGAGGAAAGGCACCATCGGTGTACAGACCACTTGTGGATATGGGGACCATGGTGGAGCGTCAGATCATTATCACTTACAGACTCACATGTGCAACTATTCAGGACCTATGTGCATTAATGGATCCTGCACTGACTCCCGGAACTTGTAATCAGCATGCCATTCCAACTGAGGTGCAGGTGCTCTCCGCACTCCATTTCAAGTGACAGTGGGCATGGGTGCTGGTTTCTCACAGCCAATGTTCAGCCAGGTACTGACAAGATCTCTGAATGCATTTGTACAACATCTGCAATCCTATGTGCGATTCCCCCAAAGTGCTGACCTCCCTGCCATCAAGTCTGACTTCTATGCCTTTGCAAACATTCCCCATGTCATAGGTGCCATCGATGGCACCCACATAGCCATCATCCCCCCAAGAGTGAGTGAACAGGTGTACAGAAACAGGAAGAACTTTCACTCCATGAACATCCAATTGGTATGTACTGCAGACTAGTACATTTCCCATGTTAATACCATGTTTCCGGGTTCAGTCCATGATTCATTTGTTTTGAGGAACAGTAGTGTGCCACAGAAGATGGAACAACTACAAGAGGACAGAGGGTGGATCATAGGTAAGTTTGCCTGTCACTAACTGACACATTGCAGAAGACCTGCCTGTCTGACTAAGGGACATTACAATGCCGACTCTGTATTGACCCTTTTCCTAGGTGATTCTGGCTATCCAAACTTGCGTTGGCTCCTGACACCAGTGAGGAATCCCAGGACGGAAGCAGAGAGGAAATACAATGAGGCCCATGGACATACTAGGAGGGTGATAGAGCATACTATAGGTCTCCTGAAGGCTAGATTCCAGTGTCTATATATCTCTGGGGGTTCCCTGGCCTAGGGGCCTGTTAAGGTGTGTAGAATAGTGGTGGCCTGCTGCAACGTGGCTGTGAGACATTCTATCCCCCTTTTGGATGTGGAGGGTGCTATAGGTCCTGATCAGCTACCTCAGAGAGGTGAGGAGAGTGATGGTGAGGATGAGGAAGGGGAAGATGTCAACTCCAGGAACCAACTGATACAACTCTACTTCCAATAACAGTCTGGGACATAAGCCTGTAATTGTGGTTAGTGACTGATAATGTCAGTGTGCCAGGTCATGTAGTGGGGATTGGTCATGATAGGCGAGAAATGGACCTCTTCTGCATGGTACTGACAGCCAAAATATGCATTCCCTCCTTGCCTAATTTGAAACACACATTACCACCACCAAGCACAAATTGACAATAAAGTTGTTCTCTTCCAGTTGCATCCATACTCCAGTTTGTTCAACATTGAAGACAGGGGACAGTGTAACAATTGAGAAATGTGTTTCATTGGACGAATACAGTGAATTGCACTATAGACAGAGATGGAAGTTGTAAGGGTTGGGTGTCCCCAAAACCGACTTGGGGACAGCCCTGTTGGATGTCATAGGTGGGTCCTATTTGTAGTCTAGTACATCAAATTGCCCTCCGCTAAGTGTGGTTGGTGGATGGGTGGGATGGTTGCTTTGCATTAGTAGCAGTGTCAATTGTGGGAGTGGGGCTTGTTCTTAGCTGGGTTTCCAGTGCCATATCTTGGCCTGAGACTACATTTGGGCGCCTGCTGTGGAGCTTCTTGGGGTGGCATGGTTGGCCCTTGGGATTCCTGGGAGGGTATTTCCTGTTCTGTTTCTGCTGCTTAGGTCATCTGTTTCGGATTGTCCAGGGCTGTTGTGGGGGCCTCTTGTCTGGTGTGGGTGTCTGACTGTTTGTTGACCAACTGCAGCAGTGCACCAGCAATGGTGGCCATTGTGGCATTGTGCTCTTTCCACTGCTCCATGGGCTGTTGGTGTTGCTGCTGCTGCATCCTCTGACTTTGCTCCAAGGTGGACACAATCTGTGCCAACCTGTCTTGGGTATGTTGGTAGGCCCCCAATACCTCTGCAATGACGTCCTGGGCTGCTGCATCCATCCGGTGCCCTATCCCATGACCCACTGGGGCACTTGCCCTAGCCCCCTGTGCCTGTGTCCCCTGGGCAGGTCTTGATGTGCCACTTGTACTGGGGCCCTCGCCTTCCTGCATGTTGGGAGTGGGAGACTGTGGACTCTGTAGCTGTGTTCCACCGGTCTGTGCCCTGGCTACGCCTCCCCTGGCCTGCTGGTCTTGACTGGGTGTTAGGGGTGACAGTGGTTTCCTGGGTGACGCTGCTGCATGGTGAGTATCCAGGGCTGTGTGAGGGACCTGCCTGTTCATCACTGTCCAGGGGTCCTTCGCCAAGGTCTTGTGATGTGCCTCTGTCTCCCTGGAGTGCTGTGGCACTCCTTGTCCCCTCCATTTGGGTTGCATGGGTGGTGGTGCCTGTTGGGGGACATAGACATGTCTGTTACATATGCCTGAGGGTTTGAGGTATACAGAACTGTGAAATTTAGTGCTGGTGTGACTTTCAGTGGCCTCCCAGGGTGCCTTTGTGAGGTGGACATTGAATGTAGGGGCAGTGGTGGGGTTACAGTGTGGTGGGGGGTATTATTCCATTGTGGGTACGTGCAGGGGTGGGTGGCTGTGCACAGCAGGAGTGATGTGGGCCTGGTAGTGAGTTCTGGGTAATGCAGGGTGGTGGATGTGGTGGGTAATGGCTGGGTGGGGTGTGGGTCGAGGTTGGTGTGGGTGGGGTGGGGTGGAGTGGTGCCTGCATTGCAGATGTGTTGTATAAGGGGTAATTGTAGATGACTTACCCGAGTCCATTCCTCCATTGAGTCCAGTGAGTCCCTCTGGGTGCAGGATGGCGAGTACCTTCTCCTCCCAGTCGGTGTAGTCAGGTGGTGTTGGTGGCGGTCCTCCCCCAGTCTTCTGCACTGCGATGTGGTGCCTGGATGCCATGGCCCTGACCTTCCCCAGCAGGTCGTTCCATCTCTTGCGGATGTCGCCCCTGGTGCATGGATGGTGTCCCACTGCATTCACCCTGTGGACAATGGTCTGCCACAGCTCCAATTTCCGGGCGATGGGTGTGTGCTGCACCTCGGACCCGAATATTTGTGGCTCCACCTTCGGGATCTCATCCACCATGGTCCTTAGCTCCCTTTCGGTGAAGCATGGATTTTTTTTGGGGGGGGAACATGGTGAGGTTGGTGGATGGCGTCGGAACTGGGGACGGGGTCTGGGTGCTCCTGTGTGGGTCGATATGCGTGTCCTGTATGCTGGTGTTCGCTGTCTGGCTCTGGTGCTCTCCGTCTTCTGGTCCTGGTTCCTTTTCAAGGGATTGTGGTGTGTGTCTGAGGGTGTTTTATGGGGTTCTGGATGTGTGTCAGGTGTGTGGGTGATAGGCCTAGCCAATGTGTGCACTTGTTGCTGTTGAGTCCACTTGCCGCCGTGGCGGTCGCAGCTGCCAATGGTCATCCAGCCTCCACTGTCCGCCGAGGTGATTTGTGCATCATTATTTGGAGGGCGGGATGTGGGTGTGCTTGGCAGTGGTGGGGTGGGGTGGGCCGGGATTCCCGCAGACAGGGTTCTGGTGGGGAGTGGTGGTCTGGAAATGTTTGGCGGGGTTGAGTTTTTCAATCATTAAATAGCGGGTTTCCATTCGCAGCCACCGGCGGGATTCTGTTCACCACTGACACAGCGGTCGGTGGTCTTTCCCGCCATGTTCATGATGACTGCCAATGTGTCTTGTTTCCCGCTGTGTGTGAGGTACATTAGGTTGGGAAACAGCTTAGTTGGTGATTCTTGCATAACTGACGTGCCGCATACATGGTATTGGTAATGCATGTGTTGGGTTAATAATTTTACATGGAAATTTACTTTTGTTGTTTGGGAATTGCAATTTATGTTGATGGTTGTGGTCTGCTGAGGGCTTAGTTCTGCAACACAACTTCGGATGTTTAGGTTTACCACCTGTATGTTGTTTTATCAATATAATGTTAATATTTACTTTTGACTCTATATGGTGTCTAGTTAGCAGTTTGGGGTTGAGAGTGTAGTACCTATCTGTGTTGGTGTGTAGGTATGTTGTAGCTTTGCATCCCCAGGTGTTACGGATGTGGTGAAAAGCAGTACTTCATCTCAAGATACACAACTGTAATACACTTTTGTGTATGTTGGTCCAAACTAGGCAAAGAACAGTTCCTTCGCTAGAGGTTGTATTTAGGAGTGCCCCAGGGGATGCAACGTTGTGAAAGAGTAGCACCCTAGAGCTAGTAGTTACATGGAGAATATCTCCATGGTATCTGAAATTGGGGAAAAGTGGCAACCTCTCACCAGAGGTTGTATGCTAGGAGTACTCTGTGGTATGAGAAATTGGGGAAGATTAGCACCTTCTTGTGAGAAGTTGCATGAGGGAAGTAACTAACAGTGTGTTAAGGTGGGGAACTTTAATACTCTGTAGTGAGAAGTTGTGCTGGTGCAACGTGGGAGAAGAGAACTACCTTATTGCAAGAAGTTGCAAAGGAGGGTACCCCAGAACAGAAAATATAATGACCCTGTGGTTTTGTGAGTGATAGCCAAAAGTTTCACCTGAGTGTGCTCTGGTACTAGCCATCTTTCTGTACAAATGGGAGGGTTTGCTAGGAGTGTGGTACAGAAGTCAGAGCATTTGTGATTGTCTTTTAGTACGTTGTAGTCAGTTTGCTTGTATTGGAGACATTCATTTTTGTGTTTGAATTGTAGTGTTTGATGTAGCTCTGGTATGTTGTGGGTGAGCGCCTCTATACCTGCTAATGGATTTTGGTACCAGTGGTTGTATTGCTAGATTACTCTAGTGTTTGATGTGTTGAACAAGCAATTTGTCAATATGGGTCTACTGAAGGCTGTCATCATAGTGTTTGGAATACATACTGACTTTGTCTAGTTCAATTTCTAGACTGCATGGTACTGGGTGCAGATTCCACGCTTGCTTTGACCCCAGAATTGCAACGGACCAGTGAATTTATTTTCCAGTATCCATGAAGGATATCATCTTACTAATAAAATTAGTCTACCTGCCCAAATGTAAACTTCTTTTTGAATTTATTAATTATGTTGATTAAACGCTTTTGACATTTTATGGACTATCCTACTTCACTGATGTGGTGCGAAAGGTAGCCAGTAGTAAGTTGGAGTCTTCTCACTAAACCAGATTATAAGGGTGGCTAGTTTTCCAGAGAGGGGAGAAATTTCTGTATCCCTCTTAGCCATTTATTTTTTTGTTTTTTTGTAGAAAGATACCCCTGCTTTGGCAGCTTATTTCTGCAAAACAAAAAATGGCAACTTGCAGCCGTCATATGACATCTATCTGGCTTGAAAGCTTAGATCAGTGGTTCCCAACCTTTTAACTTCTGTGGACACCCCACTTTATCATTACTGGAACTTGGGGACCCCCACTGGATCATTATTGGAATCCAGGGACCCCCTCCCCTCCAAATGAGTCATTACTGAAAGCTGGGGAACTAATCTGTTAATATGATTTAATTTTCCAAGCAGTTGCGGACCCCCTGAGGAGGCTTCACGAACCCCCAGGGGTCACTGTACCACAGGCTATGAACCACTGGTTTAAATAAAAGGCCTCTCAACACTTTGCATAGAAATGTGTGTCAAAACTATCTCCTTCAATAAGGCAGGGATTTCTAAATTTGACAGTGGCTTCAGAACGGCAGAGGCAGGGGACTCTGTGACACCAGTCCTTTTGTGGGCAGCTAGCTGAGCTCTAAACGAGATCCCAAGTTATTAACATTCAGGTAATGTAAGGCAGTTAAGGAAAGGAACAAAACTAAAAAAACAGGAGGCCCTGGCACCTTCTGAAGCTGAGATATAACCCAAAATGTTTCTGTCATTGACAGCACTTGGGGCCAGATGTATCAAGGTGCGAATGCCCGTTTGCGAATGCAAAAAGCCAGTTCAGAATGTATGAAAGACATTCTGAATGCAATTTTAAGGAATCGCAAAAATAGCGATTCCTTAAAATTGCGACCCTGTTTAGAGAGTCGCAAATTGCGAGTCTCTAAATAAGAAATTGCAAATAAGGATTCCTTATTTGCGATTTCTTAGCACATGTATGAAGCCATTCCTAAATGCAATTTGGGCATTTAGGAATCGCTATTTACCACCAGGTTGAACCTGGTGGTAACCATGTGCAAAATTTGAAAATGCATTTAAAATGCATTTTTAAAATGTACATGTAAAGCACACATGCCTTTTTGGCATGTGTGCACCTTACATGTCCCCAAAGAAATGTTGGGGTGCAGCAGAGGGGGCCTTAGGCCCCCAGCACCCTGGGGTTTTGCATTTCCAAAATTGCGATTTCTGGTTAAGAAATCGTAATTTTGGAAATGCAAAAAATTTGCAGATATGGGCCAACAGGCCCATAGGTGTGAATGGGGACAGATTCTCTATTTGCGATTCGGTAATAGCATTTGCGATTTTTAAGAAATCGCTATTACCGAATCGCAAAAATCATACATACCTTTTTGCATTTCTGAAATAGCGATTTTTTTTAAATCGCTATTTGAGAATCGCAAATCGGTTGTATGATACATCTGGCCCTTGGTCTTTTTAACTGCGAGCACTAGATTTAAGAAAAAAAATACATTACGCTTTGGACTGGTCAGTTTCTGTTTTTGGTTAAATAAAAAATA
The DNA here is from genome assembly GCF_031143425.1 of Pleurodeles waltl. NCBI lineage: Eukaryota > Metazoa > Chordata > Amphibia > Caudata > Salamandridae > Pleurodeles > Pleurodeles waltl. The sequence continues at coordinate 1,064,931,788 of NC_090445.1, forward strand.
CAACGAATACAAATACAAACTATTTAATCGCACTTCAGTCGGTGGATGGTAACAGTGCATGTGCCATTCTACAAGATGCATGCTCTGTGTCCTCGTTTCGCCTGCAGCTTTCAGCTCAAGAGACATAGCCCATTTAAGTGTGTCTGTGCTGCAGCAATCTTGCCAAAAGCAGCCCTGAGACCACAACCCGGAAGTGAACTTGAAACAAACAACAAAAAGGCAGTGCTAATAGTTAGCATGTGGAAACTGAGCAGTCTTAAGTCCTTGGGTGTTAGGCACCACATACTCCAAGCTCTGATGCAGAGTTACTGGACACAGTTAATTGGGTATTTAGTGGTTTCAAAGTGAGCCCTTTAATATCCTGGATGCCAGTGGTTTCGAGAAAAATAGAATGGAGCCTTGTGATTAGGACACAGGGATGTCAAAGTATAGAGAGGCTGGCAGCTTCGTACCAGCTTTTTGCAGTTACAGTTTTCCAATGACCAGTTCATAGACGCCCACTTGACAGACTGACATCTACCATAAACAGTAAGACAGCTTAATTTAGGATAACTACAAGGCATAGTTCTAATGGTTTGAGTTTTGTGCGATGACCCATTGTTAATGGAACATACTTCAAGGTTCTAGTGCAAAAGGTGGGAAACCATAAAGTTACTTTCAATTCAGAAATAATGACAAAGACCTTCAACTAAGTCAAAAGGGAGAGAGTGCAAATCAGTTTAGGCCCCGCCCCCTGCCACCATTGGAATGTAGGCCAGGTGTTCCGACCAGCTTATAAGGTAGTCAAATTAGAGGTTGGGTTGTAGAGGCAGTTATTTGATCCAGGGGACCAATACTTAAACTCAAAAACAGTTCTAGGATAGGATCAGAACATGGGTCACCTTAAAAAGTTTTTGACCAAAGCCAACCAAAGCAGAGACTATATACATGGATATTTTTTCTGGGCTTTCTATACTGAATGGGGAGGTACCAACAAATGCTTAAAGGGATATAAATTCACAAGTCACAGTTAGGCATCCAAGAAGAGGTGGAGCTCTTGCTGGGCAGACCACACAGCTGGGATCCCCAGGCAACAAAACATGCATAAACGGTGCTAAGGAATGCAAAGAATGCAGCACTTTTAGTCTGAGTAATTAATTTATTAAGGCACTTCACAGGTCTCAAACGAGGAAATACGAACATTTTAACATGAGCATTTAACTTAAATGCAGCAAAACACTTGCAGATACTAAAATAATCACGGCAGTTGAATAATAATGAGCAGAAAAAGTGCAATATATCAACAATGAATATTGTATGCAGTGACTATCTATATAAATATATTTATGCATGCACACAGCAAAGCTAGATAATTAAGAAGTAAAAATGCATCACTATGGGGATCGAACTCTTCATCCTTGCCAGCATCATCAAGCTGAGGATCCCTGGATGGCTGAGGCAGGAGGTTTTCCCAACATTGGGTGTTTCCTGAATTGTGTGTCCATGTTCAAGAGAGCTCCTTCTGCCTCAGTGCCAAGTTTCCCCACCTTATATACCTTAAACAATCCCAATAGAAAGGTTCTGGTAACCTTCCCCCACCCTTTGAGTATGTTGAGAAAATCAAGCATTGGCTGTACTTGGTCTGTGTTGAAAACGCACAAAAGAATTGGACCGATGCCAATGAGCATTTTCAAGACAGAGCCATTCCCTTCTCTGCTATAAACATTCTCACCCTGGTACACTCTGATCATCATTGCTCTTCTCACCGTTGCATCCCCCATGATATGTTCCCTTCTCTAGTGAGAAGAGCGAAAACACGTTCAATGCAGAAAACAAGCTGTGCGTGGAAAAATACCTATGCCACCGATGTGAAGGAATGTGAAGCTAAGCTAAGCATAAAACGGAGTCAGTGGTCAAGATGGAATCAGTGGTTAACTACAGATAGCATTGCACTCCACCCTTTGAACAGTGACTTTCATAACATACTGGTCTATAAGTAACCCTTTTTGGTCTAAACATAGTAAGTAGGTTAGGTATGCATTGTACACAGCAACATAGCATTATTATAATACAAACCATTACGAGTATTCCGTCTAAAATATTGCGTAATTGGCCAAAATCGGGTAACCAGTTAAATAACCCGCCCCACCACCCTTTGTTAACATCTTGTCTTACTCCTTTCTCCAATTCATGTAAAGCGTGAATATGAGACTGGATAGATTTAGAGTTGTCTGATAGGTTGAAGCTGCACATTTCCTCAAACTCTGAACATCCATGGTCATGCTTCAAGAGCATGTAGTCAATGGCTGCTCTGTTTTGCAATGCAGCTTTTTTAGTGGCTCGTATATCAAGGAGAAGTTCAGTTAACGCGATGGATGTGTGCTTGATGTTCTTAACCATCAAACATACTAACTTATTAATAACTCAAGTATTATAAACAGCTAACCCTGGAACTCATACTATAGAAATGCTTAAACCCACATATTTGGATTTGGATAATAAATGAATTTCAGTCACAGTCTTCGCTTAATTGAACTATTTCCCTTGGATAGCGAGTATGTACAGAGTGAAATGGAAACATAATGAGTCCTAATCGTGTAAAAGCACACGGGCCACCTGATATATTGGCAAGAATGTAAGTATAAATGTATTTCCAAAAGAGAACGACCACACCACTGGTAGTTTGACATGCTTGATGTGGCTAACAGCAGTCACAATATGTTGGCAACACATGCTATTGTCCATATTCTTACAGGTTTTATCGTTTCTATGCCGACACAGTACTCGTTGTTCCCACAGGATCTCTTAAGGAGACCCCGTTGTTGTCTCCAGGTGCATGTGAGCACATTTTCCAATTTTGTGAGTATCACAAGTTAAGTTGTAGTAGATGTCACCGGTAGTAATATTGTAAGTAATCACATGGGTTACGTTATCCTTTTTCTTATCCATTACCTCTTGGCAAAGCCTGCAGTATTCATACAAGGGGAAGTGTGACAACTCATTACTTTCTTGAACTGCTCCATCTTTGTTGGTGGCATTAAAGATTTGCAGCAAAACGCTGGCAGTAGCTGGTATGGCAACCAAACAGGTTGATATGACAGCAACAGTACTTTTCATATTAGACATGCAGAATTCCTATCTGTTGAGCACGGCTTGTGCAGATGGGTCCAAACATTTTCGGTCAGGTGCAGTAAAGGTGTCGATTGATGTGTTCAGTCAATCATTTTGGAGCTGGTGGCTTTCAGTCCCTCCTGACTTCACACGAACACGCCCAAAGGGAGTCACGTAGAACAGCTAGCACAAAGATACCTCGTTGTGTGATCTGTAAAAGAGACAAGTACGATCATTCTCGCAAATAACATTTATCAGCTGGTACATGTTCCCACTTATCCTTTCCTGGTTTCATAATTATTAAGTTATTGTCCCTGCCCTTTGCTGTAACTCCTGCTTGTTCATTAAGATGATTTAGGGATTCTACCCACACCTTAGCCCCAGGGTTTTTGTCAGTTGAGCCAAAACCTGCCCCCCACGCACTGTAAGAAGGGCTGGGGCAGTCCCCTTTTTCACTATTTCTCCATACATTGGAATGATTAATATTTTAGCAATTTTATCTCCAGGTTGTAGTAACAGATCACTGTCTCCACTATTCAAAAGAATAGTTTTTAATTCTCCTTGGTAGTCTCCATTGATCAATTCCCCAAAGACCTGGATATCTTTAATGGCAAACCCAGATCTGGAAACAATCAATCAGAAATGCTCTCGGGAAATCTGTATTCCAAAACCTATTTCAAGAAGTGCCATGTCTCTTGGTTTCAATCGGTAGGTGTTTAAGGTCTGTAGATCAAGACCTGCAGATTCTGGTGTGGCACTGCAAGGAGCCAAGGCTTCTGGTTTTATTCCCCAATACACAATGGTGTTGGTCACTACATGGGGTTGTATCTGTAACGCTGGGGTCAACATTCACATTAAAGAGGTCTCTGCAACTGACAATGGTCTGTTATTCAACATTTGGAGGCTTCATTTAAATGCTCTCTCCAGTTTCTGAAAGTTCCATCTAATAAGTTTTTGTAATTGGGCTTTCAGCAAGCTGTTCATTCTCTTAATCAGTCCTGCAACTTGTGGATAATATGGAATACGATAAATCCACTCAATATTGTGTTGTGAGCAATAATTTTGTACCAATTTTCCTTTGAAATGTGACCCATTGTCACTCTGGACTTGGAGTGGGACTTCATAGTACAACATTAACAAGTCCAGAGTTTTGATGGTATTAAACTGAGTGGCACATTTGCAAGGAAAGGCAATAAGGTAACCAGAATAAGTGGCCACTACTATGCAAGTGTATTGACACCAGCGACTAGTCAGTAGTGGCCCAATGTAATCAATCTGCCATATCTGCCCTGGCAACTTCCCTCTCCCCAACTGACATTTGACAGTTTGCGGGACAGATCTCTGTTGTGTGTATTGACAAATAGGACACTGCATGATCACTGTTTTTATCAAAGCTAGGGGAATGTGCATCCCTCTAATCTCTGCCCACCTGTTAGTGGCCTTCTCTCCCGGATGTCCACATTTTTGTTGAGCCCACTTAGCCATCCCCACAAAGTCAGAATCCTGTGTTGCCACTTCTGCCTCCAAGATTTTGGTTTTTGTCATTTGCAAGGGAATTAAACCATTGTTCTAGTGAGTTGGTGGGGCAGTGGTCATCTACATGATACACAGTAACAGTACTTTGCTCTAGCATTTCCCAGATTTCTTGCCACCATTCTTTGCCCCACATCTCCTTGGAATGTATTTGCCGGTTATGTGCATGCCATGTGGGAAGCCAGGTGGCTAACTCATTGGCCGTAGACCAAGAATCAGTATGAATGTGACAGGCCACAGGCAATTCTTGTTTCAGTGCTTGATATACAGCATACAATTCTGCATATTGACTACTCTTCCCTTCTCCTGTAGTGGATAGCAACTTTTTGGTGTCTGGGTTATATGGCATTGCCTTCCAATGTCTTTTGGCCCCCACATGCTTGGCTGGACAATTGCCAAACCATACGTGATTCCTATCCTCAGGGGACAAGGATTCAAATGGTTCACCCCATCTCACTGGTATCTCTTTTATTTCTGGTAACCCCTGCAACCTCTCATCATCCTGTCTGTGCCACCTGTTTATGCAGGGCTGCTGTCCCTGCTGGTCCCACTCAGGCCCTGTCCTGTATATACCACTTCGCCCAAATTATACTGGCCTCTTGTGCATGTCCTATTCAATGAGTTTTAGGTGAACTCATCACCACTGCATTATTGGAATCTCAGGTCTCAGAATCACATTATGACCTAGGGTCATTTGCTCAGTATCAACTAGAGCCCAGTAACATGCAAATAACTGTTTCTCGAAGGGAGTATATCGCTCTCCAGCATGTGGTAGCTTTTTGGTCCAGAAACCCAGTGGCACCATCTTTCTTCCCTGTTTTTGCCACATGCTCCAATTTGCATATTGCCCCTGAACGGTTACATGTAAATCAATGTCTCCTTCCTGTACTAGCCATAAGTATAAAGCCGGCTGAATCACCTCCTTTGGCAACTCAAACGCACACTGCTGCCGCTCTCCCCATTCAAACTCATATTTCTTCTTTCTTGTCACTTTGTGCAAAGGGGCCAAAATCTGAATCAAGTGAGGGATATGCTGTCTCCAAAAACCAAAAAGTCCAATGAATTGCTCAGTCACCTACTTATTACAGGGAGTGGCAAATTCTAATCTATTTTGTTTTGCTGGCAGAAACACCTCTCTATGTCCCTGATTCCACTGGATTCCTAGAAACTTCACATTTTATGAGGGTCCTTGTGTCTTATCTGGATTAATCATCCACCCTTTGCTCTGAAAGAGTTCCACAACGCTATTCAACTGAATCCATACCTGTTCTTGTGTCTCTCCCCGAATCATCACATCATCGATATAATGAGACAATTGCACCCCTAGAATGACAGATACTTCATCCAGGTGTTCTACCACCAGCTGGTGACAGATGGTGGGGCTATATACATACCCTTGGGGGAGTCTTAGCATTTGGAATTGTCTGTCGGTCCAGGAAAAACTGAATTGCTCCTGACTTTCAGGGGCCTCTGGTATAGAAAAGAAAGCATTGGCAATATCAATGGTTGCATACCAGGTCCCTTCATGTTTTTGTATTCTCTCAATCAAAGTGATGGTGTTGGGACTGCAATAGTCAAACGGGGGCGTATATTTGTTTGATTTGTGGTAATCAATTGTCATTCTACAGCACCCATCCAATCAGCGCATGGGCCACAGAGGATTGTTCCATTCACTGGTGACTGGCGCCACCACACCTGCCTCCATCAACTCCTGTATAGTCTCACTTGTTTCCTCATGCCCTCCCGGAATTTGGTATCATTTCAAATTAACCACCATGGTTACCAGGGGCACCTTCAATGGGGATATCTTCAGATGACCCACCCGCGCTACTGCCACTGAAATGCATTGCTTTGATCCAAATTGATAACAACTGTCATCCAAGAACAAAGTCATCCCCTTCAGAATGTTAATTCCCAGTATATACTCAAGGAGAGGCACAATCAAAACAGTATATTCTCTTTTCGGCACTCTCCCTTTTTTCATTTTATCAGTAGTCTGCACTGCAGGGGGTTGCTTTCCACCCAACCCTGTGATGGTGTAGTGCTGACCTGTAAACGTTTTTGGATTTCTATAAATTAAAGAGGCTTCCGCTCCAGTGTCAACTAAGGCCCGGACCTGTTGAACATTATTGTGCTTCCAGTGAATTTCTAAATCAACAAGGGGTCTGATATCTTTATGAGCCTATTCCTGTACTGGAGCTTGGTCTGTTTCCTAATCTGATTTAAACCTGTCAACTTTTGCCCAAGTCAGGTCTGGATTTATGCTCTCATATCTGTGAGGAGATTCCTCTCCTTCCCTGTTTTCAGCAGTTAACCAATCGCTGTCCAACTCTTTCTTCCCTTTCCCTTGTGAAGAAACCTTTTCTTTCTCTCTCTTTTTTTTCATCTTGCATCTGTGAATGGCCCCGATTCACTTGTTTATTATCCTGCTTATTCATTTTCCTGTTTCCTTCTTTTCTGCCCAGCCCTCTCTTATGGTACATCTCCCACAAACCTTTGGTATCTATCCCATCAATCTGCTCCTTGTTGAAACCATCCTTCAGTAATGCCATAAACATACCTCTCCTAAAACCACTGTTATTATCCGTGCAACCCTAAAACCTTGAGGCTCTATCAGGTTTTTTCTAGTCTCCTAGCCCTCTCAAACTGCCTCCACTACATCTTTCAATGCCTGCCCTGTCTGATTAATTAGGAGAGTCATTATTATCTGCTTGTAAGCTGGAGGAGCATGGCAAATAATTTTATTTCGCACTGGCACAGAGAGCGGTCCGTCTAACAGACGGTGAGCATCAACAAGGAAAATAGCAGTTTTCAATCACTCCTCCTTAATCTCTGCATTGCATCTCTTAAGGTGTACCGGGGCTTGTCATTTTGTGGCCAGTCTGATTCTGTAGCATACTTATGGTTACACCCCACGACTGCTAGATGCAGTAGGGTGATCTGTTGGTTACCCTGATAAACCCTCAAATGCTCCTGTATTATGGGGTCAGTGCTAAGAGTACAAAACCTAGGAGTGTCTCCTAAATTTACCATTACTCCAGACGCGCCTGTGTCAAATAATCACACCATCCATGTAAATATTGTTTTCCCAGATCTCTGCTTGGAATCTGTGTGGTGTGCCCAGCATTTTCTGTCTAAATATAGGCTGTGCATAAACCACTTTCTGTTTGTCTGGCTCAAGCTGGCCCCAACCTTTTTTAACTGACTGATCACTGGGATCAGAAAAATCTGTGGAATCCTGGATATTAGCGTCCCAGATTTCTGGATCCCTATGTAACCCTGCTTTAGCAATAGCTAAATGAACTTACTTTTGATTGACCCTACCTCTACTTTCCCATATCCGTATTGGGCAGAACAAACAGCTGCCTTTTCAGCGACAGATTGATAAGTATCCGCTTTATCTTGCAATATCTTTTTCTGTCAAGACAGCATGGTTATGTTTTTGTTTAGCTTCAACTAGCTGTCTCTCTAATTGCTGGTTTTCTTGTTCTAACTGTACATACCTTTCATGCAATTTTCTATAAGAAGATAACAAGATCCAACCCCGTCTGCCTAACATAGATAATTCACATCCCCATTCTACTGGCACGTCCTGTAAACAGAGTAAAACAGTTTTTGGCTCAGCATCGATGAGACATCCATCCCAGTTTTCACATAATCCTGCTCCACAAGACCATTCATTCGGAAGAACATCATAGGGTGCTTTTTCACACCGTGGTATGTCATTTGGAACCTGGGAAACTGTCTTTGACGTTTTGCCAACTATTTTTCCCTTTTAAATCTTTCACTTCATATCCTGCCAACTACACCAACTTGTTCTGATTAGCTTCATACTAAGAGGGAACAAGGCTAAATAATGCAAAGAATGCAGCACTCTTAGTCTGACTAATGAATTTATTGAGACACTTCCCAAATCTCAAACGAGAGTATACAAAAATATTAACATGCACATTTAACTTGAATGCAGAAAAACATATGCATACTAAAATAATCACAGCAGCTGAATAATAATAAGCAGAAAACGTGCAATATATCAACAATGAATTTGTATACAGTGAATATTTATATATATATATATATATATATATATATATATATATATATATATACATTTATATATATATATATATATATATATATATATATATATATATATATATATATATATATACTTATGTATTTATGCATGCACACAGCAAAGCTAGATAATTAAGAAGTAAAAATGCATCACCAAGGGGTGACACCAGCGTTGTGATTGGTCTGAGCGGCCTGCTTCATTGCTCAGACTGGGGATAGGAGCCTCTGCATGTTCTCTACCCGGCTGTTATATACAGCCCGGTAGAGAATAAGCAAAGTGTGCATGTCTTTTTAGCTGGCTAAACATGGCCTGTCAAAAAGACATGCACACTTTGTGTGCACATAGCCCTCCTCGTGCTCCCTCCCTCCAACCCAGCCCGCCCTGCCCTACAAGGAAAAAGTAAATGATAATAACATAATGTACATTATTATCATTTTATTTTTCCTTTTTGGAAAAACCAGTGGGGCGACGTTCTTCCGCCTTAGCGCAGAAGCCACCCTTGAACAAGAGAAGCAATCTTAACCTTAAATTGTGGCCAGTGTAATCTAGCCTTGCCTCAGACTTTGTGTTTCAATCCTGCAGGTTTACCCCAAAGATAATGCGGAATACCCAAGAAACTCATGGGGATGCCGTACCTTCACTGCCCAGAGTACCGTACAGAACAGTAGGTGACAGAACCAGCCTTTTTAACAGCAGGTCCCTCCCCAAACATTCTTCTGATATATGGTTCCTAGTATCTGATAACATGGGATTTTATGATTCTCACTGAAACCTTGTTCAACAAAGGTTCCAATTGACTTTGCTTGGCCATTCCCTCTGGTTACCAGATGATATGTGCCAATCCTGGTGGAGAGAAGTTAGGAGGTGGCACAGCTAACATTTTCAGGGAGGTTTCATCCTTTAAACGGGGCAAAATCAGGATTATTGAGGGTTCCATCTTTAGCATCAAAGTAACCTTCAAACTCTCCTTTGCAAACTTTCTAATTTACAAGTCCCCCAGACTGCCCCAATAGCTGCCTTCCTCAGCTATGTGATACCATTGCTCAATTATCTCTACAATACGTCAGCTTCACAGTTCTGGGCGATTTCAACACATGTGGACGTCCCGAACTGTAGCCAATCCTCTCAGCTGATCCAGACCTTGGCAAGCCTCAACACGACACAACATATCACCGCCTCCACCCATAAGGCAGGCCACACATAGAACCCTGAGGCAAAACATTCATATAAGGCAGTTCTTAGAAACTTCTGCAAACTCATTCGGAACCCTATGGGAGAGCACTTCATGATGCAGATCGCAACTGCCGCCAATTCCTCTCGGGACGTTTTTTAATATTGTTAAGTCCTTTACTTCCCCTGATGTGCTTAAAAGTAACCTTCTCCCCCGCATTATCTCTGCACTAAGCTAAATGTTTTTTGATGAAAAAAATCCAAAAATTGCACTCCACCTTCCTGGGGACTGTTGACATAATTGACCTATTGACACAGCTCGCCAGTCACTCACCCAATCTTTCTGAGTTTTGCATTATAATGGAAGGCTATTCACTCAAGGAACTGTTGAAATGCAAATCACGTTACCCAGAGGACGTTTGCACCCCTCAAATCCTCATACTGGCTGCACATTTGGTATATCCTTATCCTAATATGATTTGAAATGCCTCCTTGAAGTCTGACATCTTCCCAGCCATCTGGAAACAGGCACTGCTGCTGCCACTCTTTAAAAAAGCCAGTGCAGACTCATGTGTCCTCAGCAACCTAAGGTCCATTTCACTTCTGCCAGCTCCCGCAAAGATCTTGGAGAAGCTGGTAAATCACTCACTTTCATCCTTCATTGGAAATGTTGGTCTGCTGCATGACAGTCAATCTGGCTTCCGTTCTGCATACAGCATGGAGGCCCACTTTATTTGAAGTGTCAGAGTCTGTAAGAGAAACTTTGGTCAGCGGTCCTCTGTTTTGATGGTATTGTGTTGAGTAGGTTAGGCCTACTTGGTTCTGGATTTGCTCTTTCCTGGAAGAGCAGCCCCAGCAAGTTTTTCTCCAACCTTTCTCCTCCTCCTCCAACTCCCTGGTCTGTGAGATGCGGGCTCCGCACTAACTTTGCTGTTCTTTAACCTCTACTTGGCCCCTTTGAGCAACCTTGTTGAATCCTAGGGAGTGAAGGTAGTTTCCTATAAGGACCACACACAACTGTTCATGTTCCATGAATACTCAGATACTGCCTTCCTTAAATTTAAAGACTACCTAAAAAGCATTGTCAACTGGATGAAATCAAACTTTTTAAAACTAAATACAGATAAACCTTAGGTTATTTTCTTAAGCTATAAGCCCCCCCCCCCCCCACCCAACATTTGGTGGCTGGCTGAATTGAATGCACCCCTTGGTTCTGGCCTCTTTGGCCACAAATTTGGGGATCATGTTTGATATTGACCTTTTCTTTGCCACCCAGACCGGGCAGATCTCCTTGATCTGCTCCTTGAAACATCGATAAGTCAGGAATCTGCTTCCAGAAGAGACCTGAAAAACAGTAATCTACGCTCTTGTAACATCACGTTTGATTTATGCTAACAGCCTTGATTTGGGTCTCCCCGCTTTTTTGCTCAAAAGGCTTCAGATTGTACACAATACAGCTACTAGGCTGATCCAGCGGGTCCCTTTTCGTCATCATATCTCACCGCATCTGAGGGGGCTTCACTGTCTCCCTGTGGCAATAAGGGTTCAAGGCCCAGACCTTGGCATTCAGAGCCCTTGAAGGCAAGGGCCCCCGATACCTGAGAAACAGACTCAATCGGTACCAACAGGAGAGATCGTTGAGATCGAACCACCTCCGTCTTATGCACATTCCTGGGTTTGCCAAAGTCTGTAGGTTAGTAGATCGTTCTCATTACTGATGGCACAACTCTGAAACATCCTTCTAATCAAACTTTGCATGGCTGAGACTGAGCACGGCTCAAAACTTGGTTCTTTGACCAAAACTAGATTGGAAGATCCGGTTGTGGTAGTGTAATTTATTATTTAATGTGTAATTTATTATTTTATGTACCTGTATCCTTAATGTATTTCACCTCAATACTATATATACTTGCACTGTGTTGTTGCTATAATATATGTGTTCCAGTAGAATCTAGAGGTAGAATGTTTAAAGTCAAGGAGAGACAGTTGCTTCTGGATTCTTTAAAGCTGTGGCTGGAGTTTCTTTATGCAAGAAATGAATCTTCTTTTTATCATCACCCTGGTTCCTAACATCTTTGTTGCAAACCAAATCTTCACATTAGCAAAGACTGGCTACCCTACTAGTCCAAGAAGAAACGTCAACACAGCTGTTGCTGTGTGAGTGACTTACTCATAAGTTACCTTAACAGACCCTCTTCTCTTTATATTACTACTCTTCTTGAATTCAAGATATTTAGAACAGTTTTCTTCCTTTCCTGGTCATGTATATTTTGGATATATACATAACTTGCCTAATTAAGGCCCTCGTTACAACACATACCGCCGTGCAGAAGACCGCCAACACACCACCGCGGCCGCGGAATTCTGCCACAGCTATTATGACCCACAGTTCGGAATCCGCCAAAATTCAGACACCCACACAAGTCCGCCACACCAAAGGTCAGTGATAAACTGGCGAAAACAAAACCTCCACCGTCACGCCAACAGAAATACGCCCACACTATCACGACCCACGAATCCACGTGGTGGTCTTTCAACCGCTGTATTCCATTGGTGGTACACACCGCTGCGCTTAAAATACACACACATTTACAAAACACAGCCACATTGGACAATTCCAAATACACACACCTGATACACATACACACACCACTCCCACACACCCAATACAATACAAAACACACACCCACATCACCCACAAACCCCTACTACCAAAAATTCCGAAAGAAGGCCAGAGAGAGACAGCACCAGCAAGAACAACTGCATCCACAGGCACACAACACCATCACCCACAGAACTTCCACGCACCTCACACAACACACCACTACATATCAGCACACTTATCACCACACACTCCACCCCACACATCACCTACACCACCTAATGGCACGGCAAAGACACCCCAGGTTCTCGGAGGAGGAGCTCAGAGTCATGGTGGAGGAAATTGTCCAGGTAGAGCCACAGCTATTCGGATCACAGGTGCAGCACACCTCCATTGCAAGGAAGATGGAGCTATGGCGAAGAATCGTGGACAGGGTCAACCCAGTGGGACAGCACCCAAGAAATCGGGAGGACATCAGGAAGAGGTGGAACGACCTACAGGGGAAGGTGCGTTCCGTGGTCTCAAGACACCACCTGGCGGTTCAGCGGACTGGTGACGGACCCCCACCTCCTCCCCCACAACTAACAACATGGGAGGAGCAGGTCTTGGCGAGTCTGCATCCTGAGGGCCTCGCAGGAGTAGGTGGAGGAATGAACTCTGGTAAGTCAAATCTTAACTATTACATCCCCCACCCTACCTGCATACATCACATACCCCCACCCTCACCCCCATCACTCTAACTCCTCACAAATGTCCCTACATCACAAACCACACATCCTAACACCAAGCCCTGCATGCAACAACAAAGCATGGACACCCATCACTAAAGCATGCCCACTGCACATACCCATACAACCCCCCTAAACCACCATCACACAAGGTCCCACACAGGAATGCAAGCACTGGGGTAGAGGGTCACCCACCCATTGCACACCATGGCACACACAGATATAATAACCATCCTTTTATACCCCTGCAGGACCCCTACCCAACGTCACCGGACAGGAGGGTCCACACATGTCCACACCACCAACAGAAGAGGCCCACAGTGATGACAGCACCTCTGTCCAACTGGATCTAGATGACCAGCCCGGACCATCGGGGACCTCTGGATAGTCGGTTCCCCTGACACAGTCACAGGCCACTACAGACCTTAGCCCCTCTGAAAACACCAGCACAGCACCCACCCAACGGGCCCATACCTCCGTCCCCAGGACACGTCAATCAGCAGTGTGTCCACCACTACAGGGAACCCAGACTAACCCACCACCCCAACAACAACAGGGACCTGGGGGCAGTGGCAGTGGGCACACGGTCCAGGCGACGGAGGCCCAGGAACACAGGGGAACTGGGAGGGCTGCTGTGCAACAGGGGGCGGACAGGCCAAGGGAACCCACTCTCCACGAGGCCCTCTCCTCCATCATGGGAGCCTACCACCACTCCCAGGAGACGATGGCAACAGTACTGGCCAGGTTTCAGGAGACCCAGCGCCTGCAGGAGGAACATCATATGAGCTTCAGGGAGGAACTCAGAACCATCAGCTCCACCCTGGGCACCATCGTAGGGGTGCTGAAGGAACTCGTGAACACCAGGAGGGACACTGTGGCACTACAAGGGGCCCCTGACACTAGCATGGACGATGAACTGCCCACCACCTCCACCGACGCTAGTGGACAGGACGCCCCGCCACAGAACCACCACACCAGCACCCCACTCCCTGCAGAGGGAGAACCACCCCGCAAACGGTCCCTGAGATCCAGGAAAAAGACAGAGCACGATGCCAAGACCCCCGCCAAGAAATTAGACCACCCTGATTGTCATCCTACTGTCCCACTTTGTCACCCTGTCCATACTTAAACTGCCCCAGCTCCACTTCCTATGCCCATATGGGCAATGCACCTGTGAGACTGATGGACTGGACTCTGCCATGGACATTCCTCCGCCATCACCCCTCACCATTTTACCACCCCCTCCAATATTGAGCACTTAAATAGACACACTTCAAGCACAAAACAATCTGGAGTCTGTCTGTGATTTCGAAATAGTGTATTAGTAATTGCAGTGACAAAATGCTCTTACAATTGTAATGTCAACATACCTATGTCACACAGCTCTAGTCCATGAGGAATCTAAGCAGATGTCACACAGTGGGACTCACATCTGTGAAATCGTAAGGGAAAGTGACAACTCAGTGCCAACACACTGTGTGAAAAGGACAGACAGTAGAGAGGTAGTAGTGTTAAAGTACATGTAGTAGGCAGGTCTGTACTCTTACCTGTGTCTCACTGGAAATATTGCTGGATCACTGAGTCCCTGTTGTTCATGACTTCTTCCTCTGCTTCCTCGTCTTCACTGTCAACAGGCTCCACAGCTGCCACAACACCGCCATCTGGACCATCCTCCTGCAGAAAAGGCACCTGTCATCGCAAAGCCAAGTTGTGAAGCATACAGCAGGCCACGATGATCTGGCACACCTTCTTTGGTGAGTAGAATAGGGATCCACCTGTCATATGGAGGCACCGGAACCTCGCCTTCAGGAGGCCGAAGGTCCGCTCGATCACCCTCCTAGTTCGCCCATGGGCCTCATTTTAGCGTTCCTCTGCCCTTGTCCTGGGATTCCTCACTGGGGTCAGTAGCCATGACAGGTTGGGGTAATCAGAGTCACCTGCAAATGGCGAGGGACAACTGTTAGACACACACTAACCTGTAGGGATATCCCCAGACCCAGACAACCATTCCCACTGTCTTGCTCCCAGGTGCTCACCTAATAGCCACACACGGTGCCTCTGGAGTTGACCCATCACATAAGGGATGCTGCTATTCCGCAGGATGTAGGCGTCATGCACTGAGCCAGGGAACTTGGCATTCACATGGGAGATGTACTGGTCTGCCAAACATACCATCTGTACATTCATAGAATGATAACTCTTCCTGTTTCTGTACACCTGTTCACTCCTGTGGTGGGGGACCAAAGCCACATGGGTCCCATTGATGGCACCTATGATGTTGGGGATATGTCCCAGGGCATAGAAATCACCTTTCATTGTAGGCAAATCCTCCACCTGAGGGAAAACGATGTAGCTCCGCATGTGTTTCAGAAGGGCAGACAACACTCTGGACAACACGTTGGAAAACATAGGCTGGGACATCCCTGATGCTATAGCCACTGTTGTTTGAAATGATCCACTTGCAAGGAAATGGAGCACTGACAGCACCTGCACTTGAGGGGGGATTCCTGTGGGATGGCGGATTGCTGACATCAGGTCTGGCTCCAACTGGGTACACAGTTCCTGGATTGTGGCACGGTCAAGCCTGTAGGTGATAATCACATGTCGCTCCTCCATTGTCGACAGGTCCACCAACGGTCGGTACACCGGAGGATGCCGCCATCTCCTCACATGTCCCAGCGGACGGTGCCTATGAAGGACAACAGCGAGCACAGAGTCAAACAACTCAGAGGTACGTACCCACAGTTTACACAGAACACCATTCATACACAAAAGATGGCCTGTATGTGTGTTGAGTCTAGGCCTAGGTATGTGTGACGCAGTTGAAAATTAATCCACGTGGGCCCCTGAAATAGCGGCTGCCTGACCTCTAAAGTGGGACAATGGGATGTGAGGTAACTGCGCTGGCGTTGTACACCGTTGCGGTAGGCGGTTGAAGACCGCGGCGCGATGCTGCATTGGTTAGCATTGGACCTTATGGGTCCTAGGAGCCAATGACGATGTACGCCGGCGGTGATGGTACGCACCGCTGCGGACGTGACCGCCATTTTCTATCTGTTCAATCACTCGATACCTGATCTTCGACAGGAGAGGACCTACACTGCAAGTGCTGCTGTGACCTCGGTCTGGAAGAGACAATGGCTCGAGTGTCTGGGGAAAGGGCCCCTGCCTTCACATCGGAGGAGTTGGAGAAACTCGTGGATGGGGTCCTCCCCTAGTACACGCTACTCTACGGTCCTCCAGACAAACAGGTAAGTACACTGGGAGCATGCTGTATGGGCTATGCCTGTGTGGAGAGGGCTGGATGTAAGAAGGAAGAGGGGAGAGTGCAGCGTGCATGAAATGACGGTGAATGCATGTGCCACATGGCAAGGGTAGGGATGGGGGCCAATCACTTTGACGGTGCAGTTGGTAATAACTTACTCTTCCCCCTGTACATTTCATGTAGGTCAGC
Organism: Pleurodeles waltl; assembly: GCF_031143425.1. Classification (NCBI taxonomy): domain Eukaryota; kingdom Metazoa; phylum Chordata; class Amphibia; order Caudata; family Salamandridae; genus Pleurodeles; species Pleurodeles waltl. The sequence continues at coordinate 1,064,948,443 of NC_090445.1, forward strand.
GCCCACCAAAAAAAACATATTTGGCGTGCCATCGCCAAGGACGTCCGGACCCTGGGGGTCTACCACAGACGGAGCACCCACTGCTGGAAAAGATGGGAGGACATTTGCCGCTGGAGCAAGAAGACCGCGGAGGCTCAGCTGGGGATGGCCTCCCAACGTGGGAGGGGTGCACGTCGCACCATGACCCCCCTGATGTTCAGGATCCTGGCGGTGACTTACCCGGAGTTGGATGAGTGCTTGAGAGCATCACAGCAGACACAAGGGGGTGAGTACACTCTCATTCTTCTGACTTTGCGCGCAGTGGAGAGGTCTGGGTGGGGGAGGTGGGCTGTGGGTTTCCCTAGGCCATGGCGAGTTCCGTAGGCAAGGTCCCTCCGTAAGGCAGGCCATGTGGCACCCCACCTCTGTAGAGTGCCAAGTACACCTAGTCATGGCCCTGTGTCATCTATGTGTGCAGATGTCGTCCATAGCCTTGTAGGGCATTTCCCAGGAATTGAACAGTGGAGCCCAAGAGCGTGGCGTAGTGCAGGGGGCTTCTGTGTCTGTCGTGTCCGTCAACGGTAGCGGTAATGCATGCACTCAACATGTCTTTCTTCTGTCGCCCCCCCCTTTTTGTGGTCTCCCTGTTCTCGTGTCCATTAGCATCACCAGGCGGAGGAGCAGTGCCACCGGAGCACCAGGGGGCTGCATCCCACATGGCCATGGAGGGCCACACTACGGACTCTGACTTCACCAGTGGGACGGAGGGCGAGGTGAGATCCACGGCGGGTACAGGAGCTGAGACCAGTGACACGGACTCATCCTCTGATGGCAGCCCCCCTTCCAGCACCGCTCTCCCGAGCAGCCCCTCAGCCTTCACCCCGTGCCCGCTCACCCGGGAGGGTGAGCATCACCTTCACCCCAGGCACCTCAGGCCCTGCCCCAGTCACCCCTGCTGCCCTCAGTGAGGAGGCCATTGCCCTCCTCAGGTCCCTCACTGTTGGGCAGTCTACCATTTTGAATGCCATCCAGGGTGTAGAAAGGCAGTTGCAACAAACCAAGGCATTCCTGGAGGGCATTCATTTTGGTCAGGCAGCCCTTCAGCGAGCTTTTCATACTCTGGCCTCAGCACTGATGGCAGCCATTGTCCCTGTGTCTAGCCTCCCCCTCCAACTTCCTCCACCCCGACCCAATCCCCTGTACCTCAGCCTACCCCAAGCACACCTACAGACAAGCATGCACACACCTCAATACACAAGGGAAGCTCTGGCAAACATAAGGACCACACATCCCACAGGCACTCACGCAAGCATCACACACATGCAGACACACCAACATCCACTGCCTCCACTGTGTCCCCCTCCTCCTCATCTCCCTCCTCCCTCCCAGTCTCGTCTATACTCACACCTGCATGCACTACCTCTACAGCCACGACGTCCCTCTCCAGCATACCCACCAAAACACCCAGCTCACGTGCAGTCACCACCCCACTACCATTCACACGTCCTCCAGCTACCCGTCCCAGTGTGTCAAAAAAACTTTTCCTGTCCAACCTTGACCTCTTTCCCACACCTCTGCCACCCCGTCCATCTCCTAGGTCCCGAACTAGCACCTCAGCCACAACATCTCCGGGAGCAGTGGTGCCTGTAGGCACCGGAATCTGGAGTGCACCGGCCACCAGGGCAGCCAGTGTGACACGGAGCCACAGCACAGACAGTCCCCCACCTGTGAAGCATCAGAAGTTGGCCAGTGCCTGGCGGGAGAGGGGGAAGACTCCAGCCACCAAAGCCGCTCCCAGGGGTCCCGGTGGGAGTGTGGACTCAGCTGTGACACCCTCCAAGGTGGGGAAGGGCCACAAGAAACCTGGAAAGTCTGGGAAGAGCAACACAGCAGAAAAGACCGCCATCATCCCTGCTGCCCAGGAGGCCACCTCCAGCACCAGCCCAGCTGCCCAGGACCGCCAGCACCAGCCCAGCTGCCCAGGACAGGACCGCCAGCACAAGCCCAGCTGCCCAGGACAGGACCCCCAGCACAAGCCCAGCTGCCCAGGACAGCCAGCACAAGCCCAACTGCCCAGCACAGGACCGCCAGCACAAGCCCACCTGCCCAGGACAGGACTGCCAGCACAAACCCAGCTGCCCAGGACAGTACCACCAGCACAAGCCCAGCTGCCCAGGACAAGCCCGCCAGCACAAGCCCACCTGCCCAGGAGGCCACCGCCAGAAAAAGCCCCGCTGGGCCATGAAGGACCACCAGCAGCTGAGTCCCTGCAATGGAGACCGCCGCCTCAACCACCGCTGCACAGGGCACCGCCATCTCAAGCACCGCTGAACAGGGCACCGACGTCTCAAGCACCGCTGAACAGGGCACCGCCATCTCAAGCTCCGCTGAACAGGACACCGCTGTCTCAAGCACCGTTGCAGAGGGCACCGGCGTCTCAAGCACCGCTGAACAGGGCACCGGCGTCTCAAGCACCGCTGAACAGGGCACCACTGTCTCAAGCACCGCTGAACAGGGCACCGCCATCTGAAGCACCGCTGAACAGGGCACCACCGTCTCAAGCACCGCTGCACAGGGCACCGCCGTCTCAAGCACCGCTGGCCCATGAGCGGCAAGTGCACTGACGCAACTGAGTCCGTCACGGGGTGAATGATGCACTCTGGGCACCATGCCCCCTCCAGAACCAGAGGAGTATCACATCCACTACCTCTGTCCTTGGCAGGATGAAGCACTCTGGGCACAAAGCCCCCACCAGAACCAGTGGAGTATCACATCCACTACCTCTGTCCTTGGCAGGATGAAGCACTCTGGGCACAAGGCCCCCTCCAGAACCAGTGAAGACTGTCATCCACTTGAGAGACTGTGGATTTGCACTCCCCAGGATTGAACAGTGGGCAAACCACCCACTGTAGAGACTTGTGAGACTGTGGCTTTGCACTCCGCAGGATTGAACAACCACACACTGGAGAGACTTGTGAGACTGTGGCTTTGCACTCCCCAGGATTGAACAGTGGGCAAACCACACACTGGAGAGACTTTTGAGACTGTGGCTTTGCACTCCCCAGGATTGAACAGTGGGCAAACCACCCACTGGAGAGACTTGTGAGACTGTGGCTTTGCACCCCCCAGGATTGAACAGTGGGCAACCCACCCACTATAGAGACTTGTGAGGCTGTGGCTTTGCATTGTGAGACTGTGGCTTTGCACTCCCCAGGATTGAACAGTGGGCAAACCACATACTGGAGAGACTTGTGAGACTGTGGCTTTGCACTCCCCAGGATTGAACAGTGGGCAACCCACCCATTGTAGAGACTTGTGAGACTGTGGCTTTGCACTCCCCAGGATTGAACAGTGGGCAAGCCACCCACTGTAGAGACTTGTGAAACTGTGGCTTTGCACTCCCCAGGATTGAACAGTGGGCAACCCACCCACTGTAGAGACTTGAGAGACTGTGGCTTTGAACTCCCCAGGATTGAACAGTGGGCAAACCACCCACTGGAGAGACTTGTGAGACTGTGGCTTTGCACTCCCCAGGATTGAACAGTGGGCATGTTGCCCCCTCGTGGATTTGGCGTCGTGCACTTAAGCGGCTGAGGTGCCCCCATTTCCCTCCCCCTGAGGTGCCTGTTTAGTTGTTCTCTGGTGCCCCTGCAGTGTTCTCTCCATCATGGTCGGAGATCTTGTGTGGGCCTCGCCCATACCGTGTGATCCCAGTGTTCCACGGACTTTATTAGAGCAGTACCTGGACTACTATGCTTGGTATATATTTTGTACATGGTGCATATATATATGTTTCTGCCTACTTGCTTTTAATATATTACAATGGTTACACTCTTTTTCTATTGCCTTTGCATTCTTCCGGGGGGTTTGGGGGGTGTAACTGTGATGTATTGATATGCATTAGTGTGTGTGTTGTGGTGGGTGAGGGTGGGGGTGTTGCTTGTTGCGTGTCCCTGTTTTTTCCTTCCCCCCTCCCCTGTGTCATAGGTGCAGTACTCACCATGGTCTTTGCCGCCGGCGTTCGTGCTCCTGGTAGAGGAGCAGGCAGACTATTGCAGGTAGAATTTGGAGTTCCGGATCCATGGCGTCCTCGTTCCTCGTGGGGTGTGTAGAGGTGAGCGTTTTTCCTTCGGGATTCCTGTTTCCGCCGTATTTTTATCCGCTGTGAATCCGCCCCGGAAAAGGTGGCGGATTGGCCTGTCATAATAGTGTGGGCGGTACATTGTCTCCCACCTGTCTGTTGGCGGTGACCGCCGCGCTGTTTGTTTTTACCGCTGTGGTGGTCAGAGTGTTAAAGTGGCTGTCTTTGTTGGCGGTTTCCGCCACGGTCGTAATTGCAAATTTTTTACCGCCAGCCTGTTGGTGGTCTTACCGCCGCTTTAACACCAACCGCCAGGGTTGTAATGACCACCTAAGTGTCTGCAACAGGCTGTTCATGGCATTGTTTCTGTGCTTTGCATTTGGTACTTTGTTCATCCTCACCATCAATTGTATTTTCATGTACTTTTGTTTTTACGCATCACGCATAATCAATGTCTGCATTTAACTTTCCTCGGAACACTATGTCAGCGGTGCCTTCCTAACCATACACAGCTGGGAATATTACCTTGTGTGCACGCAATGTCTCGTGCTTGCTCTTTGAGCTCGTCCCCACCTTCTCGAGACCTGCTGATGCCACTCCCAGGCTCCAGCTGCTAACCACACGGACGACGTCATGCTCTAGATTGCCAGTGGCAACATGTTTCCCGGCTATCGGCTATTGGCAAGTTAAACTGGATCTAATTTCATCAGCCCACAATCCTTGCCTGCATCCATTTCCAGAAATATGCCCCAATGTTATTAGGGTTTATATTCTGTTGGACAGAGTATTCATGTCATTATCAACAACAGGTAAAGCCTTTTCCATAATTTTCCTTATTTATCTACCTTAAACATGCAGCTGCTTCCATTTGAGCAAGCTTCCATGTTTCATTGTACATGGCATCCATGAATCGGTTAGAGAGGGGCTTTCTTAGACCTAACAAGAAATCTTGCAAGTCTACTTCCTCTGATAGGAGACTTAGATGTTCTTTAACTGCTGATAAGGTGTTAATGCGTAACCATTGTTGGCACAGTTTACCCACACTGTATGTGATAACTATACCCGTGTGTTGACCCGAGACATAGCGAGGGTCCGGCCGGTTAATCTTGAAACCCCCTCAGGAATTAATAAATCGCACCTGACACCCATTTGTGTTTATTGGCCACAATAACCACCCACCGGGCCTTGAAATTGCGGAGTTATAGGTACCATCTTGAACTCAAGCATTTAGATCCTTCTCATTGACATTTAGAAATGATTGCCAATTTGTGAATTTTGCTGGTGTGGGGATACTGGGCGCATTCATTTCCTTTATCTTTGCTAACCCTAGGCAGGAAGTTTGTTTAACTGTGTCATTTAAAAATATCATTAGAACAGGAATGAGGCAAAGCTTCCTTTTCCTGAATTGTGTTGTGTTCCCCATACACTTTTCACATCAATAGTGCTCTTCCAGTATTCACAACCTTCAACAGCAAGTCGGGAAACAAAGGAACCTGAATAGATTAATTTGGTGCCAGTTAGCAAAATCTTCCTCATTTTGGAAGGTGGTAATTTGAAATAATATGACTCTGCATTTGTAGTGTCATGCCCAGAAAAGTATTTAAAATTGTCTACACAATTTTTGGGGCTCCCCACAGGTAGGGTGGAACAGTGTTCCCACTGTGTGTAATTAAATATTGATCTTTGTCTAGTTGCTTAGTGCATAAAAGAATGTCCCCAATCATTAAAACAGAACATTTCCCCATAATTCACTGTGTTCAAATATACATCATCACTTTCAAATACTGTATAATCTTGCAGCTCAGCAAGCATAGAATCAACTGTTTGAACATCCCAGTCATCAGAAACAACACCAGGTGTAATTACATCAGTAACTGAAAGATTGAATACATATTGAATTTGGATAACCTCAGTAGGCCTGTATATATCATAAGGAACTTTATCCCAAACAGTCCCATCTGGAATAGGTACTACTGAAATGTTCACAAGGGACAAGTCTCGTCAGACCTTATGTGAGGAAAGATAGGGTGTTAAAACTTAATTCACTGGCTCAACAGAAGAGCGTTCAGGAAGATAATGAACATTTATCAGGAGAAAGAAAACAGTCACAAAACCAATCCATAACAGAAAGGCAAGCAATGTCAAAAATATCCACAGATAATACTATGGCTAAACTAAATAGTTATTTTCAAGCCATATGTACAGCTTACATGTCTTTGAAACAGTTTCAGTTGCAGATGTAGATGAAGCTGTAGAAAAGTCATCAATGTCGATGAAGTAACCAGACGGTGCCTCTGTGAACACAGGAGCTGGTGCATTACTGGTGGGTGGATCCACTTTGCGTGGAGGTTCATAGTTGATGGTGTCATCAGTTTGTGTTGCATTGGAGTAGAAGACAGCCACATCTTGGACTGTTTTTGCAGGGGAAGTGCTAACAGGAATTAGCTGAAGCTCATTTTACACCCTCGCCATCCTCGAGGAGGCATTTGTAGCATTGTTGTACACCCTGGTATATTCAGAAGTGTTGTTTCTTCTTTGAAGAGGTATGTCCTATTGAGTAGCGAGAGGGGACTGGGGACTACCCAAGGGACGTCTTGATCTACTGTGCAGGATCGGCAACATGATGCAATTTGATGCTGTTAATGGAGACAAATCTGTTCCCTTTGGAACCTGGCAGCGATGGTAGAATGACAGATCTGATACCTTGTATTCCTAGGACTGGAACTGGTGCTCTGTAAGATGGGACAAATTCCTTCTTCACAGCAATCTTCTCATGAACCAGATCCCCAGCTTTAGGAATCCAGCCTGTAGAAGTTGTTGGCAAATCCCTTATTCCGAAAGTGGCAGCATGGCGGATTAATTATTAGCACAAATTGCTGAAGCTCCTGTAAGACAGTGAGATGTTCATTTATGTCAAAAGGTGTGTCTGCTGCCACCATACCAGGGCCAACTAGATCTGGGACATACATAGGTATACCAAAGAGGGGCTCGTAAGGAGTGCATCCTCCCAAAGACCGTCTTGGCAGATTATTCAGTGCTCTTTGAACCCTGTTTGGGCGATGAAGACAACTGTGGCCTGAACCTAATAATCTAGCCTGATATTTGAGACCTTAATTTGCTGGCAAATGTCACAGCAAAGCACATATTACTTAGTCTGTTTGTATAGACCCGGCCACCAGAAGTGTTTCTGTAAAAATTATATTGTGGCCGTGACACCAGCATGAGCAGACGCAACACCCTCATGCGCTGCTTTGATGAGATGTAATCTCTGGTCTTGGTTAGGGATCACTCGATCTCCAACCCCAGGAATTGTTGCAAAGGCAACATTCTGTGCACTGAAATGGTAGGAATATTTAGTAGGGTATGCTTTTGGAAGAGGCTTGCCTTCAGCCAAAGCTTTCATGGCAGCCTGTAATTTCATTATCCAATTTTGTGTGACAACGAGTCACTGCAGCAACAGAAGCCATAGCTACAGCGGATTAGGCCGCTTCATCAGCCAAAGTGTTTCCAATACAGTGTACTCCTACACGTTGGTGGCCCAATGTATGTACTACATGAGCATCTGGTAGCTTACCCATCAGCTCCGCCACCCTCCCCCACAGAGTTCTGTGTTTTATGTGTTTTATGGTGTTCCCCTTTGAGTCTCTAAACCCGTTCAAGAGCCAATGATTGAGATAATCATTGTAGGACTGGTCACAATAGTATGAATCACGCACAATCAATTGGAACCTTTGGGTATCCGTATATTCCAGTGCCAAGATGAGAGCTTTAAGCTCAGCCAACTGGGCTGTTTAGTTCCCTAGGGTCTACGTGTAGGTATTCTGAGGGTGCACTACACCATCCTTCATCACTCCTTTCACGGCAGCCCAAGCAGCTGAGTACTGATTTTTTGTACCTACAGCTAGTTGTGCTGAACCATCAATGTAAATGACAGTGTGGTATCTCCCAAATGGCAAGATGATGAGAGGTGTGGGGTACTCCTGTTCATCATGGAGAAATGCTTGTGTTTGAAGATGTAATCAACATCAGTGGAAGTCTGGGAGGTTGCCCATTCATTCCAGCGTAGATGTAATGCTTTAGCATTAGGACTGCTTGCTTTGGTGGCGGCTTCTAAAGCCGGTACTAGGGTAATAACAATAATGCGTTTGTCTTGGGCAAGTGGTCTCTACTTGATGACAGTCATATGTACAATAGTTAAAATTTTGCTATGGGTGCAAAGCATTGTTCTGCGTTGGAGTATAAATATGCTTTATGCTACGGGTACCGTGTTGCCCTAATTAAAGGTGACATAAGTGTATCCAGTGGCACCAGCAATTATTCTGATCGCGTGAGTGTAATTGTTTTGCTTCTAGCATGTCTTGCTGCAATTCTCTAAGGAGCAATCTGGGCAAATTAAATCAGAGTGGTTTGATGCATTGTGCATAATCTGGAATGTAAATTCTGCCAAATTTAAAGAAACCAAGTAAAGACTGCAGTTCCTTAATTGTGTTCAGTGGTTGAAGTTGAGCACATTTTTTCTAAAAAGTGCGGGGCCAGGCCCTTGCCCTCATTTAATAGCTCATATCCCAAGACGAATACACTGAGAAAGGCTATTTTAGCTTTTATAAAACTGAATTTGTAGCCAAGGGCTGCAAATCCTAGAATGATCCTATTGACAATGGCAAGATGAACGTTGAGGTCCTCATCTGTGAGATAAATGCCATCCACGTAGGACAAGGCCTCAGGATCAATATCAGGCAGTATTGATGTTACACAGGCTGAGAACAACCCTGGGATGTTCTTATAGCCCTGCGGAATACATCAGAAACACTTTTGTGAGCCAAATGAGAATGCACTCAGGTCCCGACTTTCATGCGCTACGTTTTCACAGAAAAAAAAACGTTGGAAATATCTGAGGTTGTTTTGTATTTTTTCTGCGCACTATGTTGTTAATTAGTGCGGTGCTCTGTGCATTTTGTATTGCCTATGTGCGTGTATAGTTGTTTAAGTGACTGTAATCTAAGACTATTCTATATGAATTATCCGGTTTTACAACAGGGAATAATGGGTTACTCATTGCAGAGACACATAACTCTGTTACTCTCTTGTACTCGAGCTCAGTGAGGATCTCCCTCACTGGAGCTTTGGCCTTGTGTTTAAAAGGATATTGAGGCTGAAGCTGGGGTGAAGACCTGATAGGTATTACATGGTAGGGGAATCATAATCTCACCCTACGTGATTGCGGCATAGCGGGGTGCCTGCACCAAAGCCCAGTCAACAGCATAGGCTTCTTTTACCGCTTCCGGAACAAGATCACAGAAAGAAGGCAAAATGACATCTTCCCGATGTGGGAGCTTACGGACATATTCGGTGGCCCGTCTCTTTCTGCCAATAGGATATCACAATTAAGTTAACCCCAAAAAATTATACTAATTGTGTGCTCTATATCTCCCTCAATCTGGATATTTAAATAATAAACCCTGTCAGGTAGGAGAACGTACCCGTCCGCAGTCTCAACTGTAAGAAAGTAGTCAGTTGATGTGGCATCCAGATACTCTTTCAGACTCTGGCGACATATCATGACTCCTGCCACGCTGTCCAGCAGGGTCACTGCCCACATCTTGTTCTTAAGCAATGTTCTCAAATTTGCTGGCATGTTTAATTGAAATTGCTGCCAACTTTCCCTTTTTAAATTGTGGATTTTGTAGTGGGGATTTGTTGATTGGTGCCGGGAGGAAGGACAAGGGGCAGGAGCCCTTTAAATTGTACTCGCACTCCCGCCGTCGCGGGAAGCGCTGTTTGTTTGCCGGGAGGAGGTCAAGGGGCAGGAGCCCTTTATAATTGAATTCGCGCTCCCGCCGTCGCGGGAAGCGCTGTTTGTTTGCCGGGAGGAGGTCAAGGGGCAGGAGCCCTTTAAAATTGAATTCGCGCTCCCGCCGTCTCGGGAAGCGCTGTTTGTTTGCCGGGAGGAGGTCAAGGGGCAGGAGCCCTTTAAAATTGAATTTGCGCTCCCGCCGTCGCAGGACGCGCGCGGGCGGCGCCCGGGCAAAGCCCGGGCCAAGGGCAGGCCCATCCTTGCCCGTCATTGCCAGGAAGAGGCAGGGCAGGGCCACCCCCCTGACATCTACCCAAAGACGTGGTCCATACAGCAAACTTGTCTATGGCTGCCTGAAGGAGACTCCAAGTTCCTCTGCTCGGTGCGTGGGTAGCTCTTCCACAGAGCCCCAGGCCCCACCAAGCACGTGGAAAACTATTATCCCAAACCGGATACTTGCAGGTGTATCCACGTACTCAGCTGAATTTATCTCAGTTCATCATATAAATGCTTATTGAATTCCGTTTCTTGGAGGGTGGAAGGAGGCGGCACCATTCTTCTTCCCCCAAGGGCAGGAGCCCATAATTCATTACCCGCTCTATGCCTGTCTGTGCCCAATAAGTGGTTGGGCCAGGCTTTATATATATACGTTTGGGCGTCTTACTGTGGTCTTGTCTTTGGGAATTGTTAACAGCAGGGTCTGAGAAGCTTATTAATCACACTATAGTGTCAGTGGCTGGGTCCCAAAGGCCTACACACCCCTATAAGCCGGGGGCCCACTAAAGGCCCCTGATTTAAAGAATAATGGGCCATCGACGTGGGGGTGGGTTGGAAGGTAAACAGCACTCTAACACAACCTTAGATGGTTTTCTGCAAAAGGCTGTTGGGGAACTTGGAAAAGAAATAGAGTTAGTGCAGCGACGCTTAGCTGCCCCCCCTTCTTCAAATAACAGCCTAGTTCATGTTAGCTCGGCCCCACAGCCCTCCCCGCGACCAGAATTACAGTCTGTACTGACTACCCCTTTCCCTTCCCCCTCCAAAAATTCCCAGGAGAATCAGGACGAAACCCCAATTGTAATTACGACCCATGCTGCACCTATTCCGCTGGCCCAGAGTCCCCCAAACGAAGGCCCCCTCACCTTAGCAGATTCCAATACCAAAGGAAAAAGGAAACGAAGGGAACCCGCTTTTAAAAACAAACGATCTAGGACTTTGAGCCCCTCTAACATGGCCCAACCTTCTAATAAGGATACGGTATCAATCCCCTTACACAACACAAACGAGTGTCATACAAATGAGTACACCAGGGATTTCATAAGAGATGAGCTTTCCAAACTTTTTCTTCCAATTTTAACCCGCCTCCAATCGATTGAGGACAAATTGGAAAGCCTTATCAATAGCCAGCCACCCAAAATTGCTCCATCCGTAGAAATTCAATCCCATCCCCTTGCCAACCATGACCCCATCACTGCCAACAGACCCACTGGCCAAATAGCAAAAATCCCTTTTTCCTCTTTAAACCAAGATCGGACCAGCTCCGTCAAAACAGCTAGTATTTTAATGAATAAGCCCCATATGGTTCCAGTTCCCCTTTTAAAAGGAACCGCCACATGGAATAACCCTGTAACTAATCCGGGAGATGGCAACCCCACTTGGGATCACCTGCTTACAGAACACCAGAAGAGCGACAAGTCCAGGGGCCTGTCAGATCCAAAAGTGCTCCATTTGCCACCAGAATCATGTCATTATGTACTCATTATATCGAATGTTCCTGAACTCAAACCTCATTCCACTGAATCTTTCACCGAACTTAAAAACAAGGTTATTCATTGGTTGCACGTGAACTTAGGGTTTGCTTTTTCCATGACACCCTCAATACTGATGGTGAGAAGGGTAGGGTGGGTGGGTTCCCTGGCGAAGATCGGTTCAGGGGACTGCATAGTTATCAACTTTAATTCTCCAGACCTTGTCCAACGGCTCTTTATAAACGCTAATAGACCTTATCCTATAACTGGAAAAGCCTCCCTTTGCAGGTTACAAGTGTTTTATCCACCTCCCACGCCAGTTTGGAGTAGACAACCGCCAACGTTATACGGGGCTTCCCCGGCTATCCACACACAGTCTATCCCTCTATTTGGCCCCAGTTGCCCTTCGTCATCTCTTTCTGAAATAGACTGACTAGGAGACGACCTTTCAGAAGTGGCTCCGAGCAATGGTGAGGCTGAGGACATTCACCCTACTGCCCTCAGCATCTCTAACTCTGGTGCCCCTTTGACCTTGCAAAAACAACAAGTGATGGACGGAATGCTGAACATTGTCAAACATTCACCCCCAGTCACAGATCTGGGTTTAATCCATCGTTTTTTTGCTGCCCATGCCATTCCAGTTTGGACCCAGGCATATGCAAATCAGTCTTGACCCTGTTCCCCATGGGAACAGTCCAGCCCGAACTGCTAGGCCAGGTCTTCCCTGGACTGGAAACAAGCATCCTGGGACCGGTTTCGGGGTTTCACCCCTCATCAGCCAGGCTAGCTTGAATCCAGTGGCATGGGAAGCACGGGACCCACGTCTGGGCATACCCTTCCCACTTAGGGCGAAAAATGCAAAAACAACAAGTGATGGACGGAATGCTGAACATTGTCAAACATTCACCCCCAGTCACAGATCTGGGTTTAATCCATCGTTTTTTTGCTGCCCATGCCATTCCAGTTTGGACCCAGCCATATGCAAATCAGTCTTGACCCTGTTCCCCATGGGAACAGTCCAGCCCGAACTGCTAGGCCAGGTCTTCCCTGGACTGGAAACAAGCATCCTGGGACCGGTTTCGGGGTTTCACCCCTCATCAGCCAGGCTAGCTTGAATCCAGTGGCATGGGAAGCACGGGACCCACGTCTGGGCATACCCTTCCCACTTAGGGCGAAAAATGCAAAAACAACAAGTGATGGACGGAATGCTGAACATTGTCAAACATTCACCCCCAGTCACAGATCTGGGTTTAATCCATCGTTTTTTTGCTGCCCATGCCATTCCAGTTTGGACCCAGCCATATGCAAATCAGTCTTGACCCTGTTCCCCATGGGAACAGTCCAGCCCGAACTGCTAGGCCAGGTCTTCTCTGGACTGGAAACAAGCATCCTGGGACCGGTTTCGGGGTTTCACCCCTCATCAGCCAGGCTAGCTTGAATACAGTGGCATGGGAAGCACGGGACCCACGTCTGGGCATACCCTTCCCACTTAGGGCGAAAAATGCAAAAACAACAAGTGATGGACGGAATGCTGAACATTGTCAAACATTCACCCCCAGTCACAGATCTGGGTTTAATCCATCGTTTTTTTGCTGCCCATGCCATTCCAGTTTGGACCCAGCCATATGCAAATCAGTCTTGACCCTGTTCCCCATGGGAACAGTCCAGCCCGAACTGCTAGGCCAGGTCTTCCCTGGACTGGAAACAAGCATCCTGGGACCGGTTTCGGGGTTTCACCCCTCATCAGCCAGGCTAGCTTGAATCCAGTGGCATGGGAAGCACGGGACCCACGTCTGGGCATACCCTTCCCACTTAGGGCGAAAAATGCAAAAACAACAAGTGATGGACGGAATGCTGAACATTGTCAAACATTCACCCCCAGTCACAGATCTGGGTTTAATCCATCGTTTTTTTGCTGCCCATGCCATTCCAGTTTGGACCCAGCCATATGCAAATCAGTCTTGACCCTGTTCCCCATGGTAACAGTCCAGCCCGAGCTGCTAGGCCAGGTCTTCCCTGGACTGGAAACAAGCATCCTGGGACCGGTTTCGGGGTTTCACCCCTCATCAGCCAGGCTAGCTTGAATCCAGTGGCATGGGAAGCACAGGACCCACGTCTGGGCATACCCTAAATGCAAAAACAACAAGCGATGGACGGAATGCTGAACATTGTCAAACATTCACCCCCAGTCACAGATCTGGGTTTAATCCATCGTTTTTTTGCTGCCCATGCCATTCCAGTTTGGACCCAGCCATATGCAAATCAGTCTTGACCCTGTTCCCCATGGGAACAGTCCAGCCCGAACTGCTAGGCCAGGTCTTCCCTGGACTGGAAACAAGCATCCTGGGACCGGTTTCGGGGTTTCACCCCTCATCAGCCAGGCTAGCTTGAATCCAGTGGCATGGGAAGCACGGGACCCACGTCTGGGCATACCCTTCCCACTTAGGGCGAAAAATGCAAAAACAACAAGTGATGGACGGAATGCTGAACATTGTCAAACATTCACCCCCAGTCACAGATCTGGGTTTAATCCATCGTTTTTTTGCTGCCCATGCCATTCCAGTTTGGACCCAGCCATATGCAAATCAGTCTTGACCCTGTTCCCCATGGGAACAGTCCAGCCCGAACTGCTGGATTGGCAGTTTGGTCTGGACTGTTCCCATGAGGAACAGGGTCAAGACTGATTTGCATATGGCTGGGTCCAAACTGGGGTGGCATGGTGAGCAAAAGAACGATGGATTAAACCCAGATCTATGACTGGGGGTGAGTGTTTGACAATGTTCAGCATTCCGTCCATCACTTGTTGTTTTTGCTTTGTCGCCCTAAGTGGGAAGGGTATGCCCAGACGTGGGTCCCGTGCTTCCCATGCCACTGGATTCAAGCTAACCTGGCTGATGAGGGGTGAAACCCCGAAACCGGTCCCAGAATGCTTGTTTCCGGTCCAGTGAGGCCCTGGATTGGCAGTTTGGTCTGGACTGTTCCCATGAGGAACAGGGTCAAGACTGATTTGCATATGGCTGGGTCCAAACTGGGGTGGCATGGTGAGCAAAAGAACGATGGATTAAACCCAGATCTATGACTGGGGGTGAGTGTTTGACAATGTTCAGCATTCCGTCCATCACTTGTTGTTTTTGCTTTGTCGCCCTAAGTGGGAAGGGTATGCCCAGACGTGGGTCCCGTGCTTCCCATGCCACTGGATTCAAGCTAACCTGGCTGATGAGGGGTGAAACCCTGAAACCGGTCCCAGGATGCTTGTTTCCGGTCCAGTGAGGACCTGGCTTGGCAGTTTGGTCTGGACTGTTCCCATGAGGAACAGGGTCCAGACTGATTTGCATATGGCTGTGTCCAAACTGGGGTGGCATGGTGAGCAAAAGAACGATGGATTAAACCCAGATCTATGACTGGGGGTGAGTGTTTGACAATGTTCAGCATTCCGTCCATCACTTGTTGTTTTTGCTTTGTCGCCCTTTTTGCTTTGTCGCCCTAAGTGGGAAGGGTATGCCCAGACATGGGTCCCGTGCTTCCCATGCCATTGGATTCAAGCTAACCTGGCTGATGAGGGGTGAAACCCCGAAACCGGTCCCAGAATGCTTGTTTCCGGTCCAGTGAGGCCCTGGCTTGGCAGTTTGGTCTGGACTGTTCCCATGAGGAACAGGGTCAAGACTGATTTGCATATGGCTGGGTCCAAACTGGGGTGGCATGGTGAGCAAAAGAACAATGGATTAAACCCAGATCTATGACTGGGGGTGAGTGTTTGACAATGTTCAGCATTCCGTCCATCACTTGTTGTTTTTGCTTTGTCGCCCTAAGTGGGAAGGGTATGCCCAGACGTGGGTCCCGTGCTTCCCATGCCACTGGATTCAAGCTAACCTGGCTGATGAGGGGTGAAACCCCGAAACCGGTCCCATGATGCTTGTTTCCGGTCCAGTGAGGACCTGGCTTGGCAGTTTGGTCTGGACTGTTCCCATGAGGAACAGGGTCAAGACTGATTTGCATATGGCTGGGTCCAAACTGGGGTGGCATGGTGAGCAAAAGAACGATGGATTAAACCCAGATCTATGACTGGGGGTGAGTGTTTGACAATGTTCAGCATTCCGTCCATCACTTGTTGTTTTTGCTTTGTCGCCCTAAGTGGGAAGGGTATGCCCAGACGTGGGTCCCGTGCTTCCCATGCCACTGGATTCAAGCTAACCTGGCTGATGAGGGGTGAAACCCTGAAACCGGTCCCAGGATGCTTGTTTCCGGTCCAGGGAGGACCTGGCTTGGCAGTTTGGTCTGGACTGTTCCCATGAGGAACAGGGTCAAGACTGATTTGCATATGGCTGGGTCCAAACTGGGGTGGCATGGTGAGCAAAAGAACGATGGATTAAACCCAGATCTATGACTGGGGGTGAGTGTTTGACAATGTTCAGCATTCCGTCCATCACTTGTTGTTTTTGCTTTGTCGCCCTAAGTGGGAAGGGTATGCCCAGACGTGGGTCCCGTGCTTCCCATGCCACTGGATTCAAGCTAACCTGGCTGATGAGGGGTGAAACCCTGAAACCGGTCCCAGGATGCTTGTTTCCGGTCCAGTGAGGACCTGGCTTGGCAGTTTGGTCTGGACTGTTCCCATGAGGAACAGGGTCAAGACTGATTTGCATATGGCTGGGTCCAAACTGGGGTGGCATGGTGAGCAAAAGAACGATGGATTAAACCCAGATCTATGACTGGGGGTGAGTGTTTGACAATGTTCAGCATTCCGTCCATCACTTGTTGTTTTTGCTTTGTCGCCCTAAGTGGGAAGGGTATGCCCAGACGTGGGTCCCGTGCTTCCCATGCCACTGGATTCAAGCTAACCTGGCTGATGAGGGGTGAAACCCCGAAACCGGTCCCAGGATGCTTGTTTCCGGTCCAGTGAGGACCTGGCTTGGCAGTTTGGTCTGGACTGTTCCCATGAGGAACAGGGTCAAGACTGATTTGCATATGGCTGGGTCCAAACTGGGGTGGCATGGTGAGCAAAAGAACGATGGATTAAACCCAGATCTATGACTGGGGGTGAGTGTTTGACAATGTTCAGCATTCCGTCCATCACTTGTTGTTTTTGCTTTGTCGCCCTAAGTGGGAAGGGTATGCCCAGACGTGGGTCCCGTGCTTCCCATGCCACTGGATTCAAGCTAACCTGGCTGATGAGGGGTGAAACCCCGAAACCGGTCCCAGGATGCTTGTTTCCGGTCCAGTGAGGACCTGGCTTGGCAGTTTGGTCTGGACTGTTCCCATGAGGAACAGGGTCAAGACTGATTTGCATATGGCTGGGTCCAAACTGGGGTGGCATGGTGAGCAAAAGAACGATGGATTAAACCCAGATCTATGACTGGGGGTGAGTGTTTGACAATGTTCAGCATTCCGTCCATCACTTGTTGTTTTTGCTTTGTCGCCCTAAGTGGGAAGGGTATGCCCAGACGTGGGTCCCGTGCTTCCCATGCCACTGGATTCAAGCTAACCTGGCTGATGAGGGGTGAAACCCTGAAACCGGTCCCAGGATGCTTGTTTCCGGTCCAGGGAGGACCTGGCTTGGCAGTTTGGTCTGGACTGTTCCCATGAGGAACAGGGTCAAGACTGATTTGCATATGGCTGGGTCCAAACTGGGGTGGCATGGTGAGCAAAAGAACGATGGATTAAACCCAGATCTATGACTGGGGGTGAGTGTTTGACAATGTTCAGCATTCCGTCCATCACTTGTTGTTTTTGCTTTGTCGCCCTAAGTGGGAAGGGTATGCCCAGACGTGGGTCCCGTGCTTCCCATGCCACTGGATTCAAGCTAACCTGGCTGATGAGGGGTGAAACCCCGAAACCGGTCCCAGGATGCTTGTTTCCGGTCCAGTGAGGACCTGGCTTGGCAGTTTGGTCTGGACTGTTCCCATGAGGAACAGGGTCAAGACTGATTTGCATATGGCTGGGTCCAAACTGGGGTGGCATGGTGAGCAAAAGAACGATGGATGGGTGAGTGTTTGACAATGTTCAGCATTCCGTCCATCACTTGTTGTTTTTGCTTTGTCGCCCTAAGTGGGAAGGGTATGCCCAGACGTGGGTCCCATGCTTCCCATGCCACTGGATTCAAGCTAACCTGGCTGATGAGGGGTGAAACCCCGAAACCGGTCCCAGGATGCTTGTTTCCGGTCCAGTGAGGACCTGGCTTGGCAGTTTGGTCTGGACTGTTCCCATGAGGAACAGGGTCAAGACTGATTTGCATATGGCTGGGTCCAAACTGGGGTGGCATGGTGAGCAAAAGAACGATGGATTAAACCCAGATCTATGACTGGGGGTGAGTGTTTGACAATGTTCAGCATTCCGTCCATCACTTGTTGTTTTTGCTTTGTCGCCCTAAGTGGGAAGGGTATGCCCAGACGTGGGTCCCGTGATTCCCATGCCACTGGATTCAAACTAACCTGGCTGATGAGGGGTGAAACCCCGAAACCGGTCCCAGGATGCTTGTTTCCGGTCCAGTGAGGACTTGGCTTGGCAGTTTGGTCTGGACTGTTCCCATGAGGAACAGGGTCAAGACTGATTTGCATATGGCTGGGTCCAAACTGGGGTGGCATGGTGAGCAAAAGAACGATGGATTAAACCCAGATCTATGACTGGGGGTGGGTGTTTGACAATGTTCAGCATTCCGTCCATCACTTGTTGTTTTTGCTTTGTCGCCCTAAGTGGGAAGGGTATGCCCAGACGTGGGTCCCGTGCTTCCCATGCCACTGGATTCAAGCTAACCTGGCTGATGAGGGGTGAAACCCCGAAACCGGTCCCAGGATGCTTGTTTCCGGTCCAGTGAGGACCTGGCTTGGCAGTTTGGTCTGGACTGTTCCCATGAGGAACAGGGTCAAGAC
The DNA here is from genome assembly GCF_031143425.1 of Pleurodeles waltl. Lineage (NCBI taxonomy): Eukaryota > Metazoa > Chordata > Amphibia > Caudata > Salamandridae > Pleurodeles > Pleurodeles waltl. The sequence goes on from NC_090445.1 coordinate 1,064,966,905, forward strand.
TGATTTGCATATGGCTGGGTCCAAACTGGGGTGGCATGGTGAGCAAAAGAACGATGGATTAAACCCAGATCTATGACTGGGGGTGAGTGTTTGACAATGTTCAGCATTCCGTCCATCACTTGTTGTTTTTGCTTTGTCGCCCTAAGTGGGAAGGGTATGCCCAGACGTGGGTCCCGTGCTTCCCATGCCACTGGATTCAAGCTAACCTGGCTGATGAGGGGTGAAACCCCGAAACCGGTCCCAGGATGCTTGTTTCCGGTCCAGTGAGGACCTGGCTTGGCAGTTTGGTCCGGACTGTGCCCATGAGGAACAGGGTCAAAAGAACGATGGATTAAACCCAGATCTATGACTGGGGGTGAGTGTTTGACAATGTTCAGCATTCCGTCCATCACTTGTTGTTTTTGCTTTGTCGCCCTAAGTGGGAAGGGTATGCCCAGACGTGGGTCCCGTGCTTCCCATGCCACTGGATTCAAGCTAACCTGGCTGATGAGGGGTGAAACCCCGAAACCGGTCCCAGGATGCTTGTTTCCGGTCCAGTGAGGACCTGGCTTGGCAGTTTGGTCTGGACTGTTCCCATGAGGAACAGGGTCAAGACTGATTTGCATATGGCTGGGTCCAAACTGGGGTGGCATGGTGAGCAAAAGAACGATGGATTAAACCCAGATCTATGACTGGGGGTGAGTGTTTGACAATGTTCAGCATTCCGTCCATCACTTGTTGTTTTTGCTTTGTCGCCCTAAGTGGGAAGGGTATGCCCAGACGTGGGTCCCGTGCTTCCCATGCCACTGGATTCAAGCTAACCTGGCTGATGAGGGGTGAAACCCCGAAACCGGTCCCAGGATGCTTGTTTCCGGTCCAGTGAGGACCTGGCTTGGCAGTTTGGTCTGGACTGTTCCCATGAGGAACAGGGTCAAGACTGATTTGCATATGGCTGGGTCCAAACTGGGGTGGCATGGTGAGCAAAAGAACGATGGATTAAACCCAGATCTATGACTGGGGGTGAGTGTTTGACAATGTTCAGCATTCCGTCCATCACTTGTTGTTTTTGCTTTGTCGCCCTAAGTGGGAAGGGTATGCCCAGACGTGGGTCCCGTGCTTCCCATGCCACTGGATTCAAGCTAACCTGGCTGATGAGGGGTGAAACCCCGAAACCGGTCCCAGGATGCTTGTTTCCGGTCCAGTGAGGACCTGGCTTGGCAGTTTGGTCTGGACTGTTCCCATGAGGAACAGGGTCAAGACTGATTTGCATATGGCTGGGTCCAAACTGGGGTGGCATGGTGAGCAAAAGAACGATGGATTAAACCCAGATCTATGACTGGGGGTGAGTGTTTGACAATGTTCAGCATTCCGTCCATCACTTGTTGTTTTTGCTTTGTCGCCCTAAGTGGGAAGGGTATGCCCAGACGTGGGTCCCGTGCTTCCCATGCCACTGGATTCAAGCTAACCTGGCTGATGAGGGGTGAAACCCCGAAACCGGTCCCAGGATGCTTGTTTCCGGTCCAGTGAGGACCTGGCTTGGCAGTTTGGTCTGGACTGTTCCCATGAGGAACTGGGGTGGCATGGTGAGCAAAAGAACGATGGATTAAACCCAGATCTATGACTGGGGGTGAGTGTTTGACAATGTTCAGCATTCCGTCCATCACTTGTTGTTTTTGCTTTGTCGCCCTAAGTGGGAAGGGTATGCCCAGACGTGGGTCCCGTGCTTCCCATGCCACTGGATTCAAGCTAACCTGGCTGATGAGGGGTGAAACCCCGAAACCGGTCCCAGGATGCTTGTTTCCGGTCCAGTGAGGACCTGGCTTGGCAGTTTGGTCTGGACTGTTCCCATGAGGAACAGGGTCAAGACTGATTTGCATATGGCTGGGTCCAAACTGGGGTGGCATGGTGAGCAAAAGAACGATGGATTAAACCCAGATCTATGACTGGGGGTGAGTGTTTGACAATGTTCAGCATTCCGTCCATCACTTGTTGTTTTTGCTTTGTCGCCCTAAGTGGGAAGGGTATGCCCAGACGTGGGTCCCGTGCTTCCCATGCCACTGGATTCAAGCTAACCTGGCTGATGAGGGGTGAAACCCCGAAACCGGTCCCAGGATGCTTGTTTCCGGTCCAGTGAGGACCTGGCTTGGCAGTTTGGTCTGGACTGTTCCCATGAGGAACTGGGGTGGCATGGTGAGCAAAAGAACGATGGATTAAACCCAGATCTATGACTGGGGGTGAGTGTTTGACAATGTTCAGCATTCCGTCCATCACTTGTTGTTTTTGCTTTGTCGCCCTAAGTGGGAAGGGTATGCCCAGACGTGGGTCCCGTGCTTCCCATGCCACTGGATTCAAGCTAACCTGGCTGATGAGGGGTGAAACCCCGAAACCGGTCCCAGGATGCTTGTTTCCGGTCCAGTGAGGACCTGGCTTGGCAGTTTGGTCTGGACTGTTCCCATGAGGAACAGGGTCAAGACTGATTTGCATATGGCTGGGTCCAAACTGGGGTGGCATGGTGAGCAAAAGAACGATGGATTAAACCCAGATCTATGACTGGGGGTGAGTGTTTGACAATGTTCAGCATTCCGTCCATCACTTGTTGTTTTTGCTTTGTCGCCCTAAGTGGGAAGGGTATGCCCAGACGTGGGTCCCGTGCTTCCCATGCCACTGGATTCAAGCTAACCTGGCTGATGAGGGGTGAAACCCCGAAACCGGTCCCAGGATGCTTGTTTCCGGTCCAGTGAGGACCTGGCTTGGCAGTTTGGTCTGGACTGTTCCCATGAGGAACAGGGTCAAGACTGATTTGCATATGGCTGGGTCCAAACTGGGGTGGCATGGTGAGCAAAAGAACGATGGATTAAACCCAGATCTATGACTGGGGGTGAGTGTTTGACAATGTTCAGCATTCCGTCCATCACTTGTTGTTTTTGCTTTGTCGCCCTAAGTGGGAAGGGTATGCCCAGACGTGGGTCCCGTGCTTCCCATGCCACTGGATTCAAGCTAACCTGGCTGATGAGGGGTGAAACCCCGAAACCGGTCCCAGGATGCTTGTTTCCGGTCCAGTGAGGACCTGGCTTGGCAGTTTGGTCTGGACTGTTCCCATGAGGAACAGGGTCAAGACTGATTTGCATATGGCTGGGTCCAAACTGGGGTGGCATGGTGAGCAAAAGAACGATGGATTAAACCCAGATCTATGACTGGGGGTGAGTGTTTGACAATGTTCAGCATTCCGTCCATCACTTGTTGTTTTTGCTTTGTCGCCCTAAGTGGGAAGGGTATGCCCAGACGTGGGTCCCGTGCTTCCCATGCCACTGGATTCAAGCTAACCTGGCTGATGAGGGGTGAAACCCCGAAACCGGTCCCAGGATGCTTGTTTCTGGTCCAGTGAGGACCTGGCTTGGCAGTTTGGTCTGGACTGTTCCCATGAGGAACAGGGTCAAGACTGATTTGCATATGGCTGGGTCCAAACTGGGGTGGCATGGTGAGCAAAAGAACGATGGATTAAACCCAGATCTGTGACTGGGGGTGAGTGTTTGACAATGTTCAGCATTCCGTCCATCACTTGTTGTTTTTGCTTTGTGGCCCTAAGTGGGAAGGGTATGCCCAGACGTGGGTCCCGTGCTTCCCATGCCACTGGATTCAAGCTAACCTGGCTGATGAGGGGTGAAACCCCGAAACCGGTCCCAGGATGCTTGTTTCCGGTCCAGTGAGGACCTGGCTTGGCAGTTTGGTCTGGACTGTTCCCATGAGGAACAGGGTCAAGACTGATTTGCATATGGCTGGGTCCAAACTGGGGTGGCATGGTGAGCAAAAGAACGATGGATTAAACCCAGATCTATGACTGGGGGTGAGTGTTTGACAATGTTCAGCATTCCGTCCATCACTTGTTGTTTTTGCTTTGTCGCCCTAAGTGGGAAGGGTATGCCCAGACGTGGGTCCCGTGCTTCCCATGCCACTGGATTCAAGCTAACCTGGCTGATGAGGGGTGAAACCCCGAAACCGGTCCAGTGAGGACCTGGCTTGGCAGTTTGGTCTGGACTGTTCCCATGAGGAACAGGGTCAAGACTGATTTGCATATGGCTGGGTCCAAACTGGGGTGGCATGGTGAGCAAAAGAACGATGGATTAAACCCAGATCTATGACTGGGGGTGAGTGTTTGACAATGTTCAGCATTCCGTCCATCACTTGTTGTTTTTGCTTTGTCGCCCTAAGTGGGAAGGGTATGCCCAGACGTGGGTCCCGTGCTTCCCATGCCACTGGATTCAAGCTAACCTGGCTGATGAGGGGTGAAACCCCGAAACCGGTCCCAGGATGCTTGTTTCCGGTCCAGTGAGGACCTGGCTTGGCAGTTTGGTCTGGACTGTTCCCATGAGGAACAGGGTCAAGACTGATTTGCATATGGCTGGGTCCAAACTGGGGTGGCATGGTGAGCAAAAGAACGATGGATTAAACCCAGATCTATGACTGGGGGTGAGTGTTTGACAATGTTCAGCATTCCGTCCATCACTTGTTGTTTTTGCTTTGTCGCCCCTTTGACCTTGGCAGATCCTGTTAACCAGGGATCACCCATAAGCACCACGAGCCAAGTCAGCGAGGAATGTATTCCGTCCCTGTCATTTGTTCCATACATTCTGGTGTCCACCCGCATGTCCAACCTACCTAATTCATATATAGCTGGGGCCACATCCAGCGAGGTTCACATGGCACATAGCGAGAAAGCCACTGGTCCTAATATACCTGAGGGAATTAGTATGGTTCCTAGCAGTTCCTCCCCCTGTACGAAATATCCTCAGAATAAAGCAGGGTCCATAAAAACAGAGGATCTCGATAAGGTACTCAGCTGGAACATAGCAGAGTTGGAAAGCAAATTACAAAGTCCAGGATGGGGCAGTCTTATTGATGATCACCTGATCTGCCTCTTCCAAGAAACGTGGGCATTAGAACCCAAATATAGACTAGGCTTTAAAAGCTATTGGGTTCCAGCACGCAAGTCCTCTTCTGGGAGACCATCGGGAGGGCTGCTTGTGTGGATCAACACTTCTCTTAGGTGCAAGATAGAAGAAATAGATACGGGTTGCCCTGACTTGCAAGTCCTATTAATAATGATTTCTGAAGAGAGACCGTTACTTTTAATTAATATCTATAACAGGAATGTGAGCTCCCACACCGATTCTGATGTCCTGTCCATTTTGGACAGTTTTCTTAAAAACAATCCTTCCTTCTTTGTTTTGATTGGAGGGGATTTTAATGTCACTTTTGAACCTAATCCTCTAGTCCAAGGAATATGTAAAGAAGAGGATGCCCATTGGGGCATCCCTCAGCTAGTCTCCAACAAAAGACCAAGGCTGAATAAATCCGCGTGCTTACTGGCCGACATCACACTAGCCCATGGCCTCCGAGCCTGCAACGGTCGCTCACGCTCGGATGTAAATCTACAAGCTACCTTTAGGCGCGGAGGGCTCAGCAGTCGTATTGATTATATACTTCTTGACATCTGACTGTGGAGCCACATGTTTGATATGAGGGTTCAAAAGCAAATTGAGAGTGATCATGACCCGTTGATTTTATCAACCAGAGGACTTTTTCCTTCGTTTACTGTGCCCTACTCCAAGAGCCATGCCTCCCAGCTGGCTCTAACAAATAACAGACGCAACCTAAAATGGGAATCTGTTAATTCTTCCCCCAAACACCTGGCATCCATTTACAACCTGCTTGCCAACCAGATGGAGTGTATGATCCGCCTAAATGAGAACGGGGAGGGTGACAGAGTCTTAGCAGCCCACACTGACTTGTTCCAATCTTTAAAGCATCTTTTCACAAAAAAGTTTCTCAATAAATCTAACAAAAAGCACTGCGCTCCTTGGTTTGACAACTGTTGCAGAGAAGCACAACTGTCTCTCCTGGAAGCAATAAAAGATGGCCATGTTGGGCTGTTAAGAACAGCCAGAAAAGTTTATAAGAAGGAATGTTCTAAGGCACGCAGAAGTTGGGAAGAGGCCAGATGGGTTATTATTTTGGAGACTGCTAAATCTAATGACACATCTAGGTTCTGGAAACTAATAACTGATGACTGTAGCAACTCCCCTGCCGCACCTGGCTCATCAATCCTCTCAGCATCATGGGTAGAGCACTTTGGGCAACTATATGAAGGGCCTTCTGAAGCATCTTTGTGGGCCCCTGATGCCCCAATAAACCATGAGACTACCCCGATCACATTCTCTCTATCCGAAACAAGAGCAGCAATAGACTCATTGAAATGGGGAAAAGCCCCTGGCCCAGACAAGATCCCAGGCGATCTATACAAATCAAGACCAGATATATGGGCACCATATCTCAACCTTATCTGCAATGCTATTGCAGCAGGGGCCCCCGCTCCTCCCACTTGGAAAGGGGCCGAAATAGTACCCATTTTTAAAAAAGGAAATCCGAACATCCCTGCCAATTATCGCCCGATTTGTCTCCTTGATAACTCCCAAAAAATCTATGCAAAGCATCTTTTGCTCCATCTTGAGGAATGGATTATGGAGTCCGAAGCTCTTTCTGACCTACAAGCAGGCTTTAGACCTGCAGTGAGTACAGTTGACCAAGCCCTAAGATTCATGTCAATAAAATGGAAGAATGTTGACCTGGGGAGGGGTAATCTCTATGTGGTCTTCATAGACCTCAGAGCCGCATTTGATTTGATCCCCCGGAACCTGCTGTGGTCAACATTATCAAACATGGGAGTGCCATCTGGTCTCCTGAAACTCATTGCTCAACTGCATGAAAATACTTTCGCTCAAATTAGATGTGGCCAGGGGGGTGAGTTGACTGACCCCGTAGCTATTAAAAAAGGAGTTAGACAGGGATGTGTTCTGGCGCCCACTCTTTTTTTGCTATATATCAATAATTGCATCCACTACTTAGAGAACTGTATAAATGATTCACCTAAATTGGTTGGGAAAAAAATCCCGTGTCTGCTATATGCAGATGACACAATTTTGATATCTAAATCGCCAATGGGAATCCAAAACCTGATCAACCAATTCTGTGTTTTTTGTAGTGACTATGGTCTGGATGTAAACATTAAGAAAACAAAACTCATGATGTATAGTACCTCCAAGAAACGCTCGCGCGTTAGCATAGAAATGAACTCTATTCCACTGGAGAAAGTAGAAGAGTTCGACTACTTGGGTTTCAGACTATCGACCACAGGCAAATGGATGGCAGCCATTGACAAAGAGGCTCTCATTATAAGCCAGAGAGGTGGGGCCCTTGTCCGTAGATCGAGAAAGGCTCCGAGTCCCCCCTTGAACATACTTGCAGAGATCTACAATGTCCAAATCAGAGCAGCGGCCCTCTATGGAGCGGAACTTTGGGGGTCCCACAAAAACCTTGATACTCTGCAAACCAAGGAAAACCATTTCCTTAGACAGATTGCCCGGCTAGGTATGGGCTCACCAATGACCCCTCTAAGGCTAGACCTAGGTCTAAACAGTATCAAAACCACAGCAGCCCTAAGGCCTCTCTCCTATTGGATCCGCTTATGGAAATCTGTTGAACTCGAACCATATAGGCTGGCTATAAGAGAGCTCATAGCCACCCCCCAGGCACTGGCGAAAATCCCATGGCTGAAGGAAATGAAATCTGCCTGGGTCAAAATAGGTTTTCCTTCCTACTGGAACTATCCGGATCATATCCACGATAATGCAAAGAAACTTGTCACAAAAAGATATTGGGAGAAGGTTAACGAAGACTCCTTGCACCAAAAAGGGGCGGGCAGGCTAACAATGGAATTTCTCCAATTCAAGCACGAACCCTGGCCTGAGAACTTCATGAACCTTCCCATGCCTCTGTACGCCCGTGCTTTATATCTCCAACTAAGATATGGTACACTGCCTATTAATGGTTTTACGGCTCACTGGTCATCTAACATTGCTTCAAATGATAGATGTATCTCTTGCCAAAATTGTAAAGAAACAATAGAGCATATACTATTTTTCTGCCCTCTGTATAAAAGTCCCAGAGGGAGGTGGATCATTCCCCTCTGCAAAAATATGTCATTACATGATAGAGCAAACGCCACCAGAATCTGTACATACGACTCATCCTCCGTGGTAGCTATTACAGTTACCAAATTTTTAGCGGAGGCCTGGTACATCCGGCGTAGGCTTATTGTTTCAAAGGGCATGTGAGCCATCCTGTCATTAGTCGACAGGAGTCTCAACTGTTATTTTTTTTTGACGAGGGCCAGGTCTTACGGGGAAACAATTGCACACATTGGTTTGTCAGTCAGAATTTTATATTTTATCTTTTATCTTTTTTATTCTTAATATTTTAGCCATGTCTTATTTATTGTACTTTTTATCTATAATCAAATACTTAGGGGGTCATTCAGACCTTGGCGGACGGCGGAGGCCGCCCGCCAAGGTACCGCCGACAAATGACCGCACCGCGGTCAAAAGACTGCGGCGGCCATTCAAACATTTCCGCTGGGCAGGCGGGCACTCTCCAAAAGAGCGCCCGCCGGCCCAGCGGAAATGCCCCTGCAACGAGGACGCCGGCTCAGAATTGAGCCGGCGTAGTTGCAGGGGTGCGACGGGTGCAGTTGCACCCGTCACGTATTTCAGTGTCTGCAAAGCAGACACTGAAATACTTTGTGGGGCCCTCTTACGTGGGCCCCTGCAGTGCCCATGCCATTGGCATGGGCACTGCAGGGGCCCCCAGGGGCCCCGCGGCACCCCCTACCGCCATCCTGTTCATGGCGGGTTTCCCGCCATGAACAGGATGGCGGTAGGGGGTGTCTGAATCCCCATGGTGGCGGAGCGCGCTCCGCCGCCATGGAGGACTCAATGGGGCAGCGGTAAACCGGCGGGAGACCGCCGGTTTACCCTTTCTGACCGCGGCTGAACCGCCGCGGTCAGAATGCCCTTGGGAGCACCGCCAGCCTGTTGGCGGTGCTCCCGTGGTCGGTGACCCTGGCGGTCACCGGCCGCCAGGGTCAGAATGACCCCCTTAGTCCTGTTGATCTTATTGTTATACTGTCCTGATTATTACTGTTTTTTTATTGTTATCTTGTTTTTTTTTAACAAATACTATTTTATCATGTATGATTGTTATCTTTGTTACTCAAAATGGCCTAGATCTCTAGACCGAATGAACTCAAATAAAAAAATAGTGGGGATTTGTCTTCTTTCTTGTCTGAACACTGCTGTAAGTCTTTCTTCTGTTTCACATAGTCAGGATGTTGCTCTGACCGGCCCACTCCCTCACTACATCTATCTGATGTGTTCTGAAAGGAAAGAGACGGACGTGAATCAGTTTATCTATCAGGAATCTTTAAAGTTTCTCTATTTCTGAGATTATGGGGGTCATTACAACCCTGGCTGACGGTGTTAAAGCGGCGGTAAGACCGCCAACAGGCTGTCGGTAAACATTTTGCAATTACGACCATGGCGGAAACTGCCCCAAAGACAGCCACTTTAAAACTCCGACCGCCACGGCGGTACAGACATACAGCGCGGCGGTCACCGCCAACAGACAGGCGGGAGACAATGTACCGCCCACAGTATCACAACCTACCAATCCGCCACCTTTTACGGGGCGGATTCACCGCGGATAAAAACACGGCAGAAACAGGAATTTCAAAGGGAAAACGCTCACCTCTACACACTTCACGAGGAACGACGACACCATGGAGCCGGAACTCCAAATCCTGCCAGCGCTAGTCTTCCTGCTCATCTACGAGGAGCATCAACACCGGCGGCGAAGACCACAGTGAGTACTGCACCTACGACATAGAGGAGGGGGAGGCAAAAACACAGGGACACACACAACCAACATCCCAACCCCCACCCTGACCCTCACCCACTACAACACACACACCAATGCATTTCTATACATTACAGTAACACCCCCCAACCCCCCTGGAAGAATGCAAAGACAAAAGGAAATGAGTTGAACCATTGTAATATATCAAAATACAGGAAGCAAATATATACATATATATATTAACACAATAAACAAAATATACACCACAATAAGTAGTGCAGGTATTGCACCATTCATAGTCCGTGGACCACTGGGCCCAAAATGCATGGGCGAGGCCCACACTCAATACCCGATCAAAACGGAGAGAACACTGCAGGGGCATCAGATCGAAATACAACAGGCACCTCAGGGGGAAGGGAAGGGGGAGCACCTCAGCCAGATGAGTGCACCACGCCAGATCCACGAGGGGGCTCCATGCCCATTGATGTATCCTGGGGAGTGCAAAGCCACAGTCTCTCAAGTCTCTACAGTGGGTGGTTTGCCCACTGTCCAGTCCTGGGGAGTGCAAAGCCACAGTCTCTCAAGTCTCTACAGTGGGTGGTTTGCCCACTGTTCAATCCTGGTTAGTGCAAAGCCACAGTCTCTCAAGTCTCTACAGTGGGTGGTTTGCCACTATTCAATCCTGGGGAGTGCAAAGCCACAGTCTCTCAAGTCTCTACAGTGGGTGGTTTGCCCACTGTTCAATCCTGGGGAATGCAAAGCCACAGTCTCTCAAGTCTCTACAGTGGGTGGGTTGCCCACTGTTCAATCCTGGGGAGTGCAAAGCCACAGTCTCTCAAGTGGATGACAGTCTCCACTGGTTCTGGAGGGGGCATGGTGCCCAGAGTGCTTCATCCTGCCAAGGACAGACAGAGTGGATGCTGTTCTCCACTGGTTCTGGAGGGGGACTGGTGCCCAGAGTGCTTCATCCTGCCAAGGACAGACGGAGTGGATGCTGTTCTCCACTGGTTCTGGAGGGGGCATGGTGTCCAGAGTGCTTCATCCTGCTAAGGACAGACGGAGTGGATAAAAGTCTCCACTGGTTCTGGAGGGGGCATGGTGCCCAGAGTGCTTCATCCTGCCAAGGACAGATGGAGTGGATGCTGTTCTCCACTGGTTCTGGAGGGGGACTGGTGCCCAGAGTGCTTCATCCTGCCAAGGACAGATGGAGTGGATAACAGTCTCCACTGGTTCTGGAGGGGGCATGGTGCCCAGAGTGCTTCATCCTGCCAAGGACAGACGGAGTGGATGCTGTTCTCCACTGGTTCTGGAGGGGGCATGGTGCCCAGAGTGCTTCATCCTGCCAAGGACAGACGGAGTAGATAACAGTCTCCACTGGTTCTGGAGGGGGCATGGTGCCCAGAGTGCTTCATCCTGCCAAGGACAGACGGAGTGTATGCTGTTCTCCATTGGTTCTGGAGGGGGCATGGTGCCCAGAGTGCTTCATCCTGCCAAGGACAGACGGAGTGGATAACAGTCTCCACTGGTTCTGGAGGGGGCATGGTGCCCAGAGTGCTTCATCCTGCCAAGGACAGACGGAGTGGATGCTGTTCTCCACTGGTTCTGGAGGGGGCATGGTGCCCAGAGTGCTTCATCCTGCCAAGGACAGACGGAATGGATAACAGCCTCCACTAGTTCTGGAGGGGGCATGGTGCCCAGAGTGCTTCATCCTGCCAAGGACAGACAGAGTGGATGCTGTTCTCCACTGGTTCTGGAGGGGGCATGGTGCCCAGAGTGCTTCATCCTGCCAAGGACAGACGGAGTGGATGCTGTTCTCCACTGGTTCTGGAGGGGGACTGGTGCCCAGAGTGCTTCATCCTGCCAAGGACAGACGGAGTGGATAACAGTCTCCACTGGTTCTGGAGGGGGCATGGTGCCCAGAGTGCTTCATCCTGCCAAGGACAGACGGAGTGGATGCTGTTCTCCACTGGTTCTGGAGGGAGCATGGTGCCCAGAGTGCTTCATCCTGCCAAGGACAGACGGAGTAGATAACAGTCTCCACTGGTTCTGGAGGGGGCATGGTGCCCAGAGTGCTTCATCCTGCCAAGGACAGACGGAGTGTATGCTGTTCTCCACTGGTTCTGGAGGGGGCATGGTGCCCAGAGTGCTTCATCCTGCCAAGGACAGACGGAGTGGATAACAGTCTCCACTGGTTCTGGAGGGGGCATGGTGCCCAGAGTGCTTCATCCTGCCAAGGACAGACGGAGTGGATGCTGTTCTCCACTGGTTCTGGAGGGGGCATGGTGCCCAGAGTGCTTCATCCTGCCAAGGACAGACGGAGTGGATAACAGTCTCCACTGGTTCTGGAGGGGGCATGGTGCCCAGAGTGCTTCATCCTGCCAAGGACAGACGGAGTGGATGCTGTTCTCCACTGGTTCTGGAGGGGGACAGGTGCCCAGAGTGCAGCACACACCCCGTGACGGTCCCAGTTGCGTCACTGCCACTGCCGCAAATGGGCTAGCGGTGCATTCCATGGCGGTCTTTGCCCTGTTCAGCGGTGCTTGAGTAGCCAGTGTCAGACCTGTTCAGTGGTGCATTCCATGGTGGTCTTTGCCCTGTTCACCGGTCATTGGCCTGTTCAGCGGTGCTTGAGTTGCCAGTGTCAGACCTGTTCAGTGGTGCATTCCATGGCGGTCTTTGCCCTGTTCAGCGGTGCTTGAGTTGCCAGTGTCAGACCTGTTCAGCGGTGCAGTCTATGGTGGTCTTTGCCCTGTTCAGCGGTCCTTGGCCTGTTCAGCGGTGCTTGAGTTGCCAGTGTCAGACCTGTTCAGCTGTGCATTCCATGGCGGTGTTTGCCCTGTTCAGCGGTGCTTGAGTTGCCAGTGTCAGACCTGTTCAGCGGTGCATTCCATGGCGGTCTTTGCCCTGTTCAGCGGTGCTTGAGTTGCCAGTGTCAGACCTGTTCAGCGGTGCATTCCATGGCGGTCTTTGCCCTGTTCAGTGGTCCTTGGCCTGTTCAGCGGTGCTTGAGTTGCCAGTGTCAGACCTGTTCAGCTGTGCATTCCATGGCGGTCTTTGCCCTGTTCAGCGGTCCTTGGCAGGGCGGTCCTTCATTGCGCCGCAAGGCTGTGGCTGGCGGTCCTTCATGGGTCAGCTGGGCTGTGGCTTGCGGGGCCCTCCTGGCCAGCTGGGCTGTGGCTGGCGGTGGCCTCCTGGGCAGTTACTCTGGCAGTGGCCTCCTAGTCAGTGACTCTGGCGGTGGCCTCCTGGGCAGTTACTCTGGCGGTGGCCTCCTGGTCAGTGACAATGGGGCTGGCGGGGGCCTCCTGGGCAGTGACTCTGGCGGTGGCCTCCTGGCCAGTGACGATGGGGCTGGCGGGGGCCTCCTGGGCAGTGACTCTGGGGCTGGCGGTGGCCTCCTGGGCAGTGACTCTGGCGGTGGCCTCCTGGCCAGTGACGATGGGGATGGTGGGGGCCTCCTGGGCAGTGACTCTGGGGCTGGCGGTGGCCTCCTGGGCAGTGACTCTGGCGCTTGCCTCCTGGGCAGCTGGGATGATGGCGGTCTTCTCCACTGTGCTGCTCCTCCCAGACCTTGGAGATTTCCTCTGCCCCTTCCCCACCTTGGGAGGAGTTACAGCTGAGTCGACACTCCCCCCGGGACCCCGGTGAGCGGGTTTGTTGGCTGGAGTCTTCCCCCTCTCCCGCCGGGCACTGTCCAACTTCTGGTGCTTCACAGGGGGGGGGACTGGCTATGCTGTGGCTCCATGCCACACTGGCTGGCCTGGTGGCCAGTGCACTCCACATACCTGTAACAACAGGCACCACTGGTCCCGGAGATTTTTTGGCTGAGGTGCTGGTAGGGGACCTATGAGTTGGAGGGGGGGGGGGTGGGGGGAAATAGGTTAAGGCTGGACAGGAAAAGTTTTTGGGAGACACTGGGACGGGTAGCTGGAGGGGGTTTGGGAGTGGAGGAAGAGGTGATGGTTGTAGGAAGTGTAAGTTTTGTGGATTTGGGTGCAGGTGCATGCGCTGGAGGCTGTCGTGAGGTCGATGGCTGTTGGGTGGGTGTGTGCCTGCGTTTGTGTATCTTCGGAGGGGGCATCACAGACACACTGGGAGAAGACACAGGGCACGTGTGAATGGTAGTGGGGGTGGTGACTGCACGTGAACGGGGTGTGGTGGTGGGTGTGCTGGTGCGGGACGTAGTGGCTGTAGTGGCAGTGCATGCAGGTGTGAGTGTAGACGAGACTAGGAGGGAGGAGGGAGACGAGGAGGAGGGGGACACAGTGGAGGCAGTGGATGTTGGTGTGTCTGTATGTGTGTGATGCTTGCGTGAGTGCCTGTGGGATGTGTGGTGCTTATGTTTGCCTGAGCTTCCCTTGTGTGGTGAGGTGTGTGCAGGCTGGTCTGATGGTGTGCTTGGGATAGGCTTGGGTACAGGGGATTGGGTCTGGGTGGAGGAAGTTGGAGGGGGGAGGCTAGACACAGGGACAATGGCTGCCATCAGTGCTGAGGCCAGAGTTTGCAGGGTTCAATGAAGGGCAGCCTTACCAGAATGAATGCCCTCCAGGAATGCATTTGTGTGTTGCAATTCCCTTTCTACACCCTGGATGGCATTCAAAATGGTAGACTGCCCACAGTGAGGGACCTGAGGAGGTCAATGGCCTCCTCACTGAGGGCAGCAGAGGTGACAGGGACAGGGGCTGAGGGGCCTGGTGCGAAGGTGATGCCCACCCTCCTGGGTGAGCGGGCACGGGGCGAAGGCTGAGGGGCTGCTGGGAGGGCGGTGCTGGTAGGGGGGGTGGCGGCTGTACCTGTAGAAGTGGGGGGCACAGATGTTGCCGCCACCACAAGGGAGCTCCCATCGGAGGACGAGTCTGTGTCACTGGTTGCAGATCATGTGACTTCCGTGGTGCTCCCCTCCCCCTCCGTCCCACTGGTGTATTCTGAGTGCATGGTGTGGCCCTCCATGGCCATGTGGGATGCAGCTCCCTCGTGCTCCGGTGCCACTGTACCTCCGCCTGATGATGCTAATGCACACAAGAACAGGGAGACCACAAAAAGGGGGGGGGACGACAGAAGAAAGACAGGTTGAGTGCATGGCTTACCGCTACCGTTGGTGGACAATACAGACACAGCAGCCCCCTGCACTACGTCGCGCTGTTGGGCTCTACAGATGCAATTCCTGGGATATGGGCTACATTGCTATGGACGACATCTGCATACATAGATGACACAGGGGCATTAATACCTGTACTTGGCACTCTACAGAGGTGGGGTGGGGTGCCCCATGGCCTGCATTACGGATGGGCCTAGCCTACGGAACTCGCCCTGGCCTAGGAAAACCCACATCCCTCCTCCCCCACCCAGACACCTTCACTGCGCGCAAAGTTTGCTGAATGATGTTGTACTCACCCCCTTGTGTCTGCTGTGATGCCCTCAAGCGCCCATCCAACTCCGGGTAGGCCACCGCCAGGATCCTGAACATCAGGGGGGGCACAAGCCCCACTGGGACAGAGAGGACCGCCAGCACAAGCCCCGCTGGGACAGAGAGGACCGCCAGCAGCTGAGTCACTGCAAAGGAGCACCGCTGAACAGGGCACCGCCGCCTCAAGGACCGCTGAACAGGGCACCGCCGGCTCAAACACCGCTGAACAGGGCACCGCCGCCTAAAGCACCTCTGAACAGGGCACTGCCGCCTCAAGCACCGCTGAACAGGGCGCCGCCTCCTCAAGCACCGCTGAACATGGCACCGCCGCCTCAAGCACACCTGAACAGGGCACTGCCGCCTCAAGCACCGCTGAACAGGGCACCGCCGCCTCAAGCACCGCTGGTCCATGAGCGCCAAGGTCACTGACGCTACTGAGTCCGACACGAGCAGGATGAAGCACTCTGGGCACCATGCCCCCTCCAGAACCAGTGGAGAGATACATCCACTACCTTTTTCCTTAGTAGGATGAAGCACTCTGGGCACAAGGCCCCCTCCAGAACCAGTGGAGAGATACATCCACTGCCTCCTGTCCTTAGCAGGATGAAGCACTCTGGGCATCATGCCCCCTCCAGAACCAGTGGAGAGATACATCCACTACCTCTGTCCTTAGCAGGAAGAAGCACTCTGGGCACCATGCCCCCTCCAGAACCAGTGGAGAGATAAATCCACTACCTCTGTCCTTATCAGGATGAAGCACTCTGGGCACAAGGCCCCCTCCAGAACCAGTGGAGAGATACATCCACTTGAAAGACTGTGGCTTTGCACTCCCCAGGATTGAACAGTGGGCAACCCACCCACTGTATAGACTTGTGAGACTGGCTTTACACTCCCCAGGATTGAACAGTGGGCAAACCACCCACTGTATAGACTTGTGAGACTGTGGCTTTGCACTCCCCAGGAATGAACAGTGGGCAACCCACCCACTGTATAGACTTGTGAGACTGTGGCTTTGCACTCCCCAGGATGGAACAGTGGGCATGTGGCCCTCTCGTGGATTTGGCGTCGTGCACTCAACCGGCTGAGGTGCCCCCTCTTTCCCTCCCCCTGAGGTGCCTGTTTTCTTGCTCTCTGATGCACCTGCAGTGTTCTCTCCGTCATGGTCGGGGATCTTGTGTGGGCCTCGCCCATACCGTGTGGGCCCAGTGTTCCACGGACTTCATTGGAGCACTACCTGTACTCATGAGCTTGGTGTAGATTTTGTATATGGTGTGTATATATATTTTTGCCTACTTTATTTTAATATATTACAATGGTTACACTCATTTTCTTTTGTCTTTGCATTCTTCCGGGAGGGTTGGGGGGTGTAACTATCATGTATAAATATATATTAGTGTGTGTGTTGTAGTGGGTGAGGGTGGGGGTGGGGGTGTTGCGTGTTGCATGTGTGTTTCCCTATTTTTTCCCTCCCCTGGGTCGTAGGTGCAGTACTCACTGTGGTCTTTGCCGCTGGCGTTCGTGCTCCTGGTAGAGGAGTAGGAAGACTATCGCAGGGAGAATTTGGAGTTCTGGGTCCATAGTGTCCTGGTTCCTCGTGGGGTGTGTAGAGGTAAGCGTTTTCCCTTCGGATTCCTGTTTCCGCCATGTTTTTATCTGCGGTGTATCTGCCCCGGAAAAGGTGGCGGATTGGTAGGTTGTGATACTGTGGGCGGTACTTTGTCTTCCGCCTGTCTGTTCGCGGTGACTGCCAAGCTGTTTGTCTGTACTGCCGTGGCGGTCGGAGTGTAAAAGTGGCTGTCTATGTTGGCGGTTTCCGCCACGGTCGTAATTCCAATTTTTTTACCGCCGGCCTGTTGGCGGTCTTACCGCTGCTGTAACACCGCCCGCCAGGGTTGTAATGACCACCTACGTCTTTTCACATACCCATCCAGCCTCCTAACATTCTAGAAGACTATTCTGTGCATATGTGCCACACTACTTGGCAATGTTTGTCCATTCTCCGACCCCTAGTGGGTGTTATGTTATGTTATGTTATGTTATATGTTATGTTATACTTATTTGTATAGCGCCTAACTGCCCGAAGGCCTCGTAGCGCTTGTGTGTTCGCCCCTCCCATGGAATCCTGTCCAACTGTGTAGGCTAACAATGTACTTCACATCAACACTATCAAGGATGCTCTATGTACCAATAAATCCCTTCCTCCCAACAGATAACATCCCCTCCCACCCTGTTCCCTCCCCAGGCAGTCACCAACCAAAACAAACTACTAAAAAGTGAATGCCCACCCTCTTGTGCTGAGTAAGCACAGACACCCCATCCCTCCCCAAGGTGTTATAACTGATGGCCCTGTCTCCTACTGTAACTCATCAACCATCCCCAATGTGAGAAGAACAAAACCCATTACTAAGTCCCAGGAGCCATCAATCTAGTACTGTTTCCCGCCCTATACCAGGCAGTGGCCCGCACCAGGTCTCGAACCAGCTCAGCTATCCTACCCAGCCCTACATAAGTTCCCATGATGTGTACACCTATTCTTTCAGCGTCACAAGTGTACATCAATGAACCTGAATTTTCTTAGCACATCCCCCTCCAATCATCCCTATAAGGATGACCTAACCAATGCTCTGGGGATCAGCGGCAGGAGTCTGTGGGTGTCCTCTTCTCTCTAGACATCCTCTCATTAGCTGTCCCTCCCCCACCCCCGGGTTCTTGGCTCAGTCATTGTTTACCTCAACAGCACCTGAGAGGTTCGGGGCAATATGCACCTTTGCATCACTCTTGTGCGCAGAACTGCCACCACTGCCCATTGTCACATCTGCCAAGGTACCATCCTCTTGTACCAGTATCCTGGAGGTCGACATTCTCCCCTCCGATGAATGGAGCCTTGACTCGTTCTCCCAGTTCCACCTCCACCACCTGTCTGCAAGGTCCCTCGATCCTTGCCAGGTACTTTAGCCCATTGTTCCAGCCATCCCCAGACATCCTTGGGCTGGTCAAAGAAGTGCGTCTTACCATTTGTCATCATTCTCTGTTTAGCCGGAAACAGCTATGTGTCAGTGAGACCCATTGCATGCAGTTTTTGCTTGATCTCAATGAACGATAATCTCTGATTTCATACTTTGTGTGTGTAGGCTGTGAACACAGCAGTGGTGTGGTTTTCATAATTCAAGGGTTCCTTCTCTCTCGCAACCGTGAGGATACAATCCCTGTTGTGAAAGTTGAGGATCTGCGCAATGATGGCCCAGGGAGAAGCCTCAGGCGGGGGATGTGCCACAAGAGCCCTGTGTGCCCTTTCCACCACATACACAGTGGAGAGTCCCTCTGGCTTAAGAGTGGTAAGTATCCATTGTTCCCTGAAGTGTTACATCGTGGCACTCTCAGTTTGCTCCGGGAACCACACCAGGCAAAGGTTGTTGTGTCAGCATCCTCAACCCTTTCCTCCAGTGCTTTGGAGACAGTGTGTAGTCAAGCGACCTGTTCCTTCAGTGTTACCGTATCCGTATCCGTAGTTAGTCAATCAAGCATTTGTTCTGTGATTGTTACCCTGTCTGTCACTTAGTGGAGATCCAAGTGCAGGAGGCCAACCTCAATCAACACTGCATTTATCTTTCCCTCCATCGTGGCCCAGGAGCTTTGAATCCCCTCCAATAGAGTCATCCATGAGGGCTTCCCCTTCAGTTCTGTTCTCTGTGCCCCAGCATGACACATACTGCATATTGAGGTGTCCTATTGTAGAGCATGCTGGGTGATTGTATTGGCCTGCTGAACCTTGGAGGTTTTATGCCCCATGTTTCAGCTACCAGGGAGCACAGCACATCGTCTGGATGGATCATGCAGGTTCAAGCTGACTCTTTCCGGACTGTCCAGCCCAACTAATTCCAATTTTGCACGGCTTGCAGTGGTGCAGGCACTGCACCTGCACCTCCATCCAGTTCCATCAAGTTCAGGAAGGTACCTCCAGGCAAGGCGTAGCCCACTGGCACGGGGTCACAAGCACTATGCTGCTGCAACCTGCCCCTCTTTCTGCCTCTCGGGTTCCATGGATCTTTTTATCCCATTTGTGCCCAGGCCTCCGCCTGGGCGATCAGCATGCAGTCTCTGAGGGGGCAGTGGACTGTGATATGAGGTCCCCACTCACCATAGCCACTGTAATCTGTCCATCAGGAAAAGCACAACAGTCAGTTTAGCCTTTGCACATAGGCATGGGGAGGGCACTCATCGGACTCTGGAAATGGCCGCTCAAACCCTCAGGGCTCCCTGCCCCACCCGATCAGGCTCAAGGGCCTCATACTTCAGCTGGACCTCTCTGTCTGCCTGTAGGAGTCCCAATCTGGCTGCAGGTCTTGGTGTCCCTCAAACTCCCCCTCGGAGTACGCGCTGAGACATACCTCAATCACCATTGTGGGGGGGGGGCATGGGAGGCAACCCAACACAAGCTCCCCAGTGCTGGCAATGTGTGCAGATCAGCTGTGGGTGAGGCCACGCTCACCAGTCCTCCACGTGGGTCGTCCATGAGGCCCAGCTGCGCTAAACAGCAGCCTGTCTCGGCCGGGTGTCAGTCTCTCCAGAGTCAATGCAGTCCTCCCTGGGCCCCAGGCGGTGCATCTCCAGACGATGTTGTCCTCTCAATGGGCCCTTCTCTGCAGCAGTACAACCCACATTTTTCGCTGCGATCAGCCCCCCCAAGCCGCGGCCTCATGCCTGCCCCGTCTCTTCACTGTGCACCACGCAGCCTCCGGGCCCAGCCGGCCACCATTCATCTGGCTGCAGCATACCCACCTTAGCAGCAAATCTAAGGGCAGAGAGGATACGCTGGGCACCGCACACTATTAGATGCTGTAAATAGAGAGTGCATTTGGGCAGGATTATGAAGGATTTATTTATGGAGCTCCAGAACTCGGGCTTGGAGCTCCCAAACGGGCATCTTGCCAGGCCACACACCCTCAGGGATAATGTTAATAAAGAATTGTGGGATAAAAGTATTCCTTGTCTTACGGAAGTTGTTGCTATTGCTAAACAAGTAGAACATTCCATGCAATGTATTCATGATTTACAGAAATGCAAAATTGATGCTTGAGGTGAGGAGAAAACTGATGGAAAAAATGTACATACTCTGCACATCAAAAGAAACAATTGCATTATTTTAAACAAAAGAACAATTGTTATAGTTGTGGTAATCCTAATCATTTTGCCAATTCTAACGATTTTCCTGCTATTAGTGCAGTATGCAAATTGTGTGGGAAAAAAGGACTTTGAAAAATACTGTAAGTCTTCACCTATCAAAAACAATGTAAATGAGCTGTGTAAGAATGAATAGGTTGTAGTACTTCAGATATATAATGATAGGGGTGTGCATGGTATAACAAACAGTAATTGTGCAATTAACAGAATTGAAGGAGTGATGATGATGGATTCGGGTGCGAGATTGTCTCTGACATTAGACAAATATTTTAGGTTTAAGATCTCTTTTATTGATTTTAAGAAACATTACAACATCTCCCCCCTACAACCAGTAGCCTGTGGGGAGGAAACAGAGGGAAGAAAGGAGAGAAAGGGTGTTGAAGGGGGGGCACCTTATGTCAATGGTGTGCTGTCATCAGCCGTTGGGTCTACCCTTAGTTCAAATTATCTGCCCGATTGGTATGGCAGGGGCAAGTCCACCGTTCATTTCTGAGAATCTTCTGTCCTTGTCAGCCGCAGTTTACAGAGGTATGAGGGTCAGGTCAGTTCCCTAAGCTCTGCCAACAGGTACCTTAGTGCCGGATCCCATGTTTTGTCGAAGAGGGGGAGTGTACCAGTCGCCGCAGCCGTCAGCTTTTCTATGCCCATGAGTGCCCACAATTTATGCAATCAGTCAGTATGAGTGGGGATGGACTCCGAACCCCATTGTGCCAGCAGGAGATGCTTAGCGGCCCCCAAAGCTAGAGTAATAGCCCGGCCCCTAGGGGAGCAGAGTGGGTACGTCAGGGGATTAGGGAGGCCAACAGAATATAACTAGGAAACTGAGGTATGTTGGTGTCATATATATAATCTATTGCCCGGAGGAACGGGCCCCAAAAGGGAGTGACCCTCAAGCAATGCCATTACAAGTGAGTGAGTGTGCCCTCCCCCCCACATCCACACCAACATCCTCCGTCGCTTCGCACTCCCCATGTAACCATCCTAGCAGGTGTATAGTACATATAGTGGGTTATTTTCTGGAACATTTCTTTGGTATTTGTGGTGTGGGCCATCACTCTTGCCCTGTGGAGGATATCCCACCACTCACGGCCTGTAAAGGTGTGTTCGCATTCGAACTCCCATCTGCGTTTGCCTGATATGTAGAGAAGCTGAAGCGGCGTAACCAAGAAAGCATAAATATCGGACAGGAGTCGCTTGTCTGTGTCCCTAGTTAGAAGCCACTGTTCGAAGTGGGTCAGGAGTCTGCTTGCATGTGGACGTATTGCAGGGGAGGTTACCCAGTGATGGACAGCCCGATACTGCCAGTACGCACTATCAGGGAGGCCATACACTGCCTGTATTCTGGTGAAGGTCAGAACCCCTTTCTCATCAAAGAGGTCTCCAATTATTTTGTATTGTGCGTCCTGCCACTCTAGATAAGCTGGTTCCCTGACCACGGGAGGGAAGTCGGGGTTACCAATAAGCGGTGTCTGGGGGAAACAGGGGTGGACAGTCCTTTTGCCGTCTGTACCCTATCCCATGCTCTCAGTGTGGCCCACACGACTGGGGAAACATACACTCCGGGCGGGTGGTGTTTTCTAGGGAGCCATGGCACTTTCCATTTGTGCATTCCCACTATTGCCTGGTCAATAAAGCACCAGTAATTTTCCGTCTGCGGGCGGGCCCATTCAACCATGTAACGCAGCTGAGGAGCATAGTAGTAGCTAAGCAGGTGTAGGACACCCAGGCCTCCCTCCGCCTGAGGTAGGTAGGCTTGGCCCTTCGGCATGCTAACCCTCTTACCGTTCCAAATATATTCCCATATAAGCACCTTTAATTTGTCTAGGAGATGGGGTGACGGCTGCAGCGGTAGTGTCTGCATGAGGTAAAGTATTTTAGGCAGGAGAGTCATCTTGATTGCCGCTATATATCCCAGCCAGGAGAGGCCATAAGCCCTCCATTTTATCAATTCAGTGCGGGCAGAGTCTAATATCCTCGTGTAGTTGCATGCCACGTTGCTTCGGGTGTGGGGTGTATTTTCAAGCTTAGATATGTGATTTCT
Organism: Pleurodeles waltl; assembly: GCF_031143425.1. Taxonomy (NCBI): domain Eukaryota; kingdom Metazoa; phylum Chordata; class Amphibia; order Caudata; family Salamandridae; genus Pleurodeles; species Pleurodeles waltl. The sequence goes on from NC_090445.1 coordinate 1,064,989,260, forward strand.
TGTGCGGCCCAAGAGAAGGGGAGCCCCGCCTCCATGGTGCACCTCTTCGCCTCTGGGATGGTCAAGTTCAGGATCGATGACTTGGCGAGATTAGTTTTAAAGCCTGATACTTCACCAAATGTTGTCAGGTCTGTCATGATCCCTGCCAGGGAGGATTGAGGCCGGGAGAGCTGAAGCAGCACGTCATCTGCATAAAGAGCCCTTTTATGTGATCTGCCACCAATCAGAAGGCCAGTTATGTCAGGATTGTTACATATACGTTCAGCAAAGGGCTCCATATATATGGCAAATAGTAGGGGCGAGAGTGGGCAGCCCTGCTGCATGCCTCTAGAAATAGGGAACTGCTGAGACAATCTGCAATTCACAGACACTGTTCCTCTAGGTTTATCATAAGAGCAGCATATCCAGTCGCGGAATCTAGAACCAAGCCCAGTGTGCCGCAGAACCTCGTGGATATATCGCCAGTGGACCCTGTCAAAGGCCTTTTCTGCGTCAATAGAGAGAAGAAAGGCTGGGATTTGAGCTCACTGCACTTCGTCCAGTAGATGGCATAGCCTTTTAGTGTTGTCGAAACAAGAGCGCTCTGGGATGAACCCGGTTTGATGCGGTTCGATCAGGCCCTGCATGTGTGGTTTCAGTTTGTGGGCTAGGATTCCTGTAAAAATCTTAGCATCCACGTTCAGTAACGTGATGGATCGGTATGAAGAGCAAAGGTACAGGTCTTTCCCCAGCTTGGGTATGACGGTCACCACTCCTAGTTGCATCGTGGGAGGAAGTGGGCCAGCCGCACCCAATGTGCTATAGGGGTAGCATATGGGGCCCGCGGATTTCATTGGTCCGAGTTCACATCTGAGACAATGTCCTGACTGAGTAGACTTCCAAGCAATGCCACCCTCTCTTTTTAGCTCTCTGCCGTTGAGGGTTTATGCTGTTTGGTTCGTCTGGCCTGAGTTTTTGAGCGGCCCCCATCAGTACGTGGTTGCTGCTCTTGGTCCTTTGGAGACGGTACTGTGTCTCCGAAGTGGGGCGGCATACCCTCCAAAGCCTGTGCCTCTTCCAATGTGCGGACATTGCGAGTTTCATTTTGCCAGGCGAATTGGAGGCGGAAAGGATGGCCCCACTTATATCTGATACCATTTTCTCTCAGGAAATCGGTTACGGGTAAGAGCATTCTATGCCGCTGCAATCTCAGCGTTGATAAGTCCTGAAATAAGCCAATACTAAAGCCCTCAAAGTCAATTAATGGTTGGTCCCGGACCGCCGCCATGATGGTCTCCTTTTGCTTGTAGTGGTGCAGGCAGATCAATATGTCCTGGGCTACACTCGGCGAATGAGCAGGACTGCCATCCCTGTGTGTTCTGTCGAGTACTACAGTCTGGTCCTTGAGGTCCGGTGCCACGTGGCGGAAGAGGCGCTCCACAAAGTCCTCCAGTTGTCCCATCATCTATTCTCCAGGTCCTCAATTTGGTACTGCAGTTCTTGGTTCTTGTCTTGCAGGGTGAGAAGCTCCTTCCTGTGGCAGTCCAACTCTTCCTCCCGTGCATACCGAGCTTGCTCCAGTGTGTTTACTCGTTGACCCAGCTCAACGACCTGCAAAGTCTCTGCATAGGTGCCCTAATAGCTGTTCCATGAAGGACCTGGTTAGGGGCACTTCTCCATCCCCCTGCGCCCCCTGGTCCACCGCGTCACCACCGTCCATAGCTGGGAGCTTGCCCGATAGTGCCTTCTTGATGGGGTTTTGACGAAAAGGTCCTTAGGGGAGCCCTCTTTCTTGATGTGTCTTTGGGACTTCATCGCTGCCGTCCCAGGATGCTCAGGATGCCCAGAAATGGCCACCGCCAACACCTTTCCTGCTGTTGGTGCTCTGGTATAACAAGCGTGTAGTTCTTCGGGTCAGGGGTGGTGCCCTCTCTCTCCCGGCGTCCCGGTTCCGGACGGCAGGCCACCTTACCCCCCTGTGGAAGGCAGGTCTGCTCCTCTGTCAGCACAACACAGATGCTCCCAGCTCGCGTCTTCTAGGGGCCCCGTGGCCCCAGGTGGCCAAAGGCCGGCACCGCGACCCAGTCGTACCTGACTCTACCGGGCTCCAACCCGATCTCGCTCTCCTCTCTTGTCAGCTCTGCCTCCTGTCTGGTCCAGAGCCTCGCGAGGGCCCACATGCCCTCACTCCATTAGGCACATCCAGGATGCACTCAGTCTACCGCCGCCTCAGCGTCTTCCTCTCCAGAACGATCGGGGGTCGATCGGGCCACCACCCATCATCCGGGTAGGCCGTGAAGGCCCACAGCACGTCCAGCGTCACCCACAGTCCTCTGCGGCCCGCTCTAACGTGCCAACTTCCAGCGTCCCAGGCCCGGACCCTGCACAACGGCCCCGGGCTCCAGAGAGCCTCCACCTAGCCACGGAGGTCACGTCAGGGCCGTCCGACACAACGCACCTTCGCCGACCGGGCCCCTCACTCCTCTTCCTCCAGCCGATGCCCCAGAGGCATGTGTGCCTGGGGCGTCTCGCCTCCAGCCCGCCCCCGCAGGCCGCCGGGGCACGCTCACATATTGCGGGCCAACTCGGGGACGACCGCGGTACCAGCGGGCATCACACAAGCCCACTGGGGATGCGAGGGGGGTGCACAGGCTGGTGTTCAACACTGCCCGTGGCGGAGCTCCGGAGAGAGGTTCCAACATGGCTGCCATCTTAGCCACGCCCCCCCAGACAAATATTTAATAGTCTCTTCAAAGGTAAAGTCAGTTTAAGAGCACCTAATGTCACACCATATAGTTATGGGGGAAAACCCATAGATCTACTTGGGTCTTTGATGTGGGTTTTGAGTTTCAGGGGAACTGAGTGTCAGGTAAAGTTTATGTACCAGAGAAAGTAGATTCTATTTTAAGTTGGCCACATCAAACACCACTGGGGATTTTTTCTGGATCCTAATTTCAATTCCCAGGTTCAAGTGCATAAAGTAGACACCATGGCCAATCAGTTTAAATTAGAATTCCCACAAGTGTTTTCAGGGAGAATTGGGTGTGTAAAAGGCTATGTGCATTGCATTAAGGTCAAAGATGGGGTGTCTCCTCTTGCCTGCAAAGTACGGAGCATACCCTCAAGTTTACATGGTTCAGTGGAGTCAGAACTTAACTGGCTTGACAAGGTTGGCATCATTGAAGCACTGAAAACCTCACTATGATTAGCACCTGTTGTTGTGGCTTCCAGAGCTTCAGGAGAAATCCGCCTTTGTGTTGATCTTCATCAACTCTATAAGGAAGTCATTGAGGACAAATTTCCTCTATCTAACATGTAGACATGGTGACACTGATTGGCAACGTCAGATACTTCACTATCCTAGATTTGGTGTTTGTCTATCACCAAGTTTGCACGAGTGATGACTCAAACATTTAATAAAATGTATCACTCCTTTTGGTGTCTACCGTTTCAACAGGATGACATTCGGACTTTGTTCGCTGGCATCTGTGTTCCAGAGACTCATGTCGAGTCTGTTGAAGCAGATGAAGGGAGTGAAATATTTTCAAGATGACATACTCATTTTTAATGGAACGCTTCATGATCATGTCAACAGTGTTAAAGAAGTACTTAGAATTTTTTGTCATAAAGGTTTAACCTTTAAAATTGACGAATGTAAGTTCTCAGAGTCCCAAATAACGTACTTGTGACACATTATCTCTTCTGAAGGAATGAAGTCAAAGAAAGAACTTGTCACTGCCATTTCTGAGCTTCCCTAACCATCCCAAAAAGAAGAACTGTAGACTTTCCTGGGGATGACTTCGTTCTATTCCAGATTTGGGCCAAATTTCACAAATTGCACGGTAGCCATTAGAACACTTCATAAAAAGGAGGTTCAATTTGCCTGGTCAAAAGAGTGACAAGAAGAATTTGAAGATATCAAGAAAGCTTTATCAACCACTCAATTTCTCAAGAGTTTTGTACCGGGGCCTCCGTGCACCATACTCACAGATGCCAGTGAGAAAGGGTTGGACGGTCTCAAACATATGCAGGACAAGAATGAGGTCACCATAGCTTTTGCCCCTAGAGCATTGAGGGGATCTGAATCAATGTATTCTACAATAGAGGGGGAAGCTCTCACAGTTTATTGGACGATTAAAAAGTTTTGCCAGTTTCTTTGGGGTGCAAAATTTCTAGTACATTCTGACCACAAACCTCTGCAAGACGTTTATGAAAGAAAAGGTCTTGACTGTGTTTTGTCAAGTATTTGCAAATAGATGGTGGTATTACAGGATTTTCAGTTTTCTGTTTCTTATCTGCCTGGGATTGACAATAAGGTTGTGGACTGCCTGTCAAGATTTGCAGTTGATTCAGATTTTGGAAGAGATGAAGAAAGTTGGTGGGCATATGAGGAGGATAAGTTGTGTCAGATCACCATGGGTTGTGTTACTGAAAGTGAATGGACACGAGAGACTGATAGTGACGATTTGGTAAAATCTATGTCATGGTTTGTGCTGTCTGTAGATGTCACCTGGAGAAAGGAAGAGAGGTTTGCAGGATATGTAAAAGTTTTTGATGAATTGTCTGTTACCAATGGAATTTTCATGACAGGAAGTAGATTGGTGCCACCTCTGGGAATCAGGGTTTGTCTCATTCAGTTGGTAAATGAGGGACATCAATGAATTAATCAAACTACGGAACGACTCAGAAGTGCATGTTCGTGGGCAGCAATGGACATAATAGTTGAGAGAATTGTAAGAGAGTGTAGTGAGTGCCGGATGAGTGACAAAAACATGAAAGTAAGAAAGCCCCCCCTCCCCCAATGATTTGTCATAAATTTCCTAAGGAAGTCTGGGAAGAGTTTGATTTTGACATATTAGGACTGATCCAGGCAGGTAGTACTCCGAAGTACTTATTTGTTGTTATTGACATGCAGTCACGGTGGCCTGGAGTAGCACTGACCACTAAAATCAATTCCAATGCTGTAATCAGGTTTGTGTCTGAAATATTTGCAAGAGAAGGGAATCCAATGACAATTCTCACTGACAATGGGTTGCAGTTCACTTCTAAGGAAATGAGAACATTTCTTGGTGATCAAAAGATGTGCCCTGTTTCATCCTGAAACTAATGGCATGGTAGAGAGGTTTAAAAGAACGTTGAAGGAAACCATTCAGGTTGTGAGGTGTGAGGGATAATTGTAGAGATTGGGTTCAGGCTGTGAAGTACTGTGTTGAAGGGTATAGGTTCACACCACATTCCACCACAGATGCAATTCCCTTTATTGTTTTTACAAAAACATGTAAGTCATACACGGTTGTGGAACCTCTTTGGGTGAGCAGCGACTGTAAGGAAGAGATGTGCCCAGAAAGTGAGAAGAAAAATGCTATTACGCGACAGATATGTCAGCAGAGTGAACAAAAGTAGAGGGATGATTGTTGCAACGATGTTAAACCTGCACTAATCAAAGTGGGTGATATGGTGATGATTAAACTGCAAGACAGGATCAGGAATACATCACAATTCAGTAAAACATACACAGTTGCCGAAGTATTCTGGGTGTGGCCAAAATGGATGATGGTCGCATCTGGAGCTTAAATAGAATAGTTGTAATTAAAGGATAGTTATATTTATTTCTTGGGGGGCGTCATGTTGATAAGGGGGGAAGGTGTGTAGTAATGTGTACTTTATTATTTTCTATTCCTTAATTGATTTCGCCTCGTTGCTGTACATGCTTTGCACTATGTTGTTGCTAATATTTATAAGTGTTCCAGTGGTATACAGAGGTAGAATGTTTAGAGTCAAGGAGAGACATTAAGGGCCTCTGGATTCTTAAGCGCTGTGGCTGGAGTTTCTTCCTGCAAGAAATAAATCTTTGTTTTATCATCCCCCTGGCTCCTAACATCTTTATTGGAAACCAAATCTTCCCACCAGGCTTGCTCTCAGTCTCTGCTTTGAGCACTGGGACACTTCTTCTGAAGCAGCTGCGTGCTGTACAAATGTCATTGATTGATTATGTAGCTTATTAGCATTTCACATGAATCAACAACCCTATTAACTTCACATGAACACATAGAGTACCTCACTATTAATTCAGAGGTTCGAGCATAATGTGGTTGGTAGTTTCTTTATTGATGGACTTAGCCTGGGCATATTTCTACTCATTGGGGTTTTGCGTTCAACACCATGTTGTACTTTTGGTGCTTAACTTCTATGAGGATAAGCCTTGTTCTCTCTAATATGTTTACTGGTTGCAACCTTCACTTTCCGGATTGCCAGTCTCCTCAATGCTGCTTGTGGGTGAGGTCTACTAGCTTCAAGATGAGCATCCTCATCTAAGACACAGATACTCTCAACATATGAAAGATTTGGGACTTAGCTGAGACACAAAGAGACTACTGTTCTCACAATAGGCATCCACATTCTAAATCAAGGTAACTTTAAAAAAGAATTGATGGTCATTTTACATTGTAATTGTAAGATTATGGAGTGTTAATTGAGGGAGTGAGAACCCACCTCATATAATTATAACAGTCCTTTTCAGGGTGAACCATAAATCACTAAATAAACTTATTTTTAACCCCTAGGTAGATTGGCAGAAAGCAGTCAGGCTTAACTTAGAGGCAATGTGTATTTATGCAGTACTTGAACAGTAATGAGTGAAAATACAACACAAGAAAATGGCAAATCAATTTAGTAAAATAGATAATATTTTACTAAATAAAATGACATCAAAATGACAACAATCCAATCAGTAGGCCAGGAGGTATGATTTTTTTACAGTTTGAATTAAAAATAGCACCAAAAAGTACAAAGCGCCAACCACAGTTATCGGTTCGAAACAGACCAGGTCAAAATTGAAAGTCGAGGCTGACTGCAATAGAGCGAGGGTCAGATAATGGGACTAGGTGCCAAGGAGCTAAAGACCTCTCCGCACCCAAGCCCTTTGTCCAATTTCTTGGAGAAATCTACATCTCACCACAGGGAAGTAATTCATCAGTCATGTGACACTGGCAGAAAGGATCTTATGGTTTAGACAGAGAAATGACAGCTTTCTTAAAGTGTTATTTCTAAAATAGCAATATAAAATCTGACTTGACCACTACGTTGGATTTTAAATCACATTTAAAATGAGTCCTTGATTTGTTTTTCTAGCTGCTCGCATTTGAAGTTGTTATAATGTAACCCAGTGTTTTCCTATGGGGAAACTAGCCTTGACACAGTGAAAACGACTTTGAGTGTTTTTTCACTGCTAGGACATATAAAACATTAAACATACATATCCTTCTTTCAAAATGCCATGCAGTCTGCCCTTTGAGCATTTAGGAACCAACTTAGGAGTGACATACGCATAAGAAAAAAGTTTGGGCCTAGCAAAAGGGTTTATTTTGCTAGGTCAAAATAACTTCTCACCTAGACAACATGGGGCAGGCCGGGAAACATGTTTTAGAGTGGTCTTTATTGGGTGGCACAGTGAGTGTGGGGCCCCGCTAGCAGCATTTAACGTACAGGTTCTGGGCATAGGTAATACCACATACTAGGGTCTTATAAGTAAATTCAATGTAGCAATAAGTATACCAATTTTAACATGTTTAGAGTGGAGCGCACAAGCTTTTAACCACTGGTAAAGTGCACAGAAGCCTATGACCAACAGAAAAGCGAGTTGAGTAATGCAAGGCAAAAATCAGGGTTAAACCCGCAGAAAGGGTACATTTCCAACAATAAGTTAATATTGTAGAATATGTGCTAAAATATAATGTGTTTTATTTCAGACAAATGAAGTAGCTTTAAAAAACTTGGACATTTTTATGTGAGGTTGAAGGAAGTGGGCAAAAAAAGGAAAAAATCGTTACCAGAATTTACACAGGACTGGAATGTTAAAAAAGACCAACAAAAAGAAGATTTTTTTCCTCGTGCAAACGTAGACCATTCCAAAATGTATCTGGAAGCAAACATGCAGGCAGAAGACACGATGAATGAGCAAAACAAGTACATTTTTAAAGGCGACCGAAAGTGCACATTTAGTGCTGACTGGCAAAGCAGTTTGTAGACTTCAGTGTAACACGAAAACCACCTTTAGAATAATGTATTGAAGAAAGACAAACAATTATGCATGAAAGGGGTAATAAAGAACAATATTTAAAATAACAATATATTGGGTAGATGCAGGCTCTGAATGGAAGCGAAAATAGGCCTGGGTACCAAAGTAAAAGTGGTTTCTAATCATGAATTGGGTAATAACAAAAATTGACCTTCGTTTGTAAATTGTGTCAGTTTAGACATTTTTGGCATGCACTCTGGGTAATCTCTGAGAGATAGGGTACTGCATGCATATGTCCTTACTTCTGACATTGTTTGTGGTAATCTATGAGAAGAGGCGGCAGTAAGATGTATTACATCCCCTCTATCAAAAAGATAAAAAAATAACATCTCAACTCTTTTCCCTACAATGTGCTATTATTGTTCAGTTGAAACTGTTTTGCGTCCATAAGGCATCTTCCTAATTTCTTTTTTCTCCCCGTCCTTTTTTTCCCCTTTTGGCACCCATTTCCATCTCACATGTCCTCCTCGCCTACAGTTGACCTACGGTAAGGGTGGCATAAATCTTAAAGCATACAAGATAGCAATTTTTATATATGACTTGTGAAATTAGACACAGCTAGCAGCACTTTATTGTAGATGGAAGGAAGGGAGGGCCTTTCCCTTGAGGCACTTTGGAAAGGACGCATAATATCCTGAAATGCATCTCTGTGTAATCGACAGTCGGTGCATATTGGTAAAGTTGCAGGGAGAGGGTCATGGTCAGTTTGTAGATAGTAGTCGGTTCGACCAAAGTAGAGAGAGTTTCCAAAGTTCAGACTGACGTACGAGTTCTAAAGGGTCGTTATCAATATTTTACATTATTAACTATTTGTTTGATTGAAAAAGTGGCAAACAGGAGTTTAGATTGTGCTAGTCTCCTACCTAGGCCGTCAGCCCTCCAACATTATATGATTATGTGGCTTAATGTTTAATGATGTGACGATGATTGGCTTACCTATTTAGTTATATTCAGTCTTGGCGCTCCCTTGACTTTTCTGAAGAATGACAGGCGGAGTGCAGAGTCAGCTTCCTGCTGGTTGGTATTTCAAGTTAGGTAGGCTACTTCCAGTAGTTGTCACCACTAAGCTATCAAACAAACAAAGCCAAAGCCAGTAGGTCTGGGTTTAATGTGTTGCTACTTGCAGCGTTAGCACCTTAGAGGGAGGCAAGCACACAACACCCAACTGCTTTAGGTGAGAGTTGGCAATTCCACTAGGCTGAGACAAGATGTGGTTGACAAAGTCTCAAGCCAATGGCTGAAAGAGGCTGGTAGAAGAAAGCCAATTTGAAAGAGCCAGAGCCAGATCCCATTCTGCGTATGTTGTTAGCAACAAATCTCTTAAACAACTACGTTGTCAAATACCAGACATGAAACAAGCATTGGCAAACCCAGAAGGGCTGGCGTTAGCTGCTGACTGTCTGACTTTGCCCTTCCTTTTCTTGTTTGTGAATGTTTTTGTATGGAGTCACAAATTGTATGAAAAGTTAAAAATTATCATCGTTTAAAAGCCAAAGTATATACATTTCTTTAATCTGAATGCACATATTGAATCAGTAGTCCCTGGTACTAAATGGAGTACTGATTGTGCGGATGTGCACATTGTGGGAGAGTGGCGCGTGGTCACTCTCAATAGCTGAAGTGGGCTCTGAGCCCTATACTCTGGTGGGCAGAACCACAATAGGAATGACACTACAGCAGACCAATAGATAACATGACTGACTGAAAGCCCCTGTGAGTAAGTATGTTTAGTATATATGGATTTGTTTAATTAAAAACAGAAGATCTTGGCTAGACCTAAGAATGGTTGTGTCAGAGGAGAGATCTGAGAGAGTGGACAACGAAAGAGACGAGGAGAGGAAGTAAGAGAGGAAAGGTGAGAGATGGCATTGCTGGAGATGACAAAAATAGACCCGTTGGCAGGCTGCTTGATAGGTAAACCCAAATCCACTTAAGTTTCTGGATAACTCCTTAGTTGGAGAATGGACTGTTTTGATCACTGAGTGGCATACAAAAAGCAGCGCAGCGCAATTTCTGAGTAAGGCCTTTCAATGCTGACACAATAGAGCAATTGAGGAATGTTTCAATGCAATATATCCCTTGATGTACAGCCAGGATTTGCGTGACATGGTTAGAGAGGTTTGTATCTGGTGCAGCGTTAATTCTGAAAAGCAAACCATAGCCAAACAGGCAATGATAAAAAAAGAACGTAGGTGTTTTTGTACAGGGTCAATGCGTGCAGCAGATTAACTGAGAAAGGTATTACAGCCCAATAGCAGTGTTGTTTTTCATTCACTAGATTAATGTGTTTCTTGCAGCTGAGAATAACTTGGCATTACATTTTCCATGGAGCTTTCTGTATAGCTGAAACTTAAACTGGATAAGCCACATGGTGTCGATTCACCAAAATGATAGGGATAGAGGAAGTAAGAACGTAATGACATCACAAGACATATGACCCTGATTTGTTTTTGAGTAAGGCATGTCACATGACCTTAACATCACAAAAAAATGACATTGCTGAAGTTCCATTATAACTGCATGATTAGTACAACAGCATAACACAGACAAATGGCTAATTTAGATACCACCTATATTATGGTGCCTATTCGAACGTTCAAAGTTCTGAGATATATTACTTGCCCTGAACTGTAGTGAGCAAGCAAAGCATGTAAGCTAGATATCTTCTAGCGTTTCTTCCACTGAGAAAAATATGAAAAAATTCGGTTAAATATTGCATTCTAAAGAACAATATTCACATACATTTGATAAAATGATAAAAATGAATGTCTGTGTTTGTGTACAGGATTAATACATGCAGCAGATTCACTGAGACAGTTTGGGGGTGATTCTAACTTCGGCGTGCGGCGGAGGCCGCCTGCCGAAGATCCCCCACCAAAATACCGCTCCGCGGTCGAAAGACCGCTGAGGGTATTTTGGGATTTGCCCTGGGCTGGCGGGCGGCCGCCAAAAGGCCGCCCGCCAGCCCAGGGCAAATCAACCTTCCCACTAAGATGCCGGCTCAGAATTGAGCCGGCGGAGTGGGAAGGTGCGACGGGTGCAGTTGCACCCGTCGCGTATTTCAGTGTCTGCTAGGCAGACACTGAAATACTTTGTGGGGCCCTCTTACGGGGGCCCCTGCCGTGCCCATGCCATTGGCATGGGCACGGCAGGGGCCCCCAGGGGCCCCGTGGCACCCCCTACCGCCATCCTGTTCCTGGCGGGCGAACCGCCAGGAACAGGATGGCGGTAGGGGGTGTCAGAATCCCCCATGGCGGCACAGCAAGCTGCGCCACCATGGGGGATTCTAAGGGCAGCGGTAAACCGGCGGGAGACCGCCGGTTTACCCTTTCTGACCGCGGCCAAACCGCTGCGGTCAGAATGCCCAGCGGGGCACCGCCGGTCTCTCGGCGGTCCTCCCGCCGACCCTGGCCCCGGCGGTCTGAGACCGCCGGGGTTAGAATGAGGGCCTTTGTGTTTAGAAGCAGTCGTATTAGTGTGATGCCCAGAATACGCCTAGGAAGCAACGTCACCTTTTGAAAGACAAGTGTGCACTGTATAGAAAAGGTGGGGGGGCGGGGTCATGTTTTATTTTGAAACCAGAACTGATATGACAGACCAATAACTATACTATTTTGAATTCGCTTGATTAATGTTTCTATTGTAGCTGAGAATGACTTGGCATGACATTTTCCAAGGAGCTTTCTAAGGTAGATCTCGAGAAAAATATGACAAATGGGGTAAATCATGCATTTCAAAGCACAATATTCACATGCATTTGCTAAAATGCCATAAGTGCCCATTAAATATTCAAACCTTTCATGGAGTACCAAGCCAACGAACCCTGACGTTCCCCAAACGTTGAGCCTGTATTTTCCAAAATGTAGTATGGGTACCCAGTAAGTAAAAAATTACCTCCATTGTGCCAGGACCAACGTTATTGGTACCACTATATTCCATATAAAAAAATGACATAAAATATGCTAGTGCCAGAATTTTGAAATGTATGCTGTCCATACACCATAGGTGCCCCTTATGTAAACAAAATACCACAGTATGTCAGGGCCACCAATTTGTCATGGTTGTTACACTCCCATAAGCCAGATTTTCCACCTTAATGACAAACATTATCTCAACTATGGTAGTACCAGTATTGTGCTCCTGGTATCCACATATCAAGAAATTCCTCAGGTACATCTGTGTTTTCCATAGATGCCCTATATAACATTAATTACGTTTAGGGTGCCCTTATCATTATTTTGCCATTGGTGCCCTTTATGCCAATAAATAACTTTCGTTTTCTAGTGCCAGCATTTTGTCACGGGTATGTGTCATTCTAAGAATTGATGCAAGTATACCAGATCCAATATTTTTTGACAAAAATTACCTTCAGTATTCCAGGGCATAAAATAAATTCCTAGTCATCCCATCTAATTCTCACTCAGATTCAGACGCTCGCACTCATTCTTTCATTCTCTCGCTCACTCATTCTTACTCACATCTCTTTTACACTCCCTTACACTCATTCTTATTCATTCTTCCTCATTTAAATTCACTTTTAATCTTACTCATTCTTACTCGTCAAATTACTTTATTTCGGTAGATAAGACCATAAAAGTACATATACATCACATTTTAAAAATTATTAATAAACAGTGAAATAGCAGCTAGGTATCTCTGAAGCAGCAACCAGAAATACAAAAATGGACAACAGCTGTACAATTAAAATATGTGCTATTGATAAAAATAACAATAAAACCTGAATGCCAGGGTATGATTTTAAAATTTAATAATATGACAATGTTGTAAAACAGGTGTGGCCTAGGAAACATATAAACATCATAGTGCTATTCGCACCCCTTTTCTTGGGTCGTTAAGCAACCAACAAAAGTTACTCATGTCAAATCCCCATTTCGAACGCACATTTGCCATAACCCCCAACTCCATACAAAGGAAGCTATCATAGTGCAAAATTTGCTCGTAACTACATGTTAAATTGGGCCGGACACTAAGGTCTGGTTAATGCTGTTATGGACAAAAATGACCAAACACAAAGTACGTTTTCACAAGCATTTTACAGTTGCAATTATACAAGTTCCCCAAATAAAGTTGAACTTTCCCTCGTAAGCTAGCATAAAGTACTTTGCCTTGCCATATTCGACTTAAACACCTGTCTAACTGGAAAGAAGTTCATATTCAGTGGGCACCAGATCAAGTGAGGGGATCATAACTCAGGAGTAAAGCGTAAAGTCAACTGTCTTAGTCTCAGGCCCGCACCTTCAATGCAGGTGCTCGAAGGGACTAAGGGGGTCATTCCGCGGCGGTCATTCTGACTTTCCCGCTGGGCCGGCGGGCGACCGCTAGAAGGCCGCCCGCCGGCCCAGCGGGAAAGCCCCTTCAACAATGAAGCCGGCTCCGAATGGAGCCGGCGGAGTTGAAGGGGTGCGACGGGTGCAGTGGCACCTGTCGCGATTTTCAGTGTCTGCTAGGCAGACACTGAAAATCATTATGGGGCCCTGTTAGGGGGCCCCACGACACCCGTTCCCGCCATCCTGTTCCTGGCGGTTTTTACCGCCAGGACCAGGATGGCGGAAAGGGGGTCGGAATCCCCATGGCGGTGCTGCGAGCAACGCCGCCATGGAGGATTCTTTGGGACAGGGGGCCGGTTGCCCTTTTCTGACCGCGGCTTTACTGCCGCGGTCAGAATTGCCCATGAAGCACCGCCAGCCTGTTGGCGGTGCTTCCGCGGCACTCTGCCCTGGCGGTTTTCAACCGCCAGGGTCAGAATGACCGCCTAAGTCCACTTTAGGTATCTTGAGAGAGTTTAATAGGCGCAAAGCTACCACACAGTGACAAAGGCCTAAATTACTACAAAGCAGGAGGATCTACCTTGATCTCGGGTTTTTTGACATAGCAATAAAAAGGGTACCTCAGTTCAGGCGTGTTTGGGCAGAATGGACATCCCTCTGATCCTGCATTGTCTAGACCCCACTTCGATGTAAAGGACCTAAGTGTGCAAGTACCAATCCGAAATTGGATGTAGACGGACTTGGCCTCAGCTGGGGTAATTCTATTGATAAAAGGTTCAGATAGTGGGGAGCATTTATGATTCAGGAATTAGTCCACCAACTCTACCAATCTTGTTTCTCATCATGTCTCCTGGAGAATATGTTTCCAGTATATTTCTTGATCCTAATGGGTAAGTTTCTGTCCAACTTGCTATGATCCTCCCACATGTCCGCTAAGTTAATCGCACCGCACAACTTCACTGCTCTCCGCCATGGTGTAATACAGGGCTAATCAACACTAATGAACTCCTGAAGTGCAGCTTTATAGGGAGCCAGTTCCTGGGTTGTCCAGATTCTGGCCCAATAGGTCAAGCCTTTGAGGAGGGCTATGTGATCCATCCTTTTCATATTCAAGTCCCATTTTAGCAGAATTATTGGAGACCTAACAGGAACATTCAAGAGTGACCTTACAAATGTATTTTAATTGATGTTGAGTATCAGAGTATCCCCAGAGCCCCAGATTTCTGCTCCATATCATGGTCTGCCCAGGGCAACTAATCTGTATACCTCAACGGCTGGGGAAACTGCTCTATTAGTTGTTAACTTGTGTTTCTTTACAATCGCTGCTGACCTGTGAGATAAAAGAGAATAGCTTTTTTGTATTCGTAAGCCCGAAGTTAACCTCTCCATATGCCTAGGCCCCAAATAATCAAAGCTCTTTTAACAGACCCGCCCACAAGCAGCTTATTTCTAAACGAGTGGTGGGGGTTTATGGTCATAAACTTTGACTTACCTGTATTTATCTCAAGCCCGCTACGTTAACTAAATTCTAGTGGCTGAGCAGTTGTTACAAACCCATTGGCGTGCGAGAAAGTAACAGGGTATGATCTGCAAAAAGCATGACAGGAACGTGTGCTCCAGCCGTTCTAGGGGCATCTTGCTGGCAGTTTTTCATTGCATCCACCACTCTATTCAAGAATAACAAAAAGAGCATCCTGCTCAGTCCAGACCCTGGGAGAAAACCACCTAGATCATTCCACTCCCCCGGCATACATATCTGTGAGTAGTGTAATTAATAAATAGAGGAGGTCCTGGTGCAACCCCTTCCGGTCCAGTACCTTCCACTGAATATGTCTAGGTACTAGATCGAAGGCAGCCTTCATATCCATAACGGCTACGTACAGATGGTCCTTTTTGTTTTTAGTGTATTTCCAACAGATGGCCATGAAGCAGAATATCTGGTCTATCTTCCCTATATTCTCACGAAACCCTGCCTGGAGATAGGACAAAATGTTATATGTGTCCATCCACTCCTGCAAACAGATTAAAACTTGTTAAGAGAAAATCATCTGGGTGTTATCGATCAGGTATGTTGACCTATAGTTTGCAGAAGTGTCCATAGTCCCGTTTTTTGTGGATTGGAACAATTATAGCACCACATGACGAGTCTGAGCTCTCCTCTCCATTTACAACAGCATTAGTTAATACATTCATGTAGGAGACCCAGATATTTGGCTCTGAGTGTAGTAAGTCCACAGGTACACTGTCAGGGCCAGGAGCTTTTTTTCGTTTTTTCATATGAGGGCAACTTTAGTTGAATCCAATGTGACTAGTAATGAATAGTCTCCAAAAGGAGAGGGATGTTGCGCAGAGGTGGAGGGCAGCAACGACCCCCCTATTTTAGAAGGAAACACGGCGCGCAGTGACTCTTTTGGCATATAAGGCTTTAAAATGGTCGACCCAGAAATCTAAAAAGACAAATGCTTCTGGAGTGGAGCTACCACAATCCTTGTCTACTGCGACAGTTTTCCAGAAAGTTTTATAATCATGCCTCTCTAGTGATTCTAACATCAATACCCATTCTGCATCCTCGCAATCTTTATTGGCCTTTAGGAGACAAGTTTTATACATCCTCCTAACTGATGTTATGTCACTTTTTAGACCCTTCTTTAATGGTATGTATTAGCTTCCCCTTCGCAACCCTAGAAGCTACTGTGAACTGGGGTGAGATATAGATTTATTTTGCGCCATTCTAGATTGTTTCCTAAACAGAAGTTTAAGACTCTCAAACAGTTCAGAATGTCTGTGGACAAACTTAGAAATATTCACTTTACATTATACAACTGTATCAAAGGATTCCCATTTGGTAACTAGAAATGTATAAATGTTAGCCTGAAGGCATTCATCGTAGCTGGTGGTGGCCCATTTTATATTCTTCGATTATATGTGAGCGCTAGTGGGAATGTGAAAGAGCCATTAATATGTTCAGGGATCTTGCTAAATAGTTCTGCACCAAACTCAGCGACAAAGGCGTTATGGTGACTGTTTAACCTGTTGACAACTTCCATATCGACCATGTAAGACCAAGTCCTCAGGTCTAACAATACATAGGGGGTGATTCTAACCCTGGCGGTCGGTGTTAAAGCGGCGGCCAACCCGCCAACAGGCTGGCGGTAAAAAATATGGAATTCTGACCCTGGTGGGAACCGCCAACACAGACAGCCACTTTAACACTCCGCCCGCCACGGTGGTACAAACAAACAGCGCGGCGGTCACCGCCAACAGACAGGCGGCAGACAATGTACCGCCCACACTATCACAACTCACCAATCCGCCACCTTTTCCGGGGCGGGAGCACCGCCGATAAAAACACGGCGGAAACAGACTACGGACGGGAAAACGCACACCACTACGCACTCCAGGAGGAAGGAGGACAGCATGGAACCCGAATTAAACATCCTACCTGCTCTCGTCTACCTTCTCATCTACCACGAGTACGAAGTCCGGCGCAGACGACAACGGTGAGTACTGCACCTACGACACACGGGAGGGGGGAGGACGAAAGGTTACGGGCACACACATATGTGACCCCCCCCCCCCCCCAACTATGTACACACCAATGCAGAGCAACAAGTCACAGTGACACCACCCAAACACCCCTGAAAAATGCTAGGACATAATCAAATTTGGAATAAATATTTATGTACCAAAAAGCTCCTGAAAATTATCGTACAACCATGAAAGATATTCACAAGAAAACAAATGACATACACATCAGTGTATAACTGAAGTACCAAGTCCTGCACATCCTACGAATTCATCATGTCCGTGGGCCAAAGTTTTGAGAAACAAGGGCAAAGCCCACACAGGAGACCTGAGTCCTTTGGAGAGAACACTGCAGGGGCATCAGATGTAAAAACTACAGGCACCTCAGGGGGAAAGGAAGGGGGGGGCACCACAGCCACATGAGTCCACGCCGCCAGATCCACGAGGAGCCACCATGCCCACTGGGGAGTGCAAAGCCACAGTCTCTCAATGTCTCTACAGTGGGTGGGCTGCCCACTGTACCATCCTGGGGAGTGCAAAGCCACAGTCTCTCAATGTCTCTACAGTGGGTGGGCTGCCCACTGTACCATCCTGGGGAGTGCAAAGCCACAGTCCATCAGGTGGATGACAGTCTCCACTGGTCAAGGAGGAGGCATGGTGGGCACAGTGAACCATAAACAGTGATTGAGACGGCGGTGCCAAGCGGAGCGGTGTTTGAGAAGAAGGGCCCAGCGGAGCGGTGCTTGAGAAGAAGGGCCCAGCGGAGCGGTGCTTGAGATGAAGGGCCCAGCGGAGCGGTGCTTGAGATGAAGGGCCCAGCGGAGCGGTGCTTGAGATGAAGGGCCCAGCGGAGCGGTGCTTGAGACGGCGGGGCCCAGCGGAGCGGTGCTTGAGAAAAAGGGCCCAGCGGAGCGGTGCTTGAGATGAAGGGCCCAGCGGAGCGGTGTTTGAGAAGAAGGGCCCAGCGGAGCGGTGCTTGAGAAGAAGGTCCCAGCGGAGCGGTGCTTGAGATGAAGGGCCCAGCGGAGTGGTGCTTGAGATGAAGGGCCCAGCGGAGCGGTGCTTGAGACGGCGGGGCCCAGCGGAGCGGTGCTTGAGATGAAGGGCCCAGCGGAGCGGTGCTTGAGACGGCGGGGCCCAGCGGAGCGGTGCTTGAGAAGAAGGGCCCAGCAGAGCGGTGCTTGAGATGAAGGGCCCAGCGGAGCGGTGCTTGACAGGAAGGGCCCAGAGGAGCTGTGCTTGAGACGGCGGGGCCCAGCGGAGCGGTGCTTGAGACGGCGGGGCCCAGCGGAGCGGTGCTTGAGATGAAGGGCCCAGCGGAGCGGTGCTTGAGACGGCGGGGCCCAGCGGAGCGGTGCTTGAGAAGAAGGGCCCAGCGGAGCGGTGCTTGAGATGAAGGGCCCAGCGGAGCGGTGCTTGACAGGAAGGGCCCAGCGGAGCGGTGCTTGAGACGGCGGGGCCCAGCGGAGCGGTGCTTGAGAAGAAGGGCCCAGCGGAGCGGTGCTTGAGATGAAGGGCCCAGCGGAGCGGTGCTTGAGATGAAGGGCCCAGCGGAGCGGGGCTTGAGAAGAAGGGCCCAGCGGAGCGGTGCTTGAGATGAAGGGCCCAGCGGAGCGGTGCTTGAGATGAAGGGCCCAGCGGAGCGGTGCTTGAGATGAAGGGCCCAGCGGAGCGGTGCTTGAGACGGCGGGGCCCAGCGGAGCGGTGCTTGAGATGAAGGGCCCAGCGGAGCGGTGCTTGACAGGAAGGGCCCAGCGGAGCGGTGCTTGACAGGAAGGGCCCAGCGGAGCGGTGCTTGAGACGGCGGGGCCCAGCGGAGCGGTGCTTGAGATGAAGGGCCCAGCGGAGCGGTGCTTGAGACGGCGGGGCCCAGCGGAGCGGTGCTTGAGAAGAAGGGCCCAGCGGAGCGGTGCTTGAGATGAAGGGCCCAGCGGAGCGGTGCTTGAGATGAAGGGCCCAGCGGAGCGGGGCTTGAGATGAAGGGCCCAGCGGAGCGGTGCTTGAGACGGCGGGGCCCAGCAGAGCGGTGCTTGAGAAGAAGGGCCCAGCGGAGCGGTGCTTGAGATGAAGGGCCCAGCGGAGCGGTGCTTGAGATGAAGGGCCCAGCGGAGCGGGGCTTGAGATGAAGGGCCCAGCGGAGCGGTGCTTGAGACGGCGGGGCCCAGCGGAGCGGTGCTTGAGAAGAAGGGCCCAGCGGAGCGGTGCTTGAGATGAAGGGCCCAGCGGAGCGGTGCTTGAGATGAAGGGCCCAGCGGAGCGGTGCTTGAGATGAAGGGCCCAGCGGAGCGGTGCTTGAGACAGCGGGGCCCAGCGGAGCGGTGCTTGAGAAGAAGGGCCCAGCGGAGCGGTGCTTGAGATGAAGGGCCCAGCGGAGCGGTGTTTGACAGGAAGGGCCCAGCGGAGCGGTGCTTGAGACGGCGGGGCCCAGCGGAGCGGTGCTTGAGAAGAAGGGCCCAGCGTAGCGGTGCTTGAGATGAAGGGCCCAGCGGAGCGGTGCTTGAGATGAAGGGCCCAGCGGAGCGGGGCTTGAGAAGAAGGGCCCAGCGGAGCGGTGCTTGAGATGAAGGGCCCAGCGGAGCGGTGCTTGAGATGAAGGGCCCAGCGGAGCGGTGCTTGAGACGGCGGGGCCCAGCGGAGCGGTGCTTGAGATGAAGGGCCCAGCGGAGCGGTGCTTGGGATGAAGGGCCCAGCGGAGCGGTGCTTGAGATGAAGGGCCCAGCGGAGCGGGGCTTGAGATGAAGGGCCCAGTGGAGCGGTGCTTGAGACGGCGGGGCCCAGCGGAGCGGTGCTTGAGAAGAAGGGCCCAGCGGAGCGGTGCTTGAGATGAAGGGCCCAGCGGAGCGGTGCTTGAGATGAAGGGCCCAGCGGAGCGGGGCTTGAGACGAAGGGCCCAGCGGAGCGGTGCTTGAGACGGCGGGGCCCAGCGGAGCGGTGCTTGAGAAGAAGGGCCCAGCGGAGCGGTGCTTGAGATGAAGGGCCCAGCGAAGCGGTGCTTGAGATGAAGGGCCCAGCGGAGCGGTGCTTGAGATGAAGGGCCCAGCGGAGCGGTGCTTGAGACGGCGGGGCCCAGCGGAGCGGTGCTTGAGAAGAAGGGCCCAGCGGAGCGGTGCTTGAGATGAAGGGCCCAGCGGAGCGGTGCTTGAGATGAAGGGCCCAGCGGAGCGGTGCTTGAGACGGCGGGGCCCAGTGGAGTGGTGCTTGAGACGGCGGGGCCCAGCGGAGCGGTGCTTGAGACGACGGGGCCCTCTTCAGCGGTGCCTATCCTCACGGCGGGGCCCTCTTCAACGGTGCTCTTCTCCACGGTGGGCCCTGTTCAGCGGTGCTCTTCTCCACGGCGGGCCCTGTTCAGCGGTGCTCTTCTGCACCGCGGGCCCTGTTCAGCGGTGCTCCTCTCCACGGCGGGCCCTGTTCAGCGGTGCTCTTCTCCACGGCGGGTCCTGTTCAGCGGTGGTCTTCTCCACGGCGGGCCCTGTTCAGCAGTGCTCTTCTCCACGGCGGGCCCTGTTCAGCGGTGCTCTTCTGCACCGCGGGCTCTGTTCAGCGGTGCTCTTCTCCACGGCGGGCCCTGTTCAGCGGTGCTCTTCTCCACGGCGGGCCCTGTTCAGCGGTGCTCTTCTCCACGGCAGGCCCTGTTCAGCGGTGCTCTTCTCCACGGCGGGCCCTGTTCAGCGGTGCTCTTCTCCACGGCGGGCCCTGTTCAGCGGTGCTCTTCTCCACGGCGGGCCCTGTTCAGCGGTGCTCTTCTGCACCGCGGGCTCTGTTCAGCGGTGCTCTTCTCCACGGCGGGCCCTGTTCAGCGGTGCTCTTCTCCACGGCGGGCCCTGTTCAGCGGTGCTCTTCTCCACGGCGGGCCCTGTTCAGCGGTGCTCTTCTCCACGGCGGGCCCTGTTCAGCGGTGCTCATCCAGCAGGTCAAGGGAGCCAGACCTGGCCTGGACTCCCTGCTCAGTCGCCCTCGGACCGTGATGTTTCTGGACCCTTCGGGGACGGACTCCTGGCCTCCTTAGTGTCCTCCTTCCCAGCTGGGATGTGACATGTGGGGTCCACCTTCTCCGCGCTCCTGCTGCCCTTCCGCTCCTTTGATGGGGCTCTCGGGCCCTTGCCTCCCCTAGATGGTGTGGCTGGTGAAGTGGCCGCACATTGCTCCTTGGGGGCAGCCCTGTCGGTCCTCGCACGGCGGCCCTTGTTTTTGCGGGTCCTCTTGCCGGGGGGGGGGCTGGACATGTCCTTGCTGCTGATCGATGTGTCACTGCTGGCAAAGGGTGGACTCCAGATCCCATGCACAACAGTGACACGCGAAGCTGGGCTGGTGGTGGCTGCGGTGCTCTTGGGACTCTTTGCAGATGGAGGGGGGAGCTCATCGGAGGGAAAGAGGTCAAGATTAGCCATGAAAAGTTTTTTAGGGCCAAGGTAAAGGGTAGGAGAAGTGGAGATGGAAGTGGAGGAAGAGGAGGTGGTTGTAGGAGAGTCAGGTGTGCTGTCATTGGGTGAAGGTGCTGGTGCTGTAGGCTGTCGTGAGGTGGATGTCTGTTGGGTGGGTGGCTACCTGCGTTTGTGTGTCTTGGAAGAGGGGGTGACAGACACAGTGGGAGAGGACACAGGGGACGTGTAAATGGCAGTGGGGGTGGTGACTGCACGAGTGTGGACTGTACTGGAGGGTGAGGTGGTGATGGAAGCACTGGCTGATGTTGGGGTGCATGCAGGTGTGAGTGTAGACATCACAGGGAGGGAGGAGGGAGACGAGGAGGAGGGGGACACAGAGGTGGTTGTGACTGTTGGAATGTCTGCATCTGGGTGTTGCTTGGGTGAGTGTTTGTGGGATCTGTGGTGCTTGTGTTTGGATGAGCTGCTCTTGGGTGTTGAGGTGTGTGCAGGCTGGTCTGATGGTGTGGATGGGATAGGCTGAGGAACAGGAGACAGAGAAAGGCTGGAGGCAGTAAGAAGAGGGAGGCTGGAAACAGGGACAATGGCTGCCGTCAGTGCTGAGGCCAGAGCAGTGAACGCTCGTTGATGGGCAGCCTGACCCGAATGAATGCCCTCCAGGTACGCATTGCTCTGTTGCACCTCCCTTTGCACACCCTGGATGGCATTCAAAAGGGTCGTCTGCCCAACAATGAGCGTCCTTACCAGGTCAATGAGCTCCGCACTGAGGGCAGCAGGGGCAACAGGGGCAGGGGCTGAGGTGCCTGGGGCGAAGGAGACGCGCGCCTTCCTGGGCGAGCGGGCACGGAGCGAAGACTGAGGGGCTGCTGGGAGGGCGGGGCTGGTGCGCTGTGTGGCGGCTGTACCTGTAGAGGCGGGGGGCACGGATGTTGCCGCCACCGCTAGGGAGCTCCCATCCGAGGACGTGTCGCTGTCGCTGCTCTCACCAGCGGTCCCCGTCGTGGTGCTTCCCTCGCCCTCCGGATCACTGGTGCCCTCGGTGTCTGTTCCTGGGCCCACCGGGGCCTTGTGTCCTGCAGCTCCCTCGTGCTCCGATGCCAAATCTCCTCCGCCTGATGATGCTAATGCACACATGCACAAGAAGATGAAGAGAAAGGGTGGGGGGAGAAAAAAGAAGACCAGGTTGAGTGCATGCAATGTCAACACCGTTGGCGGAGAGGACAGACACAGGAGCCTAATGCACTAAGCTGCGCATTCGGAGTACACTACTCAGTCCTACTGACTAGGACAACAGGCCAAGAGACGTCAAACGCGCACATGGGAGATGCTGGACCTTCAATGGCTGTACTTGTCACCCTACAGAGGTGGGGGCCGGGGGCACAGGGCCATGCCTAAGGGAGAGGACTACACTACAGAAAGCGCCCTGGCCTAATGTCACCCACAGCCCTCCTCCCCCACCCAGACGCCTCCACTGCGCAGAAAGATAGGAGAATGTGCTGATACTCACCCCCTTGTGTCTGCTGTGATGTCTTAAAGCGCCCATCCAATTCAGGGTAGGCCACCGCCAGGATCCGGGACATCAGGGGGGTCATGGTGCGACTGGCACCCCTCCTAGGTTGGGAGGCCATCCCCAGCAGTGTTTCTGCGGTCTTCCTTGTTCCGCGGCGGATGTCCTCCCACCTCTTGCGGCAGTGGGTGCACCGTCTGTTGTGGACCCCCAAGTTCCGGACTTCCTTGGCGATGGCATGCCAAATCTCGATCTTCTGATGGGCGCTGACCTATTTGACATGTACAGGGTGGAAAGGAGGAAATCATCAATGACCTGCATGTTAGATGTGATTGGCCCCCCCCACCAACTTTGCCATATGGCACATGCTCTCATCTGTCGGGCGTTGCACTCCTCATTCGCCCCCCACCCCACCAACTTACATCCACCCCAATCCACACAGGCATAGCCCATTCCATGTGCCCCCGGTGTACTCACTTATTGGTCTGGAGGACCGTAGAGTAGCGCATACTGGGGGAGGACCCCATCCACGAGCTTCTCCAACTCTTCAGACGTGAAGGCAGGGGCCCTTTCCCCAGTCGCAGCAGCCATTGTATCTTCCAGACAGAGGTCACAGCAGCACTTGCAGTATAGGTCCTCTCCTGTGGATGATCAGGTCTCGAGTGATTAATCAGATAGAAAATGGCGGTCACGCCCGCGGCGGTGCGTACCGCGGCGGTGCGTACCACGACCGCCGGCGCACATCGTCATTGGCTCCTTAAACCCATAGGGTTCAATGTTAACCAATGCAGCTTTGCGCCGCGGTCTCGACCGCCTACCGCCACGGTGTGCCCCGCCAGCACATTGACCTCACATCCCATTGTCCCACTTCACAGGTCAGGCAGCCGCCATTTCAAGGGCCTACATGGCTTAATTTTGACTGCGACACACAGGCCTAGGCCTTGCATTGCCACACATACACGCCTTTCAACCCATTGCCATTCTTTAACTGTGCAAGCTGTCTGTACGTACCTGTGGTTTGCCTGACTCTGTGCTCTATGTTGTCCTTCCTAGGCTCCGTCCGCTGGGACTTGCGAGGAGAAGGACGAATCCTCGCGTGTACCGACCGCTGGTGGACCTGTCGACAATGGAAGAACGCCATATAATACTTCGATACAGACTTGACCGTGCCACTATCTATGAACTGTGTGCCCAGCTGGAGCCAGCCCTGATGTCCCCCATCCGACAACCCACAGGGATTCCCCCTCTGGTGCAGGTTTTGTCAGTCCTCCATTTTTTGGCAACTGGGTCATTCCAGACCACAGTGGCCATGTCATGCCATGGCCTATGTTTTCAAAGATTTTGAGCAGAGTGTTGTCTGCCCTGATGAAACTCATGCGGAGCTACATCATTTTCCCAGAGGAGGGTGACTTGCCTACAGTGAAGGGTGATTTCTATGCCCTTGGACATATCCCCAACATCATTGGTGCCATTGATGGGACCCATGTGGCTTTGGTACCCCCAAAAGACGATGAGCAGGTGTACAGAAACAGAAAAAGTTATCATTCGATGAATGTCCAGGTGGTCTGTTTGGCTGACCAGTACATCTCCCATGTAAATGCCAAGTTCCCAGGGTCAGTGCATGACGCGTATGTGATGCGAAATAGCAGCATCCCCTATGTGATGGAGCAGCTACAGAGACAACGTGTGTGGCTAATAGGTGACTCTGGTTACCCCAACCTGCCTTGGCTACTGACCCCAGTGAGGAATCCCCGGACCAGGGCAGAGGAACGGTACAATGAGGCCCATGGGCGAACTAGGAGGATCATCGAAAGGACCTTTGGCCTCCTGAAGGCCAGGTTTAGGTGCCTGCATATGACTGGGGGATCCCTGATGTACTCACCAAAGAAGGTGTGCCACATCATCGTGGCCTGCTGTATGCTTCACAATCTGGCATTGCGACGTCAGGTTCCTTTCCTGCAGGAGGATGGTGCAGATGGTGGTGTTGAAGCAGCTGTGGAGCCTGCGGAGAGTGAAGAGGAGGAAGACTCAGAGGACGACACAGACAACAGGGACAGAGTAATAGAACAGTATTTCCAGTAGCACACAGGTAATAATCACCCATGCCATTTTACATTTCCTGAAAGCCTCCTGCATCTCAACTTTGTCGATTTCCTCCCAGACCTATAAACATGATTTTTGATTTGCCCTTCCCTTTTCTGTGCTGTATGAGCCACTGCGTGACCTCGGCTTGGTTGGCCCATGGACTAATGCTAAGTTACCTCGGTATGTGTAATTCACAATGTTAATAATACGTAATTGATATGTAATGTGTCATACATTTGTAAATAAGACAGGCTGAGTCCTGATTGATTTCAGTGCAATGTGTGATTTATTATTAGTGCATAGATATTGGTACATGATAGTGAAACAGTGATGGGTGGGGGTGGAGTAATGTCCATGGCGGAGTCCAGTTCTCAGTCTCACAGGTGCATTGTCCATATGCCTGTGGCAGGATGGAGCAGGGGCAGTTCAAGGTTTGACAGGGTGGCAATGTGGAACAGTGGGAGGACTTCAGGGGGTATGTGATGCTGGCGGGGGACTTGACATCCTACTCTGTCGGTTTTTTTGATCTCAGGCTCCTTTTGCGGGGCGGTTGTTGTTCAGCAGGAGGTGGGGTTCTGGTGGGCTGTCGTTGTGGTGGGGCCTCCTGTCCACTAGCGCCGGCGGAGGTGGTAGGCTGTGTAGGAAAGTACCATCTTGCCTGGCATGTTACCCCCATTTTTCACTGTATATATGTTGTTTTAGTTGTATGTGTCACTGGGACCCTGGTAACCCAGGGCCCCAGTGCTCATAAGTGTGCCTGAATGTGTTACCTGTGTAGTGACTAACTGTCTCACTGAGGCTCTGCTAATCAGAACCTCAGTGGTTATGCTCTCTCATTTCTTTCCAAATTGTCACTAACAGGCTAGTGACCATTTTTACCAATTTACATTGGCTTACTGGAACACCCTTATAATTCCCTAGTATATGGTACTGAGGTACCCAGGGTATTGGGGTTCCAGGAGATCCCTATGGGCTGCAGCATTTCTTTTGCCACCCATAGGGAGCTCTGACAATTCTTACACAGGCCTGCCACTGCAGCCTGAGTGAAATAACGTCCACGTTATTTCACAGCCATTTTACACTGCACTTAAGTAACTTATAAGTCACCTATATGTCTAACCTTTACCTGGTAAAGGTTAGGTGCAAAGTTACTTAGTGTGAGGGCACCCTGGCACTAGCCAAGGTGCCCCCACATTGTTCAGAGCCAATTCCCTGAACTTTGTGAGTGCGGGGACACCATTACACATGTGCACTACATATAGGTCATGTAGCTTCACCATGGTAACTCCGAATATGGCCATGTAACATGTCTATGATCATGGAATTGCCCCCTCTATACCATCCTGGCATAGTTGGCACAATCCCATGATCCCAGTGGTCTGTAGCACAGACCCTGGTACTGCCAAACTGCCCTTCCTGGGGTTTCACTGCAGCTGCTGCTGCTGCCAACCCCTCAGACAGGCAGCTGCCCTCCTGGGGTCCAGCCAGGCCTGGCCCAGGATGGCAGAACAAAGAACTTCCTCTGAGAGAGGGTGTGACACCCTCTCCCTTTGGAAAATGGTGTGAAGGCAGGGGAGGAGTAGCCTCCCCCAGCCTCTGGAAATGCTTTGTTGGGCACAGAGGTGCCCAATTCTGCATAAGCCAGTCTACACCGGTTCAGGGACCCCTTAGCCCCTGCTCTGGTGCGAAACTGGACAAAGGAAAGGGGAGTGACCACTCCCCTGACCTGCACCTCCCCTGGGAGGTGTCCAGAGCTCCTCCAGTGTGCTCCAGACCTCTGCCATCTTGGAAACAGAGGTGCTGCTGGCACACTGGACTGCTCTGAGTGGCCAGTGCCACCAGGTGACGTCAGAGACTCCTGCTGATAGGCTCCTTCAGGTGTTAGTAGCCTATCCTCTCTCCTAAGTAGCCAAACCCTCTTTTCTGGCTATTTAGGGTCTCTGTCTCTGGGGAAACTTTAGATAACGAATGCAAGAGCTCATCCGAGTTCCTCTGCATCTCTCTCTTCACCTTCTGATAAGGAAACGACCGCTGACCGCGCTGGAAGCCTGCAAACCTGCAACATAGTAGCAAAGATGACTACTGCAACTCTGTAACGCTGATCCTGCCGCCTTCTCGACTGTTTTCCTGCTTGTGCATGCTGTGGGGGTAGCCTGCCTCCTCTCTGCACCAGAAGCTCCGAAGAAATCTCCCGTGGGTCGACGGAATCTTCCCCCTGCAACCGCAGGCACCAAAAAGCTGCATTACCGGTCCCTTGGGTCTCCTCTCAGCATGACGAGCGAGGTCCCTCGAATCCAGCGACTCTGTCCAAGTGACCCCCACAGTCCAGTGACTCTTCAGTCCAAGTTTGGTGGAGGTAAGTCCTTGCCTCACCTCGCTGGGCTGCATTGCTGGGAACCGCGACTTTGCAGCTACTCCGGCCCCTGTGCACTTCCGGCGGAAATCCTTTGTGCACAGCCAAGCCTGGGTCCACGGCACTCTAACCTGCATTGCACGACTTTCTAAGTTGGTCTCCGGCGACGTGGGACTCCTTTGTGCAACTTCGGCGAGCACCGTTTCACGCATCCTTGTAGTGCCTGTTTCTGGCACTTCTCCGGGTGCTACCTGCTTCAGTGAGGGCTCTTTGTCTTGCTCGACATCCCCTCTCTCTTCAGGTCCAATTTGCGACCTCCTGGTCCCTCCTGGGCCCCGGCAGCGTCCAAAAACGCCAAACGCACGATTTGCAACTAACAAGGCATGTTGGCGTCCTTCCGGCGGGAAAACACTTTTGCACGACTTTCCAAGGTAAGAGGGATCCGTCCACCAAAGGGGAAGTCTCTAGCCCTTTTCGTTCCTGCAGAAACCTCAGCTTCTTCTGTCCAGTCGAAGCTTCTTTGCACCCGCAGCTGGCATTTCCTGGGCTTCTGCCCATCTCCGACTTGCTTGTGACTTTTGGACTTGGTCCCCTTGTTCCACAGGTACCCTAGATTGGAAATCCACAGTTGTTGCATTGCTGGTTTGTGTCTTTCCTGCATTATTCCTCTAACACGACTA
Organism: Pleurodeles waltl; assembly: GCF_031143425.1. Classification (NCBI taxonomy): domain Eukaryota; kingdom Metazoa; phylum Chordata; class Amphibia; order Caudata; family Salamandridae; genus Pleurodeles; species Pleurodeles waltl. The sequence continues at coordinate 1,065,017,136 of NC_090445.1, forward strand.
CTTTGTCCTTAGGGGAACTTTAGTGCACTTTGCACTCACTTTTCAGGGTCTTGGGGAGGGTTATTTTTCTAACTCTCACTATTTTCTAATAGTCCCAGCGACCCTCTACAAGGTCACATAGGTTTGGGGTCCATTCGTGGTTCGCATTCCACTTTTGGAGTATATGGTTTGTGTTGCCCCTATCCCTATGTTTCCCCATTGCATCCTATTGTAACTATACATTGTTTGCACTGTTTTCTAAGACTATACTGCATATTTTTGCTATTGTGTATATATATCTTGTGTATATTTCCTATCCTCTCACTGAGGGTACACTCTAAGATACTTTGGCACATTGTCATAAAAATAAAGTACCTTTATTTTTAGTATAACTGTGTATTGTGTTTTCTTATGATATTGTGCATATGACACTAAGTGGTACTGTAGTAGCTTCACACGTCTCCTAGTTCAGCCTAAGCTGCTCTGCTAAGCTACCATTATCTATCAGCCTAAGCTGCTAGACACCCTATACACTAATAAGGGATAACTGGGCCTGGTGCAAGGTGCAAGTACCCCTTGGTACTCACTACAAGCCAGTCCAGCCTCCTACAGGCTGTTCCTGTTCCTGGCTAGTGACAGGGGCCCTGTGTGATGCCAAATGGTCCCGAAACGTGTCCTCTATACGGTTCAGGGCCTGGACTATGCTCCCCATAGCGGTTGAGATGTTGCTGAGTTGGTCGCTGAACCCCATGTAGCGTTGCTCCTGCTGTGCCTGGATCTCCTGGAACCTGGCCAGTACCGTCGCCATCGTCTCTTGTGAGTGGTGGTAGGCTGCCATGATGGTGGTGAGGGCCTCTTGGAGAGTGGGTTCCCTGGGCCTCTCCTCCCCCCCTGTCGCACAGCAGCCCTCCGAGTTGCCCTGTTTCCCTGGGCCTCTGTCCCCTGGACGGTGTGCCCACTCCCACTGCCCCCAGGTCCCTGTTGTTGTTGGGTTGGTGGGTTACCCTGGGGGCCCTGTAGTGGTAGACACACCGCTGCTTGACCTGTCCTAGAGACAGAGGCATGGGCCCGCTGGGTGGGAGCTGTGCTGTTGTTCCCAGAGGGGGTTGGGTCTGCAGTGGCCTGTGTCTGGGTGAGGGGAACCGACTGCCCAGAGGTCCCCGATGGTCCGGGCTGGTCGTCAGGTTCCAGGTCGACAGAGCTGCTGTCATCACTAGGGGCCTGTTCCGGGGGTGGGATGGACATTTCTGGTCCCTCCTGACCGGTGTGTTGTTGTTCGGGTCCTGCATGGGGTAAGAGGGTATGGTTATTGTTTCTGTGTGTGCATTAGCTTGCGTTTTATGGATGCCCTTGTCCCCCAGTGCTGGCATTCCCTTGGGGGAGGTGTTGTGAGGGTGTTTTGTGGGGGGGGGGATGGGTATGTGCAGTGGTCATGCTTAGGTGATGGGTGTCCATAGTTTGGGGGTGGCATGCAGGGGTTGGTGTTGGGTGGGTTGTGCTGGGGAGACATTCTCAGGGAGGATGTGTGCTGGGGGGTTGGGGGTGAGGGTGGGGGTTAGCATGCTGGGGGGGGGGTGAAGTGGTTGGCCTTGTACTTACCAGAGTCCATTCCTCCGTGTACTCCAGCGAGGCCATCAGGATGCAGGATGTTTAGTACCTCTTGCTCCCATGTTGTGAATTCGGGTGGAGTGGGTGGGGGTCACCCGCCAGTCTTCTGCACTGCGATGTTGTGTCGCGAGACCATTGAGCGCACCTTCCCCCGTAGGTCGTTCCATCGTTTGCGGATGTCCTCTCGATTTCTGGGATGCTGTTCCACCGTGTTGACCCTGTCCATGATCCGCTGCCAGAGCTCCGCCTTCCTTGCTATGGTGGTGTGCTGGACCTGTGAGCCGAAGAGCTGGGGTTCCACTCTTATGATCTCCTCCACCATGACCCGGAGTTCTTGGTCCGAAAAGCGTGGGTGCCTTTGTGGTGCCATGGGGTGGTGTGTATGAGGTGTGGGGTGGTGTATGTGATGATGTGTGTGTTGGTGTGTGGTGCTTTGTGCTTCTATGTGGTGTGTGTGATGTTGTGGTGTGCCTCTGTGTGTCTGGCTCTCTATTCTCTGATGTGTCTCTCTCTCCTTCGTCTCTGGTTTTTGTTGGTAGGGGTTTGTGGGTGATGTGGGTGTGTGTTTAATATGGTATTGGATGTGTGGGAGTGGTGTGTGTATGTGTTTCAGGTGTGTGCCTTTCAAATTGTCCAATGTGGTAGGGGTTTGTAAAGGTGTGTGTATTTTGACCGCGGCGGTGTGTACCGCCAATGGAATACCACGGTTGAATGACCGCCGCGTCGATTTGCGGGTCATAATGGGATGGGCGTATTTCTGTTGGCGTGGCGGTGGAGGTTTGGTCTTCTCCAGTTTACCGCTGGCCGCTGATGTGGCGGACTGCAGTGGAGGGCGGATTTTCGGAGGTTTTGCAGTTGTGGGTCAGAATGTCCGTAGCGGCTGACCGCGGCGGTATTGTGGCGGCCTTCTGACCGGCGGTAAGCGGCTTTTACCGCCGAGGTCAGAATGACCCCTATAGTCTATATAGTTAAAATACAGGCCCCTTTTAAAAGTAGACTGAGGCCAATGATCAGACTTGGAGCAGCCATTAGGGAAATAGCTGTACAGAGGACTGGCGGTGGACCCCCACCTCCTCCCCCACAACTTACAACATGGGAGGAGCAAGTCTTGGCAATCATGCATCCTGAGGGCCTGGCAGGAGTAGGAGGAGGACTGGACTCTGGTAGGTCAACTCTTTATTACTTTCACCCCCCCCTACCTGCATGCCATCACATACCCCCACCCTTACCCTCACTCCCATCACTCCACCGCCTCCCACACACCCCACCATTACAACCCACCCCTCCCAATACCAAGCGATGCAGGCAACACCAATGCATGGACACCCATCACAGACCTGCATGGAAACCTATCACTAAAGCATGCACGCTAGAGGGAAACAGCTAGCCCACCAAATAACAACTCATACAAGGCAAAGCTGCCAGGGCAATAACAACCATAGAGAGCAACACACCCATGCACAAGATGTCACACGCAGTAACAATAACACTGCATTTACATCCCCACAGGTCCCCCAGACAACGTCACTGGAGAGGAGGTGCCAGCAACATCCAGCCCCCCCCTCCCCAGAAGAGGCCCACAGTGCTGACAGCAGCTCTGCTCGCCTGGGTCTGGATGACCAACCTGGCCCATCAGGGATCTCTAGACAGTCAGTTACCCAGGCACAGTTCCATACCACCACAGAGCCTCCCCCCCCAGGAAACACTAGCACAGTACCCACCCAGCAGGCCCACACCTCTGTCCCCAGGACACATCAATCAGCAGTGTGTCCACCACTACAGGGACCCCAGGGAACCCCACAAACACAGGGCGATCATGGACATGGGGTCAGTGACAGTGGGCACACGGTTCAGGGGACAGAGGCACAGGACAACAGGGAAGCTGGGAGGACTGCTGTGTGCCAGGGGGAGGGCAAGCCCAGGGAACTGACTCTCCAGGAGGCACTCACCACGATCCTGGGAGCATACCAACATTCCCAGGAGATGATGGGTCAGATACTGGACAAGATGCAGGAGAACCAGCGGCTGCAGGAGGCACAGTACCTGGGGATCAGGGAGGACTTGAAGGGCATCAACACCACCTTGGTCACCATTGCAGGGGTGCTGACAGACATGGCCAACACTATGAGGGAGGCAGTGGCACACCACCGGGCCCCTACCACTAGCCAAACCGATGAACAGCCCTCCACCTCCGCTGCCGCTAGTGGACAGGAGGTGCCGCCACTGGACCAACAGGCCACCAGCACCCCTCCCCCTGCAGAAGGAGAACCACCCAGCAAATGTTCCCTGCAATCCAGTCAGAAGCCAGAGACTACTGCCAGGACCCCCGCCAGGAAATAAGACTCTCCTGAATGTCACCCTTGTGTCCTACCCTGTCACCCTGTCCACCTTGAACTGCCATTGCCCCCCTTCCTATGCCCCCTGGACAATGCACCTGTGATCCACATAGACTGGACTCTATCCTGGACTTTCCTCTACCATCACCCCAGCCCATTGCTCACCCCCCTCTACTTATTAGCACTTAAATATACACCCTTTGAAAAAATACAAGTATGGAGTATATCAAATGATTTATCTATGTATTTGCTTAACAAGCTTTAAACACTGCAATACAACTGTACAGTAATGTGTACCTAGGAATGACCTGTAGTTGGCTGCAGTCAACACACCAGGAATGATAGTGGGGCACAAATATCTGCAAATAGAGGTGCCAAGGGGTACAGTGAGTGGCCATAGAAGTGGGAAAATCAGCCTCCCAGTGACAATGTTAAACACAAAACTGTCAATTAAAAGTGAAGTTACACAGTCTTACCTGTGTGTCATTGGAAGTACTGACAAATTATTGCACTTCCGTTGTCCTCATCCTTATCCTCTGCCTCCTCGTCTTCACTGTCCACAGGGTTCACTGCTGCCACACGCCCATCTCCAGCCTCATCCTACAGCATGCCATGATGATCTGGCAGACCTCCTTGGGTGAGTAGCACAGGGAACCACCTGTGAGATGGAGGCAACGAAACCTAGCAATCAGGAGGCCGAATGTCTTCTCTATAATTCTTCTTGTTCGCCCATGTGCCTCATTGTAACATTCCTCTGCCCTTGTCCTGGTATTCCTCACAGGGGTCAGTAGCCATGAGAGGTTGGGGTAACCAGAGTCACCTGCAAATATCGAGGGATACCAGGGCTCACCTATTAGCCATACTCGGTGCCTCTGGAGTTGAGCCATCACATATGGGATGCTGCTATTCCTCAGGATAAAGGCATCATGCACAGACCCGGGATACTTTGCATTGACATGTGAGATGTACTGGTCCACCAGACACACTATCTGCACATTAATTGAGTGAAAGCTCTTTTGATTTCTGAACACCTGTTCATTTGGGGGGGGGGGTACAAATGCAATATGTGTACCATCAATTGCCCCAGTAATGTTAGGGATATGTCCCATTGCATAGAAATCAACTTTCACTGTGGCCAATTCCTCCACCTGGGGGAAAACGATGTAGCTGCGCATGTGTTTAATAAGGACAGACAACACTCTGGTCAGCACTATCAGAACATTAGCTGTGATATTCCTGCTGCCAAGCCCACTGTCACTTGGAAGGAGCCAGTTGCCAGGAAATGGAGCACAGATAGGACTTGCACAAGAGGGGGGACCCCGGTAGGGTGATGGATAGCAGCTATCAGGTCAGGCTCCAATTGGGCACACAGCTCTGTGATTGTGGCCCTGTCCAGTCTATATGTGCCTGTCCTCCATTGTTGCTAAGTCCACCAGGGGTCTGTACACCGGGGGCTGTCTCCATCTCCTAATCATCCACAGCGGTAGCAATCTATGGGGCAAAATGGTGAGCAGCTGGTCAGTATCCTATATTCCCAAACACTACACTTCATTGCATGTTGTGATTGTAACAGTATATTGTTGGATAGGTCCAAATGGTGCTTATGTGTACTGTGACACAGTTATGTGCCATGGCCTGCACCCCCCCCTGAAATGGCGTCGACCTGTCCTGTATGGAGGGACATGTGGAAATGAGGTAATTCCGCAGACGTTGTGCGCTGTTGCGGGAGGCGGTCGAGAACCGCTGTGCAACTCCTCATTGGTTATCTTTGGGGCCCTATGGGTTACAGTGGCCAATAGTGATGTACGCCAGCGGTGACGGCACGCACCGCCACGGACGTGACCGCCATTTTATATCTGTTCACTTACTTGCTACCTGACCTTCAACAGGAGAGGACCTACACTGCATGTGCTGCTGTGACCTGTGTCTGGAACCGACCATGGCTCGTGTCACTGGGGAAAGGGCCCCTGCCTTTACCGGAGCAAAGTTGGAGAGACAGGTGGATGGGGTCCTACCCCAGTACCGAATGCTGTATGGGCCTCCAGACCAACAGGTGTGTACACTGTGAGCATGAGGCATGGGACATGAATGCATGGAGTGGTTTGTGTGAAGGCCTCGTGTGGAGGGGTGTAGGTGGAAGGGACCTGGGCAGGTTGCAATATGTATGGTGGACCATGTCTGTGCGTAAGGGGATGTGAAGGGCTATGGTGGGCCATGAGTGTAACAGGCAGGACGGTCTGAATGATACCTTTTCCTATGTGTATTTCTCTGCAGGTCAGCACCCATCAGACAAAGGGTATATGGCGTACCATCGCCAAGGACGTGTGGACCCTGGGGGTCTACGGCAGGCGGAGCACCCACTGTTGGAAACGGTGGAAGTACCTGAGATGCTGGGCATGGAAGACGGTGGAGGCCCAGCTGGGGATGGCCTCCCAATGAGGAAGGGGTGCCCGTCGAACCCTGACCCCCCTGATGGCCCGCATACTGGCGGTGGCCTATCCGGAGCTGGATGGGCACTTGGGGGCATCACAGCAGCCACAAGTGGGTGAGTACAGTGCCCAATATACTACTTGCGTGTGGTGGGGTGGTATCCGGGTGGGAGATGTGGGCCTGTGGGTGCCCCTAGGCCAGGCCGGACATTGCAGGGTAGGTCCCATGTTGGGCAGGATCTGATGTAAACTTCCTCCAACCAAGCTAGTAGGCATCCACTACTGGGCAGGGGTCTGTGGGTCTCAGGTATGCTGCAATTGGTGTTAGGTGTCCCTGTCCATGGGCTGGTGACTAGCATTGTGAGTGATAGTGCATTGGCTAGTGCGTAGGACTGTTCCCTGTATGTGTGTGTCGTGTACGCCAACGGTGTACGCCAACGGTGTTGTTGCCGCCATTGACCAAGGGTATCCTTTGTCTCTTCCCCCCTCTTTTTGTTTTGTCACCCTGTCCTTATGTGCATTAGCATCATCTGGCGGAGGAGGCACCGGCGACAGAGGGAGCTGCATCCCACAGGGCCCAGGAGGCCGAATCTACTGACGGTGAGGGCACCAGTGGTAAGGAGGACGAGGGGAGCACCACGGCGGACACAGGAGGGGACAGTTCGGACAGTGATACCTCCTCCGATGGAAACTCCCGGGTGGTGGCCGACACCTCTGTGCCCACCCCAACTGCAGGTACAGCCGCCACCAGCACCGCCCTCACCACGGCCCCTCAGCGTGTTTCCCGTGCCTGCTCACCCAGGAGGGTAGGCATCTCCTTCACCCCAGGCACCTCAGGCCCTGCCCCAGTTAGCCCTGCTGCCCTGAGTGAGGAGGCTACTGACCTCCTGCGATCCATCGCTGTTGGGCAGTCAACCATTGTGAATGCCATCAAGGGGCTGGCAGCCCAATTGCAACCGACAAATGCATTCGGGGGCAGATACCATTTGATGTTTCTAGCCTCCCCCCTCTAACTTCCTCTACCCAATCCCATTCCCCTCAAACCCAACTTATCCCAAGCACACAGGCAGACCAACATGCACACAAGACAACACACAGGAGTGGTTCAGGCAAACACAAGCACCACACATCATCCCACAGGCACTCACACAAACACCATTCAGTTGCAGACATACCTACATCCACTGCCTCCACTGTGTCCCCCTCCTCGTCCCAGTTGCATCTATACTCTCACCTGCATGCACTACATCCTCTTCCACTACCACCATCACCATCATGCCTATCCCTACACGCCCCTCACTGGCAGTCACCACCCCCACATCCATGCACACGTCCCCTGTGTCCTCACCCACTGTGTCTGTGCCCTCTCCTCCCAAAGTACACAAACACAAGCACTCAGACACCCAACAGCCATCCACCTCACATCAGCATTCAGCCCATGCACCTGCACTCAAAATCAGCAGACAGACACCTCCTACAACCACTTCCCCTTCCTCCACTCCCAAACCTTCACCCTCTTCCCATCCCAATGTCCCTAAGAAGCTTCTCCTCTCCACCGTTGACCTCTTCCCTACCACTCCCCCCCCCCTGGCCTTCACGTTGGGCCAGGGCAGTCAGTTCTGAGGCGAGCACCTCAGCCACCCAGTCCACGGCCACTGTAGTGTGGACAGCTACTCCAGGTGGGAGAGGAACCCGGGCACCAGGTAGCCTGGACCAGGTGCTGTAAGGAAGGCCACGGAGGCACCACCAGCTGTCTCAAGGAAGGGCAAGGAGGCAATCCACGGCTGCTGACAGAAAGGGCAAGGGGCCTGCACCAGCAGGCAGGAAGGACAGGAGGACTGGTGCTGGGACTCATTCAGAGCCAACCACCAACCATGGGGGTTCAGCCATCTGAGGCTGCAGGGGAAGGGCTGGAGCCTCCTCCCACCACTGCCAGCACCGCCACCAGCACCACGGCCAGCAGCAGCAGCCCCAGTGGGCAGCCGTCTAAGGCTGCAGGGGATGGGCTGGATCCTTCCCCCTCCACTGCCAGCACCACCACCAGCAGCAGCAGCCCCAGTGGGCAGCCGTCTGAGGCTGCAGGGGATGGGCTGGAGCCTCCCCCCACCACTGCCAGCACCGCCACCAGCAGCAGCAGCCCCAGTGGGCAGCCATCCGAGGCTGCAGAGGATGGGCTGGAGCCTCCCCTATCACTGCCAGCACCGCCACCAGCACCGCCACCAGCACCACTGCCAGCAGCAGCAGCTCCAGTGGGCAGCCGTCCAAGGCTGCAGGGGATGGACTGGAGCCTCTCCCCACCACTGCCAGCACTGCCACCAGCACCACTGCCAGCAGCAGCAGCCCAAGTCGGCTGCCATCCGAGGCTGCAGGGGATGGGCTTGGAGCCTCCCCCACCACTGCCAGCACTGCCGTCAGCACCGCCTCACTGCCAGCACCGACACCATCACCACCACTGCCACCTCTGAGCAGCCGTCACCGCCTGCATCCATGGGCTGTTGTGCAGCCTGGCCGCTGCAAATCCCGTGGGTCTGACACCTAGGTGACAGATTGTGACCTTGCACTCCCCAAGATCTGCATCACAGGGCACAATGCCCCCTCCAGAACCAGTGGAAGAAGCCATTCACTCACCCCATCCTTCCCAGGATGAAGCACACTGGGCACAATGACCCCCCAGAACCAGTGGAGAAGCCATCCACTCACCCCATCCTTTCCAGGATAAAGCACACTGGGCACTATGCCCCCTCCAGAACTAGTGGAAAAGCCATCCACTCACCCTATCCTTCCCAGGATGAAGCACACTGGGTACTATGCCCCCTCCAGAACTAGTGGAAAAAGCCATACACTCACCCCATCCTTCCCAGGATGAAGCACACTGGGCACAATGTCCCCTCCAGAACCAGTGGAGAAGCCATCCACTCACCCCATCCTTCCCAGGATGAAGCACACTGGGTACTATGCCCCCCCCCAGAACCAGTGGAGAAGCCATCCACTCACCCCATCCTTCCCAGGATGAAGCACACTGGGTACTATGCCCCCTCCAGAATCAGTGGAAAAGCCATCCACTCAACTTATCCTTCCCAGGATGAAGCACACTGGGCACTATGCCCCCTCCAGAACCAGTGGAACAAGCCATCCACTAGAGAGACTGTGGCCTTGCACTCCCCAGGACCAAGCAGTGGGCAAACCATCCACTTCAGAGACTGTGGCCTTGCACTCCCCAGGACCAAGCAGTGGGCAAACCACCCACTTGAGAGACTATGGCCTTGCACTCCACAGGATCAAGCAGTGGGCAAGTCACCCACTTGAGAGACTGTGGCCTTGCACTCCTCAGGACAGTTCACAGGGCACGTTGCCCCCTCCAGGACCTGTGGTGTTGTACCATCTTTCAGCTGAGGCCCCCCCCCCCATTCCCCATCCCTTTGAGGTGCCTGTCTCTTTTCGACCTGGTGCCCCTGCAGTGTTCTCTCTGTGTTGTTGCAGGAGTGAGGTGGGGCATTGGCCTATGTGTTGTGGCCCTGTGGCCCACGGACATTGAGGACTGGGCAGTGTCCCTACATTTGTAAATATGTATATACGTTTGGATTTTGATGCACTTATTCATAGTATTTTATCGTATTACACTCACTTTCTTCAAATCATTTTGTCCTTGCATTATTCCAGAGGGGTACGGCGTAAATATGTTATGTTGCTGCATCTGGTTGTGTGTATTGTGTTGGGGGTGGGGGTGTTGCGTGTGTGTGTGTCACTCTCTTTTTCCTCCACCCTCCCTTGTGTGCTAGGCAGAAGTACTCTCCGTGGCCGTCTTCGCCGGCGTTGGTGTTCATAATGAAGCAGAAGGTAGACAAGCATGAGGAAAACTTGCAGCTCGGGCTCCATGGCGTCGTGGTTGTTCCCTGAGTCTCAACAGGTGAGTCCTTTGACTTCTGAGTTGTGTTTCCGCCAGGCTTTTGTTGTTGTTGGTACCACCCCGGAAAAGGTGGTGGACAGGCTAGTCATAAGAAAGTGGGCGGCACATTGTCTTCCGCTGCGGCGCTTGTTGATTCTGCCCTGGCGGTCGTTGTGTTAAAGTGGCTGTATGTCTGAGTGGTTTCCGCCGTGGTCATGATTCCATTTTTGTTACCGCCGGCTTGTTGGCGGTATTACCGCCGCTTTATCAACGACCGCCAGGTTGTAATGAGGGCCAATGTGTGTAAAGATGACGATTTTACATTGTCTTGAACAGAGTGTATGTAGATGGTAATCGCCGCTATGCGCTTTATCAAACACAGACTTTTAAAACAAGGTGAATAGCTAAAATATCACTTTTAGCCAGTGTCTAGTACTTTTGTCCTAATGTCTTACAAGTTCTTTAGCCAGATAATTAAACTCCTAGAGGCGCGACCAGATTTAGCCAGAATGGCATTGATATAATAAGTAAAGTAACTAGGCCTATAAGCTGGCTCTGACAGCCATGTTTCCTGCAATAAATTAAATTAGTGAGAGTCTATAAATTCTTCCCACTCTGGATTGTTTAATTTAGCTTGCAGTCCAGCCACATTCCAGGACATAAATCTAACTGGGCTACCTAGTGCCATGTTATTAACTACAGGCACTGAATCTGAGGTGGGGTCCAAGGGCAGCTTTTGTGGGCACACCTTGGCCTGGCCATTACTATAATTGCTAGCATCTTTGCTCGACCTGGGCCCCTGGCAAAACAGGTCAACAATATTTATCTGGAGGCGTGTTACATCAGAATCAGTATAACAAATCTGATCTGATAACTGTGGGAGTCAGTCAAGATCTGAAAATGCCAATGAACTGCCACCAGCTAGTCTTTGATCCCTAGCAGTATTATAATAGGGGTCTGTAGCTTTCTTGATAGTCTAAAGAGGAAAGTCCAAAGGATGACATTTTGGTGACATCATCTATTAAGGCTGGGTGCTCCAAAGCAATCAGGCCTTCATTTATTCTGTTGTTAGCAAATCTTATGCCAATATAATCTAGGCTGTTTTGATAATGACTGTAAAATCTAACTGCAACCATATCATCCCTGATTACTGATCTGCAGTTACAGACTTTGCTTACCCAATGGATGAATGTATTGGTAAGAGACTCTCTATTTTCAACACATCCAGGGCTCAGTTTGGGAACATTTATCAGAAAAATCACATCCCCCGGGCATGTGCTACCTCCTCCCTCCCTACCTCCAGTCAAGGGGCCACGTATCTGCCCCCCAACTTCTTGATCTTTTAACACAAGGGTCTTGTCTACATGATAGCCACAGATCAATGGGTGGATGGCCTTGAGGTCGATAATACCCATTTGATAAGGTAAGCTGTTTAAATGTCCCCTCCCTCTTATTCTTAGTGCCCACTTGCCTTGAGGGCGTGTTGCGTCCTAGATTAGAGCTCTTTTCATGTTGAGGTTATTACGTTGAGGTAATGGGCAATCAATTCTAGCCGGTCTTGCTGGATTAATCTGGAGACTGGCGTTTTAGAGGACAGTTTTGACCACAGTGGCATTTATAGGTGTTCCAGTCCTCCTTGCCTCACAGATATTGTTCAACAAAATTGTTAATTTGTCCACCTTCTCAGCCAGTGCTTGTGTTTCTTTTCTCAGTTCGCCTATCTCCTCCCTCGTGACAGAAGATAAGTGACCCTACCACCCTCAGTTGGAAAATTTGAGTTGGGACCCACAGGCAAGGGTGCAGGATCAACCACAGTGTGTACATCCTCACTCAGCTGGAGGGCTGTAAATGTTTTGGAGCAATCAACATTTACCATAAAGAAGGCAGGACGCTTATCCTCCAGTGCAGTGGCTGAGGCTTGCTTGTTCTTGAGGGGACTCAACAGCACCCACAATTACTAGTTTGTTGGAGTAACTAAAGATGTAGCTTTCTTTTTGACATGAGCATGATGAGCATGATTTTGTTACATAGATTCTAATACCTTTGCACTTGGATTTATTTCGCACCAGTACAGGTGCGCCCCCCTTTTTTCCTCATTCAGTAAGCCTTCCACTTCCTGTATAAGCCCTTCAGTATCTTCTCGAGTAGGACTGGATGGTGTGCACTTGGCTAATTTCTTGGCCTTCCTAATCCCCCCCACGTTATGTATTGCCTTCCATATCCTCATCTTCCCCAAAACAAGGAACATGGGTGAAATCCAAAATGTAAACCGGGGGCCACAGACAGAGTCCCTGTGGAACTCCAGCTAGTTAAACCTACAAGTTAAAGTTAAAGGTTGGAGCTGCAGCTACCTCACTCGACAAACATAAAATCCAATTTGCCGATTATAAATAAAACAACATAATTTTGCATCTGCAAAAAAGAACAAAAAGAAAGAGTGAGGGGAAAAATAAATTTCCATAAACACACACCTGAAACTGCTCTACTAAATCACAACCCTCCTGAAACGAGTGAGACCAGGTTAATACCTGCAGACTTAGTAGTAACAGGTGGCCTTCATGGGCATCAATTCTATGTCAGGACCGGAGGCTTCGGATTATGCTTTCTCTTTCTTTACTGAGAAAATAACAGCAGCCAATCAAATTAAAGTAAACACAAAAAAAATACATTTCCCAATGTTCCTGTAGTCCATATTCCTCCCAATCTCAGGCCTGCTTTCCATATAAATGTCTCTGCTACTTAAGTCCTTCTGCTTTCTTTGCTGCTAGCAGCCAGCGATAAGTGGCTATTATAATTCTTCCTGTTACAACTGTTTATGTCGTTTTTATTTGTATTTTAGGCCCATGGAGCGGGAGCGGGGATCGAGCGGTGCTTGCAGAGGAATATTCCTTTCTTTGTATGGCACACGTTTTTTTTACCACACGTGACCGATCCTGGCAAAGCAAACAAAGCTGCCAGATCGCCCTGGTCGGGTACTTGCTGATTCAGCGCCCAGTCTCCGGAGCGTTGTTAGGGACGCACCGTGGCTGTGCGCAGTAGATATTTCATTCTTTCCTGGCCTCCTGTGGAGGCCAAAAACAAGCGCTGCCTAGAGGACTAAGTCCTCTTTTTATGTTGATGCACACCCATGCGCACAAGCTGTTTAGTTGAGTGTGCCTATCCCCGAGAACGCCAGACAGGGCGTAAGAAAGTGCAAGGGCCTCGCCCTAGGGGAATTTTAAGCAGGTACTTCCTCCACCTTCCAATTTGGGCCATATTAAGAGATTTTTTTTCTCTTTTTTGAGTTAGGAGATTCTCCTGTAATCACCTGCTAGGGCTGATTCCCCCTTGAACTCCTTCATATCCTCTAGCTTTAAGTATTACGTATTATGCAGAAGAGGACAAATATTACCAAGAGGAGGCAGAAGTGCCTTTTGAACATCAGATGGAGGAGAGATTGGTACATCATGTGCAGGACTATGTTAATTAAGCTTTAATAAAGGCTTTAAAGCCTTTCACACAGCCCTTAGTGGGATATGGGCAAAGAGAATTGATGGGCGTCAGCCCGTTGAGCCATTGCCATAGAGAAAGTATATCTGATAAGGAGAACTTTGTCCTGAGAGGTTCTGGGGGACATTTCTCCTCAGTGGAGATTTTGACTCAGATGGCTTCTTCAGTGCTCAAAGACCATTAGTACGGACATGGGGTGTCCTTGGGTGAAGAGATTGTTACGACCCCCTCAGTTCCTTGGACTGAGGAGTCCCAATCTTCTGACCCTCATTCCTCTGACTCGGACCAGGCCAAGAAACCGGCCAAACGCAAACGCAAGACCCATCATATCTCAACAGAGTCGGTGGTCCAAAAGAATTTACTTTTTGAGCCAGAAGGTATAATTCACCCAAGATCTACCGAGTAGGTACCAAGCAGGGAAGTGGCCCATTATGTGCAGGAATGACTGCGTAAAAAGTATTGACAAAGATGTGCGTAATACTTTACGCTGTGAATGTCCTCGTCCCTCCTTAATGGGTAAGGTGACCGACACCCCTGAACTGGATTCTAGTGTAGCCACATTCCTCAAAAAAATTACTGAAGATCCCATGAAGGGCCTGGAGAGCTTGCCAGGACAAGCTTCTCGACATCTCAGGGCCCATTACGAAAATCCTGGAACTAGCTGTGCAAGCAAAGGAATCCAGTATGCCGTTGGACCCTGAAGCTATCTTAGAATGGGCTCCGAGAGCTATATGTCTTCTAGGGACCGCCAATTGCACCATGTCTACAGAAAAACGGAAGTCATTCTTGATGCGCATAGACCCAAATTGGCTGAACTATCCCCTGTAGATCTGGGAACATTGGCTAATGGTTTGCTCTTCGGTGATAAATTTGTCAAGGATCTGTGCAAGTACGTTTCCACCTTTTCTGCCCTTGACAAGGCTCAGACCTCTATGAAGAGGATGTTTAGTGGTGGCCTTTTTACCAGGGCCAGACGCTATCAGGGTCGAGCGCCAGGCAGAGGTCTTTATTAGACCTCAGGATATTCCCAGAGAGGCCAAGGCTCTTACAGAACTTCATCAGGATTCTACCCCTCCAGGAACAGGAGAGGTCATGGACGTGCATATAGAGGCAGTGGACGAGGTGGTACCAGTACTGCAGGTGTCACAGCAACAGGTGAGAATAATCCCCTTTTCAGAGGTTATTCTGGGGGGGAGACTGAAATGGCAAGCGAGTGCATTTCTCAAGACCCATGGGTTTTACAGACTATTCAGGGATACAGACTTTAGTTTTACTCCCCTCCCAGACAGGAAGTAATTCCTTTCCCCCTTCATTTTTCCTAAGCAGAGAGTGTTTTCATAGACGACGAAATTGTTGCGCTTCTTCGCAAGCAAGCAATGGTCAAGACACTTCTGCATCCTGCAGGTTTTGCCAGTACAATCTTCCTGGTCCAGAAAAAAGGAGGAGGTTATTGTCTTGTTCTCAATCTCAAAGTCTTCAGTTCCTGGATAGTTTACCACCATTTTAAAATGGAAGGTATACATCTCTTGGATCTTTTGCAGGAAAGAGATTGGCTAGTCCGCTTACATCTCAAAGACGCCTACCTAATGGTGCCCATCTTCGCTCCACATCGCTGTTTTCATCAATTTTGTTGAAAAAACCCAATGGTACGAATTCAAAGTCCTTCCCTTTGGACTGTCTTCGGCCCCACCTTGTTTCACCAAATTACTGCGCCTGGTAGTGCAATTCCTTTAGGAACGAGGCGTTCGCCTTATCGTTTACTTCAATGATATTCTGATCATGTCCCACACCAAACAATTGGTTTTATTTCATCTTTCTTGGACTATTCAGACTTTGAGGGATCTAGGTTTCTTGATAAATGCTAACAAATCAGAGTTCTTAGGTTTTTAAGTAGATTCAATCAGAGCGCAACTAAAACTGCCTCTGGTGAAACGAGCTTCAATCAAGAGAGTTACGGAGAGCCCTTGTCTCTCCGAATATATAATTGAGGACCCTTGCTCGTCTGGTGGGACTTTTAGCTTCTTCCATCCAGGCGATTTTTCTGGGTCCCCTTCATTCTGGCCCTTCATTATCAAGCCCTCCAACGTTGAAAGATCCTTCATCTTCCCAAAGGACTGGATTATTCAGAACAGATCCTTCTGACAGAGGAAGCCAGGATGGAAATCAATTGGTGGCTGGACCACATGGATGCTTGGAATGGCAAAGCTATTTTTGTATCGGCCCGGAGGTGATAATAGAATCGGATGCTAGTCAAAGGGGATGGGGAGCTCAGTGCAGCTCGGTAGAGACGGGGGCAGGTTTTCCCCAGAGGAGTTGAGTCTCCATATCAGTTGTTTAGAACTTCTGGTGGAAGCCTTTGCGATTCGCACCCTTTCTCCCCACCAGGCCAGTTTTTGCATATTGTTACGTATAGACAACATTTCAGCAGTGAGGTATGTAAATCGCCTTGGCGGGACCAGATCTCGCATTCTGGTGGAGATTGCTAAAGATTTTTGGCATTTACATCTCCGTCACCGGATTTCAGTGACAGCGGAGTACATTCCAGGACGTTCCAATGTGGTGGCAGACTGGAACTCTCGTTCTTTGAGGGACAGAAGCGATTGGAAACTGCACCAGTCAATTTTTCTCAGCCGGATGAGACGATGGTGCGAGTGTCCAATAGACCTTTTTGCGTCTTGACTCAATGCTCAACTTTCACGTTTTTACAGTTGGATGCCGGACCCTCTGGCATTGGGGTCGGACGTGTTTCTCCAGGACTGGTCCCGGGGTCTTCTTCTTCTTTATGCCTTTCCTCCGTTCTCCCTGATTCAGAGAGTACTCTCTCAGGTGAGGAGACAATTAGCAGAAATCATTTTGGTGACCCCACTCTGTAAAACTCAATCGTGGTTTCCAGTAGCGATGTCAATGTCATGTGCCCAGCCAGTTCTAATTCCCTCTTTCCAGTCATTGCTTCTGGATCCGGCAGAACTCCTTCATCCACTGATAATGCAGAGGCAGCTGTTACTCCTGGCTTGGAAACTTTCAGTGGATGTTGGCAAGTGCCAGGTGTTTTGAGAGACGCTATGTTCTTCTTATCCCAGTCTTGGGCTCCTTCCACCCATAAACGTTATGAAGCCTCCTGGCAGCGATGGGTGGGTTGGTGCAGTGAATGGGGATATTGATCCCATTGGGGCCCATATTAGTATGATTGTTAATTTTCTTTCAGATCTAGAAACTCAGGGTTTAGCGTACAGAACCTTCAATAACTAACAGATCTGGTATTTTAGCAGGCCACCCTCATTTGGAGGGTAAACCTATGAGCGAACATCCTTTGATTTGTAAACTTTTGAGAGGTATTAGAATGGTTAAACCCCCTCAACCTCTACTTTATGGGATGTAGATATTGTTCTACAATTTATAAGATCCTGGCCTTGTGATGAAGACCTTTCTTGTAAGCAACGATCAGCCAAACTCACTGTACTCCTGTGTCTTGTTTCCTGTCGAAGGGTGTCTGATGTACGTGCATTGGATTTAGCAGGTAGAGTTTTTACTCCGTCTGGAGTTTCTTTCACGGTTACTAGACGTATTAAAACTTCAACCAGGATTATTTCTTATCCAGCTTTTCCTCATAACCAGAAGTTATGTGTGGTTGAATGTTTAAAGAGAGACGTAGAGATGCGTGAGGGCAATTGCTTATATCATTACAAAGTCCTTTTGCTCCAGTGTCAGCGGCCACTTTAGCCATTTTTGGAGCCCATTCAGTATGTGGCGCCATGGCATCCAAAGCCCTTAGTGTTGGTACTTGCTTGGAGGATATCATGGCTGCTGCAGATTGGTCTTCTGACAATACTTTTAAGGTTTTCTATCATAAGCCTATTGTTGATGTTGCATCTGCAGTGGTGGATCAGCTTTGAACCAGCATAATCCGAAGCCTCCAGTCCTGACATAGAATTAAAAAAATTCGAGCTATCGCGTCAAGAATTTTCAAATCTATTAAGGACACGGAGGCGAGGATTATCCCACCCTATTTTCAATTTTTTTCTATTATTTTTGTTATTTTGTTATTATGTATTTCAAATGTTATTTTCTGAATGTAATTATACTGTTAGAATATGATTGAGTTGAATTATCTGCTTGATATGGTTTTTTCAATTTACTTGCTTAGTACCCACCAATGTATTTTTTAGTCATTACCAGTTTATTAGCGTATCTTCTTTCATTCCTAGGCGTGGACAATAAAGGCGTGTGAATAGCTGGCATTTTCATTTGGGACGAAAAGGATGATTCCAGTTCAGCCGGATGCTGCAGTTTTCTATGTTGAGAAGTTGAAGAGTTCAGTTTGTGGATATCAGGTTGTTATGCTCTTATTGCAAAGAAAGAGGAAGGACTTAAGTAGCAGAGACATTTATATGGAAAGCAGGCCTGGGATTGGGCAGAATATGGACTACAGGAACATTGGGAAATGTAGTTTTTTGTATTTACTTTAATTTGATTGGCTGCAGTTATTTTCTCAGTAAAGAAAGAGAAAGCATAGTCCTCGCCTCCGTGTCCTTAATAGAATTGAAAATTCTTGACGCGATAGCTAGAAAAAAAATGTATTCCCCAAAATGCCAGGGGTAGTGGAAGTGACATCACACGTCCTTTGACTTCCACTTTCACTCTCAGGCACATACTTACACCTACACACAAATTCACACTCGCACACACTCTCTCTTACATAAACACACTCTCACCCACAAGCATGCGCACAACATACATTTAAAAGCATTTTTACGTACTTCAGCTGCCATGGGAGGGCGCATTCACATGTTTATTATACCTGCATGTTCCTTGATGCACTGCTGACTGTTCAACGCTGGGAGGCCTACGGGTAGCCATGCGCTATATAAGTCTCGCAGAATAATCACAGAAGATATGCTCAACGTGGGAGTAAAAAGAGCAAGGCTAGTGGAAAGATCCGGGTAGTGAAGACTAAAAGAAAACACGTTCCTGGCTTTCAGCCCAGGTTTGTTTGTTAGCCCACAAAATGAAAACCGCGGGGTGACATACAGAGTCTAATCCGTGGAGAAAGCACAAAGGGATACAGAAGTTCACTCAAAGGGATACAGAAGTTCACAAAAAATACAAATTAGTTCTGCAGCTGGAGGAGAACACAGGACCTTCTTCTCATTATATGCAGGCACCAAAAGTAACATCCGCCTCAAGTTAAGCCAGGTAAAAAACACAGATAAGAGGAGAAAAATAACGAACCTGGGAAGCATAACAAAAAAAGCTGTATACACCAGGTAAATGTCCACATGCAGGACCAAGGTGGGGTGGACCACCCTGGCTCTTCCTAGCAATGCAGGACCAATAGGGGTGGCCCACCCTGGCTCTTCCTTACAATGACTGTCGGAAGACGGGCACGCCTCTGGCCCGGGCTTTGCCCATGCATGTCCTGTGTGGTGGGTGCAGTGAGGGCGCTAGATAATGCCCAAACAGGAGAAACAGCTTCAACTGTGCAGGGGCTGAGAGAGCACGCCCCATAGTGCCCAAACAGGATAAATGGCTTCAGCTGAGGAAGGGGCCTACTCCTAATTCTTAGCACTCCTGGGATATGTAGTCCCCAGGTTTGCTACTCGGCATGGCATCCCACTCATACTTACTGACACTCAGGCCCAGATGTATTTTGACCGGCTTTGTGTCACTTTTGTGATACAAATCCAGTGCAAAGTGTTAGGGTAGGATTTACTATCCTATGGAAATCAGTATTTGCGTTGAATGGTATCCCAAAGCAATTTAAAGATGCACTATGTTCTGCTTTATATTATTTTGCATGAAGGGGGAATTCCATGGATGGTGCATTGGCATTCCCATGCAACCACCTATGGGTTTTGATGCAAATCCGTAATTACAAACATAAGTGGACATGATTACATGTTTAGTGCCAAAATCTCATGTCTCCTCACATTTTCTCCTCCTTTTTTAACTTTTATCTTTGCAATATTTTTTATTGTTTCTGTTTACTTTTATCACATATATTGAACTAAGAAGTAATTAAAGCAATCTGGCCAGGCTCTTATATTTACACACTCTGCTGTGGTAGGAATAGCACCTGTTTATAGTTTGTAGATGCTGTTTGTTCTTTTTTTGGCCATCGGGCACACAACAATCATGGATGTATGCTGAACGCAGTCTGTTTACAAATTTGAGATCCCTATCTGGGTTCTCAGGTTTGGAGGAATACACCAAGTGCTACCTCCTTTGATAAGGGTGACTACAGTGAGCTCACCGAGCTCCATAGTGCTGACGGTGGTGGCAGAGAGGTCCTTAACTTGTGCAAGGAGAGTCACCTACTAGCCACTTCCTTCAGATTGTCAGTTCAATACAGCTGAAGCCTTCACTGCATCCATATGTGCAAAGGTATATCATGTGTGTAAATGGTGTGTACTTGGAAGGATGAACTAGGGCTGTGTGTGTGTATTTGTGTGTGTGTGTCTGTGCGTGGGTGTGATGGTTTACCTTAGGTGTAGCACAATCTCTTTTGGATTTCCATTGTGAAGATGGTTTACGACATGGAAGGTGGAGGGGGCCTAACAGACAAGCAATGTGTACTATAGGGCTCCTTCACCGCATTCTTGAAGCCTTTGTGAGAAGCCAGACTCTTAAGGTGTGAGAGGACAGAAGACAGGAGTTTCGTTAGAACTGCACAGTTAAGCGTACTGCTCATCAAATTTACAGATGATTGCTGGCCCAGCAGTCATCTCTGTATTTTCAAAGGAACTGCTGTCTAGGTGGTTCCTTTCAATGCACAAAATGTTTGATGGCAGTTTTGACAGTCGTCAACCAAACTTTTTCAAACATTTTGTTTGTCAGAAACAAAACCCCAAAGGGCTCCCAAAGTGGCCAAACACCAAAATTATGATCATCTGTAGAAACAGATTGCAATGAGATGTCTCCCTTTGGCTGACCAGAATAGGAATAGCACCATTGGCCATACCTACGATAAAGTAACTAGGTTATGTTGGGGAGAGAAATCTTATGAGCAGTGCCCACATTAAGGTAATGTTCAGTGCCATGATTTTACATGTGACTTCTGTAAAGATCTCTTCATTTTCACCCAAAAGATCTCTATGCTTCAGTCTTAGCTGCTTGGGTTCTTAGGCTGAATTAACACAACAGCCTTTACCTGCATCAAATAAATATTCTCCCTCACCATAAGAGCCTGAAAATGAACAACCTGTGAATCAGTTAATCACCAAGGGGTATTCCTCAAATGACCTTTGGAAACAAACAAGCTCAAGTATATGCAAGACCCAACTTTACATTCTACTACACACCTGTCTAATATTTGGTCACAATGGAAGACATCATACAATAATAGGAGCATCTGCCTAGCTGATAATAGCAAAACGACTTTCACTTAGGAACAGAAATGTGTGAAGTCTTGATGTCTGCAGGGAGTCACTAACGCAGATACTAGGTGACAGAAGATGTGTGATTTTTTGCAGTTTAATGTAGCATTACCTAGACACGAAGGTACTAGAGCGTCTTACACAAGCACCAGATACATTACACAGGTCACATTCATTTTTTAGGCACAGGGAAATAATGATTGAGTGATTTTGTCAGAATCACAGGATGTTGCCCTGACGCAGAGACTTGAGTTTGGTTGCCCTATTCCAGAGTCGCAGCTCTGGCTGTAATACCACTCCCTCTTCCCTGTTCCTCAGCTGAGTTTTGTTCCTTGCACCCCAGTCACCACTGAGCAGGAATTGTCATATCAGAGTCTTCAACTCCATGAAACACATACATTCCAATCTGGAACCTGATAATAGAGTTCCAGATGCCAAAAAATGTGAATCTTTTTTGACAGAGTAAGCTATTTGGTTATTTCTCGCCTTGAGAGCCAAAACACAAGTCAACTAAGTGGTGTTGTCCAGTTTTGTGAATACGAATGTTGGAACCTTTTTGGTTCTTGAAGGACTCGATAGCATGATGACATGAGTGTTAGAACGTATTACTGTAAAGTCCAGTTTAGAATGTTGAGTTCATGGATACACACTGATGAATAAAGATGTGTAATCATGTGTGGTGTATTCATTAGCGGGCACCCAGCCTGAGAAGAACAATACAACTGCTGACGAGGATGGAATAAGTAACCCAAAGGTCGGCAGTGTTCTCCAGAAGAGTTTGCCAAGGTCCAGCAAACTGCTTGTGCGTGCCACATGTGCCTTTGTCAAAGTGCTTAATCGAGGGATGGCACATGTAGAGTCAAAGCACAACTCCAGCCGATGTAAAGCATTTGACGATAAAGAAAGCTTTACTGAGAAGTCTATGTATACGTGATCAAGAAATTACAAATAAAGCCATACAGAACGGTACAGCACTATTATGCAATATAAAGTTACATATTGCATGGAATGATATCGCTTAAGGCAGCCACAAACAGATACAGAAAAGTGTGCTAGCTGACAGAATGATTGATAACAAAGCATGTTATGGTTACACTTACATGAGCCTCGAAGATAAGAGCTTTACGACCTCAGCGGCGAGCAAGGAGACCGAAGAAGATGTACAGGGCTTGTGCTTATAGAGCTGTCCAAGAATTGAAGCGGTACACCACCAAAGCTGCTGGGTGGCGGCTCAGCACAGCTCCAGAAGTCTCCAGCAAATGAAGGGACACCATGGAGACCAAGAAAGAGGCTATTGTTTCACAGACTTTCAAAGATGATCCAGAGGCCAGCATGTCACTGGGCCTCAGAGATGGTATGCATGAACCAATTCACCAACCCAACAGGTGGAGCCTGAGAGAGCTAGTCAGCCAATCCTGTGAACAGTTACCAGTTGCCTCCTTCCTGAAACCACCACCACCTTTCAATACCACTAAAAAGCAAAACATTTGTGATAGATGGACTGCTTGGAAAGAGACATTTGATGATTTCATTGATGCGCTGGAAGAAACAGATAACAAAAAGATTATCAAGTACCTCAAAAATCTTGCTGGTGATGGTGTCAAAGAAGTCATAAAGAAATGTTTGCGGGCTGATGAAGTTATGTACTGTCAAATTAAAGATTCCTTGAACCTCAAATTGAACCTCAGATTCATTCAGACGACAAATATTGAGAGATACTCTTAGTCTGGAGTGAGTTCTTATGGCTGTCAGAGCTGAAGGGCATGCCAATCAACAAGCTGCTGACATGGAAGCCATAGATCCTCAAAGTGAGTCAATCATGAATGTGAAGAGTAAGCAGAAACACAAAGCTGAAGGACACAAGGTGATGTCTCCACTGAAAATTTTTTTGTGTTTCAGATGTAGATTGTCATTGCCACATGAAGGTAAATGTTTCACCATTGGACAGATATACAAAGGCTATGGTAAAGACAATTGTTTTTAATGGTCTGCAAGGCAAAGGAAAAAGTAAGTGCATCATGGCGCGATGACAAAATGGCCAACTGAACCTTACAGAAGAGATGCTCGGCGAGTGTCCACAAGGTGAAGCAACCACCCCAGTTGAAACAAATTGACACTACACTAAGTTGATCGTCATCTAACTCATCGTTGAAAAGTTATTCAGTCTCAAGTGAAAGTAAAGCAGATGATTGCACAATGTCAATGTTCACTTCAGACAAATATGCACATGTTCGACTGGCTGCATATGAAGAGAAATACCAGTCAAAGAAAAGTTGACATGAGAAAACAACCAAGTCATTTAAACGTTGCCCAAAGATTACACTAAAAATAAATAGTTGTGCAATACTTTTTATCATTGATAGCAGTGGGTCAATGAATATTACACCTGAGGAGAAATACAATGAATTGTCTCCATTACTGCAACTGACGCCATTGAAATCAAAAGTGTATGCATGGGCTACATCGACGCCTCTAAAAAGTAAAGGCTCATTTGTAGCTGCGATGAAACACAAGAAAACAAAAGGGCAAGCACCCATTCACATGCTTCAAGGTACAGCATCAAGTGCCTGCTTACTCAAATTCAGCACGGCTGCTGATATGGTACTCATATTGGTGAATTACAATATGAATGCTCCTCACGAAATATTAAGTCAGTTTCCTTCATTATTTTGTGGATTAGGAAAACTTAAGACCATGAAAGTACAATTGCATATTAATAAATACGTTCAGCCTGTTGCTCAGAGGCACAGAAGAATTGCATTTCATTTCCAAGAAGCTGTTGAAAAGGACCTCGAATCATTACTTAAGCATGATATCGTTGAACGTCCTACGGGTCTGACGCAATGGGTTTCTCCCATTGTGGTAGTGCCCAAAAAAGACAGTGAGAGAGCTGTACACAACTGCGTGGATATGTGTCAAGCGAACAAGGCAATTGAAAGAGAATGACATCCAGGCCCGCACATTTCTGAAAAAATAACACAATTGACTGTACGAACGTCTTCTCTCGCCTTGATTAAAACAAAGGATGTCATCAGTTGGAACTCAAGGAGAATCGCAGGTATATTACAACCTTTTCCACACATATTGGTATGTTTCGATACAAAAGAATACGTTTTGGTGTTTCATCAGCTGCAGAAAA
This sequence comes from Pleurodeles waltl, assembly GCF_031143425.1. Classification (NCBI taxonomy): domain Eukaryota; kingdom Metazoa; phylum Chordata; class Amphibia; order Caudata; family Salamandridae; genus Pleurodeles; species Pleurodeles waltl. The sequence goes on from NC_090445.1 coordinate 1,065,041,375, forward strand.
TTTTCAAGATGTCATTAGACATATCATACAACCTGTTGTAAATGCTTTTAACTATAGCGATGACATACTGGTTTTTGGAGCTGCACAGAAAGAACGTGACAAAGCTTTATGGCAAGTGTGTTGTTTACGTGTTGATGCCGGTTTAATGCTAAATGCTGAGAAATGTGAATTCAATAAGACAAAGTTCAAGTTCTTTGGCCATGTCATTTATTATGGAGATATGACACCTGATCCTGCAAAAGTGCAAGCATTGTCAACTGCCAGTCTGCCCCAGGATGTTGCCATGTTGCGTTTATTCCTTGGCATGGCCAGTTACTGTTCATAGATATAAATGAGACCTACTGTGAGTGCTCCATTGAGAAAGCTGACAAAAAAGAATGTTACATTTCACTGGTCACATACATGGAAGCAGAATTTTAAGAGAATCAAACATGCTATTGAAAACGCTACTGAAATGGCATATTTTGTTCCAAAGTTACAAAATGTAGTTGTTGATGCTAGCCCAGTCGGGCTAGGCTCTATCCTTGCACAACACAGCGAACAGCCACATGCCGGAAGGCATATTGTAGCCTATGCAATTAAAAGCTTGTCTCAAACAGAACATACTTATTCACAAACAGAAAAAAGAAAGTTTAGCAGTGGTGTGGGCTTCTGACCCTTTCAATGTATTCCTGTACGGAAAACCTTTCATGCTTGTGACAGGTCATCAAGCATTAGTGATATGTGGCAATCCAAAAGCCAAGATACCTCCATGAATTGAACGATGGGGTTCTTAATTGCAAAAGTACAACTACACAATTGTGTATCGGCCAGGGAAAGATCAAAACCCTGATGACTACTTCTCAAGAGTGCCGATATAATGTCATGCTACCCCGTCTAAGACTGCTGAAGCCTACATACATTTCATTGTGAAATCGAACACATTGACTGCCGTTTCGATGAAACCAGTTGTCACAGCCATCAGTCAAGATAGTGACATGTTGAAGTTGAAAGACATTATTACATAACAGTCATGGAATCAACATATTCGACCTCTTATCAGACAGCGACTATCAGAAATACAAAAATGTCAAAGGGTAACGATCAGTAACACAAGAAGAAATTATCCTGAGAAGTTCACCAAGTGTAATTCCAGAGAGTCTATGACAGTAAGTGATAGAAATGGCTCATAAAGGACATTGTGGAATAGTTGCCACTAAACAAGCTCTCCATGATCGAGTCTGGCTTCTTCATTTTGATGAATGAGTTGAAAAATAGTTAAAGACCTCTCACCTATGTAACTGCCTGTCACCAAAAACTACTGTACACCCATGAACATGTCAGCGATGCCCAAGCATGCCAGGGAAAGGATTGCTGTTGACTTTTCAGTCCACTTGACAATGGACATCACCTGATGGAGGTGTGAACAAATACTTTTGCTTCCCATTAGTTGAAGATCTCTTCATTGTTACTCAGGACAGGAGTCATTAAGAGATTAGATGGTATCTTTGAAACATGGGGCATTCCTATGCTATGGAAAACTGACAATGGCTCACCTTCAATAGGAGACAATTCAGAGACTTACTCAATCTGCTTAATATGAAGCATCAGAAAAGCACACATCTTTGACCACAGGCTAATGGCCTCATTGACCATTTTATGGGAACATTAAAGAAAGCTGTTCAGTGTGCTCCATTAGTGAAGCTCAACCTCAAGACTGTCTTGATTTCTACTCTACAAGCTTACCGTTCAACTCCTCACTTCACCACAGGTGAAAGCCCTGCAACACTGATGTTTGGGAGAGCCTCAATAACCAAGTTACCTCAGTGGACCAACGTCAGATCCAAGGCTGATGCCAAGACACGCACAACCGAATTGAGGTGAAGATGAAGGCCTATGCTGACAAATGGAGACATACAAAGAACATTGTTTTCAAGTGGGGAGTTCGAGTTCTTCTTAGTCAACCACAACAATGCAAATCTGATGCCCCTTATGATGGTGAGCCATTTCGCGTTGTAACCAGCAAAGGGCAGATGATAAAGGCCCAATGTCCAGGAAAATCTATCACTCTAGATTCCTCGCACTCCAAACAGGTGACGCTTGTCGGACGTTAATGTTAATGTAGAGCCTGATCAGAGAAAAACTGTGGCAAATCCCAGATCGCCATTTCCCCTAAATCACCAAAGCAGATCATGGACATTCTGATTATTTAATCCCAGTTTCCCAAGACACGGTCCAGATGAGTTGTAAAAGCACCAAGAGGACTCATTGAAGAATTATAATAATATGTATATGTTGAAATATTCTAGATTTTTATTAAACAGAAGGGGAGATAATGTGTCTTGTGTGTAAGAATTATTTAACCTTTTGGATCCTGAAGGACTCCGTAGCATGATGACGTAAGTGTTAGAACGCGTTACAGTGAAGGCAAGTTTAGAATGTTGGGTTCGCAGTTAAACACTGTAGGAAGCTGGCCTGGTGTGTGGTGGGCACCTAGGGTACTTACACCTTATACAAGGTCCAGGTATCCCCTCTTAGTGAAGTGTAGGTAGTGTCTAGAAGCCAGGCTCTCTAGAGGTAGCTGTGGATGAGCAGCCAAGGCTTATCTAGGTAACTTGCAAAGCTCATGCAATACCACTGTGGTCACACAGCACTTACACACATGAAAGAAAACACTCAGTTGTTCAAAAATAAATGTACTTTATTTTTGGAACACAATATCACAAAATGCTAGAAGGGCAACCCTCCAATAGGAGGTAAGTAATACACTAAGGCCCTCATTATGACATTGGTGGTAAATCCCACTTACCGCCATGCTGACTGCTGCCAACATACCGCCGCAGATGTCCGCCAACCATATTATGACACACACATACCAATCCGTTACTATACAGCCACACACACAAGTCCGCCAGCCCAAAGGTCAGTGATAAACTGGCGGTATACAAACCCACACTGTTACACCAACAGAACCACGCCCACAACATTATGACCCATAAATCACCACAGCAGACTTTCAATGGTGGTAAACCATTGGCGATACATACCGCTGCGCTCAAAATACACACAACCTAACAAAACAACACTACATTGGTCAATTCAAAGTACACACACCTGATACACATACACACAACACACCCACATCACTATAAAACACACACCCACATTACCCACAACCCTTTACTACTACAAACAATTGCCACCAGAGAGAGACAGCAAGAGCACTCACACAACCAAAGCCACATACCACCATCACCTATACACCACCCACGTACCTCACAACACACACCCCAACACATCACCCTACACACCCTCATCCACACAACTCACACCACACTCATGGCACCACAACAACACCCCAGGTCCTCTGAGTAGGAGCAAAGGGTCATGGTGGAGGAAATCATCCAGGTAGAGCCACAGCTATTTGGATCACAGGTATAGCAGATATCCATTGCCAGGAAGATGGAGTTATGGCGGAGAATCGTGGACAGGGTCAACGCCGTGGGACAGCACCCCAGAACAAGGGATGACATCAGGAAGAGGTGGAACGACCTACGGGGAAAGGTGCGTTCCATAGCAGCAAGACACCAACTCACTGTACAGAGGACTGGCAGTGGACCCCCATCTCCTCCCCCACAACTAACAACATGGGAGGAACAAGTTTTGGCAATCATGCATCCTGAGGGCCTGGCAGGAGTAGGAGGAGGTCTGGACTCTGGTAAGTCAATTCCCTACCTGCATGCCATGACATACCCCTACCCTAACCCCCTCACCCATCACTCCACCACCTCCCACACACCTCACCATCACAACCCACTCATCCCAATGCCAAGCCCTGCATGTAACACCAATGCATGGACACCCCTCACAGACCTGCATGGACACCTATCACCACAGCATGCACACTAGAGAGAATCACCTAGCCCACCAAATAACAACTCACACAAGGCAAAGCTGCCAGGGCAATAACAACCATAGAGGGAAACACACCCATGCACAATATGTCACACGCAGAAACACTGCATTTACATCCCCACAGGTAACCCACCCAATGTCACCGGCGAAGAGGTGCCAACAACATCCAGTCCCCCCACAGAAGAGGCTCACAGTGATGACAGCAGCTCTGGTCGCCTGGATCTGGATGACCAACCTGGCCCATCAGGGACCTCCAGACAGTCGGTTACCCAGGCACACTCTCACACCACCACAGAGCCTCCCCCCTCAGGAAACACCACCACAGCACCCACCCAACTGGCCCATACTGCTGTCCCCAGGACAAGTCAATCAGCAGTGTGTCCACCACTACAGGGACCCCATGCCAACCCACAAACACAGGACAATCAGGGACCTGGGATCAGTGGCAGTGGGCACATGGTTCAGGGGACAGAGTCACAGGACAACAGGGAAGCTGGGAGGATTGCTGTGCGACAGAGGGAGGACAGGCCCAGGGCACCGACCCTCCAGGAGGCACTCACTGCGATCCTGGGAGCATATCGACATTCCCAGGATACGCTGGGCCAGATCCTGAACAAGTTGCAGGAGAACATGTGGCCGCAGGAGGACAGTACCTGCGGATCAGGGAGGACTTGAAGGCCATCAACACCACCCTGGTCTCCATTGCAGGAGTGCTGGCAGACATGGCCAACGGCATGAGGGAGGCAGTGGCACACCACTAGGCCCCTGACACTAGCCAAACCACTGAACAGCCCTCCACCTCCGCTGCCGTTAGTGGACAGGAGGCCCCGCCACAGGACCAACAGGCCACCAGCACCCCTCCCCCTGCAGAAGGAGAACCACCCTGAAACGTTCCCTGCGATCCAGGCAGAAGCCAGAGACTATTGCCTAGACCCCGCCAGGAAATAAGACTCTCCTGATTGTCATTCTTGTGTCCCACTCTGTCACCCTGTCCACCTTGAACTGCCATTGCTCCCCTTCCTATGACCCTTTGTACAACCCACCTGTGATCCACATAGACTGGACTTTAACCTGGACTCTCCTCCATTATCACCCCAGCTCATTGCACTACCCCCTCTTCTTCAGAGTACTGAAAGAAACACACTTTGATAAAATACACTTATGGTGTATGTCAAATGTTTTCAAAATGTATTTGCTTAACCAGGTTCAAACATTGCAATTCAACTGTACAAAAATGTTTACATAGGAAAGACCTGTAGTTGGCTGCACTGAACACACCAGGAGTAATAGTGGGGCACCAACATCTTCAAAAAGAGATGCCAAAGGGTACAGTGAGTGGGCATATAAGTAGGAATACACAGCCTGCCAGTGACAATGTCACACATCAAACTGTTAATTATATGTGTATTAACACTGTCTTACCTGTGTCTCATTGGAAGTATTGATGAATAATTGCACTTCTGTTGTCCTCATCCTCATTCTCTGCCTCCTCATCTTCACTGTCCACAGGATCCACTGCTGCCACATGGCCATCTCCAGCCTCCTCCTCCTGAAAAAAAGGCACATGGCGTCGCAAGGCAAGGTTGTGCAACATACAGCATGCCACAATGATCTGGCAGCCCTTCTTGGGTGAGTAGCACAGGGATCCACCTGTTAGATGGAGGCAATGAAACCTGGCCTTCAGGAGGCCAAAGGTCCTTTCTATAATCCTTCTTGTTCGCCCATGTGCCTAATTGTAATGTTCCTTTGTCCTTGTCCTGGCATTCCTCACAGGGGTCAGTAGCCATGAGAGGTTGGGGTAACCAGAGTCACCTGCAAATATCGAGGGACAACTGTTAGCCACACACTCACCCTTAGGGCCCACACCATACCCATACACCAACATCTACTGGGTGGGAACCAGGGCTCAGCCACACCCTGTGCCTATGGAGTTGGGCCATCACATTTAGGATGCTGCTATTCCTCAGGATAAAGGCATCATGCACAGACCCAGGATACTTTTCACTGATGTGGGAGATGTACTGGTCCGCCAGGCACACCATCTGGACATTCATGGAGTGAAAACTCTTTCGATTTCTGAACACCTCTTCATTTCGCCGGTGGGGGGGACAAATGCAATATGTGTTCCATCTATTGCCTCAATGATGTTGGGGATGTGTCCCATTGCATAGAAGTCAGCTTTCACTGTGGCCAAATCCTCCACCTGGGGGAAAACAATGTAGTTGTACATATGTTAAATCAGGGCAGACAACACTCTTGTCAGCACTATTGAGACCGTTGGCTGTGACATTCCTGCTGCCAAGCCCACTGTCACTTGGAAAGAACCAGCTGCCAGGAAATGAAGCACTGATAGCACTTGCACAAGAGGTGGGATCCCGGTGGGGTGACGGATAGCAGATATTAGGTCAGGCTCCAATTGGACACACTGCTCTGTGATTGTGGCCCAGTCAAGTCTATAGATGAGGATAATGTGCCTGTCCTCCATTGCTGCCAAGTCCACCAGAGGTCTGTAAACGGTGGTATGTCTTCATCTCCTATTTATCCGCAGCAGTTGCAATCTGTGGGGCAAAAGAGTGAGCGGCTGGTCATTATCTCTACATTCCAACCACTACAGTTCAATGCATATTGTGATTGCAAAAAACCTCTCTGGTTCTCTGACACCCTCAAAGAATCGAAGAAAACTTGTCGCGCCCTCGAGAAGGCCTGGCGCAAGGACCACACCGCTGGCAACATGACCGCCCTCAAGAACGCTACCCGCGAACACCACCACCTGATCAGCGCTGCCAAAAGGAACTTTTTTACCGACAGACTGGACAAAAACAGCCACAACAGCAGAGAACTTTTTAGCATCGTCAAGGAGTTCTCCAACGCCAACGCCAACGCCGTCACGCCCTCACAAGATCTGTGCAACTCCCTCGCCACCTTCTTCCATCGCAAGATCAGCGACCTCCACGACAGCTTCGGACACCAGACCCAACCAAGCATCACCGAACCCACACCTCCGACCATCACCCTCAACGACTGGACCCACATCAACACCGAAGAAACCAAAACCACCATGAACTCGATCCACTCCGGCGCTCCATCGGACCCCTGCCCTCACTTCATCTTCAATAAAGCCGACGACATCATCGCCCCGCACCTCCAGGCCGTCATCAACTCCTCTTTTTCTTCTGCTACCTTCCCCGAATGCTGGAAACACGCCGAAGTCAACGCACTACTAAAGAAACCTACGGCTGACCCGAGCGACCTGAAAAACTTCCGCCCCATCTCGCTCCTCCCCTTCCCCGCCAAGGTAATAGAGAAGACCGTCAACAAACAGCTGACCACCTTCCTAGAAGACAAAACCTGCTCGACCCTTCACAAACCGGATTCCGAACCAACCACAGCACTGAAACCGCCCTCATCTCAGTCACAGACGACATCAGAACCCTGATGGACAACAGTGAAACAGTCGCCCTCATCCTCCTCGACCTCTCGGCTGCCTTCGACACCGTCTGTCACCGCACCCTAATCACCCGCCTCCGCTCCACCGGGATCCAAGGCCAGGCCCTGGACTGGATCACCTCCTTCCTCTCAAATCGATTCCAAAGAGTCTACCTCCCTCCGTTTCGATCAGACCTCACCGAGATCATCTGCGGCGTACCTCAAGGGTCATCGCTCAGCCCGACACTCTTCAATGTCTACATGAGCCCCCTCGCCGACATCGTACGCAAGCACGACATCATCATCACCTCCTACGACACCCAACTTATACTCTCCCTCACCAAGGACCCCGCCAGCGCCAAGACCAACCTACAAGAGGGCATGAAGGACGTCGCAGATTGGATGAGGCTCAGCCGCCTAAAGCTGAACTCTGACAAAACGGAAGTCCTCATCCTTGGCAACACCCCGTCCGCTTGGGACGACTCCTGGTGGCCCACGGCCCTTGGCACCGCACCGACCCCCGCAGACCACACCCGCAACCTCGGCTTCATCTTGGACCCTCTTCTCACCATGACCAAGCAAGTCAACGCTGTGTCCTCCGCCTGCTTCCTCACCCTCCGCATGCTCCGCAAGATCTTCCGCTGGATCCCCGCCGACACTAGAAAAACCGTGACCCACGCCCTCGTCACAAGCCGCCTGGACTACGGCAACACCCTGTATGCTGGGACCACCGCCAAGCTCCAAAAACGCCTGCAACGTATTCAAAACGCCTCGGCCCGCCTCATCCTCGACGTACCCCGCAACAGCCACATCTCCGCACACCTGAGACACCTGCATTGGCTCCCAGTCAGCAAAAGGATCATCTTCCGACTTCTCACCCACGCACACAAAGCCCTCCACAACAAGGGACCGGATTACCTCAACCGTCGCCTCAGCTTCTACGCCCCCACCCGTCTCCTCCATTCCTCGGGCCTCGCGCTCGCTGCCGCCCCTCCACTGCGGGTGGGAGGTCCTTCTCCTTCCTGGCAGCCAAGACCTGGAACTCCCTCCCCACCAGCCTCAGGACCACCCAGGACCACTCCGCATTCCGGAGACTCCTAAAAACCTGGCTTTTCGAGCAGCAGTAACCCCCCGCCCTTTTCCCCTAGCGCCTTGAGACCCGCACGGGTGAGTAGCGCGCTTTATAAATGTTAATGATTTGATTTGATTTGATTGTAACATTATTTTGGTGGGATATGTCCAAATAGTGAATTTGTGAACTGTGACTCAGTTAGGATCCATGGCCTGCACCCCGCCCTGAAATGGCGTCCGCCTGTCTTGCATGGAGGGACAGGTGGAAATCAGGTAATTCCGCTGATGTTGTGCACCGTTGAGGGAGGCGGTCGAGAACCTCCGTGCAACTCCTCTTTGGTTATCATTGGCCCCTATGGCATACAGTGGCCAATGGTGATGTACGCCAGCAGTGACAAGACGCACTGCCTTGGACGTGACCACCATTTTCTATCTGTTCACTCACTAATTTACCTTCAACAGGAGAGAACCTACACTGCAAGTGCTGCTGTGACCTGTGTCTGGAACCAACCATGGCTCATGTTACTTGGGAAAGGGCCCCTGCTTTCACCTCAGCGGAGTGGGAGCAACTGGTAGAAGAAGTTCTACCCCAGTGCCGACTGCTGAATGGGCCTCCAGACCGGCAGGTGAGTACACCATGAGTACGATGCATGGGGTGTGAATGCATGGAGTGCTGTGTGTGAAGGCCTCATGTGGGGGGGTTGGTGGATAGGCCCAGGGCAGCGTGCAGCATGTATGCTGGGCCATGTCTGTGCTAATGGGGATGGGAAAGGGCTTGGTGGGCCATAAGTGTAACAGGCAAGACGGTCTAACTAATACCTTTCCCTGTGCCTATTTCCCTGTAGGTCAGCGCCCATCAAATGAAAGGCGTATGGCGTGCCATTGCCAAGGACGTGCGGACCCTAGGGGTCTATAGCAGATAGAGCACCCACTGTCGGAAACAGTGGAAGGACCTGAGACGCTGGGCACGTAAGACACGGAGACCCAACTGGGGATGGCCTCCCAACGAGGAAGCGGTGTCCGTCGAACCCTGCCCCCAGATGGCCTGCATACTGGCAGTGGCCTATCCGGAGCTAGATGGGCGCTTGGGGGCATCACAGCAGCCACAACGGGGTGAGTACAGTGCCCTAATTAACAACTTACGTCTGGTGGGATGGTGTCCGGGTGGGGGGTGTGGGCCCTGTGGGTGCCCCTAGGCAAGGCCTGGCATTGCAGAGTAGGTCTCATGTTGGGCAGGGTTCTGATGTGAAAGTCCTCCTACCAAGCTAGTAGGCATCCACTACTGGGCAGGGGTCTGTGGGTCTCAGATATGCTCCAATTTGTGTAGGTGTCCCTGTCCATGGACTGGTGACTAGCATTGTGACTGGTAGTGTTTTGCCTAATGCGTAGGGCTGTTCCCTGTGTGTGAATGTGTTGTGTACGCCAAAGGTGGTGTTGTTGCCGCCATTGACCAAATGTATCCTTTGTCTCTTCCCCCCTTTTTGTTTTGTCACCCTGTCCTTATGTGCACAAGCATAATCTGGCAGTGGAGCAGAGGTGCCTGCGACAGAGGGAGCTGCATCCCACAGGACCCAGGAGGTTGAATCCACCGACGGTGAGGGCACCAGTGGGACAGAGGGCGAGAGGAGCACCACGGTGGAGACTAGAGAGGACAGTTCAGACAGGGATACCTCCTCCAATGGAAGCTCCCTGGTGGTGGCGGACACCTCTGTGCCCACTCCAGCTACAGGTACAGCCACCACCGCCGTACCAGCACTGCCCTTCCAGCAGCCCCTCAGCGAGTTTCCTGTGCCCGCTCACCCAGGAGGGTGGGCATCTCCTTCGCCCCAGGCACCTCAGCCCCTGCCCCAGTTAGCCCTGCTACCCTGAGTGAGGAGGCTATTGACCTCCTGCGATCCATCTCTGTTGGGCAGTCAACCATTGTGAATGCCACGCAGGGGCTGACAGCCCAAATGCAACAGTCCAACGCATTTCTGGAGGGCATTCACACTGGCTTTGCGGCCCAACAGAGATCAATCCAGGCTCTGGCCTCCTCTCTGATGGCAGCCGTTGTCCCTGTTTCCACCCTCCAACTTTCCTCTTACCAATCCCATTCCCCTCAGCCCCAACCTATCCCAAGCACACAGTCAGACGAGCAGGCACCCAGGACAACACAGAAGAGGGGACATGGCAAACACAAGCACCACACTTCACCCCACAGGCACTCACACAAACACCATCCAGAAGCAGACATACCAACATCCACTGCCTCCACTGTGGCCCCCTCCTCGTTGTCCACCTCCCACCCAGTTGTGTCTCCAGTCACACCTGCATGCACTACATCCTCATCCACTACCACCATCACCAGCACACCTATCAGTACACACCCCTCCCTGGCAGTCACCACCCCTACATCCATGCACACGTCCCCTGTGTCCTCTCCCACTGTGCCTGTGCCCACTCCTCCCAAAGTAAACAAATGCAAGCACTGAGACATCCAACAGCCATCCACCTCACAACAGCATCCAGCCCATGCACCTGCACCCAAACACAGCAGACTGGCACCTTCTACCACTTTTCCCTCTTCCTCCACTCCCAAACCATCTCCCTCTTCCCGCCCCAATGTCCCCAAGAAGCTTTTCCTCTACACCATTGACCTCTTCCCTAGCCCTCCCCCATCCCTCATGTCAGGCCAGCGTGGTCAAAACCCAGGCAAGCACCTCAGCCACCCAGTCCATGGGCACAGTAGTGTCCCCTGCAACTCCAGGTGGCAAAGGATCCTGGCCACCAGCCAGCCAGACGGAAAGGGTGCCTGCCCCAAGTGCTTCAAGGAAGGGCAAGGAGCCAGCCCCAGCTGCAGGAAGGAAGGTCAAGGAGCCAGCCCCAGCTGCAGCAAGGAAGGACAAGGAGCCAGCCCAAGCTGCAGGAAGGAAAGGCAAGGAGCCAGTCCCAGCTGCAGGAAGGAAGGACAAGGAGCCAGGCCCAGCTGTAGGAAGGAAGAGAAAGGAGCCAGTCCCAGCTGCTGGAAGGAAGGGCAAGGGGCCTGCAACAGCAGGCAGCAGAGACAAGGGGCCTGGTGCTGGGACTCAGTCGAAGCCCCCACCACCAACCATGGTGGTGCAGCTGTCCGAGGCTGCAGGGGATGGGCTGGAGCCTCCCCCCACCACTGCCAGCACTGCCACCAGCACTGCCACTTGCACAGTGGGCAGCCATCCAAGGCTGCAGGGGATTGGCTGGAGCCTCCCCCCACCACTGCCAGCTCCACAAGCAGCACCACCACCAGCACTGCCACCTGCCCCAGTGGGCAGCCATCCGAGGCTGCAGGGGATGGGCTGGAGGCTCCCACCACCACTGTCAGCACCTCCACCAGCACCGCCACCAGCACCACCACCAGCACCGACCCCTGCCCAGTGGGCAGTCATCCAAGACTGCAGAGGATGGGCTGGAGCATTCCCCCACTGAGCCATCCGGCGGACAGTGTGTAGTCCTGCGTCCATGGACTTTTGTGCGTCCTGGCCCCTGAAAATCCTATGGGTCTGACACCCAGCTGAGAGACTGTGACCTTGTACTCCCCGTCACAGGGCACGATGCCCCCTCCAGAAACAGTGGAGAAGCCATCCAGCCACCCCATCCTCCCCAGGATGAATCTCACTGGGCACGATGCCCCCTGCAGAACCAGTGGAGAAGACATTCACTCACCCCATCCTCCCCAGGATAAAGCTCACTGGGCACGATGCCCGTTACAGAGCATGTGGGCAAGTCACCCACTTGAGAGACTGTGGCCTTGCACTCCCCAGGACAGAGCACAGGGCATGTTGCCCCCTTCACAGCATGTGGGCAAGTGACCCACTTGAGAGACTGTGGCCTTGCACGCCCCAGGACAGAGCACAGGGCGTGTTGTCCCCTCCAGAGCATGTGGGCAAGTCACCCATTTGAGGGACTGTGGCCTTGCACTCCCCAGGACAGAGCAGAGGGCATGTTGCTCTCTCCAGAGCATGTGGGCAAGTCACCCACTTGAGAGACTGTGGCCTTGCACTCCCCAGGACCAAGTAATGGGCATGTTGCCCCCTCCAGAGCATATGGGCAAGTCTCGACTTGAGAGACTGTGGGCTTGCACTCCCCAGGACAGAGCACAGGGCATGCTGCCCCCTCCAGAACCAGTGGCGTTGTACCATCTTCTGGCTGAGTGCCCCCCATTCCCCGTCCCCCTGAGGTGTCTGGATATTTTTGACCTGATGCCCCTGCAGTGTTCTCTCTGTGTTGTTGCAGGAGTGAGGTGTGGCCTTAGACTTTGTGATGTGGCCCTGTGCCAATGAACATTAAGGACTGGGCAGTGTCCCTTGATTTGTGAATATGTATATACTTTTTTTATTTGCATTCACGTATTACTACTATATTTATCTTATTACACTCCTTTTACTCTATTGTAGTAGTCTTGCATTATTCCTGAAGGGTATGTTATGTTACTGCATCTGCTTGTGTGTATGGTGTTGGGGGTGGAGGTGTTGTGTGTTGCGTGTGTGTCACTCTCTTTTTTCTCCCCCCTACCCAGTGTGCTACGCGGCAGTATTCACTGTGGTCGTCTTCGCCGGCGTTGGTGTTCATGGTAGAGCAGCACGTAGAAGAGCATTGGGAAAACATGCAACTCAGGCTCCATGGCGTAGTGGTTGTGCCCTGAGTCTCCGGAGGTGAGTTGTTTCCCTTCTGTGCAGTGTTTCCGCCAGGGTTTTGATGTCGTTGGTACCGCCCCGGAAAAGGTGGCGGATTGGTGTCTCATAATACAGTGGGCGGGACATTGTCTTTCACCTTGCTGTAGGCGGTTACCGCTGTGGTGCCTGTTGATTCCGCCCTGGCGGTTGGTGTGTTAAAGTAGCTCTCTGTCTGAACGGTTTCCTCTGTGGTCATAATTTCACAGTTATTACCGCTGGCCTGTTGGCGGTATTACCGCCACTTTATCACCGACCGCTAGGGTTGTAATGAGTGCCTAAATGTATACACTAGCAATCAGAATTAGGCATAGAAAAGGTTTGAAAACAGTGCAAATTGCAATAACCAATAGTGACCCTAGGGGGAGCACAAACCATATACTAAAAAAATGGAATGCGTACACAGGACCCCCACTTAGGTAAGTGGAATATGTAGGGGGGAGCTGGGAGTACTTGAAAGCCACAGAGGTAAGTAACACATTCCCCTCCAGTGACCAGGAAAGCAGGAGTAAATCACTGGATTTTCCCCAAACCACCCAAAAGGAGGGAAAGAACAAAAAAGAAGACACCCAGAGAAGACTGCAAGAAAACCAGCAGTGGATTCCTGAAGAAAGAAGACCTGTGAAAAGAGGGGATCAAGTCCAAGAGGCACAGCAGATTCCAGGAGGAGTAGGAGCTACTACACACCCAGCTGTACTTGCAGGAGTTGGTCGACGGTGATGAAGAACAGGTCAGCACTGCAGCCCTGGAGCTGGAGAAGAGTTCCTGATGGATATAGATGATCCACGCTGGAATAAAGATTGCAGATGGGTTTCGGTGCAGGAATTCCACCAACAAGCCTTGGCAAAGGCAAACTCTCGGTTAGTGGATAAGTGATGCTGCCGGGGACCAGCTAGGCCCAGGAGGGCTCAACCCAGGAGGGGAAGTCACAAGGGACCCTCTGCATCACAGGGAGTCCACAGGAGCAGAGGTAGCACCCACAGGAGTTCCACAGGATGGGGACACATGTGTCGCCAAACGAGCTCATGCAGCTCTACAAAAGGAGATCCCACGTCACAGGAGAACCATGCAGAAAGCTGTACTTTTCAGGAAGGAGTACTGGGGGCTGAAGCTACACATCGCCTGAAGATCCCTTGGAGGAGATGCAAACAATCTGTGGCAGCTGCAAGGGACACAGTGCATGGGGGTACTGTCCTGCATGGGAAGGCAAAGGCTTACCTCCACCAAAGTTGGAAAGCTGGCACAGAGGACCAGGAGGACTACTGTGGACCACCACCTGTGATGCAGTATCCATGCAGCTCAAGATGAAGGGAGATGCACGGAGCCGATCGTTGCTTGCTGTAGGTGCCTCCGGTTGCAGGGGAGTGACTCCTTCACTCCAAGGGAAATTCCTTCATCTTCTTGTGCAGGCTGAATGGTTGCAGTCTTCTGAGGATGCACGGCGAGGGAAATGTTGCAAAGCTGGAAACAATGTTGCAGAAGAGTTCTTATTCTTGGAGGCAGCTTTTGGGTCCTAGAGATTCCAGTCGCAGTTCCAGAGGCGAGGAGTCGAAGCAGAGGTTGCAGAGGAACCCTGCTGCAATCTTGCAAGCCAAATCTGAGGACCCACCCAAGAGAGAGACCCTACATAGCCTTGAAAGGGCGATTGGTCACTTAACCAGATAAGCACCTATCAGGATGGGGCTCTGACGTCACCTGCGTGGACTGGCCACTCAGATGCCCCCAGAGATCCCTGCCAACCTTGGAAACAAGATGGCAGAACCCAGGAACCCTCTGGAGGAGCTCTGAGCACCACTCCTGGGGTGGTGATGGACAGGGGAGTGGTCACCCCTTTCCATTGTCCAGTTTTGCGCCAGAGCAGGGACTGGGGGTTCCTGAACCGGTGTGGACTGGTTTATGCATGGAGGGCACCAAATGTGCCCTTCAAGGCAAACCAGTGGCTTGGGGAGGCTACACCTCCCAAGCCAGTCAGACCTATTCACAAAGGGAGAATGTATTACCTCCCTCTCCTAAAGGAAATCCTTTGCTCTGCCTTCCTGGGCTTGATCAGATCAAGCAGCAGGAGGGCAGAAACCTGTCTGAGGGGTGGCAGCAGCTGGGCTGCCCGGAAAACCCTGTAAGACTGGTGGTAGCAATGCTTTGGGTCCTCTAAGGAGCCGCCAGAGTGTATGGAATCATACTTCTAATACTTGCACCAGTATTGGGATATGATTCCGACATGTTTGATACCAAACATGCCCAGGTTCAGAGTCACCATTGTGTAGCTGGATATAGGTAGTGACCTATGTCCAGTACATGTGTAAAATGGCGTCCCCGCACTCACAAAGTCCAGGAAAATGGATCTGAAGATTGTGGGGGCACCTCTGCTAGTGCAGGGGTGCCCTCACACACAGGTACCTGCACCCTGCCCTCTGGGCTGAAAGGCCCTACCATAGGGGTGACTTACAGTGACCTGAAACAGTGACCTGTAGTGAAACCGGGTGCATGGACCAGTTTCACGCAGGCTGCAATGGCAGGCCTGAAGAACCCTTTACATGGGCTCCCTGTGGGTGACAGAATAACTGTTGCAGCCCAGAGGGATCCCCTGGAACCCTAATGCCTTGGGTACCTAGGATCAATATACTGAGGACTTACAATAGAGGACCAGTATGCCAATTGTGGGATGAAAAAGGTACAATTTACAGGAGAGAGCAAAACTACTGGGGTCCTGGTTAGCAGGATCCCAGTAGACACAGTCAAAATCACTGACAGCAGGCAGAAAATGGGGGTACCCATACCAAGAAATAAGGTACTTTCCTACACACGCTGACAAATAAAGATGTGTAATTACATGGCTCTGTGTGCGGCGTATTCATTAGCTGGTACCCAGCCTGAGGAGGACGCTACAAGTGTCAGTGACAGGCACTTCCTGTGGGTAGTGTTACCCTGAGCAAGGAAACATAGTTTAAGCAGGTTATAGTAATAGGCAAATTAATTTAAAGGATGTTTTGACACATGGGTGTCTCTTTTGTGGTTTAGAAGACGAGCTTCAACTTGCAGAACGGAGCAGTACAAAAACGTGAACAGTTTTTGGCAGGTCCAGCTGTTCAATTATTACTCACCGTCAGAGTCAAAATGCAAGTCATCTCAATGTCAGATGCAGGCATGTCCTGTGGGCAGTGTTAGCTTGAGCAACAAAATGGCTGAAGCAGGCAACAGTTTCACTGATACGGTCAAAGGTATTTTCAAGTTTGTTTCACACCTAGGTGTGTGAGTGTTTGCCTTAGACAAGCTTGACCTTCAACAGAATGTAGCATAATCTCTTATATACTAAATATCCGAAAAAATAAACTGTTTCTCAGGCACGAGTATCCCACTTGCTAGGAATTTAGCAGAGAATAATATCCAGCTGTCTATCTCCGCATAGTGCGCAAAGTGGTGGTAACCCATTCGCAAAAGGGAAGGGGTCCCCATGGGACCCCTTCCCCTTTGTGAATGGCATAGAAAACATTTTTTCAGGGCAGGCAGTGGTCCTATGGACCACTGCCTGCCCTGAAAAAATGAAACAAAAAGGTTAAATTTTTTCATTTTGTAATGCATCTCTTTTCATTTAAGGAAAACGGGCTGCATTACAAAAAAAAAAAACTGCTTTATTTAAAAGCAGTCACAGACATGGTGGTCTGCTGTCTCCAGCAGGCCACCATCCCTGTGAGTGCTGCGAGTCGCAAGGGGGTCCCAAATTGTGACCCACCTCATTAATATTAATGAGTTGGGCCTTTGCGACCCACTTGCGAGTCGCAGATGGTACGACTCGCAAATTGCGGGTCTCTCTGAGTCGCAATTCAGGAATTTCCTACATCTGGCCCTAGGCACCTTATTTCAGAACAAGCTGCCTCACAACTGAGAAAGATGTCAAGGTACTGAAATCTTTTCCGTTTTCTTAGATTCTTGCTTGTGGAGCACAGTCCCCCCTAGATAATGTTGTTGTTAGTGCCAAGAAGCAGATTTTGACATGTCATGCCTTGTCAAAAGAAGTTTATGATGTTTTATTAGTTGGGTCCCTTCTTTGTAATTGCCACCTTTATCTTGATCTATAAATGTGCATAATATGAGTTTTCAGTCTTTGCTCTTGGCATCTGGCTTGGTCTGGCCCATTTATTTATGATTCGGATTATTCCTTGCAGTGTCAAGTCAGTTCCTCGGTAACATCAGCATATTAAGAAGGGAACATTTCAGCACCTTCAATCTGGCGACGACACTTCTATAAAAATCTTTCCACAGCCCAGTTTTCATGATTCTACATCAGCCGTAAAGGGGATTATCTGCAGAGGAAGCACATATGGTCTATGCTTGCTGTTGACTGGTTCGGGATCTTAATTAAGGAAAGAGAACGAAAACATGCCCGTGTCGTTGACAAAATCAAGACTTTTCTTCTTGTAGATAGGATAATATGCATTTTACTTAGGGGCGCAGCTTCGGGCGGGGGGGGGGGGGGGCTGTGGGGTGTTACACCCCCCTAATAAATATATTTTGTGATAAATAGTTGGGTACAGGGGCTTTCGGTCGGGTATGGTGAGGTGTCTGACAGATTTCACCAGGATATTTTACACACACAGACAAAATTGCACACACACGCTTTCCCTCTCTCTGCTTTGAAAGACCTAAAAAATGTTGGTTATTTCACAAAATAATGCACTTTCTCTCACTTACTACACCTACTAATACACATTCATCTCCCTTTCCCATGCCCCTAAAGCCCTTGTCGTGCAACTTGCTTGTTGTATATTGTATTTTAACATCCTGTGCTAGCGTGATTGTCAGAAAATCTGAAGCTACCCCCACCCCCCAATCATACTCAGGGCCGTCTTTAGGGAAGGGGCAGGTGCCCCAGGTGCTGGCTTGGATTTGGGGGCACTGACCTCAGGGAGGCGCTGTGTTTAGCGATAACTTACGAAATCTGCGATTTAAAGCACCTGCTGAAAAGTTCCTTGTGTGTCCAGCCTTCAGGGAGCAATTAAAATGTCAAAACACCTCTTGTGATTAATGTTCCTGTTAGGGAGAGAGATTGGAGTTTTGTCTAGGGGCAATTTTGACTTGCCTTAAAGTAGCATAGAGGGTTAATATGCCTACTGCAAAGAACAGAACTATATTTTATGGGGATAGCTGAGAGGATAGTAAAGACAGCCTTTACCAGCGCTTTAAAACAAATTAATGTATGTGAAAGTGGGGCTATGGAGAGATGAGGGGCACATTTGCCTGTTGGTAGTGAGGGAATCCGAGGGGTGGTCAAGGCGGTGGAAGGGGGAGGGCTTTGTGGCACCAAAAAAGACTGTCACACAGGGCGCCACTAGAGCTAAAGCCGGACCTGATCATACTGACCAAGCTATGTCCTTGAATTTACCTCCAGGCTTGAGAAACAGTTACACTGTATATTGAGGGAAACACCCAGAAGAACGAGTTCGGAACCACAAGGTTGTTAAAAACAAAAGCGAAACAACGCTTTAATTTTCCACAACTCCCTGGTTTTGGTACCTTAACCATGCATGTCTGAACAACGTACACGCGTGGTTAAGGTACAGAAGGGAGTCGGAGTGGACGCGGTGAAGGAGGAGGTAAGTTGGGCTGGGACTGGGGCTGTTTTGGGGGGCTGGGGGTGATTAGGGTTTGGGGGGCAGGGTTTAGGTTTTAGGGGCGGGGTGGTGACTCAGGGTATTTTTAGTTTTTGGGTTGGGGTGGGGGCTGGGGGTGATTAGGGTTTAGGGGGGAGGGTGTCAGGGTTTAGGTTTAAGTGGTGGGGTGGGGGGCTGGGGTGGAAGGATGGTGGGTCGTGCATGCTGATTGGTAATGCCTTTAACAGGAATGCGTTTACAAGGGTAAAATCGTTGTAAAGGCATTCGTGGTAAAGGCATTAGTGTTTAGAATTAGGTCGTTGTTCCGACATCGTTGTTGAGCCACTGGTGGTTTAGGCACCCGTGGTCCTGACATATAACCGTATATTGAAGCCCCACCACCCCAAGCAAAAGGCTAAAAGTACATAAGATAGCTATGTAAGCAAAGTATTAGTGCTGGACTGGGCTGGCCCCCAATGGCCCATCCCAAGATAAGGTATGCATTATCAATGTGCTAGTGGTCACAGTGCCACCCGTTGTTCTGTCAGTTCCTGTCTCTGTGCCATGCCAGCCTCTGGTGCTAGCTCAGGTGTGCAAAATAATTAAATGGCACCAGTATGCTAGAGCTGCTTGGTACTGCAGCATCCTCCCCAGCCTGGGTACCTGCTAATTAACACGCCACACATGGAGCTGTAAATCAACGTCTTTATTCTTCTGCTTGTAACCCAACATTCTAAACCAAGCTTTCATTACATTCTATTCTAGCGATTATGTCACCCTGCTATGGAGTCCGTTTGGAGCCAAAAAGGTTCTGTCATAAAACTTGCAAGACACTACATCTCACCCCTGTTAAATGAAAAATGGCAATTCTTTTAAATCAGTAGACATACTTTTTCATAGAAACATGTGCAACTATGTTTCTTCAATCAATCCTTTTGTCCCTTTGATCATACAACCCAATCTTGTGGCTAGAAGCTGTCATCTTCAGTGTCACAGATTGCCAAGGATGGTAAAGAGGTATCAGTAGTCACTGAGTGTTTATGGTCAGTCTTTCTTTCACAGTTTTGAGATGAAGACCACTGAATCACAGGCCTAAAGTGAGAAGAGCCTCTGGTAACAGACTTCCCAGGGCGCTGGGCGGTCACCATTTGTCCTCTAGTAGACAGCACTTGAAAGGGTTCAGCATCATATGGAGCATAAGACTTTCTTCTGCGCATCTGTCGGGCGATCACCAAATTAAATCTTTTAAACATGATGTCCTTTGCATGTCGCTCCTTGTCTGAGTAAGCTTTCATCTTCTACTTGTTAACCAAGTCCCTTGATGAATCATGTTCTCACTCTTGTCTCTCTTGGTGGTCCATTGAGGTAACTTGGCTATCATTGCTCTCCCGAACATCAGAGTCGCAGGACTTTCACCTGAGGTCAAGTGGAGAGTTGAATAATAAGCTTGTAGAGAAGAATTTAGTACTGTTTTCAAACTAAACTTCTCAAGAGTTGCAGGCTGTACTGCTTTCTTTAAAGTACTCATAAAACGCTCAACAAGCCCATTTGCCTGTGGCCACAAAGGAGTCCTCTTTTGATGCTCTATGTTCGGATGCTTCAGGAATTCTTTGAACTTCCTACTGTTAAATGGTGGGCCATTATCAGACTTCATAGTGGCTGGAATGTCACAGGCCGCAAAGTTGCCATCAAGTTTTTCAATGAAACTTCGTGACTTGTAGATGAGAGATCTTCAAACTAAAGGGAAATGTGAGTATTCAACCACAATCACCATCAAGTGATGTCCATTATCGAGTGAACCGAATAAGTCAGTGGGTGTTCTCCCCCATGCATGCCTAGTGAGTTCTGACATGTTCAGAGTATGTTGAGTAACACTGGCAGAATGGCGATTGCATACACGACAAGCCTCTGTTTCAGAGAGTTCTTTTTGTGGCAGCAATACAATGATGTCCTTCGTGAGCCACTTCAATTACTTTCTGTCGCAGACTCTCCGAAATCAGGATTCTTGACCCTCACAGTATAGCTCCATCCTGAGTTATGGACAATTCATCCTTGACATTTTTGTAGTTTTGGTATTCTCCATCATTGGTGAGAGGTTGAGTGTGGTGGTTACACGACTGATGTGTAAATATGTCTTTTACCTTCAGCAGGTCACTATCATGGCTCGTGATAGTGATAATCTGGGCTAATTAGATAGCAGCTAGTGTATTTGACTTGATGATGAAATTAACATAGGCTTCAGCTGCCATTTATGGAGGACCGTGACCTTGTATAGGCACTCTCGAAAAGTAGTCAGGAGGATTCTGATCCTTCCTGGATGATGTACAATTGTATAAATGTATTCTTGCAATCGGAGTCCCTATCGTTCAGCGCGATCTTGGCTTTTGGATTGCCAAAGATGGTCAGTAAAGCTTGACAATCAGTTTCCAGCATAAAATGCTTTCTGTACAGGAATACATGGAAATGTTCACAAGCCCATACCACAGCTAAACTTTCTTTCTCAGATGGTGAGTAAGCACGATCTTTTTGAGACAAACGTCTATTAGCATAGGCCACAATACACTGTCAAGCATTTGGATGTCCACTGTGCTGTGCAAGGCTAGCGTCAACAAAATCCTCTGTATGAAGCTTTGGACTGAAATATGCCATATCAGTAGCATTTTCAATGGTGTGTTTAATTCTCTTGAAATTTCTCTCACATTCTTGTGACCATTGAAAGGAAACATTTTTCTCAGTCAACTCTCGTAATGGAGCACTAACAGTGGCAAAGTCTTGTATGTACCTTGAACAGTAGCTAGCATGCCAAGAAAGTAATGTACCATTGAAACATCTTGTGGGGGATCAGCTTTTGACCGAGCTTGTACTTTTGCAGGATCAGGTGTCACACCCCTATCAGAAAAGAGATGGTTAAAGAATTTTAGTTTTGTCTTGTTGAACTCACACTTGTCTGCATTCAAGGTCAATCCTGCAGCACTAAGTAAACAACATACTTGTGTGAGAGTTCTACTGTGCTCTTTCTGTGTAGCTCAGAAAACTAATGTCATTGCTTTAATTGAATGCATTCACAACAGGCTGAATAATAAGTCAGATGACGTCTTGGAAAAGTTCCTCAGCCTATGACACACCAAAACTAAGGGCCTGATTTGGAGTTTGGGAGATGGGGTTACTCTGCTACAAATCTGATGGATATCCTGACTGCCTTATTATGATTCCATTACATGCTATGGAAATTGCAATACAGCAGATGGGATATTAATCACATTTGTGATGGTCTTGATGTCTTCTAAGTGCATAATGAGTGAATAGATTGTGCCAGACATTGGTAGTAATCATTTACACCTAATGAGATACATTGATTGATGATTCACTGGGCACTGTTGACCTTAATGGATGCTGTTGATTGCATGAGATACCCGGGGCACCAATAGTGTGGTAGTGAAATTGCATCTGTATTTATTTTACTGCTATGTTCTTCATTAGGTTGGGTTTGCTTCATGAATACACTCTGCACAAGGCCAAGGCAGATTATGCAAGGTAAGACTTTCACCAGATACATTTTTGGTCCAGGCAAAAATACATTGTTTGTTTTAGGGTTCTTCTGTTTATTTGGTATGAGAAACAGGTATTGAGAAGTGTCATTAATGTAGTTCACTCAACTAAATGTTTGCTTCCTTCAGTCCATGGATGCAGCATGTACCAATGATTGGGCCATCTTTTAATCTAAGTGACTGCATGGACATACTTCTGATCAACACATGCTTCTGCTGAAATAAATAAATACGTGGTTCTAGATGTGTTGTGCACTTCATCAAAGGGAGTGTAGCTTTTGCATTACATTCTGTGTGCATAGGAAATGGTCTGTTCTGCTCTAACAAGGGACATGCTAATCCATAGCAGCCTAAATGAGTATGTGGAAGCAGCAGAGGTATGTTGTGTTTAATTTTTTGTACGCCACCTTACGCCATGCTAATGGCAACTCCAAGCACAGATGGCAAAGAGGTGAGAAAGTAAAGGGCAGCAAAAGAGTAGAACAGAAGAGGCACTAGAGGCACAGATTGAGAAGATATTGGTTGAGGGAGCGGTATTCATCGAATTCTGATGTCTCATCAGACACAGTGATGGTACATTGTTGGAGCTGGACATACGCCTCTTGCAAACATGTAAGGAGAGGGCAGGAGAGGTTGGAACAGTATTTAAAGAGGGAACATGCGTTTGCATGGAGTGGCGGCCTGGGATTAGGGTAAAAAGTATGGGTGACTAAAAGAGGAATCTGTGACCGACAAGGAATTTGAAATCATTTTTTTTTAAATAGTTTTTATTGGCGTGCATGTGCATATCACTCATGCAAATGTACGACATAATAGATAACAACTTATTTTACACATACAGAATCATCTCCCAAAGCAATGTCCAGAAAGGTTATATAATTGGAACATGTCTTTTTAATATTTCAAACAAGAAATCACAGGCAAGAAACATCCAGCCCTCCACACCCCTGGTACTTGAGTCAACCGAGCTAAGCAAAATTCCCAACCAACAAGCATTTGCAAGGGTTTATTACAACCTCCAAAGCCTTGAGAATTGTCAACTAGAGGAGACTTTACCATTTGCCTATCTCGACCCAGTGAGGAACAGTGATCACAAACGATCATATAATAGAGAGTGATATAGATACGCGTGTACTCGAGGAGCATGTCATGGCGAATGAATGTTGGCTTTGGTAATGCCTTTACTGCTCGAGGAGCATGTCCCATGCTGTGACACGAAATACTTTCTTAAGCCTGCTCGTTCTTTCCTGTGTAGAAATGTGTTCTCAGCCTTGCCCCATGTAACCATCGAGCGGGCCTAGGTGGCTGTCAAAGGGGCGCACTATTATGTTTCCATGGTATCGTGATGGAGGCTTGATCAATTCCAGTGCTAGGTCTAACATCTTAACCGCGGGTCTCTCCAGGGCAGGGTGAGGAAAAAGGCCTAGGAGCACTCCTGCCGGTGTGTGGGGACAGGCCAGTGGAGTTAGTTAGAATTTAAAAATATCTTGATACAATAATTTTGTAACAAGGGACAGACCCATAGCATTTGCATGAGGTCTGCCTCGGCAAGGGAATAGGAGGGACAGCCGCGGGTGCACCAGGAAAGGGCTTAGTGATTCTGGCTGGCGTGAAATAGGCCCTGTTGAGGATATTAAATTGTATATATGTGAAAAGGGCCCCTTGAGATAATCTAAGGGGTATTCTAATACCTTCTGCAGGCCCGAGTCATGTATGACTTGGGCTAAGGCTGTCTCCCAGGCTATTCATAAGGATGTGCGGGATGTATCCATCTGCTGCAACAAACCCCTACAGAACCACCAGAGGAGCATCCTGGTATGTGATGGGTTTGGTGCACTTCATGCGTTGGCGGTAATTTGCAACTTATGCTGAAATTCTTATAAAGAGATTGTATGAGGGGTACACTGGTAAGAAATTGCTAGGGGGAGAGATCCTGTTCAGCCATCATTAAGGGGAAGTCTATCAACCACCCATCAAGGAATAAATCGCCTAGCGTGGAGAGTCCCACTGCATGTCAGGACCGTAAATGTCCCAATCTCAAATGGCTTATTGAGGCCTGTAGGCCTACAAGTGGGATGGCAAGGGCAAACAGACTCTGCTTTGCAGTAACCCAGTTCGTTCTAGAGAAACAAGACATAGCAAGGCAGAGCAAAACCGTGGGTGGAGGGTTGGAGCGTGCAGAGGGAAACCGAAAGTAACATTGTAGTCGATCCTTAAAGTCATTCATCGACAGCCCAGTTTTATAGAGAGAGCAACCAGAGATCCAGCGAGCTACCTACTGCAACTGAGCTGCTAAGTGGCAGCTTTCGAAATCCAGGAGGGCCGGTCCTCTCACCTCCACCAGCAGCTTCAGTGTGGCTAGGGTCAGTGGATGACACCCACTTTGTCAGAGAAAGGTCGTCAGAGAGGAATCGAGTTGTCTAAAAAAGGAATGAGGGATAAAGAAGGGGAAGGTCGGTGAAAGAATAAAGGTGGCAAGGAAGGACCACCATTTTTGCTAGGGCCACCCTCCCAGTCATGAAAATGGGTAAAGAAACCCAGAAAGTTACCTGTGAGCGTAGAGCTCTAAACGCCTTGCCCAGGATACCATCACAGAGATCTGCTGGGAAAATGATATATGTTCATCCCACGATACCTGAATGTATTCATTTCCATCATGCCGCACCTGAAGAGGAAATCTGCAAGTTTGCTGCAGAGAAAAGATGCAAGATTTAGCCCTGTTAACTTTGAGACCTGAAATACTTGCAAAATCTGAGAAGATCCAACCTACGGAAGATAGGTCCATATTTGCATCTCAGACATAAAGCAGAATATCATCCTCGTACAGTGAAATTATATTAATTTGTGTTTTTATTCTGACCCATGTAAGCGCATGCCTGCAGGCAAGGGTTCCATTGTGATAGCGAACAACAGCGATGCCCACTGGTCGTGAAGCAGAGATGCACCTGCCAGTTTTTACTCAGGCTGTAGGGGCAGAGTACAATATTTGAATCCATTTTGAATAGTGGGGACCTACTCCAAACAGTTGTAACACTCCTTGCATGTAATACCAATGTAGGGAGTCAAATGCTTTCTCCAAGCCAAGAGCAATACACACCGCACAGGAGTACAAAGAAGTACATTCGTCTTTAACATGCCAAAGGTGGTGGAGATTAAGAGATGTGTTGTGGCCAAGAACGAAACCTGTCTGATCGTCGTGAATTCTGTATGGCAATATTGGGAGTAGTCGAGTAGCCAGGATCTTAGTGAGAATTTCATAATCAGTGTTTCAGATAGAGAGAGTGCAATTCAAACCTAAATCTTTTGGGTCCTTATGGAGTTTCAGAAGAGTGGCAATAATTGCAGTATTTAAAGGTGGATGAAAAGAACTAGATTTGTAAATAGCTTAATAGAGTGACTGTTATTTGGGTGCCAGAGTTTGAGCGAACTGGGAGTAGAACTCGTCCCTGAAGCCATCGGTTCCCAGGACTTTCCGGCGGGGTACTACTTTCTAAAGACAGCAAATATTCTGGATTGTAATTCATTTTTGCCATTCGAGCGTCTTGAGAGACGCTAAAGAGAGAGGCGTCCTTTACAAAGAGTATAAACTCAGTTCAGTAGGAGAAAGCAGTGGTGGGGTGCATAAAGTGTTCTATAATAGTCATAGAAAGTGGGTGGAGTTGATCGATTGTTGATAATGGATGATATCCCCAGAAGGGAGGGTAAGGATTAGCAGGGTGGAGCCGTTGTAGTGTGGTGAGACCAGCCGCATAAGCAGGTGGGTAGATCTGTCGCCCTCTTTATGGGTTCTAGCAGAATATGCAGCGTGATCTGGCAGCAAAGTAGCTTGTTTTTGTAAAAAAGATTAGTACACGCTACACAGATATAGTCCAATTCCTCTGGGAAAATAGCCAGAGCCTGTTCCTACCAATAGAAGGGAGGTTTCCACCACCAGAATGTCTCTAGCCAGAACCTTGTGAACTCCTGCAGTTTCTTAAATACAAAGCTGACACAAACCCCTGGCCCAGCCCGATGGGCCATGGGGGAACAAAGAAACGCAGCCGTGATCCCTTGCTGCCCACCACTCTACCACCTCGGTGATGGCCGCGACCAGAGGCTCGGGCAGGGCACAGCGTAATTTGGGTATCGAACCTGGTGAGGAGCACCCCAGGTGTAGACTGCGTGGCCTAGTGTCCAGCTCCGCCCCAGGGCAAACGTGCGCCTAAGCCCTTGGTTTGTAACAGACATCACCCCAGAGCTGTCCCTGGGTGTAGCGCTGCAGGGGCTTCACTGTTTGGGGCCCTCCACGCCACCCAGGTGGTGCAGGATATCTACAGTATGGGGCATGGAGAGCTCCTCGCTCATGCATCCACCCTGTCTAGGGCCAGGCCACACCCTGGATTGGAAATCATCATACACTGCCTTCGATGAAGCATCTTAGTAATCAGTCCTTGAGTTCAGGACAGATGCCTTGCAAATGGAAGAAGGCCATAGTTACAGCCTGTTTTTAAAAAACCCTCAGCTGATCCAGCAGTATTAAGCAATTACAGGCCTATATCCCTTCTTCTGTTTCCTGTGAATATAAAATACTGGATTTGTCAGCAGCTTTTGACACGGTTAACCACAACACCCTACTTGCCAGATTAGGGTTCTTCGGTGTTGGAGGTACCATGTTGAAATGGATAGAATATTACCTGGGGAATTGCTGCCAGGTGTTGGCTTTTCCCCCCTTTCGCTCAGAATTTATCCAACAGGGAGTACCTCAAGGATCTGGGCTCAGTCCGATTTTATTTAATATCTATATGCAGCCACTGATCTCTACGATCAAAGCATATAACTTGTCGGTGATCAACTATGCGGATGGTATGCAGTTGATCCTATATTTCAGTAGGAATCAGCAGGATATGGTATTTTAATTCAGGGATACATGATTGATATTGTGAAATGGATAAATCTAAATTATCTTAAATTGAATGGGGATAAAACAGAGGTTATTTATTGCTCAGCTAATAATATTCAGCTGCTGCTACCCTAACATCTTTGGCCTCTCCCAACTGAAGTGGAAATGCACCCTTTGGAAGCTGTGTGCACCCTGAGGGTTGTTTCTGATGCTCAGCTCTCACTGGAAACACATGTGAACAATGTGGCTGGTGAATGTTTTGTGTTACTTTGCGGCCTCTGGAAACTATTTTCAGTGGTACTGCCTCACGTCAAATCTTTAATTGCACGCAGCATCATACTTAGTCGACTTGATTACTGCAATGCCATCCTCCTTAGAGTTCCTGATTTTTTATGAAGAGACTTCAAAGAGTGCAGACAGCCGCTGCAAAACTAACGCTGAATTTACACAGAAGAGCCTCTGCCTCCTATGCTCTGAGGAAACTCCACTGGCTTCCGGTGGAACAGATGATTCCTTTTAAGTCTCTGTGCATTGTGTTTCAAGCTTTGCAGGGGGTCAGGACCGGTACTATGGCAGACTAGGTTGTTTCATTATGTTCCCATGAGGCAGCTCCGATCTGCCTCTGCCAACCTTGCGCAGGTACCAAGGTTCTGTAAAACTAGACAAGGAGGCCGAGCCTTTTCCGTTGCCGCTGCCTAACTATGGAATAAGCTCCCTGCCCTGCCACCTTGAAAACACAGATTTGCTGCTTAAATTTAGGAAAGCCCTGAAAACTTGGCTTTCCCAAAATATTGACTTTAAGGGATTTTACTCTGTTTCTCCCTGTATCAAGATGGCTTGTGTTAGCATCAGGATACCAGTTTTTCGGTCACAGTGCACTCTATAAGTGCAATTTAATGATGATAATAATAATAATAATAATAATAGCACTATTTGACAGAATCCAGGTCAGACAAGAGAATGCCTGGTAGGCAGAAGACTTCCTTATCCCTTTCTCCATAATAATAATGGTACAGCCTCACATGCAGCCTTTACCTAATAAACCCCTTACTTGTGAGGCTTAAGGCGGAGGAAGTGGAATATTGTACAATATGTTTACGGAAAGTAAGACACCTTTGAGCGTGTCTAATAAGGGGAAAGTCTGATTCAGATTTGCTTCTTTATTGAATGTAGGCTTGTGTGATTATCTTTGATGAACAAAACTAATCTGGGAAAACTTAACGAAAACACCCTATCCAAGCTATTTCTGCAGTAGAAGGAAAGCAAACTATGATGGCTCCTGCTAAATGCGTAGAGGCAAAAATAGTGTTGACTGAAATATACTCCTGACTGGCCTTATTGCTCACCTCTGATTTGGCAAAACATTGAGAGATAGGCATAGAGGCTCCTAGTTTCTGCTTCTAATCATGTGTTAGTTTGCAGTCCATGTGACCCTGGCCTTGTTCCTTTCTCCCACTGACCCTCAGGTCTCAAAGTCCAGCAGCCCCATGTTTGGCAAAGGGCCCTTTGCCTACCTACATCTACCCTACTTAATCTCCCCTCCTCTGGTGCCCACCAAGGCGTTCAGGTGCAGTGCCAAAAGTGTAAATGTAACTCCATGTAACTACTTCTATGTTCGGGCTTTTTGTGCCTGGTATGGACTATGGTCTGAAAACCTACCCTTCAACCCATGTCACTGTGCTCTTTTGTTATGCCTCCTCCCTTTCTGTGGTTCCTACTGATCGCTCCCAGTTTCCTCTTGCGGTTCAGGCTTCTGTTTTTCCAGGGTGGGCTCAATATGGTGGTTTGCTCTGGCTAAACTTTACATCCAGGGTTTGGGCGTCAATCGTGCCTGGGTAGACTAACAACAATTTTATGTCAAGACCAGAGGCTCCTATTATGCATTCTAATCTTGCTTTAATAAATAGCAGCATTCAAGAACTACACATCCCAAAAGGCCTAGCAATAAGCTAGCCAGTGGGAACAAAAAATGTAAGAATAACAAGCACCAATGGGGTAACACCTCAACCATAGAGTACACACTTGATTGCAAGCAGCCCTCTTTTCTTGCTGCTCGCAGTCAAGATAAGTACTTTATGTTGTCTCTACAACATTAACTATTATACTGTTTGTATGTGGTATTTCTCTTAATTCGTCATTGATTTCAGAACGTTTTCATCTTGTCTTTTCAGGTCGTGCTGCGCAGCTTATTTTATCCCGTTTCTGACCCCCCGCCTTCTTCCCTTCAGCCTCTTTCACTAAAGCTCGCGCATTCTATAATGGTCTCAACCGTTGCCCAAGCCTCACCGCAGTGCTTCGGTCATCGTACTCACTTCTGCCATTCGACTCATTGTGCTCTGGGGTAGCGGTCTAATTTCTACCTTAATTTTGCTTCCCTCATGGGACCCAGCACCTTCAGCGGCTTCACACGGACTCTCGCTTCTCCTTTGCCTCGCCCTTCTCTCTTCAGGGGGCTCGGCCTCAGTCTCCGCCTTCCGCTTCAGTTGGACACTTTTCACAATTAATTCACGCCTCAGTGGAGTGCCTCATTTGTTTTTTCCACCCCCTCTCCATTTTTCCGAATTAACCATTTAACTGCTGTTTTTTATTCACACAGCTATTTATAATATGGAGTCAGGCAGTTTCCCTTTGGTGCCTGATATGAATGATAATGGGGAAACATTTAAACAAGAACTAAATGTTTTTATTCAATCTACTGTTCAACAAGCCCTTCTGGCTTCCATGGATAAAATGTCAAAAAATATTGAGAACTCTGACAGGAGTATGATGTCCAATACAAAACTGGCCCATTCTGTGGGGGAAACCAGAAAACGCATACTAACTCCTCTAATTAAAAATAAAATGTCTTCTAATGGCGCACAGTTGATTAGTGAGACTTCTTCAGACCAGACTGAGGATTTACTTCCTCCCAGGCCTCCGTGTAAGGAGGGGAATACCTCTAAGAATGCTAATAGCTCCGCTATCTTGCATTCTAAATGCAAACTGAAATCAAAACATATTGATGAAATGCCAAAAAAGATTATCATTACAAAGATATTGGACACTGATGACGATGATATGGATGATTTAAATCAATCCGATATGGCTGGTGACGACGTTTCCACCTCTTCCCTTCCTCCTGCTAAGAAATGCAAAGTATCCATTTCTGATCCTACCTACTCCATTGTGGATACTGAAGGAGTTCCTGTGTTCGATCCTACACTTATCCATCATCCCAAATTCCACTGAATGGTTACCTTCCTCCCATGTTGGAGATTATATTTCTTCTCACCTTCGTCTTCCCCAAGACAAACAAACACATGCAAAATTTAAATCTGAGTGCCGTAGACCTTCTTTACCGTCCACCATCACTATCACTCCCTCTATTTACCAATCCTTAAAAACCTTTTTTACTAAATTCGGAAAGGACCCTTGTAAAGGGGTTGATAAAGCCTGGGCAACCTACCAGGACAAATTACTTAATGTGATCAGCCCACTAGCTGCATTTGTGACCTGGCCGAATCGGCAAGACTGGATAATACAGTCATAAATCCTACAGATCTATCTCTTTGGATCCAAAGAGCCTTTTGCCTCTCCGGAAGCGCCAATTTGGCTATTATAAACGAAAGAAGAAAACGTTTACTTTTAAAACTGGACCCAAAACTCGCAAATCTGCCTACTCTTGATCCTGGAACACAAGCGGATGGCCAACTCTTTGGTGATTCTTTCATCAAGGACCTTAGTCGATATGTTACAACTTTTTCGTCTATCGACAAGGCTCAACAATCTTTGAAAAAAGTCTTCAACCAACGTGTTTTTGCATGGAGCCGCTTTACAGGCCGCGCCTACTGTAATCAAGGTTCAAGAGGCTCCTTCAATGCATCCTACAATTTCCAAGACTACAAGCCTCAGTTCTATCCCCAGAGGTCTAGAGGTTTCAGCAGCCGTGGACAACAATACTCCAAAATGAATACTTCCCAAGGTAAGCCTGTCTTTGGGCCTTCCCGTCGGAGGGCGCCTTCAATTTATTCTTCCAAAATGGCGTTCAATGACATCAGACCCTTGGGTATTAAATACAGTTTAGGGTTACCTCATAGAACTATACTCCCCTCCATTCCAAAATGCCCCCCCCCCAAAAACAAATTCTATAGAAATGTCCACTCTCATTACAACGGAAATTCGGTTACTCTTGCAGAAAAACGCTATTCAACCTTCTGTTCCCAATCCCTCGGGTTTCATGAGTTCTCTTTTCCTTGTCCAAAAGAAAAACAAGAAGTTAAGACCGGTAATCAATCTTAAATCGTTCAATCAATTTGTCATATACCGCCATTTCCAAATGGAAACTATAATCCATCTCAGAGATATTTTACTTCAAATCGACTGGCTGGTGAGACTGGATCTACAAGAAGCGGAAAGTATGGCCACAATACAGGAAGATGAGTGGTCAGTGAGGCTGTACTCAGTAAAAACTTCCAGACGCATGTATGCAAATCAGTGTCCACATATCACTTCATTTTGTATTCAATGACCATATGCTAGTGGGTGGTAAACTAATAAAGGTTTTGGGCCCTTGTGCTTATTTCATTTTATGACAAATTATGCAGTGTGTTTATTCAGAGCTTTATGGCCGCATTCATCGTGCTCTAAACCTTTTAGCAAACAAGAACTGACGTGAATCACAAAACAATCACAAAACATGATCATGTGAGGAAGTTGGAGCAGAGACCTGGGTTTCTGATATCCAAGAGGCGCTGGAACTAGCGGTGTGAGTGTAGAGCCCTCAGATATTATTTGAGGATTTGAGCTGAGGAACCAGACATCCAGGGGGTTTTAAAGTATTTTTCTTGTAGCACTTGCTGATTGTTGAAAGACAGAGGGGCATATTTATACTCCGTTTGTGCCGAATGTGCGTCAAAAATTTTGACGCACAATCAGCGCAAACGTTGCCCCATATTTAAACACTGACGCCCGAGCTGGTGCAAGGGAAAATTCCGCTATGTGCGTCAGTTTCTGGATGCGGCAACCCGCCCTGCGTTAATGACATGCAGGGTAGGCGTTCCCGTCCAAAAAACGACGCACACAGCCATGCGTCGTATTTATGCTTCCGGGCAAAAATGACTCCCGTCCGGGAGGCGGCGCAAAAAAATTATGCAAAGCACGAATAGCGTCAAAATTTAACGCCTGGGTCAGGGCAGGCGTTAAAATGGGGCAAACACACCTGTATTTAATCAGAACACACAGAACAAACAACAGAGCAGCAGAGCAGCAACAGAGACATGGAGGTGATTTTCATTCAGCGTGCACGTAGACGCAGAGCCCTGCAGCAAGAACAGCAGCTACAACAACAACAGCAGGGACCCCAAAGGCAGCGCAGAAGGCAGGAGAGGATATTCCGCCCCAGAACAACCCTGCATGGCCTCAGGGAACGGGACATCATCCAGCACATGTGTGGGCTACATGTCAAAAGTAAAACAAAAATCAGAAACTCAAATTCATAATAGGACATGGTTAGCCCCATAAAAACTGTAAGTGACTATTGCACTCCCTGTTCGGACTATAGATAAAAGCATCACCATCATAATTGTGGACACATTTTTGAGAATGAATACATCATGGTATCCCATCCATCATTTCAAAATAGCCATCAGCAATTACCCAAAATATGTGTACAAATATGGTTAATACATTATTTAACATATCATAAATATTACAGTGTGAATGCCTTCTATACATACAATAACGGACATGTGTCATAGCTAACCACAAATGTGTATCACATAGCACCGTTTGGCCATGACAAATCTCCTTCCCCAAGTTTAAAAAATGAAGACATAATTTAAAAATTGCTCAAATTTCCACGCATACAGCATGGGCATCCTAATTTTTTCACGTACAGGAGTGCACAGAATGCAGAGTCAAATATAAATTTTCATAAATGTTTCTCATATTTAGCCATGAAATTTTAATTTACATTTCACATTTTTTGACTCTGCATTCTGTGCACTCCTGTACGTGGAAAAAATATGACGCCCATGCTGTATGCGTGGTAATTTTGACGCAACATGGACAATATGTTGGACATGTCATGTACCTTATTAATTTATTAATATTCATATCATATTTTTTGACTCTGCATTCTGTGCACTCCTGTACGTGGAAAAAATATGACGCCTATGTTGTATCCGTGGTAATTTTGAAGCAACATGGACAATATGTTGGATATGTCATGTACCTTATTAATTTATTAATATTCATATCATATTTTTTGACTCTGCATTCTGTGCACTCCTGTACGTGGAAAAAATATGACGCCCATGCTGTATGCGTGTAATTTTGACGCAACATGGACAATATGTTGGACATGTCATGTACCTTATTAATTTATTAATATTCATATCATATTTTTTGACTCTGCATTCTGTGCAATGTTATGCGTCAAAATAAATGACGCACATTGTGTATGCGTGAAAATATGACGCATAACGGGAAAATAAAAACTGCGGCCATTTTATGCAGGAAGTGATGTAATAGGATATCCTGTTTACTAAATCTGTACTGGGAGTTAACTTTCACTTTCACTTTGCAGTCTCAGATTTATCTAGACTGTGTGGTTGTGTGAAAGGTGTTGTCCTGTGTTTAACTGCTTTTGTGTCCTCTGTACCTTGTATTTTGTCTTTTTGTGATCCTAGTCTTGTTGCCTAATATTGTCTCAGTCTGTTTAGTCTAGTTTTGTCCAATCTTGTTTTTGTTTGTATTGTCTGTGGGAGTCTGTTCTGGGTAGTATAACTTTGGGGTTAGTTGGGCTATTTTTCTTATTTTTCTTTTTCCTTCACTACTCTACCTTTCCCCATTTCCCACTTTTACTTGTTTATTTAATTTTGCTCATTTTATTCTATTAATATGTCAGGTAGGCCTCGCCTTTCCAGGATGGGTGAGGATGAATTGGGGGGATTCATTTGTCTAGTTTGTCATTTCCTCCCACTCATGCTGGAGGCTGGGGGCCGTGTGATACAGGGGTATCACACGGAGGCACGGAAAGTCCGGTGGGGGAAGGTGCGCCATCACCTGGTCCGGGTGTATGGGAGCATGCGGAATGACCATCAATTAAAGCACCGCTGGGCAGATCTGATATCCAGGGAACAGGACCTGCTGGACCCCCTGGGAATCAGGATTGGTGGCCATGTTGGTGAGTACAAATCAATTACATGTGAATAATTGAAAGCTGTGTGGGGACATGTGATGATTGTTACCCAATCTGCTAGATAAGTAGCTGACTGTGTGTAATGCTAGGGAAACCTAGGCCCATATTTATACATTTCTATCCCCGATTTTGCGCCACATTTTCACGCAAAAACGGCGCCTACTTACGAAATAGAATTGTATTTTGCTAGTTTGCGCCGTCTCTGCGTCAAAAAATGATGCAAATGCGGCGCTACAAAAGTATAAATTTGTGCCCTAATTTGTATTTGTTGCACAATGTGTAGGAAGACCAATGCTAGCAGTCTGATGGCTCATGTTTTCAACACATACCAGATGCCTGTAGCTGTATGTAATGTAGTGTTGCATTTGTGTCAGACAAGCGACACGTTAATGCCTCTATTTGAACTCTACAGGTCATATTAGCCAGTGAGTAAGTCATGTAGAAACAACATACCTACATATGTTGACACCATAGCTAGACAGAAAATGTGAAAGCCATGATGATGCTATAAATGTGTGTTGCCTTCACGTCACATGAAGTTAGATATGTTGTCCACACATATGTCACATGTGTGTCTGGTTGCTGTGTGTTGAACATGTCCACCTAGCCTGTTTGATTGTGAGGGGTCATGCTGTCCTCAAGTAACCAGCTTTTGGATGTATCTCTGGGATGCACATGCTGAGATGTATGGAAGACATTATTGTTTGGGCATACTAATGGAGGGGTATCTTTGACAACACCTGACTGTCCTGGCCACTGCATGTGTGTAGTAGGGTGTGTAACTGTAGCAGGAGACTCATCCAATGTTAATGTTGGATAAAAATTCATCCATGCAGTATGAGCATGTGGGAAAGTGTATCATTACCATGTCATATTCACACAGTGTCATAGTAACTGCAATTATTTGTCAGTGCACCGAGTCTGAGTATATTCTTCCTTTCATGCTTTACAGGTGGACCAGCACCGTACACCGTGGGAGAGGTGGCACATTTTGAGGACCCCGATACCTACAGTGAGTGTGGCCTGAGTGCTATTTTAATTGCTTGCTAGTGATGCATGATGGACTACTGTGTGTTCAACAGAATTCATGATTTGATGCGCTGGCCGTTCATTGGCATTGTTGCTTTAGTGGGATATCAAATAGCACTTCTGTTTCTGTAAACCAATACTTAGCCATCTCTCAGATTTAGGGGCTGTAGGTCATTCCAGTTGGGCCGCAATGGGGAATGGGATGAGTCATTTGGAATACACTGGTTAATGTAAGACTTGCTCGGGGACTTGGCATGAACTGAGTCTGCATATCAGACTGACATTCTCCCATATAGCTTTGGCAAATGGCTTTGATGAAATGTGCATCTTCCTAGTTGAGGATGGACTGTGTACACTGTAGGTTGGATCTTCCGGGGGCATGTACTTCCACAAGGTGAACTAGAAGTGTGTGTGACTTGAGTGCAATGGCCTAGGTGTTCTGTCGACCCATGGTGATGGGTGTTCTTGCTCCTCTGTGTGTGTTGTAAAACATGCCTCACTGATAGTATGTGATGTTGGCCAAAGTCATAGCATTTTGACATGTGTGGACCTTGGATGTGACAATGTTTGGCTGACTCCAACGTGTTGCTAGCCCTTCATAGGTGTTGTGTGTGAAGGCACATACTTGTTGAACTTTCGATACACTCCTGGGTGTGCATTGAACATGGGATTGTTGGTTGTTCTTCCCACACCACCCTCAAAGACTGGCATGTTAATGTGAAACAGGGTACCTAGGACTGTAGCAACCAGTATGTTACACGTACTTGTGACCTTTTGCGACTTGATTTAGAACCTAGGGCCAGATGTATCAAACTGTTTACAAGTTGCAAATGGCATAAATTGCTCTTTGTGAGTTGCAAACGTCTGTTTGCTATGCAGAAATGTATTTTGTGATTCTGAACATACTTGCAAAATGCATTTCCAACTCGCAAATAGGAAGGGGTTTTCCCGTCCTATTTGCGACTCGCAGTGGTATGCAATTCCATTTGCAACCGAGTACGTGGTCGCAAAGGGAGTCGCAGTTACCATCCACTGGAAGTGGATGGTAACCCACTTGCTAACTGCAAGGGGTCCCCATAGGAACCCTTCCCCTTTGTGAGTGGGCCTAAAAAATTTTTACAAAACAGCCAGTGGTCCAAGGGACCACTACCTGCCCTGAAATAATCCAAGATTGAGGACGTTTTTTTTTTTTTTTCTAAGTGCAGCTCGTTTTCCTTTCAGGTAAATGGCCTACACTTGGGAAAAAATAACCAGCTTTATTTAAAAGCAGTCACGGCCATGGAGGTCTGCTGTTCCCAGCAGGCCTCCATCCCCGTGAGTGCCCATAGTCGCTAAGGGGGCGCAACTTGGGACCCACCTCATTGATGTTAATGAGGTCGGTCTTAGCGACCCCATAGCGACTCGCAGACGGTGTCGGAGACACCGTTCTGCATAGCAAATTGCAAGTCGCAATTTTCCATCTTCCTACATCTGGCCCCTAGTGTACACATTCGGTTATGGCCCATGGGTTCAATATTAGCACACAACAAATTACAAATGGCATTGAGTAAGGATTGTGATAGTTATCACATAGAGTGACATATGTAGTGAAGTCAGTATGCGGAAGAGGTGCAGCCATAATGTCAGATGCCTTAGGTATAATTTAGATGAGTAGTTTAGGGTGATGTCATCCATCATGTAGAGACATGGATATGCTAGGTGTGATATGCCCTTATGTATGCAGGCTTCACATGTACTTCCTCTGAGCCTTTCAGTGAACTATGTTGTGACAATTGCTGCAACCAATACATTTCTAGTAATGTACAAATAACCCATTGTGCTATTCCACCCAATGCAATTCCAAAGGCAAATATTTGCCTTTTCTCTTCACAGCTGCAAACATGAGTGCCGCAGATCGACACCATTTTGAGAGGCGTGCCATGAGATACAGGCACATCCTGCAGGTGCAGTGTGGGTCCCGGAGGATGGCCCGCAAATATCATTCGGATCGGGCCTCCGGGGCGTGGTGGGCCACACCACAGGCTCCGCCTACATTGCCAACAACAGCCACCAACACCACATCCACCAGGTCCCACCAAGTGGCCCCAGCAACATCGGGAACAATAGACCCTGGCTCTTCCTCCAGACCTGGACCCAGCCGTGTTGTAATACCAGGACAGTCCAGTGGGCAACCAACTCCTGGCACAACCTCAACCTCGGCCGGCACACAAACAACTTCAGCCCCTCCTGTGGACCCAGCCGCCTTCCTGGCATTAAGTAGGAAATTGGACAAGCTTGTCAATAAGGTGGACAACCTGAGCCAGGATGTGGCCTATATTAAAAAAAGGGTCAGCTCCATCAGGCGGACCCTACGGAGGGCGAACCTGTAGGACTTTTGCCCTGTTGAACTTTTACCCCTCCCCTCTCTCCTCTTTCCTATTTTCTACTGTTAGTTTGGTTTTGGGGATTAGTATTAGGTAAGTATAGGTAATTAGTTTAGTTAGTGTTAGGGAAGAGGGTGGGGGGTCCTTATTATTTCTATCTTTATTTTTTGTGTGGGTGGGTGGGTGAAGGGGCAATGTTGGGATTCCTGTTTAAAAAAAAAATATATATATATATATAAAAAATATACAAAAAATTACAACAAAATATATGTTTGTTTAGGATAGTATAGTATGTGTGTAGGTTAGTAAGTGTTGTCCTGCATGTGTCCTGTCTCATAATAGTGGGTGGGGGGTTGATGTTTAGATCGTTTCGTTACATGTGTAGAGTAAGTTTAGCTTAGGTTAGTTAGGGACAGTTGTGGGTTAGTAGTAGTCAGGTTAGATTAGTGTAGGTTTACCTTTCCCTTAGTTGCCTCTTGTGTTACTCAATAGAAATAAATATATAGTTAACCCTTTACATGATGCGTTAGGTGCTACTTTATCATGTCCTTGACATCAGTGCAGCTGAATGTTTTAGTATGACATTTGTGTCCTATGCTTGCCATCCCCAGGAAATTGAGGTTTCACATGCCAGCTACCCGTGTGCTAACTTGGTAACTATCCACCATTTGAGAGAACCACCATTGGTAGTTTGCATTGATCACCAAGGTTCTGTGTTGGTATGTATCCTACTTCACAAAGAGTGCTTCCAGACTTGTTATTGTGGGTAAATTGATAGGTCGGACTGCAGTGTGAAGTTCAGGGAGATCTTTGTAGATGAGGAGTTGTTCACACTCTTGTCTTGTTGCTTTCATTGCTGACCTACATCATGTGTGTACTAATTCTGCATGACTTTCCTTCATGGAAGTATACTCCGAAAGGGTGATTGATGCAGTGTAATTTGTTAATGTTTCATTACATTTTGCGGCATAATTTCTTATTTTAGTATTGCATGGTGCCTACATTTCTCAGCCACCATTAGTTGTTTAGAATAGCTATAGATGGTGCAACATTCTGTCCAACACAGCATGATTGTGTGTGCTTAGTCCCTTCATCAGTTATTTTCCTCAGTATGGTACGGCTATGATGCAATCCTGGCCACTGCACAGATGTTTCAGAATACATGATATCAGGACAGTAGTATTGACAATCTACATGGTTGCCACACAGGCACTTTGGAGTTATGTACTGCACAGTTGAAGTGTGAAATAACACAGAGACATAATAGGTGTGCAAGTGCTATTTATTTATAGGTGCTGTAGTGCAAAATGTCCATTCACCATGTTTGCTGGGTCCGTTCTGGTGCATTCTTACATGGTGATCCTACAGAAGGGGTGTGGATGATGCTCCTGACATGCTGGGGTGATGTCACAGACAGTGCAGAGGGACAGGAATTGGCAAATAGTAGGAGAGAGACATTCACTGGCAATGGGGACAAGTCATACAGTGGATTGCAGAACAGTCATTGAGTGTAGTTGTAGTGAGACTGGCATTTGACAAAACGTAGGACCTTGGTCAAAGTAGGCCATGGTGCAGGGACTAGTGCTTCCGGGTACTCTTCCGTGAGAATGTTATCTGTTCCATGTCTTCTTCTTCTGATGTGTGTGTTGCCTGGTTTGTCCTTGTTGTTGTTGGCTGTGAAGGGGCAACACACACCTCAGTGTTAGAAGACATGGAGGCAGACATCCCGGGGGCTGCTCCCTGTGGAGTTATGAAGGGCAGTACTGCAGCAAGGAGGGCCTGCTGGTTTTTGAGAATGGCAGCCACATCACGATGGTAGGCAGCCAGGTCGGCCCTGAGGGGTTCTATGTTGCATTCGTGCACACGTTGACTGGATTGCAGTTGTAGGTGTTGTGTCAACTGGATGACAGCTGTGCAGATTTCCTTCTGTGTTTTGGCAAGTTCCTGCAAGATAGATGTTCGGGCTT
Source organism: Pleurodeles waltl (assembly GCF_031143425.1). Classification (NCBI taxonomy): domain Eukaryota; kingdom Metazoa; phylum Chordata; class Amphibia; order Caudata; family Salamandridae; genus Pleurodeles; species Pleurodeles waltl. Next base: position 1,065,081,005 of record NC_090445.1, read on the forward strand.
GCATAGCAGCTGCCTGATCAGCAGAAGACATCATGCACGAACGCACCCCCTCAATGCTGGCTGCCATAGTTTGCATCCCCACCCGCACCTCCTTGGCCAGCTCCCGCTGTACCCCAACGACGGTTCTTTCGAAGCTGGTGCCAGTGTCGTCAGAGTCCTCAGCTGTGTTGGAGCTGGCAGGTCTTACAATTGGGGTGGCGGGTGGTTCTACTGTGGTGGCTGCTTCTTCTGTGCTCCTCCTTGTGACTGAAGGTGGGGTTTGGAGGCTTTCAAGGACCATTTGGATGGTCTCCTGTGGAATGTTCATGGGCTCGTCATCCATGTCATCAGGGAAATCAGGGACAGGCATATCGGCAGGAGATCCATGTTCCTCTGCAATGAAACAGGGTACAATTAGTGTGTCTGTGTTTGGCAATTTTGCACTAAGATACAAGCCTTTGGATGCCTTAACTTTGTGCTCTGTTTTTGTCTTGGTATCTGCTGTCCTTCATATGGGCATTGTTGTAGGCCTATGGCCCACCTGTGTGTCACATGTATGATATAGAGCTATCAGACTTGTCTGCCTATTCGCCTCTAGGTGTTGCTTTGTAAAAAATTAGGAATAAGCATGTTTTTGTCCTACTCCTCCCTCCGTGTTTAACTATTCTTATGGAGGGACATTTTGTTGGGTTGGCTCTCATTATCCTCCATGAGATTACTGGCTTTCTAGGCAGCAGGATAGCTAATGGTGTGGGGGACCAAGTCTGACACACTTGTAATTAACTCTGTCACCCTGATTATTTCTTTTTGCTCTGGCTAACTAGCAGTGCCTCTGGTCTCCCACAGCAAAGGAATGATTAGACATCTGAGCGCATGACATCTTTGGAACTTCTCAGGGAAGTCGTGGTCACTCAGATCCTACACAATTCTCTCTTTTCCAGTATGTTCTCATACACAAATGACAAAGACAGTATTTGTTTTATATGTTGATTTCATTGTACAACTGACTTGTAGATATTTAGGTGTGAGCCACAATAACCCAAACAATACAAACTGTTAGAATTGAAATAGTCAGCAGGAGAGTAAAACATTAGTACAAAGCTATCATGGTGCCTAACTGTTTCTACTATCCCTCTGCTTGTTCTATTTATAGCACAGCATGTTAAGCTTCGAGCTTGCCTGTCTGAATCACTGGGGAGACATCATCCCTCATATAAGAGCAATGGCCTGTGATCTGGTTCTGCATCTGCAGCAAGGCAGGCAGCGTCTAGTTGTGGTTCTCTGTTTGGAAACTCCCTCTTGCGTGTCTTGGGACAAGGAAGTGATTTTATAAGTAATATGTCATCGTGATGACAAAGTGTCCCTACGCAGGAATGCCAAATCTTAACCCCTACCACGTCTATCGGCAATGTACCAGACTGTATCCTTGACTGGGGCACAGAGTGAATATGTTCTGGCAAACTCCAGTGCTGAAGTAGGCAAAACAGTGTGATTTGACGAATAAACAACACCGTAGGACTGGCTATTTGCTAAATTAACTGATAGGAAGGCTAATAAAAAGAATTTAGTGCAAAGTGCTCTAAGGCTCTTAGATGTGAGCAAATGCATTTAAGTACATTCAGGGCAAGGTGCACAAAGGCCTAAAGCCTGAAGCTAATGCGCAAAGTATACGTTACACTTACGACACTACACTTTGACTGACTGTGGGTGTTGTGAATGCCCTGGCAGCACACTTGCCTCTCAGGACCTGCCCCAAACACTTTTTATTCACATTGCCCAAAATGTACATGTGACGTGGCATATCCTATGCATGTCAATGTTAGGATGTGGTATGGATGTAAACATTGTTGATGTTTGAAGATGATGTTGGGTCATGTGTGTTTAATTGGATTGGCCTGTTTATCGTATGAAGGTTCTATTTGGTTCTCAGACTATGCAGGTGTGTTTCAGTGACCAGTTGCCTGTGTCCCCTCCTCAATGTTGTTGTCTGAGCAGTATGACATTAGTGATGTTGCCTTGTTAGCCAGGCACGTGAGAGACCCTGACGTATGCAGCATGTGTGTGTCCTTAGTGCTGTGTGGCTCCTATTGCTGTTTACTTTGGCTTATGTATGTGTCAAGTATGGGCATTCAGCATTTGAGTGTACTGGTGCCTTTGTCTTATTTCTATGAATAGTTGCAGATGTCATCCTCACCCCCTTATTTAGGTATGTATGTTCCATGGGGAGGTTCCTGCCATTTGGTACTATAGCTGCACAGAGATGAGAGATGTTATTGTCAACTGTTGTGGCAGTTACATTGCAGTTGTTGTTTTGGCTACTGCATTACTGATAGGGACCTAGTTGATGTAGGATAGATTTTTCAAGACAAGTGCCTGGATGTGAGTTTGACGTAGTGGCCTTTCCACCTGTCGCTGCTTTCCCTTGCCTCTATTGTTGTACTTACAGGATGGCCCCATGGGACTGTTGTTGGTGCTGTATTTTGTCGTGCCCCAGATTCAGTCTGTGCTGGGCATGCCCCCCTGCCATGCCCCTTTACCCATGCCACTTCATATATGTGCTGACTTACATGCATTGTGTAGTAGGTATCCCCCCCCCTGCTTACAGTCCCCATTATTGCAATTTAATTCCCCATGCGACTTACCCTGCATGTGCGTTGTGTCGTGGTAGTCTGCGCTGTCCTGTCCTTGAATCCCTGTGACGATCTCCTCAGGGATGACGGCTGCAACCATCTCCTCCATGTGGTCCAGGGCCTTCTGGTGTGCTGGACTCCCCCCTCCAGTCTGCATTGCTGCCTTCCTGTTCCTGGCCATTTTTTCTTTTGTCCTACGTTTGCAGTCATGCCAGCATTTCTTACACTCAGTGACTGTCCGGCGTTCTTCAGCCACACCGTTGATCTTGTCCATAATTTGTTTCCATATGGCCTCTCTCCTACTGAGTGGCAATTTAGAGGTGATGAACAATTGGTGCTGGTGTTCCGTCACCTCTTTCACCAGGATTTCCTGCTCCTCTGCACTGAAGCGACACTTTCTTTTTTTTCTGAAAATGTCCTGGTTCCGGTATGGGTCCCCCTGGCTGGTTCCTGGTCTGCTGTCATCCTCCTGGGGTCTGTAGTGGCATCTGGGATCCATTTTGGCTCTCCTCTGCTGAAAGGGCAGTTTTCGCGGGTCAATTTGACGCAATAGCGTTAAAAAAACCAACGCTTTCCGGGTTGCGCTGTCGTAAATCGACCCACAGTGATTTGCGTCGCGTTAACGTTGGTTTCCTTTACGACGTGACGCCGCTGTGTGCGTCACGAAATAATGACTCCCACCTGTTGGTTGCGCCGCCGTGCGTCAAAGTATAAATTTGACGCCCTCACGGCGCTTCGAAATGGCGTTAGCCGGCGCTAATTTTTTTGACGCAAAACTGCGTTAGCGCAGTTTTGCGTCAAAAAGTATAAATATGGCCCAGAGGATCAGGTGTCAGCCAACTTCAATAAATAAATTACTTAGTTTTCCGATGGAAATCTTTGATTCCCTTTCATTTTTCCGAATGCAAAGTGAGCACATTTTAAAACTTGAACACTGAGATGGTCCTCTGGTGGTCCATCAGTGTGTGGAACGAGAAGGCTACAGCATGGAACTGTGTTTGAGGCACGTAAATAAAACTTGCTTCTTTCTTATACATCAACATATATCAACCGAGGAGTATGCGCAAATGAGGTATATTATCCCTTAATACTTCAGTTATACCGTGATATATTATTTATTAATTTTACCCATGCCACAAACTGTTTTAAGCTGTAAATATGCTTTATTTTAATTTAAGATACAAAATGGCAAATCCTTAAAAATCACAGCATTTTCTGACAAAAATGCAAGGTTGCTGTATTATTGGCATACACGCCATTTATCTTACATACTGGCACTGAATTAGAGCATGGCAAACATACTTGTTGGCAAATATGCAGACTAGGCAGATTTTACTGTTTGTATGTGGTATTGCACTTTATGCCTCGCAGGGGGTTTGGAAAGTGTTCTATAAAAACCCATAACATAAGTATAGCAGGAAGCTAGTTTTGTGATGCAGTTAAACATGATCTACTAATATTGCACCACAGCAAGCAAAACATATGCCACATTACCACAAGCAAAAAAATAATAATAAACAAAAATGGGGCTGAATATACAGACATTAAGGGCCATATTTATACTTTTTGACGCAAAACTGCGCTAACGCAGTTTTGCGTCAAAAAAAATTAGCGCCAGCTAATGCCATTCTGAAGCGCCATGCGGGCGCCGTATTTATTCAATGACGTTAGCCGCCGGCGCTGCCTGGTGTGCGTGAAAAAAACGACGTACACCAGGCAGTGCCGGCGTAGGGGGATATGGAGCTTGGGCGCCAAAAAAGGGGGCAAGTCAGGCTGAGGCAAATTTTTCGCCTCAACCCGATTTGCGCCATTTTTTTCGACTCCCAACCCCCATTGAAATGACTCCTGTCTTAGCAAAGACAGGAGTCATGCCCCCTTGCCCAATGGCCATGCCCAGGGGACTTCTGTCCCCTGGGCATGGTCATTGGGCATAGTGGCATGTAGGGGGGCACAAATCAGGCCCCCCTATGCCACAAAAAAATAAAAAATAAAAACTTACCTGAACTTACCTTAATGTCCCTGGGATGGGTCCCTCCAGCCTTGGGTGTCCTCCTGGGGTGGGCAAGGGTGGCAGGGGGTGTCCCTGGGGGCATGGGAGGGCACCTCTGGGCTCCTTCTGAGCCCACAGGTCTCTTAACGCCTGCCCTGACCAGGCGCTAAAAAACGGCGCAAAAGCAGCCAGACGTCATTTTTTTTGACCCGCCCACTCCCGGGCGTGAATTTTGCCTGGGAGTGTAAATACGGCGCACATGCCTCGGAGTCAGTTTTTTAGACAGGAACGCCTACCTTGCATATCATTAACGCAAAGTAGGTGTCCACGCTAAAAAATTACGCAAACTCCATGGACTTTGGCGCTAGACGCGTCTAACGCCAAAGTATAAATATGCAGTTAGTTTTGCGTCGGAATTGCGTCAAAAAAAACGACGCAATTCCGGCGCAAACAGAGTATAAATATGCCCCTAAATGAGAAAAATCAGTCGGCAAGTGTTACAGCATTTTTTTTATCCAGCAAAATGAAATCAGAATGGTACTGGTCAGAGGGTATTAGTTATATTTACCATTAGGGTTCAGTTTTGGTAAATAAAAATAATAAATATTACAATTCCAAATACACATAGTACCGCACACAGTTACCTGAACAAATTCATATACACGTGTCAAAATTCACTAGGGAGGGGGAAGGCTTGGAGAGCTGGTAGGTGGCAGTGTGGGTTAAGTTCACCTTCCGACAGCAGGTGTTTGCACCAGTCTTTATACTAATCCTGACATGTTAGATACCAACGCTGACTAGGGTGTGGTTAAGGCAGTTGAGCGAGGATGCTGTTCAGTGTGTGCGCTGCTAACCATCTTACCCATAATAACTGTGGTTTGCTGTGTTTGAGAAAGCAGGTCTCTTCATGTCAGCAGGAGACTGTTATTGCAATTATGTTTTAGTCAACAAATGTGTACATTCTGTGAGTCCCATTTCTTGTTGGTTTCTAGAAGGAAGGCTTGGGATTCTGGGGCCCTGCCAGCACGGAGCAATCGGCAACCCTTGTTATAGACTATGGTATAACACAAGCCATAAAACCAATTATTTGGCTGTGGCCTCGGCACAGTAATTCGCCAACTTGGACTTTCCCCCACTGTTTTAAGAAACTCTGCTCGGTATGGACGGATTTTATTTCATTTGAGAGCACCGGTGCGGCACATTAGTTCTCTTGTGCACACATTTATACTGCTGCAGAATTTATTCCACATATATCACCTTTTCGTGGTTTATTTTACAAAAACAATGCATTCTTGATGGGCTTACTTTTACAGTTCTTTGGATGGTCGTTATGTATGGTCACAATATATTTCTCCTCCCGTGGGTGGCACTGTTGAAAAACGTACTGTTATTTGAAATATTAAATGTGTTCTTAAGGTCTTGCTCAGATGTGCTTTTTCAGGATTTTCTGTGCTGAGCGAAGACGGGCTGGATAGCTACACTAAGAACAATTATACCACTGCCAACCAGAATGATGTTTTTCCTTTCCTTGCGGCAGTAGCAGAACGAGAAAAGGGGAAGGGGGGCGAGGGGGGAGGATTAATGGAAGACACAATCAGTTTTCTAGTTGTTCCAAACTGTTTCATGATTGGCCACCCTTACCCACAAGAGGGAAATAACAGCAACCGGCAGTCAGGGTGGACAAGCGACTGGTGGAAGATTGCACAGATCCTATTTACGCGGGAGTGGAAGGGCCCTCAGCACAGCGCCAGTTTGGATTCAGACCCCACATTTCCCAGGTCTGTCATTAATACATACCAACGTGAGCTGTGAGAAATGATTGGGGCCATGTTCTACTCTAATCAAAACTGAGTATGCAGTGAGAAGTCGATGCATCTGGTGATTTTGTTGCACAGAAGTCCTTTTGCTAAAGAATGGGCTCTCTAAAATAGCAATCGTACCATACTAGATTGTAACAGTATATGGTGAAGAGGTGCTCCAAAATGCACCACTGGACTCCACTATTTCCCCAGACTCTCTTGTTGCTAGGTTTGAATATATGGTACATTCTGTCTTTAGGTAGCACTTGGAATACTCTCAAACTTGTGATTGTAGTAAAGTGAGGCCAATGGCTAGCACCGGTCTCTTAAATTATTCCAGCACCACTTAAATTCAAAGTCAGCAATGTGAACCCTAGCTCAAATCTTGTCGTCAGTATCTACATCTTTCCCTGAACATGCCCAAACTAGGTTTATAAACTTTGTCCTTCAAAGATCCTTCAAACTGTTAACCTTCAATGGTTTCAGCATTCTTCTGGAGTCCTATGATGGGGATGTTATTTTCATTCTCTTCCATTGATTATTTCATTTCGTTGGGGAAGCGATGAGGCCTAGTAGGGGAGCCAAGTTGGAGCTCGGCATTGGCTCAGCATCCTGTGATTCAGGGCAGATCACCCACTATCACTGTGCATAAAAACAACAAGCATTGGTAAAGCCAATAGGTCTCACTTACATAATGCATGTGACCAGGTATTGGCTTTGTCAGTGTTTGCTTATAAAACCTTGCTTGGAAAAGAGTAAAAGAAAACTATGTCAAAATACTGAAAAAACAATCCCGCCCTAGAGTATCACAAAGCTGTACAGCCAAATCAATATTTTCTTAGCTTCATAAATCATGATTTATCTTTCAAATACTTTTCATTTCAGAAGCTCTGAAATGAATTTAAAAAGAAAAAGGACATTTCACAATTTAAAAGATAACGCTTGCCAAGCCCTAATTTACTTTCCACAGGACTGTCACACTACACCTGCTTGAAAGAAGTTAAGTCTATGTATTCATATTAGTAATATATTCCGCGGCTTACCCCACACAAATAGTTTGTTGGTTTATAAAAAGTATTATGTTATTAGTAAATTTTATAGTGCTCGTTTTCATTATTTCAGAAGGATGAGGGGTTGGGTTGTCTAGGCATCTTAGACAACGAACTCTGCAATATTCTCGAAAACATCTGTTATATATGAAACATTCAGGCCCATGCTCGGTATATTATATCTACACGGCTTCATTCCAGAGTATTTTGTTGATTTTCTTTTTTGCAAATCGTTGCCATCGGGTTTGTTACAGCAGTTGTTTCATTTGAAACAAATCAAGACTACAACTACCTGAATGCACTGGCTTTTTTTTACAGGAAAGCTCAGTAATGAAAGCATGGTATCCCAGTGACTCGATTCGGCAGGTCATGCTGTCTTATCCGATACAAATTAGTGTTTTATGGTGACTTAATTCAATAGGGCAAAATGGAACAAACGAAGACTACAGCTCCCAGAATGCATTCGTTTTTTTTTTTAATGAAAGCCCATGACTGAAGCACTGCGTAGTTAATGAACATGAAGCCATCTGGTAACCAATGTCTATACATACAGTAAGATAGCAGAAAGGTTAAAACATCTGCTGGAGGCATGTGCATGGCACTTGCTGATTGTAGGTTTGGGTGTAAAGTAATACAGCTTTTTACGATAGCACTCCCTCTCTCCCAAGCGAGCACATCAGACCGACTTTTTATTATTTCTGCATTTACACCTTGCCACAAGCATGTCTTTCAGTGAGACCTTGCTTTTTAGCCAACAACAGTCGGCATGCTGTGCCAAGTATAGGTCCAATGATAAGTTGGAACTACAAGTCCCAGCAAGCTTGGGGCTTCTGGTGACGGACAGAACTCACAAGATGAATGTGTCCCTCGTGGCATGGTGCCAGTTGACAGCTATGCTCCTCGTGTTTCTATCCTGCATCATTTACATTCCAGTACTGTGTTCTGTACTTTGAACGGGGACATTTAAACTACAGGATACCAGAATGCAAAGTGGTGTGAGCTACGCTGGCAGAAGTATTGTAAATCTCACATCAGACACAGCAACGGTCGGGGTTGAATTATGATCCAGGCAGTGATCCTATCAGTGCTGCCATGTGGCGAGGTAAAGTAAAGACTCTACCCAAGGAGAGGAGCAGATACAAGATCTTGAAGGCAAGTCATCAAATTAGAAACAAGCAAATAAGAGCGATAGTAATGCCAACTAAAGGTAAGCATTGAGCAGGCCTTAAACCCCCTGTAAAATCTGGCAAGCTGCCAATAGGTCTTTAGCAACCAGACAGAGGGCCAGATTACGAATTTGGCGGATGGCATTACTCCGTCCCAAATGTGACGGATATCCTGTCCGCCGTATTACAAGTTCCATAGGTTACAATGGAATTTGTAATACGGCAGATGGGCTTATCCGTCACATTTGGAAAGGAGTAATCCCCTCCGCCAAGGTCGTTACAGGCCCTCTCTGCTTTCTGGTATCCTTGACCTAAAAATGAATCTCACTTTGTGTAATCTGGTGCTAACCTACCATGCTGTAATGCCCTTGTGCCAAGGATGCGCTATATAAAGCACCAAAGAAACAAATAAATATCTCCATCCACCAGTAACCACGTTACTAAGCTCTCATGGAAGCCTGAATAGAACAGGCTTGACTGAATGAGAGAGAGGGCAATCTATGCACTGCCCATTTTCAATAATTGTGTCTGACCCTTCTGGCCATCATATGAGATGCAGGAGTCCTCTTTCACACTTACAGACGATGCACAAATTTAAATTATGTTTTTGAAAACACTTTATTATTTTTCTGTTTTCATTCAAGTATAGCATATCCAAATACTTATATGGTATTAGAACAGAAACACAATTGTGCATGATGACCTTTGACTTCCATATCTGAGGCTAGAAAGTAAAATGCATTTTTGCTGTCACAAATAGCTTGATTTGCAGAATTAGGCTGTTTGCGACTACAAAAATGCACATTGGTATGTACTAATCCCAAATTCCGATTCGGGAATATTACTGAATCAAATTTGGAATTGCAAATAAATACTGATTCAGTATGTGGAAGATGTGTGTTTAGGGCGTCCCTTCCAAATACTGAATCAAAATGGGATGTATGAATGTTGTGAGACCTAAATGCGGTCATAAAACATTCGCACTTTACCATCAACTCAAAGATGGAAATAGGTCCACATGGGAATCCTTCCTCTTTGAGAATGATATTAAAAAATGAAGAGCAGACAATGGTCCCATGGACCACAGCCTGCTCCTAAGAAATGATTTTGAAACGTTACATTTTATCTTTTTAAAAACATCGGATGCATTAAAAAAAAAGGTGCTTTATTTAAATGGTGCTGACCCTAACAGGCTCCCATCCATGTGATGGCAGTGAATCCTAATGGGTTACAAATTACATCTTATCTCATTAAAAGCCATGAGGGAGATCTAGTTGCAATCCACTACAAATCTATTTTTAAAGAATAGGGGCAGGATAGCCCCTTTGTACATTAGTAATAGTGATTTGCCAAATAGCGATTCATAAGATATCGGTATTTGGTAATGGCTATTATAATTGTTTGTGGATCTAGCTCTTAATTTGTTTTAGAATGTAAGGTTTCTACATAACAGTTCTGTATTTACATCCAAGGATCTTTGCAACCCTTCAGTCTTGTATTTCTGTCACAGTCATCCCTTTCCTTGTCTCATCTATTCTCACTCTTCATGTAAGGTGTTTATACCAGAGCCTGTATTTGCCTATTGCCCCCTGATGTTTTCCATATTTCTTATGGCACTATAATGCACACATTTAAGTGAGTCACAAGTTAAATCTAATTGAAAATCATTGATTTGACTTTAGTGTTATGCGTTAGATATGCAAGTTAGTTTGAAGAGTTAAGTTGGACGGCATGCACAAATGAAGAATATTTTGTGATTAACAATCCTGTCCTGCTTTGATTGTTGAACTAGTGATGTGCTCTACATTTTAATTGTTATCCATGGAAACACTCCCTTACAACCAGCTGAGAGACACATGCTAATTGTGTATGAAAAATGTTGATTTGAGACCTAATTCCATGCTGTAGCTCGGAGATGTGACCACTGGTGTTGCAGAAGAAACAATGTCAGACCCCGTTTAGTAGTTCATGTTGCAAGTAAGGGCTCTGGGCCACAGCCATGGGGTTTAAGGTCAATTGCCCATGATGTCCCTGGCTCCATCCTATGATGGCTCTGAAAAGTACAACCCCTTCAGCAATTGACTTTCAGTGGTAGTGATGGAAAGTCACAGGTTTCATATCGAGTTAGTATTGGGTGCTCGAGCACTGAACTCCACATCATCCAGCAGCACAATCACTTATTGTCCACCCCAGTGCTTTACTTTTAAGCATAAAAGTGCTTTATGCCATACACAAAACTAAATACTACTCCAGAGCCATAATACGTAGGCACAATTGAGTGAACTAGGTTGTGGGCTAACTGCTTCTTGATCTGCTATCCTATTCATCTCACCCTCGGTTCCCCACTTCCTGGTCACCACAGCAGGCTAGTCTGAGGCCTGCACATACACAACAGAATCACAAAGAGTCTTGAGTGTTCTGCCCATGGCTGTCTTCATGCACACTGAAGAGAGATCAAGGGAAAGAAAAACTAGGCTTGCTCACCTTAGGGGTCCCTTTCACCTTGAACAACAAAGACTGCAGACCCACCATTCACCCTCACAATCTATGGCAGTGCTACAGGAAGACTATTGAATAGCTCCTTTCAGCAAAATAATTAATTGGATTTTCAAAGGAGACTTGTCTCCCCTCTCTCTGTTTTAGTGTCAAAGACAACTCCCTCCAGCTTCAGGAATGTCCACAGTGCATTGCCACTGTCTGGGAAAATACCCTTACCCCCATCTTATGCACAAGGCTGGGCCAGGGGCCAAAAGGGATCACATAGGCCCCAAAGACTCTGGACCTACAGTGCATGTACCATGCAGGCCATATACACAATGGGCAAAACAGACACAGAATGTTTTTAAGTGCAGAGAAGAAGACCTTTACATGAGTGGCCCAGCAGCCCTCCAGTTGCACAGATACAAAGGTCTGTCACAAATATGAATTCACAGACATGGTACACAACTACTACTTTTTTCTATGTGCTGGGTTTGTAGCCCATTGTCAGTGAAATGTGTGCACGTTTGGTATCCCTGTCAGTTCGATGCCCTCACTCATGTCAAGGGACAGGCCTGGGCCTCTGCACACACTAGATTAGTGTAAGGCTATGGACAAAATGAAGAACAAGTATACCAGATGCATGCAGCTGGACATTCACGGCATAAGGACATGACTGTACATCATGCAGTGGACATTCCTGTCCTAGCAGCCAAAATATACTCTTAAATACATCATAACGCTCCTCACTAATGATTAACAAAAGTTGAACTCTTGACTGCAAAAGACTACTAAGTTAAGGTTGTCTCCACCTGTATAGATATTTCAGCCTTAACTAGCAGAGATACAACCTGAAATCTACTACCTCTAGTTACACAACGCAAAATGTGTGCAAAGGGACTCAAGGCACCATGGGAACAGATGGAAAAGGAAAGGTTTGTGGACAGAGTAGTTGGCCTATTGGCAGAAATGCCTTTTGAGAACTTCAAGTTCTCTTAAGAAGTCTCAGTACCAATAGGAACTTGTTTAGTTCAGATTGACTCACTTTTTTGTTTAACCAAGGTAGGAGCTCAGTGAAAGATCGTTTGGGTGAAAGAACTGCGGGGTGACTTGACCACTGGGTGGTGCTGTATCTCGTGCAATCTTATAGCAACCTGATGTATTCCTTAATCCTCCTGCAGGGTGGGAAATGAACTCCAGGGCACTGCTCTATACTTGCACTAATTTTACAAGTGGGCAGTAACAAATGTGCAAAATGAAAGTTCTTGCTTGCCAGGTCATTGAAGCTATCTTAGGTGTTCCATGAAATCAACAAGGCCTCTACGATACCTTGTGCTTCATAGGCATAAAACCAATAGGATCAAGCAACAAGCCAGTTTGTCCCTGGGAGAGTGCGCTCACAAAACTGGTGAGTTATTCAAGCCAGCCAAAGAAGCTTTCACTGAAGCATTAAACTCATTGGTTTGGCTTGCAAGGGCTTCAGTAGTGTTGCGGCATGAGCCCCATTTCACACAGTAGCAAGCAAAACTAAATGACTAGGATGACTTTCTGGTTAAGTTTAATAGTTTTTGTAGGTATGGAAGAAAGTTGAAGACCTGCAGTGACCTGAGCCGAACACTTCTTTTGGGCACCTATACTCGAGAGCTGGTGGTGTACTCTGCAAGTACTATAGAAGTGGAAAGACAGTTCCTCTACTCAACAACATTAACTGTTCCCTAGAGAGGTCGGCAATCCAAAGCAACAGTTTCCAGAAAGACAGTACACACAGAACCAGCTTCCTAGCGCTAGTTGATTACCCGGGACTCTGAGACTGAGGAAGAGTGAGTGAGAGTAAATGAAAATGAGTAAGAATAAGTGAATAATAAAGAGTCCAAATGTGTGTGTTCCTAAGACTGTGGGAGAATGAGTTAGTGTGAAAGAGTAAGAGTTAGTGAGAATGAATCATTGCAAGTGAGTGAGGAGTTTGAGTGAGCTGATGTAGGTGAGCATGAGTGAGAATTTAGTGTTATACTTGATAGTATGTGTTTGACCCTCACACACTGGAGGTAATTCTTGGCTTGTAGAAGCATGCAAGGCAGCATGTTGGCAGTAGCATGCTAGGTGCAAGCACTTAGCTTGACATGCACATGTGACACAAGACTGGCATTGAAATACTAGAGGTAAAACTTGCCAATGGAGCACTCTCAGCAAAATGCTGGTGCTAGCATACAGGAGTGAATTCTTACCATGGGGCATATTGGAGGAAATCTTTGGCTTAGGCCACCCATATCAAAATGCTGGTGCAGGCACATTAGAGATAATTCTTGGAATAAGAGACCATGGCATTTGGGAGGAGACATTCATGGTAAAAGGCTGGCCCTGACATACTTGAAGTCATTTTTGACATAAATATTACCCTTGGTATATGAATGGTGCTAATGGCAACATGCTGGCACAGGTATATCGTACACAATTTTTGGCATACGCGGCACCATTGTCAGATGGGTGCACCCATCGATCAATCGGGAATCATAAAGCGCGGCTAATCACCTGATAGGGTATCCAGGCGCTTGAAGGTCGCATAGGCCTATTTGAAAAGCCAGGTCTTGAGGGCCATTCAGAATTCCGGAAGTGAGGTGATGGTCCGGAGGTGCTTGGGGAGGATGTTCCAGGTTTTTGCTACGATGTGAGAGAAGGAAAGTCCACCACTTCTGCTTAGGTAGATGCGGGGAGTATGGGCAAGTGAAAGGGAGCCAGAGCATAGTCGCGGGTCTTTGGTTGTGTAGAGCTTTGTATGCGTGGGTCAGCAGCTTGAATTGGCATCTCTTCTGTATGGGGAGCCAATGGAGTTGCTTGAGGTGAGGTGTGATGTGGGTTCGTCGGGGAAGGACAAGGAGGAGTCTGGCTGTGGCGTTCTGTATGGTCTGAAGACTCTGTAAGAGGTGTGTGGTGATTCATACATAGAGAGCATTGCCATAGCTTAGTCGGCTGGTAATGAGGGCCTGTGTCTCGTGTGTAGGGTAGCCATGTGAAGATCTTACATAGCATGCACAAATTGATGAAGAAGGCGGAGGAGATGGCGTTGATCTGTGGGTTCATGGTGAGCTTGTTGTCAATGATAATTCTGAGGTTTCTGGCATGGTCAGAGGGAGTGGGTGCTGGCCCTAGGTCACCAGGAGTAGTTCCATGTGTTGCTGCTATTGCCAAAGATCAGTACTTCCATATTGTCTGTGTTCAGCTGCAGGCAGTTGTTCTTCATCCAGTTTGCGATGCTTGTCATGCATCTGTGTAAGTTGGTTCTGGTGGTGGAGGGGTCGTCGGTGAGTGAGAGGCCAAGTTGGGTGTGTCTATGTAGGAAATTATGTTCAGACCATGGAATTTGATGATGTTGGCTAGCTGGGTCATATATGCATTAAAGAGCCTGGGGCTGAGGGATGAGCCCTTGTGGACACCACAGGTGATCTCCTTGGGTTCAGAGGTGATAGGTGGTTCCTCTGTGTTCTTCTGGTGAGGAAGAAGGTGATCCACCTAAGCGCATCCCCATGGATGCACATGGGGATTGAGTCTTTTGATCAGCTTGTAGTGGGATTTGGTGTCAAAGGCTGCCGAGAGGTCGAGGAGGATCAAAGCTGCTATTTCTCCTTAGTCAAGGAGGGTTCAGATGTCATCGGTGGCTGGGATCAGGGCAGTTTCAGTGCTGTGATTGATGCAGAAGTCGTGTTGGGTGGTCCGTAGGTGTGGGTTGGGGTTCAAAGTTTCTGTATATGGTTGTGATCTTGTCGTGGATGAAGGGGGCGAGGTTATCGCACATCCACTATGAGTGTGTGATATTGTTTTCACTGGTTGCAGGGTTGGAGAATTCCTTAAGATGTTGAAAGTCCCTTGGTGTTGTTGGCACTGGTTTCAATGCGTGCAGCAATAGCTGTCTTCTTTGTTGCCCTCAGCAGGAGGTGGAGGAGGTTGAGGGAGGTCTTGAAGGCTGCTCTGTTGGATGCAATCTTGCTGGCGTGCCATCTCCTCTCCAGCTGTTTGCTGTCTCATTTTGCTGTTCTGAGTTCTTGGGTGTACCAGCTGGCCTTTTTGGAGGATTTTCCCTGGTTGTTGCCCTTGATAGGGACAATGCTGTCAGAACAATTGGTGATCCAGGCATTGAAGTTTTCCACTCCCTATTTGAGGTTCGTGGCAGTAGCGGGGTTGGAGGTGCTGAGGACACCTGCCCAGCTGGTCTCTGAGATATTGTTCCACCTCCGGTGGGGGGCACTGGGCGTCTCAGGGGTAAGGGTGCGGGGGCTGGAGATGCTGAAGTGGGCGATGGAGTGATTAGTCCATGTGAGTTCTGTGATATGGCTGTATTTGACGGGGTTGCTGAAGGTGAAAATGGGGTCCAGCAGGTGTCCTGCGGTGTGTTTAGGGTCATGGACGATCTGGGTCAATCTGAAGCTGCTCATACTGTCGAGGAGGTGTGCAGTGTTGTTGTTGTGGGAGTCATCTGTGGAAATTTAGGTCACTGAGGAAGATGTAGTCCCTTGAGTATAATGCTAGGGGAGCAATGAAGTCTGCAATGGTGTTATAGAAGCTGGAGCATGGGCCTAGGGGTTAGTATGCGAGGGTGCTTCTGATGGTTGTTCTGTCGTCCGTGTGGAGCTTGAAGTTGAGATGTTCCATGGGGGTGGTGATCTTGTCAGTGGTGGTGCACTGTATGGTCTCTTTGTGGATGATGGATGTTCCTAATCCAGGCTTGTTGGTGTGGTCCCAGTGAACGATTTTACATCCTTTAGGGATCTATGTGGCAATGTATGGGGCGGATGTGGGGTTGAGCCACGTCTCAGTGAGGAAGACAATGTCAGGTTCGAGGGAAGCGATGAGGTCCCATAATTCAGTGGATTGCTTGCATAGCGAGTGTGTGTTGGGAAGTTGGTGTTTTTGTTCAGGTGATGTCAATGGTGTGTTTGGGATGGGGCTGGCCAGTGGGCTGACGTTTGTGCTGTGGCAGGTGAAGTGGGAGTGGGTGCAGGTGAAATGTCCTAACATGGAGAGTGGGTTGGCACAGTGGCAATGTTTATTGCGCTGTTCAGGTTGTAGAGCTCAGCAATGGTGTATCTTCGGGGAGGGAGGACCAGTGGTCATGGCACTGGACGCAGTCCGGGTATGAACGGGTGCAGATGGGCTTGCCTCTGGTGCACCAGCATTGTGCCTGCTGCCTGGGTCCGCTGTGCAGTTGCGCTGCGGCCTGCATTAAGTAGATCCTGTGGTGGGCTTGGCTTCTGTTGGCTGGGAGAACAGTGAGTGGGGAAAACCAAGTCGGGAAAACCCCGGCTAGAAAACCTAGGCAGCTGTGATGTCACTAGATCAGTCTGGAACAAGCAGGAACTTGAAGCCACAGGCAAGTGAGAAGATTGGTCCAGGTGTCTACTGATGTGGTTGCGCTGTGGCCTGCATTAAGTAGGTTCTGGGGTGGGCAGGGCTTCTGCTGGTGGGAAGTACGGTGAGTGGGACTACCCGGTTAGGAAAACCTTGGCAGGAAAACCCAGGTAGCTGCTGTGTCACTGGATCAGTCTGGAACAACCAGGAACTGGAAGCCACAGGTAAGTGGCAGGCTAGGTGTCTAAGGTGCCTACTGCCATGACAAAATGCTGGCACAATTGAGGTAATTTTTGATAGATGAGGATATCAATAACCCATTTTGTAAAACTTTAGTTTACTCCTTGGGAGAGTCAGGTTTCCTTGGTTTGGCACACAATGAAAGGACTTGAACATTTAATGCATGCACTTTCAGAACCTGTGTCTCTTTAGCAAATTTATGTGAAAACTGGACCTTAAAAGACATAATTTTACCCCATTTATTTCAAACTTTTCTTGGGGGGAGGAGGGAGAACCTCATTCCCTCCCACCAGTCCTCCCTAGAGGAGGTCAGACTCACTTGCTTTGCTCTCTTGCGACAGTTCAGGGCAAGTATTATGCCTCATTACTTTCAAAGATGTAGAATTCTTAAAGGGAAAAAGCGGAAGTACCTCTGCCACTTTGCCATATTATGCCACATATTTTTAGTTACACACCCTTGTAAAAATGACCCAACATTATTGGGTTGAGTAAATAGCTAGAGGTTAAAAAAGTCAACAGTAATGGCCCCTTATAACTCCTTGTATGGTCAATAAGATGAAATCCCTAAATTGTCCTCCAAATAATCTTATCACTGGGGCAAATTACCTTTGAAATGGCCCCAAGAAATTACTCAGGGTAGAAAAGGTACAGATCAGCTAGAAATTATTATCTAGCTATCAGAACGTTTTGGTGGTGTGTGTTTGTGTGTGCGTTGGCAGAAGGTTGTAGTGTTACGCTAAAGGTCTGGGGGCCCCCTCTTTAAGTATGGCAGGTACTGCCACAAAGAAATGTAATAAAAAGCAAAGAAAGTGTGTGGGCCTGGAATGTGTCATAAAACTTAATTTATTGTATGACAAACCACACACCTGTATTTACTAGAATTAAAATAGTGTTCATATGGTTAGACAGACTATCATATGGATGATCGCATTTTAGAGATAGTTGACTAGTTTATGTGCATCCTTTGCCATCAAGGTTTAATGCGTTCAACAAGACACTGATAGCCTCTTGCATATTATCACACCAGCCTAGGACAAAGATACACAGTGAAAGAACTGCTGACAGTTTGCAACAGTTATTCAGTTTGATTGAAATATCCCATTCTATGCATCTGTTTTACTGCTAGTGCTCAAGGCAAGCAAGTTGGAAAAATGACTGGAACCGATATCCACATTTGCCATCAAGCTCCTTAGAGCACATAGACAGAAACATAGTCACATGGCTCAGATTGTCTCTGGAGCAAAGATCACCAACAGAAAATAAACTATCAGGGGTGGCTCCTCCATTAGGGTGGAGGAACGTCGCCCCCCCTGCCAGCAGCAGAAGTTGCAAAACTTTCACAACAAGGGGAAACTATGTTTATTATCCCCTCGTTGTGAAAGGGGTGGGGCATCTGGGGTGAGGAGCTGTGAGTGGGAGTGCTCAGCATTTCCCCTAACCACGCATCTATATTTGGCAGGCCAGCTCGGACTGGAGAGAGCCTGCACAGGCTCCCAGTCTGCCTGGGAGTGCCCAGCCAGGGTGCTCCCAGCTAATTCTGATGCTGCTTTGAGCAGCGTCAGGATTGGCCGCAGGGCAGGGTAGTAGCCTGTGCCTGCGTGCAGGCAGCAGGGAACAGGAGTGCAATGCGGGACTGGGCCGAAAAGGTAAGTGTTTTTTTGTTTTTTTTCAATTTAATTTTATTAAATTTTAGGTGCCTCCTCCCGTGCATCGCACCCGCCCTGCTCCTTTCAAGCAAAGCAGGCTGGGACTGTAAACAATATCTTGATAAGCACTGTTTACTTTGTGCAGCTTCCACTGGGACATAGACATTACACTTTAGTCAGCAGTGTAAAGTGCGCTGTTCTGATGAATACTTGAACAAGCATTGACAATGCCAATAGGTTAGGCTTATGAATGGAAGTGCCTTTTGTGTCATTGATGGAGCAAGGAACTCAGTAAGTCAACATACATGTACTCTGTCACTAATCTTTGCACTCATGAATACATCCACTGACTGACTTTTGCGTTTACCCTGTGATACATCTGTAATAAAACATAAACTCAATAAGATATGCAAGATAAATTAAAAGAATACAAGCAATAAAAAGAAAACATGCTGCCTTCTAAAGCACTGCTGACACATGCTTGCAATAATGAAACTAAAGATAGCAGAGGGTATCCGTCTTGCAGAGATATTGTAAATACTCTGCTTCCAAGTTCCAGCATGACTACTACTATTAGAAACAATTACATGGACATCTTGGATTTGTAAACCAATGATACACCGTGGACAATAGAATTTCATAATGATCTCCTGGGTTACTGGAAGTGGCCACATGGGATGCGGCACACTGTGGATGAAATGAGCAGCAAGAATCAATGAAAATGAAAAGAGGAGAAGTAAGAATAAGAAAAGTGGCCCACAAAAGGAGAAAAATGACAACTAAAAGGCTGGCCATCTAGCCCCAATACTGGAGACTGCTCATGTTTAGGTAGATAAGAAAATGGTTTCATTCACATGGCAAGAGAGATGGCGACTGATGTGGATTGAACCATTTCCCCAATCAGTACACTGTCAGGGATGAAACACTAAATTACACTCAGGCAGACCAGTGACAGTACAGAACTGACACAAAGGCCCTCTAAGGCCCTCTGTATACATTTTTTTTATATATGAATTTATGTATTATTTAAATATTTTTTATGACAAAATCCTGGCAGATATCAAAAAAGAGAATCTAGTAAGGATTATCGTAGTGGATATATTCTCCACCTTGGGGTTTTCAGAGGCAGTAACCAACACTAAAATCCTTAGTTACAAAAGTAATCTGTGACATTTAATGTAACAAAATATGTTTCTGTAGGCTTTAATACAGAAAAAATACCCTACCCCAGAAATACATTTTGACTTTAATATATGTTTTTCACAACCAGTATGCGAGACCTACTGTATTTATTATTCATTTTTATAAGAAACAGACCAGACAAATGGCATCAGAAATAATTTTCCTAGTGAACCAAGGAAGCCTCTAGCTGTTATCATTGGCTTGCCGCAAAAACCAGCTGAGGTGTCTTGTATGGAGGTTAAGCTTTCCCACATTGTAACCATCAGGCATACAGTCATAAAAGAACATAGTATTCAAAACTACAGTTAGCAAAGCAGAATGCTATTTATACTAAGAAGGTCAAAGAAGGGTTCTCACAGTGTTGATCCTCTATGCTCACGGTTTGTGAGGGGTGTAAACTGCAACAAAACACTTGCCTGCTACCTTAATCTGTGAGATTCCATGTAACAAAATACATCTCTGTAGACTTTAGTTTGGAGTAAAAGCAAGCTACCCTTAAATGCCTGTTGACTCTAAATGTATTAGGCCTACTGCTGTTAACATAACTGTTCATTATAAACAATCAGACATATCCTTTATTATTCGTTTTGCTACCATAACCAAGTCAGGCCTATTGTACAGCATAAGCCTACCCACAAGGCAACCATCGGGTATACTGCAATAAAATTAAAATATGTACAAAGTGCAGTTGGCAAAACAATATAATAGAGCCTAATAAAGATTACCATAGTGCAAATCCTCTATCCCCACATTTTGTTTGGGTGGTCACGAACACAAAAACCTTTTCTCACTATGGTAACCTGTGGGATTCCTGGTATCAAAATACCTGCCTACACACTTTGGCACAGTGTAATAACAATCCTCCCTTAAAACATATTGCCTTTAACACATCCTTTTCAGAATGAGTAAGTAAGGTCTACTTGCTTTTTCATAACTTTTCCTTTTAAATAGCTCACATGTGAGGAATCTGAAATAACTTTTCCCATTGAACTGATAAGGCCTTTACCAGTGACTTGGCACTATATCACAGTGAAATTATATTCCCAAAGTTTCTCAGACTGAGTAACTAACACCTTAACCCTCGCCTGCTATGGTAATCTGTAAGATTACATGAAACTAAAAATCTTTCTACAGCCTGTCACTTAAAAGAAAATGTGATAATAATCCACTGTTAGAGGCTCGCTGGCATTACCATATGCTTTTCACAATCGATAAACCAGGTTTACTTATTTTGTAATAGCTTTTCAAAATAAACATGGCTGGTTTATAGCATCTGGCATAATACTTCCCTGCACACCAATCAAGCCTACAACTAGTTAATTGGCTTCTAATCATAACACACAATTACTGTACTGAGTACAAGATTTCCCACAAGGCAAGCATAAGGCATACAGCCATAGAATTGCAAATGTGTACAAAATTACAGATGGCAAAACAAAATACTATGGCCCATATTTATACTTTTTTAGTGCAGCATTTGTGTCGTTTTTTGACGCAAAAGCAGCACAAACTTACAAAATACAATTGTATTTTGTGAGTTTGCGACGATTTTGCATCAAAAACGATGCAAATGCGGCACTAAAAAAAGTATAAATATGGGCCTATTTCTGTTAATGACTTAACAAAGATCTATCATTAAATGCCGTTTACTTTAACATATGCTTTTTACAATCAGTATCCAAGGCCTACTGTCTTTATCATACCTTTTTATAATATTCTTGTTGATCGCTTTTTAACATTGTCTTGCCATCATAGCCAACACAAGCCTACTGTACTGAAGCTTTCCGCAAAGTAACCATCCATAATACAATCACAAAAGTATAAATGTGAAAAATTGCTATTGGCAAAGTAAAAAAAAACAATCTCTCCTAAAACAGCCTAGCACAGATTATTGTAGTGCGTATTTTCTATCCCCTCTGGTTTGTGTGAGTGGATCACCAACACCAAACTGGCTGCCTACTATGGTAATCTGTGAAATTCCATGTATCAATATATCTTTGTACAGGCTTTAACAGAGTGTAATAATCCACCCTTAAAAGTCTATTGTCTCTAACATGTGCTTTTCACAGTAAGTCATTCAGGAAATCTATAATGCATGGATCTGGACCACTGCTCACACCTTTTTGAAACACTGCAGAATTCAGAGTGTAGGAATGTCAGGTGATAGTTTTGGTCACAAAATCTTTGTGCCAGTAAAGGCTGTACAATTCATACTATAACTTTGACGTTTTCTTTTGAATTTCACTATTAAAATCATGTTCAATCAATCAATCAATCACGATATTTATAAAGCGCGCTATGTACCCGTCAGGGTTTCGAGGCGCTGGGGGGAAGGGGGGGGGGGGTGGAGGTGTGCTGCAGTTAGCGGTCGATGAGCCAGGTTTTGAGGAGTCTCCTGAAGGTGAGGAGGTCCTGGGTCTGGCGTAGAGATGTGGGGAGAGAGTTCCAGGACTTGGCGGCGAGGAAGGAGAAGGATCTGCCGCCGCAGGTCTTGCGCTGGATTCGGGGGACGACGGCGAGGGCGAGGTTGGCGGATCGAAGTTGACGTGTGGAAGCGTAGAAATTGAGCCTGGAGTTGAGGTAGAAGGGTCCGGCGTTGTGAAGTGCCTTGTGAGCGTGGGTGAGGAGTTTAAAGGTGATCCTCTTCTCCACCGGGAGCCAGTGGAGTTCCCTCAGGTGAGGGGAGATGTGACATCGGCGGGGTATGTCGAGGATCAGTCGGGCGGAGGCATTTTGGATACGCTGGAGTCGTTTGATGTCTTTGGTTGGGATGCCTGTGTAGAGTGCGTTGCCGTAGTCAAGTCTGCTGCTGACGAGGGCTTGAGTCACCATCTTTCTGGTCTCTGTTGGAATCCACTTGAAGATTCTAAGTATTTCTATAGAGTTTGTACTTTTTGTACAGTCAACCTTCAGTATTGCTCATGATTAATGAATGAGATGAGGATTTAGGGATAATGCTTCGGCTACTTAAGGGTAATCTTCATGTCCTTGTCACAGTAATTATGGCCCTCCATCCCAACCTACAGCAGCTCGCCTCAGAGAATTTGGTAGTTCAGGAAGGTTTATGGGCTGGATATGACTTATGCCACCCTAAATGGACATGCAAAGATCATATCTACTTTCTGGTTTTAGCCCTGTGATGGGGTAGTTCCTCCTCATAAGTAATGACTGTGACAAGGATGTTACGGACTAAGGATAATGTCCATGCACTGGGGACGTTCATTTTTTGGGTTCTTCAAAAGGGATTATAAATTAGATAAAATCATCTGTGTACCTGAGGAAGCATAACAATTAGCTGTCTACTGAGAGTCCCAAAGTGCCCTTTATCCATACAGCACTCTGTCCGCACACTTGGCCATGTCTTGTTGCTTTTTTAAGACACAAGGGATTTTATATGTGCAGCGTATAATATATATTTGATTTGTGGCTGCTTATAATTTTGAGTGGTTAGTAATGAAACTAACACCTCTTGCTCTTCAATTAAACATTATGAGGAACAGATGTCTGTGCTAACATTCTTTACAAACTTTGAAAGGGCTTTCCTGAAAAGCAGTGCTTAATTTGTAAATAAAAACATGCCGGTGCCCAAAGCCCTCATCTTAAACACACAGCTGCTGCTGCAGCGAAATCCTGAAGTCATCTCGGGCCTCTTCAATCCATTTACAGCCACTCCCTATCCCTTCAGCTTACTTTTGCAGCTTTCTGCTTTCTACCATTGTGACGCTTTTTCGTTTTTCTCTTCCTCCGTCTTTCCCATATGTGTCTTTTGCTCGCAGCAAATGCTTGAGGCAGAAGAATAAGCGCCGAACCTCAAAAATAAGTGCCGGTGCTCAGCACCAGAAACAACAAGCACAAATTAAGCACTGCTGAAACGTCTCTAGAAAAAACAGAGTTTGTTTTGTAAAGCTAGAGGTAAGACATAGGACTATTTAAAAAACAGGAGAAAGAGATCTCCATAATACATTTTGTTAGATGTGGGAGAATCACTGAAAGCTCGAGCCAGGCTCAAGCCTGGAAGCTGGCTCTGGCTCAGCTTTAGGTTCTGTCGAAATCTCAGTCCTATAACCCGTCCAGCTTTCATGTGTCCTCTGTCTGCTTTCTTCTACTCGGGATGTGGCCTTGCGGTCAGAGCTGCAGACTTTGGAACTGTGGAACCGAGTCTTGGTATTGACTCAACAGCCTGTGATTATGGGCAAATTACTTAATCTTCCCATGCCTATAAACAATCAGTGTGACCTTTTGTAATTTAACTGGTGCTTATGTAAAACGCTCCAATAACCTTCGAGGTTGGGTTTGGGCTATCTTTTGAAAAGTGCGCTGATGTAAAGACAAAGCCTTAGCATAAGGAAAGACAAATAGATACCCATTTTTGGCTGATTTGTACAACATAAAAACAGGAAAAACTGACATGTTGCTGCTTGCTTGCTTAAATTGTGTTATCATTTTAACTATGTGAGTTCAGGCTTCCAGTTGTACAAAAATAACAATTTTAATAAGTACTTTTCAGTGCAGTGCTAGAATGTGCCCTGTTAGCAGCATCGCCTCCACATGTTAAAGAAATGCACTTTTTTGAATTTTTAAGAGATTTTATCATATTTTACGACATGTTTGTTGTATGATTTATTTAGCAAATATTTTCAGGGCTTAGTTCATACATGTGTTCTAAGATCTGAGCCAGGCCCTTGGCTCGGTGCTGGCTTAGCTTCCCCTTTTAATTTTTGCACATGAACATCTACCTAAACAGAATAGGTCCCCTGAAGTGGGGGTCCAAGTGCTTGGTGGAAGCAGGCGCAGCAGAGGTCAGGTAAAGGTGGATGGTGCAGTATCAAAATCTCCCTTCTCTTTCATTTTCTGAAAGGCACAGCAGCGTGCGACATGCACACACACATACACACACACATATCAACACACACACACACAAACACACACACACACACATCAAAACACACACACACACACACAGGTCCTTGTGATTTAACCTGTGCTCATGTGCTGAGGACAGCTCCAGGCTATCTTTGCACATGAGGCAGGAGATCCCACTGGTGAGACCACCAGAGGGATTTCCTTTTACTCGATTCAGCCTTTGGAGCTGGGGAACAGCTTCCTCAGCACCCAAGGCTGTTTTTTTGACTTTAACATGATAATTAGTGTGCACCGTGCACTTACTTCATTAAAATGGCAAAGAAGGATAAATTAATCGATCAGTCATTTTACTTTCACTGCATGGGTGCTCGGGGAATATCTCAGCTCCCCTGAGCACAGATTCAGACAGAAGAGGTATCACTGGAAAGGGGAGAATCTCCCCTTTCCAATAGTACCTTTAACTAGTGGATCCCTGCTTGGGGATCACCACAGGAGGTGGGTCACCAAGCAGGGATCTACCTATTAGATCACCACTGACTACTTTATGAAGGGGGTCTGCCACCTTGCAATGAGCTAGTGCTCCCCTAGGCCCAAAAGTCTTCTTGCCCCAGTCCAGTACCCTGAAACCTGTCCCAGGATGCTTTTTTCTGGTCCAGGGAGGACATGGCCTGGCAGTTCGGGCTGGACTGTTCCCATGGGGAACAGGGTCAAGACTGATTTGCATATGGTTGGGTCCAAACTGGAATGGCATGGCAAGCAAAAAAAATTAAACTCAGATCTGTGACTGGGGTGAATGTTTCATTTGCTGTTAGAATTGTAACTAGCGGGGTTGATTCGGGTGGCAAATGTGGCCCGCATCTAAGAAATGTTGGCCTACTAGAGGGATCTGCAGATCTCAAATGATTAACACTGCCCTGCCTGTTGTTTCTACTGACACTAATACCGCCACAAGATGTTGGGCCCTGAATGGTGAGGTTTGTCTGCAATAATGACAGTACTCTCCTTACTGGAACATGAGGGGGTCAATAACCCTGGGGGGGCAGGGATTGCTGCCTATCTACCCCTGTACCCAATCCTTGCCCTCCTCCTTTGGCTCCTGGTGACTCTGGAACACTTAGTGCCCCATAAACAGCAGCTGGGTGTCCTAGTAGTCAAAAATATACAGGGTTGCTAGGTTTTCTTAACTGTCTGCTGAACTAGGGTCAAAGATCCACAGCTACCCACTTTGCAAACAAATGGTCCATTTTGAGTGGAAATATGTGATGTATCCATGTTGCATAGCTGCCCAGAAAGAGAGTCAAGAAGGTCTGGAGCCTTGAAAAATGGCTCAAACAGCGGCCAAGAAAGGGAAAGGTAGGAGCGTGAAGAACCAGCTCCTGTTTTTTTTTCCCAGAGGAGGAGGATGGGAGCAGGAGCAGGCTGCCCCAGAGCCCACTGAGGAGGACGTTGCCTTCCTGGGTGACCTGCCTGAGCTTGCTGGATGGCAAGCAGAAGAGGAACCCACCAGGGAGCAATTCTGTAAGTCACAGAAAGAGTGCCCAGTCCTGGGGGGCATGAGGCAGAAAGCTGTAGCCCAGGCAGTTAGTGACACCAGTGGAGATCACCATACCGATAGGGAGAATATCCTCCTGCACCGTGAGCCCAAGACACCTGTGCATGGGTCAACAAGGGCACTAGTTGTTCCCCAATTCTACAGGACTTTCCTATTAGGGTTGGCTCTTGAGATTCCCCTGGCAGGACAATTTGGGCAGGACAAGACCTTTACTAGGCTTGTCCCCCACTTGTATTGGCCCAGGATGAAAGTTTCCTCAGATACATTCTGTAGGACTTGCGTGACCTGCCAGGCCAGTGGGAAGACGGGTAAGAAGCTGAAAAACACCCTGCAACCCTTCTCTGTGTTTGGCACCCACTTTGAAAGGGTGGGTAAAGACATTATTGGGTCCTTGGAATCCAAAGCAGTCTCTGGCAACAGGTTTATCCTGGCCTTTGTGAACCATGTTACAATGTTTCCAGAGGCCATACCTCTGAGAACTGCAGCTATACCTGCGGTAGCCAGGGCCCTAACAAGGAGTTTTACCAGAGTGGGTTTTACCAAAGAAGTAGTATCTAACAGGGGCACCAACTTTGTCTGTGTATATGCAATCAATGTGGAAGGAGTGTGGAGTTACCTAGAACCTTTCCACACCCTATCACCCACAAACAAATGGGCTTGTCGAGAGGTCCAAAAAGACTATTAAGGGCATGCTTAGGGCCCTGACAGAGCCCCTGAGGCGGAAGAGGGACGTCCTCTTACCGTGCCTACTTTTTGCTTAGAGTAAGGTACCACCAAAGGGGGTGGGATTCTGCCACTTTGAGCTTCTGTATAGTCACCTTATTGGGAGACCTCTCAGTATGGTTAAGGAGGGTTAGGAGCAAGCTCCCAAGAAGCCTCCCAGGATGTATTTAGCTACATGCTAATCCTCTGGAACCAGTGGACAAGGTCTGGGAGAAGGCTACTGAGAACTTGAAGGTCATCCAGGAGGCGATCAGTGGTAGGACAAGAAGGCTACCCCTGTGGAGTTCTAGCCTGGGCAAGAGTGTGGGTAATGGAGCTTAGGGCCCTCCAAGAACATTGAAACAGACCTTCTGAGATAGTTGAGAGGAAGGCGAATGCCACCTACTTGATGGACCTCAAGACCCTCAGAGACCCCTTAAGTGTCCTCTATCTCAACCGTCTCAAACCCCACTTTGAGAGGTCAGAGAGCACCACGTTGTTAGTGACAGATGATGGGGAGGAGGAGGAGAGTGAACCTCTCCCTAACCTTCTAACAACAGAGAAAAATGGGTCAGTGGAGGGTGTGACCCCAGAGCAGCAGAGAGGCTGTCGCCATTGTCGGAGCAGTTTGCCTCTCTGTTTTCCCTCATTCCTGGGATTATACATCTGTGTACCCATGACATTGATACAGGAGAGGGACCCACTGTCAAAAACAGGTTTTACAGACTGACAAAGTGAGGGCCAGCATCAAAGAGGAATTCTTTAATATGCTGGAGCTAGGGGTGATTGAGCCGTCCAGTAGCCCCTGGTCCAGCCCTGTGGTGCTGGTGCCCAAGGTTGTCCCACCGGGCGCTGCCCCAGAACTCCTGCTTTGTGTGGACTATAGGGGCTCAACTCATTCACTGAGAATGATGCTCTCCTCATACCAAGAGCTAATGAGCTCATTAATCGGTTAGGGCCTGCCAAGTTCCTGAGCACTTTTGAGCCAACCTCAGGCTACTGGGAGATTGCCCTAACTGAAGGGGCTAAGTAGACATCCACCTTCTCCTCTTCAGAGGGTCACCTTCAGTTTAAAGTAATGCCCTTTGGGTTACAAAATGCCCCTGCCACCTTCCAGAGGCTGATAAACTGTGGACTCTGTGGTATAGAGGCCTTCAGTGCTGCCTACTTGGATGACATAGCTGTCTTCAGTAGCAGCTGGGAGGGCAAACTCTTCCACATCCAGGAAGTAGTTCAGGCTCTGCAGAAGGTAGGCTAGACTATCAGATAGGGCAGGGGTCTGTGGTGTATTTGGGACAACTGGTCAGCGAGGGTAAGGTGTAGCCCCTCCAGGCCAAAACAGAGACCATTCTGGCCTGGGAGCCCCCAAAAACTGAAACCGAGGTGAGGGCATTTATGGGCCTCACAGATTATTACAGGACGTTTGTCAAGAGGTACGGCACCACTGATGCCCCCTTGACTGAGCTGACTTCCAGGAAGTTGCCAAGAAAGGTGACCTGGATGGAGGCTTGCCAGAAAGCCTTCTGACTACCTAATACAGGCCATGAGAACAGCCCTGGTGTTCCAGGCCCCTGACTTTTCCAAAGAATTCATAGAACAAGCAGATGCTTCAGAGCATGGCTCAAACAGATGCTTCAGAGCTTGGCATAGGCGCGGTACTTTCACAGCTTAATGATGAGGGCCTAGACCAACCTGTAGCCTTATTGTCTAGGAGGTTACTTCCCAGGTAACAGAGGTGGAGTGCTATTGAGATAGAAGCCTTCGCTGTGGTCTGGTATACTGAAAACTCTGAGGCCATACCTGATTGAGCATCACTTCAAGGTTCAAACAGACCACAAGCCCCTCAGGTTGCTGATGAAAATAAGAGGTGAGAATCCAAAATTGTTGAGGTGATCTATCTCCCTTCAGGGAATAGATTTTACAGTGGAATATAGACCGGGGCAGACCACGCAATGCTCATGGTTTTCCAGGTTCTCCCACGTTAGTGATGAGAACTCCCAGGAGATTGGCTAGTTCTCCCCACTTTCAGCTGGGGTGGGGGACACATGTTAGACCTATAAGCCTTAAAGTTGTCTTCCCCCAAACGTTTTGCCTGCTTGCCTCTGTCTTGTTTGGATTTTTTGCTGTGTTGGCATTAGGACTCTGGGAACTTTACCACTGATAACCAATGCTAAAGTGCTTTTGCTCACTTACCTAAACATGGTTTGATTGGCATATACCTAATTGGCATATTTAATTAACAGGTAAGTCTCTTGTAAAGTGGTATACCATATACCCAGGTCCTGTAAAATAATTGCTACCAGTGGCATGCAGCACCTATTGTATCACCCACTTAAGTATCACTTTAAAACATGTCCAAGGCCTGCCATTGCAGCCTGAAGTCGACTTGGCCTTTTAAAACCCCTTGTCAAGCCTTAAACTTCTCTTTATATTACAAATTTCAACCCTAGGTTAGGCTCTAGGTAGCCCATAGGGCAGGGTGCTGTGTAACTAGAAGGTAGGACATGCACTTCGTTATGTTTACATGTCCTATAGTGAAGAACTCCCAAATTAGTTTTTTTACTACTGTCAGGCCTACCCCTCCCATAGGATAACATTAGGGATTCCTTAATAGTGTCAGGGCCTGATTATGACTTTGGCGATCCGTGGATTGCCATGGTGCCGATGGCAGTCCGGTCCCCTGCATCTTTGGCAGTCCAACTGCCAGATTATGAGCAATGCGATCCGACTGCCACAAGGCTGTTTGTACCACCAGCATCTCAGCGGCTGCGGCAGTGGAATACTCTGGGGTCAATTTTGACAGTGCCAGCAGTGGCACCGCTGTGGATATTATGACCTGCCTGACCGCCAAGCTTTTCGTGGTAGGGACTCTGCCATGAACAGGTCGGCTGACAGGAAGGTAAAGGGGCCCAGTACAGGGCCCCAGGGGGAATGAGCCCATGTAGGGTGAGGCAGGGGCTCATGTAGGGCCCCCCTATGCATTTGAAGTCTGTGGGCGTATTGTTTTCCATGCTGGATGTGGTGCATGAGGGAAGGATACTGTGGCCGGCATTAGCTGCATTCTCGCTGCCCTAGCTGAGGCATGCCGCTGCTGTGCCTGCCAGCTCAGTGGGGGACTCATTATGTGGCGGTCGGAAGGCTGTAGGCCCGGAGCTCTTCAGCAGTCCCACTGCCAACGTCGTAATCAGACCCTTAATAAGATGTAATTCCTAAACCAGAAGTGGTAAATATGTCATGTTTTGTATCTATGAACTTCAAATTATAAACCCTCTTTAAGGGTAACATCGGATTTATTATTACAAGTATGAAAATGCTAGTTTTTGAAAGTTGGCATTTTCCTGCCTGTAACACTCTGTGCCTGCAGCCTGCCTTAGGTCACATGACTGGGTGTAACCGACAGTTGGACTTTGTGCATTCACCCCAGACAGTCACACAATAGTGGGATTAGCAGAGCCTGAATGGGCCTTTAACTGACTTGATGGGGAGGAGGAGCTAAGCACAGCCTCACTTCCACCTAAATAGGCTAGGCTCTGCCACCGCACAATAGGCTTAACAACCCTGTATTATCAGTGCAGCCAGCTAGAAGCCAGGGGAGGTACACACTTCCTGGAACTTCAAAGAACCCTTCTGGAAACGTATCCCAACTTCTAGGAGTAGGGTACCAGGGTATAAAAATAGGACTCTCAGACCTACGCCTTAGTTCACTAATGGACCTAAAGAAGGACTCTCAGAGGACTGACTGCTGCTGTGACCTGCTGTGCACTCTGACAGACTGCTGCTGTACCTGGAAGATCTGCTTTGCTGCCTGGAGCTTGCCTTGAACCTTCAGAGGCCAGCCCTGCTATGGAGCCTTGCATCTTCACCTGCACCCAGGACTTCAGCAGTGACTCCAAGGGATAGTTTTGCTGGCCTCCTCTTCAGAGCCACAGGGACATAACAGGGTCCCACCATCTTGAACCCACGCCTGGACCCAGTCTGAATGAGTCCTGAACCCCCACGTGGTGTCCATCCACTTCTGGACCCTTGGTTATGGTGCTAAAGGTGCCTACATGGCCGCCATTTTCTAAAACTGAGGACTTGCTATTTTGAAACTTAACCTTTAAAAATTCATAACTCTGGTTCTACTAATTGTAATTTAATGGGTTTGTTGTCATATAAATAAAATTTACTTTATTTTCCTAAATTGGTTTGGGGGTTTTATTGTGTTGTGTTTTCACTCTATTGCTATTTGTATGCGGCATAAATACTTAACACATGGCCTCTAAGTTTAGCCTGAATGCTATTTGAGCCAAATTACCCAGGATTAAGGTCAGGTGAAATTACCATTTGTGGTTCACCCTGCAAGGGATATTGGCTGTTGCTTGACCAGGGCTCTCACATCCAGTCAACCAACAACCCTATTTCTCACAGGAAGGATGATATTTATTTTTAGAAAGATTAATAAATGGTCAGAAGAGACATAGTTGGGGGTTCTGGGTACAGTTTCTGACTGTTTGTCCTGTGGGAACAAAACCCAATTATGTACATATAATCCCAGGTTTGCCAGTATGTTGTGAGCTACATTTAGCGGGGATCTGAGAAAATTTTTTGCTGGGCTCGATCTGGTTTATAATAAACTTTGCAATTAAGAATAAATGTTTGCTATCAGAAGCAAAACGTACTATCTGGTGGCATCTATAACTATAGCAACGTTAGCTGCTTTGTAAAAGCACAGGTTAGATCTTGTAAGTATATTAATATATTTTGTAGTTCCAGCTGACACTGGCCCCCACCCCCACCAACTCCTTGTGACATTTGATGTGGTGTACATCCTTAACCTTTGTGTACATGGGCTATTGCACGCACTTGATCCTTATATTTTTTACATTGATGCCACTAAAATGGCAGTCACTCAACAAAGGTGAGATCATAATGATGTCAACATTTTTAATTAATAAATAAAAAGGTTTGAGACGGAGCATCACTGCAACAAACCTTCACAGAATAAAATTCTAAGTCAAAACCTTAGAGGTTTAATCATATTTAAGAATTATTACAGAAGGCAAAAAGTAGGTATTAATCAAAATTCAAATAAGCATGAGTAATGCATCAAATAATGCAAATAGCGAGAGGAATCAGCATAAGGGCAACCTCCAAAGTTAGCTAGAACCAAATATAGTTCATTTGTAACATACATCAAAAGTCAAGGAAATTCTAAATAAATTAACAGACCACTGTGGAGACTGCCTTTCAGACAGTGAAAGACAAACTCTTGGTATGGTGATATCTGGCATGATTGAGCTTTACTAATAATATTTCATTCACATAAAACAATAGTTTGTCACGAAAATATGATACATCAAATAAGAAACATTAGGAACACCTACTTTCATGCAAGGAAATAAAATGGCATGTGTGCAATAAGTAAAAACAATAGACAGTGCATCTAATAAATGAGTCCCAGAACAGACTCGGGTAAATAACCTTGAGTTTGTTGCAAATAAAGAAACATTCATCACATGGTTTCCTTCTCAAGGAGCACAACTTAATACATTTCAGCTCTGAAAATTCTATTTCACATATTTTCTGCAATGGAAAGCCAAGAAAAAGAAACATGCATATAGGAAACACGTTCATGTGATCTAAAATGCACATTTTTCTGTCCCTGCAAAATAAATGTCATTGCAGTCGATGCCAACTGAAGCCTGATAATGCTAACGAAGACACATTTGCATAAAACATTATTTTCTATTAATTAAAAAAGCACTCGCAATGGGCTGTTCAGTTTAAGGATTCTGGATACCAGTACAGGATGAAATCCTAGATTCGGAATCAGTTGCTGGCCTGTCTGATAGATTGGAGTGTGGGGGGGGGGGGGGGGGATTCTAGCTCGAAGAACATATGCCACTGCACATGTGCCATGACGAAATCTCGAGAGAATCTTAGTTATTACCTAAGATAATTTACCTTTTAGCAGTATGGCAGTGTTGTGAACGCTGAACTGGTCATGGATGGTTTGGATGACGTGCAATATAAGTAATACATTCTATCAGAAGGTAGAGTTTCAGGGGCAGTGGCTGCCAGAAAGGGAAAAGAAGGAATGAGAAAATGGACACTAATGGTTGACCTACTTCAGACATCACAGTGGTCACTTAATGATATAATACAATGATACACTTAACTCTTCCAGGCCCCAGGTTACGGTTTTCAAGGTCGAAGAAGGGAAGTGTATGCTTTTGCTTTTGTGGCCACTGGTGATGTGTAGCAACACTGCAAGATGGCGGTGGATATGGATTCCAGGGTATGAATGGGCTAATTCGTGTTTTCCTGTGCTGAAGCAAGTATTATAGTTTTCCAAGGCCCAGGATATCAAGTTCATGTGTTTTACCATGTGATCTATGATGCCTGAGACATACGTGGAGCTAGGTACTGGACCCATAACAACAACTTATCAGCCAGTGGGGCTTCCTTGGACTCTGCTGTAGATTTCCAACAAGTTTCGGTCTGTAAAGGCAGCCAGTTTCTTTTGAGGAACCTTCTGTCTCAGGGCTTTATGGGCGACGGGGCGGGGAGGGGGGGCGTTGCCTTATCGAGCTCTAGTATAAAAGGCCACATGAATGTGCTGCGATTTGAACCTGTACCAAACAGATTTTTGGAGTGGAGGCATTGAGTTACCAGACACTTAATAAAGCGGATTATCCTACTCAGTGTTTCTTAAATCTGGGTGTTATTGCAAAGAGACTCCCATTCCAGTGGAGCTGTAGGTTACAATCTGCTAGGATTGTTTATACAAACAGCATTAAGTAGGTACTACGGTAAGAGTAAATGTAGGTTTGTATGTGCTTGCTGGGCTGTTAAAAGTAAACTTTATAATTTTGGGGTTGACTAACAGGAATGGGTGGTTGCCCAGCTATAGAATAGAAAGGTTAACTCTGACTCAATTAGCTCTTCGCTTAAGGCTGTCCAGGGTGGCAAGTGCCAGTGTTGCCCTCTGGTTGTGGCTTCTGCACCAGATTCCAGTGGGTATTAGTGACAAGTGCTAAGCACATCTGTACAACCCATGTCCTGGTTATTGTAATAGTCTTCTTTCAGGTCCAGTGATGAGGACCAGGCAGGCAGCGGCCTACGAGTACCTGCCATATCACACACATGTGGAGTGTCACCCTCTTTCAGCTAATTTTCACCTCTGAGACAAGCAAAATGTCGCCTATTGACGTGCGAGGGATCACCTACCCTGAAAATCTTCCTCTTCGTCCATGAAAATTAATGTCAGCGGACTCCTCCTCGCTATCTCACCCTCCATGAAGATTCAAAAGGGTAGAGGTATGCCTAGTCGGACACTTCACCCAGTCCCATCACCATATATTTACACCATTAATATATACACACCATACAGAATGGAACAAGCCGAAACAGGCAGTGCCCACTTTTGTACAGCTTTTCACAATGAGTTGATAATATATTGATGGAAGTGGAGACACAACTGCAGTTGCGTTCACGTGCTCAGATGCCCTTCAGGCGATTGTACTGCGCCTGGTATTTGCTTGAGAAAGAAGATGTGGGAAATGTGCCAGTTTAGGCGTTAATCACACTGTTCCATTGCACAACAAAGTTGATGACACTGAAGCAGCCATGCAGCTTACTCAAAGCACGTCCCTGCCCCGCCTTTTTCCCATCAAAGTATCGTCGAGAGGATGTTTGCCAACTAGAGCTCATTTCATAGGCCAGTGCTGTGCAGCATCGATGTCTGAGTGCGGCGAAAACACTTTATTAGCCAGAGTAGCTGAGAGATTGATGAGGAACTACATAACGGGTGGAATGTGTGTGTTTGTGTGTGTGTGTGTGTGCGGGTGGCGGGGGGGGGGGGTTCTTTGGGAGGGACATGAACATCTAGCTTGACTACCCTTCGTGGTCAGTGAATTCCTGCGGTTTGTTCTCCACTTTCACCCATGATAGATGGCTATCTCGCTTGCAGTCAGAGTGCTGACACTTATTATCGAAATTTAGAGGTTTTGTAAAATTCAACACAATGCTTCATTTGAGCTGGAGGGTCCCACATGCACTCAGTTTTGGGGCGGGCAGTTACTTTTCCTTATCAGACATTTACCGAGAGCTAGAGAGTGGAAAACACACAAAGGGTGAGGAAGAGGAAGACGGGAAAAAACATAACAAAGTGAGAAATCAGGAACCAGAAAGAGTGAGATAAAGAGGCAGGGAGTGTCTAGTGGTGGATTGGAGAGGCATGAGGTGGAATCAATACTACGCAGTCTTGGCATTTAGCGCGGGGTTCTAATCAAATCTGTGGGCACTGTCTCTCATTCCTTTACAAAGTAAGCACTGCTACTTGTCACCCTTCTTTTGGGTCAGAGCGCATATTTAAAATTGAGAAAGTAAACACAGTGCTCCATTTCTGCCATCACTTATTTTATTTAATCAGACTTTGACTCATAGCAAGAAACAGAAAGGCAGAAAAGGGAGGGCAAGAGGAAGACAAAGGGAGAAAGCAGATATTAAAGGGACCTGCAAGAATGAGCTAAAAAGACAAAGGGCCTGATTTAGATCTTGGTGTGCTACCTGAGAAGACGGTCAAGTGGACAGTGTTCGCCCGTCGTATTTAGATATTACAACTCTGCAGGCACAGGACTGGAGACGGATTGCTGGCGGAGGGAGAAGGCAGCGGGACCCAATGGACCTCATACAATCTCAGGGACTATGGAATAGAGGTAGGTGACACACACATTGTCCCTTAGCCATATGTGTCCCTCCGCACTGCACACTAAACAACACACCACATACACACCACCATTCATAATAATTCCAACACAACCTGTACATGCCGAAAACACACAGTGACATACATCCATGACACAACACCCTCACACCATTGACACTGCACCCACACATGACGCAACTACATCAACCAACACAACTACATACTCAGTTGCACAAGACACGCTCACACACACGCACAACTACACACATCATAACAACGACCACCACACAGCCACAACACTCACCAGAAAGTGTCACACAGCAACACAACAACATCGGTCACACATGCCAGTGACACACATACAGACACAACCACATCACCCACTGCATCTCCCTCTACCTCAACCAGCCAATCCACACATACACACACATTCACGTACTGATTCACATACACAAACCTACCGTATAGGTCCCCTTGCAATGCGCACACCTGGACACCATTGTCCAGTGGGAGTGCACCGTCATTGTGGTGCCAGCATTCCTTTTGCAATGAATGTTGACCCCGCAATGACATTTGTGTAGTGTGCGATATGCATGTTGTGTCAGTGTGTCAAAAACCCATGTGTGACACCATTGTGTACCTCACAGATGCATGTCACAATAATTTAAAAAAATTACTGTGACATGTATATGCCTGCAGTGGCCCTGACCTCCCTTGCAGTGCCCACACATAGTACCCTAACAATGCGGCCCCCCTACCTTAGAGTCAGGTGACGGGGGTGTTGTGTTTTCTCCATGAGTCGTTGGCAGCACTGGCGGCAAGTGTTGTCCAGTCGAAGAGATGGGTGGATCGGAGAATTAAGGTGAGTTTTCACCCCCTCCCTCCCATCCCCCCCAAGCCCACCAACTCAGACATGGAGTTCAGACAGCCACTTTTTTCATGATGGTCTACATCCAAATCTGCACGCCAGGAAAGGTGGGTGGGATCCTGCCGTCTTCAACTTTTCCCTCTCCTGCCATCGACACGGCTGTTATTTCTTGCCGGAGACGGCAGTTTGAATGCAGGTTTTCATCTATGGGACTGCCAACATCTAAACATGGCAGGCGGACAGTCACCGCAGGGGACGGGTATTCATTTGAAAAGTCGACGGCCGGGCAGTTACCACCCAGATCTAAATCAGGCCGAAAGTGTTGGGTGTAATGTCCTGCTGGTTTCCGCCTGAGTTTTGGTTGTGGTGGGAGGGGACATTCATGCATGTGGGTGGAGAGTGGGTGAGACATTAAAAACAATCATGCAGCAGATGCTTGAATAAGGCTCCCAAGGCCATAGCTTAAGGGCGTCCCAAATCTCCTGTTTCTTTGGCCTTATTGGACCCTCACCATTCTGAGAACAATGGACAAAATGCCACCCCAATTGGGTGGTGTGGAGTTTAGGACCAAGGGCCACAGTGACCGGGGCACGGGACGCCATCTCCGCGTTGGACTGGCCTGCCCGGAAGCGCGTCATCACCGTCCGCAGCAGCGCTGAGGAGGAGGTATTTAGGCGCCCTCTTCTCTGGCCTCCGCCTTTCTGGCGCTGCGGCGGCAGGCAGTGGTGGAGCGTCTTGTCTTGAGATTATTGAAGCATTTGGTACTATTATGTATGAAATATAACATCCTGTTTCGTGCTAAGCATGTGCCTGGCATTCATAATAACGCTGCTGACGCATTATCTCGCTCCATGGTGCAGGAATTTTGGGCATATCACCCTCGTGCAGAAGCGGAGATGACAGAGTTCCCATCACATCTGAGGAGTATTGGTGACCCACCTTATCAGATGTAGTAGCAGCATCTCTGGTGAAATGCACATGTGTCTTTTATGAAATGTCATTCGCCCGATATAGTTCTTTTGTTCAAGCGCGCAGAATAATGGAAATGTTTTCAGCACATGCTATCTGTGATTTCCTGAGTACCCTCAGGGAACAGGGCAAGCCGGTATCATGCGCAAGGGCTCACCTTGCAGCTATCAGATTCTTCGCAAAATGACAGAACAAAGGGGATAAGATTAATGCCTTTGTTATCAATAGGGCAGTGGCAGGATGGGCAAGACTGGTGGTGCCTTCCGGTTAGCGAGTTGGTAGGATCTTCGAAGACTGATTTCACAGGAGGTTTGCAGTGGGCGAATGTTAAGTTGGGTTTAGATGGGCTGGTCATTTGGTTGAGACGGTCCAAGAGAGATCAAGAGAGAAAGGGAACTGCAATTAAAATCAGGGCGGCACCAGGCTCTCCTCTTTTTCCCATTGACCGTTTAGGGGCCTATTTGGCGATTCGACCGGACATGTGATTACCAACATTGTTCATACATTTGAATGGGACTGCCTATCACGCTATCAATTCTCAGAAGTCCTGTCTGCCATGTTCCAGGCCGCAGGGGTCAACCAGACCAATTATTTCTCACATTCTTTTAGAATAAGGGCGGCTAAGGTGGCCGCGGGCTCAGGCATGCCTTCCCAAGAGGTACAAAAGTTAGGCCGCTGGCCATCATTGTCATACAAGAGATACAGTCCCCTGAGCTGCAATAATTTGATTTGTCATTACTTTCTTTTTACGCTTGTGTCTTTTTTCTGTTTTCTAGTAGAATGCCGTCTCATGTTCTCGGGCGGCCTACAGATTGCAACAGCTCCGTAAGCCCAAGCCAGTACCTTTAAGAGATGTGTCCTTTCATTGGTGTTGAATTGGAGCCCTGCACATCACTCAGCTACAAACACTGATCAAGGTAGCAAAAGGTTGTAAGGACTGCAGTTCCCAGTCCTTATCACTGTGCATCTTGGAGGGAACGATGTGGTGCACATGGGGCACAAGGACCTAAGGGAGGCAATCTTGAAGGAGATGGCTCAACTCGCAAAATACTTCCCAGAGGCAGCAATCGCTTAGTCACAGATGGTCCCTCGCTGCAACTGGGGCAGAGACATTAAGTCCTGGACTATCAATGTGTCAGTGCAGGGGTTGAACGCTCAGTTGGCTAAGCTGTGCCCTGGCCCAGAGCATCTTTGGAAAATCCCACACAAATTACTGAAGGGTGGGGTCATGTTTCACAATGACGGAGTTCACTTGTCTGATGCGGGTACTGATCTGTTTATTGCAGACATTTGGTCCTTTACTCAAAGCATATTTGGGGGTGGGGAGGGTGAAGGACCTTTTGTCCCCTGGTTGCCCTTGTGGCCGTATCACAATTACTGAATTCTCCCTAGGCAGTAAAAAGGGCCCCACAGTAGGGTTCCTAGGACAACACTAAGGGTAGGGTCCAGCTCATCTGAACCAACCAGCGGATGTGGACACCAGCTTGGCCCAGAATGCGGTTGCAAACCAACTCGCAGTTACCATCCACTTGAAGTGGGTGGTAACTCATTCGCAAAAGAGACGGGGTCCCCTTGGGACCCCTTCCCCTTTGTGAATGGCGACAAAAATGTTTTTTCAGAGCAGGCAGTGGTCCTATGGATGTGTCCTTTCATTGGTGTGGAATTGGAGCCCTGCACATCACTCAGCTACAAACACTGATCAAGGTAGCAAAAGGTTGTAAGGACTGCAGTTCCCAGTCCTTATCACTGTGCATCTTGGAGGGAACGATGTGGTGCACATGGGGCACAAGGACCTAAGGGAGGCAATCTTGAAGGAGATGGCTCAACTCGCAAAATACTTCCCAGAGGCAGCAATCGCTTAGTCACAGATGGTCCCTCGCTGCAACTGGGGCAGAGACATTAAGTCCTGGACTATCAATGTGTCAGTGCAGGGGTTGAACGCTCAGTTGGCTAAGCTGTGCCCTGGCCCAGAGCATCTTTGGAAAATCCCACACAAATTACTGAAGGGTGGGGTCATGTTTCACAATGACGGAGTTCACTTGTCTGATGCGGGTACTGATCTGTTTATTGCAGACATTTGGTCCTTTACTCAAAGCATATTTGGGGGTGGGGAGGGTGAAGGACCTTTTGTCCCCTGGTTGCCCTTGTGGCCGTATCACAATTACTGAATTCTCCCTAGGCAGTAAAAAGGGCCCCACAGTAGGGTTCCTAGGACAACACTAAGGGTAGGGTCCAGCTCATCTGAACCAACCAGCGGATGTGGACACCAGCTTGGCCCAGAATGCGGTTGCAAACCAACTCGCAGTTACCATCCACTTGAAGTGGGTGGTAACTCATTCGCAAAAGGGACGGGGTCCCCTTGGGACCCCTTCCCCTTTGTGAATGCCGACAAAAATGTTTTTTCAGAGCAGGCAGTGGTCCTATGGAAAAAACCGAAACCAAATGGTTTCGGAAGTTTTTCTTTTTACAGCTCGTTTTCCTTTAAGGAAAACGGGCGGCAAAAAGAAAAAAAAACTGCTTTATTAAAAAATCAGTCACAGACATGGAGGTCTGCTGTCTCCAGCAGGCCACCATCCCTGTGAGTGCATGGACGCGCTATGGGGTCGCAAACTGCGACCCACCTCATTAATATTTATGAGGTGGGTCTTTGCGACCCCATAGCGAGTCACAGAAGGTGTCTGAGACACCTTTCTGCATTTGGTTTTGCGAGTTGCAATTTGCGAGTCGCTATGACTCGCAAATTGCAAGTCGCAAAATCATACTTACCTACATCTGGCCCTGAGTGTGGCCCACTTGACTGTCC
Source organism: Pleurodeles waltl (assembly GCF_031143425.1). NCBI lineage: Eukaryota > Metazoa > Chordata > Amphibia > Caudata > Salamandridae > Pleurodeles > Pleurodeles waltl. The sequence continues at coordinate 1,065,120,953 of NC_090445.1, forward strand.
GTGACCAGACTGAGGTCACTGCCTCTTATTAGATCTCTGTCTGGGATTGTATGATGTGGGGTTCCACTGGCCACAATAAATTTAGTTGACCTTCTTTTGAAGCGTATATGGAAATCACAGTAAATGCATAGTCTCCCATGCAATTCTAATGGTGAGAGAGCTCCCTCTAGACTAGGTAACGGTTCTTTACCGTCTCATATGAAAGTATTAGCTAGCGAGGTGACCACTCTTCCCTTTTTTTGTAGTAGCAGGATAGGTATTGTCTTGGGAACCATACTGAGTGCCAGCGTGCAAGTCCTCCTGAATAAAATGGGTCTCTTGCATAAGATAAATGTCACGTTTGGAGTCTCTCAAGAAAGAAAGCACTGCAAGCCTTTTTACCAGAACATTAAGAACGCCTACATTTAGACTTGGTATTTTAAGCAGATACTGTTGTTTATAGCCATACGGGTGCATGGGTTGTATCAGGTTGGTTACACAAGTGGCCATAGATATTTATTAAGGTGCTCAAAAAGATCCAGTAGGGGTATTAATACTAACCCGAGTGATGGATGCAGGCACCCCCGCCCCAGCCTGAGAGACAAACCTCCCTCCCTTTCCATCCATTTATGCAATTGAAAAACAGAAACAACATGTAAACTTCTCATCTCCTCCCACACATTGCAATTCAGTGGGTAGCAGAGGCAACTACTGCCTTATAAACAACCATCAACCATCCAACTCATATAAGGCCTAGTGCCTCCGTCTTGCATCATCCCCTGGCTTTACCTCAGTAATGTAATGAACCGCCCCCTCCCCACCCACCTGAGTAACCCCAATTACCTTGTCTTAAGTCCCTCCGATGTCTTCATTTTTCTTGGGGTGGCAGCAAGGCACCCCCCTCTGGGAGATGTGAAAATACCCTCTCCTCTCTGATGCCATCAAGTCCAACTTGGGTTTCGATTCGCTCTTATGTTGAACTGTATTCCATCTGTGCGGGCTTAGTTCACTACACTTGCTGGCGACGGAGAATGAGACTGTTCTAAAGGCTGCCCCCACCAATATTTGCCCCCCTTGTCTTGCAGAAGTGCAGTGACAGGTGTGAACTCTCACTGCTTCTGGAGAGTAATGGCTGACATGTCCTGGTAAATACTGATCACATGTCCTTCAAATGTAATGGGACCCGCTACTCTTGCTGTCAACATAATGGATTCTTTTTGTTGAAAACAATTAACACATGTCAAAATGTCTGAGTTATTTTCCATGCGAGTCGGGAGTCCCACTCTGTTTTCTGTCCTAAATGATGTCCTCATCTGGAAAATCTGGTTGTACATAAGACAATAGTCTCTAAATTTAGGCCTGTCTCCACCTTCTATGTTCTGTTGCACTCCTCTGTTTCAGATATTTTTGTCGTCTCAAGTCACTTTTGTGGTCCTCTAAGTGCGCCAGCAAGCCTAGATTCTGGGCTTTTAGCGTGATAATATCCTGGCCTATGGCTTCTAGCTCATCTTCTTTTGCATCTGGAGTCTGTTCTATGGAGATTTATTCTATGACCCTGTGCCACCACATCTTGTCCAGTAGGTCCTTTGAGACGTCATCCCTCAATCAGGCTATGTTCTCTTGAATGTCTTGCCATGGCTCCTCCATAAAGGAGCACATTATAGAGGCCTCAACTTCCAGGGATCTCCCAGCATGTTAATTTTCCTCCATGTGGGCAGGGGCACAAGTTTTCGTGTGTGATTCTGATTTTTGGATGCCGATGTGAATGAGTATCTCTTTCAAAGAGGACTCCTTCTTGCTTTTTTTCCCCATGCCCTAATTGTCAGTGCCACACCCATCTGTCCAGCAATTACTTTGCTAAAGGGTCCCTTCAACCTTCGAAGGCCAGCCCCACCTTCCCACTACGTGGCCTCTTGTCATTCAACAACTAGACTTAAACTCAGGCAGGAAGGCAAGTGAAACCTTAAAATCAACACTCCTGGAGGTTTGAAATAGTACCACCTTGATCTGGACTTGCCAGTTCTGATTGTGCAAAGGGATTTAACATGGTGTGTCACTCGTATGCTGCTATCTTGTGCGTGTAAGTTGCCACCTTGCAATCCACCTTCAACATTCACAAAGTCCTTTGAAGTGAGGCAAGGAATCAGTCCAGTGCTCAGCCCTCACTGCAAAGGTTCAAGTCAGTCTTCTACATTCATGGGGATGGCAAAGTCATACTACCGACAATACCTTAATGACTGGGTTCCTCAAGTGCAAAAAAGGGGCTTAGTTTAAAACGTTTATGGTTCCATATGCACATCTAGGTACCTGTTTCTCAGAAGCTGGGGCTACAGAAGTAATCTCTAAAGGGCCTACAAAGGGGCAGCCGCCATCTCACCGCCCTGACTACATTTACCTAGCGCACATTCCTGTCCTCCTCTCGGACAGTTCCCCATTGGGTCTGCATCTCTTTATGTTATGGTCCTCACTCATGGACTCCCCCAGTAGGCGAACCCTAGGCCCCCGGCACTAGTAGGCAAGGCCCATACTCCATTGCTTACAGTGCAAGACCACAGCCACCATCTTGCAGTTGCTGCAGTCAGTATTCGAAAAGCTAGACCATCAGCTCTGTAAGAAACCCGTGGAAGAGTGCCAGAATGACAGCTCTGGCCCGGGGTAGCAGAACCTCATATCCCAGTTTTTGGGAAGGGCACGAGCAGCTAGCGAGGATAGCCAAATCTATGGGCCCGGCAGAGGAGAGAGGCATGCATCCTACCACTGTAGACCGTTAATTTTAGACTCTGCAGTTGAACTTGCAACCAAAAACAAGCCAAAAATCCATATGTCCTGAGGAGTGTCACTCATATGAGAACTTTAATCCAACCCAAGTTCTGTAGGTGAAGAAAGTTGCAAAGATCAGTTGTTTTACGTCTCATTGTTGAGTTAAGGAAGCAAATGGATGTATGGTAGTTGGTGACTAATATGGCACTGTTCAGGTTGAGACCAGCTAAAGACGGACCTACCTTTGAACATTTCTGGATGATGCTCAAAAGCTGCAGTGGGCCAACATCCACAAACCGTCCCTCAGGGTAGCAATTGTAGGGGTTTCATTTTGAAACTGACCAGAAATAGTCAAAATGTTCTGTCAGCAAGGGCACCTCTATGTATCCACCAGGCTTATAAATGTAACCAGTCTCAACTGAATTCTATGTCAGGACCAGAGGCAAGGATTATGCTCATCTTGCTTTCCTTTTTATTAACCAGCAGAGTTTAAAGAAAAAAAACTCCTTTCCTATAGATCCACTGGAGAGGACTACAACAACCAATGAACAATCTCCCTCAATTGTCCATAAAGTCGGCCTTCTTCTCAGGCAATTCCTCCTTATTTCCTGCTCGGAGAAAAGATAAGTGCACTCGTTAATCGTTTTATGTTGGAATTATTTACCACATTGTGAACCTTTTTTTGGTTACAGATCCCACGTTCAGTCGCACAGTCACCACACCATGCGTGCGCATTCACTGCTCCAGTCGTGGCTGCTTGTCGTTTTTTTGGGGCCTCTCGAGTGCGGTGATGCTTTCTCGCCCACAGAGAGTGGGACTCTGTGAGCATCGTGCGTCTTGTTGATCCGCTAGGGTCAGGCGTCCTAGTCTGTCGGAGACGCTGTCCCCGCAGTTGTGCCTCTTCAAGCCCTGAACGTCTCGGAAGCCCTGACGCCATGACACAGGTTCTGTATTATGTATAACTTTCAGTGGCAAGAAGCCTGTATGAGTCGGTACAATAAAAGCTTCTTTGAGGCCTTGTTTTCTCTGCAATAATAGTCACGCTTAGCATTTGTGGCCTCTGTGGGGCCGGGCCCAGACGTACAGTGTCCCATTGACTGAAAGGGAGTTGGCCCCCGGGAATTACCCCACTTTACCTTTCCTGGCTTTGCCCAGCCCAAAAGTCAGTGCCTCAGCACATCATAATACTTGGGTTCTCCCATAGCCTGTCATTGACTCGGGTGGCCTGGTAACGTCCACTGCCTACCCACTGTGGCTTGACCCCCAAGACGTACGCTTAATAGCAGGAAGGAATTTTTCTCTATGGCAAACAACCAAGCGGATGATTATGTGGCAGAGAAGACCATCTCAAAACTCCACATGGACAATGAATTCTGTGAGACCGTGGACTCCTCTATTCACCATGAGGTGGCCTCGCCCATCGAACCACTGGAGAGATGCCTTATTCAATTGGCCTATGCATGCTGTGTCCCCATAAATCTTCCTTTACCCCAGTCCAGGGGCTTCTAATGGGCACAGACCAACCTGTGCACCGCCCCCCAGAATGCAGGATTGAGTCTGGGGTAAATAGGACAGCTTTTGACAAAGTTAAGCAGGCATTTTTAGAATGCCCAAATCTCCCTTTACTATCGACCTCCATAGATGCGTTAGGCACCCCAGGAGAATCGCTTACGGTGTTGCTTTCATCGTATGCTGATGACGATGACTCTCAATGGGGACTCAAATTATGAAGCTGGCCTGTCGCAGCCCTGGAGGCTCTTCCCAGAGTCCATAGAATCCCCCCAAGCGATGCAGGAATCCTCTGATATGTTAGACGAGGACAAGCTAGTCCAATCCCGGTCATCTGAAAGGTTTCCTTCTGACAAAGTCAGTTCTTTTGTCGCTGGCCACCTGGAGAAGGAAGTCTGATCTAAACTACGGATCTAAAGTCCCTGTTCTTCCTTGCTGGGCAAGGTATCCTCCACCCCTGAAATGATCACCTTCTTGCACAAATTCATTCGCAATCCAAAAAAGGGATTGACCAGTCCTGGAAGTCCTGCCAGGACATGCTATTGGATGTCATTGGGCCCATCACAAAAATTCTAGAACTGGCTGAGCAGGCAAAGTCCTCAGGTACTCCACTATCATCGGAGTCAGTTTCCAGGTGGGCCTAAAAGGCAATCATCTTCCTGGGAAATGCCAGCTGTGCCTTCTCTGAGGAGAGTCACTGATCATTACTTATTGAAGAGAATCCCAAACTAAGGGATCTAGCTTCCATGGAGGCAGGGGCAGTGACACAGGTTGGTCTCTTTGGTGAACCTCTCATTAAGGACCTGTCAACATTCGTGGCCACCTTCACATCTCTCAATAAGGTCCAGTCCCCAATTAAGAAAGTCTTACAGCCATGCCATTTTATTGGGCCGGATGTGGTACAGATTGTTCAATCGTCTGATTTTATGTGCAAGGCCCCAAAGGAGGACAAGGCTTCCGCAAAGGCAAAGACCAGCCGTGCTCTGGTGAATTCTTCCCCACCAGAAGGGGCCAGCGAGTGAGAGGTGCCAGACGGGCACTCAGAGGCAAGCTCCAGGGATCCCAATCGGTGAGTGTTCCTTCAGGTTCTTTATTGTCCGTAGGGGGTAGCAGGCTCAATTTCTTAATTAAGAGTCTCTTACCTCCTACAATTTGGTTCTCCAAATAGTCTGCAGCTTTCAGATAGAGTTCTATGGCTCCCCGGTTCAACCTTCACGTCCACGTCCCCTGATTTTTTCACAGGAACAAATGGCCTTGGTGGATCAGGAGGTTCAGAATTTGCTGAACAAGGAAGCCATTTTCCAATCCACTCTACATACTTCAGGCTTCCTCAGCAATCTGTTCGTAGTGGACAAAACTGGATGACAGACAGCACCCTGTCATCAACTAGAAGGAGTTCAATGGCTGGTTGGTTTACCGCCATTTCAAGAAGCAGGGCATCCATCTACTTCATGATCTGTTGTGTCCCTATGACTGGATGGTGCATCTCGACCTTCAGGACGCCTATCTGACAATTCCGATTTTTCCACCTCATCATTGTTTTTTACAGTTCAAATGGAGGGGTCAGAACTACAAATTCACAACCAAACCATTCGGTCTTTCCTCAGCCCCTTGGTGCTTTACCAATGTTTTGAAACCTGGCGGTGGGACACCTAAGCGCGAAGGAATATCATCTGACCATTTATTTTGACCACCTCATCTTGATGGAACAGTGCCAGTTCAGTCTGTGAGATCAACTGCAATACAAGATTTCCCTTCTCGAGAACCTAGGTTTCTTCATGAATGTCAAAAAGTTGCTGTTGTTGCCATCCAAACAAACCACCTTCCTGGGTTTTGTTATCAACTCAGTGGATAAGAATCTCAGCTTACCTTCACGGAAAATAGCAAAAATGCGCAGACAAATGAGAAAGACAATCTCCAAGCAAATGACTTCTTACTCCAGGTGGCACGGCTAGTGGGGCCCCTATCATTCTCCATAAAAGCAATATTTCTGGGCCTTCAGCACTACAGGGTCCTGCAAAGGCTCAGGGCTTTTCATTTACGCCAGGGCCTGAAATACTCAGAGCAAGTTTCCTTGATGGAAGAGGTGAAAACCGAAATGCTCTGGTGACTGTCCCACATGGAAGTGTGGAACGGTCGCGCCATATTTGGCTCTGATCCAGACCTTATCATAGAGTCGGACGCCAGCAGATCCCGATGGGTTGCATGCTGCGGTGACTCCTTCACTGACAGCAGGTGGTCCACAGATGAACAGACCCTTGACATCAATTGCCTAGAGCTTTCGTGGTTCAATGGTGGACCAAAACAGGGTGAACTGCTGCATCTTGTTTAAAAGGGACAACTTGTCAGAGGTTTGCTACATCAATCATTGTTGCGGTTCCAGATCCAAAATCCTGGTGGATCTGGCCAAAGACTTTTGGTCATATTGTGTAACCAACAATGTATCAGTCATGGCGGAGTATCTTTCGGGGACCTCCAGCCAGGTCGGGGATTGGTGCTTGAGAGAGTGACCAGACACAAGTTTGTGGCAGTTAGATCCGAGAGTGTTCTCCAAACTCAATTCCCCCGGGGTCAGTTCACAGTGGATCTCTTCGCCTCTTGGCTGAATCACCACACCCCCCGGTACTTCAGTTGGAAGCCGGACCTTCAGGCTTCTGTGAAAGATGAGTTTCTTCAGGATTGTTCAAAGGAGAAGGACTATACTTTTCCCCCTTTCTCCATGAGTACAAGGTTGGCGGCCCACGTACGGAGACAAGGTGGATGTGATCACACAAGTATGGAGGTCTCAAGTGTGGTTTCCAGTTCTTCTGGAACTTTTTGGGGATTTCCCAATCCCTCTTCCCCATTCTCCAGATATTCTCAGGGATCCCCTGGGTCAGAATCACCCACTAGTCCTCCAAGGCCATCTTCCTTTCATGGCATGGAGGATTACTGGGAAAGATGGAGAGTCCCGGGACTTTCACAAGATGCTGAAAGACTACTGGCCACAGCCTGAGCGGACGGGACCTCTAAGCGCTACAAATTTGCATGGTCCAAGTGGGTGCGATGGTGTGTTCAATGCAAGGAAGATCCAACGGGTTGCGACATGGTCTCCATCCTGAACTTTCTAGCATCTCTCGCTCCTAAGGGCATGGCTTATCACACGGTTAATTCTTACTGGTTGGCCTTCTCTGCCCAGCATTTCCCAATTCAAGGTCTTCCCATGAGGAAACACCCACTGGTATGCAAGCTCCTGAGGGGTATCCGTCTTGCTCTGCCACCACAACCCAAATAGTCCAATTTGTGGCATGTGAACATTGTTTTGAATCTTTTTCAGTCATGGCAACAGAATGAGTACCTTTCACGTAAGGAACTGTCAGCAAAACTAGCAATGCTGTTGTGTCTAATTTTTTGTCGTAGAGTCTCGGACGTGAGAGCCCTGGACATTTTGAACAGGGTCTTTACCCCTCAGGGACTAACCTTTTTTGTTTCCCGGAGACCCAAAATGGATTCCGGAGTGATATCTTAACTGGCCTTCAATAAGATCCCCAAACTGTGTGTAGTTGGCTCTCTGAAGGTGTGTGAGCAAGCGACAGAGGACGTACATCCCCTGGGAAAATATCAACTCTTAATATCCATGAGAAAATCTTTTAAAGCGGTCTCATCCCCCACCATTGGTCGCTTGGTTATTCAGGAGGCAGGCATCAATGTATCTCTCTTCGGATACATTGAGTAAGAGGTGCTATGGCCCTGAAAGCTTTTTTTCTAGGGGCTAGATTAGAGTACATTATCAATGCGGCTGACTGGTCATCAAACTCTCTTTAAAAGAACCTACTTTAAACCAGTGATAGATATGGCGACTTTGGTGGTGGATAAGCTTTAAACAAGCATAATCCCTGCCTCCGGTCCTGACATAGAATGTAAAATTTCTTAGCTAACATATCAGAAACTTTAAATTATATTAAGGACACAAAGGTGAGGGTTATTCCCTACCATTAATTGCATGCTCTCCCCCTCGCCCCCCCCCCCCCCCGGAGGAGAATTTCTTCTCTCTACAAGGTTAAGAGTGTTTTCTTGTTTTTCCTTCATGTTTTAATGCAATGTCATGTTACTGCCTCATCTGAAAGTCGCTCTACCAATGATTGTGCTCTGTTGTTAGGGTTGGAGTGTTTACTAATTTAGTCTGCATCAAAGGTGGTATTGAATTCCAATTCATTCTTTGTCTTCAGATAATGATTCCATGAAAGGCGATTAGATGGTATTTTCCTATTGCGTCAAGAAAGAGGATGTGCCTGAGAGGAAGGTCGGACTATATGGACGATTAAGGGGAGATTGTTCATTGAGTGTTGTGCTTTTTGTACTCCTTTTCTGTGGAGGTATGGGAAAGGTGTTCTTTTTTCTTTAAACTCTGCTGATTAATAAAAAGGAAACAAAGATGAGCATAATCCTCACGTCCGTGTCCTTAATAGAATTGAAACTTTCTGTTTATGTGAGCTAGGAAATTTTACATTCTTGGTGCATCTTTGTACAAGATTGATTGAACCCATCCGGCGAGCATCCACTGAAGTAGCAATATTTGTTATCACTATACAGTTACAGTACTACTGAATGACTATTTCTCCATGTCGTGTTGCACTACCTTCCAGTACCAGGCAATCCTTTGAACGCTTGGAACTTAATTTGACAACTGGCCTGTGGTTGTCACGATGTTCACATTCAAAGGCTGACCTTCATCTCATACTGGAATATTATGTAACCATGCATTAACTTGTTAAGTTTCAGAAGCTCTTGATACAAACAGAAGTAATATGTGTTCACATTGAATGTTTAAAAGTGGATTCAGGTGTTAAGATGCATCCACACCTTAAAAAGTCCTTGTCTGCCAGGGGAATGTTTCAAACAATCCTTGAATCAGGGTAAATGTCTCCATGGCACAACACCTCAAAACTTGGAGTTAAGAGGTAAAACGTCTAATTGGGGCAATATAGGAGTAGAAGTTGTCCTGGACACCATTTATGCAGCGCTTCAACCACTGGTAATCTATGGGTGATTCTGGCCATCTGGGGCCATATCACACATATGGCGCATTTTTGTTGCTTGCGCCGGGCGCACCTTTTACAAGGTGCATCCAGGTGCAAACAACGAAAATGCACTGTATTAGCACGAATGCACTGCCTCCAGGCAGCTGTGAACTTGTATTGCTCTGGGTGCAGCGCATTCATGTGACAAACGGAGCGGCTGCTATAAAGACGCTCTGTGTTTCACTGTGCAGGTGGAAACCCGCCTGCACTTTTAAGTGGGATTAGAGATCCCCCTACAGGTGGGTGCATTGAGTAACTGCACCCGCCTGCAAGGGGATGCCTGGGAGATCCATGGGCCCCCCTTTGTCCCCTGTCATTGCCCGTCCTGGCAGCTTCTTTGCCTCTGCGCCGGTATGTATAATATGGCACAGGAGCAGAGGCAAAGGGATTCTTTCATTTTTATGAGGCCATGCCTCCATGCAAATGAGGAAACGCCCACTGGTGACAGCGCTATGGGTATTACAGAAGGGGCCGCACAAGCATCTGTGGCCCCTTATGTAGGACCAAAGTGCCCTTGCGCCCTCGAGGCTCTTCTATAGTACGGCCCCTGGGATGATGGTCTGTGGAGGCACCTGTGTGACTCGGTCCACAGAGTTAATCTCTAGGCAGAAACTTTACTCATCTGGGCATTGTGTAGATCTTCCTGCCAGTCCGGGATTAGCTCCTCTCCGCACAAATCAAACCAGTAGGTACACTTCCTTTTCGCTCCATAAAGACTGCCAGCAGATAGGGTCTCGACAAACATCTTCCCCTCTCTATAGTGCAGGGTGTCTCCGAATACCGAAGAAGTACAATTTGATGTCTTCTGAGGGCTTTTTTTTAGCTCACTACATGAACGTTTGTTTGGGAGCCATTGCTAACAGTGTTGCTTTGTTACACAATTTTCCCCAGTCCTGATAAATGCATCATGGTCTCTCTGCTTCTTTTCTCGTGGGCTTCCAGACGGTAGCTCGTCATTTCTGAGACAGTCAATTTTATTGATGTCATCTAAAAATGGTGTGTTCCAGTGCCTGCAACAGTGAGCAACACAGGGTAGGACAAAGGTAGGATTCACTGTGAGGAAGAGAAACCCCTACTAGCAGGGAGGGATGAGAATCCCCTCCCAGCCCCCAGACAACTTTTGATTCAGGGAAGATTCTTGCACTAAAAGGGCTGTCAGACTGTCATGTACGCTGTCGACAAGGATGGTGTGCAGGGAAACCACCATATTGTGAAGGCTCACTTACTGTTTTTTTAAAGGGAAATCAGCCATTGGGTACGTCTCCACATTACTGCATCGCGTGGCATTTGCAGGGACTTTAAAGAGAAGGGACAGATGTAACCTTCTCTGCAGGGCTTCTTACCTTCACCTAGGCAGCAGCAACAGTCTTCCCGCTGTACCTCTTTTTCACGGACTCTCGCAGTTGCTAGGAGATCAAAAGAAAGGCATTTCGTTTTTAAACAATTCAAATGTAAGTGTGGGAGTATGAAGCTAAAATACTGTAAATCAGTTTGGTTCCTGGCTGCTATATGGGCCATGGTAACAGAAGAGAAATATGTTTATTTTCTAGTGAATTAAGCACCTGAATTAGAGAAGCCAGAACAAGATGGGATCTCTGACAAGTGCTGACTGGTAAATGCAGACATATTGACAATTCTCTAACCCACAATTAACGATGCCACTGCATTTGTAGAGTTCTGAAATATCTCTTATCGGTGCCTCTACTTCACCCAAGAAATGTGGAAAGGACCAGTCTACCTACAAGTGATCCCCTCGTCTCAAAAGCAAATTAAGAATATCTGATTATAAAACCTGCACTTTACTCATCAGCGAACTTTCAGATATCAAAATTTGGCGGTAGATCCCAGGGCGTCATATGCCCCACACTTTGGAATGTCTTGAACCCTGACCTTCTCAGAAAACTCCTTAAGACTGAACTCTCAACAGTGGTTGTTCTGAACTCTGCATCGACAGAAGCAGCGAACGAGCACTACCAAATCTGGGTGCCTCACATCACATTCAGTCTGACTCTACCTCCTCTCGATGCTCTGTTGTGGACTTACATCATTCTTTTCAACTTTTTGTAGTAGCCGCAATGCGACCACTACAAAAAGCGATACCGCTTTATAAAACTCTTATATAAATAAAAATATGGTGTTGATGTTATACTGTGTTGCACACTTGACAATATCAGTGGATCGGTCTAGTGTATTCTATTTGAGGAAGAGAGAACTATAAGTGTAATTGGGAAGGTGCTTTGTAATGAGTACTGTTGGTTAGATGGTGCTTTGGTGTGTCCACTGTCGGCTCAAGATGGCACATCGGATGAGGGTTCGGTGTATGTGATAATACTTGACCTGATTATTATATACTGATTGTGTGGTGTGTTTTAGATTTGGGTGGTGTCTGTAGCATAACAAGACCCCAATGCAGGTCAAATCTCAGCTGTGTGGCAGGCTGAACAGGAAGGCACGAGCAGAAGAGGTATTCCAAGCCAAACAATTATAGAACATGATTAAGGATGTTCATTTTTTGCTTTTATGATAGCCAGGACCATCCCCATGCAAAACACTGATTCATTTCAGATGTTAGACCCATCCTGTAAATCAGAACTTCAATGTTATGCCATATCTGTTCTTATATTGTGCTTGTCTAATCTATCTTTCATCTGGCCTAATCAATTAGTGGGTGCCTCTCTCTTACCACACATGAAGCTGAGGTTGGATTTTCATTTCTAAAAGGGTTGATTTCACGTCTTAATCAGAATCCGTGGCTGTCTGTTCATGTTGCTTTCCGTCATGTACCGCTAAGACTTCTCAAGTAGACATTGCTTCTCACTTCACGTGGGAGTTCATGTGAAGCCCCACCGAAACCTGCCCATCAGCTCTGACGCCTGATGTTGACCCCGCTGTAGCCACCCTTTGCTCCTCAGACACTCACGATGACCGTTGGACCACACAGAGCAGGGTACCTCTATGTGCACTGGTTTCACTGAGCCCAAGCCCCTCAGTTCGCCTTCTCTGATGTGACAGTAGCAGATTAATAATGGCAGCTGCTACACAATGTAGGCATGAATGTATGCATTGGGTCGAAAGAGCTGGGAGAGCGGAGCTCCGCTATGAGGATCAAATTGACCGGCATCTTGGCTACACCACCCAATGATTTATTTTTGACACCCACGCAGGGGACTGCTCGCAGACACAGGGAAACTGCAGCATTTCCAAGTGAATCCCACCATTTCTGGCTGAACCGCTCAAGCTCGTGAGACCTCTGTAATTCAGAAACATTCTGTAGCACTTCTAACATCTTTACTAAGTAGCAACCTAACGGCACAGGGCATACCATACACTGATCATTGATGCAGCTTTATTTGCTCTTTCACAGTCCTACAGAAGCATTAATTCACCCGAGGACCTAGAGCTTTGGTTCTTAACCTTTTGATTGCTGTGGACCACCAACTTAATACTGAAATCCGAGGACCCACACTGAATCATTATTGAATCACGGGGACTCCCAATGTGTCATAATTGAAATCCAGCGACCTCAGCCGAAGGAATTTCAATGATTTGAACAGTAAAACAATACAAAAAAGTACAGGAACAAGCATTCATAAAACAAATACACAAATGATTAAATATTTTATTTAATTCAAAATTATTAAAAATCTAAATGGGGATCTTGGAGCTTTTCTAAATTCAACCAAGGCCACCCATCGTCCATATTATATTCTGTTTGATGCACTTGCACTGCTCCTACAAATCAATATGAGGATAGCACCTTAATTTTTGCCTCTTATTTCAAATTCCTGCACACTTACAAAATGTTTTAATTGTTAAAATTGTACATTTCACTTCTGTATGCCCTGACTTAACACCTGGAATACCCATGCCCAGACGTGTGTCCCATGCACATTGTGTCACTGGAACCAGGTTGCACCCATGCCTAGACATGGGTCCCGTGCACATAGTCACTGGAACCAAGCTGTACCTGGCAGTGAGCCCATAACTAGGTCAAACCAGTACTGGGTTGTTGTGTTCCAGTTCAGGAAGGACCTGGCTTGGCAGTTCAGGCTGGATTGTTCCCATGAGGAGCAGCGTCAAGACTTTTTCACACATGCTGCGTCTAAAGTGAGGTGGCTAAAGAACGATAGGTTAGAGTGCTTCCCTGAGCGACTGACTTATTACAAGCAGCCTCTCATCACATTTTGTGTGATTTGTGGACTGCAAGGTGTTGACGGATGAGTTTGTCTGCCCTGGAGTTCAAAGATCCCGCTTGGTGTTGTACGACGCAGAATATTTCCTGGCTTTCCACCCATGTCCAGAAGAACAGGACCTCCTGGCACTGGGTCGCCAACCCCACCCTGCCCTGTTTGTTGCACTACCAAATGGCGGTGGTGTGGTACTGGACATCTGAACCAGCATGCCTTTGCTGGGTGGCAGGAAGGTTTTTAACACCAAGTGGGCGACCCAAGGTTCTAACAGGTTGATGTGGTGCCAGGTCTCCGCTCAGCGTTCTCCGATCTCCACCTCTTCCAGGTGGCTGCACCACCCCAGATGCAATGCATTAGTTACCAATTCAACTTTGGGACAGACAAGAGGAGGAGCCTGCTGCTGACCAAATTGCACTTCACCAGCAACCACTGTAGATTTTTTGCAGTCTCCTCCAAAGTCGGGATCCGATTAGAGAAATTCCCCTGGTGTTGTACCCAGTGAAACTCCAGATCCCACAATAGAGCCCGCAAATGCCATTTGTCATGCTTCAACAGCAGGATGCAGGAGGCCATCAACCCAGCAGCCTCAGAGTCAGTCTCACACAATCCCAGGACATCCAGGAAACATCTGGATCATAGCCTGAATGTCCTGGACTCTCCATACTGGAGTGTAGACTTGGAATTGCACTGTTTTCAGAATGTCTCTAATGAAAGGGAGCATTTGAGAAGGAGTCAGGAGTGACTTTGGCATCCTGATTGAATGTAGAATGTTCCTGTAGTCATGAGGTGGGGGTTGACTGCCTGTGGCAAGCCTACCTTCAACAGTCAGTCGTTGAGTTAGAGGGGGACTGGGACCCTGAACTCTGAAGATGAGCTGCAACCACTGCCATCACTTTCATAAACACCAGAGGGGCGCTGGTGGGGTCAATAGGGAGCAAGGAGAGCTGGAAATTTTCCTGGCTTACCATGGACTGCAGGCAACATCTGTGGGCCTGCAGGACAGGGTTATGAAAGTAAGCATCATGCAAGTCCAATGCTACCATTAGTTGTGTGGGTCTAGGGTAGACAGACCCTGGGCAAGGGTGAACATCTTAAATCTGTCCTTCCTCTGGAAGGCATTGAGAAGGAGAAGGTCTAGAGTAGGACAAAGGCCTCTGTCCTTTTTTGGCACATGAAAGTAGTGGAAGTAGCAACCACAACCTACTTCTGGCATCAGCACCCTCCCTCTCAACGGCTTCTTTGGCCTGCACATCTTGATGTAACAAGCACAGGCTGTCCTCCATCAGCAATTGTTTGGAATGCTGCATAGGTGGCAGGGTTTCTATGAATGGAAGCATGTAACCCCATTGAACAATCTGTAGCACTCACTCGTCCGAGGTGACAGCTTGCCACTCTGGTACCAAGTGCCAGATACTGCCTCTTACCAGATGGGGATGGGTTGTGTCGCTTAGGGTACACTACAGAGGTTTGTGGGGGTGGCAGCTGGTGGTTGTAAAACTGGTCAGCATGTTGAAACCTGGTGTCCACAAGATTTGTGGGAACCCTGAGCACAATAATGAAAAGGCTGGAAAGCCTGCCTGCCCCCCTGGGAATGGCTGGTATTGTGGATGAGATTAAATCCCTTTACTATAGCCACGGAAGGGGTGAAAAAAAGAGTGCGGCTGGTGGGGAGCAGTGGGCGGGCCTATAGCACGCTCCAGGACCCTGCTCTCTTTAAAGTGCTCCAGTACTGTATCTGCCTTGTCGCTGAATAGGTGAGAGCCATCAAAGGTCATGCCCATGAGGCTCACTTGGACATCCCTCAACAAGTCTGTTGACTGCAACCAAGCATGGCGCCAAAGAGCCACCTAGGAGCACTTGGCTCTGCCCAGTGAGCTCAGGCGGTTCAGCCCACATTAGATGGTGAATTTTGCTGTATCTTGGCCATCGAGCATAGCTTTTGCAAGGATCACATGATCTTCCTATGAGACAAAGGGCAGCACCTGCGCCTCTGAATCCCATAATATATGGGAGCATCGAGCTAATAGACATGCTGTGTTCACCAACCTCAAGGCCAGACTGCTGAAGGAGAAAATCCTCATCCCCAAAGTGTACAACCTCTTAGATTCCCTGTTCGGAGGAGTACTAGGTAATACAGTTCTGGCAGAGGGTGTAGCAACGGGCAATCTGTTGGTTGAGTGGTACCCCTGAACAGAGTTTGGACCAAGCCATCAGTGGAACATACACGAGGGCTTTGCTAAATGGGAACAGGGGCTTCACACTGGTGTGTCCCGACTGACACACCTCAGGTAAAACATTATTTTTACTTCCATTGATGGAAGCTGGAGATCAAGGACCTTAGCTGCTTTTCTCACCACCATTGCAAAGGACACATTCTCCTCTGTGGCCAGGCCAGGTGGGGAGGTTAAATCAGAGTCTGATGAAGTGGCAAGCCCGCTTGCATCTCCCAACTCCTCACATCAGTTCTCTTCATGGAAAGACTGGGCAATATTATCAGCATCATTAACCCCAAAGTCAATTCCAAACTTTGTCCTGGAAAGGACAGGAGTGCTATGTCTGCACCAAAGGGTTGCCATAGTCTGGTTAGCGCTAGTTTGAATTTCCATCAGGGTTGTTGAAGCATTGTCTCAGAGTTGGTTCCCCAAAGATGAGGGACATAGCCTCATTAAACTCTTTAAGTTGGGGCAGGAGTTGCTCCAAGAAATTAATCGAGTTACAGAGTTCGGTTCACAGCCGGCTCTGCAAAAGCAGTGCTGGAGCACGGTCTATAGGCACAACAATTTCTCCGCACTGTAGGAAGCTGGGTTCTCTTTGCAGTACACCCCCCACCACCACACACACTTTTTGCCTGGTTTTCAATCCAACTTTGATTGCAGTATCGTGGGTTCCTGCTATCCAGATCAACAGTGCTAGTGTTCCTTCCTCCAAAACAAGACAACTGTTCACTTGATCTCTAAGTGGGCAGGCCCTTTAGCACCTCTGTAAGACCCTAGTGAATGGTACCTCTGGTTCCTAGGCCCTAGGTACTAAAGAGGGTCCCTAAGAGCTGCAGCATGACTTGTGCCACTCTAAGGGACCCAGCACCAAACTAATACAGACTGCCACTGCCACTGCAGGCTGCAAAACAATATGCTCCAAAAAATGAAACCAAGACATGGCACAGCGTGCCATGTCTATTAACACTGCCTGTAGTATTTGTAAGTCACCCACACAGCAGGCCTTACAGGTCTAAGACAGGGTGCATTATATTACATGTGAGGGCATATATGCATGAGCAAACATGCTCCTACTATGACATTGTCGGTTCTTAGACATAGTCAATGAGCCGGGAGGCCATTCTAAATGCATGTGCTGGACACAGGTAAATACGAGTTCCCCAGCTACATGATGGCTTAACTGAAAATAGGTATATTTGGCATCTAACATCTCAAATTAATAAACCCTTATTGATTCCTGTGATGGAATTATTAATTCATGCACCCAGAGGGGACCTTAGAGGTGCCCCCTGAAAACCTACTAATCGCTGGTAGGCTAACTGACTAGTTCTAGCCAGCCTGCCACCAACAGACGAGGCTCTGCCCTCCAAGCTCTCTAGAGGTCAGTAAAAAACCCTGCTCTGGCAGGGGTGTTACACACCCCTCCCAACAGGATGACCTACAAATCTATATTCCAAACAGGAAATTTCAAAGTAGCCCACTGCCTTTGGTGTGCAGATCTGGCTTTCCTTAGAGGGAGATGCTGACCCACCTGCCACAGGGCCAATTTGGCACCTGGACAGGTGGAAAAATTATCTATGCAGGAGGCGTGTTGCACTTGCAGGCTGGACACACCCCTTGGGTGACCAGCCTGAAGTGAAAACAGCCTTAGGAATTCCACCATCTTGTGTGTGGTGGAATTGGGAATTCGGGGACAGGGTGATGCCCACTCTCCAAAGGAGGTGGTCATCTAGGGGGTATAGTGACCCCAGGTGAAGGAGCCTATTGGCTACTACTCTTCAGTCCCCTCAACGTCTCCTAATAGAGCAGTTATTGGACTCCCTGATACCAGGACCTCAGCTCTTTGATGGACACAGATGGAGTGGACAAGAAGCCTGCTGAACTCGAGAATAGAGGAGCGCAACAGACTTGCAGCCAACCCTGCTAGCCTGCCTGCTGCACCTGACCCTCGAAGAGCAACTGACCTGGTCTGATGCTGCAGCCTCCAAGAAACCAGGAGAGCTACCAGTGCTTTGCAAATCACCAAGAAGAACTTGGTAGCGGAGCTGCTTCCCTGCACCTGCAGGCAATACAAGAAGGAATTGTGAGGACCGGGACTGCCAAACACCTGCAGCCGGATGGCACCACTGCACAGAGTCTGCTAACCCAAGCTGAAGAAGTGGGTCAATGGTGCCAGCTTGGCTCCCAGGCCCTACAGAGACAAAACCCACCTTGAGCTTGCCCACTGTGGACTTACCGACGGCATCTGCAGCCTGTCTGCAGATCCCCCCAATACCACAACCACCTCCGGTGAAGGAGACCTGACGGCAGGGGCGGCTTCTTTGATATGGCTAAGGGGAATCACCCCCGGCTAAGCCAGCAGCAGACAAATAAACTAATAGTCAGCAGTGCAGGAAGGGGCGGGGCTGGGCCACGGGAGGTAGGAGGGGGGTGTGTACAAAGTGCGCATGTGCGTTTGGCTGGCTGTCTCAGGCAAGCCAAACACACATGAGCACTTAGGTTTCTCCAGCCCAGCTGTGTTTAACAGCCGGCTAGAAAAACTGCACATACCCCAGGGTTCTGTCTGAGCGGTAGTCCGAGCTGCTCAGACCAATCCATGCACTGCTTTCATGCTAAGTTTAGCATGAAAGCAGCACCAGGATTTCTTGGGGAGCCTGTGCAGGTGTCACAGCAGTGAAAGCTGGGACACAACAAGAGGAGCAGCCAGCGAGGCTGCAGGAACAAAGGCATTGAGGTAAGTTTTTGTTTTCTTTTTCTTTTTACCTCGTCTCCGTCTCCCCCCGCACCTCCCCTTGATTTGTGCAGCGGCTGCCACTTCCCGACAGTCCACTTCACCTCTGCACCCGGATGCCCTGGATGGAGGAGAAGAGGACCAGAGGCATCCCTACATCCCTGAGACTTGTGAGACTTGATCCTACTCGTTGGTTCGGTCAGACTGGACCTTCAGTCCATGCCTGCAGCCTGATTCTGTGGGCCTGCCCTCTACTGTGACCGCCCCGGTGACGGAAAGCCTGATGGTCCAAACCACCTCTACACCCCGATGCCCTGGACCGAGAAGAACTGGACCACTGGTGTTGCTACGTCCCTGAGCATTGCAAGACTTGAACCTCCTTGTTGGTTTGCCCGGACTGTACTCCCAGTCCATCCCTGCAGCAACTCTCTGACCAGACCGATCCCCAAAGACTTACACAGGGTACCTGACGTTGAACTGCACCACTGTGTCCGGCCGCCCCAGTGCCGCACAAGGTGACCTGTTGGTGTTGCCTTGGACCTTGCCCAATACTTACCTTAAGTCCAGGAGATTGGTCCCGTAAGTCGCTGTACCATACTTGAATACAGTGTTCCTCCATAGGATAACATTGCAGCATCTGAAAAATGCACTGTCAACTTTTGAAAACTCTAAAAATTCATAACTCGAAAAGTACTCACCTGGTTCCGGTGTCTTGGTATCTACATTTATATAAACGTATGTGTTATTTTTATAAAGTAGTGTCAGATTTCTTTATTGAATGTGTGTCTCACTTACTGCTTATGTGTGTGTGACATACATGCTTAGCACTACCCTCTGATATGCTTAACTGCTTACCAACACTACCACAAAAGAGAGCATTTGGGATATCATTTGTGCCTCTGTGATACCTCTGGGGTGTGGGTGGACTCTTTGCTAAGTGTATCTCTTTTTGGTCCACTATTTAAAGAGCCAGCTTCCTACACACACCTCGTTTGGAAGGGTGTGGCAAAGTCAAACAACGCTTCAACTTCCTTTTCTTAGACTTAACTAATGACGACTTGCGCTTTGAGGATGACCTGTTGTGAGAACCGCTCCGACATGGTCCCAAGATAATTTGCAGGACTGACATCTTCCATAAGGCCAGAAGCGACACAGGGTCTTCTGATGCTGGGCCGCAAGAAGCTTCGTCTCTCATTCTCAAACTGCCTTTGGGTGCCTTGCCAAGCAGTCAGAGTAAGATTAGAAATTATGGCTCAACCCCAAGCACCAAAGAAAGACCAAGTGAGGATCTGTTGCGGACTTCTCTCTGTGACAGTCCCCTTACTGTGTAAAAGCGGTAGGTTTTGTGGGGGACATGTCCCTAGCACACTCGAAACAATTGTGGGAAAAGGCCTTGGAAAAAAGTAGGTCAAAAAGTGACTAGGGTTGTTTCCTGGATCCACAACAGTTTATAAGGAAAGAGAGGAACTGATGTCAGTGTGCTGGGGTGGCACCTATATAGGCAACGTGCATGTCACATACAGTGCAGCCAATGTTGACACAGACCCGTCAGCACCACCTACCAGCATGCAGGGATACTGCTCAAGTTTTTCCAGATCCAGTCAATGCCTAGGCAATATTCAAAGGTAAGGAATCTGCAGTTAGGGGGCTCTTATAGAAACAAAATCTACTGTCCTTTTCTACGGAAACCATGCACCAAACTAGGACGAAGACTTCGCCAACAAGCCACACTAAAACTTTTCTTCTCCTCTAAGTTTCCTCATCCATCCCAAGGAGCACAGTCCACGAAAAACAAACAGATGCAACCCAGCTGACTTCACATCAAGTCAGTTGTAAACCGATGGAAAATAACAGATGCATTAAACGCCATGTCTGCAGATTTCCAAAAGACACTAGGTTACAGTGAGTATGCTATGATGGTTAGGCAAATAATCTAGTGAACTTCCTGGCGTGGCATGGAAAAGAATATTAAATTGAACATATGAAAGAAACCAAAAATTACCAAAGCATACGTTTAATGCTAACCATGTACTGCAGCATCAATGATGAGAACCAGATCCATGACTCACCTTCCTTGTATCTGTCTCAAATACTCCAGCTGACACCCTGCCCTGGTTCAGCCCAACATAAAAACTTGAAAAATCATCAACACATGCTGAAACTAAACCCACATGGGCAAATACCAAATGGATGCTACTTGGCTAAACTAATTGAAAAGGCTGCCGGCATGAAAATGTGGAAATTCAGTGAAAAAACAGCATTCTTTCAGATGTAGAGGCCGGCCTCCTTTCATCCATAGAGATAGAATTGATTCTAGTCTCTAAAATGGATGAATTAATAATACAGGGGGGCACCAATAGAGCCTTGATCCTACTAGACCTCTCCCCCACTTAAATTTCCATCCTACTAGACCGCTCTGTTGTTTTTAACAGTCTGTCTCCCAACACTATTGACCAGAATTTGTATTAAATGAAAAGAATTAAGTTGCCTTGCCTCCTTCCTGTCCAACCAGAGCCACAACATCTCACTACCACCTTTCACCTCCAAATACTACCACCGGGATACAAGAATCTTCAAGGGCTCAAACAGCTCTCCTCTTTTTTTCAACATCTGCTTTAGCTCACTGTCTGCAAACATCCAATATTTAAGTCTGTCTTGCTACAACTACATTGGCGACACACAATTGTCCTCAAATGCAGAACCTCAATGACAGTACATCACCCAGATTGGCAATATGCCTGATCAAGGTGAAAGATTAGATGATTGCCTTCCATCTCCAAGTCAACCAAGCCTAGACCAAACTATTGTGATGGTCACCTACAAAAGAGACTTTGGTCTGGCTTTAAATCCTAGAAGTGTCCCCGCAAACAAACACAACCCAAAGCCTAGGAGTGATTGTAGATATAGATCTGATTTTGGGACCACAAACAGGCTCTGTAGAGAATTCCTTAACAGATATGCTCAGAATCTTATAAGAGATTTTCCCCTACCTGAGCTTACCTCAAAGATTTTAAGCCACATCTGCATTGTACTCTATTGCTTGGACTAGGCAAATAGATAATTCCAATGAACCTAGAAATCTCTCCTAAGCAAATTAAACAAATTACAACTGGTGCGAAATTGTGGCCACGCTACTTCTCACTCTACACACAAAAACGAGGAGAGAGGGCAAATTAGCAAGCAGTCTTCAGACTTATGACATCCTACACATCTAAACTGATGAACACTAACTATATTCTCAGCTTCTCAAAGGTTCCCACCAGTTTTGAAGTAATGCCTTCTTCCACTTATTGAGGAAGGCTCCATGTTAGGGCAAGCTTCACACCCAATAAATGGTTTTGGGCGTACTGGTGAAGCTCAGTCTTGAAGAGCTCAAATTATTATATTTAGGATTCTAGATTAAAACTGGAAATTAAAACTGTCTAGGTGAGATACCCAGTAGTTGCCTGAGGGAACAGACTTTTGACTGTCCGGAAGAAGCTTTGGAATATGTAGAAACCATATGCTCAGCTCAGTAATGTATAACACATTGCTGTCTGTTGACCTACACTGATTGTATGTTTGATATGATGTTTCTAGAAATATTAATACATGCTAAAGGAAGATGATTCACATAATTAAAGAATAGGTATTGCATAAAATGTGGCTCTGCTTTTGAACCAAGTTAGAACTACACCTGATAGTTACCAGTAGTGATTAGAATTGACAGCAGTTGCTAACGTAGGTGGCCTATTATTTAGAGATACCAATGTTAGCGACCCTACAGTGGGAACTGTTGTGCCGTGGGCCCCTGTGGCCCGGGCAGGGGAACCGGTTCGGGCCACCGTTGCAGCGGCGGTCCGTTTTTCCGGCCGCGGGGCTCACGGCAGCCCTTTTTTCAGGCCGCATATTATCTGAGGCCCAGAATTGGGCATCGGGCCTCGCCCTCCTTGGGGTGCGGCGCAACCCCGACATTAGGAGTGTGCAGCCCCCCACCCCTCACTTACCTGGTGTCTTGCCTTTTTTTTGGGCTTCTTTCTTCTTTTATCTTTTCCCTAGTACGGCAAAATTCTCTTTCTCCCAACATGCCTTTCTTCTTGTCTTCTTCCCTGCATGCATCTGGTTCCCTTTCTAAAATGGCGTCCTCATCAATCTCATTCTATAGTCTTTTCCAAATCCAACATGGCGTTCTTGCTTTTTCTTGTATGTCACTTCCTGTTCAGGGGTATTTAAGGAGCTGGATTATTGTTCCCCATACGCTGCAACACTTCCTTTGGTGGTGATCACGCTCTAGTTATTTTCTTCCGGTTCCAGCCTTTATTCCTGTTTGTTCCAGCTTTCTTCCAGTTATTTTTCTTGACTTGGAAGGCTGATATTTTTTGTATGTGTTTTTTCTTTTGTTCCAGGGAGTTCCTGTCTTAAGAGGTTTTTTCCCTTTTGGGTTTTTGCTCTGCGACTCCTTCTGGAGGGCACGGACGTACCATTGTCAGCAGCACTGTGGCTACCAGAAAGGGCTGCCCTTACCTTGGCCAGAGCAGGAGTAGCATGAATCGAGGTCGTCCTTCTGTTCCAGCTGACAAAGGGAACGGTAGACCATGACAGGAACAGCTAGATGTATGTTTCTATTGTTGATAGGGGGTGGTAATGGGGTGCCGCGACTGTGCTGCTTGTCAGGGCCAAGTTAGCGTGGTGCAGGTGGGAAGGGGGTGATAGTTGAGGTAAAGGGACGGTAGAAGAGCTCACCAATACGCAATCACTTTCAACATATTACTACACCTTTTTCACACTCCACATTCATGTATGTAACACTCTGGGGATTACAATAAAATCTTGGAACTTTAAAGTTACACACAGATTGGTCAAGCAGCAGAGAATATGGTCATATCTGAAAAGCAGACATGCCCAAATAGTAATGTTTCAGGAAACCAATTTAATACCAGAATAACATGAGAAATTATGCGCCAAACGGGGAAGACATACCAGGACACTCTATAAGAGGATTCATGTTCTCACAGAATTCTAGAGAAACAGGCAACAGGAACAATCATGTTGCCAAAAGACACACAAGGTTACTGGTGACATTTACTTTTGCTCCTTAACACAGCTGTAGTGTAGAATACATACTGGACATTTACCCAAGGAGGCATAAAGAACTCCACTTGGGTAGATATTTCATGCAAAGCGGTGGGCTCTAGTTGGATAAAAAGGCAGGTGGTGTTCCTTTGTGGCAGAGTCACTCACACAGCTACTGGCACACCCACAAAGACACTCACACACCCACTCCCAGACGCACTCAATTACTTACAATGACACTCATGCACCCACTCACAGACCCACATACCCACTCACAGACCCACTTAGACACTCATGCTCCCACTCACAGACCCACTCAGACATTCACGCACCCACTCACAGACCCACTCAGACTCTCACACATATGCTTACAGACCCACACAGACACTTACAGACACACTCACAGATACTGTCACACCCAGAGACATCCTCTTACACCTCCTCTTATACCCAGACGCTCTCAAATCCACTCTTCCATTCAAGTAGATCCTCTTACACCCACTCTCACACCCACACAGACACTTTCACACCCACTCCCACACAAGGAGAAACCCAGAGACGCCCTCTCACACCTTTCTCACACCCAGACAAAGCCCTGCGGCCAAGTCTCACCACACATGGGCAAAGGCAGTGGCACTGCAGAGTTTGGCTGGTTAGGAGAGTTGGCTGCAGGGTCTGGCTGCCCCCCGGGTCCTGCGGCCAAACCCCGCCGCACATGGCCGAAGGTTGGTTTAATATTGGATTGATGTATATTAATGAAAATTACTTTACCTTAAAAAAACATAGAAATTCACTGAAAAAACAAAGGTTACAGGGACGATAGAGTTAGGCTTACATTTTAAACGTACAAAACCATAGCTTGGCACAAGCAGTCAGGCTTATCTCAAAGGCAACGTGTAAAGTATTTGTACAAACACACACAGTAACACAGTGAAAACACTACAAACTGGACACCAAACCTGCTTAGACAAAATAGGCAATATTTATCTAAATCAAACAAGAGCAAAATGACAAAAATCCAACACACACAAGTCAAGATATGAATTTTCAAAAGATTAAGAGTCTTACTACATAGAATGGGAATGGTGACATGACACCAAGTATCTGGTTTACGTCAAAAATATTGCCACACAGGCGAGCGTGTGTCAGAAAAGTCAGCTATGCGTCGATTCCTTATTACCAAGTGAGGCTGTGAATCGTTTTTTCTCCAGTCGGGTTGGCGATGCGTCATTTTTCTCCCCTGCATAAGAGCGATGCATCGATTTCCGGACGGGCACCTCGGATCCACGCAGGCTTGCATTGATTTTTGAAGCCCAGCTATGATGCGTGAGAAGTCCGGTCTCACGGTGTCAGAAAACTGTGCTACGTGGAGTTTGGGTCGTTATCAGCAGCCGCAAGCGGGCATTGCATCATTTCTCCAGCCGTAATGTATCGATCTCCCAGCCACAATGCAGGTGGAGCATCGATTTTAGCAGCGAGGCGGGTGGCGCGTTGTTTTTCAGCTGCGTTGCAGGTGGTTGCAGGTGGTGTGGCAAAATTTCCCCTGCACGGTGTTCTGTGCGTGGATTTCAGTCCCTGTTCTGCCAACTTCACCTCTCGAGGGCCCAGGGACTGGATGGGGCACTACTTTGCAGGCAGGAGTCTCAGCAGAGAGTCCAGGTGCCGGCAGAGGAAGTCCTTGATGGCCATGAGACTTCAAAACAGGAGGCAAGCTCAGGCCAAGCCCTTGGAGGTTCTCCACAAGAAGGAATATACCACAAAGTCCAGTCTTTGTCCTTTTTCAGGCAGAAGCAGCAACTGCAGGCCAACCCAGCAAAGCACTGTCACGGGCAAAGGGGTAGTACTCCTCCTCCAGCTCTTCTCCTTGGCAGAGATTCCTCTTGAATCCAGAAGTATTCTAAAATCTGGGGGTTGGGGTCCACTACTTATACCCCTCTCTGCCTTTGAAGTTGTCAAACTTCAAAGGAAAGTCTCTGTTGTTCACAAGCTTCTGCCTTGCCCAGGCCTGGCTCCAGACTCACATCAGGGGGGTTTTGAGACTGCATTGTGTGAGGGCAGGCACAGCCCATTCAGGTGTAAGTGGCCACTCCTCCCTCCACTCTGGCCCATCAGGATATGCAGGCTACACCCCTAGCTCCATTTGTGTCACTGTCTAGAGGGGATTCACAAACAGCCCAACTGTCAGTCTGACCTAGACAGGGAATACACAAGCAGGCAGAGTCACAGAACGGTTTAAGCAAGAAAATGCCCACTTTCTTTCTAAAAGTGGCATTTTCAAACTGACAATTTAAAAAACAACTTTACCTAAATGTATTTTCAAATTGTGAGTTCAGAGACACCAAACTCCAAATTTCTATCTGCTCTCAAAGGGAAACTGCACTTGAAAAATATTAAAAGACAGCCCCCATGTTAACCTATGAGAATGATAAGCCTTGCAACAGTGAAAACCAAATTTGGCAGTAGTTCACTGTTAGGACATGTAAAACACATCAGTAGATGTCCCACTTTTCACATACACTGCACCCTGCTCGGGGGCTACCTAGGGCCTACCTTAGGGGTTCCTTACACCTATAAAAATGAAAGATATGGGCCTGGCAAGTGAAACCGCTGTGGCAGGTTTGAGCCATGTTTACAGAGCTACTCATGTGGGTGACAACAAGTGCTGCAGGCCCATTAGTAGTATCTGATTTACAGGCCCTGGGCACCTCTAGTGCACTGTACTAGGGACTTACTAGTAAATCAAATGCACCAATCATGGAAAGGCTAATTACACATACATTTTACTCAGGGAGAACTTGCGCTTTAGCACTGAACAGCAGTGGTAAAGTGCCTAGAGTACAAAAAACAGCAAAAGCAGAGTCCAGCACATAGTCAATACATGGGAAGCAGAGGCAAAGAAAACAGGGGAGACCACGCCAAGAATGACAGGTCGAACATCAAGTAACTATAACTTGTGCCCCAAAGTAACTATAACTTGCGCCGCCGCCATGCACTGTTTTTTCGTCAAAAATGTTACTGTGGATATTACATGGATATAATCAGTGATGTTATCAAAGATGTCATGAGTGCCTAATTTGTGGGGTAATTAGCAGTGCATTGTGAGTGCACGAGTTATAGTTAGCAATGTAAAATATAATGTAATGCAAAATCTAACTAAACCAGTAAGCAAGATTTCTCACTACCATTCCAAACATACCAAACATGTTAATGCTACTCTTTTCAGATCAGAAATTACCACTTAAAAATGTATAACTGAATTCCCAATGCTAACCTATGAGAGGAGCAGCCGTCACAGCAGTGAAAAATGAAAGAGGCTGTTTGTCACTACTAGGGCAGGCAAATCATAAAAGTACATGTCCTACCTTTTACATACGCAGCACCCTGCCCATAGGGAAACCTAGGGCCTGCCTTAGGGGTAACAAAGGTGTAGCAAATGTTGAGTTTAGGCCTTGGCAAGTAGTTTGAAATGCCAAGTCAATGTTGCAGTAAACTGTGCATGCTGGCACTGCAGTGGCAGGCCTGGGACAGGTTTGAAAGACCTCTTCTATGGGTGGTGCAATCCGTGCTGCAGGCCCACTAGTAGCATTTAATTTACATGCCCTGGGTAAATAGTATACCTTTTACAAGGGACTTACAGGTAAATTAAATATGCCAAACAGGTGTAAGCCATTCATAACAAGTTTTATGGGAGAGAGCATGTGCACTTTAGCACTGATTAGAAAAGAGTGTCAGAAAAATAGGAGGAGGAAGGCAAAATGTTTGGGGATAACCTTGCAGAATAAGGGCCATTTCCCTAAAAACCTAATATATATATATATATATATATATCTATATATATATATATATATGAACATTCGTTCGGCGTGGTCAGTCCGCACACGAACAACAGTGGAGCATGATATCTGACGTGTGCCACCGCGTCTGTGTCTATATACCTGTAAAAGTGAATATGTAATATATATCTTAAAATGTAGTTGCCCAAAGATATACATAGGAAGTACTAAATTACAAGTTCATAAACTTATTTTACAACACTTACTGGCTATTCAGAACATAGATCACACCTATCCGGTCACAAGGCACATCCATGAGATACATGGTGGGAATGCCAATGATCTTAAATACAGTGCGATTGATGGAATATCAAAGGATGTCAGAGGAGGAAATATAGAGAAGAAGTTGAGGATTTTGGAGTTGATGTATATAGTACCCTTTGACACCAAGGAACCCAATGGGCTTAACAGGAGTGAAGAATTACATTAACATCTGAAATGTTAAAAATGTTTTTATAACAATATGTTTATTACCATAAAAGTGATATGAATTCACAATAGGCTAAATTGTATGTCTCTCCTTGTCATTATGTTTTTGGATGTTTTCACGAGTGAGAATTTTATAATGAGAGAATAATGATTATAATTCAATCTTATTTTAGTGAGTGGGGCGAATACAAGTATTCAGAGACAAAAGAGTGAGCCCACTCGGGCAGAATAAGTAGAGACAGATTAGCTGAAGAATTGCCTCACACAGTTTAGTGGAGGAATCTATAACAGGCTAATAGTACATCCATCCCTATCATTATGTTTTTGGACATTTTCACGAGTAAGGATTTATAAAATGAAAGTAAAATTGTTAAAGATATGAAGTTTATATTTAAAATTAGATACATAATGAAATGTTGCCGTTTTAATAAAAATACAAGTGTTGTTCGATTGTGAACACTTTTGCCGATGTGACCATGTGACGATATAAAAGAAAACAAACATGGCGCTCAACAGGTTGATGAAGGCAGAGATGCCGAAACGCTTTCCTGTGGCATTTGTCAAATAACTGTTACTCATTCATTCGCTTATGGAGTGCCGATCTTCTTTTAAGAAGGAGGAGAGTGTGCATATATATATATATATATATATATATATATATATATATATATACACACACACATATGTATATATATATATACACGCATATATATATTTATATATATATATATATACTCATGTGTGTGTGTGTGTATATATATATATATAATGTTGGAATGATTGATATCAGCATAACTTTGTTGTGGACAACCCATGCTTATTGCAATTCTATAAAAAATGAGCTGACATAGTGTCTCTACAATTTTTCAAAATGTCACTATTGACGTGGGTTGTAGGTGTGGCTACGTAAGATTTTGATAATAGATTTTGTTAGACCTGTCGGCCTTGTGGTGGTCTTCCTCCAAACCTGTTTCCCTCCATATGTTTTGCTGAAATCTGTTTCTGTTGGCATTAAAAATCTGTGCCCTGGGGTAGTCTTCCTCCAACCCTGTTTCCCTCCATGTTTTTTGCAGAAATCTGTTTTCTTGGTCTCAGGACTCTGTGCACTTCCTCACTGCTAACCAATGCTGACATGCTTTACTCACTCCCCTAAACATGGTAACATTTGTTTACACTTGATTGCATATTGAATTTAATTATAGGTCCCTTGCAGAGTGTTCTACCATTTACCCAGGGCCTGTAAATTAAATGCTACTACTGGGCCTGCAAACTCCATAGCTGCTCCCAAGCCCAGCTGTGAACGGAGGAGGGCTGTGCATGGGGCTAGCTACCTCACTATTTAAAAAAATCCAATCTTCAGAAACATCTACCAAAAGACATCTCAGCCTTGTGGGAAGAGGAGTCTCCTTAATGGAGAGCTATGAAGCCTTGTGGTAAAGCCAGAGGTCCCTGGAAGCCACACAGCTGATCCACCTGCTTTCGCAAGACCATCACCTTTGGGACATGGAACGTGAGGACCATGTACGAGACAGGCAAGACAGCCCAAGTGGCAGCGGTGATTAAAAATACATCCTCGCCCTGCTGTGTCAGCAAGTCTAGATGGACACAGTCCGTACAGAAAAGACTGGTTTGTGAAGAATGCTGCTGTATCCAGACACAAGGAAGAGAACACCCCACATGCTCAGGGTGTAGCACTGATGCCAATGCCAGCAACCAACAGAGCTCTGAGTGGATGGGATATCCACAGACCCAGAATCATCACAGCGACCTTCCGCACAAAGAAAAATAGGATTAACAAAAATGTTATCCAAGGCTATATACCTACAAATCACAGCAAAGAAGAGGAAAAAAAACAAAAACAGACTCCAGTCCATCCTAGTGAAAGATCTGGAGACAAACGTCACCATATTGATGCGTGATCTCAATGCCAAGATTGGAAGTGACAATACTGAGTATGAGGAAATTATGTAAACCATGGCCTTGGTGTCACGAACAAGAATGGTGAAAGGCTTGCAGATCTCTGTGCCCTGAACAGTCTTGTGATAGGCGGTAGTGTATTCTCACACAAAAGAATACACAAGGTAACATTGACGCTGAGTTGTGGGATCGGCAAGCTAGCTTTCACAAAGAAATATCTGCACAGACCAGATTTCTACACTGCACATCATCATTGAGAAGTCGATGGAAGGGAACTTCCCCCATAATGTCAAGTCAATCAGTCAATCAAGTTGTATTTGTAGATTTCAGCTTGTCACCTGCAAGGGTACCCAGGTGTTTGCTGCAGGTTTCATTCAAAGAGCCAGGTCTTTAACTCCTTTATGAAGTCAGTCAGTGACAGTGAGGTGCGGAGGTGGAGGGGGAGAGTGTTCCAGGCTTTGGCGACGAGATAGAGAAGGATCATCCTCCGGTGTGCCTGTTGTGCAGTTGGGGGATCTGTACAAGGGAAAGGTGTGTGGAGTGGAATTTCCTAGAGGGGTGGTGGAAGTGTAGTCAGTGATTCAAGTAGGCGGGTCCCCGGTTGTGGAGGGCTTTGTAGGCATGGGTCAGGTGCTTGAATTGGCATCTCTTCTGCACCAGAAGTCAGTAGATGTCTTTCAGGTGCTGGGAGATGTGGGTTCTCTTGGGTAGGTTGAGGATCAGTCTGGCAGCTGCGTTCTGGATTGATTGGAGTCTTTGCATGAGTTTGGTGGAGTGCCTGCATAGAATGCATTGCAGTAGTCCAGTCGGCTGGTGATGAGGACATGCATTACTGTCTTCCTGGTCTCAATGGGGAGCCACTTGAAGATTCTGCAGAGCATGCAGAGTGTGTAGAAGCAGGCTGCGGAGACGGTGTTGACCTGTTGTTTCATGGATAGTTTGGTGTCTAGGATGATGCCAAGGTTGCGGGCGTGGTCTTTTGGTGTCTGGGCAGGTCTGAGTTCCGATGGCCACCAGGAGTTGTTCCAGAGAGCAGTGTCTTTGCAGAAAATGAGGACTTCCATCTTGTCTGTGTTGAGTTTTAGGCAGCTGTTCCTTATTCATGCTGAGATGTCCTTCATGCAGTTGTGGAAGCTGAAATTTGTTGTGAATGGGTCAGCGGAGAGCGATAGGACTAGCTGAGTGTTGTCAGCATAGGACAACTATTCATCTACTATGAGAAGGCGTTCAACAGCTTGGACAGAGAGACCCTTTGGAAACTCCTCCGCCACTATGGTGTAGCAAATAAACTCATAAGAATCATCAGGAACTCTTACAAGGGAATGACCTGCAAAATAGTACATGGAGGAAAATTCACAGAAGCCTTTGAAGTGAGGGCCAGAGTCCACCAGGGTTGTTTACTCTGGCCTTTTCTCTTTCTGCTGGCAATAGACAAGATCATGAAGACATTTACAGCAAGGAGAAGAAATGGAATTCAGGGACACCGATGACCTGGCCCTACACACCCATACCATCTACAGATGCAAGAGAAGACTGACAAAGTGGCAGCCACGTTGGCACAACTTGGCCACAACATTCACAGGGGAACAACCAAGATTCTGAAGGTTAAAATGGCCAGCACAACTTCAGTCACTCCTGTAGATGATGCACTAGAAGAGATTGAGGACTTTACCTACCTGGGCAGTGTCACAGACAAGCTTGGTGGCGCAGATGTCAAGGTAGGAATTGTCAAAGCAAGGGCTGCCTTCATTCAGCTAAAGAAGTTCTGGTGCGACAATGACCTCACGCTGCAAACCAAGATCAGGCTTTTCAACACCAACGTAAAATTGGTTCTTCTGTATGAAGCAGAAACGTGGATGACAATAGTGACCACCACCAACAAAGTCCAGACCTTCATCAGCATCTGCCTGAGAAAAAGCCTTCAAATCTGTCCAAACAGCATCAGCAACAACAAACTATGGCAGCAGATTTTCATGCTCCTTACTCATGAAGAAATCATGAAAAGGCGCTGGGGCTGGATAGGTCACTCCCTCTGCAAGCCTGCATTAAAGATCACCAGGCAAGCCCTGACCTGGAACCCTCAAGGGAAAAGGAAAAGAGGAAGGGCAAGAAACACCTGGCGTTGAGGCCTCAAGGCTGACTGCAAGGATATGGGTCACACCTGGAGTCAGACTGCAAGAAATAGCCAGGACAGAAGTGGCTGGAGAGTTCTGGTTGATGGCCTAAACCCCAGGAGGGTGAGTAGGCATACATAAGTAAATAGTAGGCCTGCAGCACTTTCCTTCCCTCCCCTGGGTCACTTGACTGGGTGTAGTTGGCAGTTAGAACTTTGTGAAGTCCTCCCAGAACGTCACACAATAGAGGGATTAGGTGGACCTGAATGGGCCATCTGCTGGCAGGATGTGGGGGCGGAGCTCAGCTCAGCTCCACTTGCAACTGAATAGGCTGTGCTCTGCCTTCACACAAAGGCCCACTCGTAGCACATATAGGGGGTCATTCTGACCCTGGCGGCCGGTGGCCGCCAGGGCCACCGACCACGGGAGCACCGCCAACAGGCTGGCGGTGCTCCCACGAGCATTCTGACCGCGGCGGTTCAGCCGCGGTCAGAAGCGGAAAGTCGGCAGTCTCCCGCCGACTTCCCGCTGCTCGGGGGAATCCTCCATGGCTGCGGAGCGCGCTCCGCAGCCATGGGGATTCTGACACCCCCTACTGCCATCCTGTTCCTGGCGGGTCTCCCGCCAGGAACAGGATGGCGGTAGGGGTGCCGCGGGCCCCCGTAAGAGGGCCCCACTGTGTATTTCAGTGTCTGCAATGCAGACACTGAAATACGCGACGGGTGCAAACTGCACCCGTCGCACCCCTGCAACTACGCCGGCTCAATTCTGAGCCGGCGTCCTCGTTGCAGGGGCATTTCCTCTGGGCCGGCGGGCGCTCTTTTGGAGAGCGCCCGCCGGCCCAGAGGAAATGTCTGAATGGCCGCCGCGGTCGTTTGGCGGCTCCCTCCAGGCGGGCGGCTCCCGCCGCCCGCCGGGCTCAGAATGAGCCCCATAATGTTATGTGAATCACAAGGGCCCCGAAAAACCTTTGAATTTTTTGGTATCAAACATGTAGGTATTGATCATAGGGGAGGCAACACAACACAATTGGACCTAAGAAGAAAAGAGGCACTCTGGATATTACGCCTCAGAGCTGTGGAAGTAGGCCTCAGTACAGATAGGGAGTTAGAATATTTTTGGGGAGACTAATGACTTTGTAATATATTACAATGTAATTTCTATGACTTAGAATTCTTTATCATTGTTAATACAGTCACGATATAATATTTTGTATTATTTACTTTGTAATACATATTACTTGCAGGATCCCTATTATCCATATTTTTCTCAATCAAGTGGTGTTATTAATGTACTGGACATCATGATATTTAGGTTAATAATTTTGTTACCATAGGTATTTTTAATGTCTACTATGGATCATTTTCATGTTAAGTATGTAATTGACATCTAATGTAATTTTATATCATGGTGGATATTTTCATTTTCTGGTGTATCAATTCACGTCTTCTACTACTAACTCTTGTGTGGGAATTATTTTTACTTTTCCTATGTTCTTTGGTTAGTCTGCTTTAGAATTTTGATTTAATAGTACTGCCTTGTTTGCAATGGCAGCCTTGAAATAGTCCTAATTTTGGATAATTAGTTGTGTGATACTTGTCTTTGGTTTAAGGTATTCGGTTAGTTTACAGTGATGGCGTGCAATCGGATTGATAATTTGTTAATACTTCTGTTTTATACTTGTATATGAGAATTTAGCCATTTCAAAATGCCCGTTCTTGTATGTTAATGTAGTAGGGATTTCTGGCATAGACGTTTTGCGTACCCGCAACAGAGCTTCCTCTCAAAATGGCCGCCTCTATATTGTCCTATTTCTTTGTTAATGATGAGGACACATGAGACAGACGGGTACTTAAGTCCGTCATTTATAGCGGAAACCCGAGCTTCGATGGTGGCGTGATAATAGTCCGACGCGTACTCACGAAC
The DNA here is from genome assembly GCF_031143425.1 of Pleurodeles waltl. Taxonomy (NCBI): domain Eukaryota; kingdom Metazoa; phylum Chordata; class Amphibia; order Caudata; family Salamandridae; genus Pleurodeles; species Pleurodeles waltl. The sequence goes on from NC_090445.1 coordinate 1,065,154,669, forward strand.
AGACGCTTCACTTACATTTGGATTTGTTTGCAGTTAATGTTATATGATCGGGTAAGTGCATCGGATGGGTGTACTGCTAGTGGAAGTAAGATGGAGTGGTCTAGTTGCCATGGATATATTTATGTGGAGAGACAGTGTTTATTTTTGGTAAAGGATTGACTATTTTTGAATACTAATAGATAGATTATATCTATGCATAAATATTGGGATTAGTCTTGTTTGGGTAATATAAGTCGGACGTCTTTATGTCATACCATAACATTTTATTGTACGTTAAAGAGGTACAGTCAATGAATGTTCAATATTTTGGTTTGTTTGACAGGAGGCCATGGTGGTTTGATATGAACATTTACTGAGTTGAATAAATGCGGTTGTAGTGGCAACGATTTGCGCTTTGTATACTCAGAGTTCTGTTAATGCAACAACGCACATATTATTCAGGTAGTTATTTCACTGGCTGATTTACATTAGGGTGATAAATGGGATTATACTGCATGAGATCTCACATTCTGATTTAGACTGGGCATCTAGGGATTCTGTATTTTTTCTCAGGAATTCACGTTTGTTCATGTGCTTTATGTTTTGCACATGAGTGTTTCAATGTCATGAGCCTACATCACAGAACTGCCAATAGACACCAGGGAAATTGTTTTTTTGTTTTTTATTCTCGAATCAGGGGAGAGGCCACTTGGGCAAGGGCCGCTCCCCAGGGGGGCAATTTATTTTTAGGTAATCTCTGCACCCCCGCGGGGGCAGATCTGCCTATTATAATTATACCGATCTGCCCCCGGGGGGGGGGGGCAGAGACCACTAGACACCAGGGATAAAAAAAAAAATTCAATTAATTTATTTTATATATGGGGAGCGACCCCTTAGGCACACCCGCTCCCCTAGGGGTAAAATTAATTTTAGGTCATTTCTGCCCCCCTTGGGTGCAGATCGGCCTATTTTTATTAGGCCAATCTGCCCCGGGGGGGGGGCAGAAACCAGTTAGGCACCAGGGATTGGTGTGTGTGTAAATGTGTGTTTTGTTTGGGGGAGCAGCCCCTTGGGCAAGGGTCGCTCCCCATGGGGGCACATTACTGTTGGCCATATCTGCCTGGCCTATTTTTGGAAGGCCCAAGGGGGGCAGAAAGCCCACCAGAGACCAGAGAAGATTTTTTTTTCAAAATAAGAGGGTTGGGGTATGGGCATATCCCCACCCCAAATAAATGGGGCCAAAGCTGTTCTGTCCAGCAGTGGGCAGCTGGGGCAGTTACCCTCGATCCACTCCCCGGGAGGGGCAGAAAGTCTAATGGATGCCCGGGAATTCAAAAAAAAAAAAAAATTGTGGGGTGGTGGCTACTAACCAGTATGGACCTAGTTATGCCCTAACCCCAACTGAAGGGGGTAACAGTTTTTCATCTCTCCCCCCGCACACTAAAACATCTTATCCCATTGCAAGCAAGAGGACATTTGATTATTTTGGGTTTAGGTTTTACATTTGGGCCATGAGAGCTTGGCTCACTTGGAACGGTGAGGACTGCACTTTTTGGACTTTGGGACACTGCCATGTAGAAAAATCCACAAGAGCTAGACACATCTGAAAACTAAACATCTGGGTGATTCCAGGGTGGTGTGCTTCAAATGCACCCTGCACCATTTTCTTACCCACAATGCCCAGCAAACCTCCAACTTTGCTGGAAATCACACATTTTCCCCACATTTTTGTGATAGAACCTTCCGGAATCTGCAGGAATCCACAAACTTCGTACCACCCAGCATTGTCTCGTCTATACCAATAACAATTCTGCCCCACTTGTCAGCCTAAAAATGTTTTTTTTTCAAACTGCCCTTTTGGACCCGCTTTGGTTTCCCCTCAATTTTGACATGTTTTTGGCTCTTCCCTGTCACAGGCACTTGGCCCACCTACACAAGTGAGGTATCATTTTCACAAGGATACTTAGGGGAACGTTGGGTGGTAGGAAATGTGTCCCGGTGCAGTGATCCCACACAGAAATGTGGGAAAAATGAGATTTGTGTGGCTAAATTTGAGGTTTGCTGAGGATTCTGGGTAAGAAAACATTTGGGGATCCACGCAAGTCACACATCCCTGGATTCCTTTGGGTGTCTAGTTTTCTGAAATGTTTGGGTTTGGTAGGTTTCCCTATATGGCTGCTGAGCCCAGGACCAAAAACGCAGGTCCTCCCCCGCAAAACCAGGTAGTTTAGTATTTGATCATTTTTATGTGTCCACATAGTGTTTTGGGGCATTTCCTTTCGCAGGCAGTAGGCCTACCCACACAAGTGAGGTACCAGTTGTATCAGGAGAGTTCGGGGAACGCTGGGTGGAAGGAAATTTGTGGCTCCTCTCAGATTCGAGTACTTTCTGTCACCGAAATGTGAGGAAAAGGTGTTTTTGTTACCAAATTTTGAGTTTTGCAAAGGATTCTGGGTAACCGCACCTGGTGAGAGTCACCCCATCTTGGATTCCCCTAGGTGTCTAGTTTTCACAAATGCACAGGTTTGGTAGGTTTCCTTAGGTACCGGCTGAGACTGAGGCCAAAATCCACAGCTTGGCACTTTGCAAAAAACAGCTGTGTTTTCTGTCAAAAAATGGGATGTGTCCACGTTGTGTTTTGGGGCATTTCCTGTCGCGGGCGCTAGGCCTACCCACACAAGTGAGGTATCATTTTTATCGGGAGACTTGGGGGAACGCTGGGTGGAAGGAAATTTGTGGCTCCTCTCAGATTCCAGAACTTTCTGTCACCGAAATGTGAGGAAAACTTGTTTTTTTATCCACTTTTTGAGGTTTGTAAAGGATTCTGGGTAACAGAACCTGGTCAGAGCCCCACAAGTCACCCCATCTTAGATTCCCCTAGGTCTCTAGTTTTCAAAAATGCACAGGTTTGGTAGGTTTCCCTAGGTGCCAGCTGAGCTAGAGGCCAAAATCTACAGGCAGGCACTTTGGAAAAAGCAGCTGTGTTTTCTGTCAAAAAATGGGATGTGTCCACGTTGTGTTTTGGGGCATTTCCTGTCACGGGCGCTAGGCCTACCCACACAAGTGAGGTATCATTTCTATCGGGAGACTTGGGGGAACGCTGAGTGGAAGGAAATTAGTGGCTCCTCTCAGATTCCAGAACTTTCTGTCACTGAAATGTGAGGAAAAGGTGTTTTTTTGGCCAAATTTTGAGGTTTGCAAAGGATTCTGGGTAACAGAACCTGGTCAGAGCCCCACAAGTCACCCCATCTTGAATTCCCCTAGATGTCTAGTTTTATAAAATGCACAGGTTTGGTAGGTTTCCCTAGGTGCCGGCTGAGCTGGAGGCCAAAATGCACAGTTTGGCACTTTGCAAAAAACAGCTCTGTTTTCTTTGGGAAAATGTGATGTGCCATGTTGCGTTTCCTGTCACGGGCATTAGGCCTACCTACGCAAGTGAGGTACCATTATTATTGGGAGACTTGGGGGAACACAGAATTGCAGAACAAGTGTTATTACTCCTTGTGTTTCTCTACATTTTTTCCTTCCAAATGTAAGACAGTGTGTAAAAAAGACGTCTATTTGAGAAATGCCCTGTAATTCACATGCTAGTATCGAGACCCCAGAATTCAGAGATGTGCAAATAACCACTGGTTCACAACACCTTATCTTGTGCCCATTTTGGAAATATGAAAGGTTTTCTTGATACCTATTTTTCACTCTTTATATTTCACCAAACAAATTGCTGTATGCCCAGTATAGAATGAAAACCCATTGCAAGGTGCAGCTCATTTATTGGCTGTGGGTACCTAGGGTTCTGGATGAACCTACAAGCCCTATATATCCCCACAACCAGAACAGTCCAGCAGACAAAACGGTATATTGCTTTAAAAAATCTGACATTGCAGTAAAAAGTTACAGAGTAAAACGAGAAGAAAAAGTGCACTTTTTTTACTTCAATTTCAATATTTTGTTATTTCAGCTGTTATTTTCTGTAGGGAAACCTTGTATGATCTACACAAATGACCCCTTGCTGAATTCAGAATTTTGTCTACTTTCCAGAAATGTTTAGCTTTCTGGGATCCAGCATTGGTTTCACACCCATTTCTGTCACTAACTGGAAGGAGGCTAAAAGCACAAAAAATAGTAAAAATGGGGGATGTCCCAGTAAAATACCAAAGTTGTGTTGAAAAATTTGGTTTTATGATTTAAGTCTGCCTGATCCTGAAAGCTGGGGAGCTGGTGATTTTAGAACCACAAACCCTTTGTTGATGCCATTTTCAGGGAAACATCTACAAGCCTTCTTCTGCAGCTCTTTTTTCCCATTTTTTTATAAAAAACGAAATGTTTGCTGTATTTTGGCTAATTTCTTGGTCTCCTTCAGGAACCTACAAACTCTGGGTAGCTCTAGAATCCCTAGGATGTTGATAAAAAAAGGACGCATTTTTTGGTGTGGGTAGCTTATGTGGACAAAAAGTTATGAGGGACTAAGTGCAAACTGCCCCAAATAGCCAAAAAAAAGGCCTGGAACCTGAGGGGGGAAAGGCCTGGCAGCGAAGGGGTTAAGGAGGTGTAGATTTAGAGGAATCCTTTTGCTGGTTTAAGAAAGGGAAGTCTGTGTGAGGCGGATGTGCTGGTAAGTATCTTGTGACATGGACCAGAACATAGGAAGTGCATAAAGTATTGCGCATTAAGTGATACAGTGCTTGATTTGATAGAGAAAAAGTGTGCTTATTTTTTTCGATCTGGATAGAAGAATTTATGAACAATAGATTTGGGAGTTAAAGGGTATGTTCGTCTTTTAAGTTCATTGGGAATGCAATGGGTCTTTTGTTTTTGTAAGAAAGAGTGATTTGATTTGAAATAAGTGATTAAGTGAAGAAATGCAATTTACTCACAATGTGGTGAATGGGGAGATTATTTTGTTAAGAGCTCATGGTTTCAAGAGACGAGCTGTGAGTTTATTGTGATAATAACATTGGAATAATTGGGCTTGGGAATAACTTTTGAATGCTTACTGACGACAACGCTCATGTGGAGCAAGTCTATTTAGAGTTTGGTGGACATGGTACTTTGTCGTTTTTGTTTTGTAGATATTCAGTACCTTCATGAGAAAGAAACAGTGAATCAGTTCAGAACTGGTAATAATTAGTGGAAGATTGGTACATGGTAAGAACATTGGAAGAAGTGTTTGATAAAATCTTGTGAGGTAAGGAAATATATGGCCGTTTTCTTTACAGTGTTGCATTTATGATTGAATTATTGCAGGATGAGATTAAGAAGGGTCTAGTGTTTTGCACTCCAAAGGAGAGCAAAGGGAAATAATGATGGCATATTTTCAAGCACAGTGATTTGGTGCAACCTTAATAAGCTGGATATAATATAAAACCAGACAGAATCCTGTGAATGTTACCCAACGATCACCCAAAAGAGGAAACATGTTAATCTTGTGGTAAGCTGTTAACCACACACGAGAAAGAGTAGTGACATATTATAGGATCTGGGAGGCCCTTGTAGGAATTCATTTCTGGCCAATAGGGACAATATAGGAATAATCAAATGATACTTATATTAACATCTTCTTGGTATGAAAATCTTAGGCTGTCATAGTTAGACCCTTGCTCTAGACAAGACTGCTGGTTTAGGGATGACAGCACTTTTGTTTGTAGATGACTAGGCCAATCATACAACTAGTTGCAACTTTCGGCCCAACCCTCCAAGCTCACAAGCAGTACCTCACCAAAAATCCAAATAGTAAAAGGTGATTTGTGGCAGCCTTTACACATGGACTTGAGAGTGCGACATCTCAGGGGAGTTGTGATTAAACGGAGATTACCCTTTTCTCACATGAGCAACAAGTCTTATTCATACACAGGCAATGAAGGAGATGCAGTAAGGTTTTCAATAAGTTTTATTCACAAGACTGCAATCTATGATAGAATGCGTGGGCTGCAATGATTAGGATAATGAGCTATGCAAGAAACAGAATTGCGAAAACGAGAGTCGTGAATACAAAGACCCCCACCATCTTGCAGTAACATTAGATGTGAAATGAACCCTAATACCCCAGCATGATGAACCTAATCTCTAACCTAAAGAGAGCTAGGTGTGGTAAACCTAATCTGTCAGTACCATGTCCATGAGAAGACTCCCTCTAACACTTGTTACCCTGGAATGAGGTCTCTAGATCAGACTCCGTGGGGACACGAAGGCTGGGTCTGCATCAAGGTGATGTATAGCATATATAGCATTGATGGCATCTGGTAGGAATTGCTCTGAAAACCCTATCTGCGTGAGGTGTATTTATACAGATCTTGTGGGATCCCTGACGGAGGTATGTTCCCAAATAATAGATAAGAAGGCATGCTTGGGGTGGCAATTATATAAACAATTCCCTGAAAAGGTACATTATGTTACTGTCACATGTAAGTGGGAAAGTACATGATGTAAATACCTACGTATATCATTTGTCTTTGACGTTGATTGTGACGCCTTCACAGAGTGGCACTGATAACGTGAAATAAAAACATCTTCCTAACTATAACCATAGAAACCATCTCGGAAGAAATAATTAAATAACTGTGCTAAAACAGAGCAAGCTAAGTAGGGTAAAAGTCACTAGGTGACAGGGCACAGGCCTGCAAGCCAGAAGACTAAGCTAAACTCCTGATTCCCATTAAAACTAAATAGGATCCACTACAAAGCCTTAATAGATATTGGTGGGATTTAATTCTAGAACAATCATCCCCAAAATAACGCCTCTCTCCTCATTGCCAGCTGATTAAATTAATTGGGCTATTCACCTGGAAATGATGAATTGATGTTTTAATATCCAGTTATTATAACACTAGATGTAGCCTCGACTAATGGGTTTTTGAGACCATTGAAACTGCAATGGGTGTAAGGTGTGGAAAGTCAATGCGTAAGACACGACAAAAATAATTGTATTACTTGAGTCTGAAACTCTTCCTAGCCTAGTAATGATGAACATAGATGAACAATCAAGGTTATATGTAAAGAATGCAATGTATACATTTCTGAACTAAATACATGGAACTTTTAAAGTTAATAAATACTGTATAATGTGAAGGTTTGGGAGTTAGAAAGCACATTGAAATGCGTTTGATGAATGTTTCGTATAAGTGTAATTACACAATTAGTGTAATACGTGCTTCTATTTGCAGCTCTGAAGAAGTGGTTTGTTTACTGCGAAACAAGTGATGGCTGTGGCTGCACTGATCATGGTGGATTTTTTTTTAACAACTGAAGAATATGATTCCAATGACTGTTAACTCTGTTATAAAGAATTGCACAAAAAAACATCTAAAGGTGACAGTGATTTTCATTCGCTTAGGAGGTTTTACGAATAGAAATATACTATTTGAGAAGAAAAGATGTATATGTATCTTTCAATAAAGAAAACTAAAGAAAACATGAGGATTTATCTACGAGTAATAGCTGAGGAAAAGTAAATGTCTTGCTCTCAACTAGGATACTAAGTTGTTAGCACACTAGTGACTGTAAATAATGTAGATACCTGTAATAACGTATTTCTCATTATTAAACTTAAAGACTAACTTGATTTACAAGTTATTAACTGTTATCTGAGCTATTACACTGTTTCAGAATTTCGAACTGGCCACATCCGGGACTGCTCAACCCTGCTTCCAAGAGAGCATCGAGTGTTTAATGCACAAATGAAGAACTACCTCTAACTGCCCAAGGATCCCAAGAAAAAGCCTCACAATAGTGTTACTGCTAATTTAGTTTTACTTAGGCAGTAACATGTGGAAAACATGTCTGTGTGAGTTTTGCTTTAAAAGAAGCAGAGTTAGCACCAGAGGTTTGCTGGCGCAGGTTTCTGAAGTTCTAGTGTGGTATGTCTTGCATCACCTTCTTATGTGCATTCCTGGTCCCACTCCTTATGCATTGCACATCAGAGGCACTGCCCTCTGCACTCCTCCTTCCAAGGTTCTTTGTCTCTCTCACCTTCTCACTGAACAGACGCCACCCCCCTTTAATATGTAAACGAGACCATTTCCCCTCATAGTTCCTGTTTCGCCTTTGTACTTTCCTCCGGAAGCGTCTTTTCTTATTTTCCACTTGGTGCTGTTCTGTTGGCCTGAGTGTTACGAACATATTGATTTTTATGAGCGGTGCGTGAGCCCATTGGGCCTGTTTTGTCGCACTCAGTGCTATGGTTCTAAGCATGTTTTCAGTGGAGCAGTGGCAAGTGTATCACAAGCTGCGGTTTTAAGGCATGCAATATTTTCCAACAGGGGCGGCTTCTTTTCAGAGGCTTCAGGGTGTAGCCCTGCCACCTGTGAGGCCACATAATTCACCAAGCCTCTGCCCACACTTGCAATAATTGGATTAAGCAGTGTTTATGCAAACACAACTTTGTGTTTAGATGAACTCTGCACCCTCTCAGCCTCTCCACCAAGCTCCTGATTACTGGTGGGGGAGGAGGTGGGCTAAGCGACGATCTAACCACAGGGTGTTGTTTAAAAACATAGCACTGTGTAGACGGCTATCTGAATTGCGTATGTGGGGCGTAGTTCAGCTTCGATCCCTTAACAAAGGCACCATCCTTTTTGTTTAGCAGACATACTGCAGATCTTTGGCAGCACAGTGCTTCTGCTAACATGTGGCTGTCAGGGGGCACATCGGTGCATCTCTGAGGTCAACAAGGAGCCAGACATAGCAGCAGGAGTAGTATCCCCAGCAGTGTCCAAGCTTCTGATAGGGCTGTGTTTCCAGTCCTATCAAGAAGGTGAGAGAGGGCGTGAGGTGGGCCTTCCTCTTCAACCTGGCCCCTGGCCCTGCTGCTCTCTCTGGCGCTCTGTTAGGAATCATAGCTTGCTAGTTTCAAAGTCCAGTGCTGGAGTAATGCTCTGCTGCTGCCATGGAGTGTCTGAGTTGTCAGCATAGGAAAAAGGTAGGTATAAAAATAATTCAGTATTGTTCCTTTGTGCATATATGAAAGTGTGCTTGTTTGTGAGCGACTGAGAGAAAATAAGATTGAGTGACAGTGTGTGTTTAGTGTGTTTAGGAGTGTTATTGAGAGTAAAAGAGTGAGAAGCAACAAGTGAGTGAAAGGGAGCATGAATAGGTGAAAGCTAGGGCGTGAGTTAGGCAGTGTGAGTGAGTTAAAGTGAGTGGGTGACGGTGATTGGAGGGAGTGGGAATACGTCAGGTGTGCCTCGGCCAATGGTGTAGCAGGTGCAGGTGCACCATTAAAACAGAACACTTGTGCCCCTGAAGTTCAAATCAGAGCTCTTGCACACCAGTAGTTGCAAGTTAGGATCACAGACTATGAACGTATGTGCAAGTGTATTTTTGAGTGAGAAACAGTGAGTGCGAGTGTATAGGTACATTCGTGTGTGAAAATGTGGGGCAGGAGCTCGGTTTTAGAATATAAACATGAACGGTTTCTCCTAGCAGTGCGGGGCCTATAAAGGAAAGTAAACGTGGTCATACTCAGATTGTAGTATTAAAGTTTTATGAGACTTACCAGTCGCAATTCATGGAAGTACCAAACACAATGAATAGTAAATACCTTTAATTTATGTGCATGTTTGAATATGCATTTTATTTGCTTCGGCTGACGTTGATAATGCCTGATTGTTATGGTAGGCAGGTAGTCATTAATAAGGCTTTTTTCTAATTTTATGTTTTCCATGTATACAAGGGTTGCATGCAATATAAGTGAGGATAATGCAAAAGTATATAAAAGGGAGAAGTAGCAGGGACTGTATTTCATATATTTTTTTGACAAGGGGGGGGGTCCTAAAAATGAAAGGAGAGAAGACCCTCCATAAATGTATTTGGTTTTGCGTTATCTCTACTTGATGGGGAAGCACTCAGGAAAACAAAGACATTTACCATCATCCACTTATGCATGTTGAGAGGATGCACCATGAGATTTCTGAAGGGTCTCCTTCTTTAAGAGAGAAGGATTGTACAAGTGGCATGTGAGAAAACAGATAATCAATCTTTTTGTGTTCTTCTGTATATCCAGACATTTTCTGTTGTGCGGGGGTGAAGTGCTGTGTTTGTAGGATTTAATAGTCCAGTGCTTCCCAAACCTTTTATAACCACAACCCAATTTTTAGAACAACAGACTTTTACGACCCACTTAGCTTGAATGAACATGAGAAAGGGGATTTTTGTAATGTAATAACAGCGACTGTAATGACCATTCAATATTGCTCTGTAGCAAAAATATTCAGCTGGCCATAAAAATGGTAAATGGTGAACTACACTGGAGCTGGAACACTTTTCAGAATGGGTTGCTGGCCTGTAGCATCTATTCACTAAAATCAGAAGACTTCCGAAAATTCTTGGTGTTGACACCAGTGATTTGAGCAAATTTGAGATACCCCTCTTTTTGTTGCAGAGTATGGGGTAAGGACTCCTATTCATTTTTCCTGTTAAAATGAGGCCAAGTGGTGCATTTTGGACTATATATAAATTTTATGTAGTACAAACACAGCATAAGGGCACAGCAACACTTTTCATGAGCTCCAGATTAAATTACACTTTGTCAGATGCATTTTATTATGGGTATAGGAGTTTAAATGATTTGCCAATAATCAAAGGATGTTGAGACAATGTAGGGACTTGAACCTGGGGTCCAAACACTGCATTCTGACCATTAAGCCATACTCATATTCATATTTCTCAATTTATGTATAAAAGTCATACACAAGTAGTATGGTTGTGTATGATCATGTATAGTGAGCACATTCTCTGTTTAAATGGCTTTGTGAAGTACAAATACAGCAGCAACAAATGCTTAAAGATTGCCACGGAGTCTTGCTTGGGAATACTTGCAAGGGTTTGTTTTAGAACTAGCCATTGTTCAGCAACATTGCACTGGTGCACACACAGAGCTATTCAATTTAAATGGTTCTTATAGATAAACCGTGACTTTTGTGACCCACCAAAAATCTGTATGCAATCCACCAGTGGGAACCGACCCACAGTTTGGGGAACACAGCACTATCCAAGTAGGTGGGAGTGACTATTGGACACTTATAACTAATGAGAAAAAAACAAGGGCAAATCTTCCTAGTTTTAAACCACATGCTGTGCGCCTTACTGCAAAATATCCCACAGTGCACTATTCTGGGTTAAATCAAACATGCAGAAGGCTTCTGTCCTTGGAGGGGCTGGTGTCGCTGTGAAGGGTGTGTCTAGGGACATGTACCATCCCCTCCTCCTCAATCATACCAATCCTGTTCTGGGACCAGTTTGACCTTCTACTGGGCTAGTGCTACGCTAGCTACACTGCACTCAGGGATCAAAGGGCTTCTCTTCCCCGTGCCTCCCTTTACACTTAACTATGACTGAGCAGGCCTCACCCAGGTCCCCTTCAAATTAACGAAGTTCCTGAATTCTCCCTGACTACCCTTCCTGAGTTGAGATGAGTTACATACCTCACACCCAGGTCTTCCTGCCAGAAGGCCTAAGATATTGTTGCACTTCTAGAGGGAGTTTTCAAACCTCATTAAAATGGACAAGCTGCTGGTAGGTTTATTCTAATTAGACTACTGGAGCTTGAGGCAGGCAAAGTCTACCTTTTAAAAGTTACTTTTTCTGTATAGTTACCAAATATCCAACTTCGCCATTGAAATTGATTTTTAATCATTATTAAAACAGTGGTTAAATCATTTTTATGCTTGTTCAAAACCAGAGTTAGCAAAAAATAGTATTTGAACTGCACTTTAGTTTTCCTTATAGGATCAAGTACAGCCCTGTACAAACAAACGTTGAATGGGCTGTCAAATGCTTGAAGCGAATTATGCGGTTGCCTTTATCACGTTCTTCAAACGAGGGTGTTGTAGGTGCTCTTTATGAGCCTTACAGGATGAAAAACGAAATTGACTATGAGATCTGAACCTGTGTTCTTTCAGTTGTCCATGAACTTCCACATATGAACATTAACTCACTATGCAGTCTAAAATGTCATGTAAGCTACTGTATGACTTGGCCAAATAGACAGCTCAGTCAGTTCATGGTGAAGAGACCTGAGTCTGTCCTTTGCAGAAAATATGTTTACTGTGACGTCTTTGAATTCTACCTAGTAAAAATAGTTCAGTGCTTTTGTGTGCTTGCTACAGATAGACATAAACGTCATGCCACAAATCTATTCTGATGAGGATAACTCATTGTTTAAGCGCTAGTAAAATATGCATGTAATGTGCACAACATATGTTTGAGCCTTCACAGAGCTAACTCAAAACGTTCATCTTCTGAGCGTGATAAGCAGTGTTAAGTCCCATTAAACGACATCCATTTGTGCTGTGTATGTGGTGAATACAATTACTTGTTCACATAAACAACACATTACATAATCAACATTCCATAGTTATGTAATTTTCTCCGCATACCATCAAGCCAGGTCCCTCGCAGCTAGTGTGACCAGATGGCACCATGTCACTGGGACATCATTTCACCATGACAGGACTTTGCTTTTACCAATGCATTCTGGGAGTTGTCATCATGGTTCAATTTTAATACGCCTATTGGAGCAGCACACCTGATAATGATATGCAAATACAAAGTCTAGGAATGGAAAAGTGGGGTCACGTTTACATGGAGCCCTAGCAGCAGCACGTGATCGTTCAGCGATTTAAAACCCTCCTGAGGGCACTGGCTACTTAAAGCCCTGGTGGGTCCCTTTAAGGGCCTCTACTGAATACCGATGACATCAGCGGTTACTTCAGGACAACTGTTGCTGTACATTCTGCACCGGTTAACGTTGCGTAATGTCCTCAGGGTTGCACGGTTGATATTTGAGTGGCTGTGCTTTGTACACATAGGGGTAATAAACGGCTCTGCTACGACAGGCCCTTGGGTCCTCTCCAAAATAATGCCCCAGATGGCAGTGACTCGCCGGAAAAGAGACTGTGTGACTGGAGGAGATAATGCTGCCTCACGATTTTTTTTTATCTCTCATTGTGCTACTGAAGGGCGAAAGGGGCGGGACTGCTTGGGCTGCGTAGGCGGCTGCTGACTCGCTAGCCGAGGTAAAGTATTTTGGCCAGTCTCCCAGCTCCTTAAGGCTCAGTACATTGCAACGCTCTGAAGGGCGAGCGGGAAGTCACGTGCCACAACGGGAAGGTCAGCGGAGGAGGGCACCGCAGAGAACAACTGCGCTGCAACAGAGAGTTGGGGCGATGCAAGCCCTAGAGGATTTTGCACGGTTTAATGAACCCATGTGTTTTGCGGATAACCTTTGCTGCCCAACCAGTACTTCACCGGCAAGATCTGGTGCAAAAAAGGGGAAAATCATAAAAATCCGGCATTTAATTTTCCTTTTCGAAATAGAAACTTAAAGCAACAACTACAACATAAAAACAAAAGAATTCCGGAATGTTCCAATGAAAGGATGGTTAAAGCAAATAGGGCCAGAGTTGTGGTTTTGACAGAAAATAAGGAGGATTATACAAAACAATTTAAGTATGGGCTCCTAGTCCGACAAGATCGTTGAAACAAAGAAATCGCTGATGATTTTCTCTGAAGAAAGTTGCAACCCATTTGCGTCTTTTTAAAGCCTTGCCTGCCTGCAATTGTACAGTAATACATAGAACCTTCCCATCTGAGGATAGCAGTGGAAAGAAAATGTGTTTAGAAGATTCTGGTAATAGCAGATCAGAAATAGCACCGTCGAGTACGAAAGCCAACTGCGCATTTGAGCAGCCAAACCCACTGGCATAAGTACAAGTGCTTGGAATGAAAACAATGTATTCTGGGCACTCAAACCTCTGTGGGAAGAGGTGGTGAAGCAGCAGAGAGGGACTGCTTCATGACGGTATATATATACATTATTTACAGAAGAGCGGGGAGTGTCTCAATACTCTATATATGCCTTATTAATATGACAGTAAAGTTGTTCCAAATTACTTAAAGGGACACAAATCTGCAACTTAAGATAGTTTAGTTGGTTTAAACACCTGCTTCACAGATCTAAGTTTACATAGCAAGTCTTAGGATGCAATAGTACTAAAATAGTTGTGGTGATTAACGCACATGCAGAAAAGATCTGAATGTAGTCTCTGGTTGCAGGGTTGACGACTCCTCAAATAGTTTAGCAGGTTAATCTGTATTGCAGAGGATTGTGTGTAAAATGAAGACCACTGATTTATATTTCATATTTCAGGTTTTAGCTCAGTCTTTTCAGTCTTTCATTACTGAAGGTTGATCAAATGGTATAAGAAGTTGGATTATTAATTGGGCGTGTGGCTACCCACCCCAGCCCAAGGTATAATCAGAGTCCCTAAATTAATTCTGGGCTTAATCCCCTGGTAGTTTTGGCACACAGTAGACAGACAATTTAGGGTTTGGGTACTCTCAAGCATTTCCCTGGGGCCAAAAAGTGTGATCTGTGACATGACAGAGGGCGCATTAATTTCAGCAGTGTGAGTGCCGCAGGTGGGTGTAGAGGAAGTGAAGCATGTACATGCTATGGACAGTGAGTTGTGGAGTTATATGGAGGGTCAAGTCATATCCTTTGTCTTTGACCCTTTGTGAGAAAGTAGCCTCTTTCTAGCCTTGTTACCCCCACTTTTGGCCTGTTTGTGAGTATATGTCAGGGTGTTTTCACTGTCTCACTGGGATCCTGCTAGCCAGGGCCCAGTGCTCATAGTGAAAACCCTAAGTTGTCAGTATGTTTGTTTTGTGTCACTGGGACCCTGCTAGCCAGGACCCCAGTGCTCATAAGTTTGTGGCCTATATGTATGTGTTCCCTGTGTGATGCCTAACTGTCTCACTGAGGCTCTGCTAACCAGAACCTCAGTGGTTATGCTCTCTCTGTATACCAAAATTGTCACTAACAGGCTGTAGGAAGTTGGCTCTGTATGTGCTATTTCAAAGTAAGGAATAGCATGCACAGAGTCCAAGGGTTCCCCTTAGAGGTAAAATAGTGGTAAAAAGAGATAATACTAATGCTCTATTTTGTGGTAGTGTGGTCGAGCAGTAGGCTTATCCGAGGAGTAGTGTTAAGCATTTGTTGTACATACACATAGACAATAAATGAGGTACACACACTCAGAGACAAATCCAGCCAATAGGTTTTGTTATAGAAAAATATATTTTCTTAGTTTATTTTAAGAACCACAGGTTCAAATTTAACATGTAATATCTTGTTTGAAAGGTATTGCAGGTAAGTACATTAGGAACTTTGAATCATTTCAATTGCATGTATACTTTTCAAGTTATTCACAAATAGCTGTTTTAAAAGTGGACACTTAGTGCAATTTTCACAGTTCCTGGGGGAGGTAAGTTTTTGTTAGTTTTACCAGGTAAGTAAGACACTTACAGGGTTCAGTTCTTGGTCCAAGGTAGCCCACCGTTGGGGGTTCAGAGCAACCCCAAAGTCACCACACCAGCAGCTCAGGGCCGGTCAGGTGCAGAGTCCAAAGTGGTGCCCAAAACGCATAGGCTAGAATGGAGAGAAGGGGGTGCCCCGGTTCCGGTCTGCTTGCAGGTAAGTACCCGCGTCTTCGGAGGGCAGACCAGGGGGGTTTTGTAGGGCACCGGGGGGGACACAAGCCCACACAGAAATTTCACCCTCAGCGGCGCGGGGGTGGCCGGGTGCAGTGTTAGAACAAGCGTCGGGTTCGCAATGTTAGTCAATGAGAGATCAAGGGATCTCTTCAGCGCTGCAGGCAGGCAAGGGGGGGCTTCCTCGGGGAAACCTCCACTTGGGCAAGGGAGAGGGACTCCTGGGGGTCACTTCTGCAGTGAAAGTCCGGTCCTTCAGGTCCTGGGGGCTGCGGGTGCAGGGTCTTTTCCAGGCGTCGGGACTTAGGTTTCAGAGAGTCGCGGTCAGGGGAAGCCTCGGGATTCCCTCTGCAGGCGGCGCTGTGGGGGCTCAGGGGGGACAGGTTTTGGTACTCACAGTCGTAGAGTAGTCCGGGGGTCCTCCCTGAGGTGTTGGTTCTCCACCAGCCGAGTCGGGGTCGCCGGGTGCAGTGTTGCAAGTCTCATGCTTCTTGCGGGGAGTTGCAGGGTTCTTTAAAGCTGCTTCTTGAAACAAAGTTGCAGTCTTTTTGGAGCAGGTCCGCTGTCCTCTGGAGTTTCTTGTCGTCGTCGAAGCAGGGCAGTCCTCAGAGGATTCAGAGGTCGCTGGTCCCTTTGGAAGGCGTCGCTGGAGCAGAGTTCTTTGGAAGGCAGGAGACAGGCCGGTGAGTTTCTGGAGCCAAGGCAGTTGTTGTCTTCTGGTCTTCCTCTGCAGGGGTTTTCAGCTGGGCAGTCCTTCTTCTTGTTGTTGCAGGAATCTAATTTTCTAGGGTTCAGGGTAGCCCTTAAATACTAAATTTAAGGGCGTGTTTAGGTCTGGGGGGTTAGTAGCCAATGGCTACTAGCCCTGAGGGTGGGTACACCCTCTTTGTGCCTCACAATCCTAACCCTATTGGGGGAATCCTCCATCTGCAAGATGGAGGATTTCTAAAAGTTAGAGTCACCTCAGCTCAGGACACCTTAGGGGCTGTCCTGACTGGCCAGTGACTCCTCCTTGTTATTCTCATTATTTTCTCCGGCCTTGCCGCCAAAAGTGGGGGCCGGGGCCGGAGGGGGCGGGCAACTCCACTAGCTGGAGTGTCCTGCGGTGCTGTGACAAAGGGGTGAGCCTTTGAGGCTCACCGCCAGGTGTTACAGCTCCTGCCTGGGGGAGGTGTTAGCATCTCCACCCAGTGCAGGCTTTGTTACTGGCCTCAGAGTGACAAAAGCACTCTCCCCATGGGGCCAGCAACATGTCTCTAGTGTGGCAGGCTGCTGGAACTAGTCAGCCTACACAGATAGTCGGTTAAGTTTCAGGGGGCACCTCTAAGGTGCCCTCTGGGGTGTATTTTGCAATAAAATGTACACTGGCATCAGTGTGCATTTATTGTGCTGAGAAGTTTGATACCAAACTTCCCAGTTTTCAGTGTAGCCATTATGGTGCTGTGGAGTTCGTGTTTGACAAACTCCCTGACCATATACTCTTATGGCTACCCTGCACTTACAATGTCTAAGGTTTTGTTTAGACACTGTAGGGGTACCATGCTCATGCATTGGTACCCTCACCTATGGTATAGTGCACCCTGCCTTAGGGCTGTAAGGCCTGCTAGAGGGGTGACTGACCTATACTTGCATAGGCAGTGAGAGGCTGGCATGGCACCCTGAGGGGAGTGCCATGTCGACTTACTCGTTTTGTTCTCACTAGCACACACAAGCTGGCAAGCAGTGTGTCTGTGCTGAGTGAGAGGTCTCCAGGGTGGCATAAGACATGCTGCAGCCCTTAGAGACCTTCCTTGGCATCAGGGCCCTTGGTACTAGGAGTACCAGTTACAAGGGACTTATCTGGAAGCCAGGGTCTGCCAATTGTGGATACAAAAGGACAGGTTAGGGAAAGAACACTGGTGCTGGGGCCTGGTTAGCAGGCCTCAGCACACTTTCAATTGTAAACATAGCATCAGCAAAGGCAAAAAGTCAGGGGGCAACCATGCCAAGGAGGCATTTCCTTACACAGGCTAGTGACCAATTTTACCAATTCACATTGGCATACTGGAACACCCTTATAATTCCCTAGTATATTGTACTGAGGTACCCAGGGTATTGGGGTTCCAGGAGATCCCTATAGGCTGCAGCATTTCTTTTGCCACCCATAGGGAGCGCTGACAATTCTTACACAGGCCTGCCACTGCATCCTGAGTCAAATAATGCCCACATTATTTCACAGCCATTTTACACTGCACATAAGTAACTTATAAGTCACCTATATGTCTAACCTTCACCTGGTGAAGGTTGGGTGCTAAGTTACTTAGTGTGTGGGCACCCTGGCACTAGCCAAGGTGCCCCCACATTGTTCAGGGCAAATTCCCTGGACTTTGTGAGTGCGGGGACACCATTTCACGCGTGCACTATACATAGGTCACTACCTATGTATAGCGTCACAATGGTAACTCCGAACATGGCCATGTAACATGTCTAAGATCATGGAATTGTCATCCCAATGCCATTCTGGCATTGGGGAGACAATTCCATGATCCCCCGAGTCTCTAGCACAGACCCGGGTACTGCCAAACTACCTTTCCCGGGGTTTCACTGCAGCTGCTGCTGCTGCCAACCCCTCAGACAGGTTTCTGCCCTCCTGGGGTCCAGCCAGGCCTGGCCCAGGAAGGCAGAACACAGGACTTCCTCTTTGGAAAAAGGTGTCAGGGCTGGGGAGGAGTAGCCTCCCCCAGCCTCTGGAAATGCTTTGATGGGCACAGATGGTGCCCATCTCTGCATAAGCCAGTCTACACCGGTTCAGGGATTCCCCCAGCCCTGCTCTGGCGCAAAACTGGACAAAGGAAAGGGGAGTGACCCTGTACCTCCCTCTTGGATTCAGAGGTGTGCTGGCACACTGGACTGCTCTGAGTGGCCAGGGCCAGCAGGTGACGTCAGAGACTCCTTCTGATAGGCTCTTACCTGTGTTACTAGCCTATCCTCCTTCCTAGGTAGCCAAACCTCCTTTTCTGGCTATTTAGGGTCTCTGCTTTGGGGAATTCTGCAGATAATGAATGCAAGTGCTCATCAGAGTTCCTCTGCAGCTCTCTCTTCACCTTTTGCCAAAGGATCGACCGCTGACTGCTCAGGACGCCTGCAAAACCGCAACAAAGTAGCAAAGACGACTACTGCAACGTTGTATCGCTTCATCCTGCTGGCTTTCTCGCCTGTTTCCTGGTGGAGCATGCTCTGGGGGTAGCCTGCCTCCTTCTTGCACCAGGAGCTCTGAAGAAATCTCCCGTGGGACGACGGAATCTTCCCCCTGCAACCGCAGGCAACAAAAGACTGCATCACCGGTCCTCTGGGTCCCCTCTCAGCACGACGAGCGTGGTCCCTGGAACTCAGCAACTCTGTCCAAGTGACTCCCACAGTCCAGTGACTCTTCAGTCCAAGTTTGGTGGAGGTAAGTCCTTGCCTCCCCACGCTAGACTGCATTGCTGGGTACCGCGTGATTTGCAGCTGCTCCGGCTCCTGTGCACTCTTCCAGGATTTCCTTCGTGCACAGCCAAGCCTGGGTCCCCGACACTCTAACCTGCAGCGCACAACCTTCTGAGTTGTCCTCCGGCGTCGTGGGACTCCCTTTTCTGACTTCGGGTGGACTCCGGTTCACTCCTCTTCCAAGTGCCTGTTCCGGTACTTCTGTGGGTGCTGCCTGCTTCTGTGAGGGCTCCCTGACTTGCTGGATGCCCCCTCTGTCTCCTCATCCAAGTGGCGACATCCTGGTCCCTCCTGGTCCCTCCTGGACCACAGCAGCATCCAAAAACCCTAACTGCGACCCTTGCAGCTAGCAAGGCTTGTTTGCGGTCTTTCTGCGTGGGAACACCTCTGCAAGCTTCTTCACGACGTGGGACATCCATCCTCCAAAGGGGAAGTTCCTAGTCCTCTTCGTTCTTGCAGAAACCAAAGCTTCTTCCATCCGGTGGCAGCTTCTTTGCACCCTCAGCTGGCATTTCCTGGGCATCTGCCCACTCTCGACATTGTCGCGACTCTTGGACTTGGTCCCCTTGTTTCACAGGTACTCAGGTCCGGAAATCCATTGTTGTTGCTTTGCTGGTGTTGGTCTTCCTTGCAGAAACCCCCTATCACGACTTCTGTGCTCTCTGGGGGTTATAGGTGCACTTTACACCTACTTTTCAGGGTCTTGGGTTGGGCTATTTTTCTAACCCTTACTGTTTTCTTACAGTCCCAGCAACCCTCTACAAGCTCACATAGGTTTGGGGTCCATTCGTGGTACGCATTCCACTTTTGGAGTATATGGTTTGTGTTGCCCCTATACCTATGTGCTCCTATTGCAATCTACTGTAACTTTACATTGCTTGCATTACTTCCATTTGCTATTACTGCATATTTTTGGTATTGTGTACATATATCTTGTGTATATTTGGCATCCTCATACTGAGGGTACTCACTGAGATACGTTTGGCATATTGCCATAAAAATAAAGTACCTTTATTTTTAGTATATCTGCGTATTGTGTTTTCTTATGATATTGTGCATATGACACCAGTGGTATAGTAGGAGCTTTGCATGTCTCCTAGTTCAGCCTAAGCTGCTCTGCTTTAGCTACCTTCTATCAGCCTAAGCTGCTAGAAACACCTCTTCTACACTAATAAGGGATAACTGGACCTGGTACAGAGTGTAAGTACCCCTTGGTACCCACTACAAGCCAGGCCAGCCTCCTACATTGGTTGTGCAGCGGTGGGATAAGTACTTGTAACTACTTACCACTTTGTCATATTGTACTTTTCATAAGAGAAAAATATACAAAACAAGTTCAGTGTATGTACACCTAACCAAAAGTTTTGCTTTGAAAAGTACTCCTAAACTTTCTAAAAGTTTCAAAAAGTTGAAAAAGTTTTTTTTTCTGTTCTTTAAAAAGTCCTAAAACTTTTTTCTCTCTTTTATCTGTCCCTAAACCTTTTTTCTACCATGTCTGGTGTAGGAACTCCTCTTAATTTGTTCAATACAACTTATGACCACCTTAACTTTAAGAGCCTAAGGAGTCTCTGCATTGATAGAGGTTTAGTGGTAGGAAAGAACCCTTCTAGAGATTTTCTGTCTAATATGCTTATTGAGAATGATAAGGCCCAGGGTGGCACCTCATCTGAAAAGTTGATAGATAGCTCACACTCTGACTCAGGGGATGCCCTTGAGGGAGTGTTCCAGGGTTCCCTTCCTAACCTGCCCCTTAGCAGACCACCTAGCAATGCTGGTAGTAATAGAAGCTCCCATCACAGTAGGGATGTTTTTGTTCCTGGAGGCCATGTTGTTAGAGTGCCAACTGTTAGGGACAGGTCTCCCTCTGCTCATTCAAATCTTTCTTCTGTGTCAAAACATTCCCAACCCACTCACCCTGATGACAAAATGTTAGAAAGGGAACTCAATAAGTTGAGAGTGGAAGAGACCAGGCTGAAGTTTAAACAGCAACAGCTGGCTATAGACAGGGAATACCTAGACTTAGAAAAAGAGAGACAGAGGTTGGGGTTTGGACCCCATGGTGGCAGCAGCAGTATTCCTGATAGCAATCCTGTTAAAGAGCATGATTCTAGGAATCTGCAGAAGATAGTTCCCCCTTACAAGGAGGGGGATGACATTAACAAGTGGTTTGCTTCACTTGAGAGGGCCTGTATGGTACAGGGGGTCCCTCAAAGGCAGTGGGCTGCTATCCTATGGCTATCTTTCAGTGGAAATGGTAGGGATAGGCTCCTTACTGTGAAGGAAAGTGATGCCAATAATTTTACAGTTTTGAAGACTGCACTCTTGGATGGATTTGGCTTAACCACTGAACAATGCAGGATTAAGTTCAGAGAAACCAGAAAAGAATCCTCACAAGACTGGGTAGACGTTGTTGACTATTCAGTGAAGGCCTTGGAGGGGTGGTTACATGGCAGTAAAGTTTCTGACTATGAAAGCCTGTACAATCTAATCCTGAGAGAGCATATTCTGAATAACTGTGTGTCTGATTTGTTACACCAATATCTAGTGGACTAAGATCTGACCTCTCCCCAAGAATTGGGAAAGAAGGCAGACAAATGGGTCAGAACAAGAGTGAACAGAAAAGTTCATACAGGGGGTGACAAGGATGGCAAGAAGAAAGATGGTGAGAAACCTCAGGATAAGCATAGGGATAAAGGTAAAACCAAAGATCCTTCTTCAAATCCTAAACACTCTTCAGGGGGTGGGGATAAATCAAATTCTTCCTCTTCTTCACAACATACACACATTAAAAAGCCTTGGTGCTTTGTGTGTAAAAATAAAGGCCATAGGCCAGGGGATAAGGCCTGTCCAGGTAAACCCCTGAGCCTACCACCACTAATACATCAAGCTCTAGTGCCCCTAGCAGTAGTGGTAATCGTGGTGGGACTGCTGGCAACAGTCAAACTAAGGGTGTAGTTGGGTTCACTTATGGGTCCATCATAGAAAGTGGGGTAGTCAGTCCCAAGACAGTTTCTGTCACACCTAGTGGCATTGACCTTGCCACACTGGCTGCTTGTCCCCTTACACTGGATAAGTACAGGCAGACAGTTTCAATAAATGGTGTTGAGGCCCAGGCCTACAGGGACACAGGTGTCAGTATCACTTTGGTGACTGAAAACCTAGTGGCTCCTGAACAACACATCATTGGACAACAGTACAAGATTATTGATGTCCATAACTCCACTAAGTTTCTTCCCTTAGCTATAGTTCAGCTTAGTTGGGGTGGAGATACTAGCCCTAAGCAGGTGGTAGTGTCACCTAGCTTACCTGTAGACGGTCTCTTAGGTAATGACCTAGAGACCTCAGGTTGGGCTGAGGTAGAGTTTTTTACCCATGTAGCCATGCTGGGTGTCCCTGAGGAATTGTTCCCTCTCATTTCTACTGAAATGAAAAAGCAAAGGAGAGAAAAAGACCTGAAAACTCAGGATCCATCTCCAACAACAGGTAAAAAGGGTATCACAGTATCCCCTAACCCCCCTGCCATTTAGGATACCATTCCTGTGGTGGGAGAAACCTCTCCTGGGGTGGCACCTGTACCAAGGGAATCATCATCTGGCATAGCTGTACTCCCCGAGGTGGAAGTACCTCTCTGTGGGATAACTAACTTTGGTGAGAAAAAGAACACCATTTTAGTTAACGTGGAGCATCCCTCCAACCCTCCCAGAGAAACTTTAGTGCAGAAACCCTGCACTGCCTCACAACACTTAGGACAGCAGCCCTGCCCTAGTGTGGAGCTCATAGGACAGCATCCCTGCCCTGCTCCAACTCAAGAGAAACAGCATCCCTGTTCTCTCTTCCAGCCATATGGACAAAGTTTTTGCCCAGCTATGGCTTTACTGAGACAGCATCCCTGTCTGGCATTCTCATCACTAGAAATAGGTCCAGTGGACAATTCCCACTGTTCTAAACTAAAACGTACTGATAGAAACTCTGAAAATATATCTTCACATTGTTGGTTAGCTAAAAAACTTCAAACAGGGTGGTTTACATCCCCACAGGGAAGTAACCATATAGTGGATGATAAAGGGAGTAACCAGTCTATTGCAGAGCTACTCTACACTTATCACCACTTAGACAATAAAGTCTCAACTGGCCAAGGTTAGCCTTATTGTCCTTCGTTTGGGTGGGGGGTTGTGTGAGAAAGTAGCCTCTTTCTAGCCTTGTTACCCCCACCTTTGGCCTGTATGTGAGTATATGTCAGGGTGTTTTCACTGTCTCACTGGGATCCTGCTAGCCAGTGCCCAGTGCTCATAGTGAAAACCCTATGTTGTCAGTATGTTTGTTATGTGTCACTGGGACCCTGCTAGGCAGGACCCCAGTGCTCATAAGTTTGTGGCCTATATGTATGTGTTCCCTGTGTGATGCCTAACTGTCTCACTGAGGCGCTGCTAACCAGAACCTCAGTGGTTATGCTCTCTCTGTATACCAAAATTGTCACTAACAGGCTAGTGACCAATTTTACCAATTCACATTGGCATACTGGAACACCCTTATAATTCCCTAGTATATGGTACTGAGGTACCCAGGGTATTGGGGTTCCAGGAGATCCCTATGGGCTGCAGCATTTATTTTGCCACCCATAGGGAGCTCTGACAATTCTTACACAGGCCTGCCACTGCAGCCTGAGTGAAATAATGCCCACATTATTTCACAGCCATTTTACACTGCACATAAGTAACTTATAAGTCACCTATATGTCCAACCTTCACCTGGTGAAGGTTGGGTGCTAAGTTACTTAGTGTGTGGGCACCCTGGCACTAGCCAAGGTGCCCCCACATTGTTCAGGGCAAATTCCCCGGACTTTGTGAGTGCGGGGACACCATTTCACGCGTGCACTATACATAGGTCACTACCTATGTGTAGCGTCACAATGGTAACTCCGAACATGGCCATGTAACATGTCTAAGATCATGGAATTGTCACCCCAATGCCATTCTGGCATTGGGGAGACAATTCCATGATCCCCTGAGTCTCTAGCAGAGACCCGGGTACTGCCAAACTACCTTACCCGGGGTTTCACTGCAGCTGCTGCTGCTGCCAATCCCTCAGACAGGTTTCTGCCCTCCTGGGGTCCAGCCAGGCCTGGCCCAGGAAGGCAGAACAAAGGACTTCCTCAGAGAGAGGGTGTGACACCCTCTCCCTTTGGAAAAAGGTGTCAGGGCTGGGGAGGAGTAGCCTCCCCCAGCCTCTGGAAATGCTTTGATGGGCACAGATGGTGCCCATCTCTGCATAAGCCAGTCTACACCGGTTCAGGGAAAGGGGAGTGACCACTCCCCTGACCTGCACCTCCCAGGGGAGGTGCCCAGAGCTCCTCCAGTGTGCTCCAGACCTCTTCCATCTTGCATTCAGAGGTGTGCTGTCACACTGGACTGCTCTGAGTGGCCAGGGCCAGCAGGTGACGTCAGAGACTCCTTCTGATAGGCTCTTACCTGTGTTACTAACCTATCCTCCTTCCTAGTTAGCCAAACCTCCTTTTCTGGCTATTTAGGGTCTCTGCTTTGGGGAGTTCTGCAGATAACGAATGCAAGTGCTCATCAGAGTTCCTCTGCATCTCTCTCTTCACCTTCTGCCAAAGGATCGACCGCTGACTGCTCAGGACGCCTGCAAAACTGCAACAAAGTAGCAAAGACGACTACTGCAACGTTGTATCGCTTCACTCTGCTGGCTTTCTCGCCTGTTTCCTGGTGGTGCATGCTCTGGGGGTAGCCTGCCTCCTTCTTGCACCAGGAGCTCTGAAGAAATCTCCCGTGGGACGACGGAATCTTCCCCCTGCAACCACAGGCAACAAAAGACTGCATCACCGGTCCTCTGGGTCCCCTCTCAGCACGACGAGCGTGGTCCCTGGAACTCAGCAACTCTGTCCAAGTGACTCCCACAGTCCAGTGACTCTTCAGTCCAAGTTTGGTGGAGGTAAGTCCTTGCCTCCCCACGCTAGACTGCATTGCTGCGTACCGCGTGATTTGCAGCTGCTCCGGCTCCTGTGCACTCTTCCAGGATTTCCTTCGTGCACAGCCAAGCCTGGGTCCCCGACACTCTAACCTGCAGTGCACAACCTTCTGAGTTGTCCTCCGGCGTTGTGGGACTCCCTTTTCTGACTTCGGGTGGACTCCGGTTCACTCTTCTTCCAAGTGCCAGTTCCGGTACTTCTGTGGGTGCTGCCTGCTTCTGTGAGGGCTCCCTGACTTGCTGGGCGCCCCCTCTGTCTCCTCATCCAAGTGGCGACATCCTGGTCCCTCCTGGTCCCTCCTGGGCCACAGCAGCATCCAAAAACCCTAACTGCGGCCCTTGCAGCTAGCAAGGCTTGTTTGCGGTCTTTCTGCGTGGGAACACCTCTGCAAGCTTCTTCACGACGTGGGACATCCATCCTCCAAAGGGGAAGTTCCTAGTCCTCTTCGTTCTTGCAGAAACCAAAGCTTCTTCCATCCGGTGGCAGCTTCTTTGCACCCTCAGCTGGCATTTCCTGGGCATCTGCCCACTCTCGACATTGTTGCGACTCTTGGACTTGGTCCCCTTGTTTCACAAGTACTCAGGTCCGGAAATCCACTGTTGTTGCTTTGCTGGTGTTGGTCTTCCTTGCAGAAACCCCCTATCAGGACTTCTGTGCTCTCTGGGGGTTATAGGTGCACTTTACACCTACTTTTCAGGGTCTTGGGGTGGGCTATTTTTCTAACCCTCACTGTTTTCTTACAGTCCCAGCGACCCTCTACAAGCTCACATAGGTTTGGGGTCCATTCGTGGTTCGCATTCCACTTTTGGAGTATATGGTTTGTGTTGCCCCTATACCTATGTGCTCCTATTGCAATCTACTGTAACTTTACATTGCTTGCATTACTTCCATTTGCTATTACTGCATATTTTTGGTATTGTGTACATATATCTTGTGTATATTTGGCATCCTCATACTGAGGGTACTCACTGAGATACTTTTGGCTTATTGTCATAAAAATAAAGTACCTTTATTTTTAGTATATCTGTGTATTGTGTTTTCTTATGATATTGTGCATATGACACCAGTGGTATAGTAGGAGCTTTGCATGTCTCCTAGTTCAGCCTAAGCTGCTCTGCTATAGCTACCTTCTATCAGCCTAAGCTGCTAGAAACACCTCTTCTACACTAATAAGGGATAACTGGACCTGGTACAGAGTGTAAGTACCCCTTGGTACCCACTACAAGCCAGGCCAGCCTCCTACACCCTTTAATTGTCATTATGTAATAGAGGTGGGAAAGCCACAGAAAACTTGAGCCAAGCTTGAGCCACATGCCTGGATGAGACTCAGCTTGAAGTTCTCTTGGATGTTCGAGCCGACAAGAAACCTAACCTTCGTATGGCTTCTGTCTGCTGCCCACGCTTTAACCTTGTTTGCCAAAAAATAAAGGCAAAGCATTAACTTTTGATGTGAAATGTCAGAAGGAAAGAGATACCCATCAAGTGGCTGAATTGAACAATGTGAAACCAGATCACTTGGGAGCAACTCCAGGTTTCCCACTTCACTAAATTGGTTGATACTAGGCAATTGTTTTATGTTACTTTGCACCTTTTTTATTTTTTTATCACATGCAAAATGCTTGAAATATGAGTTTGGGATGTGTGCTATACATAGCCTTACCTTGTGTTTGATTTAATAAGCTATCATTGTGCTCCAAGTATGACAACCAAAGCCATCCAGAAGATGCATATGACAAATGACTTATGTCTTGTTTCACTCATAGCATGGATTGAAGGGCAGGGAAGGAAGCACAATTAAGGTTTCTAAGTTCATGCTTGAAATTTATAACTTCTATTAAATCTACTAAGGTGAAATATTTCTGCATGTTAATGAAATAAACTCTGATTATGCAGCACATAAGAAGGCACAGAGTATATATCCTTTTCAGCCTGAATAGCCTTCTGATCCTTGTTCAGTTTGGAACAAGCATCATCAGCAGATTGGGCATGATATAGTGGCCTTCGATCCAGTTGAGGACAATTATGAGCCAGCCCACAACAGCCGTAATGTAACTTCAGATCCCGTGTGTAGAACACGTGGGGATCAATGGAGTGAGAGAGGAACATACATCACTGGTCTATTAGTGAAGAAGGCGAGCAAGGATAATGTTGCACACTTAGACTTTAATTTCAGTTTTGAGGAGGAACTCAAATTACAATATGTGAAGGCATATTTCATCATTACTTGGTGCCACCAGAAGCTGGCATTGCTCTAGATGATACCATTTAGGATACCATACTCTGAGAACAGACAGTGCTGTATAATATATGTGTTCCACATTTCTTCAGAAAATATGCATCCTGGCTAGTTTTGGGGGTTCCCATGTTGGCTGACTCTTTGTAAACCTGCATACCCAGCTGTACATAAGTGACCTCATACAATGCATGTCTAAAGGACCCAGTTTTTAAGAGGGCGGAAGCATGCTTGATTGTGTTGTATGCCTCCACACACCTCTTGCTGAAAGCAAGTATGCTGTATAGTTGGCTCAGTCTCCTCTATTGGATGTTTGGGGAGTGAAGGAAGATACTTTTGACTTGGCAGACCTTCTAGTAATAGGTCCAATTTGTTTAAGAATTCTTACTTGGTAGCCGATGGGCATCAGCACTTGCAGCACCAACGCTAATAGGTAGACAGCAGTTTTAACTATGAGTCTTAAATTCAGAACCAGAACATAAGGCACCTTGCTTTGTCTACCTTGTCAAGGTCAGACGTAATTTGGGTTTAAGTTGGAGGATATTGTGAAACAAGCTAAGGAGGTTCATAATTTGCATTCTATTCCAGACTGTCAGTCATACTTACACATTTCAGTGTCCCTGTGATATGGAAGTCACGTAGACAAAGATAAGCCTTCCAGCATCTGTACAACAGCAGTCCTAACAACTTTGACTATGCCCCACATCTGGGTCCAGTTCTAGTAAAAGGGTCGAGTTTCAGGTTGAAACAGTTCTTTGGTGCTTGGTTAGAGGTTATTTCAGACTGATGATTTTGGATGCCATATAGGCTGAATACACATATATTATTGTCTTCTTCTCTCAAATTCATGAATTCTCAAGTCTCCTCTTTCTAGGACCCTTCATAAGTCACACATGCTTCTTGATGGCATTCAGGATTTTCTATTGAAGGGAATGGTCTTGACTGTTATATGGAATAAGAATGGGAGAGTTTTTTCTTTAATACATTCCTAATGTTGATGGTGTCAGAAGATTCCCATCTTGTAATGGGCTACAGAAGAGTAAGCAGATTTGTTGGGTCCATTCCATTCACAATTGGAACCGTAAAAGTGATCATTCTTCTATTGCAACGGGAAGCCTTAGGCCCTCATTACAACATTGGCAGTAAAAAACGCCTACCGCCGTGGCGACAGCCACCAAAAAACTGTCGCTGCGGCTACCAGCTGTCCGCCGGATTATGACCACAGCCGGATTTCCTCCAGAAGGAATATGGAATAAAATATCTGGAGAAAAGTACCGCCAGCCTGTTGGCAGTACTTTCCTCCATATTAATGCCGACCGCCGGGGTCATAAAGACCCCCTTAATGTCATCTAACAACCTTCAAGAGGCATTCTCAGTTCATTGTTACATAATAAGCATTCAGTGTTTGCAGTGTTAAGCCTGCAGTTCCTATTTAGAGTTTTGGCTTGTGGCTTGATATAATTCCCTTCCATATTCATAATGTTAACTGACTTGGTAAGTCCCCCCTATGGGAATTGTCTTTTCTACTACCCCCTTTTTGGACAATTAGCTTTTCAACCTCATTCAAGAGCTAATCGTCTCAGGTTATTTACCCTGAACGTGGGTCCCTTGAGAATCCCAGTTACATATTTTTGGCTGTGGTATGGCAGTAAGAATTTACTTGGAGAGAACAGCTTCTTTTCATTGTTTGGATTTCCTGATTGTGTGTTTTTTGAGTACTCGACATGGACAAGAAAACGTCCACATCCACATTTAGTAGAAGAGTACTCTAGGAGATTGTGCTGTATTGCAAACAGGAAGTAGTTGCATTACCAAGTTTAAATCAGACTTGGTTGGCTAGAGAACTAACGGTCTCCTGGGAAAAGTGTAGGATAATCTCCGTATCAGAGATCTGTAGATTATTTCATTTACTAGTTATAGCTGTCCTTTTTGGTTATTAGAGTGTGATAAATTGGGTCTTTAGTTGGCAGAGGTATACACCCTTGTCCAAGTAGGGACCACAGTCCTAGTCAGGGTAAGTCACAACACAATCCAAATTATCCTGTGCTCACCCTCTGGGAGCTCGGCACAGAGCAGGCAGGCTTAACTTAGAAGGCAATGTGTAAAGTATTTGTGCAAGATCTCATACAGTAACACAGTGAAAACACCATAAAAATACACCACACAGGTGTAGAAAAATATATAGTATTTATCTGAATAAAATATGTTCAAAACAACATTAATCCAATATGCACAAGTTGAGATATCACTTTTTTAAGGTTTAAAATTAAAAAGAGTCTCAGTTCTTAAGAAACAGCAATAGTATCTTTGTAACACACAGTACCTGGAATGCGTAAAAAATGCTGACCCATGGGGACTGCAGTGGAGGAGACGTTGAAAACTAAGGCGCTGCATTGGATTTTCCGGCACAGCACAGATGATGTGTCGTTTTTTTCCATGCTTCAGGTGATGTGTTGATTTGCAGTGGAGAAGTGTGGCACAATCGTTAGAGCGGCAGACCCTGATGCAGAGATCTGGCCCGGGACCAGGGTTCAATTCCCACCTCAGTGGGTCTTGAGCCATATTCCCTTGTACCAGATAATTCTTACCTTGGTGCCTAATCTAATGAATGAGTCCCACTCTGTAACTCTGGGCAATAGCTTGCTTAATCTTCACAAAGGCCCTCACAGTGCTTGGATGCTTGGCTTCACCCTTGGGCTGTCCAGGAGTGGGTGCCTTACAGGGAAAAGCCAGGAGGGGTTCCACAGTGGTATGCGTACAGCGCCTTGAGACCCTAACAGGTGAGTAGTGTGCTATACAAGCGCGAAGTTTACAGTTTTGCAGATGCACAGCCTTGGTTACTCACTGCGATGTGGGGATATTTTGGTGTCGAGGGATGATGCGATGAAAATCCTTGACGCGCTGGTAGAAGGAGCAGGCATTGCGTCGATCCGGTAGGTGGTGCTGCAGAATTTCAGCAGCGAGGCACGCGCTGCATGGATTTCCGGTTGCGGGTCCGGTGCTGCATCGTTCCTGTCGGTGGTGCAGCAATTTTCCAGCCACAATGCAGATGCTGCATTGAATTCTGCAGGCGTTGCGTCAATATTCTAACACACAAGGATTTCCTGAAGGACTAAAGTCTTTGTTGGCCCTGAGACTTTCAGAAACAGGAGGCAAGCTCAATCCAAGCCCTTGGAGAGCACTTTAGGAGGGAATCAGAGTCCATCCAACAGAGTCAGGAGCACCAGGCAGCAAAGGCAACAAGCAGGAAAGCAGTCCTTCAGCAAAGCTGTCCAGATGGGTCCTTTGGGCAGCCAGGCAGTCTCTCTGACAGAGTCCAGGTGTAGGACCAGGAGTGTCTTATTTGGTGGGATCAGAGACCAAGTTTATATACCCAAAATACCTTTGAAGTGGGGTAAACTTCATAGAGTGGTTTTGAAGTGCACAAGTTCCCCTTTCAGCCCAGTCCTGTCTGCCAGGGTCCCTGTGGGGGGGTGGGGGGGTTATCAGTCCTTTGTGTGAGGGCCGGCCACTGACCTTTGAAGTGTAAGAGAGAGCCCCTCCACCCTACCTGCAGAGGGAGACCCATTCAGTATGCAGATGAATGGAGATGTGACTGCCCTGTGATGTGGTTGTCTGGGCGGAATGCACAAGGAGAGCTGTCAACCATCACAGACCAGACGTGGATTGGAGACAGGACTGTAAGGCACAAATGGCAGTAAGTGTAGTGAAATGCCCACTTTCTAAAAGTGGCATTTCTAAAATAGTAATATTAAATCCAACTTCACCAGTAAGCAGGATTTTCTATTACCATTCTGGCAGTACTAAACATGACAAGGCAACTCCTTCCAGATCAGAACCTACCACTTAAAAGTATATAAGGGCTCTTCTAATGCTAGTCTATGAGAGGAGCAGGCCTCACAGTAGAGGACAACAAAATAGTGAGTTTTTCACTACCAGGACATGTAAAGCACATAGGTACATGTCCTGCCTTTTACCTACATAGCACCCTGCCCTATGGGTAACCTAGGGCCTACCTTAGGGGTGTCTTATATGTATAATAGGGGAGTTTAAGTCTTGGCCAGAGGTGTTAAATGCCAAGTTGAAGTGGTAGTGAAACTGCACACACAACCCTTGCAATGGCAGGCCTGAGACATGGTTAAGGGGATACTTATATGGGTGGCACAATCAGTGCTGCAGATCCACTAGTCGCTTTTAATTTACAGGCCCTGGGCACAGGTAGTGCACTTTACTAGCACAAACAGATACATTAAATATAACCAATTGGATAGGAACTAACGTTACAATGTTTAGGGGAGAGAACACATGCACTTTAGCACTGGTCACCCAGCAAAAACAGGGTCTGAAAAATGTAGGGAAGCAGGCAAAAAGTTGGGGGATGACCACCCTAAGGCTGTCAGGTCCAACAAAGAGGTAAAGCTCACCAATTTCCTGGGCCACTGCAGACAGTTTCTGAGCCTATTGCCTCCTTCCAGAGTGCATGTGAAAGCAAAGGGAAATGGAAAGATAGGAACATTTACCTGAACAAAGAATATAGCATTCCTGATGGATACTCCTAACCGTAGATTCACCACCTTTAGAATAATCCCAGCTTCAAACTGATGCTGATTTTTTACAGCAATTGCTCCTGTGCGCTTGTCGGGTGGACTCTACAGCAGCCTCACGCTTCCCAGGAAATGATGACACGGATGTGCATAATGGTGCCATCCCTGCAAACTGACTTCAGTTCCTTTCTTCTACACCTTTGACGCAGAGTTAGAGTTGTCCTCCTACTTCTTTGGCTCTACTAATGCATTCATTCCACAAAGATTGTGTGCCAGGAAAAATGTCTTTGCGTGTGACAACAGGTTTTAAACCATGCTGGTTCTACAGGAAGCATATGTTGTTTACGGACTTTCACAATGTATGTTTAGAGTGTTTGGGCTCCAGTCACGACTCAAAGTTGTGCAACGAATACTCGCTGCTACACCCGAAGGCGATCAGGGAGCGGGAAGCAAAACCCTACATTACAGGACATAAGAAAAGGTCATGATCAAAACAGTGATCCCGCTCCTGATCCAAGTCACAGGATCATTCCAGCTTCAGAACCGTATCTCAGTCAAAGTCTTCGGTTAAGTCCAAGACATGCCATAAACGCAAAAAAGACAGGTAGTATTTGACCCCTTTCCACCACACAAAATCAGACAAGAAGCAGTGTAGTCTTCACTACAAGGGCCCAACTCTTCTAACTCTAAGCCCATCATGCGGCTGGTCCCGGTGTACACAGTCTCCCTGGCAGTTGGTGACATCAAAGCAAATAGAGGCCTTCAGTGAGGCCATGCTGTAGATGCCAAAGAGGGTCAATCAAGCCCCATGCAACTTCTGGGTCCACAAGTTGCACTTCAGCCACCGGGTCCCAACCCAGAACCGA
This sequence comes from Pleurodeles waltl, assembly GCF_031143425.1. NCBI lineage: Eukaryota > Metazoa > Chordata > Amphibia > Caudata > Salamandridae > Pleurodeles > Pleurodeles waltl. Next base: position 1,065,187,231 of record NC_090445.1, read on the forward strand.
CTGGCTCCATTGAGCCTCCTCCCCCCTCCTTGTAGTCACCCACCAACAGTTTCTTTCTGGCCTCCAAGACCTCACAGGTTCCGATTACACAATTGTCGGCCCTGGCTCTAGTGGTGCACAGGCAGGATCCGGTCCTAATGCTGATCTCTGACCTGGAGCCAATGTCAGCCTATTCTGGACCAATGAAATGACCAAAGTGCTGGCTCCATTTTTGGATGATCCACAGCCTCTCCCTCGACACCAACCTATAGGAGGCTGGAGGCCCTGTTTGGCACAAATTCAGACAGTTCCTAGGCATCAGAATATACCACAGGATGATGAACATCATCATGAGGAGGACAACTTGCTTCCCCCTAACTAAACGGACGCTAGATTGTGATAGAACCTACAAAATGCTAGAGGGTTGGGCATTTCTTTTGAGACTGAATTGGAATTTCCACCTGCTTCCCTTTAGAGAGGATAGTGCCTCCTTTGTGGTGGCTGTCCGTAGGGCAGCCGAAATTCTTGATTCACAACTACCCATTGTTGAGACACATTTAGTGACTGAAATTTCCAGGGTAGGCAGCCCTGCCACATCAGAGCCCTTACTGGCTTTCATTAAGGCCATGACTGGCACTTTCATGGTTATTTGGATAATTTGCCTGGCTCCCCTTGTCAACTGCCCTATGTCTAGACAACAGAGACCAGCTCCAGGCAAACCACCATTCCATACTATAAAGCTTGGTTGTCCAGGCATCCACGAGCAGGGTTGACACCACTGCCCCCCTCTTCTGCACCACCAGATATGAAATTGAAGCATGTCAAAGCACTTGGGAAGAGGGTATTTTCTGAATTCTGTTTAATGCTGGGTCCCTCAATCCTGTCTGTCTTCTAGGTCATTATACACACATATTCTCATCAACATGGCCAGCAGGCTCTTGTCAGTTGCCCCGATGAACTCAGAAAAGCCTTTGCCCAAGCAATTCAGGACAAACAAGACATTGCCAGATAGGTGTTATGGACCGGTCTTGACACAACAGACTGTGTGGGTCATGCCATGGACACCAGTGCCATGATCAGCTGACATGCCTGGATGTGAGTTAATGGATTTTCTATGGACATTCTGGTGTCCTTATGGGCGATGCCTTTTGATAGCTCCAGCCTCTTTGGAGAAAAGGTCAGCTTGGTGTTAGAATGCTTCCGACACAGTAGTGTTATGGCCTGCATATTTGGCATGCTCTCACTGCCCACCAGTTTTATGAGCATTACAGCAAATGATGAGGTTATTCACAGGGTCTGGCCTATTTACGGTCTCACCCCTTGCTACAAGCTCAGCTGCCGGCCCAGACCTTTTGCGGCTTGAGAGGACCTGGTGGTGCTGCCCAGATCCTCCTCTCCGGTGGCAGTGGCTTCTATGCTGCTTTGATTTCCCACACAAGGCCATACACAACCTGTGTTGGCAGCATTTGATTTTTCCCAATCAGCTGCAAATCCATCACTACAGATTGGTGGGTGCTGCTAATTGTTCGCAGTGAAAATGCCCTGCATTTAATTTCTTCTCTCCTTCTATTCCATCCATTCCCACTCAGGTGCCAGAAGATGATCTCACCATCTTTTTAATAACAGTCAATTCACTATTGGCCAGGGGACCATCTGGAGCATGCCGGAATAGAAAAAGGGTGAAAGATGTTATTTCTAATATTTTTAAGTGGCCAGATGGATGGCGGGCTCAGAACACTATTAAATCTTTGCCCCTGAATGCCTTTTCATGGGAGGACAGATTAAAAATGTTCACACTTGCACAGTTTCGTTCTGTCCTGGACCTGGGGCATTAGATGGTATCCGTGAACTTGTAGGAAGAGTACTTTCATGCCCATTCTGCCGTCGCAATAATGTTATCTTCATTTCATGGAGGAGTTAGAGTAGAACCGATTTGTCATTCTTCTCTTTGGTTCTTCTACACCCTTCAGGCATTTACGAAGGTGTTGGGATAGGATGCAGCCTATCTTTGCAGGTTGAGGATACATTACCCTGTATTCTCCTGCGTATTTATGTATCTCCACCACTGACTGCTCAAGACTGACTTGCTGCAGTTAATTACAAATCACCTCAGAATGGAGGTCCCCATTCATGCGTACCAGGGGATTCCCAGCAGAAACCCAAAGTCCCATCTAACGCTGGTGAACAGGATTAATTCCATAGGGGCCATCCTGGACGCAGTGGCATTCAAAGCGTACCCTACCCACAAGAAGTTCAGGACATTCAGGATGTGATCCTGATGTTTCAGGTCATCCTGTGTTTTGGTATATTTTGTTCTGAGGCTTCTTGGACTGTTAGCCTCATGCATCCTCCTGCTTTCATGTCCTCACTGACACATGCAGGCCTTGCAGTGGGATCTCGATTTCTAGTGGGCTCAACACCAGGCAGTGGCGTAGCGTGGGTTGTCAGCACCCGGGGCAAGGCAAGTAATTTGGGCCCCCTAACCCGTGGATTTTAGCACTCGCGAGTGCGAGCGCGAACCCCCCAGATATTGCGCCCGGTGCGGCTGGCCCCCCCTGCACCCCCCACGCTACGCCACTGACACCAGGGCTGTCTGTCGGACAACATCCACACTTTGAAGGAGACAGACAGAATCTTCGGTAGTGAGCAATAATCTTTTTTGTGGTAAACCATTCTCCCGGCTTGATCCAGAGTGCACAGTAACTACAGATGCATTGTCTCTGGGTTGCAATGGTCAGTTGGGAAAAGTAGACATCAGAGGTCTTTGGTCCTCACTGGAACATTGGCTCCACATCAGTGTCCTGGAGCTTCGTACCACATAGCTAGCCATGAAAGCCTTTCTCCCATGCTTGAGACCAGAAATGAGCAGATCCTGACAGATAATATGACTGCCAGGTGGTACTACAAGAAGCAGGGAAGTGTGGGGTATTGGACGTTATAGCAGAAGGCACTGTGGCTTTAGAAGTGGCTTGACCACCAAAGGATCTTTCTGGGGGCCAGTCATCTGACAGGGACCCTAAACGCCAGGCAGAAAAACTCAGAAAATGTCAGCTGATAGACTATGATTATTGCCTTCACATCAGTAGTTGGCTCAGGATATCTTGCTGGATTTTTTTGCTGCTGTCCAGAATGTGCAATTTTCAGGGGACGCATTGCACCGATAGTTGAACTTACGCCTTCTGTAAGCATTTTCACGGTTCCCTTTCCTGCCTCAACTTCTGAGAAGGTCTGTTTGGACTGGCTGAAATCATCTTAGTAGCCCAAGTCTGGGCTAAGAAGGAGGGTATCTCAACCTGTTGACCCCAAGCATTTGCCTGGCAATCTATCAACCTCCCTGGGACAAAATCCTGTGTGAGCAACAGAGTGGGGTCTAGCCCTGAAATCTCTATAATTTACACCTCTATATATCTATATTGACCAGCAGCAATTGACCACCTCTCACTTGCCTGTTGAAGTGGTAGATGTGATCCTTGTTATAGGGCGACCCTTGATTATTAGGGACATTGGGAGATATCTGTGGCCTGGTGTAGGAACTACAAGATTATCTGCTGCAGGCCAAGTTATCAGATTTTCTGTTTATTTTATGTGTGGTCCAGCAGGGCTTTGTGGTAGGCACACTTAAAGGTTATATATCAGCCCCCTTGGCCTTTTTATTTTTGTTTGACACCCATCTTCATTCAAGTCTCCTGTTGTGATTAGTTTCTTAAAGGATTTAGCATGCATATGTCCTCAAAAGACCTTATTTATTCCTCATTGATAACTTAACTTGGTCTTCACTTTTCTTTTGCGTATACTATTCAAGTCCATGCAAAGCTGTGTCTTTCTGTTCCATACCATTAAGATGGATTTGTTATCACAGTCACTTCTGTGCTCTGTGACAGTGGGCAGATGGTGCTATCAATAGAATATCAATACACCACTTTCGTTCCAGAAAAATTGGTGCTATAACCAGTGCTTCCTTTCTGCATAAGGTTGTATTGTCCCTCCACGTGGATCTATCCATCGCCTCTCCTGCTTTTCCTTTCAGCCACACCCATTGAAAGAGGAGGGGAGACTCCACCAACTTGATCTAAGGGGAGCCCTTAATTTTATATATCAAGGCCACAAAGGAATGCCGCGTAGATAACCAACTCTTCGTGGCCTATACTAGTGCCATGAAGGGGAAGACAGTGCAGAAACGTATTGTGGGCAGGTGGATCATCTTGCGAATGAAAATGTGCTCCAACCTAGCCACGAAGGAACCCCCGGAGGGAACATGAGCTCATTCTACCCAAGCCAAAGCTGTCTTGGCAGTGTTGCCTACCGATGTGCCTGTGCTAGAAATCTGGCAAGAGGTTACATAAGCATCCATGTATTCATTCACTAAGCACTACTGCCGGGATAGTCCGATCCACAGAGAATGCAATTTTTCCTATTTTGGTTCTGCAGGACTTTTTGGTAGCAGTCCACTCGCCAGGCACTCCACCATAAGGCAGGTACTGTCTGGGTGTCAGTTTTGAGGGGCTGAATCTGCAGATAGAAGTATCCTTCAAAAGAACATATTACTTATCTTATGTAGCACACTCTATGAAGGATACTCTATCTAATCACCAATTCCTCTTTATCACCATTCTGTGGAGTGGACTCCTGGATTTGTTAAAATGGTTCCTAGTTAGTTTTGTCACACTGTCACCTACGATTTGCTATGAGTTATGCGCTTCTAAGGGTGCAGTAAAGTGTAAGACAAAAACAGGTATCAGTGCACAGGGGAATTGCCTATATTCATGCCAATGTTGTCATTTCTGCAGTAGTGCAAGGCCATCCAAGAGTTTAACAAGGTCACCTACAAACACACAGAAGCGATAGCTGTTGAAAATTTGAATCCAGTCTGATGCCTGGGATTATTTTAAAGGTGGGGAATGTCTCTTCCTGCCTGTCAGCGGTAGCTTTAAGGATGAATAAACCTTTTCTGAAACTCATCATGGTCAGACATTTCCACTATGCTGCAAAGGTCCTTCTCCAATAAAATCTTTTTTTTTTTAATTCAATCTGCAGATTGTCTTCGAACCTGTGTTTGAGGACTTTTCATGGGCTAACAGTCCAGATATTTCAAACTTTTTAGTGCTTTCCAGCCCCCCTCAGTGTTTTTTGCAATAATTTCTCAAAATCTACTCAATTAATTTACAGCAAATCAAGCAGAATCATCTTCTTGAATACAATTCTACTTTCAGATCAGGTTTGAAGTAATTATGTTCTGCCATTGTTACTATATTGAAGAGCAAAGTTTCCTGTGTAAACTAAAATGGGAAATCACTTTTTTTTATCTCCCCCTTGACAGATCTGTAGAAACACGAAAATTTGAACACAAATCAGATTAACTTTTTAGTGCTTTCCAGCCCCCCTCAGTGTTTTGTGCAATCATTTCTCAAAATCTACTCAATTAATTTACAGCAAATCAAGCAGAATCATCTTCTTGAATACAATTCTTCTTTCAGATCAGGTTTGAAGTAATTATGTTCTGCTGTTGTTACTATATTGAAGAACAAAGTTTCCTGTGTAAACTAAAATGGGAAGTCACTTTTTTGATCTTCCCCCTGACAGATCTGTAGAAACACGAAAATTTGAACACAAATCAGATGAACTTTTTTTTGGAAGGTTTTGTGTAGTTTTGGTGAATGGCACCAAAATTATTAAGAAAGCAAAACTACCTTTTCTATGGATACTCTAACTAATTCCTAACTACACAGGTGCTATGGCTGCCTTTGTAAATAGGTAGGGCAACAGTAATTAACCAATTGTGTAACTGTTTTTTTTCTGCATAATTATGATTTTTAGCAGCTGCCACATAGTCCATCATCTGCTACATATTATACAGACTTTAACAAAAAAATTGTTTCTAGCTCAAATGGACCTAAAGTTACTACAAAATCTGCAAAACGTATTGATGCGCAGTGGAAGACCCTTAGCAAAAGGTGACGGGTCCCGTTGCATAAAATCTCCTTATGTGTGCTAGCTGTTGGACTGGGAACGGTGTTGTCCCTACCAGATTTTGGTGTTCCCTCCTGGACCTATCTTTCTAATTAAGTAAATTAAGGAACGACACTAAGTAAGCATTTCTGGTAAAGAAAAACAGACAAGGATCTCAGTTTTAGGATCTACTCAGTTAAGTAAAATACAGAAGTGAAAAGGCTGGGCCATCAAATGGAACAGTCAATAAACATATGTTAGAAATGGGGTCTGTAGTTGGCAGTCAGTATACACCCTGTCCAAGTAAGGACCTTAACTCTAGTCAGGGTAAAAGAGTCACACACCAAAGATAACCTCTGCTCACCTGCTTGGTAGCTTGGCACAATCAGTCAGGCTTATCTCAGAGATAATGTGTAAAGTATTTGTACCCACTCACAAAGTAACACAGTGAAAACACTACAAATGGACACTACACCTGTTTAGAAAAATAGCCAGTATTTATCTAAATAAAACAAAGACCAAAACAACAAAAATCCCACATGCACCAGAAAAGAAATTCATTTTTTAAAGTTAAGAGTCTTAATCCAAATCCATAGGAATCAATGGAATATGTTGTTTTAGCACACAGTACCAGGTATGTGTAAAAAATTTCTAATGGCCCAAGGACTGGATTTGGCACCACTTAGCAAAGCAGAACTCTCTGCAAAAGAGCACAGGCACTGGCAGATAAAGTTTTGGAGCTCAGTTCAATCCCTGGAGAACCCTGGAAAGCAAGATGTAAAAAGCAAAGTCCAGTCCTTTCACTCCCAGGGCATAAGTAGCAGCAGGCCAGCAGAGCAAAGCAACAGGCAGAGTGACAGGTCCCCCTCAAGCATCCAGCTCTTCTCCCTGGAAGAATGTCCTCAGTCCAGAAGTGTTCTAAAGTTGTGGGGTCAGCAGTCCTATACTTATACTCATTTCTGCATTTGAAGTAGGCAAGCTTCAAAGGAACGTCTTTGTGGAGCACAAGACCATGCCTCTCCCTATCTTGACCCCAGACACACTCTAGGGGGCTGGAGACTGTATTGTGTGAGGACAGACACAGCACTATTCTGGGTGCAGGTGTCAGCTCCTTCCAGCACTCTAATCCAGGAAGCCCCTTCAGGTTATGCAGGACACACATCAGCTCCCTTTGTGTGACTGTCTAGAATGAATTCACAAACAGCCCAACTGTCATTGTGACCCAGACATGTATTTCACAGCATTACAGAGGCACAGAACGGTTAAGCAGGAAAATGCCCACTTTCTAAAAGTGGTATTTTCAAACATACTATTTGAAAACCAACTTCACCAAAAGATGTATTTTTAAATTGTGAGTTCAGAGACCCCAAACTCCACATCTCTATCTGCTCCCAATGGTAAAGATATTTCAAGGCAATCCCCATGTTACCCTGTGGGAGAGATAGGCCTTGCCATAGTGAAAAACGAATTTAGCAGTATTTCACTAATAGGACATGTAAAACACAGCAGTACATGTCCTACCTTTGACATACACTGCACCTTGCCCATGGGGCTGTATCAGGCCTACCTTAGGGGTGGCTTACATGTAGAAAAAGGGAAGGTTTGAGCCTGGCAAGTGGGTACACCTGCCAGGTCGAACTGGTAGTTCAAGACTACAGACACCGCTGTGGCAGGTCTGATACATGTTTATAGGGCTACTCATGTGTGTGGCACAATTGATGCTGCAGGCCCACTGGTAACATTTGATTTACAGGCTCTGGGCACACACAGTGAACTTTACTAGGGGGTTACTAGTAAATCAAATATGCCAATCATGGAAAAAACAATCACCAATCCTATTTAGACAGAGAGCACTTGCACGTTTGCACTGGTCAGCAGTGGTAAAGTGCCCAGAGTATTAAAGCCAGCAAAAACTAAGTTCAGCACAGGATCATAACAGGAGGTCAGAAGACAAAAAGACAGGGGTAACCATGCCAAGAGTTGACAGGTCTAAAAGCATACAAATCATCAAGAATGCATCAAAGAACTCAGTAACATTTTAATATAAACCCAGCATAGATTAGCCTTCTAAGGTTGGGGGAACAGTTGCTTACTAACATGGAGAAACCACACTGTTATATAGGGGGTCATTACAACATTGGTGGTAAAAGCCGCTTACTGCCGTGCAGAAGACTGCCAACACACCGCCGCGGCCGCGGAATTCCGCCACAGCTATTATGACACACATCTCGGAATCCGCCGAAATTCAGACACCCACACAACTCCGCCACACCAAAGGTCAGTGATAAACTGGCGAAAACAAAACCTCCACCGTCACGCCAACAGACACACGCCCATGCTATTACGACCCACGAATCCACGCGGCGGTCTTTCAACCGCGGTATTCCATTGGCGGTACACACCGCCACGCTCAAAATACAAACACATCTCCAAAACACCGCCACATTGGACAATTCCAAATACACACACCTGATACACATACAAACACCACTCCCACACACCCAAGACAATATAAAACACACACCCACATCACCCACAAACCCCCTACGACCAATTAATCTGAAAGATGCCAGAGAGAGACAACAGCAATAGACAACCCCACCACACAGAGGCACACAACACCATCACCCATACAACATCCACGCTCAAAACACCCCACACCACCACACATCACCACACTCATCAACACATACACCACCCCACACATCACCTACACCACACCATGTCACGCCAAAGACACCCCAGGTTTTCCGAGGAGGAGCTCAGGGTTATGGTGGAGGAAATCCTACGGGTAGAGCCACAGCTATTTGGAGCACAGGTGCAGCACACCTCCATAGCCAGGAAGATGGAGCTATGGCGAAGAATCGTCGACAGGGTCAACGCTGTGGGACAGCATCCAAGAAATCGGGAGGACATCCGGAAGAGGTGGAACGACCTACGGGGGAAGGTGCGTTCCGTGATATCCAGGCACAACATCGCGATTCAGCGGACTGGCGGCGGACCCCCACCTCCTCCCCCACAACTAACAACATGGGAGGAGCAGGTCTTGACCATCATGCATCCTGAGGGCCTCGGAGGAGTCGGTAGAGGAATGGACACTGGTAAGTCAAGTCTTAACTATCATATCTCCCACCCTACCTGCATGCTATCACATACCCCCACCCTCACCCCCTCCCCTATCACGCCAAATCCTCACCAATGTACTCATAACACAAACCACACATCCCAACACCAAGCCCTGCATGCAACACCAAAGCATGGTCACCCCTCACTAAAGCATGCCCAAAGCACATACCCTTACACCCCCCCAACCATCATCACACAAGCCCCCACACTGGAATGCTAGCACTGGGGTACACGCTCACCCACCCATTGCACACCATGACACACACACATGCAATAATCATGCTTTTATACCCCTGCAGGACCACTGCAGGACCACTACCCAACGTCACCAGACAGAAGAGGCCCACAGTGATGACAGCAGCTCTGGCCAACTGGATCCAGATGACCAGCACGGACCATCGTGGGCCTCGGGACAGTCGGTTCCCCTTGCACAGGCACAGCCCACCACTGACCTTCCACCCTCTGGTAACACCAGCACAGCACCCACCCAGCAGACCCATACCTCCGTACCCAGGACACGTCAATCAGCGGTGTGTCCACCACTACAGGGAACCCAGGAGAACCCACCACCCCAACCACAACAGGGACCTGGGGGCAGTGGTAGTGGGCACACAGTCCTGGGGACGGAGGCACAGGAACACAGGGGAACTGGGAGGGCTGCTGTGCGACAGTGGGCGGACAGGCCCAGGGAACCCACTCTCCACGAGGCCCTCTCCTCCATCATGGGAGCATACCACCACTCCCAGGAGACGATGGTGACGGTCCTGGCCAAGTTTCAGGAGACCCAGCGCCTGCAGGACGAACAGTATTTGGGGTTCAGGGAGGAGCTTAGAACCATCAGCTCCGCCCTGGGCACCATCGTAGGGGTGCTGAAGGACATACAAAAGACCATGAGGGACACCGTGGTACTCCAAGGGGCCCCTGACACTAGCATGGACGATGAACTGCCCACCACCTCTGCCGGCGCCACAGGACCACCACACCAGCACCCCACCCCCTGCAGACGGAGAACCACCCCGCAAGCGGTCCCTGAGATCCAGGAACAGGACAGAGCAAGATGGCAAGACCCCCGCCAGGAAATGAGACCACCCTGATTGTCCCCCCACTGTCCCACTTTGTCACCCTGTCCAGATTGGAACTGCCCCAGCTCCACTTCCTATGCCCATATGGGCAATGCACCTGTGTGACTAAGAGACTGGACTCTGCCATGGACATTCCTCCACCATCACCCATCACCATTTTGCCGCCCCCTCCAATAATTAGCACTTCAATAAACACCCTTGAACCACAAAACAATTTGAAGTCAGTCTGTGATTTTGAAAATGTGTATTAACTATGACAATGGCAAAATCCGTTCAAAAATGTAATGTCAACATACCTATGTCACACATCACAAGTCCATGAAGGATTCAAGCAGATGACACATGTTGGTAACCACACCTGTGAAACCGTAATGGAAATGTACAACTCAGTTACCATATACTGGTTGAAATCGACAGACAGGATAGAGGTAGAAGTGTGAAAGTGAATGTGATAGTAAAAAAATTGTTCTCACCCGTGTGTCACTGGAAATATTGCTGTATGACTGACTCCCTGTTGTCTATGTCTTCTTCCTCAGCTTCATCCTCATCACTGTCCACAGGCTCCACAGGCTCCACAGCTGCCACAACACCGTCATCTGGACCATCCTCCTGCAGAAAAGGCACCTGGCGTCGCAAAGCAAGATTGTGAAGCATGGAGCAGGCGATGATGATCTGGCACACCTTCCTTGGTGAGTAGAATAGGGAACCACCTGTCATATGGAGGCACCTGAACCTGGCCTTCAGGAGGCCGAAGGTGCGTTCGATCACCCTCCTAGTCCGCCCATGGGCCTCATTGTAGCGTTCCTCTGCCCTAGTCCTGGGATTCTTCACTGGGGTCAATAGCCAGGACAGGTTGGGGTAACCAGAGTCCCCTAATAGCCACACACGGTGCCTCTGCAGTTGACCCATCACATACGGGATGCTGCTATTCCGCAGGATGTAGGCGTCATGCACTGAGCCAGGGAACAAAGCATTCACCTGGGAGATGTACTGGTCTGCCAAACATACCATCTGTACATTCATCGAATGATAACTCTTCCGGTTCCTGTACACCTGTTCACTCCTGCGTGGGGGGACCAGAGCTACATGGGTGCCATCAATAGCACCTATGATGTTGGGGATATGTCCCGGGGCATAGAAGTCACCCTTCACTGTAGCCAAATCCTCCACCTGAGGGAAAACGATGTAGCTCCTTATGTGTTTCAGCAGGGCAGACAACACTCTGGACAGCACGTTGGAAAACATAGGCTGGGACATCCCTGATGCCATGGCCACTGTTGTTTGAAATGATCCACTTGCAAGGAAATGGAGCACTGATAGCACCTGCACGTCAGGCGGTATTCCTGTGGGATGGCGGATTGGTGAGATCAGGTCTGGCTCCAACTGGGTACACAGTTCCTGGATTGTGGCACGGTCAAACCTGTAGGTGATGATCAAATGTCGCTCCTCCATTGTTAACAGGTCCACCAGCGGTCGGTACACCGGAGGATTCCGCCATCTCCTCAAAAGTCCCAGCTGACGGTGCCTAAGAAGGACAACAGCGACCACAGAGTCAACAAAATCCCAGGTATGTACCCACAGCTACACAGAACACGACACCAAATACAAAACTCATCCTGTATGTGTGTTGAGTGTAGGCCTAGGTATGTGTGACGCAGTAGTAAATGAAGCCATGTGGGCCCCTGAAATGGCGGCTGCCTGACCTCTAAAGTGGGACAATGGGGTGTGAGGTAACTGCGCTGGCGTTGTACACCGTCGCGGTAGGCGGTCGTAGACCGCGGCGCAATGCTGCATTGGTTAACATTGGACCCTATGGGTCCCAGGAGCCAATGACGAAGTGCGCCGGCGGTGATGATACGCACCGCCGCGGACATCACCGCCGCGGACGTGACTGCCATTTTCTATCTGTTCAATCACTCGATACCTGATCTTCGACAGGAGAGGACCTATACTGCAAGTGCTGCTGTGACCTCGGTCTGGAAGAGACAATGGCTGCTGTGTCTGGGGAAAGGGCCCCTGCCTTCACTGCTCAGGAGTTGGAGAAGCTAGTCGACGGGGTCCTCCTCCAGTACACGCTACTCTACGGTCCTCCAGACCAACAGGTAAGTACACAGGGAGCACGTTGTATGGGCTATGCTGGGTGGAGAGGGCTGGATGTCAGTAGCAAGGGGGCAGAGTTAAGTGACCATGAAGGAGTGTGAATGCATGTCCCACATGGCAAGGGTAGCGATGGGGGCCACTCACTTCGACGGTGCACTTGTTAATGACTTCTCTTCTTCCCCTGTACATGTCATGTAGGTCAGCGCTTACCAGAAGAAGGACATTTGGCATGCCATCGCCAAGGACGTCCGGACCCTGGGGGTCCACCAGAGACGGGGCACCGAGTGCCGTAAAAGATGGGAGGACATTCGCCGCTGGAGCAAGAAGACGGCGGAGGCTCGGCTGGGGATGGCCTCCCAACGTGGCAGGGGTGCCCGTCGCACCATGATCCCCCCTGATGTTCCGGATCCTGGCGGTGGCCTACCCTGAGTTGGATGGGCGCTTGAGGGCATCACAGCAGACACAAGGGGGTGAGTACAACATCATTCTGTGGACTTTGCGCACAGTGGAGGGGTCTGGATGGGGGAGGAGGGCTGTGGGTTCCCCGAGTTAGGTAGGCTAGGCCCTTCCGTAATGCATAGCATGGGGCACTCCACCCCACCTCTGTAGAGTGCCAAGTACAGGTATACATGCCCCTGTGTCATCTATGTGTGCAGATGTCCATCATAGCCATGTAGGCCAGATCCCAGGAATTGCATCTGTAGAGGCCAAGAGCACGGCATAGTGCAGGGGGCTGCTGTGTCTGTATAGTCCGCCAACGGTAGCGGTTAGCCATGCACTAAATCTGTCTTTCTTCTGTCGTCCCCCCCTCCCTTTTTGTGCTCTCCCTGTTCTTTTGTGCATCAGCATCATCAGGCGGAGGTACAGTGGCACCGGAGCACGAGGGAGCTGCATCCCTCATGGCTATGGAGGGCCACACCACAGACTCTGAATACACCAGTGGGACAGAGGGCGAGGGGAGCTTCACGTCGGTCACCGGATCACCAAACAGCGACACGGACTCGTCCGCCGATGGGAGCTCCCTTGTGGTGGCAGCACGATCTGTGCCCCCCACTTCTACAGGTACAGCTGCCACCCCCCCTGCCAGCACCACCCTCCCAGTAGCCCCTCAGCCTTCGCTCCGTGCCCGCTCACCCAGGAGGGTGGGCATCCCCTTCGCCCCAGGCACCTCAGCCCCTGCCTCAGTCACCCCTGCTGCCCTCAGTGAGGAGGCCATTGACCTCCTCAGGTCACTCACTGTTGGGCAGTCTACCATTGTGAATGCCATCCAGGGTGTAGAAAGGGAGTTGCAACACGGTAATGCATTCCTGGAGGGCATTCATTCTGGTCAGGCTGCCCTTCATCGAACCCTGCAATCTCTGGCCTCAGCACTGATGGCAGCCATTGTCCCTGTGTCTAGCCTCCCCCCTCCAACTTCCTCCACCCAGACCCAATCCCCTGTACCCCAGCCTATCCCAAGCACACCATCAGACAAGCATGCACACACCCCAACACACAAAAGTAGCTCAGGCAAACATAAGCACCACACAACCCACAGGCACTCACACAAGCATCACCCACATACAGACACAGCAACATCCACTGCCTCCACTGTGTCCCCCTCCTCGTCGTCTCCCTCCTCCCTCCCAGTGTCGTCTACACTCTCACCTGCATGCACTACATCTACAGGCACTAAGACTCGCACCAGAACACCCACCACTACACCCCGCTCACCTGCACTCACCACCCCACTACCATTTACACATCCCCTGTGTCCATTTCCAGTGTGTCTGTGACGCCCCCTCCTAAAGTACACAAACGCGGGCACCCACACACCCAACATCCATCCACCTCACGACAGCCTCCAGTACCTGCACCTGCACCCAAATCACCTAAAGTGACACCTCCTACAACCACCTCCTCTTCCTCCACTCCCAGACCCCCTCCACCTACCCATCCCAGTGTTCGTCAGAAACTCTTCCTCAGCGACGTTGAGCTCTTTCCCACCACCCCCACCCCTCCAATTCATAGGTCCCGTAGTAGCACCTCAGCCAAAAAAAGTCCAGTACCAGTGGTGCGTGTTAAAGGTGTGTGGAGTGCACCGGCCACCAGGGCAGCCAGTGTGACACGGAGCCAAAGCACTGCCAGTCCACCCCCTGTAAAGCACCTTAATTTGGAAAGACAGCTCACAAGGGTCCCGGGGGGAGTGCTGAGTCTGCTGTGACTCCTCCCAAGGTGTTGAAGGGGCAGAAGAAGTCTCCAAAGTCTGGGAAGAGCAGCACAGTGGAGAAGGCCGCCATCCTCCCCGCCGGCCGGGACGCCACCGCCAGCAGTATCGTCACAGGTCCGGAGACCACCGCCAGAGTCAGTGCCCTGGAGGGCACCAGTATCGTCACAGGTCCGGAGACCACCGCCAGAGTCAGTGCCCTGGAGGGCACCAGTATCGTCACAGGTCAGGAGACCACAGCCGGAGTCAGTGCCCTGGAGGGCACCAGTATCGTCACAGGTCAGGAGACCACCGCCAGCGTCAGTGACCTGGAGGGCCCCGGCAGACACAGCCCCGCTGGGCACTGACGGACCATAATGCCACACACCGCTGAACAGGGCAAAGCACCGCCATGGCAAAGCACCGCTGAACAGGCCAAAGACCGCCATGGTGAAGACTGCTGAACAGGGCAAAGCACCACCATGGCAAAGCACTGCTGAACAAGCCAAAGACTGACATGGTGAAGACCGCTGAACTGGGCAAAGACCGCCATGCTGAAGACCGCTGAACAGGGCAAAGCACTGCCAAATCAAGCATCGTTAGCCCATGTGCAGCTGGGACAGTGATGGAACAGGGACCGTCACGGGGAGCGTGATGCACTCCGGGCACCAGTCCCCCTCCAGAACCAGTGGAGACCTGCATCCACTCTGTCTGTCCTTCACAGGATGAAGCACTCTGGACACCAGTCCCCCTCCAGAACCAGTGGAGACTGTTATCCACTTGAGAGACTGTGGCTTTGCACTCCCCAGGATGGTACAGTGGGCAAGCCACCCACTGTAGAGACTTGAGAGACTGTGGCTTTGCACTCCCCAGGATACATCAATGGGCATGGAGCCCCGTCGTGGATCTGGCGTGGTGCTGTAATCCGGCTGAGGTGCCCCCCTTCCCTTCCCCCTGAGGTGCCTGTTGTATTTCTATCTGATGCCTCTGCAGTGTTCTCTCCATTTGTGGACAGGTATCTAGTGTGGGCCTCGCCCATGCATTTTGGGCCCAGTGGTCCACGGACATTGAAATGTGCATACCTGCACTACTAATCGTGATGTATATATTTGGAAAGTGTATATCTATCTGTATATTGTAGGTTACTGTATTTTGATACATTACAATGTTTGAACTGATTTTGTTTTGTCTTTGCATTCTTCCGGGGGGGTTGGGGGTTGTTACTGTGCTGTTTGGAACTGCATTGGTGTGTGTGTTGTAGTGTGCGAGGGTCGGGTTGGGGGTGTGGTTGTTGCGTGTGTGTGTCCCTGACTTTTGCCTCCTCCCTCCCCTATGTCGTAGGTGCAGTACTCACCGTTGTCTTCGGCGCCTACGTTGCTGGTGATCGTAGATGAGCAGGAAGACAAGCGCAGGGAGTATTTGTAGTTCGGGCTCCATGGTAGCCTCCTTCCTTGTGGAATGTGTTCAGGTGAGCGTTTTCCCATTGCAAAAGCTGTTTCCGCCGTGTTTTTATCCATGAAGAATCCGCCCCGGAAAAGGTGGCGGATTGGCGGGTTGTGATACTGTGGGTGGTACTTTGTCTCCCGCCTGTCTGTTGGCGGTGACCGCCGCGCTGCTTGTCTGTACCGCCGTGGCGGTCGGAGTGTTAAAGTGGCTGTCTATGTTGGCGGTTTCCGCCACGGTCATAATTCCCTTTTTTTGTCCGCCGGCCTGTTTGAGGTATTACCGCAGCTTTAACACCATCCGCCAGGGTTGTAATGACCACCATAGTGTTTAAGAGAAACGCTTCATGCATTTACTTCAACAGTACATGGTTCCTATACTCATAACCAATAGAAAACAATCAAAGAACAATAGTTGCAATGAAATACAGTTGAATGTTTTCTTACTAATTCTAATAGATGAAGCTCTAAAGTTCACAACATCTGTTCTCAGCACATTAAGGGGGTTATTACAACTTTGGAGGAGGTGTTAATCCGTCCCAAAAGTGACGGTAAAGTGACGGATATACCACCAGCCGTATTACGAGCCCATTATATCCTATGGAACTCATAATACGGCTGGTGGTATATCTGTCACTTTACCGTCACTTTTGGGACGGATTAACACCTCCTCCAAAGTTGTAATAACCCCCTAAATGTTACATAGTATGTCATTCAGTCGTTTGCGACAGTTACCCTATCCTGGGGAAAGCACACTCTGGTAGCTATGAGGAATTGTTTGCTCGGCTAGTGAAGTCTACGAGTCTTTATTTTACCATAGATTAATCAGTGGCTGAAATCACGTGTTAGACAGCAATGACACGAAGAGATTGATGCCAAGGCCTAAATTGTCATAAGTTCAATAAACAATGAATTCTTATATTCTAAGCATTGAACATCTGGAAATATAAGCAATACACATTCCCACCTTTAACTAGAATATGCGCCCCACATTAGTTCAGAAGCTGACCAATCAGAGGGCACCAGATATCCGCCACAGTTACATCCGCAGTGACTGTCCACAGGATGCACTGTTGATTACCACCTAATTACCGCGAACTTCTACCTGCTTATGGGTCTGACTTACTACTGTATATCACAAATCACTTTTGGAAACCAAATCTTTTTCTTTTTCCTTTATATAACTCCTCATTTATAAGCCATTATGACAGGTTATCTCACTACATTTGCCTTTGGATGACCGTATGCTAATTTATATTAACCCGGCTTTAACCAAAAGTATCTATTTCCATTTATCCACTTCTCCACAACCCTACCCTCTAGTACCTTCTCTCCTGCGCTCCTGGTCTGAGGTTCACAAAGATATATGCACATTCATCTTTCCTCAGTCCTCACAACAGTCACCATTGCCCACTTCCGCCTCTTCACTATCATTCAAATCCAGGTCTTACTCTCATCCTGCTCAGCCAAGATCCAAATCAATAGTTTTAAACAAACGCAAGTAATAGACTATTCTGCTGATTAACCTTGATTCCTTCCTCCCTCGCAAACAGATTATCAGCTTTGTAACACAATTACTGTTCAACATTATACACATCACTTCTACCGCGTCTGTTTGCCACCAGGCCTCTAAACACTGAATTCACTACATGGACTCATCACCATGATATTCAGATAGTTCCATGGTCTGTCATTCCTTACTTCACAGAAATTATATTTGCACCCTTCAAAGTCAGATCATTTCAGCCTCTTCATTGAAATACCCTCCCTCTTGACGTGAGGACAGGTGCCAGCAATACCAATATGGAGGCTGTTGTCAAGAAGATACTTCGTTGCCAAAAGATCTTTAAAAAAGTCTAATCGTAACATGCCAGACCTGTACCAAATGCTGTGTGAGCTCACAAAGCACTACTTCATAAAACCTTTTACCTGTTTGGTTCACCGTGCAAATATTTTCTACTCTATATTGTGAAAATCACATTCTCTTCCCACTTGACCCCACCCACAATCCTGTTGTATGAAAACTATCTTCAATATTATTGTTTAAGTACTGCTTTCAAGCCGAATATCAAGGTCACCTCCTGTATGTATGAAATTAATGTGGTGCCTTTCAACAGTACCAATATTTTATGTAAGCACTCACGGGTGTGAGGTTGACTGTTGTGCTGCAGTCACAGCATTGTGCGCTGCACTCCCCTTATCCTCCATAAGTCCACACATCTACAATAGTGAGTGTTTTCCTGGATTTGGTCACCTGCTTTGCCGGTAGAGTAAATAGCTCAACAAACGTTTTATTGTTTACGTTAGCTTACAATTTTGAGCCCAGTTCATCCACCTTATCAAGTCTTGGCGGGAGCAGATACATTGATAGAAACACCACTGATTCTCTAATGTACTAATTTCCTCCTAGTACCAGCCTCCCACGTTTTGCTGATGTGTAGTCAAGAAAATGGCAGATTCATGGAAGGAAAAATTACTTTACTGGCATCACTGGCAGAAGACCTTATGCTATTTGTGACCCATCAATGCTAGTAGGATCCTGAGATCGCACAGACATCACACCATTTCTGTCACCAATACCTCCACATGTCCCTCTTCATCTTAATGCCACTCAGGCAGTTCGTTTTTCTCCCTGCTGATTAGATGTGTCAGGTCTAGTTTCTAAGGGTGCAACCACCAGTAAAAGTGACTTCAGTCTGAGGACCATAGTCAGGATCTGCGTTCCTGAAACCCTTTAATTCCTCTGGCGGTAGTGAGTCTTCTGTAGTTTCTAAGTGAATCGTCATCTTGTATCCCTTTTTCGATTGGAAGCCTTTCCTAACTGTTACTTGTTTTCTTGATGGGGCCGCAGGCTGTTGGGGCACCATTGCCCTGGAATCCCTGTCAGATCTTGCCTTTCTTTGTCGAGTGCCAGACCACAGCCTTTATGACATGTGATCTTCTGTGACTTTATTGGCTCTCCCTTTAACCTCCATTAAGGTGTTTTGCTGTAATATGTTTTCACATAGATTCCCTTAGTGTTTGATAATCTGCAGTAGGTGTAGGGATTATACGTCTAGTGGCTTGACACACGTTTGACGTGAAGCCTTGGTGTCTAGCTTGTTAAATGCTTCAATACTCCATGGATGGACTGACTACAGAGGATTCTTTCATAGTGACTGGTAAGATACCTTTGTGGCATCTCTCAAAACTCTTCTTAGGTCCTGGAGGCAAGGCTGTGCTTTGTCGAATTGCACGGCTGTCCCTCTTGCCTGTGATACCCTGTACCTTAGGTCTCTCTACTTGTTTTTTATTTATTTTTTAAAGCAAAATCGGCACTGCCTGGCCTCCTCCATCCACGGTGATTACCTGTCAGAGTAGGTGATGCCTTTACATGGGCAGCTCAACTCCAACTCCCAGAAGCACCACCTGCAGATTCACAAGCCATCTCTTCATCTGTTCTGAGGGCCCTCCACCCACTAGCATGATCATTTTTAATTACTTTTTGTCTGCTTGCCTATGGGCCATCCTCCCAAACTGGAGCAGACAATGCTCCTTTGTGCCACTAAAGTCATGTCACAACTCCCTTCAAGCAGAAGCACTCTGTACACATTCCATTATTCCATTGTTGGGAACTGTGAAAGACAAATACTGAGGACGAGTAAGAAATTATAGTGAACATAACATGCAGGATGACATCCAGCTCTACTTCCATCTGTCATCTTTGGCTAACACCATTTGCCTTAAAAGTTGCCTCTCAGGGTCTGAGGACTGTAAAAAAATCATTGCAGTGGATTTCAAACATGCAGAAATAGAAATAGAATACCTGCTTATTTACCATGGGAGATCTCGTCCAACCATGCTATTGGTGTTTATTGTGATAAAGGTAGGATTATTTCTTATTGGCAGAATGTACATATCCTTTGAGGTTTCATTTATACTTCAGATTTCCTCATCTACATATTTCTAAAAAGCTTGTTGTTATGGTGCTGGGGCAGATAGAACCCTTCCTTCCTGCAAATTGTTTTTCAGTCGTGTTCAGGATCATGTTGTTGTGCATCTATATGGAGGAAGTATGTTTCATTCTATTAATTCTTTATTCAGTTTGTAGTATTACATACCATAAAAGCTCATGAAGAACAACAAAGATTAAAATGACACTTCAGTCATAATTTATATGAATGATACATAAATTCAATCACTCTAAATGTTTGAGCTGTTTCCTTTCTCTGGCTGCACATGATACATAGTGAATCATAGTGTGGCTAATTCCATAATATTCTAGGCTACCTAAAAACTTAAAAACCACACAATAAACTCTAAAGTTCTTCAAGACTAATAGCAGTTTTAAAACAGATGATCTGTAGATGGCATACATTTTATTAAATAGTACAAACTGCAAAGTTGATTGTTTTGAAATACCTTCACAAGGACAATGGGGAAGCTCCTCGCTTTAGCAGCACATAGTAGGGAATGCTACCATAAAATCTACTGTGTTCAATCTTAGTCGTGTTAAGATAAAACAATGGTGGGACTTTACTGGGTGGCAAAGGTATGTTTGAATCCCTTCTCTTAAATCTTGGCATAGATAATATTTTAACTTTTTACGCATAATGAAATTTGAAGTAGACTGAGGGGCTGTTAAGAGCCTTCTTAAAAATCGGTACTCCACCCTTTATAATTTATTACTCCTGGTGTAGCCCCAGATACCTGCTCCATACAGTTCTGATGTCAAACATTTAGTTATAATTACAATTCTGATTTCCTTAACAGGTTTCTGGCCCAACTTAGTCACAAATCTAAAAACCTCTTCCACTGATTGAATGAGCTGCTTACGCCTGATATTCCAAAGATGATCCCAGTTGCCAAGGGAGTCAAAATGTGCACCAATGTATGAATAATTCAAAACATTGTTATTGCATGCTCATTTTATGTTGTGTTGGCTAGATTTCACCTTGCTAGAACCGCAGGTCATTGTGCAGGTTTTACTTAGATCGATCTTCAAGTCTCTCCTATCCGTAAATGCTACAAATACATCAATGAAGGACTGCAAACCATTAGCTGTTCTTGCCATTAATGCCACATCATCAGCATAAACTAAAATGGTAGTTAAACGAGATCCAATTCGAGGAAGGTCTAATTCCTTAGTTTGTAAAACTGTGTCAATCTCGTTGTAAAGGGCGAAGAGAAAAGGTGCCAAGAGACAGCCTTGCCTGACTCATCTCTTCAACCTAACGGGATGTGAGCACTCCCCATTTAGACCATAACAAATACTTGCAGTTGTACTCTGATACAGTTGGGCAAGATGAGCAACAATATTTTCTGGTTCACATAGCTTAACCAACATGTGCCACACTTTTAAGTGATTAACAAAATCAAAGTTGCAGGTCAGGTCCATAAAAACAGTGATGTAGGTACTTGTTTTTAGCCTTCGTATATTTCCCTATTATCAAGCTCAAATTAAGACGTTCTTCCCCCCTGCTGATACCCCTCCTAAAACCATATTGTAAGTCAATGGAAAAAAAGGATTTTCATAGAGAAGTCCAGGAGGGAGATTGGATGGTAGCACTTGGGATCTGATCTACTCCCCTGCTTAAAAAAAGGAACCACTGTGGTCTCTGTCCATGGCTGGGGAAAGATCCCTGACCATACTGCATTAAATAGGAGTTTTAAAATGGCTGCTCACAAGTTATTAGAGTGCCTTATCAGTTTCAACGGGACACCATCTGAAGTTGGAGCTTTCCTTTTCCTATACTACTTCTCTATTGCAGAAGAGACTTTACCCAATGAGAACATATACGATAGTGTAATGATTTATAGCTGCATATGATTCCCTCCATCATGTGAGCTGTTAAAGCTATCGACTTTCCAGTCGTTAAATACGGAAGCAAAGTATGATAATCAGTCTTGGCACAGTATCAAGGAGTCAAACTCTGGGGTGGTGGCCTCCCTAAAAATAGATACATTTATTGTATTCCGAAATAACCTGTTAACATTCTTTTCACTTTACCAGTTTATCTGCGACCTCTTTCTGGACCTCCTTTTTCCGTAAGGGATTTTATAGCCTGTGAATCTCTAGGCCTCTTATGTTAAGCCTTTTTTAAATGCTTGTGTGCTATAGTGCATGCGTGATGAAACCAGCATTGTTCTTTACCTGTATTATTCTTGGCTAATTTCGTTAAAAGTGAATGAATTGTCTTGCAAATTGACTGAAATGCCTCACCTGTTTGCCATCCTTCTATTTCCTCATTCAGGCATATTTCAAAATCAGAAGTGCGATTTTAACTTAGGGTAGCCAGCAGCTTTTCTGGATAAACCCTTGTCCACTTGATTCTATGCCCATTTGGTCTCTCCAACGTTATGTTCACCGAATATTTTATGTTCAGTAGCTGGTTTAACCAAATCTGTAGAGTTACCAAAACAATATTATGATCACTCAATCCAGAGGAGAGAACACAGATATCAAGAACTGCCTCAGATGTACCAGAGAAAATTAGAATGTTGTCAATAGTACTGCCCACAACCCTGCTGTTAAATGTTGGTAATAAATCAGAGCAAAAATCAACTCTCATGGAGAGCTTGTACTTACTAAAGGCATTGTTGAATTAATCACCATATTTATTATGCTTAACATATGGCTGTTCCTGATAAGAGAATCTATCGTTCCACATACTTGAGATGAAATTAGACGAACTGGCACTGAATTACCCTACCCACACTATGAAAAAAATCTCTTCTCCAGTTCATGAGAAAATTATCAGGATCCTTCTGAAAAGCATTAACTACATTTACCCGTGTAGAGTCAAACATGTTGTTCTACAAATTCATTAACACCATATCAGGAAATCCATCCAATGTAAGAACCAAAATTTGATAATACAGGGAGACTAGACTACTTTTAAGAACTGTTGTAAAGAAGTGAACAGAAATCAAACTTGCCAGGCCACGTTTAGCCCTCCCAAAACTTGCACGAGAAAGGAGTAGGAAGTCAGTTTCTTGTTAGTGAACCTACAGATGCCCTTTTGCATTTGAAAAATATTCTCTGCTTATTTGCACGTCTGATTGTGAGGGCCTGAAAATAAAAACACATTTCTTGATTCTGAAATCACTACATTTGCTTCCTTTTGATTTTCACATCAACTTTAAGTTTGGCTGGCTTTCTTTGTAGCAGCTCAATAGCTGGATTCTAAAATAGTGCTAGACTGTGGAGCTTGTATCACAAAAATGAATGATTTGAGACTTGACGTCCTTAATGTCATAAAACCTAGACAAAAAAACAAACAAAAGCTTTTCTTATAGTCCCTTGAGCATTTGCTTGGCTCCAAATGTAACGCATTGTAGAAAATAACTAAAAATATAGCAGTTTGATTTATATAGGAAACTGTATTGTTAAACGAAGAGAGAGAGAGGCACAGTCTTGATAATCAAAAAAAAAAAAAAAAAACGAAAGTTCTTCAAGTCCGGTCTGCAGCGAAATATCCAGTTGTTGGTGGTTAACTGGCTTTCTTCCAGGCCCAGGCGCGGTTTTCTCTGACTACAGGCCCACCTGATCTTTCCAGCGTTTTGTGAGCAAGTAAGATCCCAATAGTCAGACTTTATATGTCAGCAACAGTCTATCTTTCGTAACCCTTGAAGCAACCTTCCAAGTCAAGAGGGTTGGGGTACAGCTGTAGACAGTCTACCCACTGTGGTTCACTAGGCAAAGGGAAGTGTTTCAGTGAACTTGTGGTTTTCTTCTCTTGTGTTATTCTGATCAGCCCCCCTTTCATAGGGCTTTGTAGCAATTTTGAAAAGGTGAGTTCAGCTCTGATTGGTGACAAGCACGAGGATTTTTACGCTAATTAGTACACACTTTCCCACATACGTTTTACTAAAGTGACCCATTTCCTGTCTCGGATAGCTGCCTTGCTGTCACCGTTATTCAAGAGAATTTTGTGCTTTAGTTAACCAGTAGGATACCACTTTCTGAGCAGTCACATAGTTGTTTTGAAGCCAATATTTTTCAGCACCCCGTCCTGAACTGAGTGTCAGGATGGGGCGGGGCAATTGTTGCTGTATGGCAGCAGGGAGCTGTGCACTTGTTTAAAGTATTCATGTCCCTGTGGCCGACTGTCTTGCGACAGCCAGCCTGACCTGTCTTAAGACAACTGGGTTAGAGCAAGCACAGGCCAGCAGCACTCCTCTGAGTGCTGAGAGAGGCTGCTCCCCCGAACCCTGACGCTGCTTTCATGCTGTTTACCAGCACGAAAGCAGCACCAGGATTGCCTAGTGCAGTTTCCTGTGTCCTGTCGCGCGTTGGAGCAAGGAGAGAAGGAGAGACGATGAGAGGAGGACGTCTGACCTAGGTTATGTGCCATTTTCTAAATTTTTTAATTTTCTTATTATTGTACCCCCCATTGTAAACAGAAGCCAGCCGCAGCTGTGCGCATATGTAGTGAATTTCCTTTTAACATCACACATAGTTGGCAAGGGTATGAAGATTTCCACTAGCCATTGCTATTTGACTGTACAAGTTTGAGTACCCAAATCTTGTATGTTTTTTCTTTTCTACCACCGTGTAGCAGAGTTTCGGCATTTTGCCGTTTCTGAAATGACTATAATTTCACCAACAACACTTATCAGTGTGGTGAGAAGAAAGGAAAAGACGGAATAAATGCAAATGTTTTAGTAAGTGTTACACAAACATGCAAACCTCTATAAAGCATCCCAAGTAGCAAAGCAATGCCAGCAAACATTTTGCATCTCAACAGAGATATTACAATATCTAAGCATATGTTTAGGTCTGGAACTTTACACACTCTTGACCAGTAAAGTATGACTACACAAATTAAGACAGCTGCTCACAGCAATCGTTAAAAGATGTAGCACCCTCTTTATGTTCCGATTATGTGTGAGTAATCGCTGTGTTTCCCCTTTACACAGTTTTCTATGGAGCATAATCACTTAAAATGTATATAGACAACACCTTCCATTGTTAGTGCACCTCAGCAGCTGGATTGGTCTTCTGGGGTGCTTTTGTTTTGAGACAGATGCTGGAGGTAGTCATGTGCATTTTTTCTATCACTAACAGTGAGTTATTGCATGATGTGGAGTCATATAAACAGGCCATCAATGAGTGGTGTTAAAATACATCTTAAAACTCTAGCTGACATCATCAACAAAGCAGATTTCTAGAATTCCTATTGTTGGTGATTGTTAGAGTTGCAGGACGGGGCATACTAGATGGCCATTTTACATTCTAGTACTTTTGCATTCTTTGTGTGAGGCACCAGTAATCAATTATGATGGCAATGTCACCATTCTCACCACATGTGCCCATGCTAGTTGATGCGAAGTGGCAAGATCAGACATTGATGTGGTGTGTGAGTGTCTTACACAGTGGCGTCTCCATTGTGCATTTATAGTTAGGTCAGAGTTTCCATGGGAAGATAATGTTTTGTTTTGCTTTTAACTTTAGCGCCATTTGTCAAGCTTCATGAAACTTTCAAAAAACAAAATCATCCACCTCAGCTCCTTCTTGGAATGTTTTGGGGTATTCCATCAAGCAAAGCCAAGAAAAAGATGGGGTGCCAAAAACTTTGATACCCCATGTTAATTCCCATAGGAAATTTAGGGAATCTAAAAATGGCTGAATGGAATTAGCAAAAAGTTAGAACTTTACTGAGAAAGCGTGCTTTTATTTTTGGTGTAAATTTGTTCAGCTGTTTTTGGGAAAGATGACCCTCATTATGACTTTGGCGGTCCTTCCCGAAGACCGCCGTGCTGGCGGCCACTAAAAGACTAAAAGACCGCAGTGGCTGCGATAATCCACCCGCCCTATTATGACTCACAAAAACAAAATCGCCAGAATACAGCCACAAATCCAACAACACCAAGCTGAACGACGGTGGCACTGTAGGAGGCTGGACTGGCTTGTAGTGAGTACCAAGGGGTTACTTGCACCTTGCACCAGGCCCAGTTATCCCTTATTAGTGTATAGGGTGTCTAGCAGCTTAGGCTGATAGATAATGGTAGCTTAGCAGAGCAGCTTAGGCTGAACTAGGAGACGTGTGAAGCTACTACAGTACCACTTAGTGTCATATGCACAATATCATAAGAAAACACAATACACAGTTATACTAAAAATAAAGGTACTTTATTTTTATGACAATATGCCAAAGTATCTTAGAGTGTACCCTCAGTGAGAGGATAGGAAATATACACAAGATATATATACACAATAGCAAAAATATGCAGTATAGTCTTAGAAAACAGTGCAAACAATGTATAGTTACAATAGGATGCAATGGGGAAACATAGGGATAGGGGCAACACAAACCATATACTCCAAAAGTGGAATGCGAACCACGAATGGACCCCAAACCTATGTGACCTTGTAGAGGGTCGCTGGGACTATTAGAAAATAGTGAGAGTTAGAAAAATAACCCTCCCCAAGACCCTGAAAAGTGAGTGCAAAGTGCACTAAAGTTCCCCTAAGGACAAAGAAGTCGTGTTAGAGGAATAATGCAGGAAAGACACAAACCAGCAATGCAACAACTGTGGATTTCCAATCTAGGGTACCTGTGGAACAAGGGGACCAAGTCCAAAAGTCACAAGCAAGTCGGAGATGGGCAGATGCCCAGGAAATGCCAGCTGCGGGTGCAAAGAAGCTTCTACTGGACAGAAGAAGCTGAGGTTTCTGCAGGAACGAAAAGGGCTAGAGACTTCCCCTTTGGTGGACGGATCCGCCTCGCATTGGAGAGTTGTGCAGAAGTGTTTTCCCGCCGGAAGGACGCCAACAAGCCTTGCTACACGCAAATCGTGCGTTTGGCGTTTTTGGACGCTGCTGGGGCCCAGGAGGGACCAGGAGGTCACAAATTGGACCGGCAGAGAGAGGGGACGTCGAGCAAGACAAAGAGCCCTCACTAAAGCAGGTAGCACCCGGAGAAGTGCCAGAAACAGGCACTACGAGGATGCGTGAAACGGTGCTCGCCGAAGTTGCACAAAGGAGTCCCACGTCGCCGGAGACCAACTTAGAAAGTCGTGCAATGCAGGTTAGAGTGCCGTGGACCCAGGCTTGGCTGTGCACAAAGGATTTCCGCCGGAAGTGCACAGGGGCAGGAGTAGCTGCAAAGTCGCGGTTCCCAGCAATGCAGCCCAGCGAGGTGAGGCAAGGACTTACCTCCACCAAACTTGGGCTGAAGAGTCACTGGACTGTGGGGGTCACTTGGACAGCATCGCTGGATTCGAGGGACCTCGCTCGTCGTGCTGAGAGGAGACCCAAGGGACCGGTAATGCAGCTTTTTGGTGCCTGCGGTTGCAGGGGGAAGATTCCGTCGACCCACGGGAGATTTCTTCGGAGCTTCTGGTGCAGAGAGGAGGCAGGCTACCCCCACAGCATGCACAAGCAGGAAAACAGTCGGGAAGGCGGCAGGATCAGCGTTACAGAGTTGCAGTAGTCGTCTTTGCTACTATGTTGCAGGTTTGCAGGCTTCCAGCGCGGTCAGCGGTCGTTTCCTTATCAGAAGGTGAAGAGAGAGATGCAGAGGAACTCGGCTGAGCTCATGCATTCGTTATCTAAAGTTTCCCCAGAGACAGAGACCCTAAATAGCCAGAAAAGAGGGTTTGGCTACCTAGGAGAGAGGAAAGGCTACTAACACCTGAAGGAGCCTATCACAAGGAGTCTCTGACGTCACCTGGTGGCACTGGCCACTCAGAGCAGTCCAGTGTGCCAGCAGCACCTCTGTTTCCAAGATGGCAGAGGTCTGGAGCACACTGGAGGAGCTCTGGACACCTCCCAGGGGAGGTGCAGGTCAGGGGAGTGGTCACTCCCCTTTCCTTTGTCCAGTTTCGCGCCAGAGCAGGGGCTAAGGGGTCCCTGAACCGGTGTAGACTGGCTTATGCAGAATTGGGCACCTCTGTGCCCAACAAAGCATTTCCAGAGGCTGGGAGAGGCTACTCCTCCCCTGCCTTCACACCATTTTCCAAAGGGAGAGGGTGTCACACCCTCTCTCAGAGGAAGTTCTTTGTTCTGCCATCCTGGGCCAGGCCTGGCTGGACCCCAGGAGGGCAGCTGCCTGTCTGAGGGGTTGGCAGCAGCTGCAGTGAAACCCCAGGAAGGGCAGTTTGGCAGTACCAGGGTCTGTGCTACAGACCACTGGGATCATGGGATTGTGCCAACTATGCCAGGATGGTATAGAGGGGGCAATTCCATGATCATAGACAGGTTACATGGCCATATTCGGAGTTACCATGGTGAAGCTACATATAGGTAGTGACCTATATGTAGTGCACGCGTGTAATGGTGTCCCCGCACTCACAAAGTTCAGGGAATTGGCTCTGAACAATGTGGGGGCACCTTGGCTAGTGCCAGGGTGCCCTCACACTAAGTAACTTTGCACCCAACCTTTACCAGGTAAAGGTTAGACATATAGGTGACTTATAAGTTACTTAAGTGCAGTGTAAAACGGCTGTGAAATAACGTGGACGTTATTTCACTCAGGCTGCAGTGGCAGGCCTGTGTAAGAATTGTCAGAGCTCCCTATGGGTGGCAAAAGAAATGCTGCAGCCCATAGGGATCTCCTGGAACCCCAATACCCTGGGTACCTCAGTACCATATACTAGGGAATTATAAGGGTGTTCCAGTAAGCCAATGTAAATTGGTAAAATTGGTCACTAGCCTGTTAGTGACAATTTGAAAGTAATGAGAGAGCATAACCACTGAGGTTCTGGTTAGCAGAGCCTCAGTGAGACAGTTAGGCACCACACAGGGAACATATACATGCACACCTATGAGCACTGGGGCCCTGTGTGACAGGGTCCCAGTGACACATACATATAGGCCACAAACCTATGAGCACTGGGGTCCTGACTAGCAGGATCCCAGTGACACATAACAACCATACTGAAAACATAGTGTTTTCACTATGAGCACTGAGGCCTGGCCATCAGGATCCCAGTGAGACAGTGAAAACAGTGACAAACACCCTGACATACACTCACAAACAGGCCAAAAGTGGGGGTAACAAGGCTAGAAAGAGGCTACCTTCTCACACAACCCCCCCCCAAACGAAGGATAATAAGGCTAACCTTGGCCAGTTGAGACTTTATTGTCTAAGTGGTGATAAGTAGAGAGTAGCTCTGCAATAGACTGGTTACTCCCTTTATCATCCACTATATGGTTACTTCCCTGTAGGGATGTAAACCACCCTGTTTGAAGTTTTTTAGCTAAGCAACAATGTGAAGATGTATTTTCAGAGTTTCTATCAGTAAGTTTTAGTTTAGAGCAGTGGGAATTGTCCACTGAACCTATTTGTAGTGATGGAAATGCCAGACAGGGATGCAGTCTCAGAAAAGCCATAGCTGGGCAAAAACTTTGTCCATCTGGCTGGAAGAGAGAACAGGGATGCTGTTTCTCTTGAGTTGGAGCAGAGCAGGGATGCTGTCCTATGAGCTCCACACTAGGGCAGGGATGCTGTCCTAAGTGTTGTGAGGTAGTGCAGGGTTTCTGCACTAAAGTTTCTCTGGGAGGGTTGGAGGGATGCTCCATGTTAACTAAAATGGTGCTATTTTTCTCACCAATGTTAGTTATCCCACAGAGAGGTACTTCCACCTCAGGGAGTCCAGCTTTGCCAGCTGATGATTCCCTTGGAACAGGTGCCACCCCAGGAGAGGTTTCTCCCACCACAGGAATATTATCCTGAATGGTAGGGTGGTTAGAGGATACTGTGATACCCTTTTTACCTGTTGATGGAGAGGGATCCTAGTTTTCAGGCCTTCTCTCCTTTGCTTTTTCATTTCACTTGAAATGAGAGGGAACAATTCCTCAGGGATGCCCAGCATGGCTGCATGGGCATAAAACTCTACATCAGCCCAACCTGAGGCCTCTAGGTCATTACCTAAGAGACAGTCTACAGGTAAGCTAGGTGATACCACCACCTGCTTAGGGCCAGTAACTCCACCCCAACTAAACTGAATTATAGCTAAGGGAAGAAACTTAGTGGAGTTATGGACATCAATAATCTTATACTGTTGTCCAATGATGTGTTGTTCAGGAGGCACTAGGTTTTCAGTCACCAAAGTGAAACTGGCACCTGTGTCCCTGTAGGCCAAGGCCTCAACACCATTTATTGAAACTGTCTGCCTGTACTTATCCATTGTAAGGGGACAAGCAGCCAGTGTGGCAAGGCCAATGCCACTAGGTGTGACAGAAACTGTCTTGGGACTGATTACATCAGTTTCCACTATGGACCCATAAGTGAACCCAACTACACCCTTTGCTTGACTGTTGCCAGCAGTCCCACCACTAGTACCACTACTGCTAGGGGCACTAGAGCTTGATGTATTAGTGGTGGTAGGCTCAGGGGGTTTACCTGGACAGGACTTATCCCCTGGCATATGGCCTCTGTTTTTACACACAAAGCACCAAGGCTTTTTAATGTGTGCAGGTTGGGAAGAAGAGGAAGAATTTGTTTTATCCCCACCCTCTGAAGAGTGTTTAAGATTTGAAGTGGGATCTTTGGTTTTACCCTTATCCCCATGCTTATCTTGAGATTTTTCACCATCTTTCTTCTTATTGCCATCTTTGTCACCCCCTGTATGAACTTTTCTGTTCACCCTTGTTCTGACCCATTTGTCTGCCTTCTTTCCCAATTCTTGGGGAGAGGTCAGATCAGAGTCTACCAGGTACTGGTGCAACAAATCAGACACACAATTATTAAGTATATGCTCTCTCAGGATTGTGTTATACAGGCTTTCATAATCAGTAACTTTACTGCCATGTAACCACCCCTCCAAGGCCTTCACTGAATGGTCAATGAAATCAACCCAGTCTTGTGTAGACTCCTTTTTGGTCTCTCTGAACTTTATCCTGTACTGTTCAGTGGTTAAGCCATAACCATCCAGGAGTGCATTCTTAAGAACTGTAAAATTATTGGCATCACTTTCTTTCACAGTAAGGAGCCTATCCCTACCTTTTCCACTAAATGATAGCCATAGGATAGCAGCCCACTGCCTTTGAGGGACATCCTGTACAACACAGGCCCTCTCAAGTGCAGCAAACCACTTGTTAATGTCATCCCCCTCCTTATAAGGGGGAACTATCTTGTGCAGATTCCTGGAATCATGCTCTTTTGCAGGATGACTATGGGGAATACTGCTGCTGCCACCATGGGTATCTAAACCCAATTTCTGTCTTTCCTTCTCTAATTCAAAAGACTGTCTATCCAAATCCAGCTGTTGCTTTTTAAGCTTCAGTCTGGTTTGTTCCACCCTCAACTTATTGAGTTCCCTCTCTAACATTCTGTCATCAGGGTTGGTGGGAGGGACATTTCTAGAAACAGAGCTATGATGGGAATGAACAGAAGGAGACCTGTCCCTTACAGAAGCCAACTTAACAGCTTGGTTTACAGAAACATTACTACCAGTATGGTGAGAATAAATGCTTTTGCTATGATGTGAGACAACACTATTTCTATGGTGTGGCTCATCATCATTACCATCTATGCTAGATTGTCTAGTAATGGGCAGGCTAGGAAGTTTCTTTCCTGAATCTTTTCCTGGGGGAGTCCCTGAATCTGATTGGGAACTATTAGGTACTTTTTCAACAGATGGGGCACCTATGGCCTTATCCTGTTCTCTAAGCATATTAATTAAGAGTTCTAAGGCAGGATTCTTCCCTACACTCAAACCTCTCTCTATACAGAGACTCCTTGCTCTTTTCCAGCTAAGGTTGTCATATGCAAGTTTGGACAGATCAACACTTTGGCCTGTGCCAGACATTTTTTAGAGAGAGTTAAAGTGATAGAGAAAGAGACAAAAGTTTTCAGAACTTTTTGGAAAGACAGAAAAAAAAACTTTTTAAACTTTTAAGAACTTTTTGAAAGTTTAGAGGTACTTTTCAGCACTTAGAAAAGAGTGAAAAGAGGAAATGCAAAACTTTTTGGCTATGTGTATATACACTGACCTTGTTTTGTATATTTTTCTCTTATGAAAAGTACAATGACAAGAGTGGTAAGTAGTCTCAAGCACTTATCCCACCACTGCACAACCAATGTAGGAGGCTGGACTGGCTTGTAGTGAGTACCAAGGGGTTACTTGCACCTTGCACCAGGCCCAGTTATCCCTTATTAGTGTATAGGGTGTCTAGCAGCTTAGGCTGATAGATAATGGTAGCTTAGCAGAGCAGCTTAGGCTGAACTAGGAGACGTGTGAAGCTACTACAGTACCACTTAGTGTCATATGCACAATATCATAAGAAAACACAATACACAGTTATACTAAAAATAAAGGTACTTTATTTTTATGACAATATGCCAAAGTATCTTAGAGTGTACCCTCAGTGAGAGGATAGGAAATATACACAAGATATATATACACAATAGCAAAAATATGCAGTATAGTCTTAGAAAACAGTGCAAACAATGTATAGTTACAATAGGATGCAATGGGGAAACATAGGGATAGGGGCAACACAAACCATATACTCCAAAAGTGGAATGCGAACCACGAATGGACCCCAAACCTATGTGACCTTGTAGAGGGTCGCTGGGACTATTAGAAAATAGTGAGAGTTAGAAAAATAACCCTCCCCAAGACCCTGAAAAGTGAGTGCAAAGTGCACTAAAGTTCCCCTAAGGACAAAGAAGTCGTGTTAGAGGAATAATGCAGGAAAGACACAAACCAGCAATGCAACAACTGTGGATTTCCAATCTAGGGTACCTGTGGAACAAGGGGACCAAGTCCAAAAGTCACAAGCAAGTCGGAGATGGGCAGATGCCCAGGAAATGCCAGCTGCGGGTGCAAAGAAGCTTCTACTGGACAGAAGAAGCTGAGGTTTCTGCAGGAACGAAAAGGGCTAGAGACTTCCCCTTTGGTGGACGGATCCGTCTCGCCTTGGAGAGTCGTGCAGAAGTGTTTTCCCGCCAGAAGGACGCCAACAAGCCTTGCTACACGCAAATCGTGCGTTTGGGGTTTTTGGATGCTGCTGGGGCCCAGGAGGGACCAGGAGGTCGCAAATTGGACCGGCAGAGAGAGGGGACGTCGAGCAAGACAAAGAGCCCTCATTGAAGCAGGTAGCACCCGGAGAAGTGCCAGAAACAGGCACTACGAGGATGCGTGAAACGGTGCTCGCCGAAGTTGCACAAAGGAGTCCCACGTCGCCGGAGACCAACTTAGAAAGTCGTGCAATGCAGGTTAGAGTGCCGTGGACCCAGGCTTGGCTGTGCACAAAGGATTTCCGCCGGAGGGGCACAGGGGCCGGAGTAGCTGCAAAGTCGCGGTTCCCAGCAATGCAGCCCAGCGAGGTGAGGCAAGGACTTACCTCCACCAAACTTGGGCTGAAGAGTCACTGGACTGTGGGGGTCACTTGGACAGCGTCGCTGGATTCGAGGGACCTCGCTCGTCGTGCTGAGAGGAGACCCAAGGGACCGGTAATGCAGCTTTTTGGTGCCTTCGGTTGCAGGGGGAAGATTCCGTCGACCCACGGGAGATTTCTTCGGAGCTTCTGGTGCAGAGAGGAGGCAGGCTACCCCCACAGCATGCACAAGCAGGAAAACAGTCGAGAAGGCGGCAGGATCAGCGTTACAGAGTTGCAGTAGTCGTCTTTGCTACTATGTTGCAGGTTTGCAGGCTTCCAGCGCGGTCAGCGGTCGTTTCCTTATCAGAAGGTGAAGAGAGAGATGCAGAGGAACTCGGCTGAGCTCATGCATTCGTTATCTAAAGTTTCCCCAGAGACAGAGACCCTAAATAGCCAGAAAAGAGGGTTTGGCTACCTAGGAGAGAGGAAAGGCTACTAACACCTGAAGGAGCCTATCACAAGGAGTCTCTGACGTCACCTGGTGGCACTGGCCACTCAGAGCAGTCCAGTGTGCCAGCAGCACCTCTGTTTCCAAGATGGCAGAGGTCTGGAGCACACTGGAGGAGCTCTGGACACCTCCCAGGGGAGGTGCAGGTCAGGGGAGTGGTCACTCCCCTTTCCTTTGTCCAGTTTCGCGCCAGAGCAGGGGCTAAGGGGTCCCTGAACCGGTGTAGACTGGCTTATGCAGAATTGGGCACCTCTGTGCCCAACAAAGCATTTCCAGAGGCTGGGGGAGGCTACTCCTCCCCTGCCTTCACACCATTTTCCAAAGGGAGAGGGTGTCACACCCTCTCTCAGAGGAAGTTCTTTGTTCTGCCATCCTGGGCCAGGCCTGGCTGGACCCCAGGAGGGCAGCTGCCTGTCTGAGGGGTTGGCAGCAGCAGCAGCTGCAGTGAAACCCCAGGAAGGGCAGTTTGGCAGTACCAGGGTCTGTGCTACAGACCACTGGGATCATGGGATTGTGCCAACTATGCCAGGATGGTATAGAGGGGGCAATTCCATGATCATAGACAGGTTACATGGCCATATTCGGAGTTACCATGGTGAAGCTACATATAGGTAGTGACCTATATGTAGTGCACGCGTGTAATGGTGTCCCCGCACTCACAAAGTTCAGGGAATTGGCTCTGAACAATGTGGGGGCACCTTGGCTAGTGCCAGGGTGCCCTCACACTAAGTAACTTTGCACCCAACCTTTACCAGGTAAAGGTTAGACATATAGGTGACTTATAAGTTACTTAAGTGCAGTGTAAAATGGCTGTGAAATAACGTGGACGTTATTTCACTCAGGCTGCAGTGGCAGGCCTGTGTAAGAATTGTCAGAGCTCCCTATGGGTGGCAAAAGAAATGCTGCAGCCCATAGGGATCTCCTGGAACCCCAATACCCTGGGTACCTCAGTACCATATACTAGGGAATTATAAGGGTGTTCCAGTAAGCCAATGTAAATTGGTAAAATTGGTCACTAGCCTGTTAGTGACAATTTGAAAGTAATGAGAGAGCATAACCACTGAGGTTCTGGTTAGCAGAGCCTCAGTGAGACAGTTAGGCACCACACAGGGAACATATACATGCACACCTATGAGCACTGGGGCCCTGTGTGACAGGGTCCCAGTGACACATACATATAGGCCACAAACCTATGAGCACTGGGGTCCTGACTAGCAGGATCCCAGTGACACATAACAACCATACTGAAAACATAGTGTTTTCACTATGAGCACTGAGGCCTGGCCATCAGGATCCCAGTGAGACAGTGAAAACAGTGGCAAACACCCTGACATACACTCACAAACAGGCCAAAAGTGGGGGTAACAAGGCTAGAAAGAGGCTACCTTCTCACAGGCACCACCCACACTTCCACGCCAGGAAACACCGCCGTCCTTATTATGACCCACAAATTAGCACAGCGGTCTAAGCGCGGTGGTAATCCATTGGCGTTGCGGACTGCGGCGGTCGAAATTGATCTTCCACTACAACACAACACTACAGCAATCCGAATACCCCACACCTGATACACCTACACACACCACATCCCCCACACACACCACTATAAAACACACACAACCCACAAACCTTTGCTACGACAAACATCTACCATGCATTGCATGACCACTCAGAAGATTGCACTACACACAGACATCACAGACACCTAAACACCTCTTACGCATCACACTTCACTGAAGATAATTGACACTCACACACACATCCCACTCACCATGTCCCGACAAAAGCACCCCCATTTCACTGATGAGAAATTAAGGGCCATGGTTGACGAAATCATCAGTGTAGAGCCACAGCTGTTCGGGCACAAGTCCAGCTAACGTCCCTGGCAAAGAGTTATGGCGGAGGATCATTGACAAGGTGAACTCAGTGGGAAGCCATCCACACACGAGGGAGGACATACAGAAGAGGTGGAACGACCTGCGGGGGAAGGTCCGGTCCATGGCATCCAGACAACAAATCAGCCTCATATTGATTGGTGGTCGGCCCCCACCTCCACCCCTGCAGATCACATCATGGGAGGAGAAGGTCTTAGCGATCCGGCACCCTGAGGGTCTCAATGGAATTCTCAGAGGACTGGAAATTGGTAAGTCACATATAATCCCCTTGTTAAGAATACCTGTAATGCACGCATTCCCATCCCCTGCATGGCCACCCTACCCCACTGACACCAATCTCAAATTCTACACTCCTAAATGCACCTAATGCACGTACAGCATGAAGCACTACAACTCCCACAATGCATCACCCTTTATCCACTTAACAATGCACCATCCCCTCTTATAACTACACCTGAGTACTGAAGCATGACATATAGCACTTACCTAGCAGCCCCTGTAAAGTACATCAGGTAGATGTGTAAAACAATCTCTGTTACCCCACCAGTGCCACTGAGAATGTCATCAGTCAACCAGTACCACGTAGAGCCAGTCCTCCACCAGATGAAGACCCCAGTGATGACAGCTACACAAGATGTCTGGAACAGGAAGATCTACCTGGCCCATCCGGTCTCTCTGGGGAGTCCACCTCCACCAGCCTCACCCAGGACACAATAGAGCCCCCACAACTTCAGCCACTACAACACCTGGCGCCAGGCACCCCCAAAACCAGTGTCTCCAGGCGATGTCAATCCACAGTGTGCCCACCTGTACAGGGACCAGAGTCAACACCCACCACACAAGACGATGAAGGTCCTGGTGTAAGTGGGAGGGGGCACACAGTGCTGGAGACACAGGCAGAGGAGGCTAGGGCCAGTGGGAGGGCATCTAGGGGCCACAGGGTGGGGCAAACCAGAGAGCCACCTGCCAATGAGACAATAGCACAAGTCCTGGGGGCATAGAACCTATCCCAGGACAAGAAGGGCCAGATCTTAGACATGTTGGGGGAAAACATGAGGCTGCAGAGGGAGTACCACTGGGAGGCCATGCAGGAGTGGCATGCTCTCAGTGCCACCATGGCCTCCATGAAAACCTTGATGCAGGAGCTCATCACAGAGTCTTCCACCCACCACCAGGCCCCACCCACTAGCCACAGTACTAACCAGCCCTCTACATCTGCTGCAGCTAGTGGGATGTTGGCCATGCCTGAGGACTCACAAGCCACCACTGAGCCAGCCTTTGTAGCTGAGGAACCCCCACGCAAATGTGGTCGCAGAGCCAGACATCCTGCAGGGACTGAAGCCAAGACCAACCCCACTGCCAGGCAATGAGCCTCTCCAGAACTGACACCGTTGTGTGCCACTGAGACACCTTGTTGACTCTCTGCTTCCTTAGCCCCATTTTCAAATGCCACTTGGATACTGGATCTGTGCTACCCACTGCTTGGCCTAACAGACTGATGTCTACGAACCCTATGGTCCCACTTCTGTACACCCTATCCTTCCCTTTGTTATTCACAATAAATACACTTACACACAAGTGGTGTTTTCTGTTTAATTATTGAAATAATGCAACCGGTTTGTGACATGTTAAAGAAAGTGACTATTAATACACAGTGAAGATGTGAATGTATCATCCTGACATCCAGTTGTGTGCAGAAAAGTCAGGGTGCACACATCCTTGGGTCCTCAGGTAGCCGACAGGGAAGAGTAGTCAAAAACCATCCACATCACTCTTGGAATAAATAGCAAAGAAGGTACATTAAACATCAATAGCGCAGTTGTCAACAGTATGTACCTGCAAATTATGATGGTTAAACAGATTTTAAAGTAGATTTATACATAGAAAGACAATCCAATGGAATTGAACACATGCGCTCAATCCTGTTCAGGTAATATGAGGCACGTTTATCCATGCATCATACAGTAATGAACTGAGTAATACACACTGAATGTAGTTGTACTACACAGCTCACACATTTGGATGTCAAGTATATACCTCAGTTGAAGATACAATAAGGAGCAAACCTATGCACATGATAATATGGTATCAGAATATAGTAGTCACAAATGTGTAAATAAGTAGGTAGGGTGTCTGAAGTATATGTAACACAGGCAGATGAACTACATTACATCATAGTGGGACTGTTGACCTACTTGGCATACATGCTGTGTCCTTTTGACTACATAATTTTCGTCCCTATCTTCGTCACTCAGAGTTTCTCCCTCTTCTGCCACCAGATTGTCACTCCCTCCTTCCTTCTCCAGCAATGAGATATTCCTCCTTAGTGCCAGATTGTGGAGCATGCAGCGGGCCACCACAATCTGGCACACCTTCCGTGGTGTGTACTGCAAGTAGCCATCAGAAATGTGCAGACATCTGAACCTTGCCTTCAACAGACCGAATGTCCTTTCAGTCACCCTTCTTGTCCTCCCGTGAGCCTCATTGTACTGTTCTGCAGCCCAGGTCCTTGGATTTATCACCAGTGTCAGTAGCCAGAAGAGACTGGGATAGCCTGAATCACCTCTGGATAGAGGAAACAAACATTCACAATCCAATATGTTACATACAGAGTGAGTAGGAAGGCTGGGGCAACAGTAATTTTACTAACACTCATCATACTCACCAATGAGGTAGGCTCTTTCTCTTTGTAGAAGCCCCATCAACTGTGGGACACTGCTATTCCTGAGGATGTGGGAATCATGTACAGAACCAGAAACCTTTGCAGTCACCTGGGAGATGTACTGGTCTGCTAAGCAAACCATCTGCACATTAATAGGGTGAAAGCTCTTACTGTTTCTATACACTTGCTCATTATCCCTGGGTGGTATACATGC
This sequence comes from Pleurodeles waltl, assembly GCF_031143425.1. Lineage (NCBI taxonomy): Eukaryota > Metazoa > Chordata > Amphibia > Caudata > Salamandridae > Pleurodeles > Pleurodeles waltl. The sequence continues at coordinate 1,065,225,621 of NC_090445.1, forward strand.
AATGTGGGTGCGATCAATGGCCCCAATCACATTAGGGACATATGGCAGTGCACAGAATTCAGCCTTCACACTGGCTAAATCTACAGTATGGGGAAATTTAATGTAGCTTTCCACATGTTTTAGTAAGGCAGACAAGACATCCCTCAACACATTGCTGAACATTGGTTGAGACATACATGTTGCCATTCCCACCATCTCCTGGAATAAGCCAGTGGCCAAGAAGTGGAGGACGGATAGCACCTGCACAGTTGGAGGAATGCCTGTAGGTTGTTGAATGGCTGGCAGCAGATCACACTCCAACTGGGTACACAGGTCCCTGATTGTAGCACGGTTCAGACAATAGTTGGAGATGATGTGGCGTTCTTCCATCGTTGCCAAGTCAACCAGGGACCGATACACAGGTGAGTGTCTCACCCTTCACAGTGGTCGGTATCTACACATGGCAAATAATCCAAGAGTGACAACGATTAAACTTCATGCATCCTACTTCATAGTCACAAATGGGGGACGAACATCACATCTGCTGCCACCTTTTTCATACAAAGCAGACTTCAAAGTACAGAGCTTCTGTAATACTTATGTATTTTGCACATATATCTGGGTTTTACATAGTATAACATCAGAAAGATGCTTGTCTGTCAATTCTAGTGTATAGTCACCATCATTATGTTTGTATTTTTCAATCTGTCATAATGTCATCATCTGATTCTGTGCACTGTCAAAGATAATACTGCCTGATTGTTTTGTACACAGTCCTGGACCGTAACTTATTTCATGTCCATAATGAAAAAGAGTAGTGATGCTTTATTATTATGTTTTATTAACAGTAACAGTGTAAAATGGCTGCTGCCTGATCTGCATTCAGGGGACAGATGACAGTGGGCTCATTCCGCCGGTGTATGCCATCATGGTGGTAGGCGGTCGAAACCGCCGTGCTATTCCTCATTGGTTAACGTTGATGTCTATGGCATACAGGGACCAATGATGATCACTGCCGGCGGTGACGGTGCAGACCACTGCGGCCGTGACCGCCATTTTCTACAGTGTATCTCACTTGACTCCTGACTCTCCAGCCATCAAGACCTCCACTGAGTGTGCTGCTGTGTCGTGTTCCTGGGAGCCACAATGGCGCGTGTTACAGGGGATAGGGCTCCCGCCTTCACTATGAAAGATCTCCAGAAACTTGTGGATGGGGTCCTACTCCTGTACAAAAAGCTGTATTGGGCTCAAGAACAGCAGGTAGGTCGCATTATGGTATATCTATTGCTACATGGGTATGTAAGAGTGTTAGAATGTGTATTTAGGATATTCCAGTAGAGGGTGTAGCTTTGGATATGAGTGCTGGGAATATTGTGCAAGTGTGAAGTCGTGTATGATCGTGATATGTTAACAGTGTGTAGGCCTAGGAATGTAGTAGGTTGATGGGTCTACATAAATGTGCCTTCCCTTCTATGTCTCCCATGCAGGTCAGCATCCATCAAAAGAAAGGGTTGTGGAAAGCCATCACCAAGGAAGTGCGGATCCTGGGGGTCCATATCTGGCGGAGCACCCACTGCAGGAAGTGGTGGGAGTACCTGAGGCCCTGGTCCCAGAAGACACATGAGCCATGACATTGTAGAGTGTTATTGTAGAGGTATATAATTGAGTATAGACATTAGAGTGTATGCACAGTAGGTGTATACATGTCTATTGATATTGTGGTGGGTGCATTCAGGTATTTCAAATGATGAATGTTGTTGATTTGTTCATATGTATCAAGGGTATTTGTATTGACCCTATGCTCCCATCTTTTTCACCCCCTTCCTTTATGATCTATCCTATCCTTGTGTGTATTAGCATCAGCAGGCAAAGGAGTAGGGACACCAGCGAGTGGGGAGGCTGCAGCCCACAGGACCCAAGAGGCAGAGACCATCGAAGCTGAGGGGAAAAGAAGGTTAGAGGGCAAGGGGAGCACCACAGGGGAGGCTGGACTAGATACAACAGATACAGATTCCTCCTCTGATGGAAGCTCCCTGGCAATGGCAAAATTTTCTGGGTCCATCGAGGCACCATCCTTGTCCTCCACCTTTCTTACCAGCACCGCCCTCCCAGTAGCTCCCCACCCAGTTGCCCCTGCCTGCTCACCCAGGAGGGTGGGCGTCTCCTTCGCCGCAGGCACCTCAGCCTCTGCCCCAGTGAGCCCTGCTGCCCTCAATGCTGAGGCTATTGACCTCCTGAGGTCCATTTCTGAAGGGCAGGCAACCATTGGGAATGCCATCCATGGCCTGGCACCCCAGATGCAGCAGAGTAATGCCTACCTGGAGGGCATTCACAGTGCCTTGTCTGGCCTACAGAGATCATTTCAGGCTCTGGCCCCTTCACTGACGGCAGCCAGTGTCCCTAGTACTTCAGTCCTCCTTCCGGCTACCTGGGCCCCATCCTAGACCCCTCTCCCCTCTCCCAGCAAAGCCACACATACAAACATGCACTCACCCAAAGCAACAGGCAAGGTACGCAAAGACAAACACAGGCACCACAAATCACATCACAAGCATGCACACTCTCAACACACATAAGCAGACACAACATCAGCCACTACCTCCCCTGTCTCCCCCAGCACCTCCTCCCTTATAATCACATCACCACTCACACCTGCCAGCACTGCATTGTCACTCACAGTTCCTGTCACCACATATGTGTTGCCCTCAGTCACCACAACAGCAGACACTCATACATGCACCCCATACACTACATCCTCACCCACCCCAACATACATCCAAATGACCTGTCTGTCCTCTCCTAGCCTCTCTTCCACCATCCCAAAACACATAAAGGCCCGCACTTAGACACTCAACATTCCTCCACCTCACACACACAAATTCTGCATACATCTGCCCCCATTTCCAGCACATCTACATGGCCTACAATCACTCCCTCTACCTCCATTCCCAAACCAGTTTCCCAATCCTTCCCCCGTGGTCCTAGGATGCTTTTCCTTGCCCACCTTGACCTGTTCCCTGAGTCAGTTCCACCTGTATTGCCGCTCCCTGTCATGGTTCCCTCCCCAGGCCAGGTCCCTCCACCTCCAAGTCCTCCCATGACCCCCCTCCGACCTCTGCTGACCCCTCCACCCCTCCCAAAAAGCCCCCCAATCCCCAGAAAATCACCTGTCCCTAAACATAAGTCCAAAGCCCCTGCCCCTCTGTCCAAATCAAAGGTGAAACCCCCACACCCTCCCAAGCAAAAGCCCAAGGACCCCCCTCCCAAACCCAAAACCCCACCACCACCCCACCCACAGACCCTTGAGGTGCCTGCCTGCCCCACTGATGCCCCTACCTTTTGCAGGCCATTAGGCTGTCCAGAGTCCAGTTGGGTCCTTTGCCAGGCACACTGTGCCTTTAGGACTTTTAAACATTGGACTGGCCTAAGGGTCTTACTTGGTGTATTTGTTTGAATTTTACATCATTTACAAAATTTCTGTAAATATGGCCAACAGAATACCCGTTGGTATTCTAACAATACATTTGTCAAGTCTTTTTGTTTACAGGTAGGATTCCATACATCTATTATGTGCTGTGCAATGTGCATTTCTATGCATTTTGTTTTTTCAAGATCACTGTAATTTCTTGTATTTGGCCATTGTGTGTTTTGTTGTGTATTTGTATTGGTTTGTGTGTCTCAGCTTGTTTGTGATATTGGTGTGGTTGTTTTGATCCGTGGGTGTGTGTAAGTGACGTGTGTGTTTGACATGGGTGTGTTTTGTGTGTGTGTCTCGGAACGGGTGTTGTGTAGCGTGTGTGAGCGGTTGTGCACGTTGGAGCCCATGTGTAACACTCCCCTCCCCCCCCCCCTTGTGTGCTCTGCCGGTGTACTCACCGATGACGACCACTATGGTCGTATATGGTGGTCTGCACCGCCAGCCTGGCGGCAGACCGACCGCCATCGCTGGCGTGGCGGTACCTTGATCCCAAGGTCGTAATGAGGGCCTATGTGTTTAAAGAGGTGCTTGAGGTGGTCATGGGGGTGTTAAAAGGTAGTGCTGTATGGACTTCCAGATATGCTGTGATTGTCCACTTTAAAAGTGGGTAGTCAGTCCTAAGTGGCTGGTTACAACCTGAACACTATGTTGTGGTAGCTATTACAGGACTCTGGTCTGAATTAAAAACATAAGGGTGCCAGTTGAGCACTTACTGACCCCAGCTTTCAAAGGGACTCCCGCCGCCTTTGATTGGCTGGCCACAACACGGATATTTTGTGGTACCCATTACATGACTTGGCGGCATGGACCCCAGTGAAATGTATTATAGTGAATTCTAGGTCTTGAGGGTCACAAAAGGAGCACATATAAAGGGTGACAACAGCTTTTAGTCTCAACATGAATCATCTTTTGGTGGTACCATACTAATTTTAGGAATTATGATGTGTTCTAAAGTGATTTAACTCATGAAAAATGCATGCTCACCCTCTTCTAGGATTTAATGTCTCATATTTGAAAGAAAAATGTTTTCATGATTTTCACAGAGGCTATGAAGGTGCTCCAGAAGCTACGAAAGCACATTTTCTGTAAGTGCACATTATGCTCCTCAGCCATGTGACACTAAAGGGTAATATTCTAAGTAAAACATGTACTTCAACAGTAGCAGCGGCATGTCAGTTGATCCTATGTCAGGACCGGAGTCTTCTGATTATGATATCTCTTTCTTTACTGTCAAAACACAGCAGCCAATGAAAATTAAAACTACATTTCCCATGAGGCCACAGACTCAATATTACCCCCAATCAGGGGCTTCCCCTCCATATATATATCATAGTCCAACAAAGTCCGTCCTCTTTCTTTGCTGCTGCAGCACATAGCTAAGTCATTACAAAGTTTTTTTAACTTTGTTATTTTGCCATTGAATTTAGCGTGGTCTGGTGCCTTCAAGCGCTCTATTCTATTCTGTTTATATCTGTACTTTCGATTTGGTGAGCATTTTGTGTATTGTAATTACACGCATGTACGTGCGTCTTTAAGAAGCCCTGCCGGCAGTTTTCTTTTTCACTTGAGAGCTTTGTTGTTTGTTTTATTTGTGCACGTGTGAGCGTTTCTTGAAATAAGCCCCGCCGGCGAGGAGGCCTGAAGCGATTAAAGGCCTTTCCTCTAATTCACCTCCCTCGCGGGAACACGCACATCCGCACAAGCCCTTCTGTGCGAGTGCGTTTTTCCTGGCGGGGAGACGCGTAATTCCCTGATGGCTGTATAAGGCCGGATAACTGTACCTGCCTTCTTCACTTCACCTTACGCCCGGAGGGGCTGTAAAAAATACTGATAGAGCCTTGCTCGAGGGAAAACTTTACTTTCACGGTGCCTCCCTCCTCGTTTTTGACCGGCACAAACTTATTTCACTTTGAGGCACTTGGGTTCCCCCCCATTCTACTTCTGTGCATTTGGGACCTCTTATATATTATAAAGCACAGAAATATGGCCCAATTCAATGATGACCAATATGGGGAGTATGATGCTGGTCATTATGATCAGCACATGGAGGAGCGCCTTGTTGAAGCCCTTGATTTCCATGTGCAGGACTCAGTTAACAAAGCTTTGGTCAAAACCTTACGTCCCTTTGCACAACCTATCTTTAACTTCAGATTCAGGTGCTTTGGCGCAGGCTCGGGGAACCCCACCCCTGTAGAGGTCAATATTACTGAGCCTGGCCAGTCATCTGATGACCTCCTAGACCAGACCGTTAACTCGGTCTTAAATGATCATGAATATGGGGCGGTTCATACTCTCTCAACCCCTTCTGGGCAAACTAGCCAACATTCTGACTCGAATTCTTCCACTTCGGATAAGTCCCCTGACAAAGTACAGGGTAAACACAAACGCAAGGCACATCACAGCGAGGATCCCGAGATGCCTTCTCTGGGAAAAAACGTACAATTTGACCCTAATTCCATCATACACCCTCGTTCCAATGAATGGGTTCCATGTCAGGAGATGGTGGAGTATGTGCAGTCTAGACTGCGGAAGAGCTTTGAGGAAGATGTCAGGAATACCCTCCGCTCTGAATGCCCCCGTCCAGCACTATCAGGCAAAGTTGTGGAGACTCCGGAACTTGACCCACACATGGTGACTTTCTTTTAAAAAGTACACGAAAGACCCCAAGATGGGTATTGACAGGACCTGGCGAGGTTGTCAAGATAAACTCTTAGATATTTCTGGCCCTCTAGATTTGGCAGTTCACGCTAAAGATTCACAAGAGGCTATTGACCCTGAAATTTTACTGGAATGGGCCCAACAAGCCACGTGCCTATTAGGGAATGCCAACTGCGCCATTTCTACAGAACGTAGAAAATCCCTCCTACTGCGCATAGACCCGAAACTGACTGAATTGGCTCTGGCTGATGCAGGACCTTCGGCTAATGGACTCCTGTTTGGAAACAGGTTTGCCAAGGATTTGGCCAAATATGTGGGTACATTCTCAGCCCTAGATAAGGCTCAAACATCCATCAAGAAGGTCTTCAATAGAAGCCTTTTTTACAGGGCCAGGTGTTTTGGAGGTCGAACGTCAGGCTGGTTCAGTCCTCAGACTTTCAGACCATATTATAGAGGCAGAGGCTCCTCAAATTATCAACCCAACTCCAACTTCTACCCGGCGAGAGGTCGTGGATACATAGGACATAATCCTAGAGGACCGCATAGAGGAGGACAATATAGTCAGGCCTCCTCCCAACCAGGTAATTCTTCTTCCTTCATGGGAAGTGGTTCTGGGGAGGAAGAGTGGGCCTGTTTGTGCACAATTGGTCCCGCATCACTCAAGTTGCTTGGGTACTAGAAACCATTCAGGGTTACCATCTAGAATTCTATTCAAACCCAGAACAAAGTTCCATTCCCTCTCCTCTCCTTTGTTCACATCAAGAGAGTTCTTTCATAGATCAGGAAGTCGAAGCCTTAGTTCAGAAAGGGGCGATTGTTCATTCTCTTCCCCACCCCAGAGGTTTCATAAGCACAATCTTTTTGGTTCAAAAGAAGGGGGGAGTTCTCAATTAGTTCTCAACCTTTGGCTTTTCAACTCTTGGATTGTCTATCGATATTTCAAGATGGAGGGCATTCATCTACTTCGGGATCTCTTGTTGGAAGGAGATTGAATGGTTCGGCTGGACCTCAAAGACGCTTATCTAGCAATCCCCATTTTTGCTCCTCATCAACGCTTCCTTCAGTTCTTTTGGCGAGCAAGATGTTACGAGTTTTCCACTCTTCCCTTCGGGCTGTCTTCAGCCCCATGGTGTTTCATAAAATTAATGTGTCCATTTGTTCAATGGCTTAGAGAAAAAGGTGTTTGTCTTATCTTTTACCTGGAACATTCTAATCATGGCACAAGAAAAAAGCCTAGTACTTCTACATCTCTCCTGGACAATTCATTTGTTCCAGGACCTGGGGTTTATCATAAACGCAGAGAAATCCCATTTGGTTCCAGCCCAACAGATAGATTTCTTGGGATTCAAGATAGATTTGATTTCAACCCATTGACAAAGAGATTAGCCCTCAAGAAGGAATTGTGGAGAGCGTTGTCTGCTCCCTCGATTTCCTTGAGAGGTCTTGCTCGATTGGTGGGCCTCCTAGCATCTTCTATTCAGGACATTTTTTTGGGTCCTCTACATTATCGAGCCCTTCATAGAATGAAGATCTTACATCTCGGAAAGGGTATCCAAAGCAGGTGACGCTGTCCCAGGAAGCCCGAACGGAAATTCAATGGTTTTTGGCTCATACGGATGCATGGAATGGCAGAACAATATTTGCATTGATTCCAGAGATAGTCATAGAGTCAAATGCCAGCAGATGGGGCTGGGGAGCCAGATGTGGACAAGCTGAGACAGGGGACGTTGGTCCCCAGAGCAACTCCAAATGCATATCAATTGTCTGGAGCTTCTGGCCGTCTCTTTTGCAGTGAAGACATTGTCCCCTGTCAAGAATCAATGTTGTATCCTTCTGAAAATGGACAGCATCTCCGCTGTCAGGGATATAAACAAACTGGGGCGAACACGATCCAAAATGTTGGTGGAAATTGCAAAGGATTTCTGGCACTTTTGTCTAGCCCATCAGATATCTGTCTTAGCGGAGTATATTCCGGGCACGGTGAATGTAGTGGCAGATTGGAACTCCCGATATCTTCGGGATGTCAGCAACTGGAGGTTGCATCCCAGGGTATTTCGCTTCCTCAATCATCTGTGGGATCCCTTTTCAATAGATCTGTTTGCGTCACGCCTGAATGCACATCTTCTGCAGTTTTATAGCTGGAGACCTGATCCACAAGCACTTAGCTCAGACGCTTTTCTTCAGATTTGGTCAGAGGAACTGACTTACGCTTTACCTCCATTCTCAATGATCCATGGAGTTCTTTCCCAAGTCCTTTGTCAGAAGGTGGAAATGGTACTGGTGACACCTTGTTGGAAGGCTCAATCTTGGTTTCCAGTGGTTTTAGACCTTTGTTGCGCATCTCCTGTACGGATCCAGAGATCGGAGGATCTCTTGTCGGATCCGATGGGCTTTCCACATACTCTCAATCTGGAGGGACGATTATCCCTCATGGCTTCGAGGATTTCGGGGGATCGGAACAAGTCTCTCAAATTACAGAGAACACTAAATTCTTTCTCTCCCAATCCTTGGCACCTAGCACCCATAAAAGATACGCTTCTGCTTGGAAGCGATGGTTGTATTGGTGCGGTCAAAGGGGACCTCTGTGCATATGATCTCAGATTTGGTCGCATTTAGCTACACAAGGTCTGGCTTATAGAACGATTAATAATTTCAGATCAGCCATTTCGGCTAAGCATCCCAGAATAGATGGTAAGCTGATTGGGGAACGCCCACTGATTTGTAAACTTTTGTCTGGCATTAGATGGGTATGTCCCCCTCAACCTAAATATTCGGTTTTATGGGATGTTAATGTTATTTTGACATTTCTAGTGGCTTGGCGAGCCAATGAGGGTTTAACCAGAAAACAATTGTCAGCGAAATTAGCTATGTTGCTTTGTCTTATTTCCTGCAGGAGAGTATTAGATGTTAAAGCCCTGGACATTGCAGGTAGAGTATTTACTCCTTCAGGGGTTGCTTTTAGAATCACTAAACGTACCAAATCTCATTCTACGTGTATTTCTTATCCTAGTTTTAGAGATAATGCTAAGCTGTGTGTAGTTAACTGTTTAAAAGTATACGAAGATGTCACTCGTGAATTTCGAAGGGATTCAAGTGGACAGTTATTGATTTCTCTTCAGAAACCCTTTGGGCCTGTTTCTACTGCAACGTTGGCTAGATGGATTAGGTGGTTGCTTCAAGAAGCGGGCATTGACACTTCGGCCTTTGGTGCCCATTCTGTTAGAGGGGCCATGGCTTCCAAAGCATTTGGGGCCAGATGTACCAAAGGATTTTACCCATTCTGTGTCTATGGGAAAAAGCTTTCGTACATATGGCCCTTAATGTGGCTTCCAGATTGGAAGATATTATGAAGGCTGCTGACTGGTCTTTAGACTCCACATTTAAACTCTTTTATCATAAACCTATTGTAGATGTGGCTTCTATGGTCGTGGATCAGCTTTAAACAAGCATAATCAGAAGCCTCCGGTCCTGACATAGAATCCCAAATTTTCTAACTTACGCAACAAGAATTTTCAATTCTATTAAGGACAAGGAGGCGAGGATTATCCCACCCACGATTTGAATGATTTAGAAATTATTGTACGATAATGTATTTATTGTTAAATATCCCTCCCTGTTTTGATATGTAAGATTATACTGTTTAGTCGATCAAGAGATTATGGCACTATGTTTATGTTTACAGATGAGACGACATCCTGAGAGATCTCCAGGGAATGGACATTGAAGTTGGATGTTCTGCACCGGTTGTGTTTCCTTAAGTTGAAGAACATATGGTTGGACTTAGTTTTATTGACGTTTCTCTATAAGAGCAAAGAAAGAGGACGGACTTTGGTGGACTATGATATATATATGGAGGGCTAGCCCTTGATTGGGGGTGATATCGAGGCTGTGGCCTCATGGGAAATGTAATTTTAATTTTCATTGGCTGCTGTGTTTTGACTGTAAAGAAAGAGATAGGATAATCCTCGCCTCTGTGTCCTTAATAGAATTGAAAATTCTTGTTGCGTAAGCTACAAACATTTGGATTCTCCAGTTGATTACTGCGGCTACACCACAGAGTTCTAATGAAATACCAGAGTGCTATCATTCTGCATTTATGGCAAAAGTGTGGCACACCTGAAGCCATCTTTGTGGAATAAAATAAGCTATAAAACAATGAAATTCCTTTAGAAACGAACACAATTAGAGGGTTCTGGTTATTGCTCTAGAAAGTGAAAATAAAGTCACAATTTCTCTGAGTTCTCAAATATCTTTATTTATAAACAAAGGTTCTTAAATATTAAAATAAATTGAATGATGTCATCTGCTATGTCATCACTGATGCCATTTAACATGTCATGAGTGATGTAATGTGTGAGGTCATAAGCAGTGCCTGGTGCGGTGCAAGTTATAGTTCAGTAAATAATAACAGGTGAATTTCAGAGTTTTTTTGGTTTTAAATTTTAGTTTTTACCTTATTTCAACATGTATCTATAACCTCAATTTAACCTTTTTTTCCATTGAATGTACATATAAATCTATATAGAACCAGGAGTGTTCATGCCATCAATTGTATCCATCTGGATGTGGAAGAAATTATTAAGGCTGTATTGGACTGATGTTCACAGGCTACCTATCGTTCTATTCTGGTAAAGGAATTTGCACAGCCGTTATCTGGAATTATGGCAGGAATTGTAAACACTATTTGAAGGCATGAGGAGCCAGTCCCCTGTTTGAAACACTCCCAGATAAAACTTGAATTGACAAAAAAACTCTCCCTTGTTCCAGAAAAATGTCGGCCTTTTCCTGGTTCACCATTTTTTACGAAATTCCTAGAAAGTGTTGTCCTCTCTGCAATAAAGAGAAACCTTTGCCTCACCTTTCTGGATTGAATTTTTATAATTTATTCACTTGTGATAAACAGGGGTGTAGCAGGATTCCAAATACTATACATAAATTAAAAAATAATTTAAAGTCATAGTTCATTGGCTTGTCCTGGATGGTAGGAATCCAAACACCTGAATCTCGTTAGGTTTATCGGTGCTATATAAGTATTACGACTATGATCATGACGTCAGGGTCACATAAGCTTATATTGCACTCCTGTGACCAAGCATGAATACACTGGAAAACGAAGGCCCTCATTACAACCCTGGCGGTAAATCCCGCTTTCCGCCGTGCTGAAGACCGCCAACATACCGTTGCAGCTGCGGAATTCCGCTACAGGTATCACGACTCACAGCTCGGAATCCGCCACAATACAGACACCCACACAAGTCCGCCACACCAAAGGTCAGTGATAAACTGGAGATACCAAAACCTACACCATCACGCCAACAGGAATACACCCACACTATCACGACCCACGAATCAACGCGGCGGTCTTTCAACTGAGGTAATCCATTGGCGATGCACCGCTGTGCTCAAAATACACACACATTTACAAAACACAACCATATTGGACAATTCAAAATACACACACCTGTTATACATACACAGACCACTCCCACACACCCAATCCAATATAAAGCACACACCCACATCACCCCCAAACCCTTACAACCCAAAATTTGAAAGAAGGCCAGAGAGAGAGATTAGCTAACACAACATCAGCATCCACAGACACACAACACCATCACTTATACAACATCCACGCACCTCAAACAACACACACCAACACATCCCCTCAAACATCACAACAGACAGCACCTCACACATTACCCACACCACATCATGGCACCTCAAAGACACCCCAGGTTTTGAGAGGAGGAGCTAAGGGTCATGGTGGAGGAAATCATCCGGGTAGAGCCACAGCTATTCGGATCACAGGTGCAGCAGACATCCATTGCTAGGAAGATGGAGCTATGGCGGAGAATCGTCAACAGGGTCAACGCAGTGGGACAGCATCCAAGAACACGGGATGACATCAGGAAGAGGTGGAACAACCAACGGGGGAAGGTACGTTCTGTGGTATCCAGACACCAGATTGCTGTACAGAGGACTGGCGGTGGACCCCCACCTCCTCCCCCTCAACTAACAACATGGGAGGGGCAAGTCTTGGCAATACTGCATCCTGAGGGCCTCGCAGGAGTAGCAGGAGGACTATGGTAAGTCATATCTTAACTACATTATCCCCCCCACCCCACCTGGATGCCATCACATACTCCCACCCTCACCCTCACACCCATCATCCCAACACCCCACAGATACCCCACTACCACAACCACACATCCCAAAATCAAGGCCTGCATGTAACACCAATGCATGGACACCCATCACCAAAGCATGTCCAGTAGAGAAACTCACTCATGCCCCAAAATCACCAATCACACAAGGGCCACGGCAATTATGCTAGCACAGGAGTAGAGGTTAACTCACCCATTGCACAAGATTGCACACACAGATATTAAGATTATGCATTCACACCCCAACAGGACCCCTACCCAACATCACCGGACAGGTGGTGCCAGACATATCCAGTACTCCTACAGAAGAGACCCACAGTGACGACAGCAGCTCTGCATGCCTGGATCAAGATGACCAGCCCGGCCCATCAGGGACCTCGGGACAGTCGGTTCCCCTGACACAGTCACAAACCACCACTGAACCTCCCCCCTCAGGAAACACTGCCACAGCACCCACCCAGCGGGCCCATCCCTCTGTCCCCAGGACACATCAATCAGCAGTGTCTCCACCACTACAGGGAACCCAGGCAAACCCACCAACCCAAGAAAATCAGGGACCTGGGGGCAGTGGCAGTGGGCACACGGTTCAGGGGACAGAGGCACAGGATAACAGGGAAGCTGGGAGGACTGCTGTGCGACAGGGGGAGGACAGGGCCAGGGAACACACTCTCCACGAGGCACTCTCCAACATCATGGGAGCTTACCACCATTCCCAGGAGACCATGGGCACGGTACAGGACAAGTTTCAGGAGACCCAGCGGCTGCAGGAGGAACACTACCTGGGAATCAGGGAGGACTTGAAGTCCATCAACACCACCCTGGTCACCATTGCAGGGGTGCTGGCAGACCTTGTCAACACCATGAGGGACACAGTGTCACACCAACGGGCCCCTGACACTAGCCTGGACGATGAACAGCCCTCCACCTCCGCCGGCGCTAGTGGATAGGAGGCACCCCGCAAACGGTTCCTGAGATCCAGGAACAAGATAGAGAACATTGCCAAGACCCCCGCCAGGAAATAAGACCCCCCGAATGTCACCCTTATGTCACACTTTGACACCCTGTCCACCTTAAACTGCCATTGCTCCACTTCCTATGCCCCATTGGACAATGCACCTGTGAAACAAATAGACTGGACTCTGCCATTGACATTCCTCCACCATCACCCCAGCCCATCTCACACACCCCTCCACTTAATTGCACAGAAATAAGCACCCTTGAATCACAAAACAATCTGGAGTTAGTCTGTGCTTTCACAAATGGGTAATTGCAAAACCTCTGGAATATAGCAATGTCAATGTACTTGTTCACATACCAATGTAACACAGCTGTAGGCCAGCAGTAAACATAGCAGAGGGCACAAAGTGGGACCCAGATCTGTGAAATGGAAAGTCAAAGTAACAAGTCAGGGTCCATACACTCAGTGAAAATGACCGACTTATACTAGCTCCAACAATAGTATGAGATGTGGCAAGCAGTTACATATTCTTACCTGTGTCTCACTGGAAGTATTGCATGATGATGTTGTTTCGGTTGTCTACATCTTCTTCTTCTGCCTCCTCTGCTTCACTGTCCACAGGCTCCACAGCTGCCACAAGACCACCATCTGGCCCATCCTCCTGCAGAAAAGGCACCTGGCGTCTCAAAGCCAGGTTGTGCAACATACAGCAGGTGACGATTATCTGGCACACCTTCTTCGGTGAGTAGTATACGGAGCCACATGTAAGATGGAGGCACCGGAATCTGGCCTTCAGGAGGCCGAAGGTGCGTTCTATAATCCTCCTAGTTCGCCCATGTGCCTCATTGTAGCATTCCTCTGCCCTTGTCCTGGGATTCCTCACTGGGGTCAGTAGCCATGACAGGTTCGGGTAACCAGAGTCACCTGCAAATGTCAAGGGACAACTGTTAGACAGACACTAACCCTTAGGAACAATCCCATACCCAGACACCTATGTCAACTGTGTTGGGACCTTGGGCTCACCTATTAGCCACACACGGTGCCTCTGGAGTTGCCCCATCACATTAGGGATGCTGCTATTCCTCAAAATGTAAGCGTCATGCACTGAGCCAGGATACTTGGCATTCACATGGGAGATGTACTGGTCTGCCAAACACACCATCTGCACATTCAGTGAATGGTAGCTTTTCCGGTTTCTGTACACCTGTTCATTCCTGCGGGGGGGGGGGAATACCAAATGTGTACCATCAGTGGCACCAATGATGTTGGGGATATGTCCCAGGGCGTAGAAGTCACCTTTCACTGTGGGCAAATCCTCCACTTGATGGAAAACGATATAGCTGCGCATGTGTTTCAGCAGGGCAGAAAACACTCTAGACAACACGTTAGAGAACATTGGCTTGGACATCCCTCATGCCATGGCCACTGTTGTTTGAAAAGACCCACTGGCCAGGAAATGGAGTACAGACAGAACCTGCACTAGAGGGGGGACTCCTGTAGGATGGCGGATAGCTGAAATCAGGCCTGGCTCCAACTGGGCACACAGTTCCATGATTGTTGCATGATCAAGTCTGTACGTGACAATGATGTGTCTCTCTTCCATTGTCGACAGGTCAACCAGGGGTCTGTACACCGGAGGATGCCGCCATCTCATCACCTGCCCCAGCAGACGTGCCCTATGGAGGAGAACAGCAAGCAGAGGGTCATCCAACACTTAGGTATCACAATGTGTAATTTGGTAAAATGTTGGAAATTTGCGATGTGCCTTTATCTGTCTGTATTCCAGGCCTAAATAGGTGTGACGCAGTTTTTTTTCCATGCCATGTGGCCCCCTGAAATGGCGGCTGCCTGACCTGTAAGGTGGGACAAGGGGAAATAAGGTAACTGCGCTGGCATGGTACACCGTCGCGGTGGGCGGTCAAAGAATGTGGCGCAATTCAGCATTGGATAACATTGGGCCCAATGGGTCCCAGTAGTCAATGACGATGTACGCCGGCGGTGACAGTACGCACCGCCGTGGACGTGGCCGCCATTTTCTATCTGTTCACTCACTTGATACCTGACCTTCAACAGGAGAGGACCTACACCGCAAGTGCTGCTGTGACCTGTTTCCGGAAGCGACAATGGCTACAGTGTCTGGGGAAAGGGCCTCTGCCTTCACTTCAGAGGAGTGGAGAAACTGGTGGATAGGTTCCTCCCCAGTACACGCAACTGTACGGTCCTCCAGACAAATAAGTGAGTACACTGTGAGCATGGTGGATGGCACATGAATGTATGGACTGTCCTGGATGGAAGAGGGTGGGTAGGGGACAGGCCAGCATGTGAGTATAGTGTGTGTTTATGTATGTCTGGGTGAGGGTGGGAGGTGTTTGGCAATGCGTGAAATGAAATGTACAGGATAGAAACATCCATTTTTACTTCACTTTTCATCTAGGTCAGCGCCCACCAGAAGAAGGGTATTTGGCGTGCCATCGCCAAGGACGTCCGGACCCTGGGGGTCTACCATAGGCGGAGCACCCACTGCCGTAAAAGATGGGAGGACCTCTGCCGCTGGAGCAAAAAGACGGCGGAGGCCCAGCTGGGGATGGGCTCCCAAAGTGGAAGGGGTGCCCGTCGCACCTTGACGTCCCTGATGTACCGGATCCTGGAGGTGGCCTATCCGGAGTTGGATGGGCGTTTGAGGGCATCACAGCAGCTACAAGGGGGTGAGTACACTCTAATTCAGCTGACTTGGCGTGCTTTACAAGGTGTCTGAGTGGTCAAAGTGGGCTGTGGGTTCCCCTAGGCCAAGGCGAACTTGGTAGGCTAGGTCCCTTGTTAGGCAGGTTCTGTGGCACCCCAACCCCACTACTGGTAATAGCCATCTACACCTAGTCAGGCTTCTGTGACTTCCAGGTGTGCAGCAATTGGGCTTAGGCCTCGTCCCTCATGGCATGTGAATTTGCTAAGAAATGTTATTGCATGGCTTAGTGCATAGGGCTGCTCTGAACATGTGTTTCTTCTGTCTCCCCCCCCCCTTTTTGTTTTGTCTCCCTGTTCTTGTGTGCATTAGCATCATCTGGCGGAGAGCAGTGGCACCGGAGCAGGAGGGAGCTGCAACTCACATGACCCTCGAGGGTGGAGCAACAGATTCTGAAGCCACCAGTGGGACGGAGGGCGAGGGGAGCTCCACGACAGGGAAAGGAGCATACACCAACGACTCCTCCTCTGATGGGAGCTCCCTTGCGGTGGCGGGCACCTCTGTGCCCACCGCATCAACACCCCCCCTACCAGCACCGCCCTCCCAGCAGCCCCTCAGCGTGTGTCCCGTGCCCGCTCACCCAGGAGGGTGGGCATCTCGTTCGCCCCAAGCACCTCAGGCCCTGCCCCAGTCAGCCCTGCTGCCCTCAGTGAGGAGGCTATTGACCTCCTGAGATCCCTCACTGTTGGGCAGTCTACCATATTGAATGCCATCCATGGTGTTGAGAGGCATTTGCAACAAACAAATGCATACCTGGAAGGCATTCATTCAGGTGGCCCAACAGGGAGCATTTCAGGCTCTGGCCTCAGCACTGAAGGCAGCCATTGTCCCTGTGTCCAGCCTCCCCCCTCCAACTTCCTCCACCCGACCCAATCCCCTGTACCTCAGCCTATCCCAAGCACACCATCAGACCAGCATGCACACTCATCAACACACAAGAGTGGACACGGCAAACATAAGCACCACACATCCCACAAGCACTCACACAAGCACCATCCCCATGCAGACACAGCAACATCCACTGCCTCCACTGTGTCCCCCTCCTCCACGTCCTCCTCCTCCCTCCCTGTCTCGTCTCCACTCACACCTGCATGCACTACATCCTCAGCCACTACGTCCATCACCAGCACGCCCATCACCACACACCGCTCATGTGCAATCACCACCCCCACTGCCATTCACACATCCCCAGTGTCCTCTCCCAGTGTGTCTGTGAGCCCTCCTCCCAAAGTACACAAACGCAGGCACACACCCACCCAACAGCCATCCACCTCACAACAGCCTCCGGCCCATGCACCTTCACCCAAATTCAGCAAAAGTACACCTCCTACAACCACTATCTCTTCCTCCACTCCCAAACCTCCTCCATCTTCCCGTCCCAGTGTGTCTAAGAAACTTTTCCTGGCTAACACTCACCTCCTCCCAACTCCTCCCCCCCATCCTTCCCCTAGGGCCAGGCTTTCCAGGTCCCAGCTCAGCACCTCAGCCACCAAATCCCCAGGCACAGTGGTGCCAGCAACTGCGGTGTCATCGAGTGCGCCACCCATCAGGGCTGCCAGTGTGCCACCTAGCGAGCCAAGGACATTCCGCCACCTGCCAAGGTGAAGAAGGTGCCCACATCCCGGAGGGAGAAGCCGCACCTGCCAGCTACCAAGGGCTCGTCCAAAACAAAAGGGGACAGTGGCAAGACACCTGCGGCACCATCAAAGGTGGGGAAGGGACACAAGCCGAAGAGCAGGTCAGGACAGGGCACGGTGGCTCAGACTGAGGGACTAGAGTCAACCCTTCTGTCAACCACTACATCAACCTGTACGGCGACGAACACTGCCACCTGCACAGCCACCTGCACGGCCACCAGCACCGCCACCTGCACTGCCACCTGCTCCGCCACCTGCACGTCTGCAGCCTCAGCAACAGTCCCCAGCATCTTCCCCAGTGGGCAGCCATCCGAGGCTGCAGGAGACGTCCTGCTGTGTCCCTCAATAGGTGCTGACACATGCACCACCGCCAGCACCTCTGCCACAGACACCGCCACAAGCACCGCCACCAGCCCCACGACGTGCTCAGATAGTGGCACCACAGCTGACATAGCTACCATCCCCAGTGGGCAGCCGTCCGAAGCTGGAAGAGACTTCCTAGACCCTGCCCAGCTTCCATGAGGCATGACTGTCATCACTGTTTGCACCTGCAGGTGGAAGGTGTAGCCGCAGCAGGGTGGGGTATGTCTCTGCCTCCATGGCGTATCATGCTACCTGTTCCTAGGCAATCTCGTGGCACACACACCCATGTGAGGTAATGGGACCAGCCACACTGCATGTGGAGCATTCTGGGCACCAAGCCCCCACCAGAACCAGTGGACAATCACATCCACTACCTCAGTCCTTGGCAGGATGAAGCACTCTGGGCACAAAGCCCTTTCCAGAACCAGTGGAGACTGTTATCCACTTGTGGCTTTGCACTCCCCAGGATAAAGCAGTGGGCAAACCACCCACTGGAAAGACTTGAGAGACTGTGGCTTTGCACTCCCCAGGATAAGGCAGTGGGCAAACCACCCACTGGAAATACTTGAGAGACTGTGGCTTTGCACTCCCCAGGATAAAGCAAATGGCATGGAGCCCCCTCGTGCAGCAGTGGTGCTGTGCGTTCATCCGGCTGAGGTGCCCCCCCTCCCCTTCCCCCTGAGGTGCCAGTTTAATTGCGATCTGATACCCCTGCAGTGTTC
The DNA here is from genome assembly GCF_031143425.1 of Pleurodeles waltl. NCBI lineage: Eukaryota > Metazoa > Chordata > Amphibia > Caudata > Salamandridae > Pleurodeles > Pleurodeles waltl. The sequence goes on from NC_090445.1 coordinate 1,065,244,320, forward strand.
TCTCCATTTCGAGTCAGGTATCTTGTGTGGGCTTCGCCCATGCATTTTGGGACCACTGGTCCACGGACAATGATTGGAACACTATCCGGACTTGTGTAGTTGGTGTACATATTTGTATATACTGATTTTTGAACTTTCACTATCTGATTTTTTTTTATTGCACTCGTTACGATCAATTCCTTTTGTCCTTGCATTCTTCCATGGGATGAGGGGGTGTATATGTTATGTTGCTGCATGTATTTGTGTGTATGGTGTTGTGGGTGAGGGTGGGGGTGGTGGTGGTGGTAGTGCGTGTTGCATGTGTGTGTCACTCTCTTTTCCCTGCCACCTCCCCTGTGTTGTAGGTGCAGTACTCACTGTGGTCGTCGACGGCATCTGTCCTGCTCCTCATACAGCAGGAGGAAGACCAGCATGGGCAGGACGTGTAACTCGGGCTCCATGGCGTCCTGGTTCCCCATTGGGTGTTGAGAGGTGAGTAGTTTCCCTTATGTTTACTGTTTCCGCCGTGCTTTTGCTAGTGTTGGTTCCGCCCCAGAAAAGGTGGCGGATAGGCGTGTTGGAATACAGTGGGCGTTACTTTGTCCTCCGCCTGTCTGTTGGAGGTGACCGCCGTGCTGTTTGTTTCTACCGTTGTGGCGGTCGGAGTGTTAAAGTGGCTGTCTATGTTGGCGGTTTCCACCATGGTCGTGATTCCATTTTTTCCGCCAGCCTGTTGGTGGTATTACCGCTGCTTGAACACCGTCCGCCAGGGTTGTAATGAGGGCCTAAGTGACATAATTTAGACATAACAATCAGACTTATTGGGTGTGCTTGTAGGCCACATTCTGCTGAGGTGTATTGAATTCACCTATGGCCTTTCGAATTACCATTGCATCAAGTAGGATTGTGAATAGCTCTGTGTCAGACACTGCAACATTTCACTGGTGAGTATAAAAAGCTTGTATGACATGGTATGTTAAACGTTATCTTATCTTGCAAGAATTTCCATATTGGGGTTAGTCATTGTAGGAGGCTGGACTGGCTTGTAGTGAGTACCTAGGGGTACTTACACCTTGCACCAGGCCCAGTTATCCCTTATTAGTGTATAGGGTGTCTAGCAGCTTAGGCTGATAGATAATGGTAGCTTAGCAGAGCAGCTTAGGCTGAACTAGGAGACGAGTGAAGCTCCTACAGTACCACTAGTGTCATATGCACAATATCATAAGAAAACACAATACACAGATGTACTAAAAATAAAGGTACTTTATTTTTATGACAATATGCCAAAAGTATCTCAGTGAGTACCCTCAGTATGAGGATAGCAAATATACACAAGATATATGTACACAATACCAAAATATGCAGTAATAGTGTTAGAAAACAGTGCAAACAATGTATAGTTACAATAGGATGCAATGGGGACACATAGGGATAGGGGCAACACAAACCATATACTCCAAAAGTGGAATGCGAACCACGAATGGACCCCAAACCTATGTGACCTTGTAGAGGGTCGCTGGGACTGTAAGAAAACAGTTAGGGTTAGAAAAAAAGCCCACCCCAAGACCCTGAAAAGTGAGTGCAAAGTGCACTAAAGTTCCCCAAAGGACATAGAAGTCGTGATAGGGGAATTCTTCAGGAAAGACACAAATCAGCAATGCAACAACGATGGATTTCCAAACGAGGGTACCTGTGGAACAAGGGGACCAAGTCCAAAAGTCACAAGCAAGTCGGAGATAGGCAGATGCCCAGGAAATGCCAGCTGTGGTTGCAACGAAGCTGCTACTGGACAGTAGAAGCTGAAGATTCTGCAGGAACGACAAGGGCTAGGAACTTCCCCTTTGGAGGACGGATCCCTCACACTGTGGAGAGTCGTGCAGAAGTGTTTTCCTGAAGAAATACCGCCAAGAAGCCTTGCTAGCTGCAAATCGTGCGGTTAGGGTTTTTGGATGCTGCTGTGGCCCAGGAGGGACCAGGATGTCGCCAATTGCGTCTGGGGACAGAAGCGGCGTCGAGCAAGACAAGGAGCCCTCTCAAAAGCAGGCAGCACCCGCAGAAGTGCCGGAACAGGCACTACGAAGTGGAGTGAAACAGTGCTCACCTGAAGTCGCACAAAGGAGTCCCACGTCGCCGGAGGACAACTTAGGAGGTCGTGCAATGCAGGTTAGAGTGCCGTGGAACCAGGCTGGACTGTGTACAAAGGATTTCCGCCGAAAGTGCACGGAGGCCGGAGTAGCTGCAATGCAGTCTGGCGTGGGGAGGCAAGGACTTACCTCCACCAAACTTGGACTGAAGAGTCACTGGACTGTGGGAGTCACTTGGACAGAGTTGCTGGGTTCAAGGGACCTCGCTCGTCGTGCTGAGAGGAGACCCAGGGTACCAGTGATGCAGTTCTTTGGTGCCTGCGGTTGCAGGGGGACGATTCCGTCGACCCACGGGAGATTTCTTCGGAGCTTCTAGTGCAGAGAGGAGGCAGACTACCCCCACAGCATGCACCACTAGGAAAGCAGTCGAGAAGGCGGCAGGATCAGCGTTACAGAGTTGCAGTAGTCGTCTTTGCTACTTTGTTGCAGTTTTGCAGGCTTCCAGCGCGGTCAGCAGTCAATTCCTTGGCAGAAGGTGAAGAGAGAGATGCAGAGGAACTCGGATGAGCTCTTGCATTCGTTATCTAAGGAATCCCCAAAGACAGAGACCCTAAATAGCCAGAAAAGAGGGTTTGGCTACCTAGGAGAGAGGATAGGCTAGCAACACCTGAAGGAGCCTATCAGAAGGAGTCTCTGACGTCACCTGCTGGCACTGGCCACTCAGAGCAGTCCAGTGTGCCAGCAGCACCTCTGTTTCCAAGATGGCAGAGGTCTGGAGCACACTGGAGGAGCTCTGGGCACCTCCCAGGGGAGGTGCAGGTCAGGGGAGTGGTCACTCCCCTTTCCTTTGTCCAGTTTCGCGCCAGAGCAGGGCTGAGGGGTCCCTGAACCGGTGTAGACTGGCTTATGCAGAAATGGGCACCATCTGTGCCCATGAAAGCATTTCCAGAGGCTGTGGGAGGCTACTCCTCCCCTGCCTTAACACCATTTTCCAAAGGGAGAGGGTGTAACACCCTCTCTCTGAGGAAGTCCTTTGTTCTGCCTTCCTGGGCCAAGCCTGGTTGGACCCCAGGAGGGCAGAAACCTGTCTGAGGGGTTGGCAGCAGCAGCTGCAGTGAAACCCCGGGAAAGGCAGTTTGGCAGTACCCAGGTCTGAGCTACAGACATGTGGGATCATGGGATTGTGCCAACTATGCCAGGATGGCATAGAGGGGGCAATTCCATGATCATAGACATGTTACATGGCCATATTCGGAGTTACCATTGTGAAGCTACATATAGGTAGTGACCTATATGTAGTGCACGCGTGTAATGGTGTCCCCGCACTCACAAAGTCCGGGGAATTGGCCCTGAACAATGTGGAGGCACCTTGGCTAGTGCCAGGGTGCCCACACACTAAGTAACTTAGCACCCAACCTTTACCAGGTAAAGGTTAGACATATAGGTGACTTATAAGTTACTTAAGTGCAGTGTAAAATGGCTGTGAAATAACGTGGACGTTATTTCACTCAGGCTGCAGTGGCAGGCCTGTGTAAGAATTGTCAGAGCTCCCTATGGGTGGCAAAAGAAATGCTGCAGCCCATAGGGATCTCCTGGAACCCCAATACCCTGGGTACCTCAGTACCATATACTAGGGAATTATAAGGGTGTTCCAGTAAGCCAATGTAAATTGGTAAAATTGGTCACTAGCCTGTTAGTGACAATTTGAAAGAAATGAGAGAGCATAACCACTGAGGTTCTGATTAGCAGAGCCTCAGTAAGACAGTTAGTCATAACCCAGGTAACACATTCAGGCACACTTATGAGCACTGGGGCCCTGGCTGGCAGGGTCCCAGTGACACATACAACTAAAACAACATATATACAGTGAAAAATGGGGGTAACATGCCAGGCAAGATGGTACTTTCCTACACAACCCCCCCCCCCCAAACGAAGGACAATAAGACTAGCCATGACCTGATGAGTCTTCATTGTCTAAGTGGAAATATCTGGAGAGTCCATCTGCATTGGAGTGGCTACTCCCAGGTCTATGTTCCACTGTATAGTCCATTCCCTGTAGGGATATAGACCACCTCAATAATTTAGGATTTTCACCTTTCATTTGTTTTAGCCAAAGTATAGGTTTGTGGTCTGTCTGAACAATGAAGTGAGTGCCAAAGAGGTATGGCCTCAACTTCTTCAGTGCCCAGACCACAGCAAAGGCCTCCCTCTCTATGGCAGACCAACGCTTTTCTCTAGGGGTCAACCTCCTACTAATAAAAGCAACAGGTTGATCCTGGCCCTCAGAATTAAGTTGTGATAGGACTGCCCCTACTCCTAATTCAGATGCATCAGTTTGACATATAATTTTTTAGAGTAACAAAGGCTTTTCAGGACAGGTGCAGAGCACATGGCCTGCTTCAGCTCCTCAAAAGCTTTCTGACAGTTTGCTGTCCATAATACCTTTTTAGGCATTTTCTTGGATGTGAGGTCATTAAGAGGGGCTGTAATGGAGCCATAGTTCTTAATGAACCTCCTGTAATACCCAGTGAGGCCTAGGAAGGCTCTCACCTGAGTCTGAGTAGTAAGGGGAACCCAATCTATAATAGTTAGAATTTTCCCCTGAAGTGGTGCAATCTGTTCCCCACCAACAAGGTGTCCCAGATAAACCACCTTCCCCTGCCCTATCTGGCACTTTGAAGCCTTGATAGTGAGGCCTGCCTTTTGCAGGGCCTCCAAAACTTCCCATAGGTGGACCAGGTGATCATCCCAACTGGAGCTAAAGACAGCTATATCGTCCAGATATGCTGCACTAAAAGCTTCCAGCCCTTGCAGGACTGTGTTCACCAACCTCTGAAAAGCGGCAGGTGCATTTTTCAATCCAAAAGGCATTACTGTGAATTGGTAATGGCCTCCAATGGTTGAAAATGCAGTTTTTGCTTTTGCATCTTCTGATAATTTGATCTGCCAATACTCTGCAGTCAAGTCAAAAGTGCTTAGATACTTGGCAGATGCCAGTGTATCTATGAGCTCATCTGCCCTGGGTATAGGGTGAGCATCAGTTTTGGTTACCTGGTTGAGACCTCTGTAGTCAACACAAAACCGCATTTCCTTCTTTCCATCTTTGGAATGAGGTTTTGGTACAAGTACCACAGGAGAAGCCCATGGACTTTCAGAGTGCTCAACCACTCCTAGTTTTAACATTTTCTGCACCTCTTGCTTTATGCAGTCTCTGACATGGTCAGGCTGCCTATAGATTTTACTTTTGACAGGCAAGCTGTCTCCAGTATCTATAGTGTGCTCACACCAAGAAGTGGTACCTGGCACAGTAGAGAAGAGTTCAGAAAACTGACCCAGGAGATTTATGCAATGGTCTTTCTGCTCAGCAGTAAGACAATCAGCCAAAACTACACCTTCCACTAGAGCATCTTGTTCTGTGGAAGAGAAGAGATCAGGGAGAGGGTCACTCTCTTCTTCCTGTCCCTCATCAGTTGCCATGAGCAGGGTGAGATCAGCCCTGTCATAGTAGGGTTTCAGGCGATTGACATGGAGCACCCTAAGTGGACTCCTGGCAGTGCCTAAGTCAACTAAGTAGGTGACTTCACCCTTTTTTTCAACAATTGTGTGGGGTCCACTCCATTTATCTTGGAGTGCTCTTGGGGCCACAGGCTCCAAGACCCACACTTTCTGCCCTGGTTGGTACTGAACCAAAACAGCCTTCTGGTCATGCCATTGCTTCTGAAGCTCTTGGCTGGCCTGAAGGTTTTTACTGGCCTTTTTCATGTATTCAGCCATCCTTGATCTGAGGCCAAGTACATAATCCACTATATCTTGCTTTGGAGGTTTTAAAGGTTGTTCCCACCCTCCTTGACAAGTGTTAGTGGACCCCTCACAGGGTGTCCAAAACGGAGTTCAAAGGGGCTGAAGGCCACTCCTTTCTGGGGTACCTCCCTGTAGGCAAAAAGGAGGCATGGTAAAAGGATATCCCATCTCCTGCGGAGTTTTTCAGGGAGTCCCATAATCATGTCTTTGAGATTTTTGTTAAATCTCTCCACCAGTCCATTTGTTTGTGGATGATAGGGTGTAGTGAACTTGTAAGTCACACCACACTCCTTCCACATGGCCTTTAAGTAAGCAGACATGAAATTGCTTCTCCTGTCTGATACCACCTCTTTTGGGAAGCCCACCCTGGAAAATATTCCCAGGAGGGCCTTTGCCACTGCAGGTGCTGTAGTGGTCCTTAGAGGAATAGCTTCAGGATATCTTGTGGCATGGTCCACTACCACCAAGATAAACCTATTGCCTGAAGCAGTAGGAGGGTCAAGGGGGCCAACTATGTCAACCCCTACCCTTTCAAAGGGAACCCAAACCACAGGCAGTGGAATAAGGGGTGCCTTTGGAGTGCCACCTGTCTTGCCACTGGCTTGACAGGTTTCACAGGACTTGCAAAATTCTTTTGTGTCCTCTGACATTCTAGGCCAATGAAACAAGGGAACAAGTCTGTCCCAAGTTTTCATTTGTCCCAAATGTCCAGCTAGGGGAATGTCGTGGGCTAGAGTTAGGAGGAACTTTCTGTACTCCTGAGGAATCACTAACCTCCTGGCAGTTCCAGGTTTAGGATCCCTTGCTTCAGTGTACAAGAGGTTGTCCTCCCAGTAAACTCTGTGAGAGTCACTGACATCCCCATTAGCTTGTTTGACAGCTTGCTGTCTTAGACCCTCTAGTGTGGGACAGGTTTGCTGTGCCACACTCAGCTCCTCCCTGGCAGGCCCCCCTTCACCCAAAAGCTCAGCAGTGTCTGCTTCCAGCTCCTCTGGTGTAGGTTCTGCACAGGGTGGAAATTCTTCTTCCTCAGAAGTAGAATCCACTGTAGAGGGAGGGATAGTAGGTAGTGCTTTACTTCTACTAGCCCTAGCTTTAGGGAGTACTTGGTCCATTGTTCCAGGATCCAAGTCACCCTGTCCTTTTTGCTTTTTGGCCTGAGCCCTGGTTAAAGCAAAAATATGCCCTGGGATGCCCAGCATTGCTGTATGGGCCTCCAACTCCACATCTGACCAAGCTGATGTCTCTAAATCATTTCCAAGTAGACAGTCTACAGGTAAATCTGAGGCAACCACAACTTTCTTTGGACCAGTAACCCCCCCAGTTGAGATTTACAACAGCCATGGGGTGGCTAAGTGTGTTGTGAGCATCGGTTACTTGGTACTGGTGACCAAGTAGGTGTTGTTCAGGGTGGACCAGTTTCTCTATTACCATTGTAACACTGGCACCAGTGTCCCTGTAGGCCTGAACCTCAACACCATTTATTAGGGGTAGTTGCTTGTACTTATCCATGTTAAGGGGACAAGCAACTAAGGTGGCTAAATCAATAGCCCCCTCAGAGACTAACACAGCCTCTGTGGTCTCCCTAACAAGACCAACCCCAACTAAGTTACCAAAAGTGAGCCCAGCTACTCCCTTGGATTGGCTATTAGTAGGTTTGCTCCCACCACCACCGCTATTAGTAGGGACACTAGGTGTAGCAGTAGGGGTTATAGTGGTAGGAAGCTTGGTGCTTTTCTTTGGACAACTGGGATCTGTTGTCCAATGGCCTTTTATTTTACATAAATAGCACCATGGTTTCTTTTCTTTGTTTTGATTAGAAGAGGATTTGGGCCCACCACCCCCACCAGTGTTTTTGTGGGCCTGATGAAGACACATTTTTAGATTTGTCCCCACCCTTGTCAGAAGACTTACCATCCTTCTTCTTGTTGCCATCTTTGTCACCCCCTGTATGAACTTTTCTGTTCACCCTTGTTCTGACCCATTTGTCTGCCTTCTTTCCCAATTCTTGGGGAGAGATCAGATCAGAGTCCACCAGGTACTGGTGCAACAAATCAGACACACAGTGATTAAGTATATGCTCTCTCAGGATCAAGTTATACAGGCTTTCATAATCAGTAACTTTACTGCCATGTAACCACCCCTCCAAGGCCTTCACTGAATGGTCAACAAAATCAACCCAGTCTTGTGAAGACTCCTTTTTGGTCTCTCTGAACTTCATCCTGTACTGTTCAGTGGTTAAGCCATAACCATCCAGGAGTGCATTCTTAAGAACTTTGTAATCATTGGCTTCACTTTCTTTCACAGTAAGGAGCCTATCCCTACCCTTTCCACTAAATGATAGCCATAGGATAGCAGCCCACTGCCTTTGAGGGACATCCTGTACAGCACAGGCCCTCTCAAGTGCAGCAAACCACTTGTTAATGTCATCCCCCTCCTTATAAGGGGGAACTATCTTGTGCAGATTCCTAGAATCATGCTCTTTTGCAGGATGACTATTGGGAATACTGCTGCTGCCACCATGGGTTTCTAAACCCAACTTCTGTCTTTCTTTCTCTAGTTCTAAGGACTGTCTATCCAAATCCATCTGTTGCTTCTTGAGCTTCAGTCTGGTTTGTTCCACTCTCAATTTATTGAGCTCCCTTTCTAACAATCTGTCATCAGGGTGGGTGGGAGGGACATGTCTAGAAACAGAAGTATGATGTGAAAGGACAGAAGGAGACCTGTCCCTAACAGAAGGCACCCTAACAGCTTGGCTCACAGAAACAGCACTTCTACTATGATGAGAAGGAATACTCTTACTGAGATGTGAGACCACACTATCTGTATGATGTGACTTAACATCAGTTCCAACTATGCTAGGTTGTCTGCTAGGGGGCAGGCTTGGAAGTTTCCCTCCCACCTCTTTTGCTAGGGGTGCCCCAGAATCAGAGTGGGAACCATCAGCTAACTTTTCAACAGGAGTGCCAGCTGTGGCCTTATCCTGTTCAATAAGCATATTCACTAACAGTTCTCTAGAAGGATTCTTCCTTACACTTAAACCTCTATCTATGCAGAGACTCCTTGCTTCCTTCCAGCTAAGGTTATCATAAGCACGTTTGGACAGATCAACAGTTTGGCCTGTGCCAGACATTTTAGACAGTGTTTAAGTGACAGAAAAAGTGAAGAAATTTTTTTTCAGAACTTTTGGAAAGACAGAAAAAAAACTTTTAAAACTTTTAAAGAACTTTTTAGAAAGTTTAGATGTACTTTTCAGCACTTTAGAAAAGAGGTGAGAAAAGAAATGCAAAACGTTTTGGTTAGGTGTACATACACTGAACTTGTTTTGTATATTTTTCTCTTATGAAAAGTACAATGACAAAAGTGGCAAGTAGTTACAGAGCACTTATCCCACCACTGCACAACCAATGTAGGAGGCTGGACTGGCTTGTAGTGAGTACCTAGGGGTACTTACACCTTGCACCAGGCCCAGTTATCCCTTATTAGTGTATAGGGTGTCTAGCAGCTTAGGCTGATAGATAATGGTAGCTTAGCAGAGCAGCTTAGGCTGAACTAGGAGACGAGTGAAGCTCCTACAGTACCACTAGTGTCATATGCACAATATCATAAGGAAACACAATACACAGATATACTAAAAATAAAGGTACTTTATTTTTATGACAATATGCCAAAAGTATCTCAGTGAGTACCCTCAGTATGAGGATAGCAAATATACACAAGATATATGTACACAATACCAAAATATGCAGTAATAGTGTTAGAAAACAGTGCAAACAATGTATAGTTACAATAGGATGCAATGGGGACACATAGGCATAGGGGCAACACACACCATATACTCCAAAAGTGGAATGCAAACCACGAATGGACCCCAAACCTATGTGACCTTGTAGAGGGTCGCTGGGACTGTAGGAAAACAGTTAGGGTTAGAAAAATAGCCCACCCCAAGACCCTGAAAAGTGAGTGCAAAGTGCACTAAAGTTCCCCAAAGGACATAGAAGTCGTGATAGGGGAATTCTGCAGGAAAGACACAAATCAGCAATGCAACAACAATGGATTTCCAAACGAGGGTACCTGTGGAACAAGGGGACCAAGTCCAAAAGTCACAAGCAAGTCGGAGATGGGCAGATGCCCAGGAAATGCCAGCTGTGGGTGCAAAGAAGCTGCTACTGGACAGTAGAAGCTGAAGATTCTGCAGGAACGACAAGGGCTAGGAACTTCCCCTTTGGAGGACGGATCCTTCACGCCGTGGAAAGTCGTGCAGAAGTGTTTTCCTGAAGAAAGACTGCCAACAAGCCTTGCTAGCTGCAAATCGTGCGGTTAGGGTTTTTGGATGCTGCTGTGGCCCAGGAGGGACCAGGATGTCGCCAATTGCGTCTGGGGACAGAAGGGACATGGAGCAAGACAAGGAGCCCTCTCAAAAGCAGGCAGCACCCGCAGAAGTGCCGGAACAGGCACTACAAAGTGGAGTGAGACGGTGCTCACCTGAAGTCGCACAAAGGAGTCCCACGTCGCCGGAGGACAACTTAGGAGGTCGTGCAATGCAGGTTAGAGTGCTGTGGACCCAGGCTGGACTGTGCACAAAGGATTTCCGCCGGAAGTGCACGGAGGCCGGAGTAGCTGCAAAAGTCGCAGTTCCCAGCAATGCAGTCTGGCGTGGGGAGGCAAGGACTTACCTCCACCAAACTTGGACTGAAGAGTCACTGGACTGTGGGAGTCACTTGGACAGAGTTGCTAGGTTCAAGGGACCTCGCTCGTTGTGCTGAGAGGAGACCCAGGGTACCGGTGATGCAGTTCTTTGGTGCCTGCGGTTGCAGGGGGACGATTCCGTCGACCCACGGGAGATTTCTTCGGAGCTTCTAGTGCAGAGAGGAGGCAGACTATCCCCACAGCATGCACCACCAGGAAAGCAGTCGAGAAGGCGGCAGGATCAGCGTTACAGAGTTGCAGTAGTCGTCTTTGCTACTTTGTTGCTGTTTTGCAGGCTTCCAGCGCGGTCAGCAGTCGATTCCTTGGCAGAAGGTGAAGAGAGAGATGCAGAGGAACTCGGATGAGCTCTTGCATTCGTTATCTAAGGAATCCCCAAAGACAGAGACCCTAAATAGCCAGAAAAGAGGGTTTGGCTACCTAGGAGAGAGGATAGGCTAGCAACACCTGAAGGAGCCTATCAGAAGGAGTCTCTGACGTCACCTGGTGGCACTGGCCACTCAGAGCAGTCCAGTGTGCCAGCAGCACCTCTGTTTTCAAGATGGCAGAGGTCTGGAGCACACTGGAGGAGCTCTGGGCACCTCCCAGGGGAGGTGCAGGTCAGGGGAGTGGTCACTCCCCTTTCCTTTGTCCAGTTTCGCGCCAGAGCAGGGCTGAGGGGTCCCTGAACCGGTGTAGACTGGCTTATGCAGAAATGGGCACCATCTGTGCCCATGAAAGCATTTCCAGAGGCTGTGGGAGGCTACTCCTCCCCTGCCTTAACACCATTTTCCAAAGGGAGAGGGTGTAACACCCTCTCTCTGAGGAAGTCCTTTGTTCTGCCTTCCTGGGCCAAGCCTGGTTGGACCCCAGGAGGGCAGAAACCTGTCTGAGGGGTTGGCAGCAGCAGCTGCAGTGAAACCCCGGGAAAGGCAGTTTGGCAGTACCCAGGTCTGAGCTACAGACCTGTGGGATCATGGGATTGTGCCAACTATGCCAGGATGGCATAGAGGGGGCAATTCCATGATCATAGACATGTTACATGGCCATATTCGGAGTTACCATTGTGAAGCTACATATAGGTAGTGACCTATGTAGTGCACGTGTGTAATGGTGTCCCCGCACTCACAAAGTCCGGGGAATTGGCCCTGAACAATGTGGGGGCACCTTGGCTAGTGCCAGGGTGCCCACACACTAAGTAACTTAGCACCCAACCTTTACCAGGTAAAGGTTAGACATATAGGTGACTTATAAGTTACTTAAGTGCAGTGTAAAATGGCTGTGAAATAACCTGGACGTTATTTCACTCAGGCTGCAGTGGCAGGCCTGTGTAAGAATTGTCAGAGCTCCCTATGGGTGGCAAAAGAAATGCTGCAGCCCATAGGGATCTCCTGGAACCCCAATACCCTGGGTACCTCAGTACCATATACTAGGGAATTATAAGGGTGTTCCAGTAAGCCAATGTAAATTGGTAAAATTGGTCACTAGCCTGTTAGTGACAATTTGAAAGAAATGAGAGAGCATAACCACTGAGGTTCTGATTAGCAGAGCCTCAGTGAGACAGTTAGTCATAACACAGGTAACACATTCAGGCACACTTATGAGCACTGGGGTCCTGGCTGGCAGGGTCCCAGTGACACATACAACTAAAACAACATATATACAGTGAAAAATGGGGGTAACATGCCAGGCAAGATGGTACTTTCCTACAGTCATTTGTATGGTCTCATAGTGCTTTAGGAATCTAGCACCCGTTGGAGTGCTCCGACCCTCCTGCTTGGAGACAAAGTGATCTGAAGACGTTGTATTTTGCTCTGTTTCATATATATAGTGGCTGAGTAGGGTAGGCTGAATCTATGCATTGTGTAGTAATGTATTACATTAGACAGTGTCGAGCTAGATCCCCTTATGGGTCTGCAAAGAGCAATATATATATGGATGTGTATGCCAAAGGACTTTGCCATGTGTTTTGTTACGCTGGGGTGCATGGTTGTGCATGGCTCATCATCGAGTAGATGTTCTGTTTTGAAGCATTTTTGTTGACTTTTTGACTTTGGTACATATGTTCTATTGAACAGAGCAAGATGCATCGATGTCACTTCATGTCAACAAGGAATTAAATGCTACTATGCCTCAGAAGATTTGCACTCCATGTTCCCGAACTCACCCTGAAGTGCCTGGAACATTTTAACATCTTATAATGTTCTCTTATGGCAAATATGGTGACCCTATGGGGTGACTTGTCCGTTTTACTGTTGGTTAAGTGTGAATTTCAACATAATTTCTTCCTGCCCCATTTTCGGACTACATTTGGTGCTGCCAGGTTGCAGTGTGGGATATCAGTCATCGGGTCTTTCTCTTGGTTTTAGTCTGTCATTTATTTCTGCTACTTATTTTTGTGCTCAATGCCTTTCGGGCATGTGGCAGTTGTGTAATGGACAGCTAGCTATATGAGATCTTCTCATGCTTCCAAGTTCCGTCTTTGATTGTTTATCACGAGAAGAAATCCAGTGTCCTATACTTTACCATTTTGGTTTACAATACCTCCAGGTTGCCCGTGTATCTTCTAGACTACATGATCCCTTAGTCTTACTATACACAATCAGTGTAATGGTTCCCTTACACTTTCGCTCTAATTTGGAGGTAGCAATCGGTTTCTGATTGTTGATTTCTGCCATGATATTTTCTGTAGGTTGTCAGTGATGTTTTGAGGATTTTCATATGAGGTGTTTCCACTGAGTAGTTGTAATTGTACAGCGTTTCTGTCATTAGAGTGCGTCGCTTAATTTAATGGCATGTTTGCATATTTGTTTTGTTCTTATTCAGTATCGTCCTGAACATATTTTCTTCACAGTTGTTCTCATTTTTTCAAGTTTAATTGTCGTGTTCTTCTGTGAGAATTTAGGTGTATTAGAGAGTATAATTTTTCAGCCTTACAATGTAATGCACTTCCAAAAACTGTCACGTCAAGTCAGGGTTGTTTGTAAAACCTTAAGCTCAACCCTGGGTAGCTATGACTTCAAGCAGCAAGACTTAAAAAAAAAGAACTGGTGTAAAGCATTTGTAAAGCATTCAACAGTAACATGAAAATAAGAAAGTCACATGACACATGACACAAACGAAATCCAACACCAATTTATACGTAGATTATAATAAAAAATGAGCAAAATACACTGGGAGGCTTTCCGAGATACAGATTTATAAAGAAAACTTAAATCTCAGTTGATCCACAAACAAGAATTGGTTTGTAAACTTTTGAAAAGTTTGTAAGAGTTGAGTTTGACTACTGTGGCCTAACTTGGCCCAAATCAGACAGGGAGAAGGTTTGGGGGCGGGGGCATTAGGAGTATTTCGACAGTTACCTGGCCACCAAAGCATTTTCCAATCCAATCCAGTCCAGTTCCAAACTTTACAGCACAACTTCAGACTTCAATGGAGTGATCCAGATTTCTCAGATGCTCAGGTTCCTCTGCTGTCAACGGGGGTGCCTTTGCGGTTATTGCTTGGTCCACGGGTCAGGTGAGGCATCTTTGGCCCCTTGAAGTCCTCTTTGAGAAGTAGTTGGCCAGCTGCGGCTGGGCCACCGGTCTGTGTCCAAAGCGGTACCAGTAACATCATTTGGCGAAGATTGGTGTTCCTCTTGGGTGATCAATCTGGACTCAGGCAACACTCCCAGGTTCGGCTGACTCAGGTGCAACTTTTGGCCACAAAGGATTGGTCTCTTGGGGCGCCCAGCAGCAGTCAGCGGTGATTCCTCAGAGGTGGCTACTGATTTACCAAGGTGGGCTACTTCAGCTTTGTTGGCCATTGTGCTGGTCCCAGGGGTGTCAGGTGACAAACCCTTGGAGTCACGTCTTTGGTCTAGGGCTGAGGAGCAACTTTACCCCAGGCTATGAGCCACAGGCCTCTCTTTGCTAGCCCAAGGTGCGGCAGGTGCAGTCCAGCAGACAGTGCACCCTCTCTTTGCCACATCTAGGGGTCAGCAGGGCAATCCTTCTTTGGTCCTTTTTCTAGTTCTGGCGTAATCTGAGGTTCAGGGCGCCATATTTATCCCTGGAAAGTGCCCTGTGGGGGATAATGCAGTCACTAGCCAGTGGGCTGCCAGGATCCTCCCTCTTGGCAATAGCTTTCTGTCTGTCTGTGGAATCTAGCTATCCCAGAGACTATTCTGCCCATTCTCAAGATCTCTGAGACCTTCCTCGGGTGTTAGGAGCTTGGTAGCCTCGTGGGCTAAACACCCATGAGAAAATCATTTTCGGGACTGGTTTCTCCTCTCTGTTATCACCGCCAGCCTGTCTACCTGAACAAAGGGCAGCCCCTCAAAAGTGTGATCACTATTTGTCCACCAAGCTCTCCTCTAGGACTAACACCATGAGTAGGTTCCTGCAAAGGGGAGGTAACACCTCACCCGGTAGCAGGCTACTATTGTTCCTATGGCTGGAAATTGTTCAGACTGCTCCCCAGGAGGGCACAAAGCTGTCTGGTGGCCAGTGACCGTATGAGGCCACTGGACAAACTGGGTCACAGATAGCAACATTAAATTTGACTTGGGCATCAAGTCGAGTTTAATGGCACGATTTGTTTGATACCTTACAGTAACTATGTAAGTAGTCCCATCCAGACTGAGTGGTCATCTGGTAACCTGTATTAGCCAATGGGGCTACTAACTCTCCCACAGCAAAAACGACAGTTTGAGAGTATTGTGGTCAGGATATATATAAATATACAATACATGTCCTACTAATAATATACAGCTCCCTGCCTTGGGGCTCAATAGTCCTTCCATAGTGGAGACTTTCTTATATTTTTAAGGGAAGTGTAGGCTTTGCCACTGTTTTGAACGGCAAAGATAAACTTTCAGTATTATCACTGCCCTTCCAGTCTGGAGTGGCAGTCTGGGAGCCATTTTGTACTTGGTCACATACAAGGCGGCACAGTCAGTTGCAGCCCTGGATAGACACTCTGCCTTACATGCCCTGGGTCCCATATGCTAGGGACTTATAAGTAAGGTAGTCTCTGCCAACTGGAGGTATCCAATTCGACATACACCTTGTAATGGTGCAGAACACTGGCACGGCGGGCTGTTTAGCAGGCCTTTGTGCACTCTCAGAGTTGAAAAATCAACAGTCCAAAAATGTGGGTTTGAATACGCAAAACAAGGCATTTCCTCACATCTTTTTGTAAATTGATGGCAATGTGTGGGTCTTGCCTTGTTGGTGAATATGTTTGTGCACTTTGTTTTGCCTGCCAATAATGCTAAGGGGCTGCCGACATTCCTTGAGTAAGTAGCCAGAGGTATCGACGGGTCCAAAAATTGCAGTCCCTAATGATGAGGTTCTTACTGTTATTAAACTCTTTGGTAGTGGTAAAGGGTCCTATACAATGTGCCCAAGGGTCGGCCAGTTATTACATTGATTCCTGGAAAAACAACATGCATTTAAGTGCTGGGGTCTCAGCAAGCACCATGCTGGGCACCTGCTGTTAGGATTACAAGGGCGTAGTTTAGTATAAGGCTGACTCATGCCCCATGCCTCATGAAAAGTTAAGAGTAGTGGCCCCAGTGTAAAGCAGAGAGCCTAGTGGAGGAATAAAACATAGGGGGTCATTACGACCCTGGCGGAAGGCGGAGAAGCGGCGGTAAGACCGCCAACAGGCTGGCGGTCTTTTTTTAAAAATTATGACCATGGCGGTTACCGCCATGGTCATCCGCTGCTTCTCCGTTCCGCCCGCCGGGCTAGAGACCTGGGTCTCCAGCCCGGCGGCTGTCACTATACCGCCGGCGGTATTTGGACCCGGCTGACCGCCATGGATTTCATGCGGTTTGAAACCGCCATGAAATCCATGGCGGTAAGCACTATCAGTGCCAGGGAATTCCTTCCCTGGCACTGATAGGGGTCTCCCCCACCCCCCACCCCACCCCGACTCCCTCCCCTACACCCCCCACCACCCCTGCCACCCCCCAAAGGTGGCTGGGCCCCCCCCCACCCCGACCCCCCAACATCACATAACACACACACACCAGACACGCACGCAGGCACCACCAAAACACATACACGCACACACACCGACATACATGCCAACATCCACACACACAGTCAGACACGCACACCCACATTCTAACATACACGCACACATCCATACAGACATACCCACAGACATACACGCACTCATTCCCAAACACGCAACACCCCCGCAAGCATACACGCACTCACACACCCCCTCTACATACACACACGCACACCCCCATGCACGCACACAACACACAATACACCCCCACCACCCTCCCCTAACGGACGATCGACTTACCTGTTCCGTCGATCCTCCGGGAGGGGACGGGAGCCATGGGGGCAGCTCCGCCGACACCACACCGTCAACAGAACACCGCCAAGCCGAATCACAGGCCGTGATTCGGTGGGCGGTGTTCTGTTGGCGTGGCAGTGGCGGTGGAGGTGGAGCTACCTCCACTTCCCCGCCGCCCGCCAGTATGGCTGTTGGCGGCTCTCCGTCCGAAAAAGGACGGAGAGCTGCCAACAGTCATAATACGCCGGGCGGAAAACCGCCACCACTGACGCTCTTCAGCACGGCGGTCCCTCTGCAGTCTTGGCAAAAGACCGCTGAGGTAAAAATGACCCCCATAGTCCGGTATAATGGCAGACATTCTGAGAATTTTTGCGGCGTTCTCGAGATTCACATATCATATCGTTTAGTAAACTGTATTTGCATTCACTTGAAGTGTAGCACAAGGGTTGCCTCTCAAAATGTCATGTTTTTCTTTCTTCCAAATCTGTACAATAAGTTTTACCTATTGTATCCCCAAAACAATTCATAGCAACCCCCTCAGCATACATTACTAAACTGATGAAGGTCACAAACCAATCGAATGTTACATAACACCATTCAGAGAGCGGAAAGCAGATAGAGAAAGTGAAGAAACAATATCGTGGCTGTCCATGAGGAGACATTCACTCTAGGTCTCTGTGACCCCTGCTACATCGGAGAACCGCCCAAGCATCTCCCACCCTAGGCAAGACCCGCAAACTCTCTCTGCAAAGACAACAACCAGACCAACTCACTGAGTTCGTATAGTTGAAGGTCACCCTGAGTCAGTGTTCAGGAGTTACAGGGATTTAGCGACCTCAGCAGGCTTGAAGCTATTTTGGTATATAACCTTTATTCCGCAGTTTTTAGTCCAAATAGCCTTTACTCAGCCTTTGCTCCTCATGTGCCTTTACTCTGTATAGCTTCACTTAGCATGTGCCTTACTCCGCATGCTTTTACTCCGGAGGTAGGAGTTTTCTTAGGGGAAGGGGTTGGTAGTGGTACAAGGAGGATAAGGGTAATTTTAGAGTTTATGGGTGGGTAGCGGAAAAGGGTGTAAGGGTAATTTTAGGGTTGAGGGGTGGGTAGAGGTAAATGAGGGTTAGGGGGATTTTATGGTTAAGGGTTGGTTAGGGTTTGGGGTGTGTAGAGACAAAGGGATATAAAGGGCTTTTACAAAAAGAGTGGAGTGCGGGGGCTACCAACTAACAAATAAAACATGTAAAAAGTGGGGTATGAGAGGCAACCCCTAAGAAGAAAAAGGGAGTTTTGGGAGTCACCCCCTCCCCCAAAAAAATAGAAAACATACACCCACACACATATTTATGTATTTTTGTAGAAATATATGTATATGTTTGCAATTTTAAAAAGTAGATAAAAAATATGTAAAACATATGAGTTTTGAATACAGTTATGATTATTTTACATGAAACTGCTGAGTAAAGGCTTGAGGAGTACAGTGTGCAGAGTAAAGGCATGCAGACTGAAGGTTTACGGACTAATGTCTGATATTCACATTTCGCCAATCCATGTTCTTCCTTACCTCTCACTGGAAAGCCAACAGAGGTCATACAGAAATCTTGGACCAGCCACTCACTTTCTTCACTTCTAATAGCGCCAGCAGGGTTTCAGGATTCAAGTCAGTAAAAACATAGTGGAAGCCATCTATTTTTAAACACTGCTTACAGTGCCTAGATCCGCCATTCCAGGAATTGTAGCGCCAATGTGATTCTTCTGTCCAGCACTGCACCTTTCAGCCACGCCTTCAAAGGGATTCTGTGTGCCTCACAACAGGGTTGATCTAGTGATTTTACCAACACTTTCTCCATCTTGGTTGCAACCCCCCGTTGGGGCTGTTCAACGGGATACCTAGCTCTCTATGGTGGAAATTCCTCCAAGTTGTTTCATATCATAACATTCATGTCCAATTTCCATACAAGTTTGACAGAGCACATCTTAAAGGAGGGCAACTCTGACAATGCTATAATTTATAGATTGAATGGGAAGGGATTACTTTAAATAGAACAATGAGGTTTTGGTAGAGGGCCACAGCTTGGACCGCTGCACTTGCTCCCTGTGATTGTTTGAACTAGGCCACTATGCTAGCCCTTGCCTAGTTATCAAAAGCCTGGAATCTAAAAACATTGATTCAAAATTGCTGGCACGGATATTCCAAGCAGCTTTTTAACCCACTTTTTAGCTGCTGAACCCTTCACCTGCAATCTTTTGAAGAATGCAGTTCCACTGTACAGCGCACCTAGGCATCAACAAAGCTGTGCTGCAAAGTCTCCAGTGCCTTCAGAGCCTCACATCTTCCTAATGTCTCCCCATGTACTTCCCTATTCTTTGCCAAGTCCTTCGGCTATTGATCCATTCAAAGGTTACTTTTAAAACCTTTCGTTTAGTTCTCGGGATTGTCCGTGTCAACACTCCTGCCTTTCTCTCTTAACAGATCTGCCCTTGTTTTACAGCAAGCCCTTTAGTCTTCAAATCTTCTTGAACATGCGTTGCAATAATAAATCCAGAGCTGGACGTAGTTCTTTTGCTTATTCTGCCCCCTTCGTGCTCTGTACTCTTTCCCTAGACATCAGGATCATTGTAGAGCATCTTGTCTTCCAAAAGAAACTTTAGACCTACTTGTTTAACCTACTGGCAGGGATTCTTTGTACATCACAGCCTCCTTTCCAGTGCTAAGATACTCTTAGGTGAAACAGTGCTCTTATAACACATCCCTGGCACAACCTTATTTATGCTAACATGACATAAAATCTCTTTGGTACTAACCATCTCTAATTCCAGCACCTGTTTTCTGCTGGAAGTATTCATCAAGGTCTTCTTCCACACCTGCCAGTCTGTTAGGTAAACATCCCATTGTGTCCACCACAGCTGTCACAGCCGTTTTAATGTTATACATTTTCGGCCCGAGATCTGCATGTAGTGCCTCGATGGATCGGAGCAGAGATCTTTCACCTCTTGTTAACTCATGTATATCAGGTCATCAGTTTAAACTTGCTACCCCTTTTTTGTCATGTAGGCTTGAGGTCAGAAAAACTCATTGAACTTCCCTGTCAGAGACATGATTCCGGCTACAGTCAGAACCTGAACCTCTACACACCAAGGAGAATCAATAGCCCTCAATGTGCCATCATCTGAAGTGGGACCAGCCAATTTGGTTACACTGCTGCAGCATATAAGACAGTACCAGGCTGGGCCTCGAGCAACGTCTGAATAGGTTTAGTCCCAACTGCCATTGATGGTGAAGGGTCTGGGATCAACACTTTAAGGGTTCTTTAGTCATTCCCCTGGCAATTGCCACTACTGCTCCAGTTCCCGAGTTCATCATCAAAAGCTCCTATTGATCTGTAGGAGATCTTCCTTCACATACCTAATGCTTCTGTCTGGTTGCTCCTCTGCTGCCAGTGCTGTTCGGGCCACACCTGTATCACTTGGGTTAATGGGTGCCTCACCTAAATTGTGACACCCCTACAATGTAAAGTTGGGGCACATTTAGGTTCAACACTATCAAGCATCAGGAAGGACACCATATTGTCTTGTACAGCCCAGCTGATTCTCATTTATTCATGAAGCTGTTTCAGGGATTGGCCAGCCTGGTCTGTGATGGGACCCTGCAGCCCACATCTGCTATGCATAGCTGAAGGACTTGCGCAAAATGCGTTGAGTACCTGCAGCAGCTGTCAAGATGCAATAGGCACTTTGATGTTATTTAAACATTGATTGAAGACAGGCAGTTATCAGGGACCCCACAGGGTACATACATCAATTAAAAAGCATATGGAAATTCATCAGTGTAAAGCATACCCCTGAAGTAAGCATCAGCATAATATAAGGGCATCACTATAGCATAAGCATAATACACATCAGTAAAAATGGTTGCATGTCAGGATATCCAGAACAAAAACATTGTGTGGCCAAAATATCAAGGACACAGCTATATATATATATAAATACATAAAGATAAAGATAGATTTACTATTCTTAACCCCACATCTACTAACGTTGAAGAAACATATATTGTCAAGGCACATATACATGAAGTTCAGTACAGTAAACCTACACTTCCCAACATAAACCTATCTTCACATTATGTTGGTCCTCATTATTTAGACCTGAAAAGTTTGGCCTCCACAATACTTTGTACCTGATATTCTGGTGCAATATAAATATCAATCATAGTGCCCTTGCCATGGTTACAAGGTCTGATGTGCCAAAGTGTCTGTCTGTGCATGCAAGTGTGAGGAGTGAAAGGAACAGGTGACAGGGCAGTGTGCTGCAGGCAGTTTTATGACAATGTTTCCCAGGGTCTGGGGCAAGAACAAGAGGTCAATTGGACCCTTTGCAGCAGAACATTAAGTAGAAAATAAGTAGTTCACCAGGGCCTGTGCAGCACAAGATCATGTACAAGATGACCCTACCATCATGGTCTTGGCATCAGAGTGTTCTAAGAAAGATGAGCAGGTCTCCAGTGCCACGTTCAGTTGAGAAGATCATCATACCTCTATGTAACAGATCAAAGGCAAGAACAACATATCACCGAGTCCATTTGCAAGTGACATATTGAACAAGCAAGCAAGTCAGTATGGTTATGTACAGTAAGAGATCTGTGTGACTGGATTATATTTTCTGTTGGATACTTCTAACCCCATATTCCTCACCTTTAGAATATCCTGAGGCATCATATTGGATCCATAGAATTCTTCCAGCAATACATCCAAGTGCTGGGAGGTGGTGCCAGTTTGCTCTGCAGTTACTCAATACTGTACCAAAAATGATGGCGGGGAGCCACTTATAGGCACTAACCCCACACTGTGTGGGCAGGCCGTTTTTCTCTGCACCTTTTGAGCTCTGCTCCTGAATGTCAGCTTTCTGATGACTCCAAAAAATGTTTTACTGTGTGCTAGCAAACTATTTCCCCATGAAAAACTACAGGATTCAATCTATGCCGTGAAGCAGGAGACAAATGCAAGTCACGACCTGCACAAAGTATACTAATGGTGCTTGGGTTCAGGCCGCAATTCTAAGTCTTGCAACAAGTGTGCCGTCATGTGCC
This sequence comes from Pleurodeles waltl, assembly GCF_031143425.1. Classification (NCBI taxonomy): domain Eukaryota; kingdom Metazoa; phylum Chordata; class Amphibia; order Caudata; family Salamandridae; genus Pleurodeles; species Pleurodeles waltl. The sequence goes on from NC_090445.1 coordinate 1,065,266,256, forward strand.
CTAAAAGTATTTGGGACCCGAAAGTTAAACTCCAAAATATGAAACATAAGACCAGGCCTTAGATGAAGCATTGGTCCCACTCCAGTCCCAGGTCACAGACATGATCACCGTCCTGGTCATGAGGCCACTTCTTTTAATAGTCCTCTTCCTGCATGAAGTCTTCCTGTAAGTCAAAGCAAAAGTTTTGGTGCAAGAATAAGATGGCCAACCAGGACCTCCATCTTGCCACCTGAAGACTAGCAAGAAGGTGCAATGGACTTAGGCATCCCCAATGTCTCCTGGATCTCCACTGATCATGCATCAGTCCGACATCCCCCGAGCAATGACCCCACAGCAAATAGCCTTCAAAGAGTCCATTCTGCAGATGTTTGGTGCGATGATTCTGGCTTGCTCTGGCACTCCTTTGAGCCTCACAGAGCCACATAGGTCTCCAGTCAGACTTCCACTGGTAAGTTCACCCCGGTACCATCTGCCCCCTTGGAACTTTGTTACTGACTTTTACTCCGAACCAGGGTCCACACCTGTGACTTCTGTTTCAACTTCAACTCAGCTGGTTGATGATCTGATCCTGAAGCTGGTCTCCGACCTCTAACCGATATTGGCACACTCCAGGTCCGGATTGCACTACGAAATCACGATAGCACAACCAGAGGCTATACAGATGAAATCGGATCCCAGATCTCTGGCTAGATATCAGTATCAGCAGAGGATTCATTCTCTCTTTGGCTCTGATTCAGACAGTGTAGAATGCCAATGACCCTCAGTACATTGATGATGAAGAGGGAGAGGATAGATTGCAGCCTCCTTACTAAACAGATGATTCATAGTATCTTGACTTACAAAATGCCAGTGGGCTAAACATCTCCTGAAACATAGCTTAACTCTCTACTTGGTCCATCAATGGAGGAAAGTGCTTTGCTTGTGGTGATGGTTTGGAGGGTAGTGGAGACACCGTAATTGCAATATCCCACTACTGAGCTCAAAACAAATGTGTTACCTGAGATTCTTCAACCAGAGCCATTATTGCCTGAGCAATTATTGCTGTTTAATGAAGCCTTTACTGATGCCCTTCTGGCTACGTCGTTCAAGACTTGTCTGCCAGACAGTTGACCTGCGGCTAGGCGACACAGATTGGCTCCCTGTGATCTATACTTCCTGATCAAGAAGCATACACTAGAGAGCCTGATTAGCCAAGCTGCAACTAGTAAAGTCAATCCAAATTCCTTCCTGACCAGTCCTTATGGTAGTGAATCAAAATAACTTGATGCTTTCAGAACGAGAATGCTTTTTTCGGCTAGTCTAGCTTATAGGTCTAGCAATGCAGTTTGTCTTTTGGGTAGTTACATCCACATGTTATGGGATATGGCCAGCAACACCTTTCCTGTTGTCCCAGACAATCTCATGGTCACTTTGGCCCAAACAATACAGAAGGGGAAGAATGAAGCCAAGTATTTGCTCTGGGCTGGATAGTCACTTCAGACTGCAGAGTTATTGGCACCAGTTGCGTGCTCAGAAAGCATGACTGTATGAGATCACCTGGGTTGTCTGGACACATTCACATGGGCATTCCTTTCAGTAGCTCTAGGCTCTTCTGAGAAAAAGCTGGTTTGATGCTGGAACAATCCAAGGACAGTCACACCATACAACATGTTCTCTGGTGGCTGTTGACATCAGCGAAGCAGTTTCCACACCCATACAGACCATTTATGAGCTATTCAAGGGGGCTGGCTTGCAGGCAATGCCAGCCATCCCGACCTGTACTGTATCAGCTGACCCAGTCTGTCTGGGACCACGGCTGCAGCAATATTGGCACCACTCATGCCAGCAGAGACAGCATTCCTCAAATTCTTCCTCCCCTGCCTCATTGACTGCTAAACCGGTTTAGTTTCCCCTCAAAGGTTCATACCTGGCTGCTTGGATAGAGAATACAGCATTTCCTCACTTGCGGGAGCCCATCATGTTGGACGTGTGGATTTTGCAGATTGTTCAACGGGGCTATGTCATGTCCTTTCTCTCTTCCACATAACACATTCCTCCTGCACGGAAACGACTCTCGGAGAATCACTCTGCAATCTTGAGGCTGGAAGTCAACCTTCTTTGTGCCATCCAGAGGTTACTGGTCCTGGAGAAAGGGGAAGGGTGTTATTCATGTTACTGCCTCATTCTGAAAGAGGACGGAGGTCACAGGTCTATTTTAGATGTCAGCCGGTTGAACGCCCTTCTGAGAAAGAACAATTTCAAAATGTTAATCTGGCTCATATCTTGTCCATCCCTGAATGTAGAGTACTGGACTACACCCTTGTACTCAGAGGATGTGAATTTCCACATACCTGTAGGGCAGTTCAATAGGCATTAACCGCAGTTCACAGTAGACTGAGAATACGTTCAATGTACAGTGTTTTACCTTGTCTTTACCTTAGCCGTGAGGGTGGTGGTACTTGCCTATCCTCAAAGGTCTGGACTACGCGTATTGCCGTACCTTGATGCCTGACTGCTACACGAGTGCTCACTGCAGTCAGCCCACTGAGTTGGAGGACCATTTGAAAAGGTGGAGATCATGGGAAGCTGGTCTCGGTGAAAGAGCAGTCTCCATATTAATATTTTGGGGCTTTGAGCGATCCATCTAACAATGAATGCCTTACCGCCATCTATGAAAGGGCAGCTGGTGCAGGCTCGGACAGACAACATGACTGCTATGTGGCATTGCAACAACATGGTGGAGTGTGCTCCTGGATCTTGTCTCAGGAGGTGCTACACCTCTGGGGTGGCTGGACCAGCAGAACATCGTCCTAGTCGCCAAGCAGTAACAGTGTCTCTGAATGCCAGAGTGGATGAACTGAGCAGGCATCATCTGTGAGACCATGAAAGGCATCTTTATACTGTGGTGGTGTTATCGGTTCACCATTATGTTGAAGTTTCCTTGAAGGTGTTTTTTAGGAGTGAAATTTCAGCTGGAAAGGGCAGACTTCTGTATGTCTTTCCACCAACTCTCTCTTGCCTCAGGTTCTAAGGACGATCACTATGTACTGAGTTATTCTCATCGCCTCGGTCTGGGCCAGGAGAGTGTGGTACCCAGACCTCCTGAGCCTAAGCATCCTTCGATCATGCTTTTGCTTGGGCAGGGCCTCCTCTCATTGAAAGTTTTCTGCTATGTACTTAACTCACACCTGACCTACATGGTGACTGTGTGTAGAACCAGACAGTGCATTATTCTTATGTGTGCATGTGGGATGTATATGTGCCTGTGTATGGTACATAACATAGAGTCCTCTGGGTTCCATGTTGGAAGCAGAGGAACTGGAAAAGCTATTGGTAATGAGGACTGCAATCTTCAGAAAGGAGATGTGGGTTGTTTCTGAGGGTTGTGTTCTAAACTCACACTGCAGGAAGGGGAGCAGAGCATCCTCTATACACATCAAAAGCCTCTTTGATTCCAGGAAGAGTTGCTGGTCAGTTAGGCCTGGGCTCATCATCAGATGAGATGATGGTCTGATATGGATGGCCCTGTAGGATCAGGGAATCACAGTAGAGGGGAGAGCGTATGCCTCTGAACCCTTGTGAGGTGTATTTCAGTAGACACTAACTGCCAGGTGTGATTCTCCATTACTGCGTTGGCCTGTGTTGTGGGTCAGTCACAATTAGAGCCACTTCTGCTGGTGCAGACTGTCCCTTTGAAACATGACAGAAGGGAGAGGGCATTATATAGGCATCAAACCCACAACATGAATTTCAAAGCACCATGCACTAAATTACTCCAGTGTCTGTATATAGACTATAAAGCTCTGTGGGGCAGGTGGTAGTTGTTATGAAGTTAGGGCCATCACCCTGGAACGTCATGTCAAGACTGGGATGGGAACACTTATCAGTTGCTGAAGGAGCCACAGAGAAGTTGTCAAACACAGGCAGTCTGGAGACTGTGGAGCCGCTGATGCTACATATGTAAGAAAAGACTGGAATGTAGTGATTCCTCAGCATTGAGAGGCTAGAGCCTCCGAAGACAAGCCTCTGTCCCTTTGAACTCACTGGCTGCCATCAGGTCAGGTAAGCCTGTTCTAGGCAGTCAGACCTCCAGTAAACTTGCACAAATGTAGTATATAGCACCGCTGAAATTGACTCTTAAGGCCAAAATCAGCCTTTCCAAATGTTGACCAGTGTGGTCTACACCCAAAATTAGCTTCCATTATCAAAGGGTGAATAACTACCATCACTAGAAGGGAAAGAGGGTCTCTGGATGCAGCCCAGAGCAACACAGGTACACTGACCTTAAGAGACTGTGACTGTTATTTGGTGTGTTGTTTTAATGGTTTGTTTGACTATATTAAATTCTACTTTTTTCATAAAGGCGAGTATTGGACTGGGTAATCAGCTTATTGTGGTTACTGTTTATATTTTGAGCCTTGTTCCTGTGTATGCCTTACACCTTCCTCCTCCTGCTCAACCCTCTGTAACACTCAGAGTCAAGTGCTGAAAGGAATAATACTTGCCCCATTTGCTCAGAATCCATAGAAAGCCAGGTTCCGGGGCAGCAGGTTGGGTCGCCGTTGGGCCCAGTAACATGTGATTGCCCCATGTCCCTCTTAAGGGGGTTCTAACATACCCTTAAAATGAAAACGATATATGCTGGGCACTGGCAAATATGGGTTGCTTGGTGTGGTGGCTGAATCACTATCCCCTTACAAGCCAAACCTTCTGATGATCTTTAGTTTGCTCTTTCGTTAGCAGAACAAGGGCGTGCTGTTGGCATAGCAAAAGGTAATTTATCAATTCTGTCAGCCTTTCTAAGTTTACCTGACCAGCATCTTTGAGTCGCTGTGTTGTATTATAGTTGGATATAAGATATGTGTACCGTTGGAGACAGTTCTATAGTTCTAATATGTACTTAGCACCGAGATGGAATGTTGATGTAAATTGTGAGGTGGACGCAGTTACCCCTGTGTAACATATCTTCCCCCCTTACAAACACAAAATTATGTACAACACAATAACCCAGATAAAAATATCTTTCATGCAAACAATAAACAAAGAGTTCCTCATACTCTTTAACATACCAATTTTTAACACATCAACCTCCTCCTAACTACTTTGTATAGTAATCTTTTAAATACTCAGGCCTCCTAACCACTCTTTGCGATCTCCTCAAAACCTCCTCCTCTTCACCAACGTACCCCTGTCCATGCTTCATACATCCTTCCATTTCCTTGTCACAACACTTAACCACATCAGCCATGTTCCACCTTTTACCATCACTTAACAACACACTATAACTCTTCACCTTGTCCACACGTTTTGGTTCTGACCACTTAGACAAACCCTTCTTAGAGCCCTGCCATAACCTAGTTCGCACCCAATCCCCAACAACAAAATTATACCCTCTTGACTTCCCCAACTTCCTCTCAACATACTTCTCTTGCTTCTTCTCCACACGTGACTACAGGTTTCTTGCACCAAACTGCTTCTTACCCGCTCTGCCCATCCAACCAGGAACAACTTTGGTACATGGCTTCCTGCCCTTTAACAACGCAAACGGGGTTTCTGATGTCACTGAATGTGGAGTAGTCTGATAATTCCACAACATGTTTTTTTACTTCAGATCTCCAATTCAAGCCATTCCGTAATGATAATTTAATATTTTCGCATAAAACCCTGTTGAATCTTTCAACCAACCCATTTTCCCTTGGATGCGCCACCGCCGCTTTAACATGCTTAACACCACACTGTGTTAAATAGTTCTCAAACTCATGTGATGTAAACTGTGTGCCATTGTCGGTTACAACCTCTTTGGGATAACCCTCCCTTTTCCAAATTTCTTCACAAACTTCTATTACCATTTCAGATTTTACGTCACTCACCACACTGACCTCTGGCCACTTAGAATGATAGTCCATCATAACCAACGCAAAATGTTTTCCACTATCTCCAAACATAAACGGCCCACACACATCCATTCCCACCTTTTGCCACGGTTTGACAGGAAATGGTATTGGAATAACAGGTGTTTTTTCACACAGATGCGTTTTGTCACTACAGGCACAACTTATGCAATTTCTGACAAACCTTTCAACATCTTTGTCCATACCTGGCCACCAGAAATCCTCCCTGGCCTTCGTCTTCATGCCTGACATGCCTCCATGTCCATCGTGCAACAATTCCAACACATTTTGTCTCAACTCATGTGGTACAATCAGTCTGTCACCTCTTCTGATTAAATCATTTTGCACTGACAATTCTGACCATACATTCTTAAAATTCATTATCAAATTTGCCTCATCACCAATATCAGGCCAACATCTATGCAAATTTCTTTTGACTGCCTTTAATTCCACATCCTCCAACACACCCGCTTTCCAGTCGTCTTCACTGATAGCTTTCGTCTTCATGTCCTGTATATCAGCCACGACCCAATCTTCCTCTTCTTCCACACACAACCCTTCCAACTGCAGCCTAGAAAGACAATCGGCGTTGACATTCGCCACCCCAGGTACATATTTCACCGTAAACGTATATTCCTGTAACCTATACAACCACTTCGCAATTCTTGAAGATGCACGACTCGCCCCTGAAGTAGTAAAAATATCTACTAGTGGTTTGTGATCCGTACGCAATTCAAATTTTCTTCCCCACACATAATTTTTTCAATATTGAATTCCCCACCAGCAGGCAAGAGCTTCCTTCTCCACAGCAGAGTAAGTTGATTCAGCACCCCTCAATGTACGTGAAGCAAAAGCTATCACATGTTCTTTTCCGTTGTGCACTTGCATTAACACTGCTCCTAATCTATATATACTTGCATCAGTTGCTACTATTTTGTGGTAATGTGTTACAAACGAACTTAGCTCGACCGCATCAACAATATTTTCCTTCAATTTATCAAATGCCTGTTGGCATTCCTCAGACCAAAAGTATTTTTGATTGTTTTCATCAGTACCCGCAGGGGTTGTGCTATATCGGCAAAATGTCTTACAAATTTAGCATAATATTCTGCCAGCCCAAGAAATGATCTCAATTGATCTTTGTTGACAGGAATAGGTGCTCGCTCAAACGCTTCCATCAAACTGACCTTAGGTATAATACCCTTTCCCGAAATAGTATGGCCCAGGTACTCAACACTCTGACATGCAAATTTGCATTTATCAGGTTCAACTGTCAATCCTGCATTTTCCAAAATACGGCACACTTTTTCTAACACTCCATCATGCTTGTGCATATTCTTTGCCCAGACTAACACATCATTCTGGAAAAATCTAACACACTTCACATCACCCAGCAGATCTTGCATAACTCTCTGGAAAACTGCTGAAGCAGACGCAAGCCCGAACGGCATGCATACAAACCTAAAAGCCCCTTTAGGTGTAATGAACGACGTGAGGTGCCGAGATTCAGGATGCAATATAATCTGATGGTACGCATTAGATAAATCTAAGGTTGAATACACCTCTCCCCCCTGAATTCCACATAGTAGGTCATTAATGTTTGGAATCGGGTGTCTGTCTACCCAAATGCTATCATTTAGGTCTCTTAAATCTACACACATTCCTATCTTGCCATTAGGTTTACGAGCCAAAACAACTGGGCTCTACCACTCTGATGCCTCAATCCTTTCAATCACTCCTAACTCCAACAATCTTGATAATTCATTCTTCAGCGCATCTCTTAATACAACCAGCACACTCCTCACTTTATGTACACTTGGAACTGCACCATCTATCAACAGAATGTGATGCTGGAATTTTTTTAAACAACCTAACCTACTACTTAAAAGATTTAGGAACTTAATTCTCCACTTCTCATTGTTGTCTCGTGCAACCGATAGAACTTGCTCTTCGTTATTCAGATCCAACACCACCTTAAATTTTTTTGCTCGTTCCAGCCCAATAAACATCGCCCCCTTTCCACTACATACACATTACAATCCGTCTGTCTATGTTTAAACACCAAATTCCCATGGAAATATCCCATACCAGGAATCTTGTTGCCTCCATATCCCACTAAATCTACTTCTGCATTCGTCAACTCACTACGACCCACACTCATCCATGTTGCCCTATCAATGAGGGTATAAGGCAAACATGAGTCAGCCACACATGTGTATCACCACACCATTAATACTGACCTCACACCTCGGAGGGTTGTACTTGCTCTCTTCCGACACAGAAATATCCACTTGCTCATACATAGACATAACGTTCATCATTAATATCTCATTATGGTCATCTTTTGCCTCCTCCCCACTGGAACCACTCTGTTCTCCACCGATCTGGGTACCATCACATAGACAATTTACAGTTTTTCTTTTATATGTCACTTTCCTTTGATTACACAAATTTGAGAAATGCCCCTTCTTGTCACACGTAAAACATCTAGCATCTCTTGCAGGACAACTAGTTGAAGACGCTAAATGCTTTGTACTACCACACTTATAAAATCTTCTCTTGTCAACTCCCTTACCTATATTCTTACTCTTAAAGGGGTTCTAACATACCCTTAAAATGAAAACGATATACACTGGGCACTGGCAAATATGTGTTGCTTGGTGTGATGCCTGAATCACTGTCCCCTTACAAGCCAAACCTTCTGATGATCTTTTGTTTGCTGTTTCGTTAGCTGAACAAGGGCGTGCTGTTGGTATAACAAAAGGTAATTTATCAATTCTGTCAGCCGTTCTATGTTTACCTGACCAGCATCTTTGAGTCACTGGTTGTGATTCGTTTCACAAAAAGATGACATACTTGTTTCCCAACAGACCATTTATAATGCCTTTAAAGGGACTTCAAGTTTGTCTTAACAGATCTCAAGTGCATGTCTTTTCAGCTTACAGCTGCTCTTTAAAACTCTCAACACTAAAAACATTCTTCCCAATTTCTCATTGCCATTATGTAAGCTTGCTGTGTGAGTGAATTGCAGATGGTCCAACCGCCCTACACAACATTCTTTCTGGACAAGCTACTCTTGAGGACCTGAACAACCTTCCTTATAAAGTCCATGACACTCTTCCACTTTGACTTATAGATTACTCAGCCTGTATTTTTGGGGGGAGAAAAGGCTCATTCATTGTGAGTTTTTATATTGAGCACATACATGACCATTGCAAGGAAAGGCTGTACAAAAGGGGATGCTTTTGTGGTCAATTGTTCTCTGTGTTAAAGTCCACTATGCATTGGACAAGAAGCATTTTGCGAGGGCCTGCAAGCTCATTCCACTGGGACCAAAGCTATTATGGCTGTGGCCTGAAGGGTGCCTGTGCTAGATATCTGCCAAGTTGTGATGTGGACTTCGACACATAAATTCCTGAAACACTACTGCCTTGACTGTTGGGTTAGGCAGTAGGGTCCCTTTGCCGTCTCAGTTCTGCAGTCATTTTTTATCTGAGTCCACTCCCTCAAAACTCTATGTTGTAGAGGTACTCCTGTTGTATCTGTTCTAAAGTTGAAGGATCTGTGATAAGACATGTCTGTCAGAAGAACAAATTATTTAACTTTGATGACACAGTTTCTGGTGGAAACTCTTGTCTGACTGTAGATTACTCACTGCCCTCTCACCTCCTTGTTCTGTGGAGAGGTCTCTTCACCTTCTTAAAAAGTCCCAAGTTAGGAAACAGCACATTGCCTCTGAATATTTGTGTTATGCTCTGAGTCTGAGTACACAGAAAGAGAAAGACATGAGAAATGAATGTCAGCATGCAGAAGTGGTACTTACATTTGGCTCTTCTCCATAATTTATGTGGTAGTATGAAGTCTCCTCTGAGTCATGTGCCACTACCTACTGGTGCTGGATTATTATTGGAAGAATTTGTCAGATCTAGTATGGGGCTGGGGGTCATTGTGAACTAGTGGAATCTGCTGTTACACGGGCCACCAGAAACAGCCTCTCTGAAGGTAAGTAACTTGTTTACCAGGAGCATCTGAAGGTAAAGAAGATCAATATTGCCATGTACACTAAAAATAGATCACTGGTGTGCTGTGCAACAACATATCAAGTGCAGGAAGGTTAGGTATGTAGGTTCTTGTGTGACAAGAGAGATGTGATGAAGCACATATCACCAGGGGCATACGCCAAAAGGGAGTCACCAATGTCATGCGTAGATAGAGATTCTGTGAAAGCTGACAATAGGGTCCTGTCAAGCAAGACATGACGACCAAAAAGTTGAGGTCACCAGGGTCTTGTAGAGTGAGGCAATGTGAAGGAGGAGCATGTCACCATGGCCTTGTGTGTAAATATAAAATCACCAACGCCTGTGCGTCAGAATATTATGTGGTAGATCTGGAAGTTACCATGGCCACATGAAAAAAGAGCAGGTCACTAGTTACTCTTGGAAGAAGAACAGAAATATGTGCAGCAGGAGATTGTCAACAAAAAAGGCAGGTCACCATTGCCTTGTTCAGAGACAGCAGATCTGTACCGGAGGGAAGCATATGCAAGAAAAGCAGGTAACCAGGGGCGTATGCAGCAACAGATCATGAGCAAAAAGAGCTGGTCTCTAGAGCCTATGCAATGGGGGTGAGAGTTATTGGGGCTAGTGGTGCAGCATTACATCATGTGCAGGAGGTGAAAAGCATTAAGCAGAGGCCCAGTGCACATTTTGGAGAAGGACTCTGAAATTTCCAGAAGCTATAACTTCCAGCAGCACAAACTATCATCACCTGGTAAAACAGGACCTCATGGTTTTCCGCCTATGTGAAGCCACTGACATGATCAGTATGTTGCTGTGGTCCTGCAGCAGAGACTGGTGTGCAGAGGAAGCTGCTGGTCATCTGGAGCCTGCACTGGGCAGCTAGAATGTAATGTCTGCTTCTCAAAATAAATGGTGACCAAATCATCTGCAAAGAGCGAAGGTGAGAGACTGAGAATGGGCAGCACCAGGAAGGAAAGATAATCCCAGGATCCCCAACCAGCAAGACATCAGCATTCACAGCATGTGAAATATGGACAAATGCAGGGAGAGCTGACCAAAGGAGGTCTTAGAAGGAAAGAATATCCTCACAAAAATCTGATTCAAAATATCATGAGCAGTAAGTTTAATGTAGGCAGGTTGAATCAGCAGGACCCAGGCTAGGAACACAGGAACATCGTCTTGGGATCAGACATCAGTCTATATTTTAATGAGAACTGGGCTTGTGCTTTTAACTATGTCCATCTTGTATATTGGGTAGACATGTAGACTCAAGTTTTTCGAGTGCAGGGGTTGCATTGTCTATCTCCTGCCCTGTACCATCCTGCTAAAACTCAGTATAGAGTGGAAGGAGTATCCCTCAGCACAGTCGCCCACAAAATATAAGCCAGCGATCAGAGCCTCATTACTTGGAATACGGAGTGCTGATATCACATTCCCTGCTCCGCTACACATTTAACAGACAGCCTTTCATATGGGCCACTAAGCTTGGACCAAGCAGACTACCCGGCTCTTTCTTTACAGCCGAAACCACTGACTTCTCTGATAATCTCTCTGTGGCTCACGACTCCTACAAGCCCCGCAGCAGAGCAGCCTGCCTCCTCCATGGGCCTTGGTTATGTCAGTGGTACTCTGCTGCACCAATGTCTGCCCCTGATGTCCTACCTGGAAGGGCTGAGTCTCTTCACAATTCTGAACAACAAGACTTGCTCCAGTGCACAGGCAAAAATTTTATCTCAGTCAACCAGGAATTGTGTACTGCCATGTGCAGTAACAAAGTGACTGCGGACTCTAATGACTTTTTTCCCAAGAATTGACCAAAGCTGGTACACCTTACCAATGCTGCTCCTATTGGATCTCCAGATGAATCTTGGCCAAGCCATCCCATATTTCCACAGAAACCTCCAAGTGATACCGACATAGTCCACAGACAGGCCTCATGCTTTTGTCTCACAGTACCCCAAACATCACCACCTGCTTTTGGTTGTTGTAATTTGTCATATGGTCAAAAATAGGATGGACTGGGGTGCGACTCCAAATTATTACTTCATTGCTGACATATGCGGCCTGGCTCTGGTACCCTCGCTGATGACAAGCAGCGCTCTCCAAATCCACCTTACATTACATATAGCATTGTATTATTTTGTAGTTCCATTTACCTCATACCTCTAACGAAGTGCTGAAATCCATAAGCAGACATTTATCATGGTACACTGTACTGAGTGCTTGGTTAAAGGACTATGGGGGTCATTATGACTCTGGCGGTCCTGCCACGCCGGCGGTGATGGCCAGACCACTGTCAGTGTGGAGGTGCCGGACCGCCAAATTATGACAACTGTAGTGAACTGGCTGCATTGCAGCTACTTCACCACCTATACTGCCAGGGGGGTTGGACCGCCTGGCTGAATGTTGACAACCTTCGACCCGGTGGTCCATCTAAAACCACCTGCGGTATTTTGAGCATCCTTACTGCCAGGAATTCCGTGGTGGCAGCCCTGCAACAAAATCCTTGGCGTTAAGGATACTGGCGACAGGAATACTCATTACTGTCGCCACTACAGGACTCCCCAAACCCCCCTCCGTGTAGGAGCACCCACCACCCCCGACCCCATCAGAAGCACCCCCACCCGACCAACGTTCTGTAACCCCATCTGCGTACTGTACCCCCATCCACACACGCACACACCATGCTTGCATACATATCTGCACACACCACACATACATACATACACGCACACATCCACGCTCACTCATTCACACACACATGGCCATGACCCTCCCCCGCATACAGACACACATACTCCCTCCACCCCGCATATTTGCAGTCACACAGGCACACAGACACTTGCACACACACGCACACAAACACACACAAGACCCTCTACCATTCACACACACCCCTATTCAAGCACACAACCCCCCCCCTCCTCTGTCGGTCGATAACCTTACCTGCTGGTAGCCGTGGTCGTCCGAGAAGGAACGGGGTCCAGGAAGCTTGCTCCTCCACCAGCGGCCGCCATCACAACACCGCCACGCCGTCTACAATGTAGTAATACGGTGGGCAGTGTTGTGGTGATGTGGCGGTGACGATGGAGCAAGCTCCACTAGACCTCTGACCGTCAGTATGGCTGCTGGTGGCTTCCCCACCAAAAAGTGGCGGAGAGCAACCAGCAGCCATATTATGGTGGTCTGAAGACCGCCAACACTAGCAGTCATGTGGCGGGTGTGACTCTGGCGGTCTAAGAAAAAGATCGCTGAAGTCATAATGAGGGCCTGTCTCCTTACTGTTTGGCCTATGTGGGAATTGTTTTTGTTTTGTGCAGGAAAACTACAGGGGTACTCTTACCCTGACATCGATCTCCACAAGGCAACTCAGTTTTATTGAACTCTGACTTTCAGGCCATTCAGGCCTGCAGGGAGGTCATCAACTGCTGCTATAGCAAATGCTGTAGGATGCTGCTCTATTTCATTTCATGTTTGTAAGAAATATGAATTATTTGTTAGAAGGGGTGGGAATCCACTTAAAGAAATGATCCACTTAAAGAAATAATCTCAATTCTTGTCAGGGTGTACCACAAAGGTTACTAAATAAACCTGTACCTAACCCTCTGGTAGCTTGGCACAAAGCAATCATGCATAACTTGGAGGCAATGTACAAAGTATATTTGAAACAACTAAACAGTGATAAAGTCACAATGCAACACAAGAAATCTCACAAACCAATTTAGAAAACTAGAGAATATTTTCTTTAATAAGAAGACACCAAAAGGACAAAACTCCACTCAGTAGGAAAGGAGTTATAAGTACTTCAATTTAACGGTAAAATAGCACAACGAGGTACAAAGTGTCAATTATGGGTGTCTGGTCACCTTGGGCCAGAGAAAAATCACAAGTTCAGCCTGGCCATGAAGGAGCGCAGACCGGTAAAAGGACCAAATTCATCCCCTGGGGGTGGGATTACTTTCTGAATTCAGTGTGGAGACTGTGTGACTTTGCTTTGTGGAGCTCTGTGAAGCTTTCAGTCAGGAGTCGAGCAACATGGCCCTGCGTCGCTCTGCCTCAGATCCAGTGAAGCGTTTGGGTAGGAGCTGTGTGGGTCTTTGGGGCTTGGCGTTGCTCTGCATTGAATCCTGTGAAACACTGAGTCAGGCAAGGAGAAGTGCACTCTGACTTAAGTCAAGGGTCCAAGACTATGAGTACTGCACTTGGGGTCAGGACTCACTTCCAGAGAGGCCAGCTGAGGGAACCAGGTCAGGTCCAGTTGGTATTCGTCAGCTAGCAAGCAGGAAGAGCCTCTGTAAGCTTGTTATGTCCCTGTAGCTCAAACAGAAGGTCAGCCAACTGACTCTTGGAGTCACTTCTGGGGCCCTGGATTCAAGGCAAGCAGGTCAAGACTTCCATCTGCAGAGAGCTGGGCAGTCCTTTTTCTGAATATCTTCAGGTCTAGGAGTCTTCTGATGTTAGGTTCTAAGCGTGCCACTTTTATACCCTGTGCCAACCTATGGGTGGAGGACAATCCCTTGGTCTACCCCTGAAATTGGTTCTGGTCAGTTCTTCCCTGGGTGTGGCTCCGGCGTGGCTAGTGAAACAGAAGGCAGGGGCAGGCTGCCTGTCAGGTTTCTTTGTGTGTGCTGGGGCAAATCCCTTTAAAGTGTAAACTGGGCAGGGCACTGCTCCTCCCCAGCCATCCTGTCGAAAGACCCACTCCCCTTTTCACCCAGGTCCTTTGCCCACTGTCTGGCTCCAAAACACATTTCCTAGTGGAAGAGCCCTCAAGAATATGACCATGCGAAGGTAAAAAATACCAAAAAGGGACCTGCAGAGCTGCTCAAAGCACCCAGCTTTTTGAAAAACATAAACTGCTCACCTGTCCCTCATACTTCTTCATCCATCACACTGCTAAGCACTATAACCCATAACACAATAACCGCACCTTGGTGGTCCTCAAATGGAAAGATTTCTACACAGGATGAAAATAAAGCCAGCACACTTACAACCAAACAACCTCCATTGTGTAGCATGCTAACGATATAGGCAAGCGCTTCCGCGCCCCACATAGGGGTAGTAAGCACTATATAAATGTTGCAGTACAGTACAATACACTGTACTTAAAAATGTAATGGACTGAAAACAAGAGAGGATTAGAATGCATGAGATGTATATTCATTTATTGTTGTGTCTGGCTGGAAGAATGTTCGCTATGACTGTATCCTATGTGAGAATCTGTTTGGTATTGTGACAGTAGTGTGTTTGATGAGCAGTGTAATGCACGTTTTGTGTTACAGTACCTAGTTCTGGAGTGGAATGAAATTGAGTTAGAGATAGATGGACTTATGTGCTTGTCTGCCATCACTAAGTGGGAATAGGTTCCATGAAACATCAGGGCCTCATGCCAAAACACTCTGAAAAGACCATAAACAGATCAGAGAAACCTAAAAACATGTGAAAAACCAAAAGCCACCAACCACACAAAAATGTAAAAGGCAAGCAAAATGTTCAACCAAGTTATAAGTGTGCTTCATCCCGATGTTCATATCAACATCCCACAGCTATTTAATAGATCGTCTTAAACTCAGAAGCTGTTGATAGATTGCATTCCAGAGCCATTCCTGTAGGGCCCCTGTGTGATTGAGGACTTTGCAATGTGTTGATAAGTGCATACTGTACATTTCTTGACAAATAAAATGTGAGGCCGGAAGGCATGTCGGAGATAGCGAACGAGTGAGTCCCGAATTAGCAAACTCTGCTTGGGTAACCCAAACGCCACCATCCTGCTACTGAATTCCACCTCTGTCACTTATTCCAGGGGAGTGGAAAGTGACTGGAGGCTGGCGACCTCTGCGCAAACCAGTACTTGAGGTGGTGCCCTGGGCGTGAACTACTGCAGGCTTGCACGGCATGCCAGCACCTCCCAGTCCCCGGCCACAATTACTGCCGGATTGCCTGCCCAGACCCTAGCGCTTAAATAGCTTGAACAGCGAAGACCTTCTGCTGACAACAACACGGCTTCGGGCCTCGCTCGGCTCACATGGTCCACGGTTTTGCCGAGAGTGTTGACCCCTCTACTGCTGACCAGTGGACAGGCACCACACCAGGCAGGAGGAGGCCCCCAACAGAATGACAAAGTCCCTCTGCTGCTACCACCATTGGCATTGGGCGTTCCGCACCGAGTGCTCTGAGGCCTGCTGAACTAGTCTGTTTGGCTATGAACGATGGACTAGTGATTACACGCTCCATCTTCACGCAGGGGGTTGATGACTGGTGTGCCGTGTTTGTGAGCTCACCGCTATTTCCATATCCTGCCACAAGCACTGGTGGTGCGAGTGTCGCACCAGTACCTTCGTAGCTTGCCAGGTCTGCTTGGTAGGCACATGCTTTTGCGAGCCCCGCCCATCGGGTGGATCCCCATCGAATTAAGAGGCCAACATTACTAGATAAACATTCAGCTGCCCTCACTGTGCCCGCAGATATGTGAGACATCCTCACCTCCAAGATACGGCTGTACACTAGGTGTCAATGAGAAGGGCCCATGACTTCCTTCTTTACATTTGACACTTCCGAAGGGCCCAACCTGAAGAAAGCTGTCCGACCAGAATATTGGGCAAACCCAAAGGCCACAAATGGGGGGCTGGTCCTGGAGGGGCAGCATGAAGATGCAGACCCCACAACGGAGGAAGACAACACTAGGCTAGATCCCAACAACACAGTGACTGCAACACTCAAGGAGCATACTAGCAAGTTCGAGGTCATTCTGCAAGCAGTTCAGGGCGTAAAAACCACTGTGGAGTCTTAGACTGACACAGTGGTGGTGAGACTTGTGTTGTTGCAAGCAGACCATAAAAAGCTGGCAGACAGCGTTGCAGTCAACAAGTCAGCACTCGTGACAATACATACCAATGTACAGGAAATACAGGCTCAACTCAAAATACTCTGAAAGGAAGTGGATTACCTGAAAATTACAGCTGATGAAACTGAGGGCCGCTCCCGGAAGAACAATGTGCGCTTAGTGGGTCTCCCTTAGCTACCACTTGCAGGCAAACAATCAACTTTTTCTGCATAGAAATGGCGCATTAGGTCCCAGGCTGACCACCGTCTCCTACCTCTCCTCCTGACCGGTGGTGGCGTGGCTCTTAAATTACTGATACAGAGATCATATAGTTCAGACCTTGTGAAGTGAAGGGCCATGAATAGTTGAAAATTGTGCTATGCACATCTTCCCCAAATACACAATGGATGTCCAATGGCAAAGAAGTATTTTTTTGAGGTTGAATAGCTGTTGCTAACTGTGAGTCCTACATGGTGAGCCTACCAGAAACTTCACCACCCCATCGGAGGCCTGGAACTGGTTGGAATCCAAGGAAGTGATGAGGGCGATTGACTAGGTGGGCACAGATGCCAGATGGGACACAAGGAGATGCGTCTGAAGATCCTCCAAAAGGTCCTAGGACAGACCAGCTACAGAACAGGCAGCCAGGGAGTGTGCTAAAGTGGTTGAAGCACTGGAAATACAGCACAGTCAGTGGACAGGCACGCCACAGGTTGACATTGTGACCCAACCCAAAACAGACAATGAAGACGTGCTGTACTATGCACTTTAAGTGGTTCGCATAGGGTAGGGTGTGGAGAGGTGAAAAAAAGGCAGCAGCTCTGTCTTACATTCCGAATCACATGGTGGGGGTAAGAAGATAAACCGCCTCATATTACAGTCTTAACTTGGAAATTCAGTGGTATGGACAATCCTATGAAAGACTATAGGATACTCTCATATCTGAAGAGGTGCCATGTACACTTTGGATACTTTCAAGAGACACACTTAATAGCCACAGCTAGTGAAACTACAAAAACACTGGCAGGGGATTGTGGTAGGCATTACTATCTCAGGACATCCCATGGGAAGGTTACTGTGGGTGGCTCCTTTGGTACCATTCAGGGTTGGACAGTCTGTACCAGGAATCAGGCGTTTCCCCATGAGGTTGGGAAAGGTGGGGACCAGTTTTGTTACCTCGGTCCAGTTTTGCAACAGTGCTGCAATTTCAGCCCGAGTAACAAAAGCAGCAAGCCAGCATAATCCACTCACTCTTGTTTCCATCCTCCTGGGGCCAGCTAGTGCTTCACAATAGCACTCAACTGCTCTTTTTGAGGGGGCTGGCCTAGCAAAATTTCCAGGGCTGCTTTGGGTTCCCAGTCTGGCCCTGGTCTCATTTACCTTCCGATCTAGTAAAGTCTACCCAAAGGGCAGGGATGTAGTGGTTGAGGGTGATCTGGAGGTTGCCCCCCTCTTGCTTGTTCCTATATATACACCTAATGCTGGAATACCCATGTTCTACACATTTATTTTTGCCCTACTGTTTAATACACAAGCATCATGCATTTGGGGAGGAACTTCAGTGGTGTGACAGATGTTCAGCAAGGCCACTCCACTTCCTTGTTAATAGGTGCGCAACCCACTGTGGCGGCACAGGTCCTCCAGCAATGGGAGCGGGCATGAGGGGACCCACCAGTGATGCTCCTTATACCCCTAGGCCCAAGAATACTCTTATTATACAGGGCTGCATGTGCTGTACACGAGAATAGGCTTATTGTATTGCACCTCAAAAATGGCTGACAAGGTACTCGATGTGGAATACTTAGGCCGAACTCTATCAGATCACCGCCCACTCAAGCAGTTCTTTCATTGGGGCTGTTCATGACCACTGGTGCCCATGTGGAGACTGCTGCTAGAGGCCCATAATGACAAGGAATTCCATTCCACCATCAAGAAACATGAAGAGACTTTGTGGAGAACGAATGTACAGCAACAGACAATGCCTTAGAGTGGAATGCTTTCAAGGTGGTTCTCCACAGGCTCTGCATTAAAGGCAATTATGGGTTCGAACATTTGTTGCTTAGGAAAATAGCAGACACAGAAAAGAGAAAACGAACGCTTGAGCTGCAGGTCTCATAAATGATCATGGTGCACAGCGACCTTCGCAGCATATGACAGAATATCGAGCCACCCAATGTAGGCTGAGTCAGTTGAAATATCGGGGCTGGGTCATGCAGTATCAAGTAGAAGGGGACAAGGCAGGGTGTTTACTGGCTTGGCTACTGCGCTCTGACAAACCACACATGCTGATATAGGCAATCTGTACCATAGAAGGGGAGATAGTGAGATCAATACAGTATTTCACTGATGCTATGCAGCTTTATACACCTCACCCCAGGCGGAGGACCCCAACAGGCTACACAACTTCCTAATCAGTTAATGCTCCCCACCATTAATGCACCCCAATGATTAAAGCCTGAAGAACTGATAACCAAGACAACAAAAAAGCAATACAACAGATAACTTGTGGCAAAACACCGGGCCAGATGAGACCCCAGTGGAATTTTATGCAACATACAGATCGGGACTAACTCCCATGCTGTTGACAATCTATGAAGCTGTGAAGAGCAAGGGTGGTCTATCGCCCTTGCCCTTGAGAGCCATTGATCATGGTACTTCCAAACCGAGGACAAGAATCCTTGTAGGTGACATCCTATTTCCCTCTCTTGTTTTAAAACCTAGACTATAAAATACTGAGGAATTCTGGTAGCTTGGCACAGAGCAGTCAAGCTAAACTAAAGAGGCAATGTGTAAAGCATGTGTGCACACACACACACAGTAACATAGTGAACAAAATCACAAAATAACTCCATACCAGTTTAGAAAAATAGTCAATATTTATCTGAGTCAAACAAGACCAATACAACAAAAATCCAACATACACAAGTCAAGTTATGAATTTTTAAAGGTTAGATCAAAAACAAAGTGCTTAGAAGACAGTAGCTCCAACCAGAACTATCTGGTTTCTCTGAACCAGGCACATCAAAAAGTGCAGTACAGGCCAGGTTCAGGAGTCATGCAGACCCGTTGACTGTACCTTTGTTGCATCGATCCTCGATGATGATGCGTTGATCCAGAGGAGGAGATGCGTCGTGCTTGCCGGGAATGCGTCGTTTCCTGATCAGGCAGTGTCGGTGATGCGTCAGTGTCCAGAAGCGATGAGTACGGGTTCCGATGCATCGCTACTGCCAAGCTAGGGCTGCCTTTTAAATCCGGATGTTGTGTTGCGCAGTCGGTGAGCGGTGTACATGTCTTCCCTGCAGGCATTGGCGAAGTGCCGTTTCTGCAGCGGGGTGCATTGGTTCCAAGTGGTGTGCCAGTGTTGTTGCATCAGTTCTTGTGTTGCAGCACCACACTCACCTCCATGGGCCCAGGGCTGGATTTGGTACCACTTGGCAGAGTAGGACTCACAAGAGAGAAGCCCAAGTCCTGGTAGCAACATGCAGGTGAAGTCTTTGATGTCCCTGAAACTTCTGAAACAGGAGGCAAGCTCAGTCAGGCCCTTGGAGAAACTCTAGATTGCAGGATGTAGAAAGTTAGATCCAGTCCTCTCACTCCCAGGCAAGAAGTAGCAGTCAGCAGGCCAACACAGCAAAGCCAATGTCAAAGGTGCAGTCCCTCCTCACAATACAGTGGTTCTTCTTAACGGTAGAATGTCCTCAGTCCATAAGTATTGTCAGTATGTCGTGTCAGTGGTCTAGTACTTACACACAAAGGAGGTGATTTTGAAATGGGGGAGACTTCAAAGAGTGGTTTTGAAGTGCCCCAGTTCCCTTTCACCCCAGTCCTGCCTGCTAGGAGGTGTGTGGGGGGTTATCAGTCCCTTGTGTGGGATCAGGCCGCTACCCTTTGAAGTGTGACTGAGCCCCCATCGATCCTGCCTGCCTGATAAGACCCATCAGTATGCAGATGGAATGCGCGGGCAGCTGAGTGTACTGTATTTATGGCTGTCTGGATGGAATGCACAAAGGTAGCTGTTACTTAACCTTACACAGACCAGATATTGATTGGAGGCAGGCTTAGGCACAGGATGGTCAAAGTAAGAAATAACAACTTTCTAAAAGTGACATTTTCAGGCCTGCCATTTAAAAATCAACTTTACCAAAAGAGGTAGTTTTAAATTGTAAGTCCAGAGACACTAAACTCAATTTTTCTGTCTTTTTCTAACTGGAAATTACCCATAGAAAATGTTCCAAGGTAACCCCAATGTTAGCCTATTGGAGAGATAGTCCTTGCAGTAGTGAAAAGCGAACTGACGCGTTTTTCAATACTGGGACATGTTAAAGTTAAAAGCACATGTCCAACTTTTTAAATACACTGCACTGTGACGTTGTGGTGAACCAGGGTCTACCTTAGGGGTGCGTTACATGTGATAAAAGGGAAGGTTTGGGCCTGGCAAGTGGGGACACTTACTAGGTCGAAATTTAAAACTGCCCACACAGGCTCCGCAGTGGCCGGACTGAGGCATGTTTAGAAGGCTACCACAGTGGGTGGCACAACCAGAGCAGCAGGCCCATTAGTAGCATTTGACTTACAGGCCCTGGGCACACCTAGTGCACTTTACTAGAGACTTACTAGTTGTTAGAAATGGGGTCTTTGGTTGGCAGAAAGGTTACCCTCTGTCCAAGCAAGGACCCTTACTCTAGTCAGGGTAAAAGAGAATCACCCTCAGCTAACCCCTGCTTACACCCTTGGTAGCTTGGCACAAGAAGTAGGCTTAACTTCAGAGTGCTACGTGTAAAGTATTTGTACCAACACACACAGTAACTTAATGAAAACACTACAAAATGACACAACACAGGTTTAGAAAAATAGAAAATATTTATCTAAACAAAACAAGACCAAAACGACAAAAATCCACAATACACAAGTCAAGTTATCACTAAAAATGCAAAAAGAGTCTTCATGTAATTTTAAATACACGCTAACACTGTTAGCGTGAAAATGTACCTTGGGTGTGTCAAGAATAACCCCGCAAGGGCGAGTGTGCATCAAAAAGGGCTTGTGATGCGTCGCTTTCACTCACGAGCGAGACCTTGTGTCGTTTCTCCTTTATTAGGGTCGGCGTGCGTTGTTTCTTCTCTCCACAGGAGAGGCTTGTGTCGTTTTTACACGCCCAGCGGTGTTTGCATCGGAAATCCAGTCGCACAAAGATCCGAAAACCACGTAGCGCGGGTTGTGATCTCACCAGCCTCCGTCAGCGATTCTGTGTGTCATCTCTCCAGCACCGGGCGTCAATCTTTGGGTCGCGTTGCAGGCGAGCGGCGTGTTTCAGCCGCAAAGCCGGTGGCGCTCCGATTTTTCAGCCGCAGATCGGAGTCGCGTCGATCTTTTTACGGCGTTCTGTGCGTGGATTTCTCACTTTTGGGCTGCCAGCTTCTCCTTTCAGGGACCCAGGAACTGGATGGGCACCACTTGGCAGAGTAAGAGTCTCTCCAGAGACTCCAGGTGCTGGCAGAGAGAAGTCTTTGCTGTCCCTGAGACTTCAAACAACAGGAGGCAAGCTCTAAATCAAACCTTTGGAGATCTTCACAAGAAGGAAGGCAACACAAAGTCCAGTCTTTGTCCTCTAGCACAGGCAGAAGCAGCAACTGCAGGAAAGCTCCACAAAGCACAGTCACAGGCAGGACAGCTCTTCTTCCTCAGCTTTCAGCTCTTCTCCAGGCAGAGGTTCCTCTGGGTTTCCAGAAGTGTTCTAAAGTCTGTGGTTTTGGGTGCCCTTCTTATACCCATTTTGCCCTTTAAAGTAGGTCTATTCCAAAGCAAAGTCACTCTTGTTTGTGAAATCCTGCCTTGCCCAGGCCAGGCCCCAGACACACACCAGAGGGATGGAGACGGCATTGTGTGAGGGCAAGCACAGCCTTTTCAGGTGTAAGTGACACTCCTCTGGATCTGGATGACCAACCTGGCCAATAAGGGATCTCCGGATAGTTGGTTACCCAGGCACAGTCCCATACCACCACAGAGCCTCCCCCCTCAGGAAATACCAGCACAGCACCCACCCAGCGGGCCCATACCTCTGTCCCCAGGACACGTCAATCAGCAGTGTGTCCACCACTACAGGGACCCCAGGAACCCCCACAAACACAGGATGATCAGGGACCTGGGGTCAGTGGCAGTGGGCACACGGTTCAGGGGACAGAGGCACAGCACAACAGGGAAGCTGGGAGGACTGCTGTGTGACGGGGGAGGACAGGCCCAGGGAACCGACTCTCCAGGAGCCACTCACCAACATCCTGGTAGCATACCATCATTCCCAGGAGACGATGGGCCAGATCCTGGACAAGTTGCAGGAGACCCATCGGCTGCAGGAGGGACAGTACCTGGGGGGAGGACCTGAAGGACATGTGAGGGCAAGCACAGCCTTTTCAGGTGTACATGACACTCCTCCCCTCCCTACTAGCACAGATGGCTCATCAGGAAATGCAGGCTACACCCCAGCTCCCTTTCTGCCACTGTCTAGTGAGAGGTGCAACCAGCCCAACTGTCAAACTGACCCAGACAGGGAATCCTCAAATAGGCAGAGTCACAGAAATGGTTTAGGCAAGAAGATGCCCACTTTCCAAAAGTGGCATTTTCAAACACACAATCTTAAAATCAACTTTACTGAAAGATTTATTTTTAAACTGTTAGCTTAGAGACCCCAAACTCCACATGTCTATCTGCTCCCAAAGGGAATCTACACTTTAATCATACTTAAAGGTAGCCCCATGTTAACCTATGAGGGGGACAGGCCTTGCAACAGTGAAAAACAAATTTAGCAATATTCCACTGTCAGGACATATAAAACACATTTTATATGTCCTACTTCAACCATACACTGCACCCTGCCCTTGCGGCTATCTAGGGCCTACCTTAGGGATGCCTTACATGTAAGAAAAGGGAAGGTTTAGGCTTGGCAAGTGGGTACACTTGTCAAGTCGAATTTACAGTTTAAAACTGCACACACATACAGACACTGCAGTGGCAGGTCTGAGACATGATTACAGGGCTACTCATGTGGGTGGTACAACCAGTGATGCAGGCCCACTAGTAGCATTTGATTTATAGGCTCTGGGCACCTCTAGTGCACTTTACCAGGGACTTACTAGTAAATCAAATATGCCAATCATGGATAAGCCAATTACATGCTCATTTTGTAAAGGAGCATGTGCTCTTTAGCACTGGTTAGCAGTGGTAAAGTGCCCAGAGTAACAAAAACAACAAAAACAGAGTCCAGCACACATCAACAACCTGGGAAACAGAGGCAAAAAGTTAAGGGAGACCACACGCACCAATGATGAAAAGTCTAACACTAGTAAATCAAATATCCCAATCATGGAGAAGCCAATGTTAACCATGTTTTAGACACAGAGCACACACACTTTAGCACTGTTATCAGTTTAAAAGTGGACAGAGTACTAACAGCAACAAAAACCGGGTCAGAAAAAGAGGAGGAGGAAGTTAAAAATTCTGATGATGACCCTGCAGAAATGGGCCATTTGAAACACAGCCCCTGGCCTGCCTATTAAGAACAAAAGGCCCTGAGTGGTGGGTATTGATGGACAGGGACTAGCACATGGTGTCTTTATATGCTGAATACGCACTGATCTACTTATGCAACAAGAATATGAGGTGGGAACCTGCCTTTAGTCATGGAAGTGCTGAACTTTGGGTCGGTGTTATGGTTGAGGGTTAATTGGAATCAGTTGCGGCTCTCCATAGTTACAAAGGGCAGCCAAGGTAGCGCATGGGGATGGAGGGTATCGGGGGTTAATAAATTTAAATTAAAAATACCAAAAATAAATAATAAACTTACCTCTACAGTGCTCCTCTCCTCTCTTCCGTCTCCTCAGGCAGCAGGCAGGCACAGGCTCCCAGCTTGCCCTGCGGCCAATCCTGACGCTATACAGAGCAGCGTCAGGATTGTCTGAGCGCCTGGGCTGGGTGCTCCTAGGCAGACTGGGAGCCTGTGCAGGCTCTCTCCAACTGGAGAGAGACTACTGCGCATGTATGTTTGGTCGGCCAGAGCCGGCCAGCCAAACATACATTCACATTGAGGGGAGTGCACAGTGCACTCCCCTCACTGCTCGTCACCCCATGGCCCGCCCCATTCACAAGGAAGGGACAATAAACATACTGGCCCTCATTATGACATTGGCGGTAAGTTCCGCTTACCGCCATGCCGACTGCTGCCAACATAACCCTGCGGTGACGGTTTACCGCTACCCATATTATGACCCACACATAGCAATCCGTCACTATACAGCCACACACACAAGTCTTCCAGCCCAAAGGTCACTGATAAACTGGCGGTATCCAAACCCACACCGTTACACCAACAGAACTACGCCCACAACATTATGACCCACGAATCACCGCAGCGGACATTCAACCGCGGTAAACCATTGGTGGTACATACCGCTGCGCTCAAAATACACACACACATACAAAACAACACCACATTGGGCAATTCAAACTACACACACCTGACACACATACACACACCACACCCACATCACTATAAAACACACACACTACCCACAACCCTTTACGACTCAAACAAAATTGACAACAGAGAGAGAGAGACATCAAGAGCACCCACAGAACCAGAGACACAGACCGCCATCACCCATACACCTTCCACGCACCTTACAGCACACGCCTCAACACATCACCCCACACACCCTCACACACACCACACACAATACACCCATGGCACCAAAAAGACACCCCAGGTTCCCTGAGGAGGAGCTAAGGATCATGGTGAAGGAAATCATCAGGGTAGAGCCACAGCTATTCGGATCACAGGTGCAGCAGACAACCATTGCTAGGAAGATGGAGCTATGGCGGAGAATCGTGGACAGGGTCAACGCCGTGGGACAGCAACCCAGAATAAGAGATGACATCAGGAAGAGGTGGAACGACCTAACAACCTACGGGGGATGTTACGTTCCATGGTAGCAAGACACCAGATAACTGTACAGAGGACTGGCAGTGGACCCCCACCTCCTCCCCCACAACTAACAACATGGGAGGAGCAAGTCTTGGCAATCATGAATCCTGAAGGCCTGGCAGGAGTAGCAGGAGGACTGGACTCTGGTATCAACTCTTTACTACTGTCACCCCCCTACCTGCATGCCATCACATATCCCCACTCTTGCCCTCACTCCCATCACCCCACCACCTCACGTACACCCCACCATCACAACCCACCCATCCCAATACCGAGTCCTGCACGCACCACCAATGCATGGACATCACTCACAGCCCTGCACGGACACCCATCACTAAAGCATGCACATTAGAGAGAATCACCAAGCCCATAAAATCAATATTCACACAAGGCAAAGCTGCCAGGGCAATCACACCCATACAGGGCAACACACCCATGCACAAGATGTCTCACGCAGATACAATAAGACTGCATTTACATCCCATTAGGTCCCCCACACAACGTCACCGGAGAGGAGGTGCCAGCAAAATCCAGTCCCCCCACAGAAGATGCACAAAGTGATGACAGCAGCTCTGGACACCTGGATCTGGATGACCAACCTGGCCAATAAGTGATCTCCGGATAGTTGGTTACCCAGGCACAGTCCCATACCACCACAGAGCCTCCCCCCTCAGGAAATACCAGCACAGCACCCACCCAGCGGGCCCATACCTCTGTCCCCAGGACACGTCAATCAGCAGTGTGTCCACCACTACAGGGACCCCAGGAACCCCCACAAACACAGGATGATCAGGGACCTGGGGTCAGTGGCAGTGGGCACACGGTTCAGGGGACAGAGGCACAGGACAACAGGAAAGCTGGGAGGACTGCTGTGTGACGGGGGAGGACAGGCCCAGGGAACCGACTCTCCAGGAGCCACTCACCAACATCCTGGTAGCATACCATCATTCCCAGGAGACGATGGGCCAGATCCTGGACAAGTTGCAGGAGACCCATCGGCTGCAGGAGGGACAGTACCTGGGGGGAGGACCTGAAGGACATGTGAGGGCAAGCACAGCCTTTTCAGGTGTACGTGACACTCCTCCCCTCCCTACTAGCACAGATGGCTCATCAGGAAATGCAGGCTACACCCCAGCTCCCTTTCTGCCACTGTCTAGTGAGAGGTGCAACCAGCCCAACTGTCAAACTGACCTAGACAGGGAATCCTCAAATAGGCAGAGTCACAGAAATGGTTTAGGCAAGAAGATGCCCACTTTCCAAAAGGGGCATTTTCAAACACACAATCGTAAAATCAACTTTACTGAAAGATTTATTTTTAAATTGTTAGCTCAGAGACCCCAAACTCCATATGTCTATCTGCTCCCAAAGGGAATCTCCACTTTAATCATACTTAAAGGTAGCCCCATGTTAACCTATGAGGGGGACAGGCCTTGCAACAGTGAAAAACGAATTTAGCAATATTCCACTGTCAGGACATATAAAACACATTTTATATGTCCTACTTTAACCATACACTGCACCCTGCCCTTGCGGCTATCTAGGGCCTACCTTAGGGATGCCTTACATGTAAGAAAAGGGAAGGTTTAGGCTTGGCAAGTGGGTACACTTGTCAAGTCGAATTTACAGTTTAAAACTGCACACAAATACAGACACTGCAGTGGCAGGTCTGAGACATGACTACAGGGCTCCTCATGTGGGTGGTACAACCAGTGCTGCAGGCCCACTAGTAGCATTTGATTTATAGGCCCTGGGCACCTCTAGTGCACTTTACCAGGGACTTACTAGTAAATCAAATATGCCAATCATGGATAAGCCAATTACATGCTCATTTTGTAAAGGAGCATGTGCTCTTTAGCACTGGTTAGCAGTGGTAAAGTGCCCAGAGTAACAAAAACAACAAAAACAGAGTCCAGCACACATCAACAACCTGGGAAACAGAGGCAAAAAGTTAAGGGAGACCACACGCACCAATGATGAAAAGTCTAACACTAGTAAATCAAATATCCCAATCATGGAGAAGCCAATGTTAACCATGTTTTAGACACAGTGCACACACACTTTAGCACTGTTATCAGTTTAAAAGTGGACAGAGTACTAACAGCAACAAAAACCGGGTCAGAAAAAGAGGAGGAGGAAGGTAAAAATTCTGATGATGACCCTGCAGAAATGGGCCATTTGAAACACAGCCCCTGGCCTGCCTATTAAGAACAAAAGGCCCTGAGTGGTGGGTATTGATGGACAGGGACTAGCACATGGTGTCTTTATATGCTGAATACGCACTGATCTACTTATGCAACAAGAATATGAGGTGGGAACCTGCCTTTAGTCATGGAAGTGCTGAACTTTGGGTCGGTGTTATGGTTGAGGGTTAATTGGAATCAGTTGCGGCTCTCCATGGTTACAAAGGGCAGCCAAGGTAGCGCATGGGGATGGAGGGTATCGGGGTTAATAAATTTAAATTAAAAATACCAAAAATAAAAAATAAACTTACCTCTACAGTGCTCCTCTCCTATCTTCCGTCTCCTCAGGCAGCAGGCAGGCACAGGCTCCCAGCTTGCCCTGCGGCCAATCCTGACGCTACACAGAGCAGCGTCAGGATTGGCTGAGCGCCTGGGCTGGGTGCTCCTAGGCAGACTGGGAGCCTGTGCAGGCTCTCTCCAACTGGAGAGAGCCTACTGCGCATGTATGTTTGGTCGGCCAGAGCCGGCCTGCCAAACATACATTCACAGTGAGGGGAGTGCACAGTGCACTCCCCTCACTGCTCGTCACCCCATGGCCTGCCCCATTCACAAGGAAGGGACAATAAACATACTGGCCCTCTATATGACATTGGCGGTAAGTTCCGCTTACCGCCATGCCGACTGCTGCCAACATAACCCTGCGGTGACGGTTTACCGCTACCCATATTATGACCCACACATAGCAATCCGTCACTATACAGCCACACACACAAGTCTTCCAGCCCAAAGGTCACTGATAAACTGGCGGTATCCAAACCCACACCGTTACACCAACAGAACTACGCCCACAACATTATGACCCACGAATCACCGCAGCGGACATTCAACCGCGGTAAACCATTGGTGGTCCATACCGCTGCGCTCAAAATACACACACACATACAAAACAACACCACATTGGGCAATTCAAACTACACACACCTGACACACATACACACACCACACCCACACCACTATAAAACACACACACTACCCACAACCCTTTACGACTAAAAAAAAATTGACAACAGAGAGAGAGAGACATCAAGAGCACCCACAGAACCAGAGACACAGACCGCCATCACCCATACACCTTCCACGCACCTTACAGCACACGCCTCAACACATCACCCCACACACCCTCACACACACCACACACAATACACCCATGGCACCAAAAAGGCACCCCAGGTTCTCTGAGGAGGAGCTAAGGATCATGGTGAAGGAAATCATCAAGGTAGAGCCACAGCTATTCGGATCACAGGTGCAGCAGACAACCATTGCTAGGAAGATGGAGCTATGGCGGAGAATCGTGGACAGGGTCAACGCCGTGGGACAGCAACCCAGAATAAGAGATGACATCAGGAAGAGGTGGAACGACCTAACAACCTACGGGGGAAGGTACGTTCCATGGTAGCAAGACACCAGATAACTGTACAGAGGACTGGCAGTGGACCCCCACCTCCTCCCCCACAACTAACAACATGGGAGGAGCAAGTCTTGGCAATCATGCATCCTGAAGGCCTGGCAGGAGTAGCAGGAGGACTGGACTCTGGTAAGTCAACTCTTTACTACTGTCACCCCCCTACCTGCATGCCATCACATATCCCCACTCTTGCCCTCACTCCCATCACCCCACCACCTCACGTACACCCCACCATCACAACCCACCCATCCCAATACCAAGTCCTGCACGCACCACCAATGCATGGACATCACTCACAGCCCTGCACGGACACCCATCACTAAAGCATGCACATTAGAGAGAATCACCAAGACCATAAAATCAATATTCACACAAGGCAAAGCTGCCAGGGCAATCACACCCATACAGGGCAACACACCCATGCACAAGATTTCTCACGCAGATACAATAAGACTGCATTTACATCCCATTAGGTCCCCCACACAACGTCACCGGAGAGGAGGTGCCAGCAAAATCCAGTCCCCCCACAGAAGATGCACAAAGTGATGACAGCAGCTCTGGACACCTGGATCTGGATGACCAACCTGGCCAATAAGGGATCTCCGGATAGTTGGTTACCCAGGCACAGTCCCATACCACCACAGAGCCTCCCCCCTCAGGAAATACCAGCACAGCACCCACCCAGCGGGCCCATACCTCTGTCCCCAGGACACGTCAATCAGCAGTGTGTCCACCACTACAGGGACCCCAGGAACCCCCACAAACACAGGATGATCAGGGACCTGGGGTCAGTGGCTTTGGGCACACGGTTCAGGGGACAGAGGCACAGGACAACAGGGAAGCTGGGAGGACTGCTGTGTGACGGGGGAGGACAGGCCCAGGGAACCGACTCTCCAGGAGCCACTCACCAACATCCTGGTAGCATACCATCATTCCCAGGAGACGATGGGCCAGATCCTGGACAAGTTGCAGGAGACCCATCGGCTGCAGAAGGGACAGTACCTGGGGGGAGGACCTGAAGGACATGTGAGGGCAAGCACAGCCTTTTCAGGTGTACGTGACACTCCTCCCCTCCCTACTAGCACAGATGGCTCATCAGGAAATGCAGGCTACACCCCAGCTCCCTTTCTGCCACTGTCTAGTGAGAGGTGCAACCAGCCCAACTGTCAAACTGACCCAGACAGGGAATCCTCAAATAGGCAGAGTCACAGAAATGGTTTAGGCAAGAAGATGCCCACTTTCCAAAAGTGGCATTTTCAAACACACAATCTTAAAATCAACTTTCCTGAAAGATTTATTTTTAAACTGTTAGCTTAGAGACCCCAAACTCCACATGTCTATCTGCTCCCAAAGGGAATCTACACTTTAATCATACTTAAAGGTAACCCCATGTTAACCTATGAGGGGGACAGGCCTTGCAACAGTGAAAAACGAATTTAGCAATATTCCACTGTCAGGACATATAAAACACATTTTATATGTCCTACTTTAACCATACACTGCACCCTGCCCTTGCGGCTATCTAGGGCCTACCTTAGGGATGCCTTACATGTAAGAAAAGGGAAGGTTTAGGCTTGGCAAGTGGGTACACTTGTCAAGTCGAATTTACAGTTTAAAACTGCACACACATACAGACACTGCAGTGGCAGGTCTGAGACATGATTACAGGGCTACTCATGTGGGTGGTACAACCAGTGATGCAGGCCCACTAGTAGCATTTGATTTATAGGCCCTGGGCACCTCTAGTGCACTTTACCAGGGACTTACTAGTAAATCAAATATGCCAATCATGGATAAGCCAATTACATGCTTATTTTGTAAAGGAGCATGTGCTCTTTAGCACTGGTTAGCAGTGGTAAAGTGCCCAGAGTAACAAAAACAACAAAAACAGAGTCCAGCACACATCAACAACCTGGGAAACAGAGGCAAAAAGTTAAGGGAGACCACACGCACCAATGATGAAAAGTCTAACACTAGTAAATCAAATATCCCAATCATGGAGAAGCCAATGTTAACCATGTTTTAGACACAGAGCACACACACTTTAGCACTGTTATCAGTTTAAAAGTGGACAGAGTACTAACAGCAACAAAAACCGGGTCAGAAAAAGAGGAGGAGGAAGGTAAAAATTCTGATGATGACCCTGCAGAAATGGGCCATTTGAAACACAGCCCCTGGCCTGCCTATTAAGAACAAAAGGCCCTGAGTGGTGGGTATTGATGGACAGGGACTAGCACATGGTGTCTTTATATGCTGAATACGCACTGATCTACTTATGCAACAAGAATATGAGGTGGGAACCTGCCTTAAGTCATGGAAGTGCTGAACTTTGGGTCGGTGTTATGGTTGAGGGTTAATTGGAATCAGTTGCGGCTCTCCATAGTTACAAAGGGCAGCCAAGGTAGCGCATGGGGATGGAGGGTATCGGGGGTTAATAAATTTAAATTAAAAATACCAAAAATAAAAAATAAACTTACCTCTACAGTGCTCCTCTCCTCTCTTCCGTCTCCTCAGGCAGCAGGCAGGCACAGGCTCCCAGCTTGCCCTGCGGCCAATCCTGACGCTACACAGAGCAGCGTCAGGATTGGCTGAGCGCCTGGGCTGGGTACTCCTAGGCAGACTGGGAGCCTGTGCAGGCTCTCTCCAACTGGAGAGAGCCTACTGCGCATGTATGTTTGGTCGGCCAGAGCCGGCCAGCCAAACATACATTCACAGTGAGGGGAGTGCACAGTGCACTCCCCTCACTGCTCGTCAACCCATGGCCCGCCCCATTCACAAGGAAGGGACAATAAACATACTGGCCCTCATTATGACATTGGCGGTAAGTTCCGCTTACCGCCATGCCAACTGCTGCCAACATAACCCTGCGGTGACGGTTTACCGCTACCCATATTATGACCCACACATAGCAATCCGTCACTATACAGCCACACACACAAGTCTTCCAGCCCGAAGGTCACTGATAAACTGGCGGTATCCAAACCCACACCGTTACACCAACAGAACTACGCCCACAACATTATGACCCACGAATCACCGCAGCGGACATTCAACCGCGGTAAACCATTGGTGGTACATACCGCTGCGCTCAAAATACACACACACATACAAAACAACACCACATTGGGCAATTCAAACTACACACACCTGACACACATACACACACCACACCCACACCACTATAAAACACCCACACTACCCACAACCCTTTACGACTAAAAAAAAATTGACAACAGAGAGAGAGAGACATCAAGAGCACCCACAGAACCAGAGACACAGACCGCCATCACCCATACACCTTCCACGCACCTTACAGCACACGCCTCAACACATCACCCCACACACCCTCACACACACCACACACAATACACCCATGGCACCAAAAAGACACCCCAGGTTCTCTGAGGAGGAGCTAAGGATCATGGTGAAGGAAATCATCAAGGTAGAGCCACAGCTATTCGGATCACAGGTGCAGCAGACAACCATTGCTAGGAAGATGGAGCTATGGCGGAGAATCGTGGACAGGGTCAACGCCGTGGGACAGCAACCCAGAATAAGAGATGACATCAGGAAGAGGTGGAACGACCTAACAACCTACGGGGGAAGGTACGTTCCATGGTAGCAAGACACCAGTTAACTGTACAGAGGACTGGCAGTGGACCCCCACCTCCTCCCCCACAACTAACAACATGGGAGGAGCAAGTCTTGGCAATCATGCATCCTGAAGGCCTGGCAGGAGTAGCAGGAGGACTGGACTCTGGTAAGTCAACTCTTTACTACTGTCACCCCCCTACCTGCATGCCATCACATATCCCCACTCTTGCCCTCACTCCCATCACCCCACCACCTCACGTACACCCCACCATCACAACCCACCCATCCCAATACCAAGTCCTGCACGCACCACCAATGCATGGACATCACTCACAGCCCTGCACGGACACCCATCACTAAAGCATGCACATTAGAGAGAATCACCAAGCCCATAAAATCAATATTCACACAAGGCAAAGCTGCCAGGGCAATCACACCCATACAGGGCAACACACCCATGCACAAGATGTCTCACGCAGATACAATAAGACTGCATTTACATCCCATTAGGTCCCCCACACAACGTCACCGGAGAGGAGGTGCCAGCAAAATCCAGTCCCCCCACAGAAGATGCACAAAGTGATGACAGCAGCTCTGGACACCTGGATCTGGATGACCAACCTGGCCAATAAGGGATCTCCGGATAGTTGGTTACCCAGGCACAGTCCCATACCACCACAGAGCATCCCCCCTCAGGAAATACCAGCACAGCACCCACCCAGCGGGCCCATACCTCTGTCCCCAGGACACGTCAATCAGCAGTGTGTCCACCACTACAGGGACCCCAGGAACCCCCACAAACACAGGATGATCAGGGACCTGGGGTCAGTGGCAGTGGGCACACGGTTCAGGGGACAGAGGCACAGGACAACAGGGAAGCTGGGAGGACTGCTGTGTGACGGGGGAGGACAGGCCCAGGGAACCGACTCTCCAGGAGCCACTCACCAACATCCTGGTAGCATACCATCATTCCCAGGAGACGATGGGCCAGATCCTGGACAAGTTGCAGGAGACCCATCGGCTGCAGGAGGGACAGTACCTGGGGGGAGGTCCTGAAGGACATGTGAGGGCAAGCACAGCCTTTTCAGGTGTACGTGACACTCCTCCCCTCCCTACTAGCACAGATGGCTCATCAGGAAATGCAGGCTACACCCCAGCTCCCTTTCTGCCACTGTCTAGTGAGAGGTGCAACCAGCCCAACTGTCAAACTGACCCAGACAGGGAATCCTCAAATAGGCAGAGTCACAGAAATGGTTTAGGCAAGAAGATGCCCACTTTCCAAAAGTGGCATTTTCAAACACACAATCTTAAAATCAACTTTACTGAAAGATTTATTTTTAAATTGTTAGCTCAGAGACCCCAAACTCCACATGTCTATCTGCTCCCAAAGGGAATCTACACTTTAATCATACTTAAAGGTAGCCCCATGTTAACCTATGAGGGGGACAGGCCTTGCAACAGTGAAAAAACGAATTTAGCAATATTCCACTGTCAGGACATATAAAACACATTTTATATGTCCTACTTTAACCATACACTGCACCCTGCCCTTGCGGCTATCTAGGGCCTACCTTAGGGATGCCTTACATGTAAGAAAAGGGAAGGTTTAGGCTTGGCAAGTGGGTACACTTGTCAAGTCGAATTTACAGTTTAAAACTGCACACACATACAGACACTGCAGTGGCAGGTCTGAGACATGATTACAGGGCTCCTCATGTGGGTGGTACAACTAGTGCTGCAGGCCCACTAGTAGCATTTGATTTATAGGCCCTGGGCACCTCTAGTGCACTTTACCAGGGACTTACTAGTAAATCAAATATGCCAATCATGGATAAGCCAATTACATGCTCATTTTGTAAAGGAGCATGTGCTCTTTAGCACTGGTTAGCAGTGGTAAAGTGCCCAGAGTAACA
This sequence comes from Pleurodeles waltl, assembly GCF_031143425.1. Lineage (NCBI taxonomy): Eukaryota > Metazoa > Chordata > Amphibia > Caudata > Salamandridae > Pleurodeles > Pleurodeles waltl. Next base: position 1,065,301,094 of record NC_090445.1, read on the forward strand.
AAAACAACAAAAACAGAGTCCAGCACACATCAACAACCTGGGAAACAGAGGCAAAAAGTTAAGGGAGACCACACGCACCAATGATGAAAAGTCTAACACTAGTAAATCAAATATCCCAATCATGGAGAAGCCAATGTTAACCATGTTTTAGACACAGTGCACACACACTTTAGCACTGTTATCAGTTTAAAAGTGGACAGAGTACTAACAGCAACAAAAACCGGGTCAGAAAAAGAGGAGGAGGAAGGTAAAAATTCTGATGATGACCCTGCAGAAATGGGCCATTTGAAACACAGCCCCTGGCCTGCCTATTAAGAACAAAAGGCCCTGAGTGGTGGGTATTGATGGACAGGGACTAGCACATGGTGTCTTTATATGCTGAATACGCACTGATCTACTTATGCAACAAGAATATGAGGTGGGAACCTGCCTTTAGTCATGGAAGTGCTGAACTTTGGGTCGGTGTTATGGTTGAGGGTTAATTGGAATCAGTTGCGGCTCTCCATGGTTACAAAGGGCAGCCAAGGTAGCGCATGGGGATGGAGGGTATCGGGGTTAATAAATTTAAATTAAAAATACCAAAAATAAAAAATAAACTTACCTCTACAGTGCTCCTCTCCTATCTTCCGTCTCCTCAGGCAGCAGGCAGGCACAGGCTCCCAGCTTGCCCTGCGGCCAATCCTGACGCTACACAGAGCAGCGTCAGGATTGGCTGAGCGCCTGGGCTGGGTGCTCCTAGGCAGACTGGGAGCCTGTGCAGGCTCTCTCCAACTGGAGAGAGCCTACTGCGCATGTATGTTTGGTCGGCCAGAGCCGGCCAGCCAAACATACATTCACAGTGAGGGGAGTGCACAGTGCACTCCCCTCACTGCTCGTCACCCCATGGCCTGCCCCATTCACAAGGAAGGGACAATAAACATACTGACCCTCATTATGACATTGGCGGTAAGTTCCGCTTACCGCCATGCCGACTGCTGCCAACATAACCCTGCGGTGACGGTTTACCGCTACCCATATTATGACCCACACATAGCAATCCGTCACTATACAGCCACACACACAAGTCTTCCAGCCCAAAGGTCACTGATAAACTGGCGGTATCCAAACCCACACCGTTACACCAACAGAACTACGCCCACAACATTATGACCCACGAATCACCGCGGCGGACATTCAACTGCGGTAAACCATTGGTGGTACATACCGCTGCGCTCAAAATACACACACACATACAAAACAACACCACATTGGGCAATTCAAACTACACACACCTGACACACATACACACACCACTCCCACACCACTATAAAACACACACTACCCACAACCCTTTACGACTCAAACAAAAATGACAACAGAGAGAGAGAGACATCAAGAGCACCCACAGAACCAGAGACACAGACCGCCATCACCCATACACCTTCCACGCACCTTACAGCACACACCTCAACACATCACCCCACACACCCTCACACACACCACACACAATACACCCATGGCACCAAAAAGACACCCCAGGTTCTCTGAGGAGGAGCTAAGGGTCATGGTGAAGGAAATCATCAGGGTAGAGCCACAGCTATTCGGATCACAGGTGCAGCAGACAACCATTGCTAGGAAGATGGAGCTATGGCGGAGAATCGTGGACAGGGTCAACGCCGTGGGACAGCAACCCAGAATAAGAGATGACATCAGGAAGAGGTGGAACGACCTAACAACCTATGGGGGAAGGTACGTTCCATGGTAGCAAGACACCAGATAACTGTACAGAGGACTGGCAGTGGACCCCCACCTCCTCCCCCACAACTAACAACATGGGAGGAGCAAGTCATGGCAATCATGCATCCTGAAGGCCTGGCAGGAGTAGCAGGAGGACTGGACTCTGGTAAGTCAACTCTTTACTACTGTCACCCCCCTACCTGCATGCCATCACATATCCCCACTCTTGCCCTCACTCCCATCACCCCACCACCTCACGTACACCCCACCATCACAACCCACCCATCCCAATACCAAGTCCTGCACGCACCACCAATGCATGGACATCACTCACAGCCCTGCACGGACACCCATCACTAAAGCATGCACAATAGAGAGAATCACCAAGCCCATAAAATCAATATTCACACAAGGCAAAGCTGCCAGGGCAATCACACCCATACAGGACAACACACCCATGCACAAGATGTCTCACGCAGTTACAATAACACTGCATTTACATCCCATTAGGTCCCCCACACAACGTCACCGGAGAGGAGGTGCCAGCAAAATCCATTCCCCCCACAGAAGATGCACAAAGTGATGACAGCAGCTCTGGACACCTGGATCTGGAAGACCAACCTGGCCCAGTTGGTTACCCAGGCACAGTCCCATACCACCACAGAGCCTCCCCCTCAGGAAATACCAGCACAGCACCCACCCAGCGGGCCCATACCTCTGTCCCCAAGACACGTCAATCAGCAGTGTGTCCACCACTACAGGGACCCCAGGAAACCCCACAAACACAGGATGATCAGGGACCTGGGGTCAGTGGCAGTGGGCACACAGTTCAGGGGACAGAGGCACAGGACAACAGGGAAGCTGGGAGGACTGCTGTGTGACGGGGGAGGACAGGCCCAGGGAACCGACTCTCCAGGAGCCACTCACCAACATCCTGGCAGCATACCACGATTCCCAGGAGACGATGGGCCAGATACTGGACAAGTTGCAGGAGACCCATCGGCTGCAGGAGGGACAGTACCTGGGGGGAGGACCTGAAGGACATCCAGACCACCCTGGTCACCACTGTAGGGGTGCTGGCAGACATGGCCAACACCATGAGGGAGGCAGTGGCACACCACCGGGCTGCTGACACTAGCCACACCGCTGGACAGCCCTCCACCTCCACTGCCGCTAGTGGACAGGAGGCCCAGCCACAGGAACAACAGGCCACCAGTACCCTTCCCCCTGCCGAAGAAGAACCACCATGCAAACGGTCCCTGCGATCCAGGCAGAAGCCAGAGAACATTGCAAAGACCCCCGCAAGGAAATAGGACTCTCCTGATTGTCACCATTGTGTCCCACTCTGACACCCTGTCCACATTGAACTGCCATTCAATCTAAATGTGGGGGTGAGTTACGAGTGATAAGGCGCTCCTGCCACCATAAATACAGCTGTAAATTATATTGTAGTACACAGTGCCAAATACTGGGGTTGCACCCTCCAATCTCCCCAATAAAGTAACACAACGTTACCTCTGAATAAGACAATTAGAGAACAAGGGATGTATCAATAATTTAACAAGTGGAGCCCTCTAGAAAGGTAGGGTTGTAGCATGGATTTGGTTCACATGCAGGTTATAAAGGAGAATGCTGAAGTAGGAGGAGGGGAAAAGTCACCAAAGTGATGTCACGTTTAAAATATGCTTGCTCACAGAAGTGGTATTTGTCACAGACAATAGTGTGTTCACCCTGGTTTGTTTTATCACATAGGACACAATAATTAAAATGAGGTGGAATGTAATACATTATGTAATATAATTGGGTTCCCACTGCACACCTAATTTGACATATGATAGTATAGTGATATTTATAAGATGTATCACAATAGCATATATGTCAATATTGTTGTAGGAGGTCCTGACGAAATCCAAGGGTACTCCCGGGATGAAACACGTGTTGACAACGGGACGACGGGATGGACATTTATTTCATGAATAATCTTTGGGTGGATTGCATTAATTTTGGATACCTATGAACATCTTTTCAAATTTACAACTGTGAAGCAACTAATATTTCAATGTGGGAATATGGACTATTGGATAATTAATCCTATGAATTTCATGTTTGGATTATAAATTGGATTTGGATAATTAATCTTATGAATTTCATGTTTGTATTATCAATTGGATTTAATGTAACTTTTCTTTGATTGTGCGGAATGTGTAATCAATATTAGCATCTGTTTACTGACTTGGTGTACAATGATTCATTATTACAAGTGTGCGAATACCTTTGGTGTAGTTAGAGGTAACGTTGTGTTACTTTATTGGGGAGATTGGAGGGTGCAACCCCAGTATTTGGCACTGTGTACTACAATATAATTTACAGCTGTATTTATGGTGGCAGGAGCGCCTTATCACTCGTAACTCACCCCCACATTTAGATTGACTGTTTGGAGTGGGCAGCTCCTCTCTCATACTTGTAATATTTCATTTTTGTTTACATTGAAGAGATGGAGGAGAGATCTAGGATAGCGGAGGAATTATTTAAAAGTTTAGACAGAGGTGTAACAGTGCGGCAGGCTGTAGGCGGTGGGAATCTTAAGAAAAAAGAAGGACTTAGGGATAAGTTTATCAGGTTAGAAAAACTTAAGAAAAATTAGATGTCCAGATGGTGGGACGCAATTACACTACAACAATATAAGAAGCTGGATAGGATACCACGGGGCTTACGCTCACACATATTTCCTACATATGATGATTTAGAGGGTGATCTATTAAGAAAATGGGAAGAGGAGTTGAAATCCAAGTCAATGAAATTGATGGATATTTTGATAGAAAACGCGGAAAGGAAAGTGGGAAAATTACAAGTAGATATAGACACATTGGAGAAAGAAATCATGGAATTAGATCTCAAGGAAGCTACTGAGAAGAACTATCATATCCTGAACGATGTGATTATAAGATATCAGGATGAGATTAAACAGAGAAAAGCTAGGAAGTTCAAAAGGGATGAACTAGACTATGCTAATGGTAGGGTATTTACTTTTTCACGCAAATATGATCATTTGGTGAAGCATACAACTCTGACGGTAGAATCCAGTACCTCAGTGGAGTCACCATCCACCTCAAGGAGCAGTTTGGCGACAGATATTAGTGATACAGAGGGTGGTGACTCACGTGTGGGTTTAGACACACAAAGTGTGGGTTTTTTACAAGAATTGAAAAGAATAAAGCAAGGCAATTGGGAGTCAAATCTAAAGAAAAACAGGACAGGAAGACAAGAAGAGGGAAAAGAGGAGGAAAAAAGCGTAGTTCGTTCAGGAATGAGAACGAGGTCTTGGGACAAAAAAATGTACAATGTATAAAGGATTTGGAGAACAATGTGGTGAATTTGTCATATAAGTCACTATCTTCGGATATGATATGTCTTCTAAATAAAGGTCTAGGTTTCTGTCCATCTTCAGTTGGAGATATATGCAAATCGAAAATAGATTTGTACAAATTTATTAGAAAATTGAAAATAAAAAAATACTTTGAATTACATAATAAGGATACGGAGATAATCTTACATGAAAAACCGGTACTTAGTGGTTTGTCTATTCAGGATATACATGACACAGTGGCATTAATGACAATTACAGACTATCAAGAATATCCTACAACGGTCTCCACTGTGTTACAGGATTTGAATTTACCATCGAATATACATGTCACCAGTGGTTTGAAACAAAAATCAACTTGGGTACCAAGATCAATAATGGATAGTAGTATAGAAACATTTTATAAAATGGTATGGGCAGACCTGAATAGAGAAGAGACGAAAAGGATGTATCTGAACAAACCAAACTTGAAGAATGAGGAATTTAGTGCACTAAAATCTCTTAAATTAGATGATGATGTGATCATTAAGAGAGCAGACAAGGGTGGAAATATAGTGATCATGAATCGTAAGGATTATGAGCAGGAGATATATACACAATTAAATGATGAAAATTGTTATGAGAGGATAGCCTCTAATCCTATTAATATTTTGACCAGAGACATAAACAATATGTTGAAGAATTGGAGGGAGAGGGAACTACTAGATGAAGATGAATACTTATATCTTCAGGTCTATCGACCGAAATTTCCCTGCATATATACGTTGCCCAAGATTCATAAACAATCCGCATTTCCACCGGGTAGACCTATAGTTTCAGGTGTGGGTGGTCCCACTGAAAGACTGTCGGAATTTGTAGACACTTTCTTACAATCATTTGTTTGTAATCTGCCCTCTTATATTAAAGATACCACACACATACTAAGTGTGCTTTCAGATATACAATGGGATATAGGTATGATTATGGTCACCCTAGATGTGGTGGCACTGTACACAAGTATACAACATAAATTTGGGATTCAAGCAATTGAACATGTCTTGTGCAAGAGGTCTGCCAGTCTGATGGATCATACGAGGATGATAATTAGTATGATAGAGTTCATACTTAATAACAACTATTTTTTATTCAAGAATTCATGGCATAAACAAAAACAGGGTGTAGCAATGGGTTCAAAATTCTCCCCCTCATATGCTAACCTGTTTATGTGGTGGTTCGAGGAAATTTGGATTTGGGGCCCAGGTGCAGCGAAATGGCATACCAATATCCTGTATTGGGGAAGATACATCGATGATTGTTTCATGTTATGGACAGGAGATGTTAGTACACTGGAAGAATTTTGTAAATATTTTAACAATAATGATGTGAATATCAAGTTTACATACGAATATAGTGAGACTCGGATAGAATTCCTGGATGTGGAACTGTTTGTTGAAAACAATAAAATAGAAAGTAGATTGTATCGTAAACCTACCTCATGTAACAATATATTGCATGCCACTAGTGCTCATCCACAGCATCAGATAGAGGCGATACCGCTTGGAGAAATGATTAGAGCAAGGAGAAATTGCAGTAAGAATAGCGACTTCCATGAGGAAATTGACAATATGGGACGGAGATTTTTAGCTAGGGGATACTCAGAAAGCATTATTAAGAAATCATTGCAGAGCGTGAGAAAAATTTCACGTAGACAAACACTAGGTCCGGGTATCTATAAGGGTGACACATCTGATAAAAATGTGGTTCAGAAGATTAGGGTTATTCTAGATTATACGGAGAAGTCCAAAATACTCATTAGAAGTATGAAAAAATACTGGTCAATACTAACTCAGGATGATATACTTAAGAAATATTTAGGTAACAGACCTGATGTTGTATTTAGAAGAGGGAATACCCTTAATAATATACTGATCCCTAGCTATCCACTGGAGAAGAAGAAGTTAGATTGGCTGGGGAAGCGTAGTTTAGGTTTTTTCAAATGTGGTTCATGTACAGTATGCAAATGGGCATGGCAGCCCAAGAAGGAATTTGCTGATTGTAATGGCAACATAGTGTCTATTAAATCACATATAGATTGTAATACGAAGTTTGTGGTATATATGATTATATGCAAATGTGACAGGATATATATAGGTAGCACAATACGACTGTTAAAGGTCAGAATTTCTGAACACTGGAGGGCAATTAATTTAGAGGATGACCGTTACCCCATAGCATCTCATATGAAGGTATGTAATGTACAGGCTAAGTATAAAACATTTAAATTTTTTGGTTTCAATCATTGTGCAGCTAACCCTCTTGGTGGGAATAGAGAATTAGCTCTTAGGAGAAAGGAGTCATATTGGATTTTGAAACTAAAAGCTGTAGAACAGGGTCTTAATACTGATTATGAAATGGAGTATTTCCTGGGAGACACGTAATTTATAATTGGAGATTAGCACATATTAGGTTGGGAGGACTACATTTTATTTTATTTTATTTTATTTTTTACTCTAATTTGACCTACTTGACAATATGTCATCAATGGATAGTATTGGGATATCAGAACATTTATGGTTAATTGTAGTCGGAAGTTTAGAATAGAGGGATTAATGTATTGTTTTTATACTATTTTGAGAATAGATTTAAGATGAATTCATTGTAATATTCACTATATTTTTCTATAGGAACTATGATAGGGGCTCTAGATCGAAGAGGCGACATGGAGCCTCGATAATAAGTATACTAAAGAGAGAATTTCGGACTTGCGGAGTCCGCTTTCTATTTCTACCATTAGGAACACACGGGCGTTTTCACGTTGCTGTCCGTCTTCGATTTCTAGTATCAGGACAGCGGTATAAAGCGTCGGCAGCCGAGGAGCCTCGGCTTGGTTATGTTTTAAGACGGACTTAGGAGCGTACTCGCGTGCAGGACAAAGCAAATATAAAATTGCCTCTAATAGGCATCTTGGAGATACGCAACAGCGGTAAAATGTAAAATGGGCATAATTTGAGATTATATGTAAGTGAATTCAGTGGAGAGTTGGAGAATTTATATCTAACTTTCTTTCAGCAGAAATTCTGAATAAGACAATTAGAGAACAAGGGATGTATCAATAATTTAACAAGTGGAGCCCTCTAGAAAGGTAGGGTTGTAGCATGGATTTGGTTCACATGCAGGTTATAAAGGAGAATGCTGAAGTAGGAGGAGGGGAAAAGTCACCAAAGTGATGTCACGTTTAAAATATGCTTGCTCACAGAAGTGGTATTTGTCACAGACAATAGTCTGTTCACCCTGGTTTGTTTTATCACATAGGACACAATAATTAAAATGAGGTGGAATGTAATACATTATGTAATATAATTGGGTTCCCACTGCACACCTAATTTGACATATGATAGTATAGTGATATTTATAAGATGTATCACAATAGCATATATGTAAATATTGTTGTAGGAGGTCCTGACGAAATCCAAGGGTACTCCCGGGATGAAACACGTGTTGACAACGGGACGACGGGATGGACATTTATTTCTTGAACTGCCATTGCTCCCCTTCCTATGCCCCCTTGAACACCTGTGATACAAATAGACTGGGCTCTATCCTGGACTTTCCTCCACCATCACCCCAGCCCGTTGCACATACCCCTCCACTTATTAGCACTTAAATAAACACCCTTTGAAAAAATACAAGTATAGATTATGTCAAATGATTGAACTATGTATTCGTTTAACAAGGTTTAAACACTGCAATACAACTGTACAGTAATGTATACATAGGAATGACCTGTATTTGGCTGCAGTCAACACACCAGGTGCCAGAATGGGACACAGATATCTGAAAATAGAGATGCCACCGGGTACAGTAAGTGGCCATAGAATAAGGAGACTCTGCCTGCCATGTACAATGTCAAACACAAAACTGTCAATGCAAAGTGAAGTTACAGAGTCTTACCTGTGTGTCACTGGAAGTACTGTTGTATTATAGCTGTTCTGTTGCCCTCATCCTCTGCTTCCTCATCTTCACTGTCCACAGGGTCCACTGCTGCTACATGGCCATCTCCAGCCTTATACTCCTGCAGAAAAGGCACCTGGCGTCTCAAGGCAAGGTTATACAACATGCAGCATGCCACGATTATCTGGCAGACCTTCTTGGGTGAGTAGTACAGGGATTCACCAGTTAGATGAAGGCAACAAAACCTGGCCTTCAGGAGGCTGAATGTCCTTTCTAAGATTCTTTTTGTTCTCCCATGTGCCTCATTGTAACGTTCTTGTGCCCTTGTCCTGGGATTCCTCACAGGGGTCAGTAGCCATGAGAGGTTGGGGTAACCACAGTCACCTGCATATATCGAGGGACAACTGTTAGACACACACTATCCCTTAGGGCCCACACCATACCCATACACCAACACCAACAGGGTGAGAACCATGGGCTCACCTATTAGCCACACCCGGTGCCTCTGGAGTTGAGCCATCACATATGGGCATATAGGCATCATGCACAGAACCAGGACACTTAGCATTAACATGGGAGATGTACTGGTCCGCCAGGCACACTATCTGCACATTCATTGAGTGAAAGGTCTTTCGATTTCTGAACACCTGTTCAGTTTTCCGGGGTGGGGGGGAACAAATGCAATATGTGTATCATCAATAGCCCCAATAATGTTGGGGATATGTCCCATTGCATAGAAGTTCGCTTTCACTGTGGCCAAATCCTCCACCTGGGGGAAAACAATGTAGCTGCGCATGTGTTTAATCAGGGCAGACAACACTCTGCCCAACACTATAGAGAACATTGGCTGAGACATTTCTGGTGCCAACCCCACTGTCACTTGGAAGGAGCCAGTTGCCAAGAAATGGAGCACAGATAGGACTTGCACAAGAGGGGGGATCCCAGTGGGGTGACGGATAGCAGAGATTAGGACAGGCTCCAATTTGGCACACAGCTCTGTGATTGTGGTCCTGTCCAGTCTATAGGTGAGGATAATGTGCCTGTCCTCCATTGTTGCCAAGTCCACAAGGGGTCTGTACACGGGGGATGTCTCCATCTCCTATTCATCTGCAGCGGTTGTAATCTAGGGGGCAAAACAGGGATCAGCTGGTCAGTATTCTACATTTCCAAACACTAAACTGCATTGCATGTTGTGACTGTAACAGTATGTTGTTGGATAGGCCCAAATAGTGCCTAGGTGTACTGTGATGCAGTTAGGTGCCATGGCCTGCTCTCCTCCCCAAATGGCGTCCGCCTGTCCTGTGTGGATGGACATGTGGAAATGAGGTAATGCCGCTGACGTTGTGCACCGTTGTGGGAGGCGGGAGGCGGGAGGCGGTTAAGTTCTGCCGTGCAATTCCTCATTGGTTGTCATTGGGCCCTATGGGTTACAGTGGCCAATGGTGATGTTAGCCGGCGGTGACGGTACGCACTGCCATGGACATGACCGCCATTTTCTATCTGTTCACTCACTTGCAACCTGACCTTCAACAGGAGAGGACCTACGCTGCAAGTGGTGCTGTGACCTGTGGCTGGAACCCTCCATGGCTCGTGTCACTGGAGAAAGGGCCCCTGCCTTCACTGCTGTGGAGTTGGAGAGACTGGTGGATGGGGTCCTACCTTAGTACTGAATGCTGTATGGGCTTCCAGACCAACAGGTGAGTACACTGTGAGCACGATGCAAGGGACATGAATGCATGGAGTGCTGGGTGTGAGGGCCTCGTGTAGGGCGGTTGGTGGAAGTGTTCTGGACAGCATGCTGCATGTATAGTGGGCACTGTCTGTGCGTAAGGGGATGGGAGGGCTATGGTGGGCCAGGAGTGTAACAGGCCGGACGGTATGACTGATACCTTTTTCAATGTTTCTTTTCCTGCAGGTCAGCGCCCATCAGAAAAAGGGTATATGGCGTGCCATCGCCAAGGACGTGCAGACCCTGGGGGTCTACTGCAGGTGGAGCACCCACTGGCGCAAACAGTGGGAGAACCTGAGACGCTGGGCAAGGAAGACGGCGGAGGCCCAGCTGCGGATGGCCTCCCAATGAGGAAGGGGTGCCCATCGAATCCTGACCCCCCGATGGCCCGCATACTGGCAGTGGCCTATCCGGAGCTGGATGGGAGCTTGAGGGCATCACAGCAGCCACAAGGGGGTGAATACAGTTTCCTAATATACTACTTGCATGTGGTGGGGTGGCCTCCGAGTGGGGGATGTGGGCCTGTGGTTGCCCCTAGGCCAGGGCCGCCATTGCAGGGTAGGTCCCATGTTGGGCAGGAGCTGATGAACACCACCTCCTACCAAGCTAGTAGGCATCCACTACTGGGCAGGGGTCTGTGGGTCTCAGGTATGCTGCTCTTGGCGTTAGGTATTCTTGTCCATGGCCTGGTGACCAGCATTGTGACTGGTGGTGCTTTGCTTAGTGCGTAGGGCTGTTCCCTGTGTGTGTGTGTCGTGTACGCCAACGGTGGTGTTGTTGCTGCCACCGACCAAGTGCATCCTTTGTCTTTCCCTCCCCTTTTTGTTTTGTCACCCTGTCCTTATGTGCATTTGAATCATCTGGCGGAGGAGCAGAGGCACCGGCGACGGAGGGAGCTGCACTCCACAGGGCCCAGGAGGCCAAATCCACCGACAGTGAGAGCACCAGTGGGACGGAGGGTGAGGGGAGCACCACGGCAGAGACAGGAGAGGACAGTTCGGACGGTGATACCTCCTCCAATGGAAACTACCTAGTGGTGGTGGACACCTCTGTGCCCACCCCAAATACAGGTACATCCGCCACCACCCTCCCAGCAGCTCCTCAGAGTGTTTCCCGTGCCCGCTCACCCAGGAGGGTGGGCATCTCCTTTACCCCAGGCACCTCAGGCCCTGCCCCAGTTAGCCCTGCTGCCCTGAGTGAGGAGGTTATTGACCTCCTGCGATGCATCTCTGTTGGGCAGTCAATCATAGTGAATGACATCCAGGGGCTGGCAGCCCATTTGCAATGAACAAATGCATTCGTGGAGGGCATTCACTCTGGCATGGCGGCCCAACAGAGATCAATCCAGGCTCTGGCCTCCTCCCTGATGGCAGCCATTGTCCCTGTTTCTAGCCTTCCCCCTCCAACTTTCTCTACCCAGTCCCATTCCCCTCAACCCCAACCTATCCCAATCACACATTCAGACCAGCATGCACCCAAGACAACACAAAGGAGTGGCTCAGGCAAACACAAGCCCCACACATCACCCCACAGGCACTCACACAAACACCATCCAGATGCAGACATACCAACATCCACTGCCTCCACTGTGTCCCCCTCCTCCTCCTCGTCCACCACCCTCTTAGTAGCGTCTCGACTCACACCTGAATGCACTACATCCCCATCCACTTACCACCATCACCATCACGCCTATCACTACATACCCCTCACTGGCAGTCACCACCCCCACATCCATGCACACGCCCCCTTTGTCCTCTCCCACTGTGTCTGTGCCCCCTCCTCCCAAAGTACACAAACACAAGCACTCAGACAACCAACAGCCATCTACTTCACAACAGCATCCGGCCCATGCACCTGCACCCAAGCACAGCAGACAGACACCTCCTACAACCACTTCCTCTTCCTCCACTCTCAAACCTTCGCCCTCTTCCCGCCCCAGTGTCCCTAAGAAGCTTTTCCTCTCCACTGTTGACCTCTTCCCTACCCCTCCCTCCCCCATTCTTCACATCAAGCCAGGGTGGACATAACCCAGGCGAGCACCTCAGCCACCCAGTCCACGGCCACAGTAGTGTTGGTAGCTACTGCAGGTTGGAGAGGCTCCAGGGAACCAGCCATCAGCACTGAAGGTGTGCCTGAACCAGCTGCCAAGGGGAAGGGCAAGGAGGCACCACCAGCTGCAAAAGGGAAGGGCAAGGGGCCTGCACCTGCAGGCAGGAAGGACAGGAGGCCTGGTGCTGGGACTGACTCTGAGCCCCCACCACCAACCATGGCGGTTCAGCCATCCAAGGCTGCAGGGGAAGGGCTGGAGCCTCCCCCCACCACTGCCAGCACTGCCACCAGCAGCAGCATCCCAAGTGGACAGCCGTCCGAGGCTGCAGGGGAAGGGCTGGAGCCTCCCCCACCACTGCCAGCACCACCACCAGCAGCAGCAGCCCCAGTGGGCAGCCATCTGAGGCTACAGGGGAAGGGCTGGAGCCTCCCCCCACCACTGGCAGCATCGCCATCAGCACCACCACCAGCAGCAGCTGCCCCAGTGGGAAGCCGTACGAGGCTGCAGGGAAAGGGCAGGAGCCTCCACCCACCACTGGCGTCCCCGACACCAGCACCACCACTGCCACTACTGAGCAGCCGTCACCACCAGCAGGCAGTGTGTAGTCCTGCCTCCATGGGCTGTAGTGCATCCTGGACCCTGCAAATCCTGTAGGTGTGACACCCAGGTGAGAGACTGTGACCTTGCACTCCCCACGTGCTGCATCACAGGGCACAAGGCCCCCTCCAGAACCAGTGGAATAAGCCATCCACTCACCCCCTCCTTGCCAGGATGAAGCACACTGGGCACAAGGCCCCCTCCAGAACCAGTGGAAGAAGCCATCCACTCACCCCCTCCTTGACAGGATGAAGCACACTGAGCACAAGGCCCCCTCCAGAACCAGTGGAAGAAGTCACCCACTTGAGAGACTGTGGCCTTGCACTCCCCAGGACCAAGCAGTGGGCAAACCACCCACTTGAGAGACTGTGGCCTTGCACTCCCAAGGACCAAGCAGTGGGCAAACCACCCACTTGAGAGACTGTGGCCTTGCACTCCTCAGGGCATCGCACAGGCCCCCTCCAGGACCAGTGGCGTTGTACCATCTTCCAGCTGAGGTGCCCCCTCCATTCCCCGTCCCCCTGAGGTGCCTGTGTATTTTCGACCTGATACTCCTGAAGTGTTCTCTCCGTGTTGTTGCAGGAGTGAGTGGGGCCTTGACCTATGTGATGTGGCCCTGTAGCCCACGGACATTGAGGACTGGGCAGTGTCCCTCCATTTGTATATATGTATATACTGTTTTGATTTAGAAACACGTATTTCTACTTATTTATCTTAGTACACTCACTTTAATCAATTCCTTTTGACCTTGCATTATTCCCAAGGGGTACGGGGGAATATGTAATGTTTCTGCATCTGTTTGTGTGTATGGTGTTGGGGGTGGGGGTGTTGCGTGTGTGTGTGTGTCACTCTCTTTTTCCTACCCCCTCCCTTGTGTGCTAGGCGGCAGTACTCACCGTGGTCCACTTCACCGGCATTGATGTTTGTAATGCATGAAGAGGTATAGCAGCATGGGGAAGATGTGCATCTCGTGCTCCATGGCGTCGTGGTTCTTCCTTGAATCTCCAGAGGTGACTCCTTTGAATTCTGTGTACTGTTTCTGCCGTGCTTTTGATGTCATTGGTACCGCTCCCAAAAAAGGTGGCGGAGAGATTTGTCATATTACTGTGGGTGTAACATTGTCTTCCGCCTGGCTGTTGGCAGTTACCGCTGCGGTGCTTGTTGCTACCGCCGTGGCGTCCGTGTGTTAAAGTGGCTGTCTGTGTGGGTGGTTTCCACTGTGGTCATAATTCCTTTTTTCTTACTGCCGGCCTGTTGGTGGTATTGCTGCCACTTTATCACCGACTGCCAGGGTTGTAATGAGAGTCATTGCCCCTTCCTTGTTAAAGGTTTGCAGCTTCTGCTGCTGGCGGGGGCAGGGGGAGAGCAACACTCCTCCACCCAATATGGAATATGTCCTGTCTATTTCCAAGGGCATACGGTAGTGCAATTCAATTTCTCTGCTGTTTTCTACGGACCTGGGCTATACTTCATGCTTGTTATGGATTAAGACTTCATGCTTGTAATGGATTAAGACTGTTTAACCTCTTCAGTCACTTCTATTGCGTGCTTCAGTCTGAGTTCCATCTATTTCTACTTACTAAACACATTTGCATGCATGCTCTTATACTTGTTGTTTTGCTCCGTTTTCCCTTTTTGCCTCTTTACAATTACACTTTTTTTCGGGGTTCTCTTTTCAACACCCTTTTTCCTATTTTTGTTCAGCCCACATACCTGGTCTAGTGTTATGTGCCCTTTTACACTCTTGTACTTTCAAAATGGCACCCACGTTTCCTTTTGTTTTGCCCAGCGTTGTTAGTCCTTTTTTCATTTTTTTGCCCGTTTGCCCTTTTAACAACATCCCTTGATTGAGTTGTTTCCATTGACTCTACGCCGACGCTGGAGGCACGCCAAACTTGCTTTGTATTCGGTAAGATTCTACTTTGTTTGGCTTCACGCTAATTTTTCCTTCGGCAATACAGTGACCGCCTTTTTTCTTACCTGGTATATACTTGTCAATGTGTGGCTTTGACTTACGAGTCTAGCACACGCCGCGTTTGAAATACGGGCGCTTTACATTGCTCTATAGGAGCATCTCCGCTCCCGGGTATTTCTTGCCATAAAGCGCAAGCAAATTTATTTTCTATATACTTTACACACCGATCTTTCGGTTTTCATTAATCTCTCCTCTTGTTTATGACAAGAACCAGGATAGATGGCAATTTTTTCTTGTTTGGCTACAATTTTATTTCTTTCCACATATACAAAGGCCGGCTTTCATTCCATGTGGCGGTACGATTTGAATCTATATTGTTATGGTATTGACATATTTCCCATGCTTCTCTCCCTTTTTTGTCTTTTCACACAGGCTTATCAGGGCCTTTGTCATGCATATATACTTTGGGATCACTTCGGATATCATTGTGGCTGCATATTAGACACGCAGCTTTTCGAATTTATTTTTCAACATCTAATTTTGTATATAGTTACATACTTCAAGGTATTCAATTTGCCTTAGTTCATGTGTTCTTCACACTTTTCTGCATCTTTAGGTATCCACAAATCTGCACTTGTTCACTGGTGTTTCTTAGATACATGGGCTGATTGCGGTACTTGTCCGTTTTCTTTGATTTTAATATCACAATTTTAGGATGATACTTGGCTTACTCTTCTTGCTTAACTTGTTTGCACCTTTTTCCTTGGACCCACAATAACATACAAGTCTGTATACTTTAATTTTAATTTTCACGCATGTTGCGCATCCCGTGATTTCTTTTCCTTTTTCCCTACTATATGCAATTATAGTATTTGGGTTATGTCGAGCGTTTGGATATACATGGGTACATATTCAATTAACTAGTTGAACAAGATCTTTTATGTTTATTTCCAACATTCATGGCTTCATTATACCAATATGTATATATTGTCTATTTACTTCACAGCCTTGACAAAGTCTAGGAGACGAAACATGTGTTGGCTGCTGGTTGCTTCTTGGATGCATTGTCTCACATGTGGTTTTGATGTACACACTGACCTTTTCGTCTCATCGGTCAATAAATGTTTGATTGTGCCTTGGACTTCGACTCCAACTTTATGACCACTTGGATCAACTACGTGCAACTTTCCTTGGTGTGCCTTGGCCTTTTGTTCATTTACTCCTATTAAGCTTATGATTGGTCAATCTATGAGGTGGTTGCGTTTCAGCCAATCAACAACTAAATTGATGACCTAAAACACAACAAATCTACACTAACTATAACTTTTTCTTCAATAATAAAAATTCCTCTTCCGCCTCGTCTGTAGCTCCATTCTTTCATCGCCTCCCAAATGTCTTGCCTCAGGAAGAAACTTTTACTGTTCCACTTCTCTTCCATCCTCAAGGAAAGACCAGATATTAGTAACATTCTCAAACAATAATAAATTTCAACTTATGCAATGCTCGGTTAAAACAGGACCTTGTAGGACCTCATAAAATTGAAGAACTCTATTCTAGTCTCTAATCTCAAAGCCTGGAATATTTTGGAGCGGACTTAAGGACAGATGTGGGGAATGTGTCACTTCCTCCTAAGAACAATGTTATGCTATCATTTGAAGCAGTTTCTAAGGGGGGATCTGGTGAGAGAATGACTTCAAATCTAAGGATGGTAACTATTTGAATTATTTCTGTTACTTGCCTTGGTTTCTAAGATGACTGTAGGAGAAGACTGACCATACGTTTCTGTTTCTCTTCTTTTTCACAGACAGGAACTATTTTCATCATACCTTGAGACTGGTCTCCAACCTCTGAGGATTATGATGTGTGCATTCCAGTGACTCCTTGTATTCAAAATCAAATGGCTTTGTTGTTAGAAACTTAGGTGCTGATTTGGGGGTTCACCTTCTCTTTCCTAGACCCACTAATCTTGATAACATATGTCAGCAGTGGGGGGCTCTGACTGCTTTAGGAGTCAAAAAAGTATTTAAACTGGTGAGAGTTGATGATATTTAAGAAGGCCTTGCATGTGTTTTCTCCCCAACACAAGGGCTTTTCTCTAGTGCTCAGGACAGACAACCTGGTTAATGAAGGTCTACATCAACCACCAGTTACAGGCAAATACCACAGCCTGAATCAAACTGTTTTTGACTTTATAGTTTGATTGGAGAAAAATCTTCTCTACCCAAAAGCAGTACCTGAACATTGAAGCAGACAAACTGAGCCATGTGTTTCCCAGCTCCCAGGATTTCACCCTGAATCCCTTCATCTTTCATGCTTTTTTTCTCAAATGGGGTACTCCAGTGGTAGACTACTTTGCGGATCAGACAAAATAACAAGTGCCAAGGTTTTTTTCAAAGTCAATTCCGCAGTCAGGATCTGGAAGTAGATGCTTTTCTATATCCGTGTCCAAAGTTCGCTTCTGTATGGCTTTCCCTCTTATTTGAAAGGTTTGGCTAAGATTCATAAGGAAGGGATGGATGTGATCCTTGATGTTCCATTTTGGCCCAAGAGAGCTTGGTTTCCATTGCTTCGATCCATAGAATAGACAAGGAGTGGATTCTCCCCTAGTCTCTTTCTCCTCTAATCTCTCCAGTTCTCTCTCCAGCCTCTCCCCAGCTTACCTGGAACATCTTTGGCTTGGAGGTTGAGAGAGCAGGTCTTATGAGAGATGGCCTTTCTTTACCTGTCCCTCTTTCTATCCAGGCCTCCAGAAGAGATTCAGTTAAGAAGTTTTAATCGCCATTGGACATCTTTTCATAAGTAGTGGAATCTGAAATTGTTATCTCCTTTATAGTAAGGCCCCAAAAAGATACTGAAATTTCTTCAGGGTTGTTTTTGATAACAGTGTGTCTGTTTGCACCCCAAAGCTCCACTGGTCAGCAATCAGAGCTTCTAGAGCTCCTTGGGATAGTCTTTCCTCTGTGAAGGATTTAGTTATCAGACTTTTTTGAAGAAATTCTTTCCTCCTGGGACAGTCTCTTGGTTGTGTCTTTCTTATGGGATCCTCCATTTAAGCCTAGGAAGAGTCATCTGAAACATTTCTAACCTATAAGGTTTTTTATCGATTGCTATACCATTTTCTAGACTACTAGGAGAATTGGGTTCCCTCCAACGCTGAGATGCCTACTTTGAGATGTTTGAGAAAAGGGTGTTTTTGTCCTGGGGTCCTAAGTTCCTCCTTCAGATTAAGGGCACAATTACGATCATGGCAGATGGAATACTCGTCACAAATATGACGGATATTCTGTTTGCCGTATTACGATCTCCATAGGATATAATGGGATTGTAATATGGTGGACAGGATATCTGTCACATTTGTGATGGAGTAACCCAGTCCGCTACATCGTAAATAGGCCCTAAGTCTTCATTTCATAAGAATCAAGAGAGTGTCTTTTTTGGAATCTTCTTCACCTTACTCCTCTGTGTCATTGTTAGATGTAGTGAGGGTCCTTACTACCTAACTAAAGAGAAGCTCTACATTTAGAAAGATAAATTATTTGCCCATTAATTTTGACCATGCAAAAGGGGTTGTAAGTCTTTAAAATCAACCTTAGCCAGATGGATCCAATCAGTAATGTCTTTCGCTTACAAGCATGCGGGCAAGGATTTTCCAGACAATTTCTTTATAGTCTTGTTTTGGACCAGGGCAATGAGCTGGAATTTGACTTAAGTTCTTTGTAAGGCTGTTTCCCTGGTTTCGGTGTAATTCAGGGTAGTGTTTGAATTAAGTTTTTACACTTTGTGCCATTATTAATGTGTTTAATACTCTACAGTGTCTCTTTTCAATAAAGTTTGGTATAGACATTTGTCATGCGGCCTTCTTGGGGCCTATTCTAGTTATCTATTTTAGCTTAGTTTTACATTTTACACATTTGAGGCTGACATCGCTTTTTAACAATGACATTATCTGAGAAGACACTACGTATTGCTTGTTTTCAGAAAGCCTTTCTCGCTATATAATCTGTTCAATGCTAGGAACAAAAACAAGATATTCTAGTGCCTGTATTGTCCGTTCAGAGACAGCTTCTAATGTTTAGCCACATCATTGCATCGGAGCTGTTCCTCTAACAGTGTGGTTTTGATTATCTAAGCAGTCCTCTGCCCAACAGGGGTCAGAGGAACACTCTGGCTACTGCTGTCTTAGAACAAATCCTGTGTTCGACAGGCAGCTCAACTGACACTGATCTTCCATCTTGTAGAGAAGGATTGCCAAATCTACTCTTGACCAGCCCCCTGGCTCAGTTCTCCAAGTATGCAGGTGCAAGGCTATCCACCCAGACCAGGCAAAGAGTACACTTGCAATGCTTTCAGAGTGTAGTTATTGATAGGTAGGAAGATATAGCTCTAAGTTTACCATGGTTTGACTATTTTTTCTTTTCACCATATTAGAAATGATAGTTACAATGCTTTGTTTCATCTGCCTAATAGTAGCTGTTCATTCTCTCTGTACAAGAATACAATTGTTTCAGTAAATGTCTGAAAAGTTATTCGTACCTTTCTTGTGTTTAACCTGGGCTTGCATGAGTAAAGCAACAAAAGCTTAAGATCAGTTTCTACAACTTCCTTGGGAGTCAGAGTATCATGTTCAAGGTTTCCAAAATCATCTGTTAGCCTGGAAAGGTTAGGCTTTCAGGTGAGGCACTGTGAGTTAGTTAGGAATTGGGTCAACAGCTCCTGATGGTGTAGATGGACTCAGTCCTCTTGTCCTGAAGTTCTGACAGCCTAGTACACAATCCTAACGTTTTAGTGGGACATTTCTAACACATAACGGTATGTTATTTTTCTTCCCTTCCTGGGATGGTATAAGAAGGGCTAGGTTTAGGCATATCCTCATAATGTAAAAAATGAGGTAAAGAAAGAGATGAGGTAATGCTCAAATGAGTCATTTTCATTACTGCAATTCTTTCCTTCCTCCCAGTACTTACAACCCTCTCCCTTTTTTTAAGGCCTCCTTATCATAGAGTTGATGAATCGGCTTTAGTAATTATTCAGGAAGTGGTCCTGTAGAAGGGAGGTTTTTGAGGGGAGTGGTAGAGTTCCATTTGGTAGAAAGCAAAAACAGCTTTGGAGGTTGTGGGAAATGTCAGTACAGTGGGTAAACATCATAATGTAAGTACTGGGACAAGGAAGAGAGAACTGGAATAATAAAGATTACTGGTAAGAAATCTGAGTAATGCATTAAGTTACACGTTCTAAAAGCCCAGAATCAAAGAATGTCATTCAAGATGCTTTCTTGTGAAGAAGACAATAGATGTTTATTAAACAACCATGGACAGCAGGAAATTAAACATATCACTAAGAAAACAGGACTTCCAGATTGTCTGTTTACAAGACATTCTTCCGTTCTTGGATGAAAAAGGTTTTGTTTCCTTCACTGATTTCTAGGATAGCTGTTTCCACTTCTCAATCCACTCTAAATGACTGCCGACATTTATATTTATCATTAAGGTGAGTAGCTAACTCTACCACTTGAGGGTTCTTCCCTACAGCGTTAAGTCTGCCTCACATTAGTACCAAATGCAGGCACTTATACAATGCATTGGAGCCCCAGGCAGTAAAAAACATAGTAATTTGCCTGTATTGGTATGGGGTGGTATGGGAGAGAGAAACACCCTTTAAAAAGTTAGCTTTACTATACATTGTCTCTACCACAATTCCTTAACCACACAATGCCTTTAACATGCATATGCATTTATCATGCAAGGTAATTATATTTGAGGTACGTGTGTGTGTGTGTGTGTGTGTGTGTATATATATATATATATATATATATATATAGAGAGAGAGAGAGAGAGAGAGTAGGGATATTGGGTGGCAACCATATTTCTAGGGTTTAAGAAAGAGTAAGGGTATAGGGTGTTAAGGGTATTTTTATGTTTTCGGGGTGGGTAGGGTTATAGAGTGATACTGTTAATTTAAATAGGGGGGTTGAGTAGGTTAACCCCAATAAAAAAACAATTCAATTTAAAATTATTTTTTTTAAACATTAGTTAGTAAAGGATGCATGGTAAAGGCATGCGTTATTAAATCATACAACCTATCGGAGAAATTCCAGTGCGTTTTTTAAAAACAATTGCCCACTTTAGCGGTTTGTATTTGAGAATCACATAAAATTCCACCTAACTTTATATACGTATATATATCATGCTGTCATGGCATTATTGTCTGACTGCCAGTAAGCATAATCACTAAATGTGCTCTTTCCCTGTTGGCAGAAGCACTTCCAGCAAAAAAAAAACTGTGACTTTAAGTAAGGTAGACGGGTTGCTTTGGGCTGGCATAGGCCCAGTCTCCTGGCTCTAAATCAGCCCCTAAGAGAAGAGCTTGTCTTGCAATCCCGTTTTCATTGTCCAGCTGCCAAATAACTATCCTGAGCCCGCTTATCAGTCAGCACTGCTTCTGGACTTTTGTTCAGATATCTCCACTTCTGTGCGGCTTATTTTAAAAACAAAAGATAACATATCTATCCTTGAAAAACTCATTTAGTTGCGTAAGAAGCATTCGAAAAGGACTAAAGAGGAAGTTTTGGCCTTTCCTCTGTAATGTTCTCCAGTTCTCTACGTATACATTTTTTCCCACGTTTGTTATTAATAATCTAGTTGCCTATCTAAATTCTTTTACACAGAGGCGTAACTTCATGGCGCTGGGTAGTGTTGTGGGGTTTGACTTGGTAGTTGTGTCTGTGGGCCTTGAGTCAGCTCTGCTGTGTTTGTCTTGGTTTTTCCTGTCCTACTCATTTCACTTCCTCATTTTTTGGATCAGGAACTTAAGCATAAATGGGTGTACATTTACTGCTTTTTGGTGAACTAGGGAAGTATCTACTGAATGGGTGCAAATGTGTTACCTTCTTGAATTCACAAATGTTTGCAGTACTAGTCTTGGAAAACTGCGTCATTCTTAGGTTTGCAGGCATACTATTGGTAGACACACAAAAAGGCGTTTTGATGACTGCTTGGAAACTGTCTCGCCACTGCAATTACTTGTGACAGTATTCTTACTGGGCCTCGGCGAAATGTTATAATAAGACGGCGTCATTTCTTACTTTTCGTGTTACTCTTGTTATACATAATTCTAAAATTACGCTATTACACCAATTGTGTAATTATGCGCTATTCATGGTAAAAAATTACAGTGAATAGTGCATTGCACAAAATAAAATTACAGTTAAAACACAGGAACAGAATACAAGTGGCTGTTGTTTAAATGCATCCTTGTGCAGAAATTAAAATGAGGATGCACATGTTGTAGTTTAAATGTATCCTTGTGCTGAAATTTAACATGAGGTTGCATAAAATATAATGCAAAACAACAGATTTACATTTCACATAATTTCGCTAGAAGTTAATGTTATTATGAGAAAGCAAATTATGTAAGTTTTGCAAACTTCTAATTTCAACCCATTTTTTTTCCACTATGCCATGTTGGACAGAGGTCCAGCTAATGCAAAACAGTATTGTTCGACACATGAACAGTCCATTCCGAACCTTAGTCATCTCAACCCTCCACCCTGTGACCCATTGCTTTTTAATTGCATGCACAGTTTTCTCATCAATAATTTTATTGTAAATGTTGCAGTGATAATTTAAATGTGCCATAGAACATGTCACATGATGTAATATATAGGGTAATTTGCAGTGCATGGTGAGGGCGTGAGTTATAGTTATTTTAGGGCACGAGTGATAGCTACCTGAAAAAACTCTAACTGCTGAATTTCTATTGTTTTGCATGTTTTAAATGTGAGCCTAATGATAACATCCCTGTAACCTTTGGTTTTTCAAGTGAATTTCCATGTTTTTAAAAAATTCTATTTCCTAACAATAACATTCCTTTGATCTTTGTTTTTAATGTGAATTTCTATTTTTTTTTATGTTAAGTAATTTTATTTACTTTACATTAATCCAGCCACTGCCGCGCACAGCCCTCCGGCCAATCCCCTATGAGCACCCAACACTACGCCATTTGCGGCCTTTGGTCGTGCACAGTGGGGATTGTCCACAGGGTCTGGCCTGCAGCCAGGCCCTGCAATCTAACCCCTATAACCGCCCAACCCCACGCCACTCATGAAGCGCTTCTCTGTATGGTGAAGATGTCATCATATTCCTGTGCATAAAGAACGCGTCTCCAAAATTGACAGGAAATGTGCACGGGGGTCCTTTTAGTAAGCTATCCATCATCCTGGGACAATACCGGGAAGACATTGCACACCACTAATATATTGGTGGGGCCAAATGGGCGGGGCTTCTAGGCCATTTTCCATACTTGCAGATCTTAAAAGGGAGAGCATGATCTCTGGTCTGAGCAGCAGATGACAATAAAGAACCTACTGGTCGCAGTCAGTACCTAACATGTTGCGCTTGTAAAAAGCAAGGATGCCAACACCTCCATCAAGAATTACAGAGAACTTTTCAAGTTGGAAATGCAGAGAAAAGCACTTGCTTTGCCTTGGTCATGTGCAAGAAGTTAGGATGATTAGTACTTTACAGAAGAGGAGCTTCAACTTGGGCAACTGCTTTGTTCATATCTGTAAGTGCTTCCGGTTGAGGTTTAATTTCTGTAAAATGAGCATCATGCCAGAATGAATCCTGCTCTGCACATTTATCCATGAAGAGGCCACTGTTTTTTTCAAAACATGTCGGGGACCACGGATGGAGCCTCAAGGCCCCCTGTCCCCGCCATCTCCCCGCCTCCTGTGGTAGCCGCCGTTGCTCCTGCACACAGGGAGCTGTTAAATATGCAGCTCCTGCGTGCAGGAGCAATCTTTCATCTGTTTCCCTGCCCGCATGGCAGCGGGTAGGGAAATTAGTGAAACTCTGCTCCCAGCAAGTGGGAGCAGTTTTGCAGCTCCCGCTTGCTGGGAGCAGAATTAGTGTTTGCTCTTGCTTGGCGGGAACTGTCAAATGAAAGCAAACAGCAATCTCCTGGGGCGGGCACCTCAGGAGACCGCAAGAGCTGACCGGGTGGTGGCGTTCTTCAGGGCCATTAATGATGCCAGGAGGGGGCCTCAGGCCCCCATCCTTTAATTGGCACGGCCCGGATGAGGTGGTGGTCCCTGGGGCCCAGGGGTCCTCGTGACCCCCTACAACCTTATTCATTTTAGCCCCAGGAAGGTGGTGGTCCCCGAGGCATATTAAAGCCCCAGGAGGTGTGTCCGCGTGGGCTTCTCCAATATTGCAATAAAGCCCCTGGGTGGTGGTTGTCAGGGCTCAAAAGAGCCCTAGGAAAGGAGCCCCTTGTGCCCCCTCCTATTTTTTTAATATATCCACATGCCCCCAGAATGTGACCTACCCAGGGGCTATGTCATAAACAAGCCCGGGAGACCCCTCTTATTTTGGTTATTTATTTTTTAAATTTTCACCGAATCTGCTCCGATTTTTGGCAACAGTTTTAAAAACAATACTTTTTTCCTCTGGCGGGGTCCCATGGGTACCCCCGCACCAAGGCTACTGGGGTCAGGGTATTCCTGCCCCACCACCTTTTCTTTTTTTTATCATTTTGTTTGGGACTCGATTGAGTACTAGTCCCCAAAGAAGAGTGCCACGCAAACCCACAAATGGTGAGCGACATGCGGGCTCCAAGCCCTTTACGGAACACAAGAGACCTACTAACGAACTCCAGTAGGAGGTAATAGACACACACACAAATATATATATATATATATATATATATATATATATATATATATATATATGTATATACATATATATATATATATATATATATATATTTCTCTTTTATAGGAAACTTAATTCCATTCATACACAAGCACTCTCCTCTTCTATGGAGACACAAGAACAGAAGCAGAGTTGTTGTTATTAGGTCCTATGTCCTTCAGTAGGCAGCAAAACATACAGATATTATCTGAAAAATAGGGGAGAAAAAGACATATAGCAATGGCGCTCACAGTAATTACACCATTAGTAAATCATTAAACTAATGTTAACATGGTGCTCCTGGAAGGAGGGTCCTCCCAACTCCTCCAAAAATTCTCTCAGGAGAATATCAGGGATCAGCACAAATATTCCAAGGCACTACATGTAATTAGTGATAATAGTGTCCGTATCACGAGTGTCCATAAAGTAACCAGCAGCTTAAGTCCAATTGTTCCTTTATTCACAAGTTCCAAATTAACAAGTCTTCAAAACACAGCCAAATGTTTTCCTGGTCCACAACCAAAAATGCCAGTCTTGAGAATAGCACCGCCAACACGTGTTTCGTCAAGCGAAAATGCTCGCAACGACTTCTTCAGGGCATATGATACAATTCTTTGTAAGTCTCTATTAATAACAAATAAAATTGGAACAATAAATAACAAACTTCCTGAACAGATTGCTAAATTCATCACCCAAAGTGCCACTATATAATAAGGGTGAACAGTAAGTACCAGAAGATGCTCAACCCCATGCTGAAATTGAAAAATCAGTAATGAAACAATTAGATATAGCTAAAGACTGAGGTGCTGCCATCCGACAGATGTCAAACTTAAACATGTAGAAATGGAAATCATATACGATCTAATAGATGAGGAGAAAGAGAGTCCTAGAGCGACACCCATAATCTATCATGTGTATAAGAAAAATATTCACCACCCTAAGTTAAACAGCCAAGTGTAACATGAGTTACATGTAAACCGGAGGATCACCCAAAACACTTGTGTCATGAATAACCTTAACCCTAAATAATACACTCCAGTGCATCATACCTAACAGTCAAATTTAGGGTGACACTATCGAAAAGAAATCATCCAAGTTGCTGCTCAGCGTTTCTGGTTTCAAAGCGGCAAATGTGCTGATCCCCACTACATTAAAAACAAATAATAAATAATAAATTATCTGCCCTCTCGGTGGTGAAAATCCCTCGCAGACATTTGAGACAATTCAATAGCAACCCTTACCTGCCGGCATATAACCCCATCCAGTGTTCGGCACGAGAACTCAAATGTCGTTGTTATGCTACGGCGTGTACGCCTCCCTTGGACTAACACTGTCCCCTGTTGGGAACCTCCATTTAAACACTACAAATGGAAGGAGGTAAAAGACACACACACATATATATATATATATATATATATATATATATATATTTTTTTTTTTTTTCTTCTCTTTTATAGGAAACTTAATTCCATTCATACACAAGCACTCTCCTCTTCTATGGAGACACAAGAACAGAAGCAGAGTTGTTGTTATTAGGTCCTATGTCCTTCAGTAGGCAGCGAAATATACAGAGGAACTATCACTGTGGTGTATGCTTTATTTGCTGTAGAGTGACAGCACACCTTTTCTTCTGTATGACAATCCATCTCTAAGGGTACAATTTCCTTTTTTCCTTTGTTAAAAAGGAATAAAATAAAGGGTTTGAGGTGGCATGGCTGTTGTGTGTCTTTAATATAGACTACCAGAGTATATGTGCAGGCATCCAACAGGCACAAAGATGTTTACATTTGACCATGCTAACCATGCAGATGCCTTGTCCATTAAGAGTAGTAGAGCTACTGTGGGTCCACAATCACCAATCCCTGCATTTGCCTTTTTTTAAGCAGGAAAAGGTAGGCGTCCTTAATTACAGGAATGGGGGCATTCTTCTTTGCACCATAACTAGAAGAACCACATAGCTACAAGCCTTTCAGGGTGCTCAGTGATCCCATAGAACTACCCCTTTGAAAATGCAATGCATCTGACATACAGTGAGTGATACTATTAACTCGGGACAAGAAAATCATGTTTCCCACGCCCTGATGGGCCAGTGTTTGCTGCAGATTCAAGCCCCATTAACTTCAAGACCTGTTGCATTACCTACAGCATAAGTTCAGAACCCAATCCTTTCGGTCCCTAAACCTGAGCATCGCAGGAGGGAGACCAGTGAAATACAAGGACCCTCATTATTAGTGCCCTGGAGTAATTCCTGTTATTTCACGGTCCCCATGTGTCCAGTAACTCACGATATCTGACAATTCACATATCCCTCATGAGCATCAGTGAGTCATCAGATTATCAGAGTTGACACTGATAAATACATAAAAGCCCTGAAAAGAAGCCACAATTATCCCTAGATATGGTGCATCACTCTTAAAAGTTCAAACAGGAGTCCAAGAATTTTCACTTCAGGGGACACCTCCTTAGTGACCAGTCAGCACCATCAGGTTACTTAGGCCTACCAGCCCTACAACTAATTAACTCATCCACCCCCTTATTTGTACATAGTCGTGCACGTTTCCTCAACTATCTATACACAAACTAAAATACACACCGCTATATTGCTTTCTATATATGGAGATAAATCTCAACCCATACAGTCTTTCTCTGTAGGAAGGTACAAGCAGAGTCATAAAACATAGCAGAGAATATGTGCGATCCCAATGAGTGCCCGGCCAAGGAAGGTCTGGATGTAAGATGGAATACTGTTAACCTTGTTTTCTAGAGAAGTCATGAAACTGAATGATAAAACAGTGCGAAAGTAATTCGGCTTATGATGAAGTGTAAATCTGTGGTGTTGTGGATGTAGACTGACTACTATGACAAAAGTAAAATAGTCTATGATTAAGTAAGGTTCCTGTCGGTTCCTGTCATGCTCTATGGTTCATAACAACATGGAGGAAGGCCTGTCAGATGGCTATTTCACACTGTTTTTTTAAATTGTTTTACCTGTTATATATTTTCCTGAAGAACACTACATCGTAACACCTGTATTGCAGTATCACCTTCAGCATCTAGTATTCTCCCTCCCGCCTCCATTATACATTAGACTTAGTTGTATCTTGAAAATTTGGAACATTTATCGTGGTGACTTGTTGCCTTATTTGTTGCTCTTCAAACAAAGCTGTGATACTCCAGTTTTTAAATTAATCTTGCAGCATCTAGACAATGTGAACGTCCATTAGTATGAATCTTAAGCTTACTCACTTCACATTGTGTGGATTCCTACCCAACTTCTTCTTCCTCTCATCCTCCACATATTTTTTTGTAATCCTCGGTCACTCCCATCCTTCATATATTTCCTACTCCATCATCATACAGGCATCCATCCCAGCTTCCCAGCCTCCCAGACTTTAATTCTCAGTATATTTGCACATCCCCATTTCCGGGCAACATCTCTATTTGCTGCCATAAATCCAAATCTATTTAGAGTTTGTTTGTATTGTATCAAGCCTCAATCATCCATTTAGCAGAAGGGTCATCGTGGGGTCTGCCCTAATGTGTCTGTACATGGCCTTGTCTAATCTTTTGAGAACATTGTCCCAGAACATTCGCAGCTTCGGCCAACCCCACAGTGTGTGTTTGAACGTCCCCTCTGATCCACAGTTCCGAAGACATTGGCCATGACCTGCCTTTCCGATTTTATACAGTAATCTTCTGCTTTAATAGATTCAATGTAATATTTTGAATTAGATCAACCTAAAACTGGCTTTAATCGCAACATCCACAGAAACTCTGAGATAGCAATCATCCTCAACTTTATCTCCAGCGTCAGTGACCCGAAGGTTATGTCCCATTTTTTTAAACAAGGAGGGAAGGTGGCACTTGGGGGAGCAAAAATATCCAGAAGTGAGTCTGAGCAAGACATAGTTTATTCTTCGCAGTTCCCAGTATGAACTTCCTCCATTCACAATCTGTAACTTTCCAATTCCTATTTGTAGATTTTTTTTTGGCTTTTAAAGGCTGAAAATTTCAAAATGGGTGTACCAGGAATATCGCTAGGGAGCACTGGCTGACGAACAGCAGCCTAACTGGCTGCTGGGACACCTTACTAGCTTCCCACGTTAAATCGAACTTAAAAACAATAACAAAGAAAATCACCTGGATTGCAAATTGGTGCATTCTAGGCCATTGCTGGTCAACCACGTTAATGGTTAACTCAGGAATGAATAGGGTCTGAATTGAGGAGTTAATCAACCATTGGATGGCAAGGAACCAAACAGATACAGAGGACCCAGCAAACAACAGGGTACCGTTGGTATTTTTAGTTTTGGCGCACGAATTCTGATGGGCGGTTATGTTGAGCAGACACCATGACCTCTGTTACAACTCTTGGTCTGCACAACTTAAAAAAATGCTGTTATCTCTCTCTTGGCATGTTTTATATGGGCACTGTGTTCTCTGACGTATGCCAGGGATCACTTTGAGCATTTTACAGGTGTGAGGGAGAATACCCATCAATCTAGTGTACACTTTATAGTTGACCTGTTACTGCTGAAAGGTGTAAGGGCCCATACCGTGCAGGTTAACAGAAGCTAACTAGAAGATGGTTCCTAAGACAGGCTGATATGGCTGGGGGCGGCCAGTGGCTTGAAGGAGATCTAGTGAAGTTTCATCCTGGCCTGACCAACTCTCCCAAAACCATACCAGCCTGTCAGAGATAGCAGCTTGCCAGTCTACTTGTTCTTAGGTTTGTAACTATCTGGAGTGTCAGATAAACTTTTGCTAGACAAATGTGAATGACTTAATACACCTGGTTTCGGCAACTTTTTCTAAACAGTGATATAGCAGAAAATAAAAGTACCTCACCACAGGCATGACTCATGTTATAGTTACAACTACTGTGCATTAAAAACTCAGGTCCCCAGGGCACTCAGTGATTCCTATTATTTTCAATGAATGTTGGAGAGCTGAGTTGCACTGTGCTATTGGCCAGTTCTCCAGGTGAACCAACTGGTTATAGTGAGCTTCACACTCTGCTTTGGGCCAGAACACCAGGGGTACCAGACAAGGTACATGTGAGTCTCACTGTGCTGTGGACCAGGACCCCAGACGCACAAGGCAGGGTATAAGTGAGTCTACCACACTGCTGTGGGCCAGGTCCCCAGACGCACAAGGCACGGTATACGTAAGTCTACCACTCTTCTGTAGGCCAGAGAGCTAAAGGCACCAGCCTTGGTACATGTGAGTCTCATCTTAAAGCCCAGAACACCAGAGGCACCAAGCTAAGTGCATGTGAACCTCACACTCTGCTGTCGGTCAGGGGATCAGAGGCACCAGACTGTGTACATGTAATGTGAGTCTCACACTCTGCTGTAGCCCAGGACATAAGAGGCACCAGTCAGGGTAAAGGTAAGCCTCACGCACTGCTGTGGGCCAGGACACCAGAGGCACCAGACTTGGTGCATGTGAGTCTCATACTCTGCAGTGGTCCAGGACTCCAGAGGCACCAGACTTGGTACATGTGAGTCTCATACTCTGCAGTGGTCCAGGACTCCAGAGGCACCAGACTTGGTACATGTGAGTCTAACATTCTGCTGTGGTCCAGGACACCAGAGGCACCAGACTTGGTACATGTTAGTCTCACTCTCTGCTGTGGCGCAGGACATCAGAGGCACCAGGTTGGGTACACGTGAGCCTCACACTATGGTGTGGGCACAGAGACCAGATGCACAAGTCTTGTTACATGCAAGTATCACCCTACTGCTGTGGCCCAGGACAGCAGGTTCACCAGATTTGCTACATGTGAACCTCACACTCTGCTGTGGCCCAGGAAACCAGAGGCACCAGACTTGGTACATGAGCCTCACACTCTACTGTGGACCAGGGTTTCAAAGACACCAGGCAGGGTACATGCAAGTGTCACACTCTGCTGTAGGTCAGGACACCAAAGGCAGCAGAATGGATACATGTGAGCCTCACATTCCGCTCTGGGCCAGGACACCAGAAGCACCAGATTTGGTACATGTGAGCCTCACACCCTGCTTTGGGCCAGGACAACAGAGGCACCAGGCAGGGTGGATGTGAGTCTCATACTCTGCTGTGGGCCAGGGTACCAGAGGCACCAGACTGTGTAGATGCGATGTGAGTCACACACTATACTGTGGGCCGTGACGTCAGAGGCACCGGACTGGGTACATGTGATACTCGCACCCTGCTGTGGATTAGGTCACTTGACAAAACAGGCTGGTCACACAAGAGGCTGTAGGCTGGGTACATGCAAGTCTCACTCTGCTGTCAGCCAAGACACCAGAGTAGCCAAACTTCGCAAATAGGTTTACAATAGTGGTCTAGGGCACGTAGGGTACGGGGGTGCTTTCTAGAAATCAAGAACGACCAACAGAGCCCATTCGCCCTCCATCCCACAGAGGTGTGTAGTATAAAGGCTGTCACCCTGCAAATAAATAATTATTTATGTAAAGTGTTGGGAAATTTACAGCAGGACGTCCAGTGCTGGATACATTGTCGGAAAGTTACGCACACAGCCTAGGCCACAATCGACTGTTGACAGATGTTCAAGTTCTCTGATGCGCCCTATGTTGTGCACTCCCTGGCACGTACAGTGTACCGCGTGGTAGTGATCAGCGAATGGGCACCGGATGCCTCAATTCTCGCATCGTATGTGTACTCTAATGTCCGTGGCACCCTGCCAGATATGCCACTTACATCAAAATATTTTTCAAACTCCTGCTGCACTTGTCAAGACTGCGACTGCGAGGCTTTGATGGACACTGCTGGCCCAGCTCGACCTAATAATGTATATAACAGTGCTTTAAATGATTGTTTTGTTTGTGATAAAAGGCCTGTAAAATATAAAAAAGGCAACTGTAGTTATGTGATTCTCCAGCGGTTTGTTTTCTACTTTATTATGGATTTGACGCCATTGCTACATAATCCCTCATCTTCTGCGTAATTTACAGATTCAACAAAACAATCACTTTGTTTCTAGCTCAAAGGGATCAAAAGTTAAACACTGCCACTGGTTTCCCTGTGCAGTGGCGGCCCCTTTGCTGCTCAGGGGTGGGTTGCTTTTCCTCGGTTGCTAATTGATGCATTTAAGTGTTGCACTGATTCTAAGGAGTTGAGACTTTCACCCATACAGTGCTAACAAGTGTAACAATGCCAAAATAGTGAAGTAATACTGACACAAAAGTTACTTCATTGTGAGGCATAATGTACCTTACTTGCCACATAATTTAATTGGTGTGTGTCAGTAGTTTTAAGGGTCTTTTGATGTGCGAGAGTATGTATGCGGATATGAGTGGGTATGTGAGTGGTTCTGGTGCTGATGTCATCAGTGATGTCATTTGAGATGTCATCAGTGATGACACTGACCATGACATGAGTGATGGAATATGTGAAGTCATAAGCAGTGCATTATGGGGGCAGACATTGTAGTTAGCTGAGTTAACTATAACTGCTGAATTTCTATGGTTTTGTACATGTGAAATGTGAACCTAACTATAATGTCCCTGTAACCTTTTATTTTTTTAGTTAAAAAATGATAATATGTATATGTATATATATATATATATATATATATATATATATACACACACACACACACACATATATGATTCCATTTATTGTCAGTTAGTGGTGAGTGCATTCCTGCATTCCATTGAATAATCAAGCATTCCAGTTTTAAAATTTTGAAAGTCACTACAACGTCTGGATGAGACAAGCTTACCATTCCTCAAATGCATGACTCGATGTAACCAGAACACAAGGTGTGTTTGATATTTTCTCTAACTTGTATTTGTGTAATTCTACAAAATATATGGAAAATTATGTACATTTATAAGAAATCGCGCAAAAAACAAAACCAACCTGTGCTGTCTTATTTTAGCAGAAAATGCGTTCTTGCATCCATTTTAATAGTGAGGCTATGAAGAAGTCTTAGCTTAATAGGCTGAAACACTTTGGGGCTCATTACGAGTTTTGTGGAGGGGATTACGCAGTCACAAACATGACGGATATCCCCTCCGTCGTATTCAAAGTTCCATAGGAGGTAATGGAACTTGTAATATGGCGAATGGGATATCCATCACCTTTGTGATGGAGTAATCCCTTTTGCCAAACTTGTAATGAGGCCCTTTGTCTGATCCTTCCAGAGCAGAATACTATGGGCCTGAATATGAGTCAGTCCTTTTTCCCAACCTGCGCATAAACCCCGTTTATGCATCAGTCAGAAATAGGAGTTGAGTGTTATTTAATGCATCCAATAATATTGGATGGGTTAAATACATCAGCCTTCTTTAAACTTTGGCAGGTCAAACCTGCCAAAACTTAACAGGGGAAAACCATATGTTAATTAACGTATCATATGGATTTTGGTGCATTAAACACGAAAATCTGCAAATTCCTCCCACAAATTCGTAATGGGTGGTATTTATTGCACCCAATAAATAGCCAACCCTGTGGTATCGTTATTTACCAAGGGTGCTAAATTGCACCTATACTTGTAATCGGGCCCTAAGTGTTGACATGACTATTGTTTGTGTCCGAAAGAGTCATACTTCACAGTCATTTTATCTTCTGATGAGCTCAGTTTTCTCCACTTTCTTGACTGGTATATGTCAAACCACAAAATGTTAGTTGGTATCGACAATGAGAATAACAATTCTGCTGAAAAGCCTGTTTCCATATGTGAACTTAGTTTAAATGTTTTCTAAACGAGCAGGTATAAAAACCATGAGATTACTGATTCTGCTATCTCTGCTAGAGCAGCATTCTAGGAAGTTTTAAATAAAGTTATTTTATTGTATTTGATGCTCTACTACATTAGCAAATCTATCAAGCCTGGAGCGCCACAGGAGGCTGAGGTCATGCACATGTGATATTGATGATATAACACATGACAACATTGACCAGTTTACTGGAATCAACAGGAATTAACTCTAATAATCCCCTCTCTTAATCTGCATTGTTGTCCAGTTAAATACCAGATCAGTTCCAGGACATTGGGTTCTTGATATTTGGCTTTGTCTCTAGTTTCCATATTTTCCTCCCTTTCTAACAAGTGAAACAAAACACCGTTAGCAAGCAGATCTGCATTCCACAGTTCATTATTTGTGGAATTTGCTTTTCTCTACCGTAATCCCATCAGCAAAGGGATGGCGTGTTGTTGATCACATCATTCAGGGACCTCTGACCCCTCTCTTATCTGTTGCTCTGCATTTGTTGCTACTCATGCTTGGGTGGTGCCTGAGCTCTGAATTACATCTCCATGACCGCATGATGTTGTGAACTTCCTCTCGTCCACTCCCCATCCTTCACTTTTAGATCTGACCTCATAATATTTCTCGCTGCATCAGGGTAGCCAAGGCACATTAGCACAGATGTGTTTTTAAAATTATTGAAGCATGATTTAGTACTTTAATGAACATAACGTGCATTAATAATACATATTAGCAATGTCACCCGGGGTGGGCAATTTAGAGGCAAATTGACATTGCTGACATTTTAAGCATTATTGGGGATCAAGGTTTGAAAGGATTGAAATACGAATTCAAAGTGGGTGTGGGTTCTTCTCAAGAAAATCATGGACAATTGTTAATTTTAATGCTAATTGCTCCAAGCTAGATATAAAGGGCCGTATTTATACTCTGGTTGCGCCGAATTTGCGTCGTTTTTTTCGACGCAAATTCGACGCTAAACTAACGCCAACTAATGCCATATTTATACTATGGCGTTAGACGCTTCGGGCGCCAAAGTGCCCGGAGTGTGCGTCATTTTTTAGCGTGAACCCCTTCCTTGCGTTAATGATATGCAAGGGAGGCGTTCCCGTCTTAAAAAATGACTCCCAGGCCTTTACGTGGTATTTATACTCCCGGGCAAAAATGACGCCCGGGAGTGGGCGTGGCCAAAAACGGCGCATTTGCGCCGCTTTTTAACGCCTGGGTCAGGCATGGCGTTAAGGGACAAGTGGGCTCAAAATGAGCCCAGAGTGCCCTCCCCTGCCCCCAGGGACCCCCCCTGCCACCCTTGCCCACCCCAGGAGGACACCCAAGGACGGAGGGACCCATCCCATGGACATTAAGGTAAGTTCAGGTAAGTATTTTTTTTTTTTTTTTTGTGGCATAGGGGGGCCTGATTTGTGCCCCCCTACATGCCACTATGCCCAATGACCATGCCCAGGGGACAGAAGTCCCCTGGGCATGGCCATTGGGCAAGGGGGCATGACTCCTATCTTTACAATGATAGGAGTCATGTTGATGGGGGATGGGCGTCGAAAAAAAATGGCGCAAGTCGGGTTACGACGATTTTTTCGACGTAACCTGACTTGCCCCATTTTAAGACGCCCATACGCCATTTTCCCCCTACGCCGGCGCTGTCTGGTGTACGTGGTTTTTTTCCACGCAAACCAGGCAGCGCCGGTCTGCTTGCGCCGGCTAACGCCATTCCATAAATACGGCGCCCGCATGGCGCTTCAGAATGGCGTTAGACGGCGCTAAATTTTTTGACGCTAAACTGCGTTAGCGCAGTTTAGCGTCAAAAAGTATAAATATGGGCCAAAATCTACCTGCAAGAGGGGGTGACCAGTTTGAAATGATGCCATTTAACTATATTAGTCTTAATACATTAATAAAAAATGGTAGAATATAAATGGCCACGTTTGAAGTGGTGGTCAAGGTTCTCCCCAATACTTTTTCGGGCGAGCACATGACAAATGGTGCATTTTATAGCAAGACAGGCTAGTAAAATTGTGAAACTTTGTTGAATCTAAGACCATTTGATAAAAGTGCAGTTTTAAAATATTTCATAGTGCCTTTGGTGTGACACTTTGCACATGTCTACGTAATGCCTTTTTACCTGATTCTGCTGTGCAACCTGGCATAGTGCCACCACTGTGCATATTTTTGCAAATTCCATACTAGTCCTTTCGAAAAAGGTAATAACATGTTCCAATGTTTAATAAACACACAGGGTGATGGGAGGCATGCTTGCAATAAGTCTAACCAACAGCAATCACTCATGGTTGCATTTCAACCCATTGTTCTTGCGCCCATCATGTCACCTCAGATTAGACCAGGCATATGTAAATCAGTCATGGCACTGCTACCACAGGGACACTCCAGTGTGAATTGCCTAGCCAGATCTCTGAACTGGAACACAAGCAACCAAGCACTGATATCGACCTGTTTGCACCTCTTAAGTCAACTATAGATTGGTTCCAGTGGCATAGTGAGGAAGGGGCCAACATCTTGGCATACCCTTGGCCACTTAGAGCATTTTATCAAACACACAAAAGAGGACAAGAGGAATTCTTGCAATAAGTCCAAAGTTCACAATGGGGGGCTTGGCCAAGCAGCAAATGACGTAGGTCGGAGAAGCCCAGAGCTCTGGAGAGCCAGACCGCCTCCGAAACCATCCTGAGCCAGGCGGGCCCTTCTTCGGGGACCCCTGATCCCCTAAATATCCTCCACAGGTCCCAGGGAATACTTGGAAGGCTATGGTAGGGGAAGACTTTAACTGTGTGGCAGATCCATGCCATGACCTACCCCATCCCCCATTACCTGCCTCACCCATATACCTCATTGCGAAAGCATTATATGATTGGCGTGAACATTGAGGGCTTAAGGACAGCAGGTGCACCCTTCATCCACTGGAAAGATTATTCCTTCTTCTTGCCGATGCATGAGTTACTTGTGCGACTTGATTCCATTTTATGCTCCCCAGACGCACATACTGCAGTGGAGGGAATCGTACACCTCTCCCGAACAATATCCGATCACAACTCATTATTGCTTTGTCTGGCATGGGATAGACATATTGAATCAATCCCAACTTGGAAACTGAAGCCGGAGGCCCTTAAGGACCCCCCGTTTAGGGATGCTCTACGTCGTCAGATAATAAATTACTTAACTGACAACATGGGATCAGCTTTCCACTTCCACTCAGACTGGGAGGCATTTAAGGTGGTGATTCGTGGCCATTGTGTCGTGCTCCACTCTTCTTCTGGAGATCACCGGTGCAGAAGCCAGACTCTGAAAACGACAGGCCGTCCGGACCTGGACCAGAGGCTACTAGAGGCCCGGGAGGAGGTTGCATAGAGCACAGAGCGGCTCTGCTCCTATGACTACAAGGCATACACTGAACAATCACATGCTGAGAGGGACCGGTCAGGGCGGAAATAGGCGTGGTTTGCTAACCCAGCCCGACGAGGCTCCCCGATAGTAGAATTGACTATTAATGACGGTAAATCCGTAGTGACACAAGAAGCGGTTAATGCTTATTTTTCTATTTTTTACCGGTCCCATACACCAGCCAGCCACCCTTAGATGAACCAGAGTGGGTTGGGTTGTTTCGGACCATCGCTGTACCCTGCCTGAGTTTTCTTAAAGCCAACACCCTGGGGGAGAAAATCACATTGCTGGAGGTCTTGGGCGCAATTAAAAGAATTGCCCACAGTAAAGGCCTGGGCTCTGACGGCTTGCCGGTCGAGTTTTATAGTACCTATGCAACAGAACTGATCCCATGGCTAATGTAGCTATGTAATGAGGCACGCGCAAAGGGGTGTCTGCCCTCAACTAGGAAGGAGGCATTGATAGTCCCCTTGTAAAACCCAGGATGCTGGCCACAGAAGTAGGGGCGTATCACCCGCAATCCATGCTCAATGTCAATTTTTTTATTTTGAGTTGGATACTGGCCTTTAAGCTTCTCCCCTTCATGATGAAGCTGATCCATAGCGACCAAACGAGTTTCATTCCCAAACGCAACACTGCATTTAATATCAGGTGCCTCATGGGCATCCTAGATGACAACTTGCATGATCGGAACAATGCGGCGGTACTAGCAGTTGACATTGAGAAGGCACTTGACAGCCTTGAATGGAGCTATTAATATAATGTTTAGGACCTCATGGCAATAGGTCCTGGTTTTATAGCCTAGACACAACTTTTATATACCAGCCCCATGTCCAGAGTGAGGACGGGCCAACAGAGCTTTACAGTAGAGAGAGAGAGACACAGCAGGGCTGCCTGTTGTCTCCCCCGCTGTTTGCCATTGCTGTGGATCCCCTGGCGGCGTTAGCTAGATGAGGGACCTTCTACGAGGGCATCAAAGCTGAGGTTACAATGCAGCGGATAGATCTGTATGCTGATGATCTCCTTATGTTTCTGCCAGACATGAAGGATTTGCAGGGGGCCAGGTCTCTACTTGAACAGTTTGCAAGGGTGTACAGACTAAGGGAAAACTGGTTCTTTGCCGTACCTAGAGGGAAAAATCTATCACTCTACCACTGATATGTTTGATGGGAATTATTAGGATGGCTCTTCAGAACCTGAAGTCGTTGATTGCCTTCTGGCAAACTCTCCCCCTATCGGTGGCAGGTAGAGTTGCCCTCCTCAAAATGGTGGCCTTACCTCATCTGTTATATCTCTTTGGAACCCTCTTGTTATGGGTACCTCAATCCTTTTTTGCTGATCTAGACACTATTGGCATAGCCTTCAGATGGGGATCCGGACGGCGATGGGTGAGGCTCTCCACGCTTTGGCGCCTGGTGTCTCAGGGCGGTTTGGCAGTTCCGGACTTTGGGCTGTATTTTCTGGCAGCTCAACTACAATGGCTGGCTAGATGGATGGCTTGTGGACGCAACCCGGACGGGCCCATTGATGGATTTACCCCAACACAAGTAACACTGTTTCAACTTATCCTACGAGCAAATAGCTCTACTAGATCATCCTTGCAAGCCCACAAAACAATGCAGAAATGCTGGGCAAAAAGTATGCGAAAATCTAGCATTAGATTTCCCAGCACCACCCTCCCATTGCTAAACAGAGGGAACAGATGGGGGAGACTGGTGACCTGGGTTGCAGCGGGAATCACCAAGCTGGGAGATTTGTTTCGAGACGGTGCTTTGGTCCCCTTTGAGACACTGAGAGAGTAGGTTGGTTCACTGGGTGGGCATTCCTTGCTCCATGGTGGGGCCTTGATAACCATCCACAGGCATTGGAGAATGAAGGATGCAGAACCCCGCTCCCATCTCTGCTGTTCCAAAGGCCTTCAGGCGGCAGGGATGTTTAAGGTGGTCACCTGCCTTTATCGTTATCTGCAAAACAAGATGCTCTGGCCCCTCGATGGACTGAGGGTCAAGTGGGAGGCAGACCTGGGGATCCCTCTTCCTGAAAGGGCGTGGGAGGTCATAATGGAGAGATCATTCAGGGTCTCCAGAAATGCAAGATTTATCAGTTTATGCATTTTACACTGGGCATATGTGACACCAGAAAAGATCAATAGATACTTTGATACAATGGAGGTGGTTTGTCCCCGGTGTAAGGCTGAAGGGACCACCTTCTTACACATGATATAGTCATGCCCAGTTCTGACCCCGTTCATCTCGGAGGTCACTGGTCTTCTGGCTGCAATCATGGAAAAGCTGGTACCCACCACCCCAGCCCACTGCCTGCTGCATTGGTTTCCCCACACCTCCAAAAACAAGGTGACCAATGAGTTTCAGGACCTGGGGCTCATTCTCCCCAAGTTGCAGATAACTAGAAACTAGAAAGACCCCAGGGGGGCGGGATTGCTTTCCTGGAGGCTTGGATTGGAGAAATGGGTGGAATGTGAAGAGGCCATACTGCGTAGGAAGGCATGCAGGGGAGTGGGGCAAATTATGGTCGTGCAGTCATGGGAGCTAATACTTGCCAGCCTAAGGGACCCAGACTTATAGAGGAGGAGCTATGATTCCATAGCTGAATGGGGATATAGCCACTGCATGCAGTAGAAACTCCATTCGTCAGAACTGCTGTACCCTTGTTACCCTGTCAATTCTGTTGCTATCAATCCACCAATTAGGCCTGGTTCACTATTGCTAAAGGTAGTTGTTTAATCATTTTTTCATTTTACTACTGAATAACCACTGCTTGCATTGTTTCTTAAATGCGGTTGTATCTCCTGTTTTGAAAATGTCAATAAAATCTGTTTAAAAAAAGTCTAACCTTCGCAATTACTCGGGGTGGCATTCCAGCCATCATTCTTATACCCAGAATACCACCTCAAATTACACCAAGCAAGATGCAAATCAGCCTTCACCCTTCTCCATTACTTATGAGATTTTTATTAAGAATTCATGCATATTTATCCTTATTAGACATGCTTCCTTTATCCCGTCTGCTAACAATCAGCACAAGTGAAGCTTTCTAAGCTGCATGGTACTTACTTTGAATTGTGGGAATAGCTATCCATTTCTACAATTCCATAACCATCCCATCAGAGTATAGTAAGTTTTCATAATTCGCTGACAAGCACACACTGCAGTTGTCTGCAATGCTGTGCTAGCAAGCGCTATTTTTGAAAGTGCTGTAGGCATCACTTTAGATTTTTCTATAATTCTCCAGTTAACTTTGCCTTGCAAGCCTCCACAATGCCAACCCTGCACGTTGTTTGCTAATTCTATGAGGCCTACTTTTTCCCTTTCATGTACCATAAATACCTGGCACACACTCTTTCCAAGTTTCCACAATTTACTAGCTGGCATATTTATATCACTGTTGTTGGTGAAATGCTGGGTAGTTAGCCCCAGCACATTATCGGAAGAAAATGGTCAGAGGCAAGACAGCGGTGTTCATGGATTGACATCCATGCATTAATTAAACTGCCTGGTTTGCCTTAGAAGGAGAAGACATCAGCAGGGACATAACCATAGCATTGTTTCAGGTCAAAGGGCAACAAAGCAGAAGCAGCAGATGTTTTCTGGCTGTCTTGCTCACTTATCCTCTACTCAGATGCTCTCTTCAATATAAGTACTTGATGCCGCGTACTCTTGTCTCTCTGGGAGTGGGGAGCCTTTCAGAGATGCCACCCACCTTTAAAGAACACATCGGGGCTGTCTCCTTAATACCCCCTTGAAAAGAAAATACGTGTGTGTAAAAATTGGCAAAAATAAATATCAGAGAGGGTATGATCAACTGGTGAGCAGCATTTTAGGTTGATGTGAGCAATATGTTGCTCCAGAATTATAGTTTGAGGAGCCACTTTGTACATACTTGGTGTGCAAAATGGGACAAGCATTTGTATTTGGCTAAAAATGTTTCCCGCAATCTGGAACTGTGATGTTTATTTTCTAGCCTTCTAAATTAATTCTCCCAGTCACTATGATTACTAAATTGTGGCAATTTTAATTCTTAGTTTTGTATAGCAATCCTGCACCGTGAGGCATTAGTGTGCTTCACATAGAACAAAGAGAATACATAATAATAAAAAAATATACCGCGACTTGGAGACTTAGGGCCTTATTGCTACCTTGACGGAGGAGTTTCCTCCATCACAAATGTGACGGATACCCCATCCACCGTGTTACGATCTCCATTGAATATAATGAGATAGTAATATGGCGGACGGGATATCCACCACATTGGTGATGGAGGAAACCCCTCTGTCAAGGTCGTAATAAAGCCCATAATATGGCAGAGGTGCAGGCATATATTCCTTTATGTAACTGGTGTATGATAGCTGATGGGGGATTATGCAATGGAACTGCCAGAGAGTGGGTATAGTGTAGTTCCTGCTCCCAAGAAGAGAAAATGATGCAACACAACCATGACCAGTAAAGATAGAAACCATCCAATTCCTGAGTTGTGGAAACCTCACCAGTTTGTGTGTGTGTTAGGGTGTATGTGCGGGCTCCCATGGTTTCCTTTGGAGAACAATCATGCAATATATTCAGTGCCAGCCAAGACCTTATCATACTAGCCCGAGAGTATTCCGCTTCAGTGTTATTTTTTAGGGATAACACTAAAATATTGTTTCTTCTACCTTTTTTCTTTGTGCGCTTGGAACAATGGTGCAGTACTCACAGTAGAGAAACTGTGGATCTAAAAATCATCAGTTGGCAGTTGTTAATTATTTCACTGACTGATTAAATGGTTAGCACATACAAATATTGGTTCATATGTACTATCACATTTACCCACAGACAAAGAAAGGGAGAAACCCTTTTTGATACATCAGCCTTCTTGTCTCAAGTCAGTATTGATAGTTGGTCACCGAGCAAACACCCCAGGCTTCAAACATTCAGTGCAATCTGTAGTGACAGGTAGCTGTGAA
The DNA here is from genome assembly GCF_031143425.1 of Pleurodeles waltl. Lineage (NCBI taxonomy): Eukaryota > Metazoa > Chordata > Amphibia > Caudata > Salamandridae > Pleurodeles > Pleurodeles waltl. Next base: position 1,065,343,172 of record NC_090445.1, read on the forward strand.
AAGTATGCTGTCACCATGCACATTGCTTAATGGTGAAAGCATGACACAAGACTTTCCACATACCAGTAAAGCTCCAAGTTGTCCCAAGTTGTCCCATTGGTTTGTGTGATACCCGCAGTTAATCCTGGCTTTTTACACAACTGCACTTTACTGCCGAATTTTTAAGCCCATAGTTACGATGATAGCATTAAAATATCAAGTCCCAGAATGTAATGTGATGTCTGCTAAAAGGCGAGAACTGACTCAGAGCGAGACATTTGTAGCGAGGACACTAAGCAGTTACTGATGTCCACACAACAGTAGCACTACCTTACATAGGCCCTCATTATGAACATGGCGGTAAACACCGCCGTCCGCCAAGCTGATGGCCAACAAAAGACCGCCAGTGGCGGTGGAATGCACACCGTGTTTAATGATGCCAAAAAGACAATCCTCCAAATATTTGGCAACTTCCACCCACCGCCAGGGCCAACAACGGCAGAAACGCAGTACACCTCACCCCGCCAAGCATACAAACCCCCCACCCACCAAATAATGATGCACAAATCAGCTCGGCTTGGCCCCATGGACTATGCCCCTGTGCTACCAACAGCTCTGCAAATGTACCTGAGTATATTGTTCACCATGTGCCCACTCCCTTCCACTGTCCCATCACTCATGTATGTATTATCTACAAACAAATACACTTGTACACACAAAATATCTGTCCCTATTCAATATGAGCAATCAAATGTGAAAGTGTATGCATTAGCCAGTTACCATCATAGTGACACTTTCATTGCATGAGGGGGTCTAACAGACTGTAGTGTCTGAAGTATGTCACACTGTACATTCTATTGCTTTAACACGCATCTGTTTCTTCAGTCATAAAGCTGCCACATCACAGATAAGGGACACCACAGCGCTTAGTACATAAGTCACCCTAAAACAATGCAGTAAAGCCATTAGCATTATAGAATGTGTACCTGAGAGTCACTGGAAGTATAGCCGGATTAGTTGGGTTCTGGAGTTGATGTCTTCGCCCTCTTCTTCTCCATCACTCTCATCCATCCTCTGATGTGGCAGGGTGGTTGGGCAGCACCCTCCTCTCCCAGAAGTGGGATAGCTTTCCTCACAGCCAAGTTGTGCAGCATGCAGCAGGCCACCACTATCTGACACACCTTGTCAGAGACATAGCACAGGGATCCTCCAGAGAGATGCAGGCAACAAAACTTGCCTTCAGGAGTCCTATGGTCCGCTCTATCACCCTCCTAGTGTGACCATGTGCCTCATTATAATGCATTTCTGCATCTGCCGTGGGATTTCTCACAGGTATCAGGAGCCATTGCATATTTGGGTAGCCATAATCCCCTGTAAAAGTGGGTGAAAGAAGGTTAAACCACACTGTACTTGCATACAGCCTGCCTGTCAGGTATGTCACTATAACAAGTGTCATACACACTCCCCTATGAGCCAAGCTCTGTCCCCCTGTAGTTGTCCCTTCATGTGTGGCACACTGCTGTTTCTCAGGACAAAGGAATCATGGACTGATCCTGGGAACCTTTCATTGACATGTGAAATGTACTGATCAGCAGTACACACCAATTGGACTTTCGTGGAGTGAAAGTTTTTATAATTCCTGAACACCTGTTAATTTACTCTTGGGGGTATGAGGGCTATGTGGGTACCATCAATGGCACCTATCACATGGAGGATATTTGAAAAAGCATAGACTCCTGATTTGATGGTGGTGAGATCAGCCCTTTGGGAAAACTGGACATAACTTTGCAGGTGTTGCACAAATGCATTCAGGAAATTAGACAGGATGTGGCTGAACATTGGCTGAGATACACTGGCTGCCATGTCCACTGTCACTTAGAATGAGCTTGTGGCCCAAAAATGTAGCACAGATAGTACCTGCACAGTTGTAGGTATGGCATTGGGATTCCTATTAGCTGGCATCAGAACAGGCTACATTTGTGCACATAAGTTTTAGGACTGTGGCTCGCTTCAGGGGGTAATCTATGATGATGTGACATTCCTCCATGGAGGCCAGATCTACCAGGGGTCTGTAAACAGATGGGGCCCTCCCTCACCACAAGGGTATGTACCTATGGGGGAGGAAGAGAGACACATTGAGTTGGGACATACACTTGCATAACATGGTAACACTATTCATGTTTTACATGCAACACAGTTGTCCCTCACACAGACTCAAAGAACGAAGTAATCCTGTCAGGCTAATGTGTGGTGAGGTGTGTATGTTTTATAGCATCACAGTGTAGACACACTTCCCACCATGATTCCATGAGGAGGACCAGTAATCATAATAGTACTCGACGAAGGGGAGAGGGAATGGAGCCATGAACTAGGCCCCGGCCAGACTATAAAGGCGTGGTGGATGCAAAATTTAGTGTAGTGTATAAAGTGACTTCATTCCGCTGGCGTTAGTCGTCATGGCGGTAGGCGTTGTTTTCCACCGTGCACCTGATCACTGGATAAAATTGACGTCAATGAGGAAGCAGGACCAATCATGATCACCGCCGTTGGTGACGATGCACACCACTGCGGTATCTACCGCCCTTTTGCAATGCCCTTGCCACTTGACGCCTGCACCTCGAGTAGGGAAGAACTCCACTGCGTGTGCTGCTGTGTCCTGACTCTGGTCCATGAGATGGCACGTGCTACAGGGGAACGGGCTCTGGCCTTCGGCACAGAGTAGCTGGAGAAGCTGGTGGACGGGGTCCTACCCCTGTATGCAAAGCTGTATGGGTGACCAGAGGAGCAGGTGAGTTGTTATTTGTCCTCCTTAAATGTGTGTGAATGTGGCGGATGCCTGTAGGTGTTTATGTTGGCTGTGTGAATGCTCACCCTTAGTGTGTCTGGCAGTTTTTGACATGGCTATTGTCTATATGTATGTCTTCATGGGCTATGTGAGGTTGAACTTCCATGACATTTGTGTATGGGGCACCCACACTGTCATCTGTTTGTTTACTCTGTGTGTCCCATGCAGATCAGCGCCCATCAGAAGAAAGGAATGTGGCAAGCCATCGCTAAGGAAGTGCGGACCCTGGGAGTCTACAACTGGCGGAGCACCCACTGCAGGAATTGGTCGGAGGACCTAAGGCGCTCGGCCAGGAAGACCGGAGAGGCCCAGCTAGGGACGGCCTCCCAACAAGGGAGGGGTGCCCATCGGACCCTGACCCCCCCTAACGGCCTGCATTCTGGCGGTGGCCTATCCGGATTTGGATGGGTGCTTGAAGGCAGCACAGCAGCCACAAGGGGATGAGTACCAACACTGTTGTGATGCTACTATGATGAGTGTAGTTAGGTGCTAAGGGATGCATGCATAGTAGTGCCAGGCCCATAGACAGGTGTGTCCCTGCAGTCCTGTCCCCTCTACATCCGTGGGATAGTATCTTAGGTAGTTATGGCTGGGACTGTAGGCCTGTGAGGGGTCCCCTATTTGGGCTATTGTTTTTAATGTAGCCTCATGGACTTGCAGATATGTTGTCTTGGCATTGTCTCTCTTTGTTTCACATTACATAGTGTTTCAGAGTAGAGGGCCAGGATAGGAATGTAGTGTACTGTGGGATCATGCCTACCAGTCAGGGGCACATTCATATCATATATTGTGTCTGCTGAGGGTTAGTGCCTGAGATGGGTGGGAGCGTATGTGTCCCAACATGTATATTTTTCCTGGAATTGACATACTTCTTTCTTGTTTTTCCCCCCCTGTACTCTGGTGTCCTTTTGTACTTTAGCTTAATCTGGTGAGGGAGCTGAGGCACCGGCGAGTGTGGATGCTGCAGCCCACGGGACCCAGGAGGCAGAGTCCAGTGACGCCAAGGGGACCAGTGAGTTGTAGGGCAAGGGGAGTACCATGGGAGAGGCAGCTACCACTGGAGGTAGTGACTCCGATACCTCCTCCGATGGCAGCTCCCTGGTGGTGGCAGACCCTACTGGGCCCACCCATTCTTTGCCATCTTCCGCCAACCCCCATACCATCACCGCCCTCCCAGTAGCTCCCCATCGAGTTGCCCGTGCCTGTTCACCCAGGGGGGTGGGTGTCTACTTCGCCCCAGGCACCTCAGCTCCCTGCCCCTGTCAGCCCTGCTTCCCTCACTGAGGAGGCTATTGACCTCCTGAGAACCATCTCTGTAGGGCAGACAACCATCATGAATGCCATCCAGGGGCTGGCATCCGAGATGCAGCAATGCATTGCATTCCTTGAATGCATTTACCGTGCCATGTCTGGCCTACAGAGATCTTTTCAGGCTCTGGCCTCCTCTTTGATGGCAGCCAGTGTCCCTGGTTTTTCTGTCCCCTCTCCCACCACCTCTGCCCCTTCCAGCACCCCACTCCCTTCACCCATGCCAAACACACATACAGACAGCCATTCACCCAAATCAACACATAAGAGACAGACAGAGAAACACAAGCACCACACGTCCCACCACATGCAGGCACATACCCAACATACCAAAGCAGACACACCAACATCCACCTCCCCCACTGTGTCGCCCTCCCCCTCCTCCTTGTCTGTCTCCTCACCATGCACACCCACATGCACTGCACCCACAGTCACTGCTGCTGGCCCCATTCTTGCAGTCACCACAACAGCTGACATCCAGTCATGCACCCCGGACACCACACCTGACTCACCACGACTACATTCACAGACACTTGCAGCACATTCACCAGACCTGCAGACACCCACACAACATCCATATACACTGGCAGCCTGTCTTCTCCCTCTATGTCCACCTTCCTCCTTCCAAAACACACAAATGCTCACACTCATCCACTCCATACACATCCACCACACATAACCAGACTAGACAGACACCTGCATCCACTTCCAGCACACCTACACCTCGTACCACCACTCCCTCAACCTCCAACCCCAAAACTGTCTCCAAAACCCCTCCAGCTTCACCTAAAAAGCTTTTCCTCTCCCGTGTTGACCTGTTTGAACCCACTCGTCCACCCCATCCTGTTCCTAAATGTTCCCTTGGCCTCAACAAGTCCACTCCTTTCTCATCAATGTCCTCCCCAGTCCGCCCTTCCCATGCCCCTTCCCCAGGGAGGAAGAAGGCCAGTGTTGCCCCTGGTCCCTCTGGCACCCCCCGGTCCAGGCCCAATCCTCCTCCTTCCAAGAGTAAGCCCAGATCCTCACCACCTCCAGAACCTAAGTCTAAGACCCCCCTTCCAAACCTAGGTCCCCTCCCCCACCACCCTATGCCCCTTGTCCCTGAGGTGCCTGGCTGCCCCATTGATAACCCCTTTCTCAGTGGAGGACTTTTCCATCGTAGGTGTCAAGTGTCGCCTATATTTGCCCTTCTGGGACTTGAATTTGGACTGGCCTATGGCCTTGTTTGGACATTTATTATTGTCTCTAAATAATACATTTTAGTGCCCGGCAGACCTGTTGGTGCAATATTGTCCCGTTGTGCAGCATTTTCACTGTGGGGGGAGTGGTGTACACAGGTGTGTGCACTGCTTTTGATATATGTTTGCATGTGTCCGGTAAGTACATTTTAGAAGGGTGTGTATGGTTTGAGGCGGTGGGGGGGAGTGCATTGTGGTGTGGGTGGGTGTGTAATTGTGCCCTTTCCTCTCATGTGTGCTAGGCTGCAGTATTTACCGTTGTCATCTTCGTTGGTGGTCCCTGTCCTGGAGAATTATGGAAAGGAGAAGCACTGGGATTATTTCCAACTCTCGCTCCATGTCGGCGTCGGCGTGTTCTGTGTGCCTCCGTTGAGTGTTTCCCTTTATATGGATCGTTTCCACCAAGCTTTGCGTGGCAGTGATTCCCGTCCCGGAACTGATAGTGGTGTGCTGTTTCATTATATAGTGGGCGGGTAGAGCCTTTCCGCCGGGCTGAAGATGGACTCTGAAGTCATTGGAGGATCTGCCAAAAAGGCAGTGGATAGATGGCCTGCTGGCTGTTTCTCATGTGCTTCATTATTTGGCAGTCTGGACCGCTAGCCTGTTGGCGGTAGTTACCGCCACTGCCGGCGGTGAGGTGTTTACCGCCATGTTCATAATGAGGGCCATAGTCAGGGAAAGAGTGCAGAAAAGCAGTGTTGAGCATGCTTAAAGCACCAAATGTCATGTGCCTTCAAAGGATGGACTACAAAAGGTGTCATTCAAAATTTTAAAAGTTTCACAAGAACTATGCTGTTGGCGAGGTTGGCCACCCTTAGAATGGCATAATATGGTCTGGGAAATGACCAACTGCGTCTAGGAAGTTGTTTAATAAAATATTTGAATGCCACACCTCTTACTTTTTTAATCCAATAATAGTCCTGTGAACTGGACAGAGACCCTCATTACAACATTGGCGATAAAAGCCGGCTACCGGCGTGCAGAAAACCGCCAACACACCGCCGCGGCCGCGGGAAACCGCCACAGCTATTATAACCCACATTTCGGAATCCGCCAAAACTCAGACACCCACACAAGTCCGCCACACCAAAGGTCAGTGATAAACTGGCGATAACAAAACCTCCACTGTCATGCCAACAGAAATACGCCCACACTATCACGACACACAAATCCACGTGGCGGTCTTTCAACCGCGGTATTCCATTGGCGGTACACACCGTTGCGCTCAAAATACACACACTCTTACAAAACACAGCCACAATGGACAATTCAAAATACACACACCTGATACACATACACACACCACTCCCTCACACCCATTACAATATAAAACACACACCCACATCACCCACAAACCCCTACGACAAAAAATCTTGAAAGAAGGCCAGAGAGAGACATCACCAGCAAGAACAACAGCATCCACAGGCACAAAACACCATCACCCACCCAACTTCCACGCACCTCACACAACACACCACTACATATCACCACACTTATCACCACACACTCCACCCCACACATCACCTACACCACCCCATGGCACGGGAAAGACACCCCAGGTTCTCGGAGGAGGAGATCAGGGTCACGGTGGAGGAAATCGTCCGGGTAGACCTACAGCTATTCAGAGCACAGGTGCAGCACACCTCCATAGCTAGGAAGATGGAGCTATGGCGCAGAATAGTGGACAGGGTCAACGCAGTGGGTCAGCACCCAAGAAATCGGGGAGACATCAGGAAGAGGTGGAACGACCTACGGGGGAAGGTGCGTTCCGTGGTCTCAAGACAGCACCTGGCGGTTCAGCAGACTGGCGGCGGACCCCCACCTCCTCACCCACAACTAACAACATGGGAGGAGCAGGTCTTGGCGATTCTGCATCCTGAGGTCCTCGCAGGAGTAGGTGGAGGAATGGACTCTGGTAAGACAAAGCTTTACTATTACATCCCCCACCCTACCTGCATGCTATCACATACCCCCACCCTCACCCCCAGCACCCCAACTCCTCACATATGTCCCAACATCACAACCCACACATCCCAACACCAAGCCCTGCATGCAACAACAAAGCATGGACACCCATCACCAAAGCATGCACACTGCACATACCCATACACCCCCCTAAACCATCATCACACAAGGTCCCACACAGGAATGCTAGCACTGGGGTACACAGTCACCCACCCATTGCATACTATTACACACACAGATTTAATAAACATCCTTTTATACCCCTGCAGGACCCCTACCCAACGTCACCGGACAGGAGGGTCCACACATGTCCACATCACCAACAGAAGAGGCCCACAGTGATGACAGCACCTCTGTCCAACTGGATCTAGATGACCAGCCCGGACCATCGGGGACCTCTGGACAGTCGGTTCCCCTGACACAGGCACAGGCCACCACAGACCTTCCCCCCTCTGGAAACACCAGCACAGCACCCACCCAGCGGGCCCATACCTCCGTCCCCAGGACACGTCAATCAGCTGTGTGTCCACCACTACAGGGAACCCAGGATAACCCACCACCCCAACAACAACAGGGACCTGGGGCAGTGGTAGTGGGCACACGGTCCAGGGGACGGAGGCCCAGGAACACAGGGGAACTGGGAGGGCTGCTGTGAGACGGGGGCGGACAGGGCAAGGGAACCCACTCTCCACGAGGCCCTCTCCTCCATCATGGGAGCCTACCACCATTCCCAGGAGACGATGGCAACGGTACTGGCCAAGTTTCAGGAGACCCAGCGCATGCAGGAGGAACAGTATTTGGGCTTCAGGGAGGAACTTAGAACCATCAGCTCCACCCTGGGCACCATTGTAGGGGTGCTGAAGGAAGTACTCAACACCAGGAGGGACACTGTGCCACTACAAGGGGCCCCTGACACTAGCATGGACGATGAACTGCCCACAACCTCCGCCGGCGCTTGTGGACAGGACCCTCCGCCACACGACCACCACACCAGCACCCACCCCCTGCAGAGGGAGAACCACCTCGCAAATGGTCCCTGAGATCCAGGAACAAAACAGAGAACAATGCCAAGACCCCCGCCAAGAAATGAGACCACCCTGATTGTTATCCTACTGTCCCACTTTGTCACCCTGTCCATAATTAAACTGCCCCAGCTCCACTTCCTATGCCCATATGGGCAATGATGCACCTGTGAGACTAATAGACTGGACTCTGCCATGGACTCTCCTCTGCCATCACCCCTCACCATTTCACTACCCCCTCCAATATTGAGCATTTAAATAAACACACCTAAAGCACAAAATGATCTGGAGTCTGTCTGTGATTTCAAAATAGTTTATTAGCAATTACAGTGACAAAATGTTTTTGAAATAGTAATGTCAACATACCTATGTCACACAGCTCTAGTCCATGAGGAATCTAAGCAGATGTCACACAGTGGGACCCACATCTGTGAAATCGTAAGGGAAAGTGAAAACTCAGTGACCATACACTGGGTGAAAACGACAGACAGGAGAGAGGTAGTAGTGTCTAAGTACATGTAGTAGGCAGGTTTGTATTCCTACCTGTGTCTCACTGGAAATATTGCAGGATCACTGAGTCCCTGTTGTGCATGTCTTCTTCCTCTGCTTCCTCCTCATCACTGTCCACAGGCTCCACAGCTGCAACAACACCGCCATCTGGACCATCCTCCTGCAGAAAAGGCACCTGGCATCGCAAAGCCAAGTTATGAAGCATACAGCAGGCCACGATGATCTGGCACACATTCTTTGGTGAGTAGAATAGGGATCCACCTGTCATATGGAGGCACCTGAACCTGACCTTCAGGAGGCCGAAGGTCCGCTCGATCACCCTCCTAGTTCGCCCATGGGCCTCATTGTAGCGTTCCTCTGCCCTTGTCCTGGGATTCCTCACTGGGGTCAGTAGCCATGACAGGTTGAGGTAACCAGAGTCACCTGCAAATGGCGAGGGGCAACTGTTAGACACACACTAACCTGGAGGGATAACCCCAGACCCAGACAACCATTCCCACTGACTTGCTTCCAGGTGCTCACCTAATAGACACACACGGTGCCTCTGGAGTTGACCCATCACATAAGGGATGCTGCTATTCCGCAGGATATAGGCGTCATGCACTGAGCCAGGGAACATGGCATTCACATGGGAGATGTACTGGTCTGCCAAACATACCATCTGTACATTCATAGAATGATAACTCTTCCGGTTTCTGTACACCTGTTCACTCCTGTGGGGGGGGACCAAAGCCACATGGGTCCCATCAATGGCACCTATGATGTTGGGGATATGTCCCTGGGCATAGAAATCACCTTTCACTGTAGGCAAATCCTCCATCTGAGGGAAAACGATGTAGCTCCGCATGTGTTTCAGAAGGGCAGACAACACTCTGGGCAATACGTTGGAAAACATAGGCTGGGACATCCCTGATGCCATGGCCACAGTTGTTTGAAATGACCCACCTGCAAGGAAATGGAGCACTGACAGCACCTGCACTTGAGGGGGGATTCCTGTGGGATGGCGGATTGCTGACATCAGGTCTGGCTCCAACTGTGTACACAGTTCCTGGATTGTGGCACGGTCAAGCCTGTAGGTGATTATCAAATGTCGCTCTTCCATTGTCTACAGGTCCACCAACGGTCGGTACACCGGAGGATGCCGCCATCTCCTCACATGTCCCAGCGGACGGTGCATATGAAGGACAACAGCGAGCACAGAGTCAAACAACTCCGAGGTACGTACCCACAGTTTACCCAGAACACCAATCATACCCAAAAGCTGGCCTGTATGTGTGTTGAGTCTAGGCCTAGGTATGTGTGACGCAGTTGAAAATAAAGCCATGTGGGCCCCTGAAATGGCGGCTGCCTGACCTCTAAAGTGGGACAAGGGGATGTGAGGTAACTGCGCTGGGTTGTACACCGTTGCGGTAGGCGGTCGAAGACCGCGGCGCAATGCTGCATTGGTTAACATTGGACCCTATGGGTCCCAGGAGCCAATGACAATGTACGCCGGCGGTGACGGTACGCACCGCCGCGGACGTGACCGCCATTTTCTATCTGTTCAATCACTCGATACCTGATCTTCGACAGGAGAGGACCTACACTGCAAGTGCTGCTGTGACCTCGGCCTGGAAGAGACAATGGCTCGTGCGTCTGGGGAAAGGGCCCCTGCCTTCACATCGGAGGAGTTGGTGAAGCTCATGGATGGGGTCCTCCCCCAGTACACGCTACTCTACAGTCCTCCAGACAAACAGGTAAGTACACAGGGAGCATGTTGTATGGGCTATGCCTATGTGGAGAGGGCTGGATGTAAGAAGGAAGGGGGCAGAGTGCTGCGTGCATGAAAGACGGTGAATGCAAGTGCCACATGGCAAGGGTAGGGATGGGGGCAAATCACTTTGACGGTGCAGTTGGTAATGACTTCTCTTCTTCCCCTGTACATTTCATGTAGGTCAGCGCCCACCAGAAGGAAGATATTTGGCGTGCCAATGCCAAGGACGTCCGGACCCTGGGGGTCTACCACAGACGGAGCATCCTCTGCCGGAAAAGATGGGAGTACATTCGCCGCTGGAGCAAGAAGACGGCAGAGACTCAGCTGGGGATGGCCTCCCAACGTGGGAGGGGTGCCCATCGCACCATGACCCCCCTGATCTTCAGGATCCTGGCGGTGGCCTACCCGGAGTTGGATGGGCGCTTGAGGGCATCACAGCAGACACAAGGGGGTGAGTACACTCTCATTCTGCTGACTTTGCGCGCAGTGGAGGTGTCTGGGTGGGGGAGGAGGGCTGTGGGATTCCCTAGGCCAGGGCGAGTTCCGTAGGCAAGGCCCCTCCGTAAGGCAGGCCATGTGGCACCCCACCTCTGTAGAGTGCCAAGTACAGCTATTCATGCCCCTGTGTCATCTATGTGTGCAGATGTCGTCCATAGCCTTGTAGGCCATTTCCCAGGAATTGAACAGTGGAGCCCAAGAGCGCGGCGTAGTGCAGGGGGCTTCTGTGTCTGTCGTGTCCACCAACGGTAGCTGTAATCCATGCACTCAACATGTCTTTCTTCTGTTGTTCCCCCCCCTTTTTGTGGTCTCCCTGTTCTTGTGTGCATTAGCATCATTAGGCGGAGGAGCAGTGGCACCGTAACACGAGGGAGCTGCATCCCACATGGCCCTGGAGGGTGAGACTACGGACTAGGAATCCACCAGTGGGACGGAGGGCGAGGGGAGCTCCACGGCGGGGACAGGAGCTTACACCAGCGACACGGACTCGTCCTCTGATGGGAGCTCCCTTGGGGTGGTGGCAACATCTGTGCCCCCCGAATCTACAGGTACATCCACCAACCCCCCTACCTGCACCGCCCTCCCAGCAGCCCCTCAGCCTTCGCCCCGTGCCCGCTCACCCAGGAGGGTGGGCATCACCTTCGCCCCAAGCACCTCAGGCCCTGCCCCAGTTACCCCTGCTGCCCTCAGTGAGGAGGCCATTGACCTCCTCAGGTCCCTCACTGTTGGGCAGTCTACCATTTTGAATGCCATCCAGGGTGTAGAAAGGCAGTTGCAACAAACTAATGCATTCCTGGAGGGCATTCATTCTGGTCAGGCGGCCCTTCACCTAGCTTTTCAAACTCTGGCCTCAGCACTGATGGCAGCCATTGTCCCCGTCTCTAGCCTCCCCCCTCCAACTTCCTCCACCCAGACCCAATCCCCTGTACCTCTGCCTATCCCAAGCACACCATCAGACCAGCCTGCACACACCTCAACACACAAGGAAAGCTCAGGCAAACATAGGCACCACACATCCCACAGGCACTCACGCAAGCAACACACACATGCAGACACACCAACATCCACTGCCTCCACTGTGTCCCCCTCCTCTTCGTCTCCCTCCTCCATCCCAGTCTCGTCTACACTCACACCTGCATGCACTACCTCTACAACCACTACGTCCCTCTCCAGCACACCCACCACCACACCCCACTCACGTGCAGTCACCTCCCCACTACCATTCACACGTCCCCTGTGTCCTCTCCCAGTGTGTCTGTGACGCCCCCTCCCATGATACACAAACGCAGGAACACACCCACCCAACAGCCATCCACCTCACGACAGCCTCCAGCACATGCACCTTCACCGAAAGTCAGCAAATGAACACCTCCTACAACCACCACCTCTTCCTCCACTCCCAAACCCCCTCCTGCTACCTGTCCCAGTGTGTCCCAAAAACTTTTCCTGTCCACCCTTGACCTTTTTCCCACACCTCCCCCACCCCGTCCATCTCATAGGTCCCGAAGTAGCACCTCAGCCAAAACATCTCCGGGACCAGTGGTGACTGTAGTCACCGGTATGTGGAGTACACCGGCCACCAGGTTAGCCAGTGTGGCACGGAGCCACAGCACAGAAAGTCCCCCACCTGTGAAGCATCAGAAGTTGGCCAGTGCCCGGCGGGAGAGGGGGAAGACTCCAGCCACCAAAGCCACTCCCAGGGGTCCCGGTGGGAGTGTGGAGTCAGCTGTGACACCTCCCAAGGTGGGGAAGGGCCACAAGAAACCCGGCAAGTCTGGGAAGAGCTGCACAGCGGAGAAGACCGCCATCATCCCCGCTGCCCAGGAGGCCACCGTCAGCCCCAGCCCAGCTGCCCAGGAGGCCACCGCCAGCCCCAGCCCAGCTGCCCAGGAGGCCACCGCCAGCACCAGCACAGCTGCCCAGGAGGCCACCGCCAGCCCCAACACAGCTGCCCAGGAGGCCACCCGCTGGGCCATGAAGGAGTGCCAGCAAAAGCCCCGATGGGCCATGAAGGACCGCCGTCTCAAGCCCCGCTGTACAGGGCACCGCCAACTCAAGCACCGCTGAACAGGGCACCGCCAACTCAAGCACAGTTGAACAGGGCACCGTCAACTCAAGCACCGCTGAACAGGGCACCTCCAACTCAAGCACCGCTAGCCCATGAGCGGCAGGGGCACTGACGCAACTGGGTCCGTCACGGGGTGAGTGATGCACTCTGGGCACCAGTCCCCCTCCAGAACCAGTGGAGACATCCATCCACTACCTCTGTCCTAAATAGGATGAAGCACTCTGGGCACCAGTCCCCTCCAGAACCAGTGGAGACATCCATCCACTACCTCTGTCCTTCACAGGATGAAGCACTCTGGGCACCAGTCCCCCTCCAGAACCAGTGGAGACATCCGTCCACTACCTCTGTCCTTCACAGGATGAAGCACTCTGGGCACCAATCCCCCTCCAGAACCAGTGGAGAGATCTATCCATTACCTCTGTCCTTCACAGGAGGAAGCACTCTGGGCACCAGTCCCCCTCCAGAACCAATGGAGACATCCATCCACTACCTCTGTCCTAAACAGGATGAAGCACTCTGGGCACCATGCCCCCTCCAGAACCAGTGGAGACTGTTATCCACTTGAGAGACTGTGGCTTTGCACTCCCCAGGATTGAACAGTGGGTAACCCACCCACTGTAGAGACTTGAGAGACTGTGGCTTTGCACTCCCCAGGATTGAACAGTGGGCAACCCACCCACTGTAGAGACTTGAGAGACTGTGGCTTTGCACTCCCGAGGATTGAACAGTGGGCAACCCACCCACTGTAGAGCCTTGAGAGACTGTGGCTTTGCACTCCCCAGGATTGAACAGTGGGCAACCCACCCACTGTAGAGACTAGAGAGACTGTGCCTTTGCACTCCCCGGGATGGAACAGTGGGCATGTGGCCCCCTCGTAGATTTGGCGTCGTGCACTCAAGCGGCTGAGGTGCCCCCCCTTTCCCTCCCCCTGAGGTGCCTGTTTAGTTGCTGTCTGATGCCCCTGCAGTGTTCTCTCCGTCATGGTCGGGGATCTTGTGTGGGCCTCGCCCATACCGTGTGGTCCCAGTGTTCCACGGACTTTCTTTGTGCAGTACCTGGACTACTATGCCTGATATATATTTTGTACATGGTGTATATATATATATATATATTTCTGCCTACTTGTTTGTAATATATTCTGATGGTTACACTCATTTTCTTTGGTCTTTGCATTCTTCCAGGGGGGTTTGGGGGGGTGTAACTGTGATGTATTGATATGCATTAGTGTGTGTGTTGTAGTGGGTGAGGGTGGGGGTGAGGGTGGGGGTGTTGCATGATTGTGTCCCTGTTTTTTGCCTTCCCCCTCCCCTGTGTCGTAGGTGCAGTACTCACCGAGGTCTTTGCCACCGGCGTTCGTGCTCCTGGTAGAGGAGCAGGAAGACTATCGCAGGTAGGATTTAGAGTTCCGGTTCCATGGTGTCCTCGTTCCTCGTGGAGTGTGTAGAGGTGAGCGTTTTCCCTTCGAAATTCCTGTTTCTGCCATGTTTTTATCCGTGGTAAATCCGCCCCGGAAAAGGTGGCGGATTGGCCTGTCATAATAGTGTGGGCGGTACTTTGTCCTCCGCCTGTCTGTTGGCAGCGTCCACCGCGCTGTTTGTTTGTACCGCCAAGGCAGTCGGAGTGTTAAAGTGGCTGTCTTTGTTGGCGGTTTCTGTCACGGTTGTAATTGCAATATTTTTACCGCCGGCCTGTTGGCGGTCTTACAGCCGCTTTAACACCGTCCGCCAGGGTTGTAATGACCACCAGAGTCCTGACACAGACATTGTGAGAGGTAATGAGATGTGAGAGAGGGTAAAGAGATGTGTGTGTCAGTGAGAGTGCAATACACAATCTTTCTATGCTTAAAATCGTCTAACATAAGTTCATTCATCACTCTGCCAGTTGAAAGACCCTGCATAACCTGCATTACCTCTCCTTTATGTCAAATGTGTCCTTCATAACAATCACTGCAAAAAACAACATTTTGTAAACGTGAGAAAAACGCAATTGTTGTGTATTTCGGGGGGGTTGGCAGCTAAATAAATACTGATAAGCACTGATTTCAAAAGATTTGGAAAACACTTAGAAAACACAACTGAAACCCACAAAAAAACTGAAACAGGACAGACTAGTTATTGTCCAGGGTGTTTCATGGTTACATGGAATGCATGTTGATTTGAATGTTTTGTGAATGATTTGTCTGTGTTGGCCAGCTCACTGAGTCAATGATCACCAAATGAATGAACAACAAAGTTATCTATGATGATGATGAGGTGTTCCACATGTATCTTATCTGTGATTCCATGTTCATGGCAATTGCAGTACACTTGTGTTAGAATACAGTCAAATGGTGTGGTTTGCATCATTTTGTGCTAATTACCAAATATTATCATTACCCTTCCTCTCCCATTTCTGCAGACATCTAAGTACCTTGAGCCTCCTCTCTGATGTCTCGGTGGACTACAACTATGTTACTTCCTGTCCCTCTAGAGTCAGTCCCTAATGAGGTCCGAGGTGGGGTGTGACCATGAGAGTTGTATGTCGACTACAGGAATATTGTACTGCAGAATTACAGTAAAAAATCCACAACCAAAATATCAAGGTTGTTACTATTTATTGGTAATTATAGCTTTAGTATTCTTAACTCCACATTTATGCACTTTGAAGATATGTATACATAGAACCCCAAAGCTCTCCCACCTTACAATCCAGCCCTTCGACACTCTAAAGCCTGCCCCAGCCAGAAGAAGACCTCTTCCTTGAAGAGGCAGCTCAATGCATACACCTGAAGTGCACTGCAGGAGTAGTTCTTCAAAGACTCGTACTCCAGTTGACTATTACGGGCAGAATATTCACTCTTCAGGCAGAATTTAGGCAATTCCCTTACTCTGCTTGGCCAATCACAGTCATTCTTAGATTCCTTGGACCTGTAAGTGCTGTGCACTCCTAATTCTTTTATAATAACTTGTGTTTGTCGGAGTTAGGAAGAAGCAGAATGTCTAGAAAAAGACTGCATTACTTCACAAATCCTCCCTTCTCCTGACATAAGATTTTCCCTTTGAAGCCTGATGCAAAAGCTCAGGTAAGTACAACACACCTCACCCCTTACCACCACAAGAAATTCCATTTTATAAATTCATATACAAACCAGTTTGGGAAAAACTATGGGCCTGATTTAGAACTTGGCTGATGAGTTACTCTGTCACAAAGGTGACAAATGTGCTGCCCGCTGAAATATAAATCCCATTATATCCTATGGGATTTATATGTCAATGGAAGGGAAATCCACCACTGTTGTGATGGAGTAACTCGCCACCAAGTTCTAAATCAGACCCTTTGTCTTTCGGCTGTCTTTGGACAAGTCACTTTGGGGAGGGATGTGGACTGAGGGGTATCTTCCCCTTAGGTGGGAGGACTATATAAGAGGGTGGTTGAGGGAGGCCTTTGGCTTACAGGGAAAAATAGATCCCTGCTGCACAGCTCTCATATTGCAGATGGACCCTCCCACCTTCTCATTTGCTGCATAGAACTTGCATTATACTCAAAGGCTTGAAGCACACTTCCATTCAATTCACCCTCCTTTATATGTTTTCTGGATTTCTCTCAAGAACACTGTGCGGAATTGATTTTTTAGACTCTCCAGCACTAAGGACTTAGTCAATGTAACAATGTTAGACAGAGAAAACCATTCTGCAACTAACTGAACATTACATTTAGGTAATCATCAGTACCGTAAGACTTTACAGGAATAGCTACTGAAATTAAAACCATCTTTCACCATGAATAGGCACACTCAAGAACACTAGGAAGCTAGAAATGTGGTTTCAACATTTATAAAAATCTAAATCATATCCTAGTACAATGAATGTGAATAGTAACTGTTATAAAATAAACAAAATAGGGGCAATGATACTTGTAAGAAGGCAGAACAATAAAAAATATTGGTATATTTTGATGGTGATATTGAGCTTCTTTACTTCAATATCCCCACCCCCTCCTTTCCCTAGACTAACTAAGCAAAATGAGTTTCATAGGTGATTCACACCCACATACTTTTTCTGGACAATGGAAGCAACGTTTAGTTCTTGTCTCTGCATCTCAGTGGCTATATCCTCAAGTTGGCAGACAAGCTAAGCAAAGGACTCAATGTGCCTTCCCAGTAGCCTTCAACTGTCAAAGTCAGAGAGCCCTCACATGAAGTCCAGTTTTTATGCAGAAGCATAGAATAGACCACCAACCCCTGCTGAGACTGATCGCCCAGCACATGCATATTGACACATGTCCCAGGGATAATTCCAGAGGGAAGGGAGTTGAGGTAGAGGGAGAAACAAGGTAACTTCTTTCCTTTTTGGTTTATAGTTCTCTCTTGGGACTGGATTGCTCAGTTCTCTGCTTGGACCTTTGTTCTTCTTTCTTTTGAATTAACTATTCAACACCTTCCTGAGTTATTCAAGACAGTAGAAAAGAACAATGATTAATTAATCTTACAGACATTTATTTATGCATACTTAAGATTTCTTACTGACATCTACCTCCCTAAGTAACTTTCTGTAAGTTTCATGACTTGAGTTTGACCACAGAAGTGACTCAAATGACTCTTAAGCCTTCTTCTTTACAGTTTATTATACAAGCTATTATCTGTCCTAGCTGACATAAATAAACACAAGGCCGTGACTCAGTACACCATTTGAGGACTCTTCACAGAACAATCATGGACTCCCTCAATTTACACTACTCAATCTCACATTCACCTAGAAAGCCTTCTTTCTCTTTGGTATGCATTGTTATTATTTAATCACAAAACATTATACTGCATTGTGTCCCTTGATTTTATGATCTTACTTAGTTTCTGTTGTCCTGCAGGTGCCTGGGCAGAGTGCGAAGTAAAGCGTTTTACTGTGTTTCTTGAGTTTTGCATGCTCACATGTTCACTTCTATCTTTGTTTTTTATAGGTACTTATAGTAATTAAACTGGAGGCATCAGGAGTTTTCAGGTAAGTTTAATTATACATAAGAGTTACATGGTAGTGGAGGATAGACGTGCAGGAAATCCTCCATTGCCAACACCGGTTAACCTGCTCACAACTCAAAGTATAAGATTCTAAACCACCTGCATCAGAGGATTCCAGTAAAGGAATTTTCATTAAACAAAATTCCACAAGCAAGTGAAATAATACAAAACCACTCTAAGTATTACACCTCTTCCCATCTCCCAACAACAACACAAAACAACCCTAATACACCTCCCTCAGGAAAAGGAGAAATACCTCACTAAATAATCACAAAACAACAAACCTCAACAAATAACAAAACAATCAAACTTCATGTACGGAACCTGCTAGGTTTAACTATGATTCTAGAACTTTTCTGGCTGACAGGGACCTGGGATTTCCCAGAGCCATTTTGAACTTCCCTAGGTCGCTGACACACCTGCATTTGCTCAAGCAAGTCAGTAAGTGCCTATGCACTATGATGAACAGATTCACCTTCACTGTC
Source organism: Pleurodeles waltl (assembly GCF_031143425.1). NCBI lineage: Eukaryota > Metazoa > Chordata > Amphibia > Caudata > Salamandridae > Pleurodeles > Pleurodeles waltl. The sequence continues at coordinate 1,065,361,833 of NC_090445.1, forward strand.
ACCCTCTTGCTCTTTGCCCACTTTAACAGTTTTTGCTAGATTCCACCAGTGTCCACCGTTTACTTTAACAGCATCACCACAAATCATTTCCACCTTAACTCGACTACTAAACTTAGATCTTCCTTTTTCACATTGACAGAAGCCTTGATAAGAACCATATACACAACCTTTACTGTGACCAGCTTTACAGCTTTCCTTTTGTCATACCAGTCTTTCTGTTCCTCCTGTGTATGACTAAATCTTTTTTTTTACCAAGGCCGTCAACTGATCCACGTCAGACTCACTTTTCAGCCACTTGGCCCTCCATGCTGGTTGAAAACTGGTATTGGCTTTCCTGCCCCTTAGTAGTTCAAAGCGAGAAACTTTGGTAGTTGAGTGTGGTGTTGTTCTGTAGAACTATAGCATGGTGCGCACGGACCTCACCACATCATGGTTCGTACTTTTGATCCACCTGATGCACTCACCCACCACCAGTTCATCTTCTCCACAAGACCATTTGTTTGTGAGTGGTATAAAGAACTTCCCAGGTGTTTGACCCCACACGACTCAAGAAAATCCTGCAGTTACTTGCTATTGAACTGCGTGCCATTACCCGAAGTAAGAAATTCAGGCAATCCGTCTCTCAAGAAGATTTCTCTAAGAAACTCAATGATGGCTCCTGCACTAAGTTCTTCCACCATCTTGAGCTCAGGCTATTTTGACCAATAATCCACCAGGACAATGATGTATTTGGCACCACCTGGCAAGGAATCATATGAGCCCATGATATCAACACCAATTTTGACCCATGGTCCTGATGGACACTCAATCAGCATAAAAGGCGGGGTAGTCACCTTCATGCTCTTGTCAGCTGACTTGTACAAAAACATTTCTAATAATATTGCCTCTCACAGAATGTGAGGAATCAACTTGTCAGATCTTAAAAGAAGACCATCTTTCACCAAAATCTCACACCTTATAATATGGTTGTAATAAAGAAGAAATGATCTTCTCTCTTGGCCATCCTCCCTTTAACTAGGTCTCTATCCTGTCGCAAAACATGATCTCCTTTCATAGCTTCCTTCCATTTTCCTTCAGAGCATACCTTTAATTCAGGTGTCTCAAGTGAAGCCACTAAAACATCTTCAAAATCCTCATCCATAAGGTCAGTCAACTTCACATCACTGTCATCATCCCCTTTGCAGGGGTACCGGAGAAAGGAAATCAGCTCTACTATTCTTACCACCTGGAATGTGAGCCACATTAAACTGGTACTGCATCAACTTTGTGGACAACCTTAAAATCATGGGTGTAAAACACTTGCTTCCATCCCCTCCCAGAATGGTTACTAATGGTTTGTGATCTGTTTGTAAGAGAAACCGTTTTCCCCACACATATGACCGGAACTTCAAATTTGCTGAATTCGCTGAGTTTCTGGACGCACATCAGCCTGACCTGGCTTTTGTTACGGAAACCTGGGCCAATCAGGCCTCAGGCCCTGAGGTGACACTTGTAACTCCAGCGGGTTGTGCTATCTTCAGACTTGATAGGGAGCATAAAAAGGGTGGGTGCTAGCATTCATATATTGTGACTCTCTGTCAGCTATGTTTACTGCAGACTTTCTGTTTAACTTTTAGTTAACTAAACCTCAATCGTTTGATGGCCTCCTTCTTTACTGTCCACCACGGCCTAGAACAGCCTTCACCCAAGCCAGAGGGTCTCTTTTAGAATCCTTTCTGTCAAAATCAGGATTCACACCATTCGGTGATTTTAACTTTCATCTGGAGAATCAGTTTGACCCTGATACTTAAAATTCTAGTAGATACTCTCCTAGAAATGGGTTTTGAACAGCGTGTGGCTGATTCCACCCACTTAGCAGGTCATTCTCTACATGGCATGTTTCCATGGCTAACCCAGTTTACTCACTTTGATTTGGTTGGCTCATAGTGCAGTCATGAGTGTAATCATTCTTATGGGTAGTAATCCTCCCACCAAGGCCTTGGGAAAACCAGCCGTATCATATGCCTGGCATCTAGTCCAAGCTCCAGATCTGAAGGACATCCTCGCTGAGACACGTTGACATGAAACTAACTATATCAACTTGATGTTGATCAACTACTCTACTTGGCTAAACAAGGGTGCCATAGACAGGAATGCATTTGAAAAAGAGCCTATGATCCCTCAGAAAAAGAAAAATACAAAGCTTCAATTGTGCAATATAAAAAACGTATTCTATAAGAAATATCGGCCTGCTATATCAAAACAATTGAATCGTCTTGCTGTTCCAATAAAGCCTTGTTTCAATCATTGACCAAACTTTCTTCTCCAGCTATCAGAAATTTGACAGATTGTATTCAGGCTTTTTGTGATACACTAGCATTGTCGTTTCAGAATAAAGTTGAAGCTATTTTTAATAATTTCTCCCTGTATACAGTGAAAAACGTATCCACTAAGGACATTTGTCTCAGGATCAAGGATGGAACCTCCTGTATTGAATTTGAGTCACTCTCTGAGGAACAAGTTAAACAAGCCATCTTAAGTACTAAGTCAGGATCTCCCACGGATCTGCCCCCCATGATCATTCAGTTAGTGCCTGATCTTGTAGCCTCCCAGTTAACAAAGATCTTTGATGCCATGTTTGAGAAGGCTGTTTTCCTAATCAGTGGAAATCTGTATCAATTCTTCCATTGTTGAAGAACCCCGATCTGAACCCGGTAGATCCAAATAATTACCGACCTAGCTTGAGATTGCCTTTTCTGGCCAAACTTGTTAAAAAGCTTATGAACATAAAGTTGGCTGCCTTTCTGGATAATAATCATCTGCTGGACGATACACAGTTTGGGTTTTGCAAAGGCCACAGTACAGAATCTGCACTGGTAATTGCCACAGAGGTAATTAAGACAGCAGCGGATAAGGGTGGAAATGCTGCCCTTATCGTTCTTGATTTATCTGCAGTGCTTGACACGGTCAATTGTGATGTTTGATTGACCGATTGGAAAATTTAGGGATTGTGGGCTTCTCAATCTCATTACTGCACTTCTTCCTTACTGACTGCGTCCAATCGGTTTCCCTGAATGATTTTACATCTGAACTTTTTTCATTAATGTGTGAGGTCCCACAGGGCTTGTCTCTAAGCCTAACTCTTTTCAATCTGTATGTAACATCTTTGGCACCCCTAGTGAAATCCTTTGGGTTGTCATTAGTGTCTTACGGCGATGACACCCAAATTGTGGTTTCCCTTTCCAGTAAAGTCCCAGATATGAGTAACATATTTCTCCTCAATGAGCGCTGTGCGCCAAAGGATGGACAACTGTCTTAAATTAAGTTTGTCAAAAACAGAAGTCATCCTTTTAGGCAACAACACATCCTTCTGGCCCCCTTCCTGGTGGCCAGATGAACTAGGTAAAAAAATAAAAAATCTGGGTGTTCTGATTGACGACAGACTCACCTTTAGGGATCAAGTCAACAAAGTGATTTCCACTTCTTCCTACACCCAGCACGTACTTAGGAAAATTCAGCAATTTCTGCCTTTCGACCTACAGAAAATACTTGTCAGAACCCTTGTACTATCCAGGGTGGATTTTTGTAATGTATTTCATCAAAACCTCTTAAAAAGCCTGTTGCAAATGGCTACCTAGATGCTAGTAAAGGTACCTAGATTGCATTACACCTCACAGGCCATCAACAGGCTTGACTGGTTGCCGGTGAGGAAGCGTGTCATCTTCAAGGCCCTGTGCATTGCATACAATGCTCTGCATGGCTCAGGTCCAGCGTACCTGATGAATGTACCGAGCAGGTCTCCTCGTTCAAGCTCAGCCAACAATCTGGTTGTTCCTACTAGAAGCTCTCCTTCTGGATAGGTAGGAGCTTTGTTTTCTGTACTGAATGGAACTGGAACTTGCCCCCGTCAGAATTAAAAACAGCTTCATCTTTGCTTTAGTTTCAAAAGACTTTAAAAACATGGCTCTTCAGTCAGCAGTAATTGCAACTTGTTCTGAAAGGCCTTAACCATCTGGCTCTTGGCTTATTGTTTTATGCAGCTTAGCAAAAACCCTGTCACTTAGCGTCAATACACCCTCTAGTATTTTCTTTCGCTTTACAAATATTCAAATCGAATCAAAATCAAAACTTGTCAATAGCCCATCAGCAGGCTAGAAGCTCTTTCTCAATGACAGAGTATTGCAGTTCTTCTTTCTGCAAACCTCTTGATGGAAATGCTACAGTGTGTTCACTTTCACCATCCCTCTGTCTGAGGGTAACCCTCAGTCCCAACCTGCCTAGCATCCACTGTAATGCAACACGTCAATTACACCACACACATTTTCAACCCTTCTTTAGTAAATTACTGATAGGCTATACTCTTGTCACAAAATCGGCGATAAAACAAGAATAAAACTCACACAGTCTAAGGAAACCTTTGACACACACCTTGTTAGAAGGAGGATGCACATTTGCAATGGATTCAGCTAACCCCAGTCTGGGCCTGATAGAATCCCTTGAGACAATATGTCCCAAGTATTCTATCTCTCTACTCAGAAATTTGGACTTCTCTTTTTTTATAACAGCACAGTGTTCCTCTAAAAGTTCTAACAGTCTTAGCATTACGGGCAACAATATCCTCTGGGAACACCAAATCATCATGCTGGAACACGGGACTCCCTCTACTTTCTTCAGCTAATTGAACATAACCCTCTGAAAGACACAGGCTGATCCAAATGGCATCCAACAGTACTGGACAGTACCAATCAGTGAGACAAAAGCAGTCAGATATCTAGAATCTGAATGGAGTTCTACCTGATGATATGGGGAAACCAGATGGAGTTTGAAGAAAACATTGGCTCCAGCAGTATGTACAAACAAACCATTTATCTTAGATAAAGGATGTGAATCCACCCCAATTTTTATTTTTTAAAGGATCAACACACACACACAACTGTCCACATCTCTTTCACGCCACTACTAAGGGCGATAGCCACAATAATGATTCAGCTGGCTCGATAATTCTTCTATCACGCAAGCCTCTGAGTTCTTTTACTAGATCACCCCTGACACTGAAAGGTACCCCTCTAGGTTTGTGTTTAACGGGTACAGCCCTTTCCTTCATCCTGATTTCGGGTTTGAACCCTCAAATCCTACCAAGAGCATCACAGAAAACAGCAAGAAACTTCCTACTCCATTCCAGAGCCACATCATTGCATTCAACAACAAGGACCTGTTTTTTAGCCCGGGCTTTAAAATCATCCCGAACAGCTCTTGGTGAAATCATCCTAGAATGTTGAGGCCCTCTACTGCATCAAATATCTTCCTTTTAATCCTCATAACTTTGAAATCCACAACATCTTGGATAAAACCCAGGAGCTCAATTTTGTGGCCTTCATATGAAACAGGAGAACAGTCAGGTGGCAACAGAGGTCTATCGCCCCATGTTTCTGTTAACAGATGATGAGTAATCATGGTAATTCTGGCACCAGAATCCACTAGAAGCTTCAAAATCTTGTTACCCACATGAATATCAACTATGGGATCAATATACATAAAATAATTCCCCTCCCTCAGTTCTTCCTCCTTGTATGTGTCCTTCAACAGTTGGGTGTTATCATATTCATCACCAACCACCAGTATCAACTCATTTATTCTCTCTATTTCTAAATCAGAATCTACATCTGAGTCAACCACACATGCAACAGACTTTTTGTTGTTCTTTTTATTTTAAACAAACCACTGCAAAATGATCAACACTTTGGGAAAAGTTGCATTTGACATTGGCTGCAGGACATCTACTTCTCTTGCTATGTGGAGCATTGCTGCAACAGAAACAAGAACTCACACTCACAGAGAATGAACCCTCTTCTTTCACGGGCCTTGAGCCTCCAATTTTCATGTTGTGGTTGGTAATTTGACACGACTTCCCAGCATTTATGACATTCACTGCCTCAACAGGTTTCTCATCCAACTATTATTGCAAAATGTATATACTGTTTGCCACCTTGATGGACTCCTCCAGTGATGGATTACCCATAAGCAATAATATCTGACATAGCTGCTTGTCTTTCAATGTCAAACAAATTGATTTCTGATAAGATGGTCTGTAAGACTGTCAAACTGACACTCAGCAATCATCCTATGCAGCACAGAAACATAAGTGTCAACATCTTCTTCAGAACATTGGTTCCGCTTGAAGAACATGTGCCTTAATACCATCGAGCTAGGTTGTTTATCAAACCTTTATTTAAGTTTCTTTACCACCTACAAGTATCCATTCAGCTCTTCTGTCTCATCTTGCGGTAACTCAGGTAAATGTTTAAAAATAGACCTAGCCTCAAAACCCAATGAGTGGGAAGTAAACATTTTCTTCTTTCAGCCCTGACTCTTGAAGCTTCTATTGCCCCAAAATAAGTTTCAAAGGCATCAAACCACACTCCCCACCTGACAGTAGGTTCTCCTGGAGTATCCAAGAACAATGGTGGAGAAGTAACTTCATGCATAGTGGACAGAAAACAGAATACAGATACCAGTGACCCCTGAGGAGACACCAGTACTAAAAATAAAAATGATAATGTTCTCACCACAATAGTCTATAGTGCACAACAAACATGTAGGTTAGTGTTGAATGAAAGCATGTATCACATTTTTAAAGGAGCTGAAAGTTTTGTGAAATGTTTTCAGGATGACATTTTGGTGTTTTCCACGTCTGAAGATGACCATAGGAGACACCTTATGGAAGTTGGGGACTTCAGGAGAAAGGACTAACATTAAATGAAGGTAAGCAAATAACTTGTTTAAATATTAAGTTGACTGTCTTGGCCACACAATTTCTAGCCAAGGATTAATTCCTAAATCATCCATAGTTGATGCCACTGTAAAAGCAGCAGATACAATGGAGAAATGGGTCTCTTTTGTAGGACTCTGTGAGTACTATAGTAAATGTTTCACCCAGTTTTGTTCAGATAATGGAAGTTTTAAGGAAATTGGTGAGAAAAGATTCCAAGTTTGAATGGAATACCAAATATCAGATAGGGTTTGAAATGATTAAATCTGATTTAGAAGGCAACACTACTCTTAGGCCTTAGGCAAAACATGCCTGATCACCACTGGTGCAAGTGTGGATGGTACTGAGGATGTGCTATCACAGATATTGTCTGAAAGAATGGAATACCGCATTGCTTCATGAACTATGAATTTCTCTGAGAAGAAATATGTAGTGATAGAGCAAGAATTACCTGTTTGTGCGTGGGCTGTAGACTATTTTTACAGTTATGTCTGGGGTCCTTTGTTTTTTTAGTACAGACCACAAGCCTCCGGTTAACATTCTTTTACCTGAAGGGTGTTTGAATACTACTGCCCAGATTTCCAGATAAACATCAAAGTTACAAGAATATAATTTCACTGTTAAATATGTGCTTGGCAAGGTCCATGTCACTGCAGACTGTTTACATAGATTACTTATTCATACGAGTGCAAACAATAGGAATTATTTTGATATTGCATTGTCAATATATGACAGTTTGCCTCCTTTTTTCAAAGGCTTGACAGAAGTGGAGTAAAATGGGTGTGTACCAGCTGATCCATTATATTGAAAATTGCATAACTGGATGTGAGAAGGCTGGTCTTACAGAGCAAGCATTGTTCAAGAAGACTTTTCACTATGGAATTCGTGTGATGTTTTGGAAGTAAACGAGACATTCTCTTGAAGAATAAAAGTGTGTAGTAGCTGTCAAAGTATTGGATTTGACTTGCACAGAGTACCCTAGGTTGTCATCGTAAAGATTATTGAGGGAACATTTCTACTGGTAAGAACTGGATCAGATGAACTAGAGATGGGTCTGGAAATAGAGATTAATGCAATAGATGTGAGCCTAGGCTCAGTTCCCATTATGGCCTTTGTGTCATGCTCCATGGCCAACGCATTGATGGGAAAAAGTTGGATTAGACATCTCTGATCCTTTTATCCACCCAAACTGACCTCAGTTTTGTGCAAGTACTAGTATATTATTACTCTAATTGGTCGGAAGTGAAACTGGTTAACAGCACTTCTGAGGTAGTGATAACATTCTAAAAAGAAGTTTGCTTCAAGGAAGGTTTTCTAGGTGACTGATCATGTTGTTAATCTTGTTTCATGTGAAATGAAGGTTTTCCTGAAGAACAGCAATGTAATATATTTCACTATGGAATTATATGATTCTCAGTGTCATTGGCAAGTTGAGAGGCTTAACAGGGTCCTCAAGGGTTCCATTCCAGATGCTAGGAGATGTTGCAGTAGAGATTGGAGAGATTACCTCAGGGAGAAATTGTGGGATTATCATACTACACAACACCATTGAAGTAAATCCATTAAGATTGCTTAAGGAACGTGTACCCACATCTCATTGATGTCACTTGTGGCTTAAAAGGCATGCTAAAGACACAAGCACCACAAGTTTCACAATTGTAAGGAAAAGAGTTGCTGAAAAACGAAACAAAATGAAGAGTAGAAAGTGCAGCTGTCCGATTTCAAATAGGTGACTGCGTTTGGGTACAGAAACAAAGATTGATTCTAAATTTGGTAATCCCTTAAGTGGAAAATTGAGTGCTTCATTCTGCCTCAGTGCGTCAAGGTTCAGGCAATCATAAATGTTAGACTACCTTGTAATAAAAAGGAAGTTTGTGCTTCCTGGGTCTTGGATACTATCACCATTTTATACCCTGGCTGTCATTACAGGCTACACCTTCGACCACCTTGTTGGAGAAGACCGCCTGAGAGACTGGCAGGTGGATCGCACATTCTGATGATGCAGTAAATGACCTACAAGTTGTGTTATGTAAGGAATCAAGGTGGAGAGGGAGTGCCCCACTCTTGAGGGCCTACAGCGGCAGGCTAAGACCCAGAAAAATGACAACACCTCTGGTGATCACCACATCTTTAGAGAGAATGGTCTCCTGTATACAGATCCTAAGGTGGGTCAACCAGAGTGTTGTAGATCTAGGACCTTTCTACTGGAGTTGGCTCATAACTGACCCTTGCCAGTACATCTGGGGAAGGCGAAAACCTTTGACAGCTCAGTCGCCCAATTCCAGTGGCTTCAGATGAGCACAAAGTCAAATGCCTTCTGCAGGGTCTATGTCATTTTCCAGTCCAGTGGAAAGTCAAGGGTAGAGAATAAGACTCCCTGCAACCTTTACCCTTAGTGGGAACACACTTGTGAGAGGGTGGGGTGGACATTGTTTGGCACCTGGACCACAAGACAGCCCTAGGGAACAGGTTTATCCTGATCTTGGACAATACCTATGGTGTCCAGAGCACTGATAGGGATATTTATCCAAATGGATGTCCCCAATTACACAGGTGGTCATTACATCTTTGGTGGTCTTTTTCCAAGACATCCGAGGCCACTGCTACCAACAGTCCGAAGACTGCCATATTTTGAATTAGATATGATTTCCACCCATTTACGGGTGGAAATCCAAACCCGTCGGCCTGGTCGATGGAGGAAGAGAGGCGGTGCCACAAGCACCGCCATGCCAACAAGACTCTGCCCTCTGTATTACAATAAGTGATATGGCGTGGCCAAGTCCCATCAGTGGTGCGGTGCTGGCGGTGGAAAACGCCAGGACCCATCCCCTCCGGACCACCACTTCGCTGGAAAAAGTAAGTTGATCATATGAAATGGGGGGGTTGAGAGGGTGGGGATTGTTGTGTGAATGTGAGTCGTGTCTGTGTGTGTGTATGAATGCGGGGGGAAGGGGGTGTCTGTGTGTGTGTGTGTGAGTGCGTGTATGTTTGTGTGAATGCTGGGGGAAGGGGGTGTCTATGTGTGTGAATGCAGGTATGTTCGTGGGAGTGCAGGGGATGTCTGTGCATGTCAGTTTGTGTGAATGTGGGGGAAGGGGGCTTATTTCTGAGTGCATGCATGCGAGTGAATGTGTATGTCTGAGTGCGTGTTTGGGTGCGAGTGTGTGGGGGTGCATGTAAGTGAATGCATGGGTGAGTAGGGGTGCGTGTATGTAGGTGTGTGGTTGTGTGGGGTGTGCCTGCTGGTGACAGGAATGGAGATTTCTGTCACCGGGTGCATGACCACCAGCATTTTTGTGGCATTGCGACCACCACGAAAATGCTGGCGGTCTACAGAGTCGTAATACCGATGGCGGTATTGCGGCTACCACCTGGCCAAAGGTGCCCACCTCCGGCCCAGCGGTCTGACCACCCTGGCGGTACGGGCAGCATTTCGGCTTCAGCCAAACCGCTGAAGTCGTAATTTGGTGGTCTTCACCGCCGGCCTGGCGAAGGGACCGACCACCACTGCCACCATGGCAGTCAGGTGATTGCCGAAAACATAATGATCACCATAGTGTCTGACAGAAGACATCCGGTCATGTCAGCCTACATGAAGGCCATGAGTGTGGGAATACTTAAATGTTCTTCACACCATACCAGCCCAGACCAATTAGATTGTTAAAAGGTTCGACAAAACTTTGAAAGGCATGATTCAACCAGAAGGTCACTCTGGTAGAGTCCCAACCTTGCCAGAAAGTTTGAGTCATGGAGCTTGTGGAGCTCCGAGCCCTCCAGGACTGATGGAGAATTCCCTATGAAATTTTAAAAAGGAACGTTGAGACCACCTACTTGGTGGACCTACATTCATCCCAAAACCCCTTTAAGGTTCTATATGTAAACAAACTCAAACCACACTTTGAGAGGGCTGAAGTAACATTACTGATGGTCACGTTGGTGAAACGGAGGAGAGTGAGCCCCTTCCAGACCTCCTGTCTTCCAAAGAGCAAGATGGGTCAGTAGAAGGAGTTATCCCATGACACACACAGATGAGTGGCTCTCACCAGTTACTGGTACAGTTCTCTCTTTTCTCACTTATCCCAGAGCTCACCAATTAGTGGACCCATGACATTCATACATGGGAAAGCATGCCTGTCAAAAATAAAATTTAGAGGCTGCCTGACAAAGTGAGGGCCAGCTCAAATATGCAGTTTCCAACATTGTGGAGGTAGAAGTGATTGAGCCTTCCTGAATTCCCTACCTGTTGGCCCAGCTAAGTTGCACTGATGTTCAAGGATACCACACCAGTGGAACTGAGGTTCTGTGTGGATTACAGGAGCCTCAATTCAGTCACCAGTACTGATACTCATCCCATACTCACATTTAATGAGCTCAATGTCAGATTAGGGACTGCCAAATTCCTCAGCACCTATGACTTGATGTCAAGGTATTGACAGATTGTCCTAACTGAATGGGCCAAGGAGAAGTCAGCATTCTCCACACTGGATGGGCACTTCCAATTCTTGGTTATGTCCTTTGAGTTGAAGAATGTTTCTGCCACCTTCCAAAGTTGGGCTTCAGTGCAACGTCCCATGATGGCACTGCAGTCTTCAGCTTCAGATAGGATGGCTACCTGGACTACCTGTGGGTGCTCTAGGCCCTGCAACAGGCAGGCCTGGCTATCAATGCCACATAGGGCATAGATATGTGATGTACCTGGGATGCTAAGTTGATGGAACCCATGTAGCACCTCTTTAGCCCAAAATGCAGACCATTATGTCCTGGGTACCCCACCCCCCAAGAAACCAGCAAAGTAAGAGCCTTTTTACGAATTACTGGAAACCATATGCAACCTCTTCAGCTCCCAATACAGACCATTATGGCCTGAGCACTTCTCCCAAGACACCAACCCAAGTGAGAGCCTTTTTAGGCATCACTGGCCTGGATATTACAAGAGATTTGTCAAGGGATATGGCACCATTGTTGTCCCCGACTGAGCTGACTTCCAAGATGGTCATCTGGAGAGAGTTGTGCCAAAAGGCATTTGACACCCTGAAGGAAACCGTGTGTTCAGCACCAGCACTCAAGGCATCTGACTTCACAAAAGGATTCCTTGCTTCAGAGTATGGATTGGAAGATGTTATTTCACAGCTGTTCGATGAGAGCTGGGACCAACCTGTATCCTTCATTAGCAGGCAGCTCCTACCTATGTATTAAAGTTGGAGTGCAATTAAAAGGGAAGCATTTGCAGTGGCCTGGGCACTGAAGATGTCCTGGGACTGACCACACCAATGCTGATGGTCTTTCCTGTTTTTTTTGCCTTAGTGATGAGAACTCCTATTGGGGAGGGTAGTTCGCCCTTCCTTCTGTTGAAAGGAATCCATGTAGGAAATGCCCTCTTTTGAGTGGTGTACCCCCAGATTTTTGTTTGACTGTTTTGCAGACTGTAGTATTTAAATATAGGTCATATAAAAGTGTAATGTTAAACATGTCCTTGCAGTAAAACTCCCCAAAACTATTTTCCCTGTAGCAATCCTGGCTGTTCCATTAGAAAACACTAGGTTACATTATTACATTTAATAATGCTAATTTTGGTTAGGAAACAGCTAGAACTATAATTAAAAATCTCTTTTTAATAGTAGTTCAAAATCCAATTCAATGGTAAAATCAAATTTTTAACACGTCTCCGGGAAAAGGTTCAATTCCCAGCTAAAGCCTCTAGAGGCCCATTTGCTTTTGTTCCAACTGTCATCTGGCAGCCGATAGCCCTTTTGATGAAGTATAAAAACTGCTCCCAGAGCAAAAGCCATGGGTGTTGGGAGATGTTACTGTTCCCCTGATTGGATAGCCAGAGGGCTGTTCCCCAAAAACCTGATTTCTTCAAAAAGACCTACCCTGTCACAGGCAAATATTTGCTAACACCAGGGCTGGCCCTTCCTTTATCACCCCTCCCCCTATCAGGCAGGCACCAATCCCAGTAGGAGAGGAGCTGCCTCCAGGAATGGGGTAGAGTGACCACAAAAAGGGTGATGCCCATTTCCAGGGCCACACCTCTAAGGTTTGCACACAAGCTCTGTACCGGGGAAGAAAGGTTCTGCATTTGTTTTAGGTGGTGAGGGGCACTGAGGGGTTGTTTGCAGTAGGGCACACAGAAATTCTGCAAAGCAAAAGTTGGTAGGGTTACCCCTGGGAACTTTCACCCCATTGGTTAGGGACGACTCAGTAGACAGCTCACCCACAGACTGGTGCTATGCATAAATGCGACACCTGCATTATTCTCATTGGAGCACTTCTAGACCTGTGGAAAATCAGAAGAGGGTTGGACTTGCTGTGTGAGGCCTGAGAAAAGCCTAGACGGCTGGGCCTGTCCGTCTTGTACAAGGCAAAAAGAAGTGGACTCCAAGGGTCATATGGCTGACCACCTGCCCAAGCTACAAAGACACAACAAGCTACAAGAAACCTTTACTGGACCCTGCTTCTGGCCCCTGCAGGAGTGAGTCTTGACCCCAAAATGCTCCTCCGCTGGTTCTGAAACCATGGGGTGCGTCAAAGTATAATTCTCCTAACATTTCCTGAAACCTGAGACTTAGAAGCTTTTTTCACCAAAGACCTCTGGAGGACCTTGACCAACCTGCCAAGCCAATCCAACAAAGCGGCATAGCCGCTGGCCTGAAAATTCAGCTTGCTCCCAATTAGTGCTATTTCCACAAAAGCAAATGTCATTTAGCAGGACCTTGCAGAGAAGGTATCTGTCCTCACTGAGCCCTTTTCACCTGCAATCTTCATCTTTGACCCGCTGGACGAATCCCAGCTCTAAAAAAAGTGACTGAATCCTAACGTAGAAATCTTCACTGGGCAATGGCGCCAACGTTAGCATGCTGCCAAGGGACCTTCTCTGGATTTTAAATTAAATTTCTCCTGCTCTCCTGCCAAAAGTCAACGGCTTCACCCAGACCTGGTCCAGCAGCTATCTTCGGCCACAGGTTCCTGCCTCGCCCCGCTGAGGATTTTTAACCTCCATTTCAGAGACTAATTCCAAAGGCACAACTTCCAACCGGGTCGACCTGGTTTCTGTGTCCCACCCATTCTCCATTGCGTTTGCCATTAACTCACGCCTAAGTGCAAGCCAACTGCTACTAGATTAATGCAGCTGGTGTTTAGCGCTTTTTGGGTCTGTTTTGAAACTTAAAGTTTAAAAATTCATGTCTCTGTGCTCCCTTATTCGAATATTATCATTTTGGAGTCATTTTATTTCTGAAATTGATTTGGAATTTTTCTTGTCTTGTGTATTGAATTTATTACAGTTTTGGTACTGCATAAATATCTTACTCATCGCTTCTATGGTAAGCCTGTGTGCTCTGTGCCATAGCTATCAGGGTGCTGAGCTCTGGTTAACTGACTTTAGTTATTCATCCTAACACAGATTGTGTTTTTTATTCTTGAGGTTGCCATCAACCCCCCTCAACTAATATCTCAATTTCTTACATCTCCCCATCCATAAAAGAAGGGGAACAACTTCATTGAGGACCATTAGTATTTAGCCTGCTGTCCCCTTTCCCATCATGGCAAACATGGTTTGACAAAGTCTACAAGACGCCAAGTATGTGATCAAAAAAACAAACTACTGAAAATATCTTCTAACAAGCACAAAAGGTTGAGAAGTACAGTTCTATCGTAAAAAGGTACCTGCATCCTCGGGGTTGGGGTGACACATCCGTTAAACACCCTACCCCCCAAAGCTTCGCCTGGCCTTTTTCCTTTTTGGATCAACAGCATAAAAGCATTAAACAATCAAGTGTAAACTTTCTGTTGTCACACTGGCCAGTCCTCTTGTTGAGCATCCCTGATGTGATGAGGGGTGCCTTACCTACATCCTCAAGGACATGTTCAGCCTGATGCCCGTGAGTTACCTGCAGTTGCAACACCATGAGAATAGAGTGGAGACTCACTGCTCTGCCCCTTACAGTAGAGCTCTGTTCTTGACTGGTGATTTCAGTGCCAAAATGGGTAGATTGAGTAATTTGTCATCTTCCTTCTCCATACTGTTGTCAGTATGAGTTACTGCATTTCACCATTCCACTTTGCTGTCACAGAGACGTCAAATGGTGATGTTTTATTAAAGAGTGTTCCAGCTTTTAATTTAACTGATATTAATAAACACCTTTTTGACGTTAATCCACCTGTGCCCACAAATACAGCAAGACGAGCATCTAGCATAATAGAGTAGTTCATATTCACTGTCTGGAGCAATCATGATACATTGTTCATTACTTTTTGATCCTTTTGTATTTTCAAACACTGTGGTCCAGGTAAGACTTGATGACATGCAAACGCCCTAGCCTGACATGGGTGATAATTTGCCCAGTGGCACTTTCCAATAAAGTCATTGACTCATCCTTGGATAGCAATATGATCTGCTTGGATGACAGTATTTATGGTGCCGAGGTACTTGCAATCTTCAATATTGTAAGCCATGATGTGCCTATGGCTTTGAAGACATTGCAACAAAGCTTTTTTCTAAGTAGTTGGACAAAAACGGTAGTGAGATCATCTGTGAAAATACAAATCTTGTTTCTTTGTGGTCCACCTTTCATATGGCAGCCCACAAAAATCACTAGACCCTTCACTACCCACTACTCCGTTATCCACAGTAAATATTTTTTTCTCAAAAAGTACCAGGTTGAAGATCAGGAATGAATAAAAGGTGCAATTACCTTGCAGTGCCTCTCTTTTCTGGACAGCCTTGTGACGGACATGATCTCAACATTCCATTGAGCTCACCACCATCATTACGGAAGCAGCTAAAAGCTCCCTTCACCAGTTTGTTTTTCAACCAAATTAGACTGTGCCCCCAAAAACCTGGCCAACACTACAATTGTTTCAACCTCAAGAGATTCCTACAGGTACTATAAAGGCAAAGTTCAATCTCATTAAGATTTACCATGGCCTGCACAGCTTTCACTTTGAGGGACTCATCTCTTTCATCTTGGGAGAGATCTCATCTGCTTCCCCCTCTAGTGCTTTCACCCTGCTCTAGGTTGCATCTGATATGATGTCGGCTGATGGCATTCTACTGAATAAACCCTCCAGCTTCTCTTAAACACACTGTTGATGCACTGAAGTAACGTTTTACACCTAGATCTGCATGTAATAAGTTAAGATTGGAGGTGGGTCTGTTCCACTTCAAGTGAATTGTTCCCCACCCAAGGTCTACTTACCTGACTCCTTCCAGCCCTCTTATATGTCACCTCTTGAGGTAGAAAAAAATAATCCTTGCTTTTTTCCTTCCCATCATTACAGCTCCCCACCAACAATATGATTTCAGTGTGAGGCAATTGCATTTCTTGATCTGACATTATGACTCAATGTACAAGGTTTAGCATACAGGCTTAGTGCCAACAGGAGCACAAGTTGTGCCCGGCACCAAGCACTACTTGGGTAGCCTTTCTCTCATGCTTTTGTTGCTAAGGATTCAAAAGTGCCACCCTCTGTGACTAAATCACCCTCAGGCCATACCAATGTTTGGTTGTTGTTCAGCACAGGCTTTGCAATGTTCCAGACCCTGCAGTACTTTTGGCCTGCTCTACATCTAATTCATGATTGCCTCTAAGGGGCAGATGGTGGCTTTACTGTCTTTTCTAAACCCCATTCTAGGACAATAACTGCTGTTGCAAAGGACAGACTCACAACTATCCTACCACTGGGCACCCTATGCTGCTTTTTCAACACAATGGCAACCACTTTTAGGAGTGGGCTCAGTGAGGCTCATGATCTGGCACAGATGAAAGACTCCCATCAACCATACTACTGACTTTCTGTGTACATTTTTGTTGTTAGATTTCACCTGAGACAGCGCATGAGCTGCCACTTGTGAGATATTTTTTTTTACATACAATGAGCTTAGAGCCCACCCATTGCTTACCATTCTTTGGCTTCATTGCCAGTCTTATTTGCTGGCTCGTTTTTGGTCAGCACGTGCTGGCTTCCATTTCTGTTCATGTGTTTCTTCTATCCCTGGAGCATGGACCAACTACAGCACCCTTTTTTTGGGAGTGTCCTTCAACTGCTTCCTCTTTCAGTTTTAGCCTACTTTTCTTCCTCTACTTGCAGCACTTTGTAAGAGTGTTTGTTTTTTAGGTTGGCTTTCTCCTAGTTTTGCTCCCGCTGTTGTTTCCTGCATTCGTGTTTGTTCCATTTTACTTTTAATTGTCTCCCCTTCTACTCTTTGATATAGCATAGCAACACCAGCAAGCCACAGGTTGTTAGTTTTGCTTTTAACAATGATTTCAAAATATATTGATGGCTTTGCTCTATCGGCATTAAGTGATCACTCGTTTAGTTTGCAACAAAGTGATTTTACGGTACATTTCATGATTTGTAGGATGTGTTGGGCATGATTAAAATGTTTAATACAAAAGAGGGTGTGTTTTAAATTGGTTTATGTTCGTACAATTATGGGTTGGATGGAACATGATAGTGTGAAAATAACATTATATTGTAAAGTGCTTTTTTCCCCCTTTGTCCTTGCCATACCATACAATGACACGCCATAACATACTGTACAATGACTATTATACCAAACAATAATATACCATACCATACCATTGTATACCAGTCCATATTATACACTGGCAGACCATTCCATACCATACCATACAATGACAGGTCATACCACACCATATTATACATTGACAGACAATATCATACCAAATATATTATATATCACACACACACATATAATTATAAAATATATTATTCTATAACGATATTTTTGGTCAAAAGTTGTACAATATGGCTAACAAAACATTGACAAGCCAGTAGATCTTGCATGAGCAAAACATTTTAATTTTGCCAGTGTTAGTTTTTTACCTGGTATGCTGCATGTTCTTACAACCTGCCTTTTTATCTACCTTTTTACAGATGGTGCGTAAGGGCTGGGAATTTCTCTTCTTAGTTGTATAATTCTCTCCCTATTTCCTTTTTAGGTCTTCCTGCAGACATCTTTAGGTGTCACCAAGCAGTCTTGATTTTCCAGTACATAACATTGGACTGGGCTTAGGGTCAGTCGTTGGCTCATGGCTGGATAGTTTAGCTGTCTGTCTCAGTTGTTTGCTAGTCTTCTGCTGTTGATTCAGTTGTTCACCTTTCTATTCTTGTGTTTGTCCCACACAGGAGCAATTCAATCCCACAATGTTCTGATTGGATACGTTGTAACCTTCCACTGCACACCTCTGGGGATTTCTTTCATTTAGTAATCAGCACTCCACGAGAGTGCATGTGTTCCTTTACCCTCCTTGCATTTCTCTGTGTCCCCCCACTTCTGTGTTATTTTTCAAATAGCATAAGAAATGGCAATGGCTGGGCCTTCTAATGCCGGGATCGATTAGCTTTGCCAATGCTTGTATTTATTTGTCATACTCTTTTCCCCTCAGTGCTTTACAGCAGCTCCACCAATTGGAAGGTTCCGACAGGGAAAAAGAAGCATATGGTGAATTGCCACATTCAGTTATTCTCTACCACCATGAGGATGGCACAAGAACACTAATTATTCCCATGAATAAGACTCTGTTATACCTTAACACTTATTTTTCAGTTCCAAACCACAATTTTGTTTAAGCGTATTCCAGAAAACTCCTGATCCTCAGCCTTCCTTTCATCAGCCTTCCTTTCAAAACACACGTTATCAGAAATTTAAGCCCTGGGCTGACATTTGAGTTTCTCCTGACTAAACTGGGAATGTAACATTATTAAATGAGAACACTCATTATTCTATCAATCATCACATAACTTTTTTCTTTTAATAAAGGTTAAAATATGCATGTTATTCCACTCACTATGAATTCAGTGGTTTGTTCTTCTGGATGCATTTATGCATACAGGAGTGTGTAATAATTTACCCAAAACCACCATAACCTGCACATGATCAGGACACCTAAGTTGAACGACATAAACCCAAATTAAAGCAGCAATTGCACTACACAGTGTTACAGGTGAGTGTATGCAAAATATACAATCAATGTTAGCTTGAAACTCCAAACGTGTCAGAGATGTATGATGGACACATGTCACCTTGGTACGTGTAATTTATGTCAAACATTATATAACTCTAAAGTGTCACTTACCCTATTTAATGGATATATGTATATTAGTAACACATCATGTGAGAATAAAAACACATGCATTCTCCAGGCAAAATAAGAGAAACCTGTACAATTTTGGTGTAAGTGTTCAGACACATGATGAATGCTTGCACCAAAAATAAAATGTCCATCACAAATGTACAGTGTAAATGTATGCATTATAAAAAAAATCTCACAAATAAAACCGCTACTTGTCACTGTCAGAAATTAGAGTAAGTGCATGCACACACATTATCAGAAATAATGTTATTAGCAACCAATTACTAATAATAACAAATTATTGCCAGGACAAAGGTGTTGAAAATACAAGATATTTTAATCAAACAATGAGATAATTTTCTCATATGTATATTGAATTAAAAACAAACCTTACAAAATAGTCCACTAGGTAACTCCTGGGCTGCAGGCCCAGACCTTGCCTCTTAATTTCACTGTCAGGTACAACGGCTCAGGAAGAGGCATCTAAAGGGCAGAGAGCAGGCACCTCAATGATCTTTCTTTTTGGGGAGGAGGGGGTCTTTGGGTTGTGGAGGGGTGGCCTTTGGAAGGGTGGGTTTTGATTTGGGTAGGTCGGTTCGAATTTGGGAGGGGTGGGTTCGGGTGGCGGAGAATGAGTTGGGGTGGGAGAAGAGTTGATTTATTTTTGGGAAGGGTGGGCTGTAAAGTGGTAGGGCTCAGGGAAGGGCAAATAGAAGGTCCTCCATGGGAAAATGGGTAAGGTGGTTGATAGGGAGTTTGGGTTTTGAGGTAGAGGGACTGGCGGTGGTTGACGTGCATGTATCTTATGATGGTGCAGTTGCCTGTGGGTCTGATGTAGGTGGTGTAAGTTTTGGTTTGTGTTTCTCTCAGGGTGTCTGTTGTTGGGGTGAGTGTGGGTGTTTGTGTACAGTGTGGTGTGGTGGTGGGTTCGGTGTCTGCAGGTGTGGTGGTGGTGTTTGTGGGTGTTTGTGTGCTGGTGAGTGTGGTGTCTGCGGTGTGGTGGATGTGCCTGTTTGTGTGCTGGTAGCTCACAGTGCGAGTGTGGTGGTGGCTGTGCATGTGTGCATGGTGGTGTGTGTGGTCTCTGTGGATATGTGTGTGATGGTGGTGGGGTGAAGGGTGTGGTATCTGTATGTTTGTGTGAGTGTCTGTGTTTTTTATGTGTTAGTGTGTCTGTGTGGATGTGCTCCTTGTGTGTGTTGGAGTGAGTGTATGCATAGGAGTACGTGTGCTTTGGTCAGGGCTGGGAATAGGGATTTGGGATGGGGAAGGGGTAGGAGTTGGGGCATGAGGTTGGGATGGGTGAGAAGCTGCAGTCAGAGAGGAGGCCAGACATTTGAGTGACCTCTGTAGGCCAGAGATGGTACTGTTAATGCCATATAGGTAAGCTAGCATTTGTGTCATATGCCCACTAAGCCCTTGGATGGCATTCAGTAGTGCAGGGGGAGGTGCCTGCAGCAAAGGGTGACACCACCCCTTTGAGTTGGGCAGGTGCGTCCAACTGGCGGATAAGCAAGAAGGAAGGTGGATGGGAACGTGGGTGGGGGAGAACAATGCACGTGGTAATGTTGCAGTAGGGTCCACCACCACTAGGGACTGGTCTTCTGTGGAGGCCTCCGAAAATGATGGCAAATCACTGGTGGCCTCTGTGCCAGTCTCCTCACTCTTTGTGGCACTGGGTCCCTCAGTGTCAGTGGTGTCTGCACTGGAACCACAATGCCCAGCTCTTTCCCCACCAATGTGGCCAATGTCACCTTCGCCTTGCCAGATGATGCTGAAAACACAGAGACAACAGTGTGAGTATATCTGTGTTAATGGAATAGAACATGAACTTTGCTCACAAACATTTGCCAAGTCTACATATTGAATCAAATACAAGGCTCCCAAACGTGGCTGCATTACCATCAGTGTCTCATGCATGTAGGGAAGAATTCTACAAACCATTTGCTCACAGTCTTGAAATTCCCCAGGCTAACTCCTATATCATGTAGGCCAGTGTCTCATCTTCACTTTTATTTCTCTGCATACACTGTATCACACCTCTGATTACTAGGGCTTTGCTGTTTAGAATACTGAATGTATATGCCCCCAAAACTCACAGTAACCAGAAATAAAAAAATTCAGTGTGCTTAAAAGGTCAAATAATCTGCATCATGTACATTCACCAAAAATTACATAGGTATCAATGTGTGTCCACAAAAACTTCAGAGTTGTACCAGAATGTCTGTGAACTGAAAGTCTGTTTTCTTTGTCAGGCCATTTCACGTTAGTAACACTTCTTCAAGTAACTAAGGTATATTACCATTGTACCACATATTATGTGAATCTGTACTGAACTAACTAAACTACTATTGGGGTGGTTTAAAGGAGGTCTGGTGCTCACATATACTACATATCTCAATATTTACATAAATCCCTCCTTGTGTCAGAATGACGGTGCTATTACAAGGTACCTCCCCAAAAAACTTTGTGACATTGACAGTCCTAAGATTGTTCCCCAAAGAGTTTTTACACCAAGTCCACGTCTACAATATGATAATCAAAGTCACAAATGAGTCCCAAGTTAAATCCAGATATTCTTCTTTATTGCTTCTTTTCCATTCATCTCCAGCCAAGCCAACACGTGTTTCATCTGGGTTATATCTCCCCTTGACTTCCTCAGGGCTTCCTATGGCTGTTAACAATATACATATTACATTTATATATTTGTTCTCCAATCTACTCATAAATGATATCTATATATGTCAATTAAAAAACTAGTGCATTCTATTTTCTTCATTATTAGTCAATTGGTGGGAGCCATTCCAGTTTACATATGTGTTTAACTTAATCCATATACTTTTATCCTCAATTTTAAATACCCCTTGTAATTTCCAAAATTATTCATATAATATTCGTAGTATTATGTCACAACTTATTTGTGCTTCAAACATGCACACTAACATTGTCAAACAACATTCTTTACCCACCTAATTCATTCAGTTCACTATACTTCAATAACAACGCTTCACTCATGAACAAAACGAGATAAATTAGCCTGTGTACAAAGGAGGAACAAGTTACTTTGATAAACATTACCCTCTAATTCATGTAACTGTTCCTCTGGCTTCGCATACAGATTGCTGTACAGGGACAGGACCTCCCTCGTGAGTAGTTCCAACTCCTCAGGGGAGAAGGCAGGGACCCTGTTACCTTCTTTGGCTGACATCCTGGCTTCCAAAGGTTGGTAACAGCCACAAAAGTCGAAGAGGTGTTGGCTGCAGTGTTAGGAGGCAAGTGAGCTTTTTTCCAGATGCTGCGTACAAGTACACGGTGTAAGCTCTCCGCAAAGGAGACGGACACAGCCATTGGCTGTAGTTTTAGCCCTCACACACAACAGCCAATGGCAGTGTCTGGCATGGAGTGTTCCATCTACTATGCGGTCAACTTCCTTCCACAGCTGTTGATAGCCAAAGTCCTGATGGCAAGGTCAGTCAGCTGCCATTTTAGGACATGAAGCTGTGTATTCTTTAATTGATTGTGCATCACCAGCACCCAAAATGGTGGCTACTTTGTACACCAATCTCAGATAAATACAACACATTTTTTGCCAAAATATGACACATAAAAAGTAAACCCTGTGTTTGACATCGACAGTGCCACAGTGTATGTTATACATTGATGGTAATTGTAAAAAAAAAAAAAGAATATTGTGCAAATCATTTCAAATGTATTATTTACACATTATTTGTAAAAAAAAAAAAGTGAGATATAAAAAAAAGTTGATTTGAAGTAGCACAAATATTTTATAATTTTGGGAACATGTTTGACACAATACAATCACTAATCTAGCCAAGACATAAGATGTGTGTCTTGTGTGACAATTTTAAATGAAAGAACCCAGGGATGGGTAGAGGAAGATGTCCTCACGTCTTTGGAGTGCTTCCAGACCTTGCCACCATAGAGGAAATGGACATAATAAAAAAGTTCAGAATAAATAGGCAAACTAAACATTTGTGTCAGCAGCTGGAGCCTGAACTCCCGCCCCACAATAGAAATACAACAGCAGTAACACCAATAGTGAAACTCCTGGCAGTACTTCATTTCGTGGCCACTGGATCTTTTCAATAAACTTTGGTAGTATCTGGAGGAACGTCACAGCCAACTTTCAATGGTGTGATACAAGAAGTCCTTGCTTCAATGATTAGACACATCAACAGCTTCATCCAGTTTCCAAAAGCTCAGGATCTTGGTAATATGAAGGAAGAATGTTATGATTTGGGTGGCCTACAACATGTGGTTGGAGTAATTGATGACACACAAATTGCCTTGGTGCCACCACACACCAGGGACAGGTCTACCGCAATCGGAAGAACTTCCATTCAATCAATGTTCAAATTGTCTGCTTACGGTTTATACATCTCGTGTGTGTGTCCGCTCCCTGGGTCAACACATGATTCCTTTGTACTACGGAACAGCACCATACCCTTGCAAATGTTACAACTTGGACCCGAGAGGACCTGGCTTGTTGATAAGTACAGTTTGATTTGAGAATCATTTGCTTTAATACTCATTTAGGAATGTACAATGGCTTGATATGATTTTCATGCATCAGTTTATTGCTTCCATGTAGGAAACTCAGCATATCCTAACCGACCATGGTTGTTGAGGAATCCAACAATACCAGGGGAAGACTGCTTCAGTGAGGCCCATGGAAGAACTAGGAGACCAGGGGAGGGGGCTTTTGGGCCCCTGAAGGCCAGATTTTGGTGTCTGGTCAAGACCGGTGGAGCACTCCTCTACTCACCCAATAAGATGTGCCAAATCATGGTTTCCTCCTGTATGCTTCACAACATCGCCCTGTGACCGAACATCCCAATCATCGCAGAGGATGGAGACTGTGAAGAGCCACCGGGTGAGGATATTGAAATGCCAAATGAAGATGGCAGTGGTGAAGAGGAAGGAATTTACCTCAGTCAAGTTGTCTCTGACCACTTCTTCACCTGAGTATAAGTGTACCCTTACACATTGTAACATCCAATGTCAGAACAACTTCTGACATACTAAACATATCAGTGTGTGATGGTAATTTTGTAGGAACGGACATTTCAGGAAAGTTTAAGGCAAGGATATTTGTAGATCAAAGTTTCCCAACCAAGACTACTGTGTTTATTGGCATAGTTTAACTTTGCTTGTGTTAACTATGCAATCTCCTAACTAATCATTTGAGTCAAATTTAATATGTGAAATCATTAATTTCCCCTTGTTATTCTGTTTTAGGAACCTTCACCAAGACATCTGCATTTGGACATTTAAAAAATGGGACATTTGCAGTGATATGTTGCTTTTGGAAAGTGCCAAGGGAACATGGGTCGATCCTGGGACAGACTCATTTTGGATGGACAGATCTTGTACAGAGAAAATTTGCACTGTGATTAAATGGAAGTGCTTGAGATTGTATCAGACCTGTTTTCTGTTGGATGTTGCCACCAAGGCAATATGTGCAGCGTAATTTGCTCTAACCAAATGTATATGTCAACCCATAGCATAATGATCTTCCTTCACATTGGCTAAATCTTCAGTTTGTGTTTAGTGTAGAAAGCTGTTGATGTGTCTCCTTTTAGTTGGAAGAACACTTTTAGCACTCCATTGTATGATGTTTGTGACATTGCACCAAATACTGCCACGGTGTCCTGAAATGCCCATGTGGACTCAATGTTTGTTACTGCCATGATGTAGACTATTGATGTTATTGATGTAGGATTACTATTGTGAGGCCAGGATGTCTGGCTCCGGCTGAGGTAATGAATCAATAATAGTTTGACTATTTCATTTGGGTTTATGAAATATTCCCTTTCTTCCATGGTGTCTAGGTTCTGGAGTGTCAACTTCCAAATGGCACAGACTGTTTGGCTACTGCATGGTTTGCAAAAAGCATATTTGATTTTGTCAGAGACTTTTTACCTTCAAATGAATAACACCAATACATTGTGATCGCATTGTTTCATTTTCCATCTTTTTTAAATGGGAATTGGTATTTATTATTTGTAATTTGGTTGTGACGAGTTAAAAAAATTATAGTGTATGGAAGGTATAGAAAATGAATTAGCACAATAAATACAAAACCAGTCTTTGACTTTGTTTTATGTACATTTATTTTGGGAAAATGAGTGCACTATCTTTGAAACCAGAATGAAAAAGAACAAGAATATGGTGGATTAAACTATATTTGTTGAGCACAAATTGTTTGGAGTTCAATGTACTAAAATACAACTATCCTCAAAAAAGGTAAATGTGTCCATGAAATAGTCCACAGAGTGAATGGTAGAGACATACTGGAGGAAATTAGGTATGGCGTCTCTTGGAGGTGGTGGTGGAGGTTTTGCCATCCTATCTTGATGGTCTGGATGAAAGTCCCCTCGTGGTGGGGGGGCACAGGTGCAGGGACTGGAGTAGGTGGATCAGTTTCCTATTGTGGCAGGGCCTCCCTGTCTGTGGATGAAGCTCAGGAAGATGTATTTTGTCCTGATGTTAAAGGACCGCAGACTGGGGTAGATGGTACAGGAAATTGGAGGTGAGAGGCTCCTAGGGGCTTCGATCCAGAGAGGGACAAGGAGAATACGGAGATGGCTGATAGTGAGGCTTGAGAAGAGAAAACTTGGCAAGGAGCGTGGAGACTAATGGTGAGAAGAAGCCTCCTGCTATACCAGCAACAAGAGATGTTCAAGAGCTGTTCCAAATGCTATTTGGCGGATGAATTTAGCGAGACGAGCGAGTTTTCACATGTTCATGTGTTCGATGGGACAGTTTACTAAATGATTACATTCAGGTATCCGAGACTAGGATATGGAAAATTACCCCCTCAAGAGCCTTGATAAAGTCCTAACTAGGACGAAACACGTGTCGGCTGGAGTTGTTGGCTGTTTTTTCCAATCTGAGTGAACTTTACGATCAGGAACGGAACAATTTCTGATTGAATTCTGTGATTGGGTTGAATCTTATTATCAGCATCAGGATTTTTTCTGGATGGATTCATTTTGGATATTATTTTAGTGTTTGTTTTTGATCTATGTATGTCTCACTTGCACTGTCAAATACTGTTTGTCTAACTTGTACTGTCAAATACTGTTGAAGATGTTATAAACATTGGTTCATTTTAGTGTTTGTTTTTGATCTATGTATGTTTAACTTGTACTGTCAGATACTGTTGAAGATGTTATAAACATTGGTTCATTTTAGTGTTTGTTTTTGATCTATGTATGTCTAACTTGCACTTTGTCTAACTTGTACTGTCAAATACTGTTGAAGATGTTATAAACATTGGTTCATTTTAGTGTTTGTTTTTGATCTATGTATGTTTAACTTGTACTGTCAGATACTGTTGAAGATATTATAAATATTGGTTTTCTTGGAATACTTGGTGTTTAGGGATTGCATCTCTTTTTGTGTCTGTTTCATATTTTTCAAAAGTTTGTACATATCTATTCTATTCATAGGAGTGCTCCACATATTTTTCTATTTGTAAGTTTCTATACTGGTTAAGATTCCTTACCAGTACACATATTTGGCAACAATATGTTTATGTGTATGAGCACCCGCTTTATAGGTTCACAGTATAGGAGTATGCGGCCAATTTAAGCTTTTTGTTGCCAGGTTTATATTAATCCTATCTTGATGGTCTGGATGAAAGTCCCCTTGTGGTGGGGGGGCACAGGTGCAGGGACTTGAGTAGGTGGATCAGTTTCCTATTGTGGCAGGGCCTCCCTGTCTGTGGATGAAGCTCAGGAAGATGTATTTTGTCCTGATGTTAAAGGACCACGGACTGGGGTAGATGGTACAGCAAAAGCCCTGCACATGAAATGATAACTGGCAAGTATCACCCCAGTCAAGGAGCACAAATTGAAGTTGTTATTCTGCAGCTCAAGAATGTGCTCCCTCTGCACCTGCTTAAGGTCCTGGATCTCTGTTAGGAACTGGCCCAACATGTCTTGGGTCTGTTGTAGTGCTCCCAAGACTCGGTCATTGGTGGTCTGGGTGAGATTGATACCAGTGGCCTCTCTTGGCTGGCCCACTGGTTCCATCCCATGACCCCTACACCCACTACCCTGTGCACTTGAGGCAGCGTGGCCCATCCCACTGGGCCCTGGCACAACTGGAGGTGGTGTTTGCCAGGACAGGGGGGCACAAGATGGGAGCTGTGTTCCTTTGGACACAGGAAGTAGGGGTATCCATAGGATGTTGTAGCAGCTGGGGTGGGAGGAGAAGATGTGGGCCAACTGTGACTCCCTGGGGCTGTCTGCCCAGACAGACCAGATGGACCAGGATTCCTCTCATCATCTAGGCTTGCAGGAGTGATGTCCCCACTGAAGGCTTGACCCTGGCCTGGAGTGGAGGTGTCTTTGGTTGCAGACAGTGGTCCACTGGTCCTGGGTGTTGTTCCAAATATGAATCACAAATAAAGTGACATTAAAGGTCTGGATTGCACCTCAAATGTGCCTTCAGCTACAAATGAAGCAGCTTAAAAAAATGAAAAAATATAACGAATGGGATGTTTAGGCCTCTGTTTGATTTTTAACTTTTTACTCATGCAAGTAAGTAAACAGTTCAAACTTCAGTAACAATGATGGAGAGATGTGCTGAAATATAAAATGTTATTTAAAAAGTGTACATTATATGTACCAGACATGCAACTCAACACAGTAGAGAGGAGATCTGAGAGCTGAGCCATTTCAAGGCCCAGCAACCTCAAATACAATCCATAGTATAACTTATTAGATTAAATGGCTTTGGTCATCATAAGAACACTTGAAAGTAAATTGTGTATCAACAGTACTTATAATCAGCATGCCACAGAACATGATTGGAAACCTTTGAATACACAAACTATGAATGATGCAAGCAAGCAGAGCAATTCAATGGGGTAACAAGAAGATGTCAACATACTGGATCAGCACAGCAGGTGAAATATCAATACATACCATGAAATAGTGAATGACAGCTACATAAACTTGTGAATTTAGTGCATATGTGGAAGGAAAGAGAGGTTAAGCTACATAATATTGCACAATGATTTCGCAGAGACAAAAGTAGGGCATCATGATAGTTGTAGTCATTAGTAAACACTATTGCCAATACTTGTGAAAAAGTTAGTATCACATACCTGTAGGAATGACTACAGTGAAATGAACACTTTTACAATACGTACACACATATGTTGTGTTGTGAATAGGTCAAGATACCACTTACAAGCACTATACGTTCATGTGCATACGGATGAAGTTTGGAACCTGTGTTTTCCTCTGAGGGAAACAGTTGTAATGGTGTGGGGGACGTGGGGAGGGGCTGGGAGAGCCACCACCAGTCATCTGGGCCTCCAGATAAAGCTTGGAGACCATGGTACGTACTCTCCCCCACAGTTTGTTCCACCACTTCCTAGAAACACACAAAGAAGAAAGAGGTCAAAGGAGACGACCGATAACTATACAGGCCATATTTACAAAACAGTGCACAGTGCAGCACACATGCAGAGTTGGAAAAGAAAGGAGAAATAAAAACATTTCTCCTTTAACGCCTCCTTTCAAATGGCATTAAGTTTTGACGTAAAACCCCGTCTACTGTTGTTAGTAGATAGGGTTTTGAGTCAAAAGGTATTGGTGGTTGCTTGGGAACACCCAAGTACCACCCATGTTGTGGCCCCTTGGCGCTAATTAACACAACGCAGTGCTTTGTGCTACTCATGCATTACTTTTAGGGTACTTTTCAGCACAAAACAAGTTTGGCAATGGAAAGTAAGTTAGGAAAAAAACATTTTTTGCTAGTTTGCGTCACTTTTGTAATGCTAATCCAGTACAAATTATTTGTAAATCTACCCCTACAAGTTTTCTGAATGCATGTTCCATAGTCAATCTTTAGAGGTTTGTGTCCTTTTCACCATGTTTGCCCGATGCACATTCTTTTGGTGGATTGGAGCAGAGTTTCTACATCATGGACCCTGGCTGTGGTGAAGTGGCACCCCAACATCATCAGGAGACTGGGCCAATTCTTTTTTCAGTATGCCTTGTGCATATTCTTTTTATTTTACAAAGGATAACTAGATAACTGAAGAAAATAAATCCACAGCAATCATGCTCCGTAAATGTATAAGATGGAGTCTTGTTTGCTCACTGTTAAATTTCTAGTACTTATTCGTCACTACAGTTTTGTGAACGGAGGAGGGGCCCAGACTCTGCCTGACAGACCGAGCAGTCAGTAAAAAGTCAATGAGGCTAGGAATGCTGTCCAAACAGGACTTGGAGTCATGTGGGAACTTGTGATTGCCAGTCCCGAGTTTGTATTCTTGTGTATAACATACTTATTATTTACAAACAGATCTTTGTTACTGCAATTCCCTTATTCCGTGCAGCCATTTCCATGCATTTTTCAACCAGCATCTAGACACTCATCTGGCCACTCACAGTTAACTCTCCATCCACACTTCTACTCATACTCATCCACTCGTGTACTCAACTATGTACCATTCCATCCACAAACATTCATCCACTCCTCCACATGTATCAACCCATCCCTCTGCATCCATCCACCTATCCCTTTGAGTCCATCATCCACGCACACCTGAGTGTTCATCCATCAACACACAACAACCAGACATTCATTGGTCCACCCACACGTGTACTTATCTAACCTCTCACTTACCGAGCCACAATGGCATAAACCAACAGGTGGTCAGCAGTCAATTCAAACGCCTGTACAACCACATAGATATCAACTCATCCAACATCCACTTGTGTCTGACTTCATTTGTGTTTGTGTATTTATGGTCCTGGGTATGCTTTGTGTGCATATGAATACCTCTTTGTGCGTTTTCAGTCTGGCCATCCAAACATATCATTCAGCAATATATGGGTGAGTCAATAAAGAACACAGCCATCTACAGCCAGCCAGACCTAATGATTTTTGCCAGTGATACTTTATGATTTGTCTTTTAGACACAAATAAAGAAAGTGTAATTCACTCGAAGGCACTAAGCCCAGAAGCTGTAGTTTGTGCCACAGCCCCTTGACTCTAGTCTGTTTCCTTTTTAAATCACATGCATAGTTCCTTCTTTGTGGTCACAAAACAAACTGTTCCAGGAGAAATAAAGGCAAACGAAGGAGGGTGAAAATAAACTTTGTGCACGTGCTTTCAGCTGATGCGTGGTAACAATAAAATAGTCACAAACTAAGTCCCAAGTAAAAATATTATATGGCATGCATACCATGGTATTTTAAATATTGTTACATCATACGTGTTGATTCACACCGCATTCTCAGTGAGTTGTAGGAGAACGAAGCAAGGCTTACATTATTGCAGAGGTCTTCACGCATAGTGGAGGGACATGTTAACAAGGCTGGTCACATGATTTGAGGTGCCAATTTGAGACTCTTCTAAATATAACGTGTCCTTTTTAGGTTTGACTAGAAGCAGTTTAAGCTGTGGACTAGAGCTCGATAATCTAAAAAAAGAACATAAAAAAGCAGTGTGGAGAGATGAATGTCAAATGATATTTTAGAGCCTCTCATATCTTGGCTTCTACGATGAGAAAGATGATTAACATGCTGAGCTGTATGAAAGTTTACTTTCTTGTTACAAATTGCTTTTTCCTTTCTTATAATCTCAGACCCAGACACCTGTTTACTCCCTTTGTTTAACAAAGTAATGTGTTCTGCACTGGTTGCATGTATGTAAAATCTTATATATCTGTGCCTTACCTTTATTTAGAGAGCCAGATTGACCAAAAATGTGATTCACAGATGCATACGTTTTCTTTTGTTAATAAACTTTTTCAAACTTCGATTGGAGTGTGCATAAGTTGTTTTTAATAGGGTTATAATGATCTGCCTGTTTATGGCAGAAATGCATTTGCTTGGTCAGGAGTTGTAGAACTCTGCACAGGGAGAGGTGAATTCCATCTTTTCTGCTTTTGTATTTGGAACATCAACGGCAGGCCTTGGCTTTAAAAGGTTCTTTATAGGAAGCGATGCAAGTTAAGAAGCAGTGTAAGTAAAAAGCGAGTACCCAGATCTGCTCATGCTTGCCAAGGACAGAGCACGAAAGTAAAATGCATACAAATTAGCTTCTCTTTTTAACCACAAGGGATATTTCCCTCATCCAAGATGGCAACCACATTTGCATGGGCAAGTACTATGACACTGTTTATTTCCTGTGCCTAAGATCACGACACAAAACAGTGATTTGTCTGTGTGCCACGGCGACCGTGAGTGAAGACGCTGAACACAACACCACCTCACATGGATCTGAGTCCTGCCCCTTTAGCTCAGCCAGGTGGGAACAACGATTAGGTAGGTGTCTTACTGTTTGCATGCTAAGTTTGTGAGGGTTGTGCCAGTGACTGGGGGTTTCCCCCTGCCACGTACTAGGGCCTTTAAATGGGAGATGCCAGGAATGGGCTGAATAGAACTTAGTAAATTGAAAGTGCTCCTGTACTTAAATAGTCACTAAAGTCAAAATCTACCAATGCAAGTTAACATCTTCTCAGGTCCGTGCGCCTCCTCTGGTAACACCACAGAGCCCCACTTGGGGGCAGATTTAAGAGCCTCCTTGTGCAACATTAGCATCATTTTTTTGTGCTAATGTGACCCAACGAGTCCATAATTGCCACACCAAATTTACAAAGTGGTGCAATGCATGCATTGCGCCACTTTGTAACTGTTTGCTCTACATTATGCCTGCCCCAGGCATAATGTATGCAAAGGAGGCGTTCCCCCGTTAAGGGGCCGAATAAATGGTCCAAAGAAATCTAAGAGATTTCTTTGCATCATTTGTTTTGGTACTTTTAATACCTGCTCAGAGCAGGTGTTAAAAGGAGGCACACCATTATTCATAATGGACTTCAATGGGCTTTGCAGGATTAGTGTAAAAAATGTTGACGCTAATCCTGCAAAGCTCCGAACTAGCGTAAAAAATGTTGACACTAGTTCTTTAACTACTGCCGTGGTGTGCCGTATCGTAGATACGGTGCACACATGGTGTACTGGGTGCAGCGCCACTTTTCTTAAATCTGGCCTTTGGTGCCTCTGGATGCTCGGGCTGCACAGCTGCTGCAGAAGCAGCTGTGGAGCTGCACAAGGAGGTGGAGAGGGCCATGAGCTGGTGCTCCTGTGCGATGTTAGCTGGCTTTGCATCTCCTGAGTCCTACAGCATGTAATCACCAAGAAGGAACGCAGAGCTAGTCGCACAGTGATGGGGTGAAATGTTACCTCTTCCTCACTATCCCTGGATACAGGGCAGCACACAGGCAATTCATCCCATGGTCTCAGGCTGTTGCGCTCCCTGTAGTTATCGCAACTGGGCCAAGCTTCTGGGTAATTGACAAAAGAAGCAATATCCTGCTCATACTCAAAGATAAGGTATGATGGCATGGCACCCGCAAGCTGGGTGTAGTGTTCTCCACTGTTGAGGACACCTCATAGTGGGCGAGACCATGTGCACAGAGAGTAAATATGGGAGCCCCTGCCTTCAGTGGTCAGTTAGTTTCATTCTCAATGACATGGGAAAAGTTAATGAAAAGACGTGGTGGAGCGGAGAGAGATAGCCCACCCTGCACTCTTAAAGCATTACACATATCTTGGTGTGTGTTATTCCCAGGACGCACGCATTGGCCTAGCAAGCCCATTGGTGTCTCTACCAGGGTCAGCCCAGTGAGACATGACAGCAGCAATGAGGCAGTCAGAGCCAGCACACTCATTGATCTTGCTAGCCATTCGTTCCAGCCATTTCTCTTCGACCTTAAGTGGCACCCGCCCGGCTTAACCTAACACCAGTAATGCTCGTGCCGGAGGGTGGGTTGAGGGACACAAGAAGCAGCTGGATGACTAGGAGTATCCCCGTGCTGAAACTGTGTGGGGGCTGCCCAGCATTCTAGCATCCGGGGGTGCTTGTGATGTGTGCAGCCAGCGCATGAGACAGCCGACCAACCTGACACCTCCATTGGTGGTGCTTGTGCCCTGCTTGATGCTCGCCTCGCCCCATACCCGCTGCATGCTCGCTGCCCCAGATTTACCTTTGCAGCGGCACCAACACTAGGCCTTGCACAGCGCAACAGTCTTCACCAGTGCCTCACAACCAGCAACTGGCAGGCTCCTGCCAGCACACTGCGATCACACTGCAGATTGCAGCATCTGGAGCTGCTAGCACAGTGGTGCTCTTGCACCTCAGCATAATTTATGGCCAGAGCGATGAGTGCCATGCCCGCAGAGGACTGACCCTACAGCAATGTGGCAGGTGTAACAACTATAGAACCATTTATTATTGAAAGTGTCTCATCCACATACGCGCAGAAGAACTGTACTTTGATGCTACCATTGTACTGGCAGTGCGGAAGACAGCACTCCTGCTTCACCTGGGAGGAAAGGGGATCCACAAAATTACAAACTGATTACCAAGGAGACACCTAAAACATTTTGTATTCTAGTGCTAGCCCTCAATGCTCACTTTGAGCCTATGGCTAACCAGGACTACGAATGGTTCATATTCAGATAAACCCCTTAACAGTTTCTGCAGCAGGTTCAGAGAACTTGCCAGCACAAGTGGGTTCACGGACGAGCAAGAGAAAGTTTGCAGACAAATAATCCACGGGTATGCCTCAATGAAATTAAGAGAAAACATTCTCCAAGAATCCGGCAAGGCCCTACCGGAGATTCTCACAATGGACTGCTTGAAAGAGCTCTCGAAAGCGGGAGCCTTGCATATGTAGGCCGCACTGCATCAAATAGTCAAAGCAGAATCTGTAAACATGGTCTGACCAAAGAAGTCCTCAGAAAAGCCTGAAAGGACATTGGGGGAAGCCCGGACGTGGGGATATTGCAGAGGGTGCACTCACAGGCTGACAAGACTGCCCTGCAAGAGCGAAGAAGTATTGCACTAAATGCTGGAAGTATAACCACTTCGCAAAGGTATGCCGATAGTCAAACGGAAAAAAGGCCAATGAGTCCTCCCATACCATTAGAGAAGAAGGGGAAGACCAAGAAGAAATGAACAATGGCTCCACAGGGCACATACTACATTCTGTCTTCACAGTCGATGAAACCTTGGGCACCCACCGATCAATGCAGCATATTAGTTGGAACTAATCCCGGTACAGCAACCATCTATACAGGTGCCTCCATAAACATCATGTCGGTGAACATTTACCATGTCTCACCAACCACACACCCACTGACCAAGGCTAAGATCCAGGACACTGTCTGTGTCGCAAAAAGTAGGCTGGGTGTACTTCTGAGCAGCTGCACAGCTGTGACCCTGGAACTTGTTCATTTTGGATTCAGAATATACACCGCAGAATTAGCCTACATCCTTTCTGAATTATCGAACCCTTTGGAAAGGATTGGGTGCATGAAAGACAAAGGGGCATATTTATACTCCGTCTGCGCCGATTGTGCGTAAAAAAATTTGACGCACAATCAGCGCAAACATTGCCCTGTATTTAAACTTTGACGCCCGAGCCCACGGACGACAAAATTCCGCAGTGTACGTCATTTTTTGGATGCGGCAACCCGCCTTGCGTTAATTATATGCAAGGTAGGCGTTCCCGTCCAAAAAATGGCTTAAAGGGCCGTGCGTCGTATTTATGCTTTCGGGCAAAAATGACGCACGGCCGGGAGGCGGAGGCAGAAAATTATGCACAGCCCGATTTGCGTAAAAAATTAACGCCTGGGTCAGGGCAGGCGTTAAAATGGGGCAAACACATCTGTATTTAATCAGAACACACAGAACAAACAGCAGAGCAGCAGAGCAGCAACAGGGAGCCATGGAGGTGATACTAATCCAGCGTGCACGCAGACGCAGAGCCCAGCAGCAACAACAGCAACTACCACAACACCAGCACGGACTCCAAAGGCAGTGCAGAAGGCAGGAGAGGATATTCCGCCCAAGAACCACCCTTCAGGGCCTCAGGGAACACAACATCATCCAGAGGTACCGGTTGAACTGGTAGGCCATTCAGCAGCTGCTGCGCAACATTGAACAGCAGTTGGCCCCCACTTTGGTGCCACCCCGCACCATCCCAACAGAAACAAAGCTGCTTGCCGTACTTCATATGCTGGCAAGTGGCTCTTTCCAAACAACTGGTGCCCTGGTTGGCGGAATATCACAACCATCATTCTCTGCCTTTTTGCCCAAAGTACTGGATGCCATCATTCGACTAACACCCCGCCACATCTGCTTCCCTAACACACTGCAGAAGCAGCAGGAAACAAAACAGGGGTTCTACCTCATCAGTGGCTTCCCACATGTCCTTGGTGCAATCGACTGCACACATGTACGCCTTGTGCCACCTGCTGCAACTGAACACCTCTACCGCAACAGAAAGCACACACATTCCATCAACGTGCAGGCCATAGTGGATCACCAGGGATTGATCACCAACATCGTGGCTAAATATCCTGGGACTGTACATGACTCATACATCTTCCGTCACTGCACCATCAGTGAACACTTCCAGGATGGACGGTATGGCAATGGACTACTTGTTGGTAAGTACAAAAACCTACTTATATACACACTACACAGCAACCCTCTAGGACACACAACACATACACCACAACAGCAACATTTGAACAGGAACACACTGAGGTCGTGATATCGCTAGCCATGTTTCTTAGGTCACCATTGAACCTGTCACACATCGGAAATTACTGTACAGCCTAATGTTAATACGTCAATGAGTGTGGTTGTCTAAATGTCACCTTGCAAATTGTAAGTGTTCCAATGACCTTTACATTAATCCATTGTCTAAGTCTAAAGGTATGGGATGTCCAGGGTACATTGATATGAACGTGTTAACAACACTGTCAATTTTAACTGTGCATGGAACTATCATCTCACCCCAGTGAAGACACACGGACACCTGTATCACAAGTCACAATGCTAGGGAGGGCACACTGTACTGCAAATCCCAAAACATACTGCTGACATACGGTTAGCAGACAAACACTCGTTCAGCCAAGGAAACAACACAATGCAGATGGTATATCCTACAAGCATAGGATGCCACATTATTACACAAAAGAGTCACAGCCAACACAAGACAACTACTGCCATGAAAGGTCATTTCAATAGTGCCAGCTACATCAACATGATCCCAATCATTTTCTCTTGCAGCTGATCAGGGATATGTCATCCAGCCATGGATCATGACATCATTTGGCAACCCAAGTACTGCTACAGAGCGTGCCTACAACGACGCCCATAGGAGGACACGCAGCATTGTCGAGCGGACCTTCGGCATCCTCGAGTCAAGGTTCCGGTGCCTCAACATCACTGGTGGTAGCCTCCTATATTCCCCGGAGATGGTCTGTAGGATCATCCTCACATGTGCAATATTGCACAACATTTGTATCAAAAGGAACATTCCCCTCCTGGAACCAGAGCCACACATGCCTAAAGAGGAGGAAGAGGAGGATGCTGGTCTGCAACAGGAGGGGGAACTACAGAACACGGCCGCTGGTATACGCAGGCGGCAACAGATCGTAAATACTTTCTTTTGAATATGATCACCTTCAGCACTTTAGTTAACAAATTTAAATAAACACCTATTCTAATCACCATATCATGGTCTGGCTATTCCTTTTTGCACAACTTCATCTCTACTTATCAGAATAAGAGTGTTGCCTCATGGAGCATTGCTGAGATACTGAGTAGGACACGGAACATCCCAGAGCTAATGTGATGCCTAACATACAATGGTCACATACACACACACTCTTAATGACATATATCATGTACATTTCTCCTTTGAAGGCCAATAGCAGAGGACCACAACTATTTCACACATACATGTTGAAATCAAGGTCCAACGCAGCATATGGCACACAACTAAGACACCATCGCTCAATAAGGGGAAAACAAGCCTCATACATGAGGCAGTCAATGTGCTTTGGCATCAGTAACAGGAATGCCTGACCAGACCCTTGACAGCAGTAAGTCCAACTGCATCCAATATTTGCAAGGAGTATCTGTGACCAGAGTCCCATAGAAGCAGAACAGAGACAGCACAAGTGCCACACATATGAGCAGCATTGCACACATGACATTCCATGTACATGTCAGCCCATTTCCTAACTCCTGACACACCCATGCACCTGGTCACAACCCACCTGTCGAAAGAGGTCCCTGGAATACTAAGATGTGTACCCTGATATTACCTCCTCTACACACACAGACCAACATTAGCAAACCAGTGTGCTACACCCTTTCCTATGGTATGCCATTGTCATAGAACATCTGACTGCAAGGACGTCAGGTCAATTTATACACTGTCTTCTAGTTTCAAAGCCCTGTTAGCACATGTAGATTGCTTCCCCTGTGAAAATGTCTGTTGGCCCTTAGAATGCAAGTCTCACCTACAGGACTGGTGAGAAACAGATGCAGCCCACACCTGTGATCACCTCCATGCACACCACCCATTTAAAAAAGCCCTGCCCCTGATGATGCCTGGAACAGCATAGGAGTTGCCATTATGTCAAATACACCGTCAAGCATTGATACTAATTAAGCCGTGTAACACAGCCACTGGGTTCATTTGTCACCTTCAAAAACACAGGACATACACAGTTTTACATGTCAACTGTCTAGATTGTCCTCCAAACAGTCTCAGTCAGACCACTGATTACGTAACTTGTCAAGTAGCTGGATCCTGAATCACCTTGCATTCTGTCAGCCTGACTGGCAACTGTCTGTGCGTCACACTAAAGTATCCCTGTGTCCACGTATGTACCACACTTGCATTAGCAAACCTCTCATTCATCAGGGGGCATTGGGCATGGGCTTCTTCCATGCATACACAAATACATTGTATAGCATCATCTGCAGTTTAACTATACCATTTGAGTTACATCCTCTTGGAAAAGCAAAATTCATGGCCCATCCCTTGTCTGGGTTGCAGTTATGCATGAATGACAAAGTGTGACAGTGTCCCAGGGCCGTAGGCAGGGATTGGGTACGGGGCTTTCAGCACAACCAGCAACCTCTGATAATGTCCATGAATAATACACAAATGTCAGGACCATGACAGTTCACACACAGAATCACAGTGCGCACAACATAGTGATGGGCTGTGTGTGGTGAATAGCTGCGAGAATAATCAGCACAGAGGCTATGATGTTCTCAGATGCAGTGGGAAGTGCAGAGGCCAACCTGTGTATAAATGTTGTAATGACACCTGCCGGAACATGACACCTGAGACATTATCTCACTCAGCACACCAAAGTTGCCCTGTTGACTGTCTCATTACACGTCTTTAGTGACAGGGTGGGACCATCCACATGTTGGTTCACATGTCCACATCCACTTTACTCACATTGATCAACCAAGGATACTCAGTAGATACAGGAATAGCTGCCACTGACTCATGATGAGTCCTGGACCGAACTGTGACAAATTACACCCCCAAAAAATATACAGGATCATCATTGGACCACACACATGAACAAGACACCTATGTGCAATTGATCACTGGAAATAAGTGGATACGTGCTGTCTTGTCTGCTGGTCCACCACAGCCACCTGATATTTGGGGCTCACTTCTATGGCCTCAACTGTGGTGTCATCATACATTTGAGATTCACCCTTGTCTGTCTGTGCAAACAACATGGTACCCACTTCCTCAATGCATGTGTATGACTCACTGTGGGATTCTCCAAGTAGTGCCTAGGAAGCTCTTTCCAATACTCTAGGACATAGGATGTAGAAAATGTTGACCATTGACATGAACAAGCGTCTGCCATCCATCTGGTGCATGCTATGTCACAAGTGGTGTCTACGTGACCCTAAAACTTGGAAGTACACTTTACGGGTGTTGTTACATGTATGAC
Source organism: Pleurodeles waltl (assembly GCF_031143425.1). Lineage (NCBI taxonomy): Eukaryota > Metazoa > Chordata > Amphibia > Caudata > Salamandridae > Pleurodeles > Pleurodeles waltl. The sequence continues at coordinate 1,065,400,526 of NC_090445.1, forward strand.
TAACACATGCCCTCGCTCATTTCCAATATGACTTGCATCTAAGGATTGGACACATGGACGTCACATTCATACAACCATATGTACAATTATGCTTCATGTGATACACACACACTTGGTCAACCAACACATTAGTTGCCAAAGCACACAATTTGAGCCAAAGACATTTAGGTATTGTACATATGTGCGTCACATTGCTATCCTCTCCTTATGCCAAACATGCCCAATTTGTGCAACACATATATGTAGGCCACACTTATGAACATCTATTGCATCAGCCAACTGTAAAAATACTGTGAAGGGAGTAGTGGATCATATTCCGCTGCAGTATGATGTCACACATGTGAACATACACCATCAACACCATACTGTCTTCAATTAGCCAATCTCTGATGTGTCCCAAATGTAACATAACCAAAAAACAAGTAAAAATGCCCCAAACCAGTTAATGCACTGTAATTTTGACGTCCCTAGAGTTGTGCGTCATTTTTTGACAACCAAAACTGTATTTGCGTCATTTTTTTGGATGCACAGGAGTGAAATTTAGCCCGCATACAGATATTTGTACAGTCCATGTACTCTTATGTGGATGCGGGTTAATATTCACTTCTGTGCGTCAAAAAAAATGACGCAAATACAGTTTTGGTAAACATAAAATGGCGCATAACGCAAAAAAGGCAGGACTTTTCATACAGGAAGTGATGTAATACGATATCCTGTTTACAGATCATGTACAGTGGGTGTACTTTCACTTTCACTTTGCAGTCTATGATCCTTCTAGACTGTGTGGCTGTGTAGAGAGTTTTGTCCTGAGATTTTGTGCTATTTTTGTCCTATGTGCTATCTGTATTGTCAATTTGTGAAATAAATATTGTTGGTGTATACTGTACTACTGTGTTTTGTCTACATTTGTCCATTTATCTTGTGTTTTTCTTGTTTGTGGGAGTCTGTTGTGGGTAGTGTTAGTTTGGGGATAGTTGGGCTCTTTTAGTGTTTAGGTTTACTTTTTTTCTGTGTTTGTACCCCTACTTCCCCCTTTTCCCCTTGTTATTTCTTTTACCCCTATTCCATTTCCCTTCTAAGTATGTCTGGTAGGCCACGTCTTGGCAGGATGGGGGAAGAGGAGTTGGGGGGGGGTTCATCTGGCTTGTTACGCATTTCTTGCCGCTCATGATCCAGGCAGGGGGCAGGGTGATACAGGGGTATCCGACAGAGGCGCGCAGAATCCGGTGGGAAAAGGTGCTGCATCACCTGCAGCGTGTGTATGCCAGCCAGAGGAATGACCACCAGCTGAAGCACCGGTGGGCTGACCTCATCACCAGGGATCAGGATCTCTTGGACCACCTGGGAATCATGATTGGTGGCACTGTTGGTGAGTATGAATTATGTTAATGTGCACAATTAAATGCTCTGTAGTGACATCAGGGGATTAGTACAATGTCTGCCAGCTAACTTGCTGACTGTGTGTAATGCTGGGGAAATATAAAGGGATCATTGATGCACTATGGCAAGGATCACAATTGCTAGCTGTCAGGTAGCACGTGCTCAACAAACTTGCAGGTTACTTTTCCATGAAGGAAATTGGTGTGGCCTTTTTGTCAGAACTGCTAACAAAATATGAGCCAATCATGTCTATATAGGGTACTATTGACAGAGAAGTACAGATGTACCAACATTTAGGCCAACTTTGTTGACGCAATTGCTAGACTGACTTTAGAATCACTACATGATGCAGAAAATGAGTGCTGCCTTCACGTCAATTGATAATAGCAAAGTGGCTCAGACATATGTCTCATGTGAGTCTGGTGAGTGTGGAAGGAAAGCGTTCACAGAAGTACTATGAATGTGTGGGATTATTGTGTTCCTTGATCTTTTTTTATACATGTCAGTTCTTGATTTGAAAACATCGTGAAAAGGTGTAAGGTGCCCTCAGCTAACATCTTAAGATGTTTGTTGGAATTAGTAGAGCCACAATCCAAATATGGATGGCAGTCCAAGTGTATGCACATGGCCTCACATCTCCATGGTTGGTGCAAATCACCATAGCTGGGCCACATCAATTGAATAAACTGTAACAACAGGATGGCTTACAAAAATCCCTGCCCCTCCCTCTGTGCATTGGACCTATGTGCAATTGGGGTGGTGGGTGGATCCTCTGCGATGGCTGCTTGTTCCGTGCTCCTCCTTGTGACTGAAGGTGGGGTCTGGAGGGTTTCAAGGACCTTTTGGATAGTCTCCTGGGGAATGTTTATCAGCTCGTCGTCCATGTCATCAGGGAAATCTGGGACAGGCATATCGGCAGGAGATCCATCTTCCTCTGCAATAAAACAGGGTACAATTAGTGTGTCTGTGTTGTGGCAATTTTGATGTGACGTGCCTGCCTTTTGATTAATTCACTTTGTGATCTTGTTTTGAGTTAATTTGTCCAGTCCTTCAGATGGGCATTCTTCCAGGCCTATGGCCCACCTGTGTGTCACATGTATGTTATTGAGTTATCAGACTTGTCAGCCTCATCGCCTCTAGGTGTTGACTTATGCCAAATAGAGAATTACCACCTTCTTTTCCTACTCAACCCTCCGTGTACATCCATTCTCATGGTGAGACCTTTCACTGGCTGTGGGTGTACTGATGGCCCTGGCAGCACACTTAACAATCTGGGCCTGCCCCAATCTCTGATCTTTCACATCCACTTAAATGTAATTGACATGTGGCATATCCTATGCATGGCAAAGTTATGATCCGATATGGATGTTGACATTGGTAATGTGTCCTGCTGATGTTGGGGAATGTGTGTTACATTGGATTGCCCTGATAATCGTATCAGGGTCCTATTTCATCCTCTGACTGTGCAGGTGTATTTCAGTGACCAGTTACATGTGTCCCCTCCTCAATGCTGTTGTCTGAGCAGTATGACATTTGGGATGTTGCATTGTTACCCAGGCATAGGATGGACCCTGACATATGCAGCATGGGTGTGTCTTTAGTGCTGTGTAGCTCCTATTGTTTACATTGGCTGATGTTTGCGACAACTATGGGCATTGACATTTGAGAGTACTGGGACCTTTGTCTTGTTTCTGGGGATTGTTGCGGTTGTCATCCTCACCCCCTAATTTAGGTGTGTATGATCCATGGGGAGGTTACTGCCATTGGCTACCTGAGCTGCACACAGAGCAGAGGTGGTAGTGGCAACTGTTGTCGCAGTTATATTCCAGTTGTCGGTATGGCTATAGGTTGTTAATAGGGCCCTAGTTAATGTAGGGGGTATTTTGGCTGACGTGTGCCGGGATGTCAGTTTGACGTAGTGGCCTTCCCTCCTTATGTGGCTTTCCCTTTGCTCCATTGTTGGCATGACAGCATGCCCCCATGGGACTGTTGTTGGTGTTGTGTAATAGTGTGCCCCAGGTCTTCTCAGAACGGGCCATGCCCCCCTGCTGTGCCCCTTTACCCATGCCACTCCATGTATTAGATGACTTCCATGCATTTAGTGGTCGGTATCCCACCATCGCTTACAGTTGACATTATTGCATTTTAATTCCCCATGCGACTTACCCTGCATGTGCATTGTCTCCTGGTAGTCTGCGCTGTCCTGTCCTTGAATCCCTGTGACGATCTCCTCAGGGATGACGGCTGCGATCATCTCCTCCATGTGGTCCAGGGCCTCCTGGTGTGCTGGACTCCCCCTCCAGTCTGCAGTGCTGCCTTCCTGTTCCTGGCCATTTTTTCCTTGGTCCTGCGCTTGCAGTCATGCCAGCGTTTCTTGCACTCAATGACTGTTCTGCGTACTTCAGCCACACTGTCTGCAGTGGCATCTGGGATCCATTTTGGCTCTCCTCTGGTGAAATGGCAGTGTTCGCTGGTTTTTTTTATGCTATTGTGTCAAAAAAAACGGCGCATATCCGGTTTGCGGTGTCGTAATTCGACCCACAGTCATTTCTGCTGCATTAACGTCGTTTTCCTTTACGACTTGATGCCGCGGTGTGCGTCAAAGATAATGACTCCCACCTGTGGTTTGCGCCGCCGTGCGTCAAAGTATAAATATGATGCCCGCACGGCACACCAAAGTGGCGTTAGCCGGCGGTAATATTTTCGACGCAAAATTACACCGACGCAGTTTTGCGTCAAAAAGTATAAATATGGGCCAAAGTGTTCTGGTTAAACATTGGCAAGTGCATTCAGGCAGTAGCATTGCACCATCTCAGGCTAGCGTTCCGCTTAAAGCGAAAAGTCGAAGCTGAGCTAGTCAAACTGGAAATGCCAGGATTATTGAAAAAGTCACTGCACTGACCCCACAGTTGTCCCCAATCATTGTGATGAAGAAACCTAAGCAGCCTGGTAAAGTCAGCATCTGTGTGGACATGAGGCTACTCAATGTAGCAATTAGCCATTGGTGCCATTTCACCCCCACCATCGACGATCCAGCTGGTGAGCTTGGTTTTCCAAGTTAGACCTTCGATCATGGTATCATCAGCTGGCCCTGCACCCAGAATCCAGGTATATTACTACCTTCTTGATACATGTAGGGCTGCAACGCTACCACCTTTTAAACGTTGGCATTTCCAGGGCCACAGAAGTTTTCTAAAATGCCATATGAGAACTGCTAGCTGGCATTCCCATAGTTATCAATGTGAGCAACGACATCCATGTGTATGTCACAACAATCCATGATGGCTCACAGGGGTACTGTGCAGGCTCCAAGACTCTGGGCGTACTCTGCACTGAGATAAGTTTGAATTTCTGGAGCAATGGATCCGTTTTTTTGGGGTACATATTCTCGCCAGACGGCGTGGCCCCTAACCCTACTAAAATGAAAGATGTGAAAGAAGTACCAGCTATGGTCGGTGTCTCAGAAATGGGAAGCTTCCTAGGCATTGTCAGCTACTGTGGTCAGACCAACCTGACACAGCTGCTATGGGGCCTCACCAAGTCCACGACTTTGTGGACATGGAGTGAAGACCAAGACAGGGTCTTTCAAGCAACATAAAGATGCATTGTCAACGAACACCACTAGAGGCTATTTTCACCCAAATACAGACCACAAATTGCTAATACTATTATTCAAAAGCTCCTCTTCTAAGTCTCCACCCCATATAGAAAAGTGGATGCCCCCGCTCCAAGACTATTACTTTCATATAGAATACCAACCGAGAGCAAACAATCTGGCAGATTACCTTTCCAGATACCTCAGGGAGGTGACCTGGAAGAAAGTCATGAAGGCAGAGGACACTGAAGAGTATGTACGGTATGTGGTAGAAAAATCCTGACCCCTGCTGCTGTCACTTGATAAGATCTGCATAGTGTCAAGTAGTCTTCAGTCAAAATTTATTGAGGCCATATCCCTCCTCCTCTCTACCCAAACCAGCTTTTGACCTAAACACAGCAGTTAATCCACTCTTTTAGCTGTAGCGGAAGAGGCAAAAAAAAGATTAGATCGAGGAGATATGGTCGCCATTATACTTCTGGATCTCAGTGCGGTCTTTGATACCGTCGACCACCATATTCTTCTCCATAGGGTCCGCAAGGTAATGCGCTGGGATAGCTCTGGTCCTTCTTGACTGACAAACCTTTTCAGGTATTTGACAGGTCCTGTTCCTCTGATATCCTCCGGCTCACATGTGGGGTGCCACAGGGTTCATCTCTTAGCCCTACACTGTTTAATCTGTACCGCCAACTACTGACAGTATAACCCTCTTTGGGATGTCCATAGTCTCTTACACAGATGACACTCAGCTGCTTTTCTCTCTCACTGTGGACTCAAGTTCTTCTGTAGCCAACTTGGAACCCTGTCTGGAGAAAGTATCAGGCTGGATGAAGAACTCATGCCTCAAGCTCAATGGAGTTAAAACTGAGCTAATGGTTCTTGGGAACTCCCTTCTTTCCCAACAGTCCCTAGGATGGCCAGCATGTCTGGGGTCCAACCTGTCCCCAGGCTAACTATAAAATGTCTGGAGTATGCCTTGATAATACTTTCCCCATGGAACCCCAAGCCACCAAATTGTTAGCCATCTGTATTGGAGTCCTGAGAATGATTTGCAAGATCCTGCCCCTACTTCCCCAAATTGCGAAAAGGCTGGAAGTCCAGGCATTCATTCTATCTCGCTTGGACAGTGGCAACTCGCTGTACCTTGGTGCTCCCAAAGCAGTTACCTGGAAAATACAAGTAGTGCAGAAAGCTGCCACCTGCATGTTGTTAGCAATCCCCAGGTTTGATTCAGCAAGGCAAGGGCAGGCAGATCTCCAATGGCTCCCGGTCTCCCAAAGAATTGAATTTAAAGCCCTTTGCATCACACATAGAGCGCTTCACTCATGTGGGCCTCCCATCCTATGCCAGCTTGTCGATCCCTACAACCCCAAAAGGCACTTAAGATCTACTAACATCCACCTGCTCACTGTCCCCTTCATTAGATGAGCTAGAAGTGGAGGTTGATCCTTTAGTTTTAATGTGGCTAAACTTAGAAACTCCCTCTGTCCATTCGAGCTTTGAACAATGAGCCTGGCTTTTGTAAACTCCTAAAAACCTGGTTGTATATAAAATAAACTTTCACTGGGTTCCCTCTTCTCGCAGCTGCTCGCCCTCTTTTCAGTTAGCACTGGGAGTCCTTCAAGTTGCAATGTGCTCTATAAGTCACAATAGAATAGAAAAGAGAGATGCTTACATCTAGCATTATCAGTGTAATAGTCCTGAAAATGAGAGTCTGTCAAAGAACACTGGGCACTTCAGACTGCAGATGCTCAGTGAGTATTAAGCTTGCTATACCAAGTGAGCCAAGAGCTAGCGACTGATTCAGAAGAATGCCTGCGTAGAAGTTCATGCCTAGTCATTCCCAGCAGCCTCACCGAGCAAGTAGTACAGCTAGCACATGCTGGGCATCAAGTAGTGGACAAAGAATCACCTCAGAAGCAAAGTGTGGTTTACGTTAATGGATGACATCTGTTCATGTCGAAGGTGGTAAATAGCCGGACCCACCAGTTCTGGTAATCACAGAACTCGGCCCGCAACAACCATGGAAATGTGTGCGTCTTGACTTTGAGTGCCTCCCAGATGAGTGGTACATGATGGTCGTGATGGACAATTACTCCAAATAATCCTATCTGGAAATTTTTGCTTTGCAGGCCACCAGCGAGGCTGCACATCTTGAAAAACCAGATTGCCAACCATGGGTTGCTAATTGGACTTTTGACAAGGGCCTACCATTTCACAGCCAAATTTCAACTTATCTACAAGCATGGATATCAGGCACAAGAAAGTGACCCCCCTGGTGGCCCCAAGCCAATGGTGAGACTAGCAGGATCGCCATTGGCTCAATAAAGTGTTCTGAATCTCTCAAGCTAATAGGCAACCTTGGGAATGGGCCACATGCGTCTTCGTATGGGACTATTGCCAGATCAGCCACTGAGTGTTTGTTAAGGACAGATACTCGAGGAGCAAGTTTTGCCTATGTTCGATGGATGGTTATTCAACAACAAGGCACCTTGATCATAGCATGAAAGGGAGGTGAAGCAGTTATAAGGAACCTTTAATTTTTCAAGCTTGCCAAAGAGCCCGAAGCTGGGAGGGAAGGAGAAGACACATGGGTACTGGAGACTGACATTAGAGAGAGAGCCACAATCCAGACACAGTAGATGATCCAAGTAGAGTCAAATTCCCCTATGGGGACTAGTGAGTCACATCAACCTGTCCTCCATCAACAACCTACACCAACAACAACAATCCAACAACCCTGTCCTCCATAAACTCTGTTCTTCATCAACAATCCAACAACCCTGTCCTCCATCAACTCTTGCACAGTACCCTGCCTCATCAGAGTCCAAGCAGTTGCACCAGAGATCAACTAAGGGACAACCCGGTGCCCTCTGTGGAACTAAAAGACTGTGCGACAGATGTATGACATTTTGTTTTGCGACCCACAATTTTCGATTTGTTCGCAAAACAAAATTACAACAGTGTTAACCACACTGTTTGCGATTCACAAATGGGACGCAAGGGACCTGCCTCATTAATATTAGTGAGGCAGGTCGTAATTTGCGACGCATTTGGAAATGGCCGCACTCACAGGGATGGTGGCCAGCTGGGGACAGCAGACCACCATGTCTGTGACAGCTTTTTAAATAAAGAAGTTTTTTAAAAATGCAACCCGCTTTCCTCGAAAAGAAAACGGGATGCATTACAAAAAAAAATGAAAAGTTTCCTTTTCATTTTGTCAGAGTAGGCAGTGGTCAGTGGGACCATCGCCTGCTCTGAAAAAATGTTTGCCCCCCATTCATAATGGGAAAAGGGTCCCTTAGGGACCCCTTCCCGTTTGCGAATGGGTTACCACCAACTTGAGGTTGGTGGTAACTGAGATTGTTTTGCAACCGTGTTCACGGTTGCAAATTAATCTTACATACCACTGTGACTCGCTATTTGGAAGGGACGCCCTTGGCATGCCCCTTCCAAACAGCGACTCACAAAACTATTTCGCGATTTGGTAAATAGATTAATGAAATGCAAAATAGGGTTTGTACATACCAAAATGCTTTTTTTCTTTTCGCAAATGGCCAGATTCTGCGAATCGGACCGTTTCTGACAAGAAAATTGATCTGCACATCTGGCCCTGTGTGGTCTAATGTAAGTGACACTGCGCCACCATAAATGGGAGCCATTTGTAGTGACCCTGTGTTGGTTGTAACATTCTGTTATGGTTTATGTGGAATGTAGTGTTCTTGGCTGTTGAGGACACATCACAGTGGGTGGAACTATGTGCGTGGGGCTGCATGTGGGGGACCCCGCCCTCAGTAGTTTCACCAACCACAAGGTTGGTAGAGTTAATAAAAGGACGAGGCGGAGCGGAGAGAGGTAGTGCACACCACACTGTGAAAGCATAGCACGACTTGATGTGAGTTATTCCCAGGGGGGTAGATTCAGGAGGGGTGGGGTGTTACACCCCTCTCATAAATGCATTTTGTGATAAATAGTTGAGTGCAGGTGCTTTCAATCGGGTATGGGGATGTGTCTGTTGAATTTCACCAGAACTTTTCACACACCCAGACAAAAACTCACACACACTCTCTCCCTTTCTCTGTTTTGGAAAGACTTTAAAAATATTGGTTATCTCATTAAATAATGCCCTTTCTTTCACTTACTATACCTACCAATACACATTCCTCGTTTTTTCCAATGACTCTTAAAGCCCCTTGTGTGTGCCCTGTTTGTTATATAACGTATTTAACATCATGTACAAGCGATTGCCGGTAAATATGAAGATAACTGTAAAATATGTATAGAAGGCAGGCCAGGAAATCTTTTTGTAAAGCAGGAATTCTTTAGTGAAGTACATCTGCAGGAGAGACCTCATCCACAGCCAACAGCAGATCAACTGCTTCTCAGTCTTCCATGATAACAATCATGCATTCTAAACAAGTTACAGCATGTTAACTAGGGCTATTCATCATAACTTGGATACAGAATCATGCTCACAGCATGGTAACTAGGGTTCTACATCATAACGTGGATACAGAATCATGCTTCCTCACCCACCACACCACCTCTATCGCCCACCAAAAGAAACAGAAAAAGATAGTAGGAAACTGTACAAGGTACAGAAAAGGTACTCTTCAATACGTGAAATACTTAATTGACATTATCCTTTAGGCAGAGAGGTACCTTCTTTGAACGTTGTGGTCTTTGTAATTCATTGGATTCCCTCTCCTAGTTCTTTTTCTTCAGAAACATTCTCATTGCAGTTCTGACATTTAGCTACTCTGTTTAAGTTCCAAATTCTATGGTCACTGTTTTTACAGCATTCATGAACACTTTGAGAAGTTTAAAAGGTTTACTGAATTTAGAAACTTTCCCATCCATTCTGGGAGACTTAATTTTTACCCAATCTCCAACATGTACCACTGTCTTCTTAATAGCTTTTTTCAAATTATACCATTTTTTCCATTCTCTCCTTTTTCTTCTCTTCCCAGACTTCTATTCAGCCAATACTGTCATCTACACTTCTCCTTTTCTCAGTCACTCACATGGGAATCACTTCAGTATTAGCAACTCTTCCTTTGAACAGCCGACACAGATTCACTCCTGTTGAGGAATGTGGGATAAATCGATATTCACGTATCTTCTTTCTTATCGCCATTTCCGAATCCGAAGCAGACACTAGAGCTTGTTGTAAGGTCTCTTTCAAAACCTTTACACATCTCTCAGCAACTCAATTGCTCTCAGGGTGATACAATGCTGCTCTTTTATGTTTTATACCTCTAGTCTTCATAAATTCCTCTACCACCCTAGAGGTAAATTGGTTTCCCATTGTCTGAGAGTAATGTCATAGGAAATCCTTCTCTCTCAAAAAGTTCCTCCAAAAAGTCTATGACAATTCTCAATTCTATTAAACTCACAACTTGAATTTCAGGCCATCGAGAATACATGTCTAGACATACTAACACATAGTGATCCTGAGATCTCACTCTGACAGGACCCAAAATGTCTATGGCAACATCCGACTGCAGACCACTGGCTTGCTGCCTCACTACCATTGGTTGAGTCCTACATTTAAGAACTCTGTCACTGCATGAACATTCTACACAATTTCTAACCACTCTTTCAATGTTCACGTCCATTGCAGGCCACCAATATGCTTCTCTCATTCTTTCCTTTGTTTTTGCAATTCCCATGTGACTCGCATGGGCATTACTTATTAAGCTCGCACAGGGGAATCAGCTTGCTGTCACCCATCAATAATCCACCCACCACAACTAACTCATCTCTAACTTGCCAATATCCTTTTATTTGTTCTTCGCAATCCTTCTTTCCACTCCAACCCTCATTAACCATTACACAAACTTTTTGAAAAATAGTGTCATTTCTCAAATTCTCTCTCTACATACTTTGATTTCTTCATCAAATTTTTCTCCAGCAAAACATTCACCATCTTCCTTATTTTCACTTTCTGCATCACCTAGCCTGGATACACAGTCAGCAATAATATTATTGACACCCGGTAAATAGGACACTGTGATGTCAAATTCTTGCAATGCTACCACCCATTTTCGTATTCTGTGAGACACAAAGTCTATGCCCTTTTTGATAAATACTTCCTTTAGAGGTTTATGATCAGTTTGAATCTCAAATTTCCTTCCCCACAAAATTTTTCTCAGTTTGCATACTGCCCAAAAAACTCCTAGCGCTTCCTTCTCAATAACTGAGTAATTGTTTTTTAGCTCCCCTCAGAGACCTGGAAATAAACAATATAGTTATTTCATCTCCATCAATCCTCTGCGTAAGGACAGCTCTCAAACCTCTTGAGCTTGCCTCCGTTTTAATGTAGAATTCTCTTTCTGAACTCCTTTGATTCGGTGCTTTAGACAAACATTTCTTAACCCATCAAATTCACCTTCACAAACACTACACCATTAGAACTCCTTTCCTCTTAGTAATTCTCTCACGTGGTATGTTTTTTCTGCAAAGTTTTGGATACATTTATTATAGAATTCAGCCATACCAAGGAATTCTATGAGTTCCTTTGAGGTGCTCGTAATTTACATATTATTTCTACCAGATCCTTTTTCGGTTTGATTCCTGTGGCTGATACCAAATGACCCAAGTATTTCATTTCTTGCACATCAAATTTGTATTTATCTGCTCTAAGGGTAAGACCAGCAGATTGTAACATTGACAACACTTCCGTTAACCTACATTCATGTTCCTTAGAATCCTTTCCAACTAAAAGCACATCTTCCTGATACACTCTGACTCCTCCCACACCCCTCAGAATTCTTTCCATACCCCTCTGAAATACTGGGGCTGCAGAAATTAAACCAAAGAGCATGCGTAAAAACTTGAATGTGCCTAAAGAAGTGATATAAGCTGTTAGATCTTGGGACATAGAGTGCAATTTTACCTGATGGTTGGCCGAAGATAGATCCAGAGAAGAAAAATGCTTCGCTCCTTCAAGAGAACTCAGTAATTCACTTATGTTGGGAAGAGGGTAGCGGTCAACTGCAACTGCTTTGTTGAGTTCTCTTATTCAGTTGCCTCCACCTCCTGTATGATACCATTTTCAACCAGTTTATTCAATTCTTCTTTCATGCTTTCCTTCATCAACATAGGAATTTTCTTAACCTTATGTTTTTAAACATATTTTATTGAGTTTTTTTTACAACAATAAAGGCACTTCAAGAGCTCTACACTTATGCCATTGCTTCAATATTACAAGTTCATTTGTTACATCAGCCATGATGACTTCCATTTAGGATGCCTGGGCATTTTGCTATCTGCCGTGAGGGACATGCTTTTCAATACTCAATATTCCCTTATCACATCTCCTCTTCCATCCTTCATGTTTTTGCATAGTTTAGTTGCTCTTCATGTCAGGTGCCTACCCTCACCTCCCCCCTCCCTCCCTATGTGTTCCCTGCCACCACGATTCACCAGTGTTCCTGCAGTGTTTAGTATCAGGTACTGTTCGGGGTCCTCAAGTGAGTACCACTCATATCTTCCACCCACCCTTTTAATGTACACTTAATAAAAGTTTGATATGCACCTGCTACATAAATGGGATGTGAGTTATGTCATGTTGTTGAAGAGGGTAGTGCACCTTCTCGAGGTGCTTTGTCCAAGTTCTCTATTAAGATATATTAATGCGCTCCAGGCCTGAGTTCTCTCCAGTAGTCCGTGGCCTCACCTGACTACACGGCCTTTCACCATCTCCTCAGCTTTCGCCCATCGCAATACCTCCCTCTTCCAGGCCGCACTCTGGGGGCCTCGCACCTGTTTCCAATTCCTAGTTATCTCTCCCAGATTAAAGAGTCTGCTGAACCTACCTGGCGTCACAAATGCTCTGTGTAGTATGTATAAATTATTGAGCATAAATCTAGCATTTCTAGAGATTTGGGGCAACCAGGTCAGTATGTTCCCCCATTTATTATCTGTGATCACTGTGCCCAGGTCCTCTTCCCATTTCTGCTTAAGGATCGTGAGGGGTTGGCAAAGAGCTGCTCTCATTCTCCCATACAGGAATGTCACTGCTTTATATGTGCCTGCACTGCTAGTCAGGTATTGACAGGTACTCAAAGGGGGAGGTTCTGCCCATCCCATTCGCCAGTGCTTAGTTAATGCCTCAGTGATCGTTCTATGGAGCAGGAAGTGCTCTTGGGGTAGATCTTATCGAGCCCTAAACTCCTCAAATGATAGTAGGCATCTGCCTCAAATAATGTTCCCATTGATGTTACTCCTGCTTCTATCTAGTTAGAGAGTCCACCTCAGTCACCTGCACGGGGTAATACTGATCGAAATTACATTTGAATCTCCAGGTCATAAGGTTTAGCACCGCCTGATCTGCGGCGATATTGCATCCGACAGTTGCACAGTACCTTCAGTTCCACAGATAAGGTTGTGGCGAGAGGGACAAGCCAGATGACCACTCTGGCTAAAGTCCAGAGATCTGGAGTAAAGGGCGTTACTGCTTTGTCTGGCATCACATGAGTGGTTATCCATTGGGTCAACCATTTCAGTTGACACGCTAGATAATAGGTCTTGAAGTCTGGGACTGCCACTCTCCCATCCCCCGTAGGTCTCTAAAGCATTTTAAGCGCAAGCCGTCGTCTACCTGTACCTACAAGAATCCGACTATCAGTGAGTTCAACTCCTCAAGAAGGCATGTGGGATCTATAACGGAAGTGTGACAAAAAGATAAAGTAGTTGGGGCAGAGATATCATTTTCAGTAGAGCAGTCTGTCCTGCCACAGAAAGGGGTAATGATTCCCAAAAGGCCATACTGCTGTAGAGTCCGCACAATGCTCGTCCTACATTCCCTTCTAGAAGGTCTGTTGTATTATGATATACCTGCACACCCAGGGATGCCAGACAGCACGGTTACCATTGTAGACCTCCTGGGGTATTGTGTCTGTTAGGTCTATGATGAAACCTCAAATATATAGTATAATTTAATCAGTTTCCTTATCGTATTCTGTTCTAGGACATGTATTCAAATTGCCTAATCCAGCCCCCATCCCTTGTCTGGTTTTGCATATATTCATTAGTGCCAAACAGTGACAGTGTGCTATGGCTGTATGCATGGATTCGGTTCGGTGCCTCCAGCACAACAAACAAGGGTTGCCAATGTGTATGTAAGGACAAAACATGTTTGTGCCCTGATGGTCCACACACAGATTCACTTCTGCTGCCACCTTTTGATGGTGCTCGCGTGGTGACTAGCTGTGAGATTAATCAGCACAGAGGCACTGATGTTCCCTGTTGCAGTGGGAATTTTAGAGGCCACCCTGTGTACAAATGTTGTGAAGAAAGCTGTTTCCTATTACTGATCCATAAAGTTTTTAAGCACATCAAGGTTGCCCTGTCGGCAGCCTTATTAGAGTTCTGCAGTGCCATAGCTGGACTGTCCACGTGTGTCGTTAGTTGTTCTTTGGCTTTAGTTCAAATCTGCTTTGAAGGATACTCTGTTACTTCAGGGAATGGCTCCACAGACTCATGACTAGACCTGCACAAAACTGTGACAACATGGAGGCCAATAACACCTTTGTGCACTGAACCACTGGAAATATGTGAACACATGCAGCATGGTCTGCTGGTCCTCCACAGCCACAGGAGAAACATAGGTCGTTTACATGACTCACACTGTGGTGTACCATAACTTTTTTGGATTGGATTTGGGACTCTGTGTCACAAACACTGTACCTACCTAGCATGTTCAAATGCCTGACTCATGGGTAGTGTACACACAAGTGACCATGAAGTGGTATCCAACATTCCATAACATGTGATGGCTTACATTTGTAACATTGTCATTATCAACCGTCCTCTATCCTGTGTATAGTTTGTCATGGGAGATGTTTTGTCCCCAAAGTCAGGGAAATTCACACAGCATAAGTCACAACAGATATGACAAACAAATGTCATGACTGATGTACCTCAATGAATGGCATCGGATGGTTATCCACAATTACAACACATGCAGACAAGCACATTATGCAAAACATGTCTTGTGACGTTCACACAGAAGCCCAACAACAATTGAAATAGCCAATTCACAGACATAAACACAAAGACCATGAGTGAATTAATTACGTTGCGTAGCCTTGCTATCCTCTATTGATGCACCACCTGCTCAAACTAGAGAATAGCAATTTTAATTCCAAATGTTTGTGTTGCTGTTGCGTCAGTTAAGAGTGCTAATCCGGCACAACAACAAGAGTATTATGGTCCGCAGTAGTGTGGTCTGCCACATGTACTCAAACACTGGAACACAAACAGCAGGCCCTAACAGCCTATCTTTGTATAGTTATAGCCTTCATGTATGTTAAAAATGAGAAAAATGACACAAACACAGTTAAAGACGGATATTTTGACGCAAAAGCGTAAAAAAAGACGCATATGCGTCAAATTATGCCGCATATGCGTTAAAAAATGACGCTCACAGCCATTATACATCAATTGGTCCCTAGCGTTAATTCCAACACTGCAACCCATGAAATTGGTCATCCATGAAAAATATATTGATCCTTGAATGCAGGGAATTTTTAAGCATATGCGCCAACAAATATTGATGCAAAGCCAGTAAGCGTCCAAAAATTTCATGCATCATAATAAAAACACACTGCATTTGAGACAGGAAGTGATGTAATAGGATATCCTGTTTACAGAAATGGTACAGTGGGTGTACGTTTACTTTCACTTTGCAGTCTGTGATTCTTCGAGACTGTGTGGCTGTGTAGAGAGTTGTGTCTGTCAAAATTGTGCTTTTGTCTCCTGTGTGCCATTTCAATTATCATCTCTTGTGTTTGAAATTGTCTCTGTAAATCAGTGTAAGTGTGTTTTTGTCATTTTTTGTGTCTAATTTTCTATTTGTACTGTTGGGAGTGTGTAGTGGGTATTGTTAGTTGGGGTATTGTTGGGATGTTTGTGGGTTCTTTAAGTTTCATTTTCATACCTCCTTTCCCTGTATTTCTCTGTTTTCCCTTTCCTATCCCTATTATTTTTGTGATGTTGGGAAGGCCACGTCTGGGGAGAATGGGTGAGGAGGAGCTGGGGGCTTTCATTTGGCTAGTGTGCCACTTCCTCCCCCTGATGTTAGAGGCTGGTGGCAGGGTGATACAGGGGTATCACACCGAAGCGAGGAGGCTCAGGTGGTCCAAGGTGCTGTTCCACCTAAAGAGAGTGTTCAACAGCCGGCGCAACGACCACCAACTCAAACATTGCTGGGCTGACCTTGTGGCCAGAGAGCAAGACCTGCTGGACCACCTGGGTGTGGTGATTGTTGGCCCTGTTGGTGAGTACATATCAGACTAATGTGTACAGTAAAATGCTCTGTAGTGACAGTAGCAGATTTGGGGCCAGATGTAGTAAGCCTTTCGTGCCTCGCAAACGGCGAAAAACGCAGTTTGCGAGGCACGAAAGGCCTTACGTGATGCAGAGTCACATTTTGCGATTCGGTACCGACTCGCAAAATGTGATTCCGACTCGCAAATAGGAAGGGGTGTTCCCTTCCTATTTGCGAGCGCATCGCGATGCTGAGTTGCTTTGTGACCGCGAAGCGGTCGCAAACCAACTCGCAGTTACCATCCACTTGAAGTGGATGGTAACTCATTCGCAAAAGGGAAGGGGTCCCCATGGGACCCCTTCCCCTTTGTGAATGCCCACAAAAATATTTTTTCAGAGCAGGCAGTGGCCCTATGGACCACTGCCAACTCTGAAAAAACCAAAACCAAATGGTTTCGGAAATTTTTCTTTTTGCAGCTCGTTTTCCTTTAAGGAAAACGGGCTGCAAAAAGAAGAAAAAAACTGCTTTATTAAAAAAAGCAGTCACTGACATGGTGGTCTGCTGTCTCCAGCAGGCCACCATCCCTGTGAGTGCCTAGACTCGCTATGGGGTCGCAAACTGCGACCCACCTCATTAATATTCATGAGGTGGGTCTTTGTGACCCCATAGCGAGTCGCAGAAGGTGTCTGAGACACCTTTCTGCATCTCGGATTGCGAGTTGCAATTTGCGAGTTGCTATGACTCGCAAATTGCAAATCGCAATCTGATACCTACCTACATCTGGCCCTTGGTGACATGCTGCATGCAATGATTGTGGACATGTGGAATGCAAGTTGAACATAGTGTGGCCCTGATTTATACAATATTTGCTACGCATTACCGTCATTTGTTGACGCAAAAGCTGCACAAACTTACAAAAGACAACTTAATCTTGTAAATTAGTGCCGCTTTGACGTCAATAGATGATGGTAATGCGGCACAAACAAAAGTATTATTCATGGCCTGTGAGTGTACCAGGGATGAGATGTATTTCACATGCTAATGCAAGGAACGAATGTAGTCTCCAATTATTTTTAATACATGTCTGAATTGTATTCATGACCATACGTACAAAGATCTTCCCAACCTCTGGTAATGTCTTAGGCTGATATTTTGACTTGGTTTGTGCAGCATTTAAATTAATTATGGATGCCAAAGTAATGCACACTTGATAATATCTAAATGTTTGGTGCTACTTTCCATAGCTGTAGTGTAACAAAATGAAGCAAATGCTACACATAAAAAAAATAAAAAGATCTGGCCCTATGTTTATTGTTCCTGTGTGTTTTATTTTGCCTTGGGCACAATTGCTGGTACAGAGCTTATGCATTTGCCATCTGTGTCTCTTTATAGCAAAGCAATTTTCATAAGTTAATGGGTCATCATGGGATCCCTGAACTTTGTGAATGCATGGTCACAAATTATTTATTTGCATGATGTTGTGCAAGGGAACCCTGACTGCTTCCATCATACATTTAAAGTGACAAAATAGTTTGCTAGTTTACGTTTGGTACACCCCTGCTGATCTAGTGCAGCATATGTACAATTGTTAAGTTCTCAGTATGAAGGCTATCACAGACATGGATGTATGCTAAGATCAACAGACCAGCATTCCTGTGAGTGCTGCTATCCCCAAGGTGCATACAAATTGAGACCTACCTCATCAAGATTGCCAAAGTAGGACATTTGCTAAACCGTGTTTCAATAAGGGGACAGTGTCAGTTGGTTGTATAACCACTGATCACCCAACTTGGCAAATGTAAGATAATGAATGTGGCTAACTGTGATCTATAATACCTGATATAGGCACACAGGGCCCTGAGTAACACATTCCAGGTGCAATGACTACACCTCTCATGGATGATCAAATTAGACACTGTCAGCATATATTTCTTTGTTGTTTTGATTTAGATAAATGGCCAATCCATGTTTATCGTAACATTGTCATCAAGTAACACACAGTATCCCTGCCATTGTGGTGTTATAGGGGTCATATACGGCTCTGGGTAGACTGCCAATGTGGCATATGTAACCTACATACAACACAGGCACACATATAATGGACCATAGAAAGCACAATCATTCCTGAACTAAACTCAACCCAAATGAGCATCACACAGTAACTCATTGTCCCTTGATGTACAAGCCACAATACCTGAGTGACTGGTATTGCTGTGCACCAGGAATGTGGCTTTGCATGTCTCTCATAACAACAAATGAAGAAATGGAGTACCCTCTAGAAATAATTCTCCACAAAATTGAGTAATCATGTTTGGCACCACATGATTGTTAGGGCCAGTGCATGTGTGCATATGTGTGTCTATCACTCACTGGAGTGACAGGGTCAATACATGTTTGCAGTAGCATGTCTGTTGGGGTGTGTACATGCCTGATGTGCTGCTCTATTATATCAAATGTCACACACAGTGATTTGTAATTCCAAGTTTTGTACAGTGAGCAGACATTGAGCACATTTCACCCTTCCATGTTTTACAGGTGGACCAGCCCCCTCCACAATTGGAGAAGTGGCTCGATTTGCGGACCCCGACATATCCAGTAAGTGTTGATATGTTAGTTCTGTATTGTGTTTGCAGCTGTTGGGTGATTGACTCTTGTGTGTTGGACACATTGCAAGGTATGATGTGGTGGCACATGATCTGATATGTGACTTGCCTGGAGTTTGACATTTTGTTCCATGTTTGAGTTGGACAAGCAGTGACGGAGAGTCATATTTTGGGATTCTAGTGCTGCGCTATAGGCATGGGCAGGTGAACAGGGTGATATTTGTTGCTACATTTATGCCAATGATACATTTAGAGGTGGCCATTTTCATGATTTAGTCAGCAAGTCATACCCTGATTCACACAGACCAGTGATGCCGAAGTATTACCCACAGACTTGAGCCTCCCTGTTAACTAATGAACATGTAGGACTGTATGTTTGACTTCCTAGCAGCATCTAGCTCCACATGTTGTACTACGTTTATGTGGCACTTGAGTAGAATGTCATAGGTGTGCATGCAGGTCAAGCCCAGATGGGTGCTTGTTTTTGGAAAGGTATTAGTGAGATCAAATGCTGTTGACAATTGTCCGCAATTAGGAACATAAATGTGGATGTGATTGTCCAATGTTTGAGTCAATCCTAGTTGGCAGCCCTCCTTACCTGTGGTGGACTGACTAAACCCATGGACAACTGTCCAAAGCTTCCTGGCTGTCCTTGATGTTTGAAAGTATGTGTTGCATGTCCATCACCCCTGAGGCACAGGGTTAGGTTTATGAAATATGTGTACCTAGGTGTGAGGATCCCAGTGTGGAAGACAGCCATGTAGTTCCAGGTTCTTTGGTTCCAACCTAGGATACCCCCTCATGATTAGCAACTGCATACCGTCCAGGAAATTCCATTTACAAATCACAGATCTTGTGGGCCTTGATTGTCATCTAGAAGATAGTCATTAGTTGGCCTGTCACATGTGGAGTACTTGCAGCATTTGTTATGTTACTAATGGCAGTATAATGATGCACAGATCATTTAAGTAGGTACACACCTTTTTGAGCATTGCTGTGCTGTTAGATAGTAGATTTATTGGCTGCATAGGCCTGTCATTCCTCAGGAACATATAAAGGAAGAAAGAGGGGGAGGGACCGGGAGATTAAATGGTCCAGTGTACACTCTCCCAACAATAGTACGAAAATCAAAAGTACACTGTTCCATAAAAAGAAAAAGAAAACTAGGGAGACCTGAAACATCAGGAGCGAGTGCCCTCAAGCATCACAATGGATGACTGGCATCATCATCGGGTAATGCTCCTTGCCAGGCCGACAGTGCAACGCCTGACGGGCTCCCCACACAGGGGGGGCACTAAGCCGTATTGTTCTGATAGTGACTGATGAGTTCTAACTATCTAAACAGACATGCCTACACTCGAGCACCAGTACACAAAGGAGAGAACAAGGAAAATTAAGGATAAAATTGGTTAGTCATCACTACATATATCATCATTTTAATCAATAGTCAGGGATGAAACCAAGATTAAAAACACAGGAAAGTAATAAAATGAGTGTCAATGCTCAATTACTTTCAAAGAGCAATCAACTTGAAGGCATAACTCTCTAGAAATCCTCCTCAACCAGGGTCAACATGTTTCGCGTCGTGTGGTCCCTACGGATCCAATGACGCTTCATCAGGACCAAAATGATTAAGATGTAAATAAGTTCCTCTCCAAATAAAAAAAAATTAATGATATAGAAATAAAAAATTATATAAGCCGGTCACTTACATTGAAATACACTAGGCTAAGTCACAGTCAGGTCGCCCTAGAAAACATAAAGTGAGAACAAACACCAAAATATACCCAGCAAGTGGTCATAGGTGTAATAGTGCAAACATTGTGCAGTAAATCGCAGAAGGAGGAATGATGACAATAAAGTGGGCTTACCACCCCCAAGTCGGGAACAGGCTCCTTGGTAAGCACGTCCCAAGGACTCGGCTAACAGCTAAACATGGTAAACATAAGTAATCAATAAATGTAAGTAAAAGTTTGTCTGTCATAAAAGAATACAAGGACAAATTAATTCCCTCATTCAGTGATGTATATAGTGATAAAAATTGTCCAAAGAGTTCTCATCACTCAATATATGTGATTAGTACGAAGGTATGGAAAAAGTTGTCCAGTGACTAGGTTGTTAACACGTTGTGCATGATGATAAAGATACAATAATAATACAAAATAATGTTAAAGCGATCTTTATCACAGTAAATATTGCTGTCACCAATACTATGAATGTTGAAATGAAAGAATAAAAAAATATACAAAAATAAAGGAAGACTAATTAGATCATCGAGCTGCGCGTCAAAATGCCCAGTAACGCTTTTGCCGACCGACAGTAGATCGCTCGGTTTATTTGGAACAATATCCAAAGAACTTACTGAGGTAGCGCCGGTCCAAAGCAATGGACCTAACCTCCATAAACGTGGAAACGCAACTCAATGCGGTGAAACGCCATAGGAGTTTATGAAAGTTCGAGGACCCGGAAGTCAGCACTCGACCCAGGTCCGAGCGCGTCTCGGAGCAAGTAAAAGAGAAAAGGGCTCCAGTTCGTGTAGGAGTCACCAGAAATAAAGAAAGGACAAACGTATCAGTCGTCCTGGATGTGGAACCGATAGATCGAATTAGTGGTCAAAAAAACAGTCATGGCTATAAACCAAGAGCGAAAATTCGTATATTGACAGATAATTTAAACTTTTAAACAAGAAAACTCCTTGCTGCTCTCAACTGTGAACGGAAAACAATTTTTTTTTTAGAAATATATAGAGCTAGCATGAGTAGGTGTAGAATTGCAAAATGGGAAAAATATTCCACAACCTCAAGGGAGTGAAAATGTAAAAAGTCAAGGCCTCAAAATTATCATCCCAGGGGACAATTTAGTATGAATAACAGGTAAACCTGTAGAGTTCAGTCAATTCATTAGTGGAGAATACAGGGTGAGTGAAATATTCAGGCTAAAGAGGTCCAGGGAATATCGTCATTGAGACCCCGTATATTAGTGCCCAATTTAAACACCCATCTCTGTTCCGTCCTAAAAAGATGCCCTAAGTCGTTGGGTCAAATTTTTGGTGCTTCTAGAACCACCCACCATAGATCATCAGGAGAGTGTTTTGCCGCCAGAAAATGTGTACTAAGTTTCGTAGTGATCCTATTACACCGGATGTTACTACGATGTTCGTTGATACGGTTCTTAACTGGTCTCGACGTCATGCCAATGTAACGTAGATCACAAGGGCAAGTGATCATGTAGACACAGTTCTTAGTATTGCAGTTGGTATGTTTCTTTAGGTGCCATGTACCTATCGGATCAAGATACACTGTCAATAAGTGTTTGGTCAGGGCACCGACACTGCAGTTGCCACACGGATGGTGACCTACAACAGGGGGAAGTCCCCACAATGTCCTTTGGGTGTGGGTATCAGGTTGTAGTCGTGGACGGGTATGGATTACCATATCCTTGATATTAGCTGAACGTTTGAAGGCAAACAAAGGTCGGGCAATCTCACAACCTCCACTAGTCAAAATGGACCATCTTTTATTAATCAGTTTTTTGATGGAATTCGATAGGGGAGTGAAAGTAGATACACATGTTATTCTGGACTGAGGTGTCTTATCAAAAGTTGTAAGTAAAGCTTCCCTATTATTGTTTTTTGCCCTTTTCCGTGCCAGACTCACAATTCGAGAAGGATAGTGGCGTTCCAGAAGTTTCTCTTGAAGAACATCAGCCTTGTGATCAAATTCATAGGAGGAGCTACAATTTCGTCTAAGCCGTAGAAATTGGCCAAAGGGTAAATTATCTCGTAACGATTTAGGATGATGGCTTTCATACAGTAAGAGGGAGTTACGGTCAGTAGGCTTGTGGTAAATAGAAGTGGATAATTTGCCGTTATGAATGGTGATCATTCAGTCAAGGAAAGGTAACTGAGTAGCAGATACAGTGGTCGTGAATCTCAAAAAAGGATCGAGAGTATTGATCCAGGTCGTAAAGTGATCCGCAGATGGCAGGGGACCATTCCATATGATCAGAATGTCATCGATATAGCGGCGCCATAATGTAACATGATTCGTAAAGGGATTAAGAGGTGATAAAATGAATTTCTTTTCAAAATCATACATATATAGGCAAGCCAAGCTAGGAGCAAAAGTACTGCCCATCGATGTTCCCCGAATTTGATGATAAAACTGGTCCTCAAATTGAAAGAAGTTTTCAGTCAAAGCCCGTCTGGCAAGGTGCATAATAAAGGAAATTGGAGTAGAAAGTGCACTTGGTGACTCCTGGAGAGCTGACTCTATAACTTGTAAAGTAGCTTCTTGTGGAATGTTGGTGTATAGTGCTTCAACATCCATAGTAATTATGCCTTGTACAGTGCCAGAGTTATTAACCGACTCGATCAGATTAAGGAAATCTTTGGTGTCCTTCAAATAGGTAGAAGAGTTCTTGACTAATGTCTGTAGAAAATGATCACAAAAAATTGACAGTGGTTCTAAGACTGAGCCAATCCTCGAGACAATGGGACGTCCTGGAGGTGGTGTGATGCCTTTGTGAATCTTGGGTAGGCAATAAAAATAAGGGACGCAGGGATGCGGTGTGTCAAGGAATTCAGCCTCCTTTGGTGAAATCCACTGATTGTTCCTGGCTTCCTCAATGAGAATCCTAATCTGAGTCTGTAATCTGGTAGTGGGATCACACCTGATTTTAGCGTAATAAATTGAGTCACTTAATAAACGGAGACATTCCTGTTTGTAATCAATGGAGTTCATAATAACGATGGCTCCACCTTTGTCAGACTGGTTGATAGTGATCTGGGGGTCGGATGCTAGGTCAAGAAGGGCCCTCTTCTCTTTATTGGGAATATTGATGAATGGATGTTTAGGGCATAATTTATTTAAATCAGTGAGTATTGCTTTCTCAAAAGTAACAACTTCGCTGGGCATGACCACTTGTGGTGGCACAAAGGTTGATGGTTTTCTTAGACCTGAATCACGCTGTATAGGTTCTACTGTCTTGTCCTTAAAGAAGAAATGTAACTGGATTTTCCGGAAGAATTGGGCCATTTCAATGTGAAGACTAAATAAATCCTCCTCAGGGGTAGGGACAAACCCCAAGCCCCTATTGAGTACGTCTAGTTCAATAGGCGTGAGTGATCTAGTTGATAAATTAACAACTAGGTTCTCACTGAGGGGCTTTTTGTTTGGCTCCTGGTCAACATCTGAGGTTCCTGTCTGGACCACTGCACACGTCTGCCTCTTCCTCTCCTTCTGCCTCTGCCCCTGCCCCGGCCGTGGCCTAAAAAAGGCATATATGGCATCATAGGGCGGGGCTGAAAGAAGGGATAAGGGGGTTGCCAAGGCATGGATTGGTGTACTGGGTAGGGAGGATAGTTGTAAAAGGTATGTGGTGGATTTTCATCCGTACTCCAACCATCAGATGATGAACCACTACTGTAAGTGCAAGTCTTTTTAGGAGCTGTCATAGATTCATCAGATGATCGAGACTGATTGTCAGCTTCATAGTCATCTTTGATGTAAGGATACACCTTCTCTCTACTAAATCTGACAATATCCTTTAGAAGTTTGGTAATCTTTTGTTGTGTCAAGAACTCTTTTGTCTCATTTAATTCAGCTGTAATTTCAGAAAGGCGGCTTTTAAAGGCTGTTAGTGTTATTGTGGTCTTAAGGCTGTGCTCAATAGCATTAATTTGAATGGTAATGGTGTCAGCCAGATGCTTTGAAGTGTTGATAATTAAGACCAACCAATCTCTGGTACACTTCCAGGCTATTTGCGCCCAGTCCTTTCTGAAAGATAAATCTTGTAAGAATATTCGAGGAATGTTAGAAACCAACAGTCCGTTGGAAGCAATGTTAGCTCGTAAGTACGCTGTCATGATGGTACCATGCATGACAGTCTTTATCAATTCTTTTTTCAAAGTGGAAAGTTTATCCCATTCAGATTTGAGACTACCTGTTGCAGCGGACCCCTCATTATCAAGGATAGAGGGTGTCTGCAAAATAGCTGATACCATGTCATCATCGTAGCTTAGGCCCTGGAAATCTTCCATTATGAAGGTTATCAACAGGGCTACCTAAGTTCTCAGAAATACTAAAAAGGTCCCACAGCAAACTGCTGTTCATGCATATAAAGGAAGAAAGAGGGGGAGGGACCGGGAGATTAAATGGTCCAGTGTACACTCTCCCAACAATATTACGAAAATCCAAAGTACACTGTTCCATAAAAAGAAAAAGAAAACTAGGGAGACCTGAAACATCAGGAGCGAGTGCCCTCAAGCATCACAATGGATGACTGGCATCATCATCGGGTAATGCTCCTCGCCAGGCCGGCAGTGCAACGCCTGACGGGCTCCCCACACAGGGGGGGCACTAAGCCGTATTGTTCTGATAGTGACTGATGAGTTCTAACTATCTAAACAGACATGCCTACACTCGAGCACCAGTACACAAAGGAGAGAACAAGGAAAATTAAGGATAAAATTGGTTAGTCATCACTATATATATCATCATTTTAATCAATAGTCAGGGATGAAACCAAGATTAAAAACACAGGAAAGTAATAAAATGAGTGTCAATGCTCAATTACTTTCAAAGAGCAATCAACTCAGAGGCATAACTCTCTAGAAATCCTCCTCAACCAGGGTCCACATGTTTTGCGTCGTGTGGTCCCTACGGATCCAATGACGCTTCATCAGGACCAAAATGATTAGGATGTAAATAAGCTCCTCTCCAAATAAACAAAAATTAATGATATAGAAATCAAAAATTATATAAGCCGGTCACTTACATTGAAGTACACTAGGCTAAGTCACAGTCAGGTCGCCCTAGAAAACATAAAGTGAGAACAAACACCAAAATATACCCAGCAAGTGGTCATAGGTGTAATAGTGCAAACATTGTGCAGTAAATCGCAGAAGGAGGAATGATGACAATAAAGTGGGCTTACCACCCCCAAGTCGGGAACAGGCTCCTTGGTAAGCACGTCCCAAGGACTCGGCTAACAGCTAAACATGGTAAACATAAGTAATCAATAAATGTAAGTAAAAGTTTGTCTGTCATAAAAGAATACAAGGACAAATTAATTCCCTCATTCAGTGATGTATATAGTGATAAAAATTGTCCAAAGAGTTCTCATCACTCAATATATGTGATTAGTACGAAGGTATGGAAAAAGTTGTCCAGTGACTAGGTTGTTAACACGTTGTGCATGATGATAAAGATACAATAATGATACAAAATAATGTTAAAGCGATCTTTATCACAGTAAATATTGCTGTCACCAATACTATGAATGCTGATATGAAAGAATAAAAAAATATACAAAAATAGAGGAAGACTAATTAGATCATCGAGCCGAGCGTCAAAATGCCCAGTAACGCTTTTGCCGACCGACAGTAGATCGCTCGGTTTATTTGGAACAATATCCAAAGAACTTACTGAGGTAGCGCCGGTCCAAAGTAATGGACCTACCCTCCGGAAACGTGGAAACGCAACTCAACGCGGTGAAACGCCATCGGAGTTTATGAAAGTTCGAGGACCCGGAAGTCAGCACTCGACCCAGGTCCGAGCGCGTCTCGGAGCAAGTAAAAGAGAAAAGGGCTCCAGTTCGTGTAGGAGTCACCAGAAATAAAGAAAGGACAAACGTATCGGTCGTCCTGGATGTGGAACCGATAGATCGAATTAGTGATAAAAAAAACAGTCATGGCTATAAACCAAGAGCGAAAATTCGTATGTTGACAGATAATTTAAACTTTTAAACAAGAAAACTCCTTGCTGCTCTCAACTGTGAACGGAAAACAAAAACATTTTTAGAAATATATAGAGCTAGCATGAGTAGGTGTAGAATTACAAAATGGGAAAAATATTCCACAACCTCAAGGGAGTGAAAATGTAAAAAGTCAAGGCCTCAAAATTATCATCCCAGGGGACAATTTAGTATGAATAACAGGTAAACCTGTAGAGTTCAGTCAATTCATTAGTGGAGAATACAGGGTGAGTGAAATATTCAGGCTAAAGAGGTCCAGGGAATATCGTCATTGAGACCCCGTATATTAGTGCCCAATTTAAACACCCATCTCTGTTCCGTCCTAAAAAGATGTCCTAAGTCGTTGGGTCGAATTTTTGGTGCTTCTAGAACCACCCACCATAGATCATCAGGAGAGTGTTTTGCCGCCAGAAAATGTGTACTAAGTTTCGTAGTGATCCTATTGCACCGGATGTTACTACAATGTTCGTTGATACGGTTCTTAACTGGTCTCGACGTCATGCCAATGTAACGTAGATCACAAGGGCAAGTGATCATGTAGACACAGTTCTTAGTATTGCAGTTGGTATGTTTCTTTAGGTGCCATGTACCTATCGGATCAAGATACACTGTCAATAAGTGTTTGGTCAGGGCACAGACACTGCAGTTGCCACACGGATGGTGAGCTACAACAGGGGGAAGTCCCCACAATGTCCTTTGGGTGTGGGTATCAGTTTGTAGTCGTGGACGGGTATGGATTACCATATCCTTGATATTAGCTGAACGTTTGAAGGCAAACAAAGGTCGGGCAATCTCACAACCTCCACTAGTCAAAATGGACCATCTTTTATTAATCAGTTTTTTGATGGAATTCGATAGGGGAGTGAAAGTAGATACACATGTTATTCTGGACTGAGGTGTCTTATCAAAAGTTCTAAGTAAAGCTTCCCTATTATTGTTTCTTGCCCTTTTCCGTGCCAGACTCACAATTCGAGAAGGATAGTGGCGTTCCAGAAGTTTCTCTTGAAGAACATCAGCCTGATGATCAAATTCATAGGAGGAGCTACAATTTCGTCTAAGCCGTAGAAAATTTCTTCCTTTATATGCATGAACAGCAGTTTGCTGTGGGACCTTTTTAGTATTTCTGAGAACTTAGGTAGCCCTGTTGATAACCTTCATAATGGAAGATTTCCAGGGCCTAAGCTACGATGATGACATGGTATCAGCTATTTTGCAGACACCCTCTATCCTTGATAATGAGGGGTCCGCTGCAACAGGTAGTCTCAAATCTGAATGGGATAAACTTTCCACTTTGAAAAAAGAATTGATAAAGACTGTCATGCATGGTACCATCATGACAGAGTACTTACGAGCTAACATTGCTCCCAACGGACTGTTGGTTTCTAACATCCCTCGAATATTCTTACAAGATTTATCTTTCAGAAAGGACTGGGCGCAAATAGCCTGGATGTGTACCAGAGATTGGTTGGTCTTAATTATCAACACTTCAAAGCGTCTGGCTGACACCATTACCATTCAAATTAATGCTATTGAGCACAGCCTTAAGACCAAAATAACACTAACAGCCTTTAAAAGCCGCCTTTCTGAAATTACAGCTGAATTAAATGAGACAAAAGAGTTCTTGACACAACAAAAGATTACCAAACTTCAAAAGGATAATGTCAGATTTAGTAGAGAGAAGGTGTATCCTTACATCAAAGATGACTATGAAGGTGACAATCAGTCTCGATCATCTGATGAATCTATGACAGCTCCTAAAAAGACTTGCACTTACAGTAGTGGTTCATCATCTGATGGTTGGAGTACGGATGAAAATCCACCACATACCTTTTACAACTATCCTCCCTACCCAGTACACCAATCCATGCCTTGGCAACCCCCTTATCCCTTCTTTCAGCCCCGCCCTATGATGCCATATATGCCTTTTTTAGGCCACGGCCGGGGCAGGGGCAGAGGCAGAAGAAGAGGAAGAGGCAGACGTGTGCAGTGGTCCAGAGAGGAACCTCAGATGTTGACCAGGAGCCAAACAAAAAGCCCCTCAGTGAGAACCTAGTTGTTAATTTATCAACTACATCACTCACGCCTATTGAACTAGACGTACTCAATAGGGGCTTGGGGTTTGTCCCTACCCCTGAGGAGGATTTCTTTCGTCTTCACATTGAAATGGCCCAATTCTTCCGGAAAATCCGGTTACATTTCTTCTTTAAGGACAAGACAGTAGAACCTTACTTATGTTTACCATGTTTAGCTGTTAGCCGAGTCCTTGGGACGTGCTTACCAAGGAGCCTGTTCCCGACCTGGGGGTGGTAAGCCCACTTTATTGTCATCATTCCTCCTTCTGCGATTTACTGCACAATGTTTGCACTATTACACCTATGACCACTTGCTGGGTATATTTTGGTGTTTGTTCTCACTTTATGTTTTCTAGGGCGACCTGACTGTGACTTAGCCTAGTGTACTTCAATGTAAGTGACCGGCTTATATAATTTTTGATTTCTATATCATTAATTTTTTTTTATTTGGAGAGGAGCTTATTTACATCTTAATCATTTTGGTCCTGATGAAGCGTCATTGGATCCGTAGGGACCACACGACGCGAAACATGTTGACCCTGGTTGAGGAGGATTTCTAGAAAGTTATGCCTCCGAGTTGATTGCTCTTTGAAAGTAATTGAGCATTGACACTCATTTTATTACTTTCCTGTGTTTTTAATCTTGGTTTCATCCCTGACTATTGATTAAAATGATGACATATGTAGTGATGACTAACCAATTTTATCCTTAATTTTCCTTGTTCTCTCCTTTGTGTACTGGTGCTCGAGTGTAGGCATGTCTGTTTAGAAAGTTAGAACTCATCAGTCACTATCAGAACAATACGGCTTAGTGCCCCCCCTGTGTGGGGAGCCCGTCAGGCGTTGCACTGCCGGCCTGGCGAGGAGCATTACCCGATAATGATGCCAGTCATCCATTGTGATGCTTGAGGGCACTCGCTCCTGATGTTTCAGGTCTCCCTAGTTTTCTTTTTCTTTTTATGGAACAGTGTACTTTTGATTTTCATTCCTCAGGAACATTCAATGATCTGTACTGTGATTTGGACTGTTTCAGCTAGTTTTGAGGAAGTGTTAGAATATAATCTGTAGATGTATCACACAATGATGTCATTAATGTTTGGCTTTCTCTATTTTTATAGCTGCCAATATGAATGCCCATGAGATCAGGGAATTCCAGAGGCAGGTGATGCGTTACCACCATATCCTAGATGTGGTGTCTGGGTTCCGAAATATGGCACGGCGTTATCGCCATGAGAGAGCCACAGGGGTCTGGAGGGCATTTGCCCAAGGGGGGCCATCCTTGCCCACAACAGCCACTACCACCAGCACAACCGCTCAGACCACAGTCGCCCAAAGGATGACAGCCACTGGTGCAGGTCCGTCAACCTCATCAGCTCCAGGCACACAGACAGTAGCTCCTGCACCTCCCCCTCCAAGCACGGCACAGGCACCAGCAGTGCCATCCACTAGTGGTACACAGACCACCCCAGCTGCAGTGATAGACAATTCCGAATTTCAGTCTATGAGACGAGACAAGCAACGTATGTTGCGCGGGATGGACAG
This sequence comes from Pleurodeles waltl, assembly GCF_031143425.1. NCBI lineage: Eukaryota > Metazoa > Chordata > Amphibia > Caudata > Salamandridae > Pleurodeles > Pleurodeles waltl. The sequence goes on from NC_090445.1 coordinate 1,065,430,747, forward strand.
GCTGCAGCAGGAGGTGTCCCGCAATAGCAGGAGACTGCGGGGTATAAAGAAGATCTTGCGGAGGGCAAATTTGTGACTTTTGGACCCTCAGCCATGATTCCCTCCCCTCCCTCCTCTTTCCTGGTTCTTATCCTTAGTGGGTTAGGGGGCCTAGTGTTAGTTTAGAGTAGGCTTTTAGCTTAGTTAGTATAAGTGGGTTGGGGGTGGAGGGGGTTATATTATTACATGTGATTTTTTGGTGGGTGGGTGATGATGTTGTAAATAAATATATATATATCTATATCTATATATATATATATATATATATATATATATATATATATATATATATAAAAAAATAAATACCAAAAAATATATATTTGTTTAGGATAAAATAGTATTTGTTTAGGTTAGTATATGTTGTCCTACATGTGTCCCGTCATATAAGTGGGGTGGGGGAGTTGATGTTTAGAGTGTTTAGTTAAATGTGATAGGTAAATTTAGATTAGGGTAGTTAGGGCCAGTTGTGGGTAATGTAGTTAGGATAGGTTAGGTTAGTTAAGGTGTTTCCCCCAGTTTTATTATCCTTTTTTACTTTTAAATAAATATTTAGGTACTCCTTTACAGAATGTGTCATATGCTTGGGGATCAGGGCCTTTGCATGGGTGAACAGTGTCAATTCAGTATTTGCATTTGTGTTCCATCCTATATCCTAATCCCATATTGACATGGTTATTCACAATTCCTAATGTGCAGTCACATTGGCAGCTACACCAAAGCTACTTCTCATTGCATCTGCCATTCATTGCACCCAGCGATCAAGGTTACTATGGTTCCCAATGTGTTGTGAAGTTTTGATGTTTTTTTAAATCTGTCATCGTGTGAGACCTGATTTGGAATCTTGGGCACTGTGGTACATCTGCCTGCAGCCTGATGTTCATGTGAACCCTGATGTATACATAACTCACACCGATCATTTCTTACATTGTACTCCCAGGTTACATAATTGTCCATACACTCATACACATCCATTCCTGCTATATGGTGTGTGTGTGTGTGTGTGATGAAAGTTTATAGTCAGATGTCACATACATAAAGATTGTCTTGAAGGGAATGTTGGACACATTGATTTTCAGATTATACATACCTTGAAGTGGACTTTTTCAGTCCAACACAGCATTATACTGTTAGTTTACAATTGACTTCAGAAATAAGCCTCAGGAAGCGCAGATAATGATACTATCCAGACCCCAGTGCATAGTTATCAGCCCACAATCTTTCAACGCAGTTGTATTGACATTCTATTGCTATTGACATGTGACATACATCACTAATCTCCTGCACAGTTGATGTGTCACATTACACAGAGACAAAGTGGTTGTGTAAGTGCTATTTATTTTAAAAGTGCTGTAGTGCAATAATTACATAGTCCAGGATTGTGAGTCCATTAGTGTGACGCCTTCTATTGTGATGCTACACAAGTGCAATGGGACATGTCATTGGACATGCTGGGGTGAAGTGTCATACAGTGCAGAGGAACAAGAATTGCCAATGAGGTAGTGAGAGACAATCACAGAGCATAGTGTCAAGGTAAACAGTGTGCTGGAGAACAGTGCATGTGACCAACTGTTGCAAGACTGTCATGTTAACAAGCACAGGACCTAGGATATCAGTGCCCATGTGGCATGGACTTGTGCTACCGGGTATTCCTACGGGTGAAGGTGGTCTGTTCCACGTCTTCATCTTCTGATGTGTGTGTCGTCTCCTCTGCCCTTGGTGGTGGTGGGTTTAAATGGGCAACACACACTTTAGTGTTTGAATATGTGGAGTCAGAAATCCCGGTAGCTGCCAACTGTGGGGCTATTAAGGGCATTACTGCAATAAGGAGGAGATACTGGTTCTTGAGTATAGCAGCTACATCACTGTGGTAGGCAGCCAGGTCGGCCCTGAGGGGGTCATGATTACATTCGTACACGCAGTGAAAGGTTTGGGGTGCCAGGTGTTGTGGCAACTCCCTTACTGCAGTGGTGAATTCCCTTACACTTTGTTGTAGTCCTTGCAGGATGGATGTTAGCGCTTGCATGGCTGCTGCATGTTCTGCAGATGACATCAAGCACGAACGCATACCCTCAGGGCTGGCTGTCATTTGTTTCATCCCCACCCGCACCTCCTTGGCCAGCTCCTGCTGTACTCCAACTACAGTCCTCTCAAAGGTGGTACCAGTGTCCTCAGAGTCCTTACCTGGGTTGGAGCTGGCAGGTCGTACTATTGGGGTGGTGAGTGGGTCCTCTGTGATGGCTGCAACATCTGTGCTCCTCCTTGCGACTGAAGGTGGGGTCTGGAGGGTTCCAAGGACATCTTGGAGGGTCTGCTGGCTAATGTTTGTCAGCTCATCATCCATGTCATCAGGGAAGTCCAGGAAAGGCATTTCCCCAGGAGAGCCTTCGTCCTCTGCAATGAGATATTGTACAATTAGTGAGTCTGTGTTGTGGCATTTGTAATGTGACGTTCCTGACTTCCTATTAGTTGAACATTGTGATCTTGGTTCCTGTTCATTGTTCCTGTCATTAAGATTGGCATGTCACACGTAGTGTGGGCAGTTTGGGGAATTGTCTGCGTCACATCCTCTAGGTGTGGGTTCTGTCCTATTTGTATGTTGCCACCTTCTTGTACTACTCAACCCTCCATCTACTTCCATTATCATGGTGTGGCCTTGCACTGGCTGTGGGTGTTCTGATGGCACTTGCACCACACTTAACAATCTGGAACTGACCCAGTCTCTGATATTTCACATCCACCTATATGTTGCTGAGACCTAGGATATACTATGTATAGCATTGGCAAGGCACGATACAGGTGTCAGCTTTGGTAGTGTGTACTGCTGATGTTGGGGAGTGTGTGCTACATTGGATTGCACTGATGGTCCTAGCAGTGTTCCATTTCCTCTTATGACTGTGTGGGTGTGTTTCACTAGCTAGACACATATGTCCTTCCCCTCAATGCTGTTGTCTTAGCACTATGACACTTGAGATGTTGCATGGTGGCATTGCAGCTATTGTAACACAGGCACAGGGTAGACCCTGAAATGTGCAGCATGGGTATGACATTACTGCTGTGTACCTCATAATGTTACTATCAATACCTGATGTTTATAGCACCTATAGACATGAGCATTTGACAGGATTTGCACATTTTTAGTAATTACAGGGGATTGATAACATCGTCATCCTGAACCCTCTATTTTTTGTGTGTTTGATCCATGGGCACATAACTGCCATTGGCTACTTGCCCTGCAGACACAGCATAGGTGGTAGTGGTAACTGTTGTCAGTGTTAAATACCACTTGCGGATATGGCCTGAGACTGGAAATTGAGCCCTAGTTCATGTAGCGACAATACCAGCTGTCGTGTGACAGCAGGCCAGTTTTACGTTGTACCCTACCCTCCTGCACTGCCTTTGCCTTTCCAACATCCTTGGCATGGCAGAGTACCCACATGCAAAAGTTGTTGGCGTAGTATTGTACTGTGCCCCAGGTTTCCCCTGCACAGCCCATGCACCTGTGCCGTGCCCCTTTGCCCTTTCCCCTACCTGATTATCATGGCTGACATGCATTGTTGCAGGAGGTATGTACCTCCCCCTGCTTACAGTTAACATTTAGGCATTTTTGTCCCCCATGCAACTTACCCTGCATCTGTGTGGTTTCCTGGTAGTCGGCGCTGTCCTGTCCTTGAATCCCTGTGACGATCTCCTCTGGGATGACGGCTGCTACCATCTCCTCCATGTGGTCCAGGGCCTCCTGCAGTGCTGGACTCCCACCTCCAGTCTGCAGTGCTGCCTTCCTGTTCCTTGCCATCTTTTCCTTGGTCCTGCGCTTGCAGTCATGCCAGCATTTCTTGCACTCAGTGACTGTTTTCCGTACTTCTGCCACACTGTTGATCTTATCGACAATTTGCTGCCAAATTGTCTCTCTCCTCCCAATTGGCAATTTAGAGATGACAAAAAGTTGATGCTTGTGTTCCGTCACCTCTTTCACCAGTATTTCCTGCTTCTCTGCACTGAACCAGCACTTCCTTTTCTTCTTCTCCCTCTCCTGGGTCTTGTCTGGGTCCTCCTGGCTGGCTCCTGGTCGGTTGTAGTCTTCCTGGGGTCTTTCGTGGCTTCTAGGATCCATTTTGGGGATCCTTTGCACATTTTGATGTGTTTGCGCTGCTTTTTGAAGCTATTGCGGCAAAAAAAGGCGCATGTCCGGTTTGCGATGTTAACGTCGTTTTTCTTTATGATGTGGTGCAGTGGTTTGAATAAAAAAAAAATTACTCTAACCCGTGGTTTGCGCCACGGAGCGTCAAAGTATAAATTTGACGTCCGGGTGGCGCTAAGAAATGGCGTTATCAAAACTGCGTCGGTGCAGTTTTGCATCAAAAAAGTATAAATGTGGCCCAAAGTGTTCACCACGACCAAATTGCGTAGCACTTCATGTAAGTATGGCTATTCTAAGCTACCAAAAGCTTTCTCGAAATCTACAGTGAAGACCATTGCGCTGTTCTTATAATAAGAGTTATCATCAAGTAATGAGAATAGTCGACGTATGTTAAGGGCCATATGCAGCCTGGGGATAAATCCTGCCTGATCTCTATGAATAAAGCAAGGCATATGGCGTTGGAGGAGTGTTGCTAGGATTTTGCGAAGGATTTTGTAATCCACCGATAGCATCGACAGAAGTCAATAGGATGCTTCGTAGGTAGGTGGTTTCCAGGGTTTCAAAAGGGGAATGATAAGGGCCTCTAGCGCTGATGAAGGGAGAGCCCTGACTTTCTTGGCCTTTTCGTACTTGCTAACCAATCACGGGCATAATGTTGCCATATAGGTGAAATAAAATTAAACTGGTAGGTCATCTAGGCCCAGGGTCTTGTTTCGTGTCATACTAGTGATGGCTGCTTTCACCTCCGAGAGTGTAATTGCCTGCCCCAGTGTCTCCGATTCTTGTTTCGATAGTGTAGGGAGTGTGAGGTGTGATAAGAATTTTTGGATGTCTGTCAGCAATGACCAAACTTTGCTCCTATAGAGATCTGAGTAATAGTTATTAAATTCCTGCTTAATTGCAGCTTGGCTATAGACCGTCTGACCCAAGGATCTACCTAGCTCGACTATGATTTTCCCTTTCTTCGTCAGATTCGCTAACCATGGCAAAACAAAGCTTGCTCGGTCGCCTTGTACATAAGCCCGTGCCAAATAAGCTTTGTAATCATAGCAGCGCAGTCTTTCAACCCCTATCACTACTCGCTCTCGGGCTTCTATGACCAATGTTCGGAGATCTGGGCCCCCTTGGCGTCTCTGCTCTAGTGTACTTAACTCACGTTCAGCTTTTTCAATATCATGTAGTAGCGTGCACCGGACACCCTCAGCTGCTGAAATACATCTCCCTCTTATCACCGCCTTGAAGGCGTCCCACTCTAAACGTTGTGAGACTGTGGATCCCTCATTTACTCCAAGGTAGGCAGTTATGTCAGCCAGTGACGGCTGGTGACATTTGAAAGTGGTGGGGCGTAATAGTCTGGGTACGACTTTTCTGTAGCGAGCAAGCTCAGTGGACAAACGTGGGGTCCAGGGTGGGTCCTCCACCCAAGAAAAAATAGAAAAAAGATTGACAAGTGGTCAATTTGAAAGGAAATAAATTTAGTGAGAAAGCAAGGTTTATAAAGCAGTGGGAATGTATAGTCTTGAAATATTAAACACATATCTTACTGCATTAATACCTTCACCCTTTACTTTAATGTGCAAATTGTACACTACAACAACTTCAGGCCCTTTAAAGTGTGTGTTTACCCACTGTCTTGCACTCCATGCGGCATCAACTTTGTCAGAATATGTTCTAACCAGGCATCAGGAAGCACACACAACTGCTGGCTGCAACCAGTCATACAGAAATATGTGCAGACAGGTCTTTAAGTGGGAGGAAAAAAGTGGGGGCTCTCTAAAAGGGAAACTGCAAAATGAGATGTTATTGCATCCAGAAATACAACACAACAATTGACATCACGTAAAGCCTGTCAGTACAGTTGGCTTTGTCAATGGTTGTTAGCTGTGGAAGATAAATGAGTAACAACAATGATTAGTTATAAATAATTAACATTGATAATGTTTCAATTCTGAAATTGTGAGACTATGAATTAAATATTGTTGAGGCCTGCGGAAGGAGTAGGGCCTTCATTTATTTGTTCTTTAATGTTAGATATGTTTGCCCTATTTCTCTTCACATCTCATCCATCTGCACATTTTCAACCTCCTCTCTCCTCTTCAGCACCCTCTTTTCACTCTCCCCGGAATGCACTCCCTGCATCTCCCTCATTTTACCACCCCAAACATACATTGCACTCATTGACATATAAGCACTTTATTTCCTTTTGCTTTTGCCTTCTAAACATTATGGGGGTTATTCTAACTTTGGAGGAGGTGTTAATCCGTCCCAAAAGTGACAGAAAAGTGACGGATTTACCACCAGCCGTATTACGAGTCCATTATATCCTATGGAACTCGTAATACGGCTGGTGGTATATCCGTCACTTTACCGTCACTTTTGGGACGGATTAACACTCCTCCAAAGTTAGAATAACCCCCTATGACCTCTGTGCATCCTCTTCACACACATTTACACTAAGGGCCAGATTCTGAACGCAATTTTAAGGAATCGCTAAAATAGCGATTCCTTAAAATTGCGACCCTGTTTAGAGAGTCGCAAATTGCGACTCTCTAAATAAGAAATCGCAAATAAGGATTCCTTATTTGTGATTTCTTAGCACATGTATGAAGCCATGCCTAAATGCGATTTGGGCATTTAGGAATCGCTATTTATCAGCAGGTTGAACCTGGTGGTAACCATGTGCAAAATTAAAAAATGCATTTTAAATGCATTTTTAAAATGTACATGTAAAGCACACATGCCCTTTTGGCATGTGTGCACCTTACATGTCCCCAAAAATAATTTTGGGGTGCAGCAGAGGGGGCCTATGGCCCCCAGCACCCTCGGGTTTTGCATTTCCAAAATTGCGATTTCTGGTTAAGAAATCGCAATTTTGGAAATGCAAAAAATTCGCAGATTTGGGCCAACAGGCCCAAAGGGGCAAATGGGGCCGGTATCGCAATTTGCGATTCGGTAATATTATTTGCGATTTTTAAGAAATCGCTATTACCGATTCGCAAATGTGATACATGCCATTTTGCGAGTCGGAAATTGCGATTTCTTAAAAATCGCTATTTCCGAATCGCAAAAGACCTTCATTATACATCTCGCCCTAAATGTCAAATGTAACTGGAAAACGTGACCATTGTTCTGTGTGCTTTGTGAAGACGGCAACACACTGACAGGCACTTTGCTTTACCTTCAGCCTCAGCATCAGCACTCTCAATGAAAGCCCCGCATAAACACCTGGCACGAATCAAAGTGTGCACTAGGCAAAACAGAAACAGATCATGATGAAACAGCTAACTCTCTTGGTGAAAGCAACATTAATTAAAACATGTGAAATAAGAGTAACTAAATCACTTTTTAATATTCATTGTTTGCATATCAATTCATGTTTTTGGCCTTAATGCTAAGGGCATGACGATAGGTACAGTTTTAAGGCCATACAGCAGATAAATGCCTTTACTGTAAGCACATATTTCTCCCTTTGTGCATGAATCCAATATTTGGATCAATTTTGCAAGGGAACAAGAACCATGCTCGTCTTTTGGATCAATTTCATGAGGGAACAAATGCAACACCTCCACTTCTAAAGGAGCCAGTGATTTGCAGCCAGGGCCTGGGGCGTCACAGTGGGGGAGGTTAGTGTGGCAAGGGGTCTCAGTACCATAAAGATAACATAAGATTAGCATTATAACACTTACCATTACCCAAGACAAGACACCAAGTTACTCATGCTTGCATCCACTTCTACTGGGTGAGGAATGGGGGAAAGAGTGGGCTCTATGTCAGTGAATGTTAGACGGCTGGGATGAAAAAGTTTCAGTGATAAAAGGTACACGTTTATTTGAGCTGCGGATTACATGTTTAATATGACATATCACGTCATTAGTCTGCAGAAGAAATAAAACGAGCATAACAAGCCATGATAAATTACTGGAACCATTACTGCCTTTGAGAGACGAATCACCTACAGAGGCAGTGAAAGGAGAGCTGAGAGAACAGATTTTTTTCTTATTGTCTGTAAAAAAGATAGAGCTCCAACTTACTTGTGTGCAGGGTTGTCTTTGGCATATTTATGACTTGAGGTCTTCAGGTCACACTCCTGTCTCCCAGAGAGCCCTGGATGGAGTTATTTATTGTATTTATTCAATTTCTCTGCCACAGACTGCTTGTAATGCAGGAAAAGGGGATTTTCTTTGTGCAATGCCACATTCTTTTAATATAATGTGACCTTTGGTACGTAGACCCTTCTGATTGTCGCGTGGGCTCTCATTATCCTAAATGAGACTACTGGATTTCTAGGTAGCAGGATCGTTCACGGTGTGGGGGACTTAGTCTGACCCACTTGGAAGGACCTCTGTCACCATAAATCCGGTTTTGCTCCCGCTAACTAGCAGTGCCTCATCTCTCCCAAGGGGAAGGGATGATTTGGCAGCCGAGCGCATGACATCTTAGAACTTCTCAGGGAAGTCGTGGTCACTCAGATCCAAACCAGCTCTCTCATTTACAGTATGATCTCATATACAAATGACAAAGGCAGTTTGAGTTTTATAGATTGTTTTAATAAAACGACTGCATTTTAGATATTAAGGAGTGAGCCGCAATAACCAGAACCATACAACACAGTAGGATTGAAATAGTCACGAGGAGAGTGAAACATAAGAATAACGCTATCATGGTGTTAATAATTTCTACTCTCTCTCAGCTAGTTCTATTTCGAGCACAGCATGTTAAGCTTCTAAGTTGCCTTTCAGATTCCCTGGGAAGCCATAACCCCTCATACCTGAGCAAAGGCCTGTGATCTGGTTCAGCATCTGCAACGAGGCAGTCAGCGTCTAGTTGTGGTTCCCTGGTCGGAATCTCCCTCTTGCGTGTATTGGGACAAGGAATTGTTTTTATAACTAACATGTCAGTGTGATCACAAAATGTCCCTACGCAAGAATGCCAAAGACTAAACTCCTACCACATCTATCGGCAATGTACCAGACTGTATCCTTGACTGAAGCACAGAGTGAACAAGAATGTGTTATTGAGAACTCCAGTGCTGAAGTAGGCTAAACAGTGTGATATAAAAAATAAAACAAGACCGTAGAACTGGTTATTTGAAAAATAACAGTACGAAGCCGAATAAAAAGCATTTAGAGCAAAGTGCACGGAGGCTCTAAGCTGCGAGCAAAGGAATAAAATACATCCAGGGCAAAGTGCACAAAGGCCTAAAGCCTGAAGCTAACGCGCAAAGGATACATAAAACTGACCACACTACACCCTCCCCTTGTCGGTAGCAAGTGGTTCTAATAACATAAAAATATGCCCCTGATATAAAAAAAATACATCAAATATATTTCGACAAGCCCAGAGGACAGCAAAGCAGAAAACTAATTTATATTGGAAAGCATGTGACGTTAAAGCCAAATTAGATACAATGTCAATTTCAATAAAAAAAATCCAATTCTTAGACAGAAGCCACGGAAAGCAGGAGATCCTCCACTTCGACAGATGTCAATATCGGAAAATCTGTGCCAAAAACTATCATGGAGCAGGTGTGTTCCAAAGCCCCAAAACCATCCAGGGCGGCACCCCGTGCAGGGCCTATGAATGAGACAATACCATCTTCCTCCAGGAAGGGAAGCTCATAAACTGCCTCACGAAGCAAACGCAACCGTAGTGCACAATTCTGGGAATGAGCCCTAATCGGGCACATCAACAGATCCGTATCGACCACTGGGGGCGCTGCAGTGAGAGACCGAGAGACAGTGCATGTTCAAACGAGCACCAAAGGCACCGAAACACAGGTTGCACACAATCCAAAACCGGTCAGAATGACAGAGACCAGTCACACTCCAATTGTCCCAGGAGTGTTGCTCCAAAATGCTGCATCATGCGTTCACGACACAGCTGCGCTGACGGGAGCGCCAATATGGGATCTCGTCGCGGTGGGACAGCCATTGCGGAAGAACAGCAGCAACAGCAAAACACCAGCCAACAAAGCCAAAGTAATCGGAAATCCCCCAAAAATGCTTCCGAAAATATAGTGAATAGCCGAAGGTATTAAACCGAATATGGAAGAGAAGGTATGAGCAAAACCAACACCAACGGCTTTGAAAAAATGTGCAATTCCAGCAGTGCTGGACGCATTAAATATACGTCCCACGAGTTCACCAAAGTGACTCAGAAAGTTAGTATTTAAAAGGGACTGTATTTCCGCTGATGACCTTGCCACCTGAAGTGCGTAGGTCTCGCTAGCAGATGTAAGGGCCACATGCTTTTGAAACAATAGAGCTTTCAGTCGACTCAACTTGTCGAAATTCACCTTGGAAGTAGCAATATGAGGCCAGATGTCCGCTACCTCCTTAATTCGAGTGGGGGGAAACAACACATTCCCGCAGCACGTAACGGCCTTGGTGACAACGACCACGTAAACTATTCCGGCACGCATGCCACAACAGGGTTCACCCTTAAGAAGGACGTAGCACCTGGAAAGTGTTTTTAATTACCGGGACTGGAACTCCCTTAAGATAACAAGCTAAGTTAGCAATCGAGGCATTGCATGCCCCGTGCAAAGACAGCTGTTTACAAACCATTGAATGGCTGACAGAAGTTTCGCATTCGCTACCGCTAAGAAAAACCTCCCTCATTCCATTAAGACATCTGTATAGAAAGGGAAGCTCCCACACCTCATGTATGTAACTGTCTCCCAACCGTTCATATCTACCCACCGGAATGTGTTTTAAACAAGAAGTAAATTGCAGAGTGGAGATAGGCAAATTAATAACCCCGTGAATCAACCACTCTGCTGACAGAATCTCAGCCACAGTAAAAGGCAATTTCTCCAACTTTTCAATATTTAACATAACATACGTCGCTTCCTTCTTAGCCATTAGTTGTTGTTGACGTGTCAAATTAAAGGAAATAAATATCTCCCTAGCACGAATGTGCTGCCACGGAACGCGACCTGCCTTCAATGTCTGTAGAGTCTACCCCAACTGCATGATGGACCGCATTTGACTCTGCCCATGATATAAAGAAGACATATCCAATTTAATAATGTCTATAGCAGAGGAAACAATGTTGTCAATTGTGTATACACGGTCTGATAGGGTATGCATCCCATTATCCACAACAGACAAAGCTTGAATCAAATTTTCCTGATCAATTTGCCTCAACCGGGCCGCTGCCTCCTGTTGTGAAAACTTCCAAATCTCATTATATACTTCATACAAAAAAATGTTTCTTCCTTGGTATCCTTGGTCCTGACAAAAAATCTTGCAAGTCAGTATCATTAGACAGTAACGTGAGATGTGTCTTAACTGCATCCAGCGTGGATGACCTCAACCATTGTTGACAAAGTTTCCCTACGCTGTATGTAGTAATGATGTCCGCATGTTCTGGTGATATGTAGCGAGGGTCTGCCCTACTAGTCCTGAATCCCCCCGAAGAGGTGACAAAACGTTGATGACACCTATTAGTGTCTATGGGCCACATTAACCACCCGCCTGGACGTGTCAATGAAGTGTTAAGCGTACCATTCTGGACCCAGTCTGTAAGCTCACTAAACGTGGCATTAATATATTGCTGCCAATTTTTCATTTTGGAAGGGACAGGTATGCCAGGCAAATTCAATTCCCTAATTGTGGCTAAGCCCAAACAGCTAGTCTGTTGTACAGTGTCATTTAAGAAAATAATCTGGACAGGAATAATACATGCCCTAAACAATGTATCCCTACCCCGCATTTGCCAATTTTTTGTTCCCCAAACACTTTTTAAATCAACAGTTTTGGACCAGTATTCATACCCCTCAACAGATAGTTTGGACACAAACAAATTTGAATACAGTAATTTAGTATCAGTCAATAACATTTGCTTATTAGCATGCGGAGTAACTCTAAAATAATACGATTTAGCACTTTGTTGATGATGCCCAGAAAAATACGCAAATTTGTCAGAATAAGTTTTAGAACTCCCCTGTGGAGGAGTCGGGCAATGTTCCCATTGCATATACTCAAATATTGATTTAGGGCTACTGGCTTTATGAATAAAGTGGTGTCCATAATAATTGTAACAAAACATGTCACCATAATTATCTCTAAACTGGTAAGCATCTTCATTTTCATAGACAGTATAAAACTGCAATTCTGTCAACATAGAATCAACTGTCTTCACATCCCAATCATCAGAAACAATGCCTGGTATAACGATATCATTCATTGACAATTTGAGAACATACGGTATCTGAATCATCTCAGTGGGACCATATATATCAAACATCACTCTATCCCACACAATCCCATCCAGAATTGGTACAGCAGAAATGTTCACAAAGGACAAGTCTCTTCGAACCATATGTGACGAAAAATGTGGTTTCAACACCGTCTCCACATGCTCAATGTCAGATTGTTCAGGAAGAAAATGACCATGTATCACCAGAAAAAAAGGTAACCACAAACCCCAGCCATAGGAAAAGAGTCATCACAGTCATAAAAAGCCACAGATAGTTCCAAGGAACAACAAAATATGTATGTTTGAGCCAACACAGCAGCTTACGTGGACCCAGGGCTGGTGTTGAAGAGGACGACAAGTCCGACACAATGTCATCCGTGGTATTGAAGCAGCCCGAGGCAGTTCTCGCAAAAGGGGCAATCGTAAACAAATAAGCAGATGGTGGCTCTCGCCTTGGCATGCTATAAACCACATGTTCAGCAACATCAGTAGAACGTACAGCAACTTGATCAAAGGATTCCAAATCATTGGCTGTCTGTGGAACAATCGCAAGATCAGCTTCCACCCTCCCCAAGCTCGGAGAGGAAATAGCGTCGGTGCAAATCACCTGCAGCGGAACTTCTTCCCCAGTAGTGAGAGGGATTCCGGAACTACTGGGTGTTCCTCTTGGTCTGCTGTGCAGAATCGGCCACATGTTGTAACTTGACATTATCAATGGAAACAAAGCGATCTCCTTTGGCCCCTCGCAACGGAGGCAAAATCACAGTTCTTGTGCCGCTGATCCCTATCACAGGGACAGGCACCCGATAAGAAGGACCAAATTCTTTTTTGACTGCGACCTTTTCATGCACAAGATCCCCAATCTTGGGAATCCAACCAGTAGACGCTACCGGTTCATCCTTAATTCCTGTGGAGGCAGCACTTGCAGAAGAGTTATCTTCACGGAATTGTTGTAAATCCTGCAAAACAGTGACACAATCATTTATGTCAAAGGGCGTGTCCGCCGTCTCCACACCAGGACCATCTAGATCAGGAACATACATTTGTGTTCCAAACAGGCACTCATATGAAGTACGACCCCCCAGGCACCTTCTAGGCAAGTTATTAAGTGCTCTCTGTACTCCATACAGGTGGGCTAGCCAACCACGACCCGTACATATAACCCTGGCCGTTAAGGATTGCTTTAAATCGCGATTTAAACGTTCCACTACAGAATTTCCCTCAGGATGAAATGGAGACGAGAACTGGAGCTGGACCCCCAACGAAGCCATGGTGTCCCTGAATGCCTTAGAGGCAAAGGCAGGGCCCTGGTCTGAATGAAAAGCCGCAACTGCATATGTATCGACAAAGATGCGCAAATCTTTAATAACAGTTCGAGCGCCAGCCGAGCACTGTGGCCAGACCCACACAAATCTGGAGCACGGATCTACAGCAACCAATATATATTTGTATGCACTATCTGGCGTCAGCGGACCACAATGGTCCAAGTATACACACTGTAAAGGTTTATTTGATATGAGGAGGGGCGTCTGCTGCGGGCGTTTAGCCGTGGAAACTTTAATTTGTTGACAGATGTCACAACAAAGGACATACTGCTTTGTCTCTTTATAGAGACCAGGCCACCAGTAACGGGCCTGTAAGAGTAAAATTGTGGCTGCCACGCCTGCATGGGCAGAAACCGCCCCCTCATGTGCTGCAGTAATTAATTGAGGTCGCTCAATTTTATTGGGAATTTCACGTACACCAACAGCTGGTATTTTAACTACAGCGTTTAGCATACCACCCATACAGTAACTATATTTAGAAGGGAATCCTTTAGGAAATGGCGTGCCATCAGCCGTAGCTTTTATAGCAGCCAATATCTCTGTGTCTGGTTTGGAACTTGAACGAGTTACTGCGGCCACAGTGGCAACTGCCACTGCCGATTTCGCGGCTTCATCAGCCAAAGTATTCCCAGCAACGTGTATTCCAACGCGCTGGTGTCCAAGTGTATGCACAACATGGACTTTAGGAAGCGTTTCCTTCAGATCCGCAACCTTCCCCCACAGCAATTTGTGTTTAATGGTGTTGCCTTTTGAATCTCTGAACCCGTTCAACCTCGAGTAGTGTAGATATTAATTGAAAGACTGAACACAGTAATAGGAATCACAAACCAGCAATGTAAACACTGCCGGATCCGCATGTTCCAAGGCTAACAATAGAGCTTTCAGCTCAGCCAACTGTGCCGTACAATCTCCCAAGGTCTGTGTATAAGTATGTCGGGGGCAGAACACTTCCCCCTCCATATAGCTGCTCACCACCGCACATGCAGCAGAATACTGTTGTTTAGTCTCAAACGCTGGTTGCGCAGAGCCATCGGTATACATGACCACCTGATATTGGTCAATAGGCAATGTACCAGCGGGAACTGGGTACTCCATTTCATATTGAAGAAATTCTTGAGTCTGCAGTTTAGGGTCAAATATGTAATCCACATCAGTGGCTGTCAAAGACGTTGCCCATTGTATCCATCATGGGTGTAAAGCTTTCGAATTAGGAACACTCGCTTTTGTAACAGCCTCTAAGGCTGGAATCGGGGAAACGACAATGATGCGTTGGCCCTGGGCAAGAGGTCTTTCTTTAATGACAGCCATTTGTACAGCAGTGAGAATTTTCTCAGTTTGTGCAAAACGTTGTTCTGCAGCCGAGTACAAGTGTGACTTGTATGCTATCGGGACTGTCTCACCCTCATTAAAGGTGACATATGTAAATCCCATGGCACCAGGTATAACCCTGATGACCAGATGCGTTTTATTGTCCCGAGTGTGTAAATGCTTTACTGCTAAGAGATCAGTTTGCAAATCTCGAAGAATATGTGTATGCTCAATCGTCCAAAATCTACTCGAAAAATTCGGGCGAATCAACTCGTATAATGGTTTTATACGTGTAGCGTAATCAGGAATGTAAGTTCTGCCAAAATTTAGAAACCCCAATAACGACTGGAGTTTCCGAATCGTATTAGGAGGTTGCAATTGAGCACATTTTTCCAAAAAGTGTGGCGCTAAGCTCTTGCCCTCATTCGACAACTCATATCCCAGGAAAATGACGCTGAGGAAGGCAATTTTTGATTTCTTAAAATTAAATTTGTAGCCAATATCAGCAAATCCCACAACAATGCGCGCTATGCGCCTTAAATGTTGCAGTAACTCATCGTCTGTCAGATAGATATCATCAACATATGACAAAGCTTCAGGGTCCAACTCGTGCAGAATTTCAGTTACACGAGCCGAAAATAGTCCTGGGCTATTGTTATACCCCTGAGGCAGACGACCAAACATTTTTTGAGAGCCAAACGCACTAAATCTCATATAGTCCCTGCTTTCGGGCGCTATATTTTGGCAGAAGAATCCATTCGAGATATCTAATGTTGTTTTGTATTTCTTACGCACAATATTATTCATGAGCGCTGCGCTGTGTGAATTTTGTATTGCAAATGTGCGTGTATGTCCATTTAAATGTCTGTAGTCCACCACTATCCTATATGAATGGTCCGGTTTAGCAACTGGAAACAAGGGATTATTCATCGGCGAGACACAGGATTCAATTACTCCCTGGTACTCCAATTGTGTAAGTATTTTCCTCACTGATGCCCTTGCCTCAAATTTTATAGGATATTGTGGTTGCGGCTGAGGTTCGCCCTTTATCGGAATTACATGATAAGGTGAATTTCTATCCCACCCCACATTATTTCTATATAGGGCGGGAGCCTGTGCTAGGGCCCATGTTTTACTATAGGACTCTGCTAGTTCTCCCGGAACAAGTGGTGAGAATGAAGGTGTAATAACCTCCTCCCCAACTGGACAGTCACGAACAAAGTCAGGAGGCCAATCCTGTTCGGCCAGCAGAACGTCATACAATTTGACCACACGGTCCCAAGAAATGGCGTTTATAGTGCGCTCAACGTCCCCTTCTAATTGTAAAGTTACTGTATAAACTCTATCGGGATCAGAGACACGCATATCTGCTGTTTCGACTTGTATGAAGTCATCAGTTGCTTTCACCTCCAGATGCTCTTGAAGACTCCGGTGAACTATTGTGACCTCTGCCGCGGTGTCTAACATTGCTAACGCCCACGTCTTGTTCTTCAAGAGAACTCTCTCCCTGAGTGGCATGTCTAACTGAGACTGCTGCCACTTTCTTCTTTTTAAATTGCTGTTTTTGTTGGATCGGTTTCTCTTCTTGTTTGACAGAAACCTCAGTTGAGCGTTGTGACTCCTGTCTCGGTTTCACGTACTCTGTTCTCCGCTCTGATCGCCCACCTCTCTCATTTCTCTTTTCCGAGGAGTCCTGAAAGGAACGAGATTGGCGTGTATCAGTATATTGATATCTATCAGGCGTCTTCAAATTATCCCTATTCCTGAGATTATGCCTATTCTGCGGGGTCTCCGGTCGCGGAGATTGTCCCCTATCTTTTTTAGGTGTCTGTTGTTTTTTCTCCGAGCGCTTTTTAGTACCCTCAGGTTGCTGTTGTTAAGTAGTATCTTTACTATTCTTACCCTGTAACTGGGGTTTCTGCGGTCTAGCCCCAAGGCTATCACGACTGATACTCGAATATGTTTCTGCTATTATTCTTGGCAGTTCCCGCTCCTGGTTACCCTGCGGGACGTCACGAAGACGCATACGCACCGCTAGTGCTACTGCCTCCCCTTTGAGATTACTCAAAATCATAGAAGAAACTGCGGCAAAATTGCCCATCAGCTGCATCCCTAAATCTAAGGCTGGGGCAGCTCCATATTCATCCTGAATTTGTTTCAGCACTTCCGGTAGATTAACCAATGTTGGTGTACTGTGTGCTGTAGTATAGAGCGTGGCAAACACAGTGCCCCAAGTATTACAATGGTCCACAGTAGGAACCATTCCATACGGTAAACACATCATCAATATTCTATGTTTATCCTGAGGTCCCGTATGGGGGAATACTGCTTCCAGCGTATTCATTTTTTGCGCCAGCCAAAATGGAGTTTCCACCCGTTTTGCTGGGACTTTACCCATAACTGAGTGTACAGTGGTCGGGTTGACCCCCGGAACCACTGCATGTGGCTGCGCCGGAGCAGCACGCGCTGGGTTTGTGTTAAGTGTCTGCATCACAAATTGAACCAAACGTCTATATGTAGCCGTTAATTCCGTATATAAGTGACGAACTTCAGCCACTGCCAATTGAGCAACCGCAGGATGGGGTGTATATGTAGCCAATAAAGGCCAGGTAGGACCATCATTACTCAGTGGACCTAACCTAACAGGTGCTATAGTGTGGGGTAGGGCGCCATCAAGCCAATTATTATGTTCTTGATATGATAGAGGTACCTCTAAATATGCATATGCCCTGTATTGTCCAGGGACATTAGCAAGAGTATATTCGTGAAAAGTGTTTGTACCCCCATCAACTGCTGGAAATACAACCCAAGAATAAAAAAGCTCTGTTCTATAAGCTGCATGGGCGTCCACCACAAACGTGACCGGACCCCCCTGGTTCGTGAGACCATGTGCTATCAGATGTCCCGTGAGCGGATGGCGCATATTGAGCGCTATGTTCACTACTTGAAGATTTGCCATTATAAAAACAGCACTAGGGCAGAGAAGGCACACCAATATCGGGGTTTTCCTTTCAAAGTTCAAGCTTGAACAACCGACCACTAAGTACTAGGATGCTCCTATCTCATGGTGGCGGAAATCCTCAGCCCCACGGACGTCTCTGTTTAACGGAACCGAGGAGTCAATATATATATGAGACCGAGAGAGTCAGCCGGACCCGAAAATTAGAGCCAGACCAATCGTTGGCGGCGCCATGTCGCGTGGGCTCTCATTATCCTAAATGAGACTACTGGATTTCTAGGTAGCAGGATCGTTCACGGTGTGGGGGACTTAGTCTGACCCACTTGGAAGGACCTCTGTCACCATAAATCCGGTTTTGCTCCGGCTAACTAGCAGTGCCTCATCTCTCCCAAGGGGAAGTGATGACTTGGCAGCCGACCGCATGACATCTTAGAACTTCTCAGGGAAGTCGTGGTCACTCAGATCCAAACCAGCTCTCTCATTTACAGTATGATCTCATATACAAATGACAAAGGCAGTTTGAGTTTTATAGATTGTTTTAATAAAACAACTGCATTTTAGATATTAAGGCGCGAGCCGCAATAACCAGAACCATACAACACAGTAGGATTGAAATAGTCACGAGGAGAGTGAAACATAAGAATAACGCTATCATGGTGTTAATAATTTCTACTCTGTCTCAGCTAGTTCTATTTCGAGCACAGCATGTTAAGCTTCTAACTTGCCTTTCAGATTCGATGGGAAGCCATAACCCCTCATACCTGAGCAAAGGCCTGTGATCTGGTTCAGCATCTGCAACGAGGCAGTCATCGTCTAGTTGTGGTTCCCTGGTCGGAATCTCCCTCTTGCGTGTATTGGGACAAGGAAGTGTTTTTATAACTAACATGTCAGTGTGATCACAAAATGTCCTTACGCAAGAATGCCAAAGACTAAACTCCTACCACGTCTATCGGCAATGTACCAGACTGTATCCTTGACTGAAGCACAGAGTGAACAAGAATGTGTTTTTGAGAACTCCAGTGCTGAAGTAGACTAAACAGTGTGATATAAAAAATAAAACAAGACCGTAGAACTGGTTATTTGAAAAATAACAGTACGAAGCCGAATAAAAAGCATTTAGAGCAAAGTGCACGGAGGCTCTAAGCTGCGAGCAAAGGAATAAAATACATCCAGGGCAAAGTGCAGAAAGGCCTAAAGCCTGAAGCTAACGCGCAAAGGATACATAAAACTGACCACACTACATGATCACACCCCACCATTTGAGTAAATAGGAAAGGGTGGATAATAATATCGGAGTGACATGAAGTTTTCCCAGCAGGTGCACAGGCTGAACAAAAAACGCTCCAGGCTGTTTACTATCAGGGCTTCTGATGGAGGAGGAGATAAGCCAGGGACGTCACTGCGTTCTGAGAAAACGTAAGGGCTTTGCGTGGGCAAGCCCAGTCAGCCCTACTGTGCAGCTTTCAGCCACATACTGACGCAGGCACAGTGGGGCTTTTCAAAGTGCACAACTTTCACTCGGAAAATGTTGGGCAGAAATAATTGAGTCTCTGTCCAATTCAGATCCATCCTTGCTTGCTTACCAAATCGAAGACCAAGGGTCCAGCGATGGGCCCCCCAAGGATGCAGCTGCAGTGACCACCTCCTGTCGTCCTTTCTGCACTTCCTTCTCAGTGGGAGGCCCAGTCAGTGCAGCTGGCCTCTGGCACCGTGAGCGAGGTCGGCGCTTCCTCTTCTGCAGCCGTAGGTCAGTCGGGCCTGGGTTCGGCTACCTCTCCATCAAGGCCCATGCTTCCTGAGGGGTAGAGAAGAATTGCACCTCTATGGGTGTCACCACTCTGAGTCACGCAGGGAACTGCATGGAATATACTATCCCCAGTTCCCGATGGTGAAGGCGGCCCTTTGGTGCTGTACCTCTCTGGAAAAATCTGGAAATCTGGAAACTTTATTGTTCTCCACCACAAGGTTTGCGCATGTCCGAGCCCACTGCAGAATGTAATCCTGGTCTTTAAAGTGGAGCAAACTTGCCACCACAGGTCTCGGGGAAGCACCCAGTGGATAGAGCTGAGCTGGCACCCTGCGTGCCTGCTCCAGGGCAAAGAAGGGGGAGAGACCCTCTGGGGCTACCTTCTTCCTGATCCATTCTTCTAAGTAGCGCACCATGTTTGAAGCTTCAACTTTTTTGAGGAGCCCCACCATTCTAATATTGTTGCAGGGTGCTCTGTTTTCAGCATCTTCTGCTATGCTCTCTAGGGTAAGTAGTATCACCTCGGAGATCTCCCTCTCAGTCGTGGTGACTCTCTCTGATAAGCACCTGTGGTCATCTTGTAGCAGACCCAGATCAATGCTTGGCGTATCTATTTTGACCTCTCTAGGTCCTCTCTCGAAGGTGCTATAGCTTGTAGTACATCTTGGATCATGGGGGTGGAGGGCACTGTCCCCATCGTCCCAGGCAGAATTTGCTCCAAGCTTCTGCTAGTAGCCCTCATACGCCGGGAGCTCCCCAAGTCTCGTCCCTCTTTTTGAGAGCCTTGCCCATGGCACATTTTTGAGTTCCTGGTAACCAAGTCCCGGGTGTCTCAAAGCTGTTTGTTTTAGGCTGTCGATATTATACGGGCTCCCTGATGAGGTTCATTGGTTCCTCTCTGACGCCGCCACCCCCCCATTTCCCCAACAGGCAGAGGGGCCCAGCTGACGCTCCGAGAGTCATTATGTACTTCTTCTGTAGGTTTCTATTCGCACTCCACCGGGTCATCGCCCCTTATTGTGTCTCTGTGGGAACCCGGCCCTGCAACATCTATCTGGGGGCCATTCTGCCAACCGGTCTCCCCCGGCTCCTGTCTCTCCGTATGCTGACTCCACCTGTGTTTTGGGCCTTCCAGCACGCTGTCAAGTGTCCGTGTGCAGGGTGCTATATACTTCTCCAGGGTGCTCCTCCCCTCTATCCACTCCCTCCGTTCATGTGGCTCTCAGAGGCCACTATCATCTTACTTGCTGTTGGGCCGGTCTCCTCAGCACTATTATTCCAGGGCAATGGCTGGGGCCCTAGCAATTAACCCCTTTGCTGGGTAGGTCTCCCTGCTGGTGGCTTCAAGCAGAGTAGGTGCGCCCGGGAGAGGCCCACCAAGTGATTTCACTATTTGTCCCAGGGCCTTCTCCCCCGGCACTGGTGCTCTTCTAAGCACCGGCCGTCATCCTGAACAGTCCTGCGGCAGGTGCTTTTAGAACTCCTGAGTTAGCAATCCATTTGTCAAGTGTTCCCGGGGCACATTTCAAGTTGTTACTGCTGCTCGTCGCCCCTCTCGACCGGGTAGGTCACAGCTGCCTCTGCTCACCTTACTGGTTGTGGTGCCAGTCCTCGCTGCTGCAGCACGGTCCTTCTAGGGCCTGAAGTTGGGGTCTCCGTCCTCCTCGCTAGTATCCCCTCTGCGGGACAGGGTCCCCCGCTGGTGTTTGGAGGCAGTGTTCTCGCTTTCTGCTCACCACACTTACTCTCACCACACCAGCAGCCCCAGTCATACTGCTCCCCCCACCTGCTCTTTGAGCTCTTTGAGTGCCAGCCGCCATCTTAAGTAATCGCCCTGCCGGCGCTCTCAAGGCCCCGCAGCCATTAATCCTCCTATTACGGAAGTCTCCGGGGCCCGAGTCCCTGACGCAGTGTGGTGCCCCTCCCGGCCGGCAGGCCCTAACTGCATCTTCACGCTTGTGTGCTCACTGGGACTGCTGTGCGATCACTCCGGGGCCAGGTGGGGCAGGGTACACCACTATTCCTCCTCCACTCAGCTCCCGATCATTGCAGTGCTCCCCAGCAGTGGACCAGACCAGCAATAGTGCCATGGAGCCACTTTGGCTGTCTGGGTCTCCTCTCCTACGCTCCTTTGTTAAGAGTGAGGGGCAGCTGGAGTAGCCTAGTCTGGGGCCGCCATCTTGGGTCCTCCCTCGGCCGCCGCCTCGGTCCTGGCTCTCTCTTTCGTCCTTGTTCCCCAGGTGCTGTCCATCTTCGGAAAGTTCCTCCTCACCAGAGGGGATATATGCAACGGTTCCCTGTGGCACCGGTAGCAGGATGAGAGTCGAGTGGGGCCAAGCACACCGAAGCTCTGGAGCTCGCCATCCTACTCCATTCGCTGCAGAGCCACGCCCCCGAACATTCCTAACCTTTGCTACTTTAGGTGATGCATCATGTTTGAGTTTTATGTAATCTTTTAGACAGCCTAATTTGTTACAAAACACCTCAGGAAATTCTTTAACTCAACCTTCACTCCCAGCACACACAGATTTAACTGAAGGCATGTCTTGGAGACAAACCGAAGAATTTTCATTTAAATCCAATATACCTACAAGTCTCTTTGGTGAAACCAAGTGATCAATGAGTCACCTTTCATCAAATGTAAATTTGCCCTGGGATTATCCTCCCTACAAATTCAGTTGTATGCCAGAAGTATCCTAACAGATCAATAGGTACACCCCCATAACCTTTTGGTTTTATTATGGCCTTTGTATCTTAACTTTATTCAATAGATACTGTTCATAAAAGACTTTGGGTACTAAAGTTATTTTGGCTCCAGAGTCAAATAACATTTTAACAGGTGCATAATTTACCATGACCATTTCTAAAGGACCTTCTGTTGAAGATTCATTACCCTGACGAATGCTGCTTCTTTCCTCCACACTTTCTTCATAAATATTAACTTCTCTTACCTTTTTCACATTTTTAGATGACCTGCACATTTTGTAAAATGGCCTTTCCGACCACACATTTTACATGTTGCTTTCCACCCAGAGCAATCCTTAAAATTGGCTACATGCCCAGTATTACCAAAATGAAAATATTTTTCCAGAGACGCTTTCAGTGTAGAACTGGTACTCACGTTAATTTTTGTTGGGTTATCTTGAATCACCTTCACAGAATCACTATCATGCCTGTTAGAGAAGGTATTCTTACATATTATTTCAACACATGCTTTTGAATGTTCATGCATTTTTGCAAGAGAAAGTGCTTCCTGCAGCGAAGGATTGTCCATTTCCAACAAGCTGTCCCTTGTTTTATCTAAAACACAACGCAACATTAGTTGGTCTCTTAAACTCTCTTCTCAAGTTACACCAAAATTGCATATGAAAGCTAATCTGCATAATTCTGCGAGGTACTATTCCACAGATTCTTCCTGACATTGCATTCTCCTCTATTGTATCTTTTGAGTACTGTATTGATTTGGGAAAGATAATGCAAGTCTAACTTTTTTGCACACATTTCGTATTCGTTCAACCCTGAAGAATCACTCTCAGAAGATGCTCAAAACCTTCCTGCCACTCTGAACCTAGGCAATGTATCAGCAAGGAAGTATTTTTCTCAGCACTGAGAGATGACCCACATGCAGGTGCATAATGACCAAATACTTTCTTCCATTTTAACCAAGGCAAAGGTGGGTTACTAAGAGATGATAGAAAGAAATAAGGTGTAGTAAAATTTTGCATGTTTGATAAATGTCAGGAAAATAAAATGCAGTTGAAGCGTGCTAATCGCTGAGATTAGCCAAAGGTTGTCTTTATAGTGTTAATTGACACTTTGCTGAATAGATTCTAAAGGAAGAAAAACATTCCTATCGCTGTAAGCATGAGATTCCTCCATGGATGTCCATGTTGCTAGGACACGCTGACGCTGGCTGCACTGTGCTCTCCCTTACGTCACTCAGCATCTGCTTCATGCTCCCTCACCCCTAGATATAAAACACCACACCAACAGCCCCAGTCATACTGACCAAGATACGCCACTGGTTATTCCTCAGTCGCGAGCCGTCCTCTTTGCGAGTGCAGCGGTGTGTCTACTAGTGTTAGCCCAGCGGGATATCACACTGGGGAGCCCTCCCCAAATCTCAACAAGCTAGGAGTTTCTTGAAAAAGTCAGGGGATCTCCTGACCTCCAATCAGCAGTTAAAGCCACCTGTTTCCAAGAGGTCGTGCACACTACACTAGGATTCACTAATTTCTTTGTGATACGTACAAGGTTAAGTCACTCCGATTTGTATTTCTTTGAAATATATACTTTTTCATTGACAATAGGCTTCATTTTAAGCCCCAGAATCACTATTTTGTGATCTTCGTGGCAAGTCCAATGTATTTGAAAGTAATTTATTGTCTATCTTACATGTTTGCATTTGAGTACCACACATAGATTACATATGTTCACACACCCATTTATTTGCGCATCCTACTATTTGCACGCTTTGATGTGAGCAGTAGAAGCATTTGCATGATGTGATGAAACCTCATGAGTGAGAATGTAACACCATACAAATCCACACAAACTCCATGCAATTGCAACCATCATAAAGCTTGGAAAATGCATTTGTAAAAATGTTGAAGATGATTTCAATTGTGCTTTATTTGTGTGCCCCCCCAAAAAAAACCTCTTTTTTGAGAGGTAAGTTTCAGGCAAAACATTATTTTAGCAAATAAGTTTTACCTTCTGATTTAGCTGGGCTCTAAGTGAGTACCATTATGTCTGTTTTAATTTTGTGATCTTGTATGCTTCATGCTGTCTCAGTACATGATATGCCATGTTGATTTTAAATCTATGGTATTCACCTTTTACATCTGGTATATATCACCTGAGCTAATGTTCCATTCATATGTTCCTAACTGCAGGTAAAGAGGTTGTCTCTTGACCTTTAATCTTAAATTTGGATGGCTGGCCTGTCCTCTGCATTCTAGTAAGTGTTACAAATATAAAACAAATGAGTGACTCAATTTTCGATGTTTGCCTTGAGGATTTTTTTATCTTAGCCTTGTGTCACATCAGGTTAGGTTCAAACAAGTTCAAGTCCAAATAAATGAATCAAAAGCAATATGTTACAACCAACATGGGATGTGGGAGGACAGTATGAGTTGGTAAGTGTCAGACTGCATTGCTCATACCATCTCACGGCAAGGACTTGCACCAGCCTATATACTCACCATAGTTAGGGTGCAGGGGCATAAATGAGAAAAGAGTGCTGCTAAGAATGGGATTTACAATAAAGTTAGCTTCAATGGCGTACCTTCATTTAGAGTGGTGCTATCCTACAAACTCATCAAACACCTGTACCTCTATATCTCCAGAGACTGGGCCCCACCAAAATGCCCAATATACCTCATTTTTCCAGGACTTTATGTAACCAATCCCTTCATGGTCACTGTAAGGAAACATCTCTTTTTGCATGTTAACCCCCAAACCTTTGGGCTGATGCTGCTGGTTTTTCAACTCTGAGAGTGCACTGAGGCCTGTTAAGCAGACCTCAGTCCCAGTGTTCTAAGCCCTTACTAAATTTATATCGAATTAGCTTTATCCAATGGGCAAGTGCTGACTTACTTATAAGCCCCGAGTTTATGGTGCCCAGGGCATGTAAGATACAATGTCCACCCAGGGTTGCAGCACTGTTTGTGCCACCCTGAATGTGAAAAAGAACAAAATGTCTCCCAGCCTGCCACTGCAGACTGGAAGAGCAGTGTTTGCACTGCTAGTTCGACTTTGCTATTTAAAACAATGGCAAAGCCACCATTTCCCTTAACCTTATATGCCAGTCTCCCCTAAAGAAGGCTCATAGAGCCCTCTGGCAGGGAGCTATACATTGTTTAAGTAAGACATCTATGGTTATTATGTCTTAGCAGCAACACTTCTATATTGGTGTTTTGATGGGGAGAAACTAGTAGCCCCATTGGCTAACCCAGGGTTACTGGCTGGCACCCCAGCCTGTCTAACTGCTGAATGGTACTACCTAACTGGGTACCATGAGGTATAAAATTAATTGTGGCATTAAACACGATCTGATGCCCAGGTTGAATTTAATGTTCCAATTGAAGTTCTGCAACTTTTAGAAAGTTGCCACTCTGTGCTCCAGCTGCTCCAGTAACCTCACAAGGGCTCTAGCACACGGACACCTGCATACTCACCTGGGGAGATGTGTGAATCACTCCCAGGCTTAAGAACAAAGGCAGTTGAAATTCAGGGGGAGGTGTGACCCCCACCTGAATTGCCACTGATGGTGTTAGCCCAAAAGTCAAGCGTCAAAGGAGAATCTGCCTTTGTTGGGCAAATGGTGATAACACTCCTGTGGCAGGCTGCCTTTGTTCATGTAGATAAGTTGGAGACGGCTACAGAGTGAGACACCCAGTGCCCAATATGGTTTTCCTGTGGGTGTGCAGCTCTCAGGTTGCATACCTCTAGGGTGGGCTACCAAGCTCCTGTTGACTGAAGAGAGGTCCCAACATCTTGAGTGGCTAGAATAATGCATTTTGGGATAGCCAGTGGCCACACATTGTAGGAAGCACGTCACCAGAAGGGAGTGGACCTAATAGCCCATTTTCTAGTGACCTTGTAGTCCCCCCAGGGCACTTTCCTGGGATAAATATGGCACCTTGCCCCTCAGATAACATTGGATTTGGAGAAAGGACTGAAAAAAGACTGCCAGGTTGCCCTTGAACCTGCACGCAGAGAGGCTGCACCATCAGAAGGACTGCATCTGCTGTATTTGTGCTAGTGAAGTTGGGACTGAGTCCGTGGCTCCTGGCTTGGGGAAAAGTTGATTCCCAGCCCCATATCAAAGCAGTGACTCGAAGGATGGGTTGGCTGATTCCTTGGAGCCATCTCCAGGGACAAAAGAGCTGAAGAAGCCCAAATTGACAATTTGTTAGCCACAGCAGAACTTTTGCCGCTACCAGTCGGTGAGTACCCCAAAAGACAAATCTGAGATAGTCTAAAGTTGCACCTGTGTTTGCCAGACCAGGGGGTGCTGTCAGAGTTCAGATTCATCATCCACAAAGGACACTAGCCCCCACATAAGGATTTTGCTCCAACTAAGATGCAAGGAGACCAATAGCACAGCATCAGCTGGCCTGCTACTGCAATGTAGAGGATTGGGACCCCAATCTCTATGACCAGAATCAACCCATTTCACCCGTGGACCGAGGAATAACCCCAAAGGCACCCCTGTCAACCACACCTCAAACGGAGCACCCTTGTTTATCTTTTCTCCTGCAACCCTAGCATCAGGACAACTCCATTATAGTCCATTATAGTCTATGGCCGTCGTCCTGTAATGTTTGGACCTTGCCTTAAAATGCTCTGGTGGCCAGGTAACTGTCTAAAGTAACCTTTCTGATTGCCTAGACCTGCCGGATTTGGTCAACCAAGCTGGACTGGCGTAGTCATACTAACTCTTTGAAAGTTTTCAAAAGTTTACAAACTTTTTGTTGACCAATGCTTATTTGCGGTTGCATTTAAAAGTAATAATATCTTCTAAAATCTGTATCTCCAGAACTCTCTTTGGATTTTGCTCATTAAGGTCTCTAAAAATTAATAAAAAAATATACTCTATTTTTATAATTTGGTGTTTTAGTTCTTTTGTGTAGTGTAGCTTTCTTATTTAGTTGTTTGGTAGTGTTAAATGCTTTACACTAAGCTCCTTTTGTGAAGCTTTGCTTCTCAAAGCCACAGCTATCTAGGGTTGAGCTAAAAGGTGAAACAACGAGCCTGACTAAATCCAAGATAGTTTTTGCAAGTGTATTCCACGATGAGGCCACACAACAATATCATAGAAGACACTCAAATCCTCACAGTCACCTAATGAACTTATGCCTATTGCCTGACTCCTTTAAGATGAGAGCTTCTATTTCAAAGTGGTCCATGAATCGATGGCATCATTGCATAAAGCTAGGGGAGTCTTTATGCAACCTGTGCCTAGCTTTAATCAGTCTTGCTGTCACTACAGGCACAAACACAATACCCTTATGTTTTCTTACCACTTGCTCTGCTGACTCAAAAATAATCAAGGTTCTGTATCCTGCAGAGGCCTTTTAGTATGCAAACCAAATGCCCACTCAAATAGTATCCAATCTTGTATTTCCTTATTCCAGACTTCAAGCCAAAATGTGTTTTGCTGTTATGGTTTTATGTATTTGACTTCTTCAGGGCAAAAATGAATATAATACAGCTCACAAAAGAATTTATTTACTTAATTCCATACACATACATATGTCTTTGACTTCTTCAGGGCTAAAAGTGAATATAATACAACTCACAAAAGAACTTATTTACTTAATTCCATACACGAGTGCCATAAAACCTTCACCAAATTACTGATCTAAAACAATTACTCATTACACCCGGTGAAACCCCACAAATACAAAAGATAATCATCCAATATTCAGATTTATTACAAATCCCAATTTACCAATCTGTGACCTCTTGATAATTGTTCCTCTCCTATATCAAATATACAGTATATGAAATATAGTCCCACACTTGTGTAAACCAATGATGTCATCCTGGGTTAAACAAGAGACAAACACATATAGGAACATACCTTCTGTTTCCTAATTATATACCCCAAAATAGCCTAAAAACAAACCACAAAGCTGCATTTTGCCCATGCCCATACCTTGCAGAATAATTTATGTAAATCTGACATAGTCCAAACATAAAATACAAATACAGGAATCATATAAACTCCCCACAATATTACCAAGAGAAGTAAAAGCCACGCTCATTTAATATGTCTTGAAGCGTGGAATATAAGACAATACTTTACATAACTTCAAAAACTAGCTCTCAAGCCATCCCACTAAAAACTAATATCATAATTTTATACACAAATCCAAGTCATTTCTTACCATGTGGAGAGTACACGTGTGCACGCGTATTCCTAAATTGGTGTTCACATCGGGTGCCATGTTGTCATTCTGTTTATAGCTAAACAGACACTAAAGACGGACAAGGTCTTTTTCACAATCTATTACGGCCAACTTACACTTGTTATTATTTAAACCATAAAGTTTGTAAGATACCAATGTTGTCATTAATATTTTCATATCCTTTCCTATTACTATGAATATGTCACCCTGTACAAATTAGGGTTCTTCATAGATGCAGTATAAGGGATGTGCGGTATCCCAGGTAGTTGTTCACTATGAGCACCATAGTGTCTGTGCTTCAAAGGAAGATGTTTACAAGCTAACTATTAATCTTATTCTTATATAGTGGCCAGCATTTTCTCACATGTGTAATTCTAATCTTAATTTTTTGATAGTTCTGCACACTAGCGCACAATATCATGAATAAGTGGTCCAGTATTCAAGTCATTTATTGGTAGTGAATCACAATTAATTTCTATGTCAGCCACCTTATCCTTCCTATTGTTGTCACATTTACATTATTTTGAATTCACTGGTCCTTCATAAGAATACCTTATGAACAGTGTTTTATTAGCCTTAAAGTACCAATCATGTTCTTGTCTGTTTCAAAATATATGCAAGCAGTGTTAGAAATTTGAATCCGTTTCAGACAACATGTTCTCACTTTACACATGACTACATCTATTCTGAAGTCCCATATATTCACTTATTACATGTGTAGCGGAATTCTTAAAATGTTCACTTTTCACATATATAGTTTAGTTTCAGATTCTGTCTTATACATTTTAAAACAAAATTCTGCAGTATAGTTATATCGCAAATATTTAACTTTTGCTGTATTGTCATAACCGTCATCTCACAAAATTTGCTGTCATCATCATTTACCTATAAATAACACATTCTAATCCTTTTTTAATTCCTCAAAATGCTGTTTACTATTCCACTATTTGGAAGCATCTTTACTTCTCATAAAGAAGAGGAAATTATTCAAGCTGCCACTTTATAGCCTGTGATATTAGTCCCCCAAACATATTGCATTTCATGATCAAATTCAACCCATTATCAACTGCATTAGGTCACATTACTCACAGGGCTTCACACCATCAGAGTCTTAGTTCCCAATTACACCCTAAGGGCTGGGATCACATTATCAATAACAAGAAATAGAAAACTAAAATGTTGACTCTGAACTTTGCATTCTTTCAAATGTACAACCGTTTGATATTTTGGCCCATATTTATACTTTTTGAAGCAAAACTGCGCCGACGCAGTTTTGTATCAAAAAATTTACCGCCGGCTAACGCCATTTCTTTGCACCATGCGGGCGTCAAATTTATACTTTGACACATGGCGGTGCAAGCCACAGGTGTGAATCATTTTCTCTGACGCACACCACAGCGTCAGGTCGTAAAGGAAAACAACGTTAACGCGGCGGAAATGATTGTGAGCCGATTTACGACACCGCAAACTGGATATGTGGCGTTTTTTGACGCAATTGCGTCAAAACTCACCGCAAACACAGCAATTTGTGCAGAGCAGAGCCAAAATGGATCCCAGATGCTTGCACAGACCCCAGGAAAATGACAACAGACCAAGAACCAGCCAGGAGGACCCACACAAGACTCAGGACATGGAGAAGAAGAAAAGAAAGTGTTGCTTCAGTGCAGAGGAGCAGGAAATTCTGGTTAAAGAGGTGACGGAACACCAGCACAAACTGTTTGTCACCTCAAAGTTGCCAATCAGTAGGAGAGAGGCAATATGGCAACAAATTGTTGACAAGATTAACAGTGTGGCAGAAGTACGCAAAACAGTCATCAAGTGCAAGAAACGCTGGCATGACTGCAAGCGCAGGACCAAGGAAAAGATGGCCAGGAACAGGAAGGCAGCACTGCAGACTGGAGGTGGGAGTCCAGCACACCAGGAGGCCCTGGACCACATGGAGGAGATGGTGGCAGCCGTCATCCCTGAGGAGATCGTCACAGAGATTCAAGGACAGGACAGCGCAGACTACCAGGAGACAACGCACATGCAGGGTAAGTCGCATGGGGAATTAAAATGCACAAATGTTAACTGCCAGCGGGGGGAATACCTACTACACAATGCATGTAAGTCATTATATTCAGGGAGTGGCATGGGTAAAGGGGCACGGCACCGGGGCATGGCCGTTCAGAGGAAACCTGGGGCACACCACTACAAAACACCAACAACCTTTCCATGGATGTATGCTGCCATGCCAAGGATGTTGCAAAGGTAAAGCCAGGCCAGGAGGGAAGGGCACAATGTCAAACTGGCATCCCGTCACACATCAGCCACTATACTCCCTACATTAGCTAGGGCCCAATTAACAACCTCTAGCCATACTGACAACTAGAATGTAACATTGACAACAGTTGCCACTACCACCTCTGCTGTGTGTGCTGGTCAAGTAGCTAATGGCAGTAACGTCACCATGGATCAAAAACACCCAAATTACAGGGTTTAGGATGACAACGTTAACAATCCCCTGAAACAAGACAAATGTTCCAGTCCTGTCAAATGTGAATGTCCATAGTTGCCGCAAACATCAGCCAATGTCATCCATATTAGGAGGTACACAGCACTAATGTCATACCCATGCTGCATATGTCAGGGTCCATCCTGTGCCTGGGTCACAGTGCAACATCCCAAATGTCATACTGCTTAGACAACAGCATTGAGGGGGAGGACACATGTAACTGGTCACAGCAATACACCTACACAGTCAGAGGAGGAAATAGGACACTGCTACGACTATCAGGGCAATCCAATGTACCACACATTCCCCAACATCAGCAGTACACATTACCAATGCCAGCATCCATATTGTGCCATAACTATGCTATACATAGTATATGCTACATTTCAACTACATATAGGTGGATGTGAAAGATCAGAGACTGGGGCAGGTCCAGATTGTTAAGTGTGGTGCTAGTGCCATCAGAGCACCCACAGCCAGTGAAAGGCCTCACCATGAGAATGGAAGTAGAAGGAGGGTTGAGTAGGACAAGAAGGTGGCAAATGACTATTTGGCCAGAACCAACACCTAGAGGAAATGATGCTGACAAGTCCTCATACTAACCAAAATACATGTGACATGCAGGTGGGGCATAGGCCTGGGAGAATGCCCATCTGAAAGACAGGAGCAATGAACAGGAACCAAGATCACAATGTGAAAATAATCACAAGGCATGCCACATTACAAAGCCCACAACACTGACACACTACTTGTACCATATTTCCTTGCAGAGGACGATGGATCTCCTGTGGATATGCCTGTCCAGGACTACCCTGATGACTTGGATGACGAGCTGACAAACATCAGCCAGCAGACCCTCCAAGAGGTCCTTGGAACCCTCCAGACCCCACCTTCAGTCCCAAGGAGGAGCACAGGTACAGCAGCCATCACAGAGGACCCACCCACTACCCCAATTGTACGACCTGCCAGCTCCAATACAGCTGAGGACTCTGACGACACTGGCACCAGGTTTGAGAGAACTGTAGTCAGAGTACAGCGGGAGCTGGCCAAGGAGGTGCGGGTGGGGATGCAAACTATGGCAGCCAGCCTAGAGGGGGTGCATTCGTGCATGATGTCTACTGAAGAACAGGCAGCAGCTATGCAAGGGCGAACAACTATCTTGCAGGAAGTAGAAAAAAGGCTGAAGGAAATCAGCACAGCTGTAATACAGTTGACCCAACACCTACAACAGCAATCCTGTCAACGCGTGCACAAATGCAACATTGAACCCCTCAGGGCCGACCTGGCTGCCTACCACCATGATGTGGCTGCTATTCTTAAGAACCAGCAGATCCTCCTTGCAGCAGTACTGCCCTTAAGACCCCCACAGGTAGCAGCTACCCGGGATGTCTGACTCCACGTCTACACACACTGACGTGTGTGTTGCCCCTTCACAACCACCACCACCAAGGGCAGAGGTGGCAACACACACATCAGAAGATGAAGACCAGGAACAGATCACCTTCACACGTAAGAGTACCAGGTAGCACTAGTCCCTGCCACATGGCCACCTATTACCAAGGTCCTGCGCTTTGTAACATGCCAGTCTTGCAACAACTGTACTTAAGCACTGTTCTGCAACCCACTGTTTATCTTGTAAGCCTGCCCTGTGATTGTCTCTCACTAACTCATTGGCAAGTCCTGTCCCTCTGCACTGTCTGACACTTCACCCCAGCATGTCCAATGACATGTCCTTTTGCACTTGTGTAGGATCACAATGGAAGATGTCACTATAATGGACTCACAATCATGGACAATGTACATATAGCACTACAGCACTTTTCAATAAATAGCACTTACACAACCACTTTGTCTCTGTGTAATGTGACACATCAACCATGCAGTAGATCAGTGAAGTTTGCCTCCTGTCAATTATTATAGATTGTCAATACAACTGTCCTGAAATAATGTGGGCTGATAACTATGCACAGTGGCCTGGATTGTACCATACTCTGCCCTTCCTGAGGGTTATTTCTGAGGAAAATAGAAACTATACACCATAATGCTGTGTTGGACAGAATAACAATGGGATTTGTTTGTAGCATAGGACACAAAATCTAATACAAAAGAGACACTGTTCACTCATGCCAAGGCCCTGACCCACAAGCATTTGACACATACTGTAAATGGTTACCTAGATATTTATTAATCATGTCCGTCTACATGTCTACAGGTTGGCCCTCCTCAGGGTCTTCTTGATGGAACGCACCCGCCGGTTGACCTGTGCCACCTCCTGCTGCAGTACTGGTCATCTTTCTTAGGACACGGTCCAATTTCCTTTGCATATGAGAAAAGGCAGCAGGGTCAATGGCTGCAGCAGGGGTTGTCTGGGTGCCAGCCGAGGAAGTATGGGCCCGTGTTGTGGCAATGGCTGTAGGCTGCCCTGCAGGTGGTGCTGTGCTTGGTCCTGGAGCAGTTGCCGTTGATGGTCCCGCAAAGGACCCAGCCGCTGTTGGTGCCACCTGGGTGGTAGTGGTGGTGCTGCTGGTGGTGGCTGTGGTAGACACAGAAGGGCCACCTTGTGCAAATGCCCTCCAAGCTCCGGAGGCTCGTTCATGGCGATATCTTCGGACCATGTTGCGGTACCCAGACTCGACATCAAGTATGTGGCGGTATCTCATTGCCCACCGTTGAAACTCCCTGACCTGGATGGGAGTCATATTTGCAGCTGTTAAGACAAATAGAAAATCAAACATCAGGTACTGCATTGTGTGAAATGGCACAAGAAGAAAAATCAGACAATACATCTAATGTACTTGTAACA
Organism: Pleurodeles waltl; assembly: GCF_031143425.1. Classification (NCBI taxonomy): domain Eukaryota; kingdom Metazoa; phylum Chordata; class Amphibia; order Caudata; family Salamandridae; genus Pleurodeles; species Pleurodeles waltl. The sequence goes on from NC_090445.1 coordinate 1,065,464,680, forward strand.
GCACATATCATCAAAGAGATCATTGATTGTCCCTGAGGAAGTACACGGCAAGCCAGCCTACAAAGGTCCTATCACACATAGCACATCCAAACCCTACAAGATGGGTAACAACTGCCATGATTTTGGCATCATAGTTCTGCCAGTTGTCAGCTAATAATCATGCTGCACATCCTCCACCACTGCCAGGGCAACAAATGTCATTGTACGGGATGGCAATCTAGGGCCACATGATCTGCGAGTTGCAAATGGACTTGCCAGTATAGAAAGCAAGTGCTAATCATGAGTGGGTATACTAGGTTCAGACAAGTGCTTCACTGATTTACATGTCTGTGTACCAAACTTGTATCATCAGTCCTAGGTACACTATTCACAACCCTACGCCTGTGTCTGAGGGGGGGGTTGGACAATCGACTAACAATTTCTAACAACAGGGACACCCAGGAAGCTTAGGAAAGCTGGACATGGGTTTGGCCCAGCACACACATCACAGGTAAGGAGGATCTCCAAATAGAAGGCAGCTAACCCTTGGACAATCCCATCAACACTCATGTTTGGAAATGCAGACCTTTGTCCACATCATTTACTATCAGTAAGCCATGACTTACAACAAACTGGGAGATGCAAGAACACCTCTGGCCATGAGTTGCATGCACACCTAGGCCATTGTACTCAAGTGCCACATACTCGTAGCACTACATGTGGAGCTACATGCTGCTAGGAAGTTTAACATACAGTGCATGTTGTTCATTAGTGAATAGGGAAGCAGAAGTCTGTGGGTAAGACTTTGGCATCCCTATTCTGGGAGAATTCGGGTCTGACTGGCTGACTAATTTACTAATATGGTCCACTGCGACTTTTTCTGAATCAAGTTTTATCCACATGACTCATCCCTATTCACATTGCTGTGCCTACAGGACTGACCTAGAATACCAAAATATGACAATACGATAAGGATTGGCCAACTCAAAGATGGTGATAAAATGATATTCCACTCATGGAACAAAACAAATGATTGTCCAGCGCATCACACCTTGCTATATGTCCAACACACAGGAGTCCATCACACATCACTAGCAAACACAACACATAACAGAAATATCAACACTTACTGAGATATCTGGGTCCTCAAATCGAGCCACCTCGCCAACAGTGTAGGGTGCCGGTCCACCTATAAGGCATGGAAGGGAGAAATGTGCTCAATGTCTGTGCACTGTACAACAATTCAAAAGAGAAATACTATGTGTAAGATTACATCAGAAAGTAAAGTCTCTCAAACATGATGATACTGCATCCTACATACCACGGCAAACATGTACAGACCCAGGGACTCCAGTGAGTGATACACACATATCTGCACACATGCAGTGGCCCTAACTATCATGTGGTGGCAAGCATGCTGCTTCATTAGTGAGCAGACAAAATCATGGAGTGTATTCGTCTCATCATGTGTATTCATGAGAGACAGCCAAAGCCACTTTCCGTGAGGACTGCGTTACCAGTCAACCAGCCATTGTGACTATGACCAATTTATGACACTCAGGTACAATGTACAGAGGGCCAGGGACAGTTGTTAGCCCTCAATTTGTTACAGTTTCTTCATTTGATGTGGCACAGCTATGATGAAGAATCACAATCCCCAGGTGGTCCAGCAGATCTTGCTCCCTGGAGAGAAGTCCAGCCCAGCCCAGCGGTGCTTCAGCTGGTGGTCGTTTCTTGGTGTGTTGTATATTCTCTGCAGATGATGCAACACCTTTGCCCACCGGAGCCTCCGTGCCTCAGTGTGATACCCCTGGATCACACACCCACCTGCCTCAATCATCAGTGGTAGGAAATGGCACACCAGCCAAATGAACCCTCCCAGCTCCTCCTCTCCCATCCTGCAAAGACGAGGCCTACCCAACATAATGGTACAAAAAATGAAAATAGGGGATAAAGGGGAATAAAGGAGAATAGGGGGAAAGTAGGACAGGAAAAATTCAAAAAAACTACTAACACAGCCCAACTATAACCAAACTAACACTACCCACAACAGACTCCCAACAAAACAAAGACAATTGTTTACAACACAAATGACCACAAAAACACTCAGACAGGATACCACAGACAGTTTTTTATCACAAAAAGACAAATAAAAGACCACACTGGAGACAAATTCACTAAATGCACAGAGACAAATCGAGACAAAGCCACACAGTCAGGAAATATCACAGACTGCAAAGTGAAAGTGAAAGTACACCCACTGTACCTATTCTGTAAACAGGATATCCTATTACATCACTTCCTGCATAAAATGCGGTGCGTTTTTATTGTCATGCGTCAAAATATTATGACGCATACAGTCTACGCGTAATTTTTTATTGACGCACAGGAGTAGATTTCACCCCGCATCCATATGGTTAAAAATTGTTTCTAACTTAACCAATTTTTGGAGGTACAGTGTGGAAGATACCTCTCAGGGCCAATGGTTCTTTCAGGGCATTATGCGTCATATTTTGACCATAAGCGTCATTTTTAGATGCATGTGTGTCATTTTTTGACGCGAATGCGACAACATTTCAGGCATTAACTGGGTTTGGGTCTTTTTACCATTTTAATGGTACATTACAGTTGTGACAATACTGAGATAGGCTGATTGCACCCACTTTGGGCATGACGGTGTATGGGCACATGTGACACATCATACTACTGCGGACCATGATCGCTACTTCATGTACAGGATTTTCACTCTTGACTGACGCAATAGATGGCCAAACGTGTGGCCTACATATATGCATTGCACAAATTGGGCATGTTTGGCATCAGGAGAGGATAGCAAGGTGACGCACATAAGTACAATAACTCAATGCCTATGGGTCAGTGTGTGTGCTTTGGCTACTAATATTGTTGTTGACCCACTGTGTGACCATCACAAGATGCAGTATAGCAAATATGCTTGTATGCATGTGGAGTCAATGTGTCCAACCCTCAGATGCAAGTCAGTGTGGAAATGAGAGAGGACATGTGTTAGTCATACATGTAGCAACAACTGCTGTGTGCACTTTCTATTTTTTGGGTAACATAAACACCACATTTTACAAAGCATGCACTGGATAGATAGCAGATGGTTGTTCATGTCAATGGTCCAAAACATGGCCATCACATGTCCTGCAATTTAGGATACAGCTTCCTAAGCACTTGTTGGTGAACCCACCATGAGTCAGGCACATGTACATACTAAGTGGGTACTGTGTTAGTGACACGGAGAGCCAAAGATAAACCACATTTGTAATGTCACGCCACAGGTGAGGTCACATAACTGAGCCACAACTCTCCTGAGGCAGTGGAGGACCAGCAGACCAAGCAGCACGTGGCCACATATTTCCAATGATCAAATGCACAGAGGTTTCTGGTTCATGTGTGTGTGGGCCAATGTTTAGCCTGTATATTTTTAGGGGTCTATGTTGTCACAGTTACGTCCAGGTCTACTCATGAGTCTGTGGCGGCTCTTCCTGAATCTACTAAGTATCCTTCGGATATCAATGGAAGTAAAGCCAAAGAGGATTTGAGAACCCACATGGGATGGTCCTACCCTGTCACTGAAGACGTGTTATGAGACTGTCAACAGGGCAACCTTGGTGTGCTGAGTAAGATAATATCTCAGGATTCTTGTACCGGCAGGTGTCATCACAACATTTGTACACAGGTTGGCCTCCGAAATTTCCACTGGATCTGGGAACATCATAGCCTATGTGCTGATTATTCTCGAAGCTATTCACCACGCACGGCCCATCAATATGTTGTGATCAATGTGAATCAGTGTGTGGACTGTCAGGGTCATAACATGTGTGGACTTTTCATGCACATTATCTGACGTTGCTGGTTCTGCTGGAGGCACCATACCCAATCCCTGTATACGGACATGGTACACTGTCACAATTTGTCACTCATGCATACATGAGACCCAGACAAGGGATAGGCCCTGATTTGGGTATTTGGAGACAAGTTCCCAACAATGGTATGATAAATAAACAGATTATGCTATACAATGTATTTGAGTATACATTGTAGACCCACCTGACAAAATACCCCAGGAGGAATGTGAGGGTTGGGAAAGCAACTATGATACAAATGTAGCCACAAGGAACCTTTAGGGTAACGCACAGACAGGAGCCAGTCAGGCTAACAGGATGCAGGGTCAATCAGGATCCAGACATTTCAGAAGGTAAATACTCAGTGGTCTGACTGAGACTGGTCAGAGAAGGAACAAGACAGTAGAAATGGAAAACTGTGTTAGTCCTCTGTTTTGGAAATGAACACATTAACCCAAGGGCCGTGTTACACAGCTGATTTTTATGGCAATGCATAACACTGTAATCGATAAAATGGCGTCTTCTATGCTGTTCCAAACATCTGCAAGGGCAGTGCATGTTCAAATGGCTGGTCAGCATGGAGGTGCTCACAGGTGTGTGCTGCATCAGTCTCTCACCAGTCCTTTAGGTGAGATTCAAGTTCAAATGGCCAACAGTACCTTTCACATGGGAAGCAATCTACAGGTGATAACAGGGCTTAGAGACTACAAGCCAGTGCATTATTTAACCTGACGTCCATGCAGACAGAAGTACAGTGACTATGGCATACCATACTAAACGGTGAAGCACACTGGATTAACATTGTGAGTCTGGGTGTGTGTAGAGGAGGGATTATCTGGGTACACATATTACCATTCCACGGACCTCTTAAGACGGGTGGGGTGAGACCGGGAACATGGGTGTGTCAGGACTTAGGAAATGGGCTGACATGTACATTGGATGTCATGTGCGCAATGCTTGTCATAGCTGTGGCACTTGTGCTATCGATTTTCTGCTTATATGGAATTCTAGTCACACATAGTCCTTGCAAAGATAGCTGATGTAACAGTTACTGCTGTCAAGGGTCTGGTCATACATTCCTGTTACTAATGCAATTGCACATCCACTGCCTCATGTATGATGCTTTTTGTTCCATTATTGACTGATGGTGTCTTAGTTGTGTGCCATATGCTGCAATGAACCATGTTGCCAACATGTATGTGTGAAATAGGTGTGGTCCTCTGCTATTGCCCTTCAAAGGTGAAATGTACAGGATATATGTCATTTACAGTGTGTGTGAATGTGACTGTTGATTCATACGCATCACAGTTATTTGGAATTTTCTGTGTCCTGACCGGTATATCAGCAATGCTCCATGAGGCTACACTCTTATTCTGATAGTTAGAGATAAAGGTAAGCAAAAATGATTACACAGACCATGATATGGTGATTATTAAAGGTGTTTATTTACATATGTTAAAACAGTAGTGATGGTGAGTTGAGTCAAAAGAATTGTTGACAATATGTTGGCGCCTACGGAATCCTGCAGATGTGTTTGGTTGGTCCCCCTCATGTTGATGGCCAGCATCCTCCTCTTCCTCCTCTTCAGGCACTTGTGGCTCTGGTTCTAATAGGGGAATGTTCCTTCATACACAAATGTTGTGCAGGATGGCACAGGTTAAATTGATCTTGCAGACCATTTCTGGTGAGTATAGGAGGCTGCCTCCAGTGATGTCGAGGCACCTGAATCTTGACTTCAGGATGCCAAAGGTCCTCTCAACTATGGTGCGTGTCCTCCTATGTGCCTCATTGTGCTTGGGTTGGCAAATGGGGTCATAATCTATGGCTGGATCCCAACCCCTGATCAGCTGAAAGAGAAAATTATTGAGATCATGTTGATGTAGCTTGCCCCATTAAAAACACCTTGCATGGCAGTAGTTCTCTTGGGTTGTCTGTGACTCATTTGTTTTTATGTTATTGTGTCGATTCCTAGGCTTCTAGGATGTACCATCAGCATTGGGTTGTTTCCTTGGCTGAACGAGTGTTTGGCTGCTGACCGGATGTCAGCAGTATATTTTGAGAGTTGCAATACAGTGTGTACTCCCTTGCATTGTGACTTGTGATACAGGTGTCCCTGTGTCTTCACTGGGGGTGAGATGATAGTTCCATACACAGAATCAAATCAACAGTGGTGGTAACACGTTTGCATCTATGTACCCTGGACATCCCATACATTTTGACATATGCAATAGATTAATTTAACCATCAGTGAGACACTTACATTTTGCAAGGTGACAATTAGCCAAACTTCTCCATACTTTGTGATCACTGACGTGTTAACATTTGACTGTACACTAATTTCACATGTGTGACAAGTTCACTGCAGACCTATTTTTCTGCCCTTGGCAAGTTGACTCAGGTTGTAACGTCTACCTAGACTACTGCACATGGTCTAGTTCAGCTGGCTAACTTGGTTGTGAGTTTGTCGTTTTGAGTTTCAGAAGGTCCGTATGGCAGTACATCTGTTGTGTGTGTGTGTTAATGTGTCACAATGCGTATGTGTAGGAATGTGCACTTTCCATATTGTCCCATCATGTTCTTCGCACAGTCCACTTGCCTCTTGGTAGTGGGCAATGTGAGAGCAGGAGTGAAGTGAGATATTGGAACGTTCCTCAATGATTGCATTTGACATTTATTGTAGTCATCATAATGTTATGTGTGTCATAGTGTTTGACCTGCAGCAAATAACATTCCACACCCCTTACACAGTACGTATTGATTTGAATGGTGTTTGATTGGGTGTTATTGATGAGTTATTGAAGTTTAATCTTCGCAGATGTACTGCCAGTTGGGCCATGTGTTTGTCATTGTGTTGTTTTACATTTTCCCCTTGTGTCTGTGGAGTGGCATCAGTTTTTATTTGGAACAGTACTTTGTCCCTAGGTGTATCTCCCATTGGGTGAGGATATCAGACATGCCTAGCGGTGGCACAACCTCAGTGTGTTCCTGTCCACATGTCGATGTTGTGGTGTATGTGTTGTTTGTCCTAGAGGGTTGCTGTGCAGTGTGTATATAAGTAGGTTTCTGTACTTACCAACAAGTAGTCCATTTCCATATCGTCCATCCTGGAAGTGTTGATTGATGGAGCAGTGACGGAAGATGAATGAATCATGTACACTACCAGGATACTTCGCCATGATGTTGGTGATCAATCCCTGGTGATCGACAATGGCCTGCACATTGATGGAGTGTATGTGCTTCCTGTTGCGGTATAGATGTTCGGTTGCAGCAGGTGGCACAAGGCGTACATGTGTGCAGTCAATGGCACCAAGGACGTGTGGGAATCCATTAATGAGGTAAAAACCCTCTTTTGTCTCCTGCTGCTTCTGCTGTGTGTTGGGGAAGCAGATGTGGCGGGGTGTGAGTGTGATGATGGCATCCAGTACCTTGGGCAGGAAGGCGGAGAATGATGGCTGTGAGATCCCAGCAACCAGGGCTCCAGTGGTTTGAAAGGAGCCACTTGCCAACATGTGTAGTACAGCTAGCAGCTTGGTTTCTGGTGGGATGGTGCGGGGTGTCTGCAAGCTGGGTGCCAACTGTGGCTCAATGTTGCGCAGCAGTTGCTGAATGGCTTGCCAGTTCAACCTGTACCTCTGGATGATGTTGTGTTCCCTGAGGCCATGAAGGGTTGTCCTGGTGCGGAATATCCTCTCCTGCCTTCTGCATTGCCTTTGGGGTCCCTGCTGGTGTTGTGGAAGCAGCTGTTGCTGGTCCTGTGCTCTGTGTCTGCGTGCACGCTGGATGAGAAGCACCTCCATGTCTTCCTTATGGAGCTCTGCTGTTGCTTCTGTGTGTTTTCATTATATACAGGTGTGTTTGCCCCATTTTAACGCCTGCCCTGACCCAGGCGTTAATTTTTGATGCAAATCGGGATGTGCGTCATTTTCTGCCTCCCGGCCGTGCGGGATTTTTGCACGGTAGCATAAATAAGGCGCACAGGTGTTTGAGTCATTTTTTGGACGGTAACGCCTACCTTGCATGTCATTAACGCAAGGCGGTTTCTCGCATCCAGAAAATGACGCACATGGCAGGATTTTGGCATCTGTGGGCGTCAAAGTTTAAATATGGTGCACGGTTTGCGCACATTTGGAGCAAACAGAGTATAAATATGCCCCTTTGTGTCACCTTGTTTCATTGCCCTAAAGTATTCTCTTATTCTTCCCTGTAGTGGTCTAACTTTATGCCATACACATATTTTATCACACTTGCAAACAAGTACGTATACAACAAATTTCAAACCACAGTTTATATTCACACTAATCTTATACTCATGATCACTTGCATATCTGAAAGATTGTTTCTGATCCATCGCCCATTTGTACATATTGTAATGGCCACATTTATAGGAACCTTTTGGACACGGATGTCATCCATGAATTTTGCCTGAACGATCTAGGATAGCTAAGGCTTAAGATGTTTTTCATAGTGTTCCCTTTTCGATATGTCGAAACAGGTTGTTTTGGTAAATAACAGCCGATTTATAAAAAGAGGTGATGCATCTAGTGTAGCTTCACTTTTCTTACGCCCCTTAGTGCCCCTCTAAACCCACCATGTGTGCGCCCTATTTAATGTACGGCGCACAATGGCGGTAGTTAGGGAAGTAGCGTCAACATTTTTGACGCTAGTTCGGCCATTTGCAGGATTAGAGTAAAAAATGTTGACGCTAATCCTGCAAAGCACCCAGAGGCCCATTGAAACCAATGGGAGCCTCCTTTTAATGCCTGCTCTGAACAGGCGATAAAAGTGCAGAAAAAAATGACACAAAGAAATCTTTGAGATTTCTTTGCTCCAGTTTTTGGGCCAGTGTAACAGGGGAACGACCCCTTTGCATACATTATGTCTGGCGCAAGCATAATGTAGTGCAAAGGGTTACAAAGTGGTGCACTGCATGCAATGCCCCACTTTGTAAATTTGTTGTGGCGATTTGGGCCTTGGGGGCACGTTAGCATAAAATAAATTACGCTAATGTGGCGCAAGGAGGTGCTAGGGTCTCTTAAATCTGCCCCATAGTCTTTTAACTGCCTCTCTTCAGTTAAATGTACCAGTGTCTTTGTAATATTCTTTAATATTAGTGGCACTTTCATCATAATTAGTGATTGCTCTTAACTTGTGTTGGTATCTTCCTTTCCATCTGGAAGGTTAATGCTGCCCTCTTGTTTCATGGCTTTGTTAGCTGCTGCATTAATTACTGATTTTTTGTAGCTGCTTTCAAGAAATATATTATTACGATCCTTTAGTGTTGCCAAAAGTTCCCTTTCTTCACTACAATTTTGCCTCCCTCTGGTCATCTCCCCATATGGTTTTACATTAATTTGGAGTTTCAGATGTGAACTATCAGTGTGTAAAACAGCTTGGCATGTTGAGTTTTACAATACATTCTACTTTGTATTCCCTATCTATAATATAAAGTTCCACATCCAAAAACACAATCCGTTTGTGACTGTACTTAAGTGTAAAGCACATATTATATTCATTATTGTTGAGATATTCAAAAAAGGTTTTCAGTTCTGACTCATTACCTTCCCAAATCAAAAACAATCTTTTGTAAAGCTTCCCCAGCAATAGATGAATTCAGTCCAAGCAGATCAGCCTGATTCCCAGATATACCTCTCCTCAAACCACCCCATGAAGAGGTTAATGTAAGAGGGAGCAAACCTGGAGCCCATTGTGGTCCCGCTCACCGGCAGATATCATTCCTGATTAAACAAAATAAAATACTTTCAAGTATCAGCCTATCTGACATGTCCTCAAATAATATTTTAACATACGCATACCATTGTAATGAGTGACATTTGTGTACACGGAAACAACTAAGGTGACCATTATCATGTTAGAATCCCATACAACATCACTCAGTAAATGCAGGATATGTTTGGTGTCCTGAATATACAAAGGTAAGTTGCCAACATATGATCGTTGTAAAGAAATGGCTCCCTGTTGCAGTTACCCCCCACTTTTTGCCTGATACTGATGCTGACTTGACTGAGAAGTGTGCTGGGACCCTGCTAACCAGGCCCCAGCACCAGTGTTCTTTCACCTAAAATGTACTTTTGATTCCACAATTGGCACACCCTGGCATCCAGGTAAGTCCCTTGTAACTGGTACCCCTGGTACCAAGGGCCCTGATGCCAGGGAAGGTCTCTAAGGGCTGCAGCATATCTTATGCCACCCTGGGGACCCGTCACTCAGCACAGACACACTGCTTGCCAGCTTGTGTGTGCTGATGAGAACAAAACGAGTAAGTCGACATGGCACTCCCCTCAGGGTGCCATGCCAACCTCACACTGCCTATGCAGTATAGATAAGTCACCCCTCTAGTAGGCCTTACAGCCCTAAGGCAGGGTGCACTATACCATAGGTGAGGGCACCAGTGCATGAGCACTATGCCCCTACAGTGTCTAAGCAAAACCTTAGACATTGTAAGTGCAGGGTAGCCATAAGAGTATATGGTCTGGGAGTCTGTCAAAAACAAACTCCACAGCTCCATAATGTCTACACTGAATACTGGGAAGTTTAGTATCAAACTTCTCAGAATAATAAACCCACACTGATGCCAGTGTTGGATTTATTAAAAAATGCACACAGAGAGCATCTTAGAGATGCCCCCTGTATTTTACCCAATTGTTCAGTGCAGGACTGACTGGTCTGTGCCAGCCTGCTGCTGAGAGACGAGTTTCTGACCTCATGCGGTGAGAGCCTTTGTGCCCTCTGAGGACAGAAACAAAGCCTGCTCTGGGTGGAGGTGCTTCACACCTCCCCCCTGCAGGAACTGTAACACCTAGCAGTGAGCTTCAAAGGCTCAAGCTTCGTGTTACAATGCCCTAGGGCACTCCAGCTAGTGGAGATGCCCGCCCCCTGGACACAGCCCCCACTTTTGGCGGCAAGTCCAAGAGAGATAATGAGAAAAACAAGGAGGAGTCACTGGCCAGTCAGGACAGCCCCTAAGGTGTCCTGAGCTGAGGTGACTCTGATTTTTAGAAATCCTCCATCTTGTAGAAGGAGGATTCCCCCAATAGGGATAGGAATGTGACCCCCCTCCCCTTGGGAGGAGGCACAAAGAGGGTGTACCCACCCTCAGGGCTGGTAGCCATTGGCTACTAACCCCCCAGACCTAAACACGCCCTTAAATTTAGTATTTAAGGGCTTCCCTGAACCTAAGAATTTAGATTCCTGAAACTACAAGAAGAAGAAGACTGCTGAGCTGAAAAACCCCTGCAGAGGAAGAACAGAAGACACCAACTGCTTTGGCCCCAGTCCTACCGGCCTGTCTCCTGCCTTCCAAAGAACCCTGCTCCAGCGACGCTTTCCAAGGGACCAGCGACCTCTGAATCCTCTGAGGACTGCCCTGCTTCAAGAAAGACAAGAAACTCCAGAGGACAGCGGCACTGCTCCAAAAGAACTGCAACTTTGTTTCAAGGAGCAGACTTAAAGACCCCTGCAACTCCCCGCAAGAAGCGTGAGACTTGCAACACTGCACCCGGCGAGCCCCGACTCGACTGGTGGAGAACCAACACCTCAGGGAGGACCCTCCGGCGACTCCGAGACCGTGAGTAACCAAAGCTGTCCCCCCTGAGCCCCCACAGCGACGCCTGCAGAGGGAATCCCGAGGCTCCCCCTGACCGCGACTGCCTGAACCTAAAGTCCCGACGGCTGGAAAGGACCCTGCACCCGCAGCCCCCAGCACCTGAAGGAACGGAACTTCTGTGCAGGAGTGACCCCCAGGAGGCCCTCTCCCTTGCCCAGGTGGTGGCTACCCCGAGGAGCCCCCCCCTTGCCTGCCTGCACCGCTAAAGAGATCCCTTGGTCTCTCATTGAAAACCATTGAAAACCCGACGCGTGTTTGCACACTGCACCCGGCCGCCCCCGCGCTGCTGAGGGTGTACTTTTTGTGCTGACTTGTGTCCCCCCCGGTGCCCTACAAAACCCCCCTGGTCTGCCCTCCGAAGACGCGGGTACTTACCTGCTAGCAGACCGGAACCGGGGCACCCCCTTCTCTCCATTGAAGCCTATGTGTTTTGGGCACCTCTTTGACCTCTGCACCTGACCGGCCCTGAGCTGCTGGTGTGGTAACTTTGGGGTTGCTCTGAACCCCCAACGGTGGGCTACCTTGGACCCAAACCTGAGACTTGTAAGTGATTTACTTACCTGACAAAACTAACAAAAACTTACCTCCCCCAGGAACTGTGAAAATTGCAGTGTGCCCACTTTTAAAACAGCTTATTGTGTTTTATGTAACAAGTATACCTGCTAATGTAATGATTCAAAGTTCCTAAAGTACTTACCTGCAATACCTTTCAAATGAGATATTACATGTAGAAATTGAACCTGTGGTTCTTAAAATAAACTAAGAAAATATATTTTTCTATAGCAAAACCTATTGGCCTGGATTTGTCTCTGAGTGTGTGTTCCTCATTTATTGCCTGTGTGTATGTACAACAAATGCTTAACACTACTCCTTTGATAAGCCTACTGCTCGACCACACTACCACAAAATAGAGCATTAGTATTATCTCTTTTTGCCACTATCTTACCTCTAAGGGGAACCCTTGGACTCTGTGCATACTATTCCTTACTTTGAAATAGTGCATACAGAGCCAACTTCCTACATTGGTGGATCAGCGGTGGGGTACAAGACTTTGCATTTGCTGGACTACTCAGCCAATACCTGATCACACGACAAATTCCAAAAATTGTCATTAGAAATTGTTTTTGCAATTTGAACTATTTTTTCTAAATTCTTTAAAGTCCTGCTAGGGCCTTGTGTTAGTCCCTGTTAGCATTGCTTTTAGAGTTTAAAAGTTTGGTAAAAGTTTGAATTAGATTCTAGAACTAGTTTTAGATTCTTAAAAAGCATTCCAACTTTTAGAAGCATAATGTCTAGTGCAGAGATGAATGTGGTGGAACTCGACACCACACCTTACCTCCATCTTAAGATGAGGGAGCTAAGGTCACTCTGTAAAATAAAGAAAATAGTAATGGGCCCCAGACCTTCCAAACTACAGCTCCAGGAGCTGTTGGCAGTGTTTGAAAAGGCCAACCCCTCTGAGGATGGCAACTCAGAGGATGATGATAGTGACTTGGAGGGTGATTCCCCCCTACCAGTCCTATCTAGGGAAGACAGGGCCTCTCAAGCCCTGACTCCAAGCATAATAGTCAGAGATGCTGGTTCCCTCACAGGAGGGACCAACCTCTCTGAAATCACTGAGGATAACTCCAGTGAAGAGGACATCCAGTTAGCCAGGATGGCCAAAAGATTTGCTTTGGAAAGACAGATCCTAGCCATAGAAAGGGAAAGACAAGAGATGGGCCTAGGACCCATCAATGGTGGCAGCAACATAAATAGGGTCAGAGATTCTCCTGAAATGTTGAAAATCCCTAAAGGGATTGTAACTAAATATGAAGATGGTGATGACATCACCAAATGGTTCACAGCTTTTGAGAGGGCTTGTGTAACCAGAAAAGTGAACAAATCTCACTGGGGTGCTCTCCTTTGGGAAATGTTCACTGGAAAGTGTAGGGATAGACTCCTCACACTCTCTGGAAAAGATGCAGAATCCTATGACCTCATGAAGGGTACCCTGATTGAGGGCTTTGGATTCTCCACTGAGGAGTATAGAATTAGATTCAGGGGGGCTCAAAAATCCTCGAGCCAGACCTGGGTTGATTTTGTAGACTACTCAGTGAAAACACTGGATGGTTGGGTAACTGGAAATGAAGTGCATGACTATGTTGGGCTTTATAATTTGTTTATGAAAGAACACATTTTAAGTAACTGCTTCAATGAAAAGTTGCATCAGTATCTGGTAGACCTAGGACCAATTTCTCCCCAAGAATTGGGAAAGAAGGCGGACCATTGGGTCAAGACTAGGGTAACCAAAACGTCCACTGGGGGTGACCAAAAGAAAGGGGTTACAAAACCTCCTCAGGAGAAAGTGGGTGACACTAGAAACAAAGAAAAAGAGTCCTCTGTAGGCCCCCAAAAACCAGACCAGGTGGGTGGGCCCGAGACACAACCCAAAACAAAGGTGGGTACCAGGCTAAGAACTGGGATGCCACTAAGGCATGGTGCCATAACTGTAGACAGACAGGGCACCACACCAAGGACACTTCTTGTCCCAAAAACAAACCCCCTAGCAAAATCCCAGGGGTGACCAGTGTAGCCATTGGGGATGACTCATCAGATGAGGAGGTCTTCATAGCCTTCAACTGGAAAAAGGGCCCAACAGGTGAGTTGGAGATTCCAGAGGGAAGTAGACACTTCCACCACCTACTGGTGAATGGAATCCCAGCCACTGCCCTGAGAGACACTTGTGCCAGTCACACTATTGTGCATGACAGGCTGGTGTTCTCAAACCAGTATATTCCAGGTGAGACTGCCAGAGTAAGAGTTATCCCAGACAGGGTCACTGATAGGCCTGTGGCTTTTGTGCCCATAGAAGTGGGTGGGACTTTTAGCTGGAGAAGGGTGGTAGTCAGTACAGACCTCCCCCTTGATTGTCTCCTTGGAAATGACTACCCAGAGGAAAGTCAGAGCCCAAGAGAGGAACTGGTCCAGTGCCAGTCCTCTCACAAGGATTCTGGAGTTCCTGCCTCTGCAGTAAATGCAAGTAGGCCCCAGAAGAAAAAGAAAAGGAAACAGAGTAGGAAAGGTGGACAACCTTTAGCCAAGGTTCCAGCAAGCCAAGGAGATTCTGCTCCAGTAGGGGAGAACTCCAAAAGTGGCTCTGATAAAGTCCAACCTGACCCACAAGAAGTCCTGGCTAGTCAGGCAACTGTTAAGTCTGAGTGGGTGGCCCCTCAGCTAACAGAAGAAAGAGTGGAAGAAGGGTGTTTACTACAAGATGTGGTAACCCCCCACTCTAATACAGCAGACAGGCACCCTGAACCCAAAGAAGCCTGTAACTTAGCCCCTTCCCTTGTAGGTGAAGAGCTAAAGGTGTGGTTCTGGGCACTGACAGCTGTCAGTGGCCTCTGCTGGGTGTTAGCCTTTATGGCTGCACTATCCTTGGCATGGTGGTCAGACCCCATGACAAATAGCAAGTTAGGCGCCCTGACCCTGTTGGTCATGGTGGGGTTACTCCAGCTCTGGGTAACCTCTTTGGGTAAGCTAGGGGTGACCCTGGCTAAAATAAGATTAGCAGAGGAGGATACCTCTAACCCCAAAATAGAGAGAATGGGTGAAGAAATTAAAAGCACAGACAAGAGGCAGTTCAGATTAGGTCCTATCACTGTGGAAGTGGGTCAGTTCCCCGAGGGAATGACCTAGACAGGAGGATGTAAGGCAGAGTAGGCCCTGCAACAAACCAGCCTATTTCCTCTACTCTTCCTCGCCTGACAGACTAGGAAGACTCTCCCAGCTTTGGCTGAGTCTCCTGGCCTGTGGGCTGGGGGGGGGGGCTTGTGTAAAGAAATGGCTCCCTGTTGCAGTTACCCCCCACTTTTTGCCTGATACTGATGCTGACTTGACTGAGAAGTGTGCTGGGACCCTGCTAACCAGGCCCCAGCACCAGTGTTCTTTCACCTAAAATGTACTTTTGATTCCACAATTGGCACACCCTGGCATCCAGGTAAGTCCCTTGTAACTGGTACCCCTGGTACCAAGGGCCCTGATGCCAGGGAAGGTCTCTAAGGGCTGCAGCATATCTTATGCCACCCTGGGGACCCCTCACTCAGCACAGACACACTGCTTGCCAGCTTGTGTGTGCTGATGAGAACAAAACGAGTAAGTCGACATGGCACTCCCCTCAGGGTGCCATGCCAACCTCACACTGCCTATGCAGTATAGATAAGTCACCCCTCTAGTAGGCCTTACAGCCCTAAGGCAGGGTGCTCTATACCATAGGTGAGGGCACCAGTGCATGAGCACTATGCCCCTACAGTGTCTAAGCAAAACCTTAGACATTGTAAGTGCAGGGTAGCCATAAGAGTATATGGTCTGGGAGTCTGTCAAAAACAAACTCCACAGCTCCATAATGGCTACACTGAATACTGGGAAGTTTAGTATCAAACTTCTCAGAATAATAAACCCACACTGATGCCAGTGTTGGATTTATTAAAAAATGCACACAGAGAGCATCTTAGAGATGCCCCCTGTATTTTACCCAATTGTTCAGTGCAGGACTGACTGGTCTGTGCCAGCCTGCTGCTGAGAGACGAGTTTCTGACCTCATGCGGTGAGAGCCTTTGTGCCCTCTGAGGACAGAAACAAAGCCTGCTCTGGGTGGAGGTGCTTCACACCTCCCCCCTGCAGGAACTGTAACACCTAGCAGTGAGCTTCAAAGGCTCAAGCTTCGTGTTACAATGCCCCAGGGCACTCCAGCTAGTGGAGATGCCCGCCCCCTGGACACAGCCCCCACTTTTGGCGGCAAGTCCAAGAGAGATAATGAGAAAAACAAGGAGGAGTCACTGGCCAGTCAGGACAGCCCCTAAGGTGTCCTGAGCTGAGGTGACTCTGACTTTTAGAAATCCTCCATTTTGTAGAAGGAGGATTCCCCCAATAGGGATAAGAATGTGACCCCCCTCCCCTTGGGAGGAGGCACAAAGAGGGTGTACCCACCCTCAGGGCTGGTAGCCATTGGCTACTAACCCCCCAGACCTAAACACGCCCTTAAATTTAGTATTTAAGGGCTTCCCTGAACCTAAGAATTTAGATTCCTGAAACTACAAGAAGAAGAAGACTGCTGAGCTGAAAAACCCCTGCAGAGGAAGAACAGAAGACACCAACTGCTTTGGCCCCAGTCCTACCGGCCTGTCTCGTGCCTTCCAAAGAACCCTGCTCCAGCGACGCTTTCCATGGGACCAGCGACCTCTGAATCCTCTGAGGACTGCCCTGCTTCAAGAAAGACAAGAAACTCCAGAGGACAGCGGCACTGCTCCAAAAGAACTGCAACTTTGTTTCAAGGAGCAGACTTAAAGACCCCTGCAACTCCCCGCAAGAAGCGTGAGACTTGCAACACTGCACCCGGCGACCCCGACTCGACTGGTGGAGAACCAACACCTCAGGGAGGACCCTCCGGCGACTCCGAGACCGTGAGTAACCAAAGCTGTCCCCCCTGAGCCCCCACAGCGACGCCTGCAGAGGGAATCCCGAGGCTCCCCCTGACCGCGACTGCCTGAACCTAAAGTCCCGACGGCTGGAAAGGACCCTGCACCCGCAGCCCCCAGCACCTGAAGGAACGGAACTTCTGTGCAGGAGTGACCCCCAGGAGGCCCTCTCCCTTGCCCAGGTGGTGGCTACCCCGAGGAGCCCCCCCCTTGCCTGCCTGCACCGCTAAAGAGATCCCTTGGTCTCTCATTGAAAACCATTGAAAACCCGACGCGTGTTTGCACACTGCACCCGGCCGCCCCCGCGCTGCTGAGGGTGTACTTTTTGTGCTGACTTGTGTCCCCCCCGGTGCCCTACAAAACCCCCCTGGTCTGCCCTCCGAAGACGCGGGTACTTACCTGCTAGCAGACCGGAACCGGGGCACCCCCTTCTCTCCATTGAAGCCTAGGTGTTTTGGGCACCTCTTTGACCTCTGCACCTGACTGGCCCTGAGCTGCTGGTGTGGTAACTTTGGGGTTGCTCTGAACCCCCAACGGTGGGCTACCTTGGACCCAAACCTGAGACTTGTAAGTGATTTACTTACCTGACAAAACGAACAAAAACTTACCTCCCCCAGGAACTGTGAAAATTGCACTGTGTCCACTTTTAAAACAGCTTATTGTGTTTTATGTAAAAAGTATACCTGCTAATGTAATGATTCAAAGTTCCTAAAGTACTTACCTGCAATACCTTTCAAATGAGATATTACATGTAGAAATTGAACCTGTGGTTCTTAAAATAAACTAAGAAAATATATTTTTCTATAACAAAACCTATTGGCCTGGATTTGTCTCTGAGTGTGTGTTCCTCATTTATTGCCTGTGTGTATGTACAACAAATGCTTAACACTACTCCTTTGATAAACCTACTGCTCGACCACACTACCACAAAATAGAGCATTAGTATTATCTCTTTTTGCCACTATCTTACCTCTAAGGGGAACCCTTGGACTCTGTGCATACTATTCCTTACTTTGAAATAGTGCATACAGAGCCAACTTCCTACATTGGTGGATCAGCGGTGGGGTACAAGACTTTGCATTTGCTGGACTACTCAGCCAATACCTGATCACACG
This sequence comes from Pleurodeles waltl, assembly GCF_031143425.1. Taxonomy (NCBI): domain Eukaryota; kingdom Metazoa; phylum Chordata; class Amphibia; order Caudata; family Salamandridae; genus Pleurodeles; species Pleurodeles waltl. The sequence goes on from NC_090445.1 coordinate 1,065,482,726, forward strand.
ACAAATTCCAAAAATTGTCATTAGAAATTGTTTTTGCAATTTGAACTATTTTTTCTAAATTCTTTAAAGTCCTGCTAGGGCCTTGTGTTAGTCCCTGTTAGCATTGCTTTTAGAGTTTAAAAGTTTGGTAAAAGTTTGAATTAGATTCTAGAACTAGTTTTAGATTCTTAAAAAGCATTCCAACTTTTAGAAGCATAATGTCTAGTGCAGAGATGAATGTGGTGGAACTCGACACCACACCTTACCTCCATCTTAAGATGAGGGAGCTAAGGTCACTCTGTAAAATAAAGAAAATAGTAATGGGCCCCAGACCTTCCAAACTACAGCTCCAGGAGCTGTTGGCAGTGTTTGAAAAGGCCAACCCCTCTGAGGATGGCAACTCAGAGGATGATGATAGTGACTTGGAGGGTGATTCCCCCCTACCAGTCCTATCTAGGGAAGACAGGGCCTCTCAAGCCCTGACTCCAAGCATAATAGTCAGAGATGCTGGTTCCCTCACAGGAGGGACCAACCTCTCTGAAATCACTGAGGATAACTCCAGTGAAGAGGGCATCCAGTTAGCCAGGATGGCCAAAAGATTGGCTTTGGAAAGACAGATCCTAGCCATAGAAAGGGAAAGACAAAAGATGGGCCTAGGACCCATCAATGGTGGCAGCAACATAAATAGGGTCAGAGATTCTCCTGACATGTTGAAAATCCCTAAAGGGATTGTAACTAAATATGAAGATGGTGATGACATCACCAAATGGTTCACAGCTTTTGAGAGGGCTTGTGTAACCAGAAAAGTGAACAAATCTCACTGGGGTGCTCTCCTTTGGGAAATGTTCACTGGAAAGTGTAGGGATAGACTCCTCACACTCTCTGGAAAAGATGCAGAATCCTATGACCTCATGAAGGGTACCCTGATTGAGGGCTTTGGATTCTCCACTGAGGAGTATAGAATTAGATTCAGGGGGGCTCAAAAATCCTCGAGCCAGACCTGGGTTGATTTTGTAGACTACTCAGTGAAAACACTGGATGGTTGGGTAACTGGAAATGAAGTGCATGACTATGTTGGGCTTTATAATTTGTTTATGAAAGAACACATTTTAAGTAACTGCTTCAATGAAAAGTTGCATCAGTATCTGGTAGACCTAGGACCAATTTCTCCCCAAGAATTGGGAAAGAAGGCGGACCATTGGGTCAAGACTAGGGTAACCAAAACGTCCACTGGGGGTGACCAAAAGAAAGGGGTTACAAAACCTCCTCAGGAGAAAGTGGGTGACACTAGAAACAAAGAAAAAGAGTCCTCTGTAGGCCCCCAAAAACCAGACCAGGTGGGTGGGCCCGAGACACAACCCAAAACAAAGGTGGGTACCAGGGTAAGAACTGGGATGCCACTAAGGCATGGTGCCATAACTGTAGACAGACAGGGCACCACACCAAGGACACTTCTTGTCCCAAAAACAAACCCCCTAGCAAAATCCCAGGGGTGACCAGTGTAGCCATTGGGGATGACTCATCAGATGAGGAGGTCTTCATAGCCTTCAACTGGAAAAAGGGCCCAACAGGTGAGTTGGAGATTCCAGAGGGAAGTAGACACTTCCACCACCTACTGGTGAATGGAATCCCAGCCACTGCCCTGAGAGACACTTGTGCCAGTCACACTATTGTGCATGACAGGCTGGTGTTCTCAAACCAGTATATTCCAGGTGAGACTGCCAGAGTAAGAGTTATCCCAGACAGGGTCACTGATAGGCCTGTGGCTTTTGTGCCCATAGAAGTGGGTGGGACTTTTAGCTGGAGAAGGGTGGTAGTCAGTACAGACCTCCCCCTTGATTGTCTCCTTGGAAATGACTACCCAGAGGAAAGTCAGAGCCCAAGAGAGGAACTGGTCCAGTGCCAGTCCTCTCACAAGGATTCTGGAGTTCCTGCCTCTGCAGTAAATGCAAGTAGGCCCCAGAAGAAAAAGAAAAGGAAACAGAGTAGGAAAGGTGGACAACCTTTAGCCAAGGTTCCAGCAAGCCAAGGAGATTCTGCTCCAGTAGGGGAGAACTCCAAAAGTGGCTCTGATAAAGTCCAACCTGACCCACAAGAAGTCCTGGCTAGTCAGGCAACTGTTAAGTCTGAGTGGGTGGCCCCTCAGCTAACAGAAGAAAGAGTGGAAGAAGGGTGTTTACTACAAGATGTGGTAACCCCCCACTCTAATACAGCAGACAGGCACCCTGAACCCAAAGAAGCCTGTAACTTAGCCCCTTCCCTTGTAGGTGAAGAGCTAAAGGTGTGGTTCTGGGCACTGACAGCTGTCAGTGGCCTCTGCTGGGTGTTAGCCTTTATGGCTGCACTATCCTTGGCATGGTGGTCAGACCCCATGACAAATAGCAAGTTAGGCCCCCTGACCCTGTTGGTCATGGTGGGGTTACTCCAGCTCTGGGTAACCTCTTTGGGTAAGCTAGGGGTGACCCTGGCTAAAATAAGATTAGCAGAGGAGGATACCTCTAACCCCAAAATAGAGAGAATGGGTGAAGAAATTAAAAGCACAGACAAGAGGCAGTTCAGATTAGGTCCTATCACTGTGGAAGTGGGTCAGTTCCCCGAGGGAATGACCTAGACAGGAGGATGTAAGGCAGAGTAGGCCCTGCAACAAACCAGCCTATTTCCTCTACTCTTCCTCGCCTGACAGACTAGGAAGACTCTCCCAGCTTTGGCTGAGTCTCCTGGCCTGTGGGCTTGGGGGGGGGGGGGGGCTTGTGTAAAGAAATGGCTCCCTGTTGCAGTTACCCCCCACTTTTTGCCTGATACTGATGCTGACTTGACTGAGAAGTGTGCTGGGACCCTGCTAACCAGGCCCCAGCACCAGTGTTCTTTCACCTAAAATGTACTTTTGATTCCACAATTGGCACACCCTGGCATCCAGGTAAGTCCCTTGTAACTGGTACCCCTGGTACCAAGGGCCCTGATGCCAGGGAAGGTCTCTAAGGGCTGCAGCATATCTTATGCCACCCTGGGGACCCCTCACTCAGCACAGACACACTGCTTGCCAGCTTGTGTGTGCTGATGAGAACAAAACGAGTAAGTCGACATGGCACTCCCCTCAGGGTGCCATGCCAACCTCACACTGCCTATGCAGTATAGATAAGTCACCCCTCTAGTAGGCCTTACAGCCCTAAGGCAGGGTGCTCTATACCATAGGTGAGGGCACCAGTGCATGAGCACTATGCCCCTACAGTGTCTAAGCAAAACCTTAGACATTGTAAGTGCAGGGTAGCCATAAGAGTATATGGTCTGGGAGTCTGTCAAAAACAAACTCCACAGCTCCATAATGGCTACACTGAATACTGGGAAGTTTAGTATCAAACTTCTCAGAATAATAAACCCACACTGATGCCAGTGTTGGATTTATTAAAAAATGCACACAGAGAGCATCTTAGAGATGCCCCCTGTATTTTACCCAATTGTTCAGTGCAGGACTGACTGGTCTGTGCCAGCCTGCTGCTGAGAGACGAGTTTCTGACCTCATGCGGTGAGAGCCTTTGTGCCCTCTGAGGACAGAAACAAAGCCTGCTCTGGGTGGAGGTGCTTCACACCTCCCCCCTGCAGGAACTGTAACACCTAGCAGTGAGCTTCAAAGGCTCAAGCTTCGTGTTACAATGCCCCAGGGCACTCCAGCTAGTGGAGATGCCCGCCCCCTGGACACAGCCCCCACTTTTGGCGGCAAGTCCAAGAGAGATAATGAGAAAAACAAGGAGGAGTCACTGGCCAGTCAGGACAGCCCCTAAGGTGTCCTGAGCTGAGGTGACTCTGACTTTTAGAAATCCTCCATTTTGTAGAAGGAGGATTCCCCCAATAGGGATAGGAATGTGACCCCCCTCCCCTTGGGAGGAGGCACAAAGAGGGTGTACCCACCCTCAGGGCTGGTAGCCATTGGCTACTAACCCCCCAGACCTAAACACGCCCTTAAATTTAGTATTTAAGGGCTTCCCTGAACCTAAGAATTTAGATTCCTGAAACTACAAGAAGAAGAAGACTGCTGAGCTGAAAAACCCCTGCAGAGGAAGAACAGAAGACACCAACTGCTTTGGCCCCAGTCCTACCGGCCTGTCTCGTGCCTTCCAAAGAACCCTGCTCCAGCGACGCTTTCCATGGGACCAGCGACCTCTGAATCCTCTGAGGACTGCCCTGCTTCAAGAAAGACAAGAAACTCCAGAGGACAGCGGCACTGCTCCAAAAGAACTGCAACTTTGTTTCAAGGAGCAGACTTAAAGACCCCTGCAACTCCCCGCAAGAAGCGTGAGACTTGCAACACTGCACCCGGCGACCCCGACTCGACTGGTGGAGAACCAACACCTCAGGGAGGACCCTCCGGCGACTCCGAGACCGTGAGTAACCAAAGCTGTCCCCCCTGAGCCCCCACAGCGACGCCTGCAGAGGGAATCCCGAGGCTCCCCCTGACCGCGACTGCCTGAACCTAAAGTCCCGACGGCTGGAAAGGACCCTGCACCCGCAGCCCCCAGCACCTGAAGGAACGGAACTTCTGTGCAGGAGTGACCCCCAGGAGGCCCTCTCCCTTGCCCAGGTGGTGGCTACCCCGAGGAGCCCCCCCCTTGCCTGCCTGCACCGCTAAAGAGATCCCTTGGTCTCTCATTGAAAACCATTGAAAACCCGACGCGTGTTTGCACACTGCACCCGGCCGCCCCCGCGCTGCTGAGGGTGTACTTTTTGTGCTGACTTGTGTCCCCCCCGGTGCCCTACAAAACCCCCCTGGTCTGCCCTCCGAAGACGCGGGTACTTACCTGCTAGCAGACCGGAACCGGGGCACCCCCTTCTCTCCATTGAAGCCTAGGTGTTTTGGGCACCTCTTTGACCTCTGCACCTGACTGGCCCTGAGCTGCTGGTGTCGTAACTTTGGGGTTGCTCTGAACCCCCAACGGTGGGCTACCTTGGACCCAAACCTGAGACTTGTAAGTGATTTACTTACCTGACAAAACGAACAAAAACTTACCTCCCCCAGGAACTGTGAAAATTGCACTGTGTCCACTTTTAAAACAGCTTATTGTGTTTTATGTAAAAAGTATACCTGCTAATGTAATGATTCAAAGTTCCTAAAGTACTTACCTGCAATACCTTTCAAATGAGATATTACATGTAGAAATTGAACCTGTGGTTCTTAAAATAAACTAAGAAAATATATTTTTCTATAACAAAACCTATTGGCCTGGATTTGTCTCTGAGTGTGTGTTCCTCATTTATTGCCTGTGTGTATGTACAACAAATGCTTAACACTACTCCTTTGATAAACCTACTGCTCGACCACACTACCACAAAATAGAGCATTAGTATTATCTCTTTTTGCCACTATCTTACCTCTAAGGGGAACCCTTGGACTCTGTGCATACTATTCCTTACTTTGAAATAGTGCATACAGAGCCAACTTCCTACAATCGTATTAACACATCTACAAACTGAGATCCTTTCTCTTGGTCCACCAATACCCAATATAATAGGACTACCAGGAGGGAAGGGGAGGTATTTATGTATTTTAGGAAGTGTATGTAAGCAAAGAAACCTCTGTCAATATGTATTAGTACTCAACATTATTAAGTAAACCAGAATAATGCCATTGTTGTACGTGAATAATAATGCATCTAGTCAATTTTGAAATTGGTTTATGATCAAATTTCAGATAACATAAAGGATTATTTAGTTGCCCATAGATCTCATTATCGTGATCCACATGATTCATAACCACAATATTTCCTACTTTATCAGCTTCCCTTATTATAAGGTCACTATCTTCCTTGAGTTGTCTCAAGGCTGTACGTTCCAAAGTTCTGAATTCAAAAATTCTAAAATAATGCAGTACCATTTGGGGAGATGACCAGAGTGAGTTGAAATTGTAGTCAAGAGGGTGAATTTTTGATAACACTACAAGATATTAAGAATAGCTCTCTTAAAAGAGGCTACAAATCAATCAATCAAAAAGATTAATAGAGCGCGCTACTCACCCGTGAGGGTCTCAAGGCACTGAGGGGGTGGGAGGGGTTCCTGTTCGAAGAGCCATGTCTTGAGGTTTTTTCTGAAGAGTAGGAGGTCTTTGGTTTTGCAGAGGTTGGTGGGGAGAGAGTTCCAGGTTGTGGGGGCGAGGTAGGAGAAGGCCCTGCCTCCTGTGGTGGTTCGATGGATGCGGGGGACTGTAGCTAGTGCGAGGTCAGCTGATCGGAGGTTGCGGGTGGGAGTGTGGAAGTTCACTCTTTCGTTGAGGTAGGTCGGGCCGGTGTTGTAGAGGGATTTGTGTGCGTGGATGAGGATCTTGAAAGTGATTCTCTTGTCTATGGGGAGCCAGTGAAGAGATTTGAGGTGTGGTGAGATTTGTTTGTGGCGGGGAGGCCAAGGACGAGGCGTGCAGCTGTGTTCTGGATTCTCTGGAGTTTGCGTTTGAGTTTGAGTGTGGTGCCGGAGTAGAGGGCGTTACCGTAGTCAAGTCGGCTGCTGATGAGTGCATGGGTGACTGTCTTCCTGGTCTCTGTGGGAATCCATTTGAAGGATTTTTTTCGAGTGCGGAGTGTGTGGAAGCAGGAGGAGGTTAGTGCATTGATTTGTTGTGTCACGGAGAGGGAGGGGTCCTGGATGATGTCGAGGTTGCGTGCGTGGTTTGTGGGGGTGGGTGCGGGGCCTAGGGCGGTGGGCCACCAGGAGTCGTCCTATATGGTTTTGTAGGGGCGGAAGATGATGATCTCGGTTTTGTTGGAGTTAAGCTTGAGGTGGTTAGTTGTCATCCAGTAGGCGGTGTCGAGGAGAGCGGCGTGTAGGTTGGTTTTGGCGGTGGTGGGGTTGCGGGTGAGGGAGAGGATGAGTTGGGTGTCATCTGCGTAGGAGAGGATGGTGATTCCGTGTGGTCGGAAGATGTTGGCTAGGGGGATCATGTAAATGTTGAAGAGTGTGGGGCTGAGGGAGGACCCTTGGGGTACTCCGCAGATGATCTCGGTAGCGGTGGAGTGAAAGGGTGGATCAACAAAGAATCAGTAGTTAATGCAGCAGCTAACAGAGCCCTAAAACTAGAACATAGCATGACTATAGCAGATGGAAAGGAAGTTATCAAAACAAATTAAGAGTAATTACTAATTACAACAAAAGTGCTAATACATTTTGGAGAATATTACAAAGACGTTGGTACATGTTAACTGAAAATAAACAGTTAAAAGTCTATGTTCCAAAACGACCGGGAGTAACATATCGAAAAGGGAACACTCTGAGAAACATTTTAAGCCCTAGTTATCGTAGAAGGTTCAGACAAAATTCATGCATAACAGCACCGTCTAAAGGTTTCAATAAATGTGGCCATTGCAGCAGACGAAATGCTTCTGATATGGGAGTGATTATGTGTATAAGAGTAATGTGAATATTAACTGTTTATCAGATTTGTTGTGTATGTACTTCTTTGCAAGTATGACAAAATATATGAAGTGAGTTCAATTGGATCACTATGGGAGAGAATTAGCGAACAGTTTAGGGTAATGAAACAAGGTGACACAAAATATCCAATGGCTGTTCATGGGAAAGAATGTAAAGCTCAGAGTCAGCACTGAAGTTGTCAATTTGATGGTGTTGATCCTGTGATCCCAGCCCATAGAAGGGGTAATTGGGAAATAAGACCCAGGCATTGCAAAATGATGTGGATTAAGAAACTTAAAACTGTTGAAATCGGTTTGAATTTGGATCACGAAATGCAATATGTTGTGGAGGGGCTACAAGAAGTAAAGTATGTTTTCAATTAATGGCATAGTAAACATCATTTTGAGGAATTAAAAAATTATTAGACTGTGTTGTTTATAGGTAAATGATGAGGACAGTGAACTTGGTGAGATGACGGCTATGACCATATAACAAAAATGAAAGATTTTTGGTATAGTTATATTGCAGAACATAGTTTTCAAATGTATAATAGAGTTTCTGAAATTAAACTATGTAGGTGAAAAGTGGACATTTTAAGATGGCCACTACACATTTAATTAGTGAATACATGGGAATTCAGGATAGATGTAGTCATGTGTAAAGTGAGAACATGTTGTCTGAAGCGACGCGATTTCTAACAAGGTTTGTGTGAATGAATCAGGTAAGAACATGAGTTTCAAAACGTGTGGTAACACATAGTTAATATTGTTTATCAGTGGTACTTTAAGGATAATGAAAAACAGGGTTTGTAAGATATTATTATGAATGACTAGTGAAGTCATACAAATGTAAGGTGACAACAATATGAAGGATAAGATGGCTGACATACGAGGTAATTGTGATTCATTCCAGATATATGACTCAAATACTGGATCACTTATTCATGATATCATGCACTCGTGTGTGGAGCTTTAAAAAATAAAGTTTACAATTATACATGTGATAAGACACATGTCACTGGCCACAATACATGGATAAGATTAATAGTTAGTGTTGGAAAGGGCTTTTCTGTAGGGTCACCCCCAAACTTTTTGCCTTCCTCCTTCTCTTTTTCTGACCTCATTTTTGCTGGCTTTAGGACTCTGCGCACTTTACCACTGCTAATCAGTAATAAAGTTCATATGCTCTCTCCTTAAAACATGGTGACATTGGCTTATACCCAATTGACTTATTTAATTTACATGTAAGTCCCTAGTCAAGTGCACTACATGTGCCCAGGGCCTGTAAACTAAATGCTACTAGTGGGCTGCAGAACTGGTTGTGCAACCCACTTAAGTAGCCCCCTAACCATGTCTCAGGCCTACCTCTGCAGTGCCTGTGTGTGCAGTTTCACTGCCACTTGGACTTGGCATTTACAAGTACTTACAAAGCCTTAAACTCCCCTTTTCCTACATATAAGTCATCCCTAAGGTAGGCCTTAGGTAGCCCATAGGGCAGGGTGCTATGTAGGTAAAAGACAGGGCAGGAACGTGTATGTTCTATATAACCTGGTAGTGTAAAACTCCTAAATTCGTTTTACACTGCTGTGAGGCCTGCTCCTTTCATAGGATAGCATTAGGGCTACCCTCATAAATTGTTTGAGTGGTAGATCCTGATCTGAAAGGAGTAGATAGATCATATTTAGTATGGCCAGAATGGTGATACAAAATCCTGCTTAATGGTGAAGTTGGATTTATATCACTATTTTAGAAATGCTACTTTTTGAAAGTGAGCATTTCCCTACACTTCAATCCTTCTGGGCCTTATCAATCCACGTCTGGCTAGGTTTAGTTGACAGCTCCCTTGCGCATTCACTCAGACAACCCCAAACACAGGATGCTCAGTCACACTTGCATACATCTGCATATTGAATGGGTCTTCCTGGGCTAGGAGGATGGAGGGCCTGACACTAACATGTCAAAGGACAGTAGCCTGCCCTCACACAAAGTATTGTCACACCCCCCACTGGGACCCTAGCAGACAGGATGGAACTGAAACGGACCTTGTGCACTTCTAAGCCACTCTTTGAAGTCTCCCCCATTTCAAAGTCACATTTGGGTATTTAAGCAGGGTCTCTGACACTACCAACTTAGACACTTCTGAAGTTAGACACTTCTTGACAAGACACTCTTGTCATAGACACTCTCTGGAGAAGAGAACCTGAACCAGAACCTGCAACCTGCCAAGAAGAACTGCCTGGCTGCCCAAATGACTCACCTGACTGCTTTCAGTGAAGGACTGCTGCCTTGCTGTTGCCCTGCTGCCTTGCTGCTCCCTGGATGTGGTGAAAAGTGGTCTTCAAGGGCTTGGAAGGAGCTGGCCTCCTGTTCTCTGAAGTCTCAGGACCAAAAAGACTTCATCTCTACAAGAAGAATTCCTTGTGCGGCGAAAAAGCGACACACAGCCTGCCAGAAACGACGCACAGCCTGCATCGCGGTGAAAAATTCACTGCACGCCGACCCGGAACGACGCAGCCCCACTTCGCAACGAGAAGATCGATGCAGCGCCAGCGTAGCAACTGGAAATTCGATGCATGGCCCACTGGATCAACGCACAGCCGAGCTGGAACAACCCAGCCCAACTTCTAGAGAGTAATCGACGCAGCGCCTGCCGTGTGGTAGAAATTTCTACGCAACGCCCACCGGATCAACGCAGCCCCTGTGACTTTGTCCTGTCAGCACCGAATTTCAACGCATCATCCCCGGGGCATCCGAAAACCCCGCAACCCGAAGAGGATCCACTACCGATGCACAGCCGTCCCTGCGTGGAAAATAAACAACGCATCGCTGTGTGTGGCCCGAGAAATCGACGCACACCTCCCTGTTTTCCACGCATCTCCTCCTCTGCGGTTCCTTGCAGAGATTGTGAACGCAAACCAGGTACTTTGTGCTTGCAAGAGACATTTATTGCTTTGAAGAGCCTAAAGACACTTTATATCATTTTTACAGTGATATATCAACATATACTTATTACATTTTAATCGTTTTGACCTCCATCTTATCCAGATAAATATTATATATTTTTCTAAACACTGTGTGGTGTATTTCCGTGTTGTTCTACTGTGTTATTGCATGATTGATTTCACAAATACTTTACACATTGCCTTATAAGTTAAGCCTGACTGCTCAGTGCCAAGCTTCCAGAGGGTGGACACGGTATAATTTGGATTGTTTGTTACTTACCCTGACTAGAGTGAGGGTCCTTGCTTGGACAGGGTAGTAAGGGGGTAACATGACTGCCAACCAAAGACCCCATTTCTAACAGTTAGCTTGTAAAAATCATTATTTGACTCATGGACAATATGGCACTCACAGCAAGAAACTATCTGGGATACCTTACATCTAGTGTGCCGAGTTTAGGAAGAACGCTAATTTGTACTGAGTGATATATTTATAGTATTAAGAAAGGATATGCAAATATTAATGACCTGACATTGTTATGTTACAAACTTTATGGTTTAATTACTTTAGTTAGGGCAATACTGCTTTCTGATGGCACCAGTGAGTACGAGATTCGTACTTCCGCCAGTTGAAAGTAGCTTAATACTCTATGCTTCAGATTTTTTGGCGGCATGTAGATTAGGGCTGCTGTCACAAAGTTAGAAGTGTCTGGGTAGTGTTTCCAGTGGCCCTGTCAAGTATGTTCTGGGGAGCCCCAGCGCAGTGTTTTGTGTCCTCAGCTGTGTAAACCTCTAATGTGCCCAAGGATATCTAGGATGTCCCCGTATATGCTGAATTACTCCAGGTAGAGAAGCAGTTGGTCCTAGTCAGAGTCAGCAACCATTTGTGGGTTCCCTTAGACCTCGGTGAGGCTCACTGACGCTCATTAGTTCTTCTGGTTCAGGGTAGCAGGCTTCAGATTGTCAGTGCAAATTAAATACAATCAAGGACATTATAGGATTGGTCTGAGTGTCTCAATAGGGTATGGGGGGCAGTTTTGAGCCCTTAAATTGTCTCTTCAGTACAGTTCTCACCACTCTTCCTGGTATGGATTCTGGCCCCGCCCACTTTTGTATGCAGAGATTGCGCTAGGGCCCTGGCATGGCTGGGTGTAATGTACTCTTGTAGCAATAGTCTCTCAGCGTTGATCTCCCCATTTGACCATTCTTTAATGTAAAACTTGGGCCCACCTCATCTCCTGGTTTTGTAGTGCATTGGAGGCCTGGCACTCACTACTGGGTGTGTAATATGTCCTGAAGGGATCACTTAGAGTGCGGAGTCCTCATGGGGGTGTGTGGACTCTCGAGTTGGATCACCGCATGGCGCATCCGCCATTATGAAGCCAGACAGACAGGAAGGCCTTTTTCTGTACCCTTGCGAACCCCACTCCATACTGTTGCAGGAGCCCAGCAGTGCTTTGGTAGGTGAGCCCTGCTTTCTGGTAGATGCGGGTGCAGGGAGCCAGCAAGCTAGAGATGCCACACCAGCAGAGCAGGCTTAGCCAAAACAAATTTCACTGATAACTCACAACTCTGTGGGGTTGCTGCAAATGGTGCCCAGAGGGTTGCAGTGGCACACCAGGTCACCCCCAAAAGCCTCCAGCTCCCTTCCTAGGTGATGATCAGGGGGACAGAACGCACCACCATTTATGGCAGCAGCAGATCATCAGGGTTGTGTGAGGGGGACAGAGCCACAGGCCTCTGCGGGCAGCCAGGAACAAGTAGGGCCCCCTTGGCATTCAGGAATGTCAGGTCGATGACCCCTGGGCACCCCCCCCCCCCATTCTTGGTCACTTATGTAGCATGAGGGTGCCAACAACAGTGACTGAGGGTGCCACAATTTCTCATTTTTTCTGTGAATGCTGTGGAGCTCGTATGGATCACGTCCATGCGGCCATGATGGTTGGCCATAGTTTAATTACTAGCAAGTGTAAGTTGGCCCTCATAGATAGTGAAAAAAAACATGTCCATCATTAGAGTCTGTTTAGCTATATATAGCATGACAACATGGCACCCGATGTGAACGCCAACTCTGGAATAGGCGTGTATGCGTGTAGAGTACTCACTGCATGGTAAGAAATGACTAGGATTAATGTATAAAATGATGATAATATTTTTTAGGGAATGGCCTGAGAGCTAGTTTTTGAAGTTTTGTACATTATGCTTTTATATTCCAGTCTTCAAGGCATGTTTAATGAGCGTGGCTTATATTTCTCTCAGGAATATTGTAGTGAGGGCATCTGATTCACATGTTTGTATTTTATGTTCGGACTATGTTGATGTTCATAAATTATCTGCAAGGTATTGGCATGTGCAAAATGCAGCTATTTGGCTTATTTTTAGGCCATTTTTAGATATGTAATTAGGAAACAAGAGGTATGTTCCTCTATGGTTTGTGTCTCGTTTTAACACAGGGTAATATCATTTGTTTACAGGTGTGGGTCTACATTTGATATATTTTATATTTTGTAATAGAGAGGTACAATTATCAAGAGGTCACAGATTGGTGCACTGGAATTTGTAATGAATCTGAACATCGGATGATTATCAATTGTATTGGTGGGGCTTCACCGGGTATAATGAGCAATCGATTTACTTCAGTAATTTGATGAAGGTTTTTATGGCTCTCAGGTCTGGAATTATGTAAAATAAGTTATTTTGACCAAAGGGATGACATTTGTAAGTTGTATTATGTTCACTTTTAGCTCTAAGGAAGTTGAAGGCATAATGCCATAAAGACAAAACATGTGTTGGCTAGAAGTCTGAAATAAAGAAGTACAAGATTGAATAATATTGAGAGGACATTTTGGGGCATATTTATACTCTGTTTGCGCCGAGTTTGCGTCAAACATTTTGACGCAAATTCGGCACAAACCTAACACCATATTTATACTATGACACCCTACCCGCGACCGTCAAAATTAATCCGTGTGCGTCATTTTCTGGATGCGGGAAACTGCCTTGCGTTAATGACATGCAAGGTAGGCGTTCCCGTCCAAAAAATTACTTAAAGGGCAGTGCGCCTTATTTATACTCCCGCGTCATTTTGACTAACAGGAGGGGGCAGGCCTTAAAAAATAGCACACAGCCTGATGTGCGCTGTTTTTTAACGCCTGGGTGAGGGCAGGCGTTAAGGGGCCTGTGGACTCACTTCCATAGTCTCTAACCATGGAAGCATTCCAGAGGTCCCCTTCCCTGCCCCCAGGGACACCCCCTGCCACCCTCGCCCACCCCTGGATGACACCCATGGATCGGGGGACCCATCCCAGGTAAGTAAAGGTAAGTATAATTTTTTACTTTTTTTAAGTGGCATAGGGGGGCCTAACTTGGGCCCCCCTACATGCCACTGTGCCCAATGGCCATGCCGAGGGGACAGAAGTCCCCTGGGCATGGCCATTGGGCAAGGGGGCATGGACAGGAGTCATTTCAATGGGTGTTGTGCGTCAAAAAATGGCGCAAGTCAGGTTAGAGCCATGATTTTTTACTCTAACCTGACTTGGACCATTTTTTGACACGCAACCCCCATTTTTCCCTATGCCGGCGCTGCCTGGTTAGAGTCATTTTTTTTTACTCTGACCAGCCCGCAGTGCCAGCTAACGTCAATCCTTAAATAAGGCGCCCGCCTGGCGCGTAGGAATGTTAGCCGGCGGTAAATATTTTGACGCACACCAGTGCCGGCACTGGTTTGCGTCAAAAAGTATAAATATGGGCCTTTGTCTGTGTGCTCCAGGTCCCATATAGGATACAGAGCTTTGTCTATCTAAGGAGGTTAGGTGGCCGCTTTTCTCCTTTGGATCAAAATTGTTTGAAAATAATATACATTGGCTAAACACTGAAGTATTCATTGAAGTGCGCCCAGATCCTCTGCCACCTATTGCTGTACAGTTGTTTAAAAAATAATCAACTTATAAGATGCTAATATCTGGCCCCTGTAAGTGTCCTGAGCTCTTTAGAAACTGCTTCCTAGAACCGTACCAAGTCCTGAAATCTGGTAAATAAGGGCAAAATATCTGCTATCCTCCATCTGAAATTGAGAACACCTATCAGTTACCACACACCATTTGTATAGCTCCTCCGGTGGAGCAGCGTGTAGTGCAAGCAGTGCAGCACATTAAAATACTGCATTTTTAATCCTGCTGTATGTAGTATTTAGTGAGAGTGAGCTACTAAACAGGCAGTTTATAAAAGGTGCCTGATTTCAATGGGGATCAAACTTTGAGAAATCTGAACCGGTCAAAATGCAGTTTTTCATCAAGAACAAACTTGAGGGATCTGGAGTTATCTACAATGATGGACTTTAAAAAATTAATTTGATTGTAAGAGGCGATGGAGGAAGAAAGGAAGTTTAAGGAAGGATTGTGACATTCAAACAAGAATTCTGTCTAGGGTGTGTGATAAATGCTGAGTATCTAATCCCAATGCCATCTTTAAATACAATTGTGTATCATTAGCATATTGATGGTAGCAGTCACGGAACAATTCATGAACTGGTCCCATGTACAGGTTGAATACAGTAGGGACAAGGAGGGAGATGGAGTCTCCCATGTACACTTGTTGAAAGTGTTTTGTCTAGTGAAAGGTAAAGCATTTTTTGACTTGTCCTTCAGTGGCTGTGTAGGATCTGAGTGTATTAAGAATATCATTGTCAACAAAGTCAAAAGCCACAAAAAGCTTAAAAGTAGCAGTGGAAATGGAAAATGGTTACTAGTTAAGACAAATGCCTAATGACCAAATAGGCTTAGCGCAACGACCAGTAATCAGACCTTAGTCGTTTCACGTTTACATGGTTCAGTCATCAATTTAGTTTTGGATAGTATCTCTTTACCATAAAGGTAGCAGCACCGTTTCAATTCCTATTGTTGTTGGTTTTTTTAATGATATTGTTGATTTTGCAAATTAAAAGTAATATTGGAATGAATTTATTAGTTACAAGATGATGTTGTGTTTACATGCCACATTGCACCGGCTATTATACTCAAATCTGTCATTTATAATCAGCAATACATAGAGACATGCCCAGATGGTAAGAGAAAGAAAAAAATAAGAAAAGCACATGGAGACATTATACATCATTAGAATGAGTAAACACTGTTAAATGATTGCTTAAACATGCAAATCAAACACCAACTGTAAGGATATTTTTTTTCCGCTTCTATTTGTTAGCTTAGTTTTCCTTGACCTTACAAAGGATCTCAGCCTACAGTCTTGTTCTTCTATATCAAGGGTCTCCAACCTTTACTGTAGTGAGAGCTACTTTTCATTAGTGAAAATCATTGTGAGCTGCTGAAGGCCAAGGCACTTACACAGTGTTACCAGACACCCTCATGCCCAGCTTCATTGGCTTTAAGCCTAACGTCCATGGAGCCAGAAATTATGGTTTGAACAAAATGCTTTTTGACTCTGGGTACTATGACAGGGATGCCATGTGTGCAAGTGAGAGCGTGGTCATGTGTGCGTATGAATGGGATATATGTGTATGAGTGAATAAGAGTCTGTGTCGTATGTACTGGTGGCACAGGACATACCTGTCCACATATGTGAACTGTTACATGTATAACACAAACATATAACCATGTGTTAAATGGGAGAAGTTTAAAGTGCACAGTAATAGTATATACAAATATTTATGAAATGGAACGTTTTTCTGCAATTTTCTCATCTTTTACATTTTCTCCCATTTCAAAGTGTCATACTTACATACATTAGGCATCTTACTCTCAGTGGGCTGTAGTCAGTGTGCCATATTTATAATAGTAAAGTACTGATATTTATTTAAATGGGAGGAATTTAGAGTGAATAAACATGCTTTACAAAATATTAAGACATAATTGACTCAATGTTTTATGTAAATATTGTTTTCACTTTAAATTTCTGCTACATATTAAAATCCCTATTTTCCAGCAATAAATATGGCACAGTGCCTACTGACCACTGGGAGCAAGAGGCCTACTGTTTTTAAATGTGAAACTTTGAAATTGGAGAACATTAAAATGGAGAGTTAACATCATCATTGTTACTCTTCATTTTAATTTTTTCCCATTAAAAAGCATTCACAAACATAATTTAGTTTTCACACAAGTAAACAAGGACTTTTATTTAAGATTTAAATACCTAATTGCTTCAGTTCTTCACATCTGTACCCAGGCTCATAAATATGACTCCAGGACTGCTCATTATTAGGCCATGCTGTCTGCAGCTATGAAGTTTATATTGCAAAATATACACAGCCTTCACTTAACTTCAAAAGGAAGATGTGACACTGTGCTTATTAAAAAAGTAAGTCAAGGCTGTGAGCTACTCTGAAGGTGTCTTGAAGTTACTTGTAGCTCACAATAGACTGGTTGGAGGCACCTGTTCCAAATGATCATGGAATTCCTCGATGAGTTGCAATATCCCTATAAGGTCTGGCGGGGGTACCTCATCCTGTATGTGTTCATGAACAAATATATTACATCTCTGGACCCACCTCTTCACTCTTGCACCGTCCCACTGCACAGATACTTGGGTTTTTCACAACCACTGTGAAGTTGGTGTAGTGAGCTTGATGGTCAGCAGCCTCATTCTGAGAATTGTTCCACCACCTTTGGTTCCACCCTGTATTGTTTCACACAAAGAGGCAGAATACTCTCTGGTCAGAACAGTTCATCCTCGGGACCCAATTCTTCTTCTTCTGTTCAAGTTGCATTCACTGACAATTGTAAACCAATTCTACACCCTTTCCATCTTCTTTTCTCTGTTGGGTGAGGGGGAGACCAGAGTTCTCAAGACGTTGAGTGCAGGGTGAGTGTTATACTTCTGTGAGTTTATGATGAATGGTGTGTCTGCATGGGTGCAGGGTGCATTAAATGCCTGGGTGAGTTTAGGCTGCTCAGTGTACTAGTGTTACTGTGAGTGCAGGAAGCATAATGTGTCTGTGAACCAGTGAGCCTGAGTGCATGATCCTCAGTAAGCCTGGTGTGGCTGCGCGCTAAGCCATGTCCCTCTGAGCACAGGGTACATAATGTGCCTGTGTGAACGTAGAAGGAGAGGCTGAGTCTACCATGCTGCAGTTTGAGCCCAAGACTTAATTTGATTAATTCACAAATCGCATACAGATTCCTAAAGCAACTACATTAGCCCATGGGTTGTGTTACCACTCAATCGACTCATGGAGGTGGTACACTTTTTTTTCAAAATACGCACAAAATGTCTTCAAAATGAAAAAAATAAGCATTGGAAATCCAATAGTTCTAGCTTCGGATAGAAAGTGTCTTCATTAACTGATGAATTTGTGTGAGTAATAACCTGGATGGGTGAGTGGGTAAATTGAAGAATGAGTCAATGGCAGGGGAAATGGATGCATGCAACTGTGAGTGAGCGCCTCGAAACCCTGACGGGTACATAGCGCGCTTTATAAATACTATGATTGATTGATTGATTGATTGATAATTAGTGATTTAGTACTTGAATGGATGAGTGTTGTCATGAATAAAAGCCTCCAGGCATTTTTTGTAAAAAAGCCAGTCGTATTCACTTTGTAAATGCTTATTGGTTGTGTGTCTCTACTTTATGGCAGAGCATATGTTTGCCAAATCCTAGTAGTTTTTGTTGCTAGAGCCACATGGCCAAGAGACACTACCTAACAATTGCTCTGACAAGAAGCCTCATGGCAACAGTCTCTGTTCCTTTACCCTGACTGTGGCCTGGATCATGAAAGCACCCAGGACCTGACAATACAGTGTGCTGGGTGGAGTCCAAACCAGGACTAGACTTGAAAACAAAACCAGGAACACTGTGCAGGAGTCTGGGATTATAAATGGGCAAGGAGGCATCATTCGTTTATGGCATCACACCCTGGATTCCAAGCAGCTCCCTAGCCTACTGCCTACAGGAGGAATGGCAGGGTGGCAGAATGTCCAATCCAAAGCTGACCAACAGCCTTGTGTTATTTTATCTTTATTGTTTTTTTTCAACCTCTTACAAAACATCATATTGGTGGTTCTGTTACATTAGTATTTGTCAATAGTTTTATCTATTTTATGTTAATTCAATAATTTTGCAAATCATTCAGAAAAGCAACATTTCTGTATAAATATTCAGATCACTTTTGAAAACAGTTCCTGATTCACAAAGGTAGCTTACAGTTTTGAGTAAATTTACTACTTTGCAATGTTCACAAACTGTACTTTTGTAGTAACTTACACTTGTGTAATAGGTACAGCAACAAGACCAACCACTGGTACAGAACACCCTCCCATAGAAATAATGGAGGTAGGGACTTACTACAAAAGTGTTAGTTAATATAGAAGTGCAGTTTGTGAATACTGGGAATTAGTGAACCTCATGAGTGTAAATTAACTCAAAAGTGCAGTTTGTCAATAGCACTCTGAAGTAAATTCAGTAGCACTGCAGTGCTACTACAAAACGTACTACAAAGTGCAGTTTGTGAATCAGGACCAAACAGTTTCAAGTAACTAAACTTAACAGGTGAAGGAATGTCACATGTCGATAGGGACCTGGTTCATTGAGGTCCCACAGACATATATGGCATGCTGTGGTTTGTAGTGGGGTGAACAGTCCATTTGAATACATCCTGCTGATTTATGCAGCGGTTCGTATCTGATCCTGGAAGCATCCTAATCTCACTGGTAGCATGTGGATAAACTGTTAACTAACAAACATGCAATCAATGCGGATCAGTAATGGTCTGGTTGCCTGCACGTCAGAGTGGGTTGTTATCATTTCTGCTGTCATTTGAGTGGGTTATTACAATTTCGTTGGCGGCTATTGTATGTTTTCTCAGTCCTGTTCCGCTTCTCTGTTTAGTACGGGGTTTCTGCTTCAACGACTAGTGAAATACTGCTTTTCGCACCTGGTTAAGTGCGTGGGTGTTGAAGCCTCTCACGACTAACCTCCCTGTTCAGGAAATCCTGCTGGCTTTCAGCATTACTTCAGTTTATCGTTGAGAAGGAACTTGGGCAGGAAACCCCCGAACTGTGCCCTATCTCTGGCAAGGGGTATAGCACGTCACATCCAAGTTCTCTCCCTAGCTGCCGCAGCTCATTCGTAGCAAAGAGCCCTCATCTCCAGTACGCACCCATCATCTACCTCTCGACACAAAGGTCTTGGAGATGAAGATTAGCGATAACGTTATTTGAGGATTTTGTGAATCATGACCATGAACTGTCGTTTCAATATCTGTCAGTAGATGGCGGTCTCCCATAAGAAATCAATTTCGGTGGACCTTAAATAACCTGAGTTTAATACCAGTATGAGATAAAAGCAGTTTCTTTTTCAGACTGTCCCAAAAGTCCTCCAGAAGCTGGGAACAGTGGCGTAACAAAGGCCCCCGCGTTGCGTGGTAGAGGGTGGGGAGGGTCTGGGACCGGGGGGGGGGGGGGGGGGGGGGGGGAGAGGGCGGGTGACGGTGGTTAGTTAGAGAAGGGGTGCGAGACCCAAGGGGTCACTTCTGAGTGAGTCTGGAAGTGGTCCCTCCATGTACTTTGAAAGGGGGGCCACTGGCTGGTAAAGTTCCAGTGAATTATCGGAGGAGATAATGCATATACATTTTTAAAGGTTAAACAATTTTAGGTCCTATTTAGAAAGGTAAATTTACATGTAAGTAAATTTACACTTAAGCGTATCTACCAAGGTTTCATATTGCTATGTGTGACATTTTCATAATTTCAGTGTAATTATGAGTGACATTTCAATGACTGTGAGTGACACATGCAAGCAAAATCAAGCGAGGATGAGGGAACCTGATGAATAATGTAATATATAAGAGAATTCTATACCTCCCGTCTACTTGTGTCCCTTGATAAACACTACTTGGAGCTTACCTAGCAAAGTGAAAAACTGGAACAAGAAGGTTTTATCATACATTAGAACTTGCGTGACAATCCCAGGCATTGCGGTAATGAAGGAAAATGACCGGAAATGCGTTATTCTAACACGAGGTGCGTGACACTTGGCAGGGCTGCTTAAACTTTGTAGTAAATGTACTATTTTTGGGCATTCATCATTTCCGAGTGTAAATCTACTACCATGAAAAGTCCCAAAACAGTAGTGGAGTTACTCCTGCTCAGAACTGGAGTAAGTCTAGCACCATACATGGCCAACCACAGGTACTGCAATGCCCTTCCACAGAAACTAGTGAAGGCAGAACAAAACTCCTCAGAGGAACACTCACACAGGGCAGATGATTGCAGACACCCCACTTTATTTAGAGAAACAAGACATGTTTGAGCCAAACAGCGGCCTTGATCACATGATTCTCCTTAGATTCCCAACACCTTAAATTGCGGTGACATGAAATGAGAACAAACACAATGAACACGGTGGAACAAGAAAAGCGTAAAGAACAGAGCCATGTTGACATGTATATCCTGATTAGGGGCCTGATTTAGAGTTTGGCGGATAGGGTTACTCAGTCACAAATGTGACAGATTTGCCTTCTGCCGTATAACGATCCTATTGTATCCAATGGGAATCGTAATACAGCAGACGGCATATCTGTCACGTTTGTGATGGAGTAACCTCTCTGTCATATGTGTTTCTTTTATTTCAGGTGAAAGGAAGGGGATTCATGATGGACTCTAACTATAACAGGTGAATTTCTATGGTTTGTATGTTTAAAATGTGACTCTAACTATAAAGTCCCTGTAACCTTTGTTCTTTGAATGAATTTCAATGCTTTTTTAAATTCTATTTCATAACTATAATGTCCATGTAACCTTTGTTTTTTAAATTAATTCTATTTATTTTTTACATTCTATTTCCTAACTATAATGTCCCTGTAACCTTTGTTTTTGTCAGTTATTTCCTATGTTTTTTTTTGTCGTAAAGTGATTTTAATTAATATACGGTAATCCAACTAACTGCCACACATGTCCTTTGGCCAGGCCCTGCGGCCAATCCACTATAACCACCCAACCTTACTGTGTAGAGTCCAGATATCTCTATGACATTCAATCCAAAAATGGCGAGAGGAAAAATACATAAATGTACCATCACGAGGAATGTTTAACATTCAAAACACAAGTAAATAAACAGGCACACTGTCATGAGACACCAAGATTTGAACCTTCAACCTACTGACTGACAGTCCATGAGCTTTACCTGTAGGCCAGAGGTGACTCTGGTCTGCTGTACATCAAATCGTAACTATAACATTCATAGCAAACATCTTGCTAGTGTGATGCTTTTAGGTCGTTGAATGGAGAGACCATTGCAATAACAATCTCACTGTCTCTTCCATCCCATTATGGGATGCAAGAGAGGGAAAGTGACTGGACCGCCGGGGGAGCCTCAAGGCCCCCGTGGTCTCACCGGCTCCCATCTTCTACGGGTTCCGCCATTGCTCCCACAAGCAGGGAGCTCCTTTAAATAGCTGCTCCCTGCTTTTAGGAGCAATGTTTTTATCTCTTTCCCTGCACGCATGTTAGCGCAGGGAAAGAGATGAAAACTTCGTTTTCAGCAAGTGGGAGCTGTTTGACAGCTCCCGCATGCTGAAAGCGGAATTATATTTGCTTTTGCTTGGCGGGAGCAGTCAGCTCCTTCCAAGCAAAAGCAAATACCTACCCCCATAGGTTGGGCAACTCAGGAGGTAGCAGGAGCTGGCCCTGGGGGTGGCGGTCCCAAGGGCCATATATGGCTCCACAAGGGAGTCTGCACAGCCCCCTTCCATCTTTCTATTTGGCCCGGGGAGGTGATAGTCTTTGGGACTGGGGGTCTGGGACAGACCCCTTGCTTTAATTTTATTTAAGTCCCGGAGAGGTGGTGGTTCCCGGGTCCTTGGGGCCACCCACATATTTTTGAATCTTAGCCCGTGAGAGATGGTGGTCTATAGAGCTACTAAAATTCGTAGGAGGGGTCCTTGGAGGGGGGCCGGTGTACCCCCTCCATTAGTCTGCAATGCCCCCAGGACCTGGCCCACCCGGGAGCACAATAAATGAAGAGCGTGGGAGACCATGCTTTTATGAAGAAAAAAAACCTATGAAAAATCTGCTGATCCATCTGCAGATTTTTCTGATATTTTGTTTAAAAAATCTTTTTTAGCCATGGTGGGGTCCCTGGGGGTCCATGGGGGAGCCCTGGACCAAGGCTAGGGGCTCAGGGCATCCCTATCATGCCCCCTTTTCTTTTTTTAAATGTTTTTTTTGTAGGACTCGGCTGAAGCAGAGTCCCAAAATGACTGCCAACACTTCCTTTTTGATGTGTTGGCAGCCAATCAGATATAGGACAGTTTTGTTTGGAAAATGTCATCAAGATTCATCAAACAGTGCCAAAGACAGAGGCAAGTCAAAAACTATTTTTCTACAAAAACTAGGTCCTAACTATAACTACCTACTGGCATATATATATATAATTTCATTGTAAAGTATTTTCATAACCTTTTTCAGTTTACAAATAAATGTGACATTATGTTTAACTAAAGAACTAAAATATTAAATTCAATTACATTAATTTTATGATTAACTTTATGTAATTTTTAATATATAATAAGTCAATTTATTATTTTAGATGGGATTTTTTTAAAATAATGATTTAAAAAAAATACATTTAATTGAATAGATTTACATTATTTAACTGTTTAATTCAAACTTAATAGTTTAACATTATTACCAGTACCCTTTTAAATGCATGCGTAGTTCTCTGCGACTGGGACAGGGAACTAATTATGGTAAAGTAGAGGGAACATTTAAAAAGTTTCTTCAACTTTAAAATAAATAGCAACAATAGTTTTATGATAAAATACCTCATGCTAAGTATATGAGATATTAAAGCCTATAAAACTCTCTTTCTCGCTCACTTTCTTTCTTTCTTTTTTCTCCTTCAATCAATTTCTCCCACTCATACACCCACTCACAGACCCACTGACCCCCTCATCCACCCACTCACAAACCCACGCACACAATGACGGACCCACTAAAACACTGATGTATGCACTCTCACGCCCATGCAGACAATCAGACAGCCAGTCTCACCCCCAGATACACCCTCTTACACCTATTCTCACACCCAGAGAAGCTGTGGCTAACTCCTGCCGCGCATGGCAAAACGGCTGTGCACAGCGTGGGTTGGGTGGTTAGGGGGTGTTGGCCGCAGGGTCTGGCTGCAGGCCAGGTCTTGCGGGCAACTTCCACTGCCCATGGGTGAAGGACGTGCACGGTTTCAGTGTTTATAGGGGGAGGTCTCAGGACCTGGCTGCAGGCCTGACCCTGTGGCCAACTTCCACCGCGCACAGCCAAAGGCCGTTTGTGGTAACTGTTGTGATTGTGCATTGCCCCGGCACAGTAAATATGCAAGACATCGCCTCCCCACAGGCAGTACCGTTTCCACAGATAATTATGTGCTGAACTTTCTCCCACCATCGATCACAATGTGGATTACTTATTTACGATGCCATTATCTCTTGTCAACCAGTGATGCAAAGCCTGGCAATAATGAGAATGTATACACTCATCGATTTTCTTTTGTTGTGAAGGGTGTGATAGTGCATCCCCTGGCACTGTGAACATGTATAACCAGATGATGCCAGCACTTAAAACTCATACATGCTTGGGTGCGAAAGTCTACCGAAGGACAAGAAAGGAAACTTCCTTGTGCAGTATTAGAATAGGTTGACATTTGTAAGTGGACGTTTTCTAAAGAGATGGCTTGTTGTACTAGTTACGGAGATATTTACTACTTTGGTAATCTCCATCAGGTAGATTCAGTTAGGAGACAGAAATAAACCATGAGCGTTACACGGGCCCTTGTATTGCGGAGAGGAAGGATGTACCATTGAGGGTGGGGGGGTGGGGGGTCGGAGTAAGCGGCACTTCCTCGGGCCTTTGTGCATTACCATGGTAACTAAATACTCACTTCTGACTGATCCTCTTTTCAGTGTAAAGATGTTTTAAGGTAGGTGCTAACTGCCCTTGGCCCAGTCCCCCACATTTAAGACCCCCTTCGTGGCTAAAGTGATCGGAACAATCTCATTGTAAAAAAGTGTGATATAAACTGTAATTGCCCCTTTTTTAGTTCAATTATTATATTTTCCACCAACTGCCTCAGAGACTGACAGAATATGTTAGTTGTTCGCGCTTTTAAGACAAGGCAGTGGGTTCAGGGCGGTGGGCGTGGTGGTGGCAGCTTTCTGTTTTTTTTGTTATATGCTGAGCTGGCTTTCAGAGGGATGGGCTAGCCGTGACCAGTCTGCAGGCAGGTTCGGTCCACTTGATAGAACCTAGAACCGGTGAACTGATCTTGAATCTGGGCTCCATATGTGGCCTCATCGTATGATTCAGGGCTCAGTTTTCCAGCTCCTAGAGCCTTTGTTCCGCTAGAAGCCTATAAAGAGATTGCAAAGATCCCTTCAAGTTTGGACTTCCACGCTGACAGCAGACGAGCCTGGCTAACCCAAGTGGTGGCTGGCTTCATTTCAAAGTGGTGGGGCATAAAAGATGGGGATGAGGGTTCTGTTGCAATTGAGCGAAGCAAGTGAGCTTGACTGACATAAGCAGGGGTTGGGGGTTTCCCCCGAAGAAATTTGTTCAGGGTAGACAAATGGTGCATTTTAAAGCAAATTTGAGAAAGCATGGGGGTAAATATCATGTGCAGCTATTTTTGCACGGAATACAGGCTCCTTCACTTGGGCACTTTGTGTGATCCTGTACCTCAGTACGCTTATCTGTACATCATGGTAGGGCCTAGAAAACCAAATAACTGTATTTGCTCACATTGCCATACGTGACTCAATGGCCGCTTACCACGTGTGGTTATATTTACAGCTTAGCCAGAAGCACGAGTTAGTGGACAAATGCAACTCTAAGAAGAGCCGAAGCCCGCTCTATGCATTTTTTAAATTATTTGTAAAAGTACGTGATGTTCCAGCCAAATCTAAAAATGTTAAATCTCAAACTGTGGGTACAAGGGAGGAGCCCTACATTTTGTCCACATGCCAAAAAAAATCCTTAAAACGTACACATCACCCTTCTAACAGTCCACCAATGTTTTACAGCCATCTTTACAATTTCTCAAAGCATTCCTCCTAATTTACAACTGAACTAAACAGTTTGAAGCCAGTTATTTCATCTTCACCTCTGTTAGGCCGGGAGGCATCAAGATCTTTCGTAGCAAGCATGAGAAGATTACAGAGCTGGCACAGCAAAAGCACAAATGCCCAGCACATAGCTTGACGCCAGGCTAGTGGTATGAAGCCCTTTTTGAATGCTAACATAAAAGAAAAGATTCAGTTAGCCCAGATTTACTAAGGTTTTTTAGGTCTATACTGGGACGCTAAGTGGCGCTTTACAAAGTAAATTTTTGGCAAAAACAGTTCAGTGAGTTTTCATGTACAAAAGGTATTTTTGAGCCAAAGGTTGGCACAAGCCTGTTACCAAATTATTTGGCGATGCAGTTCTCCAACTTGTCCCATTCTTGCAATGCAGCACTTGCAGATTTAACCATAGCGCAGCACAAATTTCAATAAATCTAGAAGGCCTTACTTTATTAAGCTGGAAAGCATATCTGCAGTTAGCATGCCCTACCGGAATGAGTTTTGTAGAGTTCCTGATTAATTTCCAGTGGCTTCAGTAGCCGTGCTTGCCATTATGGCAGTCATGGCTCGCTTCGCTAATAAGGAGGCGGGCGGGTGCGGCACTCGGGGGTGGTGGGGGTGGGGGGAGATGGGGAGGGTGCAAGGGTGGGAGTGGGTCTAAAAATTAATAATGAAATAAAAACTTACCTCGCTACTCGCCGCACCGCTCTTCTCCTCTGTCCCGCTGCAGGCAGGCACAGGCTCCCAGCCTGCCCTCTGGCCAATTCTGAGGCTGCTGGGAGCAGCGTCAGGATTGGCTGGGGGTGCCCTGCATGGGTGATCCCAGGCAGACTGGGAGCCTGTGCTGGCTCTCTCCAGCTCAGCAACACAGTGCCGGGCTGGAGAAAGCTTACTGCGCATGTGTGTTTGGCCGGCCCGAGACAGCCGGCCACTCACACATGCGCTCTGAGGGGAGTGCACAGTGCACTCCCCTCACTGCTCGTCACCTCCATGGCCCCTCCCCTTTCACCAGGAAGGGATAATAAACCTAGTTTATTATCCCTCCCCGGTGAAAGCTTCTGCTGCTGGTGGGGGGCGACACTCCTCCACCCTAATAGAGCCACCCCTGCATTATGGGTGCTGGTCTGAGTAAACATGGCTCCATTTGCGCACACATATCAGGCTGATGCCATGTTACCATCCTCAACTGATATATACCAGCTTGCCTAGAGGACCGCAGGGCTACTCCTCGGCCAAACTCTTCTTTCAGACACTTCATCAGTGTATAAAAATGAGCTCACGCCGGAGTCACAGCATCTGGTGCTGGGCCTCAGGGATCTTCTCAATAATGTCAGTGTAAAATATCACGCCATTTTATTATCCTCGTCCCTGCACCGTTCTTTGGGCCTATTTATTCCAGGAGCCCCAGACAAAATTGTTGTGCTAAAGAAAGTCCTGAAATAACAACAAACAGTTACACACACGCACCGCATTTGCTTTAGAGTTGCTAAACTTTAAACTCAGGTGCGGTCATTGCAGTTCTTATCGCAGCGGAATGCAAGGGCGGCTACTATGAAGAGGACCACGTAAGAAAAACCACATTAAATTCTTAGGTAACTGGAATCTACATTAGTCATGTTTTTGATGATGCCCCGCCCCGCAAACTTCCATTCCTCTTCGGCATTACCCAGTTGATTCTAATGCGCCTTACGTTGTTTACTACAAAATGATCACCTTAACTCCTTTCCCTAGTTTTCATTAAAAAATGTATACATGCATTTTATCGTTAGGAACTAGCTGCGCCAGTATGCGACTTGATCGTGCACTTCTCAGGGTGATTTGCGTTCTTCAAAAAACAGCCACTCATCTGGGTTTGAAAGCATGCACCTCCAGGTGGGGAAGACACGAAAAAATGAATGCTTTCTTCACTCTCACTTTCCCGGCCCTGATGTTACGTGTAACAATAAGGGCATGTGACTGCAAGAAACAGAAACATGACCAATCACTGTACAACTGAAAAGTAAAGAGACACAGTGATTGGCCATGTCTGCAGTACTCCCACCCGCGCTGTCTTCTGAGCCAGCCTGAACTGGCGTGAACATAACCAACCCTTGCGTTGCTCTCATTCTGTTTTTAGTAGTGAACAGCATGAGAGCAGTGCAAGGATTGGTGGGGGCATGTGAATCCAGTGCTCCAAAGAAGGCTGGGAGTGATGTCCCTGTGTCCCCCCCCTAAGCAGAGCCACTTCAAGAGGAATAAAGTGTGTATGTCAGATTATTCGGAATAGGAGACCTGTCCAACCCCACATGCACACTTGACTTGATTCGGGGTGTTTGGCAAACAGAAGGGTTTGCCAGGCCCTGCCCTGACACAGGAGCAACACTAGGCCCGATGTTGCCTTGTGGTAAATCATTGATGTTTTTAATTAATGTTAATGCATGTGGTAGCACTCAGCAGGGGTGGGAGGTCACCTCCCTAACCCTCCTATGAAAGCAACGCCCCTGGGTAACCCTAAGTCACTGACCCAGTCTTCTCAGCCTTGCCGGTGCACTGGCTTGTTCACATCTCTTGTGTTTTATGTCCAGTCCTGGTGACCAATTCTGTAGTGTTACATTGAGTTCTGGATGCAATAGCCATGGTATTGTGCCACCTTCTGAGGGCCCTAGCTAGAGTATTTTAACCAGTGGCATAGGCTAGATTTAGAATGTGCCATATAGTTCTGAAGCATCAGAGGAAGTATTTTCTGCATTTCTCGTGGCCTCATCTGGTGTTGTGTCTAGTTCTGTTGGTCCCCTTTGGGCTAGTGTGCACTATTCTTGAGACCTCTTCTACAGTTTATTACACAGTCCTGGAGGACATGTGGGTACTCTCTACAGTTCAGAGAACAGATCTGCAGTATTGCTCTTAGGTCCAGCCATGTCTATGCTATTGTCTCTAGTTCCGGAGGCCCTATACAAAGTATTTATCCAGTTCTGAGGGCTACATTTGGGGCATCATGTTCAGCTTTGAGAACCTCGCCTGGGGCACTCCATGGAAAAAACATAATTGAGCTGCCAAAATATCAGATGAAGGCAGAAACAATGGCCTTGTCTCAGAAATCATGCAGTTGAAGGGGGGATACCTAGGTTTATTGGGAAAAAAGCTCTTTCTGGAAAGTTCTACAGAGGAAAGAAAGATTTCCCAAGACAATCTAAGCACTGTCCCTCCTTCAGGTGGACTATTCTCAGTTAGAATTGACGTTAAGATTCTGTTTTTGTCTTCATAGTGTGATGAAATCCTTCAGTGTAGTATCTGTCCTGAGAAATGTCAATTGCTTTAAAAATTATGTATGTATGTGGCTTTATAAAGCACACACAGGTACAAAGCAACAAAACACTGATAAACATGGCTGCAGATTGGAATGAGAGATGGAAGGGTTGGGATGCAGGCATAATGAGTGAGATTACCAGCTGGGGTTCATCCTCTAGAGGGTTATATGTGGATGATGAGGTGTTGCACGAAGAAGTGAGTCTTTTCCTCCCCAATGAAGAGCACCGTCCATGGTTTGTCTCTTCCCTCCGAGATTCAGACTTTTTTGATAATCCTACTGACAGCTTTACTTGCCAACTGGAGTTCATATCAGTAACACACAAAAGGTGGAGTGCGGCTTTAATCAGCCCCATCATCCATTCTCTTAAGAAAAAGTTATTCACATTATTGCTCCAGCCAGAGGAATATTTAAGTATCATCTCTACCTATTGACATTTGAGTGTGTTAGTCCACCTGCTTCTGGAGTCCAATGTATTTACAGTGCATGGATGGTGAAACAAACGTCCATTGGAATACTCAATTTGTGCTCATAAAGGGGCATATTTAAGAAAAGTGGCAGTGACACTTTTCTTGCACCCCTTAGCTCCTCATTAATGCCACCATGTGTGCACTGTATTTAAAATACGGCGAACCATGGCGGTAGTTAGGGGACTGGCATCAGACTTTTTGACGCTAGTCCGGCACTTTGCAGGATTAGAGGCAAACATTTTGATGCGAATCCTGCAAAGCACCCAGAGACCCATTGCAAGCCATGGCAGCCTCCTTTTAACGCCTGCTCTGAGCAGGCGTTAAAAGTGCCAAAAAAAATGGTGGAAGGAAATCTCTTAGATTTCCTTGTGACATTGTTTTGGCCCCCCTATTGGGGGAATGCCCCCTTTGCCTAAATTATCCCTGGCGCAGGCATAATGTGATGCAAAGGGTTACAAAATGCATGCATTGCACCACTTTGTAAATATGACGCAGCGTTTTTGGCCTTCTAACACCATATTAGTGTAAAAAAAGTGGTGCTAATGTGGCGTTGGAATGGCGCTAGGGGCTCTTAAATATGCCTCAAAATGTTTACACATTGTTGATGCTGCACCAATTCTGGACCTAAAAGTGATGTTGCACCTAAATGTGCTTTTGCTCCTAAACATGATTTGTGTTCCTAAAACTATTGGGCAGATTTAATTTTGAAGCTAACGTTGCCCAACAAGGCCAAAAACGCTGTTGCATGCATGCATTGCACCACTTTGTAACCCTTTGCACTACATTATGCCTGTTCCAGGCCTTATGTATGCAAAGGGGGCCTTCCCACAGTATGGGGTGGTGAAAAAATGGCGCAAAGAAATCCAAGAGATTTCTTTCTGTCATTTTTTTCAGCACTTTTAACCCTTGTTCAGTGCACCCGTTAAAACATGGCACACCATTGCTTACAATGGGCCTCAATGGGCTTTGCAGGATTAACGTCATTTTTTTTTACGCTAATCCTGCAAAGCTCCAAGCTACCGCCATGGTGTGCTGTATCTTAGATATGGCACACACATGGTGGCTTTATGGGGCGCTAAGGGGCGCAAGAAAAGTGGCACTGCACTGGGTGCAGCCCACTTTTCTTAAATCAGGCCCTCCGTCTATGCTCCTTCTGATGTTAGAACAAGGCTGATTTTCCATCCTAATTTGACTTTGCAAACCTATGTAATTTTGCTCCTAAATGCACCAATGTTTATTTTGTCTCATGCAACTTCCATGTCTGCCACCTTCCAAAATTATTACTGTGTACTATTGCACTCATGGAAATCTAGTTCTGCTCATTCTCCATACCACTAACGTACAACTAGGAACGGCACTCTCCTCCTTGATAGAGCACTAGGTAGGGTCCTCATTTTGATAAATAAACCCCACAAACTAATTTCTAACCATCTCAAATTGGATTGGTCAGCCTACACTTCATTCCCTTCATCATCCCGCCCTTAGTGTACTCTACTCATGCTAAACCAGAATTAGTAAACTCTCAAGCACTCAAAAACATTGACAGACAGCATTGGCAAAGCAAACAAAGGTATTCACAGTTGTGCATATACTTTTTGTTGTGTTTCTGTGTAACCTGTCTCTTTCGATGTCTTTTTTCGTGACCTGCTTTATATTCCCTAAACTTGCTGTATTTTTATGTCCTAAGCTTGAAACGCAAGTTAGTGGAATAAAACTCGGGTTCATGGATTAATTTATACAGATTGAGAACAACTATTTTCCAGTATTTATATTCAATATTTGGAATGTCGTTTGTATTAAATGGATAGTTGGACATTATGAATCTGCATCTGCCTATAAAAGGTTTACGTCTGAATCAAATTTCAGGAGTGACATATTTATGCATTGGGTTAGCTAAGTGAAATCCAAAATTATGTCTCTTCATTCTTTTCGTTTCTTGAATCAAGTGATCTCTGAAACAAATACAACAGCTTGAGGTATAACTTTATTCCACGGCAGTGCCATGCTGAAATTGATACAGTAATGTGTACCTAACAGGCCTGGGGCCTAGACTAAGGGCCTAATTACGAGTTAAGCGGTCATGAGGGCGCCAAAATCTCTGCGGTGGTCAGATGGCAGTCACGCTTGCAACCAGCCATTGCAGCACTGAACTCAGTGCTGCTGGGCTGATTACAGCCCCTCTTTCCACCAGCCTTTTCATGGCGGGGAGCCCGCCATGAAAAGTCTGTCGGAGAGGAAGTGCTGGAAGCCATAGGGGGGCCCCTGCAGTGCCCATAACCATGTTATGGGGAGTGCATGGGACCCCTGCCCAGCACCGTCAGAATGCACACTGGCTGCTTTGCATATTACAATGTTCCCACCGGTCTGTCTTGCAGTAACATTGTAATATGCTCTGGGGGAATGTCACCGCTATGACGGTGGCGTCCTCTCCGTGAGATTGGCATTCCCATGGTGGGAATCAAAACATGTAATGAGGCCCTAACCTTGGTCACAAGATCTTATACTCCCCGAAACAACTGACTATCCACTCCCCCCTGCATAGCATTTTACAAGAAAAGGTGTCCCATTAGAGAATTAGGCACTGGGGAGTGCTGGAGATGAGGGGCCTCTTCCCTGATGGGCACTTCTGTGAAAGACTGCCCATCAGTGCAGATGAAGCGTTGAACTGGCTGGATCTTCTCATCTTTTTTCACATCTGTGATAGGCTCCAAGAATGTTACCCAGAGTTTCCAGCCACCCCAGCAGAGTGCCCCACATTTCCTCTCCTCCTGACAACACCTTCCTCTTGGCACCTCCTGTCTCGCCTCTATGCATCTGCACAGCCTGAGAAGCCTCTGGGCATGCAACGGACTAAGGTTTGTTGGGCAAACCTATCTCTGATAAAGAGTGGGCCTCTGTGGGTGGGTTGACACAGTCTCTTCCCCCCAATGGTATGCTATGTCTTAAACACTTTCACTACCTTCACCAGGCATACTGCACTCCAGATAAATGGTACCAATGTAAATTGCATCCCACTGACGAATGTGCTAGATGCCATGGGGTGTTGCTGACTTCATGCACCTGGCTTGGTACTGTCCTCCAATTTCGGCCTACTGGGCTGCAGTTTTTACTACCTTCTCTGATATTGTGCATTTACCACTCCACGCTTCGTCCAGGTTGGGGCTGATAGGTCTCCTGGTGGAAATACCGGATAAGCATAATAAATTCCTTGCTTTGACATTACTACTCGCCAAACGTAGGGTGGTATGTGGTGGGGTCATGGGAGGGTCCTCACAAGGCAGGACTGGCTGTACCAGACATTGGGCATTTCCCCGGGAGGCTGAAAGGGTTGGGGTCCCTGATCTTAGTGGGGTGCCAGTTGTGTAGCTGTGCAGCAGATTCGGAAGCACTGCAGAGTTCCTTCTATACTCAACAGATTTCAGGCAGTAATAAAAGTGCCAAGATAACTCTAGTGATTAAGGTACCTACTGGAGAGAGATCTGAGTTTTGTCTAGTGGCACTGTTGACTCATCAAATGTAGCACAGAAGGTTAAAAAATGTGCTGCAAAGAACGTGTACTATGCAGATCACAGAACACTTTTATGTGCAGTGCTCAGTGGGATACTGCTTTTGTCACAGAGATCCTTTTGTTACTGTGCAGTTCATAAATTACAATCATAATCTATCACAGTACTCTTAACTGCCATCAAAGAGCTGCATGCAAACTGCATGGTACAGGTTAAAAAGTTATGTTCTTTTCCCAGTCTTTGAATATCTTAATTTTGCTAAAAAAGAGTTTGTTTGGGTAGAAGTAAACTGTTATTAGTAAAGTCAATTCTAACCACTGGGTTACATTCTGGAACCTGAGTTTATGCTTCCCCAGACCAAGCATTCTTAAAAAATGCCTACCTGTATGGATGACCTGTGAATCCTACACCTTGTAGACCCCTTTGTCTTATGTAACATTTTTGTATACACCGATTTACACATGTATGATTCATTGTCTCTGTACGTGTGTGCGATGTAAAATCCCCCAGCACCCTAAACTGGTAAGAGAGGCGCTATAAAACAAATGAAATACATGTGAGAGAGTGTCTATGGAGAGATGATAGGCACTATTATAGGGTGATGATGAGTAAACCATTCAAGAGCCCTAATAAAGATTCATGTATCATGATGGTTTGTGAAGTCCTCATTTGCTATGCTTTAAAAACTAATACAATTGAATACATAATGACAAATGTGTTGTAGAATGCACCATATTTTCCCAACATTTCTTGGGGGAAGAAGCCCCTCAAGCGCCATTGTAGTGATCAGGCTCGCTTTCTATACACCCTATAGGGGCTGGTCTGACAAAATATGCCATAGCTGCTTTGGATTCCCAGTCCAGCCCGGGGTCCCCACTACCCGAGAGTGTTTATTGGAAGTGGCCTATTGTCAAGAGCAATTGACATTATACCGTTCTATGCTCCTCTCTACCAGTAGACCCAAGGTTATATTTGCTGATGTAGGCACAGCCCTCACCTCCTGATCCTGCAGATGCCGGGCACATTGATAATGTAATTATATAGCTGCTACTATTGTGGTTTGTTTTTCTTGAGCCTTGTACTTCCAATGGATATTCTTTATCAATGTACTGTTACTATCTGTTCTGCATTGTATGAATGATACCATATGTGCCTGCTGACTGTTTTGATGTGACATCCAATGAATTTCCTGTTACAGATTGTGCTACATCTGGAGATGCAGCTATTTATTTTTGTTAAACTGGTTTTATGCTTTAAAACTATAAACAAAAAATAAAAAAGTATAACTTTAATTGTTCATATTAAGTTGTTGATGACAGTGCAATTCGTATTTGTGTTATTTTGCCTTTGTGGGAATGAATTTGAGAGGAGCCCTGCCTCATATACTGGTCCGGTGAGTCCTTCTTCCTGGTCACTTCATCTCAATGAGGGGTGTCAGGCACCTCATCAGCTTATGCCATTTGGAGCAGTGGGATTGTTCTGCATACGAAGTCATTACATAAATGTATTGTGTGGACCCTTGCAAAGAGATGGTTAATGATAGTGGATCTCGGTCTAAAAATCCGAACACTTCCGGTTATAGTACCCTTTATCAAACTAGCTCAAAATATTATAACAGATGGTAAAACATGCACATACTTTTTAAGTCACACAAACATGTTCTTCAGCTGGCAGTGATTAACCACACATTTTATCGCTGACAAAGTAGAATGTTATGTTCTCTTGAAGGTGTGTATAGTTTACCATGTTTGGTGCAATGCTGCCCAAGGCATTGTGAACTTTGCCACCCTCCCTCCATTTTGCCGTTCTGTTTGGCCTGGCATTTTACTTATCTAGTAGACCCTAGTTGCTCCCTGTATCGTAATGTGACCCTATACTAAACTAGGAAAGCACACCAAGCACACCCTTCATCCCTGGTTGAAGGTGCTGAGAGGAGAACACAGGTCCTTGACTGGTTGGACCAGATCTGAGGCTTAACTGTCAGAAGCTGATATGAAAAATGCCTCAAAAAGAAAGATACAGTCCAAGGCCAGGGGACTGTCTACCAACTGCGACTAAAAACAATCATGGCAAAGACTTGTGGAAGAGCCTCAGGTGGGTGAGTTCTACTTGATTAGCCATGAATGATGGAAAAAATGGCGCAGTGAAATGTTGTAAATTTCGCTGCACCATTTTTTTGCCCCCCGCAGAAGAACGCCCCCCTTGCATACATTATGCCTGGCACAGGCATAATGTGGCGCAAGGGTTTACAAAGTGGTGCAATACAAGCATTGTGCCACTTTGTAAATCAGACGTTGGAAAAAGGACTCTTTAATGCCACCTTAGCATGAAAAAAATTACACTAGGGTAGCGCACGGTGGCACTAGGGGCTTGTAAATATGCCCCTGAGGAGCATATTTACATGAAAGTGGCACATCAACTATGATGCGCCACTTTTCTTGCACTCCCCGAACATCACCATGGAAAATACGTGCCACCAATGCGCATGTTAGCACAATAGCGTCAAACTATTAGTCAACTAGTGCCAAAAATGATGGCGCTAATCCAGCAATATGTGGGGAGGCCCATTGGAAACAATGCGAGCATCACTTTAAATAACTGGAAAAATGGCGCAGTGAAATCTCGTAAATTTCTCTGCGCCATTTTTCTGGGTCTCCTAATGGGGTAACTCCCCCCTTGCATACATTATGCCTGGTGCAGGCATAATGTGTTGCAAGGGGGTTACAAAGTGGTGCAATGCTTGAATTGCACCACTTTGGAAATCTGGTGTGTGGAGAAGGCCTCTTTGACGCCGTCTTAGCATACAAAAAATTACACTAGGGTGGCGCAAAGAGGCGCTAGGGTGGCGCAAGGAGGCACTAGGGGCTTGTAAATATGCCCCTAAGTATCTTTGAGTGCTGCATATTTTATTTGAGGCCCTGAAATGTCTAAATATTGAAAAAATACTATATTGTGACGTACAGCTTGACTGTACTTTTGTCTGGAATTCAAGTGGCCATCAACCATACAGATGCATTGATTTATTCTGGGTTGAGGGTTTTTTGATAAAATTACTTTTACAGGTTTGAGACTATTTCAATAAAACTGGGCCTATCTTGGATCCCTCGGCATTCCAGAGAGAGTGTTGTTTAGATCAGCATTTTTCTGTGGCTAGGATGAGCCATGAGTACAGTATTGATACTGCATATAGTGATCTTATAACATTGTGGTCATAGGGCCATAACTAGACCCCAGAGGGTCCCAGGTCCTTCTGGTTTATTTTATTGGTCATTATTGGTACTGTTCTATAGCGTAAATAACGATCTACATGCTTGCCTAGCTATACTTCTGGCTAGACTTTGACTTTCATTTTTGCTGTTTAGTTGTGCCAGTTGTATTTCAGTTATTAACATACAACGACCTTTTAAATATAGTCTTAACTGCTCACCCCAAGCAGACAGGTTTAACAACCCATGCAATCTGTAAATATTTTGTGCAGTACCAAAACTGTAATAAAGCTAAAATGAAAAGCAATAAAATTCCAAACATTAGTTATCTATAGTAAAATGTAATAAACAATAAATAATTTAATAAATAAAGTGACACCAAAATCACAAAAATCCAATAAGGGGAATTGGATATAAGAATTAGTAAAATGTTAAGCATGTTAGCTCAAAAAAGCACAAACCACCAATGACTGTTGATGGTTGTTGTAGACCAGAACCTAGGCACAATTTGATGCTGACCGGAACGGAGCACAGGCCAGATACACCTACCAGGTTAGTCAGGGTCAAAGACTTTCTTTACATTCTAACTTAATCTTTTAAGTCCCAATGCACCACAGGAGTACATTTCTAAAACCCCACAGGAAGTCAGGGGAGGCACTTAGAGCCACTGAGGGTGTCAGGCAGAGATTGAGCCCAGGTCCAGTTGCCACTGGTCAGCTGGGCACTTCCAGAAAAAGGCCTCATGTAGCTTGTATCCCTGTAGCTTAAAGAACTGGTCATCTTAAGACCCTTGGAATCCACTTCTTTATCCAGGATACAAGAGGGAGCCGGTCCAGTTCTTCAGGGCTCCTCTCAAGTCTGGGACAGCAGGTTCAGTCCTCTCCTGATCTTTCTGAGATCCACTAGTGTTCAGAGGAGGGTATTGGGGATGCCACATTTACACCTGGCACCAGCCTGTGGGTGGGGGTGGCTCATGGCTTTATCATGACCTATGGGGTAAAAGTTCCCAGGGGTTACCCTAACCACTTTTGCAGTATTTTCTGTGTGCCTTAATTCAAACAATCCCACCATGCCCCTCTCTTCCTAAACCCTTCTCCGCTTGTGCAGAGCATGTGTGCCCACCCTAGAGGTGTTGCCATGGAAATGA
Source organism: Pleurodeles waltl (assembly GCF_031143425.1). Lineage (NCBI taxonomy): Eukaryota > Metazoa > Chordata > Amphibia > Caudata > Salamandridae > Pleurodeles > Pleurodeles waltl. Next base: position 1,065,519,714 of record NC_090445.1, read on the forward strand.
GCAACCTCTTCTCTGTGGGCACTTCATACCAGTTCTGGGGGAAGCTCCCTACCAACTGGGATTGCTGTCTGACAGAACAAAAGAAGAGGCAAATCCAAATGCCATCTGGCATCTGCCTATGACAGCGGAGTAAATTAAGTACATGAATTTCCTAGGCACTGCCCAAATGGCCACCCTGTCAGAGGCACAGAAACTCCCCCCCCCCCTCCCCCCCCCCCCAAGAGCAGTTTATAAACCTCAGTTAGGGCTTGGGCACTCAGAGGGCTGCAGCTGGAGGCTAATGCAAATTAGGCTCCAAGATCTCCATGCAGGTAAACGTTAACTTTCTGAATGTACCTTTGAATAATATATATTACAAATCAGACCACCACTGAATTGAGCATTCAACCAATATTACCAGTCCAAGAATAATGATTCCAGCTGTTTCCAATGTACAGATAGCATTATTAAATGTTATAGTGCTTCCATGTGTTTCTCTATGGAACTGGCAGCCTTGCTACAGTTAAAATAGCATTTGGGTCCTAGTCACTGAAAGGACATGTTTAATATGAGGGAGCAGATTTAGAGTTTGGCAGAGGGGGTTATTCCATCACCAACGTGACGGATATCCCATCCACTGTATTACAGTTCGATTATGGCCTATGGAACTTGTAATATGGCGGGCGGGATGTCCGTCACAATTGTTACGGAGTAACCCCACCATCAATCTCTAATTCAGGCCATAAATTTCTACATGTCCTACTTTTAAATAGTACGCACCCTAACTATGGGCTATAAAGCCTACTTAATTTGTTAATAATTAAAATTAAGATTTAGACCTGATAAAAGGACTAACCTTGACAGGTTGAATTGCGGTTTTTTAAACGGCACCAGTCAGGCTACAATGGTTGGCTGGAAGCCAAGTTTGCACTGTCACTGTAGTGGGTGGCACAATAGGTCCATATTTAACTTACATGCCCTGGGTACATCTAGTGCATATACTAGGGACGTATAGGCAAGTTAAATATACCAATTAGGGTACATCAATTCACCCATGTTGGAAGGAGGAGCACAGGCACTACTGGTTAGCCGGGGTAAATTGCAGATTTCTACAGCCAGCAACAATAGGATTCAGCAAAAAGGCAAACATCCAGACAATACAAGAAAGGCAGATTTCCTGCAAGGACATAGCTAACTTTCATCCAATGCTCCATCTCCCATGTCACACAAAAGTGATGAAATAAATGATAATCATTTAATTCCACTGTTTCTTTGAATACTTCTCTGGACACAGTCCAGGTAGGTGTTAGTCTTTAATGTCTCCTTCATCTATGGTTTGAGATTGGTGGCTAATAGTGGCCCTGTGAAGGCCCTGATTGTTTTTAGGTGTTTTTAATACTGTCATGCATGGAGCTCTCACCTTAAAGATGTTGGCTTTCTTTTTAAGGTGCCACAATAGATTGTATCCTTCTTGGAAGGCAGAAGCAAGATCGTCTAGTTGCCTACTTTATTCTGTGGCTGCTGAAGGCAGGGCATTGCATGATTTCTACTGTTCTGGACTTGGCAGGTTGGAGGTAAGGGTGACTCCTGCCTGAAGCCACTGTGTTTCTGCACAATACAATAACGTGCAAGAAGGTTGGTGAGTGCAAAAAGGGTTCCAATGGTTAAGGAAAAATCGGTAAGCCAGAAACAAATCTCCACGGTCCAAGAAGATCAACGATTATCCAAGGACTACATTTAGAAAGGGAAAGAGAAGGTGCACCACAACTACAGGACGAGATGCCTCTGATAGGAGGAAGCTGCAAATTACCCAACCAGAGATGAGATAGCTGGCATGGCAATCGCCCCCCTTCGAGCCATGTGAGTAATTTCTGAAGAGGTGAGCATGTGCACCGGTAAGACAAACAGGCCCAGCAAACCAGACCAGACTCTACCACTGTGAGCGCAGAACAGGTGCAAAAGTGGCACAACAGGTTGAATGCACCCAGGGCATATCCCTGTCATACCTGTTCGTCAACATACCTATGGTTGCATTTATTAATGTGCTTCACTCATTCTGCCTGGATTTTGACAATTACACCGAGAGCAACCCGTTGATATTTGAGTTAATGAAGAGTACTGACACTCTTTACTAGTGCCTGTTTCTAGGCATCTGCTGTACCCCATCACTTAAAGCAAGCTCGAGCTGCGTGATAATGGTTCATTTCTCCTGTCCAGCGTCCTAAAGTTCAGAATTTCCAACTTTATGTGTGTGAATCTGATTGAACCTCTCACCATCAGGATCTCAATACAAAACAAGGTCCACTGTGGTTCATACATACCATCTTTGAATAAATGTCTTCAATCAGCCATAACTCCACCCTAGGAGCAATATAAACCTGGCCCACTGCAACTAATGCTCTTACTGATGGATCTTGGTAGAACATGAAGTTCTGAAAGTGCAGCTAAGACAAGTCCTCAAAATGATATAAGGCTCAGAGGCGTAGCATGCAGAATGGCCTGTACATCTGTGTGGTGTCTGTTATATTGACGGACAAGTGCAAGCTCGCTCGTATAAGCATGCACAGTTGACAATTCAAAAGTGACTCTGCACAAACCTAGAAGTATCATGACTGTTTGACAACTTCCTAGTTCTTGCTCAGATGTGAGCTTACAGTCTAGATCCAGTTTGACTCCTCGTATGGTTCCCTCAGCTTATGGCCTGTAGATAAATTAACACCACTTAAGTATTTGCTAAGTAATGAAGCTATCCATTAACGTTTGATTGATGAAACTATAGCTCTGCGTTCAGCTAGGGCTCAGATCCCTAATGTCATTACTACATCAGTCCCATATTTTGGACTTCATATCAAGAAGTGTGCAAACATGCCACACTATGGAACACATCTCTAGGGCTTCAGTCATCACACGCTTGGTAATAAGAATATTTAACAGTGATTCAAGAGTCCTGTTAATTCAACTACAGTTTACACACAAATAAGCTAAGGTTCAATTTTTGCAATTGATTAAGAGCAAAATACACATACATCAAATCTAATCAACATTTGCTGCCTAGTTATGACTTTGATGATGTATCTTAAAAGGTTATAGGCTTTCATTTATGTATCATATCAATCTCATCTTGCTTTAAAGATGTTTATAAATGTATACATATACAATGAAATGTACCTACCGTAATATTATGTTTTAAATAGTTATAGAGGTACAATTTCATTGATATATACTCGAATATAATTTTTTTAAATCTAATTTAATCAAATTGTTCCACTCACTTCCTTTCAAAACCATTTCCTTCTTAAAACGGAAATTAGATTATTTAACTATTCCTTGGCTGTGAGTTTTGTGTCATATTTACCCACAATGTTTATGTGAATCTCATCATCCTGCCCAGCACAGACGAGGAAGGCTGCACATGTGATAAACCACATTTGATGAACTTGATATTGCTGTCTGCAGTCAAATTCAGGAATATATGGCTTGGGGTTTCGAAAGATAAGAGTTTTTGTTTGTAAATGTTAAAGGGGCATTCGTCACCAGGAAACTGAGTGTCCAGTGACACTTACAGACTGTAAGTATGTAGAGTGTGGTATTTCTAAAGCACAAAACTAGCTGGCACTCAGTGGAGCGATGTACAGGGGAAAGTTCCCAGTGGGGGATACAAAGAAGAAGGTGAGAGAGGGAGGAGGTAAAACTAGTGGACGGTGAGAAATCAACCATTTTAGGTAGTATTCCTTGATTAGATGGACTGTAAGTTTCTTCTTGAGATTGTAGGCGGATTAATGCTGTTCTAATGTTGGAGCGGGGTGTTGTTCCAGATCCTGGTGGAGCAAGCTGAAAAGGATTGTTTTCTCTTTTCTGTAGTTTTTAGTCTCTAAGCTGGCAATGTTGAACCTCCTCATCTGACACTGGCCTCCAGATATTGTAGGTAGACAGGGGTCTTGGCGTAGAGGTCTGATAAGTGATCCCGCTGATATTGAAGACCATCCAGGCTAGCAGGGGAAGCCAGTGTAGATCTTGCAGTGTGTGGATGATGTGGTTGGATTTCTTCTGCGCCTTGATGAGCCATGCTGCTTTGTGAAAGATGCCTTTCAGGGAACCAATAGTGAACTCTGAAACACCATAGAGAGCATTACCTCCATGTATGAGGAAGATGACTAGGGCTTTAACTGTCATTTGGAATTCTTCTTGTAGGAGAGAAAAGTTCACTTTTTTCAGGAGAGAGACTCAGAACTGTGTTCTGTGAAGGCAGTGTTGAGCCTAGGTTGAAATTGAGGTATTTGGTCTGTTCTGTCATTTGAGGTGTAAAGCCTGTTAATTTTAGGGTGGGAGGCCATGTCTGAATCAAAGAATGTTCAGCAATATTGACAAACAGGAGGAATTTGGTGTTTGTGGAGCTTAACGTAAGACATTCTGGTTTGAAAGCATTTGCCAGAGGCCTTGAGTCTCCGTATGTTGTTGGTTGAGAAGATTTTGAGATCGAGTTGGTTGTCTTCAGCGTACTCGTGGATCTTGATGTTGCTGTCTGCAAGGATGGCTTCCAAGAGTTCATATAAGTTTGAAAATGATGGGTGACAGGATGAAGCCTTGTGTGACTGCAGATATGTTGAGAGTCCGGGATCTGGTAGGGTCTATCTAAATGAGCTGTTGTCGGTTAGTGTAGTACAACGTGAACAATTGTAAGATTGTGCCTGTGAAGTGTGAATCTTCATGGTGTGGATTCATGCTCGATGTTTGAAGGTGTCAAAAGCTGTGGAGAGGTTGAGCAGGACCAGGACACAAGGTTTGTTTTTTGTCTCTGAGGAAGTGGGTTTTGATGACTACTTGGAGTGTGACTGTTTCAATACTGCAGCATGAGCTGACCCCAAATTATAGTCTTGAAGAATGTTTTTCTTGCTGATGTGCTCTTGTAGCTGGATGGTGAAGACCTTCTCAATGATTTTTCCTACAAATGGGAGGTGCACTACAGAACAGAAATTGGCATGGTTACCTGGATCTAGTACAGAATATTTCAGCAAGTGGAGGATGTATCCTTTTTTTGAGGCTGTATGGGAAGGTGCCTGACGTAGGCAAGATGTAGACAATGTGGAGAAAGTGTGTGAATGCTACTCCTTGCAGAGACTTGGAGGAGTGAAGCAGCACACCACCCCTGGAGGAGGTGATTTTGATAGAGTTGAGAATGTTAGAGAGATTTGTGTAGGAGATAGTTTTGAAGTATGATTGGTTAGATCGGCTCCAGCTGGGCATAGGAGATAGTATGGATGATGGTGATAAGTGGGTCATGTTAGTTCCAATGTTGTTGATTTTCTCTGTGAAGAAGAGATTGATAGTATTTCATCTGTGAGCTGATAGTCAGGCGGTGAGTTCTGTGATAGGGCAGCTTTAAAGATTGTTTTGCTTCTTTTGATTGCTGTGTCGATGTTCTTGTGGTTGGTGGCTTTAGTTATGGTGATGAAGGAATAATGGTTGGAGTGGAGTGCTTTCAGAAGGGTGTTTTGATCTTCTCCATTTCTTCTCTTCTCTCTGTATGGTATGCTTGTTTTCATTCAGGTCGGGTCTTGAGTGTACTAGACTTCTGATGGCTTAATTCAAGCATTCCATCTATCACCATATTGTTTTTGCAGTGTATGCCCTAAGTGCAACAGGTATGCTCAGATGTGGGTCCTGTGATCAGTGTGCCATAGGACTCAAGCTAAACATTACTGGTTTTGACTTAAGTAGGTCGAAATAAGTCTGCACTTGCTCCTCGAGGGGGCCTTGCATGGCCATTTGGGATAGGGTGTTCCCATGAGGAACAGTCGCTACTGATTTACATAAGGCGGCCCTGTGTCTAGAGTGGCATAGTAGGTGAAAAACAAAGGATTGCAGTGGCTGAGATTATTTAAGCATTTCATCCATTACCCTGTTTTTGTTGCAGTTTAGGCTCAGAGGTACGAGTTTCTAAAGGTGCACATCATTCTGTTTGATTATTTTGAGTGGTGTTACAGCTGTTGATAAGTGTGTTGACGTCTGCTGAGGGTTACAAGTGTCTATGTAGATTGATTAGTTCTTTTTGGAGTTCTTCTAGATGTATGCCAATGAAGAAGTGAAAGTTACATTTCTCTTTTTTATGCAGCCCGTCATGTGGGGGAGTGGCATTTGTGATGGTGAATGTAACAGGAAAATGATCAGTCCAGTCTAGGAGTATGGTTAATTGCTGTGGATGTTGGGGTTGCACAGAGTATAGGTCTATTGTGTTGCATTTGGAGTGTGTTCGGTTGGTGATATGGGGGCATATTTATACTCTGTTTGCGCCGGAATTGCGTCTTTTTTTTTACGCAATCCCGACGCAAAACTAACTCCATATTTATACTTTGGCGTTAGACGCGTCTAGCGCCAAAGTCCATGGAGTTTGCGTCATTTTTTTGCGTAGACACCTACTTTGCGTTAATGATATGCAAGGTAGGCGTTCCCGTCTAAAAAATTGACTCCGAGGCATGTGCGCCGTATTTACACTCCCGGGCAAAATTCACGCCCGGGAGTGGGCGGGTCAAAAAAAATTACGTACGGCCGCTTTTGCGCCGTTTTTTTGCACCTGGATAAGGCAGGCGTTAAGGGACCTGTGGGCTCGGAAGGAGCCCAGAGGTGCCCTCCCATGCCCCCAGGGACACCCCCTGTCACCCTTGCCCACCCCAGGAGGACACCCAAGGCTGGAGGGACCCATCCCAGGGACATTAAGGTAAGTTCCGGTAAGTTTTTTTTTTTTTTTTTGTGGCATAGGGGGGCCTGATTTGTGCCCCCCTACATGCCACTATGCCCAATGACCATGCCCAGGGGACAGAAGTCCCCTGAGCATGGCCATTGGGCAAGGGGGCATGACTCCTGTCTTTGCTAAGACAGGAGTCATTTCTATGGGGGTTGGGAGTCGAAAAAAATGGCGCAAATCGGGTTGAGGCGAAAAATTTGCCTCAGCCTGACTTGCCCCATTTTTTGGCGCCCAAGCTCCATATCCCCCTACGCCGGCGCTGCCTGGTGTACGTCGTTTTTTTCCACACACACCAGGCAGCGCCGCGGGCTAGCGCGGGCATATTGTCATTGATTAAATACGGCACCCGCATGGCGCTTCAGAATGGCGTTAGCCGGGCTAATTTTTTTGGCGCAAAACTGCGTTAGCGCAGTTTTGCGTCAAAAAGTATAAATATGGCCCATAGTGTTTGATTTCTAGGGTATTGAGTGGAATGATTAGGGCACACTTCATGGTTTTGGTTCTGTAGTTACTGTGTAGATTTAAGTCTCTGAGGAAGGGGAGATACTTTAATGTGTTATATTCCTGAGCCCTTTATATAGTGCTTTCAAAGCCCCTTGCAAGGCCTAAAACACATTTTAGATGCTCAGACTGCCTTATTTATATAGCACTCCATTCCTCCGAAATGCACCCAGCACACACATATTTCATGTGTAGTCGTCCCTAGCAGGGCCCATAGATCTGCAGTCATCACTTTGCATACTTGTTAAACCACATAGGATGTTCCACTTTGGCCACAGCTGATTACGTAACCCCCCTTGTGTTTGAACTCAATAAAAAATAGTACATTTTCTTTTAAATATAAAGTCTTGTTTTTCAAAAACCTGAAATAAAAAACAAAAACCAACATGTAATTTCATAACGCAATATACTTGGATCAATTAAATAGAAGAATATACCTGTTTTATTACTGTGTTTAGCAGCTATGAAATAACAAAATAATGGCAAGTTCACAAAGGAGCATCTGTCTGTCATTGAGAACCACATATTCTAACCATTTATTTGCCATAATGCTGGATATTTACTCTTTTATTGATGCTAATAACATTAGAAAATACACAAGTTGAAACACAGTTTAGCCGTAATTTGAACAGAAGGGTGGGGTGTGCAGTGTGTGTAGATAAGAGACTCTGCGCATGTGATATGCTCTTTTGACATTGGAGCATGTATGTGTGCACGTGAATATAAATTTAAATATGACTGAGGACGTAAGCCAATAATTTTTTTTTCATTGTATGTACGAGCGTTAGGTTCATACAGTATGTGGGTGTTCCTTAATGTGTGTGGCATAATTGGGGGTTATTTCACATAATTTACGTTGATTTAAGCATTTTTGTGGTTATGTTGATCTAAATAACTATGATCCTGTGAATGTTAACCACTGCGTGGTGGTGAGCATAGAAGGTCCTCTTCTGAAATCAGGATACTACTTCCCCATTTCTTCTTTCTTTCTCACAGTGACCACGGTGCTCATGAACATGGTTTCCCTAATATAGAAGTAAAAAACACATATTTAGTGGCAACACAAGGAGACTGAAACAAAGTACAAAGATTTATTTAACCTTTAGAGAGAGGACGTCTAAAAGGTCCATGCACAGCAAGATGGCTTCGTTTTTGTCTGTAAATTTCTATTCAAATGTTGGTAGTAAAAAAGAATACGTTTTCCCACTGAGAACAAAATGGAAGGTAGTGCAGCTAACCTGATTAGGAAGAGTTCCCAACCTGACCACAGGTTCCCTCTAGATTCAGGGAAAAGTTATAAGAAGCTTGCAGTGGCAAAGCCAATATATACTGTAAGGCTATATGTTAAGTGAAATTCTTTCTTCACTGAATGGCGCATTTGTGTGCATGCTTGAGAGGATGACCAATTGAATGTAAGAACGTGTACACGCTTGGAGGGATGATTGAGTGCGGGAATGGATGAGAGTTGTCCCACCTTCTTTCTCAATTATTCCTGTCAATGTTGCATTTAGAAGATATAGGGGGTCATTCCGACCCCGGCGGTCAAGGACTGCCGGGGCCGGGGATGCGGGAGCACCGCCAACAGGCTGGCGGTGCCCCGCAGGGCATTCTGACCGCGGCGGTTTGGCCGCGGTCAGACCAGGAAAACCGGCGGTCTCCCGCCGGTTTTCCACTGCCCTGGGAATCCCCCATGGCGGCGCAGCTTGCTGCGCCGCCATGGGGGATTCCGAACCCCTCACCGCCATCCTGTTCCTGGTGGTTCCGACCGCCAGGAACAGGATGGCGGTGAGGGGTGTCGTGGGGCCCCTGGGGGCCCCTGCAGTGCCCATGCCAATGGCATGGGCACTGCAGGGGCCCCCGTAAGAGGGCCCCACTTTGAATTCCAGTGTCTGCTTTGCAGACACTGGAATTCGCGACGGGTGCCACTGCACCCGTCGCACATCCTCCACTCCGCCGGCTCCATTCGGAGCCGGCTTCCTCGTGGGGAGGGGTTTCCCGCTGGGCTGGCGGGCGGCCTTCTGGCGGTCGCCCGCCAGCCCAGCGGGAAAGCCAGAATGGCCTCCGCGGTCTTTCGACCGCGGAGCGGCCATATGGCGGCTCCCTCCAGGCGGGCGGCTCCCGCCGCCCGCCGGGGTCTGAATGACCCCCATAGTCCTCATGTGTCACTCGCTCTTTAAGAGCCCTTCAAATGTCGTTTGCTGCTATCAGACCTAAAGAAGAGAGTGCCTTGGACTATCTGGCGTGAGGACCATAGCCACAGACTCCAGATGTCTGTGCTGGAGGGCAATACTGGTGGACAGCCAAGAACAAGACAGAAGCTGCATGGGACAGGATGTGTTCCATCCAACCATGAAGGCTAAACTGTGGGGGGTTTCTCAAATCATATCTAGGGAAGATTTGCACCCTGAGGCATAAGAGGGTGATTCTGATATGTCAACTGACGGAGCTACACAAGATGCAAACTCCTAGGATAACCTAGCATTGTTTCAGGAACTTGAGCAGAAGAACATTTTCTGACAGCAGAACACATTAGGAGGACAAGCAAAAACCATCAGATTGTGTGTGTCTTCTCATGGATCAGTTAGGTCTGTCTGTGTCCAAATATTTTGCAGGATCTGTGCTGCATATTTGGGAGCCCAGTGGTGACTTTGGGTACATAGAACATTTTGCTATCCCATTTGAGCACATGGTTTTGAGAATATATAGTAATTGGGTGTATGTGTGGTCCCTGAAATGGCTTGCTGGGCTGCAATGTGCCTTCCCTCTTTTGTCTCTGATCCAAGTGCTGAGGTTGGCCTGGCTGGTAGTAGTACAATGGAAGCCAGAAATTCAAGTTAGATACCACAGCACACTCAACAATCAGTTCAAAAGGTGCATGTAGCACTTCTTCACAAATAATTCCATAGGCAGTTTTTCCGAAATCCCAAGGTTTATTGTTTGCTAATACAGTCCTTATATTCTCCAGAGTATGTCACATCACTTATAGTAGCCAGACAACACGTGTTTCGTCACAGAGCGTGACCTTTGTAAGGCCAAAAAAGGACATTCCAATAGCAGATCTGTTTTTTGTGCCTTAACCACGCATGTGCTAAACTACGCATATGGGCGGTTATGGCACAGAAAAAGCCATGCGTTGTTCGTGAGAGGACATGGGGGATGCGGTGAGGTAAGTGAGGAAGGGGTGGGGGATGGATTAAGGGGGTGAGGTTATTTTTTTAGGGCTTAGGGTAGGGGGGGTCGGGCTATTTTTTGGGGGGCAGGAGAGGAGGGGGCTTGAGTATTTTTGTATTTAGGGCTTAGGGTAGGGACAGGGTAGTTTATTTTGAAAGGGGTGGGGAATGTTTAAGGAAGGGTGGGAGGAGGGAGTAGAGAAGAGGAGGAAGGATCGGGAGAGGACGCAGTGAGTTACGTGTGGTTGGTGGGTAGTTTTTAGAAGTGGGGTGGATTTTTGGCTTTGGGTGTGTCGGTGGTGTTGGGGTAGTTTAGTTTTTAGGGGCAGGGGTGGGGGGGCAAGATAGTTTTGTTTTGGGTGAGTGGCAGGTCTGGGTAATTTAGTTTTTAGGGGCAGAGTGGTTTGGTCGTTATAGTATTTTTTTTTAGGGCTTAGAGTGGATGGGGGTCAGGGTAATTTACTTATCTGGGGAGGGTTTAGGGATCATGGCGGGTGGCGGTGTCATGGTAGTTTAATTTTTATGGGCAGGGGTGGTAGGGTTGGAGTAGTTTTTTTTTAGGGCTTAGGGTTGTGGGGGTCGTTAGTTTTTTTTGGGCTCTTTCGGGGTACTTTAGTTTTATGGGGAGGGGTGGGGGGTCTGGATAGTTATTTTTTTAGGGTTCAGGGCGGGTGGGGTTCAGGGTACTTTAGTTTTCAGAGGTGGGGTGGGAGGGTTGGGATAATTTTTTTAGGGCTCAGGGCGGGTGGGCGGCTCAGGGTAGTTTAGCTATAGGGGGTAGTTTTGGGCCTCAGATTGGTGGAGGGGGGGTTGTATGACAGAACCACGCATGCCATTTCCACATATGGGCCCATATTTATACTTTTTGACGCTAAACTGCGCTAACGCAGTTTAGCGTCAAAAAATTTTGCGCCGTCTAACGCCATTCTGAAGCGCCATGCGGGCGCCGTATTTATGGAATGGCGTTAGCCGGCGCAAGCAGACCGGCGCTGCCTGGTTTGCGTGGAAAAAAACCACGTACACCAGACAGCGCCGGCGTAGGGGGAAAATGGCGTATGGGCGTCTTAAAATGGGGCAAGTCAGGTTACGTCGAAAAAATCGTCGTAACCCGACTTGCGCCATTTGTTTTCGACGCCCATCCCCCATCAACATGACTCCTATCATTGTAAAGATAGGAGTCATGCCCCCTTGCCCAATGGCCATGCCCAGGGGACTTCTGTCCCCTGGGCATGGTCATTGGGCATAGTGGCATGTAGGGGGGCACAAATCAGGCCCCCCTATGCCACAAAAAATTAAAAAAAAAATACTTACCTGAACTTACCTTAATGTCCATGGGATGGGTCCCTCCGTCCTTGGGTGTCCTCCTGGGGTGGGCAAGGGTGGCAGGGGGGGTCCCTGGGGGCAGGGGAGGGCACTCTGGGCTCATTTTGAGCCCACTTGTCCCTTAACGCCATGCCTGACCCAGGCGTTAAAAAGCGGCGCAAATGCGCCGTTTTTGGCCACGCCCACTCCCGGGCATCATTTTTGCCCGGGAGTATAAATACCACGTAAAGGCCTGGGAGTCATTTTTTAAGACGGGAACGCCTCCCTTGCATATCATTAACGCAAGGAAGGGGTTCACGCTAAAAAATGACGCACACTCCGGGCACTTTGGCGCCCGAAGCGTCTAACGCCATAGTATAAATATGGCGTTAGTTGGCGTTAGTTTAGCGTCGAATTTGCGTCGAAAAAAACGACGCAAATTCGGCGCAACCAGAGTATAAATACGGCCCATGCTTTTAATAGGCATGCTTTTACAACAAAATTAGTTGTAAAGGCATGCATGGTAAAGGGATGCGTGGAAACGATGCAGTCATGGTTCTGACCGCTTTGTTAAGGCATGCTTGGTTCCATCATACAAACTGTCCGCACTGCTTTCACACGATGTTTAGACTTTTAGGCCCATATTTATACTTTTTGACGCTAAACTGCGCTAACGCAGTTTAGCGTCAAAAAATTTTGCGCCGTCTAACGCCATTCTGAAGCGCCATGCGGGCGCCGTATTTATGGAATGGCGTTAGCCGGCGCAAGCAGACCGGCGCTGCCTGGTTTGCGTGGAAAAAAACCACGTACACCAGACAGCGCCGGCGTAGGGGGAAAATGGCGTATGGGCGTCTTAAAATGGGGCAAGTCAGGTTACGTCGAAAAAATCGTCGTAACCCGACTTGCGCCATTTGTTTTCGACGCCCATCCCCCATCAACATGACTCCTATCATTGTAAAGATAGGAGTCATGCCCCCTTGCCCAATGGCCATGCCCAGGGGACTTCTGTCCCCTGGGCATGGTCATTGGGCATAGTGGCATGTAGGGGGGCACAAATCAGGCCCCCCTATGCCACAAAAAAAAAAAAAAAAAATACTTACCTGAACTTACCTTAATGTCCATGGGATGGGTCCCTCCGTCCTTGGGTGTCCTCCTGGGGTGGGCAAGGGTGGCAGGGGGGGTCCCTGGGGGCAGGGGAGGGCACTCTGGGCTCATTTTGAGCCCACTTGTCCCTTAACGCCATGCCTGACCCAGGCGTTAAAAAGCGGCGCAAATGCGCCGTTTTTGGCCACGCCCACTCCCGGGCGTCATTTTTGCCCGGGAGTATAAATACCACGTAAAGGCCTGGGAGTCATTTTTTAAGACGGGAACGCCTCCCTTGCATATCATTAACGCAAGGAAGGGGTTCACGCTAAAAAATGACGCACACTCCGGGCACTTTGGCGCCCGAAGCGTCTAACGCCATAGTATAAATATGGCGTTAGTTGGCGTTAGTTTAGCGTCGAATTTGCATCGAAAAAAACGACGCAAATTCGGCGCAACCAGAGTATAAATACGGCCCTTAATCGGTACAGTCATTTCTCTTTGCCCTTATGAATGAGTTCCTCTAATTAACCGATGTTGGTGGTGTTTTCACTGTCATTTTACATTAACTTTCACCAGAGTTAAACATAGTTCATCACAGGATCTCGATTGGCTGGCTAATGATCTGCTGTCATGCTCTCTTTGTGACTGCTTTCTTATGGGATCTAGAAAGATACAGTTCTGTTTTATTCGACACCTATATGCACTGTTTGGCTAAGCTCATATCTAATTCTGACCTTACATTATTCACTTAACTAGATGAAATGCAAATTGTTCTCCTAATTTATGAACGTTCTGCCTTTAGACTGGCTACTGTTCGCCCAGACTGTTGGTAAAGCATAACCTCATGCAGCCCTCATACATAAATCTCAAAAGAAGTAAATATGAGGTTTGTATACTTGGTGGCAATGAACACCTACAGTCATGAAAATTATGGTCTGAGACTCTTCCTGCCCCATTCATTCCACATCTGAAGGTAATCGGGGTGTTCAGCTCAATGCTGATCCATCAATGAATGTCTAAGTTGCATGTGTCAATAGCATACACTTTGCAATCTAAGTTATTGTACAAAGTGCCTGTTTGTAAAATGAATGTTCATGTGTTGGGGAGAAGTAAGATCAAGTAACAATGCTTCAATAATTAGACTCTGGCATGGGTAGAATCTTGTGGCGTCTCTTTACGCAGATCCCACCATGTGTTACAGATTGTCCTCGCTCAGCTTCTTTTCATCTCACACGTTCATCCCTATTCCAGGTGAACAGTCTCATGCATTTGTAGGTTTCCCAACCCTAAAACTGACCAAAGCTCACTCGCCTTATGCCGCCATCCGCAGTGGGTGTTCCCATCCTTGCCTATCAGAGAAAAACATGAACCAATGACGGACAGCAACTGTTGCAGGGCCTCGAACGCTGCAAATTGATGAAAACCCAGTGATACTGCAGCTAATCATGGCACAGAAGCCTCTTATTCCTGCGTGGCACCTTTAACACATGGCAATAGACTCACAATGACTCAAGAAGAGAAGGGAACATGGCTTAAGACTCACACTTCCCCATATAGTAAGAAAAGGTCCACACGCACTTGGCTTCCACAAACCACAACCTTCAACTTGAATCAAACTGCTGACAAAAACGCAACTGACCTTGTCACATAATACAGCTTTTACACAGAACAACATTCTCAGTGACATAAACCCATGTATGTATTTGAAACTGCCCTAGCACGATTTATAATCCAAACTTATAAAGTGACCTGCACACTCATGGGAAAGGACTTTTCACTTGTCCCACTCTACCCGCCCCCTCTTCATTCCTCTTCGATCCCCTACCTTCTCATTTGTACATCACTTTCTTGCTCTTATGATCTTTCCTTTTACATTATTTATCTGGTCCACTTACTACAATCCGCAATGGTCTATCGGCCATCTGCTTCCTCTTTCCCCTCTCTCCTTCACTTCCTTTTCTCCATTTCTATCAACCCTGGAGTCGTATAATTTATTTCAGCTTGGAAATTCTCCTTCTTACTAGTTGGCTCCTATCACAACTCAAGCTTTCACTGAGATGAAAGGTCTATGTCTATTTCCTTAACCTACTTCCTGGCACTGGAAGTCACATCATTGCCTTCTCTTTTTATTTCCCCTTCTTCAGTCTACTGTCCAGCCTCCCTCTTCTAGCACCGGTATCTATTCTTTCCTGGTATCCCTTCCATCATCTCCTCTTCTCTATGTTTTCCTTTCTTCCATCCTCGGGATATGTTCATCTACCCGCCTGGATGTAACCGTCTCTTCCCTCACCAAAGATATCTCTTCTACCTTGGATCTCTTCAATCTTCTGACTCTTCCTCCTGTCATATACACTCCCATCATCGGTTACTCACATATTTTTCGGTTATCTGAACATGATCTGTAAAGCTGAACGCAAAAGGAAACAAGCATAGGCAAAGCCAGCAGGTCTGGCTTGAGCAACTTGGCGTGATGGTAAATTTATTTCTTGAAAGGACGTGCTTCTAAAACATCCAGAAGAAAAAAAGAACACATGCCACCATCTAAGCATAGTATTACCTTGCAATAATTTGCTTAAAATATGAAAGTAATTTAACCATCATATATGATTTCAATAGACAGTAAAATTGATGTGCACGAGTAAGCAGCAAAATTATGTCACTCTCAGTTCAAGAAAGCCAGTGGGCTGACCCACTGCTCCATGCTGTAAGCAGTGGTGTGCAGAAGAAAAATGTTGATGAAGAGAACTAACCCAAAGCCACTCTATATGTGTACGTATTTCTTAGGTATGATTTATTTTGATTACTTGAGATTGGTGTGGCAGCTAAAGCTGTTTCTAGGCCAGACCTAGAAATCACTTCTCTGATGATCGCGAGATTCTCTCATTTTTGTCAACAATCTCTCTGCCTCATACTCATAGAACTGACTTCACCTGCTGCTGTCTGCCTGCTTCTTAAACACGGCTCTGTCTATTTCGAACGCTGACTTTTTATTTGCCTTAAGCTTCTCCTGGCTCCTCTCTTGTTGCTTTTTAATGCCCATTTCAAAATGTAATCTGCACCTTGTCTTCAGAAGGGCAATACTTTTTCTGACCCATCTGGGCTTCTTTTTTCCCCTTAGTCACAACTAATTACCTTTGGCTTTTCTTTTTTCTTACACATTTATTCAATATATCACTTACCTGTAGCCAGGGTCACTGGAATTACACGATACTGACGAAGTTGCGTTTTCTGCATATTTATGGATTTGTCACATTTGCAAATGAATCAAAGGTTTCTAAAAGCACAGCAACACATGTAGCAGCCCAGTGGAAGGCTCTTTGCCATGGGTAACAATTAATTCTTTTGCTTATTTCCGTATTTAACTGTCAAAATAGTGCTAATGATAAAAAATACAAAATACTATGCCTATTTTTTTCTTTCTTTTCGATTTGAACTTCTCCAGAATTCCTCTTCTAATCCACTCTTTTAAACTATGACTAAAATTCTACACTCTCATCTGAATTAAATAACTTTTACATGCCATGTCAGGCAACGTTGCTATTTTATTCGGCCAGCTTTTTCTACTGGTTTCTACATGGTGGACCACAATATACGTCCCTCTCCTCTACTGGTGTTCTTGGCTCGGCTCTCTGGATCTTCATCCCAGCTCACTCGTCATTCCAACTCACTGACTTTCCCCCTCTTCTATGAGGTACATCAGAGCTCCATACTGGGTCTTCGTGCCTCTCTCATTTTTTTTTTTGTGCGATCCTATGACTTCTGTGACAATGACTTATAAAACATCCATCTCTTTCCATTCCTAAAAAAACAGCTCTACATTATCTCATCTGTGACTCTTTCACCTTTCCCCACACATGGAAATCATCTCAATCTCCATATGTGAAAAGTTCCAAAACTTGAATCCTTTTCTTTCCAGCTCCCTTTTCATGTCCCCCTCAGACATCGCTTTCCTTCCTTCAGCTGTTCCTTCATTTGTCGTCCTCTACCTGCGCCCCTAATTTTCAATAGCCTTCCTCTCCTTCTCCGCCCATATTGCTACCACAGCTCACTCCTGCTGTTTCCAGCTGTGCAGCTGCCAGACAATTAGACCATTTCTAATTTTCCAAGCTGCTGAAATCCTGATCATCGCCCACATCTGTTCCCGCTTGCACCGTTGTTCTTCTGTTGTAACTGGTCTATCTGTTTACTCTCTTGCTCCTTTTCAATCTGCCTTTTACTGCCCCAATAGGCTGCTGCCTGTCTCTCCTCCATGCAGTGCCAGGATATGTTGGTAATCCAACTTCTCCTCACATACAACAGTTAATTTTGAGCCAGACTGAGATCAGGCCAGGGAGCATAAAATCTTACACTGTGACTAATCTTACAGTGTCTCGGTGCAGTGTGCAATCTTCGAGACCCGTATTCTGACGCCTGCAGGGTTCTCTCCAACTTTTATTTACCGCAGAGTCTGACGCAATGAAAGGAGAATCCATAGATCGTTTTGCCTAACCAGGGCAAGAGGAGTTAAATGTCAAAGCATCACATCTGGAGCCCATCTCCTTCATGTCATATTTTTTAGGCCCCGTTCGCAAGGACTTTCACCTGTTGTAAGTACTGTGGGCTTTTAACCATGCCCATCAATTTTACTCTTTTGTGGGCTTGCCTTTAAAAAATCACTTGATGTCATGCTTTACGTTTGTCTCACCTTGAGGCTGTATTTGTCACGCCTTACAGACTGCCTCTGTTACATGGTTTATTGCAGGATTGCCAATATACTTCAGCATGGGCGAAATATTTCTTTTGTCTCTCCCCTTCGTGCTGCATGGCGGCCATAGAGCTCACTGCACGAACATAGCACAACAGCTTGAACTCAATTGACAGTACTGAAGCGCTCGTCACATTGTTCACAGTTACCTAATCAGAGTAATTTCTTGTGGCTCCCCTCTTAAAACACTTGAAATTGGTGAATGCTTTGCGTAAAGCAGAAATCCTCAAAGAGGCTCTCCCCGCACACCAGAAGAGCTGATACTACAATATTCACTCCACTCAGGAAAACTCAACCCCTAATGCTTTTCAGGGCATTACTTTTACAAAACATGTTTGCTCATAACTCAGCCTGTGGTGGTCGTAGGACAATGGGACCACCACCAAAACGTTCACAATAACATGCTATTTCTGTCTACATCATCTTCAGGTCCCCACACTAGGTTAGTGGGGGCCCAAAATAATAACCCCTCTCACCATTCAGTGTCTGTTTAAGTCTCTCATGGCTGTAACTTTTGTTTTACAGCTCAGAATAGTTTATGTTTTAAAGGCTTTCTTTGTAATATCATTTTTATAGGTCTGCTACCCTGAAAATATATAATGCACTATGCTCTCTAGGGGCTAAATATGTGGTTACACTGCATTATTTATTGCCATTTTCTTTTTGTGTGGTTATGCTCTGTAGGGGCTAAATAAATAGCTACATGACCATGTTTCTTACAAATGCCATTTCCATTATGGTGTTCTCTAGGGGCTGTTCTAAGCATTACAGTCATATCAACATATTAAAATATTTGTGGCATGGAAACTTGTCCCATAATGCTTTGGAGGGCATTACCTTTCCAAAATATGTTTGCTCATAACTCAGCCTGTGGTGGTCCTAGGACAATGGGACCACCTTCAAAACATTGACCACAATGCTCTTTTTGTCTACATCATCTATGGGTCCCCAGGCTATGTTGGTGGGGACTCCAAAATAATAACCCCTACTACCATTCATTATATTTCTAAGCTTTCTAGTGCTTGGAACTTTTGTTTTACAGCTGGGAGAAATTATGTGTAGGTGGCAATGTTTGTAATATCATTGCAATAGTCCTGCTAGCTTTGAAAATCTGTAATGCACTATGTCCTTTAGTGGTTAAATATAGGGTTACACAGCATTACTTTCTCCCTTTCTTTTTTTTCATGTGGTTATGTTCTCTAAGTGCTGACTGTATGGTTACATAACCATGTTTCTTCCAAATGATATTTTTATTGTGGTGTTCTCTAGGAATTGTTCTGAGCATTGCAGTCAACACACTATAATATTTGCAGTACGAAAACTAGCCCCATAAGGATTTGCAGGGCATTACTTTTACAAAACATTTTTGCTCATAACAGCCTGTGGTGGTCCTGGGGCAATGGGACCACCTTCAAAATGCTCCTTCTGTTTACATCATCTCTGTCCCCACATTAGGTTACTGGGGACCCCAAAATAATAACCGCACCCACCATTCAGTGTATTTTAAGCTTTGTCATGACTAGAACTATAGTTTTACAGCTGGGAGGAGTTTTGTTTTAAAGGCCTTGTTTGTAATATCATTGTAGTATGCCTATTAGCTCTAAGTATATGGTTACACTGCATTACTTTCTCCTATTTTTCAGGGGGATTATTACTTCTAGGGGCTAACAGCATGAGTACATGACCATGTTTCTTACAAATTATATTTTTTGTTATGGTGACCTCTAGTAGCTATTTGGAGCATTATAGTCTAATGTTAAAAGTTTATTCCTGATAAAGATTTATATGATAATTGTAAATGTTTTACTAATCTCCCCTTATTGCAATTATAACCACATTTCAGGCCAACTTAACATCCTTATTACACTATGACCATTTGAACACTCTTGATATGTTTGGGTGACCCTTCTAGTTTATTTCCCCTCTGTGGCTGTTGTGTGTCTTTTTTGAGGAATTGTGTTAGCCAGCCAGCAACTCTGATGGTGGGGTGGTGAAAGTGGTATTCTATTAAAATCAGCATGGCATATTTACATTGAGATGTTAAATGGCAACATTTTCATGTTTTACTGCAGACAGAGGAAGAAGGTAAATTGAAGTGCTTTAGTTACATGAAGGGCCACTGGAAATATGGCAGGAAAGGGCTAAATTATAAGGCAAGGTTGACCAATTCACGTGGCAAGAGAAGTCCAGTTATGAATTTACAATGCCAATAGCTCTAACTCAAGCAATTGCGAGACCTATTGCATTGCAAATGCTTGTTTCAGACGGCCATCAGAGCAAACTTAGGGCCTGATTTAGAGTTTGACGGACAGAGTAAAGGCATTCAGGGTGATGTTGAACTTTACTGTCGGCACCCTGCCTCTGCTCTGAATTCAGTGGGTTTATCGTCATCACAGCAGTTCATCTAAAGTTGTTTAAAAGATTGGTGATCGCCCATTATTGGTGATGGACACGTACACCAAACTTTTAAAAGTGTCTACTTTTAAAAAAACAACTGCCCTAAGCAGGTGTTTGTTTTGAAAAAAAAAGCTAATAGACCCAAAATCATGGGCGTTTTCTACTATAATATGGGGTTTATTTTTTATTTTTGCACTATCCCTCACCCACCACCATGTTATTCCTGGCAGTGACGGACATTAGAAATAAAAGCAATCTAATTGCCCAGTCTAAAATGGAGTGGACCGTCAGATGGATTACCTCCAATAGCTCATTCTACCTTGGAGGAGCACATTTTATGCGATATGCGTAAACCTGAAAGTCCGGCAGGTTGACGGAGAGTTTGGGGGACAGGGTACTCCGCTGCGATGGAGTATTTTGTCCACCAAATTCTAAATCAGGCCCAGAGACATGCAGCCTGTCACTGTACAAGAACAAACTAAGATTTCCCCCGGACATATGTAACACTGCATGGCTTAAATAAGATTGACACCACTAGGAGGCTGGTTGTTCCCGATGTGGTGCATGGGATGCTTCCTTTCGTCATCTGGCATGGCTCTGTGAGGGGGTACAGATGTTCTGGAGGGGGGTGGTCCCTAAGATTGTGGAGGATACGTGCATAGAATTGCCCTGACACCCCTGGCTTGCCTACTTGGTGTATTGGCTAGACCTAAGGGGTGGAAGATTCTGCATAAATTGGCACAGTTTTCCCTCTTAGTAGTAGAAAGCAGGGTGGCCATTGGATGGATGAGCCCCAGGAAACCCCTGATTGATTACTGGTTACAGGATCCCCTGGAATGGGGAGTAGCAGAAGAACAACATATGCAGTCAGCACATACAGATCCTAGGGCAGAGATAGATTTGGAAGCGTGGAGTCTATTATTGGACCGGTTTACCCTTGATGAAGGCTAAGACAACCAACTGTGTTT
Source organism: Pleurodeles waltl (assembly GCF_031143425.1). Taxonomy (NCBI): domain Eukaryota; kingdom Metazoa; phylum Chordata; class Amphibia; order Caudata; family Salamandridae; genus Pleurodeles; species Pleurodeles waltl. The sequence goes on from NC_090445.1 coordinate 1,065,540,603, forward strand.
ATTATGAATTCCTTGTGCGTTAAAAATAAGCAAGGGCATTAACCCCATTATTTTTAGTGGGTTGATCCTAGAGGTGTGAAGTTCCCACAAAGGAAACAATTAGAAAAATAGGTTTTCAGAGAAATCCAGCTCTGTTCTGTTCTTCATGGCTTTTCAGGCCCAGCTTAAAAAGCTAAACGCCACTAAAAATAATAAAAAGAAAAAAATGAGTGGCAGTCTTAAACATGTTTCCGAACTTTCTGGACAAAGACAAGGATCAGTCAGGATCATCAGCACTAGGACTAGACCCACAGGGGGAATCAGGACTATGACGATCAGGAAGACAAATGGCAGTAGAACTAGGGCCAAAAAACACAGGACCAGAAGGACAAGAACCATACAACCAGGGCCAAAAGGACAAAAATCAGAAGGACTAGCACAAGGAAGACCAAAGGATCAGGGTCAATCTGACCAATGCCAGGACGAACACAACCAGGAGCTCCAGGACCAATGTGACCATATCTATGGTAACCAGCACCAAGAATACTGGCATCAGGAGGATTAGAATTTACGGGTGTAGGAGAAGCAAAAGGAGCAGGAACAGGACTGAGCCTAGTAGAGCAGGAAAAGGATAATGGTGCCAGAAGGAGTGAGAATATTACCAGGATCTGGAGGACCACAACTAGAAGGACCAATGAGACCATAAGAATTAGGACTGAGGGAAACAGGAAGGCCAGGAACACGGGGACCAGGCAGATAGGTTTGGGGTAGAGCAGAAGCAGGACCAGGAGAATTGGGACAATGAGGCTTTGAAATAGGAGAAGAGGAAAGAGTACAAGCAGCACAAGAATGAGTATCACATGGAGGAGAAGGACTAAGGTGCAGACCAGGAGGATGAGAAGGGTGACCTAGACCAGGTGGTGAAGGATCAAGAGGCAGGGGTAACCAGGGCCAGGCGAATCAAGAGCTCAAAGAGCACGAGGACCAGAAGAACCCAGAGGATGTGGCTCAGAATAATGAGGATCAAGACCAGAGCCCAGAGTATGACCAGGTGTATGAGAAGGGCCAAGGGGAGAAGAAGGATGAGGGTGAGGAGGAAAACAGCCAGAATGAGAAAGACCAGGAAGGAAAGGAAGAGGATTAGGACAACAAGGCCAGCAGGATGAGGACCAGCTGGATGATGATGAAGAGAAGGGCAAAGACAAGCAGGAGCAGATGGCCCCAGAGGAGGATGAGGACCAGAAAGAGGAAGAATAGGAAGCCAATGCTTTGAGCAATGTGTACAGGACATGCCATTAATTATTGAGGCCACACCTCTTATAAACAATTCTTGGTTACAAAGAGCCTTTAGAGACCCTCAGTTTTTCACCTTACTGAAAGTACTGCTTTATCCCCTCAACTGTGTTATAATACAGCCTGTTTGTGACCAATTAAATAAAATACAGCTTTACTACTATTTTTGTCCATTGCCAAGGGGGCAGATTCTTTAAAAAATAATGCTTATGGTGCCTTTGGCTCTCTCCTCATGACTCCACACCTTTTTAAGTTCCCAAATTGAAATTCTTCCATTTCCTTCACTTCAACCTTGGCATCCATTACATACACCATAGCGTCACTGCATTGGCTCCCTTACCACCTCAGCATTCTCTTTTGCTTTCTCACTGCAGTTTTCTTTGCATCATTGGCCTAGCCACTTCTTATTCTCTCATTGCTTGTTTCTTTGTATGTTGTCTGCCATGTGAGCAACTCTGTTTTCAGTTGGCTTCTATTCTGGCTGGTGCACGACTTTCACCTGCTACTTAAGAGGCACCTTCTGTTACCTCCTCCTCGCTTTTAACCTGTGTTTATGTCTTTGGTAAAAGTGATGTATAAGCATGTTACATTGCTCGGGCAGGAGCAGAGGCTATTGTTGGTGGCCCTCTTCCATGGGCTATAGATGGGGCTCTGCTCGACACTCTGGTGATTAGTTGGTGCTTTTTCTTGAGCGTGATGGCCACACGTGTAGGACACCATGTGCTATTTTTGATGTGCAGTGCCTCGAGGTGATGACCTCAATTCTTCACAAGGCACCCCAGGGGCACGTCTCTGGTCACTTGGTCTTCCAGCAATGGTCGAAGGGCATGGCGAAATGTATGGGACCTGAGATCCTGAGTAGAGTAGGGTCGTGGTCAGCAAGTGTGACTGTGACTAAAAGAACAGAATGTTCTCTAACTATTTTGCTACCCTTTAAAAATATGATTGCATTGTATCATACTGTATTCTGTTGGTGCTTATTTATCACTTTACATACGTCTTGTGGGGCCAAAGCCCTCGGTACTTAATCAGTCTTATAAAAGAAGCACACAGCATGTCTCCCGCTTGTAACAAGCTAACTTCTCTTGCTGGAAAGACCAAGACAATACCCAAATAACTTCTTGGAATGTAGCCTCTCACAGTCTCTCTGGATATACAAGCCAATGGTGTAGCATTAGCCCCTGTGGTTCAGGGGGGGCTGAGCTCCAGGGGGCCCACTCAGCACAGTACCCCAGCCTGAGAGTGCCTGACTTAGTCCGGTGGTAAGGTGGTAAGGGGGCGCTCCATGTTCTTTGTAGGGGGGGTCAAGTTTTGTTACGCCACTGACACAGGCAAGGAAACTAAGCTATTTCCTGGGAGAAAGGAAGTGTGTATGAACCACTACACACCTCACCAAAAATAACCTGAGGCAAGATGCAAGATGATCTAATATCCTGGTCATGGAGGGGTCACAAATAGTGTGCCAATTTTTCATCAGTCTTCAAATTTGTCATCCAGGTATAAAAAGACCCTGTGTTTTGCTACCACCATAGTGATGGTGGCCTGCAAAGGAAATCAGACAACCATGCTTGTGTTTGCATTTACGGGACACATTTTATTTTCCTACAGGAACTGGTGCTGCTTAAAAAAAAAAGTTTAGCATTTTGGGAATTCTTCAGGGAGGCACTGCGTACTTCTCCCCTCCTCTAGTTCTTCTGTGAGGTGCTGGTAACTGAATAATGGTTTGTGACCACAACTGCAGTCCTCAACCATCAATACATGCTGTATTGAACCGCAATTAGGACATTATGCCCCTTTCACAACCTTTTTGAATAGCTTTTCCAACATACAATAATGATTAAATAATACCAAAAAGACATTTTGCAGTTCCAAATTTTATAATTTTGTAAATAGCATGGTCTTCGATTACAAAAATGTTTTGTACATCAGGTCCTAAGTCTTCCAGCTCCATGGTTCACTTGTCACAGTGATAGTACAAGCGCATCTTGCGAGATGTCTCCGGACAGCAATGATAGCAGGCACTCACTGAGCAGATGGACCAAGCACCTGTGACATTGCCTTGCACCTAGGACGCAACCAGCCAATAAAACAAATTGTCACATCTTCATGGAGCTCAACTGGCCACAAGTATAACTACCAGGCCTAGGGCAAGCAACCCTAAAAATTAAAATCAATGCCATATGAAAATGGCTGAACACTATGGCTGAGTTTATTCAAAAGCACTGAATAAAGAAACGGACTGCCTATTAACAATATTCAGTACTGGCAATGGAAAACACACAATCTGAGCACTGTAGACCGCCTGCCCCAAACACATGCAAAACATCTTCATCTTGGTGTGCACTGTGTCTCACACACAAATGTCCAGGTATGCCAGGTCAAATGGAGCCATGTTACCCTACCCACCTCCACATGCCACAATTTACTGTATCTTCCTTCTCCACTGCCGGTCCAGACAAGCCTTCCATCAACCTGGACATGACAGCACATCCCTCTCTGATACTGTCCCGTTACATACAGTACTTTAAATGGACAGCTACTTACAAGTATGTAGCCTCAGGACTTTTTTTAAAATTTGAAATGAAGAGCCCCAGCACTTCTCAGGAGCAGATGGGTACTCTGGTGTATTTAGTACATGCACTTTTATGTTTCTATTTCACGCGCTGCTCAGATGTCGCCCACCTGCAGTGGAACGGCAATGTTGCATGGTGGATGTGGTGGAGAACTGTAGTTCGTAATAGAATCCTGAACTGCTAAAGTTATTGCAGACCACATACTATCCACTTCTCCACAAGACTGCAACCTGCTGTTAAAAACCACATAATTTACTGTAGTTTTCCTAATAGATTCATCAACAAAACTCTAACTGGACAGTACCACCTTCTAAAAACTGCATCCCTTAGGCTCCTCGGTTTCAGATCCTGGGTAGCACTCTCTCTGGACTGTGGAGTCTTCACAGTATAACTTTCCCTTTGCCAGATTACACTGCTCCTTCGATTTCACTGACTTTGACTGAAAATGCAGCAGCAGCATTTGAAATCATATACAGAAGTGTCTGACTGTGTTCAGGAGGCCACAGGGCAGGCAGGGGGCTGCAGGACCACAACCAGGGTAGGGGGGTTGAGGTCTTTTGTTACTGCTCTCTTGTGGACTATCTTACTATGGCTCTGCAAACTGGATCAAGTACAAACCTTTCCGCACTTGACACACTCTCTCTGTAGAAAAGACAACTACCTTATTACACAGACAACTTACAATTCCACTACAAATCCAATATTGCATGAATACCCATTTGACAGGTGAGAGTATATTGCCTTCAGAGTCATCTGCCGACTAACAGAATTATCCCTTCTCCTGTCCCTCTGTGGGTCCTTTCATTCTCTGGGTACATCACAATTAGGCTTAGAGTTCAAGTAAGGTGCATAGGTACAGCGTGTGCTCTCCACTGCTTGGACTTAGCACTCATTTTCTCAGATGTGGCCCGCTCAGTCTCTCACCCAGTTTGTAGGAGAAGTGCTGGGCTATCTTCGGCCCTCCCACAACAGAGGGATCTCATTGATACTGGTATGCTTCCAGGTGGCATACAGCAGCCTTCCAGGAAGCTGAGCAGCAGCAGTTAAGCTTTGCATTGCTCAGATGGTCATAGCAGGATTAGAGGCTTCTGTTGGTGGCCCTCTTCCGTAGGCTCTAGATGCAACTTAGTTCAGCACTGTGGAAAGTAGCTGGCGCTTTCTCTTCAGCGTGATGGACATGTGTTTGACCCTAGGTGCTATTTTTTTATATGCAGTGCCTCGAGATGACAACCTCAATTCTTCATGGAGCATCCTACGGGCGCCTCTTTGGTGACTTGACCTTCTGGCAATGGACAAAGTGCATAAATAAACATATTGCAACTGTAATCCTGAGTAGAATGAGGACATGGTCAGCGACTGTGGGGGGCAGGGCCAAAGACATGGTTAAAAAAACTAAGTATTCTCCAACTATTTTGTTACTCTTTCATCTACACCATAAATGATAAATTAATGCAATTTAAATATATGTGTGGGAAATGGACAGGGGTGGCTCCTCCATTTGGGCGGAGTAGCGTTGCCCCCGCCCGCCAGCAACAGCAGCTTCAAAACCTTTCAGAGAAAAGGATAATAAACTGTGTTTATTATCCTTTTCTCTGAAAAGGGCGGAACCACGGTGGTGACGCGCACTGCACTCCCCCTTCAGAGCGCATGTGTGTTTGGCCGGCCGTCTCACATGCGCACAGGGCTCTCTCCAGCCCAGCAACTGTGCTGGGCTTGGCAGGGCTCCTAGTTGCTGGGCTGGAGAGAGCCTGCAGAGGCTCCCAAGTCTGCCTTGGAGCGCCCAGCCACGGCACTCCCAGCTAATCCTGATGCTGCTCTGAGCAGCGTCAGGATTGGCGCAGGGCAGGCTGGGAGCGCGGAGCGAGGAAAGTGTTTTTTTTTGTTTATTTTTAATTTTTATTAAATTTGTACCCAAGCCCCCCTTCCTTCCCTTGACCCCCCTCAACCTCCCTCCCACCCCACGTCGCCCGGCCCAGCCCCTTCAATGCAGTGCGAGCCGCGACTGGAAATGCAGTTTGATAATAGGGCAGTTTAGTTGGCCAATGTCCCTGATTCGAATCCTGGTTGGTGCCTCAGTAATTGATTAGTTTCAAACATGAATTACAATACAATATAAAATAAGTTGCAAACAGGCTGTGCAAAAAGATTTTGTTTAAATGTTGATAGTGGTTTCAAAAGTTCTGTTTTTAGTAATGCGCTGAATGTACCTGGTGCAGCCTTTTTTTACAGGTTTCTTATGAAAAGACAAGTTCCAGGTTCTATGGAATAAAGCATCTCCTGGCTCCCAAATAGTCTTAGAGGCAGGTTTAAGAAAAGTGGCACAGCATCCAATGCAGCGCCACTATTCTTGCGCCCCTAATGCCACCATGGGTGCACTGTAATTAACATGTGGTGTACCATGGCGGTAGTTAGGGAACTAGCATCAACATTTCTAACACTTGTTTAGTGCTTTGCTCCACTAGCGACAAACATTTTGATGCTAGTGGAGCAAAGTGCAAGGAGGTCCATTGATTACCATGGGTGCCTCCTTTTAACTGCTGCTTTCAGCAGGCATTAAAAATGACGCTAAAAGTGGCGCAATGAAATCTACAAGATTTCATTGTGCCATTTTTGCGGGCCTCCAGTCACTGGAATATCACCTTTTCACACATTATCCATGGCGCATGCATAATGTGGTGTAGGAGGCTGGCCTGGCTTATAGTGGGTAGAAAACACAATACACAGAGTTACTAAAAATAAAGGTACTTTATTTTAGTGACAACATGCCAAAAGTATCTCAGAGGATATACTCCCTTAGGAGGTAAGTAATATACACAAAATATACACACACAAACCAAAATCAGGTAAGTAAACACTTAGAAAAGTAGTGCAAACAGTGTAGAACACAATAGAATGCAATAGGAGACAATAGGCCTAGGTGCAACACAAACCATATACTCCAAAAGTGGAATGCGAACAACGAATGGACCCCAGGCCTAGTGAAGTGTGTAGAGGGTCGCTGGGAGTGTAAGAAAACATTAAGGGTGTCCATGTTACCCCACCCCAAGACCCTGAAAAGTAGGAGTAAAGTTACCCTACTACCCCAGAAAGACAGAAAAGTCGAGATAGGGGATTCTGCAAGGACAACAACTGACTGCAAAGCACTGAAGATGGATTCCTGGACCTGAAGACTTGTAAAGGAAGGGGACCAAGTCCAAGAGTCACGCAAGTGTCCAGGGGGGGCAGGAGCCTACTAAATCCCGGATTAAGGTGCAAAAGGGCTGCCTCTGGGTGGAAGAAGCCGAAGATTCTGCAACAATGGAAGGTGCCAGGAACTTCTCCTTTGGTCAGAAAGTGTCCCACGGCGTGCTGAAGGATGCAGAGTTGTTTCCACGCAGAAAGACCGAAAACAAGCCTTGCTAGCTGCAAGAGTCGCAGTTGAAGATTTTGGGTGCTGCCAGGGCCCAGGAAGGACCAGGAGGTCGCCCCTGGGAGGCGGAAACAGAGGGGGCACTCAGCAACACGGAGAGCCCATGCAGAAGCAGGCAGCATCCGCAGAAGCACCTGAACAGGCATTCAGAAGATCTGAGCACGACGGTCAACTCAGCTCAACAAGAGGGTCCCACTAAGTCGGAGTCCAACTCAGCGAGTTGGGCAATGCAGGACGGAGTGCTGGGGACCTGGGCTAGGCTGTGCATGAAGGAAGTCTTGCAAAAGTGCACAGAAGCCCTAGCAGCTGCAGTTCACGCAGTACACAGGATTACTGTCTGGCGTGGGGAGGCAAGGACTTACCTCCACCAAGTTTGGACAGAAGGGCCACTGGACTGTCGGGGACACTTGCATCCAGCTCCTGTGTTCCAAGGACCACACTTGTCAAGATGAGAGGGGACCCAGAGGACCGGTGATGCAGAAGTTTGGTGCCTGCATTGGCAGGGGGAAGATTCTGTCGACCCACAGTAGATTTCTTCTTGGCTTCCAGTGCAGGGTGAAGGCAGACAGCCCTCAGAGCATGCACCACCAGGAAACAGTCGAGAAAGCCTGCAGGATGAGGTGCTACAATGTTGCTGGTAGTCTTCTTGCTACTTTGTTGCAGTTTTGCAGGCGTCCTGGAGCAGTCAGCGATCGATTCTTGCCAGAAGTCGAAGAGGGAAGTGCAGAGGAACTCAGGTGAGCTCTTGCATTCGTTATCTGGTGAGATACCCACAGGATAAACCCTAAATAGCCCTCAGAGGAGGATTGGCTACAGAGAAAGGTAAGCACCTATCAGGAGGGGTCTCTGACGTCACCTGCTGGCACTGGCCACTCAGAGCTGTCCCTTGTGCCCTCACACAATTCCACGATCTAGACATGTTACATGGCCATGTTCGGAGTTAACATTGTGACGCTACATATAGGTGTTGACCTATGTGTAGTGCACGCATGCAATGGTGCCCCGGACTCACAAAGTCCGGGGAATTTGCCCGGAATAATGTGGGGGCACCTTGGCTAGTGCCAGGGTGCCCACACACTAAGTAACTTTGCACCTAACCTTCACTAAGTGAGGGTTAGACATATAGGTGACTTATAAGTTACTTAAGTGCAGTGTAAAATGGCTGTGAAATAACGAGGACGTTATTTCACTCATGCTGCAGTGGCAGTCCTGTGGAAGAATTGTCTGAGCTCCCTATGGGTGGCAAAAGAAATGCTGCAGCCCATAGGGATCTCCTGGAACCCCAATACCCTAGGTACCATATACTAGGGAATTATAAGGGTGTTCCAATGTGCCAATAAGAATTGGTCAAATTAGTCACTTGCCTGCAGTGACAATTTTAAAAGCAGCTAGAGCATAAACAGAGGTTCTGATTAGCAGAGATTCAGTGATACAGTTAGGCACCACACAGGGAACACATACAGGGCATACTTTATGAGCACTGAGGTCCTGGCTAGCAGGATCCTAGTGACACAGGCAAAAACAAACATACACACAGTAGAAAAATGGGGCTATCATGCCAGGCAAGATGGAACTTTCCTACATGTGGACAAAGGGTTACAAGGTGGAGCAATGCATGTATTTCGCCACTTTGTAAATATGGCATGGCAATCTTGCAAGCCTAACGCCACATTAGCGTAAACAAATTACGCTAATGTGTGGCTAGGCCTTCTTAAATTTGGGCTTTAGTTTTACCAATTAACAAACTGTACCCATTTGCCCTTTTTTCAGGTTCAGACATCCAAGAGAGAAGTCTTGTTTTTTCTTTAGCTGCCTCTCCCTTCATGGTAAAGGAGCCCCTTCATCTCACCTCAACCGTTCAGGAGGGGTTCCTTTTTAAACAAAAAGCCTGGGAATGATTCTGATCAAATTAATAAAACTTGGGGACGTTATTCCCTCATTCCTCTGCCCAATTCAACCTCTGTCTTTCGGACTGGTCCCGACTCAACAGCACATTTGGGGACTGCTGCTTTTAATGCAGTCCAATTGTGGGGCACACAGGCCACCATCAGGCACTTATCCTGGCTTCAATCAGGCCTGCCACTTGGTCACCAAGCTCCAGGTGCCTTGTAAGCTATGAGAGGGATAAATGTTCAAGATTGGCAGTACTGTGATTCCTTTGGCACTTCGGCTTGGCAAATCTGTAAGACAGACCCCACTTCAGGGCCAATTCTGGCAGTCCCTTCCACAATCAGCTCCTCAAGTAGGGTGTGTGCTTCCTTCCCTTGCTCAGAGACAGGACATCTTGGCACCTAGGACAGTCCAGTAATTCCTCCTTCAGATGGAACTCATGGCAATGTTCCCTTGCATCTGTGTAGTATGCTGTCAGTACGACACCAGCCCACTTGGCTGTGTAGTAATCCTTGAGTACCCTGCATAGTACCCCCTCCTCGGTAGTAGAGACCACAACTACGAACAACAATGGGTCTTGGGCTCCCATCTTTATACTGATTTCACAGACGAAGGATGAGTATTCCAGGTCTGCTTCCCTGGAAACTGTTTGGGCTGGTTCCACTTTCATCTATCCTGGCCAGGCCATCTTCTAGACCTGGGTGCTGTCATGCTGCTCTACACAGCAGGGCAGTCTGTAGGTGGAGTGCCCACCACAAAAGTACACAGAGGTGGGATCAGCCTGGATCTATCTAGTTAGGACCCCTCCTCACAGAGATCAGGAAGAGAGACAAGAGTCTGTGCCGCTTCAGAGGACTCAATTTCCAACAACAGATACTGCAGGCCTCATCATACACCCAAGGCCATCTACCTAAAGGCAACTGTAGTCAGAGTAATTTACAGTCCAATGTATCAGGAACGGCCCCAGCATTACTAAAGGAAGCCTGTCTCTACTGTCCTCACTATATCATCTGGTGTTTCCCCTTCCAATCAAGAACACAGTAGCAATACACAAATTAATTTTAGGCAAATCAACCTCTCCTCCATCTTTTACTCAGATTCATACTCTGGGCTTCCAAAATGGAACCTGCAGGCCTGTATCACTTGTGCAAGGCACACTATCAATCCTAGCACACACACACATACAGTGCATGGCATGGCATGTCGGCAATTAAAATCCGGATTCATCATTAGCAGCAGAACTTTTTAGATGAATGGACCTACAAGAGTGCATTCATGTGTCACAGGTAAGAAGGCCTGCTACAATCATTCACTAACACAATATGCTGACACTCAGCGCTCCACGCAAGAAATACCCAGAGATGGTAGCTCTCTTTCACTATGAGGGTGAGCTTGCTGTGCCTCTCCTGGTTCAGAACACGGCCAAGAATGGGCTCTTTTCAAAGACCTGACGTAGGCTAATGCACCCACACATGCTATGTGCGTGGCATGAGCATAAATCAAAACCATGATCACAGGCATATGCAGTTCGGGCATGCATGGGGCATTCCCATCCCAACAAGAAGAATGCTATGCAAGGACAGTGACAAGAAAGAAGACCAGGCCCTGGTGACAAGTATAGCATATTTATGATAGGGAGATACCAGGGTTGGAATGAATGCTTCTGTTGAGTATATCCCCATCGGAGTCCGCCTGTTACAAGACAATTTCTCCAGAGTGGGAAATGACCATGTGGACCCCAAATTACCAAGTGCTGTTGCACTGATTGTTTCAAAATCTAGAGACATCTCCAGCCCAATTTACTGCGTAATCGAAGCAAGTAGTAAATCTGAGTGTGGTGTAGGTCAATGCAGGCCACAGTGGGTCTGGTGGGGAGCAGTTTTAGGGGTGTCGGTGTTTAGGACAGGCTCTGACCTGACTGTAGGGCAGTGCTTTAAATGGGCCGGTACTGTCTGGCACTGAGTACCGCCACTTTTCTATTTTGAGCGGGAGAACAAGAAACAAGCAGGTACTCTAGCACAGAGTACCTGCACTTTATTTTTCCATTTCAAGCACTTCTGTAGGGTGTGTGTCATGATTTGACAATGGGAAAGGTTTCCAAAGACCATATCACGATCATTCCAGTGTACACAAGCCAAGTGTCTATCACATTCCCTTAATTCCCAGCACTTACCTGCACAAAACTGCACGGGACAGGTAAACCGCACCTCGTAGTCCAGACACAATGATCCGCCGACTTGTTTTTTGTTTACACAGGCAAAGCCGAATGTGGCATCATACCTGTTTAGAGACAGAAGGAAAGGAAGTGAGGGAAAGGAACTCTAAACACTTCCAAAAGCACAGGTCCTCCTTTAGAGTGTGAACAACAGTACTGCCTCCTTGTGGCAAGTAATAGAAAGTGATGTACAAAGAGACATTATTAATATTACTGAACCGATCAGTCCAATTTCTTTCTAGCCAAGAAGTAATATGCCACAGAAATATGATGTCTACTCTCCTCCTCCAGCCTTTGGAACCACTCGCAGCCTGTCCAGGACAAGGGTCTCCCTCCATGAGTTCCACATTTTTTTAACTGAAAAAGGGTTTAGAAACCTGTTTGGGGCGAACTAAATTAGGGTCATGCAAATCGATCTTGTTACAAGTAAGCTATAAGACGCCTGTTTGTCAGAAATTCATCATTTATGTCTCGGCAAACAGGATTACTGAACGTCAGAAGTCTCAAATTCATCATAAATTACATGGCATTATTAGAGATGTGGGCTGTGCTTGTCACTTCTCTGGTAGTTAATGTTATGAGTCTTTTCCGGTAAAACCGCACCTGTCTTCAACGTCACAGTGCCTACATATAAGGAGCTTACTTTAAGTCGAGGTTGCAAGTAGGGCCGCCACATCTCATTTTTCGGGACAAGCTCTTATTTTTCCTCATAACTTTTGACCCACAGCAAGAAAGAGAAAATACAATAAGTAAAAATGAGGAAGAGGCAAACAGTGATAAAGGGTCAAAGCAGGTAAGAAACAGACCTGCAAGAGTGAGAAGCTCATTAAATCGTTGCCCTCTTCTGAAATCAAATAGATCAGCTAGAAGCTTGCCACAGAAAAACTGTATTCTGCTGAACTAAGATCAACAAAAATAACGTGTAAAAATCTTGAACAGAATTGGAGGTATTCTACAAACAAAGCAGACCTACTCAAACACAGAGAAAAGCTGAAAAAATACCACAATGCTTTGCGGAGAGCCAAGAATTATTTTATCCAAAGACTCGAACAGAACGGTAGCTCCTAAAAAAAGTTATTTAAAATTGTCAAAGAGCTTGCTCAACTGGCTTTCCTGTCTCAAACAATTCTCCCCACAGAGGCACACTATGAGGAAATTGGGAACTATTTTATGGACAAAACTGAAAGGATTTATTCGTCCTTCAAGACCCAGCCATCCTTAGATGAATTTTCATGGGATCTGATAGGCTCTCATCCAGATACCAATGTGCATCTGGGTGCTTTTGAAAGAATCAGTGAAGAACAGGTTTAAAAGCGGTGTCGGAAATCAAATGTAGTCTCCCACTCAACCCTTGTCATCATTTTATCTATTCTCGATTTGCCTCTATACTGTGTCACCATTTAACGCAAAACTTTAACCAGTCCCTCTCAGGGGAAATATATCAAGAGATCTGGAAAGAAGCAGTATTATTACTTCTAGTTAAAAAAAACATGAATAGATGTGTCTATCCTTTCCAACTATCGACCAATATCATTGCTTTCTTATATGTCAGAAATCTTGGAAAAACTAGTGAAAAGTCAGTTAATTCATTTTTTTAGGGAAAAAAATACTGGGCCCTTCATAGACAGGTTTTCATGGAAAAACAGCACTGAGTCTTTACTGTTATTTTGGACGACATCAGCTCAGTAGTTGATCAAGGCAAGGCCACCGCCCAGATACTGCTTGATCTGCCAGCAGCCTTCGACATTGTTTCCCACAGTTTGCTGATCCAGAAACTTCATGAAATTGGATTGCACTCAAAATCGCTCACGTTGTTTTGTTCATTCCTAAAGACAGAATTCACTCAGTCCAGCTGGGAACTTTCAGATCCGGCTCCTTCAATTCGAAATGAGGAGTCCTTCAAGGCTCCTCTTTGAGCCCGCCTCTTTTGAATGTTTATGTTTCCTCACTACCAAAGATTGTAAGGGGATGGGCTTCAAGGTATATTCATATGCAGATGACACCTAGTTGATTATATCACTGGGAGAGAAACAATGATGAAATCCCTGGTAAATTGATTGGATGCCTCTCTGAGGTAGTAAGATGGATGACAGATCACTGTTTAAAATTAAATGAATATAAAACAGAGATCCTGCTATTCGGTGGGGGGCATCTGATTTGGGATTCCTCCTGGTGGCCAGACTCACTTGGCGAAATACCCAATCCCAAGAAATCAGGAACAAATCTTGGGGTTATTATTGACAACTCTCTGTCCATGAAGGAACAGAGCAGGGCCACCTGCGGTAAATGCTTTGGCATCCACAAACTTTTGAAAAGGTTGTTTCGGATGGATACCGATAGTCTGGCGAAGAGCCATAGTCCAAGCCCTGGTTACTAGCCTTTGGACTATGGCAATGCCCTTTATGTGGGCATTGCTGATTACCCGTTTACGAGATTACAGATAATCCAAAACGCAGCTGTCAAGATGATTTGTAATATGGACAGATTAAATTTGGCTTAAACTTGCTTGATATTTTTACAATGGCTCCCAATGGGAAGTAGAACCATCTTTAAACGTCTATGTCATGCTCACAAGTGCTCTGTATAGGACTGGACCTGAAATTTAACATGTTAGAGTTAAATTTTACAGGCCCACGCGTGATTTGAGATTCCGCAATTTAGCTCAAAAGTCAGAACAGGTGGCCGTTCATTTTCTTATTTGGTTGCTGTCCAGTGGAACGTATTTCCTCTTGAGCTCCGTCCCACTGACAACCACCTTTGAATTTGAAAAAGATAGAAAATCTGGCTTTTTTTTAGATAAAGTTCTGCTTTTATTTAACTAAGCATTGTTCTCACAGCTGAAAGGCTAGGTGGAGTCACTGTGCTATCCCCGAGGAGATCATTGTTGCAATCTATAAGTACTGCAAATAAATAAATAAATAAATAAAAAAATATAAAGAAGAAGAAAGAGGCATGAGATAGAATTAAGATGACGCAGCCTTGGTATTTGGCAAACCTGACATTAGGGAGCTCAGCTTCTGAGATTTTTTGGGCACCAGCACTTATTATTTTACAAATTAAGCCCCACCTATAAGGTGAGCCCTTAACCAGGAGACTGGCAATCCATATGCTTGTTGTTTTATTGTAAGAATCTCCATCTCTGTCAGCCACAGCTTCCACTTTTCTTTTTATTATTTTTATTTGTTTCTCTTCGCCTTAGTATATCCTTGTGCTGCTTCCAGCATAATATCTATTTTGTCTGTTCACGGGCACTAAGTCATCAAAATGCTTTGGGCGATGGAACTGATACCACACACCTGTTGACCCCTTATGATATCACAGGGTTGATGCCTTGTGCCTCCATCAGCCCTTCAACAGCTTTCTGTTTGCTAGTCAGGGGCTTGTAGAATGGCGAGGAGTCAAAACTACGTGGATAGACAAGTGTTTTAGAGCCCTGTTTACTGTCTGGTTATTAACCATATTTAACTCCATGTCACTACAGGTCCAGGTTCCACTCCTGGGCTTTTGTGTTTCAGGCTAATGCATTGTGAGTGTTGTTGTCTTGGTTTGTTTCCATGAAATGATTGTAAGACACTTGTGATGTCAATGATTTATAGGTGAAAACTTAAGGAGGAATGCCATGTCTGTTCCTCTCACTGCCTTCATAACCACAGAGACTAGGGTACAGGGGCAGTGCAGGGATCCAAAAGGTAGGTCAAGGGTATGGGCTGCTACCCACAAATACCCCGAATTGATATCCTTGAGTTACTCTCCTACAGCGACAGATTTCTGACAACACCCCTTTAGAAGTAAGTCGGGAGTGTTGTTTATACATTTACTTTCTGTCACGTGTTGCAGTTAAGGCCCTCCACCGTGCGTCATACCCAAGCTGTCTTGGGTAGTGCTAGCACCAGTACCGTGTTGTCAACACACGCCAAACGCAACTGGTCAATGCCTCTCGTTCTCTACTGGGGTTCTGTGTCCTGACACACAGCTTGCAGCATACCAGCAAGTTTTTATGAAACAGCAAGCAAGGCGTACTAAGGCCCATATTTATACTTTTTTAGCGCTGCGTTTACGTCATTTTTTTATGCAAAAGCTGCGCAAACTTGCAAAATTCAATTGTATTTTGTAAGTTTGCGCCGCTTTTGCATCAAAAGGCGGCACTAAAAAAGTATAAATACGGGCCTAAGAGTCAAAGCAGGATGGGTAGGAAAACATGCCTACTAGTAGCAAGCGGTTGCCTGTCTCTAACATGGAGGCTTTTGTGAGAAGAACTCGTAACTGACATCAATAGGAGGGTGCCCTGACAACCTGCATATGGCGGAAAAGCCGGCAATAGCCCGTTTCTGAGAGTTAAAAGCTGACAATTAATATAAATGATGCATCTCGATGTCCACAGGAGGTAACTGGCAGCAAAAAAAGATGCATCTCGTAGGTTCCTCCTTCTGACTCAGAATGCCCAGGCAAAGCCAATGAAGACGCACATTTATGACACTTGAGGTTCAAAGAAATGCTTTTTTATCAAGTTCAGTGGGGGTGCTGCAACTGAAGGGGAGTATCTCTCTCTTTTCTTCTTCCTATACATGTGGTCAATTTCTGTGAATTTATCACAGCAAACATGGTCTACCTCTAAATTCTATTTTGCTGCTGAAAACAGTAGAAATCGGAATCTCTATTACAAGCAACTGCATACTCAGTAAACTTTCCACTTAGAATTCCTTACGTGTCAAAAATCTGTCCTGTCTCAGAAGCAGGGACACCGTCAACACTCCGTGCCTCAATTCCAATGGGATTGGAGCAGATTTTGTGCTCGAAATTTTTCCTCAGCTTCTCCATAGTTTCGAAATCACCATTCATAGAGGGTTTATCCACATTGAACCAGGGTGTTCTGCAACCTGCTGTGGATGGCAAACGGGGAGGGACAAAGCGAGGACGTGAGAGAACAGATCGAACAACAGTCAGTTCAACAACCAGTTCTTTGACAAATCCTACCTCATTATGTAGACATTTACTTACATTTTGCATTTTTCCATAGGCATATATTGCGACCACCTATAAAACCACAACCCGTTCGTACTGCTGCATAAAGGAAAACATGTCGGTCATCAGGTGATCAGACATATTCTCTGCTCGACACGACTTGCGGAAATTACAGGGGTGGTGTGACGATAACCTCACACAATCCTTGCGAGGTTCGCAAATGATGTCAGCAGCTAAAGGCTGGTGGAGTGGTAACGCAGAAATGCAGTCGTACCGTTTCCCTTGGTTATTTGCCAGAGGTAATAAACATACTGTGCTGAATGACGATACAAGGTCATCTACTTTCCATCCTTTACCCAAGGGGGAAATCATTATCAAAAGAACCAGGGTTGGGTGTGGATCAGCTTGCCAATTATCACAGATCTGCATCCTTCACTTTTTAATAAAGGATTCGGAAAAGGTTGTTATTATCCAGTTAGGATCGATCAAGCACAGATTATACAGTATCTTATTTTCTGTCAATTACTGAAATAGTACTTAGAAGTTAATATAGGTGCTGGTTTTATAGAGGTTCCAGGAATGGCAAAGTTACATATGCAGAGGTGCATGTACAGTGAAAGAGGACTAGCTGCTCCTATGGCTTGGCCTTCAGAATTCAGTGGTGTCCTCATAGATTTCCTCCAGAATAGAGGAGGATCACCAATGTTGGAGTTAGGTGGGTTGAAAACATCATTGTAATATTCTGGAAAGGACTGGACTGTAAATCCAGCCCTTCTCTGGGACTCACTCTCAATACTGCCTTGCATCACTGGAGAAAGTTATGACCAACTGCGATGAAGCATGTGTCGGATACAGGAACCAGGTTAAATCTATTGAAAAGTCTTACCTTCTGACTTAGAAACTATTTTGGCAATTGAAGATCCTCAGCAGAGCAAGGCAGCAGGCTTTGGCCAAAATGGGTTGCACAAGGCCGGATGGCCATCAGAAAATGTCCTGGTATAGCTGTTAACTGTTGGCAGGAGAGCTTCAAGCAGGAAAAATTAAACTTTACACCCAGGGAATGTCCCTCTGCTTCTGGATACTTTCAGTGTCTTCTCCTGGTGAGGATTTCTACGTTCAGACATAGAAACGGTTTTGGATGACAAGGTTCTTTCAGAGGGGTAAAACACCAAGTTGAATCTGACTGGCAATGAGTGGTCATGGCTGAATTTCAGCAGTGGTTCAATCAATCAATCAGGAATTTGTAAAGCGCACTACTCACCAATGAAGGTGTCAAGGCACTGAGAAATGAAAGGGGGGGGGGGTGCTGCTACTGCTCGAACAGCCTGGTCTTGAGAAGTTTCCTGAAGGTAAGGAGGTCTTTGGTCTGGCGCAGGTGGGTGGGAAGAGTGTTCCATGTTTTGGCGGAGAGGTGCGAGGATGTTCTACCACCGGTTGTAGTTCTGCGGACGCATGGGACGGTTGCGAGTGCGAGGTCGGCGGAGCAGAGATGTCGGGTCTGGTAGTAACATCTTGTTCTTTTGGCAAAAATTATTTGAAAAGTTCTAAGTCCCAGCTTTTAGGATTAGGCAGAAGGCAACACTCTGACTCTTATACAAGGGTCCCATGAGCTTAGGGATAAAACTTGGGGGGGGGCATATGCACACCCGGGGAAGCCACCAGCAGGGTGAGGGCAACTCCAGCTGTTCATCTGGGCCCTTTTAGCTGGCTTCTTTTAGCTTTTGTGCCCCTGTAGCTCGACAGTAAGCTAGCCAACTAGCCCATGGAGTCCACCTTTCTGTCCTGGGTACAAGTGGGAGCGGGTCCAGACCTTGGGCTCTCTCTCAACAGGTTACAGTAGGTGCCGTCCTCTCTCAACAGGTTACAGTAGGTGCCGTCCTCTTTCCAAAATCAGGGGTCAGCAGGTGCAGTCCTTCTTCCTTCCCCGATGCAGCAGTGTTCTGAGGAGGGTTTCCCTGGGTGTCACATTTATGCTTAGCACTAGCTTGTGGGTGGAGATGGCTCCCTAACCAATAGAGAAAAAGTTCCCAGGGGCAGCCTAACCCACTTTGATATATTTTCCTGGGGGTTTAGCCCTAAAAAAACTCACAGTGCCCTGCTCTGCCACAACCCACTGTAGCAGTATTTTCCCTTAACCAGAGATCTGGGCACACCCCTGAGGTGATTCTAGAGAAATGGGGAACTCCCCTACAAAACAAATTCTAGGGCAGGTCACCCTCCACAGCGACTGGTGCCACTGTGTCTAGTGGAACAATGGCAGGGGGAGGCCTAGGGGGTAGTTACATCTGCCTGTGACAGGAACTTCCTCTTTGTAGCTTGTACAGTTGATGGTGAACAGGCTATCCTATCAGGAGGAGACCACACCTCCTTCCTTTCAAGGCCCTTTTCCCCTTTCCTGATTATCTCAGAAAGGGCTACTATAGGCTTTAGGCTCAAAAGTGTAACTTTCTAAAAGTGACATTTTCAAAGAAGTAACTTTTAATAACAACTTTAGCATCACAATCGATTTTAAATTCCTATTAATTGGAGTCTTTGAATCACAGTTTAACCCACTGATTTCTATGGGACAGCCAGCTACGCCACTGTTAAAAAATGACCTTGGAGATTATTCAGTGCCAGGACATGTAAAACATAAGAGCACATATCCACCTTTTTATCTACCATGCATCTTGCCCTTTAGGCACTTAGGGTCTACCTTGGGGGTCACTATCCAGAATTAAAAAGGAAGGTTGAGTCTAGCAAAAGTTTTTTTTGTCAGGTTGATTCAGCAGTTTTATATATGTAAACTGAGACTGCAAAGGCGGGCCTGAAGATATGCTTTGTATTGTCATTTTAGTGGTGGGAAATTGGGTGTTGCAGTCCGCTTGTGGCATTCACTCACAGGCCCTGGGTACACAGAGTACCACATACTAGGGACCTATAGGTAAGTTAAATATGACCTTCAGTAACTAGCCAGTTTTACATGTGTTAAGGGTCAGACTACATGCAAGAGGTGCTGGAACGTAGCTCCCCAGTTTTCAAAAAGTCTATACAAACTTTCACACTAGCAACATAAGTCCAAACGTGGTTTGGGAGAAATGAACATACAAAAAGGTAACCTTTCCATAGACCCATGCTGCTTTTTTACTTGTCAAGATTTTGGCTTCTACTCTCACCTCTCATTGCCTTACACGGACTCAGCAAGGGCTAGTAACCACATCTAATGACCTTTCTTGAATCATCCTCTTGTGTAACTGGGAAATTGAACAGCTACTTGGTGTTCTATGGTGGACTGCCTCACAACATAGGAACTAATCTTTGCCTGCCCACAGATACAGACAATAAATCTTGTTCCTTCAATTAAGACATGAACTTGGTTTATCCAACATGACCTGCAATCTTTCCTTTCAGTCGCTTGCTGACTCATTACACCATTACTCATTACACCACAGCTAGCCTATAACTCTGTGGAAACTTTGTCTTTGGCAATTAGACACACTTTCCTCATGCATCCAATGCCAGGGTGGGGATACTCGCAAACCTCCTTGGAGTCATTATTGTCTCTCTTCCCTTATTAACAAGTCCAAAAAGAACAAGAGATGGACGAAATGCTGAACAATGTCAAACATTCACCCCCAGTACAGAGATCTGGGCCTAAATCCATTGTTTGTTTGCCACCCATGCCATTCCAGTTTGGACCCAGCCATATGCAAATCAGTCTTGACCCTGTTCCCCATGGGAACAGTCCAGCCCGAACTGCCAAGCCAGGTCGACCCTGGACTGGAAACAAGCATCCTAGGACCGGTTTCAGGTTGGCTCCAGTGGCATGGGGAGCATGGGACCCATGTCTGGGCATACCCTTTCCACTTGGGGCAACAAATACAAAAAGAACAAGTGATGGACAGAATGCTGAACAATGTCAAACATTCACCCCCAGTACAGAAATCTGGGCCTAAATCCATCGTTTTTTGCCACCCATGCCATTCCAGTTTGGACCCAGCCATATGCAAATCAGTCTTGACCCTGTTCCCCATGGGAAGAGTCCAGCCCGAACTGCCAAGCCAGGTCCTCCCTGGACTGGAAACAAGCATCCTAGGACCGGTTTCAGAGTATGACCCTTCATCAGCCAGGCTAACTTGACTCCAGTGGCACGGGAAGCAAGAGACCCACGTCTGGGCATACCCTTCACATTTGGGGCAACAAATGCAAAAAGAACAAGTGATGGACGGAATGCTGAACAATGTCAAACATTCACCCCCAGTACAGAGATCTGGGCCTAAATCCATAGTTTTTTTTGCCACCCATGCCATTCCAGTTTGGACCCAGCCATGTGCAAGTCAGTCTTGACCCTGTTCCCCATGGGAACAGACCAGCCCGAAGTGCTAAACCTGGTCCTCCCTGGACTGGAAACAAGCATCCTAGGACCGGTGTCAGGGTATCACCCTTGATCAGCCAGGCGAGCTTGACTCTAGTGGCATGGGGAGCAAGGGACCCACATCTGGGCACACCCTTCCCACTTGGGGCAACAAATGCAAAAAGAACAAGTGATGGACGGAATGCTGCACAATGTCAAACATTCACCCCCAGTACAGAGATATGGACCTAAATCCATCTTTTATTTTCCACCCACGCCATTCCAGTTTGGACCCAGCCATATGCAAATCAGCCTTGACCCTGTTCCCCATGGGAACAGTCAGCCTGAACTGCGAAGCCAGGTCCTCCCTGGACTGGAAACAAGCATCCTAGGACCGGTTTCAGGGTACCACCCTTCATGAGCCAGGCTAGCATGACTCCAGTGGCATGGGGAGCAAGGGACCCATGTCTGGGCATACTCTTCCCACTTGGGGCAACACATGCAAAAAGAACAAGTGATGGACGGAATGCTGAACAATGTCAAACATTCACCCCCAGTACAGAGATCTGGGCCTAAATCCATCGTTTTTTTGCCACCCATCCCATTCCAGTTTGGATCCAGCCATATGCAAATCAGTCTTGACCCTGTTCCCCCTGGGAACAGTCCAGCCTGACCTGCCAAGCCAGGTCCTCCCTGGACTGGAAACAAGCATCCTAGGACCGGTTTCAGGTTGACTCCAGTGGCTTGGGGAGCATGGGACCCACGTCTGGGAATACCCTTCTCACATGGAGCAACAAATGCAAAAAGAACAAGTGATGGACGGAATGCTGAACAATGTCAAACATTCATCCCCAGTACAGAGATCTGGGCCCAAAAAAAAATGATGGATTAAACTAAGATCTTTGTGACTGGGGGTGAATGTTTGACATTATTCAGCATTCCGTCCATAATCTGCTCTTTTTGCATTTATTAACAAGTCAGCACACCTCCCTCTCTTTCACTGCAGGCAGCTGCGACTACAAGACAGCAATACATTAGATGGGGCCAAACATGGACTTGTTGTCAGAAACAGGTAGACAGGATGTTTGAGTGTAGCAGGAGGTAGTAAGGATTTCTACTAAAAAGATATTAACACACAGACTATAAAGCATTAGGCGAGAATGGAGGAGGTGGAGGACAGGTCAGTCTGTGGCTGAAAAAAGAGACTGGCAGGATAACCTGAAACCAAGAACCAATCAAGGCCCTGTCCTAGGCTCTGGTGTATACTTCCAGGTGACCTTAGGTAGCGATAGCGAGAATCAGTCTGTTCTACACAATTTGCTGTATTGTAATGCTCCCCATCTGCTCAGTTCATTGACCGTTTAGAGTTCCTGTACCTTTTCCATTTTCCCCTTTCCTCTGATGTCCCCTGTGCTCCTGAACTCTGAAAGGATCTCCTTGTACTGTCTGGGTTTGACAACAGCCTCCATCTTGAGCATACACTGTCTAAGATCACTGTTTTCTGAAAGCATATATAATCCTATACTGAAAGTATTCTCGGTTCTTCATGATTCCACCCTTCTAGTATAAAGCAGGGAAAGGGGAGGCACACAAATGGCACAAAAATGGATATTTAATAAAGTAAATTTACATTATTTAAGGCACAAGCAGATACCTCATTGTGTGCTCTCAAAGCACACAGGGAGGGATTGCAAGGAGGACTATTATTCCAGGAGAATAGGCCAGTGAGTAAACTAATGATGGGAGTCTGGCTCATGTAGGGGATTACTGATAGGGGAGTCTTGGGATGATCAGAAAGCAAAGTCATATTGCTTCTCTTAGATGATGACGCACTGTCTTGTCTAAGGCATCTGACCAGCAGGAGTGTAAGTGAAAAGTTCCTGCATTTTAGGAAATCATTTTCAGGTCTGAGATAAAGTGGTAGATTATTACAAAAATGGGGAGGAGAGGGCTTGAGCATGGAATGATCTCCCACTACATTTCTTGCAATTGCTCTACTTGGTAGAGAGGAGGATGAGGTTGACCTGCCTGAGGTCTCTTGTTGGGTGATATAGAACAACAGCTTGGTGAGACAGCATGCACACAGTTCATGCAGAACCTTGAGGAGGAGGTGAAGGGATCTGAACTGGAATCTCTTTTTTATCGATAACCATTGGAGGGTCTTCTCTGCTGGTTCGATATGATCCTGTGCTTCAGGCCGAATATCAGTGGATTTGTTTGAAGTCTTTGTAGTGCAGAGAGATGTTTCGGAGGAACATCCATTTAAATGCCATTACAGTAGTCAAGGCAGGACATGTCCACTGCAGAGTGTGATTTTTTGAGAGAATTATAGGGAATTTAGGATTCCTCCTTGAAGTCGTAGGTGGTGGAAAGCAGAGTTGCTAACAGCTTTTGAGGCATAAATGACTGTTCACTGTTGTATCAAACTCACAAATTTCCAGCCTTGATCTACTTGTGATGGGAGAATGCGTAGGCACCCTACAGTTAAACCCTTCACAACCCATTTAGGAAAAGTACCGCTAATGTGGAATGAGAAATTTTCTTTTCCTCTAGGGTAGCCACACTGTAATTCCTCCTTGTCAGAGAGCCAGCTAGATAGGGTTTGTGCTGCCTGCCTTTAGCTGGGAGGAATAAGCTTGGAGTATAGCTCTGTGATGACCATCAATGACCAAGGCTCCTTCATATAGATAAGATGCAACGCAACACTGAATCAAATGAGGGCAATACCTGGTTCCTGAATAGATGTATTTGCAGTTTTCATTGGACTCAAGGTGGGACCTGTCCCACCGAATAGGAACCATGTGTTATTCTCCAGAAGGATGTTGTTTATTTCCAAAAATGTGCACGCATTAAAGGCATTGCTACCCAAGCTGGAGTTAGGCCATGGTTACTGGGCACCACTGTGATTTCTTTGTCCCTTAAAGCGATTGGGGATCACTGTATTATATGTAAATTTCTCCTGATTGGGGGCATGTGGGCAAAGAATGGGTGCCAGTCATTCCCAGCATGTCCCACGACCTCTTGCAAAAAATAGCCGCTCTGGTTCACACCACAGGTTTCCCCCTCCCTGGTTGACTCTGTAAGGGATGGGGAACTGTGCCTTTCAGCAGTAGGCACCGTCACTTTGACTGAGTGCCAATGGACATATCATACTGGGACATTCACACAATGGGTCAATCATCCTGTGCATTTATCTTTCTAGACCTTTCTAGGTCTAGGCTTCTCTTACTCCATGCCTCTCAGCTTTTGTATGTCTTGCCCTTAGCTGTTCATATAAATGATCTATCTGAAATAAAGCCACTGCTTATTCGAGAGATTCCTTTACTTTCATTTGGATTTGTCAAAAAATAATACAATGTAACAACATTTGAAAAATCTTTCCACAGTGAAACTAAATCCCAAGGAGACAGCATCTAAGTTGAGAACGATTTACACTGTATGTTATAAGCCTGTAACTGCAGTTCGCGCTGAATGTATGCCTCATCGCAGGGCAATAGAGCCTCAGGCCTCCCACCCCCAAAAGATTTTTTAAAGGAATTTCACATTTATTTGTAACTTTTATTTTTTACTGTTATATTTTGATGCATTTACTAAAAAAAGTTCATCAAATATTTCGCCAGAGAAAAGTCAATAAAACATTTATCTGTTTGAATTGCATATCAAAGCTCAAGAGGGGGACACCTCAGCAGCATTCTGAGCTGACAATTTACTTATACAATGTGCAAAGCAGCAACATGCAGAACACTCCATTTCTACTTTCTGGACATTGATACCGACGTTGCGGACTGTGTCACCTCTCATATTACAGTAAGCTTCTAATGTGATGTGTTTGAAGTAATCATTTATTAGGTGTCTAGGTGTGTAAACAGATATAGATTTGCATGACTACGGGCCACATGTACAAAGCATTTCAGACCTTGCAATATGTGAAATCCCTGGTTTCCCACTGCAAAGTGCTTTTTTATGTATTAAACCCATTTTGCAGGATGGAAAGCTTTTCTGATCCGCAAAATGGGTTTTCTGATCCATTCCAAATTGCAATTAGGAGGGGCGTGGAAACAGCATCGACTCATAAATGCACTGTAAAATGGTATTACTGACACCTCAAAGGAAATGCTGACTAATTTGTAAGAGTGGAAGGGGAACAGTTGTGAAATGTGTTGGCACTCTTGGGTGGAAAAGAAAGTGCTTCATGGAAACACTGCCTGCTCCCCGTGATGTTTTCCCAAATTGAAACTTGATTAAAAAAAATACAGAACAGATTTCCTTTAGGAACGCTGCTGTTTTAAAAGAAAAAAAAATATTTGGTAATGCAGATACGGAATGGTGGTCTACTGTTCCATGGAGGCCACCATTATTGGTGGATGGGGTTACTCCGTTACAAACGTGACAGATATCCCATCCGATGTACTATGATTCCATTATATCCAGTGGGAAATGTAAGATAACAGACAGGATACCCGCCACTTCTATGACAGAGTACCCCACCCTCTAAATTCTAAATCAGGCCCAGAGTCACAAAAGGTGCTCTCCTAATAACATATATTAAGCTGGTTGTTCTACGACCCCCTGCGCCTGGGCATTTTGCAATGGCACAACGTGCATCTCAAAATTAAAGTCTGGTTGCAAAGCATTGGTGCACAATTTACACCCAAGTTTTGTGATCATTGTTTTGCTACATCAGACCCTAAGTTCTTCAAGTCACACTATGCGGCATTGGTGAAAGTTATATAGTATGATATTTATGGTGTTATGGACGATGCGGCGTATGTAACTCTGTTATGTTATTCAGACTCCATACTCTTGCATGTTTTTGGATGTATGAAGATAGATGGCATTTAGGTATAATCATTACATACATGAAATATAATATTGGCTTCTATGCAAAGTCAGTGGACAGGAAAAAAGCTATCCATAGTGCAGCAGGTGTAGTGTCACCAAAGTCGATAGCTGTGAGGGGCACATCCCAATTATGAAATGATGCAACATTGGTGCAAGGGTGCCCATATTCAATGCTTGCATTAGGATTGTAGGAAAGTGGAGTATAATGCAGTGATGCTGGTTAGGCTTCACTATGTAATACTCTCATGATACCCCGAAGATGGTCCTTGGATTCATAATAATAAATCCTTAGCTCAATCCTGGGAGTGTCAAAGAGCAGTCACGCTTCACTAGAGGAACTTGTATTTCAGAGTACCAACTAATTGTCACAACTTGAAATAAATCTGACACCACTTTATAAAAATAAACCAGAGTTTTATATTGATTTAGACACCAAAACAAAGTAAATCAGATATGTACAACCAGAGTTATGGAATTTAGAGGGAAAAATAAATCAGTAAGTTATCAAATCAAATCAAATCAAAATCAAATCATTAGCATTTATAAAGCGCGCTACTCACCCGTGCGGGTCTCAAGGCGCTAGGGACAAAGGGGGTGGTTATCGCTGCTCGAACAGCCAGGTCTTTAGGAGTCTCCGGAAAGCGGAGTGGTCCTGGGTGGTCCTGAGGCTGGTGGGGAGGGAGTTCCAGGTCTTGGCCGCCAGGAAGGAGAAAGATCTCCCACCCGCCGTGGAGCGTCGGATGCGAGGGACGGCGGCGAGTGCGAGGCCAGAGGAGCGGAGGGGGCGGGTGGGGACGTAGAAGTTGAGCCGTCTGTTGAGGTATTCCGGTCCCTTGTCGTGGAGGGCTTTGTGTGCGTGGGTGAGAAGTCGGAAGGTGATCCTTTTGCTGACTGGGAGCCAATGCAGGTGTCTCAGGTGTGCGGAGATGTGGCTGTTGCGGGGTACGTCGAGGATGAGGCGGGCTGAGGCGTTTTGAATGCGAATACAAGCTGTCAAACTTTAACATTGAGGTCAATTGGGAAAATCACTAGTGACACTTGGCCACTTCCGGAGTTCAGGAGAACCCACTTGTAGGTAGGTGATGCGGGTCCCAGGACCAAGCTTTGACCCCTTTGACTAACTTTACTTGGTTTGTGGGGCCTGGGCGCAGAGGTGCCCTGTTTTTCCTCGGTGCTGAACACAGGAGCCGTGGGTGCTAAAAAATGACACTTGTGACACTCAGTCACTTGCAGAATCGAGTTTGTGGGAGTCCACTAGAGGTTACGCTTGTGTGGGCCTCTGGACTTGGATACACCTGGCAGAACAACTCTACTTAGCTCGGTCATCTCAGGTGCAGAGGTTGCTTGGTTATCCTTGGTGCTGAAGAGGAGTTGTGGTTTCTGGTTTTACCTCTGTGACGGTGAAGGTGCTTTTTACTTTCAGTGTGCAGCAGACTAGTGCACTAGTCCAAGGAAGTCTGGTCTTGCCTTTGGGTCACAAAGAATTCCCTCTTGCTGCGGGGGACCAAACTTTGGTCCATGACGAGCCACAGTTGAGCAGTTCCAGAAAGGTTGCCACAGGTTCAAGGTATCACGCCTTTTGTTTGAAGTGGTTTCTGTTGTCACAAATGCTGGTCTTCTTTCCTTTCTTCACAAATTGTTTTAGATCTGAGGTTCTGGTGCCAGTGGTGCCCCTTAAATCCTAGATTTAGGGGCGTTAGGGGTGTAGGTGCAAGTAGCCAATGGGCTACAAGCCCCAGCGGCTAATCCATCCCTGAAATTACCACATCCAGTGAGTTGTGGCACCTTTTCTACAAAGGGCCCTCTGTTTTGTCACTTTTCATGATGCCAAAAGTCCTCCTCAGCTGTACAAAGCAGGTGGCCCACCCAAGAGGTTCGGCAATCCTTCTGGGGGTTTACGCCTCCTGACTAATAAACTTTCCTGCCTGCCTGGGTGAAAATGTTTATGGGGGAAAGTGGAAACAGCCCTGCCCTCCACTGGAGGATAGCTTGGTTGCATATCAGAGGCAGTGTGCCCTTTGAAGATCACCGCCTTGATGTACCACTTCACTAGCCTTCCTGGGAGGGAGGAAGGTGTGACCTCCTTCCCATCTAGGCCTTTGTTTCTGACTCCTGGAAGTGTTAACACTTCTGTCCAGGGGGTAAGAATCTTGTCTTGGCTGCAGCAGCATGCGAGTTGGCAGCCACAGCACATAAAAACTGGGGCAACCAGGAGGGCATCCGCTAAGTTTGCCACCTGGGTGCATGCCACATCACCCTCAACATGACATTCATGTCAAGGGTGGGATGGCATGTTGTTTGATACTAAATCAATTCTCCTAATGACAATAAAATGCTTGATTTTTGATTTAACACATGCTTTATTCGATCAATCGATCATCAGAGCAAATATACAATAATAATATTAATAAAATCCTAGTAGTATATAAACATAAATACATAAAATACAATTCAGTTAAAAAATTCCTCAACAATACACAATGCAACTGCAAACCCCCCCTACAATTCTGTAAAAAATAAAATATAGACCACTAGTGATTAAAACACAGTCCTGATAATGGAATTGCGTATACGCCATGCTGCTAGTAAATACTTGCTGACAGCGTGTATTAAAATCATGGAGTGGTGGCTTTTTAAAATCCTCAGGGCAGAAGCACAGTCTCTTATCCCCATTTCACGGCAAATGTTGCAAATCCACTTAGACCTGGGAAGAGAGTAAGCGGGGCAAAAGAACATGAAATGTTCAACTGTTTCAGGTTTTACGCCGCAGACAGGGCATATATCTGTATCTGTTTTTGTACCCCATCTGCACACCAATGACTTTAACGGCAGCGACCCAAAACGGAATCTGGCGTATAAGCTTTTGCCTAAAATGTCGGGAATAGTATCTAGATATGGTTCAAATTGTGGATACCACTTAAAATCTGTGAAGAGATTTGTTAAGCAACCGTAAGCTCTGTGGGTAATATAATCGTTGCATACATAGGACCAGTATACACGCTTCAGTACATTGGAGTGGGCCTTTTCTAGTTTTGGGGGTTTTTCCCAAAAGTTACCAACTCCTAGTTTATTAAACCATCTAGATACATGTTTGACCCAGGGAATAGTGGTTGAGTTGGAACACTTTAACAGGTCTTGGAGTGAGGTCTTGTAAACATCCAATTCTGGAACAGTCCATAGCCTTATCCAATATAAGAGTGGTCTTAAAGTGATTAAATCGACTACACGTCTCAGGCCCAGATCTAGAAACAGTGGTATCAATGGAGTGCTTGGAGGACAGGCACATAGCGTCCTCACAAAGCTATTCTCACCAATGGTTAGCCTATTGCAGTCAGAAAAGCCCCAGACCTCCGCACTGTAAGCAGCAGCACCCTGTGCTCTGGCAATGTAAATCTTGATTGGCGGGGAGACAGTTTTTGCTGTCGTACCCCTATAGAAACGGAGGATAGATGCTGCACTATGCTGCAAACGACCCACGCTTTTGTTGACCTGTTCTACCCAATTCAGATTGTCAGTGAGCCTTACACCCAGATAATCTATGGAACAAACCTTGTCCAGAAGTTTTCCTTCTATGTGAATGGTACATTTCTTCCGCACTCCTGAACGGAGTGCCATTAACTTAGTTTTCTTATGATTCAACTCTAAGCCGTAATCTCGACAGAAAGAGTTGAATCTATTGATAAGAATTTGGTGGCCCATAGGAGATTTAGAAATAAGAAGGGAGTTATCTGCAAAGAGAAGAATCGGGATTTTTTGGGCGCATAGGGTAGGGGCGTCATTCTGGCATGTCATTAAAACCTGTACCACCTCGTTAATGAAGATAGAGAATAAGAATGGTGCCAACACACAGCCCTGGCGAACACCCCTATTTATGGGGATTTTGTCCGTTAGTTCCGCTAGGTTGCCCCATCTCACTTGCGCATATGTATCCTCATGCAGCCGCTTCAGGAGTTGGATTAATTTGTCTGGAGTCCCTATTTTATGTAACACCTCCCACAGCTTTTCCCTCGGAACTAAGTCAAAGGCTGATCTCAAATTGACAAAAGCAATATATAGTGGTTGTTTTGCAAGGTCTGTATATTTCCAGTACAGCACGGCCAGTCTAAAGACCTGATCTACTGTGCTGATCCTCGTCCGAAATCCAGCTTGAAGGGGAGAAAGGATCTGCTGGTCTGTGGCCCAATGAGTTAATCTGCCTAAAAGTTGCTTGGCAAATATTTTTTGAAGATTGTCAATCAGACTGATTGGTCTATAATTTGTCGGGAGGTTTGCGTTACCCTTTTTGTGAATAGGGATGATTTTGGCACCCTTCCATGTCATAGGGATCTGCCCCCGTTCATTGATTTTATTAGAAAGTGTATTGATATACCAGGTCCAAACTGTTGGCTCAGAAGAGTAGAGGTCCCCTGGAATTTTGTCTGGGCCTGGAGCTTTCCCAAGTTTTAATGAACGAATAGCCTCTGCAGTTTCTTTAATAGTAAAACGGATGTGGCCCTTAGAGTCCTGTAGGCCCCCTTCAAGGGGAGCTAGACCAGGATGCACATCCAAGATAAGGAGGGGGTCTTTGCCCGCTTCCCCTGTGGCGGAAATCATAGGGGTCTCGATTTTATCATATAGACTTAAAAAATGTTCAACCCATCTTTCTGGCTGTATATGATTACTTACACCAGTCCTGCCCTCTTTCTCTCGCTTGCCTAACAATTCCCAGAACAAATTGTTGTTGTTGGATTGGGTAGCATCCAACAACTCCTGCCAAATTGTTTCTTCCCAGGTTTTTTTGGCTCGGGTATTGGATTCTTCGTAATTGTAAATGTGTCTGGCTAATTGTATTTCCCCAGGGGTCCCTTCCATGAGGGCGCTTTTTAATCCAGTCTTAGCCCTGTGGCAGGAGTCATCAAACCATGAGCTGGAGGTGCCTCCTTGATGTTTTACCCCAGCCTTCTTGTAGAAAATACGTTGTAGTCTTGTGATCATATTTTCATGTATGGATAAGAGTGGGATGTCATTAAGGTCACAGTCGTGGAATGGAGCCAAATTATCTATAAAAGCCAGGTAAATCTCGTGTAGCAAATAAGGATTCGACTGGACCTTTGGCCACCTGACCTTCGTAGATGAGATGTTCAAGGTGGGAGTAGGAACCATGGTAATTTGGTTATTCGAGGTCCTACCAAAAACATCCCCTGGCATAGAAAGTAACAAGGTATAATGGTCACTTTCACATCTAACGTCCACCTTCATATCTTTCAGCAAGGGCCACAATCTCACATCCACTAAAAAATAGTCAATTACGCTTGAGGTTAAGCCTCGTTTGAAGGTGGGTGCAGTGTCCAGGTCAGAGGGCATGCGGCCATTACATGCCCTAAGGCCATGCTTCAAACAGAGAGATGCCAGTTGAGTAGCTACATAGGAATTAAAACAAAAACAATCGCTAGTCAGCTGTGGAATCCCCCATGTTTGGTCTTCATCCTCTGTGAGACCAGTTAGTATCACAGAGGGTTCAAAAGTGCAATTTACATTCCCAGCTATTATCAGATAAAAGGTTGGTTGTAGGGTATCTAAGAAGTCAAGTAACTGTTTTAGAATCTGGGACTCAACCCCTCGAGGTACCGATCGGGCATAAACATTGATAAAAATTATATTAAAACTCTGTTGAAACGTGATTTGTAACCCCATCAAATCTGGACTATCAAATTTTAAAATCTTATATACGCATTGCACATTTTTGTTTATTAGCATCAGAAGTCCTCCTTTTGCTCGACCGGTAAGTTTTGTAGATGGTTGGGCAGCCATGTTAAAAGAAAGAAACCCATCTATGGTAATCTTCTCCTCAGCCCATGTTTCTTGGAAGAGGCATATATCTTGAGTATTTATGTATGAACACCAGTCAGTATCATCTGATTTCCTCCCAAGGCCGGCTAGATTCCATGTCATAATTGATAGGCCTTTTCTCTCAGAAACAGAACTTAATGTCTGTGAGTTGGACTTCTCAGGAATCAACTCTTCGTCAGTAAATCCATCAAAAACCAGCAGACTGGGTTCCTCTGGGTTAACCCCTAGGGTTGCTTTCTGGGCTGTTGCCAGTCATACAGGGTTGGGCTGGATAGAATCGCAACACCTACGCTGGTTACTGATAGCATTACGACTTGAGTGGCTGGAAACTTGTGACTGGCCTTTAGCCTCCAATACTGTCTCTAAAGTGATACATCCCCTCCTTCGTTCCATAAGATGACGAGTTCGGTCATTAAACAAGATGAGATTCTCAACCAAGGTTCTATCATGAAACTCGATTGAGATTACATCGTGGATCGACCCTGAAGGACACCACCGCTTGGTATTGCGGATATATGAACGTATGACCGATAAACAGCTTCGTTGGTGTCGTAGCCAGTGGGTTACCTTGTTGACCCTAGACTCATGGTCCTCGCTAAGCCCCGGCAACAATTTTGGGACTTGTTTTAAGAAAAGATTATTTGTCCCGGGCTTGGGGCATTGGGTGTTTGACAATATGGCTGGGTCACAAGGAATTCTCTGATAGGGAGTGGCACTAAAGGAACCGAGGGGAGATTTGGGAGCAAGTGAGTCGCTGGCATTGGATAAAACATGGGTCCTCTTAGATGGGGGATTATCAGTCTATTTACAGCTCTTAGATGACAAATAATTTGAAAGAGCTGGGGGGCGGCTGTTGGGGGCGATGTGGTTTTTCATAGTACCCCCCTCATCTGATGGTTTTTTTCTAAGTTGGTACTCCTGTGTAGAATTGTCTTTAGAACATGTTGCATCCCCGTCTGTACCAGCCCGGTGTGTCTTTCCCTTTTGGTAATCAATAGCCTGGTCCCCCTGTACAAGCCAGATAGGTGGAGTTGGGTCCGTCACTATGTGACCTCCATTCGCCCCGTCGTTTCTTAGATGGCTTTTGCATCCACACTCTGATCTCTCCTGCAAGCATTTTGCCAATTGTAATACCAAAGACCTGACTTCTTCCACTCTCTGGAGTATAAAGAAGACGTTAGGCTCAGTGGGAGGATGCATTAAGAGGGGAGCAGGAACTAGGATTGGGGTACGAGGAATAACCTCTTTATTGCGATCGTCTGCAGTGGGATCGGAAGCTCTGAGTATTTCGTCCTCTTCAGCTAAGACCTCAAACCGGTTCCTACAGGGTATATTTGGGATCAGGTTGATCACAGGACTCAGTGGTATGACAGGGTTAGGAGTAGTTCCCTCTGTTTCCACTTGGGGAGACCCACACCTGTGCACAGAATCATTTGCCATATTTATTAAGTCATTAGAGGGGGGAGTAAGTAAATGGTGTGTTATTGATGGAGTCACTCCACTATTAACAAATGCTGGATCAAACCTTGATCCTTTGTCTTTTTTGAAAAAAAATCTTGTATCCTCCCAGGGTGGACTAAAGCGTTTTTTAAAGGCGGGGCACCATTGTGGCTGGATGAACAATTTAGTATCGCCTCAACCTCTTCAAATAACAAATCAATCTCCTCAAAAGGTTTTTTGGGCTTGATAACTGGTTTAGCAGAGCGCTTTCTCTGCTTTTTGCGATCAGACAAAGGATCCAAGAGATCAGCAGCTTTCCTCTTCCCCATGAAACCGGTGACGTAACGGCTATAAGGTGCCAACAGGTTAAAATGATTTGGATCTTACTTGGTGTATAAGGCAGCAGATGAAAGAAAGTCGGCCCAGCCCAGCCTCATTCGGCCGAAGACGGGCCCGTCTTCGCCCGGTCTTCGCCCGGGCGCACTCCCGCGCGTACAAGAGTCTCTCCGCGTCCCGCGAGGCGCGCGCCTTAAAATAGGAGCAGGAAGCGGTGATCAGCGAGTCAGGGGGAAGCGTCCCAGTCCCCCGGCAACAAGAGTCTCTCCGCGTCCCGCGAGGGGCGCGCCTTAAAATAGGAGCAGGAAGCGGTGATCAGCCAGTCAGGGGGAAGCGTCCCAGTCCCCCGGCAACAAGAGTCTCTCCGCGTCCCGCGAGGGGCGCGCCTTAAAATAGGAGCAGGAAGCGGTGATCAGCCAGTCAGGGGGAAGCGTCCCAGTCCCCCGGCAACAAGAGTCTCAATAAAATGCTTATATAATTCACATCCCACCACTCATAATTTTAATGACGGTTGTATCATTGATCCTCTTAAACTTAAATTCTCAACTACATTTCAGAAACAATCTCAGTACTATGCTTCAGGTAACATATAGATTTTGGGCCTGATTATAACCTTGGCAGATTGATACTCCATCACAAACGTGACAGATATTCCGTCCGCTGTATTACAATCCTATGGAATTTGTAAAATGGCAGGTGGGATATCCGTCATGTTTGTGACGGAGTATTCCATCCGCCAAGGTCATAATCAGGCCCTTAGTTTCATGGCAGGGCCATAGTACATTGCATCTCCTGCCATCTTACACTATGCAATAAATATTATGCTCTAACCTATTCCTCGAGGTGTTATCTGCAATATCAACCTCTTTTTAACATTCTTCTAACCCCTTATCCTCATCAAGTGATACCACGTTACCTGTACAGAAAGCAGCAGGGCAACTGAACTTCACATAGTAATCCTTGCACGTGTTTTCAGCCACATGGTCGTGAAGGCAGAGAAAGCCATTTGAGATATCATAGCTGGGAGAGAAAAAAGATCATAACATGTCAAACTCAGGTGTCATTAAACTCAGCACAATGAACCAACCATCCAACTTTAGCTTCCTCCTCTCCTAATCCAAGCACACACATCACAAACAGAAAGAACAGAGATTGCAAAATGGACAACCTCTTCACCCTCCCAGAAGCAGTACCAACAGAATGGTCATGAGCTGGTCAGACCAGAAACTTCCAGAGGCATAGCACCCTTTAGTTGGGGGTCTCCTGGTCCTGGGGAGGCCCTGTAGCCACCCACCGTCTGTGCCCTAAAAGGCTGTCTGGGTGTGACTTATTTCACAGTAGGACTCGTAGAGTTTGGGTCACGCCCAGTGGAAGTGCTTGGACAGTAGTCGCGTAAGTACAATTTCTTTTAACGAAGCATAGGTTCATGAAAAGCAGTGATAACACATGTACACTGCGGACAGAGATTCCATTACCTGAAAGGCTACAGCAGTGTAAACGTCTATTATTTTACACGAGAAGTTTACATTTAAAGAGTCATACATAAAATTGAACTTTAGAACATTTTAGAAACATATTGGCTTGTGCTTTTTTGCCCTATATGTTTCTTTGTGTATTGTATAACTTTTATGCCCCTTCTAGGGGTCTCTACAGTTGTATAACATGACTCCCTGAACCAGCTGATGAGATGCGATCAGGCTTCTCTTCTGTTCCTACAGTCCTTAGTTCCAGATTGAGGCTAGGCGTGGCCATGGTCTTCTATGATATCAAGACTCATGCCCCTACTTATGGCCAAACAGAAGACATATGCCGCCTGAAACCACACTCTGCCCCCCCTTGCACCAGATACTACCAGAACACATGACTTCCTTCTAGTTTCATGCATTTCCTGCCCTAAACTCTTGAAGAAGAATGCCTACAGAACATCCACACTGCCTCCCTTCTCAGGTCATCCTGGGGTGCCCACAGGCAGGGAAAAGGATGCTGAATCCTCAAGTCAGGATGCTGAATCATTCTTAATAGGCAGGGATTGCACAGTTCCCAACAATACTTCAAGAGGCTGACACACTCAAGCAGGCGATTCTGTCAATTCAATAACCCAACCAGTTGTGGTCCTACACAAATCCATCCAAGACAGATACATTTCACCAGCTGTTGAGGAGATCCTAGTAAGAGTCAACAGAGGACAAGTGATCTGTAAATTAGACCCAGCATTAAAATATGTTGAGATGAAGCAAGAACCATCTTCCTGAGTCCATAACCACTCTCTCCACTCATGACGTTCTCAGTTTTTGTGTATGCCACTGAAGTCTTTCAGAGCACCATAAGTAGGTTGCTGGAGGGTTCTCAGGAATTTGTACATATTAGTCACAATAGTCTGCCATTCTTTAACCTTGCATGAGTTCCAGTAAGATATTTTGCAAATAGTTTGTACACAAATTAGAACATCAGAAACAATATGTATTGAAATTCATTCTAGTCTTTACGACATATACTTAAATGCTGCTTTCAACCAACGTTCTTAGACAAGAACTAATACATTGCACATACATTTATTCACTGTGCATGATGAGGCAGCTAATGCAAAAAATACTTCTAAATGGATCCAGGTGCTTGATGTGCTGTGTGTTCTGATTTATTGCAGAACATGTTTAAAGCTTTGAAACAAGCCCTTGTCCTATGGGAGGGGAGGGCCCAACAGGTTTTTTAACTTGGACCCTGAAAAAACTTCAGACCTGCTTGTGCAAAGGTAGTGACACAGTAGTGAATGAATGAATGAGAAAGTCTTCTATAGTGTGCAGCTACTGAAAAAGAGTGTCCTGGTGCTTTAGGTACTGAGGATGATAAGAAGCAGTACCCTAAAAACTTTTTTTCTCCATTCATGTTAATTGGGATTGCCCTAATTCGGGCTGGTTGCTAAGTAAATGTATTACGTGAGGGTGACAACAGCCAAGTCATTATTGGTATGGAAGTAGTTTATCCTTGGCATATGGTTAAATTCTTGACAACATTTTGATTATGTCTGGCGTAATAGTTATCCTTCCTTAATATATTGGCTAGCTCTTACCTGTGACATACTGTCACATTTATATTTTTCTGCTACAAGTAAGCATCCCTAAGGTGCCAAGAGATCCTTGCAGGGTGCAGGCTGCAATCAGAAATAGCCCACATACAAATAATAATATATGTTATAGGCATTCCTTTCAACATTCTGGCCATACTTGACATCCTTGATAATAGTTTACATCCATTACATACTCTGGGCATCACTTATTACAGGTATAATATTTCCCCTATAAAAGTGTAAAAGTGTAAAATCCAAAACATGTTGTGGGCATATTAGAAAACATTTGGTTCTCTCTGACAATAGAGTGGCCCATCTTTGACATGCTTTGGGGATTCAAGAGCATAATAGTGATCCCTTTTGGATATTATGGGTATTCCTGGCAAAACCCCGCTTTGCCTTCTTTGCCTAGTATAATAATGACCCATTCTTGGCATACTGTGAGTATTGATGACATTTCCATTACTCTTGACATAACAGTGGCTCATCATTGACATGATGTGACCTTTCTTGTTTAATTGTAGTTACCTCACGCATAAATGTGGGGAACACCCATGACAAATAATGGACACATCTAGAATCTGATGATGAATGGGAATACAAATGCGAATCTATCCATGTGTGAACGTGGAACATAGGAGTAACTGAACAAAATCACACATGGATATGTGAGGCCCAACAATGTTTACTAAAAATGATAAACATGTAAAATTAAAATGGTTATTGTAAGTCACCTTGGAGTTCTATGACCTTCTATAAGTACCTGGTCTTCAGACTCGTGCTTCTATATGGTCCTGGAATTCCACTGTGACTTTCCAAAGTCTTATATATTTTCTTACTTTAGAATATATAGCTTGGGGTATGTTATCTCATATATATATATATAAATAGTTAAGCATTATGTTAGCTAAAGTACTAAAAGAATGCAATGCAATATTTTTAATGACTGGAAACTGCAGTAATTGTTTCATCTCCATGCCACTATGATATGTACAGCAACATTATAGACTGTTCTTTCATTTGTATGTGATCGACCTACCTGCTTCAAGTTCATTCATTTACTCTTTCTTTAAAGGGATATTCCAGTTAAAGGTAATCCATTTGAAATTATATTCACACCCAGGTGCAAAATAAGCAACCTAAGCTTTATCTAGTGTTAAAAAAAAGGTGGGAATATTGTATCTATGTACTCCTCCCGACCAAGAAGTAGTGTATAACTAAGGTAATATATTATCATTGGTCTGAGTACAGCCTTTGCTGTTTGTAACTCGCTCTAGCAAGCCCTGAAAACATTTTCACCAAGAGAAGGAGAGTGGTTTTCTTATAAATCAAATAGGTTTCCGGAAAATATGTTGCACAAAAATGAATTTGGGTAAGCTTATCTGAAAGTTGGTGTATTTTGATTCACCAATTGGTGAGCCCAAAACTAAATAAGACCTGGGACTTTCTGATCAGTTTTGGATGCAATATGTAGCTCTGCCCAATGACCCTGCATTATGGTTAAAGTATGATAACAGAGAAGAGTTATATTAAGATTTTTGTGTGTGAATGATGCCAAAGATCTGTCCCGTATTCAAGGTCTGTCATTAGGTAATGTCCTTGCACAATACATCTTTAGCAGAGCTGCCATGCTTGTATGTCAAACTATTGTATACAGAAATATCATCTCACATATATATTGTGTTCTAAATATCATTCATGAAAATATTGTCCCATAGAGTGTAGATTTTCTGTTCCTAACTCCAATGCGGCAATACCTTTTGTAGAAACATTTAGATCATAAAATATTCTGGCAATATCCTGACCAAAATGGTGTAGTACATCCAACTTGGGTGTGCTTACACCAAGATATCACTGCACGTTGTCAGGCTAGATAATGCTGAGGCTTTAGTTTTTTGTGATCACCAAGAACAAGAATTTGAGAATTGAAATTACTGTCACCTTTTGCCATCATTTAATAGGTTGAGAGTTGTACAATGCTGTTGCCTGGCTTACCTTTATGGTGCCTATGGAGCTCATAGCTACTATCCAGTGGTGGCTGGTGACATTTGTAAGTGATGGGACGCAAAAATTGGGTCTGACTTTTATGCAGTGAGTGAAGCGAGTAAGCTAAATGGACAAACATGGAGTCCAAGGTGAGTTCTCCTCCCAAGGAAATATTGAAAAAAGATTGACAAATGGTGCATTTGAAAGCAAATTAATTTAGCGTGAAAGCAAAGTTTATAAAGCAGCAGGAACATATAGGGGCTCATTTTGACCCTGGCGGTAAAAACCATCTACCGCCGCGGCGACGGCTGCCAAAAGACCATCGCTGCGGCTACCAGCCGTCCGCTGTATTATGACCACAGCCGGGTTTTCGCCAGAAGGATGGCGGAAATCCGGCTGTGGCCATGGCGGCGGATGGCCGTAAGGTGGCGCTGCTGCCAGCAGCAGCGCCACGCCAGAAGACTGATGCCGGCTGTATTATGAGAATAATACGGCCTGGTGGTGTTCTGCTGGCTGACGCTGCTGCTGGCAGCAGCGCCCCGTCCCATCTCCTGCCAGAGGACCCCCTGAACACAGGTAAGTTGGGTGCTCAGACAGAGAAGGGCGTGTTGTGTGTGGGTATGTATGTGTATTGTATATGTCTGTGTGTGCGTGTATGCAGGTGTGTGTTGCGTGTTGTGTGTGTGTGCATGTATGGATGTGTGGGTGTGTGTATTTTGAGTTGTGTGAATGCGTGTCTGTGTGTATGTATGTACGTTTGTGTGGATGTGTGTGTGAATGAATGTATGCATGTGTGGATGAATGTTGGAATGGGTGTGTGTATGCGTGTGTGTGAAGGGAGGGGTGAGTTTGAAGGAGGGTCTGGCTAGGCAGGGGTGGGGGGGAAACCATCAGTGACAGAAAAGGGATTCCCTGTCACTGATAGTGCCTACCGCCATGGTTTTCGTGGCGGCAAGAATGCCACAAAAGCCATGGCAGTAGGCAGGGTCATAATCCTGCAGGCGGGCAAGTGATGGCTGCCGGGCTGGAGAGTGAAGTCTCCAGCCCAGCGGTCGGTGTGGTACATTGGCGGTTTGGCTTTAGCCAAACCGCCAATGTCATAATATGGAGAAAAGTACTGCCAGCCTGTTGGCAGTACTTTCCTCCATATTAATGCCGACTGCCACGGTCTTAATGACCCCCATAGTCTTGAAATACTAAACACATTAAAAATTGCCCATATATTACTCCATTAATATATTCAACAGTTACTTTAATGTGCAAATTATACACTGCGGCAACTTCAGGCCCATTAAAGTGTGTGCTTGTGCAGTGTCTTGCACTGCATGGAGCGCAAGCTTTGGAAGAAAATGCTCTAACGAGGCAACACAGCTGCTGGCTGCAATCAATCATATAGAAATATGTGCAGACAGGTCTTTAAGTAGGATGAAAAAGTGGGGGCTCTCTAAAAGGGAAATTGTAAAATAAACTTCTGTGATTTCTATAGTGTGCCACCCGGCTAGTATTTTGGTTTCGCTCTGAGATGTTATTGCATCCAGAAAAATAACACAACTGACATACACCTAAAACCTGTCAATAATTTTGGCTTTGTCAATGGTTGTTAGCTGTTTAAGATAAATGAGTAAGAACAATGATTAGTTATAAATGATTAACGTTGGAAATGTTTCAATTCTAAAATTGTGAGACTGTGAATTAAATATTATTGAGGCCTATGGAAGGAGTATGGCCTTCAGTTATATGTGTGCTTTACATTAGATATGTATGCCGTTTTTCTCTTCACATCTCATCCATCTGCACATTTTCAACCTCCCCTCTTTCCTCTTCAGCACCCTCTTTTCACTCTCATCTGAATGCACTTCCTCGCCTCTCTCTCATTTTACCAACTCAAACATACACTGCACTCATTCACATTTAAGCCACTTATTTCATTTTGCTTTTGCGTTCTAAATACGTTGACCTCTACGCACTCCTTAAAACACATTACCACTGAATTTAATGTGCAGCAGGAATACATGACCATTGTTCTGTGTGTTCAGCAGAGCCAAACCCACTGTCAGGCACTTTGCTTTGCCTTCAGCCTCAACACGAGCACTCTCAATTGACGCCCCTCATAAACACCTGACATAAGTCAAAGTATGCACTATGCAAGAGTAATTCAACGCACAGAAACACAGCATGATGAAACAGCTAACTCTCTTGAGGAATGCAACATTAAGTAAAACATGTGAAGTAAGAGTAACTAAGTGACTGACACACATTGCACACATTTTAACATTCATTGTTCGCATATCAATCATTGTTTGTGGCATTACTGTTAAGGGCATGAAGATAAGGCCAGCTTTAACACCATACAGCCTTTACTGTAAGCATGTATTTCTCCCCTTACGCTTGACTCGGATATTTGGATCCATTTCGCTAGGGAGCAAGAGCCATGCTCGTCATTTGGAACAGTTTCATGAGGAACAAATTCAGCAACTTTGCTTCTAAAGGAGCCAGTGATCTGCAGCCAGGGCCTGTGGTGTCACATGGGGGAGGTATGCGTGACAAGCGGTCTCAGTACAATAAAAACAACACACGATTGGCATTATAACACTTACCATTACCAAAGGCAGGGCACTAAATCACACGTGCTTGCATCCACTTCTACTGCATGACGAATGGGGAAAGGGTGGGATTTATGCCTGCTAATGACAGACAGCTCCCCTAACGCAAGGATGAAGACTCCTATACCCAAAATCATGACGCTAAAAGCTTCAGTGGCCTATAGTGGATATTGCCATAGACCTCAATGGAAACGAAGGGCTTTAGAGCGGTCAGCCCTGTGTCGTGCGTCATAGTGTAAAAAGTTGATTTATTGCCTGGCTTCCATCTCATGCTTTAAAGCGAGGAGGGGCAGGTAGCCTGGGACAGACAGCCCAGATAATCGTATCTCTAAATAAATCGATCTATTTAATATTTTTTATGTGAATGTGTAGGAATTTCCGAGGAGTGTAGCCCCCCAGCCCCAAAAGAGAAACCGCCCATGCTACTATCTCTCACTAGAGATAACCACCCGCAATTCCTCTTAGCACACACTTAATCCCTCTTACCAACTGTCTTTTGAAACATGCAACTGAGGTGACTGTGCAGATGTGCATGGGACACAAAGGTGCTACTCATGCCTTTACAGTTCTTGTCCAGCAGTCACGCATAAAATGACTCCGTCTACACCTTTAATTTCAAAAGTTTTAAGAAGCAGATTCCACTCTCATAAACAAGGGAGAGTCCAAGAGCTAGCTGTTATCAAATAAAGCCAAGCATTAGGGATATCAGAGTCACTTTGGAGGTGCTTTTCTGTTTAAATCATTTATGCTTATCGTCAACTTGGTGTCGGAGGAGCTGCGAACCACTACTTAAAAGCATCATGTATGTGAACTAGGAAAGCCTGGGGTAGTATGTTACAATTTGTGTCCCTTTTGGTACCACGGGTCATAAAGACAGCATTAAGGGGGTTCTAAGATTTTCCATTCCATGCCCTTTCCATAGTTACTCTGCACCAGATAGGAGACCATTGGGATGCTAAGGCTGGGATAAGAGTGTCTTCTGTGTAAAGTCATCAGGTGAGAGTAGAGGCAGTGTGCTATCACTTCGCCTACCCCAGCATTTTGGTGGGGTGATGTCTATGAAAAGCATGCATAGTGGGGCCCTCTTTTTGTGCCTAGAGGGGTGCTTTGGAGAACATGGAGGCTGTAGTTCAAATGCAATAACAAAGAATAGTTACTTCAACCAAAACCAATTGCTCTGCACGTTGTATATAAAATAATTGTTCGATATTGAAATTGTCAGGAGAGCTCTTATCTGTTTTTCCCCACACAGTACTGGCATACAAGATAACAGGCAAACACAATGGAAAAAAATTATGATAATTACTACTCGATGACATCTTTGGTGAGGTATGGTAACAGGCCGGACCATGTTGATGCTACAATGCTAATGGGAGCTTCGCACATCTGCCCAGGATACTTGTTTCTGATGTGAGCGAGTGTCTCGTTGTCTTCTTTGTTTTCCGCGCTGGGGTGGTCGGAGTTAAACCAGACTGTTCGACACTCTCTGGGAGCTAAACAGAGAAGGTACAAGCATGAAATAGTTTCTGGATAAAATCTGAGAAAAGCCTGTCACACCAAGAGTTATGTGGCTTATGTTGATCTCATATGCAGTTACATTATAATGAATCAAATCCTTCAACATGGATTAACAGCTGCTATTTGCAGCATTACAAGGCCAGAGTCAGTAGTCTGTAGTAAAAAGAGTGATGTAAAAAAGTATTATAATTATAATAATAGAGGTAACATCTATTAATGCTAAAATATTGCTTCTAATTTATTTCTATTAATACTATTACTATTCAAACTAATAATGCCAATAATACTAATATTATTTTATAGTTTTTGTTGTTATTTTATTATAATAATTAGTAGGAGTAGCAGTAGCAGTTTGGTTATTTATAAATTAGTACGGTTCACGAAGAACATGTTCTTTGCATGGTTTAATTTTTGATACCTGGCATCTGGCTGTACCATCCCTAATTTTAGCAGGACAACATCTGAAGAATTTAGGTCCAGGCATTGCCTAGTGACATTATGATGAGGGTCTCTTACTATGGCACCATACAGCCAGAATGCTAACGTACGCATTAGGGAGTCTTGCGGGGGCAACCTACCACCGGGAGGTCTCCTCCTGGGTGGTTTGAGGAAGTGGAGCAGTCCGCGACTGCTCTGAGCTATGT
Organism: Pleurodeles waltl; assembly: GCF_031143425.1. Taxonomy (NCBI): domain Eukaryota; kingdom Metazoa; phylum Chordata; class Amphibia; order Caudata; family Salamandridae; genus Pleurodeles; species Pleurodeles waltl. The sequence goes on from NC_090445.1 coordinate 1,065,583,519, forward strand.
GTGCTACTTTGTAGCCCAGGGATATATAGCCGGCCATTTTCTAGTGTGGTCACCCTTTTGTTGGTGAGACAGTGGCTAGAATAGAGGCGGGCCTTTTTTCCCTAGTTAGCATAGTGATTAATAATCACGGCTGATATAAGCTGTGCAGTGCAGGGCTAACGGAACAGACGTGTATCTTTCATTAAGTTGCACTTTGTGTGGTGACTGAACATGTCAACGGCAGCAATGAAGACTGAGCAGGCGGTGCCCCTGCTAAGAGAAGTGGGCCGCCTTGACTTAATTAAATATGAGGCCCTGATGGGCGCAGGGCCATCATGTCGAGCATCGGAGGGGGTAGCAGCGACTGTGTTAGCCTGCTCACCCCTCAGAGACAGGAATGCAGCAGCGCAGAGGTGAGTTGGTGGGCCGCTCACCAGTTCGGAGAGCAGCTACAGCAGGGAGGAGCAGGCAGCGGGGAGCGCGGTCATAGAGAGGGAGGAGGGAGGGCAGGAGGCCCCATAAGAAAGTGCAGGCAGCTGGGTGGGAGGTGATGGATGAAATGCCCTTGATGGAAAAACATGGTTCAGTGAGGTGCAGGTTCCCGCGCCACTGGTAGGTTTGGGGATCTCAGCAAGGCACACTCTTTTGGGGATGGGAGGTACAGCTCTGGGGAGTCAGGGTTGCCACACGTTGGGGGGGGGGTATGGCCACAGGGCGGTGCGGGACCACAAAGCAGAGGACTATCAGTGGACTGAGCACACAGCAGATGATGGAAATGGCAAGACGGACGGCACCAGAGTGGCTATCGACCTTGGCACCAGTGGAGCTTTCTGGGTATAACAAAGAAAACGTGGTATCAGTGGCGGTGGAGGCCAAAGAGCCAAATGGCTGCTTAAGGAAAGGAGTGCGTGTGCTGGAAGCCGGTGTGGGGATGGTCAGGGTGCCGGGAGCATCAAGTCAGCCGGGAACAATGAGACAAATAATGTCATGGGGGACATGAAGGCAGCGGGACAGGAAGTGAGTGGGATCGAAGGGAACTTGGGGGGGGGAGGTCCAACAAGACAGAAGGGGATGCCAAGGCCGAGAGAGAGCAAGGAATTGAAGCAGAATAAGCTCCCATATATGGGCAAAGCTAACCCAGTTCATCTCATGTTAGCCACTAAGGAAAAAATCTGGAAGGGCGAGTACGTGGAGATGTTGAAGCCATTGTACAGGGAGTTAAGGTCTAAAGAGGGGTCCAAGGAGGGGGAGTACGAGATGGCCATTCCTTATCTTTGCAAACTGGTATTGCGATCAGTATCCCGAGAGTTCTGTGGCACTCTTTAAGTACATGCACATAATCAGAAAAGTGCACATAAACTACGGGGGATATGCCTAGGTCCAATACGATGAGGAATTTTGGGCACGTCTGGTGCTGGACCCTTAGGTGCAGAGGAGGGAAATTGACTCCAATCTGTGGCAGCATACCATGGGGCCAACCAAATTCGGGAAGATGGTCTTCATGGCTAGCGTCTTACCTAGCCAAGTAGGGGACATGCTTGGACTTTAACAGGGGACTCTGCACATGCACGTTCTGCAAGTTTAGTCACGAATGTTCCAAGTGTGTGGGCAGGCATGGACTGGTTGACTGCTACAGTAATACAGGCGGGAGTGGGTGGCTGGGCCACAAGGTCAGCCACAGCAAGGTGGAGGAGGGAGTCAGCAGAACATTTGGCAACTGAATTTCCAGGGCGATAGGGGAACACATGGCGTTGGTGGAAAAGGCTTGTACTCCAGTTAATCTGAAGAGGTTACGTTTCTGGTTGGCACAATACGATCACAGGAAAGAAGCGAAGCTGTTGTGGGAGGGGTTCAGCTGGGGTTTTCAGCTGGGATACATGGATCCCAGGAAGCGCCTCTGGGTAGAAAACCTCAAATCTGTGGCGGGCAAAAACAGGTGGGGCGGGACAAGCTAGAAAAGGTGAGGGAAAGTCGCATGGCAGACTCTTTTATGGACTGGCCCATGCAGAACCTGATAGTCTCGCCCATCGGCATGGTGCGGAAGAAAGAGAAAGGTCAGTTTAGCCTCATTCAACACCTTTCATGGCCAGAGGATAACGCTGTCAATTACTTTAAACCAGAAGACCAAGTAGCAGTGCCTTACGCCTCAGTGGATGTGGCGATGGCCTTAGTGGAAGAAGTCCGACAGGTGGTGCTCATGGCGAAGAGTGACATTAGATCCTCTTTTCTTTGCTGACACTACACCCTGATGACTTTGAGCTGCTGGGCATACAATTTGACAGCTACTGGTAGGTGGACAAGATATTACTGATGGGGTGCTCCGTTTTGTGTGCTCTCTTTGAATGCTTCAGCACACTTCTACATTCGATCTTCATTAGGGAGACAGGCCATAGACACATTACACATTATTGAGCAATTTCTTTTTGTGGGCGCAGTGGCCACGGATCAATTTACAACCTTGATGAACAGATTCCAGGTCATTATGGCAGAGCTAGGCATCCCATTAGCCACGGATAAAATGATGGGGATGAGTGCAGTGTTGACATTTCTGGGAATTGAAATTAATTCTGAGGCAATGATGGTTTACTTACCACAGGACAAGAAGAGGGTCATGGTAGGGCTGTTACAGGACATCCTAGGAAAGCGAAAAGTCACTGTCTAAAAAATACAAATATTGTTGAGACATTTGAACTTTGCGTGCAGGATGGTATGGGCAGGTAGAACATTCTGTAGGCGCCTAGATTTGGTATTGTCAGGGAGAAGACTCCTGCACCACCATGCCCATCTAATGGCAGGTGTATGAGAGTATCTGCCATGTGGTGCCTCTTGGAATCGTTCAATGGAATACCCTTGCCGGCATGCAGGAAATGGACTGGGATGCAGAGATATTCTCAGATGTAGCCGGTGGGAAAGGTTTTGGCATCTACTGTCAAGGTAAGTAGTGCATGGAGGAGTGGCCCCAAGAGTGGAAGTGCGGGGTGGGGGCTTTGGGGGTAGAAGGAGCATTGCTTTCCTGGAGCTATTCTCTTTGGTGGGGGCAGTTTTGGTATTGGGGGATCTGCTAGCAGTGAAGAAGGTTGTATTCAGGGTGAACAACTTGGAAGTAGTCCAGGTGGTTAGTGGGCAGTCGGCCAGGGACCCCCAGGTGCTCCAGTTGCTAAGGGTTTTCGTTCTGGGTTGCTTGCACCATGACATAGCTTTCAAGGCGAGACATGTTCTGGGAGTGGACAATGATGTTGCAAATGCTTTGTCTCGTTCACAGTGGGAAAGCTTCCATGGACTGGTCACAACAGCAGAACCTTTCTTGGCACAGATGCCACTGCAGCTATGGACTGTAGGAGACAGAGGTTCCTTCAGTTTGTTTCCACGAGCGAGGCATACGTGCAGGCATGGCAGGAGTTCCTGAGACATTGGGCACAGAAGCGTTAGGAAGAATAGGAAAGGGTGGAGGACGTAGTTCATTTCATCCTGGGACTGATAGAGAGGGGGCAGTCAAGAGTTTATGTAGGAATCACATGGTGGTTCTTGTTCAGTTTCTTCGTCTTTTATTTCATAGAAGACAGCATAACAATCCATATAACCCCCAGCGACATTTCAAGCCTCCACCTTCGCTCTGCTCCTCTCTGCTTCTGCCTTCCTTCTTCCACATGGAATCCCAGCACCCCAAGATTCCACCCTCACAATATTCCATCATTAAGAAGCATGGTCCTACACATCTTCCCCCTTATGAATTACAAAAAATTCTAATTATAATTTAATTACAATAATTAGAAAGGAGAAACATGAAATTAAATGAGAACAAACAGAAAACGAGAATTAGCATATAATAAATTTCTAAACAATACATTCCTCAACAATATCTTTGTTAACATATGACAATGTACAATATTACTACCAACACACTACAAGATATTTATTATTCTAGCTTGGTATGTGCAGTTAGAAAGAAAATGTATGGTTATCAATAACTATTTCCGTTTAACTATGCACAAATTTCCTGTACTCCATTCCCTACCATCTTCCAACTTAACCACAGAATTCTTTACGAAATCACTTTTTGTGGTGCGTGAAATCTACTGTCACTTTTTCTTACAATTCCTACCTTCTTAACTGCCACAAGATCTCCACATTTCACTTCAGCAAATTTAACACCCCTTCTTTTGTCATAACTCATCTTGTTCTTCTTCTGAAAATGCATGACCCTTGCCTGCAAATTCTCCTGGTCAACACCTTCCTGCTTTTTCTCACTGATCCACCAAGGAGATTCCTTAGTCCCCGGCTCTCTCCCTCTAAGAGCAATGAAAAGTGACACGCCCGTCACAGAATGAGGTGTTATCCTATGCGCCCATAATATTTTGCCCAACTCATGTCTCCAATTCAACCCATTCGCCAAGGACAACTGTAAATTTTCCACCACAATTCTGTTCACTCTCTCAACTAGACCATTAGCCTGAGGCCAAAATAATGCAACTCTCTAAATGTTTTATCCTTAACCCATTGAGAAATTTGGTCATAGTAGCTGAAACTAATTGTACACCGTTGTCAGTGACTAAAATCTTCGGAATCCCTTCCTCCAAGAATGAATCTTTAAGAAATTCAATCACCCTGTCCGTAGTAATTTGCTCAGTGCATTTGATACGGAACAATTTACTGTAATAATCCACTAGAACCATGACAAAGCGACTACTTCTTCCCAGCCTCTCTATTGGTCCTACTAAATCAAACGCTAGCTTCTCCCACGGTGCCCTGGGAAATTGCACTTGGCCTAAAGGAAATTCCCTCACTGTTTTCGACTTATCACTGTTTTTACAAGCCTGGCACTCTTCTAACACTTTCTCCACATCTCTGTCCATCCCAGGCCACCAGTAAAATTGCCGTAACCTTCTTTTAGTCGAACTTCTGCCCAAATGTGCTTCATGAACAATTCCTACCAATCTTTTCCTCAATTTCATCGGTGGGACTATTCTATTTCTTCTCAGAACCTTTCCTCCCTGTATACATAGTTCATATTTTACTGCTAAAAATTTCTTCAAGTCATCCTCCACTATGTCAAAATTCTAATCTATCACAAGTTCTTTTAACTTATTGTATTCTGAATCATCTTTTACAGCTTCATCCCATTCCTCCTTACTTAGGGCTAGCTCTCCATCAATCAGGAACGCTTCTAACTGCACGATACACATTTCATCACTTCGTTCTCCATCCCCACGTCCTTCAATAGGTAGTCATGACAGGCAATCTGCAATCACATTCTTCTGTCCCTTCACATATTCCACCATAAAATTGAACTCTATAACAGACAACAACCACCTGGAAATGCGAGGAGTTAAACTACCTTCCAATCCTCGACCACACTTAAAAATCTGCAACAAAGGTTTGTGATCTGTTCTTAATATGAAGGGTAACCCCCACAAGTAATACCTGAAGTGGTTTATCCCCCAACCGCAAGCTAATGCCTCCTTTTCTATGGCAGAATAGGTTCGTTCCACCCCTTGCAATCTGCGTGAAGCAAAGCCAATAATTTTTTCATCACCATTTATCACTTTAATGAGTACTGCCCCAAGGCCCACGTTACTGGCATCAGTAAATATAATTGTCTTTTTCGTAACATTAAAGTGACCTAAAGTTGGAGCTCCTGAAATGGACACCTTAATCTGCTTGAATGCCTTTTCACAATCCTCATTCCATTCAAACATTGCTCCCTTCTTTAATAAAATCCTCATAGGTTCTACAAGTTCCGCAAAATTGCATACAAATTTTGAGCAATATTCTGCCAGCCCTAAAAATGATTTCAACTGATCTTTATTGGTAGGACTCGGAGCATTTCTAATTGCCACCACTATACTTTTCTTCGGTTTAATGCCTTCAGCCGAAATCTCATGTCCTAAGTAGCTCACACAACTTTTCCTTAACTGGCATTTCTCTTTTTTAACAGTAAACCTCTGATCTTCTATCATGAAGGTGGAGGCTTGAAATGTCGCTGGGGGTTATAAGTAATTTCTGCCCCCTGCACAGAATAACCCTCGTCCCCAGTTTATGTAGGAATCACACAGTTGTTCTTGTTCATTTTCTTCATCTTTTATTTCATAGAAGACAGCATAACAATCCATATATCCCCCAGCGACATTTCAAGCCTCCACCTTCGCTCTGCTCCTCTCTGCCTTCCTTCTTCCACCTGGAATCCCAGCACCCCAAGATTCCACCCTCACAATATTCCATCATTAAGAAGCATGGTCCTACACTTACGATTGCAGGGAAGCTAGCAGGAATAGCATTTATGGGGAAGATGTTGTGGGGATACTCCCCCTCGACGGGAGGAGAATTTTAGAGGCATGGGCCAGAGTAAGGTGCGAGGACCTGCGAGGATTCTGATTACAGTGGATTCACTGAAGTAGATTCTCGCATCCCTCACGACTATATGCTGCAGCAGTGAGGAGACTACTTTTCAGCACGTTAATGACCTGGATGTTTTTCGAGGCTTTCAGAGTTTAAGAGATGCTGGGGAGTAGGGAGGAAAGGGGACTAGTATGGGAGGAAGTGCAAATGAGCCAAGGAAGCATACAAATATGGCTGCAGGGATCCAAGACGTGAGCAGCACCGGTGTCGGTGGGCCTAGTCTTTAGACATAAAGCCAGAAAGCCGGCTACAGCATTCCAACTTCTGTCAATCATGCGCAAGGCTCTTAGGAGCCTGGGTGTAGAGGTGTGGTGATTAGGTACCCATTCATTTAGATTAACAATGGTCACGGAGGGCAGTAATTGGGCAGGGATGATATGTGCATAAGTAGGTGGAGGTCGGACTGCTATCAGCGATATGTGCGCGCTGACAACGATAATGTGTGCTGGGGCAGTCTCTGATTTCTTATTTGTGTCTTCCAGGGTCTGTGCCAGGCCCAGAGTCCAACAGGTTATCTGGTTGGTGGGACACACTTTCATAAAATGGGCACAGAGGCAAGTGAGAGGAAGCAGCCAAGGGAGGAATTTTGGCCTGGATCCTCAACTATACAGAGTGCTATTGGAATGGAAAGGGGGAGTGCGGTGGAAAGAGTTGTTGCCCTGCCTGATTAGATGCATGGCGAGGGGCCAGTGCCCGGCCATCCTGCTAATTCATTTGGGGGAAAATGACCTAATGATGGAAAAGGAGCTGAGGGTACTTAAGGCTATGAAAAAGGACCTGCAGGAAATTCAGAGGAAGTAGGGTGCCGGCCATATCATCTACCCAGCATTTGTACCACAGAGGGTATGGCAGCAGCTCAAGAGCCAGTGGTAATTGAGCGGACCAGGCATAAGATCAATAAAAAATTAGAGCTTTTTGTGAGAATAGAGGGATCACAGCATTGGAGCATACAGACCTACAATTTGAGAACTTGAGTTTTTCAGAGGGGATGGGGTGCACTTGTCCTTTATGAACATGGAGCTTTATCTCTTCCAGTTGAGGGACAGGTTGAAACAACTATTAAACATTCCCTAGTGGAAGAGCAGAAAAGGTCTGAGAGCCTGTTTCTGGGTGGTGGGGGCAGGCAAGTTGCCATGGTCCTCAGACATTTAGGGTTGTTGAAATTGACAGTCCAGGTTAATAGGGAACAGGTAGACAACAGCATACATGGATGAGACAGGAAGTAAATGTTGCTTTAGAATTTAGATTAGTTACAGGTTCAGGGTTATACTAAAATAAACAGTTTAAGGATAGCAAGCATTCTAAACAGTCAAAGGAAATTACAAGGATTACAAGGTCAAGAATGAAAAGGGGTTATATAGTTGAATTGTTGTATTGTGAGAACAGAACTTTTGTAAGGCGAAGGCTAAGGTTTTTGTGGAAGTGCAGCTGCTCCCAATAAAGTGGCCTTTTTTCACACACATATGCCTGGTGTCTGTGATTCCCCAAATCACTGTTGGCAGCCAGATTCATTGCTATCAAAGCCTCTAAATTTCACACAATCACACATAAGCTAACAAACCACAGTAGTCACAGGCTTCATTCTATACTCTTTGAGTATGGCTTCAAACACATTCTTAGAAATTATACTTATTTACGATTGATGATCTGTCAAGAAATGTATTGCTATCTGTATTGCAACTCCAAATCACAGCACAGAAAGGTTTCTGGATGGCTCTTCAAATGATTATCAGGAAATACCAGCCACAATGTTCACATTTTTATTTTTCTAAAGAAATACTGCAAGTGGTTTAATAGTCACCCCAGTACAGTCAAGTATGGGAACTAGGAATGAAGGTCTGTTCCAAAACGTGGACTGTAGCTAACCTCAACATAGCCAAAAGCATAGTATTACCCAAAACATATGTGGTAAACAATTTTACACATAGAGGTTCAAAGCAATACATTTATTAGACTTGACCAACTTTGCACTAATTTGCTGTGGGTTAGTAAAGCTGGAAATAATATACATAAAAGGCTAAAAAAAACACTCCTCTGAAAGGAGGTTTAGAGCTCGTGTTTCTTAGAAACCATGACACAAGTACCGCCTTTGCACTTTAAAGTAACTTGTTCAAACCTACAGCGCCTAAAGCTCTAATCTTACTTGATCATTAGTGAATGTGCAGAAAAAGTGATAAAATGGTTAGAAATGAGATCCATGCTGCACAAACTAGGTAACCAATGAACAAGGATGGTGAAAAGAAATTTACAAGAATGTTCAAGTTCCTGTAGTTAGGAAATCAACATCACACACCTCTTACAGAACTGGAAGGTATGCTACCTTTATTTTGCAGTGATTACATTGGGGGTTATTACATGGTAAGTATTCATGGTAGTCATACCTTTACATTAAGAGGATTTTCCATCACAGGTAACTAAACAGTTTAATTTTTTTTAATGTTTCCCACATATATCATATACTGAACATACATAAGAATGCCAAGAATCCCCCAGGCTGTCCCATTGTTCCATCAAAAAATAGCCTATTGGAGAATGTTTCCATTTGAATTGACTTTTTCCTCTTTTCGTTTGTAAGAGACCTCAGCTCATACGACAGGAACACCACTGACTTTATGAGAATTATAGAGAAAGCAATAGAATTCTTTTTTAAGAGTAGGCCTCTCAAATATTTTGAACACAACAGGGTGCTTTTATAGATGATATAATTTTGCTTGCACAATAATATTTTCTTTTTGCAGGACAATTGTACCAACAGCAGCAGGTTACAGCCATGTGCTTCGCCCCAAGTTACAGAAATTTATTTGTGAGCTGGTGGGAGAAGCACATAGCCTGGGCTGAAATAAATGATAACTGGGTGGAACAGGTGGTGTTATGAATGACCGGTTCATAATACAGGAGGGGGCTTGACAATCAGCTGATGAGCACATTGCCAGGCTGAACATCAATGATTTGAATTTATCATATACCAGTGAGATCAGTGATGTCCACGTTTCATTCATAGCTTTATTAGTGTAGGTCCAGGACAACCGGTTACACACTAAATTGTATGGTAATCCCACAGCAGGCAATTCTGTACTACAGGCAACTAGCTAACACCCTGACACTTTGGTGAGAAGCATACCCTATGGAGAACTATTGTGGGTGAGACGTAAGTGCTCCTCCCACTGGGAATATGAGAAAGCAGAGGAGGAAGCCATTTTGAGATTCCTCAAAAGGGTATACCCTAAAAAGCTTTTAGAAGAAGCATCCCAGAAGGTATGAACAATTGAGAGGAGGCTCTACTTGTTGCACGCCAAGAAAATGTAATGCAAGATGAGGTACAACAATGCCCATGGGTAATTGCTAACTTTTTTGAGGGATCAAAGGAATACTACAATAATATTAAGAAGACAAATTGGGGCATTTTGCAGACGGGTAGTACCACAGGCCCTAGACCCCAGGGCTCCCTTGTGATAACATATAAGCAAAGCACTGTTAGTGCACTGTCACTTTGCAGAAACAAAAAATCATAAAGTGCAAAAGCCTGCAGACATAGCTGTAAGGCAAAGGAATTTGAAGTTCCAGCATAAAAACGAAAACAGAAGATTAAAAAGGTGTTGAATTTTAAATCTGATTTTGTAATTTATTGTTTGGTTTGCCCTTGTGAGAAAAAGTATGTAGGCAGCACAATTCATGTTGCCAGAAAAACGAGTATTAGAGCATATGAGGGCAATTAAAAATAACAATTCCACCTACCCTGTGGCAAGGCATTTCCACCAGGAACATCAAGGAGACTTTTGCCTTTTTCAAGTTGGCAGGGTTGAAAGAGGAGGGGATAGAGGAAAGAAAATTAGGCAACTAGAGTCACGCTATATCATCAGGCCGAAGATGATGGCACCCCTCGGTCTCAATAAAGACAAGGAACTATGGACACACATAGGTTGAAAGGTATTGTAGTCTGATTTGCACTGTTGTTTGGATAAGAGGTAGGAACAAGCCCATCCAGGGCATCAAGCCTCCAAGAAAATAATAATTCAAGTTAAATTGGAGATAAGTATATCGTGCCTCCCTAAATAGGGTGATTACCAAAATGCTGCGTGAAAATTTTGATTTTGTTTTTGAATTTCATATTTTATTAACCATGAGCATGAGCAGGCAGCAATACGGTCAATCATCAATGATGCAAACCAAATGAGTACATGAAGGAGGATTTTTTCTAAGTGATTTGCGCTGAATAAATTGAGCAGTGGTGGGATCATGTATTATGATATAATCAACAAATTACCTTTGTATAGGCTGCCTGTGATTAGATGGTGCCCACACAATCAACATTTGGCCATATTATTATTTTCATCACCCATTCAGGGCATACTGGTAAAAATGAATAGGATGGGAGACATATATGTGGCTGTACTAAGTGGGTTAAATTGGTAATTGAATGCGGCAGCTGTAGGATTTGTACAGTATATTATTTCTATAGTGTATTTTATTTCTGTAATTATATTCTATATTTAAGTGCAGAACATGTATGAGCATTATTACAGTGGATTAAGATAAGACGTCAGTATCGATTATCAAGTCATATGTATTTTGTATATACAATTATTTCAGGAATTGTGGAATGACGAGTTTATAATGTGATGAATTATAGGTTGAACACATATTGCTAGTGACAAGATGGCACCCATTCGATTTCAACAGTGATGCACTTTTAAGCTAGACAGTCCATTGTGTGTGTTTGGAGATAAGGAGAGAGGCGATACTTTAAAATGTAAAATGGTGGCTCAGTGTCTCAAGGCATTGAGAAGGGCCGCTAGTTGAAATCCGTCTGCCTTTGTCATTACTCCTCCTGATTTGATGGTGGTGGAATAAACGTGTATTTATTTATATATATTTATATATGTATGTCCATATATATATATATGTACATATATATGGACATACACACATTTATGTATGTATAAAGGTATATATATTCTCATATTCTAATGCCATTTTAGTTGAAAATGTTAACGTTGTCACTGAGAAATTCACCTAACTATAACGTTACTTTAATCTTTGTTTTTTTCAATAAGTTTCTAAGGTTTTAAAAAAAATCAAAAACACATATGTTTATTACAACTAACTATAACATTACTTTAACCTTTGTTTTTAAGTGGATTTCTAGGTCTTCTTTAACATAAAGTAATGACTTTCCACACCTAGAAGAAACCCTCAGACGCACACAGCATGCGGCCCCACCACCCCGGGCTGATTTCAGCCCTTGGGATGCACCCCCCAGGGCTCGGACACATTCTAGATGGGAAGGGGGCATGCAGCCCTCCTCCCCATGCCAATTTCAGTCCCTGGGACCCCATCCCCACAGGGCCCTGCAAAGTACACAAGGGGGCACATAGTCCCCCACCCAAGTCCGTTTTTGTCCCCAGGGCCACTGCCCGGGGTCCAGCACCTATTGAAATGGGCAGGGGACATGCAGCCCTTCTCCCAGGTCCCGGGGTGGGCTCCCCAATGGGCTTTCAAGGCTTGAGGAGGGGGACCACACTGCACCTTTCCTCATATTATATATTTTTGCCCCTGGGCTAGGCTCCACATGGCCATTAGTGGCTTTGGGTGGGAGGAGTAGCCCCCTCCCTTAAAATAATGAGTCCCAAGGGTGGGCTCCCTGTGGCATTTTTAGGCTCACAGAAGGGGGGCTGTGCTGCCCCCTCATATTATTATACATTTTTGGCCCTGGTGGTGGGCTCCTCTGCAGGCTCAGGGGGTGTGCAGCCCTCTTTGCCCCTGCTAAATGTCGGCCCTGGAGGTGGGCTCTCTGAGGACCATGAAGCATTGGGGGGTGATACACAGGCCCCCTCCCCATAAAATATATTGGCCCTGGTAGTGGGCTCCCTTGGAACTGTAATGACACGAGGACCCCCTCCCCAAATAAATAGTTTTTTGCCCCAGGGGTAGGATCCCCTCGGCTTATAATGTAGAACAGCGCCCATCCACCATTTTATTTTAGATCCCGCAAAAGTCTCTCAGGATTGTAGCATTTTTTTGCCTTTTTTTTTTTGGTCCATGGGGGGTCTATCGGGGTTCCACCCATGAAGCCTTCGGGATCATGGTATCCCTATCCTGTCCTCATATATCTTTTTTGTACTTCTACAGAACAGAACTCGCTCACGCAGGAGTGAGACTAGCGCAGGAGCGAGATGGCCCACAGGAAAATAAACCTTATTGGGCCGATCATAATGCTTTATTTGATAAATTAGAGCTCTTGCGCAAGTCACAGAAATTGTCCAAATATACAATTATGTTTGACCCTTAGTTTCTCAAAAAATACTGAACGGATTTACACCAGATCACAAAAAGCATATTTTGCGGACTAAGATCTAGCTTCCTGACGAATTTGGTGTAATTCTGTTTAGTCGTTTTTGCTGTAGCTTTAACTAAAGAAGTCTATGGAAAATACATGGGGATTTTATGTTTTGAGCCCCCCCTTTTTTGTCACTGCCTGCTTGATGGATCCCCCAAAACTTTCCAGGGGGGAGCTGAGGTGGATGAACTTTTTTTTTTCAAAGTTTAGTGAAGATTCGTCACACGCGGACGAAGTTATTAGCAAATCAAAAAAAGCTTCAACTATGGAAAAGAAGACCTAACTATAACTACCTACTGGCAACCACTCTAAATGACCTGTTATACATTCAGAGGGCTAATAAAGCGCTTACAGGTGAAATTACCAGAAGACATTCTGGGGGTCATTCTGACCCTGGCGGTAATTACCGCCATGGCGGAGGTCGGCGGTAGCACCGCCAACAGGCTGGCGGTGCACCGCTGGGCATTCTGACCGCGGCGGTTCAGCCGCGGCCAGAAACGGAAAGTCGGCGGTGTACCGCCGACTTCCCGCTGCCCTTGAGAATCCTCCGCCGCCATGGGGATTCTGACACCCCCTACCGCCATCCGGTTCCTGGCGGTTCTCACGCCAGGAACAGGATGGCGGTAGGGGGTGCCGCGGGGCCCCTGGGGGCCCCTGCAGTGCCCATGTCAATGGCATGGGCACTGCAGGGGCCCCCGTAAGAGGGCCCCACGAAGAATTTCAGTGTCTGCTTTGCAGACACTGAAATTCGCGACGGGTGCAACTGCACCCGTCGCACCTTCCCACTCCGCCGGCTCCATTCTGAGCCGGCGTCCTCGTGGGAAGGGTGTTTCCCGCTGGGCTGGCGGGCGGACTTTCGGCGGTCGCCCGCCGGCCCAGTGGGAAAGCCAGAATGGAGCGGTCTTTCGGCGGGAACCGCTTGGCGGGCGGCGACCGCCGTCCGCCGCGGTCAGAATCACCCCCTCTATGTTTTTCTTCAAAGGAGAGTGTCTTCATAAATAGCGTGTGTCCTTTCCCACAAGACAGAGACCGCCCATGTTAGGGTGGTGGCTCCCAGGAACGAAAAAGTTTTGATGAAGATTCAAATGATTGGGAGCCTGACTTGGCCATTGTTACCAAAGGGAAAAAACTATTTGAGAGTTTACTCAAATCTGAATTGGCAGTAGCGGTGGGCAAGGGACACAAGAGAGGATAATTGTATTCTGACTTGTGAATTCCGATATAATAAAGACATAATAAAGACAACAAAAGATTGAACACCTCAGGCAGGTATTGCTGCTTTAGAGAGAGGAAGAAATATCAATGTGCCTGGAAACTGAACTGAACGAATACAAAAAGCCAAAAATAGAAAAAGCCTGTGATGACTGTGTATAATGGACTGTTTATTGGGATTCTTTATTACAGTTATAAATATGGAATGGGCTATTTTTTTCTACAATACACACTCTAAGCGATATGACCATTGGAAAGACTATATAATAGCAGGATAGTCTTTCATTCATCTTTAAATTGCATGCAGTCACTGTTGAATGAGAGAGGTTGCCTGTGAACAAGGCTTGCAAGGAGAGCCGGAATGCATCAGGATTTAAAGCGACCAGAAAAAACCATCAATCAGTCATAAAAAAATTAAAAAGTATTAGAACTGTCTTCGACTTAAATAGATTTGATTCTGTCTTCATCCATTTATGCCAACTTCATTAGCTACAAGTATATAGGTGTCTCATCAAATATCATGTACAGCATTTTTCATGAAACAATATCTAACAAATGTAAAAAAAGTATGCCCTCCGTCAGGCAATAATAGCCACATTTGAAATTCCCCACAAAGAACGGCAAATGGTGAACATGAGCTTTTCAAGTACAAATATCGCAGCTATGGAACCAACTGCTGTTATGACTGTGCAATGAAACATGAAGTTCAGAAATGTTGTCTGGCTTAGTTGTTTTGTACTGTTTCACCAATTCTGGTTCTAAGCTTCAAGGGTCTCAATCGATTCACTGTCTTCATGAATAAAACTTCTCTCTGAATTGCGTTTAGGGCATACGCCCCTCCCAGATGTCAAGGCTCCCTTACGATTTGAAGCAAGATATATTATGAGTCATATTCAGGACACTATCACAAGTGGTAATCATTGCACCTATCTTTTCCCTCGTGATATTTTAAAACACCATTTCAAATATGTTGGTGGGGCCTGTTCTTCATCACCATGGAGAAATCCACCCACAGATCTGACTTCTAAGCCCCTCACATGATCATAGGTTCATGGGCTCACTTTTGAGGGCAGGGAACTCCATGGAATTAATAATGGACCAAGTTCTAGATTGTGTCTCCAAACGTATAAAAATGCTTCACCAGTACTGTTTCTGTACCTGTTTGCTGATAAAGAAGTGGTACTGACTGAACTGAGATTTCCTTTGTTCCTGTTCATAGAGAACTTTGCCTGGCAGTTTGGACTGGGGTGTTCCTATTGGAGAAAAGCCAAGGCGGATTTCGAGAGAACTGGCCTCTGCCTGGATGGGATAATGGATGAAGAGCATCCATCACCTTTGTGTTTTCCTCCGTTCACTTGCTGTTTGCCATGCAGTTCTGGGCTTCTAGAGGAATCAATTCCATGTACCCACCTTTTAAAATATGGGCCTTAGCTCCTTTTCACACCTAACTGGGTTAGAGTTGCTGGTATTAAGATAGGAACATCACTTTGACAATAGAACTCCTATCTTCTACAGCAGTGATTTGGATCACAACCTATCATTCCCAGTGTGCCTGGTTGTGTGTTCCTGATTTTGTATTGCTGATATTACTTGTAGTCCTCTGCCATTAGATGATCCTGGAGTGGTTCAGGTTCAGGCTCCATTTTAACAATGGTTGATTCTCAGGCACATGATCTTCAACTAACCATGGCCAACAGTCTCCTGCAAAGTGGATCACCTTGCCACATCTGGACTGCTTCTTCTCTTTTGTGAGACACTTGTTTGGATTGTGTGCCGGCCTTTGTAGTATCCACAGGTGTTCACATTTGTCTGGTAGACAGATCTTTGTAGAAACATAAGCCTTGTCCTCATGTTCCACATTTTTCTGGTCCATCATGGAGCCTGTTACTTGATGGCCTTCATTGTGAACATAGCCTTATTGTGCTCATCTCATGGAACTACCACTAGGATGCCTAGTTGGTCATTGCTTGTTGATTCGGAAACCTTGCTACAGCTTGGAAGATCTGAATCTTTCCAAAATTTGCACTTTGACCTTCTCAGTCTAGTGTGCATGTACTAATTAGCTCCTACAGACGGACATCAAAAGCATCTAGTGACTCTCCTTACGCCAGGCAGTGCATGCATAGTAATAACAATTTGTGTTTCAAAGTAGGTATTCACAATGCATTATTTACAGATACACAATTGGTTCCATGCTCCAGCATGGTAATGAAGGTGAGTGAGTTTAAATGTTATATGGATGGGGACACAGCTCCAAAGAACATCAGTGGTGTGAGAGAGGACGTAAAAGCTCACAAGGACCTCCTGATATTGAAAATGAAGCTGGTTATATTAAGCAAAAAGAATAGAGCTCAGCTGCTTTATCTGATGGCCATTTTTGAAAATGAAAAAGCTAGACACTGAAATGGCATCTAAATCTTACCTAAATCTGGTGTGGTCAGCTACTATTAGACTAAAAATGTTATAGGTACACAGAGAAACAAGTTCCATGCCCTGCAGCTCTTTTCTAAAAGAGATGAATAAAGCTAAAGATGGGTAGAAGACACATAACCATGCACATTGGCATTCTGAAAATGTTGGAATAACAAGTGCATCAATTGGATATACATCCCATGAAAGGATCTTAAGTGTGGTACTGTTACAAATGCTGTTCGCCAAAATTCTAGTTAAATACCATGATCGTCACTCTTGACCAAACTGAATTATACATTCAGAAGGTTTTGAAGGGGAATCAAGGAAGCTGTGCAATTTTTAGAAGTCATGAAATATATTTATATATATATATATGTTTTCAAATATTGAAGAGGAAGAATCTGCATCTGTTGGTTATATTAATAAAGAAAAAATAGGAGAAGGAAAAATGAGTTAAGGAAAATTATAACACAAGCTAAGGACAAAACAAAAGCAGAATACACTGTGGAGACCTAATAAGGAGAGGACACCGTTTTACAGATAAATGATTTCTCTGTCATCCATCAGCAGAGAAGGAGCGACAGTATAGAGAAGATTGAAAAAAATAAAACAATGTAATAAAATACTGACAAAAGATAGCATTTCAATAAATCAACCTTCTATCCACATAGATGCAGGGGTTCCAGTAACCAATATAGCAGAGGTCAAACAAGATCTGCTCTTTAAATTGGCAAGTGTACAACCAGTACCTGTCCCATTGGAGGTTTCTTCAGTTCCAATCAGAGGAAAACATTTATTAGTTTCTGTATCTCCTTTTGGTCTTTCATCAGCTTCTTGGTGCTTTACCAAGTTTCTATAGCCGGCGGTGGTGCATTAAAGATCTCAAGGCATTTGCATGGTAACCTTTCTGGATAACATTCTAATAATGCCCAAAGACAAATGGGATTTCATGACAAACCTCTATTCTTCTTCTTGAGAGTTTGGGATATAAATCAGACAAAACACTTCTCTTTAGGTCAGTCTATAGAATATCTAGGTTATCTTGTGAATGCAACATCCTGAACACCCCAGCTTCAGATATGAAGCAAATTCCTATCAGAAAAAGAGTTATCCCATTTCCTAAATCTTTTTCATATATCCCTTTGCCAGTAAGCTCAATACTAGATCATTTGGCTTTATTAATCCAAGCTATATGTACAGGTCCCCTTCAGAATTGAAATTCACCATCTAAAACAGGGTTTGAGCTACTCAGATATGAGTCCCTTGGACCTAAGATCAAAAGAAGCAACAAACTAGAGGTTGGAACAGAAGCCCATTTTTTCAGTTCAGCCACACTTCTTCTATTAGAATGAGATGCAAGATCATAATGGTGAGGTGCTTAATGTGGCAGGTTCTGAAATCGTTGCACTTTGTCCCTGAAGGAGCCTTCTATGCATGTAAATGATTAATAGATTCTTCAAGGCTACTTTGTCACCCAAACATTGATGCTCATTGTATGGTCCTTAGGTTGGACAACCTCACAGCTGTGAGCTACATCAATCACCTAGGAGGAGCTCATTTAAAAATTCTAGCCATTCTAGCAAAGCAATTCTGGGAGCACTGCCAGTAATAATGCAATACCTTCTAGGCCATCTGATTTCAGTAGCAGATTGCTTCTCCCACCATTTTAGAGAGTTCCGTGACTGGCGACTTCATATTCCAGTGATTCAACACCTTCAGCAGGAAGGGTGTCCACTCTAAATAGATCTAGTTGCCTCAAGACTCAATGTCCACTTCCCTCAGTATTAAAGCTGGAGACTAGAGCTTTGTCAATAGTAACAGATGCTTTTCTTGACCATGGAACTAGGGGCTGCCTTATGCCTTCTCTTCATTCCTCAAGATGTCACAATGCCTCTCCATAATCGGGGGAAATGTTTTCTTTAATAATAATGACTTTGTTTTGGCCATCTCAATTTTGTGTCCTGATTCTGTTAAAAACATCAATAGACATTCCGTTTCCCTTTACCAGTTTTCCTTGCTGTCTACAAAATATGCAGGTCAGTTTCACAACCTGGTACTCTTGGGCAACCTTCAGTTTATATCATGGAAAAATCTGGACACCATGGTCTGTCCGAGTCTGAGACTCTGATTGCAAAAGCCTGGCTCTATGAACATCCAGACTGCAGGTCAGCTTGGTCCTCCAGTTGCACTGCTGTCTGGAAGCAAACACAAATCCTGTTTCATCAAGCACATACCTAATAGCCAATTTTCTAGGCCATTAAGCGTCCTCAAGTCATGCAGGATTATAAAAATTCACAGGTCTGCCATTTCATTACATTGCTGGAAATTCAATTGGAGAGCATTGGTTAATATGTACATTATTCTGTAGTATTAGGATAAGTATTCCTCCTATTACCAAGTATAACTGTCTATGGGATGTTAATCTGGTGTTGAACTTGTTTATGCCAAGGCCTAATAACCATTATTTATCATTGAAAGCATCATCATCAAAACTGATAAAGTTGGAATGTTTAGTCTTGGTCAAAGGACTTTCAGACATCACTGCTTTCAGTCAGGTGGCTTACTCCCACCAAGGTTTGATTCTCTACTGCTAAAGAAATAAAACATTTATCCTAAATGTATAGTATCCTGCTTTTCCAGACCATCCAAATCTTTGTGTTGTAAGTTGTTTAAAAAATGTGAATCATACTTTTTCGCATTGTCTTACAGTCAACTCCTCATTTCACATAAAAAATCACCATTCTCCTGGGTCATCAGCTGTCCTGGCCAGATGGGATAAATAAATTTATGTCACAACCTGACATTGACATCACTATGTATAGATTAATTCATCCATGTGGGCTATGGACTCAAAAGCTGACTGGGCCTGACCTAGGTTTAAGGCATTCTGACAGTGGCTGATTGGTCTCTTAGAGCTTTATTTGTATACTGATTTATCATGTTTTGTTTTCTGTTGTTAATTTTTTTTTAAACTTACAATATGAGCCTCTGTTCTTGGAATAAGAAACAGTGTTAATGTTAATGTTGGAAAATCCAAATTTAAACAGGGGAAAGTAATATCCCACCTCTCAAACACATATTGTGTAGCATACTTCAATATGTAGATTTTTTTCCCTCCCTTTTCTTTGCTATTACTGATTTTGTTTTTTCTTTGTCATTCCTCAGACAACAGTTCCCCGGTCTAACAGGTCGTTCTTTGGACGCTGGAGAATGAATCTTGGTTATTCTTTTTCTCCTTTGTATTTTTGTTTTACGTTTGCTTTTTCACCAGTTGAGCAGAATCTTCAGCATCACGAAATAGGAAGGACTGGACTATTGGGGTCTATTTGTAGTGATTGATCACTTGTGTGATGTGCATTGGCACTTCTACATGATGGTTTTCTGGGTATTCTATTTTTTTTAATGTTATTAGAGTTTTTTGTTCACTTGTCCCTCTTTGGCTGCTACACAAATAAACAGCAGAAAAGACCAAACATTACTTATAGCTGTTTCGTTAATATAAGTAGAACTTTACCACATAACCACTTGCAAAATCCTCATTCTTTAACAATGTGAATAATGTGATATTTTATATTTTTTCTACAGCTGGAGCAGCATACTGGGCTGTCATCTGATGAACTTTCATCTGGAAAACATTACCCAATTCTTCATGAGAATTCCCATAGTTCTTGTTCTTCCCTATAGTATACACTCTTCTAGTCCATCAAATTGTTACCCATTTATTCCTGATCTAGGTGAATTTATCCTTGCAGGATCCTTTTGACTGAAACCACTCTTCTGTGTCTGCTGCTTCTTCTCATACTCCATACAGGTTGGTCATCAATTCTCAGAAGTTGCTGCTGGGGAGACAGGTTATCAACAGATGTGTATTTTATTGTATTGTACTGTAATAGCATTTATATAGCGCTTACTACCACTGAGAAGGCGTCTAAGCGCTTTTCGGCGAGTAGCACGCTACTCCGGAACCCAAGAGCAATTAGTGGTGGACTTGTATAGGGAAATGGGCATACAGTTGTAGTATTATTATGAGTTAATTTGAGTAGCGGATATGTGAGTTTGTTAGTTGGATTGACTAGAGTAACAGGGGGATAGAGGAGGGAAGAATCCAGAAGTGTTAATTGGGAGTTTATAGTAATAGGATGAGGCTTGGGATGAGTAAAGGAGAGATGGAGGAGGGAAGAGTCTGTGGAAAGGGTTAGGGAGATCGTAGTAGCAGGAGGGGTTTTGGATGAGTCAAAGGTGAGATAAATGAGGGAGAATTTAGTAGGGTTGTTTGGAAGATCGTGGTAGTAAACTGAGGTTTGGGTGAGCTAGATCTGGAAGAGGAGGGAAGAGCTTAGGCAGGGTTATTTTGGAGATGAAAGTAGTAGAATGGGTTTGGGATGAGTCAGAGTCGGGATGTAGGATAGATTGATAGAGACATGACATATGGTGATGGATAGACAAAGTAAAGCTTGCAAGAGAGTAAATGTATATTATTTTTATTTATTTATAATTTAATTTATATATACACATTTTTTAATCATTATTTTTTTCTCTTTAATTTTTTTATTCATTATTTTTATTATTTTTTACTTTAATTTACTTATCATTTGAATTTTATTTATAGATTTTATTTTATTTATTTTTATTTAATTTTTCTCTAGTACAGTAGGATTAGCGTAATAAATAAATAGATATGTAAATACATTTTAAGGGAATATGTGTTCAAGAATATAATAATGGATATAATATGAGAGGAAAAGTAGTATTGTACAAACACAGACTCTCAAGATTTTAATATTTGAAGTTAATTAATAAGTGTACTTTTCTAACATTTATTTATTTGAATAGTGAAATGCTTATAATAATAAAACATTTGATCAGTGTGATATAAAACGAGAGCAGGGATTCATAAGTATCCAAAATAACAACTTATCCAGGAGTTATGCAATGCCCTGTGGACATCTTAAGCATAGAATAACATACACATGTATATGTATATATACACACACACATACATACACACATATATACACATAGATATACATATTTAACCCGAGTAAATATATATTTGTTAAACAGGTTTAAAGAGTATGTGTGTACTTTATTGTTATGACATAGTAGCGATACATAGTTCCTAAAGAACTATACATAGCTAGAATATACACATAATCAGATGAAAAATAATTATCAAGACAGGCATATGCAGTCCATTGCTGTTTGAATGTGGTGGTTTTGAAGGAAAGAGCCAACTCTTGAGTAGTCTACTGAAAACAAGATATTTATTTGTGGATCTTGTATTTGAGGGTCACGAGTTCCATAGTTTGGCTGCTTGAACAGATAAGGATGTACCACCTATAGTCTTTTTCTTGTATGGTGGTGTTCTAAGGCGGGGTGCCAATGTTGAGCGGAGGTTTCTTTGTTGAATGTATTTGGTTATCTTGTTTCTCATAAAAAGCGGTCCTGTTCCATGTATAGCTTTGTGGGTGACACAAAGCAGCTTGAAGGTGGATCTTCTAGCAACTGGTAACCAGTGTAGTGCTCTCAAGGTAGGAGAGATGTGGGCTTGTGGTTTTACGTTTAATAGTAACCTGGCAGCGAAGTTCTGAATACGTTGTAGTTTTTTCATAATAGATAGAGATGATCCATGGTAGAGGCCATTGTCATAATCCAGTTTGGATAGTACAAGAGAGATAGTAGCCTGCACCTAGTGTGGAAATCCGAGGTGGGGAAGATGTGTAGCAGAGTCTTCAAGGTGATGAAGCTTGTTTGTGCTAATTTGTCTACTTAGCCATCATTGTTAACTTGGTGTCCATGGTAATTCTAAGGTTTTTAACTTCCTCGGATGATTGATGAGGTGGTCTGAGATCATCAGGCCATGTGCACAGTGGGTCATAATTTTTCCAGTTACCACATATGAGTATTTCCGTTTTGGAGGCATTTAGTTTGACATGGCTCCAAGTCATCCACGGATTAACGGCTCTGAGGCAACTGAAGATTTGTGATTTATTTGTTTTATAGCACCTCTCTTACCAGCGTAGGGTGTTGAAGCACTTTATATCACACACATATACAGAGACAATGAATCATACGCGTGTAAATCAGTGTATAGAAAATGTTATATAAGACAAAGGTCGCTACAAGGTGTAGGATTCACATGACATCCATACTGGTAGATATTTTTTAAGAGTACTTGGTCTGGGGAAGCATCAACTCAGGATTCAGAATGTAACATAGAGGTTAGGGTTGACTTTACTAATAACAATTTATTGTGAATCAGATAGCTGAATTAGGAAGTCAGCAGTGGGGCATATGAAGAATAAGCACAACAAAGACTCCCCTTGTACCACAGTTATACTGATTATTGTTTTTGTGTATTTTCATCTCCCTTGGGGTCACTTCTGTTTTGTCTTTTTCCCTACAACTTGAAGAAGTGAATCTCTTTTGGTCCAGTCTAATATAATGGTAGGGTACAGTCTCCTAAGCAGGCAGGAAGATGCCTGTTCGGATCCATTACTGAGTGTACAAATGCCACCGGAAATGAACTGCCTCGCTATCTGCATGGAAAGAAATTCCTTGCAGCAGCATCATTGGGAGGGACGCTGGGGCAGGGACAGAGAGAGTAGGAGAGGAGGCTGCATGCAGAGCAGCATCAAGGAAGGGAGATTGGACTGTTGGCTCCATATACCAAACTTATAACACATAAATAAAAGGACTACCTGAATCTCATCACCAATTTCAGCTACATTTGTACTAAACGTACATATTAGCAAACTACTGCAGGCTGATCAAAAACATGACAGTTAATAAGCCATTTCCTGAAGTGGGCCCCCTAAAAGTAACTGAAGCGGTCGATCCAAAGCCATTTTTTGAATGATATTTGGTATGAATGTTGTATGTTGTGCTGACATGAGGTCTTGCCAGACTTCTAAATTGTCTGTAGCAAAAACTAAAGGGAAAAAGCCACAACCAGAAATAGGAGCTCCATTCAGTCCATTAGAATCACAATATTTAAACCTGTGCTAACTGAACCGGCCATGTTTTGAAGGTGAAATGGGCAATATTTATACAGAAAAGCAGAAAGCACCAGTTCTAAAGACTCTACTTAGGCCCTGCAACCAGGGAGTGAACAGAAAGTGGGTTGGAATTGAGAGCTTTGCCATGATGAAGCCTGAAATACTTGTGAACCATGCTTAGACTAACAATAATAATGAATTTGCTCTTGACAACATATCAAAGAGTTTTTTATTGTAGTGGTGTGGTAGCCAAGCACTGGGTTTAAATTTAGTGGTTGAAACTTAAGATCAAGGGCCTGATTTATGAAAAGTTACTGTCGCCCTTTGTGTCATATTTTAACTCAAAAGCGGTGCAAACTTACAAAATATAATTGTATTTGTAACTTTGTGCTGCTTTTGCATCAGAAAATGACGCAAAGTCAGCGCTAAATTTTCATAAATCAGGCCCCAAGCTTCCCATTGTGACACACTCCATGATTTTGTGTGTGTCACTTTTTTGAGACCCGCTGCACATTCTAATGTCTAGAAATTTCCTATGCGCAATGCCGAGTGTCATACAGCTACGGTGCTCAGTTGAAGCCTTCACATCTTGGTATAAGGGGAGAGGAAAGATTTTAATCACTTGGTTTAACATAGTAAAAAGGTACATGTAAAAGGAATACAAAAACTGCAGGAGCAGTGGATGTATTTTACCTGTGCAAAAATCGAGCGGGCACGTCAAGCGAACCCTATAATCTTGACAGGACTTCCCATTCTGATCTTCATTAAGGCAAGCAAAGCCGTTGTCTGCATCGAACCTGCAAATACACATAAGGGAACATTCTCATATCAGCATATATGTGATCTATTTGCTTTCTACATCCAATACACAGAAAAATATGTATGTCAACGTTTAGTGGCTCCGTAAGATGTCTTTGGGAGCTTCAATGACATCTCTGTTTCTTATTGCACAATTTATTCTGGCTCTTCTTTTTCACAAGAAAGCGTAAAGTAAAACTTTTTTCTGTTAACCAGAATGTTAAAAAACAATTAGTCCTCTTATTGATTCGGTCATGTGTATCCTCTTTTACAAATCTTCTTTTTCCCTGTGCTCCCAACCTTCTTCTGTTCCTTTGTACCATTCCTCCTCGACCTCTCTGAAGCAGCTTTGGAAGAATGCTGTATAACTGTCCTGTGAATAAACTGATCTAATATGAAAGGCAACCCTTCCATAGGTGTATTTACATTCTGCGCAGGAGCACCGGAAGCTGCTGCAGTTCTATCCGCTAGCATGGTTCCTAATGTGACTCGGGGAATCATGTCATCTAACAGTTGCCGAAAAAGCTGCCTGCCCTGGACAGGTTATGGGAGCAGGGGCCAGTGCTCCTCCTAGCCAGCATAGGGCAAGGTCAAGAAGGGTCAGGACATCGGGGATCATAATTATACTGCATCCCTCTTTTATGCATAGTCAAAAAATGAGCTACTTGACCTGAATAAAAGGTTAACAAAAGTATTTGAACATGTTTAGATTTAGGGGGGAAAAACTATCACTCTACAGTTTCCACTGATTTTTTTGTCAAGATGTCTAGATTCCCCAGATGCTACCTTCTGGGGCGTTGCATGGCCTTAATGCTGTAGTTGATCTATGAACCCTGGAAGATGCTGCACCGCTGAAGTATTGCCAATTTCCATGATGGCCTCTAATATTTAAAGAGACTACTTTGAGTAAACGGGTTCTGCCTGTGAAAACCCCTTTTTTTTGCTTTCGGACATTTGCTGTGACATGGAAATCCCAAATGGAGTGCTACCCAGTGTAATGGTCTTAGTAAAATGATTTGGAGTTTTAAACTCCAGTGCCCACTATTTAAATTGAGGTCAGCGGCCCGGGACAGCTCGCACAAGGGTCTCTGAGCAGTACATCACGTTAGAACACATACAGGCTGAGTGCTGAAGATTATTTTGTGGAACAGGCAGCATTGTGACCGATGCCTCTCAGTTTAAATTATTATTTAATTGGAGACTAGAAGGGACTGCACCATTATTCCTGTGTAAAGTGTATGAATGCATCATGTTTCACTGTACACTTTATGGGGGTCATTCTGACCCCGGCGGTCATGGACCGCCGGGGCCAGGGTTGGCGGGAGCACCGGCAACAAGCTGGCGGTGCCCCGCAGGGCATTCTGACCGCGGCGGTTCAGCCGCGGTCAGAAAGGGAAAACCGGCAGTCTCCCGCCGGTTTTCCGCTGCCCTGTAGAATCCTCCATGGCGGCGCAGCGAGCCATCATGTTCCTGGCGGCTCTGCTGCCAGGAACAGGATGGCGGTATGGGGTGTCGTGGGGCCCCTGGGGGCCCCTGCAGTGCCCATGCCAATGGCATGGGCACTGCAGGGGCCCCCGTAAGAGGGCCTCACTGCACCCATCGCACCTTCCCACTCCGCCGGCTCAATTCTGAGCCGGCGTCCTAGTGGGAAGGCTGTTTTGCACTGGGCTGGCGGGCGGCCTTTTGGCGGTCGCCCGCCAGCCCAGTGCAAAACCCAAAATACCCTCAGCGGTCTTTCGACCGCAGAGCGGTATTTTGGAGGGGGGAACTCTGGCGGGCGGCCTCCGCCGCCCGCCAGGGTGAGAATCACCCCCTATATGTTTAACTCTGATCAAACTCCAGACTGAAACATGATATAAGTGTCAAAGTCACTGCCTTCTATATACATTACTGGCCCATAATTCAAACATGAAGTCTTTTTAAACATACTTGAATTGCTTAACATACTTTAGATGTTGCCATCTTTCTCTCAGCCAGCCCTTAACGAGATTCATCTACTGCCTGGACGAGGGAGCTTTTTATTTTTAAACTTTATTTTCGACAACCAATCAGCATATAATGACTGGATGCTCACTGGCGAAGTACATAGTTACTGAATGCAATCAATACAGGTGGCAGATAGCATGGAAAAGACACGAAGGGTTCTGACAGTATGCAACATTTCACATAGTGAGAAACAACATTTCCATCACCGGCATCTGGACTCCCGCACCTCCCAAACCTGGGGGCCCAGCAACAGATCGCTCCACGGTGGACACCACACATAGACACATCTGAATACTAGCAGTATTTCTCCGGGTGGTATCACGCAGCATGTCGTGTGTAGTGTCGGGGCCCTAGGTCCCCATGCTACTGAAAGAGACGACACGGACACAGTTTCTTGGTAGGTGGAACTGGCCCTGGGCACGTGCGCCTGGCCCTTTTTATTTGCAGGGTCACCTGACCGGTGACGCCTGTGTTGGGTGGGTGTGAGGTGTATACAGAAGGCCAGCCCTCAGCAGAGTGGCTGGCAAAACACTAGAACGTGTCCAGCAGGACACTACATTCCTCCAAAACTTTATTGAGGAACAAAACAAAGTCCAACCTGTAAACTAAAACACAGTAGCAAAAACACCACCATCAGTCTCTCGGCCTCGAGAAGGCAGGCCGCAGTAATTGCAGGGGACAGTTGCAGCTGGGAGCACCCGGACACCTCCACACGAGTCCATGATTTAACCGGGTACAGCCGGGCACGAACACTGTGTGCAAGAAGTCCAGACTCTGACAGTTAGATGGTTGGTTAGGTGTCCACTGATGCGCTGTGGTTCAGTCCTGTGGGCACTCGTGGCAAGGCTGGTGGTGTTTACAGTTCAATTTGTTCGAATAGGGCGTATCATTCGAATTGGGGGTGTCATTCAAATTGAATTGGGTGCATCACGAGCATTGGTGGAGTCCACTGTGAATCTGCTTGCCGAGACATCCTGGCTTCACGAAGGCCAATCCCTCGAAGACGGATGACATCTGTGATGGCGTGAAGTCCTCCTCTGAAACCTTTGTACATCCTGACACTCTGATGGCAGAGCTGCTTCCAGACCACCTCTCGGTTGCGGACTCTTCACTCTGGAACTTCCTCGAGGCCTTTTCGATGGGTTTGCCATGGGATTGGCATGGACTGTGCTGGGCTGCGTGTGGGCCATCTACCGTCCGCTGCAGGCTGTCCGACAGGAGCCATGGTCAACTCATTCGTGCAACCAGAAGGGTGGATGTTTAGTGGTCAGGGCGCTTGCCGACATGGATCAGGTTCATGCGGGTTCTCAGACGGTCTTAGGGCAATTGTCTCTCACGTTGCCAGGAGGGTGTCTAGTTGATGTAATGTTATTTCACTGAAGACAGTCTTGGTGTGCTGCGACCTGTTGGAGTCTCCATTGCACAGCGTTGCTTGTCTCCTTTACTTCATCGGTGGGGCAATGTCCAGTCCTCTCTCAAGCTTGAGAGACCCCTTGTCTGGGTTTCCAAGGGACTGCTTGTGGTTTGCGCTGGGGCTGCTTGTGTGCCACACAGGGCAGCTGCACGACCTCCTAGGAGCCACTGCCTCGTCGCTCGGGCAATCACCGGGGTAGATGGGTCTAGGTCACGACTACTCTTGCCACCGAGAGCAGGATACAGGCATGGTGAGCAGGTGGTCATTGGTTGACTGGTTCTTCAGAGCATTAAAGCAGAGGTGTAGGACTCCAGTCTGGTTGTTTAACTGCTCCTTCAATGGATACCGTGATGCACATGGCAATGATGATGTTTGCCATTTGGAGACCTGGACGACAAGTGACGTTGCTGGAGTAAGGGTGATTGGAGTAACCTCGTCATAGCGAGTGCAGTCCTTCTCTTGCTCATGTGCAGATGCTAGCAGTGGTGCCATCTGCTTCAAGCAGCCGATGGCAGGTGGCTTGGATGGTCACCTTTGACGTGTGGGGTAAGTACGCAGTTCGCGCATTGCGTCTTACATTTGGCACTCCCGCCGAGCTGTCTCCAGTGATGTCATCGCACCCCGGTGGCTGTCTTGTCTGTGGGTGCACTCTTCCTTTGTTGTGTGAGTCCTCCATCTCTCCACCCTGTTGATCTTCCGTTCTTGTTCTTCTGTGATCGTCAGGTGTTCCAAATCCATTCATCTGAAAAGCAGCAGGCCACAGACCGACTGCACTGTCTATGGCCCCACATCACCGTCTCCCACGTTTGCGGCTCCGTTGCCCCTTGGTCGTATAAGAAATGCTTGGTAAGGCCCCCAAATATCTTTCGGGCAGCTGCAGATTGGCGTTAGGTGATGATCAGTGCTTAATTTGTAAATAAAAAGGTGCTGGTGCCCAAAGCCCTCCTCAAACAGGCAGCTACTGCAATTAAATGTGTGAACACAGAATAGTCAAGCAGCGTAATCCTGAAGCCATCTCGGGCCTCTTCAATCAATATAAATTGCCCCTTCAGCTCACTCTTGTCTACTTTCTCTCTTTGTGACGCTTTTTCGTTTTTCCCTTCATCCGTCTTTCCCATATGTGTCTTTTGCTCACAGCAAATACTTGAGGCAGGAGAATAAGCGCCGGCCCTCAGGAATAAGTGCCGGTGCTCAGCACCGGAAATAACAAGCACAAATTAAGCACTGGTCATGATAACTATTGAGTATTACAGTATGCCAAATCCGTGTGCCGTTCCTGCAGCGTTGGTAGAGGGCCTTTCGCACAGCGCATCTCTATCCTGCACTTCGCCAGCAGCAATCCCAAAGCAACGAGATATATACAGGTCTTCAGGACATTCTAGACGGGTTTAATAACTCCGTGCCACCGCATTTCCTGCGAGCTTGCATATAGTTTAGCGATCTTGAGCTACGGTGCCATCGCTTGCAGAAAGTGAGTCAAAGCGGGCAACTCCTAAGTTTCCACCACGGACTGCCCAAGCAGGTTCCTGCAACGTGTGGTGCCCAAGTTATGAATTAAACTGGGCCGGGAGGGTGGCTGCGTCGCACTATGCACTCATATGTTCCTAACTGCGTAGGAAACCGTCGACGAAAAATCACCCATGTGTTCTAATCCCAGCTTCTGCAGTGCGTTCACCGCTGGGGGAACCTCATACACCCCTCTAGCGGTATCCGAGGTGCCTTGTAAAAGGCCAACATCAACCCATCTGTGCCCAGCACCTTCATGTCCGGTATGTCCTCCAGAACCCCCACAGCCTCCGAAGGGCAGAGCAGTGCAATAAGATGTTCCCTATGCGCCACATCCACCACTTCACGGTGATGTGGGTAGGTAGTCTGATGTGGCCTGCTAACTGTATATGAGCTGTGAAGTATAGAGGCGCACCTTGAAAGCTGTCCACCACCTGATTCGCCGAGTATAGAGGCACACCTTGTTCATCATTAATAGTACTGCACTGACTTCACAGCAAGGTCGAATGAGCACGCCAACATCGCACTAGGCCCTTGCCATATGCCCTTACTGTTGCATATTTACCCAGGTGCGTGACCTCACTCTGAGCCACTTCCTTATGCTCCTCCAATCGGGTCCTGGTGTCCTTCAACAAATTATGCTCAGTAGTTTCTCTATGCAAATGTTTTAGGTCCCCCAGTTCCATCTCCAACCGGGACAGGCAGCCAATAATCAAGCGTAGCATCCCTTTGTGCTCGGAGATGGTGACCTTGGCCTTGAAAGCCTCCCAGATAGTAGGAAACTTTCCTATAGACCCTAGAGTAGCATGAAAATATTATTCAATCACCTGTGCAAGTTCCTTGTGGAACAGAGTCCAGCAAGGAGTACTGTAGAAAACCACCAGGGAAACACAGGGCTGCAAGCTGTCTAGTTCAAGAACCAGCAGCATCGCGGAGTGGTCACAATACGTACATGGTAGGTGCTTACATCTCTGGACACAAGGTACTAGGCTCAGAGACAATAGCCAATAGTCAGTGTGCATGTGAACGTTGTGTACCATCAAATAATGGGCATGATAATTGCCTGTGAGGAACCTATGTCACCAGACATCCAGCAGCCTGTACTGGTCAACAATATCATTAAGAGGATTGGATGGGCCGCAACTGAGGACAGTTGTGGCAGGCCACAGGAGCAATTTCTAAGGGGGCACAAGACACAGTTAAAATCACCGCCCCATGTCTGGGGCAGATCACCACACTGAGTAAGTCTAGCATGCAAAGCATGGTAAAACTGCAGGTTATCATAGTTGGGGCTGTATACTTCTACTAGCACAGCAGCAAATTGATCTTTGAAAAAGTGCACATCGACAAAGCAAACATTAGGATGTATACAAACGTTGTGAAGCTTGACACCAGAGTTGCACCAGATCCAAATAAGCCTGCCCGTGGCATGTGCTCTGAAGCCCGCTGCATAGCATGCACTCTCATGAGCCTCTGCGTGATTAGCCCACTTCCAGTGATCATATGCATTTTCTAAAGAATGGCAATGCCTATGCTCTGCCGCTGTAAGTACATCACCACTTTGCAAACTTTTCCACAGTCATTCAGCCCCCTGGCGTTCCATGTGAACATTTTCAACAGCAATGGGCACTTGGCACCAACACCCTTATCTGCAGCGCTCTCAGTCATCGCCGCAACACATGAATTTCACATACCAAGCATGTTGTGGACCACACATCTGCACTCTCTAGAGTAACACAAGGGCGACCAGTTCAGCATCTCTGCAGTCACTCTCCTGGGCCACCACCCACCGCTGTCCGGACCAAAAAGCTAACACTCCCACAGAGGACCATAGCACAAATCAAACAACAGCACAAGCGATAAACACTGCAGCTGGGAAAATAAAACAGGATAAAAATATAAAACAATAAAGGTACTAGTCTTGTTCCTCTACGTCTTGTGAAGCCTTCGACTTGCTTTTCCTCAAATCTCCGAAAGCACCGTCAAGCCCCTGCTGCCAACCGCTGCTTGAGGAACTTCTTCAAGAGTTTAGGGTCACTGAAGATCTTGGTCTTTCCATCCACTGACACAAGTAAAAAAGCAGCCATGTTCAGTTCCTGTAGCTCGTGCGTAGCCAGAATAAACTGTCTCTGTGCCACCTGGACCTGCTGCGTAAAATCTGGAAAAATTGAAACTTCGCTGCCCTTATGGTGGAGTACCTGTAGCTCCTGGCACTGGTGGGGTGCCGCATTGCGGTCTTGGTAGTTCAACAGCCTTGCAATGATTGGGCAGGGCCTTGTCCCTAGCACCAGATGAGGCGTGAGGTAACAATGGGCATGCTCCCCTGCAGAGATGTCTGAGAACGTCTCTCACCCCATCAGATCAATGAGTAGTTGCTCCACATATCTCTCTGTGTTCCCTATGTTAATGGATTTAGCAAGGCCTATGATGTGGAAGTCCTCCGCCTTCACCTGCAGGGAGGAAATTGCCTTCTCCAGCTGCTTTAGTGACATTGTGGCAGTGACCTGTTCATCTTCTGCTTCCAACACATGCCGTTTAACCATTTCCAGAATTTCTGCATTTTTGTCAAGGAGCTCCGACATCCCATCCATCTGAAAGGTGAGAGTATCAACCACACCGTCCATTTTAGTGAGTCTGAGCGGCATGGGGGTTAACATTTGTCATAATTGGCCACCAATTTCTGGCCCTGAAGCATGCCGTTCAGCATCTAGCACCGCCGCACCTTCATTGGAAACCCTGGGGTGCGTAGGTTGAACTGCAATCTGGGCTGTGTTTTGTCTGTCTTGCCAATTATGGTCAGTTGCCCCTCTGGCTGCAACAGGAGGTGTTACCAGCAGAGGGGTCACCACTTAGCACTCACCAAAAGAGAGGCAATCAGCGCCACAAAGACCCCCAAGCTGCATTCCAGCTACTAGAGGATACACAGGCCAAGTGCAGGGTAGATAGTTATTGTCAGTCAGTATGACCTTTCAGAGCCACAGGAGCCCCTGCAGCATTACAGCAGTCGCAAACACTACCCATGCTGGCTTGACCGAGGTTGGGGGCCCGCCCTCTCTGAAGAGCACTGAAGGCAGGCTGAAAGTTTCTGATGTCTCCAGGCAGTCTAGCTGCTTGAATGGTTGGGGTTTGCAGCAAGAGGTGATTTGCACCACCCACATCTCACCTCTAAGATGCCTCATCCATACTACTATGTTTCGCAGGAGCCCAGTAGCGCTCAACACCTCTGCCACGCGAACATGGCGCTTGCCGATTAGGCGGAGACGCCCTGTTCTACTTGACAAAATCCCAGTGGGGCCTAAGATCCTCCTGGGGCCACAAGGCACCCACGCCGTCCACCAGCTCACCAGGAAGGGAGACTTCAAGGCTCAGAATGGCACTTGGGCCTGTAGCAGGACTGTCGCTGCATGATGACCCTCGCAGTGTTCCTCCACTTTAGTGCAGGGATCAGGCCCTGACGTGGCCGCCAACTGCAAATACTGGCCCAGATGACTTTATTGATGGAGATGTGGGCTGCGCCCAGGTGCAGATATTACATCAAAGCCCCTTTGCATAATGTCCAGGGCTCCAGGATGGAACAATCAAGTTTCCGTCCGGCTCCCAGCAAATCGCTGATAGGCTTCATAGCGCGCTTCTCGTCTCAGCCGTGCGGCCAACGGTAATGTGCGGCTGTGGAATTTCAGCAGGGGTTACAGCATTGGCCTCGGTGTTAGGCAGAGAGGCAAACAAGGCAGTGGAAGTAGGCTATTCGGCACAGGATGATGCAGGATAAACGTGTGGCTGAAGGCGCTTGCCTAAATGGCTGTCATCTACAGGCCGGGCAAGCTCTGCCCCTGGTCAAGAGAGTTTTTTTTAAAATATATTTTTATTGCACATAGAAACATAATACAAACAAACCAAGATACAAAACAAGCATAGGAAACAAGGAACAATCAGGAAAACAGATAGGCCAACTTCACATTAATAAAAGTCCTAATCATACTGTCAGTAAGGGATACATTACAAACACAAAGCTGTTCTTGCTTGAAACTATAGTAAAGTGTGATCAGAATTAAATACCACGAGGGTTAAAGGGTCTGAATATGAGATTCTTGTCTGTATGAGCAGCTTAACTGTGAAAAGGCAGATATAGAGTATGATATAAATAAGTGGGGACCTGCAGATGCTGCAACTATTTAAGCTGTAGTGCTCATGGACAAAATACCCGGCATACAGTATCCCACACCTGGCGTCCTTTATTAAATGGCAAATCGCTTAATCATCTTTCTGATTACATTATTAATTAGCAGGTGTAAACCATCAAGGTGGGTAAAGATCATTTTTAGCTTCCATATTGAGGATGTAGGTATCCTAGGACCCCACTCCTGTTTACTGGAGGCCTTAGCTCTCATTGTATGAAGTCTATTGGCTTCAGCCCGAGCCCAGAGCAAAAGGACTCGAAGCCACTGTCTCGTATTGGGTATTGGCGAAGCCTTCCAGGCCATGGCTAGCTGGCGTTTGAAGAGGACAAAGGCTAGAACTACAAACCGGTGTACATGTTTAGATCCGTTGAACTTTGGTCGTAAACCTAACAGGCAAGACTCTGGGGTGGGTGACAGCAGGTATTCAGTCATTTCAGTCGTGATCGCTGTGATCTCTGCCCAGGTCACCTGTAACGGTGGACAGTCCCAAACAATATCGTAGAGCCCGACATTGGGCTGTCTGCAGTGGGGGCCCTCAGTATTTGCATTTGGAATTTTTTTTTGAGTCCATGTGGAGAAAGGTAACTATGATGTACAAAGTTAAATTGGGTATATCTAAAGCGAGGGCCATGAAACACCTCCCTGATTTGTTGGAGGGCTTGTGTCCATGTGGAATCTATGAGTGGGTTAGGTAGTACCTTGTCCCATCTGGATTTTGTGTGATTCAGCTCAGTGGACAAGGCAGTCAATAAGGAGGAATACAATACGAAATGGCATGCTGAGCACGTCCGCATGTAAGGAGTGTATGTATGGCAGGTGTCAGTGCAGGTTCGATGTCCCGTACCTCCCACATTACATGCAGTTTCCTAATAAGAGAGAAAGTGTCCCGGTTAGGGTTACTCGTTTGGCGTCCTGACCCCCATTTCAGGTCTAGTAGTATTCTATTAAGTGTGTGAAAGAAGGACCTGGGCTGCACTATGGGGAGTGCAGCAAAAAGATATATTAATTGTGGGAGAATTAACATTTGGGCAATCGCGGTGCAGCCCAACAGAGACAGAGGGAGGGAAATCCAAAGGGAAGGGATCCACATATGGATCTAATCGCACGTTGTAAACTGCCTTCCTGAAGGGCACCCTCAGTATGGTAAACATGTATGTCGAGGTATTTAAGTGTGTCATAGCACCATTTGAGACGGGACCTGGGTACTACCTCTTTTTACTGGTCAGGTGTGGGGGTTAATGGAAATAGGCAGGACTTATTCCAGTTGACTTGCAGGGCAGATATGTAACCAAAGTCGTCTAGTAGTTTCATCAGAGCTGGAAGTGAAAACTCCACATCACACAAGAACTCCAAGGCATCATCGTCGTGCAAGGGCACCACGTGGTAGGTCGATAGGTGTAAAATCCCCCAATCCTCCACACAGAGGCGCAAGTTTGAGGCAAGGGGATCCATGGCAATGGCAAACAAAAGAGGTGACAATGGGCATCCCTGATGAGTGCCACGTTGGACGGGAAAGCTGTGAAATCAAGTATCCTGTTTTAACCCGAGCAGTAGGATTAGCGTATAAAGTGTATATCTGTCTCAAGAAACCAGGACCGAAGCCCACGTGTTCTAATGTATCTAATGCATGGTTTCAGCTTAAGGTGTTGAATGCTTTTTCTATGTCAAGGGACACTGACACTCTGCTCTGTGCCCTTGGGTGTGTTGCATGGATCATGTGCAGTAAGCAGCGGATATTGAGGAAGGTGTTTCGTACCAGTATTGTTAGACTTTTCATCCTTAGTGTGGTCTCCCTTAACTTTTTGCCTCTGTTCCCTAAGAAGTACAGGCAGTGGGTGACCATTAATGGACAGAGGGTGGAGGCTCTGAGAGACACCAGAGCCAGCATGAATACAGTGAGGAGTCAGCTGGTGTCTGAAGAGCAGATAGATCCCTGGGTACTTCACCCAGTAGTTGTAGTGGACATCTCAGAGCGCCTGTGCAGGGTGGCGCAGTTTTCCTTTGAATGGGGGGGAGTCTCAGGTTCCTTGAAGATAGCTGTGAGTCCAACCTTGCCTGATGATTGTTTGCTAGGCAATGACCTGGAGGATTCCCCTGTTTGCGAGGCAATGACCTGGAGGATTACACTTGGAAGCATATGGAACACAGGTCTCACTTGGAGATGTTGTATCCACCCGGTCAATGGCAGCCCGTCAGGGTAATTAAGAGCCCCTGGAGCCTGAAACAGTGGCCCAGGGGACCGCCAAGAAGAGGAAGGGCAGGGGGCACAGGAAACCGGCCCCAGAAGTTCCCATGGTCTGGGAGGAGGCGGAGCCTGAGGGTGACTCCCAGGAGCCTACAGGGGAACAGGTGGCTGAACTGAGGGAGGTCCCTGAGCTGTGACAGTGGCAGCAGGAAGGGGGGCTCACCAGGGAAGCATTCTGTGCAGCTCAGAAGCCATGCCCTACTTAGGAGGATTTGCGGCAGCAGGCTGCAGACCAGGCGGCTAGCAAGGAGCCAGGATCACACTTGATATATTGGGAAGATGACCTCCTGTATAGCGAGCTTAAGGTTCCTGAGCCTGGGTCAGCCCGTGTGCAGGTGGTACCCCAGTACTTCAGGGCCTTCCTACTGGGGTTGGCTCATGATGTGCCTTTAGCTGGACATTTAGGGCAGGACAAGACCTTTGAGAGGCGTGTCACCCCCTTTTACTGGCCCCTAATGCGCAGGCACTCAGATGCACATTGCAGGTCTTGTCAGAGTTGTCAGGCAAGTGGCAAGAGTGGGAGGAAATGTAAGGCTCCCCTCCAGCCTTTGCCTCTTGATAGTACTCTCTTTGAGAGGGTAGGTATTGACATTGTGGGGCCTCTGGACCCCTAGAGAGCCTTGGGCAACAGGTTCATCCTGGTCTTGGTGGACCATGCAACACGGTACCCAGAAGCCATTCCTCTGAGGTCAGTCACTTCCCCTGTGGTGGGTCGTGCACTGATGTTTTTTTTTACCCACATGGGGTTCCCCAAGGAAGTGATATCTGATAGGGGTACAAACTTCATATCCACATATATGAAGTCTTTGTGGAAAATGTGTTGGGTAACCTACAAGTTCACCACACCTTACCATCCCCAAAGTAATGGTCTGGTTGAGAGATTCAACCGCACCTTGAAAGGCATGATCATGGGCCTGTCAGAGCCCGTGAGGCGGAAGTGGGACGTCCTCTTGCCATGCCTTTTGTTTGCCTACAGGGAGGTGCCTCAAAAGGGACTTGGGTTTAGTCCCTTTGAGCTGATTTATGGCCACCCTCTGAGGGGACCGTTGATGCTGGTCAAGGAAGCTTTGGAGAAAGCTCCTAGTAACCCCCCCCCAGAATGCATTCAGTTACATGCTGGCTTTGAGAAACCAGACTGCCCGCTTCAGGAGTCTCGCTCAGGAGAACCTGGAAGCAAGCCAGGAGGACATGAAACGCTGGTCTGACCAGAATGCCACTCTGGTCGAGTTTCAACCTGGACAAACAGTGTGGGTGATGGCACCAGTGGAGCCTAGGGCACTCCAGGATAAGTGGCCTGGGCCATTTGAGGTGGTGGAGCGCAAGAGTGAAGTCACCTACCTGGTGGACTTGCGGTCCTCAATGAACCCTATTTAAGGGTCCTGCATGTCAACCACCTCAAACCTCACTTTGAGCGGACTGAACTGTCCATGCTTCTTGCAACAGATGATGGGGTAGAGGAGGAGAGTGAGCCTCTTCCTGACTTTCAGTCTACAAGAGAAAAAGATGGGTCAGTGGAGGGTGTGATCCTCTCCCCCTCCCTGACTGAGGAGCAGCAAGGTGACTGTCGCCACGTGTTGGGACAGCTTTCCTCACTGTTTTCCCTGATCCCAGGAGTCACACACTTGTGCACACATGATGTGGACACTGGGGACAGTACACCCATTAAACAGAAGGTTTACAGGGTGATTGACAGGGTCAGGGCATGCATTAAGGATGAGGTATCCAAAATGCTTGCCCTAGGGGTTATTGAGCACTCCAGCAGTCCTTGGACCAGCCCAGTGGTATTGGTACCAAAGGCTGCTGCACCTGGTGCCACTCCAGAACTCAGGTTCTGTGTGGACTACCGGGGACTCAATGCGGTCAGCAAGACTGACTCACACCCCATCCCCTGAGCTGATGAGCTCATTGACCGGCTAGGGGCTGCAAAGTACCTCAGTACGTTTCACTTAACATCTGGATACTGGCAGATTGCCTTAACTGAGGGGGCCAAGGAGACGTCAGCATTTTCTACCCCAGATGGGCACTTGCAGTTTAAAGTGATGCCATTTGGGATGAAGAATGCCTGTGCCACCTTTCAGATGTTGGTCAACCAGGTGTTAGGTGGGCTGGATGAGTTCAGTGCCGCCTACCTGGATGACATTGCTGTGTTTAGTTCCACATGGGAGGAACATCTGCAACACCTCTGGAGAGTGCTAGAGGTCCTGCAGAAGGCAGGCCTCACTATTAAGGCGAGCAAGTGCCAAATAGGGCACTTAGGACACCAGGTGGGGAGTGGCTGGGTGGCACCCCTACAGCCTAAGATTGATACCATTCTGGCTTGGGAGCCTCCCAAGACCTAGACTGAAGTGAGAGCCTTTTTAGGTCTCACAGGATACTACAGGAGGTTTGTTAAGGGATATGGTACCTTGTTACCCCCTTAACTGAGTTGACTTCTGAGAAGCAACCCAGGAAAGTGATCTGGACAGATTACTGAAGACACCTGACTACTCCAAGGAGTTTGTTGTGCAAACAGACGCCTCAGAGCATGGTATTGGAGCAGTACTCGCACAGCTCAATGAAGAGGGCCTAGATCAACCCGTAGCCTTCATTAGCAGGAGGTTACTACACAGGGAACGTAGGTGGAGTGCCATAGAACGCAAAGCGTTTGCTATGGTCTGGGCCCTGAAGAAGCTAAGACCCTACTTGTTTGGGACTCACTTCCGAGTTCAGACCGACCACATGCCCCTCAGATGGTTAATGCAGATGAGGGGTGAGAATCCAAAACTGTTGAGGTGGTCCATTTCCCTACAGGGGATGGACTTTATGGTGGAACACCGTCCTGGTACAGAGCATGCCAATGCTGATGGTCTGTCCAGGTTCTTCCCCCTTAGTAATGAGAACTCCCATGAGGTTCGGTAGTTGCTCCCCACTTTCAGCTGGGGGGGACACGTGTTATACTTTTCATCCTTGGTGTGGTCTCTCTTAACTTTTTGCCTCTGTTCCCCAGGTTATTGATGTGTGCTGGACTCTGAATTTGCTGTTTTTGTTACTCTGGGCACTTTACCACTGCTAACCAGTGCTAAAGTGCAAGTACTCCTTTACAAAATGTGTATGTGATTGGCTTATACATGATTGGCATATTTGATTTACTAGTGAGTCCCTAGTAAAGAGCACTGGAGGTGCCAGGGCCTATAAATCAAATGCTACTAGTGGGCTTGCAGCACTGGTTGTGCCACCCACATAAGTAGCTCTGTAACCATGTCTCAGACCTGCCATTGCAGTGTTAGTGTGTGCAGTTTTAACTGTAAATTCGACATGGCAAGTGTACCCACTAGCCAGGCCTAAACCTTCCCTTTTCTTACATGTAAGGCACCCCTAAGGTAGACCCTAGGCAGTCCCAAGGGCAGGGTGCAGTGTATGGTTAAGGTAGGTCTCTGATCTCACAATTTAAAAAAACATTTTTTTAGTAAAGTTGATTTTAAGATTGTGTGTTTGAAAATGCCACTTTTAGAAAGTGAGCATTTTCTTGCTTATACCATTTCTGTGACTCTGCCTGTTTGTGGATTCCCTGTCTGGGTCAGTTTGACAGTTGGGTTGGTTGCACTTCACACTAGATAGTGACACAAAGGAAGCTGGGGTATAGTTTGCATTTCCTGATGAGCCATCTGTGCTAGGAGGGAGGGGAAGAGTGGTGACTTACACCTGAAAGGGCTGTGCCTGTCCTCACACAATGCAGCCTCTGACCCCCTGGTGAGTGTCTTGGGCCTGGCCTGGGCAAGGCAGGATTGCACATTCAAAAGAGACTTTACTTTGAAGTAGACCTACTTCAAAGGAGAAATTGGTATAAGAAGGGCACCCAAAACCACAGACTTTAGAACACTTCTGGAAACAAGAGGAACCTCTGCCTGGAGAAGAGCTGAAGAGCTGAGGAAGAAGAGCTGCCCTGCCTGTGACTGTGCTTTGTGGAGCTATCCTGCAGTTGCTGCTTCTGCCAGAGTAAGAGGGCAAAGACTGGACTTTGTGTGCCTTCCATCTTGTGAAGAAATCTCCAAGGGCTTGATTTAGAGCTTGCCTCCGGTTGTTTGAAGTCTCAGGGACAGCAAAGACTTCTCTCTGCCAGCACCTGGAATCTCTGGGGAGACTCCTGCTCTGACAAGGGGCACCCTATCGAGTCCCTGGGCCCTTGAAAGGAAAGCTGGTGGAAATTCAATGAAAATCGACTTCGGACGACTTCAGACCGACACTGCTGCTGAATCCGGTGACGCTGCCTGCACCCAACTCCGTGATCTTCGCTGGAATGCTGGTGTCGGATTGTTGGGAACGACTCCGTCACGACACTGTGTTAACACCTCATCAAAGCATTTTGTGTTTCTAAGCGCACATCTTTTGGGTCTCAACCTTGTTTGCAGAGGACCGTTATTGTGGTTTCCTGCATCAATGCTGGCAGGTAGGTATTTGAATGTGCTTCCTGGTATACTTCTAACAGAAGATGGGCTAAAGTTGCTGTAAATGCAGCATAATATTTGATGGGCAGACCATCGGAGTCCGGTGCTTTTATTCCTGGCAATTTGTGCCAGTGCTAATTTGACTTCTTCTAATTGTATTGGGGTGTTGAGCTCATTGTGCTGAAGTGGAGATAAGTGAGTGAATGATAAGTTGTGTAAAAAAGTAGATGCATTGCCTGTGATAAGATTGTTATCAGCTGCATACAGCATACGGTGATAATTGTAAAATTCAGCGTTTATCTCTTTTTGTGTGTTAAACACCTGCCCATCATCGCCTCATATGGCGCTTATCAGTGTATTCTGGTAGTCTTCCCTAATAAGCTAAGATTGCAATCTACCTGTCCTGTCGCCCTCCGTATGGAGTGTGGAGAGGTGTCACCAGTAATCATGGCTGGTGAGGTGCTTCTTCGCTTTCTTATAGTGTTTACGCACGGTTCTAAGATGCGAGATGCCCTCTGGGATGTTAACAGCTTTTTTTTCTAGTGACTGTAATTCTCTTTCTAATGTTGTTAATTCTGTAGTCAGGGTACGGCGAACACCCTATATAGCAGACAGGGAGTGTCCTCTCACTACCACCTTATGAGCGCCCCACTCTGTTGCTCTTTTGGAAGTAGAGCCCTTATTGTGTTCAAAGTATGCAGTGATGCACTGTAAGAGGCCGTCCCTGAATGGGGGATCGTGTAGGGCATAGGGTTGTAGTTGCCATGTGGGAATGCTCAGAATAGTTCTGTCCCATTGGAGTTCTGCTTGGAATGGGCAGTGATCAAATAAGGTGTTGGCTAGGTAAGTCGTCTGTGTGATGAGAGTGACCAGTGTCACTGTGGCAAGCAGCAGATCCAGTCGCATGTGGAGATTATGAACTGGGGAGTAAAAGGAGTACTCCCTATCAGTTGGATGCTTCATGCGGCATAGGTCGTATAAGTGTCTCTGCTGAAGCCATGTCTGAAAGTATCTTGATGTCTTTTCGCAGGGAGCAGTATGTAGTAGTGGCACCAAGCCTTCTGGGTCTATATCAGCCACGCAATTATAGTCCCTACACCAGAGGCAAGGTGTTTAAGGATCTGTGAATATCGTTGGAGTGAGGGTATCAAAGGATTCAGACTGGTTAGTATTTGGGGCATATATACCCATCAGCGTGAGAGGGGATCCATCTAAGTGGCCTTCTATGAAGACATAAGAGCCAACTGCATCAATGATGTGTCTGGTTACCACATAGGGCACTCCAGGGGCTATCCATATTAACACTCCCTGAGCATGTGCCGACGAAGTAGTGCCATAGGTTTGACCCGTCGATTTCATGCGTAACTTGTGTAGTTCAGGTTGTGTAAGATGTGTCTCTTGTATTAGAGAGAAGTGCACATGTGGAAGTTTAAGGTAGGAATGTACCCAATATCGCTTAGCGGGCGTAGCTATGTCACAAACATTCTAGGTGATGACATTATATTTTGGTATCCATATATTGTGCATGTCTGCCATGGTCTCTGTGTAATCTAAAGAAACAAAAGGCTGTTACCCCAAATAGTGGATTAAACAGTGTGTGCTCTACATCTAAATGGGCTGAAGCAACCCCAATGCATTTGCATTGACCGAGTACATGAGTGAGTACAGTGGCTTTTCAAAAACATAATAATAATAACTCAAGAAAGAAAGAAAATATATAACCTCTCCCAGGTCTGGTGACAAAGTTGTCCCCAGCCATAATTCCCCATTTACGAACCAACATAATTGCAACCAGATAGAAGAGCAATACGTGTTCACTTTCAAAATTCTAGGGGGCATGGAAAGTGGCAGTTCAGTAAGTCTGTGCTTCCGGTCTGTTGTAGGGAATGTCCCATCTAGTTAGTGAAAGTGATAGGAGGGTTAAAGTTACTTAGATTTAGTCTGTGCTTCCGACCTGTTGTAGGGAGTGTCCCATCTAGTTAGTGAAGGTGATAGGGGAATTAAAGTTACTTAGATTTACCCCATTTAGGGGTTGGCAGCGCTATGCAGAGTACGGTAAATTTGGCATCATTATAGATTGTCAGTGGATCTTGGGGTTACTGAAAGCCCGTGAATGGATAATGCTGTTGAGAGATCAGATTTGATTGTGTCTGAGATGGAGTCAGAGGAATGGGCATTAAGAAGGGGGTGAAAGAGTTAGAGCGCAGTT
Organism: Pleurodeles waltl; assembly: GCF_031143425.1. Classification (NCBI taxonomy): domain Eukaryota; kingdom Metazoa; phylum Chordata; class Amphibia; order Caudata; family Salamandridae; genus Pleurodeles; species Pleurodeles waltl. Next base: position 1,065,625,613 of record NC_090445.1, read on the forward strand.
TCAAGACCTCAAGCACCGCTCTAACCTGTCTGTCAGTGGCCTGGTCATGTGTGGGCCAGATTTTGGCAGATTTGTGCTTTTGATGACTTCGATGAGGGACAAACCAGTCCCCCCAAGGGGTTCTTTTCAGTCGTCTTGAGTGCCAACCCTTTGGCATGGAGACAAGTCCAAACATCTTCCAGTGAGGAAAACACATGAGTAGCATTGCATGCTACAACAGCACGTAGTTTTCCTGAGAGCATATTTGATATTTAGGTTGCACACAGGCACGGCCCGTCCTTTAGGCCTTTTCCCCTCATGAAAAGTGTCTATCAGGCTGAACAAAGGTCAGCCTGACAGACACTCTTCATTTTCAGCTCAGACAGCCAGGAGTGAGACATGCACGATTTGCGCAGACTCCTGGCTGCCTGAGCTGAACTTTACTGGTCTGAGGAGGTCACAGCTCCTATGGGCGTGACCTCCTCAGTTCAGCAAAGGTGCCTCAAGGCCCTCCCCTGGGTGACAAGGAAAGCGTCACCCATTGACTTTGATCTGGGTGCTTCAGGTTTAAGCCCTGAAGCGCCCCGGGTGAGTGTCAATCAGTGACACTTCGTCACAGAGTGGGGTGGGGTCAGCAGTCTTACCCCATTCCACTCTGTGACGAGGCAGGGACTGCTGCCTTGCAATGAGGGAAGGCAGCAGTCCCAACCCTCCTGGGACCTCCGAGGCTGAAGGTGAGTGTGTGTGATGTTTGAAAATGAATGTTTGGTGCGTGCATGTTTGAATGTTATGAGTGTTGTTAATGGATGTGCGTGCGTGTGTGTGTGAAGGAATGAGTGTCTGTGATGTTTTAAAATGAATGTTTGGTGCGTGCGTGCATGTTTGAATGTTATGAGTGTTAATGGATGTGCGTGCGTGTGTGAAAGAATGAGTATGTGTGTGTGTGATGTTTTAAAATGAATGTTTGGTGCATGCATGCATGTTTGAATGCTATGAGTGTTGTTAATGGATGTGCGTCCGTGCGTGTGTGCGTGCGTGCGTGTGTGTGAAAGAATGAGTGTGTGTGTGTGTGTGTGTGTGCTTCCCGCCCGCCCCCTCCTTCCTAAAGCTGCCGGCCGCCACTGGTTGCACAATTTTTGCTTCACCTTTGAGTCGGAGTTATGAAGCTGTTGTACTTCTGCAGTGAATTCAGGGTATGCAATGATCAAAGCACGGTTAAATTTTACAGGGCTGTGCCCTCAGAATGTTTAGAGTATCAGGTCTTGATCGCGGAAATTGAGGAGCCTGGCAATGATGGGTCTCACCGGAGCTCCAGGCGGTGGTTGTCTGCCAGGTATTCGATATGCCCTCTCTCTGGAGAAGAACTTTGACATTTTTTCACCCAACACTGAGTCAACCAGCCAATTCTCCACAAACAGTTCTGTGTTAGGGCCCTCGGCTTTCTCAGGAAACTCCAGCAAGCGAATATTGTTGCACCGGATCTGCCTTCGGCATCTTCGGCACAACAGTGCAGGGAGGCAACCTCCTCGCTGAGAGTCTTCACCTGTGTTTGTAATCCTTGCAGAGTGGGGCACGGCGTAGTCAATGTCAATTCCATGTCATTCACACGTTCAGTTAATTTACGGTGATCAGCGCATAGTAGATTGACCTCTAGTGATACAGGCCCTCATTATTACTTGTGTGGTCAGGAAACCGCCAGTGTGGTGACCTGACCGCAGGGGCTATTAGGAGTTTCCCACTGGGTCAGCGGGTGGAAACAGAGTTTCTGCACCCTGGCTCAGCAGAAAACAGCCCACAACATTGATGTAGGCAAATAATAGAGCGGCAATGTTGCAATGCGTCGGGTGCAGCAGCCAAGCAGACAGTGAAAAGCGCAATGGAGCTGGCCATGGGGGCCAAGTGCATGGGCCCCTATGGGGGCCCGGTCCCCGTCTCTGCCAGCTGAGAGGGCACGCATAACCCCCAGGGCGCTGTCCTGGCGAATTGAGACCACTGGCAGCGCCAGGCTGTCAGCTATTGAAAAAGTGGCTGTGCCAGTGGTCCGACCGTGAGTATGGCAGTCCTAGGACCGCGAGACACGTAATGAGGGGCATAGTGTCCATTCTAGTTTACTAGTTTACAGCGAGGCTTTAGCATCAAGGATAGCCTGTAGTATTTTGTCAAATTGTGCAGAATGTGGTTTGAGGGTGTTTTCTATATGCTGCAGGGCATCCCCTGCACAGTCCTGGGAGGAGGACATACCTGCCACTGTCGATTTTGTCAATTTTGTTTCCACCACAATAATGGGCCCCACTGGAGTTCACCACCACGGTTAGTAGTTATAGGAGTGTGGCGCTGTGCGGAAAAAATAGAGAGGGTGGCTAGGAGTCTGGGGGTTCCAACATGTAGCAACTGTACAAAAGTGTGGAGCGGCGCAATTGCGTTCTATCTCGTCTTCTATAAATGTAGGTTGGTCCTTCACATACTGAGGAAGTCGCTGTTATCCTTCTTGTCCTCTATAACATGACTCCACAATGTCCTGGGCCAGAAGCGGGGGGCTTGGGCCCTAGAAGACAGGCGGAATGGGGTTGGAAAAACCCCCACAGACCAGCACTCGTTGTTACCTCAGCTGCACCTCATGCCCGGTCACCAGTGAAGATCCGGGCGGGCAAGCTGCAGGTTGTATGTGCTGTGGGTGGGGGACAAAAAGGAAGTGCCCCACCAAGGCGGACCACTGACGGTCTGAGCCACCAGCAGTCAGTCGGGAGATACCCACCTGTTCCAAGTCCGTGCATCGGTGAGTAAGAAGGGGAGGAGCAGTGCAGATGCACACACACAACACTCCCCAGTTAGCGGCGAGAGTCCAGTGCTGCAAGCGTCCTCTGATGCAGGAAGACTTCCATTTGAGCAGCAGGCCCCTCCGTTTCAGGCTGCCAATGAGACATCAAGAGGGTGGCACTCAGGAGGGATCATGGAGGCGGCGATCACTTTCTCCCATGGGCCACCAGCAGTCGCCTGCAGGGAGTACGTCTGCCCGCCACGGGCCCAACCAATGGAAGAGGTAAGGACCGAGGAGAAGGCTCGGTATAATTTATGCTCACCGAAGCCCTCCGAATCAGTTGTGCAGGATCACAGCATGTCAGGTCGTGTGTAGCCACCCTAGGCCGATGGCAGGCACTCCCCACCGGGTCGCTGGTGTCTGATAGGTGAAGTAAGCTGCAACACAAGCGCGGCGCTCCTTCGGGGTGCCGAGTCAACACTCCATCATCGCTCACACTCCCAGTCCGCTGTTGACGTACGGTGATACTTGAAGCTCTTACAAGATAGTGCTGGCAAGTTGCAGGCAATACCTTGGTGGATGGGATGAATTATTTGTAGGCCTGGCAAGAGAGGTAATAGCTTTGCTGCACCAGCTGGCAGATTATAGGCCCATTCAGGGGGTAGAAAACTCCAGTTAGAGGAAGAGGATGGGCTGTACTCTTCATAGATCAACTAATCCTTGTGTGGGAATAAAAGAATACAACTAGCTACTCTGCTGCATATACTCTTCATTTATTTGAGATATATATTTTTACAATATTTAACTGATCAGTGAAGTGAAATGTAACAATGTGATGTATATACTGTGCCAGTAGCTCCAATTCATTAAATGAAAATAAGATTATGATGTTTTTGCACAAAGGGGTGGTTTAAAAGTTTTAATGTAAAAGGAAACAGTCAAAAGCAAGATGTCTTGGTAATGCAAAGGGCAAATATGGGGGCAAGGCTTGTGAGGTGATCAACTGTGTCAAAGTCAGAAAGGAGTTAAAAGAGAATGAGGAAAATAAGTTGGCTGTGTTGAGGTCCTTTAATGTTAATGTTGCAGATGCAAAGATGGATCAGTGGAAATGTGGCTGGGAATTGCTGAATAAAAATATATAGTTTATAGAAATGATCTGTTATACTCTGAGCTCTGAAAAGGTGCACAAGGAGTGGTTTTGTTTTCCACTGACCTTTTTAAGTAGTGGGATTATAAGTAATGCTTTGAAGCAGAGGGGATTTTTCTCATCAAGGGATGTCCTTGCTACAATATTTACTTTTCAAAATATTAACAAGCTCTGACAATGTGATTGGATTATATTGACAGTGAACATGAAAAACCTAGTTGTTATTTTCATTATCACAGCCTAGTGTTTCAGTGCAATGAGTTAATGTCTTCTTTTTGATCACTGCCTGAAATGGGACTATAGTCTGCCTTCCAAGAGTTAAATTCCTGGCCTTACGCATTTTTCCTCTACATCTAATATGTGGTGATAGAAGGTATTCTTACAGTTTGATCACATCCCCTGTACTGGTGACAGACTGTCCAGAGAGTGTTTCCACCTGGATGGCAATGGGTTCCTTGCACATGTCGATTAGAAATTTCTTCTGAAGTAGGCACATAAGTTCATATTCTCCTCTGTTATCTCTTGTTGTATAAGCATTTAGCCACTTTGTCTGGCACTCTGGAAGAGAAGCAAAAAACAGAGTGAGGAGTTCAGTAATGACTAAAGTCAGCACTTAATCTTTTTTTTATAATTTACCTTGAATTCTAATTGTAGTAGTTTGTGCCATAGCAATCACAAAGTCCACACTGTAACAAGCCAAATCCATATTACCCTCCTTATTAGGAGTGCCTTCATTGAAATGTGTGCCAAGTCTGGGGAGTTCGTAAGTACAGCAGTGACTGACTTGCATGCCAGTTACCTTGGTGTTTGATGTTATCAGTGTGATATTTGCTAAATGTTTTTATCAAGCTGGCTTCAAAAGGTTGACACTTATTTTGATGTTTGGGTGCAGTCCATCAGTATATGACCTGTAACTATTTTGATGATGTTAACCAATACAAATCTGACACCTCTGGACTCCAGTTATTGCTTATATAGTCTCCATGTTGCTGCAAGATTTATGAAAATAACTCTGGGCCCATTCGAGTAGTAATTTGAAATGTATTTTTCCTGGTATAGCCAATCTCCACTGCAGATATTTTCCTTGGCTTTAAGCAATGTTTCATTTTGGAAAGGTTTCAGAAAACATCACCTGTTTACTTTAGGGGTCAGATTCTCCCTAGCTAACTTCAATCAACTTGAGGACCAATTTATCGTATTTCTGCTACCCATTAGGAGTAGATGTCACGCCACGTGCTTACTAAGTTATGTAATTTTTGTTAGCCAAAGACGGTTCCACAAAGACGGTTCCACATGTATTGTACATTGGCTGAAATACATGTTGGCAGAAAACCAAAACAAATAATTGTCGGTAAATCATTCCATGCATTCCCATGAAAAAGGCTCCCTAAATAAGGGAAGTCTTCCCTCCTTTGACAATGATGCAAATTCATGTTCAAATTCAAGTTCAATATTTATATTTGTTTAAGTACTTTATAATAAAAACCATGGACAAACTGAGCTAATTAGAACACTGAAATAAATCATCTCAATTAAAAAATCAACAAACTGTAAGAATGGATAAAAACATCTTCAAAATGCAGTTTCACAACATTGCTTTCTGAGAACTCAGAAAACAAAATTTGTGTTGCCAAAACTGAACTGAAAAGTAGAACACGCTTTGAACAAATCCCGTTAGGTAGTCCAGATTTCCATGTTGAATATCAATTAGTAATATCTGCTTACAATGTATCTTTATGGTAAGATATTTGCATATTTATTGGTAATACTTAAAACCTGACATGGTGTGAATCTCAAGGTACTGCTCAAGAACTAGCACTATTAAGTATGCTGCATTTTCACAACTCCAGTCTAGCTAGTATGCAGAATCCTCAATTAACAATTGAGGATTTTATAAAAGGCACATAATCCCAGTCTCTCACCTGTACAAAAATCTCCTGAACAGAGGAATTTGACTCTGTAATCATTGCATTGACTACCAATTTGATCTTTGTTTAGGCAGATGAGTCCAACTGAAGCATTTAACCTGAAAGTGAAGACAGTAAAAACAAGTTAGGCTTGATGCATAGATCAATGGTTTTTGTGCAGTGGCAGTGATTGTATGTCACGGAAAAGAGGTAAACAAAATAAACCTACAAAAATATCACACTCACTGCATCACCTACCATTAGCTCATGAAGATAAGTATATTTTTAATATTGTTAACTCTGCATCTACTTATCTTGGCAAAATAGAGGTAGTCAATGTAGTGAATGAAATATTTTTGTCATGTGATCTTTTACAAATGATATAGTAACCTTCCATTGTGGTGATTCGTGAAATTTTTAGGCCGTTTTTACTTATCTAGAGGGACTGGTTAATCTCCCAGCAGAATACTTTGTGAGAAATCTGCAAGTTGTGACACCAAGTACATTCATTCATAAATGTATAAAACAATGTTGTTTGTGTGTTCTTCTGTTTTGTTCCTGTACCTCCTCTGTCACAATGCTCTTACGATCAATGCACAGAGCAGCAAATCAAATGGAGACATTTTCTCTCCCTTTCATAATGAGTGGATTCAAATTCAGTGCCTTTATAGTTTATAGAGTTTGGATAAAAACAAAATATAGAAAGGTAATCAGAGGGAAAGTGAGTTTTAAAGCATACAGAAATTATCTTTCAGATAGGGCAAAATTATATTCACAATTTAAATAAATAAAAAGAATTATCATAAGATGTACATAACTAGCCACAGGGGGATGTTTGATTGTGTTTAGACCTTCACTTTGTAGGAATGGTAGCAAGTGCAGTTTCCTATAGTTGGTACAAGCAGCACCAGAGGCACAAACAATACATTTTCCCTTTTATTTTCTTATGTTCTACCATGACCCCTCATTTGCTGGTACTTGTGCTTTCCCCCCAGAGAAACTTCATAACCGTTCTACCCAGTTGACTACAGTAGAGCTCTTTCAAAAGGCAATGTCATTGAGGTATTATAGCAGTGCTTTCTTGTTCTATTAGTCTCATTTTACATCTACAAAAGTTCGAAGAATTGAGAAACATTTTGCATGAATGAATTTTGTTTCTGTAAACTTTGATGTTTTCATCATCGCTACATATTATAATCTGCCTATAGCATTCGATATATACTTATTTATAGCTTTTTTATTCATTTTGTCTGGTGTGTTATTCTGTCATTTACATTTGTGTCCCTTTTTAAAGGGATGTTTATGGTTACAATTCAAAATCTAAATAAACACACTAAAATCTAAAAGTTAAATTGATCTTCACAAGAATAAATGCAACAAATAACAAATGCACTGCTACTGATCTGACAGATATTGTTACAGGTGAAATTACAAATTATATCACTGGTGAAATTACACATCACTTCACCATTGATATCACTGATAACATCACATTGGTGACAAAGAATTTCTCTTTTCTGCTTACTAATATTTGGAATACAGCTTATTTTGATATTTCTTATGGATTCCTTTAGATGTTAAAAGTCTCACTGAAGACCTTCAACTACTGATATGTATTGCCACACAGTGTACTTTCAGCAGCCATTCATATCAATAAACATAAATGACCTTACAAGCTAATTTGTTGGCACCATTCTCAACCCATGGTGTCTTTTGGTCCTTTTCACTGAAAATAAATGTCAAAATTTCACATGTTGCATCAGTCCTGCTGCAGTACAATATGACAGATGTACTTCAATTTACTGACAATATAGTTTACTCACAATTAGAACATTGGAATGTTGGCAGCTCCATTGAAAACAATGGAGTGCTCCGGACTTTTACTGGCCGGTAAAAGCCCGCAGCGCCAACATTCCAATCTTTGTTCACAGCAACAGCTGTGAACAAAGCCTCTCGGAGCCTGAGGGGATTTTAATCCCCTCCGGTTCCGTGCAGCCTTTGCTTAATTTATGAGAACGTTCTGCCCTCTAATAGCAGAATGTTCTAATAGCCTTAGAACCCGCCGTAGCAGGCTATACCAGCTATTAAAGGCCCTCTCCCTTGCAGCGGGCCTTTCATAGCCGGTAGAGCCCGCTACGGCGGGTTCGAAGGCTATATTAGTAGTCAAGAACTTGCTCAGTGAATACTGAAAATCTCCCAACAAATGTTTCATGTTTATACCATCCATCAGAGAAGAGCATTAATTCCCTTTGAGGGTGCTCACATGCTGCTTATATATTGCTGCAGTGAAATACTAAGGGAGGCATGGTGCATTTTAGTAGCTTGAACGACCAACTGACTCCCCCTACCCCAAGCTCAAGTAGGAGCCCTTATTAACATTTAACCGGAAAGATTGATGAAGTTCACTCTTTTGCATGTTGCACCAGTTCACTGCAATGCAGTATGGTAGATGCAGATTAATTTACTGCCAATTCATTTGGAGCCACCTAGCTCTATACTCTGTACCCCACTGAGTGAACTTCTATTTGCACTATTTTGACACAAATCCTACTGGTGCTGAACACTCAGCCAATACTGATTACTATCTTGAAATCTTGCCGACTGTCTTGTAGAAAGATATGTGATAGTGAAATAAATATACGTATATGTGTGTCTGGCTCTCTGTCTGTGTGTAAGTGTGAAAAAAAGGCTAAAATTACATTATAGTTAGGTATGGTAATAATAGCTTACTTTGCAGTAAAGAAAAATTTTGAAATTCTTGAAAAAAACAAGGGCTGGAGGGATGTTATAGTTAGGTAAAAATATCAGTTGAAAATACTGCTTAAAATTAATAAAGCCACTGACATTCACTAGTTATAGTTATCACAAGCAAGTATAACTTGTGCCTTAAAGTACCTATAACCCACGCCTTTGCCATCCACAATGAAGTTATCAACTATGCAATTTCAGATGCTGCTGTGATTTTAGCAATTATGTCATCAAACATGTCATAAGCGATAAAATATTGGAAGTAGTTAGCAGAGTATTGCGAGGGCGAAAGTTATAGTTAGTTTAGAGCACAAGTTGTCATAACTATAACTACCCAGTGGCGACCTCCACTGGGTAATATATGTATAGTTATCATTGGAGTCATGTTTCCATAGGAGAAACATTTTTAGTTGCTAATAACTTTGGTCCCATTTGATGTCTTCAAGAAACGTTTCATAAAAAAGTCTCATTCATCTCAACTCCTCCCTTTAAATGTTTAGGGTGATCCATCAAGCTGGGGAGAGAAAAAAGAGGTCTCAAAATGCGTTTTCCTCATTCATTTTGCTATAGGAAAATTGAACATTCATGCCCTAAAAACCTGTTGAACAGAATTAAACCAAATTTGGCAGAAAGCTACATTTTAGTTTAGGAAGTGTGCTTTTTGTGATTTGGTCTAATGCCTTTCAGTAGCATTTTAGAAATGAAGGCTAACAAAATATAGATAATTTACACTGCAGATGATCCTGGAGCCAATAGATCTTAAGATAAGATTTGATTAGCTACCAGCACGTTAACAACGGTGTGAGAGCAGCCATTTTAAGATACGGTGACTCCCCTCCCTCAGCCTCATAGAGGCCCTGGGAACATCTTTCCCAGGGGACAACAGAATAATTTTGGGGAGAATGAGTACAGCCCCCTCCCTCAGCCTGCATGAGGCCTCAGGGATCCTATACTCCTGGGCTGTTATTTTTATAAGGAGGAAGAGGGTGCACAGCCCCTCAAAGAGGCCAAACCCCTCTGTGCCTTTCTTAGCGGTGATGTTGGCCAACCTCAATCTGCATAGGGCATTTGGCTATTTGCAATGAGGTTGACCGCAAGATCTGACCACCAGCCAGGCAGGTGGGCAACCCTGTTCTGTGCAAGGCCTTTGCCCATGAGCACTTTGAGCTTGCCAGCTGGGCCAGACCCTGTGGTTAAGAAAATTTGTTTAAATTCATTTTTAATGCGCTTCTAAAATAAAACTGTGTCACTTTCTGATTTGTTCTAACATTAAAAAAATATAAAATGTTAGATTAGTATTAACATGAAAATATTTTTAGTAAATTATTTTACATTTTAATAAACTTTTGCACTTTTTTTTACACTTTGTTATACATAACCTCTGCCTATTTGTGAAAAGTTACCAGTAGGAAGTTTGAACTCTAAATTTGACTCCAGTCTTGTACTCTCAGAGCCAAATGTAGTAAAGTTGATACAAATTGTAAGAGTAGATTTACACATGAATAAATCTACAGATGAAAATTTAGCTTTGTGAGAATGGCCCTTTAGTCCGCCTATATGTAGGGTTAGATACTGCTTGTATATGTGTTTTAAAACCTGTATGGAATAATTCAGGCATGACAAAAATTGTTACTGAAACAGTAAATTAATATTTAGTGGCATGCAGCTATGTTTGTGATTCATTTAGTTTCTTGATTTTGCTTTTTTGTAGGACTCGCCATAGTCCTTTTATTTATTTTATATGCTGTTTTTCCCTTTGTTTGTAATGCTAAACCTTATCAAACAATATTTATTTTCCTGCAGCTCACCCCAACCCCCTCGGAATGAACCATCTTTCACCCATCAAAATATAGAGATGAATGCCTGTGTATACCTGTCACCATTTCTATGAGAGCTCTCGTCAGCGCAGTCTGCTTTCCTATGGCAGCTCGGATCTGGAAAGAGCTGTTGCTGACTGGTAATATGGAGGTTGGTGCTGCAGGAGCTTTCTTTGGCTCCCTAGGTGGAGGCTGATTTTCACCACATAAAGCAGAGCTTTAGGGACCCTTGTTTCAGTGCTGTGACATCAGAGCAGGTTCATTGTTCTGACCTTAGAGCACTAAAGAAATGGTTTTTGAAACCTGTGTTTGTATTAATGACTTCATTTCCAAGCCATACATACTATGCTGAATTATTTCATGTTAGTTCAACATTTCAGTGTAGGCCTAGCCTTCCAGAGTTTATGTCCTAACTCTATCTAAAATACTCCATATGATCTCTTGGAAATTTGCCATCCAGCATCTTTCCTACCAGTATTCCTTGGTGTACACATTACAGTTAAGAGACAGTAAATGTACTTATCTGATACTGATTATAAGACATTTATCCATATGTAATATATCGCAATTGTTAACTCTTTTGCAGAAGTGCTAGATCTTGCACGGATCCTAATATCTATTAGACTGCACTCTGAACTACTAGAGGTGGAGTACCAATGAAACATGAAACAATAAAAGGTTACTTAAATCCTATAAAACAATTATCTTGTGCAGTCTTAAACACTCATTTGCAACAGGATGGCGCTGAAAGGAAACATTGAAATTTCTCCTACCTGGGTCTAAAGTTATTATTACCAGGTATAAATTGAAGTTGGCACCAGCCTGTACTCCAGAAGTGGCTATGTGGCTTCTATTTATTCCACAGAACCTTTTAAAGACATTCTGGAATCCACTTGTGAAGAAATGGATTCTGTGCCTGAGTATGGTTGTTATACCTCATTTTACCAGCCCTTACACCTTAGATGAGTCACAGAGTCAACAGCTACGATTAAAGCCATCGACAGAGAATCATCAGAATGCCAGGGTAGCAGAAGTGAGATTCTGCACCTTTTGCCACCCAACATTACAGAAGTGTCTCCTCGTCCCACATTTACCTCTCAGTGGTATCTTATTTCCTACTGATGAACTAACAGCGGAACAAGGTGTGACAGCTACAGACATTAGTCTGAGCTGTTGTGGGGCTGCGTTCTTTATGCTGCTGCCAAGGCCAGGCAGCATGAGTACCAAGTCAAGGGCATGGCGGACCAGACGGCAAGAAATGTATACAAACTACACCCATAGGCTACCTCCATTTGAGTTCACGTAAGTAGCATTCTGCTCGTGACTTGGTTAAATTCACTGTTAGCTTCATGTCAGAATCACTTACTGAATGTTGTTTTTCGCCTCCTCTGCAGACAGACCTTTTGCATTCTCAGCTATAATTCCAATTGGATTAGAGCAGATTAGCCCAGGAAATTTCGCTCTTAGTTCACTCAGAAGCTCACTTTCGCCGTTAATGTTTGGTCGATTCCCATCAAACCACCTGGTCCAACAGGCTATGAGAAAAAAAGATAAATGGAAATAAACAGACCATATTTGAGTTGCTCGATTTACAGTGAACCGGTGCTACATAATGTGTAACTCCCTGACGTCACCGTTTCCAACAATATAGCAAATTGCACTAAATCCATTTATCAAACGTTACCAACCCTAAGGCCAGAGGGTGAAAAGCAGAGCTTTGCAATCCCATGGATTGTCCACATTGCGGACCAAGGGAGGGTTTTAAGCCAGTTCTGGATTACTTAATTACAGTTTGAATGTACTTTTCACTGTTTAACGATTTTTGTCATTCTTAGTGTTATTTATTTAGATGAATCGAATTCTTCTCATAAGTAGACATTGCAATTTTGGACCCAGACACAGTTTTCTGTGCAAACCGTTTTACAGAAACCAGAGGTGGAGTGATGGTGGTGAAAATGGGGGTGATGGTGGGACATAGTATCAAAATCTGCGCGTTACATGTTTGTTCAAGACTAATTTGCCCAGCCCTAAGTAAAAGCAATGGATAATCAAATCGAGTCATATGATTTGCTTGATTGCTACTGTTTATCCTTAAGTATAACTCACTCGATGTCTCTTCAAATAGCTGTTTCATTTCAAAGATGTTAAATAATTTAATTTTAAGCCTTTTTCATCAGTGTTCCGAATAGCCTACACATTACAGAAACGTATTCTCAACTCCACTCAACAATGGGTTTGACACACACAAATTATTATTTCAAATGTAAGAAGTGTGAATGAGAATGTCCATGTTTGTGCCAGAGAGACTAAAGGATATATGAGAGAATAAAGGCTGCATAAGAGAATGGGTCAGATTCACAAAGAAAGCAGTACAGCCGCGCTTGCCAATTTACACTTATTGCGAGTGTCCATCTACTACTCCCTGGAATTCACAAACATCCCTAGGAACATGCACGAAAAGCTGCACCTGGAGCATGTTTCCATGTGTATTCCTCTGAAGGTCATGTGACATTCCCAGTGGTATCCCATTCCCATTATGGGGAGTTCTCGATAGCAGACTACAATACCCTGTGCAAATACATATTTATCTTTTGCAAAGAAAATATTTTTCCGTTCCTCTACACCCTCTACCAGAGCTAGTGACTATAGATTCCCCTTCCCACCATTGGAAGGTATTTATGCCAGTTGTCAACTGGAGTACAAATCTGATCATGGTGGAAAAGTGAAGGAGAGGAATTTGTGAATGCCAACAAACAGTCACGTTTGTGGGTGTGCCTTTGGGTCATCTACTTTCCCACCACCAGAACGGGATTTATGGGCTCAGATAATTCCACACTCGTGGCAGCGATCTTTCGTACATAGATGGGGTTCCTTTTGTGAATTATTAGCAGCCTTGAGCAAGGTAATTCAGGGTCATTACAAATGTTAATGACCGAATTTACTCTTCGTCTCAATATTACCCTTTGAATAGGTCCCTAAATTATCTTTCACACCTGATGTCTCACTGACTGGATTTTCCATTAAACAATTAGACCACGCTTGTTCAATGTTTTGGGGGATTGCTATTTCTATATTGTTTGTTCCTAATACCATACATTTTGCTCTATCTGACCTGTACTGCTTCTTCTGTTGAACAACTACCTACCCAGATGGTTCACCAAAAATTGCTTGAATGCTACAGAGAGAGCGTTAAGGACACTTGCAGTAGAATCATCTAGTCACCTAATTGTTTTATCTGTCTTTCTAGGTTTCAGAACATTACATCGCTTTCTGTTTACCCACTGGTCATGTAAGAATGTTCTTCTCCATTGCAAACACTTTGGCTTGATCACAGTCTTTAAATACTAAACATTTAGCAGAATTATTACATTAAAATATCCAATTAAATGATAATATGATACACTGGCTACTTTCTTCTGTACACAATATTGTGCCTATAAAATGTAAACATAATTAGTTCACTAAGAAGAGAATGAAAGAGACCCCTTGCGCTGTCTAAGTACCTGTCATTTTTGTCTTTTGAACACAGACTGAAAAATCATAGCTCAGCTTATTACCAGTCATTAATCATAATCAGGTATTTATGATGACATAAAATGTAGAATTATTGTAAGGTTTCCTTTCCAACAAGACATTTTATTTAACATATGTATGTTTGTATATATGTGCTGTGAATTAGATTTTGCAAACCTAGCTGTACATCCAGTATATCGAGGAGATGATTAGAAAGTGGGAGGAATACATATAAAAAATATGAATATTGCAGAAACATAGACATAAAAATATAGACTTCCAAAAAACATACTTCACCCTACAAAAGTTTCATTGTGCTCATAAACTCACTATCAAGAATTCTACGCTCCAAACAAATATATATATATTTTTTAACTTCTTTTTATTGAGTTTTTATCAGGATCCATCAAGATAACAGAAAGAAAAAATACACTGCAATTCCAAACTTTGTCTTGAATAACTTCCCCAATGATTCCCAGAGAAAGAGCTCTAAACAGAAACAATGAGACTAGGTAGCTATGCAAATTCATTCAATAGGTGATTCAAGAACAGATTTACTCATGATTGTCTAAAAAGAATTCGCCCCAGATCGAGGACATTTTTTTACCACTTCCTATTCTGCTAGCATATCTCATTTCCTGATTTCTGACTTGCATCATTTTGCTCTGCCATTCTTGAGGGGTGGGAGATAACTCAGAACGCCAGTTTCTTGTTGTCCAGAACAAGAGATATGTGGCAACCACAGTGGCGATAAAAAAGAGTTTCTCCCACCTGGAAGGGAGTCTTGCCTCGGGGTCGAAGCCAAAGCACATCAACCGGATACTGGGAGTTATAATAACCTGAGCCATAGTTGTTAGCATCTTGAATATTCCATCCCAGTATTCCTGTATACATCGACATGTCCCAATCACATGTATCCAACCCGCCACCACTACTGCCTTACAGCGAAAACAGAGATCAGGACAGCTGGGCACCACACTGAAAAAGGCTTGCAGGGTTCGATATAATAGCCATTTACTAAAAAAATATAATTCAATGCCAGTTCGCACCTCTGAGAACTGAGAAATTTAGATGATTAATTTTCTCCCAGCACTCACTTGAAAGATCAAAGTCCTCCTGACAAGCCCATTTTCTTTTGCCTTTGCCCAAGATCAACCTTATCCCTGTCTGGCAAAAACCTTCTCCATGACCCCGCACTCCTTATGCCAGGAGGATACACCAATTCTGAGACTAACGCCTGGGCTTTAATGATTTAATTGATATCCAGATCCCTTAGACTGTGTAGCATAGTATTATAGGATCCCATCAAAAGAAAGTCATTTTTGACAGCAATCTGGATAGTTAAGGGAGTTTCCCAGTTGTCATTGAAGCGAAAATCCCCGATCGTACTAAATCCTGCATGCCCCCACCTCCTTACTAAGTCTGCATTGAGCTGATCGCCAGAGCGTAACATGAACTGTGTTAGACGGGTGTTCAAATGCAAATAAGGGACTGAATAATTTTTTTACAAATCTGATTTTCTCTTAAAGAACCATTTGAGAATCTTATAGAGAACTTTTTTTGTAGATTTCACCAAAAGTGCTGGATTCCGAATATCGTGCTCCCTACATATTAACTCACAAAAGTAATTACAGAATGTACAACCTACAGATTGTTCTGCTTTAAAACTAGTGAAATAATGCACAAAAAAGGCAAAGTAATAATCTTTAAAATTGGGCAAAGCCAACCCCCCCCTTTTCTTTATCCGCATATAATGTGTTTAATGCAGCTCGAGCCTTCTGATTTTGCCAAATAAATGGGCGATACATAGACTCCGGTTTTTTGAAAAAGTTTTGTGTTAAAACACAGGGGGTGGCAGAGAAAAGAAAATTAAATAATGGTAAAATTGACATTTTGATCAATGCAATTCGACCTAATATAGAAAGGTTGTGAGACCCCCATCTGGCAAGCAAAGCCTGAGTTTTCGAGAGCAACGGGGCATAATTAAAGTCATACAGGTCTCCTATATCAGCTGAAAAATAAATCCCAAGGTATCTCTTTGGCCTAGTATTCACACAATGTCTTAATTCGGGGAGCAGTTTAATAGAAGAGGTGCCACACAGAATAATATCGGTCTTACTCATATTAATCTTGTAGCCACCAATTTGCTCAAATTTGGCAAAAACATTAAAAGCCGCTTCCTGGGAAGTACGTTCTTCATCTAAAACCATAATGATATCGTCAGCATAGAGTTTATTCTTCCCCATTGACTTTAAAGGGGGTTGAATCTGACTATTTTGTCTAATTTTAATGGCTAAGGGCTCAATGAGGAGAGCAAAAAGTATAGGAGATAAAGGGCAACCCTGTAGAGTCCCCCGTTGTACTTGAAGTTGACCAACACACGCGGAATTAATAATAATATTAGCTTCAGAGTTTGAATATAACCTTTGAATTAGTGCAAAGACCTGAGAGGTCACCTTATAGCTAGACAATACTGCAAAGAGTGTATCCCATACAAACAAATCAAATGCTTTTTCCGCATCTAATAAAAGAACGATGGCAGAAATCTTATTAGAGGCGAAATAGTCAAGAGCCTCAGCCAAAAAATGCGTATTAGTTGCAAGTTGCCGACCAGCTATGAACCCGTTTTGATCGGAATGCACCAGTTTATTGCCGACCCCGTTAAGCCTATTAGCCAATAGTTTTGTAATAATTTTATAATCTGTATTTAGGAAAGAGATTGGACGATATGCATTAGGGTCTTCCCTGACCTTATTCTGTTTGGGAAAACTAACCACATTCCCTGAGTGCCAGGAATTGGGAATCTGTTCGCTCCTAAGTAGGCCATTAATTAAAGACAAAAAATCATCAATGAATGCTTTAATGAAAGCTTTATAAAATTCAGCCGGACAGCCATCAGGTCCACAAGCCTTCCCCGTAGGGAGGTTCTTGACAACCTCGAGGAGTTCTAACTTCGTAAACGGCTGAATTAGAGCATCGCTGTCTTCTTCTGTAAGACTAGGAATATCCAGTTTCCCCAAGAATTCCTTAATAGACCAAGGGTCACTATCCAGAGTATGGCTGTAAATTCGCCTATAATGCTCTAGCATAATTTCATCCACAACTCTGGGGTCAGTATGCCTAACCCCAGTGATAGGGCATCTCAAGGCATGTATGATATTACCAGCAATTCAATCCCGAGCCTGCCATGCCAAAAATTTGCCTGTGAAATTACTCTCTTCATTATCCTATATCAAGCTTCTTGAGAAAATTGTTGGCCAGTGCCTTTTTAGCTAATTCAAAATACTGTCTATTGTTTTCCGAAGGGGCATGTAGGTAAGCAAGTAAACACCTTTGTACTGCCTCTTCCAGAGCCCTGGTTTGTTGTCTCAGAGAAGATTTGTCTGCTGCCTCCTTGGCGATTACCAAGGCCCTGAAGAAGGACTTAAACGAATCCCAGATTATAGCCGGAGTTGAAGACCCCTGATTACGTTTGAAAAATTCACTTATTTCATTCTTAGAAATATGTACCTATCCCTCATCCTGAAGAAGCTGCTGGTTAAAGACCCACCTTTTAGTCTGAAACTTGTGGACTTCCGAATAAAGAGACACTTCCAGCACCAGGGAGGCATGGTCAGATAAGCCAGAGTGCCGCACTGACTGAGTCTTGAAGCGCAATGTTTTAGATATCAGAAAAAAATCTATGCGAGAGGCGCTTTTGAACCAGGTTGAGATGCACGTATACTCTCTCTCATGGCGGGCATTCATTCTCTAAGGATCACAGAGCATCAACACTTTGACATAGTCTTTAAAGATTTTGGCAACTCTAGGCTTATGTTGTTTCTTACTCCTAACAGTGGTATCCAAAATTGGATCCTGAAGAAAGTTAAAATCCCCTCCAATATTAATTTTACGTAATAATTGCAAAAGGGACTGGAACAATCCTACATAAGCAGCTGGATCATCTAGCAAGGGTGCATAAAAACTAACAAAGACAAATCTTTCTTTGGCAATTAAACAGTGCAACCAGCATCATCGTCCTTTGGGATCGCAAAGAAAGTCAAGTGGCCTTGCATTGAGGCCTCTAGATAGAAAGACCGCAGCACCTCTATGGGTTGCTGAGGCTGCGGCAACCACCTTGAAATCGGCCATCCCTTTAAACATTGGGAAGCCCGCAACTTTTTAAACTGGGCTATGAGTTTCCTGTAGGAGAATAACCGAGGGATTTAGGGCAGCTACCCTTTCTTCGATTACAGACCTTTTCCTCCGATTATTTAACCCGTTGACATTCCAGGAAACTATTCTTAATGAAAAATTCAACCTTGCCATTGAGTTCTCATAGAAGATCGCAGAGGAAATAAATTATCTAAACCTGGTCTAATTAACATCACCCCCTCTATAACCTTAGCCATTCTGAAATACGTGTAGCTACTATTTAGTGTGGAAAACCAGGATCCTGCACCCCTTACCAGCCCTCCCGACACCCACTCAACTGTATGAATTAAATTAGAATGTCCCTGAAAAAACACTTTAAGTTTAGTTTGCTGTACAAGTCCTGCCAGAGCACTGGCTTTTTGGAATGCCGGAATCATCCCTTTCAATTCTCTCCTCCGATGTGCAGCCGCCATAGACATATCTGAAAATAATTTGGAGGCGAAATCACCAGGAACCTGATGTACTTTACTCTTAATTGCTTGTTAAAGAATGCGTTCCTTGACACGCAAATCACCAAAATTGACGAGGATACTTTGCATGGGGTGACTGTACTGCGGGAACCCGATGGGCCCGCATAATGGTAAGATCCAAATGTTTATCAACTGGTTCTGAGAGAACATGCTGCAGGATAAGATCCATGATTAAATTTGTGACAATCTGTCCATTTTCACACCCTTCAGGGATTTTTGTAAATCTCAAGTTTGATCTGCGTGAGCGACTCTCAGCATCATCTAGCCGGATCTGTAAGTCTAACAAATCAGCTTGACATTTTGCCACTGACGGTTCCACAGAGACGCAAGTA
Organism: Pleurodeles waltl; assembly: GCF_031143425.1. Classification (NCBI taxonomy): domain Eukaryota; kingdom Metazoa; phylum Chordata; class Amphibia; order Caudata; family Salamandridae; genus Pleurodeles; species Pleurodeles waltl. The sequence continues at coordinate 1,065,644,478 of NC_090445.1, forward strand.
TCCTCCAGGTCAGATACTCGCTGTTCAACCTCCTTAATGAGTGAGTTAAGTTGCTGTATATTACTCGAAATTAAATTCAGTTGTGATTCCGTTCTCTGATTTGCCTTGTTTTGCTAAATTCTAAAGGCTTTTAACTCAGATAATATCTGAAGGAGCAAATTTTCTGAAAGGATATTGGAGCCTGCCTTGTCTCTGGGTGCATGAGAGAACAAGCCCATTTGAAAGTTCAGCTGATCTTGGGCCGATTCAGGGGGTGCATTAACGGAGGAGTTCGGGGGGGCCCGGCTGTAGTGCTAATCCCTGACGCAGAAATTGACTTGCAGGACTCACGAGAGAGATCAAGTAGGGAGCTGTTTGCCTGAGGAGCAGAGGCAGAGGCAGAGTCACTAGTCAATGCAGGAGCACCGCCCTTTTGGCCCTTCACCAGACCAGCAAACAGAGGATAGAGTATTTTGGAGCCTGCGCCCATATCCAGAGCCCGGCTGTGAGTAACTTTGGCGTTACAGCTCAAGGCTGATTGATTCAGAGGTGGGCTAACCTGTTTCATTGACTGTAAATTTAAATCCAAGTCCAAGTCCGGGCTCCTAGCCTCTGCCAGCGGGGAGTCAGAACCAGCATTTTGCGAGCTAGTCATAGAGGGCGGTAAGCTGTGGGGAGAAGTATCCCTAAGAGCTAAATCGATAGTCGGTGGAGGGACGGTATTTAAAGACAAATCCATATTCAGCTGATTGTCGGATGGGGCTGGGCGCTTTGGTTTAGCAGTGTGAGCAGCTTTAGGAGCCATAGAGGCAGGGCGTCCTTTTCCCCGAAGATAGTGTTGAGATTGGGGCATTATACAGCGCTGCTCCTTGCCATTACAAGCGGCATGCAGCACTCTTCCTCTCCCCACCTGCGCAACAGGCTTCAGAAAAAAGAAAAAGAAAACTGGCCTTGTGCCAATTTGCGCTAGAAAAAAGTTTTTGCACGGGACAGTGTCCTTTTAACCAATCGCTTTCCAGCACTCACTTTGTGTAAATGCGCTAAAAATTTACAAAAATGTACTGCACCAACACCAGACAGTGCTCACAGTAGGTTAACTTATTTCATGTTCAGTTTGAGAAAGAAAGGTGCATGCAGCACTCTTCCTCTCCCCACCTGCGCAACAGGCTTCAGAAAAAAGAAAAAGAAAACTGGCCTTGTGCCAATTTGCGCTAGAAAAAAGTTTTTGCACGGGACAGTGTCCTTTTAACCAATCGCTTTCCAGCACTCACTTTGTGTAAATGCGCTAAAAATTTACAAAAATGTACTGCACCAACACCAGACAGTGCTCACAGTAGGTTAACTTATTTCATGTTCAGTTTGAGAAAGAAAGGGAGAACTTCCCTCAGTGAAAAAGAGTATTGCAGTCCAAAGCCCCCACCTCACCTCTGTTTCCAGTCCTCCTCTCCTGAGAACAGAACTCCAAACGTGCAGTCTCAGGCCTCTTTAGGACTACAAAAGGATTCCACAGACAGCCAGAAGTATCCGAGGGAGAATTCTCAAATCGCCTCAAAACGGCAATTGGCAAACAGCGGGGGGAGAGGAATCCAAAGCCTCCTAGGCAAACTGACTTTCTGTGTTTCAGTAATGCAGCGCTGGCATAAACGCATCTGCCATCAAGCGCGCGTCATTCCTGAGCCGGTGTTCAGCCGCGGAGCATGACGGGAGCTCCTACACGGCTGGCGAAACGCTCCAAACAAATTAGAACTGGAGCGAAAATATCACATTAATCCAGGGTGCGCAGTGGGAGATGGGAAGCTCCCTATCATTGACGGATTGATGTACCTTGATGTGATTTATTTCAGCTTTTCCCTGAAATGCAGGATTGATGAGGCAAGCGTTTGTGTCACACAGTTTAAAAAAGGCCTGTCCTTTAGAAAATATTACTTGCCCAGTAAAGAGTTCGAAACCGGAGAAATGAGAAGTTTGCGTAAACTGTTTTATGTACAACTTTGATTTTAATTTTAATGGTTGTTTTATTTCTTAATGTATAACAATCAACAAATGCAAGCAAATTCCAAGAACATCCAAGAAGCAACAGAGGTTCATAAGAGCAAATGCAGATTATTCATTACAGTTAAAAACAAACAAACAGAAAAATAATTGATTAAAAAGTGAAGAGAATGGGCATAAGCTATTTAGGTAATAGGGAGAAGAATAACAAGCATTTTCAATGCAATGGGTCTTGCGTTTGCTCGAGTTAGAGCTATTGGCTTTGTAAATTCAGGAGCTGCTGGAGCTGCACTTGAGTATATTGTGCTATATTAAGAAATTAATACATTGAATAGATGTGTATTCTCTGCATCATTCAGTGCGGCTTGAAGACCATGCAGTAATATTTGTGCTTCCATCCTACAGAAGGGTGTCTGCCACCAAGCCTTCGAGGAAGATCTGAGACTTTCGTCCACCTGACCTGAAGTGGTGATAAGAAAGCGCTGAGTAGGGGGCTCGAATGGTTGAAAGTAAAAGTCCCTCTGCCAAGAATAGCCAAGAAGAGAGACTCACCAGCCACCCAGAGACGGGGTTCCAGTAGACATTTTTAAATCTATGCCAAATCTTTGGGGTCCCCTAATTACCAATGTGCTAAGAAGTGTAGTAAAGAGTAACATTCTCTCTTTTTGGAAGTTGGCCATTGTTATCCCTATATTCAAAAGGGGTAATAGACAAGATCCTACTTGTTATAGTCCAATCTCCCTTATAGATTTCAAGGCTAAGATATTGGGGAGTGTGATCCTAGCACAGTTGGAGGATTGGGTGACGGAGGCAAAGATTCTCTTCCCAATCCAATATGGCTTTCGGCCTGGCCTAGGCACAGTAGAACAAGCACTAACTTTACATCTCGTTCTTAGCAAATACGTACTTGCTCCAAAATAATTCATTCATATGGCATTTATTGACCTTTCAAGGTCTTTTGATCTGGTAAATAGAGGGAAACTTTGGCAAGATATGGAAAACTTGGGGATTGATTTGAACTTGTTGGAGTTAATAAGGCGTTTTCATACAGATTTAAAGGTCTCAGTTCAGTTTGGATTGCATGGTGAGAGAACCCCCCCTATTCTATCAAGACGAGGAGTAAGTCAAGGGTGTATTTTAGCCTCATTTTTATTTTTGATATATATCAATGGGCTCTATGACATTTTAATAAAATATGGGAAGGATTTCCCTAAAATGGGACAGAGACAGCTCCCAGTTTTACTATACGCAGACAATGCTGTATTAATTGCATGCACAGCTAACGGTCTTTAAGGCCTGTTGGATCTTTTTTTAACTTTTATGCAGGACCTTGATTTGAAAGTAAATTTCTCAAAGACGTACGTAATGACATATGGCCCCCAAAATACAAAGTCTAAACAATTCACTAAGGGAGGGAATATTATTAATAAGGTAAAATACTTTTGTTATTTAGGTATGCATGTGAGTTCCTCTATGTCATGTAACTCCCATCTCAAATTTAAGACCCAGCAACTGGTGAGAAATATACAGGTAATATTTTGCTTCGGCCATAAATCGGGACACAGACCAATATCTCAGATTATTATGCCCTATAAATCCAAGTGTGTATCAGTAGCTACATATGGGACGGGTTTATGGGGTTACGTTAAAGTAGACTTTCTTCAATGTGTTGAGAACAAATTTGCCCACAGACTATTGTTGGTACCCAAGAATGCAGCAAATATCATTTGCCATGAGGAACTGGGTTTACAACATATAAAGGATTTGACTGCTGTCGCCCCACTTCTACTGTGGCTGAGATGCTGGAGAAACACTGCGGCTAGCATCGTTCAAGACTGTATGACTGACTGTTTACAATTGGCCAAATCAAATGGAATCCCTTGGCTCTCATATTTGGAAATATCTTTTCAAAATTTGGTGCTCGAGAACATGTTTACAGACCCAGAGTCTTTGCAAATAAATGCCAAGGAGGTGGTGAAACAGCAGCATATTGAACACACCCTGAGCCTTAGATTTCATAGTGCCCTGAAATTGAAAACCTTAGAATCTTATGTCCAGATTTCAACCGTGGCTACTATGTAACCCTATTTAACTTGCTTCCCAATCCATTAATATGCTCCTTTCTAACTTCATTCAGATTAAATTGATTTCACTATAGAGTGGGCTTCCCCAAACAATGTATTTGGCAAAAATAATTTCCACCTTGTCCCTGTGATGCCAGATCTAAGCAGAGCACATGTAACTTTTTCCTATTTTGTACACTTTATACTACCCCTTGATATGCATTTATATTGCCCCTTTTACGAAAATTAAAGTTTATACATTACAAGGATGCTATGACTCATGTTCAAAAACTGCCAGAAACTCACATTTTTTATCCTGTATTAAATTTAATTAGATCTGCTATTTACTAGCAGGAAATTATATGAATTTGTTGATACAGCTGTACAATAGTTTTAATTTGGAAACGGATATGATTTTAAAATGAATTTGTGATCTCTGATTTAAGTGAGCACTTGTCACTTTATTCTGCATACTTTTAACGTTCTTAAACAATTTTATACTGTTTTCATAATTTAGTTAAATGCTTCACATTATAAGGCTGCTATGACTCCGCATAAAATCGAAGGGTACCAAATGTATTATTCTGTTTTAAATCTTATCAGATTTGCTACTGCTACCAAAAATTGACATGAATTTGCTGATATGGTAGTGTAATTAGATCTGGATGTGGGTTATGCTGCTGAAATGTTTTGTAAACAATGCTTTGTATATTTTTAAATGCATTTCAACTTTTGATCTGTATAAAATGGTTTGTTCTTTTATGGCATTTTGCCGAAAAAATAATTTTGACAGACTGACTGACTCACTCACCAGCCAGGGCTGGGCCTAAATTACAGGGACCAAAGAAGAAGGGAGCCTTTCATGACCAGCGCGTCTTTTCAAAGCTTTCTTTCTTGTGGCTAAGGTAGCGTGTGTGCGTTTAAGATTAATACAGAAGAGGAAAATACGTATGAAGCTTTGTTAAAGGCGTCGGAAGCCTACATGCCAGCTTTACAAACCAATTTCTTTATTTCCGCAAGCGCACACGCTCTTCCCAAAACCTTTGTGGGCGGGTTTAGAATGCATTGTGCTTAACTTTCAGGTATTTATTTTAAGCACAATAAAATAAGTGTATTTGCAGCGCATTTTAACACAAACTACGATTACAGACAATGCCGCGCTGGGTAACAAACAACGTACAGCAATGGAGCAAATAAAATAAATTATATATTTATCTTCAGGACAATAAAACACATGTGTTTGCAACGCTTTTTAAAATAAAAGAAAACAAACTCAAGATAGAGCCAATGCTGTGCTGAGTAACAAACAACATACCGCAACGGAGATCGGAGCGGAGCAACTGCAAGAAAAAACTAGCAGGGACGTGAGGACAGGAAGGACAACAAGAGACCCCTTAAAGATGCCATTTATAGCCTTGTGGGGCCCAGAACTGCCTTTGAAGTGTTTTCTGTACATTTTGGTGCCTGTTTCTCATCTTTTACAGTGTATTTAGTTTGTCTAAATAAATTGCAAGTTGCATTTTCACTGTATTTCAATGCAGGCTTATGGAATCATATTTGTACAAACATTGCGGTTTCAGTCACTAATCAGCAGGGCACACCCTTGAAGCAGCTCCGACTGGAGCACATCAGCTGGTCTTTTCCGGATATGGCAGAGGCAACAAGGAAATTAAAGCTCTCCATTCCAAGCCAAACATGGGAGCTAAGATAAATGAGGGTGACTGGAAAACCCATCCTCTGCTGTTGGTTTTATCTTTCAGAGGGAGCTGGTGGGTAGGAGGGACTGAACACACACCCAAAGTGTAGGATCAACTGGCAAATACTAAAAAAAAAGTCCCCTACAGAAGACATAAACAGGACATAGCGTAATTATACAGTTGTTGGTCCTGCTCCCAAAGTGAAAAAGGCAGGACAAAGAGGCAGAGCCGACCACTAGCAAGCAAGGATTTTTAAAGGACACTGGAACCAACAAATCGCTGGAACCCACAGTATAAGTATACTTAAAAGTATACAACACATCAAATGCTTACACTCCACCTAAAAAGTGCTGGAATTTGGAGGTATTTCAATGTATAGCACAATGTGTAATTGCATGGAATATAAATAACACATTTCCTACCTATAATGTCAAGTTATCCTGCCCCTGTGCAAACAAAATTGTTTGGGGATCCTTTGATCCAGTTAACTTCAACATATTATTTTGTTTTTGAAAGATAAGACAAAGGCCCTCATTACAAAGCTGCTCGAGGTGGCAGTCAGGACCGCCAATGCCATGGCGGTCCGACCAGTATATTAGAACCCTGGTGGTTAGACCGCCAGCACCACCGGGATCCATGATCCTGACGGCCTTGCATTGGCAGATTACGCAATCAGCCAGGGCGGCGCTGCATGCAACGCTGCCCTGCTGATTACAACCTCATTCCCCACCGGCCTTTTCATGGCGATTCTACTGCTACGAAAAGGCTGGTGGAGAACAGGTTAGGAGATTACAGGGGCGCCCCTGCACAGGCCATACTCCTGGCATGGGCAGTACTGGGGTTCCCCTGCCCAGCACCATCGGCTCGATTACTGCCACCTGTTTTCCTCCAGCTCAGCAGGAAACTGTTAATGGGTCCTGCAGGGAAGTACCCAGTGTGGCGGCAACATCCTTGTCGGACGTTGGTGCAAACTGTCCACCGAACCCCTAGTGAGGCCCAAAATGTATTCATTTAGCTTGTGACAAATAAATAACATATAGATACGTTAGGCACCATAAGCTCCATATATAAGACTTACAATTTCTTTTTCAGGATTCCATCTCAATATTTTGTCTGGTGTAATGTGAAAATCACAAATTGTTTTATATATTCACATAGTTAATGTTCTACACATTTAATTATGCAATATATATCTTCCATCACATGACAAATATCAAAAATCTTAAAATGGATATCCAACCACTTTGCCCATTTTTCTGCACAAGACCAGCATACCGTCTTTTTTATTTTGTACAAACATTCATATTATGCAGATATTGTGGATGGATTAGTAAGTAAGTGTTTACGTTAATAATTTAAACATATTTAAAGAATGTGCCTCTTGGTAGATTAAATTCTCTTTGTATCTGTAAAATATGGAAATAACTTTTTTCGTCTGGCATTAGCCAAGATCTTTTGATTTTATCAACTAATATGCATATTTTTACTTGTAAGGGTATTCAACAAGTCTTCTTCAACAATTACTCTATTATTGTGTCATTCAGACTTTTCTTCTACCCACTACAGCATACAGTTCACTTCACTGACTAACTTCATTGTGAGTAATAACTGTTTGCACTTCACAGGAAGCACATCCACACAAAAAGTTTTTTCCTTCAGGTCAGGAAACTACTATGCAAATGTCTGATTTTTAGACCAAAGATATTTTTGATTTTAGCCACTTTTTGGGATTTCGGAGAGCTCAACAGTTTCCCCAACAACAATGTTTTGCAAAAGCCATAAGAAAAGGAGCAATGACAAATCAAAAAGGCTGGTAGACAGTGCAATTCCTGTTAGCGTTGCACATGCTTCTTTTAAATTGCATTCTGCAACTTCTCTTTGCCTCTCAGTATACTGCCAAGTGTAAATTTTAAATGGCCACTTGGTTGCAAAAGGGCTGTTTCCTACTTTGAATTCTTAGCACAAGAACAATAAATCAACAAATCCAGGTGATACTCTGTTGTCATTTCTAATAAGCACTTTGGAAGGAAAGAAACCCACATAAACTTTGTGAAAAGTATGCAAGCTTTCATATGTTCAAACTTTTTCTGTATTAGTTCATGGGTTACTTGTATTCCGGTTCAAGGAGGACCTAGTCGGGCAGTACGGGCTGATTAGAGCAGGGTCAAGGCTGATTTGCATATGGCTGGGTCTAAAATGAGATGGAGTGGTGCGAGAACAATGATGGAACGGGATGTAGCCAGAGTAAATGGCAGTGGCTGAGATTAATTCAAGCATTCCATCCAAAACCTCGCTTGTACTCCCTTAGGTCTTTTGGGGTACAGATGACACGAGCACCGCTTTAATCTCCTGACTACCAGAAAGTAAACTTACAATTATGACACTGTGAAAGACAGTGGACAACATTACTCTGGACTTAGTGAATTCTATGTCAGGCATGCAGTTGCTAGAACACCGACAATTGGGAAAGCATCTATGTGAAAGAGCAGAAGAAATACTTACTCACAGAAGAGTTCCCCACTGTTGTGTCACCACCTGCACAAGAAGAGTAATGAATTAGTTTTTATTGGACAAATTATAAGGCAGAGCACTCGCAATCCTGGCAGAGCTTATGTGCAATAAAATAAGAACAAAAAAATAGATTACAACATGGTCGTACCAGGAAGGAGTCAAATAAAACCCAGTTGGGTATGTGTGGCAGACCGGAAATCCAGCTCCACAGAGTAAATCTCAACATTAGTAGTTATCCCAACACCTTTTGTTACTGCAAATAAGTATCTTCCCGTCTATGTACTTCTGATCAACAGTCCAAACCCTCACCTTGTTAAATACTGTTAGAGATAATGGTCTTTTTGCTGGGACTACTTTTAATCTAAAAAACTTCCTTTTATCAAAAAACCTTCCATTTCCGACAAACACGATTAGACACCAGAGACATCAGGTGTAGGAAGTGGAGCGACCAAATAATACGAATACAAAAACAATGGTGAAAGTCTGGCCTCCTGCCAAACCGAATTCCACTGGACAATAGAAACACTGCTGCTTGGGCGCTGAAGAATTCTGTGTCACCTTTGCCATTTCCTGTACCAGTGACCTTGTTTACAAACATCATAATCCTTGCCTGAGTCCACATCCGGGGCCTTGACAGTAGCCCATTGTCTGAATCTGTGCCAGAGCTATCCGGATACATTCTTGAGCTCTTAGCTTCAAGCAATATCCCATGCAGGTCCTGCTGATATCCCTATTCATTGCTGCTTGGAAACAGACATTGTGCTTCCTTCCTGACCTTCCTGAGTCACTCCTCTCTTTCCCAGTTTTATGTGCTCCTCTCTAGCAAACAGTTTCCAACAGGTGCACCTAAACCATTGATTTTTGAAACTTTCAGTCCCTATCTTTAGCCTACAATTCTTTTTGCTGCTGTTTGTAATGTCTGGGCAGGGTCTTCAGGGTGACCTGGTAGGTAAAGGGAGGCCCCTTTTGTACCACACCCTAACTGAGTCTAGTATACATGTGGTGCCACGGTACACCTGTGTTGTGCAGTGTCATTATATGTCCCCACCAGCTTCTATTTCAGTCCCCCTCAAGACCCACTACACCTCTTTCTCACTTGGAGGCCGTTGATTGGCCCATTGGAGTAGAGACTAAAGGCCTGATTATGAGTTGGGCAGCTGAACTGTCACAACTCTAATATCGTGGTGGTGAGGCAGTCATCAAGCCAGCGGCCTTACCATCGCTGTATTACAATGTTTCCACCAGGCTGACCGGCAGAAACCTACTAATTATGATGTTTCCACCGGTCAGCCTGGTGGAAACAGTGCCATGGCATTGGTCTTGGGTCCTTTATGGAGCCGAGGCTAATGCAGTCGCACAGAGTGTCCTCAGAATGCTCACTGTCTGCATAGCATACAGTGCGCAAACCGAGGGTGCTGGCAGGGGGCTCCTGCACTGCCCACAACATGGGACCTCGCCATGAAAAGGCTGGTGAACAGGGAAGTTGTGATCAACATGCCGGTGCTGAACTTGGGACCGCCATGGCTGATCACAACTTTAACCACCGCCAACCCATTGGGATTCCTGATCCCGGCGGAGGCTGTGGTCACTTTGCGGACCAACCGCCAGGATCATAATCTGGCAGTTGAACCGCCAGGAGTGCAGCAGTCTGACCGCCACCATGAGTTTTGCGGTCTCTATTAGCCCTTAATTACTCATTGCAAGTGGCCTTATCACAAAAGCAAATATACCTGTGTATATTCACTCACAAGTATTTTACGACTACATCGAGGTGTAATTCTACACTTCTTTGTTATTCCCCATTTCTAAGTGTAGATTTACAACAATGTGTAAAGTCTCCCACCTCTAAAATTATGGACTGGAGCCTCCAACAGCAGGATTAGTAAGTGTAAAGTTACAGCACATTACCTCATCAAATAAAATGTGTATTTTATTCTTATTAAATATAAAATATTAATTTAAAGTATAAATAAAAAATGTTAAACAATAATTTTAAAAATTCCTCCCTTACTAACATTTAAATTGTTTTAATGTTTAGTCACATGTGTCATATATGTTGAATGATTTCATATAATCTTTAGTTTTTAAACAAAGTTTATTTATTTTGAAGTAAAGATGATGCAGAGAGGATGTGACATCTTAGAGCTGCCAATCTTAGAGCTGGGGAACCAGTCTCGGTGTTGGCTCAACATCCTGTGATTCTGGGCAAATCACTTACGACCTCATTATGAGTTTGGCAGTCCGAGAACCGCCATGTTGATGGTGGCTGTCTGACCACCAACAGGTTGGCGGAGAAGACCGCCAAATTAGGACATTGGGGGTGATGCACACAGGATCCCAACAAAGCACTGCCGGCACAGACAGTGCGGCAAGACCGCCGGGGTCGAGAAGAGCCACCATCAGTCTGGTGGAGAGTATGTTACACTCACCTCCAGGAAGCCATACTCACCAAAGATGCCATGGAACCACTTCTAGACATCATCCCACCGCTACTTCTTGCCGAAAGATAACGGAATCATCACCGACGAGGGAGACAACAACGGTAAGGACACTCATCTGTTACATTTGTAAAGTGTATGAATTACAACTGCTACATAACATACCATAGGGAGGAGGGTGCAAGGGCCATACTCACATGTAACAGTACAGTAACACACACACACTTACAGCAACAAACACACACACATACACAGCACGCACACTGCAGCCAGCACACACACCACACGTTATAGACACATATATATGCATGGCAACACAGCACAAGCCCAGCCCCATCAGTTCACAGACAACAAACTTGTAACAACAACACTACAACAGTACAAATATGTACAGATTTTAAACACTCACAAACAACACTGGCCAGGAACAACACACACATACATACAACCATCCATGTTGAAATGCGCACAATTACACCATCATTCAACCTTGCAACCTGGGGTATAAAAGCACTGCACACAACCTCATAGACTACTCAGACAATACCGAAAGCATCAACCGATACACACAACCACAAATACTGCCACAAAAACCAATCTTAGCCAGGAACAACTCAAACCTAGGAAAGGAAATGCAGAACAAAGATGTAACCAGGAAACCAACAACTTGCTGGTTAATTTTTATGTAAAATATGCGTAAATAATAAGATTGTCCAAGGCCATAGGACAGTCCTTTGCTGGATATAAACAGCACCAAACGCACTAAATGGTGCCCCACCTGACTCCTGACTGCCATCTAACCTACAGAGGTAAGGCCATCAAGGGGGCAGGCAGGAACCTCAGGGATCCTGGGGGTGTGGTGGGGGGGTTGGGCTTAGGCTTGGGAGGGGGGGCTTAGGCTTGGGCTTGGGAGGGGGCCGATCAGTTTGAGAGGGGTGGACTTCTTCTTGGCGGGGAGGGGCATGGGTACTGGCAGGGGTAGGGGAGACCTTGGAGGTCGAAGGGATGGACTTCGGGAAGGAAACAGACCACTTAGGGGTGTCACGAGGAGGAGGAGTAGGGAAAAGGTCAAACTCAGAAAGGAAAGTTTCCTTGGACACACGGGGATGGTCATCTGAAGAGGGTTTGGGTGTGGAGAGTGAGAGAGTGGTTGTATGATGTGTCGGTGTGGATGTTTTGGGTGTGTGTTTGATGGAGGTGTGCTTGTGGGTGGTGGTTCTGTTGGGTGGGTGAGTGTGGACATTACGTTTCTTGGGCTGAGGGGGTGGAGGTACTGGGGGTGCTGTGGTGGGTGGGTGGCTGTCTGTTAGGGTGTTGACTGCAGGCATGGTGGATGTACTCCATGTAGGTCTGTCAGTGGTTGTGGTGAATGCATGCCTGTCTGTTTGTGCGCTTTGGCTGGCTCAGGGAAGGGGGATTCAAACTGGGAGGAGGAAAGTGGAGGGGGGATGGTAGGCCAAGGGTGACTGACAGCCGTCAGTATGGAGGACAGAGCCTGAAATGATCTCTGTAGACCTGACAGTGCACTGTGAATGCCTTCCAGGAACGCATTGCTCTGTTGGATTTCAGTTGCCAGTCCCTGATTGGCATTCACGATGGTCGACTGACCCACAGATATCGCCCTCAGGAGGTCATTAGCCTCCTTACTGAGGGTAGCAGGGCTAACAGGGGCTGGGGCAGAGGTGCCTGCAGCGAAGGCACCCTCTTGGATGGGCAGGTACGGCCAACTGGGTGGGGAACTACAGGGAGGGCGGTGATAGAATGGAGGGTGGCAGACAGAGATGGTACTGGGGTGGTCCCTGATGGGTCCACCACCACTAGGGAGTGGCCACTGGAGGAGGATTCCGAAGATGTACTGGATCCAGTCTCCCACATGGCACTCCCCTTGCCCTCCAAGCCACTGGGTCCCTTGCTGTCGGTGTTCTTGTGACTGGAGATCACATGGCCAGAAGCTGCCCCTCTCCTTCTCCTGCTGGTGCAGATGCTGAAAAACAGAAAATCAGGAATGGTCATCATGTTCACTAGCTAACACTTTGATCATACAGTACACATAAGTCATGTTACATCCTGGCCACCAATACCCCCAGATAATGCCAGTAGAGTGCCAACATCATGTCACTAAAAAATTTGATGGAAGTCCCTCAATATGAACATTGTCAAACACCAGCTAAACTATCTAACTGACACCTATAATACCATGAATGAAGTAGACCAATCACATAACCAGACCATTACAAGGTGACTTTGCCACATTATACATGTTCCCTATCCAGAACAACATGGTCAAGCACCCATGAACCAATAGTTTAGCAGAGTAAAATTGCACAAGACTGATCATGAACACATACTCAACACATACAAATACTTTTAACTTGATGTTGTGTACCAGGCTATAACATGTTGGAAAGCAAAGGCAAGCAAGCCTGGTGTAGACAAGCCAAACCTACTTCATTTCACATACTGACAAACATACACAATAGAACAATTCAAACCTGTAAGACCTCAAATTGCCATACTTTGCAAGTTAAGGTAAAGGAGTCAGAACACGTCACACACACCTGCACCAATAATTATTTATCATGGCTTGAAAAACATAGTGGACTTACTCATCTAGGTCATTCGTCTTGTCAAGTAAGGGGCAAGTTGCCTCTGACTTATGTCACAAGATGTCAATCAGAGTGCACCAGAAATATATGGACACCTAAACTGTACTGCTGGATGACAATCAGACCTACCTCATCATGCAATTAGTCCATTTTGGTCCACTGACTGAGTGGGTACATCACATTACATACATCAGACATGCCAAGCCTTACAGCTGTCTGTGGAGTATTCAGTGGGCCAAAGCACAGGTGTTGCCAACATGACAGGTACACCTACTATGATGCAAGCTTCATGCCCAGATACACTTACATCACTGCTCACATGTGTATGTGGACTACCAAACCAGCATCACATAGATATCCATGCCAGCATTAGTCAGCCAGGACTCATTTGCCACATCTATCATAGCAAATGCAAGTATAGATAACAATTTACAATGTTGATTCTTCCCTGAACCTTTCTAATGATACATGATGATGACACATATCTGTACATGTGAACAGGCTACCATTGCCCATGTGTAATGCCTACAACAATATGCACAAGGACAATGCTGTATGGCCACTTTCCACTCACAGAAGATTAGCAAAGTTGTAACATTCACAGTTTCTAATATCAACATATGTATGCCCCAAGAAATTTTGGAACACATCAGTGGGATCCAACATGCACGTGTCTACTCTGATGATGCATCACAAATGTCTATATATAACCCTCACTTACCAAGGGGGAGCCCCTTGCAGCAGGTGTGAAGATGTTAACTATGTAGGACATGTGACATGTCAGATGAACATCACAGCCTCACATGCTGCTGTCACTTATAAGTAAGCAATGGTAAACTAGTGATGAATAGTATAAGTCTGCCCTATGTTGCAAATAAAGAGGAATAATGAGAGATTGCAGACGACAGAGTACAAGGACCTACATACCTTCACACCAATACATTGGGAGAAATTACCTGTTGGTGGGTAACTACAATCACCACAGTAGAACATGCAGTATACTGGGCACGCGATACAGTCACATGTGCACCATTGTATGGAATTGTACTGGGGGAACAACATCGTTGAGTAACATGACTCTAAATACATTTGTATGTGCACACCTGCATGCCATATATGGCTACGGTACATCAATGTGTACAGATGAAATCTGTAACACAATGCACTTACCACATTGTCAGAGCCAACATCCAGTTCCTTCACTCATTCACCTAGTAAAGGGACAAACATGACTTAGGTATATACTTACCCCCTTGTGGCTGCTGTGCTGCCTTCAAACACCCATCCAATTCAGGGTAGGCCACTGTCAAAATGTGGGCCATTAGGGGAGTCAGTGTCTGACGGGCACCCCGTCCTCGTTGGGAGGACATCCCCAGCTAGGCCTCTGTGATCTTCCAGGCCTAGCATCTCAGGTCCTCCCACCTCTTTCGCCTGCTGCGAATCCCCTTCTTCTGATGGGCACTGATCTGCATGGATGACATAGAAAAGATAGTATGTCATGTCCACATGTACCATAGTCCAACAGGCAGGGTTAAAACTAGTTGGTACAACAAGCAAAAAACACAGACTGTCATTAACATTATCTACAGGGATAGTTGAGCATATTCAGTCAGGCCAGATGTGCAGTGGAAACAGGCAGACAACATGCATCTCCAGCACCAACTGTTATGTCATCACATATGACCAGACAGCAAACACATCTGCAAATATGCAATATCAGGAGGAGTCTAGAATACCAGCTTCACTCACCTTGTGCAACAGTTACAGATAGGTTCAGGGAACATACATCAAACACTCTCCACAATGTCCCAGGACTCACAATCTGACACCAAACGTTAGTACATGACCAGGTACTCATTTCATTTGATCACAACTTTGGCACCCTACAGACATGAAGCACACATTCAGAAACGTTGCCCATCAGCCTTAGCTTAGTTTCACAAGGTATACTTGGGCTAAGCAAATATCTGTGCACATGGTGCACTTACCTGCTACTCTGGTGCACCATATAGCTCTCCATAAGGGGTAGGACCCCCTCTACCAGCTTCTCCAGCTCCTCAGGTGAGAAGGAAGGGGCCCTATCACCTGTAGAACTTGGCATGATTGCTCCCAGAGGCAGTACACAGCATCTCAGGTTGTGGAGGTCTTGCTGGCAGCAGTATCAGGAGTCAAGTTAGAAATGAACTAAGAAATAGCAGTGACATCCACCCCATAGGACACCGTCACTGCCGGCAGACATCGCCATTGGCTCAAGACGGCCAAAGGGAGCAATGTGTTCCAATAGCAATTCCCACCGCTGTAGTATCCACCTACCACCATGACGACTTACGCCAGCGCATGTAGGTAATTTCCTAATGTCCAGTATAGTAGGTGAAGCAGCTGTCATTTTAAGGCTCTTAGATGGTCATCAAAGTCCTTTTAAAGAAGTGTCACGAGGACACAAACATATGTACACCACAGTATTCAGTGCTGGCTGCGAGCAACCATGTATTTGACATCTGATTAAATATGTATGTAGTGAGATACATGATATGTGTGTCATGTATCATTAGTGGCATGCTCTGCACCCTCATGGCAATTGTATAGATGGTATTAGTGTCTATCATGTGTGAAACATGATATGAATGTCATTATCACTGAGACTTTCAGTGACTTGCCTATCCATTTACTAGTCATAATCAAAGTAAAGGGAAGACATTGCAGCAATAGGCCTTCATTTACCTGGGTATGTCCTGTGTACCATGTTTAACTATGTCATATGGCATGTCCACACATCATGTGTGATGTGGATTCACACTTACAATGGACGCAATGACTGATCACCATACCTTCTTGTATTCCTTCATCTAGGTATCCTGCAATGAGAAGAGTCAGACAACCTCCAGTGTACTGTCCACTAGCAGACCTGCACACCATGGAGGATCGAAATGTCATCCAGATCTACCACTTGGATAGGCAGACAATCATGGATCTGTACCGACAGTTGGAGCCAGATTTGATACCTACCATTCGTCATCCGAATAGCATACCACCCATTGTACGAGTCATGTCAGTGCTGTATTTCCTAGCCACAGGGTATTTTCAGAATACCACAGCCCTAATTGCAGGCATGTCCCAGCCTACACTCAGTCTGGTCTTGAAGGATGTACTCTCTGAATTGTTAAAACACGCAGACAGCTACATCAGGTTTCCACAATGTGAGGATTTGACCCATGTGAAGGCAGATTTTTATGCTTTGGAACACATCCCACATATGGTAGGAGCCATTGATGGAATGCATGTATCTTTGGTTCTCCCAAGGTGCAATGAACAGGTGTATTGGAACAGGAAGAACTTCCACTCTATAAATGTCCAAGTTGTCTGTTTGACAGACCTCTACATTTCTTAAGTATGTGCAAAGTACTGTGGTTCAATTCATGATGCCTTCATCATGCGGAACAGCAATATCCCACAGATGATGACACAACAGTACACAGAGAGGGCCTGGCTGGTTGGTAACTCATATATGTGGTAAGTGTGAGTATCTGTTGTCTGCTGACAAATGTAAGGATGCCCAATATTAATGTCTGCACACATGTAACAGTTCCTTACAGGGGATTCTTACTGCCCAAACTGTCCCTGGTTGTAGACACCAGTGAGGTACTCAACCACACCAGGGGAAGTTCACTTCAGTAGGGCCCACGGAAGGACAAGGCATGTTGTGGAGCGGACTTTCAGGCTCCTAAAGGCCATATTTCATTGCATTGACATGTCAGGTGGAGCTCTCCTCTATTCACCTACCAAAGTCTGTAAAATCATTGTTGCCTGCTGCATGCTCCACAACCTCACCCTGAGATGTCAGATCCCATATATACTGGCTGAGGGGGAGCCAGCAGTTCCAGCAGGTGAGACTGAGATTTGCAGAGTGAGGATGACAGTGATGAGGATGAAGGCGGAGACAGCTGTGCAGAACACATCACTACTTCAGCTGACTGTAGTTGTGTTGTTCTGTATAATACTTCTCTGAGTTGGCATTTGGGGGGCTTAGAGCTGTTTGTGAAGGGTCTTAGTAGGACCAGCAGACAGCTCATTAGTTGCTTAGCAGTACATAGCTCAGGTGTGCATGCACAATTGTAAATGGAATTGTGCTATCCTGATGCTCTCATTTGTTATTGTTTGACACTGCACAGCCAGTGTGACAATTCTATTTGGAACATGTCTTTATGGGTCTTGATTACCATTACCTGCCTTTACCTTTTGTATTACATTTTTACTTTAGAGATTTCTTCACAAGGTCATCCTCATGTGCCCAAATCTGAATTGTGTCACAGGCTAGTGGGATTTGCAGATCAGACATGTGAAGTGAACATATATAGAGGTTGTTGGAAAATGGGTTATTGGTAAGGGCAGATAAGTCCCTACACTTAGCGATAGGCCACTAACCTCCACTTAGGTCCAGTTAGGTCTCAATAAATTAAACCCAGCTCAACCCTTGGCAGCTTGGCAACGAGCGACAAGACTTAACTTAGGAGACATATGTGTAAAGCATTTAAAAATCACAAAACAGTAATTAAATAAAACACAGGAAACAGTTTAAAAATCCAAAACCAATTTATAAAAATAGGGAATATTTTAGCATAAAAATGAACCCACACGAATGAAATCAGATAAAGGGAACCGGAGATATGACTTTTTAAAGAATGAATGCTTTTTAGCACTTAGAAACGAAAAGCACATCTGGTCGCACCTCGACTGTGGCAAAGTCAAAGTCTGAGGCCGACCGCGATGGAGCCCTGCTCGGCTACAGCTTGCGGGAGGCCTCAGTCAAAAGTTTACCTTCGGACTAAGGGGCATATTTAGACTCTGTCTGCGCTGAATTTTGACGCACATTCAGTGCAAACCTTGTCCCATATTTATACAATGATGCCCGACCCCTCGAACGTCAAAATTCCTCAGTGTGCGTCATTTTCTGGATGCGGGAAACCGCCTTGTGTTAATGACATGCAAGGTAGGCGTTCCTATCCAAAAAATGACTTTAAGGCTTGTGCGCCTTATTTATACTCCCGCGTCATTTTGATGCACAGGAGGGGGCGGGCCTTAAAAAATGCCTGGGTTAGGGCAGGTTTTAAGGGACATATGGGGCCCACTTCCATGGTCTCTGAACATGGAAGCAGCCCAGAGGTGCCCTTCCCTGCGCCCAGGGACACCCCCTGCCACCCTCACCCAGCCCTGGAGGACACCCATGTATGGGGGGACCCATCCCAGGTAAGTACAGGTAAGTTGAGGTAAGTATAATTTTTTTTAAAAATGTAAGTGGCATAGAGGGGCCTAACTCCCCTGGGCATGGCCATTGGGCAAGGGGGCATGACTCCTGTCTTCGTTAAGACAGGAGTCATTTCAATGGGGGTTGTGCGTCAAAAAATGGTGCAAGTCCGGTTTGAGCCATGATTTTTGACGCACAACCCCCATTTTTCCCTACACCGGCGCTGCCTGATTTGAGTCACTTTTTTTTACTCTAACAAGCCCGCAGCGCCGGCTAAGGTCAATCCTTAAATAAGGCGCCTGCCTGGCACGTAGGAATTGCGTTAGCTGGGGGTACATTTTTTGACGCAAACCAGCGCCAGAGCTGGTTTGCATCAAAAAGTATAAATATGGGCCTTAGTCGTTTTTGTGGAGATTTTCTTCAGCGGGACCAAGTCGCTAGTCCAATCCGACCCCCCTGAACTCTTCCTCTGATACGCGTTGCGGTAGCCCTCGGTGGAGAATTTTACCTTCGAACTTAGTCGTTTTTTCAAGATGAAAATTCTTTGACCGGGCAAACCTAAATCTTGATCTGCCGTCCATGGAGCCCTCTTCGGATACACTGTCTGTGAGGTCCCGGTCAACTTCCTACGATCGGATGTAGTCACTTTTTCGGGGATTTTCTTCACCAGGTTGAACCTGCAAGTCAGGCCGGGTCACGGTTGAGGCAAGCCGGCTAGAGTTGCCACGGCGGGTCAGTACCTTTATGGAGCTTTTTTCCAAAAATTCTCCAAACTTCTCCAAACTTCTGGATCTTCTTCCAGATGTTTCTGTACGGTTCTTTTGTGGTCCATAGCCCACCCCAAGGTTTCAGAAGCTCTGAGATGCTCCTTGAGGGTGCAGACTACAACTCCCTGAAAGCACCTGGGGCAAACTCTTTATTGGCCACTGGACAGTGGTCAGCTGGTCAGTTTCTTCAGGAGTTGGTGCAGGGGACTCTGGTTAGCAAGTTTTCACCAGTAGCAAACAGGGAGTCCCTCCTTGAACCAGTTGAAGCCAGGCAAAGTCCTTCTTGTGGTGAAGCCCAAGTGTGCAGCTGGTGCAGTCCTCCAGAGTGCAGTGTCCAGGTGCAGGCCAGGGGTCCAGCAGGGTATTCCTTCTTCTTCATTAGTTCTTCCTTTTGGGATTATTGTAGGGATCTGACATGTGGATGCCGGTCTGCCAGTTTTATGCTTGCTCCTGGGTGAAAAACAGAGGGGTCCTGGTTCTCCAATCAGGTGCAGGGTCCTTCCCCCTGTGATGACCACTTCCTGGGAAGTGTGGCAAAAATCAATCCCAGGGAGCAATATTCCTCAAATATCCATCATGGCTGAAACTGATTTTTGGAGGTTACATCTGGCTAAGCCCACCCACTGGTGTGGCTACAAATCACCCTTCTCCTGCCCTCTCCTAATCTAATCAAGGGGCACCTAATGGTCTGGGTTTGCAGGATGTTAGGGAGGTGCTGGGTTGCTCCAAATGTCCTTCCCTACCTTTGAAGACCAGTTTAGCAGCCCTCCTCCCTTCCTGCTTCCCCATTTGCTGAGGGAAGATATCCTCCCCCCGGTACATTTCTTTATGTTGAGCCAGGCCACTTCACACCTTATCAAGGCAGCCTGGCCAGGCTGCCAGGGGCTGGTCAATCAGAGCAAAGCAGCAAAACACTGCAGGGCTGAAGTTGACAACTTTTCAGGTAAAGATAAAGTTTAAAACTCTTCACCTGAACAAGTTATAGTAAATCCAACAATTGGAAGTTGTGGGATTTATTATAACAATTTATTTGATACCAAACGTAAGGTATCTGTTACTTAGGGGGACTTTATAAATTAAAATAAAGTCTCCCCATTCTGGCCTATGGAGGCCATTTACTACAATGAGGGAAAAACACATTTGTCTATTTTACCTTACCAGGGCGTATAAAACTATTTTATAAGATCCCTGTTTATAGTTCCATGGCACCCAGCCTTAGGGGCACATAGGGCACACCTTAAGGGTGACATATATGTAAAAATAAGGTAGTTTAAGACTTTGGAACTACTTTTAATTCCAAAGTCGAATTTGCATGTAACTTTAATTTAAAAGCAGTCAGCAAGGCAGGCCTCCCTTTAAAATGACATTGGGCACCTCAGCAGTGCACCTATGGTTGCACTACCTATGCTGGGGTCCCTATACCTACATACCCTTCCATATACTAGGGACTTACAGGTAGGTTGGCTTAGCCAATTATAATTAGCCTAATTTGCATACTCATTTTATACAGAGCACAAGCCCTGACACTGGTTAGCAGTACCCAGGGCACCATCAGAGTCAGGAAAACACCAGCAAAAAGTGAAAAATGGGGACAAAAAGTCGAGGGGCCTCTTCAATCAGCCCTGTTTTCTCACACAGGTACTGTATGGAATCCTATTGGTGGTGTTTGAGTTCCATGCCCAGACTGTCAGGACGGTAATATACACTTCCACACAATAGACCTGTGTGCCATGTTGTCTGGGCCCAATGGTGTCATATGTGTGACCTTGTGTCTCTGACACGTCACCCTGTGTACTCCATCACCTTAACCTTCTCATTGGTTTGATAATGATACTTGTTTGTAGCTGTCACTGTGTTTCCTCATT
Source organism: Pleurodeles waltl (assembly GCF_031143425.1). NCBI lineage: Eukaryota > Metazoa > Chordata > Amphibia > Caudata > Salamandridae > Pleurodeles > Pleurodeles waltl. The sequence continues at coordinate 1,065,665,638 of NC_090445.1, forward strand.
CCAGGCAATTGTGCATGTGTGTCAAGACAGACATAGGTGAGTAGCAGGGCTACAGATACCTGACCATGGTAAGTGGAAGTTACCATGACTAGAGGTAGTTGTACTGACCTCTGTCTGTAACATGTGATATGGTTATTTGGGAGGTACGGCATGGGAATGTAATAAGACTTTAGCTGATGAAACATTGAAGCAATTTGTTTGTCTATTTGGATAGCGAAACACTGACATGTCCCTAACTTCAGTAGTCTGCGGGGTTCTTGTTATTTACACCTATGCAGAAGCATTACATTGTGTGGCTATACTTCCATGTGTGATTTTGGCATGTTGTCAACCTATGTGCTGGCAAGTGACTAAGTGGGAAAGGGAGTGTGTCCATTTGTACAACTGTACTTGTATCAGTTAAATCTGTACCCAGATTCAACTATACATGTGAGCTGGGACTTTGGAGAATGGGAAAATGAATATGTGACAGAACAACTAGGTCCTAAACAATTATAGCCTAAACCACTAATGCCAAACAACTAAAAAGTCCCTACAACTAAGTACTGAACAACTACTGTCTAAACAACAATTGTGCCTGAATAACAATTGCCTGAACAACTACTATATATATATATATATATATCTTGGGGTGTTTCTGGGGGCAGCCTCTCGCTTTATAAGCCACCACTCCTGAACTCATAGAATGGTCCCCCACACCTTTTCCACATGGCCAGAGATGGGGGAGTTGCGGCAACCCACTCCTGTGCTATATCCTCTATCGCCACACAAATCATTAGTGATATCAAGAAGAGCTAGTTTCGGGTCTATGAGTATCTGCCAAGACAAGATGTCACCCCGCACCAGAATAGACTCAACTCAGGACATCTCCCAACTGTATGAATAAAAGTGCTGTCCCCAGTGCCACAACGAAGACAGGACAGGGAGATGATCCTCCCATTCACCAAAGCCTATGGAGTGTAAAATATACCCTGTGGAGATATTTTAGCTGAATCAGTCAAAGTTGAGCTGCAATGGCAGCCATACAAGGTGTCCCCAGAACCTCAGTCCAAACCTTGTTCTCTAGGATCCTTACATCAGGCGTCCATGCTGCTCAGAGGCCATTAACTGTGTCATGCATAATGCCCTTTCAATGTTAAATCCAAGGACCAGGGTTTCAGTGGCGGACTGGTGCACCTTCTTGAAGGAGGAAGTGAGGTGGATCAAGAGTCACCTAGCCTTGAACCATCGCCCCACTATTTACCAATTTTCTCAGCTGTTCAACTGAATATAGTTCAGTGTTTGCAAATTCTTTTAGAAATCAATACACCATGCTAATTGTACTCTAGTGGTAAAATGTACGGATATATCCTTTGCAAATTGACGTTCAACTATTATGTTAGAATGCACTACTTGTCAGTGATTAATCATTGCTTTCAGCTTTTGTACTTTCAAGTATTACAATAACTCTTAATAGCTGCTTAATGTTTATATTTTTTACCTACAATATTTTTGACTTTTTATTATTGACATGAATGCACTGGGATTTTATTATATTCAGGGATTCCCTTCTTGATCTTTTAAAAAGACTGAATGCAGCTGCTTCTATCCCATGGCTCAGGTATGTGTCAAAATGGTTTAGTACCTTGGGGCTTGAAAGTTATTGGGTGAACCCACAGAATTTAGAGAAGATCCATAAATCGTTTCTGAAATACACTTATTGGTCTTGTGTAAGAAATAAGCTCCCCCTTTGCACATCCTATGGTCGGCTGACTAATCAATTCCTTGATTTCAAGTGGTATCCCCAGTTAGATCTTATACCCAATCTATTGGGGAAGAGTTTGTATGCCGTTTTTGCCTTGGGTGTTTACCACTGCTGTCCTTAACCGGCAGTTGGAGACCAGCATTAACATCTGATCTATGTCCTGTCTGTTGTGAAAGTATTGAATCTGTTGAACATTTTATGTTTTTGTGCCCGGCATATATTACCCCCCGGCGTAAGTGGACCTGTACAGTTTGCCGGAATCTGGGCATGAGACAATGTGGTACTGCATTAAGGATTTTGAAAAGTGATACCTCGATTATTGTAATCTCTGTGGTTAGCAAATTCCTTGTGGCCGCCTGGCATATAGGTACTTGCTTTAAAAAAAAAAAAAAACATTTAAATGTGTGTAAATAAGAATGCTTTGGACAGGAGTGGGAGGTTTCACATTTTATTGTAATCGTTGACTGATTTTTTTATTTTATTTTCCCTATGTTTTAACTTATTTATTCATTATTTTCTTCTTTTATCTAATGCATGATCTTAACCTGTTTATGATTTTTGCTTTGATGGTTATGTTGACGGAATAAAGCTTGTTTAATATTACTACTAAAAAAAGAATGCACTGGGATTTTATTTATGAGTGAGGCGTAATGGTTTTCTTTAACGTACTCACTGTAATAAACTCAAACAATAAACCAGGCAAGGGATTGAGAAGACATTTTGGCCTTTTGGTCTATTAGTGTCATTTAGAGTTTTGAAGAGATGGATCACTGCTGTAAATCAGTGGTGGTGCTGCCCCACCAAACTTGTGGTTCCACCGCCTTATTTATAGTTGGCGGAAGTACTAGATTTACATGACGGAGGCTTTGCCAATGTAAACCTCTGACCCACTGGCCCATCCAATATGTACTGCCAGGTCCCAATTACAGTTGCCCCACCCTATTGAGAACGGGCTCACTGTCACTGAATTTCCCTTTCCTTGTCTGCCAAAAATATATGGTGATCGCAGGCAGAGAAAACATAGAAGGTAACTGACGTGTAGAGAGAAAACTCCCTTCATGTCGAGCCCATTTGTTTTTTGCTTAGAAAAAAACAAACTCATTCTTTGAGAATTTTCTTTCTCTAAGCAGAAATGTTTTCCTAATAGGCGCTATAAACTTGTAAGGGACAACTGCCACATTGGTAACTCCCCTTACAATGCACAAATATCCGCCACACTGGAGGGGATCTCTAAATAGAGTGGAGTGGCACACCATTCACCAGCTTGTAAATGAGCCTCTATTTCTCTTGTCCAATTATTCCTTAAATCAATCATTGTGTACAGGTGGTATTTTCCTGCAGTGTCATTCACACCAACACAATGCAAATCATATATTCAGCCCAATGGGCATTGTCCATCTCTAGCTCCCATAGATATTATTATACAGTTTGGTGCTACAGGATCCACTCTGCCAACATGTGGACACCAGCATCCTGCTTCCCCAACTGTAGGTACGAGTTTATGTTGATCCACTGTGGCCTACAATTGTTTTTGCAACAAATCTTTCATATCACTTCTCCTTCGCTAATGTGAATCATACCACAAATATAGGTGAAGGTGTCTCATGTTTCTGAGTAGGAAAACTTGTAAAGCAAATTCATTTATCGCAGCATAGATCCAATGCGTGCTGCTTCAGGCCTTAGTATATGTCGGGTATCCCCAACTGCTATTGGCTCTCAGAGCATTAGCATTTTGTTCTAGGACCAGGCAATCTAATTTTATTTTTAATGCACAGTTCTGGGCCCAATACCACAATTAGTTACTTTTTTGTGTGGTTCGACATATTACATGGAAGTGGCAATGATATTCCCAGCATTCTTAAGAGACAGTCTTCAACTCCTTTATGATGCTATATAATTATGGGCACCAGCATCTTTTGTTATGAAAACATTTTTTTAAGAGTTACCGGTCCCATTGGAAATAACAAGTTTCACAAAAACTCTGCAGACTTCTTATATTTTGCCTGGAGATGTAGGCTCGAAAAGCAGTTGAAATCTGTGGGGTACACAACAGAGGAATGAGAATTACTGATTCCCCAAAGTAATTCCTCATTACTTCGTGAACCTCATGGTTCAATCTGTAATTCCCACTAATTCTACAACATTGGATGTTTATGGTATTCCCGGTATTGTTAACTTCCAGGATGCAGGATTAACACTTCTGTTACTGGTGCATTCGTAATGAGACTCCTGATGGATATGGGTTCCTCCTTGCTTCTTCACCGTTAGTACAATTAATTTAAACGTGACCCTTTTGTAAGACCTACATACCTTCATCCCATATATGTAGATGTGGTTGTTCAGTAGGTGCAGTGACACTAGGACACAAGACTCTGGGGGGGGCACCTTTCATCCAATACATGTGGTCATTTGCATCCCAACCAGGAGTGTTGGGGTATTTTCATTGCTATAGTTAGGCCCATAGCAGCCTTGCTATGCCACTGCAAATAATCTGTCTTATCCATTTGCTCAATTTTCTCCTTAGTATGAGTCTATTTACAACATGTTTACTCACACTTGCACAGTGTGGTAAGCATGGAAAAGCAGGTAAGACCTCATTAAGTAACTAAGTACATGAAGGAATGTGGAGCACCTACCTGCACAGCAGACCACAAGTAAGAAGAAGGCAAGGGACTACAAGGAAAAAAGAAGAAGGTGTTAGTAGAATGACAGAGGAGTAGAATACTTCCAAACTCCTAATTTAAAGGACAGCTCACAACATTTCCCTTCCAAGACAGCAGGACATACATTTTAGTATTGCATTTTTATGAAATAATAAACACCCAAATAATGCAGTACAAGATAAGAAAGTGACTTTTCAGAAGAAAGGATATAAATCAACAATCTGGTCTTCAGAATTGTGTGGAAGGGGTGGAAATTATCAGTTTTAGGATGCACTGACATTGTAATCGAAACTGTATAGATTGCTCCGAAAAAAGGATGAGCAGTTTTCGAAAACTGGGGCCTTTTATGAAATGATGTAAAATTTGGAGCTCTATGTAAACATCTCGGCAACTGTACCCTCCGGAGTTGCAGGTACCAAGGACAAGGCTAATTCTTATGGACAGAATTACTAAAGGTTCCAAGTAAGCTAAAAAAACTGCCAGTTATTTCCTCATGTTTCACAGGTATTTCACCAGGAGAAGCCACCTGTTTTCAGCAGGTGAAATGACCGGGTAAAACACCACTGATCCAAGACATTATACAACTTTTGTCATCCCAAACACACAGCAAAGCCTGTTATTGGCTGAACTGAGATTACTAGGGACCCCACAATAAGGTCACATGTACCGAGCTAATATAAGTCAAAATTTGGTTATGGATAATGAGGCGGATGTGCTAAGGAAGACACTTAAAATGTGTTTCCTTTAAAACCACCCTCATCAAGAAATGTGTTGCCCAATTCTTTAACACCAAAGGAAAATACAGGGCATCCGCTTCCTCCATCCACCGTTTGTGTTGGAGGAAGAATTTATGTCCTAATTAGCACATTGTGTTGCATGTTTCCTGTCATACGAGACGCTATTAAAATTAAAATGTTACTACAACCAATTAAGTTAGTGTCGCTGCCAAGGCGCCCTCTAGCGATTTACCTAAATGTTGAAAATGTATTGTAATCCAATATTCAAGTGGGCTCTACTACTGATAATACCCAGAACCATTACTCACTTCGAGCTCTGCTTTTGAAAATGGTTGTACTCAGAAATCTCCTTGCCATGCGGTCACCGCCATTTGGCCGCTCTGCGGTCAAAAGACCGCAGAGGCCATTCTGGCTTTCCCGCTGGGCCGGCGGGCGCCCGCCAAAGGAGCGCCAGCCGGCCCAACGGGAAAGGCCCTGCAACACAGAGGCCGGCTCCGAATGGAGCCGGCGGTGTTGCAGGGGTGCGACGGGTGCAGTTGCACCCGTCGCGATTTTCACTGTCTGCTATGCAGACAGTGAAAATCATGCTGGGGCCCTGTGAGGGGGCCCCTGCACTGCCCATGCCAGTGGCATGGGCAGTGCAGGGGCCCCACGACACCCGTTCCCGCCATCCTGTTCCTGGCGGTAAAAACCGCCAGAAACAGGGTGGCGGGAAGGGGGTCGGAATCCCCATGGCGGCGCTGCTTGCAGCGCCGCCATGGAGGTTCAGCCCTGCCAGGGGTAATCCGGCGGAAAACCGCCGGATCCCCTTTTCTGACCGCGGCTTTACCGCCGCGGTCAGAATGGGCAGGAAAGCACCGCCAGCCTGTTGGCGGTGCTTTCCGTCATTCACGGCCCTGGCGGGTTTTACCGCCAGGGTCGGAATGACCCCCTAAATGACTCACCCCGAGATCTGCTCCCAACACTAGGCAGTGTCACTAAGAGCTCCCTTTCTGAAAATGACCAGGCGTGCTTAGAACTGTGTGCATAACAATACCAAGACTCAATCAAAGATATTGAGACTTAGGGCTCAATTAGAGTTCATCTGTACCTAAATCTGGAGCTTTGACATCCTCAGAGCTTTGTTTCTGATACTGACCAGTGTCTCTCAGAGCTTGTTCCCATTTGTCCACAAAGACTCATTGAGAGCTCTGCTTCTGATCATATGCAGTTTCCCGTTACGGTCTGCTCCCAACAGTATCCATACTCAGATCTCAGGTGCCAATGATACCACGACTCAATTAAAGCCTGGCCCCTAATAATATACATATTAACTTGGTTGTGCTCTAGTGGTGAGAGTATTTTTAATAAAGTCTGTCTAGTTTAGATAATATGGCTACTGCACAAAGATGAAGAAAGGTTCCTAAGTCAGCCCAGTTAAATGTGCCCAATCCCTGCAGCTTGGTATCCTGCTCTTCATTAACAGGACATCAGGATTCAGAAATGTGTGTTTATCTGCCATTGCTTAAAGTTAGTGAGGAAACACAGTGTTTGCTTTTTGACTAGATCATCCTCTGGACGTCTGGTACTAGAATCACTTTCAACCATTCTAAGGGAAAAAAAACTTTGTTGCAAAGAGAGGATGAAAGCTTCAGTTGACCTCAGCTTTATGTGACAAATGGGGATGTTCATGTTTCTTTTTCAGTCTTTTTTAAGGCAAATTTTAGGGCCTCATTACAAGGCTGGCGGTCATGAGACCGCCAGACTCAAGATGGCGGTCAGGACCGCCTCTGCTCTGGTGGTCCTCTACTGAATCCTATCTTGTTCTAAAGGGAAACAGGAGTTAGCTTAGCCTTTGGCTTGCAGACTCCTGCCCCCATCACCTAGTGGCTTTTACCCTACTTAGTTTGCTCTGTTTTAGCGCATTTATTTTATTATATCTTTTAAGATGACTGCCTTGTTTCTAGTTAGGCCAATGTTTTAGTTTCAAGTTATGAGTGCCACTGCGCTAAGGCATCAATATCAAGCGATAAAGATAAACAAACTGTAGGTGTTCAAATTAGGTACTTTCCCTCTTCACGCCTTCGAGGGAATTGTTTACATTAATTGCCGTCCCAAACATGTCTTGTTATCTATTATTTGGGAACAGACCTACCTCAGGGGTCCGAGCAGATATGTATAAATGCACCTCACTTAGACAGATAGTCAGAGGGATTCCGACCAGATGCCATTACTGCTAACGGTGCTGTAAGTCGCCTTGACACTGACCCAGTCTTCGTGTCCCTATGGAGTCTGAGCTAGAGACCTCATTCCAAGGAAATGAGGGTTGGGGGGGCTCTTCTCATGGACATGGCATTGGCAGATAAGGTTTAACACACCTAGCTCTCTTTAGGTTAGAGATTAGGTATATGACGTTAAAGTATTAGGACATATTTCATATCACATGTCATTTTATGTTATTGCAAGATGGTGGGGGTCTTTGTATTAATGACTCTTGCCTTTATAATTCTGTTTCTCGCATTATTCATTATCCTAATCATTGCAGCCCGTGCAACTTATAATAGATTGCAGTTTTGTTAAATAAAACCTATTGAAAACTTTACTGAATCTCCTTCATTGCTTGTGTTTGATTGAGACATGTTGTTCATATGAGAAAGGGGTAATCTCCGTTTATCCACGACACATTCCCTGAGATGTCATACTCTTGAGTCCATGCGTAAAGGCTGCCACAAATCACCTTTTACTGTCTGGGTTTTTGGTAAGGTGCTGTGAGCCTGGAGGGTTGGGATGACAGTTGCGACTTGTTGTAAGATTAGCATAGTCGCCTACAAACATAAGTACTGTCATCCTTAAACCAGCAGCCTTGCCTAGAGCAAGAGTCAAACTGTGACAGTCCAACCACCACATTAAGACCCTGGTAGTCAGACCGGCAGGGATCTGCTGTCTTTGCTGGAATCTGTGACACCAATAGGGTGTAGACGGATGGAGGTCGCAATTAGCCAGGGCGGCGCTGCATGCAGCGCTGCCCTGCTGATTACGAACTCGTTCTCCATCAGCCTCTTTATGGCGGTTTTACCACCATGAAAAGGCTGGCAGTATACAGCTGCAGGGGGCCACAGGGGGGGCCCCTGCAGTGCCCATGCACTTGGCAAGAGCAGTGCAGGGGTCCCACTGACCAGCACCATCGCAATGTTCCCTGTCTACTGTGCAGACAGGGAACATTGCAAAGGTGCTGGTGCACCCTGCAGGCGACATCATTGCTGCTGGCTCGATTTTGAGCAGAGACAATGCTTCCGCCAGTTTCCCGCTGCGCTGATGGCGGAAACCTCGGTGTCTGTCCGTCAGCCTAGCGGGAAACTTGTAATAGGTCTAGCGGGGTGGTCGCCACTACAGCGGCAGCCACCCTGTCAGGAGTTTGGCAGATGGGTGTTCCTGTCCGCCAAACTCATAATTAGACCCTTAGTCAGAGTGATGCTGGTAAACATCTGATTAGAAATACCTGAGATTGTGAGTTGTTAGGCTTTGAAATTTCACTCAGTCGTCTTTGCTTCCGACTGTTCCTAGATTCACTCAAAGCTCCGCTCCTGATAATGCAAAGATTCACTGAGCTCTTTGCTTCTAAAACAACCAGACTCTTTCAGAATTCTTGCTTTTGACAATACATGGACCCATGCAGAGCTGTGCTCCATAAAATTCCCAAATTCACTTAAATTGTAGCTGACAGCACATAGTGAAAAGTATTCCCGTTTCAGTTCATGGAGTGGGCTATCAAGATCTATGTACACATCTGCATTACAAGAAACAATTAATTAGAAGGTGTATTTATTTACCTTAATCAGTAGCCACTTTTACTGGTGAAGAACTGTACATCCCTTCCTTGCAAAATAAGATTAAATTAGCCCATGTGGTATTATAGATGTCAATGTTTTACGTGCAAGAGCAATTTGGGCTGATATGTTTAAACAAGTTTGAGGTTTGAAAAGCAGATCAGTTACATGAATCGCACCTTTACACAAATTGGGAGGGAGTAGATGCTTAGTTCACACAAAATTAAAAAATATGTTCATAGGTTTCATATTTGAGAATCTGTATTGTCAGTAGATCATTGAAAAGTCAACAGTTAGGCCTTTCAAGACCTCAAAATGTATTTTCATAAGACATCTGTTAATACTAGTGAGGTTGCTACCTAACTTGCTACTTTTCCTAACCATTTGAGTTACCACAGATGTTTGTACCCTGTCTCTGCCATACATTTTCTATGCAAACTACTATGCCTTTCCTGATTTTTTTTGCTTTCTTTTTTATGCGTAGAAGAAAATATTTGTTGCAGATGTTGATTATTATATACATGAGACAATATAGGTCACTGTTTCTGTACTTATTATTACTGGGAACACCTAGATAATGATATGTAAATGCTATGCTATGTAATTATTTATGGAAATCCTGCTTATTTTTAATGCTGATGTTTTATTATGTAAAATTGACAATTAAGTGTGTAGTGATGTTTAAAAAAAAAAAATGTACATTTTGTATTTGTTTTATTTTTTGACTTTTTAATTTTGTGTTATTTTATTTTTGTACAGTTACTTATTATTCTATTTAGATATTTATAATTATATTATTTTAGTTTTGTTAAAATACAATTAAATCAGTGATTATTTAAAAGTTTTCTAATTCTCACATTGATTAATTTATGGTTTTATTAGATTAGAGATAGGTTTTATGGACCCATTAAAGTCAAATGCTTTCTCAAATGTAACTTAGATTGTATTGAGAATAGTAAGTGTAAACCCTTCACTGTCTAGTACATTATAGCAATGTAATCTACCCCTCTGAAAGTCCAACACCTTCCACAATGTGAGTGAGATTGGAGTGGGAATATAATGCAGCTTAGGTTGGAGTGTGAACAGTGAATCTAACCATGTCAATGAGTGCTTTCCCTAATGTAATTTAGAACAGTAAATCTGTCATTGCTAAGATCCAAGATTTTCCTTAAGGTAGGTTAGCTTGGTTTGGGAATAGTAAATCTACACCTGTTAAAGGCCAACACCTTCCACAATGTGAGTGAGATTGGAGTGGGAATGTAATGCAGCTTAGGTTGGAGTGTCCCCAATTTAGGTTAAATTGCAGTGGGATTAGCGAATTTAACCCCTTCAATGTCCATCGTTTTCCCCAGTTTATCTTAGAATGGAATGGTAACAGTAAATCTACTTCTCTTACACACCCTTCTCCACCATAGCTTATATTGGTGTGCAACGTTACCCTAACCCTGTACACAGATATTTGGGAGAAGTACTTTCAATACTTTTTGGCCCTGAAGAAGTGGGGTTTCTTATAAAACACATTTTGGCTGCTTGCATCAAAATTGGCTATCAGGCTGCTCATATAAAAAAAATGGGTATCAATACAGAAATTGACTGCCGACATCAAAATGGATAGCTGACACTGCTAATTAAAAGACTGTGTGATGTGACAATCAACATATATATCATACAGTGTTTGTTGTTATAAAATCAATTTTAAAATTTGTACTGGTTGATGTAAAATTGTCTGTGTAAGAAAACTGAAAGAATACAACATTTTTCTTTATATGATTTATTAAGGTCAAGGAATATGTTCCTTGATTGGTTTGTTACATACGTAGGAAACTGTGACTGGTTGGATTTCCTGGTCTTCCTGGCCATGAGCTATCTTAAAAGCTTGCATTATACTGTATAAATGTATGTTTGTATTGTAGCAGTCACCAAGTATGGTGTACATCTGTGTGAATGATGGCGGAGATGATTTAAATATGCCATCCATCATCCGCATGCTGCCTTGTGTTAATTTTACCAGATTGTTTTCTGTTGCATAAATTATTATGTTTCCCTAATTGTTACTGCTGTCATGCATAAGGAAGGTTTCCTTGTTATGTGTTGTTGGTACATTTTTTGGGATGTTTATGTCTTGGGATTTTTTAGGAGCAGCAGGAATTTAAGTTGCAGCTTGTTCTTACTAGCAGTGCCCGATTCACAAAGGGTTGATATTGTTGTTGTTTTCTCTATTTGGGTAGTGTTATACATGTTTTTAGTGATGACAACATTTATTATTTGTGTTATAGATATTAGGTTATTTTAGACATTTTCATGCGGCAATATTTTTTAGTCGATATTTGTGTTCTTGTATTTTTGTAATCCATATTTTCTTGGTGGTTGATGTCTATTCCAATATTGTTGTGATCGTTAGTGGAACAGATGACAACAGATTACAGTGAAATAAATGGTTATGAAGGATTTGTTTGGTCAGTATTTGATTTAATGTTTTTTTTTTGTTGTTTTTTTCCGGTCAGGATTAGTTTAAAACTTTTATGATGACAAATGATATTTTAGGATATTAATTGTTTTACTATTTAAATGACGAAAACAGAATGTACTGCATCATATGTGATTACCCTTATGATTTTATCACTGTTTTTATTAATTAATTGACTCAATTCAATTTCATTAAAGGAGTGGCATGGGAGGAGCTGTCTACTCCGATATGATTCCTAATGATCCAACTTTTGCCTTTGCTCTTAAGGTAATTAAACCATGATTTGATGCCTTGGCATCCATTCCGTTTTACTACTTTTTCACTATTATTCAACATTAATCTGCAAAGTACGCTCTATGTATCACAAGTTGTAGGATGATTGGCCATTAGGCTAACGCATCCTTTATCTTTACTTGTAAGACATTGGAAAAGGTAACTGCTGCTGAATCATTCATACAATGAACTTCTGCTCTTAAATGCTGAAATTATTTATATAATAGATGATCGACAGACTCTAAAACATCAACATACAGCAAAATGCCCTAAAATGGATCACCTCTTTTCTTACAGGTCACACATAGAACATCCGGCTGCCTCCCTTTATCTCCGAACCCTAAGACATCTTATGTGGTGTACTTCAAGGTTCCTTCTTCAGTCCCACCATGATAAACACCTACATGACGCCCCTCGCAGGCATCATCAGATCCCACGGACTCAATATAATCTCCTATGCTGACGACACTCAACTAATCCTATTGCTCACCGTTGACCCCTCCAACGTTAAAACCAACTTCTGCGACACCATGACCAAAAAAGCCAACTGGATGAGAGACAACTGCCTCAAACTCAACTCTGACAAGACTGAAGTACTGATCTTAGGGAATAGCTCCTCCACTTGGGACCACAGCTGGTGGCCAGCATTACTAGGACCTACACCTACAAACCATGCTCTCAACCTAGGCATCACCATTGACAACAAACTGACCATGAAATGACAAGTCAACACAGTTGCCTCCTCCTGCTTCCACACTTTTTGCGTGCTCCTCAAAATCTTCAGCTGGATCCCAGTCAACACCAGAAAAGCACCACCCAGACCCTCATCACCAGCTGTCTCGATGATGGCAACGCTCTCTACACAGACATCTCCTTCCAGTTGCTCAAAAGACTCCAGACCATACAGAATGTGGCAGCCAGGCTCATCCTTGACTTCCCCAAATATACCCACATCACAAACCAATTCAGAAACCTCCATTGGCTCCCCATCCAGAAGAGATGCCAGTTCAAGATTGTGAAGCAGGCCTACAAACCTACACAATCAAGGACTGTCCTACATCAACCATCAACTGAACTTCCATCTACCCTCGAGACACCTGTGCCCCTCCTCTCTTGCCCTTGCTCAAGAGTCATAGCTGCAGTTGGGCCGCTCCTTTTTCTACATCACTGCCAAGACTTGTAACAGCAACCTCCATGGCAGACTTGAGAAAGAAACTCAAGACCTATCTGTTTGACAGAGACCTGGCAGCCTCAGCGCCCAGATATCCCTAGGGGTGACATTACTGCGCTTTTCAAATGCTGATTGATTAATGTCTCAAGATCAGTAATCAGACATGGTTTGTTTGTCTTCTATAAAATAATTTTAAAAATTGTTCCTAAAAGGTAATAACAATTTAAAGCACAAAACTGTTATCATTAACCAAAGGTCAATCATCATGGAATCCTGCACAAAATCTGGCAGTCAGTTTACAAATGCAAACAGCATTTTACCATAAAAGATTGGAATTTCAAATGATTCCCCATGTATCTTTCTTGAGAAGCCATGCCTTCAAATGACATAAAATAGTGGAGTGCAGGAATTACTACAGCTGAGGTACTAGTGTTAGCGGCAGTGGATAGTGGCCTCATGGAAAGGGAACAGCTTCTGTTTTGTTCTTCTCTTTGAATACCTAATTTGATCAGTTTGTGAAGCAGAAACAACCTTTCTTGTGCAATACTTACTGCCCTAACCTTTGATGGCTTAACATCAGAGTCCAAAAAAGATAAGTCCTCACAAACTGTCAGGTATGTGTCTTCAGGGTGAATGTCTTTGGCTGTTAATCTACCAATCCTCCACATGTAGAGAAAAAATGATGAGGCCCAGAAACAACAGCTATTGCACAATCCTTCCCCAAGGATAATGGGTTAAGGGAGGGATGGAAAGACAGGAGACTGCTATAGATACTGTTTGACCCTCTGGTCAATGCTTATCTTCTACTACTCTCTCATCTCTTAGCAAGGAGAATCTCTGGCACAGAAGCGAGTTTGTATAACAAATTTGCTAATTGCTATGTACCTCTTCAGGATAGGCAAAGGCACCTGTAGCAAAACTAGCTTTCAGAATTATTCACAGTAACCATGTTTACAAAGCAATTCTCTTACTGAATGTTTCACCGGTGATTACTGTAACCATACAGTTGGCTTAAAGGAAGACCTTCAGAGATACAATGAAGCAACATGGAACCATAGTACAATGAAGATTGAATCTTAGGGATGTGGAAAACTGTCACCAGCGAAGCACAGCATGAAGCCACTAACACCCAGAAGAGAACCTGATCGGTAGGTACTGCAGAAGAAACTCCACATAACCATGTGAGATGAGTAGTTAGGAGGACAAGAAAGGTTTAGAGGGTTGGAAGAAAACAACATATGCGGGGGTCGGTAGGTGAGAACTAACTAGTAGGAACCATACAACTCAGAGACGTTGCGAGGAACTTTGGCTTCCAGCTGCTGCTATTTATCCCCTAAACTATATCACCTAACTACTATGGTACTTGCTCTGATTTGCTGTAGTGTAGATTTTGTCTCAAAAGACTTGCCTTCCTGTCCAGTTCAAAATGTTCAGCCCGTAAACAATTTCTGAGACCTTCTTCTAGAAGGGGAACTGGTGCATTGTTTTCCAGTGTTCTTTTTAAATTTCTTTTTATTATTATTTTTTTCCCTCAGTACAAAATAGGATACATTGTCACTTTCAAAGAGTAAAACGAGAAAAAAAAGAAAAAAAAAGAAGAATCAGTCAGACTTATCCAAAAAATTATTTCCCCAAATTAGAGAGAGCTTTTTGACAATGCCTATTCTCCTAGAATATCTCATCTCCTGAAGTCTGACTTGGATCATTTTATTGTACCATCCTTGACTAGTAGGAGACACTTCAGACCGCCAGTTTCTCAGCAACAGTGACCTAGCCACCGCCGTGGCTATAAATACGAGCTTCTCCAGCTGAGGGGAGAGTCTTGCCTCGGGCTCATAGCCCAGACTGAACAGGCGAACACTCGGAGATATGGGAACCAAAACTATGGATGATAACATTGCAAAGACCTCTTCCCAATATCTCTGTATACATTTACATGTCGCTATCGTATGTATCCAACCAGCTGCCCCTGTTTCCTTGCACCGAAAACACGTATTTGGGTGGCCGATCCCCATACGGGATAGGGCTTGCGGGGTTCGATATAGCAGCCATTTGCTGAAAAATATCATTCTATGCCAATTAGCCCCTCGTAATGCAGAGAAATTTAGGCGGTTGATAGTCTCCCAGTATTCACTTGAGAGCAATATGCCCTCCTGACTAACCCATTTCTTCTGAACTCTTAACCCCAAATCCACTTTAAACCTTTCTGCCAAGAGCCTTCTCCATGCCCCTGAATTCCTTGCACGCGAAGGAGTAACTAATTCGTATACCAGTGGTTGGGTATTAATGATAGAATTAACATCTAAGTCTTTAAAAACCCTCATCAGTATATTGTAGGATCTGACCAGCAAAAGATCATACTGTATGCCGATAAGGAGAAGGGGGGACTGGCCTTACCCAATTTCAAAGATTATTATTATGCTTTCTTTGCACACTATTATGCCAGCTTTAAGTTGGAATCCTCCGTGGGCTCCAAGGCCCATATTTATACTTTTTGACGCTAAACTGCGCTAACGCAGTTTAGCGTCAAAAAATTTTGCGCCGTCTAACGCCATTCTGAAGCGCCATGCGGGCGCCGTATTTATGGAATGGCGTTAGACGGCGCAATCAGACCGGCGCTGCCTGGTGTGCGTGGAAAAAAACCACGTAGACCAGGCAGCGCCGGCGTTGGGAAAAAATGACGTTAGGGCGTCTTAAAATGGCGCAAGTCAGGTTGACGCTAAAAAATCGTCTTAACCCGATTTGCGCCATTTTTTCGACGCCCAGACGCCATTTCATGACTCCTGTCTTAGTAAAGACAGGAGTCATGCCCCCTTGCACAATGGCCATGCCCAGGGGACTTGTGTCCCCTGGGCATGGTCATTGGGCATAGTGGCATGTAGGGGGGCACAAATAAGGCCCCCCTATGCCACAAAAAAAAAAAAGAAAAAGAAAAAAAATGATACTTACCTGAACTTACCTGTACTTCACTGGGATGGGTCCCTCCATCCTTGGGTGTCCTCCTGGGGTGGGCAGGGGATGTCCCTGGGGGCAGGGGAGGGCACCTGTGGGCTCATTCTGAGCCCACAGGTCCCTTAACGCCTACCCTGACCCAGGCGTTAAATTCAGGCGCAAATGCGGGTTTTTTTGACCCGCCACCTCCTGGGCGTGATTTTTGCCCGGGAGTATAAATACAACGCATTTGCGTCGCCGTCATTTTTTTAGACGGGAACGCCTTCCTTGCATCTCATTAACGCAAGGAAGGCGTTCACGCAAAAAAATGACGCTCTTTCTTCATACTTTGGCGCTAGACGCGTCTAACGCCAAAGTATAAATATGGCGTTAGTTTTGCGCCGAATTTGCGTCGAAAAAAACGACGCAAATTCGGCGCAAACGGAGTATAAATACGGGCCCAAGTTTTTTTGTGATTTTCGTGTACTTATATGCCAACAGCATAATATCCGGAACACAGCCCTTTTGACCAAATCACCTAAAAAAGTGCGTTAAAAAATTCTAAAATGGTTTTTTAAGAGAAGAGTGGACTTCGCTAGAAAATATTCAATTCCCTCTGTACATTTTCACACCCCACTCTCACAGATTTCACTAGGTTCAGGGACACAGCTTAACAAAATCACGGTGAAAAAGTGGGAGCGCGCTGGATATAGTAAAATTGGAGACTTCTGGGTGGAGGGTAACTGGGAAGCCCCATGGAAAATCATGACTACAGTCAATAATGATCTTTTGCTGTTTTCCAGTGTTCTTAATAAGCTTAGGTCTTACCTGCTTATTCATGCTTTGGACATCCCTAACACAGTCCCCATGAGGTGATGCTGCTCATCTCCTCATCAACCTAGTCCCTGAAGGTTGTGCACAGGAGTCTCTCTAGAAAGACTGTCAGCTGCTGGAAAATAAATCATTGTTTACTTATCACACCCATTTACAAGTGTTACTCTGTCCAAATCGTTCCATTTAGGACGTCTAACTGAACTCTGACACCAGGAATTGTTTCTTTACCTTACATATAGCATACATTAATTCTCTTGACTCCTAAATAGGGCTCTTTTCAACTTTAACCCTTTGAATGCGAACATTGAACGGCGGATGAGTTTTTCTGCTGATTCTGAGAGTATTGCCTGCAGATTCCTGTGTATGTGAAATGAGTGAAGGTCAAGTTGGGGCTGTGCTTAGGGTATAATTAAATGTGTTTCTTGCAGACTGTCTCTGGAGTCCAGACTGTCTCTAGAGTCCAGCGCTCTTGGAGAGGCAGGCATGCCTTTGCCATGGCTTGCCTGTTCCTTCTGAGGACCACCAGGCTTTGCATGCCTTTTTATCGCAGCAAGGTCCTATGTCCCTGCACCTCCCTGGGCGACCTCTAACTGGGATTAGCGGCCAAATTCTTTAGGGTTATCTTGGGGATGTGCTGCTGATACTTACTCTTTCCTTATGACTCCCTACTCCCACCCACACACACAAAAATATTTCTTCCAGGTTTTCTTCACAGCATTTCATCCTAGTTAGTGACTTGGGGTAGAGAAGAGTTAGTAAGTCAACATTTTTCCAATCAATGTGGAGGTTTTGGAGTGCAGGTTGTGATATTAGAGGTTAGAGGTTTGTAGGGAGTGTTATGGATGTCAGTGGAAGCATGCATGATAATCTTAAAAATAAGCGTTCTTGTTAGCATTAATGTATGCAGTCATCATACCCCTACACTACTTAATAGCTGTCACCCAACTGTTATCCCACTAATACATAACCATCAAACTCTCACAAAATAACTCTTTCTGACTTGCAGAGTGTGCTAAATATGCTTCAAATATTTCAGTAGAGCATTGAAGTATGTGACCCTTTCTGCCAGGATAGGTCTGGGATCATTCATTCCAGTCAATTTATCTTGCTGCAAGGAGGACATTTCCAAATCTGGACTAAATCGAAATGCCACATCAATCAAATATTCACCTCAAGCAGTACGTTGTTAAAACCCTATAATACAACCTCAAATTAATGTATGAGAACATCGTTGCTGCACTAGATGGATGCCCACCTTTGAGACTGTCTTGGTAAAGGTCTTCCATACAACACTAAAATGATGGCAACACCCATAATATTGTTCAACTGTCAGTGCTCCCTCTGTCACCCGTGATAATTTTATAATGACCTGAACGGAAGTTAACAGTGATTTGTATGGTCAAGACAACATTCATGCATGGCCCTCAACAAATTACAGGCTGCCAAAGAAATAAGGAGTCAACTTCCACAATTCTGAAAGTAGGCATTTATATTACAAGGGGAATTTCACCATTATCTCTTACTGACCCATTTCAGGCACCTCCATGGGTAAACCTAAAAGAGAGAGCCTTCCCACCCATCCCTGTTTTCTAATATGAAACTAAAGTGCTGCGTGAACACTAGGGAAATAATGAGAATTACCCAAAAAATAGAAAGATCATCACCAGAAAAGAGGACTTGCTGTGAGAAAACGGCTTAGTCACTTCTTCGACATAACTTTGCCAACAAAAATATTGTGATACTATGGCAAAACTATTGTGGACCTAAATCACCCCTTTCCATATACTTATGATCTAAAGCACAAAATGTACTGTAAAAAAGAAATCACAATAAATTAGAAACAAAAAACAAAAACAATAGAAGAACAAATTTATAATAAAAACATAATCACAAAATCTACAAGCATGAAAATAGATGCAACTTTAACAAAAAGGGAAAATATTTAAAATTCTATGTTCAATCTAATAAATATAACAAAATATGAAATACATATCAAGCAAATAATTACATTCAAGTAAAATAAAACATTATGACAAAAACATGAATAAAGCAAAATTAAAATTTCAACTTGGAGGAATACATTTTGAGATTTCCACTGCAATCTATGTACCAGTAGGGGAAGTGGTGGACTTTGGAGGGGTCAGATTTACTATTTCTACTTCAACCTAGGCAACAGTAGGGAAAGTGTTGGACTTTGGACAGGTTGGATTTACTGTTGCCTCTCCAGCCCAAACAACATTAATGAAAGTGTTGACCTTTGTAGGGGTTAGATATACTATTGCTACTCTAACCTAAGCAACTTGGTGAATGTGCTGGGCATGTCAGATCTACTATTCCAGTTCCAACCCAAGCAGTGTAGTGTTGAACTTTGGAGGAGTCAAATTTACTACTCCCACTCTAGCCTAAGCAACAGCAGAGAAAATATTAGGCTTTGTATGGGTCAGGTTTACTCTTCCCACCCCAACGTAAGCAACAGTAGGGAAAATGCTGGACTTTGAAAATGTCAGATTTACTATTCTCACATCAACCTAAGAAACAGTAGGGAAAGTGTTGAACTTTTCTGGGGGTGGGGAGTTTGGGGATCATATTTACTATTCATTCAATACACTCTGAGAGAAAAGGAGGACCACACCACACTTCCTCCTCCCAGACAGACAAACACAGGTGTGGTGTGCATCGTATTTGTAGGAGGTGAATTCCACTAGCCCTAGTTATTTATCTTAGGTGCAAGATCCCTGTTGGGAATACATATATTTGGATGAGGTGGTCTCACCCATGTAATGTGGCATGCTTCAATCATTGGCCACCTCATCCCACCTTGGTAAGATTATACTACCAGAGTGGACTCAACCTCAGCATATGGGGGAGCTCCTAGGACATATCAGTTATCTGCATAATGTGGGGATCCAGTTTCTAACTAAAAATATCTTACAGTGTTCCACAGGTATATCATTAATTTAGTGATATCTTAGGTAGGATTGAAATTGGATCAACATATCAGTACAATGTCCCCTCCATACTTTGTTTTGCCAACATGTTTCTGCCCACGGTAAGTGCCAACAGGTCAGGGGCATTCCTCATGGATATCAGAGGATCATGTTTACTACTGCCACCCATACATAAGTAACAGTAGGGAAAATGTTGGACTTTGGGGGAGTCACAATTAATATTTCCACTGTAACTTAAGCACCAGCAAGGAAAATGTTGGACCTAAATTCTATTCTTCTTGGCAAATCATGCCTTTTGACAGTGAAAAAATATTCTTGCGTCTGCCTCCTGACTGAAGACAAAAGCTGAAGATGTGGTAACTGTGATACCTTACTTAAACACATGAATATTGCATGTCATTGTCATACTACTTTCTGAAAGAAAATCAATATTGTGATCAACAGCTTGTAGATTAAAACCATGCCCAGAATCAAAGAGCTATTGTGACTATCTTTCTCCCAATCAACGATCTATCCATTAACAAACCAAAACCTAAGGAGATTATGGGCCTGAGTCATGAAAAAGTAATAAATATCAACTGAAGATTTTCATCTACAACTTAGAATTCACAAAAATTCCCAAATGTACGCCTGGAAACCTGAGCTAGGCGCAGGTATCCTTGCTTATGGGAATGTCATGTGACTATACCCAAGGGCTTGTATTCCTCCCAGAATGAAGTCTTTCACAGCTGATAAGCCTGTACAGGGGAAACTGAGTCCTCTGTGTAATTGCACGCTTTCTTTTTTCTCTGTGGGGAAAACATTCTTTCCTCTTGCCATACATTCCCTTTATATACAAGGTGATTTATTCCCCTTCCCACTCTTAGAGGGGAGTTACCCCAGCCATTTGCTGTTGTATATCTCTGATCATTTACATGGTGAAAAGGGATCAAATTGCAGTTTGAGAATGCCTATAAAGATGCAAGTTTGTGCTCGCTCCCAAACTTCCATGCTAAGCCACTCCCTGAAATGCTCACTTCCCACCCCTTGAATGGGACTTACAAGAGCATATTTACCCATTCTCATGGCTGAGAAATTCACACTTGTAAATGCATGTACACTCGCTAGGAATACTTTCGGCTAGGCATAAAAAGGTAAATTTGGTGGTAATAATTTATCGACAAGGCACTAGGTTAGCTACAGCTATCTAGGCGGTACAATATGGTAGAAAGAAGCAGTAACCGCATCCAACTAGCATTGGTAGAATGCATTTTGCCTTACCTGTCATCTTACCAATGAAACATTAAGTAGGGCCTTACTTAGAGTTTGGTAGGCACATTACTCCATTACGAAGGTGACAGATAATTTGTCCACCTTAATACAGTTGCATAATATCCCATGGTACTTATAACAGGATGAATGGTAAATCCATCACGGTTGAGATGGAGTAACCTATTTGCCAAACTCTAAGTCAATCCTCTGTAATTTCATGTTTTTGGCCATTCTGACTCCTGGCTACGTTTATTCCACAGTTTGTTTTATTTTGTCTTGAATTCCAGTTGGATGTGCCTGCACACTTAGGTACTCAAACTTAAAATACATAAATAAATGCTAAGGGCCTGATTATGACCTTGACAGATGGCATACTCCATCACAAACGTGATGGATATCCTGTCTGCTGAATTACAAGTTTCATTATATCCTATGGAACAGGTAAAGCTGGAGGTGGGCATGTTTGTCACAGAGTATCCCATCAACCAAGTTTGCAATCAGGCCCTTAAACAGTAGTATATACTTACATTTATCTTCTCGAAACATACTACTTTGAAAGTCATACTTATTCCCCTAAATTGCCATTCTAAGGAAGCTGTTGTCATTTCCCCATCCTCCTGAAACCTCTTAGCTTATCAACCCTTTTACCTTTTAACCGCACTAAAAACTAATTTTCTTATTATCTTTCTTTTATAATATTGCACAGGAACGTCAGCTCAATATTTACAGCTGGATAACAGCAGGTAATTATCAATTAGCAAAAGCATGTTTTAAATTGTCTCATATGTACTGAAAATATAATATTCATGATAATAATAGTAATAATAAGACTGTACTACTGACTATCAAGGCTATAAATGTTGTGGTAGAAGAATATATTGGGCACAAATTTGAAGACCAAAGTATTGAAAGGGCAAGTGCATACAGAGGAAGTATATATTTACTGTTCCTAGCTCCACATATACATACTTTGAAGATAATATATATATATATAGTCACGATACATATATGTAGAGTCAGGTATAAAAAAAATATTCTTACCTTTCAACATTTTGGACTCAATAATTTATCATTGATATTTGCTTTTACTATGACAAAAATAAAAGAATTGGAAATGTGTGCCAAAAAAGTGAAGGGTAAGGAGCAGAGCCAAGGGAGTCAAGAGATGGGGAACCAGGGGTCTAGGTGTTAAGAGGAGGAAGAGGATAACAGTAGGGTGGGAGTCGGTAGGTACAAAAAAAATGTGTGATAAAAACAAGGTCAGATGTGATAGAATCAATGTCATCAAAGTGAATAAATAACTTTGTGAATGACATGTATATTGACGGTTCACTGAAACTCCTTCACCAAGTTGCTTTTCACAAAGACAACATGATCATTCACACAGTCTCTCTTGGACTGACCTTGTAATGAAGTCATCCAAAAAAACACATTAGATCAACACCTAAACCTCTGAAACAAGACTTTTTCCTTATTTACTCATTTATTTCTTCAAGCGTGTATTAATTTGCTTTTACCTATGTTTTACTTTAGTACTATTTTATGTACTGTGCCATAGCGTCTCTTAATTTACTTTCCTGGCCCGTTCTTTGTGATTTGGCTGTATGTCAGAATATTGTGTTTTAAATATTGCGCTGGCAAAATATAAGAGGAAAAATACTGACGACCAAACAATCAACACGAAAAGTATATATAGGCAAGGATTATTTTACTACTCTGAACTCCAAACCTACATACATTGAACATATGTATTTGTCACCAAAGTAGAGAGATGTGAAGTAAACTTTTTCGTCTCTATTATATATTCTTACCTAGTCGATATTTTGGGTGTTAATTTTTGTGCTAAGACTTTTTTTAGAAGAGTGATGTTAAAAATGTTGTTGCCATCTATTGTGATTGTCTCTCTCTTTCTCTCCCCTATTACCAATTGTGCCTGTATCCTTCCCCTCAATTCATGCTGTTCTAGGTTTGTGATATCATGTTCAGAAATAAGCTATCTCATATTTTAACTCATTCAATAATTATTTTTATGTATTTATAGTAATTACATTTGTATCACTTTAAAATCATGTTGGTCTACGGTACATTGGCATAGAGTGGGACAGAAATTCAAAAAACAAATAAATCCCAAACCTGAGTCATGTGAAGTCTCATCATCGAGCTGGATTTCCTGTGCAAAGACAACCAGAAAAAGAAAGTGTCAGCAAGAAGATGAAACAACTGAACACTCAGTAGCTATCACTAACTTTTGTTAGAGAAACTTGCCATGACAGTGACTTTACTGGCTTTCCGTGCGTTGCCATGATGCTTAAACCATTCTCTGTGGGGACGCAATTCAAGAATTTGAATTCAGTCTTTATTTTCATAGTCAATTGGTTTTCTACAGCTACTGCTTCTAAGGATAACGATGAAGTTTCCATACCTGTACAAAGTGGGACATCACCTCCCATTGAATGTATTGTCTCTAATGGTGAGTGATGAGTACTATCTCCACTCCTAGCATTACACAGAATCACTCTAGGAGAGGGCAGATTCTTTTGTTCAGCCCACCAAACTGCAGTATTCATCAATGAATGACCCACTTTGCACTTTATTCACAAATGACAGAAAGGAAATTTAACAAGTAGGCTTGCACAAGTAGGCTTGAGCCTACATCTTTTAGTACCCAGGATTTTACAAAAAATGCCAGCCGTACACCTAAAAAATTGTGATAGTTGTAGTTTAGGAGGGGTATTCAAATATATACCCATTTATATGTGGGGAATAAATGTCTGCATTTCTAGATGTGGGAATTTCATGCCCAAGTGCTTGTCACTTTGTAACTTATTTTCAAAAGTGAAAACACTAAGCACTGACCCCCACCAACTCTGGGTGTGTCTCTCGCCTCTCCCATTCTGAGAACCAGTTTCCTCTTGCTCTTAATAGAAGTGCAGATTTAATCATTTTCTGGGTTTTAAACAATCTGCAAAACGTTGGTGAATACTCACAAAACTACAGAGCTGTTAGTGTTCACCAACTTTCTCAGATGAGTTCATCCTGGAATGACCACATGCATTCCCATTACAGCAAATTTTCTAAAATGGAAATTCCAGTATACTATGATAAAACAAATTTATGACTGAAGCTTCACATGATTCCCAAGAATGGTATTTTGCACAGATAAATTACAGAATGTATGCACCTGTATGAAAAAGAGGAGATCAAATATATTTGCGACTTGCAGTTGTGGCTGGTGAAATTTGAAAGTGGTCCGGTGTAAGACTGAATAACAAATTCTGGCATGCAAACTGCATGTTTCCTGGGAAAGGTCGGGAGCTTTTCTCCAGAGAACATTTTTAAAAAATTGGTGCAATTCTGATCCATGCATACTATGAAACACCACCACGTTTTAAAGAAAACCCTTTCTTCAATTTTGAAGGCACCTTATTGAATTCTAACATGATCTTTCTTGTATGATTTACATACCAAATATGTTTGAGGCTCGGTCCCTACACTGGCACTTAGAGCCATAACCAACCCTTGCATCAGCTCAGGCTCAGCTTTCCCTGTTAATGTCTTGCTTTGCCCACCTCTAGTGCTAATGACTTCACTAGCAGGTATAAGCATGCTTTGAAGTAAGTGAACTCAGGAAGTGCACTGTACAAAAAGGAGTCCTTTTGTGCAGCACACTTCCTGAGATCACGAATTTCAAGGTACTCTATTGTGTGCAAATTCCTTTATTAGGACAAGAGCACCCTGTATAGCGTACATCCTGTGCTCACATATTTCAAGGTGATCTCATATAAGCTAATAACCTTCTTAGCTAATATGAAAGCACCTTGTATAGGTCGGTGAGCCAACATGTTTACAGGGAGAGCTGAGCTAGAACTGAGCCAAGGGTCAGCTCTAGCTCTAAGAGCCTGTGCACAACCCAAGCCTTGAAAATATTTGGCATGTAAATTATGCAACAAAGAGCATGTTAAAATATGACAAGTTATCTTAAAAAATTAAGAAAAGTGTATTTCTTTAATATGCAGAAGCCTTTTACCTTAGTATATCAGATTAGATCTCTGCATCAGAAAGTATTTATTAAAAGTGATAGTTTTTGGACAGAACCTCTGAAAAATTCCTACACATGCAGTGATGAAAATGCTTTTAGTGAACTAAGTCGCAAGTCAGGGGTCATGTGTACCTCATATGTGGCCTTGATTCATATTATAGATGGAGCAACCTTATAGCCCATTAAATCAAACACAAGAGAGATATTTGTACAGCACACATCTCACACACGTGTTTGAAGGTGCTCTCATATGTGATAATATACAAAAAAGAGGTTTGATGAAACAAAGTATTTTCCTAGGTTCACAAAGTTTGTTCAATCAGAAATGCCAGGATTGATCCTAGATTTTCCATTTTCACACTAAGCAACTCAGTCACTAGATTGGTAGCTCTTTCTGGTATCTGGTTAAAGTGTTGTCCTCAATTCTTGGAGGATACAGTGTGGATGATAGGCAGAATCTACATTTTATTTTTGGCAGTTTTTAGCACAAACCTTGCCCAAGGATCTTAAATCACTGCACAACTGACTACCTTGGCCCTTTTCATTGCCACAGGGATTGAGATTAACCGGAATTCTCAGGATGCTGAGCTGAAGTGGAATTTAAATCCAATTCCCCATGTTCCACAGTTGGCAGTTGAAGCCATTGATCCACATTGCCTCCCTTGAAGGCCTGGCTAGTTTTGGGCTCTTCTATTTCTAGGTGCTTTCATTTGTGCTAATAGCTTCATTAGCACATATGAGAGCACCTTGAAATACATGAGCTTAGGTGTGTAATGTGCAATAAGGAATCATTTGTGTAGAGCACACATTCTGAGCTCACATACAGTACTGGGAAAACGTTCACAGTTAGTTTTCTATGCAATTATTAGCTTAACTTGGAGCTCTATTTAAAGTTTCAGTCACAGGCGTAATACCCACGCAGAGCCAGCCAGCAACAAATGGGGGAAAATTGTTTCCATCAGCAGGACTAAGAGAGGGCTTATTGAGCAACGATTCCACAATTGCAGACTTCCAGGTTCTGTAAACAATATCATGGGCTAATGAGCTACTAAAAAGTGTGAGGGGTTTAATTATAAGAAAGAGTACAGCAATGTCATTAATCTTGCTGGACAAAGATTCATTGGTGAGTTGAGAGGATGTCTACTAGCTAACATGGCTATCACTTGTACTGACTTTATAGGTTGAAACAAGTGAAGATTACTCTGACAGGAACCAAATTAATACTAGCATTTGCAGGTCCTCATATGTTCTTGAAGTAAATGTTCTCACTGATTCATTCATTTATCTCTGATTTTATCTTGTCAATTAAGAATAAGAAATAAGGGGTGTGGCTTGGCTCTCACCAAGAAGCCCGCACACTAAGAGTGTTCCGTAGCGCCCGACTCCTTAACCCCAAAATCTGCCTACAATCCGTGAGCATTGCAGCTGTCCGTGACCGCCATTGTGACACAGAGAACCTGGTGAATGTAAAGGAGGTAGCGAACACCCTCCTTTTGCCCCTACAAAGACAACAGTGAATATTTGGAGGGCGACGGTGCTCGCCACAAGGGATGCCTGGCGCATGTCAAATATCGGGGAGGTGGTGAGGCCGAAGTAGAGTCCCTGGTGAGGGATAAGACCGGCCGCTGCAGAACTCTTTTGGAGCCGGGAGCGCCTGTGGGCCCCCCAGAGGAGACGGACACGGCAGAGGTCAGACAGGCCATGCCCGTGAAAGGTGAGGCTGTCAGTGCATGGAGCCTGGTGATGGCGCAACAAGGTGGAGTGCTTAAGGGAGAACAAAGACCCACACCAGAAGAGTTGGGCATGTGATTGCTGTGGCCCATGGATGATGCCTGTGGTACAAACAGTGGCGGGCTCCGAGGTCTACCTGCAACTATTAAGCGGAGGGGCACGAGGGCACTAAGAGGCTGCAGGCCGACAAGGATCCGGGAGGCCTGCGAAAGGCAGCGGCCAAAAATTGACCATGGACCCTGCCCCCTGTCAGACATGAAGTAAGTGCAACGGTGGGCAGGGGCGACTGGGATTCCGGGGCGGTGAGCACCCGTATAGCCTGACAAGACCTATCTGGCTATCTGGCACTGGGGCCTGCAGGCCATACCTCTGGGTAAGTAAAGATGGGAGTGTGCGAGGAGGCAAAGGAGGTGGGAGGAACAAGCAACCATCGCTCACAACACCTGATGGACCGACGCTCATGAGAGGCCCTCCCGGGGTCAGCTTAGCAGCACAAGGTGTGCTCTCTGATTTCAGAGTGAAGCGAAAGAGAGACTAAAATTACAGCAGAAGAATACTTCTCCCTTTTCATGCCCGTCAAAACAGTGGGCGCAGCACAAGAGACATAGAATTGAGTAGGGAGGGAATGAGTGATCCCCTGTGTCCACATTAATAGAACTGTGAGGCTTGTGAGGGGCGTCTGCTGCAAAGGCCTGATGAGACGCCTATAGGGATAATCGTCTAACAACGAATCTAGCGAAAGAAGAAGACTCACAACTGGAATGAGAGTCCCTTTACCTGCAGCCCAGGGCCGGACCGCTTTCTAATGGCCAAGGTCAAGTCCAAGGGTCTGGCCCTCAAGCAACTTAACAAAATGGACAAATATGCTGTACAAAAATCCTTCTTGCCACCCAGGGAGTCAGATGCGGACACGCCTTGGGCGCTGGAGCTGTCCTTGGGTGCGATCATAGCAACAATCACAGATCTTGAGACTACCCCAGAATCCAAAGTGGACGCTATGATGACAGGCGTCCCTCTCTTAAGAGTAGATCTACAAAAAAAAATCTGAAAAGGTCACAACTGCAAAGATACACATCCAGGCCCTCTAAGAGGGTAGAAGAGGAAGTACAACATCTTACAAAGAAGCACACAGTGGCTCGAGGATCAAGAGTGGAGGGCATGATGGAAGAGTATTAGAATGGTTGGGATACCGGAAGGAGCAGAGGGTCCCTGAATGGACCTTTTACTTGAGGAGCTCATACTAAACAAACTCTGACCGAAATGGCTGTCAAACCTTTTCTCGGTGGGACATGCACACCGGGCACCAATCCCGCCGCAGAAGCCAGGAGCCCTTCATTGCAAAGGATGATCATTGCAAGGATCCTCAACTATCGGGACAGGGACGCTTTCCTACGGGCCTCCCAGACACATGGAGACCTGATCTACGAGAATACACAGATCAAATTCTTCCCAGACTTCACACTACAAGTCCAAAGACTCCACTGCAGCTTTGACAAAGTTAAAAAAGCTCTGCGTGCTAAAGACCTCAAATATATTATGCTCTTCCCTGCAAAACTCAGAGAAATAGCAGAGGGCAAATCCTGGAGGCATGGGACTGAATTGAAGGATGGAGACAACCTAAACACCAAGCCGGTAAAGGGGGCGGCAGAAAGAGTGATCGCCAAACAGAATAGACATGCTAGGGAACAGACCAATGATCTACAGAATGGCAGGGATTGTCCACCAACCATGGCTATCCAGAAGGTCGTGCTGAACAAAACATAATATTAGCCCTTAAAGTGTAGTTCATAATGTAAGGGGGTGGCAGAGAAGGGGAAAGGAGATGATCACCAGGGAACATTTGGGATAATTGAACAGTTAAAAACATCTCAATGCACCATTCAACAGCTCGGACATGTGTACCTACTAAAGATATTAATTGATGCTTATTACCCACTGTGCTAGAGGGGACATCTATATGAAAGAAAAGAAATATGGTCAGTCAGAGCAGAGCAAGTTAACCCATACCTCATTACATGTTAGAATTTGGGTTACAGGCGCTCTGCAAGTTGGCGGGGTGGGCAGTTCCAAGACTATGATGCCAGCTAGCAGGATGGGGGGAGTTTTGTTTGGGGATGCAATTTTCACATAGTTTGTTGTTTGTTCACAGTATTTGTTACTTTTGTCAGCAGGGCCACATACTCGAAGAGGGGAGAACTAGCTGAAGTGGGGGAGGGAAGATTATACTTTACCTGCCCCACTCTTACAATCTACTTTATCGACATACACAGCATGGGCATCACTAAGCATACACAGCTTACGGTCAAGATGTGGAATGTCAGTGGCCTAGGCAATAAGATTAAATGCACCCTGGTACTGCAATATCTTAGGTAGCACTCCCTGGACCTAGTTCTTATACAGGAAACTCATCTCAAAGGTAATAAACACAAGGCACTGGACCGAATGGGCAACTCCTTACTGGTGATTGCAGGCTATAACTCCAACTCAGGGGAGTTGGAATACTACTCAGAACAACTACACCTTTCATACCAGGTCATACATGGAACGATCCCATGGGCCTCTTATGGCAAAAACATGCACTAGGAATGGTCTAACACTAATAATGTGTTCAGTCTATGTACCACCAAGATTGTATGCAGACACTCTCCCAGCTCTGGTGGCCTTACTACTGGCATTGCCACCTGGTATCCTACTATTTGGGGGAGACATGAATGAAACCCTAGACCAGGTACAAGACAGGCTCAACAATGCCAAAGGTAGCACATCATAGTCTATTACAAACCTTTTCAGACTCTAAGGGCTTGATACACCTATGGAGAGACCAGAATCTGACTGCGAGACAGTTCACATACTTATCGACGACTTACGGTAACCTCTCTCGCCTAGATTATTTGTTTACACACAGTACAGAAGCTAGATGGTTTCATATGGCGATGCACTTGGCACGCGGCATCTCCTATCACTCCCTGGTGGTAGTTACACTGATGGAACTCACTACAGATACAACATTACCCCCCAGGATAGACCCATGGTGTCTCAAGGATGACGACGTTTAAGAGAAAATAAGGGTGGGAGTGACAAGATACATCCACGACAATTTAGGAACTGTGGGATCTGCCTGTACACTTTGGGAAGCCTTTAAGGCGGTTCTGAGGGGACAGACGCAGGTTTTGATTGGGGGAAATAACAAAGATCGGTGACTTAAGAGTGAGAAACTGGAGGAGGAGGAGATTACGATATTAGAGACAAGGTAGACTGTGCATGGCACTGTGGATTCAGCTCAGAGTCACAGGCTCTGACTCAGACAGCATGAACTCTGGGAGCTGCAGACAATGCATCCAGGAGCTATGCGCTGTCCATCCAATGACACCTCTCTGACGTAGATGATAAAGCTAGCAAACTAATAGCATGGTTAGAAAGGAGAGACAGAGTTCACAACTGGGTAGCTGAAATACAAAATGAACAGGGGGTAACATACACTTCCTGAAAAGACATTGTGGAGATATTTGCCACCGATTACGAAAAGAGCTATTCCTCAGAAACAAAACGTACCAGCGGAGACTGTATGGAATTAGTCCAAGACCTCCCTCTCCCGGTACTCTCTGGAGACGATAGGGCCACACTGGACCAAGACCTGATAGTGGAGGAAGTGCAAAGGGACTGCAATCAGGCAGGACCCAACGGCCTACCATTGAACTTTATAAATGTATAGCCAACATAGTAGCGCTACACATTCTGGCCATGTTCCAGGTGGCCAGGGATGAGTGTAGCCTCTCGCTGGACCAATGAATGGCCACAATTGTGGTGATACCAAAAAAGGGAAAGCTTCAAACAGCCTGTAGTTTGTATCTCTTTACTAAACCAGGAAGCAAAGGTAGAAGCAAAAATCTTAATTAATAGGCTCCGGCCAGTGTGGTCCATCCTGACCAATCTGGTTTATGCCGCAAAGCAGCACCCTACTTATCTTAAGGCACCTATACGTGATATTGCACACAACAGAGGCCCGAGTCCAGGAGAGGCAACGCTACTCTCACTTGATGCTAGAATGGCCTTCAACAGCACTGAATGGTAATAGCACGAGACAGGGCTGCCGACTCTCCCCACTGATACTTGTTCTACTGCTAGAACCATTAGCCGCATGAGTGCAACAGGACCCGCTCCTGTGGGGGATCCAAGAAGGAGGGATCTGGGAGGCCCAGATCTCCCTCTATGCTGACGACATTCTTTTCTATATCAAAAAAACCTGTTGATCAATAGATAGATTATTACATATTCTACATATATTTGGGAGCTACGCAGGGTATCAAATAAACTGGGACAAGTTCCAGGTTTTCCCCCTGACAGCAAGAAAACCAAATCCTCCATCCCATTGTGTGGCTCGGGTGGTTACAGATGGATTTACATATTTAGGTGTTTAACTCACAAGAGAACAAGACACATTCCTCAAAAAAAAACTCCTCTCCCAGTTGGACCGCCTGTATGCCGATGTAACACACTGGCAGAGACTATAGATCTCTCTGATGGGTCGGGTTGTCCTTTTCAAAATGATGACCATTTATTATATGCTCTACAGAATACCCCATACAAAGTACCGCCTGAATTCTTTGCAAAAATCAATAGCAAATTGCACAGTTGATAATGGGAGGAGGCAGTTCACGTATCTAAGGCTGCGAAGAGGCGTGTTTGATGGAGGCTTTGTAGTCCAGAACATCCAGGCTTACTATTGAGTGGCCCAGTTTGTTACCATAAATGGCTGGGTTTTTGCAAATGTTGAGTGCCACACACTCAAACAACAATAAGGGCATGGAGGGAAGCCATGAAATTCCTGAGACGGGAGGGTAAATTGACAAACGTAACACCACTTTGGACTAGTGACCAGCTAAATGAACTTTGCAACTTGAAGGGATTCGGTAGATGGGGACTCATAGGCATCGATTGTCTGGGTGACATATGGAGGAGCAGGGCACTGCTATCATTGGAGGAACTAAAACAAGAGTTCTCCGTGAAGGAATTGGAGACATATAGATATCTCCAGTTAGGACATGCACTTAGACGACACATATGAGAGGGTGACCTGCTTTCAAATTCGACCCCGATGGAAGACGGGATGTTACTAGACCCTATGCCGGAAAATGCAAAATCCTTGACGTATAAGAAAATAATGACTAATCCCCCAGATCCTTGGAGCTCTCTTCGCGAGGTATAGGAGGGCGACATAGGCCTCATAGAAGACGATGATTGGCAAGAAGCCCTACAAAGTCCCCAAGACGTGGCAATACCAGCCTGATTCCAGCTCATACAACATAGAATTTTACAAAGATCATAATATTCTAGATCTCTCCACCACTGTATGGGTCACACTGATTCAAACCTGGTTGTCAGGGGGGGTTTGTACCTTCAGGTGTTGCGGCATTGCCCCACTGATATTTTTGCCTCACTTTGTCCCCCCGTTATGTGCGGATATTATAATACACACACACATTATTTTATCTTCTTGTGCCCTCCCGCAGCAGTTATCCTTCATTGCTTCAGACGCAGGTGGTTTGAGTTAAGCGGTGAAGGGGGTGGGGGTTGGGCCTAATTAAATTGAATGACTTGACTAGGCAAGACAAGACATCAGTCCAACAACAAATCACAGTGCTGGCAGTGGCAGACAGCAGAGACTAGTAGTGCGCATGTTGGGTGGGATGGCTGTCTTTCTCCGGCCAGCCCAACATGCCCACTAAAGGCTTCTCTTCACTTGCTCATTGGTGAGTGGAGGGGTGGGGGTTGCTCAAAGCTGCCAAACCCAGTCTACTCATGAACAGTGAATTAGGCCGCTCACACCAATTCTTGCGCTGATCTCATGTTGTGTAACAGCAAGTGACCAGCGTCAGGATTGGCTAACACTGTTGCTAGGCCCAGTCTAGGCCTCTAGTGCAGGTTATGCACATAGGCTAGGAGGCTCTGCTGTCTGGCACAGTGATTGGGCGTCCCTGGTGTTGATGGGAAGGGCTGCTCAGGGGTCCGGGTGGAGATCACAGCTTGCGATGAACTGTGACCTCGTCATTGAGTCGTCATTCTGCTGTGGTGTGCACATTTGATTTTCCTCTCGAACTGAGTGAGTTGATGAAGATTTCCCTGGCCCTCAGTGTGGACTCTGGAAACAAAAGTAAATGGCACAAAGTTGTTTTCTTTGACGCCCTCCGCTCTCTGTGACAGAGCCGTTGACGAAGTGTGCACTTGAGGGAGAGTGTGAGTGAGACCCAGTGCGTGTGAGTGGAGAAAGGGGAGATGTGACACTCTGAGGGAGTGGAGTGTGCGAGTGATACGCAGTCAGTGAGTGAGTGGACTGTGCGAGTGATACGCAGTCAGTGAGTGAGTGGAAGAAAGAGAAGGCATGAAGTTTCTCCCCAGGGGGATGTTCTTCCTCTGGGAGTCCTCCCTGCTCTCGGGGTCTCTGTCTGCAAGGTCATCCTCCTGTGTGGCCAAGGCCACCTTGGGCCTCACGGCTGCCCTGTGACCAGACTTGATCATCCCACGGCGGCTCTCCACTTCACTTCTCTATGCACTGTGGCCATCTCCATACATGGCAGGGTTCACCAGGGTCTTGTGGTATCTCTCAAGAAAAGGATTCACATGGAGCTTCAGGAAGGTGGAATGGAGCGAATGACAAGTTTTTGATCAGGGCCGCTCCCAAATTCATGACAATGTTCTGTGCTGAATTATTTGACACATATTGAATCAGGTAACATCTTCGCATCTACAGAGAACAGCCATACATTTTTGCATAAATAAAAAAAAAAGGAAAACATCCGTTAGAAGTAAGCAAGTACTGTAGTCGGTGAACATTACCATAGACAAAGTGACATTTTGCATATCACAAGCCTCGGACCACATAGATGAAACGGGAATTATACCCACACATGGACAGATTAATAAATACAAGTGCAGTACATAAAACATCCCCTCCGGACACAGCATCACATACACAGCACCTGGCCTGAGTCAGTCCAGAGGGGGTCCTCCATGTTCTGTGCAGGGGGCCCCTTCCAACTTTGTTACACCACTGGTCACACCCCCACCCACCCTCCACTTAAATTCTCATATTATTTGAGCCCTGTTTCTCAGAGTTATCTCCACTTTTCTTTGCACCTTTGTCTCTCAAACCTTTATTGCTGGTGCACTTGCTCCACTCCCTCGGTGCAGTCACATTCGCCTTCTCAACCAATACAATGAACTTACACTCTTCCATCTGAAATTCAGACTGTATCCTTTCAAGGTCATTTAGTCAGTCCCTTTGTCCAAGTTGGGACCGCTGACCAGAAACCAGGCAAAAACATAAACACTTGCTCGCTTCTCAATCCGACATGGGTGCTTTCTGCAATATCATATAATCAAGGGCCGCTAGAATTATGTGGGAAAGGAAAACCAAAGTATGCAGCCGGTTTCAATAAATCATGTGGCAAGATAAATTAAACATGGACACTAAAATTATTCTATTCTGTGGCTTTTTTTTGCAGAATTATGGAGGTGCCTCATTTACCACTTAATTCATCATCTGATGCCTAATCTGCAGCTTTTAACAAAAAAAATGTTTCTAGCTCAGACAGATGAATTTGTTTTTAAAGTGGCGACTTTTTCCTCACGCTTTATGAGACCCTTTGCAAATGTTAACTGGTCACCTTTCAGATGCTTCTTTCTGTATTTAGTTGTTAAACTGGTACCAATGAGGTAAATTGTTTACCCAGGCAGGAATAACCTGTGTAAAATGTACAAAATATTGAAGAAATCCCATCAAGAAAGTGCTGCATGAGGCATCATAATTTTCCTTTTCTTGACGCATAATTTAGTCAATGTGGTGCTCCCTAACTGCATAATTTCAGTGGCCCTCAATATAAAGCAGATGCTGAACAATGTGGTAAGTGCAGTAAATACTTAATTATGTGGAACTGCATACTTCCATTGTCCTTGCGTATGAAGATAAGGCTGCGGTCGTTCATTATGATCGTTTATTAACAGTGTCTGCATCTCAGTACACTTGTGACCCCAGGAAGCTTGCTATTGAGGCGGACCGCTGGGGGAGTACCAGGGTCCACAAGAAGGTTTATGGGGGAGACTCCGCCAAAGGTGGGCAGGGTTCCCAAAAGAAGGAGAGGGAAGTCAAGGGAGGCGCAGACAGGTCCCAGGATAAGGAGGGAGAAAAAGAGTCCTAGGCCCCTTCTGACAGGAAGGAGGGAGGTTCTGGTAGGCGGTGGTCCAGGGCACCCCATTTTCAACCCCGGTGCTTTGAGTGTTCCCCGTTAGGACACATGAAAGGGGACTCTGTCTGTCCTAGGACAACCCACACTCGTGGCCCCTCTACCGAGGTGGCTAATGTGGCTAATGTGCCACCAGGAGCAGGTCATAGACCATGCCATGATATCCCTTAGTTGGGAGGTTGACTCAGAGGGTGAGTTGGTGATCCCTGAGGGTGGGAGTCGTCACTTCCACCAGGTAACAGTGAATGGGGTCCCAGTCACTGCTCTGAGGGACAGTGGGGCTAGCCATACAATGATGGTGGAAAGGCTTGTCTCCCCAGAACAGTACACCGGCCAGGTGTGTAGGGTGACACCAGCCCATGGGCAGGACTTCTTCCGTCCTATGGCCCTGGTATCCCTAGAGTGGGGTGGGGAGGTGACCCAGAGGCGGGTCATAGTCAGTCCCCAGATGCCCATAGACTGCCTTCTGGGGAATGAGTTGCCCCAGGTGTCAGGGGAACTGGGAGGGGTGGCCCCCAGAGGCCCCCTCACAGTTCAGTTGTCTGGCGGTACCACTCCAAGGCGGAGGGTACCGGATCCCAGCACGAGGGACAGGAGGAGGGAGAGCCCCCCCCTGTCCCCTTCTCAGCCTGAGGGTACAGACCCAAGGGTGAGTGACCAGTCTCAGGACACCACTCCTAAACTGGTGGGAAGGGAATTAGAAAAAGGGTGCAAGTCACCTGAGGTTACTGCCCCCCACTTTCTAAAACCACAGAGGCTAGAGACCCTAGCATGGCCTGGGCCCTGGCTCTTGACACTGACAGGTGTCAGTGGCCTCTGTTGGTTGTTATCCTTGTGGTCAGAGTTTTCCCTGGGAGGGGACTAAAGTCACACCCCAGGGGTGGAATGGGCCACATCACACTGTTGGCCCTGGTGGTACTGTCTGCCTACTGGGATGCATCTGTGAGCAAAGTAGGGTCAGGTGCTGCACAGATGGAGTTCTCAGATGAGGAGAAGAGGTCCCCCAAGGTTAGTTCAGTGGGCCCAGAGAGTGGTGACCGAGGGATCAACCTGGGTTCAGAGAGGCATAGAACTGTCAAGAGTTCCTACAGTAGTGGGCCATTGTCCAGGTTCTATCGCCCTGAGCAGGGAAGTCCAGCAAGGTATTGATTGGCCTACCCTGGCTTTAGGCTGAGAGGGGGTTGTGATGGAAATGGCCCTTTTTGCAGGGTTATTCCCAAACATTTTGCCTTCTTCTGCCTATTTTTTTAGGTCTGTTTTACTGGTTTATTGTCTCTGCACACTTTACCACTGCTAATCAGTGCTAAAGTGCAAGTGCTCCCTATAGAAATTGTACTGTTGATTGGTTTATCCATGATTGGCATATTTGATTTACTAGTAAAGTGCACTAGAGGTGCCCAGGGCCTGTAAATCAAATGCTACTAGTGGACCTGCTGCACTGGTTGTGCCACCCACATTAGTAGCCCTGTAAACATGACTCAGACCTGCCATTGCCGTGTCTGTGTGAGCAGTTTTAAACTGCCAATTCGACTTGGCAAGTGTACCCACTTGCCAGGCCTCAACCTTCCCTTTTACTACATGTAAGGCAACCCTAAGTTAGGCCCTAGGTAGCCCCATGGGCAGGGTGCAGTGTATGTTTAAGGTAGGACACATACAAGTGTGTTTTAGATGTCCTAACAGTGAAATACTGCCACATTCGGGTTTCACTGTGCAAGGCCTATCTCTCTCATAGGTTAACATGGGGGCAGCCTTCAAATATCCTTAAAGCGCAGATTCTCTTTGAGAGCAGATAAAAATGTGGAGTTTAGGGTCTCTGAGCTCACAATTTAAAAATACATCTTTTAGTGAAGTTGGTTTTTGGATTCACAAAAAAAGGGAGCACACTGCCTCACACTCCAGCATAAAATACCCCCAATGCATCATGGTAAATGCAGTCATTTGATTTGAAAATAGAGAATTTTTTCAAAAAGTCTTTCACCTTAAGTACGTGCAGCAAGTGGTGTATCTCTGGACACGTGTTTGCACTTGCTGCACCTACTAAGGTGAAAAACTTTAGTTTACTTTATGGATAAAAAACGAACTTGTACTGAATTTACCATGATGCACTGGGGCTGACTGTATGCTGGAGTGTGAGGCAGGGTGCTCCCTTTCTGGTTTTCTTGGTTTTTGGATTGTTAGTTTGAAAATGCCACTTTTAGAAAGTAGGCGTTTTCTTGCTTAATCCATTCTGTGACTCTGCCTGTTTGTGGATTCCCCGTCTGGGTCAGTTTGACAGCTGAGATGTTCACACCTCTCCTCTAGACAGTGACACAAAGGGGGCTGGGGTGTAGCCTGCATATCTTGATTAGCCATCTGTGCTGGAGGAGAGGGGAGGAGTGGTCACTCACACCTGAAAGGACTGTGCCTGCCCTCACACAATGCCGTCTCTGACCCCCTGGTGAGTGTCTGGGGCCTGGCACGGACAAGGAAGGATCTTCCAAACACTTGAGACTTTGCTTTGAAGTTTGCCACCTTCAAAGGCAGAACTGGGTATAAGAAGAAGACCCAAAACCCCAAACTTTTAGAATCTTTCTGGAATCAAGAGGAACCTCTGCACAGGAGAAGAGCTGAAGGAGGAGTACTGTCCCTTTGCTGTGTTGCTTTGCTGGACTGGCCTGCAGTTTCTGCTTCTGCCTGAAAAGAGTGCAAAGGGTGAACTTTTCTGAGTGTCCTGCTTGAGAAAATTCTCCAAGGGCTTGGAGTAGAGCTTGCCTCCTGTTGGAAGTCTCAGGGACACCAAAGCCTTCAGTTTTCTCAACCTGCAGCACTGGGAACTGTGTGTTTTGTGCTGTTCAAGAGGAGAAACCACTGCGACGCCGCCAGCACCGCCGCTGGCCTGCACCGTGACCTGCCGATGCCACACGGAGTCGCATTGGCCCGCTTCGCACTGCGACCCTGGTCTCCCCAACGCCGTCGTCGGACGACTTCACCGATCCGCTGCTTGAACCGCGACCTGTGGGCCCGCACTCCGGCATCGCCGGCTCACACCGCAGCCTGGGCATCCCTGACAACGCCACTCCTGCTGACACCAGCACCGCTGCCTGCACAGTGGCCTGTGGACACTGCTCGTGAGGGTCACGAAGCACCGTCCCATCCCGCACCGCTGGCTTGGGCCTACCGACGACAGCGCTT
Organism: Pleurodeles waltl; assembly: GCF_031143425.1. NCBI lineage: Eukaryota > Metazoa > Chordata > Amphibia > Caudata > Salamandridae > Pleurodeles > Pleurodeles waltl. The sequence continues at coordinate 1,065,703,644 of NC_090445.1, forward strand.
CAGCAACGACGACGACGTTGCCTGCACCGTGATCTGTGGACACCGCACGTCGCACCGCCCCGCTTAACACCGCAGCCCTGGTCTCACCAACACTGCTGGACGCCGTCACCGAGCCGCTGCCTGCACCGTGACCTGTGGACACCGCACATTGCATCGTCCCACTTTGCACCGCAGCCCCGATGCCATCCATGCCGGCGCACCTGACTTCATCAGCCTGGAGTTCGATCTGCAGCGCGTGTGACCTCAAGAGCCCGATGACTCCTGCACCGACTCCGGAACCAACATCGCAACGTCAGTGACACCGCTCTCCGGAGCTCATCGCGAGGATCACGATGCCCTGCAAATCCAAGGTACTGTTTGCGGTTCTTCCCGACACCGTAGCTGGCCTGCAACACTGTGGCCGGCCTGAACTGTTGGTTTTGTTGTTCACAACGTCGTGATAGCTCCAGGTGGAGCTATCAACTTCAAGGAGCTGTAGTTTTGAGTAAATCTTGCAGAATTCATATTTTTCTTACTGTATGTTGGATTTTTATCATATTTGGTCTTGTTTTATATAGATAAATATTGGCTATTTTTCTAAAACTGGTGTGGTGTCCTTTTGTAGTGTTTTCACTTATTACTGTGTGTTATGTGCACATGCTTTACACATTGCTTCTGAGATAAGCCTGACTGCTCGTGCCAATCTCGTGCCGAGCTACCAAGGGGTTGAGCAGGGGTTATCTGAGCAGGTATCTCCCTTATCCTGACTAGAGTGAGGGTCCCCACTTGGACAGGGTGCAAACCGACTGCCAACTAGACACCCCATTTCTAACAATCTGCTTCTAGTTGATGTCCCTCACCTTGCCCAACTCAAGCAGCCATTTTCTCCCCCATCCATTTGTGTCCCTTAATGCCCACAGAAAGTGGTGTCCATTTGTCAAGCCTTGTGGCCAACCTGCTGCAGGTGGCCAATCCTTATATGGTCTTGTACAACAGGGATTGGTTGTAAGGCCAGGCTTATGGCAAGACCGTCTTTTTCATGTTTTAATGTGTCTGCAAACCCTCACAGGAGATACAAGAATGACTCCTTACCTGTGTTCACAGACCCTTGACCTGGGGTGGCTGACTTCATAGGCCAATCTGGGGACATCAAACTGTGCCTCCGGGTTCAGAGTTTAAGCATTTTAAGAAGACACCTGAAAAAGGCATCAATAAAATACGTTTTAAGTTTTGAAGCACTAACAGGCCTTGCCTCATGAAAGTGACGATTTCAGGGCTGTGTGTATGTTGGGGGTGGGTGGAGAGGTTAGGACCGTGTTTGGCAGTTCTTTACATCCATTGGCTGTAGTTCCTGGCAGAGCATGACTTGAACCCTAGGGAGCCAATTAAACTTTCATGGTGTACTTTGAAAAGGGCATCTCGAATGTCCAAGGTGCTCTAAGAAATCTATATAACAGATCTTATACATAGGTATTGGTAGTGAAGACACCACAGAAAGGAGATGTGTCCCACATAGCATCTACAGGCCTAGAGGCAAATTATTTTGTGTTGCACAATTACACACAAGCGCAGCTGGAGGAACTGCTGTGTGATTTGAGCGTGACAGCCATGGGGTAGGTATAAGTGGCCATGCCAACACACTCATGTGATTGTCATTAGTAGTCTGGAAAGAGGCATTTAATTTGTATTTTAAACCATTTGTAAATGGTAGAAATCTATCCTGATAGTCGCAGCACATGTAGCGATGCATATGATAGAATAATGATGCACACCTTGCTGTTTTGAAAAGAACCATTTACATTGTTTTAAAAAATGCTTTCTCAGCAATGAATCCCAATTGAGACATTACCTTTTGTCGCTCCCCAGATTTTCATAGTTTGTTGTGTATGATATGAAAGTGGTGTTCTCATTGCTCCTTTCTCTCATTGTACTGATGGCTTCACTATTTTACACTGTATGCTTGATTGGGGGTACCGTATTTTTGTGATTTGACCTCCTTCTGGTGAGATGAACTAAAGTGCGATTGGTTCATCCATCCAGTCTACATGCGAGGAGCTCACAGCATTCACAGTCTGCACAGTACTCTTTGCTTCTGCAATCTGGTCTTTGAAGATGCTTACAACACTAGCCCCCACACAGCCACAAAACTGGCCCACAAACTCTGTCAGACTGAGACTGGCACATCTGCAACTGCCAGTGGACAATTCTTTTGTCCCTCGGCCTCAGGCAGGAGGACAGTACCTGGGTAATCCCTGTCAGTGGACTTCTATACAAACAGTTGGAAGTAGAGAGGTTGGGCTTCATCAGGAACCCCTTTTCACCTAAAATGATTTTCACAGGCAGTGCTTGGCTTTGACATATAATGAATGTGTTAATTATGTAATATTTGTCTTTACAGCATCTGATAAAACCCTGACAACTTTTACTAATGTTTTGGGCAAAGAACAAGAGGGTACAGAACCCACCCACCTTCGCTGCTACACAACTCAGTGTTTAAGGTAAGAAAAAACGATGATATTTTATTTGTATATGGTGTAGATAAGTGCTATGTTTGTGCTGTGGTCTATATGGTGGGTGAGGTCACATCAATATCAATTTGAGGTACAGAACTGTGTAATCAATATTAAAAGACTGGAATGCTGTAATTCCATTGAAGACAATGAAGTGGCTCAGAGATTATAATACCTATTGTAAGCCTTCTGCTCCAACACTCAAATGTTTGTCTCTGTTTTTCCCTTTTTAATTTGGAACATTCAACCCTCTGTGGACGGAATGTAATATTAGCCTTATGTGCCTTCTTCCTTTGGCTATACCAGTTGTTAAAGGCCCTCTTCCTAGCCTTGATATAGGCCCTCACCTGTAGTTTGAGATATACGTCTGCTTCAGAGCCTTCAGTAACCAGTATGGTATACTGAGGCAGCAAACTATATGGTTATAATAGTTTTAACAGTCATGTTGTGCAAAGAAGAGCTTTGGGAGATATATTGCAATAATGAACAAGATTACCTTATACATTGTACTTTGATTATTGACAGGTAACTAACTTTAATATTGCTAAGACACCATGAAAACAGTAGCGAAGCTACTTGAAAATCCATTCATTGGACTGAGACATGAAGAAAAACGAATTGTAAAACAATTAGGACTTGACCAACCAGACCTAAAACTGCAACAAAGTGCCCAATACGGAGGGAAGACTTACAAACATACATTCTCAAACACCTGGTACACAAAAGTTGATTGGCTTACAGAGTGTACTTCAACAAATTCTCTCTTCTGCTTCCCCTACTTGGTGTTTGGTGGTAACAATACTTGGACAGAAAACAGGAGTACCAGACTTGAAGCACTTGTCAGATAAAATAAAGAATGCATATAGAAAAGCTGGCGCGACTGGGAATGTTGGGAGACACAACGATTCAAGCCCACATAAGCGGCCCGTACTGCCAATTAGTAAAGAAACACAATGAAACAGTCGACTGGAATAGACACATACTGTCAAAAATAATTGATTGTATTCGTTTCTGTGGTGCTTTTAAACTGGTCTTACGAGGGCATGACGAATCTGAAAGTTCCTCTAATCCAAGTATATTCAGAGGCCTGGTATATTTAATAGCAAGCATAGACACTGAAATGGAAGCACATTTAACAAGTGCTACAATCTTTAAGGGCACCTCTAAAACTACACAAAATGAACTCCTTGAGTGTATGCTAGAGACTATTAGAGGCTATATTGTCCAACAGTTGAAAAACACAAACATTGTGGCTATTTCAGACTGATGACACCGGTGATGTGGCCATCAAAACACAGCCTGTATTAATCATTCGGTACCTTGACAATGACAGTCAAGTTGTGGAGAGATTCTACAGTTTCACACTTCTAAGAGACTCTAGTGTAGAAACCATTACTTCCGTTATACTACGTGAACTGAACTTGATTTTTCCAGAGCTGCTTCAAAAAGAAAAAAATTATAGCAAAAAAGCTATGATGGTGCTTCAGTAATAGGTGGAATCTTTGGTGGAGTACAACAAAGAATTAGAGATGTGTTTCCTAATGCCCATTATGTGTACTGTTATGCCCACTAGCTTAACCTTATTAAGCAACAAGCAGTGGCAAAGATCTCTGAGGCACAAATTTTCTTTTTTGGATGTAGGAGGCATGGCAGCATTCTTCTCACGTTTCTCCCAAAAGAACGAAGGTACTTCAGGAAACTGTGGCCAGAAGGCTTGCAAACTCTCTGGAACTTTCACATTCATACAATCAAATTAATATTCCAGTATAGGGTTGATCGTGAGAAGTGTTTTGACACTATAAAAGCCAGTGCTGATTTTTAATCCAAAAGCCGGAATGAGGCCCGTGGCTTTGCTAGAACACTACGAGAGAGAGAATTTCAGTTTTTTCTATATTTATTTAATGAAATAATGCCTTACGTGGACATACTCTACAACCAGTCACAAAAAGGTGAAATAGATACTGTCTGTGCAAAGAGCTACCAGTCACTTTGTCACCAGGAAGAGAAGGGATTGACAGTTTGGACAGAGGACTGCCAAATGACTCTAATTTCTCAAACTTCAGGAAAAACATAAGCCGCTGTGGTCCAAATTGCAAAGGAGATTTGTGACACTATAGTTGTGCATGCAAAGGAATGTTTTTCTTTTACAAAGCATTTGGTGAGTGCCACAATACTACAAAATGATCAGTTTTCAAACTATGATAGCTCCTTCCCTGAGCAAACACTGAATAAGGCTGTGGAATCTTATCCTATGCTCAACAAAGAGTATCTGAGAACTGCCTTAACTGCACTGTACTCAATGCATGTGTATCGGGAGTCCACTGTTGTCACTTCTTTGCTCCCCTTAATTCAGAAACTTAATATGGACAAAACACTTACAGAGATTGTGGCTTTACTAAAAAAAAAGTTATTACCACTCCTATGACAACAGCAGAGTCGGAACAATGTTTTTCAATTTTAAACTGAATCAAGACATTCCTGAGGAACACCAATGACTGAAGAAATACTGAATGCTTTTAGCAATGATCTCTATAGACAGAGACCTTGTTAAGAAAATCCCAGACTTTAATATTTAAGTCATTGAGAAGTTTTCCGCTATTAAACACAGACGTGCTGAATTTGTCTACAAAAATAAACAATGTGCTGTTAATCCTAACATTTCTTGAATGCTGGTAGTGTGTGACCTGCTCAGTCACTCCTCATCTACTGTATACATATCTCAGTCACTGAAATCACTGGTGTATGCCTGACTTCAATCTGTCTAACGTTTACATTTTATGTTTTAGCAGCACCACTCTCATTAAGTTATGGGGGTTCATACAGCCTTCATTTCAATTGCTACCTGATCCAAAGTACTTCTTAATTTTCTGATAACTTTGTTCTGCCTGTCAACTGCAGCAGGTCATGATGGCTTTGCCGGGCCACCACCACTACTTCATGAACAACAGCTGCATCATTTGCAATGTTTGTAAATGATGCAGCTGTTTTTGATGATGTAGTGGACAAGCAAGAGGACCGAACAGAGCTCCATTATCAGGATGGGGGTGATGTGATCATAATTCTTCCTCCCCCCAATGAGGAGTGCAGTGCCTTGTAGAATGCCCGACTGACTTTCAATGTTTATTCCTTGCTGTCTCATTGTGTCCAGTCCGACAAATCACAGTAACTTGTTTTTCCTCAGTAGATTTCACTGTAAAGATAAAACATAACAACAAATAAGGAAATCTGTGTGTTACTCAGCATTGTTATATGATAGTCTGTTATGAAGTTCTGTGGTTTGGTTTGAGTGAATAAGCAGCTACCTACATCAATATCATGTGAAATCTCTCTGTTGATGACAGGACTACATTTTAACAATTGCCTTATTAACCTGTTTGCGTTCTCAGATTCACTTAAAAGTGCACTATTTGCCCACTCTTTTTTCAAACTTTTCTCAGGAGACAACTCACCCGGAGTCCCCTTATGATAGGTCACTCGTCATGAACTTTTACGCCCCACCACTTTCAAATCTCACTAGCTGCCACTGCTGGTTGGCTCATTTTTCCATATTCTTTGGAGCTGCCCCATAATCCAACACTTTTGGTCGCAGATAGTACATATAATGAAACAAATAACAGGCCTAAAGATACCACTAGATTCCAGATGGCTCCTGCTACACATAACAGGGGAGGGAACCTGGCCAGAGATCAGCAAATATGGTTGAGACTAGCAGTGAGAGTGGCCAGAGACATTGCAAGAACCTGCTAGAACATGGGGATCAAATAGACCCCCAACACTCCGAGATTGGGAACATAATATAGATTGGTGTCAACAGGCGGAACATGTGGTCTATCAGGAAGGGGACTGCCCCAAAAAGTACCAAAAAAAACTGGGCCCAATGGAGCACATACTGAAACTTGTGAACTCATGAGCAACTGGGACCAGATGAATGGGAAAAGTCTACACCATAGTCTTGGGCAGGGGTGGGGGGATTGGATTTCTACGTCTTAGGGTAATGCATACTCCAGGTACGATATGTTGGGTGTGTAATTATCTGATGTATTGTATTTGTTACCATTGGGACACAAACAGAAATCTGTGCCTTTATTATGGTAATTATTATGTACTGAGCACTTGTTTGATATTAACCCCTTCTGTGCCGCGGACGTAGTGGTTACGTCCCGCGGCACAGTGCTGCTGTGCCGAGGACGTAACCACTACGTCCTCGGCACACAGCCCAGAGGGAGCGCTCTCGCTCCCTCTGTGTGCTTCCCCCCACCCCCCCAAAGTCAGGGATGGAAGGGGAAGCCCTTCCCCTTCCACCCCCGACCCCCCCACCCCCCCATAATGACGTCAGCGCGCGATCGCGCGCTGACTTCATTATGGGGATTTCGCCGCACAGGAAGCCATTTGCTTCCTGTGCGGCGACGAGGAAAGAGGTGAGTTCCTCTTCCCGGTGGGTGGGGGGTTTGGGCTAAAGAGGCACCGGGGGAAAGGAAAGGCTTTTCCTTTCCCCCGGTGTCTCTTTGAGCATTCCTGCTGCCCGATCGCATTGCGATCGGGCAGCAGGAATGCCCACTAGACACCAGGGATTTGTTTTTTTTGTTGTTTGCTCGTGTTTCTTGCTGGCGGGGAGCGGCCCCTTGGGCAAGGGTCGCTCCCCTTGTGGGGGCAATTAGTTACGGCCATTTCTGCCCCCCTTGGGGGCAGATTGGCCTACTTTTTAGGCGGATCTGCCCCCAAGGGGGGCAGAAACCACTGGATCACCAGGGATTTATATTTTCTGTGCAGGTATGTTGGGAGGGGGTGCCCCCTTGGGCAAGGGGCGCCCCCCCCAAGGGGGCAGAGAACTGTTGGCCATTTCTGCCCCCCTTGGGGGCAGATCGGCCTATTTTTTTTAGGTCCATCTGCCCCCAAGGGGGGCAGAAGCCACTTAGGCACCAGGGATTGTGTGTGTAGTGGATGGGGGGGCGCCCCCTTGGGCAAGGGTCGCTCCCCTTTGGGGGGCATGTCTTTTAGGGCCATTTCTACCCCCCTTGAGGGCAGATCAGCCTATTATTTTTAGGTTGATCTGCCCCAAGGGGGGCAGAAACCACTAGAACGCCAGGGATGTTTTTTTATGTGTTTATTTTTGTGGGGGGCGTCCCCTTGGGCACGGGGCGCCCCCCCAAGGGGGGCATTGACCTGTTGGCCATTTCTGCCCCCCCTGGGGGCAGATGGGCCTATTTTTCTAGACCCACCTGCCCCCAAGGGGGGCAGAAGCCACGTAGACACCAGGGATAGTGTGTGTGTGTGTTAGTGGATGGGGGGGGGGCTTGGGCAAGGGTCGCCCCCCACTTTGGGGGCACATGTACCCAGGCCATTTCTGCACCCCTTGGAGACAGATCAGCCTATTATTTTTAGGCTGATCTGCCCCCAAGGGGGGCAGAAACCACTAGAACGCCAGGGATTTTTTTTTATGTGTTTATTTTTGTGGGGGGGTGTCCCCTTGGGCACGGGGCGCCCCCCCAAGGGGGGCATTGACCTGTTGGCCATTTCTGCCCCCCCTGGGGGCAGATGGGCCTATTTTTCTAGACCCACCTGCCCCCAAGGGGGGCAGAAGCCACGTAGACACCAGGGATAGTGTGTGTGTGTGTGTGTGTGTTAGTGGATGGGGGGGGGCTTGGGCAAGGGTCGCCCCCCACTTTGGGGGCACATGTACCCAGGCCATTTCTGCACCCCTTGGAGACAGATCAGCCTATTATTTTTAGGCTGATCTGCCCCCAAGGGGGGCAGAAACCACTAGAACGCCAGGGATTCTTTTTTATGTGTTTATTTTTGGGGGGGGCGTCCCCTTGGGCACGGGGCGCCCCCCCAAGGGGGGCATTGACCTGTTGGCCATTTCTGCCCCCCCTGGGGGCAGATAGGCCTATTTTTCTAGACCCACCTGCCCCCAATGGGGGCAGAAGCCACGTAGACACCAGGGATAGTGTGTGTGTGTGTTAGTGGATGGGGGGGGGCTTGGGCAAGGGTCGCCCCCCACTTTGGGGGCACATGTACCCAGGCCATTTCTGCACCCCTTGGAGACAGATCAGCCTATTATTTTTAGGCTGATCTGCCCCCAAGGGGGGCAGAAACCACTAGAACGCCAGGGATTTTTTTTTATTTGTTTATTTTTGTGGGGGGGCGTCCCCTTGGTCACGGGGCGCCCCCCCAAGGGGGGCATTGACCTGTTGGCCATTTCTACACCCCCTGGGGGCAGATGGGCCTATTTTCTTAGGCCCACCTGCCCCCAAGGGGGCAGAAGCCACTTAGGCACCAGGGATAGTGTTGTGTGTGTTTTTTTTGTTTTTTTTTGTTTGAGGGCTGTCCCCTTTGGCAAGGGTCGCTCTCCATGGGGACACAGTACTAAAGGTATTTTCTGGCTTCCTTGGGGCAGACAGGCCTATTTTTTTAGTAGGCCCATGTGCCCCTATGACAGAATCCACTTAGGCACCAATTTCTAAAATGTTTGATGGTGGGGTGTTTGTCAACTGAAGAAGTCTTTGCATTTGTGATAAAAAAATGTTTCCTCCTTTTTGTTCTAGTTCAAATCTTTTGCTTTATTTGCTGTGGCTCCTTGCGGTTTTGGCGGTGGTTGACCTGCAGTTTGCACAGTTGCATGTTTTAGGTAAGTAAAAACAATTTACTCCAAAGGAGTATTGTTGCCATGCATGAATGACATGTTTGTAGGGGGTGTACTAAATGCAGGATTGTGTGTGAAATTGTCCTTAGGTTTGTGCACAATGATATTTGTTTTGTCTTATTTCTAATTTGCCTTTCTTTCTTTCTTTTTAGTGGGATATCATTGGTGATTGCTGTGTAGTTGCTGGTGAATCAAGCTTTTTCAGGCAAGTGAGCGGTATAGTTTTTGAGTTTGTAACTCTTACTAACAAAGCTACACTTTGTTACTTGTCTTACACAGTGCTGGTTGTTGGTGGTGAATTTGTCCAGTTAATTTTAGCAGGAGAGATCATGGCTAGCCGCAGGATGACCGCTCAGCAGGTGGTTGGTATGCTTTTTGAGTCACAGTCTGATCATGACTATGAGACGGACTCTGCATCTGAGGCAGAGGAGGAAGTCAGAGATTCTGGCAGTGATGTTTCTGTTGGAGGGGAATCTTCTGATGATGAAGCCACACTCAGTGCAGATGAAGGTTCTGTTTTAGAGGAGGACATTGATGTGCCAATAGTGCAGCAACCTGGGGCTGAAAGGTTTCCCGTTAGAAGACCTGATGTCTGGGTTGCCCCAAACATGGAGCAGCCAGAGTTGCCTGCCTTTACTGGTCTCCCGGGGTGTAACGCCAATACAGAGAACTTTATGCCTATCAATTTCTTTGAGTTATTCATGGATGATGTGTTTTTGGAAGAGATTGTTGAGCAGACTAATTTGTATGCGGAGCAGCATTTGAGGGACAACGCTGCTAGACTTAGGCCACACTCTAGAGCTGCCCAGTGGATTCCCACAAATTTGGAGGAGCAAAAAAAGTTTTTGGGTTTGACTTTTTTGATGGGGTTGATAAGGAAGCCGTCACTGGCTTCTTATTGGTCTACTAGTCCCTTGATGGCAACAGCTATATTTCCAGCTACCATGAGTCGTAATCGGTATTTGCTTCTTCTTAGGATGCTGCATTTTGTTGACAATGCATTAGCCTTGCCACGAGATCACCCAGATTCTGACCGTCTTTTTAAGATTAGGCCTGTCCTTGATCATTTTGTAGATCGGTTTTCGGAGGTCTATGTTCCAGGCAAAGAGATAAGTGTGGACGAGTCTTTGGTCCTCTTCAAGGGTCGTTTGGTTTTTAGGCAGTACATTCCTAGCAAAAGGGCACGATATGGAATTAAATTGTATATGCTGTCTGAAAGTAGGACAGGATATGTGTATAGTTTCCGTGTGTACACTGGTAGGGATTCCAATATTGACCCCCCTGGTTGTCCTCCCACTTTTGGAGTTACTGAGAAAATAGTGTGGGATCTTGGTAGACGACTGTTCAACAAAGGTCACCATTTGTATGTAGATAACTTCTACACTGGTGTGCAGTTGTTCAAGGAATTGTTTAGAGTGGACACAGTTGCTTGTGGCACAATCCGTTCTAACCGGAAAGGCTATCCAAGGGAGCTTGTCTGTAAAAAACTTGAGAGGGGACAGTGCTGTGCCTTGCGGAACGAGGAGCTGCTAGCTTTGAAATTTTCAGACAAGAGGGATGTCTACATGCTAAGTACCATCCATGATGAGAGTACTTCCCCTGTGACTGTTTGGGGCCAGGTTGCTGAAGTGCGCAAACCTGTGTGCATTTTAGATTATAATAAGCACATGGGAGGTGTAGATAGAGTTGACCAGAGGTTGGAACCTTATACTGCTATTCGTAAGTCTTATGTTTGGTATAAGAAGTTAGCACTTCACCTCTTCCACTTAGCAACCTTCAATGCTTTTATTGTGTTTAGGGATAGGTCTCCAGACTCAAAGATGACATTTGTGAAATTTCAGGAGTCAGTGATAGAGAGCCTTATTGTGGTGGAACAGGCCAGAGTTCCTAGAGAAGCAGTGGTGGAGGATGTGGCTAGATTGAAAGATCGCCACTTTGCTGAGCACATTCCTCCCACACCCAAAAAAGACTTTCCAGCTAAGAAATGTAGAGTGTGTTTTCGAAGAGGTATCCGGAGGGAGACTCGAATGTACTGCCCAGATTGTCCTTCAAAGCCTGGGCTGTGTGTCGGTGCTTGTTTTAAGAATTACCACACCCAGAAGAATTTCTGGGAACAACCATGAGTGTAAACTCATGTCTGTTTTGTATTTTCATGTGTTTAGTTTCATGGTTAGCATTTCTGTCATGTTGTTAGTTAGAGCTTTTGTGTTTGTTGTTTTGTAATTCTTTCTACTTAGTTAGGGGTTCCTCTGTTAAAAAAAAAAAAAATATGATGCCATTGTGTGTGGAGTGGGGCTTGGCTGAGACTGTACATATTGACTTGATGTTGGCTACTGCAACACACTGCAAGCCAAACACCAGTCCACACACTCCCATCAGCTGGTGTGATTGTTGTATCAGGCATGTGGGCGTATGTAAGTGATGGGCCCTTGAGTGGCGCTGTCTGTCGATGTGAGTGTTGTAATGTGCTGGGCCCGTGGCTGGCGGTGTGAATGGCCTTGTGTGTGTCATGTATGAAAGTTGTGTGAATGGACTGTAAAGCGGTTGGTGCCTTGTCGCGGCTTTACAGCTCACGAGCTGTGAGTCATTGGTTCAGTTTTTTGCCTTTCAGTTACTAACAGTGCTTTTCATTTTTGTGAAAGCTCTTGTTAGTAAAATTTGATCCACTGAACCATCACTCACCCTCGTGCCAAATCCAACCAGTATGTGTGGTAAAAATGACCAAACCTGCTCCGCTGTAATCAGGCGTCGCAGCACACCTATGACACGCTAGGTGCCTCAGGTGGGACCCCGATGATGAAGCATGCCACCAACTTGGTTGGTGGGTGAGGGGTCTTTTTCACATAACCTAAGTGTGTTTCTTTTCAAAATTTTAGTGTTTGGCACATCACGGACGTATGTGGGCACATCAAAACGATATATTACAAAACTACCTGTGTTTGGGGGGGGAGAGGGCACCTATGTTTTTGGTCCTGTGTGCGGCCTTCATCTAGGGAAACCTACCAAACCCAGACATTTTTTAAAACTAGACACCCCAAGGAGTCTAGGGAGGAGTGGCTTGCGTGGATCCCCCAACATTTTCTTACCCAGACTCCTCTGTAAACCTCAAAATGTGCTTAAAAAAAGCATATTTTCCTGACTTTTCTTCGTACGATCACCACTCCAGCACAAAATTCCTACTCCCCAGTGTTCCCCTCAGTCTCCCAAATAAAATGACACCTCACGTATGTGGGTCCCCAAAGCAGAGTCAGTCTAAAGATGTATAAAAGAATATGTCCTTATAAACTCGCAGTACTATCCCCTGTATCTCTACAAGTTTTGGGCCCTATTCTGTTGGAGGCACCTGGCCCACCCACACAACTGAGGTATCATTTTTATCGGGAGACTTGGGGGAACGCTGGGTGGAAGGAAATTTGTGGCTCTACTCAGATTCCAGAACTTTCTGTCACCGAAATGTGTGAAAAATGCGTTTTTTTAGCCAATATTTGAGGTTTGGAAAGGATTCTGGGTAACAGAACCTGGTCAGAGCCCCTCAAGTCACCCCATCTTGGATTCCCCTAGGTCTCTAGTTTTCAGAAATGCACAGGTTTGGTAGGTTTCCCTAGGTGCTGGCTGAGCTACAGGCCAAAAACTACAGGTAGGCACTGTTTTCAATGAAAAAATGTGATGTGTCCACGCTGCGCTTTGGGGCGTTTCCTGTCGCGGGCGCTAGGCCTACCCACACAAGTGAGGTATCATTTTTATCGGGAGATGTGGGGGAACGCTGGGTGGAAGGAAATTTGTGGCCCCTCTCAGATTCCAGAACTTTCTGCCACAGAAATGTGAGGAACATGTGTTTTTTTAGCCAAATTTTGAGGTTTGCAAAGGATTCTGGGTAACAGAACCTGGTCCGAGCCACACAAATCACCCCATCTTGGATTCCCCTAGGTCTCTAGTTTTCAGAAATGCACAGGTTTGGTAGGTTTCCCTAGGTGGCGGCTGAGCTACAGGCCAAAATCTACAGGTAGGCACTTTGCTAAAAACAGGTCTGTTTTCTGTGATGTGTCCACGTTGCGCTTTGGGGCGTTTCCTGTCGCGGGCGCTAGGCCTACCCACACAAGTGAGGTATCATTTTTATCGGGAGACGTGGGGGAACGCTGGGTGGAAGGAAATTTGTGCCTCCTCTCAGATTCCAGAACTTTCTGCCACAGAAATGTGAGGAACATGTGTTTTATTAGCCAATTTTTGAGCTTTGCAAAGGATTCTGGGTAACAGAACCTGGTCCGAGCCCCGCCAGTCACCCCTCCTTGGATTCCCCTAGGTCTCTAGTTTTCAGAAATGTACAGGTTTGGTAGGTTTCCCTAGGTGCCGGCTGAGCTAGAGGCCAAAATCTACAGGTAGTCACTTCGCAAAAAACACCTCTGTTTTCTTCCAAAATTTTGGTGGTGTCCACGTTGCGCTTTGGGGCGTTTCCTGTCGCGGGCGCTAGGCCTACCCACGCAAGTGAGGTATCATTTTTATCGGGAGACTTGGGGGAACGCTGGGTGGAAGGAAATTTGTGGCTCCTCCCAGATTCCAGAACTTTCTGCCACAGAAATGTGAGGAACATGTGTTTTTTTAGCCAATTTTTGAGCTTTGCAAAGGATTCTGGGTAACAGAACCTGGTCCGAGCCCCGCCAGTCACCCCTCCTTGGATTCCCCTAGGTCTCTAGTTTTCAGAAATGCACAGGTTTGGTAGGTTTCCCTAGGTGGCGGCTGAGCTAGAGGCCAAAATCTACAGGTAGGCACTTTGCTAAAAACAGGTCTGTTTTCTGTGATGTGTCCACGTTGCGCTTTGGGGCGTTTCCTGTCGCGGGCGCTAGGCCTACCCACACAAGTGAGGTATCATTTTTATCGGGAGACGTGGGGAAACGCTGGGTGGAAGGAAATTTGTGGCTCCTCTCAGATTCCAGAACTTTCTGCCACAGAAATGTGAGGAACATGTGTTTTTTTAGCCAATTTTTGAGCTTTGCAAAGGATTCTGGGTAACAGAACCTGGTCCGAGCCCCGCCAGTCACCCCTCCTTGGATTCCCCTAGGTCTCTAGTTTTCAGAAATGCACAGGTTTGGTAGGTTTCCCTAGGTGGCGGCTGAGCTACAGGCCAAAATCTACAGGTAGGCACTTCGCTAAAAACAGGTCTGTTTTCTTCCAAAATTTTGGTGGTGTCCACGTTGCGCTTTGGGGAGTTTCCTTTTGCGGGCGCTAGGCCTACCCACGCAAGTGAGGTATCATTTTTATCGGGAGACTTGGGGGAACGCTGGGTGGAAGGAAATTTGTGGCTCCTCCCAGATTCCAGAACTTTCTGCCACAGAAATGTGAGGAACATGTGTTTTTTTAGCCAATTTTTGAGCTTTGCAAAGGATTCTGGGTAACAGAACCTGGTCCGAGCCCCGCCAGTCACCCCTCCTTGGATTCCCCTAGGTCTCTAGTTTTCAGAAATGCACAGGTTTGGTAGGTTTCCCTAGGTGGCGGCTGAGCTACAGGCCAAAATCTACAGGTAGGCACTTTGCTAAAAACAGGTCTGTTTTCTGTGATGTGTCCACGTTGCGCTTTGGGGCGTTTCCTGTCGCGGGCGCTAGGCCTACCCACACAAGTGAGGTATCATTTTTATCGGGAGACGTGGGGGAACGCTGGGTGGAAGGAAATTTGTGGCTCCTCTCAGATTCCAGAACTTTCTGCCACAGAAATGTGAGGAACATGTGTTTTTTTAGCCAATTTTTGAGCTTTGCAAAGGATTCTGGGTAACAGAACCTGGTCCGAGCCCCGCCAGTCACCCCTCCTTGGATTCCCCTAGGTCTCTAGTTTTCAGAAATGCACAGGTTTGGTAGGTTTCCCTAGGTGGCGGCTGAGCTACAGGCCAAAATCTACAGGTAGGCACTTCGCTAAAAACAGGTCTGTTTTCTTCCAAAATTTTGGTGGTGTCCACGTTGCGCTTTGGGGCGTTTCCTGTCGCGGGCGCTAGGCCTACCCACGCAAGTGAGGTATCATTTTTATCGGGAGACTTGGGGGAACGCTGGGTGGAAGGAAATTTGTGGCTCCTCCCAGATTCCAGAACTTTCTGCCACAGAAATGTGAGGAACATGTGTTTTTTTAGCCAATTTTTGAGCTTTGCAAAGGATTCTGGGTAACAGAACCTGGTCCGAGCCCTGCCAGTCACCCCTCCTTGGATTCCCCTAGGTCTCTAGTTTTCAGAAATGCACAGGTTTGGTAGGTTTCCCTAGGTGGCGGCTGAGCTACAGGCCAAAATCTACAGGTAGGCACTTTGCTAAAAACAGGTCTGTTTTCTGTGATGTGTCCACGTTGCGCTTTGGGGCGTTTCCTGTCGCGGGCGCTAGGCCTACCCACACAAGTGAGGTATCATTTTTATCGGGAGATGTGGGGGAACGCTGGGTGGAAGGAAATTTGTGGCTCCTCTCAGATTCCAGAACTTTCTGCCACAGAAATGTGAGGAACATGTGTTTTTTTAGCCAATTTTTGAGCTTTGCAAAGGATTCTGGGTAACAGAACCTGGTCCGAGCCCCGCCAGTCACCCCTCCTTGGATTCCCCTAGGTCTCTAGTTTTCAGAAATGTACAGGTTTGGTAGGTTTCCCTAGGTGCCGGCTGAGCTAGAGGCCAAAATCTACAGGTAATCACTTCGCAAAAAACACCTCTGTTTTCTTCCAAAGTTTTGGTGGTGTCCACGTTGCGCTTTGGGGCGTTTCCTGTCGCGGGCGCTAGGCCTACCCACGCAAGTGAGGTATCATTTTTATCGGGAGACTTGGGGGAACGCTGGGTGGAAGGAAATTTGTGGCTCCTCTCAGATTCCAGAACTTTCTGTCACTCAAATGTGAGGAAAATGCGTTTTTTTAGCCAAAATATGAGGTTTGCAAAGGATTCTGGGTAACAGAACCTGGTCCGAGCCCCGCCAGTCACCCCTCCTTGGATTCCCCTAGGTCTTTAGTTTTCAGAAATGCACAGGTTTGGTAGGTTTCCCTAGGTGGCGGATGAGCTAGAGGCCAAAATCTACAGGTAGGCACTTTGCTAAAAACAGGTCTGTTTTCTGTGATGTGTCCACGTTGCGCTTTGGGGCGTGTCCTGTCGCGGGCGCTAGGCCTACCCACACAAGTGAGGTATCATTTTTATCGGGAGACGTGGGGGAACGCTGGGTGGAAGGAAATTTGTGGCTCCTCTCGGATTCCAGAACTTTCTGCCACAGAAATGTGAGGAACATGTGTTTTTTTAGCCAATTTTTGAGCTTTGCAAAGGATTCTGGGTAACAGAACCTGGTCCGAGCCCCGCCAGTCACCCCTCCTTGGATTCCCCTAGGTCTCTAGTTTTCAGAAATGCACAGGTTTGGTAGGTTTCCCTAGGTGGCGGCTGAGCTAGAGGCCAAAATCTACAGGTAGGCACTTTGCTAAAAACAGGTCTGTTTTCTGTGATGTGTCCACGTTGCGCTTTGGGGCGTTTCCTGTCGCGGGCGCTAGGCCTACCCACACAAGTGAGGTATCATTTTTATCGGGAGACGTGGGGGAACGCTGGGTGGAAGGAAATTTGTGGCTCCTCTCGGATTCCAGAACTTTCTGCCACAGAAATGTGAGGAACATGTGTTTTTTTAGCCAATTTTTGAGCTTTGCAAAGGATTCTGGGTAACAGAACCTGGTCCGAGCCCCGCCAGTCACCCCTCCTTGGATTCCCCTAGGTCTCTAGTTTTCAGAAATGTACAGGTTTGGTAGGTTTCCCTAGGTGCCGGCTGAGCTAGAGGCCAAAATCTACAGGTAGTCACTTCGCAAAAAACACCTGTTTTCTTCCAAAATTTTGGTGGTGTCCACGTTGCGCTTTGGGGCGTTTCCTGTCGCGGGCGCTAGGCCTACCCACGCAAGTGAGGTATCATTTTTATCGGGAGACTTGGGGGAACGCTGGGTGGAAGGAAATTTGTGGCTCCTCCCAGATTCCAGAACTTTCTGCCACAGAAATGTGAGGAACATGTGTTTTTTTAGCCAATTTTTTAGCTTTGCAAAGGATTCTGGGTAACAGAACCTGGTCCGAGCCCCGCCAGTCACCCCTCCTTGGATTCCCCTAGGTCTCTAGTTTTCAGAAATGTACAGGTTTGGTAGGTTTCCCTAGGTGGCGGCTGAGCTAGAGGCCAAAATCTACAGGTAGTCACTTCGCAAAAAACACCTCTGTTTTCTTCCAAATTTTGGTGGTGTCCACGTTGCGCTTTGGGGCGTTTCCTGTCGCGGGCGCTAGGCCTACCCACACAAGTGAGGTATCATTTTTATCGGGAGACGTGGGGGAACGCTGGGTGGAAGGAAATTTGTGGCTCCTCTCAGATTCCAGAACTTTCTGCCACAGAAATGTGAGGAACATGTGTTTTTTTAGCCAAATTTTGAGGTTTGCAAAGGATTCTGGGTAACAGAACCTGGTCCGAGCCACACAAATCACCCCATCTTGGATTCCCCTAGGTCTCTAGTTTTCAGAAATGCACAGGTTTGGTAGGTTTCCGTAGGTGGCGGCTGAGCTACAGGCCAAAATCTACAGGTAGGCACTTCGCTAAAAACAGGTCTGTTTTCTTCCAAAATTTTGGTGGTGTCCACGTTGCGCTTTGGGGCGTTTCCTGTCGCGGGCGCTAGGCCTACCCACGCAAGTGAGGTATCATTTTTATCGGGAGACTTGGGGGAACGCTGGGTGGAAGGAAATTTGTGGCTCCTCCCAGATTCCAGAACTTTCTGCCACAGAAATGTGAGGAACATGTGTTTTTTTAGCCAATTTTTGAGCTTTGCAAAGGATTCTGGGTAACAGAACCTGGTCCGAGCCCTGCCAGTCACCCCTCCTTGGATTCCCCTAGGTCTCTAGTTTTCAGAAATGCACAGGTTTGGTAGGTTTCCCTAGGTGGCGGCTGAGCTACAGGCCAAAATCTACAGGTAGGCACTTTGCTAAAAACAGGTCTGTTTTCTGTGATGTGTCCACGTTGCGCTTTGGGGCGTTTCCTGTCGCGGGCGCTAGGCCTACCCACACAAGTGAGGTATCATTTTTATCGGGAGACGTGGGGGAACGCTGGGTGGAAGGAAATTTGTGGCTCCTCTCAGATTCCAGAACTTTCTGCCACAGAAATGTGAGGAACATGTGTTTTTTTAGCCAATTTTTGAGCTTTGCAAAGGATTCTGGGTAACAGAACCTGGTCCGAGCCCCGCCAGTCACCCCTCCTTGGATTCCCCTAGGTCTCTAGTTTTCAGAAATGTACAGGTTTGGTAGGTTTCCCTAGGTGCCGGCTGAGCTAGAGGCCAAAATCTACAGGTAATCACTTCGCAAAAAACACCTCTGTTTTCTTCCAAAGTTTTGGTGGTGTCCACGTTGCGCTTTGGGGCGTTTCCTGTCGCGGGCGTTAGGCCTACCCACGCAAGTGAGGTATCATTTTTATCGGGAGACTTGGGGGAACGCTGGGTGGAAGGAAATTTGTGGCTCCTCTCAGATTCCAGAACTTTCTGTCACTCAAATGTGAGGAAAATGCGTTTTTTTAGCCAAAATATGAGGTTTGCAAAGGATTCTGGGTAACAGAACCTGGTCCGAGCCCCGCCAGTCACCCCTCCTTGGATTCCCCTAGGTCTCTAGTTTTCAGAAATGCACAGGTTTGGTAGGTTTCCCTAGGTGGCGGATGAGCTAGAGGCCAAAATCTACAGGTAGGCACTTTGCTAAAAACAGGTCTGTTTTCTGTGATGTGTCCACGTTGCGCTTTGGGGCGTTTCCTGTCGCGGGCGCTAGGCCTACCCACACAAGTGAGGTATCATTTTTATCGGGAGACGTGGGGGAACGCTGGGTGGAAGGAAATTTGTGGCTCCTCTCGGATTCCAGAACTTTCTGCCACAGAAATGTGAGGAACATGTGTTTTTTTAGCCAATTTTTGAGCTTTGCAAAGGATTCTGGGTAACAGAACCTGGTCCGAGCCCCGCCAGTCACCCCTCCTTGGATTCCCCTAGGTCTCTAGTTTTCAGAAATGCACAGGTTTGGTAGGTTTCCCTAGGTGGCGGCTGAGCTAGAGGCCAAAATCTACAGGTAGGCACTTTGCTAAAAACAGGTCTGTTTTCTGTGATGTGTCCACGTTGCGCTTTGGGGCGTTTCCTGTCGCGGGCGCTAGGCCTACCCACACAAGTGAGGTATCATTTTTATCGGGAGACGTGGGGGAACGCTGGGTGGAAGGAAATTTGTGGCTCCTCTCGGATTCCAGAACTTTCTGGCACAGAAATGTGAGGAACATGTGTTTTTTTAGCCAATTTTTGAGCTTTGCAAAGGATTCTGGGTAACAGAACCTGGTCCGAGCCCCGCCAGTCACCCCTCCTTGGATTCCCCTAGGTCTCTAGTTTTCAGAAATGTACAGGTTTGGTAGGTTTCCCTAGGTGCCGGCTGAGCTAGAGGCCAAAATCTACAGGTAGTCACTTCGCAAAAAACACCTGTTTTCTTCCAAAATTTTGGTGGTGTCCACGTTGCGCTTTGGGGCGTTTCCTGTCGCGGGCGCTAGGCCTACCCACGCAAGTGAGGTATCATTTTTATCGGGAGACTTGGGGGAACGCTGGGTGGAAGGAAATTTGTGGCTCCTCCCAGATTCCAGAACTTTCTGCCACAGAAATGTGAGGAACATGTGTTTTTTTAGCCAATTTTTGAGCTTTGCAAAGGATTCTGGGTAACAGAACCTGGTCCGAGCCCCGCCAGTCACCCCTCCTTGGATTCCCCTAGGTCTCTAGTTTTCAGAAATGTACAGGTTTGGTAGGTTTCCCTAGGTGGCGGCTGAGCTAGAGGCCAAAATCTACAGGTAGTCACTTCGCAAAAAACACCTCTGTTTTCTTCCAAAATTTTGGTGGTGTCCACGTTGCGCTTTGGGGCGTTTCCTGTCGCGGGCGCTAGGCCTACCCACACAAGTGAGGTATCATTTTTATCGGGAGACGTGGGGGAACGCTGGGTGGAAGGAAAGTTGTGGCTCCTCTCAGATTCCAGAACTTTCTGCCACAGAAATGTGAGGAACATGTGTTTTTTTAGCCAATTTTTGAGTTTGCAAAGGATTCTGGGTAACAGAACCTGGTCCGAGCCCTGCCAGTCACCCCTCCTTGGATTCCCCTAGGTCTCTAGTTTTCAGAAATGCACAGGTTTGGTAGGTTTCCCTAGGTGGCGGCTGAGCTACAGGCCAAAATCTACAGGTAGGCACTTTGCTAAAAACAGGTCTGTTTTCTGTGATGTGTCCACGTTGCGCTTTGGGGCGTTTCCTGTCGCGGGCGCTAGGCCTACCCACACAAGTGAGGTATCATTTTTATCGGGAGACGTGGGGGAACGCTGGGTGGAAGGACATTTGTGGCTCCTCTCAGATTCCAGCACTTTCTGCCACAGAAATGTGAGGAACATGTGTTTTTTTAGCCAATTTTTGAGCTTTGCAAAGGATTCTGGATAACAGAACCTGGTCCGAGCCACACAAATCACCCCATCTTGGATTCCCCTAGGTCTCTAGTTTTCAGAAATGCACAGGTTTGGTAGGTTTCCCTAGGTGGCGGCTGAGCTAGAGGCCAAAATCTACAGGTAGGCACTTTGCTAAAAACAGGTCTGTTTTCTGTGATGTGTCCACATTGCGCTTTGGGGTGTTTCCTGTCGCGGGCGCTAGGCCTACCCACACAAGTGAGGTATCATTTTTATCGGGAGACGTGGGGGAACGCTGGGTGGAAGGAAATTTGTGGCTCCTCTCAGATTCCAGAACTTTCTGCCACAGAAATGTGAGGAACATGTGTTTTTTTAGCCAAATTTTGAGGTTTGCAAAGGATTCTGGGTAACAGAACCTGGTCCGAGCCACACAAATCACCCCATCTTGGATTCCCCTAGGTCTCTAGTTTTCAGAAATGCACAGGTTTGGTAGGTTTCCCTAGGTGGCGGCTGAGCTAGAGGCCAAAATCTACAGGTAGGCACTTTGCTAAAAACAGGTCTGTTTTCTGTGATGTGTCCACGTTGCGCTTTGGTGCGTTTCCTGTCGCGGGCGCTAGGCCTACCCACACAAGTGAGGTATCATTTTTATCGGGAGACTTGGGGGAACATAGAATAGCAAAACAAGTGTTATTGCCCCTTGTCTTTCTCTACATTTTTCCCTTCCAAATGTAAGACAGTGTGTAAAAAAGACGTTTATTTGAGAAATGCCCTGTAATTCACATGCTAGTATGGGCACCCCGGAATTCAGAGATGTGCAAATAACCACTGCTTCTCAACACCTTATCTTGTGCCCATTTTGGAAATACAAAGGTTTTCTTGATAGCTATTTTTTACTCTTTATATTTCAGCAAATGAATTGCTGTATACCCGGCATAGAATGAAAACCCACTGCAGGGTGCAGGTCATTTATTGGCTCTGGGTACCTAGAGTTCTTGATGAACCTACAAGCCCTATATATCCCCGCAACCAGAAGAGTCCAGCAGACGTAACGGTATATTGCTTTCGAAAATCTGACATTGCAGGAAAAAGTTACAGAGTAAAACTTAGAGAAAAATTGATGTTTTTTTCACCTCAATTTCAATATTTTTCTTTTTCAGTTGCTATTTTCCGTAGGAAACCCTTGTAGGATCTACACAAATTACCCCTTGCTGAATTCAGAATTTTGTCTACTTTTCAGAAATGTTGCGGTTTATGGGATCCAGCGTTGGTTTCATGCCCATTTCTGTCACTGACTGGAAGGAGGCTGAAAGCACAAAAAATCGTAAAAATGGGGTATGTCCCAGTAAAATGCCAAAATTGGGTTGAAAAATTGGGTTTTCTGATTCAAGTCTGCCTGTTCCTGAAAGCTGGGAAGCTGGTGATTTTATCACCGCAAACCCTTTGTTGATGCCCTTTTCAGGGAAAAAACCACAAGCCTTCTTCTGCAGCCCATTTTTCCAATTTTTTTAAAAAAAATGAAATTTTCACTGTTTTTTGGCTAATTTCTTGGCCTCCTTCTGGGGAACCCACAAAGTCTGGGTACCTGTAGAATCCCTAGGATGTTGGAAAAAAAGGACGCAAATTTGGCATGGGTAGCTTATGTGAACAAAAAGTTATGAGGGCCTAAGCGCGAACTGCTCCAAATAGCCAAAAAAAGGCTCGGCACAGGAGGGGGAAAAGGCCTGGCAGCGAAGGGGTTAATAAAAATACTTTTTAAAAAAAGAAAAGGAAATAAGACAGAGATGCCGCACTGGGAAAAGGGTTAACATAGAAGCATATGATTACAGTTATTTGTATATAACGTGAAATCACTTTTAGAAAGTTGAAGAGCTTGACTGATAAGGTCTGAGAAATATCGCTTTTTTTTAAATCCCCTATTTTACATTCAAAGTTAATTGTTGTGGTGTCTTGAAAGTTTTAGGACAGAACCTTTTTGGCTCTCAACAGACTCCGTAGCAGTGTGACCTAATCGCTAGAATAGAATGTATTGAAGGATTTGTTTAGAATATTGAAGTTCACAGGTACACGCGGAGGAATAAAGACGTCTGATTTACAGTTCCATGTGTGGTACAGTCATTGGCAGGTACTGAGGCTGGAGACTACAACTGGGGACGAGATAGGGGGATTAGTAACCTGAAGATGGACAGTGCTCTCCCAGAGAGTTTGATGTGGTCCAGGCAAACTGCTTGTGCGTGTCACGTGTACCTTCGTTGAAGTGATGAGTCAATGGTTGGCGTATGTGGAGTCAAAGTGCAACTCCAGCCAGTATGAAGCATTTCAAGATAAAGGAAGCTTCACTGAGAAGTCAGTGCATCGTTTGTCAAGAAATTACGACCAAGCTCATACTAAAATGTACCACGCAGCCATGCAAAATAAAGTAATACATAGTACGGAGCATTACTATTAAAGGCAGATACAACCAGGTCGACAAAGTGCAATCAAAGACAAATATATTTAGCTAAAGAAAGTTGCGAACAGAAGCATTGCAAGGCAGAGATTAATCAGGCTTCAGAAAATGCAAACTGACATGTACAATAGAGGGATAAAATAACTTACCGAGCACACTAAAGAGGGTGATCGTGTCATGGCATTCAACAAAGTGGCAGAAGAAGTGGTCAGGTTTGTGCTTACAGAGCTGTCCATACCCAAAGCAGTGGCCCACCAGGCTGCCAACTGGGGCTCTGAACAGCTTCAGAGGTCTTGAAAGAGTAAAATGTTGAAGGGAACTGATGGAATCATGAAATTTGATGATGGTAGCTAAGAGAGAAGCCACAGTTCCAATTGATGTTAAAGATGATCCTGAGGCCCAAAAGGCAAAGGACTTTGGAGAAAGTTTGCATAAATATGATCAACAAACAACATCAAAGTGTATGCTATTCTCAATGTCAGGAAGGTCCACACTAGTTTACAATGCTGCCACCTTCCTGAAACCATCCCCACATTTTAATACCAGCAAAAAGCAGAATATTGGCGATAGATGGAGTGCTTGGGTACAGACCTTTGATGTTTTCATTAATGCAACTGAAGAGACTTTTAACAGAAAGATTAGCAGTTATCTCTAAAATCTTGCTGGTGATGGTCTGAAAGAAGTTATAAAGAAAATGCAGAGAACTGGCAAAGAAATCATGTATCGTCAGATTAAATCGCTTTGAATCTCAAGTTCAATCCAGTACCAAACATTGATTTTGAATGATGCATTTTGAGTAAAGAACGTCAAAGAGTTGGGGAAACCATTGATGAGTTTGTGGAAAGACTAGATGCACTCATCAAACACTGTAAGTTCAATTAATTTAATGAAAAGGAAGGTACGCGTCTTAGAGTTATTGATGGATGCTTGTCAGATTCATTCAGACGACGAATGCTGAGAGAAACTCTTAGTCTGAAGCAAGTGTTGATGGCTTCCAAAGCTTAGGAGCATGCTGAAAGTCAAGCTGCTGACATGGAGGCTGGAGGTGCCCAGAGAGAATCAGTCATGAGTGTGAAAAGTAAGCCAAAGCAAAAGACTGAGGGACACACAGTGATGTTCACCTGTAAAAAGAAGTTATGCTTTAGAGGTGGATTTTAATTTTCACACAAAAGAACTTGTCCCGCCACTGGACAGATATGTAAAGGCTGTGGGAAAGAGAACTATTTTCTGACAATGTATACAGTGGAGGAAAAAGTAAGTGTGCCACAGGCACAAAGACAAAATGGCCGCCAGAACATTCCAGAAGCAACATTTGGCGCAAGCCCACAAGGCCAAGTGGCGACATCAATTGAAGCAAATTGATACTAAACTAAGTTGTTCGTCATCTAAATCATCATCAAACAGTTCTTCTCTTTCAATATCAATTGAAAGTGAAGAAAGTGATTTGCCATGTTGATGTTTGCCATGGTTGCATGTGAAGAAAAATGTCAGTCAAAGAAATGTTTACATGCGAAAGCAGCAACATTTTATAAACACTGTTTAAAGATTACATTGGAAATAAAGGATTATTCAATAACTTTCGTTATAGACAGTTGTGCATTGATAAACATCATACCTGAAGAGAAATACAATGAACTGTCTCTATTTCCTCAGCTTATGCCATCAACGAATAAAGTGTACTCATGGGCTGCATCAACGCCCATGAAAAGTCAAGGTTTATTTGTAGCAACAGTGAAATAAGAAAACGAAGGTACAAGCACTGATCCATGTGCTTCAGGGTACAGTGTCAAGTGTCTGTTTACTCAGCTTCAATAAAGTTGCTGATATGGGACTGATTTCTGTGTATTAAAACATGAATGCTCAACACAAAATAGTAAATTAATTTCCTTTGTTGTTTCCAGGGCCGGACTGACCATAGCAGGCATCGGGTGTTTTCCTGGTGGGCTGGAAGGTTGGGGGCCAGTTTTCAAGCAGTGGGGGCCAGGTTTGTTACTGGGGGCCAGGTTTGCAGCAGTGCTCTCTTCGCCATCCCCCACCCCCTGCCCACAACCCCCTCATCCACCTGGTCCGGGGGCTGGTCTGACAAAATTGCCAGGGCTGCTTTGGGTTCCCAGTCCATCCCTGGTTGTTTCATGGTTTAGAAAAGCTTAAGACTATGAAAGTAAAACTACATAACAATGAAGATGTCCGTCCAGTTGCTCAAAGACACAGGCAAATTGTTTTTCATTTACAAGCTATTTAAGCATGACATTATTGAGCGTTCCACTGGTCCAACACCATGTTTTCTCCCAAAATGGTAGTGCCCAAAAAGGACAGTGAAGGAGCTGTACTCATCTGCATTGACATGCATCAGGCAAACAAAGTGATTGAACAAGAACAACATCCAGGTCCACACACAACTGACATGATAATGCAATTGAATGGTGCAAAGATCTTTTCTAGTCTTGATGTAAATAAAGGTTATCATCAGTTGAAACTTGAAGAAAGTTGCAGGTACATTGCAACCTTTTCTACACATGTTGGTTTGTTTTGGTACAAAAGACTTAGGCCCATATTTATACTTTTTGACGCAAAACTGCGCTAACGCAGTTTTGCGCCAAAAAAATTAGCGCCGGCTAACGCCATTCTGAAGCGCCATGCAGGCGCAGTATTTATTCAATGACGTTAGCCGGCGTTAGCCGCCGTCGCTGTCTGGTGTGCGTTAAAAAAAAACGACGTACACCAGGCAGCGCCGGCGTAGGGGGAAAATGGCGTATGGGCGTCCACAAATGGTGCAAGTCAGGCTGAGGCAAAAAAATCGCCACAACCCGATTTGCGGCATTTTTTTACGACGCCCATCCCCCATTGAAATGACTCCTGTCTTAGCAAAGACAGGAGTCATGCCCCCTTGCCCAATGGGCATGGTCATTGGGCATAGTGGCATGTAGGGGGGCACAAATCAGGCCCCCCTATGCCACAATTTTTTTTAAAAAAAATACTTACCTGGACTTACCTTAATGTCCCTGGGGTGGGTCCCTCCATCCTTGGGTGTCCTCCTGGGGTGGGCAAGGGTGGCAGGGGTTGTCCCTGGGGGCAGGGGAGGGCACCTCTGGGCTCATTCTGAGCCCACAGGTCCCTTAACGCCTGCCCTGACCCAGGCGCTAAAATCCGGCGCAAATGCAAGTTTTTTAGACCCGCCCACTCCCGAGTATAAATACGACGCGTATGCATCGCAGTCATTTTTTAAGACGGGAACGCCTACCTTGCATATCATTAACGCAAGGAAGGTGTTCACGCAAAAAAATGACGCTAACTCCATGAACTTTGGCGCTAGACGCGTCTAACGCCAAAGTATAAATATGGAGTTAGTTTTGCGTCGAATTTGCGTCGAAAAAAATGACGCAAATTCGGCGCAAACGGAGTATAAATATGCCCCTTAGGGCCTCATTACGAGTGTGGCGGTTCGAGGACCGCCACACTCAAGTTGACGGTTGGACTGCCACACTACAGGTGGTCCGACCGCCCAATTACAACACTGATGGACAGACCAACTAGGGGACCGATGTCCTCGCTGGGAACATGCATTTCAGCATGACAGCGGCCAGAGTTGTACTCAACCAGGGTGGCACTGAACTCAGCGCCGCCTGACTGATTACAACTCTCCTCACCGCCAGTCTTTCCATGGAAGTCTGACTGGCATGGAAAGGCTGGTGGTGAGGGTGTGCTGGAGGCCACAGGTGGGTCCCTGCATTGCCCATGCCAAGTCAAGTATACCAGCTGCTATTTCATTAGCCCAGATTAGCACTGCCACAAGCCATGATAGTGGCATACTGAAACTGAAGGACATAATTATAACATCAGTCGTGAAGCCAACACGTTTGACCTCTCACCCATGATGGTGAGTATCAAAAATATGAAAATGTCAAGGATGAATTGTACATAACTCGAGGAGGAGTCATACTACATTGGCCAAGAATCCTGATTCCGGAGAGTCTGCAACAGAAAATTGGAGTGGCTCACAAAGGACACTGTGGTATAATTTCCACCAAAAGAGCTCTCCGAGACTGAGTTTGGTTTTCGTACTTAGATGAAAGAGCTGAAAATGAACTCAAAGTATGTCATCACTGCCTTTCTACTAATGCTTCTCAACATACTCTGAACATGTCAGAACTCCCTAAACATGGATAGGAGAAAATAGCCATTGGTTTCTTTGGCCCACTGGACAATGGACATTGATGGTGAATGTTGATACATACTCACAGTTCCCTTTAGTTGAAGATCTTTTATCTACAACTCACAAATGAGTCATTGAAATATGATGGCATCTTTGCAATTTGTGGATTTTCAGCCACTGTGAAGTCTGATTAATACCCATTTAACAGTAAAACATTCAAAGAATTTCTGGAGCATCTGAACGTAAAGCATCAAAACAATACACCTTTGTGGCCACAGGTCAATGGACTTGTTGAGCGTTTTATGAGTATGTTAAAGAAAGCTGTACAGCGTGCAACTCTTGAGAAGCCCAGTTTAAAAACAGTATCAAATTGTACTCTACAGGCTAATCGTTCAACACACCACTTGACCACAGGTGAAAGTACTGCAACTTTGATGTTTAGGAGAGCAATGACAACCAAGTTGCCTCAATGGACCACCAAAATAGGCCAGACTGAGAACATGATTCATACAAGGAACTTGGTTAACAACTGGAAAATGAAAGCTTACGCTGACAAGAGGCAACATGCAAAAGACATCACATTTAAAAAAAAGATGATTGATTGATCCCCCGACATATGCTCAAAAGAAAATCTGATGCTCCATATAATGCTGAACCATTCCAAGTGGTGTCTACCAAAGGACACATGGTGACTGCTCAGCACCTTGGTAAGTCTGTTACCAGAGACTCTTCTCACTTCAGGCCTGTGATTCATCGGACTTCACCTTGAAACGTGAAAGAAAGACTGACCCTGAAAACTCAGTGACTGATATTATTTCTTCACCATCCTTAGCAATCTCTACACTGAAGATGACAGCTCACAGCTTCCAGTAACCAGATCGAGTTTAAAGATTAAAGCGCCAAGAAGGTTGATTGAAGACATATAGTTGTACATATTTCATCATATACATCTGTGTGTTTATTGATTTTGTGAAAATTTAAAATTTTCATTTAACAGAGGGGGAGATATAGGGGGTCATTACAACATTGGCGGTAAAAGCCGCTTACCGCCGAGCAGAAGACCGCCAATACACCGCCGTGGAATTCCGCCACAGCTATTATGACCCACATCTCGGAATCCGCCGAAACTCAGACACCCACACAAGTCCGCTACACCAAAGGTCAGTGATAAACTGGCAAAAACAAAACCTCCACCGTCACGCCAACAGAAACACGCCCATGCTCTCACGACCCAAGAATCCACGTGGCGGTCTTTCAACTGCGGTATTCTATTGGCGGTACAGACCGCCGCGCTCAAAATACACACACATCTCCAAAACACCGCCACATTGGACAACTCAAAATACACACACCTGATACACATACAAACACCATTCCCACACACCAAACACAATATAAAACACACACCCACATCACCCACAAACCCCTAAGACAAAAAATTAGAGACGAAGGCGACAGAGAGATAGCACAGCAATAGGCAACCCCACCACACAGAGGCACACTACACCATCACCCACACAACATCCACGCACAAAATACCACACACCACTACACATCACCACACTCATCACCACATACACCCCACACACATCACCTACACCACCCCATGGCACGCCAAAGACACCCCAGGTTTTCCGAGGAGGAGCTCAGAGTTATGGTGGAGGAAATCGTCCGGGTAGAGCCACAGCTATTTGGATCACAGGTGCAGCACACCTCTATAGCTAGGAAGATGGAGCTATGGCAGAGAATCGTCGACAGGGTCAACGCAGTGGGACAGCACCCAAGAAATCGGGAGGACATCAGGAAGAGGTGGAACGACCTACGGGGGAAGGTGCGTTCTGTGGTCTCCAGGCACAACATCGCGATTCAGCGGACTGGCGGCGGACCCCCACCTCCTCCCCCACAACTAACAACATGGGAGGAGCAGGTCTGGACCATTATGCATCCAGAGGGCCTCGGAGGAGTCGGTGGAGGAATGGACACTGGTAAGTCTAATCTTAACTATCATATCCCCCACCCTACCTGCATGCTATCACACACCCCCACCCTCACCCCCTCCCCTATCACTCCAACTCCTCACTAATGTACTAATAACACAAACCACCCATCCCAACACCAAGTCCTGCATGACACAACAAAGCATGGACACCCATCACTAAAGCATGCCCACTGCACATACCCATACACACACCCCCAACCATCATCACACAAGCCCCCACACAGGAATGCAAGGACTGGGGTACACGCTCACCCACCTATTGCACACCATGACATACACAGATGCAATAATCATGCTTTTGCACCCCTGCAGGACCACTACCTAACGTCACCAGACAGGAGGGTCCAGACATCTCCACCCCACCCACAGAAGAGGCCCACAGTGATGACAGCACCTCTGGCCAACTGGATCCAGATGACCAGCCCGGACCATCGTGGGCCTCGGGACAGTCGGTTCCCCTCGCACAGGCACAGCCCAACACTGACCTTCCACCGTCTGGTAACACCAGCACAGCTCCCACCCAGCGGGCCCATACCTCCGTACACAGGACACGTCAATCAGCTGTGTGTCCACCACTACAGGGAACCCAGGATAACCCACCACCCCAACAACAACAGGGACCTGGGGGCAGTGGCAGTAGGCACATGGTCCAGGGGACGGAGGCACAGGAACACAGGGGAACTGGAAGGGCTGCTGTGCGACAGGGGGCAGACAGGCCCAGGGAACCCACTCTCCACGAGGCCCTCTCCTCCATCATGGGAGCCTACCACCACTCCCAGGAGACGATGGCTACGGTCCTGGCCAAGTTTCAGGAGACCCAGCACATGCAGGATGAACAGTATTTGGGGTTCAGGGAGGAGCTCAGAACCATCAGCTCCGCCCTGGGCACCATCGTAGGGGTGCTGAAGGACATACAGAAGACCATGAGGAACACCGTGGCACTCCAAGGGGCCCCTGACACTAGCCAGGACGATGAACTGCCCACCACCTCTGCCGGTGCTAGTGGACAGGACGCCCCGCCACAGGACCACCACACCAGCACCCCACCCCCTGCAGACGGAGAACCACCCAGCAAGCGGTCCCTGAGATCCAGGAACAGGACAGAGCAAGATGGCAAGAACCCCGCCAGGAAATGAGACCACCCTGATTGTCATCCCATTGTCCCACTTTGTTACCCTGTCCAGATTGGAACTGCCCCAGCTCCACTTCCTATGCCCATATGGGCAGTGCACCTGTGAGACTAATAGACTGGACTCTGCCATGGACATTCCTCCACCATCACCCATCACCATTTTGCCACCCCCTCCAATAATTAGCACTTCAATAAACACCCTTGAACCACAAAACAATCTGGAGTCAGTCTGTGATTTTGAAAATGTGTATTATCTATGACAATGACAAAATCAGTTCGAAAATGGGGGCATATTTATACTCCGTTTGCGCCGAATTTGCGTGGTTTTTTTCGACGCAAAATCGGCGCAAAACTAACGCCATATTTATACTTTGGCGTTAGACGCGTCTAGCGCCAAAGTATGGGCAAATAGCGTCATTTTTTAGCGTGAACGCCTTCCTTGCGTTAATGAGATGCAAGGAAGGCGTTCCCGTCTAAAAACAGACGCACATAGCGGTGCGTGGTATTTATGCTCCAGGGCAAAAATCACTCCCGCGCGGCAGGCGGCGCAATTTTTTTTCGCAAAGCACGAATAGCGTGAAATTTTAACGCCTGGGTCAGGGCAGGCGTTAAAATGGGGCAAACACACCTGTACTTAATCAGAACACACAGAACAAACAACAGAGCAGCAGAGCAGCAGAGCAGCAACAGGGAGACATGGAGGTGCTTTTTCTTCAACGTGCACGTAGACGCTGAGCCCTGCAGCAACAACAGCAGCCACAACAGCAGGGACCCCAAAGACAGCGCAGAAGGCAGGAGAGGATATTCCGCCCACGAACAACCCTGCATGGCCTCAGGGAACGAGACATCATCCAGAGGTACCGGTTGAACTGGCAGGCCATTCAGCAGCTGCTGACAAATATTGAACAGCAATTGGCCCCCACTTTAGTGACTCCACGCACTATCCCAACCGAAACAAAGCTGCTTGCCGTACTTCACCTGCTGGCAAGTGGCTCCTTTCAGACAACTGGTGCCCTGGTTGGTGGAATCTCACAACCATCTTTCTCCGCATTCCTGCCTAAAGTACTGGATGCCATCATTGGACTGACACCCCGCCACATCTGCTTCCCTAACACAGTGCAGAAGCAGCAGGAAACAAAACAGGGGTTCTACGCCATCAGTGGCTTTCCGCACGTCCTTGGTGCAATCGACTGCACACACGTACGCCTTGTGCCACCTGCTGCGAGTGAACACCTCTACCGCAACAGGAAGCACACACATTCCAAAACGTGCAGGCCATAGTCGATCACCAAGGACTGATCAGCAACATTGTGGCTAAATATCCTGGGAGTGTACATGACGCATTCATCTTCCGTCACTCCACCATCAACCAACACTTCCAGGATGGACGGTATGGCAATGGACTACTTGTTGGTAAGGACAAAAATCTACTTATATACTCACTGCACAGAAACCCTCTAGGATAAACAACCCATACACCACAATAGCAACACCTAGACAGGAACACACTGAGGTACTTACATCACTAGCCATGTGTCACAAGTCACCATTGAACCTCTCACACATTTGAATTTACTCCACAGCTTAGTGTGAAGACATTCATGACTGTGGTTGCCTAAATGTCACCTTGCAAATTGGAAGTCTCACAATAACCTGTACACTAATACAATGCATAACTTTTAAGGGATGGGATGGCCTGGCTATGTTCATATGAACGTTTCTAATACCCTTTCATGTTTCAACTCTGCATGGAACTATCATCACACCCCCAGTGAGGACACACGGACACCTGTGTCACAAGTCACAATGCAAGGGAGGGCACACTGTACTTGAGAAACCAATTCCTCCTGCTGACAAACAGTTAGCCAACATACACTTGCTCAGCCAAGGAAAAAAAACAATGCCAAAGTTTCCACCAACAACCATAGGTTGT
Source organism: Pleurodeles waltl (assembly GCF_031143425.1). Classification (NCBI taxonomy): domain Eukaryota; kingdom Metazoa; phylum Chordata; class Amphibia; order Caudata; family Salamandridae; genus Pleurodeles; species Pleurodeles waltl. The sequence goes on from NC_090445.1 coordinate 1,065,735,834, forward strand.
CACATTAGTACACAAAATAGTCACAGACAACACAACACAACTACTGCCATCAAAGATACGTACAACAGTGCCTCCTACATCTAATTGATACCATTCTGTGTTTCTCTTTCAGCTGATCAGGGGTATGGCATCCAGCCTTGGCTAATGACACCATATGGGAACCCAAATACTGCTGCTGAGCGGGCATACAATGACGCCCACAAGAGGACCCGCAGCATTGTGGAGAGGACCTTTGGGATCCTAAAGTCAAGGTTCCGCTGCCTTGACATCACTGGCGGAAGCCTCCTATACTCCCCAGAGATGGTATGCAAAATCATACTCACTTGTGCCATATTACACAATATTTGTGTACAAAGGAACATTCCCCTCCTTGAACCGGACCCAGACATGCCTGAGGATTATGATGAGGAGGATGCTGGCCTGCAACAGGAGGGGGAACAACCTAACACCGCAGCAGGAGTGCGTAGGCGCCAACAGCTTGTGAACAATTTTTTTACTTAACTTATTATAATCACTTGTATTCCACACTTGTAAATAAACACAGATCACAAACACCACATCATGCTTTGGCCTATTCATTTCTGACCACCTTTAGTTTGAAATAGCTGAAGATGAATGTCGTCTCATTGATCAAGAATGCCATTAAAATTCATCACACCAAAAATAAACATCACAACTGTATGCACAGAGGGTAGGATGTGACATGTTACATTACCATACACAGAGCCCAACAAGAGTACAAATGTGACAATTACACATGCCGGATCCAAACAACTGAAACAGTCTCTCATCCAGCCCAAAATTGGAGATCCTTTGAAAGTCACATCACACGTGTTCAGAGACAGGGTGGGACCATCCATGTGTACGTGAACATGTCATCAATGGCTTCTCTCAAGTGTATGATGTGAGCAATACACAATTGCAACAACATCAGCTGCCACTAACTCAGGAGGAGACCTTGAAGTTACAGTGACAACATACACACAGACAGGTCATACTGGATCCCCATTCCCACACACATGTACACATATGTCATACAACCAACCTAATATTTGAAAGTAGACCATCACAGTTGTGTCCCAGTTTGAACCTAGCAGGAAGATTGTAACATGACACTAAACCAGTTTATGCAGAAAGGGACACAGACAAGCAAAACAATCTTCGCATTATCACATCGTGAACGCTGAGAGTCTTGCAAACTTAGGGGGTCATTCTGACCCTGGCGGTAATTACCGCCATGGCGGAGGTCGGCGGTAGCACCGCCAACAGGCTGGCGGTGCACCGATGGGCATTCTGACTGCGGCGGTTCAGCCGCGGCCAGAAATGGGAAGTCGGCGGTGTACCGCCGACTTCCCGCTGCCCTTGCGAATCCGCCATGGCGGCGGAGCGCGCTCCGCCGCCATGGGGATTCTGACACCCCCTACCGCCATCCTGTTCCTGGCGGGTCTCCCGCCAGGAACAGGATGGCGGTAGGGGGTGCTGCGGGGCCCCTGGGGGCCCCTGCAGTGCCCATGCCAATGGCATGGGCACTGCAGGGGCCCCCGTAAGACGGCCCCACAAAGCATTTCAGTGTCTGCTTTGCAGACACTGAAATTCGCGACGGGTGCAACTGCACCCGTCGCACCTTCCCACTCCGCCGGCTCCATTCTGAGCCGGCGTCCTCGTGGGAAGGGTGTTTCCCGCTGGGCTGGCGGGCGGACTTTTGGCGGTCACCCGCCAGCCCAGTGGGAAAGCCCGAATGACCGCCGCGGTCTTTCGGCGGGAACCGCTTGGCGGGCGGCGCCCGCCGACCGCCGCGGTCAGAATGACCCCCTTAGTCATATGAAAATGGTATGCAACTTAGCTCCAAATCATCATTACTGCAAACGTCAAATGGGCTAATGAGATGAATGAATGGTCAACAGTCATTCATACCATATGGCCTTACATTCGCCCGCTGCTGCAGGTTTGCCAGGATATGATAAAAATACTCCATGGATACAGTAGCTATTCTGGATGGTCAAATCCTAGGGTGCTGGGGGCCTTACTCCACCGCTACCACCCCCAAAACATACAAGAATCATGTACTTGTGAACTAAACACATGCATAAGGCACATGTGTAGCCTCCATGTCACAAGTCCTACACAAATATGAAACACAAAATCATAATGGGACATGGTCAGCCCCATAAAAACTGAAAGTGACTCTCCCACTCCCTGTTAGGACTACAGATAAAAGCATCCCCATCATAAAGGTGGGGACATTTTGGAGACGGAATACATAATGGTATCAAAAACATCATTTCAAAATAGCCATCAGCAATTACACCAAATATGTTGTCAAATATGGTCAATACATTAGTTAACGTATCCCAAACATCACAATGTGAAGGCCGTCTATACATAAAAGTACGGACATTTGTCATATACAAACACAAATGTGTCTCACATTGCACCGTTTTACCATGACAAATCACCTTTCAAAAGATAAACACATGAAGACATTTGGATAAATTTGCTCCATATTCTACGCATACAGCATGGCCGTCATAATTTGTTCACGTACATGAGTGCACACAATGCAGAGTCAGATACAAATGTATCCAAAAGTGTCTTGATATTTCACCTTCAAATTATTATTTACATCCACAATATTTTTGACTCTGCATCATGTGCACTACTGTACGTGTAAAAAAAAACACGCCCATGATGTATGCGTCGTGAAATTGACGCTACATGCACAATATATTGGTCATTTCATGTACAGTATTAATTATTAATATTCATATCATATTTTTTCACTCAGCATCATGTGCACCACTGTACGTGTAAAAAAAACGACGCCCATGATGCATGCGTGGTGAAATTGACGCTACATGCACAATATATTGGTCATCTCATGTACAATTTGAAATATTAATATTCATATCATATTTTTTCACTCAGCATCATGTGCACCACTGTACGTGTAAAAAAAATGACGCCCATGATGTATGCGTGCTAAAAATGACGCTACATGGACAATATGTTGGTCATTTCATGTACAGTATTAATTATTAATATTCATATCATATTTTTTCACTCAGCATCATGTGCACCACTGTACGTGTAAAAAAAACTACGCCCATGATGTATGCATGGTGAAATTGACGCTACATGCACAATATATTGGTCATCTCATGTACAATTTGAAATATTAATATTCATATCATATTTTTTCACTCCGCATCATGTGCACTAGTGTACGTGTAAAAAAAATGACGCCCATGATGTATGCGTGTTAAAAATGACGCTACATGGACAATATGTTGGTCATCTCGTACAATTTGAAAAAATTATATTCATATCATATTTTTACACTCCGCATCATGTGCACTGTAATGCGTAAAAAAAATATGACGCACATCTGTGTATGCGTGAAAATATGACGCATTACGCGAAAAGAAAAACGGCGGCCATTTTATGCAGGAAGTGATGTAATAGGATATCCTGTTTACCAAATCTGTACTGGGAGTTGACTTTCACTTTCACTTTGCAGTCTCAGAGTTATCTAGACTGTGTGGTTGTGTGAAAGGTGTTGTCCTGTGTTTTACTGCTTTAGTGTCCTGTGTGCCTTGTATTTTGTCTTTGTGTCAATCTTTTATTGTTGTCTAACATTGTCTCAGTCTGTTTAGTGTTATTTTGTCTATACCTGTGATAGTTTGTATTGTCTGTGGGAGTCTGTTGTGGGTAGCATAGTTTGGGGGGTTAGTTGGGCTATTTTTCTCCTTCTTCTTTTTCTTTCACACCTCTACCTTTCCCCATTTCCCACTTTTTCTTTCATTTTTCGTTTGTACTTTTTTACACCTCTCATCATGTCAGGTAGGCCTCGCCTGTCCAGGATGGGTGAGGACGAATTGGGGGGCTTCATATGGCTCGTAAGCCATTTCCTCCCACTGATGCTGGAGGCTGGGGGCCGTGTGATACAGGGGTATCACACGGAGGCGAGGAAAATCCGTTGGGAGAAGGTGCGCCATCACCTGGTCCAGGTCTACGGGAGTCTGAGGAATATCCATCAACTCAAGCACCGCTGGGCAGATCTGATCAGCAGGGAACAGGACCTGCTGGACCACCTGGGACTCCGGATTGGTGGCTATGTTGGTGAGTACTAATCAATTACATGGGAATAATAGGAATGTGTGCGTGAACATGTGATGATTGGTAGCCAATCTGCAAAATAAGTAGCTGACTGCGTGTTATGCTTGGGAAACCTAGGCCCATGGGTATACACATAAATCCCCATTTTTGCTACACATGTACACCCAATAACAGCAGTAAAATGCAACATCTATTTGTATTTTGCTAAGTAGCCCCCTCTCTGCGTCACAAAATGATGCAAATGCTGCGCTACAAAGGTATACATATGTGTCCAAATGTGTATTTGTTGCAGGATGTGTATGAAGACCTATGCTACCAGGCCGATCCCTCATTTTTGCAACACATACCAGATGGCTGTAGCTGCATGGAATGTACTGTTGCATTTGTGTCTGAAAAGCAACACGTGAACTGCTCTATTTGTACTCTACTGGTCATAATGGCCAGTGAGTACGTCATGTAGAAACAACATACCTGCATATGTAGACGCCATAGCTAGACCGAAAATTCCAAACACATGATGATGCTACACATGTGTGTTGCCTTCACGTCACATGAAGTTAGTCATGTTGTCCACACATATGTCACATGTGTGTCTGGTTGCTGTGTGTTGAACCTGTCCACATAGCCTGTTTGATTGTGAGTGGTCATGCAGTTCTCATGGAACCAGTTGTGGAATGTTTCTCTCTGGGATGCACATGCTGAGATGTATGGATCACATGATTGTTGGGGCCTACTAATGGAGGATTAACTTGGACGACACATGACTGTCCTGGCCACTGCATGAGTGTAGTAGGGTGTGTCACTGGAGCAGGAGACTCATCCAATGATAATCTAGAATACAAAGTCAGCCAGGCAGGATGAGCATGTGTGAAAGTGTATCATTACCATGTAATATTCACACACTGTCATTGTAACAGAAATTATTTGTCTGTTCACCCAGTCTGAGTATAATCTTCCTTTCATGCTTTACAGGTGGACCAGCCCCGTACACTGTTTGCCCATTTTGACGACCCCGATACCTACAGTGAGTGTTGCCTAAGTGCTATTTACATTGTTTGGAAATGAAGCATGATGGATTACTGTGTGTTCAGGATAATTCATGATTTGATGTGCTGGCCGTTCATTGGCTTTGTTGTTTTGGTGTGATATCAAATAGGAATAATGTTTCTGTAAAGCAATACCTAGTCATCTCTCAGATTGAGGGGCAGTAGGTCATTCAATTAGTGCGACAATTGGGAATGGCATGACTCATTTTGAATACACTGGTCAATGTTAGACTTGGTCAGGAACTTGCCATTAACTGAGTCAGCATATCAGACTGACAGTCTCCCAGATAGCTTAGGCACATGGCTTCGATGACAAGTGCTTCTTCCTAGTTGAGGATGGACTGTGTACACTGTAGGTCGGATCTTCCGGGGGCATGTACTTCCACAAGGTGACCTCGAAGTGTGTGTGACTTGAGTGCAATGGCCTAGGTGTTCTGTTGAATCATGTGAATGGGTGTTCTACCTCCTCTGTGTGTGTTGTAAAACATGCCTCACTAATAGTATGTTATGTTGGGCTAAGTCATATCATTTTGACATGTGTGGACCTGGGATGTGACAAGGTTGGGCTGACTCCAACGTGTTGCTAGCCCTTCATAGGTGTTGTGTGTGAAGGCACATGCTTGTTGAACTTTCTGTACACTCCTGGTTGTGCATTGATCATGGGATTGTTGTTTGTTCTTCCCACACCACCCACAAAGACTGGGATGTTACTGTGAAACAGGGTACCTAGGACTGTAGCAACCAGTATGTTACACGTACTTAACACCTTTTGTGACTTGAGTTTGTACCTAGGTCCAGATGTAGCAAAATGTCTACACATTGCAAATAGCATAATTTGATGTTAGTGAGTTGCAAACGTCTGTTTCCTAATCCGAAATGTTTTTGGTGGTCATGTACATATTTGCAAAATGCTTTTCTAAATGAAAAAAAAAAAGGAGTTTACCAGCCCTACTTGCAAATCACAGTGGTAGGCAATCCCATTTGCTAACGAGTACGTGGTTGCAAAGTGAGTAGCTGTTATCATCCACTTGAAGTGGATGCTAACCAACTTGCTGACTGGAAGGGGTCCTCATTGTGAACCTTCACCTTTGTGAGTGGACCAAAATACTCCTGCACAAAACAGCCAGTGGTCTAGGGGAGCAATAATTATTGTGTAAATTAAGAAAAATCAATTGTTGTGAATTTAAACAAATCGCAGCTCATTTCCCTTTCAGATAAAGGGCCTACACTTGGTGAAAAATAACTTGCTTCATTTAAAAGCAGTCACGTCTATGGAGTTCTGCTGTTCCCAGCAGGCCTCCATCCCCGTGAGTGCCCATAGTTGCTAAGGTGGTGCAAGTTGGAACCCACATCATTGATGTTCATGAGGTGGGATTTAGGGACCCCATAGTGACTCGCAGACGGTGTCAGAGACACCGTTCAGCTTTGCAATTTGCTAGTTGATTTCCCATCAATTCCTACATCTGGCCCATAGTGTCGACATATGATTCATGGCCAGGGGTTCAATCTTAGCACACAACTATTTCGAAATGCCATTGAGTGAGGAGTGTGATTCTTATCACATAGAATGACATATGTAGTGAAGTCAGTATGCGGACGAGCTGGTGCCATAATGTATAATGCCTTAGGTATGAATTGTATGAGTAGTTTAGGGTGATGTCATCCATCATGTAGAGACATGGATATGCTATATGTGATATGCCCTTCAGTATGCATGATTCACATGTACTTCCTCTGAGCCTTCCCGTGAACTATGTTGTAACAATTGCTGCAACCAATACATTGCTAGTAATGGACAAATTACCCATTGTGGTATTCAACCCACTGTAAATTCTATGCTCAATATTTGCCTTTTCTCTTCACAGCTGCAAACCTGAGTGCCGCAGCTCGCAACCAGTTTGAGCGCCGGGCAATGAGGTACAGCCACATCCTGCAGGTGCAGTGTGGGTATTGGAGGATGGCCCGCAGATACAATTCGGAACGGGCCTCCGGGGCGTGGTATGCCACACCACAGGCTCCCCCAACGGTGCCCCCAACAACCCCCGCCACTACATCCACCAGGTCTGGCCAAGTGGACCCAGCAACAGACCAGGCATCCTCATCCAGACCTGGACCCAGCCGTGTGGTGGGAGCAGGGCAGTCCCGTGCCCACACCACTCCACCAACACAATCCACCTCCACCGGCACCCAGACCTGCACTGACCCTCCGATCAACCCAGCGGACTTCCACGCATTGTCAAGGAAATTGGACAGGTTGATTGCAAAAGTTGACACCCTGACGGAGGACATGGCTGAGGTGAAGAGGAAGGTGTGCTCCATCCGGCGAACACTACGGAGGCCAAATCAGTAGACATTTTGCCCTCCAGAACTTTTACCCCTCCCCTCTCACCTCTTTCCTATTTCATACTGTTAGTTGGGTTTGGGGGGTTAGTTATAGGATAAGTGTAGGAAATTAGCTTAGTTAGTGTTAGGTAAGAGGGTGGGGGGTCCTTCTTCTTTATATCTTATCTTTTTGTGTGGGTGGGTGGGTGGGGGGCAATGTTGGGATTCCTGTTTAAAAAAAAAAAAAAAAAAAAAAAAATATCTATAAAAAAAAAAATTACAAAAAAAATATGTTTATTTAGGATAGTGTAGTATGTGTGTAGGTTAGTAAGTGTTGTCCTGCATGTGTCTTGTCTCATAATGGTGGGTGGGGGGTTGATGTTTAGATCGTTTCGTTACATGTGTAGAGTAAGTTTAGCTTAGGTTAGTTAGGGACAGTTGTGGGTTAGTAGTAGTCAGGTTAGATTAGTGTAGGTTTATCTTTCCCTTAGTTGCCTCTTTTATTACTTATTGGAAATAAAAATTTTGTTAACCCTTTACCTGATGCGTTAGGTGCTACCTTTTCATGGCCTTGACATCAGTGTAGCAGAAAGTTTTAGTATGACATTTGTGTCCTATGCTCGCTATCCCCAGGCTATTGAGGTTTAACATGCCAGCTACCCGTGTGCTAACTTGGTAAGTATCCACCATGTGGGAGAGCCACCATTGGTAGTGTGCATAGATCATCAAGATTTGGGGTTGGTATGTATCCTACTTCACAAGAGTGCTTCCACAGTTGATTTTGTAGGTAAATCGATAGGTCGGACAGCATTGTGAAGTTCAGGGAGAGCTTTGTAGATGAGTATTTGTTCACACTCTTGTCTTGTTGCTGTCATTGCTGACCTACATCATGTGTGTACTGCTTGAGCATGACTTTCCTTCATGGTAGTATACGCTGTAAGGGTGATTGATGCAGTGTAATTTGGTTATCATTCCTTTCATTTTACAGCATAATTTCTTGTTTTAGTATTGCAAGGTGCCTACATTTCTCAGCCACCATTAGTTGTCTAGAATAGCTATGGATGGGGCCTCATTCTGTCCAACACAGCATGATTGTGTGTGCTTAGTCCCTACATCAGTTATTTTCCTCAGTCTAGTAAAGCTATGATGCAATCCTGGCCACTGCACAGATGTTTCAGTATACATGAAATCAGGACAGTAGTATAGAGAATCGACATGGTTGCCACACAGCCACTTTGGAGTTATGTACTGCACAGTTGAAGTGTGAAATGACACAGAGACACAATAGGTGTGCAAGTGATATTTATTTTTAGGTGCAGTAGTGCAAAAAGTCCATTAACAATGTTAGGTGAGTCCGTTCTGGTGCATTCTTAAATGGTGATCCTATTTACAGGGTGTGGATGATGCTCCTGACATGCTGGGGTTATGTCACAGACGGTGCAGAGGAACAGGAATTGCCAAATGGTAGGAGAGAAACATTTACAGCCAATGTGGACAAGTTAAACAGTGGATTGCCGAACAGTCATTGAGGGTAGTTGGAGTGAGGCTGGCATGTGTCAAAACGTAGGACCTAGGTCAGAGTAGGGCATGGTGCAGGGACTAGGGCTTCCGGGTACTCTTGCGAGTGAATGTTATCTGTTCCATGTCTTCTTCTTCTGATGTGTGTGTTGCCTGGTGTGTCCTTGTTGTTGTTGGTTGTGAAGGGGCAACACACACCTCAGTGTCAGAAGACATGGAGGCAGACATCCCGGGGGCTGATCCCTGTCCAGTTATGAAGGGCAGTACTGCAGCAAGGAGGGCATGCTGGTTTTTCAGAATGGCAGCCACATCCCGATGGTAGGCAGCCAGGTCGGCCCTGAGGGGTTCGATGTTGCATTCGTGCACACGCTGACTGGCTTGCTGTTGGAGTTGTTTGGTCAACTGGATGACAGCTGTGCAGATTGCCTTCTGTGTTACTAAAAGTTCCTCCAACAGCGATGTTCTGGCTTGCATTGCAGCTGCCTGATCAGCAGTTGACAGCATGCACGAACGCACCCCCTCCAGGCTGGCTGCCATAGTTTGCATCCCCACCCGCACCTCCTTGGCCAGCTCCCGCTGGACCCCAACGACTGTTCTTTCGAAGCTGGTGCCAGTGTCGTCAGAGTCCTCAGCTGTGTTGGAGCTGGCAGGTCTTACAATTGGGGTGGCGGGTGGTTCTACTGTGGTGGCTGCTTCTTCTTGGCTCCTCCTTGTTACTGAAGGGGGGGTTTGGAGGCTTTCGAGGACCATGTCAATGGTCTCTTGTGTGAGGTTGATGGTCTCGTCATCCATGTCATCAGGGAACTCATGGACAGGCATACCGGCAGGAGATCCGTGTTCCTCTGCAAAGAAACAGGGTACAATTAGTGTGTCTGTGTTGAGATCATTTTGCACGAAGATACAAGCCTTTGGATGCCTTAACTTTGTACTCTGATTTTGTCTTGGTATCTGCTGTCCATCATAGGGCATTGTTGTAGGCCTATGGCCCACCTGTGTGTCACATGTATGATATGGAGCTATCAGACATGCCTGCCAGGTCATCTCTAGGTGTTGATTTGTAATTATTTCGGAATATGCATTTTTTTGTCCTACTCCTCCCTCGGTGTTTCACTATTGTTATGGAGGGACATTTGTTTGGGTGGGCTCTCATTATCCTACATGTGATTCTTGGCTTTCTAGGCAGCAGGATAGCTAATGGTGTGGGGGACTAAGTTTGACCCACTTGTAAATAACTCTGTCACCCAGATATTCTATTTAGCTCAGACAGACTAGCAGTGCCTCTGGTCTCCCACAACAGAGGAATGTTTAGAAGTCCAAGGCCATGACATCTTTGGGACTTCTCAGGGAAGTGGTGGTCATTCAGGTCCTACACATTTCTATCTTTTCCGGTATGTTCCCATACACAAATGACACAGACAGTATTTGTTTGATATGAAGTTTCATTGTACAACTGACTTGTAGGAATTTAGGTGTGAGCCCCAATAACCAAAACAATACACACAGTTAGAACTGAAATAGTCCGCAGGAGAGTAATACATTGGTACACAGCTATCATGGTGCCTAACAGTTTCTACTCTCCCTCTGCTTGTTCTATATATAGCACAGCATGTTAAGTTTGGAGCTTGGCTGTCTGAATCACAGGGGAGACATCATCCCTCATATCAGAGGAATGGGCTGGGATCTGGTTGTGCATCAGCAGCAAGGCAGGCAGCATCTAGATGTGATTTTCTGTTTGTAAACTCCCCCATGCGTGTCTTGGGACGAGGAAGTGAATTTAAAAGACATATGTCATTGTGATGACAAAGTTTCCCTACGCAGGAATGGCAAACCTTAACCCCTACCACATCTATCATCAACGAACCAGACGGTATCCTTGACTGGGGCACAGAGTGAATATGTTCTGGCAAACTCCAGTGCAGAAGTAGGCAAAACAGGGTGATTTGACTATTTGCCAACACCTTAGGACTGACTATTTGCTACATTAACTGATAGGAAGGGCAATGAGATTCATTTAGTGCAAAGTGCTCTGAGGCACTTAGATGTCAGCAAATGAGTATAAGTACATTCAGGGTAAGATGCACAAAGGCCTCCAGCCTGAGGCTATTGCGCAAAGTGTACGTTTCACTTGCCACGCTACACTTTGACTGACTGTGGGTGTTGTGACTGCCCTGCCAGCACACTTGCCTCACAGGCCCTGCACCATACACTTTTTATTCACATTGCATGATCTGTACATGTTAGGTGGCATGACCTATGTATGTCAATGTTAGGATCTGGTATGGATGTAAACATTGTTGATGTTTGTATCTGATGGGGTCTCATGTGTGTCTTACTGGATTGGCCTGTTTATCGTATGAATGTCCTATTTTTTGGTTAGACTGTGCAGATGTGTTTCATTGACCAGTTGCCTGTGTCCCCTCGTCAATGTTGTTGTCTGAGCAGTATGACATTTGTGATGTAGCATTGTTAGGCAGGCACGTGAGGGACCCTGACGTATGCAGCATGTGTGTGTCGTTAGTGCTGTGTGGCTCCTATTGCTGTTTACTTAGGCTTATGTATGTGTCAGTTATGGACATTCGGCATTTAAGTGTACTGGTACCTTTGTCTTATTTCTAGGAGTAGTTGCAGATGTCATCCTCACCCCCTAATTTAGGTATGTATGTTCCAGGGTGGGGTTCCTGCCATTTGGTACTATAGCTGCCCAGAGATGAGAGGTGTTATTGTCAACTGTGGTGGCAGTTAAGTTGCAGTTGGTGTATTTGCTACTGCATTACAAGTAGGGACCTAGTTGATGGGGAATAGTTTGTGCAAAACAAGTGCCTGGATGTGGATTCAGGGTAGTGTCCTTCCCACCTGTCACTGGTTTCCCTTGGCTCTCTTGTTGTAATTACAGGATGTCCCGTGGGACTGTAGTGGTGGCAGTATTTTGTCGTGCCCCGGCTATGGTCAGTACTGGCCATTCCCCCCTGCCGTGCCCCTTTCCCCATGCCACTTCATATATGTGCTAAGTTACATGCATTGTGTAGTAGGTATCCCCCCCCTGCTTACAGTCCCCATTATTGCATTGTAATTCCCCATGCGACTTACCCTGCATGTGCGTAGTGTCGTGGTAGTCTGCGCTGTCCAGTCCTTGTATCCCTGTGACGATCTCCTCCGGGATGACGGCTGCGACCATCTCCTCCATGTGGTCCAGGGCCTCCTGTTGTGCTGGACTCCCCCCTCCAGTCTGCATTGCTGCCTTCCTGTTCCTGGCCATTTTCTCTTTGGTCCTACGTTTACAGTCATGCCAGCGTTTCTTACACTCAGTGACTGTCCGGCGTTCTTCAGCCACACTGTTTATCTTGTCCACAATTTGTTTCCATATGGCCTCTCTCCTACTGAGTGGCAATTTTGAGGATATGAAAAGTTGGTGCTGGTGTTCCGTCACCTCTTTCACCAGGATTTCCTGCTCCTCTGCACTGAAGCGACACTTTCTTTTTTTCTTTAACATGTCCTGGTTCCTGTATGCTTCCTCCTGGCTGGTTCCTGGTCTGCTCTCATCCTCCTGGGGTCTGTTGGGGCATCTAGGATCCATTTTGGGTCTCCTCTCCTGTAAGTGCAGTTTTCGCGCAAAAATTTCACGCAATAGCGTGAAAAAAACGGCGTTTTCACGATTGCGCTGTCGTAAATCGACCCACAGTGATTTGCGTCACTTTTACGTGGGTTTCCCTTACGACAGACCGACGCTGTGTGCGTCACGAAATAATGACTCCCACCTGTTGGTTGCGCCGCCGTACGTCAAAGTATAAATTTGACGCCCGAATGGCGCATCCAAATGGCGTTAGACGGCGCAAATTTTTTTGACGCAAAACTGCGATAGCGCAGTTTTGCGTCAAAAAGTATAAATATGGCCCAGTAATGTCAACATACCTATGTAACACATCACAAGCCCATGAAGGATGCAAGCAGATGACACACGTTGGTAACCACACCTGTGAAACCGTAATGGAAATGTACCACTCAGTTAGCAAATACTGCTTCAAATTGACAGGCATGATAGAGGTAGAAGTGTGAAAGTAAATATAATAGTAAAAAATTGTTCTCACCTGTGTGTCACTGGAAATATTGCTGTATGACAGAGTCCCTGTTATCAATGTCTTCTTCCTCTGCTTCCTCCTCATCACTGTCCACAGGCTCCACAGCTGCCACAACACCGTCATCTGGACCATCCTCCTGCAGAAAAGGCACCTGGCATCGCAAAGCAAGATTGTGCAGCATACAGCAGGCGATGATGATCTGGCACACCTTCCTTGGTGAGTAGAATAGGGAACCACCGGTCATATGGAGGCACCTGAACCTGACCTTCAGGAGGCCGAAAGTGCGCTTGATCACCCTCCTAGTCCACCCATGGGCCTCATTGTAGCGATCCTCTGCCCTGGTCCTGGGATTCCTCACTGGGGTCAATAGCCATGATAGGTTGGGGTAACCAGATTCCCCTAATAGCCACACACGGTGCCTCTGGAGTTGACCCATCACATAAGGGATGCTGCTATTCCGCAGGATGTAGGCGTCATGCACAGAGCCAGGGAACATAGCATTTACCTGCGAGATGTACTGGTTTGCCAAACATACCATCTGTACATTCATCGAATGATAACTCTTCCGGTTCCTGTACACCTGTTCACTCCTGTGGGGGGGGGACCAAAGCCACATGGGTCCCATGAATGGCACCTATGATGTTAGGGATCTGTCCCAGGGCATAGAAGTCACCTTTCACTGTAGCCAAATCCTCCACCTGAGGGAAAACGATGTAGCTCCTCATGTGTTTCAGCAGGGCAGACAACACTCTGGACAATACGTTAGAAAACATAGGCTGGGACATCCCTGATGCCATGGCCACTGTTGTCTGAAATGACCCACTTGCTAGGAAATGGAGTACTGACAGCACCTGCACTTGAGGGGGGATACCTGTGGGATGGCGGATTGGTGACATCAGATCTGGCTCCAACTGGGTACACAGTTCCTGGATTGTGGCACGGTCAAACCTGTAGGTGATGATTAAATGTCGCTCCTCCATTGTCAACAGGTCCACCAGCGGTTGGTACACCGGAGGATTCCGCCATCTCCTCACATGTCCCAGCTGACGGTGCCTAGGAAGGACAACAGCGACCACAGAGTCAACCAATTCTGAGGTATGTACCCACAGCTACACAGAACACGACACAAAATACAAAAATCTTCCTGTATGTGTGTTGAGTCCAGGCCTAGGTATGTGTGACGCAGTTGTAAATGAAGCCATGTGGGCCCCTGAAATGGCGGATGCCTGACCTCTAAAGTGGGACAATGGGATGTGAGGTAACTGCGCTGGCGTTGTACACCGTCGCTGTAGGCGGTTGAAGACCGCGGCGCAATGCTGCATTGGTTAACATTGGACCCTATGGGTCCCAGGAGCCAATGACGAAGTGCGCCGGCGGTGATGATACGCACCGCCGCGGACGTGACCGCCGCAGACGTGATCGCCATTTTCTATCTGTTCAATCACTCGATACCTGATCTTCGACAGGAGAGGACCTACACTGCAAGTGCTGCTGTGACCTCGGTCTGGAAGAGACAATGGCACGTGCGTCTGGGGAAAGGGCCCCTGCCTTCACTGCACAGGAGTTGGAGAAGCTCGTGGACGGGGTCCTCCGCCAGTACACGCTACTCTACGGTCCTCCAGACCAACAGGTGAGTACATAGGGTGCAAGTTGTATGGGCTATGCCTGGGTGGAGAGGGCTGGATGTAAGTAGGAAGGGGGCAGAGTTATGCGAGCATGAAGGACTGTGAATGCATGTGCCACATGGCAAGGGTAGGGATGTGGGCCACTCACTTGGATGGTGCAGTTGGTAATGACTTCTCTTCTTCCCCTGTACATGTCATGTAGGTCAGCGCCAACCAGAAGAAGGATATTTGGCGTGCCATCGCCAAGGACGTCCGGACCCTGGGGGTCCACCAGAGACAGAGCACCCACTGCCGTAAAAGATGGGAGGACAGACGGCAGAGGCTCAGCTGGGGATGGCCTCCCAACGTGGGAGGGGTGCCCGTCGCACCATGACCCCCCTGATGTTCCGGATCCTGGCGGTGGCCTACCCTGAGTTGGATGGGCGCATGAGGGCATCACAGCAGACACAAGGGGGTGAGTACACTCTCATTCTGGGGACTTTGCGCGCAGTGATGGTGTCTGGGTGGGGGAGGAGGGATGTGGGTTTCCCTAGGCCAGGGCGACTTACGTAGGCTAGGCCCCTCCGTAATGCAGGCCATGTGGCACTCCACCCCACCTCAGTAGAGGGCCAAGTACAGGTATACATGCCCCTGTGGCATCCATGTGTGCAGATGTCCACCATAGCCATGTAGGCCAGATCCCAGGAATTGCATCTGTAGAGGCCAAGAGCACGGCGTAGTGCAGGGGGCTGCTGTGTCTGTATTGTCCGCCAACTGTAGCGGTAAGCCATGCACTCAACCTGTCTTTCTTCTGTCGTCCCCCCCCCCCCTTTTTGTGCTCTCCCTGTTCTTTTGTGCATCAGCATCATCAGGCAGAGGTACAGTGGCACCGGAGCAGGAGGGAGCTGCATCCCACATGGCCATGGAGGGCCACACCACGGACTCCGAATACACCAGTGGGACGGAGGGCGAGGGGAGCTTCACGTCGGTCACCGGATCACCAACCAGCGACACGGACTCGTCCGCCGATGGGAGCTCCCTTGTGGTGGCGGCACCATCTGTGCCCCCCACTTCTACAGGTACAGCCGCCACCTCCCCTACCAGCACTGCCCTCCCAGCAGCCCCTCAGCGTTCGCCCCGTGCCCGCTCACCCAGGAGGGTGGGCATCACCTTCGCCCCAGGCACCTCAGCCCCTGCCCCTGTCACCCCTGCTGCCCTCAGTGAGGAGGCCATTGACCTCCTCAGGTCACTCACTGTTGGGCAGTCTACCATTGTGAATGCCATCCAGGGTGTAGAGAGGGAGTTGCAACACACCAATGCATTCCTGGAGGGCATTCATTCTGGTCAGGCTGGCCATTATCGAACCCTGCAATCTCTGGCCTCAGCACTGATGGCAGCCATTGTCCCTGTGTCTAGCCTCCTCCCTCCAACTTCCTCCACCCAGACCCAATCCCCTGTACCTCAACTTATCCCAGGCACACCATCAGACCAGCCTGCACACACCTTAACACACAAGGGCAGCTCAGGCAAACATAGGCACCACACATCCCACAGGCACTCACACAAGCATCACCCACATACAGACACAGCAACATCCACTGCCTCCACTGTGTCCCCCTCCTCATCGTCTCCCTCCTCCCTCCCAGTGTTGTCTACACTCTCACCTGCATGCACTACCACAACAGCCACTAGGACTCGCACCAGAACACCCAGCACCACACCCTGCTAACCTGCACTCACCACCCCCACTACCATTTACACGTCCCATGTGTCCTCTCCCAGTGTGTCTGTGACGCCCCTCCCAAAGTACACAAACGCGGGCCCACACACACCCAACATCCATCCACCTCACGGCAGCCTCCAGAATATGCACCTGCACCCAAATCACCAAAAGTTACACCTCCTACAACCACCTCCTCTTCCTCCACTCCAAGACCCCCTCCAGCTACCCGTCCCAGTGTTCGTCAGAAACTTTTCCTGAGCAACCTTGACCTCTGTCCCATCATCCCCCCCCTCCAATTCATAGGTCCCATAGTAGCACCTCAGCCAAAAAGATTCCGGTACCAGTGGTGCCTGTTCGAGGTATGTTGAGTGCACCGGGCACCAGGGCAGCCAGTGTGACATGGAGCCAAAGCACTCCCAGTCCACCCCCTGTGAAGCACCAGAAGTTGGACAGTGCCCGACGGGAGAGGGGGAAGACACTTGCCGGCAAAGCCGCCCACAAGGGTCCCGGGGGGAGTGTCGAGTCAGCTGTGACTCCTCCCAAGGTGGTGAAGGGGCAGAAGAAGTCTCCAAAGTCTGGGAAGAGCAGCACGGCGGAGAAGGCTGCCATCCTCCCCGCTGCCCAAGACGCCACCGCCAGCCCCATCGTCACTGGTCAGGAGACCACCGCCGGAGTCAGTGCCCAGGAGGGCAGCACTATCGTCACTGGTCAGGAGACCACCGCCGGAGTCAGTGCCAAGGAGGGCAGCACAATCGTCACTGGTCAGGAGACCACCGCCGGAGTCAGTGCCCAGGAGGGCAGCACTATCGTCACTGGTCAGGAGACCACCGCCGGAGTCAGTGCCCAGGAGGGCCACGACAGCCACAGCCTCGCTGGGCAATGAGGGACCGCCATGGCACACACCACTGCACAGGTCAGAGACAGCAAAGTCAAGCACTGCTGAACAGGGCAAGGACCGCTGAACAGGGCAAAGGCCGCCATGGCAAGCACCGCTGAACAGGGCAATGACCGCTGAACAGGGCAAGCACCGCTGAACAGGGCAAAGACCGCCATGGACAGCACCGCCTAACAGGGCAATGACCGCTGAACAGGGCAAGCACCGCTGAACAGGGCAAAGACCGCCATGAACAGCAGCGCTGAACAGGTCAGAGACAGCAAAGTCAAGCACCGCTGAACAGGGCAAGGACCGCTGAACAGGGCAAAGACCGCCATGGCAAGCACCGCTGAACAGGGCAAAGACCACTGAACAGGGCAAGTACCGCTGAACAGGGCAAAGACCGCCATGGACAGCACTGCTGAACAGGTCAGAGACAGCAAAGTCAAGCACCGCTGAACAGGGCAAAGACCGCCCTGGCAAGCACCGCTGAACAGGGCAAAGACCGCTGAACAGGGTAAGCACCGCTGAACAGGGCAAAGACCGCCATGGACAGCACCGCTGAACAGGTCAGAGACAGCAAAGTCAAGCACTGCTGAACAGGGCAAAGACCGCCATGGCAAGCACCACTGAACAGGGCAAGGACCGCTGAACAGGGCAAAGACCGCCATGGACAGCACTGCTGAACAGGTCAGAGACAGCAAAGTCAAGCACCGCTGAACAGGGCAAAGACCGCCATGGCAAGCACCGCTGAACAGGGCAAAGACCGCTGAACAGGGCAAGCACCGCTGAACAGGGCAAAGACCGCCATGGACAGCACCGCTGAACAGGTCAGAGACAGCAAAGTCAAGCACTGCTGAACAGGGCAAAGACCGCCATGGCAAGCACCGCTGAACAGGGCAAGGACCGCTGAACAGGGCAAAGACCGCCATGGCAAGCACCGCTGAACAGGGCAAAGACTGCCATGGCAAGCACCGCTGAACAGGTCAGAGACAGCAAAGTCAAGCACCGCTGAGCAGGGTAAGCACCGCCAACTCAAGCACCGCTATCCCATGAGCGGCAGGGGCAGTGACGCAACAGGGACCGTCACGGGGTGAGTGATGCACTCTGGGCACCAGTCCCCCTCCAGAACCAGTGGAGACATGCATCCACTCCATCTATCCTGCACAGGATGAAGCACTCTGGGCACCAGTCCCCCTGCAGAACCAGTGGAGACATGCATCCACTCCATCTATCCTGCACAGGATGAAGCACTCTGGGCACCAGTCCCCCTCCAGAACCAGTGGAGACTGTTATCCACTTGAGAGACTGTGGCTTTGCACTCCCCAGGATGGTACAGTGGGCAACCCACCCACTGTAGAGACTTGAGAGACTGCGGCTTTGCACTCCCCAGGATGGTACAGTGGGCAAACCACCCACTGTAGAGACTTGAGAGACTGTGGCTTTGCACTCCCCAGGATGGTACAGTGGGCAACCCACCCACTGTAGAGACTTGAGAGACTGTGGCTTTGCACTCCCCAGGATGGTACAGTGGGCAACCCACCCACTGTAGAGACTTGAGAGACTGTGGCTTTGCACTCCCAGGATGGTACAGTGGGCAACCCACCCACTGTAGAGACTTGAGAGACTGTGGCTTTGCACTCCCCCGGATACATCAATGGGCATGGAGCCCCGTCGTGGATCTGGCGTGGTGCAGTCATCCGGCTGAGGTGCCCCCCCTTCCTTTCCCCTTGAGGTGCTTATTGTATTTCTATCTGATGCCCCTGCAGTGTTCTCTCCGTTCCAGGAGAGGTATCATGTGTGGGCCTCGCCCATGCATTTTGGGCCCAGTGGTCCACGGACATTGAAATGTACATAGCTGTACTACTAATCGTGATGTATATATTTGGAATGTGTATGTATTGATGTATATATGAGCTTACTGTTTTTTGAGATATTACAATGGTTGAACTCATTTCCTTTTGTCTTAGCATTCTTCCGGGGGGTTTGGGGGTTGTTACTGTGATGTTCGGAAATGCATTGGTGTGTGTGTTGTAGTGGGTGAGGGTCGGGTTGGGGATGGGGGTGTTGCATGTGTGTGTCCGTGACTTTTGCCTCCCCCCTCCCCTATGTCGTAGGTGCAGTACTCACCGTTGCTGATGTTCGTAGAGGAGCAGGAAGACAAGCACAGGGAGTATTTGGAGTTCCGGCTCCATGGTGCCCTCCTTCCTCGTGGAGTTTGTTCAGGTGAGCGTTTTCCCATTGAAATGTCTGTTTCCGCCATGTTTTTATCCACGGTGAATCCGCCCCGGAAAAGGTGGCGGATTGGCCTGTTGTAATACTGTGGGAGGTACTTTGTCTTCGGCCTGTCTGTTGGCGGTGACCGCCGCGCTGCTTGTCTGCACCGCCGTGGCAGTCGGAGTGTTAAAGTGGCTGTCTATGTTGGCGGTTTCCGCCACGGTCATAATTCCCTCTTTTTTTTCCAC
This sequence comes from Pleurodeles waltl, assembly GCF_031143425.1. Lineage (NCBI taxonomy): Eukaryota > Metazoa > Chordata > Amphibia > Caudata > Salamandridae > Pleurodeles > Pleurodeles waltl. The sequence continues at coordinate 1,065,755,578 of NC_090445.1, forward strand.
CGGCCTGTTTGCGGTATTACCGCCGCTTTAACACCGTCCGCCAGGGTTGTAATGACCCCCATAGTGTCTTGCAAGATTTAGGCTGAAACCCTTTTGGCACTGAACAGACTTCGTAGCAGTGTGACATAATCACTAATAGAACATAATTAAAGTTTTGGTATAGAATGTTGAAGTTCACAGATACATGAAGATCAATAAAGATGTGTGATTTACAGCTCTATGTGTGGTGTAGTCATTGAGGGGTCCCAAGATGCGGGAGGACGCTACAATGAGGACCATGTACAATTTCTTATGATCTATGCATATTCCTTCCTTCATTTCCTAATAGCTAATGCTAGGTATGTAAGCTCAGCAAAGAACCAGCTGCTTCTTTTGAGCCACTAACCATTTACGTTTTTGACCAGTATTGTTTTGCCTATGGCCTTGTCAGCTATTGGGTTGTTAATTTAGAAAAACAGAGAAAAAACAAATTAACAAAAAGCCACCATGTCAAAATATGTTAAGAGGTGCTTAATATATGAATGTTTCAAGTTTTAAGGTGAAAAGTAGCTACAAAAAGTAAACTACCACTGAAAAGCAACAATTCATAGTTGACTGGAACCTAAATAAGATTTCCAGCCACTCAAGGGTTACTCCATCACAACAGTGTCAGGTATCCCGTCCGCTGAAATCTAAATCCCATAAAATATAATGGGATTTAGATTTTGGTGGACAGGATAACTATCACCATTCTGACCGAGTAACCTGTTTACCAAACTCTAAATCAAGCCCTCAGTCTCTGAAATTAAAGTAAAAAATGTCTGTGTGTCAAGGTCCAAAGTTGTGGCTGGCTTGGACCCCTCAAAGTTGGATATGTTGCTGTTATGCTCCTGCTAAAGCTGCTGGTTTTAACAACAAAAACACATAATTTGTTTTCATTGCTGTAGGGTTTGTTTCACTGGTTAACTTTACCAGCCAAGGATGTTTATTCCAGTTATGCATGTGTAAAAAGTGGCATAACTGATTTTAAGCCAGATCTGGCTCAGGCAGCCTGAAGTACATTTTTATTAAGTTACTTTTCCACTCAAGTCACTTAAAATCTGATTTCATAATTTCATCAGATTTTGGAAATTAAGGCAGAAATACATTTGAATGACTTTGTTAGCATTTTTCCAGACAGAGATATTGGGGGTCATTCTGACCCCGGCGGTCTCTGACCGCCAGGGCCAGCGTCGGCGGGAGCACCGCCGACAGACCGGCGGTGCCCCGCAGGGCATTCTGACCGCGGCGGTTCAGCCGCGGTCAGATGCGGGAAACCGGCGGTCTCCCGCGGGTTTCCCGCTGCCCTGCAGAATCCTCCATGGCGGCGGAGCGCGCTCCGCCGCCATGGGGATTCTGACACCCCCTACCGCCATCCTGTTCCTGGCGGGTCTCCCGCCAGGAACAGGATGGCGGTAGGGGGTGCCGCGGGGCCCCTGGGGGCCCCTGCAGTGCCCATGCCAATGGCATGGGCACTGCAGGGGCCCCCGTAAGAGGGCCCCACAAAGTATTTCAGTGTCTGCTATGCAGACGCTGAAATACGCGACGGGTGCCACTGCACCCGTCGCACCTTCCCACTACGCCTGCTCAATTCTGAGCCGGCGTCCTCGTGGGAAGGTTGATTTGCCCTGGGCTGGCGGGCGGCCTTTTGGCGGCCGCCCGCCAGCCCAGGGCAAATCCCAAAATACCCTCAGCGGTCTTTCGACCGCGGAGCGGTATTTTGGTGGGGGAACTTTGGCGGGCGGCCTCCGCCGCCCGCCGAAGTTAGAATCACCCCCATAGAATTAGGTATGTTAACCCCAACAATGCCTGTGTTATGGAAAATGTAACTGATCTAATACTATAAGATATATTTTAGGCCATCCATCACTGTGATGTCACTCCTTTGAAATATCAAATGTTCCACATTTTTATATAGTAGGCGCTCTGCCTTTTGGGCATACAAGGTAGACTTAATAATATATAAAAATAGCCTTTTATGCATGACTGGCAAAGGCACCTTTTCTTGCCAATGTGTCACTGTAGCACCTTTAAGATGTAGTCCAGCAATAGGATAGTGATGGTTCTGACAGCCATTGATTTGTGCTATATGTATGGGTAGTGTAAATACACTGTAGCTCACATATGACATGTAACCCTCTCATGCCAATGGTGAATTTTCTGTACCACTTTCAATAACCTTATGGGAAAGTAAATTATACTAATTGGGTGAAACCAGTTTTACCAATACTATTTGTGGTACAATGTGTTCATTGAAAAGCAGTGTCATAGTTTACAAGGTACTAACACATGCAAGAAGAGGGTCCAGAGAAATGATGGAAAATATGGGGTGACCAAGCAGCAAAGGCAAATTTGCTGCTGGTCATAACTAGGGCACAGTTAAAAGACTGATTAATGCATGTGGGCCAGAGTGCTGTGAAAAAGATGAAGATTCATACAGATATCTAGGAGTATTGGAGCTGCTCTAGCTGGATCAAAATGTCCAGTTTCTTTTAGAAAGAAGGAGTATTGATGTATTTTTCTGTTTTGGGGCAGTAATGTCAAAAAAGGATCTAGAAATGGAACTGAGGATCTCAAGCAAAGGGAACATAGCGTCGCTTATCTGTTATAGATGACAAACTGCTGCATTTATTAAGTATTTAAATGCAGCTACAATGAGGGCTTGAATTCACAGTCTAAGAGGTCTTAGCAAGCCCACATCATTGGTTTCTAATATGAGTAAAACATTGTCTGCCAGATTCATCCTTTTAGAAGTTGCTGCACTGGTAGACCACAAGGAAGGTCACATGTCAACGTTAGACTATTTAAATAGTAGAAGAAAGATTGAAATTCATTTTAATTGTTAATATGTGTTTCTGTCACTGTTATCTGCCATGATTTATGAGCAATTTCAGTGACACCATCCTAGTGTTGATCCCAGTTTGCTGGCTCTGAAAAGGGAAGTTTCAATCATAGGGATTTTTTACTATTATTGGTTAGGAAAACACAATTCCAAATACATAGTACAGTAGAGAATTCCTTTAGCTTGGAATGGACTGACCAAACAGAACATTAGGAACACCCTGGTAGACAGTAGGTTAGTGGCTGCTTTAAGGGCTCTACAGAAATCAGTGGACAAAGGAATCCTCACCTGTTCTAGCATTAAAAGTGGCCAAGTGGGAGCAGCACACAATTTTGTTTAAGTAAAAGGAATACCTTTTAGTTGGGAAATAATTTCCTTGGGTACTGTGCCATGCCATGAGATATTGGAATATTAACTGGTTTCCCTTTAGAGTTACCTGTTAAATCTATGATTTTTACTACTTACATCTGGGAAAAATTATCTCTTTTGACCTACATGTTATAATACTTCTGGAAGAACACTTCCCAAACCCTCCAGGATTGTCTGACTGGCTCACCACACTCACTATGGTGCAGAATGTAGCTGGAACTCAAACATTTTCTGAGGCTGTTTCTTTCAATGGTTAGTCTATGTTGCAAATTTAAGAACTCCTTTTAATGTAAAGCTGAGTAAATGTAGCTAGAATACTCCACACATGAATACACATCCCTTTTGGTCTATTTGGTGCACCTGCATCACATAAACAGCTTGTGGTATCAACAGTCATCAAATCATCATTGCAACAATAGAAATAGTAATGTTTATGAGGGTACCTTGATTTGGCATCATCTGGACATGGCTTTTACACTAAAATTGCTAAGACTGATAATAAAATAGTAAATACTACAGGTGGGACTTTTGCCATCTTGTTGTGAAGGCCATGTGGATGTGAGTGTTGTCAATGTAGTGGCATATATCGTCTTAGTTCCACATTCAAAACTTCCAAAATGGGGTAAAGAAATATGCTGGGAAGGTAGTGACAACATCTAATGAAGGCCATACCTAAGTAACAACTGACGGGGATCATACTTTCACTGCCATCTTCATGAAAGTCAAAATTTCTGCAAAAGAGCAAGTTTAGCAGCTTCTGATATTCTCTTTTTTTACAAAGCCTAACAATTTATGATGATTTTACATTATTACAGATGAGGAAAGTCGGACTTGACGAAGAAGGAATCCCCTTCTAAGGAGACAGGGCAAACAAGACCATTGAGAAACAAATTGGTTGTGCACCACATGTGAATTACCGCAGTGAGCCCACGAAGGGCATTTCTTAAAAGGGGAGCATGGGGTCCTGTGGTTCCAGGGACCTCACAGGCATACTCTCACAGCACCTAGCACAGATCCCGTCGCCCTACTGAAAATGTCAGCTGGTCTATTGGCGGTGAAAGACAGGGGCAAGGTGCCTTTTATTGATGCAGTCTTGTTAGTGTATGTACAAACTGTCCAAATGTGGTTTGTAAATCACAATTTTTAATGTAAAATGTAAATATATATGCATTTGTGGTACCTTGAGTGAGTATTACTAAACAATGTGGAACTAGATGTTAGCCTGACAGCATGTAACAAGGTGCATTTTATGGCTCACTGCTTCAACACAATCAAAGACCTACACAGGCCCCCGCCTGAGGCCAAAATGAAATTGAAATGAGCTTATATCACCTAAAAGACACTGTTCTCCAACAAACGTCTCACTCATCTAAAGAACATGAGAAGCATACAGAATCAAGCACTAGACTGCAAACAATTCAACACTAAAAAGTGGTCACATAAACATTTCCCAGTATCCAACAATTTAGAGCTCATTTCTAGATAATTAGAGTTCTTTATTTAAAAACCTAAATCAAAGACTAAAACCCTTTCTTTTACTAACCCCACTCCAGTCTAAGCAACAGTTGGAAAAGTGTTGGACTTTAAAAGGATTACATATAGAAATACAAGTCCTAAGAATTCATAAAAAATATTTCAATATCTAAAAGAAAAACTATTAAATTTTACTACGAAGAAAAATTAATCCATCACTTATAAACATTATACAAATTTTATGATTTGAATATCTTCCCACGCTATTCCCCTAAACAAAAACAGTCTTACAAAAACATGCAAGATAAACAATGAAAAATTAAAATGGACATTAAAAAAATAAAACACTTTAAATATTAAACATACACAAATTAGTAATTTTATATTTAGTATCCAATTAAATATTGAATAACAAGAGTTAATATTACATTTAAAAACATTTTATTGTAATTATGTTTCTACCCTTTTCTCCTACAAACCCAGCAACCAACTACTAAACTAAGACTTCCTAATAAAACTAAAATATGCATTATGAACAAAATGAACTATAAATATAATATTTTGATTAAACAATTCACATATTTAATAATCACTTCAATCTTTAATTTAAAATTGCATTTAACTAATTTATAATTTAATTAAGTTCTCACCATATTTCCTGATAAACCCAACACCCTGCTACTACACAACATAACAATACATTAAAATATTCAAAATTAAAAACTATATTGAAATAATAATGACAATTACACTAACAATACTAACACCTACAATTAATATATTAACTACAAAATATTAAATACACTATTAAACAATATGTTTACAACTATATTAAAGAAAACAATAGTAAAAACAACATTATGTACCAAATAAATGATATTCTTGCCATCGATATTCTATCCAATTCTATCCAACAATATTTTTGTAGCAACAATATTTTTTAACAATTTTTATGACTCATAAAAATTAAACCTCACTATTTTGCCAGAACACATCCTTGTTTATATCCACAATTCATAGTTTACCTTTCTGGTTCTGTCCTCTATCTTTTTGAATTTCATGCTCATCATTTTTTAGTGAAGCTTTCAAAACTTTCTGACTCCATGAAATATTGAAACATACTACTTATAATTTTATGTAAATTGCACTGATACCAACAGGTTGTGAGGGCTTTATAACAATGTATAAATAAATACATCAAGAAATAAATACTTGTGTTGATCACAGTTATGTGGCAGGTTCCTACTTTTATTAAGGTTTGTCAGAGTAAAACTGCACCTTTAACACTGTATGGACGATTAATACATCACAATGACAATGCTGAAGGAAAATACTGACAAAGGCCGATGTGCATTTTCATGACTATTCCAAATTAGATCATTCAGCAAGACCTGGGATCCACATCCTATGTACAAAAGCAGTGCCTCTTATTTACATTTTTCACTCAAATGCTTAAAGAGGCCAAAGAGAGTTTCTTGTCACTTGTTCTTTGTAAGTGGTATAGGTCTGTAGAGGAAGGAGAAGTAGAAAATCTGTATTCATTAATTTCCTAGCACTTCTACTGTATGGTGCTGTTCACATGATACATTGTGAGTGTGGGACATTTGCCCATTTTAAAAGATTGTTAAAACTGTAGTCTGGGCAATCTCCTTATCTATAGATCACAACTGTATTTTGACTTTGTTCACCTATTTATATTATCCTAAAATTAAATGTGAAAATGCATGAAAACACTTAGAACGCATTGGTATGAGAACAAAGCATGTAGATGGGACAATAGTTCCCATAAAGGTCAAAACAGAGTGTCACAGGGACTCATTGCCAGTATTTAAGATAATCAGGGGTTTCAGATTAGTGAGCGGGTTTAATTGATCAAGATATTTGAAGAATATTATCAGGGTTTATAGCAGGAGAAACTTGGAAGACATATAGGGCCTGATTATGGGTTCGTCAGACGGGTCATCCTTCCGACGGGTAGGTTGCTACCATACTGGCTACCTCCCAGCCGGGCCCATTACAGCTTTCCCGCTGGGCTGACGGAAACTAATGTTTTCGCCCGTCAGCCCTGTGGGAAAGTGGCGGTAGCACTGTCGCGACTCGTAATCGAGCCGGCGGCAATGCTGCTACCCGCAGGGTGCACAGCACCCTCGCAATGCTCAGGGGCTGGGCAAGGGGATCCTTGCACTGCCCATGTCAAGTGCATGGGCAGTGCAGGGGCCCCCATGTGGCCCCTGCACCTGTTCTCCGCAGCCTTTCCATTCAACCAGGTCGTAATCAGTAGGGTGGCAAACGCTGGTGGAGAACCAGGTCGTAATCACTAGGGTGGTGCTGACTTCACCACCCTGGCTGATTCCAACCTCTGCTACCGTCAGCCCGTTGGGATCACCGAGTGCTGCAGCATCGCGGTCTAGTGACCACCAGACTCGTAAAGAGGCCCATAGTTCTGAGAAATATCACAAACTTTATGAACAATGTTTGCTATCATTTTGTGTGCGTTGATTGAAAGGAAGTAAATCAGCCCCCCTCCCAACCCCAGTGCCTTTGACCCTTGAAGATGTGGTAAAACTAAAATAGCTATTCATATTTAAAGTATGACCACAGTAATTTACTGGAGAAAATGCAACACTGGCATAAACGTTAAATGTCACATGTGAGCTGCAGTGTACATTTAACCATGAATATGTGAGACTGGAAAAACATGGTTATAGGACTACCATTGTGGCCTGACTGGTTGCAGCTTGACATTTTGCAAAACCCCTAGTCAAAAAAGCATCTTTTGGTGTAACAAGAATGTCTATTTTTACACTCTAAGTTACCCCTAAGGGTATCTTGAGGTCTAAAAGCAAGACTTGCTCAATATAAAAAAAAGTAAGTTCCTACTGTAACCAACGGCAAAGTGCTATTTTTACAATATAGACTTATTCATATCGATTCTGATTCATAACTACTTTTCCACAACTTGAGTAAGGAATATATTAGAGAACCCATTCAAAGAATATTTTTAATAGTTACCAAAATTTCAGTTCAAAAGTGTAGGCAGATTGTTTTCAATATATATGTAAAGGTTATTTTTTTAAATCTTACCTTGTACTGCCTATAATGTTTAGCTGTAATTAATTCCTCTCTGCTAGGACTCCTTTTTGACAGTGATTATATGCCTCATTACGAGTTTGGTGGTCCAACGCAGGATCGCCAAACTCGCGCAGAGGGCGCCACCGACATGGCGTCCCCCCGCCCTATTACAATGGTCCCACCGGTCTGACCAGCAGGAACATTGCAATACAGCATTACCGCTGGTCAGACCGGCAGGAACAATGCTACGATATAGCACTAGGCTCCCATTAAAGAGCCATTAAAGGGGGCCGACCAGCACCATTGGAATGTGCACTGCCTGCAAAACAGATAGGGGGTGATTCTAAGTCTGGCGGGCGGCGGAGGCCGCCCGCCAGACTTCCCCCTCCAAAATACCGCTCCGCGGTCGGAAGACCGCTGAGGGTATTCTGGGTTTTGCACTGGGCTGGCGGGCGACCGCCAAAAGGCCGCCCGCCAGCCCAGTGCAAAACTACCTTCCCACGAGGACGCCGGCTCCGAATGGAGCCGGCGGAGTGGGAAGGTGCGACGGGTGCAGTGGCACCCGTCGCGAATTTCACTGTCTGCAATGCAGACAGTGAAATTCTTTGTGGGGCCCTCTTACGGGGGCCCCTGCAGTGCCCATGCCATTGGCTTGGGCACTGCAGGGGCCCCACAACAACCCATACCGCCATCCTGTTCCTGGCGGGCGAACCGCCAGGAACAGGATGGCGGTATGGGCTGTCAGAATCCCCATGGCGGCGCAGCGAGCTGCGCCGCCATGGAGGATTCAAATGGGCAGCGGAAAACCGGCGGCAGACCGCCGGTTTTCCACTTCTGACCGCGGTCAAACCGCCGCGGTCAGAATGCCCAGCGGGGCACCGCCAGCCTGTTGGCGGTACCCCCGTCATTTTAGCCCTGGCGGTCTTGGACCGCCAGGGTTAGAATGACCCCCATAGTGTGCATTCCAACGGTGCTGGGCAGGGGGGCCCCTGCACTACCCAGGCCAAGGCATAGTTTGTGCCGGGGGGCCCTGTGGCCTCCAGCACACCCTCTGCGCCTGCCTTACCATGTCAGAAAAAACCCAGCATGAAAAGCCTGGCAGAGATGGGAGTTGTAATCATCCAGACCGCGCTGAGTTCAGCACCACACTGGCTGAGTACAACTCTGACTGCCGACATGCCATTGGGAACCATGTTCCTGGTGGGGACAGCGGTCTCCCGGAGGGTCCACTGCCAGGGTTGTAATTGTGCAGTCAGACCACCTGAAGTGTGGCGGTCCAAACATCAACAGGAGTGCGGCGGTCTTCGGACCACCACTCATAATGAGGCCCTTAGTCTTGGCGACGTGTGGCACAACCTCTCCTCCAAGTAAAAATAGAACTGGCTCTAGTAGAAGGAAGGATTGAACAAGTAATTAGTACCCATCTCTTCTGTCACATAGGGGCTTGGTGTGGAAAGAAACCCAGATTGCAACACAAAGGACTATGGGCCTGATTAAAACTTTGGAGGAGGTGTTAATCCATCCCAAATGTGACAGATATACCACCAGCCATATTACGAGTTCCATAGGATATAATGGACTCGTAATACGGCTGGTGGTATATCCGTCACATTTGGGACAGATTAACACCTTCCTCCAAAGTTGTAATCAAGCCCTATGTTTGGCCTGGTCTTTCTGGAATATTTATATTGAACACTGGCTAGGGCGAAGGGAGCCTTTGAACTGGGATTTCCTAAGACTTCTGGTCTTTGCCTTCAGGTGTGGGGAATCATGTTTCCAAAGCTGCAAGTGGGGTGTTGGGATTGGTAGATTTTAATTTCTATAGTACAGACCCTGTATAGAATTCAGGAGCTGTGGTCTATGAAGCAAGGAACGCACTGATTTAAACAAATGCTTCTGGGATAGGTTACAGTTAGAGAAGCAGGAACTGCTACAAAAGTGGGATGGCTGTGCAGTCGGAATTCTGTTTGGGCAGGTTGTCAACAATGACTGGCTATTGCATGATAAAAATATAACCATGCCACTAGCTCATCAGAGCACAGCTGGACCTGGTGAAGACCCAGAAGAAAGAAGCTCTATCTGGGCCTGCCTGTGAAGGGGACCGAGAGATATCCTACTCTCCACTTGTGCCAAGGGACGGTAACGTCAGTGAGTCCTTGTTGGCGTGAGACTCTGTTCATAGAAGTCTTCCCTGGAAGTCTGGAAGCTGAAGCTGGAAGCAAGTTTTCAAGAACCTGCAGGAAATGGGGATTTAGTCCCTTTGTCAATGTTTGAAGCTCGTGGGACAGGTGCTGAGGCTAGCCAGCAAAAGTGGGAACTCTGCAAGGAAGATTTCCAAGTCTGTCCCATGAGAACCTTTTGTTACATGAAAAAGGCTTCAGGAGAACCTGGTAGAGTAGATATCAGGCCTTGTGGCACCCTGCCTGTCTGCAAAGTTCAGCCCTGCTCTGGTGGCAGATTTCCAGATCCAAACTCAATAACTAAGGGCCTCATTATGACATTGGCAGTCTTAGGACCACCAATGCTGCATTGGCGGTCGGACAGCTGCACTCCAGGCACTCCAGGCTTTGCAGACAATGCACATTCTGAGGGTGCTGTAGAGCTACAGTTTGGGCCTCGGCTCCCTTAAGGGAGCTCTGCCCACTACCATAGCACTGTTCCCACCGGGCTGACTGGCAGGAACCTTGCAGTTAGCCTGTTAGGAACATCGCAATATGATAGGGGATGAGGCTGCTGGGTTGACGGCGGTCTCATCCCCGCGAGTTTGGCAGTCAGCTCATCTGATCGCCAAACTTGTAATGAGGCCCAAAGTTTAAAAGTAGAATATGGGACTCAGAAATTATATCATAGTCACCTTAGTGGCGCAGTACCCTTAATGGTTTCAGAATCTCTTTTGTCTTGCTCAGAGCTTCTGACATCAAAATTGATTGCTACTAGGTAAACCCTGATTCAGTGTGTTCAAATTCATTGACCCATCACCAGCTTTAGAATCCTGTCTTACCCAGATGGAGGAGTTAGAAATGAAGTTAAGTCCCAAGGTAAAACTCGTGACTGTGTGACCCATTATGCTTATCAGACCCCCACTGCACCGTGGTCTTCCTGAAATTGTTTGTAGGTCCTGGTCAACTGCAACCTTTTACTTTGTCTCTTTGTACTTTCTTGGCATTTCTCTGATAAAACTTTGAGAGCTCATACCTCTGGTTACCTTAATCAATTGCTGTCCTATTTTGTATGTTTTTTTCTCCCTTGTACTAAATTGGTCTTGGGTTTTTATTGTTTGATTTTCTGACTCTAATATTGATTTGGTGCTGCGTAAATATTTGACAAGCAGTTCTCTGGGGGAAAAGCCTGTACTATTAGTGGTTGAGCAATTTATGAGTAGAAAGTGTTTTATGGTCTAGAAAGATACTGCACTATTATGTTAGTGGGATACACCATCACAAATTAATAATTCAAATTTCATTGAAGTCTTTTTGAGGATTACCTCAATAATATAAGTGTGGAAGGTGTCTTGAAAAATGTGTACTCTACGATGAAAAAGTCTTTTACATGAGATGAGACCTTAACTGGGTTCAAAAGCTTGGCACATATGTAAGCTGCTGGTGCAGAGGACATTTCAGTAGAGTTCAATGGGGTAAGCACACAAGACATCTTGGCAGTTTTTTGGAGCTGATTTCTAACTTGGACTGTGGGCCCTGTAGTTGATAAACAAGGAACATTTACTTGAATGAAAAATATAAATCCTAAGAGCTAAGGCCTTTCTGGAATTTAATTTTATATATTCACTTTCTATGTAGAATTCAATAAAAAAATATACAGCACTATTAAGTGAATTAAATATTTAATTGGTGTAAATATTCTAAATTGAATCAAAATGATTTTTCAGAATTTTAAATTTAAAAAATTGATTTCCACCTAAAGTAAAACATGTATTTTTATTATTCATTAATATTTGTTAAAGTGATGTATGGAGTTAAATAAAAATAATGTAATTATTGTTTGATCAAATGTATTGTTACATTAATTATACATGCAAAAAAATTATTAAAATATTGTATAATTAAAAAAGTACTATTTTTTATAAATGATTTGAAACATTAAATTATATTTATTTATATGTTTAACTATTTAAACTGCGTTACTTTAGTTAACATTATTTCATATTGGGTTTTCTTTTATGTTCCTAACTCCATTATTGTCTATGGGAATGTGCTCCAATACCAGCGGTTCACCCTGTGGTGGTGCTAGGCTCACTCCAGGTCTAAGCTGGAGTAATTTACCACTGTATGGGGTCCATTTTTGGCTGTAGTACCTATAGAAGTGCAGTTTGTGAATAGCAATGGGCTTACTCTTTTGCAGGTGGGTCAGCGTTCCTCCCCAAAAATCTCACGACCGTCTCTAAACCCCTCCTTACTCCTTCCTAATGCCCTTCTCTTTATTCATAACTATTCACCATTTCCTAGCCATTCCCCTGTCCATACAACATGTTCTACTAAAATGTATTCAAGGCGGAGCTCACTGCACAGAAAAATACAGGAGAGGAGGAAAATCTTCACGTAGGTTTGTGAATAGCATTTTGTAGTAAGTTTTGAAGTACTACAAAATGTTCTACAAAATGTAGTTTGTGATTAGCCTCCATAGCACCTGGTTCTCTGGCCACTGCATCCGGGTTGTTCAGACACAGTCGCAGCTCGCGGGGATTCCTGGGGTTGGGGTGGCACACGCGGGAGGGTTGCAGGGGGGAATTAATAACAAAATAAAATGTTAAAACACTTACCTCTGCTCCCGCGCCATGCAGCACCTCTCCTTCATAGCCGAATCCCAGCCTGCCCTGCGGCCAATCCTGACACTGCTCAAAGCAGCGTCAGGATTGGCTGGGAGCACCCAACCAGGGCGCTCCCGGGAACACTGGGAACCTATGCAGGCTCCCTCCAGACTGTGCGCATGTGTGTTTGGCCTGCCCAAGACGGTTGCAGGTTGAGGACAGTAGGTTCGCCAATGGCTGCTGCATCAATAAGGGCCAGGGGCCCAAAGCACAGCAGGTAGCCCCTTATTGCCATCTCCAAAAGAGCCCCCTCCCAAACACAGCAACCCAATGTATCCTCAGTTGGCCCTGGGAACATGGGGAGCACCAACATCCAAGCCAGGAACCACCAGGCCCCACAGCAGGTCTGCTGAGGGTTGCAGGGCTCCACTTCGGCAGTGTCCAGGTCATTCTCAAGCTCTATGGGCAGGAGATAGCAAGGTCAGTATGGTGATGAAGGCCGGGGGAGGCCGAGAACCCAGAGAAGCCTTGCTCAATACTTTACCAAGGACTGCCCTCAACAATGTGCTCCTCACTGCCAGGCAGATTGGGGATGTCAGACAGACCACTGATCCACAGCGTGACATGGAGGACCAGTGCCCACTTACTGCATCTTTTCAGAGTCACCTGTGCAGCTGGCTTCCCCGCTGCAACATTGAGGCTGCTGGCTGCCCCCATTTCCTCCAGTAGCCATTGGCCTTCCACCTACAATGTTGTGGGCTGCTGACACAACAGCAGAGTTATCCATCTCTTGCAGCACTCTGTAGTGACTTGCCAGCCCGCTTAGTCCTTCAGATACAACCTCTAAAGGGTTTGACAGTGTATTGACTAGCCAGTAGCTGCTGCATGGATCAGGACCAGAGTGGAGCTACTTCAGTTTGTGGCCACCACAATGGTGGTTAGGATACATTCCTACCGCTCCAGCAGATCATTTTCAATGTATGACCCTATGGCAATACAAGCCATCGTTAGAAGAACAGGGGTGTTTTACTATGCAAGATTCCACTGTCTAGGTATCTAGACCCATTAAAAGTTGGAGTAATGGGAAAAACATCAAAATGTATCAACCAGCCACCAATCAACCAATGGCTCAATAGAAGAACACCAAATGTAAAAGGTCCAGTTTCCCCACCTTTTCAAGACTACAGTAGTTTAAAGATTGAAATATAAGCAGGCTAACCACCTTACAGTTTTGACCCTTGTTACATGCGATGGCGCTAATGACTGATCTAACCCACATCTCTAGCAAACTCACAAGCAGGACATCCCAGGAGAAATACTGCCCATTCAGCTTAATTACATGGAATATAGCTGGGAAAAATCAACAACTGTGACTTGCCAGAGACAGTATACTACTATTTTTAATGAGTTTGAAGTAATATACTTACAGGAGACTTGGATTATTAGTCAACTAAAAATAACCAATTTCTTGATGCTGGCCTAAGCGGACAAAAAGGGCCAACTGAGTGAAGTCTTTGCAATAGTGATCAGCAAATCCTTCAGCTGTTTCAAGAGTAACTGGAGACTTTCATTCTAATCTCTTTCAAGAGAGTTCAGCATGCAATGCTGTAAAACTTCGAGCTTTTCATTCTCAAATTCCAATTCAAATTACTCAATTACTGGTCACACTAAGCCAGAAAACGGTGGTCCTGATTCCAAAGATAAACTTAGATGTTTGGTCTAAACTTTGACCAAACGTCTAAGTTTATGACTTTGGGAATTCACAAAGGGCATTTACAAGTAGTATCTTTAGGTCCGCACTCAGGAGGAGAATCAGTCCCTCAAGTCATACTTAAAACCTAATCACATCAGGCAACATATCTAGAGCCCCATAGCCAAAGGGGATCCTAGTTAACGTATCAAAACATAAAATAAATAAAATGAACCAAGACTCTACTCTCCTTATTTAGTAACATTATTTAATATAGCCTCCAATCTTTGTGGAAGGGCTCAGTTGTTACTGGAATAACTGTACAACAATTACTCTACTGAGCTGTTTCTAATAATACAATAAAATCATTATCAAATTGAGCTTTTGTAGTTTGTGAATGAAATTAATTATTAGATCTAAATAAATTTATGAATTTTGGACTCAAAAGCAAAGGTATTTTAAAGAATGTTTTGAGATGGTTATTACATTTACCTTTGATGTTAAACTATTGATGTTAGTGGGCAGATACCTTTTGAGGTGCACTCTGGCACTGGTCAGATTAGCCATTTCTATAGTGGTTGCACCTCTTCTGCTCCAAGAGCACCTCAAGCCAGGTAAATAAATGTTGAACCAGACAACGAATGTTACCTGTCCCTGCATAAAACAAAGTTAGCACTTCTGTTGGAGAAATAAAACCTAGGAAACTGAAAATCCCTCGAGAACAGTTCTTATTACGAAATGGAAATCATTAATTTGCTTGCACTTAATAAAAATAAAAGATCGGATTCAAAGAAAAGTGTTATCCCCAGTATGTTTGGAAAAGAGTTGTGGAATGGGTGGGGATAAAGAGAGAGATGAAATTCTTTCTACTACCAAGACAATGGGCCGCATTATAAGTTTGGCGGTCTTTTCGGAAGACAGACGCGGTGGCGGCTGCCAAAAGACCGCCATGTTGGCAGTAACCCAACCGCCGCATTAGTACCTTGAAGACCACCAAAAAACAGCCACAAATCCAACACCGCCAGGACACTGGAGGGCGGAAAAGAGGCGGTTCCACCACCAGCACTGCCACACCGGCACCATTCCACCAACCAGATTACAAGCCACAAATCAGCACAGCGGTTCTTACAGGGTGGAAAACCATTGGGGGTGTGAACCGCTGCGCTCAGAATCCACCACTGTCAGAACACAATACCACATTAGATAGTTTGAATATCCCACACCTGACACACATACACACACCTGACACACCTACTCACTGCACTATATAACACCCTCCCACACAACCCACAATCCTTTGCCATAAAATTGACTTACACATACACAGAGAGCAGGCAAATATTCACATATAGCACTGTTACACCATAAGCACAGATACACATCCCACCCAGCAGACACAACACAACTGCACCACCAACACAAAGCACACATAACGACCACACACACACACATACCACAAGCCTCCATCACCCACTACACCTGACCCACACCCCACCAATCACCACATACTGTACCCTTACACACACAACACCCCCTTGCACCAACAACACAACCACCACCATGTCCCCACAAAAGTACCCACGGTTCACGGACGACAAGTTGAGGGTCATAGTGGATGAAATCATCAGGATGGAGCCACAACTGTTTGGAGCACAGGTCCAGAAAACCTCAATTGTCAGGAAAATGAAGTTGTGACAGAGAATAGTTGAGTCGACAGCTCAGTAGGCAGCCATCCACACACGAGGGAGGACATCAGGAAGAGGTGGAATGACCTCAGGGTGAAGCTGCGTTCCATGGCATCATGACACCAAATGGCAGTGCACAAGACCGGCGGAGGGCTCCCCCTCCTCCCCCCTAATTCACATCTTGGGAGGAGGAGGTCTTGAACATCCTGCATACCGGGGACCTGACTGGAATACCTGGCGAACTGGACTCTGGCAAGTGCACACAACCTCCATGTCACACAATTGTCTAGTACTGCATGCTTCCTCATTACCCAAATACTCCCCAATGTACTGCATGTCTCACTACACATCCCACCTATCCATCTAATGCCCCTCTCCTGCATTCCACACCTCCACCCAGCCCAAATGACCACACAGCCCTTGGCAAAGGCACACCTAGCATGGGCTAAAACTAACACGAGGACTCCCACAATGCACAAGCCCATCTACCTGAATACCTGGAATGTCCACATCACATGACATCCCTTGCATAAATGCCTATTGGACTAGCCTTACTAACTAGATGTTATGACAGAGTACCACTACATGGCAATGACAGCAATGCAATGGAACAACACAATGTCAAACAAGGATAAACACACCTGCAGCACTGTGACAAATCCAACTGGGTACTAATCAGTATCCACAACCCCGAAAGCCACCCACCATGGTATGGAATGTCAGATGCACAGCATGCACAGACATCTGATTTAACCTTGCATACTCCTATACCCTCCACCCACTGGCATTCTATGCTGCTATGTCCAGCCTCCTACCACTCACAACTAACAGGGCTGAATTGTCACTAGCTAACAGTGCAGGACAGTCTTGTGACTTATCAGTCTGTACATGTACCCATCCACACAGCCAGATGTACCAAACCTGTTTCATACCTACCTAAATGGAGTACGGAACACATTTCACACACCACTACCTAACACCAATGGTATGCTGTGCAGTATCTGTCATTGTCATTGCTGGGAATAATGTCAAGCCACTGTATGCAAATGATAAAGAGTGACTCAAACAAATCTTCAATTTGTAACTCCCTCTCTCACTCCATCCACAGGTACCCCTGCCAGTGCCACCATGGAGAGGATACCAGAGACTGCCAGCCCACCACAGGATGAAGGCCCCAGTGAGGACAACACACCTAGATGTCAGGACACTGACAACCTACCTGGTCCATCTGGGACACCTGGTCATCCTACCACACCCTGCCTCAGCCTGCCCACAGAAATCCCCCCAAACCCTATGGCCCCACAGTACAGGGACATGAGTCAACCCCCCACACCCTAGACAATGCAGGTCCTGTGAACACTGGGAGTGGGCACACTGTACCAGGGACACAGGCACATGGGGGCAAGAGGCGTGTGAGGGAAGTTGTGGGCCAGAGGATGGGGCCTCCAACGGTCTCTTCTGACTAGGCTAACATCTCCCAAGTCCTGGGAGCATACCAACAAACCTAGGATAGGATGGGCCGGATCATAACCATGTTGGGGGAAAACCAAAGGCTGCAGAGAGAATACCACCAGGAGGTCATGCAGCAGTGGCAGGCACACAATGCCACCATGGCCTCCATTGCAGGGGTACTGAGGGATATCAACACCACCCTGTGTGCTTCCTCCACCCACCGGCAGGCCACTTCTGCTACCAACATAACATCAGACTTATCAGCATTAGCGGTAGACAGCGGAAAAGAGGCCTGGTCTGGGAAACCACAGAGCTCAGACACCCCTCCCTCTGTAGCTGAAGAACCCCTCTCCACCCCCGCAAACGTGGATATCCATCTGGACATGCGGCTGGAGTAGATGGCAAGGCCACACCCACTGCCAGGAAGTGACCCTCACCTGATTTGCCTCCCATGTGTGCCATGTGTGTCAATGACATAACTCCATCTTCCCATTGGCAATTGGACACTGGACCTGTGCAACCAACAACTGTACCACCTACTCTGATGATTTCATCTACCATGACCCCACTCATCACCTCTTTGGCAATGTTTGCCCCCTATATGTTTGCTACCATTTCTATATGTGCACAATAAACACCAATGGAACATAGCTTCTGTATAAGTGTTTTCATTACGACATCAACAAAAGTCATGAGATCCATGTGTGAGATGGCTATGCACACCTATATCCAACAGGCAGAGAAGGATAGGAGAGTGAGGCATCCTCAGCTGGAGACAAATTACATAAGATATGTTCCAGGACACGTCAGACTGTCCACAATCTTGAGCTACATAAGAGCATAGTCAGCATGCAAACCTGCAAGAAGACAATTACAGATAGTACCATCAGGATGGAAGACATTGAGCCACACAAAGCACATATGCAGCAAATAGAGGTCCTCCCCGGTGTAGAAAACCACCTAACCAGGGTCCACCAGAGATTACCTATACAATACCAGTCACAGAATATCCATCATGTAGCCCTGTAGCTTGCATCTGTCATTTACAACTCTTAATTCTCTAATCATTCAGCCATTGCTGAATGATTAGAGAATTGAGAGTTGTAAATGACAGATGCAAGCTACAGGGCTACATGATGGATATTCTGTGAATGGAGTTGTATAGGTAGCAGAGGTACATATATTCATAACACATTCAGTAAGTGGAATGGCATGACTATAAGTGAATGCTGCACACTTTGCTCATTACTGGTCAGGACATAGGAGATTAAAATCAAGGACACTTCAGTGGATACACTTGTTAGATATGAGAAATAGTTACTGTGCACATAACTCACAAACAGTCTGCTCCTCCAACACAAATAGGGATAGGACCACATTACACCACCACTGATGAGTGCACTCTGAAGGACTACTGTCAGCATTTAATGTGGACATCACCATAACTGTAACTCACTGGAAGTACTGATTGATGAGATCAGACCTAGAGTCAGCTGCACCTTCCTCCTCTGCCTTCTCATCACTTGCCATGTCAGCATTACCAGCCACTGGTCCAGCTGCCTCGCCCTCATCAGCTAGCAATGGTATCTGGAGTCTCAGGGCTAGATTGTGGAGCTGCTACTACTATCTGGCAAACCTTTTGAGGAGAGTAGAGGAAGGCACCTCCAGCTAGGTCCAGACACCTGAATATGGCTTTCAGGATGCCAAATGGCATTTCTATTACATGCCCCATCCTCCCACTGGGCCTAATTGAAACTGACTTCCCCATCTGTGGCAGGGTACCTCACTGGTGTCAGCAGCCAGGGAAGGTTAGGATAGCCAGAGTCTCCTGTGTGATAAAATGTAGGACTATTGACATGACAGGTACAGCAACAGGGAAGGATATGATGACAGATGCAACTACAGTGAACCACATTCTAATGGGTATGTACCAAGGGGCCAGACCCTCTCTGTGTGTAGTTGTGCCATCATATGAGGGACTTTGCTGTTCCTCAAAATGAAGGAGTCATGTACAGATCCAGGAAACTTGGCTGTGACCTGTAAAATGTACTGGTCTGCCAGACACACCAGGGAGTAGTAGTTCTTCCTGTTCCTATACACCTGTTCATTGACACTGGGAAGAACCACATCTATATGGGTGCCATCAATGACCCCTATGACATGAGGGATGTGTCCCATATCATAAAAGTCTGCCTTCACATAGGAGCCTAATGTAGCTGTCCAGGTGTTTCAGCAATGCATACAGTACATCCTTTAACACTAGACTGAACATAGGCTGTGCCATCCCTGCTGCCAAAACCACTGTATTCTGGAAAGAGCCTGTGGCAAGACAGTTCAGAACTGACAGGACTCGTACTGTGGGAGGGATGGAATAGGGATTGCGTATAGCTGGTAACAGATCAATCTCCAACTGTGTACATTGATCCATGATGGTCTGACGATTCAGGCAATAGGTTTGTATGATATGCCTTTCCTCCAGGGTTGCAAGGTCAACTAGTAGGACATATGTCTCGTTTCAGCACTACCATGATGGCACAACATGGGGTTACTCCCCAAATTTTCCTTATATGTATAGGGCGCACATAAATTGGCACATCAAAGCATGAGATGTGCACCAAATGGCAGACGCCTGTCCTGCAGCACTGGCAAATGGAAGTGACCTAACTCCGCTGGTGTATGTCGTGATGGCGGTATGCGGTTGCTACTGCCGTACAACTTGTCATTGGTTAACATTGCTGCCTATGGGGGATTGGGGCCAATGGCGATGACCACAGGCAGTGACAGTCCTGTACATGGCGGCCGTGACCGCCATTTTCTGCAGCCTTTCTCGCTCAACTCCTGACACTGTTACCAGCAAGACCTCCACAACCTGAGATGCTGTGTAATGTCTCTGAGAGCCATCATGCCACGTCCTGCAGGTGATAGGGCCTCAGCCTTCACACTAGAGAAGCTGAAAAAGCTTGTGGACGGGTCCTACCCCTGTATGGACAGATATATGGGGCACCATGGGAACAGGTGAGCCCAACACCTTAGTCATGTGTGATAGGCGTGTGTGTGACGGTGAATGTGGTAAGTGTACCAGTGAGGGAGCATAAATGACTGCAGAGGGCATGAAGTGAAGGCGTGTGGGCAGTGAGGATGGGAATGTGTTGGCACTTGGTGAATCTGAAGTTTATAGGCCTCTCCTGTTGGCATGGCACCAGTGTACATGACTTTCTCTTTTTGTTTGTGTCATCCATGCAGGTGAACGTCCATCAGAAGGAAGGGATCTGGCGTGCCATCACCAAAGAAGTGCAGTCCCTGGGGGTCCATAGCCGGCGGAGCACCTATTGTCGCAAGCGGTGGAAGGACCTCGCTGAGCACGGAAGACTGCAGAGGCCCAGCTGGGGATGTCCTCCCAATAAGGGAGGGGTGCCTGTCGGACCCTGAGCCCCCTAATGGCCAGTATATTGGCAGTGGCCTACCCTGAGGTGGATGGGCATTTGAGGGCAGCACAGCAGCTACAAGGGGGTAAGTACTGACTGTAACCTGGGACTTGCATATAGCTAATGGGATTAGCTGCCTCACTGTAGCTATAGTGAAAATGAAGTAAATGCTACATGTATATAGACTTAGGGCTAATGGGTAGTAACCACTCGGCCTGAGCATTAGTTGTAGATTTGTCTTGATGGTTTGTGTCAGTGTATGTATTTCTCCCATATCCACTATTATCCATGTCTGCATTGTGGAGATGGTCTAGACAGAATGACACATGTGTGACTCCATCCTACCTATACTGTGGATGTGAGCTTGTGTACCACCCTAGCCATTGAGTATTACCTCCTCCATCCCTTGGCATTTAGGCACTTGTGGCTCTAAGGTGTCAGTTCACTTCCATTTGTATGGCACAGCAGTATATGCAACAGTGTGACTCTGCTTTTACCATAGGGACAACAGTAATCAGGTACAGGTAATGGTGTAGACTCCATGTGATTCAGCAATTATATCTCTACCAAAATATATGGCTTGTGTATAACTGGGCTAATGGATTGACAGTTGTATCCTCATATATTGGTAATCTGCTATCAATTGGATATGTGAAGGTTTGTAAAGGAGGCTCATTTGTAAAGTAGCTTTGGAATGGTCATATTGCAAACACCATACATTTTTAAATGCTAGACTTGTGGGGATGAAACCTTAAAAACAATGGGATAGTACTAGAGGTGGTAAGTGCCTAGACAGACCTCTTTATTCACAATGTGTAATGTTAATTCTATGTTTTCCGATGCCCTAGCTGTTACAGTGCTACATAGCTTATTATCTGTCTACATAATGTCCCAATTGTTACATAGGGTCACATCTGATGAGGTGTGACCATGTCAGCTAGCCTTGTCCTAGTTGAACTGGGTGATTAGGACAGAATTGGGTATTGTATTGCATTGCTAATGATATGTTGATGTATGATGTATGCTGCATTTATACAGCTGAGACAGCCCTATGTAGTAGTGTGATGTGTTGTCAGTGCCAAGACGGGGTTGTTGAGCCATTTATGCATATTGCAACCATGTATTGGGCATGTCAGGATGCGTCTTGGTACAGGTATTCACTAATCAGTAATGGTGTGATTGACGGTGGTGTTGTGATGTAGTGAAGTTCTACTGGGAAAAATGCATGTGTGGTGGTTTTGTCTCCAGACTATGATGTCATATGTGTGTTCCTGATGTTGTGACACTGCACTCAGTGAGTGGGTATAGATGTGTTATATGTGCAATATGGGCCATTGTAGATACACTTAGATTTATGGTTAGTAGTGATAGATATGTAATTTGTGTTTGGAGATATTCCTCTGTGATTTGTTTAGACTATCCCATGCCTGTACCCATTAGTTGTACTGTACTCATCACGTCATCTGTACGAATGTTTAACTTGTAGTGGCTAAATCAGTCATCAGTGAGAAATTGCCAATATTGTACAGAGTGTTATGTCAGCCATGTGATGTGACAGGCAGATGCTGTGTGGTGTGTGAGTGTAGTGGTATTCCCTGTCATGGATATCACACAAAGGATATGGACTGATCACCTATTGAGCTGTACAGGCTTGATGTGTTAGGTACATTCAGTTGCAATTCCAATAGGTGATAGGAGTATGGAGAGGTCTTATGTGAATTCAGGTGTACATTTGTACTTCACCCCGGGCATGAGGTGCATGCAGACATGGCTATGGTGGTGATCATGTGGATGACTCCTGTGGTGCAGATTTACTTGGATGTTTATGTGGGTGTGAGGGTTGGCACACAGGGGTGAGTATTGGTGACATGTTGTGACATGATGTAGGATATGTGTATTGGCACATGAGATTGCCAAGGCAGGACGTGTATAGGGACAGATGTGCTTGCTTACAAATGTGTAAACCCTCTCTCTCCCTAACTCTCTCCCTCCCTCCTTTTCTTTCTCTATTTGTGTGCATCAGCATTGGCAGGCAAAGGATAAGGGGCACAGGTGAGTGTGGATGCTGCAGGCCACAGGACCCGGAGTGCTGCTACTAGTGACAGCGAGAGACCCAGTGGCACGGAGTGTGAAGGGAGCGCCACGGGGAGACCGGATCATCATCTTCTTCTTTGGAATCCTCCTCCAGTGGACACTCCCTGGTGGATGTGGAACCTTCTGGGACCACCCCAGCACCATTATTGTCCACCAACCCCCTTACTACCATTGCCCTCCCCATACCTCCCCACCCATTTGCCATGCCCGCTCACCCAGGAGGGTGGGCGTCTCCTTTCCTCACAGGCACCTCTGCCCCTGCCCCTGTCAGCCCTGCTGTCCTCAGTGAGGCGGCTATGGATCTCCTGAGGTCGATCTCTGTAGGTCAGTCGACCATCGTGAATGCCATCCAGGGATTTGCAGCTCAAGTCCAGCAGAGCAATGCATTCCTTGAGGGCATTCACAGTGCACTGGCTGGCCTACTGAGATCCTTTCAGGCTCTGGCCTCCACACTGATGGCAGCCAGTCAACCTTTATCTACCGTCCTACCTCTTCCCAAACCCAGCCAAGGCACACAGACACATAAGCATGCATCCACCTCAACAGCCAAAAGCACCACTGACAAACACAAGTACCACAAGACCCACCACCAGCATGCACACAAACAACACACACCTGCAGATACACCATCATCCACTACCTGCACTGACTCCCCAACACCCTCTCCTTAACAGACACTACACCAGACACGCCTGCACCCACCACAACAACTTTGACAGATCCAGCCACAACTCCAATCTTACCCACAGTCGGCACAACAGCAGACCAGCAGACATCTACCACATCTACAGCCACACAGCCACCGACACACCCACATGCAGCACATCTTCAATACCTGCAGTCACCACCTCAACAGACAGTCACCCATCCAGCATGGCATCTCCCAGCACCCCCTCCCCTCCTCCCAAAACACATAAACGCCCACACTCACCCACCCAACAGACACCCACCACCCACAAGCATTTATCGCAGACACTTGCACCCAAGACATCCACACCAACACCTCCTACAACCACTCCCTCTTCCTCCACTCCCAAGCCCTTTTGCCATAACTGCCCCCATGTGTCTAAGAAGGTGTTTCTTGCTGAGTTTTCCCTGTTCCCTACTCCTCTTTCACCCTGTGATACCCCCCAAACGGTCTGTCGCCTTCCCCAAGTCCATCCCTTCCACATCCAAGTCCTCCTCTGCCCCCCTGCTAGTACCGATGCCCTTCCCCTGCCAAGAAGTCAACCCCTCCCAAACCCAAGCCCAAGCCAAAGGACCCCCCTTCCAAGCCCAAGCCCAAGCCCAAAGACCCCCCTCCCAAACTCAAATCCCCCTTCCATCTCCTCGCCCAACCACTGAGGTGCCTGCCTGCCCCCTTGATGCCCCCACACTGTAGAGGTCATTTGGCAGTCAGGAGTCAAGTAGGGGCACACAGGGGTGCTATTTGGTGTCTTTGGCTTTTTGTACACCGCACTGCGCAAAGGGCTGTATAGCTATATAGTTATTTATTTTCTTAAGAAAAATGTATTGATTTTAATACATCTGGCCCATCCGGTTGTTGGCTTCGATGGTAACATACTTGTCTTGCCTTTCCTTCAACATGGCTCTATCGAATTTGGCACCTTTGGTTTGTTTCTGTATGACGTGTGCGTGTATGTGGGTTATGCTAGCTGTAGTGTCTGGCCTGCATGTGGATGTAGCCCTGGCTTTTGCCCCCCTGTGAAGGCTATGTATTGTGTGTATGATATGGTTGTGTTTGGTACATGCATGTGTGTTGATAATGTGTGTATTGTTTGTTTTTGGATGTGTAATGGTGGTGTTGTGTGTCCTTGTATGGTTGTTGCGTGTGCATCCGTGTATGTGGTGATGGATATGTCAGACGCGTTGTTAGTTGTGTTAGTGTGGTATGACCGATGTTTCATTGTATGGCTGTGTTATTGTGTATATTGTATGTCAAGTGTTGTTACGTGATGTAGTATGTATGTGGTGTCATGTGGATGTGTGTACTGAAATCACTTGATGAAGTGTATGTGTAGTTACAGTTGTGGTGTTGTTGTGTGAATCTGTGCTGTTGTGTATTGTTGTGTTTGACTGTGCCAGTGCTGCGTATCTGCGAGTTGCTGTGAGTCTTGCACTTGTGTGTTGGCCGTGGTATGTGTAGTATGGGTGGGCGCGTGTGTATTTAGGTGTGTGTGTGTATTTCCGTATGGGCGTGTGGTTACGTGTGTGTCGCTGTTGCCTGCTGCCCGCTGCCCCGGATGTGTATGTTGTGTTTGCATGTGTACTTTGGGTTTTCCCTACAGTGTTAGTTAGGTGTGTATGCTCACGGCTGTTGTCTTCATTGCTATCACTGGTTTCAGAGTCTTTGTGCCAGCAGAAGCAGTGGAAGGACTTCTAGTTTGGGTTCCATGGTGGTTCCAGTCTGGTATGTGTTCCTGAAGGTGAGTGTCTCCTTTTATAGAGTTGGTTTCTGGCAGGGTTTTCGTGGTGGTTCGACCGCAGCGGAAACCTTGGCGGTGTGCAGCCTCATAATGTGTCCGGTGGGAACATGGTCCCCGCCGGCCTGACAGTGTCTACCTCCGTCCGTGGTGGCCTGACCGCCCTGGCAGTACTGGCGGTGGTTTGGCTGTCTTCTGTTGGGAAGACCACCATGATCATAATTTGGCGACCTTCTCCGCTAGCACGTTGGCGGTACAACCGCTGCCACTACCAACATGGCGACATGGTTCCGCCAGACTCCTAATGACCCCCAATGTCTCCAGTCAGCAGGGTGATACAACCAGACTCATTGCTACATTCAACAGCAGTTCCAGAAATGTCAGGAACATTATTGAGGGAAACGAGCATATTGAGCAGTGACCACATACTAGGGGTGGGGGGGCTGGCCGCATATTGAATACAGGAAGGGCCACTTGCTCAGGGATATGTTGGTTCATAGTGACATCATTGAAAAACATGATTCCATCTTAAGTGATCTCAAAGGCTTTTCTTCCTGTGGGAAATGTAATGCCTGAGAAAATCGCAGGGGAAGGAAGGAGTTCCCCGTTCCCTATGGCAGGGGCACCAAAGATAATATTCAGTTTCTGTCCTGTAGCTCCCAGTTTGTTGTATATATTCTATAATGCCCATGTAATAAGAGGTATGTAAACAGCACCATACAAGAAGGGAAAAGAAGGCTTCTCAAACACATGAGAGCTATATGCAATATTTATCTGCATTACACCAAATAAATAATTTTACTATGCCCGTGAACAGGTCTCACATGACATTAGGGGGGGCAGCAGGGTACTGACCAGTGCTTAATTTGTGCTTGTTGTTTCCGGTGCGGAGCACCAGCACTTATTTCTGAGGGCCGGCGCTTAGTTTTCTGTCTCAAGCATTTACTGCGAGCAAAAGACACGTTGCAAACATGGAGGAAGAGAAAAACGAAAAAGCGTCAGACAGGGGAAAAGCAGGAAGCTGCCAAGTGAACTGAACGGGCAGGGAGTGGCTATATATGGACTGCAGAGGCCGGAGGTGGCTTCAGGATTACGCTGCCTCAGTATTATGTGCTCGCACTTTTAACTGCAGCAGCCACATGTTTAAGAGGAGAGCTTTGAACACTGCCACCTTTTTATTTACAAATTAAGCACTGGTACTGACACTAAGGATGAAGGGCTCAAGATGCATTATTGATTTGGAAAAGAAGGGTCCCCATTGCTGGAATAGTTAAGGAGACTTAAATGTCCACTTGGGGGGCGCTAGTTTGATTATTTGCTGTTTAAGAATTGCTCTGTTGTACATCTTGCTGCCCTTTGATGGATGTTTTTAACCTGTTTAATTTGTTTTTATTTCAGGGAGAGGGGAAAGGGAAGCTCATGAAGTGATATGGTCATTGCCAGAGATACACTGAAGCCTCTGTGTCAGAGCTCACCACCCACTTCTTCATTGGACACAGTGGAACTTCACGGAGAACTTGCTCACAAAGAAGAACCTGAGTGGGTTGATCTGGGGTGCCCAGGAACTTAAATGATGTTCTGTATGGGCCACCGTTGATGGTTTGGCTCTCCGGACATTGAAGTAGAAATATATGATAGATTTTGGCCCACCTGTGTGCATGGAGCCTAACCAGATGTTTCTTTTTATAAAAATCATTGACATTTTGTTGCTAATTTGACATTCTGTATGGTTGTTTCCACCACCATGGAGTTTCTCGGGGACAGTCCATTGCACAATCATGATGTGGGCATTTACAGGCCAGACAACTAGGCATGATATCTTCACAACTGCGATATAGTCCAAGAACCCTTCGATACACTGATGGACCATTTTCTGTTGACTCTGGGCTGGATGTATGAGCGGATGCAAATACTGATATCCAGAGCAATTTCATTCCACTCTACTCTGCTAAGATATATTTGGTGGATAAGACATATTTTTCATTTTTTTCATATTTTGATGCTTTGGATTCGGAATCCAGTGTCAAGATTATCTTAGGGGCCTCCAGAGTGCCTGTAAACACTAAACACTGGTACCTAAAGGGACATAACATTGTTACCAACTAGGGCTTCATTTAATATATGCTGTACTATCTGTGTAACAGGGGCAATGTACAGTCATCAAGGAGGTAATGTGGGACATTAACCCTGCAGTAGCAATGGGTTAGCTAATTGTGTGAAAAATATCTTGCTTCATTAATTGTGATAATGTGTTGGGAATGAGGGCTGACTATAGTCCATACACAATATTAGTTTATTATGTATAAGTATGTTGTACAACTTGTATGTCTATGCTCATGCGTTATGTCAACCATATGTGGGAATCCCAGCTGAGTGATAGGTTATGTATGCAATGTGACATTTTGTATGCTCTCCACCATTCCAATATGGCACCCCCTGTGACAATTTGGTTCATATATTAGTTTTTAAACCATGTCCTTTCTTTAAGTTGTCACTATACACTTTAAGTCCTGATACAATGTACTGCTGGTCATGTGATCAAGGCCAATGACCGTCTAAATGCATTAGGAGTTTTGGCTGTGCCGATCATTAGACTAATGTTGGGAAATTTGTAGGGAATCTAGGACCGAGGATCCTCCCCTACGACTTTGCAAGTAATGACGAGTTTGTGCAGAAAAATGCACAGATGTGATTGGCTGCCAACACTTCAACCAGGAAGTGTTGGCAGCCATCTTGGGACTCAGCTTTAGCCGAGTCCCAACAAAAAACACAAAAAAGGAAAAGGGGCCAGGGTGGAGAGAACCTGACTACTTAGCTCTGGTGCCGAGGTCCACAGAAGGATTGCGACAGAGCAAAAAAACACTTTTAAAAAACAACATTGGTGCAAATTCACTGTAATATATATTTTTTTAAAACAAGCACGGTCTCCCGTGCTTGTTTTATAATAAACCCTTGAGTGGGCCAGGTCCAGGCATCCCCCCCCGCAGCCTCCCCAGGCCACTCCCTCAATGGGGCTAAAATAGAAGAAGAAAGAGGGTCAGTTGTGGACCCTTGGCCCTGAGGACCAATTTCTAGGTTGAGGGGGCCCCTCGGGGAGCTATACATGGCTGTTGGGACCGCCACGCCATAGGGCCAGCTTCTGCTATGTCCTGGGGAGCCCACTCCCGGGACATAGCTGTTTCCTCCGACTTGGTAGCAGCTTTAACAGCTGCTGCCAAGTTAGAGCAAACACTCCGCTCGCAGCGAGGAAGAGCTAGCAAACAGCTCGTCCTCGCTGCGAGCAGAGGTTTCCTCTCTTTCCCTGTTTGCGGAGAGGCAAGAAGGGAAACTGAGGAAACATTGCTCTCACAGAGAAGGTGCTGCTTTAGCGGCTCCCTCTCTGTGACAGCAATGCTGGCACCCCCAGGAGGCAGGGAGCCAGCTAGGACCACGGGACCTTCAGTCTGCTCCCCCAGTCCCCAACCATGGTGACTGGGTGCCCGAGATAACAGGGCTGGGTCCCAGGGGATAGGCTCCCCAGGGCCAAGATAGGCCTGGGGAGGAGGGCCGCATGCCTTTTCCCCCAAAATAAAATGTTTAGACCGGGCCTTGGGGGATGTAATAAGGGAGAGCATAAGCAGTGCGGGGGCCTGAGTTATAGTTAACTAAGGTAATTATAATTGCTGAATTTCACTGGTTTTGTACGAGGAAAATCTGAGCCCAACTATAATGTCCCTGTAACCTTTGCTTTTTTCAATACATTTCTACATTTTTTTTTATTCTATTTTCTAACTATAATGAACCTGTAACCTTTGGTTGTTTTAGTGAATTTCTACGTTTTTTAAAATTCTATTTTCTAACTATAATGTCCCTGTAACCTTTGGCTTTTTCAGTGAATTTTAAAGTTTTTTTTCAATTTTCAATTGGTGCATGAGTGTCTTTGAAGGTCTGTGAATGAGAACATGAGTGTCTGAGTGGGTTTTTGAGTGGTTGTGTGAGTGTTTAATTGGGTCTGTGAGTGGATGCATGAGTGTATGAGTAGGTCTGTGAGTGGGTACATGAGTCTCTGAATGTGTCTGTGAGTGAGTGCATGAGGTTCTGAGTGTGTATGTGAGTGAGTGCATGAGTCTCTGAGTGGGTCTGTGTGTGGGATTGTGAATCTCTGAGTGGATCTCCAACAAGCCAGGGTCCTTCCTGTTATCTATATGCCACAAGTGCTTCTTTGTTTTGTGGAGATGTTGTTACATTCCTCAGATTTAAGAATGTGCCACCAAAATCTGCAGGAAACACACGGGCCCTTTGGTAGCCCGGCTTTCTTTGAATAGGGAAAGGGGGCCCTCTCAGGGCTGGGTTTGGCCCCAGGAATCCCACCCCTGGGGCCCGGCCATGACACCTGGGTGCTCTGGGCACCGACTGGGCATGATGGGGACAGCGGGGAAGCCTCAAGGCCCTTTCGGCTCAGCAGGCTACTTGCCTCCTGTGGGAGCCGGCATTGCTATTGCACACAGGGAGCTGCTGGAAATGCAGCTCTCTGTGTGCAAGAGCAATAGTTTCATCTTTTTTCCTGCCCACGTCTCCTGACAGAGAAAGAGATGAAACCTCTGCTTCCAGCAGGCAGGAGCACTTCGACAGCTCCCGCCTGCAGGAACCAGAGTGTTTGCTTTTGCTTGGTGGGAGATGTCTAAGCTCCCGCGAAGCAAAAGCAAAAAGCTATGTCCCAGCAGGGGGCAACCTGGGGCATAACAGGAGCCGGCCCTGGGTAATGCCACCCTCAGGAGTGGGGCTGTGTGCTCCCCTCTTTTGATTTTTAAGGGTCTTCCCCAGGGTGGTGGTGGACGGACCAAAGGGCCAAGAATGGCCCAGGAGGGGGGGACCACGTGGCCCTCTCCTTCTAAAAAAAAAGCCCTGGGGAGGTGGTGGTCCCATGGGCATGTGGGGGGCCACCCACACTAAATTTTGAATATAGCCCCAGGGAGGTAGGGTCCATGGGGCCATGGGAGTCCGCACAGCCCCCCCATGATATTTTGTTTAGTATAGCCCTGGGGAGGTGGTGGTCCTCGGGCCTGGGGGGGGGGCAATCGGCCCCCTTGCATTAATATTCATATTAGCTCCGGCAAGGTGGTGGTCCCTGGGGAATAAATAAGCCCTTGGATGGGTCCCTGTGCGCCCTCCTCTATTCTCTTTTTTCTGCAATTTTGTTTGGGACTTGGCTGATGCCGAAAACCAAGATGGCTATCAACACTTCCTAGTTGAAGTGTTGGCAGTCAATCAGAGCTCTGCAGCTCTCTGCACAAGCTCGTCATAATTTGTGAAGTTGCTGCAGCCACAGACATACAATTTCGGATTTCCTTAAATTTCTCAACAACTACTGAATGGATTTAGACCAAATAACTGAAAGTACAATCTGCGGAACAAAATCTACCTTTCTGACAAAATTGGTGCAATTCCATCCAGCGGTTCGGGCTGTAATCATGTTCAAAGCGCCTATGGGAATTAACATGTGAAACACACTTCTTTTGACCCCCATTTTTCTCAGCCCCCCTTGAGGGATCACCCCGAAACTTTCCATGCACAATCTTTATCTAGATTGTGTTCTTTTTGGTATTTGGTGTAAGTCCATTTATTAGATTTTAACACATTAAGGTTCAAATGTAATAGACATATCATGCTTTTGTAGTACAGAGGGGCCAGCAAATCTAATGCTAAGATCTGAGTGACTGCCTTACATCAACAAAGGTGTTTGGCAGCCATTCTAGGACATGGGGACTTAGGTTCTATGGTCAACATTTTTTTGAAAACTAGGGCAGCAGGCCTGCCTTTTCAATTAAAATTTCCCTGGGATGGACCGTAGCCCTGGGGTCAGCACATTATTCATAAAAGGGATGCATGTGTGTGATCCCCCTCACCAAGCTATTTAATGGCCCTACTCCATATTCCCTGGGGCCTCAGTAATTATAAATATTTTTTATTGGGTAGGGGGCATGGACTTCAGCTCCTCAAGCCATTTAATGACCCAGGGACCGAATATATTTTTTGTTTGTGGAAGAGTGCAGGCAGGGGACAAAACCCTTATTCCTGCCTGTGCTCTTATGGGCAATGAATATAGGTTTGCTCCCACCCAGGGGGAGCTGAAACAAAAGCTGCTCCCTAATGGCAGGAGCAAACCAATGCAGCTGTCTCCAACCGTCACGCAGTATGGGTACTGGCACGGGAGCCGGTGAGGCAGCAAAGCAATGCTCCCCCCTCAAGTGCCCTAATGGCTCTTGATGTTGTGGATGTGATCGGGGAACCCACTAGAAAATAAAAGAATTGCCAGCTTCCACCGCCACCCAGGATGGGTGCTGGAAGAGGAACTGACCTACCAGCGGGGGCCCCTGGCCTTACCTGCAGCCTCCAAAATCTTCAAGTTGTAGGATGCCCTGGGCAGGACCTGGGCACCCAAATATAAATATATATATTTTACAAAACAGCACAACTGCGAAATGTGTGGAGTAGCGGCTCATTTCACATTCACTGCTCCAACCAAGAAGCACCCCATAATGCCCTGCAAGGGCTTTTTATCTGAATATTTTTCTCCTTGTGGTGCCCACAGAAGGGGCTATGGCATCACCTTTTTTTTTTTTTTTGTTATGTTGTTGGGACTACAAGGAGTGCAGCAGCCCTCCAGCATCTTAAAAAAGTTGCAATAAGTCTCTTGGGTCATTGAATACATGACCCAAGGAGGGTTGCCATATTTTATAAACCACTCTAAGCTGGAGCTGTATGCTCTTTCAGCTGAAGTGAGGGGATCACTTGTGATTGTTTTTAGCCCTGAAATTTATGGCCTGGATTGTGTTAAAAACAACAAGGCATGGTAATGGATGTTTTGAGTAAAATGCATTATTTGAAATATGTTTGTAACAGTAATTATTAATAATTATTGCTGTGCATGTACAAGGGAATACATTGGAATATAGTTATTGGTAAATTATTGTGATGATTTGATGACAAAGACAATAGGTCTGCTTTATATATGTTGTTGCACCGAGCCACATATAAAGCCTGCCTTTTATATTTTGCTGTGTTAAACCTTTGAAAAAGCCAATAGGTCTGGCTTACTTAAAATAACACTTTTCATTTTGTTACTTTACATTTGAAAAACCTCAGAAATTCACTGAAAAAAATCAAAGGCCAAAGTGAGGCTATAGTTAGCTTACCATAATATTATCTTACTTTACATTTAAAACACAAGAACATCTCAAAAATTCACTGGAAAAAAACAAAGGTCTAAGTGATGTTATAGTTAGGTTAAAATGTCAATAAAAAAGTCAACATATTTTTAAAGTAAAAAATAAAATACCGAAATTCACCAGTTAAAGTTAAATGAAGTAACGTTAGATCATGTAAGTGGGGGTGATTTGCACATAAACCAGGGGATCTTGAAGGATGCTGACCATCAGGACCAAAAAAAATTGGATGGTGAAAGAGTGTTGAAGTGTAGGAGCTTTACCCACTCTTCATATGCACAGGATTGGTGGAATGCTGTTAGGCACAGCCTTGGCTGTGGAACCCATCATAGGGAAACTGGTGACCCACAGTCAACTGCCCACATATTGAAGAAATAGAAACAAAGCCATACACCACAAACTTAAACATAACAAAAGACACAGAAAACAAATAACAGTTTGACTGGGGAAGCTTAGATTGAATACTGCAGGCAGGGAGACTATGTCACGCATCGTAACTGAAACATAAAACATAAGCACACAATCAAACAGGTGTTTGGAAGACCAACAACCAAAGACAACGCTGCACTCCAGATGTAGGGATACGCATGTACTGGGGCACACAGACAAAGAAATGCACACATAAACTTAAACACACCAAAATGAATTGATAACCCTGCTAACGTCTGTTGAAGGATTTCAATACACAATCCTTATTCAGATCTCCCATTGGAAAACAGGCACTCAAAAACAACAGTCTACTTACTATAGACAAGAGACTCGGACATGCAAGCAGCAACCTAACCAAAATTAAAATCCAACTGAGCACACTCAAATTGACAAGGGTTGTTTCAAGATCTGATCCCTCTTCAGTGTCCACTTTCAGGATAAAATCCTAACCAACAGAAAACATACTGCACAAGCATAAGAGATGCAGACACCAGTTCCAGGAAGGGTGCATGGCTCAAACTTCCTTTCAGGGGTCATGCTATTGGGAAACCAACTACCATTAGACGACAGTCTGCACCATAACAACAGGCGATGCAGACATACACCATATCTCAAAGACAAGTCCCACTAATCACACTTTCACATGTTTCACTTGGAAGGTTACGATACAAACTCCCTTTTCTCGAGGTCCACTTCGGTGGGACAACCCACAATCAGCACAAAACAGCCGACACATTGAGGCATCAAGTACAACTGATGAACATGGCTCTATACAAAGACCATCCAATATTATGTAACAGATATTGAAAAAATGAGGTGCAAATTTGTGTAGGGATTATGGAATTTTCGGAAAATGACTATGGAAACATCCTTTTTCAAACTAAGGAACACCCCTGGTAAAATGTGGTTGCTCTATGGGTGTGCAATAAAAACGTTTTGGTTTCCAGTTATGAAGTGTCTAGTTGTCCGGTGCAAAGCTTTGTAGGTTTGGTAAAAAGCATTTTTGCGGTCAAATGAAGAAAATTAGTTGAAGATACCATTAGTACTAAACTTATAACATTATCAATAATATGGGATCTAACGAATGGGAGTTTGTATTTAATTAGCTTTTTGTGGATTTAAGTGCGGGTATGAAATGTTGGAGAGCTGTATTGGAGGATGTGGTGTCCGGTGGTCACTTTATTTGGACTGGGCAGTTATGAACACAAACAACACAAACACGCATGAACAGATTATTACACTGGGAGTAGAAGTTGGTAGGGACCAAAAGGCTGGCCATGGCACGTGGAGACCTGAGTTCTAATCCCTCCTTTGGAATTCGACATTAAATTTTGTGATTCTTGACAAACCCCTCAATAAAATTATGTAATGTAATTTGAGGTTAATGCAGAGCCAGTATGTAGAATTCCACCGAATGTGCACGATCTTCAATATATATCTGATTTGTCTGGAATACGGCAGCTGTTGATTGCTATTTTACACACACAGCAATACCATACCATAAAGCCACTCACATAGAAATTAATAATTAAACAAATCTGTGGATATACCTTACTACTAAAATTATCCAGTCTTCGCAAAAAAAGCATGTCAGCAAAATTCTTGAAAAGTTGTTTTCTGTGATTCTAATAACGTAACTAATTGTAAGCGCTGACAATGTAGAGAGATAACTTTAACAGGGGTTACAGTGGCGCGCCCAGAAGTACACTGTATCCTTCATTAACTAAACACTTACGAGAGTGCGTGAGTGACGCTCAAGAAATGTTCAAAGTACCATCCTGCGTGCAAAGCGTTATATATTGTTTTGCTTCCACTGTCATACCAGTCCCGGCACAAACCTTAGTAAACGAGGGCCCGTGTGTCAATCAGTTGAGTTGGGATGAATTTCCTGATTTTCAAACCTGCATCTTAACCGCGAGTCTGTGGACCACCTATCCTATCTACAGAATGACGATTGGCTTGCTCCGTATGGTCGCAAGCGCACGACTGCGCGCTTGTTTCACCTCAGTTACCTTCTCTGATGAAAGTGGCTCTTCACGAAGCAAGCGGCTGCCCTCGTCTCCCCCAGCTGTCGCCGGTGCACGGCTCTTAGCCTCTGGGCCCCTGCTCTGTAGCTTTGGCAGCTCGCGGGTAGTGTGCCTTGCGTGGAGTGAGAGTATGTGAGCTTCAGGCCGCCCCTTCCGCATTTACACCTATTCCGCCTAAGAAAACACCTCTCCTTAGAAGATTGAGTTACATGCCGTTTCCATCCCAGGGGACGAGTTTCAGCATCACATTATCAACTAATGTCTCATAATCAGCAGACACGCATTAAGAATTGCGCCCTGCTTTTCCTAGGTGTTCCGTATATAAAAAATCATATGCATGTGTTTGTGCGCTTACAATGGGTAAATCCTGAAATAAATACTTCCGGACTGTAGTAGAAAATGGAAACCCCAGGGGGACAGCAGTAGTGAGAGACTGTTTTACTCAAAACCATTCATAAGTATTTTAATTGACAAAAGTTGAAAGGCAAGAACAGTTAAGACGAAGTGAATAATATACGCTTATGTAATTACATTTCAATAGAAATATTAACCAATAGTGCCATGGGCTATGCATGGCTGTACCTCACATTCATAGGTTTGCAAAGAACCAAACGTTCTTCTCGTTGAAAGTGTGATTGAGAGATAGCATAAGGCAGTCTGTTCTATAGATGTCCTTCTCCAGGTAGGTGGTATGATTTCCCTGAGATTTGGACACAGCTCTGCATCTGTCTTTATGCTACCAATCAGTGGGCTTACACATCTTCACCAGACTGAAACATATATTATTTTGATTTATATAGCACTTAGGGGCATATTTATACTCTGTTTGCTCCAAATTTGCGGCAACATTTTTTACGAAAATTCGACGCAAACCTAACACCATATTTATACTTTGACGCCTGATACCGCCAATGTCAAAATTCAGCAGTGTGCGTCATTTTCTGGATGCATGAAACCGCCTTGCGTTAATGATATGCAAGGTGGGCGTTCCCGTCCAAAAAATGACTTTAAGGCATGTGCGCCTTATTTATACTCCCGCGTCATTTTGACGCACAGGAGGGGGCGGGGCTTAAAAAATGGCACACAGCCTGATTTGCGCAGTTTTTTAACACCTGTGTGAGTGCAGGTGTTAAGGGACCTGTGGGCTCATTTCCATGGTCAGAGACCCTGGAAGCAGTCCACAGGTGCCCTTCCCTGCCCCCAGGGACACCCCCTGCCACCCTCACCCACCCCTGGAGGACACCCATGGATGGGGGGGACACATCCCAGGTAAGTACACGTAAGTGGACGTAAGTATTTTTGTATTTTTTTAAAGTGGAATAGGGGGCCTAACTTGGGCCCCCCTACATGCTACTGTGCCCAATGACCATGCCCAGGGGACAGAGGTCCCCTGGGCATGGCCATTGGGCAGGGGGGCATGACTCCTGGCTTTCCTAAGACAGGAGTCATTTCAATGGGAGTTGTGCGTCAAAAAATGGCGCAAGTCCGGTTAGAGCCATGATTTTTTACTCTAACCTGACTTGCACCATTTTTTGACGCACAACCCCCATTCTTCCCTACGCCTGCGTTGCCTGGTTAGAGTAATTTTTTTTTTACTCTCATCAGGCCGCATTGCCGGCTAACGTCAATCCATAAATAAGGCGCCCGCCTGGTGCGTTGGAATGGCATTAGCCGGCGGTAAATTTTGACACAGTTGTGATAATTAAAGGGGGCTATGTGCGAAACAATAGCTTGTAAATATTAAGATAGTAATGGTTAACAAAAGAGCCTAAGACGGATATGCCTGAGATTTAGAGAAACTTGCATTCGAAAGAGACAGGCAGAAGGAAGAAGTGGTGCACTTAAAAAACAATGGGTATAGAAGTAAGTAACAATACCAAAAGTTTGAAAGAGTGTTATTTTTAATGCGGTATTTTAAAGAGTATAGCAGGTGGAAACTTTTTGCATGAAATTTGTGGATGTATACCTGTTACAAATAAACACTGTTAAATTCTGCTCCAAAGAAATGTAGCTTACACAGTCCTTCTAGAGGTAGTTAAGAAGTGACATATATAACAGTGAAAACGAAGCCCAATGCTTGTTGAGGCACCTCTACTGTCAAGCAGTGTGACAAGCACATTCTGTTACCTGTAGTTACAATGAGAACACCCCAGACAGACCTGTTTATATGCCTAGTAGAGTAGAATATTTAACACTGTAAAGAATCATTGTGGTTTATGCAAATCACATGCACATTCATAAACTATACATATCATATAAAACATATGTTATGTAAACACCCAATAACTTAAAAATATAACAAGGCAATAGATAAACACATTGCAGCAGTCAGTATAATCAGTCTATGTTTATGGCTCATTCAATACCTGGTCCCGAAGGTATTGCCCACAACATCCACCTCAGGGGACACCAATAGAAAACACACCATGTCCAGCAGAATCGATGTGTCTGAGGTCACCTTCACCTTCCACCATCCAACCTGCCTCGTAACAAATGCACCACTCTAGGTATGTCTGAGTAGGATGCACATGTTTTCCCACCAGAGCATCTAGCCAGCCGCACTTAGGTACAGCCCACAACTATGTTGTCTGGGAGGATTGAACGGTTTGTCATTTGCAGTAAACCCCCTGAGGAGGGAAGCTGTGCCAAAGCCTCTTGGGATGGACTCATTCGCTGTGGACTGCTACACATGTACTAAACACAGAAGCTGGAGATCCATGGCAACCCAAGGAAGAGCTATACTAACAATGAATGGACCTTGGTGGACCCTGCTTTGGTATTTCCAGAATTTGGAGCTGAGGGCTACTCACTTGCTCTTGCCGGAAACTAGACTCAGGCACTGCCGAAGTTGTGATGGCTAGCACAGCTGTTGCTGTCAACTTGCTGGTGTTGTAGCCTCAGCCAACTCAAGGATTCCAGGGTGGAGGGCACATTAACATAAAGCACCTTCTCCATCACTATATACCTGAGCAGGGCTGTCCCAAGAAACCATCATTACCAAGTGCAGGTGAGCTGAGTGGTAACTCTGCACACACCCTCAATGCATCATATTTTATTGCTATCTATTGTTTACATCCTTGAGCCCAGCCTTTGAGTGGTGAGCTCTAGCTTAACAGAGAAGGGTCTGAATGATCCACATGTTTGCTCCCTGCCATGTGGACTTTAAATTGTTTGCATCAGTCCCGTGGGTCAGACATTGATTTGACCCCATCATCGAGATGGGTCCCCCATCAAGTGTGTACTCTAGGACCCTCAAGATGAGAAACACCCACATTTGTAGGGGCTGACCACGATTAAAGATATGGAACTCTATCTATCCACTCCAGTTTTCCCTAGGTATATGTGAGCCCTGGTTCCTGCCATTCCACAGCAATCAAGGGTTGCTGGTCTCCAAATCTAATAAGTGGGAGAAATTTACCGCTGGTTTTCCAGGCAAACTGTACTATTGTATTCCCAACTGAATTACCAAGTATTCCCCTTAGCACTTAGCTGTCAGTGATAATGAAGCAGAGCAGCCCATGGTTTACTCAAGGCAAACACAGCTAGACACTCAGAACACAATAAAAGAGAACAATGCTGAATGTCCAGTCAGTGCTTTCAAAAGATTGTAAAAGCCGTTTAATACACCTGAACTAAATATTACACATAACAAGGGGACACACAGAAAGCAGGAACTCTCCAGCTCTTTCCTATCCAATTATCTGACCCCAAAATGTTCTTTTAGCACTTACACTCTATGTGCTATATTTTCTCTTAGCTTTGGAGTCTAAGGCCAATGTTGTTATGAGGAGGTGTTCACAATCAGTTGCACAATTTCAGGCTTCCGCTTATTGCATTTCCCCAGCTACCATTCCTGGTTAACACACTTAAAAAGCTAAATATATCTCCCTGTTTGCACTGCTGAAAATGATTGCTGATATTCAAAGCATCAAGAGTTGTATGAGGGTTGGATGCACCTGCTATAAAACGTTTCAGGTCCAGTGCAATGTCCACAACTCACTTAAAATGGCTAGAGGAATCCACCCAAGTCTGACTGACCGTAACTGTCATTAAGAGGTGATGGGGCAGTGGCCTGTGATCAGTGCCTGGTACAAAGACAATGGAAGTCCACTAGCACACAGTAGGCAGAGGGGGGTTTCAGTACCCAATACACAGGAATCTCTGATCGGGACATAAGATATTTAAAAGGCCCTTTATTTCTCAAACCACCAGTTGCGGGAGGAACTTTAAAGTGCCATGGGTGCTTATAGGTCGGGGCAAAGACTTCTGCACACTAATTAGCCAAGACAAAGCTGAAGATAGGAGATTAAGAGATAAAAACTGAATATTTCTGCAACAGCGTAGTTGAAATTGGATGCAGTTTATCAATCAGGACACAGGGCGGTAGACCCAAGCTACCTTCCCAAGTTCACAGGCCAGGAGAGGAGGCTGACGTGATGAAGGCTGCTGGAGGGTGGCAGGGGTTTGCCTGCAGCAAAGACAAGGTGAAGGGCAATGGAGTCTCATACTCTGCAGCAGAAGGCAGCTTCTGCTGTGCTCATAGACTACAGGTGATGCAGGTAGATGTTAGGTAGGCAGAGTTAAAAATGTTCTCAAGCAGCTGCATGAGTGGACCTCATGCACCAGAGCTGGCACAATCCCACAACATCTTTCACACAACTAGTACTGTAGCTCGCATCTCCTGGCAGGCAAGCACTTCTGATAAGGTGCAATCCATTGTCTTCTTTACAAACGCAGCAGTGTTCCTGGTGCAAGACAGCAGAGAACCACTTCATGAGTTCTTGAGTCCAAGCTTGTTCTGAGCTTGGTAAGGAGTACAGCCACGAAACACACTGTCCCTGGATAAATTAGGGTGAAAGACAGAGCTGGTGACAATATGTAGTAGTAAATACTTTGTCTCGAGAGGTAGCAAAAGTTATAGCCACTTTTTTTATTATTTTATTATTATTAATCCAAGTAGCTCCAAGGATCCAAAGTGACAGATAAGCAAACGTGCAGCCAACACGTTTCTCCTCCTTGTGGTGCACAGGCCTGGTTTTTTTTCACAGCTGTATATAGTGCACAAGTTGAAGAACCAAAGTCAAAAGTAATCCCCAATGAATAAAGTAAAATATCAGTGAGCAAAGGGAGGAGCCCGTTACATGTTTCATTGCCAGAAGCCAACAGCACCCCACTCATGTACTATTTTAAACAGAGAAAATAACATGTAAGTACAGGGGCAAAATTAGTGGCATAATAGGATGCCCCAGAAGTTGTTCACATATAAATAGATTGACAACAAAAAAATATCAGTAACATTAACATAATGAGAAACCAATTATAGAGTTAAGCAAAGTCAACAGCAATAATTGATATAAAGCCAATATACGTTCACTTTGCATGTTGTGGTGGCAGTACTGCGACCTGGTCCAGGTGAGTCTATGTCTGAGCTTAAGATCTGTTCCGGTTGGCAGGTGGATTCTGTTCCTGTAGATGATTTCCCTGTGGAATCTTATTTCTTTGTGAATGTGTACACTCTCTCTAATACTTTAGTTGGTCTTTCCTGAATTTGCGGTTCTTTCTCTTTGTCAGATCTTCTTCAGACTCATCAATAATGGAGTTGAGGACTTCTTAATTCTTTTTAGTGATCTCTCCCCAGTTTGCTTCTTCAATGTGTTTGGTAAGATTGTCCACCTCTTGTTTGGCTTTCTTGTACACTTCTTCTGAAATGTCAGTGAGTTGTCTCAACATGTTGTTGGATGCTTCTCATAAATTGTTTTCCCATCTTTGTATATGTTCTGGGTTAGTTGTGTCAATACAGGGAAAGATTAGGGTCCTTAACCCCCGTGGGATTTGGTCAGTCTTGAGATATTTTTTGAGTGATGCTCCTTCCCACCACTTTGAGGTTTCTTTCTTGAGCGCTTTCTTTAGTGCTAGAAAAGTAATTCTTGCTGAAGATAAATTAAGTTTGGAGGTCTGTACTAGTGGTATACACACAAATGTTTTATTTGCTGCATCCATGCTTGCAAATTCAGGAGACCACAGAGACATTGAATGGAGCTACTAATGCTATATTTCTTATATAAAAGGTACCATTGAACTCTAAGGCCATCATGGATAGGTTTTTTGATCACAACTACCCTTTCTCCCATACCTTTGCTTTCCTCCCACCCTTACAATTTTGTCTTTTCCAACTTTTTCAGCAATTCAGGACCTCAGTACCCACCCCTTTTTCCCAAAGGACAATACGCTCTGTAAGTATTGCTTGACCCTTTCTTCAGGGGCATAGCTTCAGGGGGGTTGTGTGGAGTGTTACACCCCCCTAATAAATGTATTTTGTGATTAATAGTAGGGTTCATATGCTTTAAGACGGGTATGGTGAGGTATCAGTCGGATTTCACCAGCAATTTTTGCACACAGACAGAAACAAACACATTGTCTCCCTCTCTCTGTTTGGAAATACTTCAGTTGGTTATTTCACAAAATAATGCACTTCTCTCACTTAGTACACCTACCAATCCACTTTCTTCTTCCTCTCCACTGCCTCTTAAGCCCCTCTCAAGCGCCTTGCTTGTCATATAATGTATTTTAACATCAAGTGGCAGTCTGATTATTGCGAAATCTGAAGCTAACACCAGTCCAATCATACTGACCAAGCTACGACCCTGCCTTTCTTATATCACTATTGACACTGGGTCCGCTGACGTAATATTTATGTCAGCTGTTTGATTTCCAGGACACAACTTTGTTGTGATTTGACTCGTGTGCTAACGACCGGATTACCAATATTAGGGTACTTCCCCTTACATACATTACATGCATGCGCATAGAAGCCCTCAGGTTTAGCTTAGCCTGTGCTGTACATGGGCACTTCAAGCATTAAAATAATGATTCATGAGCAGTTGATTTTGCCTTCCTTTTTTGTTTTCTCCTCCATTCACTACCACATGACAGTCGAATCAAGCACGGTGGACCACTTTCAGTCTGCGTCTTTATGTACCGGGTGCCCTACCTAACAGGACTTGCACTATTTCATTCCAAATACATGTACTGTGTAAAACGACAGGGCCTAATTGATTTTATCTGTTATTTCTTTATGTGATTATTTTCTCCATCCTCCCTTTGCCTGATTACCTATCCCATGTACGATTAACTTGACGTCTCCTGGATTCCTAACTGGATCATCTACATGCTATTTAACATGTATGTATGAAATGTGATTATTTCACGTACTTTCTTTTGACCTGTGGGGAATATAATAATTTTATATCAATTATTGCTGTTGATTTTGCTTAACATTATGCTGGCCATGACGACCTCAGAGTTCAACTGTTTCTTAACTCTATCCTCCCTTTGCCCACTGGTCTTTTACTTTATTCATCGGGGGTTACTTTTGATCTTGGTTCTTCACTAATGCACTATATCCAGCCTTGAAAAAGCCCCAGGAGTGCACGTCACAAGGAGGCTAAACACTTGTTGGCTGCACTTTTGCTTGTCTGTCACTTTGGATCATTGGAGCTACTATGAATAATAATAATAAAATAATTTAAAAAGTGGACATAACTTTGAAAAGACTTGTGACCTTTTGCAGTAGCTCCTTGTCAGGATACCGGATTTACTACTACATGTTGTCAGCAGCTCTGTCCTTCACTCCAATTTAGTCTTTTCTATTAATTAATGGTTTCCCCTTTTGAACATCTGGCTCAAGCAGAATATCCCATTGAATTAGGACAGACATCACCAGGACCTTAAACCCCCTGAATCTGCCTTAAAAAAAACCACTGCCCCTGGATCACACGTCTTTCTGCTACACAAACATACAGCATTGTCTTGGAATTTAGAGAAATCTGAGGTCAATTTACTAATCAAGAGGGCCATTATTTGTGGGAGAGATGGCAAATCAATTCTCCTGCAGTATTGAAATTCTATGGAGCTTCTCCAATTAGACATGGCATTAACACTGCATGATCAAACTATGCCATGACACGAACACCCGGATCCTCTCCTGTGCTGCTTTCAGATGGCCCTGGTGAATTGTTTATTGGGTACCAGAAAGGAGGTCACATCTCAGAGATGGAGATCAGGCAGGAATGGGGATCTGGTTACAATCTAGTATAGGCACTACTGCAGCTTTGAAGAGTGAAA
The DNA here is from genome assembly GCF_031143425.1 of Pleurodeles waltl. Taxonomy (NCBI): domain Eukaryota; kingdom Metazoa; phylum Chordata; class Amphibia; order Caudata; family Salamandridae; genus Pleurodeles; species Pleurodeles waltl. Next base: position 1,065,798,671 of record NC_090445.1, read on the forward strand.
CCTTGACATTCCAATGAAGTAAAGTTCTGTGTCACTTTACAGAAAAGGAGGTGGAATAAGCAAACCGAAAACTTGTTTACTCTAGGAGAAACTTCCATCAACATGCAAAACTGAAATGGAAGTAATATAATTAAACCATACACCCATCTCAATAAATAGAAATGCAGTGCTAAATATCACTAAACTTTCAATATAGAGACATTCAGTTACTGTTACTGAACGAGAAATCCATAATGAAGTTGTAAAACAACATACATATCAAATACAAGTGTATTGAACACTCTTAATTTTTTTTCACAAATATATTATTTCTAAAAGGTACATTAGGAAAAATATTATACATATTAAAAATGATATTATTAATGAAATCATTTATATCAATAAAGAATCAAAACTAATATTTAAGGAGTATCATGAATTATGTGATCAGTAATATCATCAGATTCCATCAATCATGTCATTTAAAATAGCAGAGGTGTTGTGTAAGGTCATCAGCAGTTCCTAACGGGGACATGGCTTGTGATTAGTTAACCTAACCATATCTGGCAAATGTAATTGTTATTTACGTTTTGTTTTATAACTATAACTTCACATTAACTGTGGTATTTTCGGGAAATTTCATGTAAAATGTAAGTCATAATAATTTATATGTGCTCTACTGTAACTTCACTTTAACTGAATTTCCGAGATTTTTTAAAATTTCAGTTATAATATTTTGTGTGAGTTCTAACCATAACTTCACTTTCACTGTGCCTTTTCAGGAAATTTCGCATATTTGTTTAAAATGTAAGTCATATTATGTTATGAGTTCTAACCATAATTTCACTATAACTGTGTATTTTTCAGTTAATATATATTAGAATGAAAATATATTTTGGTTTGGTAGAGCTTTGGTACTGTTTAAAGAATCTGCATGAAACTTTGCACAACTCTGGCAAAATGGGCCAATGTTTGGCAAGCAAATGTGGTGCAGATCCATTCACGGGAAAATGGTAAGGTTGAGGTTAAAAAGATGCCTTTCCTCTATTTTCTCTCATAAAAAACTGTCTTCTCCACTGCATCACAAACCTCTGAATGGAATGACACCAATCTTTGCGTGAAAGCATAACCTTGCTCAGTTTGGTGTGGCATATACCTGTTTGAGGTGTTAGTGTTTGAAAAATGTGTAGGTAGGCATCACAGAGTTCAAATTTATAGCTACCTTTACTAGACTGTTGAAACTTTTAATTTGACTATCTCTTTAGCACCATTTGAAGTTGTGCAAAATTCGGAAAAGGGTTTGCATTTTTATCTTACTCTTTGTATTTTTAAATGAGTGGTGATCAGTCAGGGAAAGCAGGGGTAAATGAGGGAGCACCAACATTTTTCATTTGCTTATAACTGTGGCATGCTTTCATGAAATTTGGCAGTCATATGGAACGTTTAGTTTTATATGGGTATGTCAAGTTACATGCAGACTCATAAAAGTGGTATCTATGTTAACATGTGGAGAAGGGGGAAAACATTTTCATGTGGTAAAATCTTAAGCACAGTTTGAAAAATCGACATGAATGTAGTCAAACTGTTAAACAGTTTAATATAGTGCATCCGTCTCTGGCTTCAGCAGATCAGTTAACTTGGGGAAAAGACAAAGGGGACCTGGTAGACAAAAACCTCTTTGATTTGCTAATAATTGTGGTGCAGTTTTATGGATCTGTAAGAAACCTGACATACGCTTTTTACTTATTCTTGGTGTTTAGAGTTTCAACAACAGGGGGAGGGGGCACAGTTTAAACCTTAATCTGGGTTTGTGAATCCTTAATGACTCGTGGGCCCTTGGTTGGCCTCCTCCATCTTGGCGGAGTTTGTAAATTTGAGAAGGGGGACCAGCATTGATCAAAGAGCACTGGTTTGAGGTTCGTTGATCAAGGAGTAATGTCTGCTAATGACTGATTCTCTCTCAGAAGTTTGCGAACCCAGCACAGGATCCACAAACATTGCAGCATACTTCCTTTTCTTATTTTTTTCAAATAAAAACGTGTGGTTCCGTTGACCCCAGCCTACCACCCCTATGAAACAAGGGGTCATGACATGTTCTCCATGTCCCCTTTTGACTCTTCTCAAGTTTTTTACAGGATGCAGTAAATGAGCCCTACATCCTGCAACGACAGGTGCAACATACATTTTCTATTGTGGCAAGCCAATCAGAGCCCTTGAGTCCAAGAACCTAACTGTTGGCCATAGAACCAGAATGGATGATGGTAGACAAATCTCCTGAGACCAATGTAGGACTTTTATTTTTAAATGTAGGTTTGTGGACAGTTGGGAATTGAAGTTTGAGGATTGTTCATGAACTAATAGTTCGGGTACCTCTAACTTTTCAACCCTTTCACGCCCATCTGACTCTTTGTTTATTGCTAATTACTTGCAAAATGCTTAAGGGACATACACCAAACTAAGCAAAGTCACTCCCCTGAGTAACGTTCTAATTTCGTGTTGAGTCTGCTGTATTTCAGTTCAGCGTTTTTTTTCTCATGGAGAGTGCAACTATTCCTACTGGATTAAAATAGAAAACATATTTTTTTGTCCACATTTATTTTCATCTTGACAAATCTGGCATGCTGAACCTAAAGTAGACAAAATCCATTTTTGGGAAGATGTGTGCAGATTTTTCTAATGACTCCAAAGTTATTAGCAAAACAAAAAAATGTTTTTTCCAGGGAAACTCTTAACATAACTATCCCCGATGTGTATATATACAAGCATCCATATAGATATCTACGTATGCATATCTACATAAAATTACGCAGTGGCAGTGTAGCTATGGTTCGGACCACGTTTCTATAGGGAAAGAAATGATAAAAAGTCAAAAGAAAAGCAGTGCATTTGGAATCAGCATAGTAGCTGTTCATTTCATATTCACTGCTCCCCTTAGGGAATGTCCCATAACGCGCTGGAATGGCTATGAGAGGGTATTATTTATCTTTGTAGTGCCTCTAGAAAGGAAAGTGGCACAGCATCTATTAATGTTGTAGGGAGTTCCTGTTAGCGCAGCAGCCACACTTTGAACATTTAAAAAAAGTTGCAGTAAGTCTCCAGGATCATTTTTTTTAATTCATTTGTTTTAAAAACCAAACCCCAACAATTTCAGGTCCCGCTCACTCCAACAGCCCCAAAATGTTAGAGAATGCAGAACAGTCCACTCTTTTCCAGTGACAAAAACAAACACCATTGATAGCTGGAGAGCAGGAGAGGCATACCGCAATCCCCACCAGTACACCAGCGAAACAGAAATAGCTAACTGAAGTAGACTGGGGAATCATACCAGTGAGGGCCAAATAGCCACACAAACAAATCTCCTCCAGAAGGATATAGTGGCTGAAGGTAACTGCCACAGGATATACCTGCATCAATGAATCAGAAGTACTGTACTGGGTGTTACCTCGCACTGCGGATGGCAGTAGCATGGTCTTGGTTGAGCCATCGTGTTGCTTCCATCAGCACAGCCAAAAAAATATATGTCCACTGACAACTAGGCATTGTCACTGAGGAGACTCTATGGGCTTCTGTGAGCCCCAGCTCCGTCCTGCTCTGGCCCTTTGACATGCCAGTGGCAGAATTTGGCAGCGGGTTTAGGATCCGTGAAAAGATGTGTTTTCCCATCAATTGTAATGCAGAGCTTTGTAGGGTATATCAGCACATTTGTTTTTGGCTGTTATGACCTCAAGAACTTTTTCCACACCCAACAGCTGCTCATTTCTGGTAGTCGCGCCATCTTCTACGTCAGACACTTGATGCTTAAGTTGGTTGAGATGATCATCATGCTTATCCAGACGGTGTTTCTTGTGGTGAAGAATACTGGGCAGCATGTTAATATTAGAGTCTAGTGTGGCCTGTTTGTACTTCACATCCAATATCAAGCCACGGAGATCCTGATCCGGCTTCTGCTCTGTCAATTGTTGCAGCAAAGACGATTAATGGTTTTCATTTGTGGATCCTGCAGATCTTCTGCTCTCAAAGACCAGTTTGGTTTGTTTCTGGTTGTATTTACCCACCACTGAGGCACTCCGAACATTTCACCGAGATGGCTTTTCTCTGACCCCACCATCTCTCTGCCCCATAGTGCACCTTAATTCTTCTATGATGTGATGGTCCTGTCCCACCCCAGCTGCAGCAGTGGCCTAGAGCAAACCCCGAGCCCACCAGTCAACACAGGCCCTCACCTACTTGTGCAGCAGGTTTCAGGCAACAAAACAAAGCAGGCCTGGCCAAGTGACCCCCGCCCCACTTCTGAAGCAAAGGTAAAGGCAATCAGCAGCATTTCTGCCTGGTGAATCAGTACTGCATTATTCAGTGGTGTCAACTTTCCACAGTTTGAGGGTAGCTGTAGTTACACTTAGCTTCTGAAGTTCCTGTCCCTGCAGCCTCTGCAGCCTCTTTGTGGCAGATGATGTGGAGTGGGCAAGGGCGATTCTCAAAGTGCTTCCTGCAATAAATTAACAACCCAGCATGTTGCTCAATAGTGGGGGCCAACAACCTTCAGCCCCTTACCAGTTGGTAAGAAGAGAGAGCACTGGGAATCCACTCCCATAATGATACAATTCCCCATGCCCTCAGTTCAGTCCACACTCAGGCATATCAAGACCCAGGGCAAGCAAGGGAGCCATGCCACAGCTTATTTCTTCCAAATGTGGCAGGGGTTCATGGCAACCATGCAATCCCAATGGTGTGGGTTGTGCACCAGGCACCAGCTCAGCTCCCCACCCCCACCTTGCAGCTTGGCCTAGTCAGGCCAAGGGTCTCTGACGACTTCCTCACTGGTTGGGGCACAATGCATCCCCTGCCATCACAGGCCAGCATGTCACAGTGGGATCCGAGCCACCACACCATTTAGGCCTGACTGGCCCCTGCTCATCTCCCCTTTTAGTCCACCACCACACCGAAGAGCCAGAGATCAGCTTTCTGCTCTTCTAGGGGTCCAGTACTTATGGTGTTGGGGTACTAGCCATAGGATGGGGATATTCGGAGTGAGATTTCTGGTGGATATTAATGACAGTCGGCAGACCCTCACCCACGGGTGGCCATCTTGCGGTGTGGCTCTCTAGAGCTTCCCCAAGTCTACTGAGTTATTTCATACATGAACCTAGGAAATGATAACGCGTCCAGCCCTTATAAATTACCTGTACCTGGACACATTGGAGATCGGTGAATCTTTTAGCCGAGTCGGGCTCTCCTCATCCTAGAATAGTCGGGTCACTCAGATCGATAATCAATAACTATTGTAATCGGTAAACAATACTCAATTGATAGATCAATATAACACATCGGAAATCAATAACAGTTGGTATTTCGGCGCACCATGACCTTTCAGTCATGAATAACCACACCAGTTTATTAAAAGTTAATGAATTTATTTCCCTATATTAACAAAGCTAGCACGATGTATATAAGTCTCAAAACCAAATGATATATGTATATGAACATTACTAGCTGTCCATAGCGGCGGAAGAAACGTAATCTACGCAAAATCTGGATAATGATACATTCAGTTATGGCAATGCAAATTACTAATATGTGTAACTGTATTTGACTAATTTCATACATTGGTCAGCATAATAAGATTTCAAATTAGCATGGTGCATCGAACGAATACCTCAACTAACCTCTAATTAGCATTGGCATGTGGGGCTTCATGCAAAACGATTTTAGTCAACACAAACTTAGAAAACTTCTAGCTTAGGCTCTATCAAAATAGCAGTTGGTACCTAAAAGGAAAACACAATGCATAACACAATTATCCTTTCATATTTACCAAATACAATCAGCTTTCAAGAAAAGTCTTCGTCCCTCAGGTACCGGTTCGATCAACATGGGGTAGGTTTCAAGAGGGGCAAAGTTAAGGGCAAGCTTCCTTGCAATAGCAAGGAGAATGGGGTAAAGTTACTGCATGGGGAAGATGGGGCAAATCAAAGTTAAGGTCTCTAGGGTGAGAATTCTTAAAGTCTCTTTCTCTCAGATAGAGAAAAGGGCATCAGGGTGTCGTCCAAAATGGAGTCTGGCATCTGGCTTCAAATTGGCATCAAGGAAAATGGCTGACTTCTCTTTGGCCAGTGGGTTTAAGTAAGAAACATTCCAAATTCTGCAGGGTCTTCCATTGGAGGGTTCATAGGTTGGCTTCAAATTGTCCAATGAAAATTGTCTTTTTACTAGCGCTCATTTATGCATACATTGTCCTTGGAGCCTTGGAACACAAGATGCAACATGGTTTGCCAATTATTTTACTATCTGTACCTTTATTGTCCGCACCTGCAGAGACTGACCTTGTATCAAAGGGGATGAAACCAGCCTAGTACGAAACCTTGGAGATAAGTGTATTAGTCATCTCTTCTGGAAAAAATACAACTTCAAGCAAGAATATATGTTTCATTAGTTCAAGGAAAAGCCACGCAGTTAGAATTTGAGACCAGGCAACTAGGCCAAAGCCTCTATTACAGTTAAGCTAAGCAAAACAGTTTCAAATCAGAAATCATGGCATATATTTGCAATTATGACGGATTACTACAATTTTCAATTCTTCACAATTAATAAAGCTTGTTTATAATGGTGGCGAACTACACCGAGGGCACATTTTCCCTCGTACATTATTTTCTTTACTAAAATCACACTACACTATACGATTTTGGTTATATGATACATGAATATATGTTGGACCCTCTTTTTTTCTGCGTCATCAATCCCTCCTTTGATGACTAATTATGTCATCACATCAAATCTACCCACAAATTTTATTCCATTAAAATTCTGTTTAGTAATTTGGCACTTCAGTCAATTCCCTTTTTCTTTTAATCCCTTTAGATTTTTCTCTATATATTTCTACCATTTTGGTTTGTTCTTTTTCTTCTCTTCTCCTTTTGCGCCTTGTTTTCAATATTTTGATAGCTTTCCATATCCCCCAAAAGCCTAATAAACAAATGAATATTATCAATATTCCCTTCACTATTTTTAGTAACAATCCGTTCCAAACGTTGCTGAGCCAATTTCCCACAGAAGCAAATCCCTTTCCAACTTTCTCCCAGACTCCTGGTTCTTTCAATTCCTTCAAATCTGTACTTTCATTAGTTAAATTTGTAAGCATCTTTCTAATTTTTCCACTGCTGTCTGGTATATATGTACAACAGTGACGTGTACCAAGCATTTTGCAAACGCCGCCATCCTTTGCTAAAAGAATGTCTAAGGCAAGCCGATTTTGAAAAGTCATAGCTCTTTCTGCAGCGAGTTCAGCATCCATCAGGATTATAGCTCCTGAGAATTTTGTCTGCATGTTATCCACAATAGTAGACAACTTTCGTATTTTGATTGAATTCAATATGACTCCTACTGAAGGAATCAAAGCTCCAAATATATCTCCTACCACACCAGAAGCTGTCTCTCTCTTCTGAACATGATGTGATTCAGACAACTTTGGAAATTTCTTTAAATCGTCTAGTTGGTAAATCTTTGGGAACACTATTCCCAAATAGCATCTCCCATACCATCCTTTAGGAAGACGATAATAGGCGTTAAGTCCACAAATATAATATATCCCAGGAATAACTGGGTCTTGTCCATTCAGCATGAACGTCCACTTAGGTTGAAACAAAAACGTATGTTTGCATTCACTCATTCCCACAAAAACTGTGTCATAATATGAGTTATGTCTATGTATACAGAATCTCCCTACGTGCAATGTATCTAAAGCTATTTTCCCTTGTGTCTTTATCGCGGCAAAAGCATAGTTATCTACAGATGTCCTTTTGTATAATTCCCTTTCTAATTCCTCCTTCATTTCTTTCCTCCCATCGTCAGTGCGGTCTAAGAAATTTATATCTACCGGTGAAAGCAAGCATGTAAGTGTCTCTCTATGTGCGTGTGCTGTGTGAAAAGGTGACAACGGTTCAAAGAAGTCTCTCATCAATTTTATATAATAATCTCTGGCCACTTTGCTCAGGTATTCGATTATGGGGACATATGCAAATGTAACATCATAATTAGAGTAAAAATAATGAATGTACTGTTGACCATAAAATCTGCACATTATTATACTACATGTAATTCCGTACGTAAAAGGCATGCTATGATACGTCACCCCTTCCACCACTGAGGTAGGTATTTGTGTGCACACATAACAATCTTTCGCATCCATTGTCTCAACATACTCACTCAATAAGCGATAGAAAACGTTAGACGAAAGTTCCTTTTTATCATGCAAATGTCTTTCGTCTTGTTCGAGTCTCTTCGGAGCTGTTAGTTCAGTAATAATAGTAGGTTTAGAAGTAGAAACATCATTCGTCTCACTCTCGTTCCTTCCATGCATTCCAAGAACTATTGCTACAATTATTAGTACGCATGCGGTTATTAGACCTATACACATGTATTTACAACACTTCATTTTATGCCCCTGTGTAGTGTAGCCTGTCATGATCTGTATAGAATCAGAAAGTTGAAGACACCTTATCAAAGCAGATTTGCAGACATATACAAAGCTGAACGAGTTCAATGTTCACACAGTTTTCCTTTAGCAGCTTAGTCTCTTATCGGTTAGCAGCGTTGTCCCAAAATCGTTTTTAAAGTCAATCAAGTTAGCAATGTCTTAGCCGGTTGAAAAGTCAATCAGGTTATCAATGTCTCCATTCGGTAAAGCTCATGGAGTTTTACTCCTCAAGTGCCAAAGTGAAGTTCTGCCTCTTCGTTCTCGAGACTGAAGGATACAAATTCGTCTGACCAATCGTTAGTGGCTAAGTATGCCCACTCCGGACCAGAATATCTTTTGCTCGGTATTCTTTTTCTTTTCAATTTTGCATCTCTCTTTGACTCTCTCACGCTGGTACTTTCTTCCTTGGCCAAGTCTTTCTCTTCACTTGGTGTTGCTATTGCGACAGACACTTCCTTTCTTTTCACTTTCACCTTTGGCCCTTCACTTTCGTTTAACGTTTCTTTGATTCTTAATTTTACTGGTGATATGCTTTGTCTGCGTTTTGCACTGTGTCCACTGGACGGACCTACAACCTCTTCTGAAGGAGTTTGAACAATTTCGTTCTGCCCTGCCTTGTCTTCTCCTTCTGGGAAGTCAATCAGGTTTTCCTTTTCTTTTCCGTTATCGTCTGCTTCTGGGAAAGCCCTCCTCTGATCAGGCTCTCCTGCTCCTTCACCTGTCTCGAGCTCTTTGCCACTGTTACCTGCTTCAAGCTCTCTGTCGCCTTCAGCTGTTTCAGGCTCTTTGTCACCTTCAGGACCTTCGTCACTCTCTGAGGCTCCTCCTTGGTCTTCCCCAAATGAGTCAGTTGTTTCATCCTCAGAAAATATTTCTCCTTCCTCTATTTCCACCTGTTCGCTTCTAGGTCCTCTTCGCTCTGTCTCGGCGCTTTGTACTTTGTTATCAGACACTGGTGATTTCAGTGCTTCAAGTTTCTCATCCGTGGGGCACGTCACCCTCTTCGTGTGACTGGCGTGAATCCAGTTGGGAACTCCACCACACTTCACAGCGGTGGTAGTTGTCAGAATCACTTGGAAAGGTCTTTTCCAACGGGGTTCCAAACACGACTTCCTCACGTGCTTCTTTATCATGACCCAGTCACCTGCTTTCAGGGCGTGTCCTGGACCTTGGATCGGTGGCAAGGTGGTTGCCTCCACCTGGTGAGAGAAAGAGCGGACCACATCAGCTGGACCTTTGCAGTAGTCTAACACCATATCATCTGTAATATTCAAAAGAGCATTTGCAGGAACTGCTGGAAGTCTCATGGCTCTGCCCATGAGGATCTCGTGCGGGGACAGTCCAGTCTTTCTGTCAGGGGTGTTTCTCATTGACATTAACACCAAGGGCAATGCGTCAGGCCATTTTAAGTTTGTTGATGCACATATTTTCGCCATCCTTGATTTCAATGTGCCATTCATTTGCTCCACTAGTCCTGATGCTTCAGGGCGGTAGCTACAATGCAACTTTTGCTCAATGTTCAGCGCTGCACACAGTAGTTTTATTACTTCGTTATTGAAGTGACTTCCCCTATCTGATTCTAAGGAGATCGGGAATCCGAAACGTGGTATTAGCTCTCTCAAGAGCAGTTTTGCAACTGTGAGACTGTCATTTCTGCGTGTAGGGTATGCTTCAATCCAGTGACTAAAAATGCACACAACCACCAACACATACTTCAAGCCTCCATGCACAGGCATCTCAATAAAGTCCATTTGCATCGTGCTGAAGGGACCCCCTGCTCTTCCAATGTGACTCAAATTTACTACTGTTCCCTCCCCTGCGTTCATTTGTTGGCAAATGACGCAACGATGGCAAACTGCTTCAGCAACTTGACGGAATTTGAGGTTAAACCAATCAGTTTTAAACAGTCGAATCATGGCATCCCTCCCAAGATGGGCTTGTCCATGGTAGAATCTGGCTAACTGTGTCAAAAGCCTGTTTGGCAGAACAAATTTCCCTTCACTTGAAACCCATAATTCGTCTAGTCTCTTTACACACTGCGATTTGGTCCATGAGAGTTTCTCATCCTCACTGACATCATTCTGTAAGGACTTCAATTCATCCATTGTATCTACAACCTTCAGAGCAAAGATTTCGCTTGGTTCAAGTTCTGGCTCATTTATCAAGTTCCACTCATCCCTGAGCAATATACAGTTCAATGCGCAAAACCTTGCGACTTGATCCGCATATCCATTTCCCAGGGAAACATAGGCCCTCATTCTAAGTCTGGCGGGCGGCGGAGGCCGCCCGCCAGACTTCCCCCCTCCAAAATACTGCTCCGCGGTCCAGAGACCGCGGAGGGTATTCCAAGTTTTCCCCTGGGCTGGCGGGCGGCCGCCAAAAGGCCGCCCGCCAGCCCAGGGGAAAACAACCTTCCCACGATGAAGCCGGCTCGTAATCGAGCCGGCGGAGTGGGAAGGTGCGACGGGTGCTACTGCACCCGTCGCGTATTTCACTGTCTGCTATGCAGACAGTGAAATACTAGCGGGGCCCTCTTACGGGGGCCCCTGCAGTGCCCATGCCATTGGCATGGGCACTGCAGGGGCCCCCAGGGGCCCCGCGACACCCCCTACCGCCATCCTGTTCCTGGCGGGCGAACCGCCAGGAACAGGATGGCGGTAGGGGGTGTCAGAATCCCCAAGGCGGCGCAGCATGCTGCGCCGCCTTGGAGGATTCATTTGGGCAGCGGGAAACTGGCGGGAGACCGCCAGTTGTCCCGGTCCGACCGCGGCGTTACCGCCGCGGTCGGAATGCCCAAGGGAGCACCGCCGGCCTGTCGGCGGTGCTCCCGCCCCCGTTGACCCTGGCGGTTCTGTACCGCCAGGGTCATAATGAGGCCCATAGTCTTGTGCCTTTGAGTGTGCACTGCATTTTACCACTGCTACTTCTCCTGGTAACTGGATAGCATGTAACAACTCTCTTATTCTTTCACCATTTTTCACTGGCGATCCTGAAGAGGTCATGAAGCCTCTCTGTGACCACCACTGTCCAAAGTCATGCACTATTCCAAATCCGTACTGACTGTCAGTGTAAATGGTGACTTTCATTAATGCGGAAAGTTGGCAAGCTCTAGTAAGGGCTACCAATTCTGCCACTTGTGCAGAGTAAACTCCTTGAAGCCAAGATGCTTCCAGAACACCTGTTACCGTACATACAGCATATCCTGCTTTCAATATTCCCAGTGCATCTCTTAAACATGAACCATCAACAAAAATAACTTGATCATTTTCTTCCAATCGGGTATCTTTGATATCAGGTCTTGGTTTGGTGCAAAATTCAGTCACCTGAAGACAGTCGTGCTCGATGTCTTCAGCGTTCTCAATTTCGGCATTTTCACTGGGAAACAAGGTTGCTGGATTCAACGTAGTGCACCGTTTCAGCTGCACATTGGGTGACCCCAGAATTATTGTTTCATACCTTGTGAGCCTTGCACCAGTCATGTGCTGTGTTTGGGAACGTGTCAAAAGTATCTCGACTGAGTGGGGGACCATGACTGTTAAAGGGTGTCCCATCACTATTCCTTCACTTTGAGTTAGGCTGATACCAACTGCAGCTACGGCACGCAAGCACCCTGGCAGTGCTGCTGCGACCGGATCCAAAGTAGCTGAAAAATATGCTACTGGTCGGTTTACGCCACCATGGGCTTGGGTCAAGACAGACAAGGAACATGTATCACGTTCATGACAAAACAATGTGAAAGGCTTTGTGTAATCAGGCATACCTAAAGCTGGAGCCCTGCACATGCATTCTTTCAATTCAATAAAAGCATCCACCTCATCTCCTTTCAGCTCTATTTCATCCAACGCATCCTTCTGGGTCAGTTTCAGTAAAGGTTTTGCTAGAGTTGAGAAATTGGGAATCCATTGGCGACAGTAGCTCACCATTCCCCAAAACTTTCTCACCTCCCTCCTCGTCTTTGGGGGACTCATTTGAAGTACACTTGTTATTCTTTCCTTCATAATTCTTCGTGACCCCTTCTCTATTTGGTGACCCAAATATTTCACTTTCTTCTGGCAGAACTGTAATTTTGAAGGGGATACTTTGTGTCCGTTCCTTCCCAAATGATTCAATAGGGCAATGGTGTCGGCTGTACAGTCACTTTCTGTCTTGGATGCAATCAGCAAATCGTCAATGTACTGTACTAGGGTTGACTCAAACGGTAATTCCAACGATTCCAAATCTTTCTTTAGAATCTGATTGAAAATTGATGGTGACTCTGAAAACCCTTGGGGAATTCGACACCAACTGTAGACTCTGTCCAGGAATTTGAAAGAAAAGAGAAATTGGCTGTCCTCATGAAGAGGCACAGAAAAGAGTGCTTGTGACAAGTCGATGACTGAGAACCATTCAGCATCACAGGGAACTTGAAACATTATCACAGCTGGATTTGGTACTACGGGACAACATTTGATTACTATGGTGGTCATTCTAACCCTGGCGGTAAAAACCGCCAGGGCGAATGACCGCGATAGCACCGCCAACAGGCTGGCGGTGCACCGCTGGGCATTCTGACCGCGGCGGTTCAGCCGCGGCCAGAAACGGAAAGTCGGCGGTGTACCGCCGACTTTCCGCTGCCCTTGAGAATCCTCCATGGCGGCGGAGAGCGCTCCGCCGCCATGGGGATTCTGACACCCCCTACCGCCATCCTGTTCCTGGTGGGTCTCCCGCCAGGAACAGGATGGCGGTAGGGGGTGCCGCGGGCCCCCGTAAGAGGGCCCCAAAAAGAATTTCAGTGTCTGCCTAGCAGACACTGAAATTCGCGACGGGTGCTACTGCACCCGTCGCACTCCAGCAACTCCGCCGGCTCCATTCGGAGCCGGCTTCATCGTTGCTGGGTCTTTCCCGCTGTGCTGGCGGGTGGCCTTTTGGCGGTCGCCCGCCAGCACAGCGGGAAAGCCAGAATGACCGCCGCGGTCTTGTGACCGAGGTGCGGTCATTTGGCGGTAACCGCATGGCAGGCGGCGACCGCCGCCCGCCGCGGTTAGAATCACCGCCTATGTCATTTATTTTCCTCAAATCCTGAACAATTCGGACCTTTCCACTTGGTCTTATTAGTCCCATGATTGGTGAATTGCATGGACTGCTTAACACTTCTTTCAGTACTCCCTGCTTTACAAACTCATCAATGAGTTGGGCGACTTTCATGAGGGTGTCTTGCGCCATATGGTACTGTGGGGTCTGGGGAAAAGTTACATTGGGTTTTACAGTCACTTTCACTGGTTCTACTCCTTTGACCAATCCTACTTCCTTCCCTGTCATATCCCACACTTCCTTTCCAACTGTTTCCTGTAACTCAGCAGGAATATCTGCTTCAGTGAGCATTGGCTAAAGAGTAATCAGGGGATACTCTTCATCGACAGTTTCTACTTCATCCCCTCCTACACTGTCCTCTTCTTCCCCATCACTGTTTGTCTGAATTTTAATTCCATTGTTTGAACACATAATCGAACACTCCAATTTGCACAATAAGTCTCTCCCTAATAGTGATATCGGGCTTGAGTCACACACCACAAATTTATGTGACCCTTGATAGTTACCAATTCTGACTTGAACTGGATCCGTGATTGGGTTCGTCAGGTACCTATTTGCTACTCCCACTACTTGAACTGTTCTCCCTGAGAGTGGCAAATTTGGTACTTCAATCCTCCTAACAGTGTAACCTGTAGCTCCTGTGTCAACCAAGAATGAAACGCAGTGACCCATAACTCTTCCCTCCACATACGGACCCTTTTGATCAACTTCCAAAGATGCTGCAAGCATACAATTCCCTTCCTCATCTGAACTTTCACTCTCCCATGCATTGTTTATTCCATTCTTACTATGTAAGGGAAATTGGTGTACTGTGTCATTTTGATTCATTCCTTGACCTGTTGAGGAAGCATTGCTTGCTGCTGATTCATTGGTGCTAAGGGTATTTGCATTTGCTGATTAGGCACCATAGGAAACTGCTGTTGCATTCGCTGCAACTGTGCCATTTGCACACAGGGCATTTGCACCTGTTGCGATTGCATGGGTTGCAAACCCTGCATCTGGTTTACATTATTTAGATAATTTGGATTTGGACCTCTCAACTTAAGTCCTCTCATATTTTGAAATGCATTGACATCATTGGGCACTCCCGTTTCCAATGCCCGACGATTCCGCACGTGTGTCATTGCCTGTATACCATTTGGAATCATAACAGTATTCAAATCAGGACCATTATTCACAAAGCCTCCTCGGACTCTGCCTCTCATCTGCGGCTGAAACATAGCATTTCCCTGCTGCTGCTGCTGCAGCATCTGTTGTTGAAAACCTAGCAAACCTTGCAAACCTGTCTGAGCTGCTCTAAGCTGCATCACCATCACCTTTTCTTTCAATTTTTTCTGCTTTGTCTCAATCTCATCACTGCAATATTTTGCATAATTCAACACTTCATCGATCGACTTTGACTGCCAACAAATCAAATGTGTTTTAATCATCTGGCTGATTCCCTTCCACAAACCTGAACACAAAATGAAGCATGTCCTTTGCCTCAATCGTTTCCGTACCACTGTAATTTTTAAACGCCTTTAACAACCTCTCATAGTATGCATGTATCGACTCTTTGACCTCTTGCGCTGTTCTGTCAATCCTCTGCCAATCCACGTTTTTCGACGCAACCTTTGTTTTCAAGTGCTCGATCACCTTGTGGTACAAACTCATTACCGTAGGTGATGGCGCACCTGTGTCCCTATCTCTCTCTGGCTCACTCGTCGGCCAACCTACAGCTCTTTTACAATCTTCCCACAAATCTGCCGGAACCACAATTTCAAATAAGGTATTCAGGTCTTCCCAGAGACATTTTGCAAGTTTCACAAATCCATCTGTTTGTTGATACCACTCGATCGGTTTCTCTCTTAATTTAGGGAAATCATCCGTAAAGGATTGAATGTCGCACCTGTACCACGGTACATGTACAAGTTTTCCCCCTGCTGTCTCTCTCATTGGTAACATGGTTATCAGGTCGTCATTCTGTTGTGCTTTCTCATTCCGCTCTGGGGTATTTTCTTTCTTTTTGTCCTTTTTCTTAACTCATCTACTTTCCCACTTGTCTAAACATCTCCAGACCTGTGCGCTCTGCAGTATCTCCTTAAGGTGTGTTTTCATCCCTGCAGATCTCATGTGTTCAAAGTCTTTTGTCTCAAAGTCTAGCCTGTAACTTCTGCTCAAGTGTTTAGTCTTACCTATATCGATCTCATTTCTGTCTGCGATTTCTTGTAACTTCTTATGGATGCTGCTTACTTCTCTTTTAATTCTAGGGCACAGTTACCTCAGTTCTTTCTCTGTATATGACTCTAATCTGTTCAGACTCATTGTTCCCTCTATCAGTTCATCTGCCTCCATGCCCAATCTTATTTTATTCAGGTATTCTTCTCCCTTCCCGCTGGATGTACTCTGTGGGGAGTTCAGGCTGTTGAACCATTGTGTTAGCTGTTGTGCATTTAGTCCCACCAATGTAGCACTTACATCAACTGCCACCAAAGGTTTCTGTAATGTTTCAGTCTCTGAGGTTAACGGTATTAATAGTGGTGGATTTGACCGTACCACTGTTGACGGAGCACAAATTGGAATTGGACTAAATCCCGACAAGGACCCAGATCCATTTGGCAGTGTCGCTATCGGAGTTGTTTCTGGAGTGTTTTCTATGCATCTTTTCCCTGTCCCACTTTGTATCATTACCCCTTGGTCGCATGCGTTTGGGTTTGCCTGTATGTACAGTGGTACTGGCGGACCTACAGTGATAGGCAGAGATATTGCATCTGGATTCTGTCCGTTCCCCAAATTCTGTGGCATGTTAATCCCCACATTATGGTTCATCATTGCTGGCATACCTAACTGGCTCTCTGTTACTCGAGTATACCTCGGCACTTCTTGTGCGTGCTTTTGAGGCATCAAAAACTGTGTTGATTCGGCTTGAATCAATGTTGGTCTTTGATAATTCTGTCCTCCCTGCGCCATTGAATCAGAGGTCAGTCCCATGTCATGCCCATCACAGCAGTGCCTTTGAACCTGTGGCTGATAATTATCAGCAGGTTTCAATTTAGGCACGTCTGGGTATATTCTCTGAATCTGTGGTATTTGTGGTGAGAAAGGCATATCGGAACTGCTCTGTATCTGAGGTATTCTCAAATTCGGTGTTACATTACCCTGTATTGGTTCTGGAGGGGCAGTACTAATGTTTGAGCCTTTTTTGCTTTCCATATATGGTGGCAGGCGATCATTCAGCAATTGTATAATGAACTCCTCATCGTCTGACTCGTCTGACCTTTTCGAGTTTCTGTTGTTATCTCTATCTCTGGACTGACTCCTGTTTGTCTTATAGGCAGCTTTCCTTCCTTCCGTCCCCGCTTCATCAGTAATTGCTGGAAACAATTTAATCCCCTGCAATACATCTGATCTCCAAACCTTTTGTGTGCTGTCCCATCTAGCATCCGCTAGTGTCTTTTCTACTTTTCTTATTCTTGTCTCAAATTTCTTTTGTTGTTGGTTTCTAGCTATTAGCTCCCAAATTGCTAGTGCCTCAAACTGTGCTGGTCTAGGGGGTACTTTCATGTGGTATAGCGCAAATCTTAGATTTTCCAAAACCCTTAGATTAAACGACCCGTGGATAGGGAACGCTACACTTCCATGCTTCTCTGTTAGTTTGCACCATTGCTTTAGCCAAAGACATGGTGCTACCCCCTTTTCTTCAATCACGATGTAAGCTGGTGTACCCTCGGGCGGTGTTTCTTCTCCTACATTTGCTTTAATATAAACATCTCCCCTCATGGCACTCTTAAATGCTTTGAAAAATTTCATCTTTCCGTCTTTTATTTTTCCAAAATGTGTAATCAATAAGTGACTTTAATTCCCGGAATACTCTTCCTTGCCTTTCCCCTACCAATTGCGCTTCACTGACTGTGTCCAATCTGTGCGCGACCCTTCTCTCCAACCGACCTATCCCAGCGCGGCTCCTAGTGACGTCACACTCACACACTGCGGCTGACAAAGTCCTGCGGCTTGTCCTCTTTCATTCGACTTCACTCACAAACTAATTTCTGCAATATAACGCGAGCACTAACCAAAAGAATAAAACAGATCTGTCGGTTTACTACAGGGAGGGTAATACAATCGCTTCAAAAACCTTAGGGATTTTTCACTAGCCTCTGCAGTTATTCCATCTTTCTTGGTTTCCCGCTTTCGCAAGCAAAATTTGACCCGCAAACTTTACTCTCAACTGATCAATAAGCTATTCTAATGCACTTTAGAATTCGTCAAATCTCAAAGTCTAAAATTTTCTTTCATTCCTCAACATTCATATCAACTTGTTGACCACGCCCGATCAACCTATTAAACCGACCAGATCACAACATCAAACAAGTGTCTCATACACTTTTCAATATACTCCGGAGTCTCTTGACCTCGCAGGGCCCGTCTCAACATCAACAACCACGTGGACAATTTGTTCTGCACAAAGCGCTACACACATGTGAAGTTCAACGACTTCCCTACTCTCACACTTTGGAGTAACACTCCTCTAATATCTTTTAACCCCCTAAAATCCTCACAAACTTCTCAATTAATCTGCGGCAATAAGCTGTGCAAGCGCAAAACCCTAACTTCTCTCATACCGTCACTAGAAACGGCAAAACCATTTTCACACCTCCATGTCCTTCATTCGCAAGCTCCGAGATCCCGGGAAAGTCATTGGGGACTTAGGGCATCATCATCCCTCCAACTTGTTTTATCAAAGAAAATTCGAACTTGACTTCGTCTATTGTTCGGATGGGGTCCCAAAGAGCAAAACCATCAATCTCTGCTACCATCTACTGATAACGCGTCCAGCCCTTATAAATTACCTGTACCTGGACACGTTGGAGGTCGGTGAATCTTTTAGCCGAGTCGGACTCTCCTCATCCTAGAATAGTCGGGTCACTCAGATCGATAATCAATAACTATTGTAATCGGTAATCAATACTCAATTGATAGATCAATATAACACATCGGAAATCAATAACAGTTGGTATTTCGGCGCACCATGACCTTTCAGTCATGAATAACCACACCAGTTTATTAAAAGTTAACAAATTTATTTCCCTATATTAACAAAGCTAGCACGATGTATATAAGTCTCAAAACCAAATGATATATGTATATGAACATTACTAGCTGTCCATAGCGGCGGAAGAAACGCAATCTACGCAAAATCTGGATAATGATACATTCAGTTATGGCAATGCAAATCACTAATATGAGTAACTGTATTTGACTAATTTCATACATTGGTCAGCATAATAAGATTTCAAATTAGCATGGTGCATCGAACGAATACCTCAACCAACCTCTAATTAGCATTGGCATGTGGGGCTTCATGCAAAACGATTTTAGTCAACACAAATTTGGAAAACTTCTAGCTTAGGCTCTATCAAAATAGCAGTTGGTACCTTAAAGGAAAACACAATGCATAATACAATTATCCTTTCATATTTACCAAATACAATCAGCATTCAAGAAAAGTCTTCGTCCCTCAGGTACCGGTTCGATCAACATGGGGTAGGTTTCAAGAGGGGCAAAGTTAAGGGCAAGCTTCCTTGCAATAGCAAGGAGAATGAGGTAAAGTTACTGCATGGGGAAGAGGGGGCAAATCAAAGTTAAAGTCTCTAGGGTGAGAATTCTTAAAGTCTCTTTCTCTCAGATAGAGAAAAGGGCATCAGGGTGTCGTCCAAAATGGAGTCTGGCATCTGGCTTCAAATTGGCATCAAGGAAAATGGCTGACTTCTCTTTGTCCAGTGGGTTTAAGTAAGAAACATTCCAAATTCTGCAGGGTCTTCCATTGGAGGGTTCATAGGTTGGCTTCAAATTGTCCAATGAAAATTGTCTTTTTACGAGCGCTCATTTATGCATACATTGTCCTTGGAGCCTTGGAACACAAGTTGCAACATGGTTTGCCAATTATTTTACTATCTGTACTTTCATTGTCCGCACCTGCAGAGACTGACCTTGTATCAAAGGGGATGAAACCAGCCTAGTACGAAACCTTGGAGATAAGTGTATTAGTCATCTCTTCTGGAAAAAATACAACTTCAAGCAAGCATATATGTTTCATTAGTTCAAGGAAAAGCCACGCAGTTAGAATTTGAGACCAGGCAACTAGGCCAAAGCCTCTATTAAATTTAAGCTAAGCAAAACAGTTTCAAATAAGAAATCATGGCATATATTTGCAATTATGACGGATTACTACAATTTTCAATTCTTCACGATTAATAAAGCTCGTTTATAATGGTGGCGAACTACCCCGAGGGCACAATTTCCCTTGTACATTATTTTCTTTACTAAAATCACACTACACTATACGATTTTGGTTATATGATACATGAATATATGTTGGACCCTCTTTTTTTCTGCGTCATCAGAAACCTTATATTTTCTAAAGCATTCCGTGATAAAGAATGACTCAACACATAGTATTGGTTGTTTTAAATAAAAATGATTTATTTAAAAATGTGACAGTAATTATTATTAATAATTCAAAGTATGTACATAGAAGTACATTGAATTACAATTATTTATACATTTTTGTGGTAATTTATTGACAAAGCCAATAGTTGGCTCTATGTATGAAGATGCGCCGACCTTCTTTTAAAGGCCAATAGGACTGCCTTTTATAATTTGGTCTTCTGACCTTTGCCAAAGCCAGTAGGTATGCCTTAATTAAACAGACATCCTTTATATTGTACCTTTACATTTAAGAAAACAGAAATTCACTGAAAAAAACAAAGGTTAAAGAGACGTTATAGTTAGGTGGAAATGTCAGTAAAAACAAAACTTGTTGCGCTCCTTTGCATTACTTTGTGTTAACTAAGCCATGCAACGCCACACAAAGTGGCTTTGTTTGACTTAGTAAATGTAAAAAATGATTGCTGTGCCGTAAAAGTTACTCAACCAGATGCGAAATCCTAGTAAATGTAAATCTGCCCCAAAATGCTTTGTCTCCCCTCTTGAACTTTGCCCCGTGATCAGGTTAAAACAAATATACCTGCAAGGGGTGTAACTTGCTAACCGCGTGCCACATATGATGCAGTTTTATCACTAATAAATTGAGAAGCAAATGGAAATTTTATGTTCCCCTCTTTATGTTTTTCCGCCCTAATGGATGGTCACAAAATTTGCATACCAATATAAGATCAGTCCTTATAAGCTTCTGCCAGTTTTGTCACGCAATTGCAATGTTTTTAGCAAATGAACATTCCCCTCCCCCCCCATATGGCCGCACTTGATGGATGTGCATGAACTTGAAAATACCAAAAGTGAAAATACCTAAGGTAGGCTAAACAGACTAAGGGGGTCATTCTGACCCTGGCGGTCGGTGATAAAGCGGCGGCCAACCCGCCAACAGGCAAGCAGTCAAAAAATTGGAATTCTAACCCTGGCGGGAACCGCCAACACAGCCCGCCACTTTAACACTCCGACCGCCACGGCGGGACAGACAAACAGCGCGGCAGTCACCGCCAACAGGCAGGCGGCAGACAATGTACCGCCCACCCTATCACAACTCACTAATCCGCCACCTTTTCCGGGGCGGGAGCCCCGCCGATAAAAACACAGCGGAAACAGACTACGAACGGGAAAACGCTCACCTATACACACTCCACGAGGAAGGAGGACAGCATGGAGCCCGAATTACACATCCTACCAGCTATTGTCTACCTGCTCATCTACCAGGAGTACGAATGCCGGCGCAGACGACAACGGTGAGTACTGCACCTACGACACAGGCGAGGGGGGAGGAGGAAAGCTTACGGGCACACACATGCGCCATACACCCACCCCCCCAACACAAATACCTACACCCCAATGCCGAGCAACAAGTCAGAGTGACACCACACAAACCCCCAGGAATAATGCAAAGACACAATTTAAATGAACTATAAAATATATGTATAAATCGCTCCATTGAAGTCATGGGAAATATGCCATATAAAAGATACAAAAATGAGGAATGAGCATAGTCCACAATATATCCATAGGCAAAAAGTCCAGCACATTCCGTCAAAGTTCCATAGTCCGTGGGCCAATGTGCACAAAGACATGGGCAAAGCCCACACAGGAGACCAGATACCATTGGAGAGAACACTGCAGGGGCATCAGATGATAAAACTACAGGCACCTCAGGGGGAAGGGAAGGGGGGGCACCTCAGCCACATGAGTCCACGACGCCAGATCCACGAGGGGCCTCCATGCCCACTGTCCCATCCTGGGGAGTGCAAAGCCACAGTCTCACAAGTCTCTACAGTGGGTGGATTGCCCACTGTGCCATCCTGGGGAGTGCAAAGCCACAGTCTCACAAGTCCCTACAGTGGGTGGCTTGCCCACTGGACCATCCTGGGGAGTGCAAAGCCACAGTCCACCAGATGGATTTCCGACTCCACTGTTATTGGAGGAGGCATGGTGCCCAGAGTGCTTCCTGAAGCCCTTGTCGACACAGAACCGGCACTGTCAATGGGCCAGCGGTGCTTGAGATGAAGGGCCCAGCAGAGCGGTGCTTGAGATGAAGGGACCAGCGGAGCGGTGTTTGAGATGAAGGGCCCAGCAGAGCGGTGCTTGAGACGGCGGGGCCCAGCGGTGCGGTGCTTGAGATGAAGGGCCCAGCGGAGCGGTGCTTGAGATGAAGGGCCCAGCGGAGCGGTGCTTGAGATGAAGGGCCCAGCGGAGCGGTGCTTGAGATGAAGGGCCCAGCGGAGCGGTGCTTGAGACGGCGGGGCCCAGCGGTGCGGTGCTTGAGATGAAGGGCCCAGCGGAGCGGTGCTTGAGATGAAGGGCCCAGCGGAGCGGTGCTTGAGACGGCGGGGCCCAGCGGTGCGGTGCTTGAGATGAAGGGCCCAGCGGAGCGGTGCTTGAGACGGCGGGGCCCAGCGGTGCGGTGCTTGAGATGAAGGGCCCAGCGGAGCGGTGCTTGAGATGTAGGGCCCAGCGGAGCGGTGCTTGAGATGAAGGGCCCAGCGGAGCGGTGCTTGAGACGGCGGGGCCCAGCGGTGCGGTGCTTGAGATGAAGGGCCCAGCGGAGCGGTGCTTGAGATGAGGGCCCAGCGGAGCGGTGCTTGAGATGAAGGGCCCAGCGGAGCGGTGCTTGAGATGAAGGGCCCAGCGGAGCGGTGCTTGAGACGGCGGGGCCCAGCGGTGCGGTGCTTGAGATGAAGGGCCCAGCGGAGTGGTACTTGAGATGAAGGGCCCAGCGGAGCGGTGCTTGAGATGAAGGGCCCAGCGGAGAGGTGCTTGAGATGAAGGGCCCAGCGGAGCGGTGCTTGAGATGAAGGGCCCAGCGGAGCGGTGCTTGAGACGGCGGGGCCCAGCGGTGCGGTGCTTGAGATGAAGGGCCCATCGGAGCGGTGCTTGAGATGAAGGGACCAGCGGAGCGGTGCTTGAGACGGCAGGGGCCCAGCGGGGCGGTGCTTGAGATGAAGGGCCCAGCGGAGCGGTGCTTGAGATGAAGGGCCCAGCGGAGCGGTGCTTGAGATGGCGGGGCCCAGCGGTGCGGTACTTGAGATGAAGGGCCCAGCGGAGCGGTGCTTGAGACGGCGGGGCCCAGCGGTGCGGTGCTTGAGATGAAGGGCCCAGCGGAACGGTGCTTGAGATGAAGGGCCCAGCGGAGCGGTGCTTGAGATGAAGGGCCCAGCGGAGCGGTGCTTGAGACGGCGGGGCCCAGCGGTGCGGTGCTTGAGATGAAGGGCCCAGCGGAGCGGTGCTTGAGATGAGGGCCCAGCGGAGCGGTGCTTGAGATGAAGGGCCCAGCGGAGCGGTGCTTGAGATGAAGGGCCCAGCGGAGCGGTGCTTGAGACGGCGGGGCCCAGCGGTGCGGTGCTTGAGACGAAGGGCCCAGCGGAGCGGTACTTGAGATGAAGGGCCCAGCGGAGCGGTGCTTGAGATGAAGGGCCCAGCGGAGCGGTGCTTGAGATGAAGGGCCCAGCGGAGCGGTGCTTGAGATGAAGGGCCCAGCGGAGCGGTGCTTGAGATGAAGGGCCCAGCGGAGCGGTGCTTGAGACGGCGGGGCCCAGCGGTGCGGTGCTTGAGATGAAGGGCCCATCGGAGCGGTGCTTGAGATGAAGGGACCAGCGGAGCGGTGCTTGAGACGGCAGGGGCCCAGCGGTGCGGTGCTTGAGATGAAGGGCCCAGCGGAGCGGTGCTTGAGATGAAGGGCCCAGCGGAGCGGTGCTTGAGGTGAAGGGCCCAGCGGAGCGGTGCTTGAGATGAAGGGCTCAGCGGTGCGGTGTTTGAGATGAAGGGCCCAGCGGAGCGGTGCTTGAGACGGCGGGGCCCAGCGGTGCAGTGCTCCTCCCGGCGGGGCCCTGTTCAGCGGTGCTCCTCCCGGCGGGGCCCTGTTCAGCGGTTCTTGTCCCGGCGGGGCCCTGTTCAGCGGTGCTCCTCCCGGCGGGGCCCTGTTCAGCGGTGCTCCTCCCGGCGGGGCCCTGTTCAGCGGTGCTCCTCCCGGCGGGGCCCTGTTCAGCGGTTCTTGTCCCGGCGGAGCCCTGTTCAGCGGTTCTCCTCCCGGCGGGGCCCTGTTCAGCGGTGCTCCTCCCAGCGGGGCCCGTTCAGCGGTTCTTGTCCCGGCGGGGCCCTGTTCAGCGGTGCTTGTCCTGTGTGTCTAGGGAGCCAGACCTGGGCAAGACTTCCCGCTCATTCACCATCCGAATTTGCGGTCACAGCGCCCTCCTGTGATGGAGTCCTGGGCCCGTGGGTGTCGTCCGTCACACCCGAAATGGGGCTGGTGGGGCCCTCCTGGGCAGCTCGCCTGCTGCCTGACTTCTCCGCCCTGCTGCCCTTGCCCTCCTTCGCTGGAGCTCTGTGGCCCTTGCCTCCCTTGGATGATGTGGCAGGTGACGGGGCAAGGCTACTGTCCTTGGTGGCAGCCGTCTCAGGCTTGTCGCGCCGGGCCTTTTTCTTTTTTGTCCTCTTCCCAGGGGGGGGGCTGGCTGTCCCCTTGCTGCTGGCCGATGTTCCTGCCCTAGGATCTGGTGGACTCCAATAGCCCTGCACTATGGTCACAGTAGATGCAGGGCTGGTGGTGGCTGAGGTGCTTTTTTTAGTCTTCCCAGATGGAGGGGGTGGGTCAGTGATTGGAACGAGCTCAAGGTTGGAAAGGAAAAGGACTTGGGAAGGACAGGGACGGGTAGGTGTAGTGGGTATGGGAGTGGAGGAAGAGGATGTGGTTGTAGGAGAGTCAAGTGTGCTGTCTTTGGGTGCAGGTGCTTGTGACGGAGGCTGTCGTGAGGTGGATGGCTGTTGGGTGGGTGGCTGCCTGCGTTTGTGTGCTTTGGAAGAGGGGGTGACAGACACACTGGGAGAGGACACAGGGGAGGTGTAAATGGCAGTGGGGGTGGTGACTGCACGTGTGCCGACTGTAATGGAGGGTGTGCTGGTGATGGAAGTACTGGCTGATGGTGGTGTGCATGCAGGTGTGAGAGGAGACGTCACAGGGAGGGAGGAGGGAGATGAGGAGGTGGGGGACACAGAGGTGGTAGTGACTGTTGGCATGTCTGCATCTGGATGTTGCTTGGGTGAATGCTTGTGGGATCTGTGGTGCTTATGTCTGGATGAGCTGCCCTTGGGTGTAGAGGTGTGTGCAGGCTGGTCTGATGGTGTGGATGGGATAGGCAGAGGAACAGGAGACTGGGACTGGGTGGAGGGAATCAGAAGAGGGAGGCTGGAGACAGGGACAATGGCTGCCGTCAGTGCTGAGGCCAGAGCGTTGAACGATCGCTGATGGGCAGCCTGACCCGAATGAATGCCCTCCAGGTATGCATTGCTCCGATGCACCTCCCTTTCTACACCCTGGATGGCATTCAAAAGGGTAGACTGCCCAACAATGAGTGTCCTGAGGAGGTCAATGACCTCCTCACTGAGGGCAGCAGGGGTAACTGGGGCAGGGCCTGAGGTGCCTGGGGCAAAGTTGATGCCCGCCTTCCTGGGCGAGCGGGCACGGAGCGAAGGCTGAGGGGCTGCTGGGAGGGCGGGGCTGGTGCGCTGGGTGGCGGCTGTACCTGTTGTGGCGGTGGGCACGGATGTTGCCGCCACCGTTAGGGAGCTCCCTTCCGAGGACATGTCGGTGTCGCTGACGTCTCCCCGTTGTGGAGCTCCCCTCGCCCTCCGTCTCACTGGTGTACTCGGATTCTGTTGTATGGCCCTCCGGGGCCATGTGAGATGCAGCTCCCTCGTGCGCCGATGCCACTTCTCCTCCGCCTGATGATGCTAATGCACACATGAACAGGAAGACAAAGAAAAGGGGGGGGGGAGAAATGAAGACAGGTTGAGTGCATGCATTGGCAACACCATTGTCGGCGAGGACAGACACAGAAGCCCCCTGAACTAGGCCGCGCAATGGGGGTACACTACTCAGCTATTGTGACTAGGCCTACGGGTCTATGGACGACAAATGCACACATGGGTGAGGCCGGACCATGGATAGCTGTACTTGGCACCCTACAGAGTTGGGGGGCGGGGGCAGAGGGCCGTGTCTAACGGAGGGGCCTAGCCTACAGAAATCGCCCTGGCCTGGACATAGCCACAGCCCTCCTCCCCCTCCCAGACACCTTCACTGCGCGCAAAGATAGCAGAATGTGCTGATACTCACCCCCTTGTGTCTGCTGTGATGTCCTCACGCGCCCATCCAAATCGGGGTAGGCCACCGCCAGGATCCGGGACATCAGGGGGGTCAATTGGCGGCTGGCACCCCTCCTACGTTGGGAGGCCATCCCCAGCAGAGACTCGGCGGTCTTTCTGGTCCCGCGGCGGATGTCCTCCCACCTCTTTCGGCAGTGGGTGCCCCATCTGTTGTGGACCTCCAGGGCCCGGACGTCCTTGGCGATGGCACGCCAAATGTCGATCTTCTGATGGGCGCTGACCTATGTGACATGTACAGGGTGGTAAAGGAAATCGCATCAGTTTTCTGCCTGGTCAATGTGAGTGGCCCCCCCCTCCCCAACCTTGCCATGTGGCACATGCTCTCATCTTTCGTGCGTTGCACTCCTCATTCGCTCCCCTCCCCACCATCTTACATACACCCCACTCAACACAGGCATGGCCCATTCAACGTGCACCCTGTGTACTAACCTGTTGGGCTGGAGGACTGTAGAGTAGCGCATACTGGGGGAGGACCCCATCAACAAGTTTCTCCAATTCTTCGGCAGTGAAGGCAGGGGCCCTTTCCCCAGTCGCAGCAGCCATTGTATCTCCCAGACCGAGGTCACAGCAGCACTTGCAGTATAGGTCCTCTCCTGTGGATGATCAGGTCTCGAGTGATTAATCAGATAGAAAATGGCGGTCACGCCCGCGGCGGTGCGTACCGCGGCGGTGCGTACCGCGACCGCCGGCGCACATCGTCATTGGCTCCTGAGACCCATAGGGTCCAATGTTAACCAATGCAGCATTGCGCCGCGGTCTTCGACCACCTACCGCGACGGTGTGCCACGCCAGCGCAGTGACCTTCCATCCCACTGTCACACTTCACAGGTCAGGCAGCCGCCATTTCAAGGGCCCACATGGCATAATTTCTACTGCGTCACACAGGCCTAGGCCTTGCATTGCCACTCATACAAGCCTTTCAATGCATAGCGATTCGTGTACTGTGCAAGCTGTGTGAACGAACCTGTGGGTTGCTTGACTCTGTGCTCCATGTTGTCCTTCCTAGGCACCGTCCGCTGGGACTTGCGAGGAGAAGGATGAATCCTCCCGTGTACCGACCGCTGGGGGACCTGTCGACAATGGAAGAACGACATATCATACTTACATACCGGCTTGACAGAGCAACTATACATGAACTATGTGCCCAGCTGGAGCCAGACCTGATGTCCCCCATCCGCCAACCCACGGGGATTCCCCCTCTGGTGCAGGTTCTGTCAGTACTCCATTTTTTGGCAAGTGGGTCTTTTCAGACAACAGTGGCCATATCATCTGGGATGTCTCAGCCTATGTTTTCTAAGGTTTTGTCCAGAGTGTTGTCTGCCCTGATGAAATACATGCGGAGCTACATTATTTTCCCTGAGGTGGGCGAATTGGCTACAGTGAAGGGTGATTTCTATGCCCTTGGACATATCCCCAACATCATTGGTGCCATTGATGGAACCCATGTGGCTTTGGTTCCCCCCAAAGAAAGTGAGCAGGTGTACAGAAACAGAAAAAGTTATCATTCAATGAATGTCCAGGTGGTCTGTTTGGCTGACCAGTACATCTCCCATGTAAATGCCAAGTTCCCTGGGTCAGTGCATGACGCGTATGTCATGCGAAATAGCAGCATCCCTTATGTGACGGAACAGCTACAGAGGCACCGTGTGTGGCTAATTGGTGACTCTGGTTACCCCAACCTGTCGTGGCTACTGACCCCAGTAAGGAATCCCTGGACCAGGGCAGAGGAACGGTACAATGAGGCCCATGGGCGAACTAGGAGGATCATAGAAAGGACCTTCGGGGTCCTGAAGGCCAGGTTTAGATGCCTGCATATGACAGGGGGATCCCTCATGTACTCACCAAAGAAGGTGTGCCATATCATCGTGGCCTGCTGTATGCTTCACAATCTTGCATTGCGACGCCAGGTGCCTTTTCTGCAGGAGGATGGTCCAGATGGTGGTGTTGTTGCAGCTGTGGAGCCTGTGGAGAGTGAAGAGGAGGAAGACGACGGGGACGACACGGACAACAGGGATACAGTCATACAACAATACTTTCAGTAGCACACAGGTAAGAAACTGCAACCCCAATTTACATTTACTTAAGGCCTCATGCGTCTCCACTGTCTGTGTTTCCCCCCAGTTCCTGTTAACTGATTTGTGACTTTCCCTTCCCTTTTCAGAGCTGTATGACCCACTGCCTGACTTCAGCTTTATTTGCCCATGGACTAAAGCTTATTGAAATTGGTATGTTGTCATCACAAAGTTACTGGACATTATTGCACCGTTATGTGTAATACATTTGTTAAGAATACAAGCAGACTCCTGTTTTTTTATGTGGAATAAGTGATTTATTTTAAGTGCTACATATAGGTACATGATTGGGAAGCGGGGATGGGTGGGGGTGGAGTAATGTCCATGGCAGAGTCCAATTCTCAGTCGCACAGGTGCATTGTCCATAGGCCTGTGGAAGGATGGAGCAAGGGCAGTTCAAGGTTGGACAGGGTGACAATGTGGGGCAGTGGGATGACATCAGGGGGTATCTTAGGCTGGCGGGGGTCTTGCAATCCTACTCTGTCTTCTTGTGAGATCTCAGGTTCCGCTTGCGGGGTGGTTCTTCTTCTGCAGGAGGTGGGGTTCTGGTGGCCTGTCGTTGTGTGAAGGCCTCCTGTCCACTAGCGCCGGCGGAGGTGGTAGGCTGTTCCTGGCCTGGGCTAGTGACAGGGGCCCTTTGGGGTGCCACATGGTCCCGCAATGTGGTGACGATCTGGGTAAGGGCCAGGACGATGGTCCCCATTGCGGAACCGATGTTCCTCAGTTCCTCCCTGAACCCCATGTACCGTTCCTCCTGCAGTTCCTGGATCTCCTGGAACCGGGCCAGTACCGTCGCCATCGTCTCCTGGGAGCGGTGGTATGCTCCCATGATGGAGGAGAGGGCCTCTTGGAGAGTGGGTTCCCCGGGCCTGTCCCCCCCCTGTCGCACAGCAGCCCTCCCAGTTCCCCTGTGTTCCTGGGCCTCTGTCCCCTGGACGGTGTGCCCACTACCACTGCCCCCAGGTCCCTGTTGTTGTTGGGGTGGGGGGTCAACCTGGGTGCCCTGTAGTGGTGGACACACCGCTGATTGACGTGTCCTGGAGACAGAGGCATGGGCCCACTGGGTGGGAGCTGTGCTGGTGTTCCCAGAGGGGGTTGGGTCTGGTGTAGCCTGTGGCTGTCTGTGGGGAACCGACTGTCCAGAGGTCCCCGATGGGCCGGGCTGGTCGTCTGGCTCCAGGGAGACAGAGCTGCTGTCATCGCTGGGGGCCTCTTCTGGGGGTGGGATGGACATCTCTGGACCCTCCGTGGCGGTGTGGTGGCGTTCGGGTCCTGCAGGGGTACAAAGGTATGGTTGTTGCTTCTGTGTGTGGCATTTCGTGTGATGGGTGGGTGTCCGTGTACCCATGTGCAGGCATTTCCTTGTGGGGGCTTTTGTGAGGGTGGCTTGTGGAGGTGATGTGTGTGTGCAGTGGGCATGCTTTGGTGATGGGTGTCCATGCTTTTTGGTCGCATGCAGGGCTTGGTGTTGGGATGGGTGGGTTGTGATGGTGAGCCTTTTGCTAGGGGTTGGTGTGATGGGGGAGGGGTGAGGGTCGGGGTATGATTTGGCATGCAGGTGGGGTGGGGGTGGGAAGCAGTAGTGAAGATTTGCCTTACCAGAGTCCATTCCTCCGCCTACTCCTGCGAGGCCCTCAGGATGCAGGATGTGCAAGACTTCCTCCTCCCACGCGGTAAATTCTGGGGGAGTAGGTGGGGGTCCGCCGCCAGTCTTGTGCACCGCAATGTTGTGCCTTGATACCATGGAACGCACCTTCCCCCGTAGGTCGTTCCATCTCTTCCTGATGTCCTCCCGATTGCGTGGATGCTGCCCCACCGCGTTAACCCTGTCCACTATCCTTTGCCATAGCTCCATCTTCCTGGCAATTGTGGTGTGCTGCACCTGTGCCCCGAAGAGCTGGGGCTCTACACGGACTATTTCCTCCACCATGACCCTGAGTTCGGCGTCACTGAACCTGGGGTGTCTTTGGGGTGCCATGGGGTGGTGTGGTTGAGGTGTGGGGTGGCGTTTGTGGTGATGTGTGTGGTGCGTGTGGTGGTGTGTGGTGTTTGGTGCATGGATTCTGTGTGGGTGATGGTGTTGTGTGCCTCTGTGTTGTGGGATTGTCTATTCTGTGCTCTCTCTCTCTAGCCTTCGTCAGTGATTTCGGGTCATAGGGGCTTGTGTGTGATGTGGGTGTGTGTTTTATATTGTGTTGGGTGTGTGGGAGTGGTGTTAGTATGTGTATCAGGTGTGTGTGTTTCAAACTGACCAATGTTGCTGAGTTTTCTATGTGTGTGTGTATTTTGACAGCGGCAGTGTGTACCGCCAATGGAATACCTCATTTGAAAGACCGCCGCGTGGATTTGTGGGTCGGAATGGTATGGGCGTATTTCTGTTGGCGTGACGGTGGAGGTTTGGTCATCGCCATTTTTTCGCTGACCTTTGGTGTGGCGGATTTTTGAGGATGTCGGGTTTTTGGCGGTTTGCCAGTTGCGGGTCAGAATGACCGTGGCGGTTTACCGCGGCCGCGGCGGTGTTATGGCGGCCTTCTGGCCGGCAGAAAGCGACTTTTACCGCTGAGGTCAGAATGACCCCCTAAATCTGATTTAGAAGGCAACACTACTCTTAGGCCTTAGGCAAAACATGCCTGATCACCACTGATTTAGATCTTGACCGGACTACCACAATCCTGCTGTGGCCCCAAGTACTCCATCAAGCTAACGGAGTTCCAACTGCCATACTTAAATCTATAGTGGTTCAACCTACGTCTGTGTCAACAGAGTGTACTCCTTTACTCAAGTGGAATCCCACAGGCGATGTGGTGGACTTCAATGCTGGTGTAAAGTACTCTGTCACCGCCGGGATGGCTGGATTGCACTGACCATATTTAGATAGCACAGTCATGTTAGCAGAGTGCCAGCAGTGGTTGCCTGATGGTGGTAGTCCGTCGCGGGACACAATCAAGATTGTACTATTGCTATGACTGTTGGTTGGATGCTAAAAGCACACACCTGTTGTATATTGGCCAATTGTGAACACCTGCAAACTACACTATAAAACACACTCCATTTCAGACCACAATCCTTTGCCATTTCATTGCAGAACACAATTCTGATGCCCAGTTGGCCACTCAGGAGTCAGGTATTTTCTCTGTTTTCTTCTCCCCCTGTTTATTTTCCTTTCCTTTCCTTTTTGTTTTACCTTACATCAACTTTTGAGGCACTATAACTTTTTTAGTTACTCACTATGGCAGGAAGGAGGAATTCACATTTTACAGAGGGAGAACAGTCAGTCATGGTGGATGAAATCATTAGAGTGGAACCACAATTGTTTGGAGCCCAAGTAGAAAATGCAAGCATATCTCCGAAACGGCCAATGTGATCTGGAATAGTTGACAGAGTGAATGCTGTAGCAAATAATCTGAAGGAGGAAATTAACAAGAGGTGTGATGACCTGCTGAGGAGAGTGCTTTCCCCGGGCCTCCAAGCATCGCCTGGAGGTCCAGAGGACTGATGATGATTCTCTCAGCCCCCCATTACAACTATTTCCCTGGAAGAAGATCTTTCAGATCCTGCATCATGAAGGCTTGACTGGAATCCCTGGTAGAGTGGAGGCTGGTAAGTTGAACTTGGCGGTGTCTCACTAATCTCAAATGGAGTTGTTGCCCTTAAGTTAGCTGTTCAGAAAGTGTTAAGACCCTTATCAAAACATATATATCTATACTTAATTCATTAAAATATATTGTTTTGTCCAAATTACTAGCATCATGTTTGTATCTCTCTTTTTTTTCAATGCTCAAAAAGTGTTGTTCTCCATGGATCATCCCTTGCATTTGCCTAGTTCCTTGCTTTATTTCAATGTATGGTTTTAAAAATAACAGATGCCAAAACTCCATCTATTTGTATATGAAGGAATAGTGCTTGTAAGTGATCTTTTCACCTATTTACATCATTCACATATGGGTGAACATATTGTAAATGGGTGTTCATTTTCACTGTAGATATTAAATTAGGTATGTTTAACTCACATTTTACCAAGTATTGTCACTGGTGAATACAAATGACTACAACTACCATGGTGCCCTGTTTTTGTCTCTGGAAAACAATAGTGCAATGTGATATTGCTCAACCTCTCTTTTCTTCCATACATGCATTATGTCAGTGCTATGCATTTGTGATTCACCATTTCATGCCATGTATGAAAATGCAATTTGGTGTGTTGATCAAATATGTTGTCACCTTCTTTTTACTCCATTCAATTGATGTACTTGCTTAGATAATTTATAGTCTGTTGAATAAAAGATTTCCAATCATTTTCTGTGGCATGCTGAATATAAGTAGCATTGATACGTATTTTACTTTGCAG
Organism: Pleurodeles waltl; assembly: GCF_031143425.1. NCBI lineage: Eukaryota > Metazoa > Chordata > Amphibia > Caudata > Salamandridae > Pleurodeles > Pleurodeles waltl. The sequence continues at coordinate 1,065,831,255 of NC_090445.1, forward strand.
TGTTCATATAATGACCAATGTAATTAATTGTAATAAGTTGTACTACAGCCTGTTTTTAACCTGCTACGCCTTGGAATGATTTAGTTCTCAATTCTCCTTTCTACTATTTTGGGTTGAATGTCTGGTACATGTAATGTACACTTTCTAATTTCAGGACATCTCTTCAACATTTTTACTGAAGTTTCTATCTGTGTAAATTAACCTGCAGGTGTAAATTATTAAAATTCACACAAAGGCCTAATCATTTCATTAATCAGAATTTTTACTTTTATGTTGCTTCATTTGTAGCTGAAGACACATTTGAGTACAATCCTGACCTTTAGTTTCATATTGTTTGCAACTCATATTAGGTCCACCACTCAGGGTCAGTGGACCACCGTCTGCAACTAAAGACACCTCCACTCCAAACCAAGATCAAGCCTTCAGTGAGGACACCACTCCTGTAAGTCCAGATGATGTGCAGCTGTCTGGTCCATATGGTCTGTATGGGAAGACAGCTCTAGTGTGTCTCTGTCAGCCCACACCTACACCTCCCACACCAGCTGCAACAACACCTCAGTCAATGGATGTTTCCACTTCCTGTGTCCAGAGGAACACTACAACCATCTTGTGCCCACCAGTCCTTGCTGTTATTGATTAAACACCACCACCACCTCCAGTTCTGCTAGGACCCGGTGGGGTGGGGCACACTGCCTCAAGTGCACAGGGTAGTGGTGGTAGGGTGTAGTGGGAGGGAAACTGTGGGCCAACAAAGTGAGGCCACTGGGTACACTGTCACCCAGACCACTATCGACTGAGTCTTGGGAGCACTAGAGCAGTCCCAAGACATGATGGGCCAGGTCCCTACAGATATCCGGGACATGAAGAAGGTGCAGAGGGACACAATAGAGAGATTCAGAATCACAACTCAAATTTTTGGTCCCTGACTGGGGTGATGATTGACATTTGCCATCATCTGTGCAGGACTTTTCCTGTGCCATCTACCCCTGTCTGTTGTCCTTCAACATCAGGACAAAATACACCTGCTTCAGCCACAGACAATGAGGCCCTGCAACAACAGGAAGCTGCTCGACCCACCGTAGTCCCTGCAACTGTTGACCCCTCCAGGAGGGGATGTTCATCCGAACCACCAGGAGAGAATGGCAAGACATCCACCACCACCTCCACCTCCAAGAGATGCTGAACCTAATTTTCTCCAGAGTGTGTCTACCATTCAATCTGTGGACTATTTCTTAGACACATTCACCTTTTTTGAGGACAGTTGTGTTTTGTACATTGAACTTCAAAGAATTTTAGTTCAACAAAAAATAGTTTCATCCACCTTGATGGACTTTATTTCTTTTTTCTTTTTCCTTTGGTTTTATTTTTCAAACAATTTATAGTTAATTTGCGTTAAGAAAGTCAAGGACTGGTGTTGTATTTATTGTGGTAGTTCCTTTTTTTGTCTTCCTTCTACCGTCATTTTAAAAACCTATTAATCATTAAAATTCAAACTAAAAAAGGATATATCAATTAGTTTGTGTGTTTCCCATTAAAAAAAGGTTAGAAAAACAGAAATCTCAATGTATTGGTGTCATACATGTGTAAGTAACAATTCTTTGACAACATTTTAGATCATTTTTACAACCGATGCATAACCCAAATAATCTGTGCCATTTAGAATTTGACGCTCAAAGACCTTGACGCCATGGAAGAATGGGAAATACTCCTCAGTTTTGCTAACGAAAATGGTTGGTTAGGATACACTGAGTCTCCTCTATGAAAGTAAAAAATATATTGAACAATAAATTCTCATTCCATTGAACATTCCTAAGCCATAAGAAAAAAATGTTTTATCCTATTGTCATATTGTACTTACCAACAAGTCAGGCCCTCTTAGGTCCAAGTTGTAACATTTGCAGGGGTATGCTGCTGTCCCGTAGTACAAAAGGATTATGGGGGTCATTCTGACCCTGGCGGTCAGTGTTAAAGCGGCGGCCAACCCGCCAACAGGCTGGCGGTCCAAAAAATTGAATTCTGACCCTGGCGGGAACCGCCAACACAGGCCGCCGCTTTAACACTCCGACCGCCACGGCGGCACAAACAAACAGCGCGGCGGTCACCGCCAACAGCCAGGCGGCAGACAATATACCGCCCACCCTATCACGACTCACCAATCCGCCACCTTTTCCGGGGCGGGAGCCCCGCCGATAAAAACACGTCGGAAACAGACATTTCCAATGGAAAACGCTCACATCGACACACTCCACGCGGAATCGGGACAGCATGGAACCGGAACTCCACATCCTCCCAGCCATTGCCTTCCTGCTCTTCTTCCAGGATCACAAACGTCGCCGCAGACGACAACGGTGAGTACTGCACCTACGACACAGGGGAGGGGGGAGGAGGAAAGATAACGGGCACACACATACGCCACACACCCACCCCCACCCTCACCCCCACCAAAATACCTACACACCAATGCAGATTAAAAAGTCAGAGTGACACCCCCAAACCCCCAAAACAAAAATGCAAAGACAAAAGGCAATGATTGTAAAAATAGAACTATATTATAGCAATAATTAAGTATAGCGAACTTAGCAATATATAAAGAATTATTACACATCTAGAACTATATATATACAAGTAGCAAAAGTCTGGCACAGTTTTGCAAAGTTCAATGTGCAGCTACACATGGGCAAAGCCCACACACGAGATCGAGTCCGTTGGAGAGAACACTGCTGGGGCTTCACAAAAATAAAATACTGGCACCTCAGGGGGAAGGGAAGGGGGGGCACCTCAGCCACATGAGTCCACGACGCCAGATCCACGAAGGGCCTCCATGCCCACTGTGCCATCCTGGGGAGTGCAAAGCCACAGTCTCTCAAGTCTCTACAGTGGGTGGATTGCCCACTGTGCCATCCTGGGGAGTGCAAAGCCACAGTCTCTCAAGTCTCTACAGTGGGTGGATTGCCCACTGTGCCATCCTGGGGAGTGAAAAGCCACAGTCTCTCAAGTCTCTACAGTGGGTGGATTGCCCACTGTTCCATCCTGGGGGGTGCAAAGCCACAGTCCATCAGGTGGATTACAGAGTCCACTGGTCATGGAGGAGGCATGGTGGGCAGAGTGCCTCGTGAAGCCCTGCCCGACACAGAACCGGGCTTGCCAATGGGCCAGCGGTGCTTGACAGGAGGGCCCAGCAGAGCGGTGCTTGAGATGAGGGCCCAGCGGAGCGGTGCTTGACAGGAGGGCCCAGCGGAGCGGTGCTTGAGATGAGGGCCCAGCGGAGCGGTGCTTGAGATGAGGGCCCAGCGGAGCGGTGCTTGAGATGAGGGCCCAGCGGAGCGGTGCTTGACAGGAGGGCCCAGCGGAGCAGTGCTTGACAGGAGGGCCCAGCGGAGCGGTGCTTGAGATGAGGGCCCAGCGGAGCGGTGCTTGACAGGAGGGCCCAGCGGAGCGGTGCTTGACAGGAGGGCCCAGCGGAGCGGTGCTTGAGATGAGGGCCCAGTGGAGCGGTGCTTGAGATGAGGGCCCAGCGGAGCGGTGCTTGACAGGAGGGCCCTGTTCAGCGGTGCCTGTCTTGGCGGGGCCCTGTTCAGCGTTGCTTCTCACGGCGGGGCCCTGTTCAGCGGTGCCTGTCTTGGCGGGGCCCTGTTCAGCGGTGCTCCTCACGGCGGGGCCCTGTTCAGCGGTGCTCCTCACGGCGGGGCCCTGTTCAGCGGTGCCTGTCTTGGCGGGGCTCTGTTCAGCGGTGCTTCTCACGGCGGGGCCCTGTTCAGCGGTGCTCCTCACAGTGGGGCCCTGTTCAGCGGTGCTCCTCACGGCGGGGCCCTGTTCAGCGGTGCCTGTCTTGGCGGGGCCCTGTTCAGCGGTGCCTGTCTTGTGTTTCGAGTGAACCACACCTGGCCAATACTTCCCGCTCAGTCAGCATCGAACCTTTCCGTTGCGGGGCCCTCCTGTGATGGAGTCCTGGGGCCCTGGGTCTCCTCCGATACCCCCGGAATGGGGCTGGAGGGGCCCTCATGGCCAGGTCGGCTGCTCCCTGCCTTTTGCGCTTTGCTGCCCTTGCCCTCCTTGGCAGACTCTCCGTGGCCCTTGGCTCCCTTACCCGATGTGGCAGGTGACGGTGCAAGGCTACCCTCCTTGGGGGCAGGCGTATCAGGCCTGTCGCGCCTGCCCTTCAGTTTTTTGCTCCTCTTCCCAGGGGGGGGGCTGGCTGTGCCTTTGCTGCTGGCCGATGTCCCTGCCCAAGGAAAGGGCGGACTCCAAAAACCAGGCACGACATTCTTGGGAGTTGCTGGGCTGGTGGTGGCTGAGGTGTTTTTGGAACTCTTACGAGATGGAGGGGGTGGGTCAGGTGAGGAAAAGAGGTCCAGTTTAGCGAGGAATAGTTTTTTAGGAGCAATGGGAAGGGTAGCTGGAGTGGGTATGGGAGTGGAGGAAGAGGATGTGGTTGTAGGAGAGTCAAGTCTGGTGTCTTTGGGTGCAGGTGCTTGGGCTGGAGGCTGACGTGAGGTGGATGGCTGTTGGTTGGGTGCCTGCCTGCGTTTGTGTGGTTCGGAAGCGGGGATGACAGACACACTGGGAGAGGACACAGGGGACGTGTACATGGCAGTGGGGGTGGTGACTGCACGTGTGCGGACTGGTCTGGAGGGTGTGCTGGTGATGGGTGTACTGGCTGATGGTGGTGTGCATGCAGGTGTGAGTGTAGACGTCACAGGGAGGGAGGAGGGAGACGAGGAGGTGGGGGACACAGAGGAGGTAGTGGCTGTTGGCATGTCTGCATCTGTATGTTGCTTGTGTGAATGCTTGTGTGTTCTGTGGTGCTTATGTCTTGATGAGCTTCCCTTGGGTGTTGAGGTGTGTGCAGGCTGGTCTGTAGGTGTGGATGGGAATGGCAGAGGAACAGGGGAGTGGGACTGGGTGGAGGGAGTTAGAAGAGGGAGGCTGGAGACAGGACAATCGCTGCCGTCAGTGCTGAGGCCAGAGCGTTGAACGATCGCTGCTGGGCAGCCTGACCCGAATGAAGGCCCTCCAGGTATGCATTGCTTTGATGCACCTCCCTCTCCACACCCTGGATGGCATTCAAAAGGGTAGACTGCCCAACAATGATGGTCCTCATGAGGTCAATGACCTCCTCACTGAGGGCAGCAGGGGTGACTGGGGCAGGGCCTGAGGTGCCTGGGGCGAAGGAGATGGCCGCCTTCCTGGCCGTGCGGGCACGGGCCGAAGGCCGAGGGGCTGCTAGGAGGGCGGAGCTGGTGCGCTGGGTGGCGGCTGTACCTGTAGTATCGGTGGGCACGGATGTTGCCGCCACCGCAAGGGAGCTCCCATCCGAGGACGTGTCGGTGTCACTGACGTCTGCACGGGTCCCCGTGGTGGAGCCCCCCTCGCCCTCCGTCTCACTGGTCATGTCGGAGTCCGTTGCATGGCCCTCCGGGGCCATGTGAGATGCAGCTCCCTCTTGCGCCGATGCCACTTCTCCTCCGCCTGATGATGCTAATGCACACATTCACAGAAAAATAAAGAAAATGGGGGGGGGGGGTGGAGAAATAAAGACAAGTTGAGTGCATGCATTGGGGACACCGTTGGCAGAGAGGACAGACACAGAAGCCCCCTGCACTACTCTGCGCACTTGGGGTACACTACTCATTCACTGGGACATGCCCTACAAGCCTATGGGCGACAACTGCCCACACAGAATACACAGGTCCATGAATAGCGTTACTAGGCACCCTACAGAGGTGGGGGGCGGGGCACAGGACCATACCTCACGGAGGGGCCTAGCCTACAGAAATCGCCCTGGCCTAGGGATACCCACAGCCCTCCTCCCCCACCCAGGCACCTCCACTGCGCGCAAATATAGCTGAATGTGCTGGTACTCAGCCCCTTGTGTCTGCTGTGATGTCCTCAAGCGCCCATCTAAATCGGGGTAGGCCACTGCCAGGATCCGGGACATCAGGGGAGTCAAGGTACGACTGGCACCCCTCCTAGGTTGGGAGGCCATCCCCAGCAGAGCCTCAGCGGTCTTCCTGCTCCAGCGGCGGATGTTCTCCCACCTCTTGCGGCAGTGGGTGCCCCGTCTGTTGTGGACCCCCAGGGCCCGGACGTCCTTGGCGATGGCACGCCAAATATCGATCTTCTGATGGGCGCTGACCTATGTGACATGTACAGGGGGGGAAAAGAAACATCATCACTTTTCTGCATGCTCGATGTGAGTGGCCCCCCCTCCCCAAACTTGCCATGTGGCACATGCTCTCATCTGTCGTGCCATGCATTCGTAATTCGCTCCTCTCCCCTCCATCGTACATCCACCCCCACTCATCACAGGCATTGCCCACTATGCATTGGCCCCCGTGTACTCACCTGTTGGTCTGGAGGACCGTAGAGTAGCGCATACTGGGGGAGGACCCCGTCCACGAGCTTCTCCAACTCTTCGGAACTGAAGGCGGGGGCCCTTTCCCCAGTCGCAGCAGCCATTGTCACTTCCAGACCGAGGTCACAGCAGCACTTGCAGTATAGGTCCTCTCCTGTGGATGCTCAGGTCTCGTGTGATTAAGCAGAGAGAAAATGGCAGTCACGCCCGCGGCGGTGCGTACCGCGACCGCCGGCGCACATCGTCATTGGCTCCTGAAACCCATAGGGTTCAATGTTAACCAATGCTGCTTTGCGCCGCGGTCTTCGACCGCATACCGCCACGGCGTGCCACGCCAGCGCAATGACCTCACTTCACATTGTCACACTTCACAGGTCAGGCAGCCGCCATTTCAAGGGCCCACATGGCTTAATTCCTACTGCGTCACACATGGCTAGGCCTTGCATCGACACTCATACAAGCCATTCAATCCAGAGAGATTCGTGTACTGTGCAGGCTGTGGGAACTTACCTGTGGGTTGATTGACTCTGTGCTCCATGTTGTCCTTCCTAGGCACCGTCCGCTGGGACTTGCGAGGAGACGGAGGAATGTTCCCGTGTACAGACCGCTGGTGGACCTGTCGACTATGGAAGAACGACATGTCATACTCACCTACAGACTCAACACTGCCACTATACAGGATCTGTGTGCCCAGCTGGAGCCAGACCTGATGTCACCCATCCGCCAACCCACAGGGATTCCGCCTCTAGTGCAGGTGCTGTCAGTACTCCATTTTTTGGCTAGTGGATCATTTCAAACTACAGTGGCCATTTCATCTGGGATGTCTCAGCCTATGTTTTCAAGGGTATTGTCCAGAGTGTTGTCTGCCCTGATGAAATACATGCGGAGCTACATCATTTTCCCTGAGGTGGGTGACTTGCCTACAGTGAAGGGTGATTTCTATGCCCTTGGACACATTCCCAATATCATTGGTACCATTGAGGGTACCCATGTGGCTTTGGTCCCCCCAAAAGACAATGAACAGGTGTACAGGAACCGAAAAAGTTATCATTCGATGAATGTCCAGGTGGTCTGTTTGGCTGACCAGTACATCTCCCATTTAAATACCAAGTTCCCAGGGTCAGTGCATGACGCGTACGTCATGCGAAATAGCAGCATCCCTTATGTGATGGAACAGCTACAGAGACAGCATGTGTGGCTAATTGGTGACTCTGGTTACCCCAACCTGCCTTGGCTATTGACCCCAGTGAGGAATCCCAGGACAAGGGCAGAGGAACGGTACAATGAGGCCCATGGGCGTACCAGGAGGGTGATCGAGCGGACCTTCGGCCTCCTGAAGGCCAGGTTTAGGTGCCTGCATATGACAGGTGGATCCCTAATGTACTCACCAAAGAAGGTGTGTCATATCATCGTGGCCTGCTGCGTGCTTCACAACCTGGCTTTGCGACGCCAGGTGCCTTTCCTGCAGGAGGATGGTCCAGATGGTGGTGTTGTGGCCGCTGTGGAGCCTGCGGAGAGTGAAGAGGAGGAAGACGAAGAGGACGACACAGACAACAGGGACAGAGTGATACTGCAGTATTTCCAGTAACACACAGGCAAGAATCTACTCCTGCATTTTATTATATCTGTAACAGTACTGGCTCTCTACTGTCTGACCTTTCACCCCAATGTATGGTAACTTAGTTGTGAATTTGCCTTCCTATTTCAGTGATCTGGTCCCCACGGAGTGCCCTCTGGTTTATTTCCCCATGGACTACCGCTGTGTGACACTGGTATGTTGTCATCACAATGTAATTGGACATTTTTGGTTGGTTATATCGAATACATTTGGTTTAAAAAAATAAATAGCAGACTCCAGATGGTTTTTGTGCAATAATTGTGTTTATTGAAGTGAAAAAATTGGTGTATAGTTCAAAAAGGGTGATGGGTGATGGTGGAGGCATGTCCATGGCAGAGTCCAGACTCTCGTTCGCACAGGTGCATTGTCCATATGCCTGTGGAAGGTGGAGCAGGGGCAGTTCAAGGTTGGACAGGGTGAACAAGTGGGACAGTGGGATGACATCCGGGGGGATCCGTGCATGGCGGGGGTCTTGACATCCTACTCTGTCTTCTTCCTAGATCTCAGGCCTTTCTTGCGGGGTGGTTCATGTTCTGCAGGGGGTGGAGTCCGGGTGGCCCGTTGCTGTTGTGTCGGGGCCTCCTGACCACTAGCGCTGGCGGAGGTGGTGGGCTGTTCTTCCTCCATGCTAGTGGCAGGGGCCCTTTGGGGGGCCACATGGTCCGGCAATGTGGTGACAATCTGGTTGAGTGCCACCACGATTGTACCCATTGCGGAACTGATGCTGCGCAGTTCTTCCCGGAACCCCATGTACTGGCCCTCCTGCATGGCCTGGATCTCCTGGAACCTGGCCAGGCCGTCGCCATCGTCTCTTGGGAGTGGTGGTATGCTCCCATGATGGTGGTGAGGGCCTCTTGGACAGTGGGTTCCCTAGGCCTGTCCTCCCTCTGTCGCACAGCAGCCCTCCCAGCTCCCCTTTGTTCCTGGGCCTCTGTTCCCTGGACGGTGTGCCCACTACCACTGCCCCCAGGTCCCTGTTGTTGTTGGGGTGGTGGGTTGCCCTGGGTGCCCTGTAGTGGTAGACACACTGCTGCTTGACCTGTCCTGGAGACAGAGGCATGGGCCCGCTGGGTGGGTGCTGTGCTGGGGTTTCCAGAGGGGGGTAGGTCTGCTGTGGCCTGTGGCTGTCTGAGGGGAACCGACTGTCTAGAGGTCCCCGATGGTCCGGGCTGGTCATCAGGTTCTAGGTCGACAGAGCTGCTGTCATCACTGGGGGCCTGTTCTGGGGGTGGGATGGACATTTCTGGACCCTCCGGGCCGGTGTGTTGGCGTTCGGGCCCTGCAGGGGTAAAAGAGTATGGTTATTGCTTCTGTGTGTGCCATGGCGTGCGATTTGTGGGTGCCCTTGTCCCCCAGTGCTGGCATTCCCTTGTGGGAGGAGTTGTGAGGGTGGTTTGGGGGGGGATGGGTATGTGCAGTGGTCATGCTTAGGTGATGGGTGTCCATGGTTTGTGTTGGCATTCAGGGGTTGGTGTTGGTTTGGGTGGGTTGTGCTGGTGAGACATTAGCAGGGAGGATATGTGCTGGGGGGTTGGGGGTGAGGGTGGGGGTGTGGGTTGGCATGCTGGTGGTTGGGGGGGGTGAAGTAGTTGAGATTAGATTTACCAGAGTCCATTCCTCCGCCTACTCCAGCGAGGCCCTCAGGATGCAGGATGTTCAAGACCTCTTGCTCCCATGCTGTGAATTCGGGTGGAGTGGGTGGGGGTCCGCTGCCAGTCTTCTGCACAGCGATGTTGTGTCTTGACACCATCGTCCGCACCTTCCCCCGTAGGTCGTTCCAGCGCTTTCGGATGTCTTCCCGATTTCTGGGATGCTGTCCCACAGCGTTGACCCTGTCGACGATCCTTTGCCATAGCTCCGCCTTCCTGGCTATTGTGGTGTGCTGCACCTGTGTGCCGAAGAGCTGGGGCTCTACCCTAATTATTTCCTCCACCACGACCCTGAGTTCTTGGTCCGAGAACCTGGGGTGTCTTTGGGGTGCCATGGGGTGGTGTGGATGAGGTGTGGGGTGGTGTTTGTGGTGATGAGTGTAGTGGTGTGTGGTGTTTTGTGCGTAGATGTAGTGTGGGGGATGATGTTGGGTTCCTGTGTGTGTTGTGGTTTGCGTTCCCTGTGCTCTCTCTCTGTGTATTGCACCTTGTCTCTGAATTTCGATTTGTGGGGGTTTGTGGGTGATGTGGGTGTGTGTTTTATATCGTATTGATTGTGTGGGAGTGGTGTTTGTATGTGTATCAGGTGTGTGTATTTGTAATTGTCCAATGTGGCAGTGTTTTGTAGATGTGTGTGTATTTTGAGTGCAGCGGTGTGTACCACCAATGGGATACCGCGGTTGAAAGACCGCCGCGTGGATTCGTGGGTCGTAATGGCATGGGCGTATTTCTGTTGGCGTGACAGTGGAGGTTTGGTCATCTCCAGTTTATCGCTGACCGCTGATGTGGCGGCCTTCAGTGGAGGTCGGGTTTTTGGCGGTTTGGCAGTTGTGGGTCAGAATGACCCTGGCGGGTTACCGCGGCCGCGGCGGTGTTATGGCGGTCTTCTGACCGGCGGTAACTGCCTTTTACCGCCAGGGTCAGAATGACCCCCTATGTGTTGACCCTGGGAGAAGGGTACACACGCTTGAGAAGTACAAATCTGCTAAGCAGACAACTTGCACATTGACTGAATGGAAGTTCTTCCGATTGAGGTAGATCTGTTCCCTGGCGTGTGGTAGTATCAAGGCAATATGTGTGCCATCAATTGCTCCAACCACATGTGGTATGCCACCCAAAGCATACAAATCTCCCTTCTCATTTGCAAAATTCTCATGTTGTGGAAACTGGTTGAAGCTGTTGATGTGTCTCATCATTGAAGAAAGGACTTCTTGTAGCACACCTCTGGAAGTTGGTTGTAACATGCCTCCAGATACTGCCACAGTATATTGGAAGGATCCCATGGCCACAAAATTAAGTACTGCCATGAATATGACAATTGGTGTAATAGATGTGGGATTATTGTGAGGCTCCAGCTGATGACATAAATCTGGTATAGTTTGCCTATGCAATCTGAATTTTTGGATAATATCCTGTTCTTCCATGGTGGCAAGGTCTGGAAATGGTTGGAACACCTGTGTCTGCATAAAAAAAATACCAACATTTTAAAACATGTACAAATTTGGTTTTAGATAAATGACACAAATGTCATGTTTTTCCAAAGCTATTTATGGTTCCTTAACATATCTTAACACATGTAAAATTTATCTCCATTTTTTACAATTCTCAGTTTTTACCTGTATACTTTTTAAAGAAATAATATGTGAATAATACATTTGAAATGTATTATTTACACATAATTTTTTTTAATTGTTTAAAAAAATACAGGTAACAGAAGTGTAAACAATATTGCGCAACTATTGCATTAAACCACAGTAACGCACTACATATAGGTGTATCTTTTTGAAATTATTCAGTGACATCAACATTTTGTATGTGCAAACAAAGTTTTTGAGTGGTGGTAACACACTAAACATTCACATATGCACTATTTGACCATCTAAAATGGCGGCCGTCTGACCTCGCCGTCAGGACATTTGAAAACAGAGAGCTGTGGCGGAAGTTGACCAGGTAGTTGGTGGGAAACTCCACGATGGACACTGCCATAAGCTAACGTGTGTAAAAGCAACATAGGAAAGCCAATGGCTGTGTCCCTCACCGTTGAAGATTACGTACACCGTGTGCATGTAAGCAGTGTTTCGAAAAAAGCTTTCTTGCCTTCTAACACTGCAGTCAACAAAACCACCTCAACCTTTGCTGCTGTTTCTGACATCTGGGAGCCAGGATTCCCTGGAAAACAGGTGACATGGCCAGAGCCTTCTTGCCAGAGGAGCAGGAGTTGCTGGCAGCAGAGGTCCTACCCCTCTACAGGCAGCTCTATGGCTCACCAGAGGAACAGGTACATATTTAAAATGTATTTGTAAATCTGTCTAACTGTTTTTTTCAAACACAGTGCACAATGTCCTTTTGAGTCCCTGAGTGAACTGTAGTGATTGCAGTGAAGTGTAATTTATTTTTTACTTTACATAAAGAAATTATGCTGTGAATTTTTATGCACTTCGTGACTAGAGAAAACTATTGTGGTATTGAGTATCATTTTATTAATAGTGTTTATCCATTGTATTCTCTGCTGTTTAATTTTATATTGTATTTTGTGGTATGTTCCTTCTCCCCCCGCTTTTCACTGTTTCAGTGGTTCGGAATGTGTTGGACATTCCAAGTTGACTGAGACGGCGGTTGGAGGACGGATCTGCGAGTCGTGGATGAAGTTTCCTTTATCTGTATTGGAATTTGAATAAACTCTACATCGTTCACAATTTCTGCCACCCGAGCTTCATTTCCTGTGGATTGTCTCTTTAATTACCTCACTTTGGCCACGAGCGGTACTTGGAACCTCTTTCATGGATTGTATCTCCAGGGAAACTTCAACACTACTGATGTGCTTTTACTTTGTCTACAATTAAATACGGACCAGGAAAATCCGTTAAAATTTCAAGGTACTGTTCATTCTATTGCGATGTGGTTTTATTTTCCGATGTGAAATGCGCATTGCGTTTACTTTTCAATTCCAAACAACTCTCATCTGTGTCTCCTAGCAACAGCTGTTCAACGCTCCCAGCTTTTCATGTTTTCTTGCATGCTCTTAATTAATGAGCGTTTCTTTACTTTGCACCTGAACTTTACGAGTGGAGTCATATTTATTGATCTGTGCTAAATGCTGCTTGCTGAAGCGTTTTTTTTACTGCTTCTGTACTTTGGTTTTATCCGTACATCTTGTGCCCAACTTGATTTGTTAATTCGAGCGCTGCACTCCGCTTGTTACTCTGTGTAACTTCCTTCATTTATGTTTTTCATGATCATCTCATTGAGTTGCATCTTCAGAATTACATAAAGTTTACAGAAACTATATTCTCAGCACGGCAGATGTTATTAAAGTTGGTGTGGTTGTTAGCTTTGTGAATTTCTCTTTGCGCACAGCTGCATTAATCCTCATACTTTAAGGTTTCATCGCTGATGCGCACAGCTACTATTTATTACACTTCTGAGGCTTTCATTTCTAATTGTCACCAGAGGAATATGGTTTTTGGAAAATTGAAGGCCAATATCTAAAGTTTGTTTTTCTTCTGTGCCTTCTGAGGATATGAACTCCGCCTCCCTTCTTTTTATCTATTCCTGTAGACCCACCCATTCCATGGCCTAAATGGAAGAAAGTATTTTTAACTTACATTCACGTTTGTGGGAGCAACTTATCTGCAGAAAGGAAAACATCTGTTCTTCAACATTGTCTCGGAGCTGAAGGTCAAGAAATTCTGGAAACATTACCTACTATATCGCCTCCTCATGGGGCTGAAGGAGACACATCTCTAAAAGAATTTGAGTTAACTTTGCTTAGGTTGGACAGACATTATTTACCTAAAATGTCTATCACTCTCCAAAGGTACTATTTTGCTAAATGTAAACAGAATGTCTGTTGAAGATTTTGTGACAGTTTTACATAAATTAGCAGCTCTGTGCAATTTTGGTGAGAATGTTGACGAGCGTATACATGATCAATTATGCTTGAGTGTAAAGGCGATAAAGTCAGAGAAGCTTTGTGGTCAAAATGTGACCCTACTCTTGATGAGGTATTGACAGTAGCCAAACAGGTTGAACGCTCAATGTCTTGCATTGAAGATTTAAAGAAGTCTAGAGGAACTCTCGTAGATGTCCAATCTCTAGATACTAAGTCTAAAAGTAAGATTCAAATAAGCACTAAAACAAAGTTATTATGTTTTAGATGCGGGTCTTCTTCTCACCTTGCAAATAACAAAGATTGTTCTGCTCTTAATATGATTTGTAACAAGTGTGGGAAAAATGGTCACTATGCTAAGTGTTGCAAATCTTTTGCAAAATCTAAGTTCAAAATTCATGAAGTTGAGTGTGATGAAGATCATAGTTACATTCTTCAGATTGTAAATGATGTTAACTGTGTTTCTAGTATACATTGTGAGTATCCTTCGGATTCAGTTGATGCAAATGATATCACCATTTCTATGATGATGGATTCTGGAGCTAAGTTATCTCTGGTGTCTGAAAATTATGATGCCAGATATTTTCTTGGAAAAGTTTTGCTTCAAGATCCTGATGTCACTCCCTACAGTTATGGGGTTAAACCTATAGAATTGAGAGGGTACTTCAATGCGTCTATTGAATTTAAAGGAAACAACATTTTTGGGTAAAGTTTACGTCCCAGTTGTGCCATTCTAAGCGGGCCACATCAGAAAATGCTGGGTATTGTTTTGAATCCTATTTCGATTCCACAAGTGCAAGGACAGAAAGTTGATAATTTTGCTACAGAGCTCATGAATGAGTTTGCTGAGGTATTTGATACTAAAATTGGTTGTTATAACTGGTTACAAACACCAGATTTGTTTGAAAGAGGGTTCTGTACCTGTAGCATGCAAAGTTAGAAGTGTTCCTTTTAGTTTGCAGGAAAAGGTGAAGCTTTAACTCAAAAGGTTACAAGTTGAAGGGATTATTGAAGAAGTTGAAGCAGCGCAATGGATTGCCCCGATCGTCGTTGCTACGAAAAAATCTGGAGACATTAGGTTGTGTGTTGACCTCAGGCATCTCAATAAAGCTGTTATAGAAGATACATTTCCATTGCCAAATATAAATGAAATGGTCAGCTCATTGGGCAATGCCAAGTTTTTTTACTACTTTAGATCTGAGCTCAGCTTATCATCAGGTTCAATTGTGTGAGCAATCAAAATTGTTATACTCTTTTATCACACCTTTTGGTGTTTATAAGTTTAATAGAATGCCTTTTGGGCTGTGTTCTGCGGCTTCTGTTTCCCAAAGACTTATGAACGAGATTCTTGGCAAATTAGATGGTGTTAAGTTCTTTCAGGATAATGTACTTATCTTCACGGACACACTTGAACAGCATATTTTGAAGATCAGGGAGGTTCTGCTAATTTTTCATTCAAAGGGCATTACTTTAAAAGGTGAAAAATTTAGATTTTTGTGTCCAGAAATTTCTTATCTTGGTTATGTCCTTTCTGGTGATGGTGTGAAGCCAAAAGAGGATTTGGTCAATGCGATAATTAATTTATGTGACCCTGAGAAAAAAGAAGATGTTCAAGTTTTTCTAGGCATGGCAGAATTTTACGCTAAGTATGTTCCAAATTTTGCTAGTAGGTCCTCCTGCATAAGAAATTTGCTCAAGAAGGTATTCAGAGGTATTAAACAGTTCCTGCGGAAAAATAAAAATGTATAAAAGACAAGGTCATATATGAAAGAGGAGCTATCATGGGGATTTAGAAAACTGTGACCAAATAGTTTCTCATAATGTTCCCTTCATGCATGAGATAGAGATCATAAAGAACCAAAGTTTGAGAGTCTTGAAGCAGGTGAAATATAAAAACGTGGAACATGTTTTGTGATCAAAGTTCATGATCAGTTCTACACAGATACTATATGACTATTGTGTATGTAATTTCAGCATCATCAGGAGCAGACAGAGGAGAAATTGGCCATGTAGGCTGGTAAGCAACTGGCCACTGTAGTTCGGGTGCTGAGACTACCAACACCAAGGAACCCAATGGCACGGAGGGTGAGAGGACCGGACTGGAGGCCTCCAGCTCAACATCATCATCTTCAGAGGCCTCCACAAGTGACTAGTCCCTAGTGGTCATGAACCCTACAGCAACTGTTTCACCTGCATCCTTGTCCACCACCCAGATTCCCATCTCCACCTTCCTTCTTGCTCCGGTCCAGCTGTTGGCCAAATCCACACCCCAAGAAGAGGTTGTGTTTCATTCGCTTCAGGCACCTCAACCCCTGTACCTGTCCCTCCTGGCTGCACTGAGTGAGGAGGCAATTGACTTCCTACGGAACATCTCTGTAGACCAGACTGCACTACTGAATGCCATCCAGGGGCATAGTTAACATATTCAACAAATGGTAGCATACCTGGAAGGCATTCACAGTGCTATGTCTGGCCTATAGAGGTAATTTTAAGGTCCAGCCTCCTAACCGACCGCAACCTCCCAACCATCCCAACTATGTGCCCCAACTCCCGCCTCTTCCCCACCCAATTCCCTATTCCCAGCCCTGTCCCAAGCATACTCACTCATTTGAATATACCCACTCCAATACACATAAGTGGCACACCCACACATAAACACATATACACAAAAAAACACACACACACACACAAACAACATACAGACACCACATCCACAACCACCACCGCCGTCACCAGCACACCCACAGACACCACCACATCCACATGCACATGCACTACCATCATACCCACAGACACCACCACCACACCCACATGCAGAACTACCACGAGCACACCCACAGACACCCCCACCACCACAGCCACATGCACAACCACCACCAGCACACCCACAGACACCACACCCACATGCACCACCACATCCACAAGCACCACATTCAGCACCTCAAAAGCACACCCATCCACACACATACATTAGAACCAACATTCACAAAACACAAACACCCAGACTCACCCAAACAACATACACCAAGGAAGAAACACACACCCAAACATACGCAGCATACACCAGAACTAGAACCACAGGCAAAGGCAACCTCAATAGACACACGCACATCACCCACTGCCACTCCCTCTACCTCCCAATCCCAACTCCCTTCCGACCATCCTACCCTTTCCCTTGCCTTGACCTCTTCCAAATCCCAAACCACCCTTCCCTAACACAAAGTCACCAATCCCATACCCAAAACCACCCCTCCATACCCCAAACCACCCCTGCTAAAGCCAAAATTACCCCTCTCAAAAACAAACCCCATCCTTCCAAGAAAAATATAATATTTGCTGCTCTGTGCCCACTAGATGCTCCTTCCTTAGGTGGTTCCCTGTGGCAGTTGTTTAGGACACAAGCTTGGTGCTACAGTACAACAGTGCACTGAACATTCTTTAGAAATTGAGTTTCAGTTTTTAACATATTTATTTGAGAGACATATCTCATTGCTTTAATAAACCACTATTTTGATTTCCCCAAGTTTGTCCTGACATTAATTTTTCTTGGCAATTGTTTGATTCCTAGCAATGTTTCTGACTAAAATTTGAAATACATATTTTTATTTACCATTATGACAGGAAAAAACAACAGTCTTTTATGTTTTTCTTCTTTTTTAAGAGCATACACTGGTTAAAATAGTATGTGATGGTCATTTGTATTTAGGTGCAGCCATTCATCATAATGGACACTTGGAGCAACAAGTTTTTGTTTGAAAATATTTTTGAAGTGTCACTACAGGTGTGTTTATTTCATCTTGATTACTGATTAGAATAAACACAAATGCATTACAGAAAATAATGAAACTATTGTAGGAAACTGCCTCTTTTGACATGGTTAGCCACCAATTGTCCCTTGTATTTGATGTGATTTCAGTGTTGTAGTGCCCAAGGCCCCTGCCAAATAGTTTCCCTGAGCTAGATCCCTTTCTCCAAAATGCATTGGTACAATTGGCAACACCTTTAGCTGCCACTATAAGTCCCTAGTAAATAGTACTTAGGTACCCATGGCATGGGGTACTAAGAGTAGGCCCCTGAGGGCAGCAGCACAGAGTGTGCCTCCCTCTGGGACTCTGCATCCAAGTGCACTCAGCACTGCCATGGAAGATGAGGCCCATATTTATACTTTTGTAGCGCCGCATTTGCGTCGTTTTTTGACGCAAAATTGGCGCAAACGTACAAAATACAATTGCTCTAAAAAAGTATAAATATGGGCCTGAATGTCCTAATGCAATCCTAAAATGCAAACTCAACATGGCACACAGCCTATGTGACCTGTCCACTACATACAGCATATATAGGTAAGCCACCCCTCTGGCAGACCTTCCAGCCCTAAGGCAGGGTGCAGTATAATGCATGTGTGGGCATAGGTGCATGAGCAATATGCCCCTACTGTGTCCTTGCCAACCCTGAGACATAGTAAGTGTACAGAGCAGCCATTTTAAAAAGCATGTGCTGGACACTGGCCAGTATGAGTTTCATAGCTATATGATGGCCACTCTGAACCCTTGGTTGTTTGGTATCAAACAACTCAGAACTATAAATCCAAACTGGCACCAGTGTTGGATTTATTGCAAAATGTACCTAGTGGCCACCTTGGAGGTGACCCCTGCAAAAGCTAACTAACTCTGGCGTGGTTGATGGCCAGTCCTAACCAGCCTGCCACCACCAGACAAGATTCGGGATCCCTGGGGTGAGGGTCTTTGATCTCTGGGACCAGAAAACAAAGCCCTTCCTCTGCAGGGATGTTATACCTCCTCCCCCAGGAATGTGCACTGGCCTGCTTGCGAGCTTCACATGGCTTACCGCCCTTGAAACTCAACCTTCAGCCCTGCTGCTAGCAGCAGATGGCTGCCCCCATTGCAAACCCCCACTTTTGGCAGTAGCAATGGTGGGAAAATGGCCAATCAGAGATAGCAAAGTGACCTCTGCCCACAGGAAGTGGTCACATAGTGGGTGTTACCACCCTAAGGTAGATGACCCATTGGTCACTACCATGAACTCCCCTAACCTCCCACTAAATGCGGTATTTAGAGGGCACCCCTAGTCCTGCAAATCAAATTCGATAGATACAAGAAGGCCAGAAATAAAGAAGACCCAAGGCTTGAAAATAGAAGTCCTGCTGCACCAAGCCAAGCAAAAGACGCGAAAGCCTGTCTGCTGCACACTCCCTGCAACCAAGAAGCAGAAACCAGTGAAGTCCAGTGCTCTGACCGGACCCTGACCGAGGAACTGGATACAGCCACTAGACCAAATTTCACATGACAGACCCGGAGGACAAATCATGCAAGTGTGCCATGTTTGGTGACACTGCAACCTCCAGTGGCTGAACTGCGCAATAACTAGGAGTACTGGACCACCCATGTCGGACACTCAGAAGAAAAGTTCACTCTGGGCTCTCTGAGAACCAGAAGCAAGCACCAGTCAAGGGACTTCAGAACACATAAGAACCACCACTAGAGTGGCCCTGCTGACCGGCAATCCACCCTCAAATTGACCTGCCTCCTGGTTCCAAGGGCACCTTTTTCCACAGCTCTTGGCTGACCTATCTGCTCTGCACCAGGCCTCCCTGGCTCATACCCTGCTCTAAGGGTACCCCACCCCTTGTGAACTCAACACTCCAAGGGGACCCACTCGACTCACCTTGAAGTCAGCCTGTGCAGTGCTTTTCCAAGCAGTACCCTGCCGTGGACCTGCACCTTCTCCAAAGACTTTCAGGAGCTGCTCCCCCCGGAACTGGGAGCCGTCCGAACGTCTCCGACTGGTCCACAGGACATGTCGACGACCTCAACCTAAAAACAGGTGACATTGGTAAACGCATTGCCTGATTTTATATGCATTTTTAGAGTTTTCTCCCATTGATTTCTATGGTGCATAGTTATGCACAGAAGCAGAACATGTCCTAAATTTTGAAAAATCATAACTTAAGAAGTACTTACCCGATTATGATGATCTTGGTCTTAAACATTTTATGAAAATCAGAAGTATTTTCGTAAATTGGTCTCAAGTTATTCTTTTCAGTGTGTGTCCACATTTATTGATACTGTGCGTACAATAAATGCTTAGCACTTCTCCAAGATTGGCCTAACTGCTCGACCAAGCTGCCATAAAAATTAGAGCATAAGGTGGCCTAGTTTTCACCTCTGAACACTAAGGTGGGGCTGTTCGGACTCTCTGCACAGTGCACATCATGTTTGTACACTATATAGAGATCCAGCCTCCTACAACAATTGAATTTGGATACAATACAGGACTTGCACTAGACAAAATGAAATGTTACACGTATGGATATGTTAAATGATTCAAATTTGGGACTGACATTTATTTGACAGGTACATAATAAGGTAAAGGTTACACCTTGTCTAATGCAATGCCTACGTCATGTTACTTTGCATTTATCCCAGTGATGTGTTATGCGTATGTTTTTATTTTCACAGTTTTTGAAACGTATTTAAACACCTCTATGGTCACTTTTTGTATTTTTGATTGACATCCCTTTTTCTGTAAGTTTCCATTTTTTTAAGTCAGCTTGCACCAAATTTAGGAATACAATGTTATCATGCAGGTGTGTTTCTTTAAATTTCTTAAACATCAACATGACACACATATGCATATCACATGCCCATCAATCAATTTGCCATAAATCAATCAAGCGTTTAGTCCTTTGGGTACCTTGCCCCTTGGCATTGACGTTATTCCTTTTTGTGTAGGAGGCTACTCATTTTCTTTTAGGTTTAACTCGCAACCTTGGTTAGTCCTTGTGTCCAGCTCTCCGGCGGATCAGGGCTGCGAGTGCCGTATTTCATGTACCTCCCCCAACTGTCTTACCCTCCCATCAGGCATCCCAAGGTAAGTAGCCCTGCCACCCCTCTGTGTTGGGTGTGGCCTTTCTTGTTCTTTAACTCTCTTTTCCACTGCAACTCTTCGACCCAGCCTGCGACATCCTGGGTACCTTGTGTTCAGTGTTGGTGGGTGTCCTCTTTGTGTTGCTGCCCGGCCACCCAGGTAAGAAAGAGGGGTTAAGTGCTGGGTAGTCCCCTTTTAAGTCCCCACCTATGCCCTGGGGCAAGGTGGGGGGAAATTCAAAAAATACTTTGGCCCTCATTGGGCCATCTTGTTCATTGGCCGCTTTCCACTTCCACCCTGCGCCGAAGGCTCACAAGGGTTGGGGGGGTGAGTGAAGGAGTGGGGGGAGGCACTTCCGGTCCCCCCCTTTGTCTGCACGCCTCTTTGGCATGCTTTTCTCGAGGGCCCCTGAGGGGTTTCTGCTCTGGCCCCCCGAGCCCCCTTCGGGTGCGGGCCTTCTCCCAAAACATGAGCTCTTCAGACCAGAGACTGGATTCATGATCATAATCTTTGTTTCAGTGGCATTTATCGTCATCTGCTTTTTTCCGTTATAATTGGAAAAACATTTGATTCGTTGGTGCATAAAGTGCTCAGTCGAGCTTGAATCAGCATGAGTGTGCTCAATATACTAAGTTGCTGTCACATTTCAGGTGTATTCATCAAACAGTTATAAGGAAACGAACAAATGGCATTTCAACTGGCATGATAAACAAGTATTAACCCCTTCAAGCCCACTCTTCACCTCAAACAATGATGTCTTAAAACTACTGAATGGATATACACAAAACCACAAAAATCATCACACTTTCTGTGTAAAGTTCTGCTACCATGCCCAGCTTGGCATAATTTAATTCAGCAGCTTTTGCTGTAGGTACGAACAAAAGTTTGTATTAGAACTAAATTAGGAAAACACATATTTTTTGACCCTCCCACCTTTATCTTTTTTCCCCTGTGCGTGAAAATTGGCATGCCAAACCTTAGTACACTAAACGAGTGCCACATCTTCTGTCCACAGAAACCAGTTATGGGCACATCAAAATATGCCTTTTCAATGGAAATTTAAACTAAACCATGACTACACAGTGGTGACTGCCAGTGTGTAATGTATTACACAGCAACTGCCAGTGGAGACGCCACTTTGTTCTTATGGTTCAGCCACACTTTTAATTGAAAAGGCCTTTTTTGGTTTACCTATAACTTTGAACCCCATAAACAGATTTGCATGAATTTTAGCAGTCACTTAACTTAAACAAGTGAAGGTCTGACATGGCAATTGTTTTTGTACTACCACACAGAGATAAAAGTCCTATTCTAGCTCCCACAGGAAATTTATCTTGCAGATATAAAAACTACTGAACTGATTTATGCCAAACTTGGCAAGAAAGTTGAATTTTAAGCATAGATTGTTTTGTTATAAATTTGTCCAGTAGTTTGTGGAATATTACCATTTGAAAAAGTTGCTGGTGGGTTTTAAAGGTTTAACACTGACATATGCCTTGTCAGTTGAAAAGCCATTAGTTGATTTGCTTAGAACCTTTGCACCATTTTAAGAATATGCATGAAATTTGGCATAAACGATGGTGCACATACATTAACACTTCGCCTGAGGCTTGCATCACAAAAGAGCCACAGAAGATTTGCTTTCCTGCGCGAAAACCTTTCCAGTGCAAAACTTTTCAAACACTGGAAAGTAGCCCTATAGTAAAGCAAAGTAACGCTATGCACTCCTTTGCACTACTTTGCTTCACGGGTACATACCTTGATTGGAACATGGGTTTTGCCATACAGCTACCCACAATTTTTGACATAAATCCCTCTGTTGGCATAGAAAAGGCCTGTTAGTGGGTGTGCATGCCTGCCCTGAATGCCCCAGCTGTGCTGATATCTGGATCCTAAATCTGATTTTTTTGTTGCCATAGGCATACACAGATCATGCGTCTGCACCATGACAGAGGCCTGTGTCACGGATTTCAATCTTCTTGGATCGGAAGAGGTGCCCAAAGCACTGCCCTCTTACACTGAGTTAAGCAGTATAAGTGTGGTAGCGATAGAATACCGATTAGTGAAAAGTAGGAGTATTCAGGTCCTTTTTACTTCTGTTATTGGAGTGAGCCCTCACTCATTTAAAATTCCATTGCTGTTTGCTTAACTCACCCATGGCCTACTTCGGTTTGGTGTGTAGTGCTGAGCAGTGCATGTGTGGTGTATGTGTCTGTGAATGGTACAATATATTAAGGATGTAGTGCTGTTCTGTGCAGTGCTTGTCTGTTATATGAATGTGCTGGGTGTATGTGTGCCTGTGAGTGGTACAATACATGAAGGAGATAGTGCTGTGCAGTGTGTGTATGGTATATGCATGTGCTGGGTGTATGTGTGCCTGTGAACTGTACAATACATGGCAGTTCTGGGTCGCATTTTGGTAGACCCCAGACTGCATCATGAAATAGAAGGAGAGGACATAAATGAAATCCCCAGACACATTTGTGTATTGCTGTATTCCTGTAAATGGGGTGGAGCAAACAGAAGAAAAAGGGAGAACCAGGCTCTCAGGACACTTCAAAGGGTGCTCTTTGATTCAGAGACAGAGGTCAAAAGAAATATGTTTGGGCACATCTCAGGAAGAAGATGGGGTTGATAAGAGAATAATAATGAGGAGGGCTGAGGCCCTGAGGTAACCTTTGATACATCTATCAGTGTCACTGACATCCAGGTGTGAACCTCAACTCACTCCCATGGCCTGTGTTGTGTCAGATTTGGGGTAACGTCTGCTGTGACAGACTGCTTTCAGCAGGAAGAGAAAACATAAACTACCAAGGCTATGACTCTGAATCACATTTGGTCTGGAAATGGAATATAAAAGGGGAGGCATGAAACCCTCAAAAACTGTCAACTGTCAAATAGCCAGTTGGGCGCTGCTGGGAGGAGAAGCTGTGCAAGACCTCTGCACTGTGACTGAGGGCCAGCCCAGGACTTTCGCACCCCCATCACACCACGAACCGTGGGAGAGCCTAAGAACTTACGCAGCTTCGAGGAGCAACAAGAACTGTTGAAGAACTCGAGGATCACCAAGTGCAACCCACCTTGGCCGCTTGCAAAGAACCTAGTGGTAAGAGCTGCTGCGCTCCAGTGCCAGTGAAGGGGGCACGCTCAGAGACTCAGGTAGCTCCGATCCTGCTGGTGTGGGTAAAACTAATGTCGGGCCAGTCAACCCCAGGGTAACTTGATTGCCAGATAGCGCTTTGGAACAATTTTGACTTTAATACAGAGTCAGAGTGGGACTCCTGAGACTCAGGCTACTAGTGGGGCTTCACTTGAATGTTGCCAATAGTGAATGGGGAAAAACCACTGCTGCTAGCTTGAGAGAAGTGGGACTCAGGGATCCGCCTATCGACCTTGACATCAGGGTGATGTGTGTATTGCTTATGAATGACGTATTTTATTTTGGAGTTGTAGATAAATACTTCTTTTATCACAAAAGTGAGTATTTGATTGGATAATCACTTATTGCTGCTGCACATATTTTGAGTTATCAGCCTGTTTAGTTTTGAGCCTGTGTTCACTCCCCTGTGTCTATCCCCCTTTTCCCTCCCCTCCCCCGAGAAGCCATGGACTTCTCAACCCATACTACTTCTAAGAGTCAAGTGTTGAAGGGGTACTTAGCCAAGTTGCTCAGGATACATAGCAGTTCGGACCACTGGGGCATAAGGAGAAACAGGCCTCAACCTCCACGGTTAGGCCCAGTAACCCCTGCTCTTGCCCAGTGGCCCACTGACCAAGTTTCTGACACCCTCTTTACTAAAAAAGTTAACCAATGCTTTGCACTAAAAATGCGTGCCTCCTCGTGGCAAGCATAACAATGGAGAAACGTTTTTTTCTTCAGACGTTTACAACTTTGCATGTGTGCTGAACTGCTCAGCACAATATAAACTTGGAAACATTTAAACTATGACTAATCTTTTGTACTGGAAGTGTATCCTTGCAGTACAAAATCGCTTCTAGCCATCACGCATGCATCCTTGCACTATGGTGCAAGAGTGTGGGTATGGCGCAAGGCAGACTAAAGTACCCCATATAGCGTGTGAGATACAGCACCATAAATCTGGGAAGATGTGGTTCTGTTTTGCTCTCTCCCATTCATGCAACAAAGCAACTTTTGTTGTTGTGCTGCATTGCATAACAGATGAGTAAATTTGGCACTTTATATGTTAAGATTACACTTCGTATTTTCAACTTGGTGCAGATGGATAAAGAGGCCTAATCTAAATCGGGAGGGGGGTGCCAAGGAAAGAGTTAATTGTGTAATATGTTTAAGTGCTGTTTTTAAAAAGCGAGACCTGATTGTTTTCAAATGTTTGACATGTATTAGTAACCATTTGAGACCTGAGGCCCAAGCAGTCAATACACAGTAGGATAACCTCCCCACACCACTTACTTCCAAAATAGTTTACTAATGCTCTCTATATTAAAATAAGGCCTAAGGTCCTCCGCCTATTCCTGCAAAACTAGTAAATAGTGACAATGAAACAACTATGTAAAACGAATATTTTTGTGAGAAGGCGTCTTGTAATGCAGCATGGGTAACGCCTCGAGGACACAAGCAGGCCCTGGCTGCTCTGAATTGTTCTAGGGCAGATCTAGTTGCATGGAAGGGATAGGAGCGATTGCTCTTGGGCACCTAAGTGCATGGAGAAACAATGTGATGTGGTGGTTGCTCTGACACACAGACCGCCTATGGAGGAAGTGTCGAGGGCACAGTGGGTGCGGTGTAAGGCCGTTAAGTGGGTTACCCAGATTGCATTTCACTATTGTTGGTTGGTCAGAAGGCTCGGCGTTTGACGCAGCGTCTTATTTTCTCTCTTTATGAACGGAAAGAAGGACGCACTGTTCATACGTTGACCAGTTCAGTGAAAAATGCGTAAATATGTAAGGAGAGGCATTGCTGGCGGACCATTCCAGGGGTTGGATGGTCGTTTCCTCTGGCCTATTATTCACCTGAAGTTTCCAGCATGCCTGCGTTCACTGTGGTTTGTCAAGGATTGAGCGATTGTGTATTGTGCAAACACCTGTTTCTTTCTGTTGTATCGAAAACAGTGTTCATGTTTTAAAGGTTTTGGAGTTCTGGAGTGCAGAATTGGAGTTGCTGAAAGAAAAAAAACATACTTAATCATAACGACATATTTTGTATAGAGCCATTGCATTATGTTGCACTTAACAGGTGTCATTATTTCACAGTTAAAGGGTAGACAATTTTTCGGAATAAGTAGCATGAAAACTTGAGTCACATGTCACACACAGATTTCAAAAGCAAACAGTTAACTAATATCTTTTATCACCTACCTAAAGAAGGTAAGTATGTTACCAGCACACAGCCAGTACGGCTCTACTGTTTATTCGAGTGCCAGACAAAAGTATCTGTCTCATATGGAAAGGTGCATGCAATAATTTGAAAGGCCCATATATATATATTTCTTTTTATGCTAATTTAGAGCAAACCTTACTCCATATTTATACTTTGGCGCTAGATATGTCTAGCGCCAAAGTTATGGAGTTTACGTCATTTTCTGGACGTGGAAACCTACCTTGTTTCAATGAGATGCAAGGTAGGCGTTCCCGTGCAGAAAACGACGATATGGCCTTAGCGCCATATTTATCCCTCTGTGCTAAAAGGGAGGATGGGGACCTTGAATATTTAACGCCTGGGTCAGGGCAAACATTAGGGGACCTGTGGCCCTTTTTCCATGGTCAAGAGACCATGGAAAGATCCCACAGGTGCCCCTTCCCTGGCCCTAGGGACACCCCCACCCACACCAGAGGGACACCACAGGATGGAGGACCCATCCCAGGTAAGTCCTGGCAAGTATTTTTATTTTTGTATTTTTTTCCCGCTCTGGGGCCCTGACTTGGGGCCCCTTGCATGGCACCGGCCCCAATGGCCATGCCGAGGGGACATTTGTCCCCTGGGCATAGCCATTGGTGTGGTGGGCATGGCTCCTGTCTTTACTAAGACAGGAGCCATGTCCATGGGGGTTGTGTGCCAGAAAATGGCGTTACACTGCTTAGAGGCATTTTTTTTGCCTCTAACAGTGTAGCGTCATTATTTGGCGCACAAGCTCTGGTTGCCCATACGATTCCCCAGTCCGGTTAGCGTCCTTTACAAGGACGCTAATGGGGCATTAGCGCCATTCCATAAACATGCCGACCGGCCAGCGTCCAGGAATGGCACTAGCCGGTGCTATACTTTTACACGCAAAACTGCGCTAACGCAGTTTTGCGTGTAAATGTATAAATATAGCCCCAAATGCCTTATAGGCATAGATTGTAGAAAGTCTTGAGAATGTCCAAAAGATCAGTGGCCGAGATTAATTAACTTTTTTGTTTTCCTTACTGTGACACCCTAGGTGCGATGGGTTTGTACAAACGTGGATCCTGCGCTTACTGAGCCACAGGAATCAAGTTCCACTGACCTGATGAGTCCTAAATAGACCACAAACAAGTCTGGTGTTACTTGTGCTCCCCCTGGAGGAGACCTGGCCTGCATATCCTGATGGACTGATTCTGTGGGAGCAGGCCCCTAACTGACTTGCATATGGCTGTTTTCTAGTTAGAGAGGCATAGTGGGCAAAAGAGCAATCGACTGGAATGCTGTTCTGAGTAATTACCTGGGGCTGGGATGCATGGGAACACCCACCACAACACCCATGGAACGCCTCTTTGACGCAAAGTATGGCAATGCAGCGACATGCGCTGCGTTGCCTTACTCCATATCTACAAGGCCATGAAAAGCCATGCAAAGTGGCTTTGCGTGGCCTTGTAGATATCGGCCTGCAGCCTGCGCCACCGGTGTGTCACACAAAATGACTAACTGGTGGCACAAGCTGGTTGTAAGTGAGCCCTCTAGTTGTTAACACAACCCTTATTTATGACAGTCCACCACATTGTGGCACTACCTCTCTATTTTTTAACAGACAATATAAATTTTACAATTAAATATACATTTTAAAAAATACTAGCAAGTTTAGATCATTCTTAGCGATTTGTGTCATCTGGAAGTGTCCAAATTAACACATTTATATGAGTTTGATGCTTAGTAGGAAGTATTTATATTTGCATTAGGATACAAGTTAGAGGCTAGTTTGTGGCGCAAGCTTCTGGGCCTCTCTGGCACTTTTTAAAAAAACAAATTAGGCACTGCAAGAATGTATTTATCTCTCTTTCTCAATGAGCCGTGCACAGGTGACAAAGTAAAAAAAAAACACCACGTGTCTGAGACTAGTCTGGGGTGAGTGTGTGTGTTGTTTTTACTCAGAGGATAACACTGGAACATATTGAGATCATGTTTTCTGGTGTGGTTAGAACATAAGAGCAGAAGGACAGCACCCTCAGTGACTGATGGCTCAGAATTAAACGGCACTGTAATGGCAGATTGGGATTAAGTGCCGGTTGTACACATCTATCTGATCGGAATGTCTGAACAAAAAAGGGGCTCCTGAATGGAAAACAATATCAATCCACTCTACTAAGAGGTTGTACAGGACATGATTCAGGTGACCCTGTATGAGTGCGATGTGCAATGTGGGAATAAATCACTTTAGTGTACTGTATATCATGAACATGTGCACAGTATGTATTCCTTGAGATCAGAGTAGGAGAGGATTTGTCATAGGGGTCAATTAAGGTAGATGGACATAGGCATTCAGTACATTTATATTTCATTACACTTAGACATTCAGAAGGTTTACATCTTGAATGTCACGTTCATGCATTTAATATTGAATGCAGATTTTAGTAACAGTCTGTGCTTATAAAATGGCATCACTATAGTGAGAGTCACATTCCAAACAATAACAAATGTAAACTAGAATGTAGCGGCCTTCTTTAAACTCTAGTATATAAAAATGCTTAAACTTGCTTCCCCATACCTATTTTTGTCTCCCTGTGTCTCACTCAGTTTTAAGACAGAATTGTGCTACAATCATCACTGGAAATCCCTCTTTGTGTTATCATCTGAAATTCTTCAGTGGAACCAGTCTTTATTGGAGTACCACCATCTATCTATTAATGGACATTTCTGATTGTATTCTGCAGACTGACAAGTCCCCATTCCTTGTCATACTTGATTTGGTTTTCTGGATGCAATATAAACTACATTCAGTATTATATAGTTGAGGGATTAGGTTCTGAAATGCATATATCATTACAACTTAGAATAATTAGAATTTAGACTAACATGTAATATTACATGTTCCAGGTAAATCAGTTGTACTCACAGGCACACATAGATGTAGAGTATTAGCCAAGTCTAAAAGGTATATCATACACAGTATTTTTATAATGTGAGATAGTTCATTTCAGAATACTGTATAGTAAATGGCACTGCTACTAGTGTTCCCTTTTGTGTTCCCAATCATTCTCTGAAGGATTATATCAGAGCAGACATCGGCCTTTTAACACCCACTTCTCTGTATCCCCGCCCCAACTCACCTGAATCACTCATTCCTTAGTTTCATCACCCTGGTGCCAAGTTGTTTGTTGCCAGGGTTTTTAGCATGGAATGGCAGAAGGAGGGGTCCGATGTGGTATTAAAAAACCACCTGTGGCATGTTAATGATTTAAAGCACTCTAAACAGTATCACTGGAGTCAGGTGAGAGGGACACTGCTGTTTCTATTACCTTAATGAAGACTGCTCCATGTCCCCTTGTGAGGATTTGCACCCTAGGCCTGGGCCAAGCTCCCCCAGGCCAAAAGCCAGACCTGGATGAAGTGGTTATTCACAGACTTCACAGTATATTTCTGACTGACCACAGGGAAGGTGGAGGACTGCCTTTATGGGATCTTTTTGTAGCTCTGTCCAGTTCCTGTAGGACTGAAGTGGGAAAAGAAAGTTGTCAGAAATGCTATCGCTAGGGGATGTATGCATTGACTTTGAATACGATTACATCTTCATAGCATTACTTCTATTTCATGACCTACACATGACATCATTTTTACTCCTATAGCCTCAACAATACAATATCCCATCTTTTCACTTCATTAATTACAGACAAAACTTTAACCCTAAAGTTAATCGTAACTGATCCTATCATTGACCTAGCGACTGTCAAATAGTTAACACAGTAACTAAATTAAGTTTAATGAAATCAAATTAAATTAAAAGTATACCCTAAAGTCTAACAAACATATCATTTCATTAACTTAGTAAAACTATGGTAACATTAATCTACATTAGAAAATAGCAGTCTTAAATGAATTTAAAGTGCTTTTCCTAAAAATTACATGTAATTTAAATGAACGTTTTTTTTTGTAAGTGGTAGGCTAATACTAATTCAACACCTGTATGGTTTATTATTTCTGTTTCAGAAAACATATTTAAATGTATTCAATTTACGTCTTTTAATGTGTTTTTGTTTTTAAGTTAATTTCTAAACTACATTATAATAAAAGTCGGAGTCCAGAAACAGTAGTCACTGTAATGGTATGTGTAACTGACTGATCCATATTCATGGATCATGCACCCTTTACACCAGAAAACCAATACTAACTCACTAGCCACTACAACCACATATTAAACGTGATAGCTAATAGTGGGGTTGAGATATCAGCTTCCTCCTTAGTGTTGTGATCTTGCAGTATTCCCCTGGCAACCCCGCTTCTAGTTCCTGCTATAGTCCTAACTCAGGCTGCACTCACTTACTAGAGAAAATGCAGAACAGCCGAAACTGACAAATTGCAAGCCTGAATTTTTTTGCTTTTTCCTCCTGGCCTTTTGCTGACTGTCTTTCCGTTGTCTTAGGTCTCTGGGCACTTTCCAGCTCTGCTGCAGCGGGATTGTGCATGTGCCCTGCTGACACGTGCTAGGAAGGGGCGCTTATGTGATTGGTTCACGCGCTCTACCCTGGAGGGCCCTGCAAAAAAGGTACACCACATACCCGGGGCCGGGTCCTGCCTCTGAAGCATGCAGCAGAACTGTGGAGGCGCAGTTGTGCTTGGGCTTAGGTTGGCACTGCTAATGTCACTGCCCATCCTGAGGGGATCCTCCACTACCCCTGTAGCACTCCCTTAAGGGTGGGATAGGTGGTAGATAGGAGGCTGGGCAGGTACACATGGGTATCCCATGTCCAGTAAGGAAGAACTCCCACATAGGTTCTTCCTACCTGGGGTAGTCAGCTCTTCCCATAGGTTTTTGCTGATTCCCTATCTAGTGGCCTTATGGCCCTGGGCCCTTTCCCCCTGTCAATACAGTGTGGGCGCACCTTCCTACATATACAAGGAAGTGGCGCTGGCCTAGGTTTGCGCTCTAGCACCCATGGTGCTTTCAACCTCTAACTTGCCTGACTTAGCAGGCCTGTGTGTGCACTTGCACCATTGGTGCTTTTAAATGTGTCTATCCTGCCAATGCAGGCATGTATGTGCACAAGGGTGCGTATGCCCAGAGCGTGAAAAATACCCATGTGTGTTTTCACTGCACAGGAGAGCTGCTCTGTCCATATGTCACCATGGAAGAAGTGTTATAATTACACCAAGCTGCAATGGATTGCAGCAGCAGAGCAGCCTCATGTTGATTGCTTTCACTGGATTCATCTTGACAAACCACTTTCCATGGTAAAGGTGGTTTTGTCAATAATCATGGAGAAATGTCACTTCTAGAGAGTGCACATTTCTCTGCCCTAAAACGATGTGTGTGTCTTTTAATTCAACTTAAGTCCACACTTGGAGATGGAGGAGCACATTTGGCATTCCCCAGCGACAGCTATAACACTTGGGCACTCAACTGGAATGAAGACCTCTGCCATTTGTGGGCCTTGCGGTATAGATTGGAGGGATAGGTTCTGACACTTGGCCTCTCGGAGTCAGATCATTGCCCCCTAAAGATTAAGATCTGCATTCCACAGCTCCATAGCAGACAGGACTCAAATTTAGGGTAGGCATCTGTGGTTCAAAGGAGAATCCTCCAAACCTCCCTGACTTCAAAGGCACACTACAGTATGCCCCACTGCAGCAAATTAGAGATACACTTACAGGAACATGGTGCACACTGCCAGAAGAATCTGCTGTGCATAAGGAGTAATTGCTGCAGTAGGAAGGGGCTGCGCACCCTTCCTGCATTGTGGCTGGCCTGAGCAAACTGGTTGCTCCTGTGAGACACTCTGGAGTGTGCTCTCCAAGGGCTTGTTGAGTTGCCCCTGTTCTTAATGGAGGTATTAGGGACATCAAAGCCCACCCGTGAGGGAGCTACACTTTCTACCTATATCATCAGAGAGCAGTGCCCTCTTAAGTGCCTATATCATCTGCTGGACGTCACCTGGTAGCAGTAGTTCAGGTGTGGAACTTAGTATTCCGCCTGGAGACCGGATTTGCTGGGTGCAGAGCCTTCCAAGTACTGCCTGCAGTTAAGGAGTGTGGCCCTTTATCATGGGGCCACGTCATGCCAAAGCTTCTGGTTGGTAGTGAGTGGATTCACCAGTTGCAGAACCCCGCGTGGCCAGCCTTTGTCGAGCATCCTGCAATTCTCTTGTGTGTCACCCGGCTGCATACTATTGTGTCCGGTGTCCGATTCACTGGTTACCACCCTCTGAGGTGGGGGCATACCCTGATCAGTGTCAAATTCTACCTAGTGTGGCACCACTATTCTTGCGTCTCTATGTGTGTGATCAGATCTGTCTGGTACGACTCAAGTCATTGCGCACCCAACGTTGTGCCTCATTCCAGGGAGGTGCGGCATTGGTAACTTTCCGTGTGTGATCGGATTTTTTTGGTACAACTCAAGTCATCACACCCCAGATGTTTTGCCTCCCACTAGGGAGATGCGGATTTGGTAACAATCTGTATATTGGAGCACTTGGCTGGGATGGGCGTCACAGTGAACAGCATGAGCCCCAGAATGACCCTCCCCAGTGCTTGGCAGACCAGGGCCCGCACCTGATGGCACGGTTCAGAGGCCCCTGAGTGAACTCCCTGAACGGTGCCCAGATCTCAATTTGACGACTATTGCCTGATCTGCCATCATCTCTTTGCTTCCCCAAACCTTTGCTCCTTGATACTGAATAAGTATAATTCTGGCCATGAGTGGCCTAGTGTTAGAAATGGGGTCTTTGGTTGGCAGTCAGGTTACCCCCTGTCCAAGCCAGGACCCTCACTCTTGTCAGGGTAAGTCACACACAATCCAAATTATCCTGTGCCCACCCTCTGGTAGCATGGCACTGAGCAGTCAGGCTTAACCTAGAAGGCAATGTGCAAAGTATTTGTGCAATAAATCATACAATAACATAATATAGCACCACAAAAAACACCACACATTGTTTAGAAAAAATATATAATATTTATCTGGATAAATGCAGGTAAAAACGGTTAAAATGCAGTAAATGTTGAAATATCACTAAAAAGTGATATAAAGTGTCGTAAGTCTTTTAAAAGCAAACAAAGTCTCTTTCAAGCACAAAGTACCTGGTTCGTGTGAAAACTCTCCGCAAAGAACCGCAGAGGAGGAGAAGCGTGGAAACAAAGGGTTGTGCTTTGATTTCTCAGGTCCCACACAGCGATGCACCGTTTAGTTTTCACGCAGGGACAGCTGTGCGTCGATTTCCGGCGCTCGGTCACTAATCTTCTTGTGGGGTTTTCAGGCGCCCCGGGGACGGTGCGTGGATTTCCTGCGCTGCCAGGATGAAGTCACAGGAGCCGCGTCGATCCGGTGGGCATTGTGTCAAATTTTCTACTGCACCACCGCCGCTGCGTCGATTCCCCTCTGAAAGTCAGGCTGCGTCGTTCTGGCTCAGCTGTGCGTTGATTCGGCGGGCCATGCGTCACATTTCTGGTCACTACACTGCCGCTGCATCGATCTTCTCATTGTGAAGTCAGGCTGCGTCATTCTGGTTCGGCGTGCGGTGAAATTTTCACTGCGATGCAGGCTGAGCATCGTTTCTGGCAGGCAGTGCGTAGAATTTCATCGCACAAGGAGTCCTTCTTGAGGAGATTAAGTATTTTTGGTCCTGCGACTTCAGGAAACAGGAGGCAAGCTCTATCCAAGCCCTTGGAGAGCACTTCTTCACCACAGCCAGAGAGCAGCAAGGCAGCAGGGCAACACCAAGGCAGCAGTCCTTCACAGAAAGCAGTCAGGTGAGTCCTTTGGGCAGCCAGGCAGTTCTTGGCAGGATGCAGGTTCTGGTTGCAAGTTTCTTCTCCACAAAGTGTCTGAGTTGGTAGGAGCAGAGGCCCTGTTCATACACCCAAATGTGCCTTTGAAGGGGGGGAGACTTCAAAGAGTGGCTTAGAAGTGCACAAGGTCCCCTTTCAGTTCAATCCTGTCTGCCAGGGTCCCAGTAGGGGGTGTGGCAATCTTTTGTGTCACGGCAGGACACTGTCCTTTGACATGCAAGTGTCAGGCGCTCCACCCTCCCAGCCCAGGAAGACCCATTCAAAATGCAGATGTATTCAAGTGAGGCTGAGTATCACGTGTTTGGGGTGTGTCTGAGTGAACGCACAAGGAGCTGTCAACTAAACCCAGCCAGATGTGGATTGTAAGGCACAGAAAGATTTAAGTGCAGAGAAATGCTCACTTTCTAAAAGTGGCATTTCTAAAATAGTAATATTAAATCCAACTTCACCAGTCAGCAGGATTTTATCTCACCATTCTGGCCATACTAAATATGACCTTCCTACTCCTTTCAGATCAGCAGCTACCACTCAAACAATGTATGAGGGCAGCCCCAATGTTAGCCTATGAAGGGAGCAGGCCTCACATCAGTGTAAAAACTAATTTAGGAGTTTTACACTACCAGGACATGTAAAGTACACAGGTACATGTCCTGCCTTTTGCCTACACAGCACCGTGCCCTATGGGTTACCTAGGGCATACCTTAGGGGTGACTTATATGTAGGGTGGGTCTCGTGCTGACAGCATGTTGGCACCGCATGAGGGTGCTGGCAGGGAAAGTATTATTTTTCTCACGTGTACATATGGCTAATGCCGTTTTAACACACTTGGGCCTAGTACTGCTAGTGATATTTCAAAGTGTGATTTATGCTCAAATTTGCATGATGTTCATGTTGTGTTAATTAACGTGTGTGTTAAATACAAACTTTATTCACATACCCTTGTGTGAAGTCTCTTTTGTGATGCTCAGTGTATTTGTTGTGTGGTAGTGCTAAGCCAATGCTTTGCACATTCCGTCTGTTATAAACCTGACTGCTCTGTGTCCAGCTATCCAATGGTGAGCACAGGTTATATGGTGAGTGTAATCACCCACCCTAGACGGGAGCGATAGATTCTGCCTGGCTAGGACCTCGCCACAGCTTTCGTGAACGTGCTTCCTCCAACAGTGTCAAAGAGGTAACATTCCCTCCTGTCGCTTCTCAAAGGCAAGAAACAAAAGCAATGGACTACGTGTGATGCTTAACCTTAGGACACCTATACTGGAGTCTGGCAGACTGCCTAGGCTCGACACATCATCAACCCGAGGTGCAGGATCGGCTACTTACCAAGTGCTCAACCCACCTACAGAGCTGGTGGCCCTAATGTTGACCTGTGTATCAGTCCTATGTATTCTTATTCTTCCAGGCCCCTCAGTGATCTGCCTGCAAGGTCACGGCCTGTCCATCCTTAGGAATGGCAAATGGGATTAGACTTCCTTAAACTATCACCCACCAGCAGCTCATACTGGCCCTTGTGCCCACCTATCCAGCCTTTGGGGGGCTCATCAGCACCTGTCCTCCTCCCAGTTGACCCTGAACAAGGATGACCTTTCACAGGGATGCACTTCACAGGGAGTAGAGCACCTGCCTAACTATCAGCAG
This sequence comes from Pleurodeles waltl, assembly GCF_031143425.1. Classification (NCBI taxonomy): domain Eukaryota; kingdom Metazoa; phylum Chordata; class Amphibia; order Caudata; family Salamandridae; genus Pleurodeles; species Pleurodeles waltl. The sequence continues at coordinate 1,065,866,439 of NC_090445.1, forward strand.
CCTCAACAGTGGATACTCCTCACTTCTGAGTCACATTTTCCACTGTAGCCCAGGATGACCTCAGGCACATTTTTCTTGTAATTTGGCCAGTCCTCACTCACACAAGGAACATAGGCAGCCAGGTGCTAACCATGCAGACCATCATGTCATCCTCCAGTTGCTACGGTATGTCTGTCATTTATTCTAATTCCTGTAGGCCGTGTACAGCTTAGAGTGTGGGGATTATATGTTTGCCTGTGGAAGTGCGCCCATACATTTAAAATAGGCATTTTGGGCCACTGCAGTAATTTTAATCCACCACTAAATGGTGCCCAAGGCTCTCACCTTGCGAAACGTTATGGAAGACTCTGTCCTGTTCACAGCACTGCCACACAGGGGCATCAACTCTCAATCACACTCCAAAGACAACCTCCATACCAGTCACCTACCATTTCATTCACCTACTCACTCACTTTGTTGGCAAGAAGTCCTACAATGGAAAACAATAAACTGAGTTTTCTCTTTGATTTACTACAGTGAGTACTTGTTCTATAATGTGAATGGAAGGGTATAAGACTTTTCAATATTGGTAATTTTGTTATATTCATACATATAGGTTTCTAAATAAAGTGGATATGGATTTATATCTAGCTTTGTGGATTGAATGTGAATGATATAGAGATATATTGCAAAGAAACAGAACAGGGCTTAAACACTTGTTTGTGAAAGTTAACTAAGACTCTTCCGAATTTTGTTTTATAAAATAAATAAGGCCATAGACATAAGATCAGCACAAAATTAACAAACAGCCACTAGAAGCCTGCATCTGGAAATCTACCAGAAAATAGGGTGGTGTCCAGTACCATTGGTGCATATGCTAGGTTGGCGACCGTGGCCTGGAAGTGCAGTTGCAGAAAATGAAAAGGGCCTGCTGTTCTCAGACCAAACAAGGCAAAGCCAGTAGGTCTGGGTTTAATGTGCTAACGTATGCAGCATTTAATATTAGAGGGATGCACACAGGAGGCAGCCACCAGGAGCAGACAGAGAGAGCTATGGTTGTAAAGTAGTCCCTCCAGGTGCGGCCCATCCTTAAGGGCGGAGGGGCCACCCCCCCACCTTTTGCTCTTCATGAAGAGTATCTGTCAGGCTGAACAAAGGTCAGCATGACAGACACTCTTCATGTTCAGGTCAGGCAGCCAGGAGCAGACATGTGTGATTTCCGCAGACTCCTGGATGCCTGAGCTGAACTTTACTGGGCTGAGGAGGTCACAGCTGCTATAGGCGTGACCTCCTCGGCTCAGCAAAGGTGCCTCGAGGCCCTCCCCTGGGTCACCCATTGACTTCGACCTGGGCGCTTCAGGTTAAAGCCCTGAAGCGCCCACGGCGAGTGTCAATCAGTGACACTTCGTCACCGAGTGGGGTGGGGTCAGCAGTCTCACTGACACCATCCCACTCTTTGACGAGGCTGGGACTGCTGCCTTCCCTCATTGGCTGACTTTAGAGGGAAGGCAGCAGTTCCAACCCTCCTGGGACCTCCGAGGCTGAAGGTAAGTGTGTTTGTGTGATCTTTTAAAATTAATGTTTGGTGCGTGCATGCATGTTTGAATGTTATGAGTGTTGTTAATGGGTGTGCATGCGTGTGTATGTGAAAGAATAAATGTGTGTGTGTGATCTTTTAAAATGAATGTCTGGTGCATGCATGCATGTTTGAATGTTATGAGTGTTGTTAATGCGTCCATTACTTACGTTAATGGCATTACTCCTAGTCCTACTCCCTCGCCTTCCTTTCAACCAATGAGGCTCCCTGCCTCCCCCTAGACCCCTCCCTTCCCCTTAAACCCCCCCACCCCCACTACCTCCTGTACAAAAACAAGCCCAAGAAGCAACTCAGGCGGTCCGTAGCGGGAGGGTGGGAGGGAACGGAAAGGAAGGCGAGGGAGTAGGACTAGGAGTAATGCCATTAATGTAAGTAATGGACGCATTACCTCCCGTCCCTCCCTCGCCTTCCTTTCAACCAATTAGACATAGCAAGAGAAAACAGGAGATGGACACTGAGTTGCAACAAGTTTAATCACAACCAACAAAGGACACCGAAAAACCTCCCTCCTATTACATCATAGAGTACAAGACACGGTGACCCAATACCGACTCCAAACTGCCCAAGTCCGCCAGTCTGTAATGATGAACAAAGGTCGAAGGTGAGGCCCAAGTAGCGGCCCTGCAAATTTCCACCACAGAAGCGCCCTGAAGCTCCGCCACCCGTAGCAGCCATACCCCTGGTAGAACAGCTCTGAATCCCTTGGGGCGGAACCACCCCTTTCAAAGAATAAGCCATCAAAATCAGAGAGCAAACCCACCGACTCAAGGAAGCCGGGGACAGCTTTTCCCCTTTTCGAGCCGGACCTAAATTCACAAACAGAGAATCACCTTTCCGGAAAGGAGCAACCACCCGCAGATACTCCAACAGCACCCGCCGCACATCTAACGAATGCAACCGAACCTCCTCCTCTTCCGAGGGTTCTGGACAAAAAGAAGGAAGGATAACCTCCTGACGAGCATGGAAAGACAAATTCACTTTGGGAACAAACGAAGGAACCGGGATAAGCACTACCCGATCCGGAAAAACCTTACAAAAAGGAAAAGAGCAGGCCAAGGCCCCCAATTCCCCCAAACGGCGGGCCGAAGTAATGGCCACCAGAAAAAAAGTTTTCAAAGAAAGATGACGCAAGTCACAGGAACCCAGAGGATCAAAGGGAGAAACAGTCAAAGCATCCAATACCAATGAAAGATCCCAGGAAGGAAAGGGTCACACCGGACGAGGAAACAAGTTAAGAAGACCTTGGAAAAACAGAAGCATCAAACGACCCTCATCAGACAGATTATGCCATGGACCCCTAAAAGCCTGAATCACCGCCCACTGCACCCTCAGAGAAGCCACAGACAAACCCAACTAGGCCCCATCCTGTAAAAACTGCATCGCCTCAAAAAGAGAAGCAGACGTAGGATCTAACCCATGTCGGAGACACCAAGAAGAAAAAAACCTTTCACTGCCGACCATAAGACAACAAAGTGGAACGCCGCCGTGAAGCTAGTAAAGTAGAACTCAAAGCTACCGGAACCCCTAAACCCATCAAACCCCTTTGTTCAACTTCCAGGCCGTCAAGTGCAACCGCCTCAACGACCCCACCAGGAGGCAAGGAAACTCCAGAGGCGACGGACAGAGAAAAAAGAGTCCACACGTGATCCGAAGCCATCAACCGAAGCAACAGAAACCAATTTGCCCTCAGCCAATAGGGCGCGATCAAGAGAGCCCTGGCCTTTAAAAGACGTACCCTCACCAGAAACGCACGGAGCAACTGGAAGGGCGGGAATGCGTACAAAAGACCCTGCGGCCAAGGACACGACATCCCGTCCACCGCCCAAGCCTGAGGACAACGAAACCGGGAGCCAAAGTGACTGACTTTCGCATTCTCTGGAGAGGCAAACACATCCACCACCGGAAGACCCCACAGGTGAACCAGGTGACGAAACAGAGACAACCGGAGGGAGAAAAGCTGAGATGAAGGAATGACCCTGCTCAGAAGATCTGCCCGAACATTGACCACCCCTTGAATGTAGGTGGCTCGCAGGGAAAGAACCCATCTTTGTGCCCAAACAAATATTTTTCTTGCAACGCGGAACAGCGCCTACAACCTGGTCCCCCCCTGCCGGTTCACATAAGCCTTGGACACCAAGTTGTCTGTCCGAATAAGAACCGCTAAACCCTTCAGGAAGCCCTGAAAATGGATCAGAGCCAGAAGCACCGTCTTCAACTCCCGCCAATTCGAGGAACGTCTGGCTTCCAGAGGCGACCAAAACCCCTGGACCTGAGCCGACCCCATCCAAGCCCCCCAACCTGAGAGGCTGGGATCGGTCATCACCACCACCGGGAGAGGAGGAGATAAAGACACCCCTACACGAAGATGAGCCGGCACCAGCCACCAACCCAACTCCCTGCAAACAAACCCCGACACCGGAATCCGTGCCCGAAGAGAACTCGACCCCGGAGACCAATGAACAAGAAACTAGTTCACCAGGCAAAGAAGTTGGAACCTTGCCCATGGCACTAGAAAAATCACTGATGCCAAATGACCCTGCAGACGCAACCACTGAAGGGCTCTGGGAGCAGGCTGCAACAAGATCGACCACACCAGTGAATGGAGGCCCACTAACCGCTTCTCCGACACAGTCACCAAGCCTTGAAGAGTCAGAAACTGTGCCCCGAGAAAAACCAGATCCTGGGAAGGAACCAAATCTGATTACCCCCAGTTGACCAAAAAAACGTGGTTTTGCAGGACCAACAGAACCCGGGCCACATGCCTCTGAAACATCACCTGAGAGGGCGCTTGGATTAGAATATCGTCCAGATAAGGATGTACAAACACCACTTCAGAATGAAGAAGAGACACCAGAGGGGCCAGCACCTTGGTGAAAATTCGGGGAGAGAACTTGAGGCCAAATGGTAGAACACAAAACTGAAAATGGTCCTGGCCCACCGCAAAGCATAGGAACCTCTGAGAAGACAGAGCCACTGAAACATGCAGGTAAGCATCCTGCAGATCCAGAGACGCCAGGAAATCCTCTGGACTGACCAGTGGAAAAATCGCCTGAATGGAAAGCATACGGAAATGCACTGTCCAGATCCAGGAATTCACCCCCTTCAGATTGAGGACAGGATGAAAGTCCCCTGACACCTTTGGAACCAGGAACAAGACGGAATAAGTGCCCAGACCTCTTTCCCCCACAGGAACATGGGAGATGGCCCCCTTGAGAAGCAAGTCCCGGACCCCTTCCAACAACGTTTGCCGCTGGTCCCCGTCCGCAGGCAGTGGAGTGGGACGCACCCCGGAATCTGGAGGAACAACTTCGAAATCGATGGCGTAGCCATTGGTCACAATGTCCAGCACCCAGCGATCACTGACACTCTCCTGCCAAATGGAAATAAAGTGCCTCAGCCGTCCCTGAACCGGCCCTTTGCCAGGCCCACAATGATTGTCAGGACCCCTTCTTGAATCCTCCCCGCCCCGAAGGAGCAGACTTTTTAGGAGAAAAACGGGGCTGAAAACAGCGTTTCCTGAAAGAAAAAGATTTGGAATCCATTTTGGGAGAGGACCGCGAATGCTTCTGCCAACCCTTGCCAGAAGAAGAACCACCTTTGTAAGGCAATGCGTGTTTCCTCTCCTTAAAGGCCTTCGACAGCATGGAAGGCAACTGATCACCAAATAAACTGCGCCCTTCAAAAGGCAGTCTTAGGAGAGCAGATTTCTCCCCAGGATCCACCTTCCACATCCTCAACCAGAGGGACCTACGAGCCCCAATCAAATCACCAGATGCCAGAGCCGAAGTACAGACCACATCAGAAGACATGTCCGCCAGCAACCTGGCCTGCTGCTCCATAACAGCCAGAAGTTCAGAGCACTCCGAACCTTCCTGAACAGCCCCTGCCAGCTTGTCAAAATCCTGCACCAAAGATTGTGCCGAATAAGCAGAAAAAATACCCGCTGTGAGGGCCAAATTCTCTGCCGCAAATGCCCTTTTAAGACCAGAATCCACCTTACGGTCAGTGGCATCAGCAGGAACACAATCCTCCGGATTGACTGCCGTCTGGCCAATCAGAGTTGCCAAAATAGAATCTAGTTTAACTGAGGGCGGCAACACATCTTCCCCTTCCAGCAAGTATAGTTTCTGAAGGAACCTTGGAACCTGAGACTTGTCCAAATCCTTCCACTACCGGAGTACCATATCCTTCACAGGGCCCTGAAAAGTCATGGCAAACCTCGAAGGCATTTGATACTGAGGGAACAAGTGCAAATCCGTCCTCGTAGGTTGAAAAACAGGAAAACCTAAATTGTCCTGAACATGAGACATCACCTCCCACATCTCCTCCCTGGAGACATATTTCCCACCAGAAGAAGTAGAAGGTGCGTCATCATCATCACAAGAAGAGGACCCTTCCGCAGGCCCAGGCGGACGGGCAGCTGAAGAACGTCCAGGCCTGGCCGCCCCTGCTTGGAGAGCACAAGACACAGCCACCTCAATCATGTCCTGAACCTCTTCTCTGGACATGAGAGGTGTAGAAGCCTCCACCATCCCCTGGTGACCCCCGGGAGTGGAGAGAGGAACCTCAATATCCTCCATTGAAGAAGAGGAAGAGGAAACAATCCTTTGTCGCTTTGCAGGAGCCTTCGGCATAATACTAACAAGAAATGCAAGCCAGAGGAGCCAGTCCCCATTAAATAAAGGAGAAAGCCCCCCCCCCTAAAACAAAATAGCATCAAATGAAAAGGCGGCAACAATTGTCCCCAAACTACTAAATCGCGGGCAGAACGCCCGTCCTACCGTAAAAAATGCCAAAAAACCACAACCAGCACATTAGCTCATCCCTGCAAGCCGAAGATCCGGAAGTACAGCCCCAGCAGCAAAGAGCCGACCGACTCCGTCAGCCGACTCCCAGGACGCAGACCGCTGGGAACTCTCCACTAGGAGCTCCGCGCTCGTCGAGAGTGCAGCCGATGACCCCCAGGCCCTGCCGTGGAGGAAGAAGAAGGTAAGTCTAGCGGGGCTAGACTAAAAAGAACAGGAGGTAGTGGGGGTGGGGGGGTTTAAGGGGAAGGGAGGGGTCTTGGGGGAGGCAAGGAGCCTCATTGGTTGAAAGGAAGGTGAGGGAGGGACGGGAGGTAATGGATGTGTGTGCATGCGTGTGTGTGTGAAACAATGTGTGTGTGATCTTTCAAAATGAATGTTTGGTGCATGCGTGCATGTTTGAATGTTCTGAGTGTTGTTAATTGATGTGCGTGCGTGAGTGTGTGTGAAACAATGAGTGTGTGTGTGCTTCCAACACGCCAGCCCCCCTCCCTCCTAAGGCTGCCGGACGCCACTGAATCCCTCCTCCATTTCAATGCAAGCACTCAAGTGAAGGTAGAAGGATACAACAATTTGTGAGATGCTTTCTTCTCAGAGCTTGGCCAAGATGTAATTGACAACACCTCAGGCTGATATCTGAAAGAGACTGGTCAATGACAGCCAGTGAGCTTTGAGAAAGATCCAGAGTCCACTTTATGTATATTGGTAGCAGTAGGTCTGTTTGACAACTGTAGATCAATCACAGCTGCAGCTTTAGTACAGCAACTATCCGTCCAGTTACCAGCTGGGTCATGGAAGGTGGGGCACAAGATGGTGTCCAAGAAAAGAAGAGATGGTTAACCATATGGAGTGGGAGCCTGACGTGCACTGTGGACATAATTGCCTTCAACCAGGCCCTAAACCAAGCTTGATTAGTGACTCCTCCTAGACTTCCATCTCAGGGGGAACCAGGAGGTATCTGCCAAAAAATATACATAATAAAACATTTCATTTCACAAAATAGTCCAACTTCTGGATGGTACACTTGAACTCTAATTCCGAATAGAAAGTCCAATGTGCATAATAACAGTTACAGCATTTCACATCCTTTCTACACCCATCTTCTAATCAATGGAAATAATACATATACTGCCTATAGGTTAAAATCATATAAAACATAGGATAAAAGCTCATAAAAACTACCTATTAGCATAATGATATATAAGCATTATAAAACAAGCCTACTATTGGATAGACATTTGTTTCTCAGGGACATTACAGAAATTTGCAAAGGACTGAACACAAGACTCATATATTACGAATTGGAGAAAATATGTCAGACCCTAATGCATATTTTCTGACTAACTGTAGAATTCATTCTTTTCTTGATTGAGCCCAGCGTACTTTACCCAACAGGCCTACTGAACCATGCCTAAAGTGTTTGCCGTTTTAATTTCCCTATCATCCCTACTACAAACAAGTATTTTCTTAGAGTGGCCACTGTTTGAATAGACGTATCACCCTTTAGTACCCTTAGGGCCTCAATGTGCCTCATAATGGCTAGATGATTATAGAGTGGGCATATCCATTTGTTCCTCAGGTTTGTGTATAGAGAGCATAAAAACAAAACATGACATATTTTATTTTGCTGTCATGAATCACATTGTGAAATGATCATTAAGGCCAATGCTCCTGCCAGCATTTAACCTGGATGTAAACGACCCTATTTCAAGTGTATTGTAACAAAACTACAGCTAAAAAGGTTTTGCCAATTGCTGTTGGGGAATATCTAAGAATGCCTCCTGTGAGGGAGTATCTTTAAGGAGGCAAAATTGATTTGTCAGTCTCCTTGAGGTGGAGGAATTAAAAGAGTATTTGGATATAAGCCCAAAAGCAGGCTTTTAGCTGTTTCTTTGTGGCATGGGTCATCGATGTGGGTGTGACCAAAAAGATCCATGGCCCAGATTTTCATACCAGGATTGGACATGTCTAAACCATGGGAAAGTAAGACCTGTGTCAATAGACAATAGGTCGTTTACTGCATTACGGTAAGGGTTAAGCTCCTCTGTGGTCCAAATCCTTATCCAGTGCATTAGGGGCCTTAGCACAGCAATATCTCTCACCCGTTTGAGTGCTGCATCAAGTAACATAGTTATTAAGGGGGTACTCCTGGCGAAATGGAGGAGCGATCGTACTAATTTGTTTTCACTAAAAAGTGAGCAGGTCACCCCAAAGTTCGTCACCATATAAGGCAGCTGATTGGACTTTTGGGCCCATATTTAAACTTTTCTTGCGCCGCATTTGCGTCATTGTTTGACGCAAAAGCAGCACAAACTTATAAAATATATATTAAAAAATTACGCAAATGTGGCATAAAGAAAGTATAAATCTGGGCCTTAGTTTGTATACCTTCATGGGCAGGAGTAAGGCTTTTAGTCACCACCTAGCAGTAGATATTAGTTTCAGAATGTTTCTCATTTTTGCTTTCCATTATCGTCTAAGCAGTACATAAAACATTTACACATAAAAAATACTAATAAAGTTATAGGCCATTAAAACATTTTTAAAATATAACAACTTGGACTAAAGAAATCAATAATAGCAGAATCCTAATACACTGCATCTAAACGATGCTTCGGAATATCTAGTGGTTTTCAATTTGCTACATGCAACACAGGCTCGACATAGTAGAATCAACATTCTCTATTAACAGCTATTAATGAGGTGCAGCATGTAGACAGGTTTATTTGCACCAGCAAACGCAAACAGTCCACTGTTCGTCCTACCTTCATATCCTTGCTTCCTCCATATCCGTAGGATAGGAAGTATAGGATGGAGGGTGTAATTAATACCCGCATTCAATTTTTTTTATTGCGTCACTAACTCTTACCGATCTTTAGGGGATGCTAATAATTTTTACATCCTGAGTGTGAAAAAAATTCAATTAAAATAGCCTGTGTAAATAAATGTGCTGTATTCGAGCCCATACTAATTTTACACATTGGGGTTTCACATCTGCATGTGCCTCATGTTTTTTTAGTACATGCTTTATATTGTGTGATATTTAGCAATATCTCGTCACGTTCGCTGTGGTGTACAGATTTTGGCATGTAGCCCGATAAATGCATTTAAGCTCTTTTTTAAAATTAAATTACGATTACTGCAATTATTTACAACCTCCTGGCTCAGCTGTCAGCACCACTGTCGTTAAAGGGACATTTTCAGGGTTGGCACATGTGCCATTCATTAGGTTTGACAGGTATGAATGACGTGTACCATTCTTGACAAACATACTGCATTTTTAAAATACTGTTGGTTTAGTCTCCTTCAGACACGGCGTGCATAAGTCACGAGCCTCCCGTCATTGGTCTGTGACCTGAGACCTGAGGCTGCCCAATGTAGTATCTTAGTCTTATGTCCCTTCGATTGACTGTTTGGGTGTATATTTCCTGCTCCATTGGAATGCATGAGGGACTCTTGTAATTGGTTTGAACCGCACTGGCGTTGTTTAATTGCTTTTGACAGTGCTCTAGTGTGAGTGTCAAACCTATTGGCTTTGGCACCCCTTTGTTTATGGTGTTTCATGTTTTAAGTGAAAATAGAGTTTATCTTTACTACTTGAACTAGGTGGAGTACAAACGTGTATTAATGACATTATGTAATTTTCCTTCTGGATACAGTGAATTATGATCTAGTACCTCATACTCCCCCCTGCTCACCTCCTTTGTTTCAGTTGTGTGGAAACAGAGCTTAAAACAAAACCAGAGCCTGGACAAGGGCTCCTTTCTGCACTAGCTGCTCTTTGCTGACACATTGCTCCTTTCACAACCTTCCTATTCTTCAACACTTTTGTTTCTCAGTAACAAGAAACCTTTCTTATTCCGGAAGAGATTGCCTGGGCAAAATAGGCAGGTAACCAGATAATGTGCCCAGCGGGACCTGTGGAACTATTGCTTCTGAGCCTAGGATCCCGTGGCCTATCCTATTATCACTTGCTGTGAACAGGACACCCCTTTCGAGTTTACGAAGTTCAAGGCCTCGTTGGACCAAACTCTTCCAGACTGATGTTTGACCATGCTCTTTGGTCAAAGCTTCCAGGCAGTAAGGCTGCGTCCAACGTGAGACACTTTTTCCAGTCTTTTAGTCCAAAGATATTTTAATTTATTTTGTTTGATTTTATTTCTGTCAGGTTTATGGAAAGTGCTTCTAACCACTCTGAGATGACCACAGGGCTCCGTGAGGTATGGGTAGATACACAGGCAGCAGTAAGCTACCACACATTACATTTACTGGAAACCGGTGGAGGACAACCAGTCAATCATCTGGCTGCAATGGACAGAGGCTGGAGATAGTCTGCTTTCACTTGTGTCCCTAAAATGTTCAAAGCGCCTTTAAAATGCATGAGCCCTGAGACCCTGGGTGAAGAGGCTAAGCAGAAGTTAGGCATCTGATCAGGATTAAAGGCTGATGTGTTGTTGTAGATGTTGATATTAAGTGCTTGTGTGAGGGTAACCAACACTATAGCCTTCATTACGAGGCTGGCAGTCTACTGACCGCCAGACTCGCGGTGGCGGTCCTACCGCCAACGGGCTAGCGGTGAAGACTGTCAGATTATGAGTGTGGCAATTTGGCGTGTGCCAAACCACCACTTTCCCATTCCTACCGCCAGGGCTGTTGGACTGCTGGGCCGGAGATGACCTGGCCATCCACCAAAGACCACTGGCAGTATTACGAGTCTCCTTTCCGCCAGGGATTTCGTGGAGGTAGCACCGCCATGAAATCCCTGGTGGAAAGGCTACCGGTGACAGGAATTTGCATTCCTGTCGCTGGTAGATGACTTCCCCAACCCCCCAGATGCCCTGCTGTGATACACTGGAAGGGCAGAAGGTTTTGTGTTATGCACTGCCTTATATGTGTGTGTAGTTAGCATTAGAAAACAATATTTAAAAAATCTTAGATTTACAATTCAGATTGGGAATTCCAAGTGACAGCAGAACCAACGAGACCACTGTAGTATTTTAAAACAAAGTGAGATAAACCGCGCCTTTCTTCTTTGCTTTGAAGCAAGGTAGCACATTTTTAGCTCTGGCTTAAAGACATGTTAGCCATTTCACCATCCTTATGTTTTCCTAAAACAAATTATTTAAAAAACTGCATAAATACAGGGGCTTGTGGTAAGCCCTGTACATCGATTGATCTGTTCAAGCATCATTTACATTTTGCTTATGCCCAAAACATACAGTATGGTGTTGGGCCCGCTCACCACACCACAATTTGAAAATAAACATATAATTTAAAAATCATCCCAATCTTCTCCATTGTTACCCCAACAAGGAAAGCCAAATAATTTTAATTTTACAAATTAAGAATTAATAAATAATCAAATAAGAACAAACAGTTCATATAAATTAAAGTAAGAAAATACACACCCCCTCAGGTTTGTGCCTTCTATCAGTGTGACACGAGCTCAATGTGCCTCTATTGCTCTGTTTTGTGCAAAGGCCGCCCCTGTAGGGGGCATAAAGGGCCAGCGCCGTAACGGCTGCCTTGGCCCAGAAGGGACCGGTTAAACCGGTTTTGGAGAGGATGCACGCCAACTAGGTGGCGACGCACCCCCACCCCCGTTGTTGCCAACAGGTGGGGAAGGTCAAGATTATAGTGACCAATGGGGGGGGGGGTTTCTGTTCTTCAAACCCCCCAATGGAATTGGCAAATTTTGAAGTAGGGGACGAAGGAGGTGCATTTAAGAGCACGTGTCCCGTTTGGAGTTTAAATCGTGATCAGGACAACGCGCTCGCTGTACTGCGGAAGGAAACAAGAAGATCCGAAGTCATCACCTACCTGGAGCCAAGCCTTTGTGGGATTGCTGTAAGGGGATCGACCGCTCACCTCCTACCGACCGTCTCCAGCTGCATCCAGCAAGTACCTTCCCTCGGGGGACCGCTTCAAAGAGCGACGCGACCCCGCAGCGATCACCACCACAAGCTTGTCCCTACGTGGGAGCAAGAAGGTATTTCGGGGGTCCGCCCATCAGCGCGATGCGCCCCATGGAAGCACAGGCACCTCAGCCCCGGGGACCGGCGCAACACGACGTCCGTTTCGTTTCCTGTGGGGGACCGCTTTCCCAAGCGGCGCGCCCCCGCAGTGACCCCCGGCACCCGCTCGCCCGCAGAGCAGAAGGTTCTTTCCTCAAAAGGGAAAGTTCCGCCGAACGTGCATCCAGTAAAGGAACCGGCAAGCACTTTCTGCTTGCCGGCATTCACCCATTTGCTCCGGGGGACCATGCATTTGCACGACGCGACCCCGTCAAAGCACCTGCTGCCCCAGTTTACGGCTCCGGGAACACGCATCCAGTAAAGGAACCGGCAAGCCCTTCCTGCTTGCCGGCATTCACCTATTTGCTCCGGGGGACCGTGTATTTGCACAACGCGACCCCGTCAGAGCACCTGCTGCTCCAGTTTTAGGAATCCAGGCCTCGCGCATGTTCGGTGCTCGTAAGCCAGGACACGGCAAGCCTTTACTCTGGGGCGTAAAGGCTCCCCAGAGATTTACTGCACCACACACAGGCACAAGCGCCTGCACCTCTCGCGCCGAGGGACTGCGCAGCTGGCAAACGAGCCCCAGCAGAGCAAGCAGGTTTACCACACAAGCCAGAACCCGGCAAGTTTTTTACCCTGGGGGCGAAGGGCTCCCCAGAGATTTACGGCAGCACACACAGGTACAAGCGCCTGCACCACTAGTGCAGGGGGACTGCGCATCTGTGGAACGAGCCCCTGCAGAGCGAGCAGGGACTTCTTAACCCACCCCGCCCCCTCACAGAAACCAGACTTCAACTCGCCAATCCCCATTTAACACTGGGAACATTGTGTGGGTGCTTTTTGACAGTCCATTTGTACAGCGTCGATCAGAATACTCCGTTGTTAGACATTTTAGACACTTTTTGCTGCACAGAGAAGATGCTGGTCACGTTACAAAACCCAATCCCTGTAGAGACAATAGAGATCACCTAAGTCAAGTGAAAGCTACTCCCCCGGTGAGCCTACACATCATGGATGAAGACCAAGTGGTTGAGCAACAAGACGACTTAGAAAGGATGATTGCTCACATGAGGGCGGAGGCACTGAAGTGCAGCAAGGATTGGCTGCGCACAAAGATGGAGGACAAAGGCGAAGAATCTCAAGAACATGAGTTGGAAGCCACAGCACTCTCGAGTTTAACAGACAATGCAGGAACAGCAGAGTGTATTTCGCCCCCACCACAGAAGGCAAGCAAGCGTCAGAGGTCGGAAGGAAAGCCAGCAAGGAAATCAGCCAAGAAGGCAAGGGTCGTGGTTCAGAGTACCGAAGAGGATACATCAGCGGCACCGGAGTCCAGCATAACGTGAGCGCAGCAGAGGGTGAGCATATAAGTGCGATAATAAAAGAATGCGTTAAATCACTTGCGCCAATGCTGTTGCGGGGTGATGGGGCTGGGCTAGTCACAGAGGGATTCGCACCCATAAGCAGACAGGCAAGCACCCTAGCAGTTGCCAAAGAGCGCCCTTCCCCAGGGGACCCCCTAACAGCTTGGAGCGCGACAACAAAGGTAATAGATGCACACATTAAATACGGGAAACCCGCCCGAATCTTACACAAGACCATCACTGGGTCCCCCCTCCATGACAACTAGAGCCGCAGGCCTGGCAACGGCCATCCCGCTGACAGTAAAAGTAAGAATATGGAGAAAATAATTTATAGACATTTTTACACTGTTAGAAATCCAACTAGAAGGTTTAGATCTTACTGTATGTGACAAAAAGGAAGATGGCAGAAGGGAGAGGAAGCGAGCTAGGAAGGAGAGGAATTTTGAGAACAGGTTAGACGTGTTCAGAATAATGGCCTGTGTCATAGTAGAAAAATTCCCACACAGCGCCGTTGACCTCTGGTTGTACGAATCTTAAATATCTGAAGCACACCGCCAATTCCCGGGGGATGCCTGGCTATAGTATGACAAGAGTTTTAGGATAAAAATGCAGGCCCACCCAGAGATGGAGTGGAACCAAGAGGATGTCTCCAGCTACATCCACAAACTGATGGTCGCAAAAGAAGTTAGCTCATGGGCAGGCAGAGGGGACCAGTCCTTTCGGAATGCCCACAGCAAGGGGAGGCATGACAAATACAAAACACCATATAGACACAAAACCTGGCACAGCGCCAAAGCACAGGGCGACAAGGGACCGCATGCCATATGCTGGAAGTTCGAGACAGACGAGTGCTCCTGGGGGCAGAATTGCAAATTTAGACACAACTGCTCTTCTAGTGGGGGCGAACACCCAGCGTCAGCATGTAGAAAACAGTCAGATAGAAAAGATAAGAAAAAGAAACAGTAGTGCCAATCCTCCTGCCAATCTTAAGACCAACCAATTGAAATTGAAACTGGCCAAGTCCCCAATCAATACAAAAATCATGAGAAAACTAGCAAACGAATACTATAACAAAAAAGATGCAATCACACTAGTGAAAGACTTTGAGGAAGGTTTCATTATCCCAGTAAAAGGGCAGATAGCTGGAGGGACCCCCAAGAATTGGAAATCTGCCATAGAACACCCACAGGTAGTCCTGCAAAAAATCGAGAAGGAATTGAGGCTCGGGCGCATTGAGGGCCCTCTCCTCGCCCCCCTCCCCATAGACCTAATCATCTCACCATTAGGGGTGGTACCCAAGAAGGAACCCGGCCAATTCAGATTAATACATCACCTATCATTCCCTGAAGGCACATCAGTAAATGATAGCATCCCAAAGGAAGCGTGTACAGTAGGGTATGCCACACTGGACGATGCAATTGACATGATCAAAGCAGCAGG
Organism: Pleurodeles waltl; assembly: GCF_031143425.1. Classification (NCBI taxonomy): domain Eukaryota; kingdom Metazoa; phylum Chordata; class Amphibia; order Caudata; family Salamandridae; genus Pleurodeles; species Pleurodeles waltl. The sequence continues at coordinate 1,065,881,641 of NC_090445.1, forward strand.
CAAAAGGGCACTATTAGCGAAGGTGGACATTGAGTCCGCATTCCGTTTACTGCCAGTGCACCCGGACAGTTATCACTTGTTAGGTTTCCAGCACAATGGGCGGGTGTTCGTGGACAAGACCATGCCAATGGGTTGCTCCATCGCATGCACATATTTCTAACAATTCAGCACATTTTTTAAATGGACATTACACACGAGGCACCCATCAGGGGGAAAAATGCATTATTTGGACAATTTCCTATTTGTAGGGGGGCCGACGATGGGACATGCGCCAGCCTACTGAAAGCCTTCCACTCACTGACGGAGGAGATGGGTGTCCCCTTAGCGGGAGATAAGACGGTAGGCCCAACCACATCAATAGTGTTCCTCGGCATAGAACTAGACTCAGTCGCCGGAACCTCCAGATTACCAGATGAGAAAGTGGCGGACCTGAGAGCAGACATTAAGTCCCTGTTAGGTAAACAGAAAGCAACCCTCGGGGAATTGCAGAGCATGGTTGGAAAACTAAATTTCGCAACCAGAGTGATCCAAGCAGGCAGGATTTTCACCAGGCAGCTAAGCAGGCTGACAGCAGGGTTGCGCAAAAAACATCACCATGTGAGACTGGGAGGAGGGGTCAAAAGATATCTCGCCATGTGGCACTCTTTTCTAGAGGAATTTAATGGCCGGCTCATCTGGAGAGATGGCTGGATATCAGCTAGAGAGATCTCGCTTTACACGGACGCCGCAGGGGGCTGCGGTTTTGGGGCCAACCTAGGTAGGGAATGGTGCGCAGGCAAGTGGCCGCCTACGTGGTATGAATTAGGGATCAACAGAAACATCACATTTCTGGAGCTATTCCTCATCATAGTAACCTTGACAATCTGGAAAACTCAGTTGCGAAACTTAAAAGTAACTTTGTGGTCCGATAACCTATGCGTGGTCATGGCAATAAACAAAGGGTCCGCTTCATGCCCCAGCACGCTGAGTCTTCTAAGGCGTCTGGTACACATCCAGCTGAAAGGCAACCTTGACGTCAGGGCCAGGCATGTCCAGGGCATAAAGAACTCACGGGCGGACGCCCTTTCTCGTTCCCAGATGGACAGATTCAGGAAGCTCGCCCCGGAAGCAAGCTGAAGGATGACACCTTTTCCAGCAAAACTATGGGATCTGGTGGAACAGACCTGTCCATATTAGTACAGATGGCATTAAAGGATATCGGGGGTCTAGAGTCACTACCCGACCCGGTAGCAACCAGATCAGCAGCAGAACATTTCATTATGTGGGCTTTCAGTCAGGGGAAAACAAAGTCCTGGGCCCAAGCACACTTGGCGGCGGTGGCCCATTATTCAAAACTACAAATGGGCACAGATCCCACTGCCTTGCACAACATCAAAACGGCAATGAAAAGCTGGAAACGCCTCAAAGGCGCAAAAAAGACACCAGACATCCCATTGATTTTAACAAACTGACCTTCTTAATAGATTCACTTCAACCCATAGTAGAAAACCGGTATGAACTATTAGTTTTCAGTGCAGCGTTCGCCACAGCCTTCTTTGGGGCATTCAGAGTGGGCGAGCTGGTGGCATCAGCGAGAAATTTAGGGGGCAACATTTGCCTGCAAATAGAGGACTGCCATTTAGAATCTAACGGGGTGCGCTTAACACGGAGACGATCCAAAACGGACCAATTTGGCAGGGGCACCGACATTGTGCTAAAATGCATAGATCAGGCAAAGTATTGTCCGGTGTGCAGCTTAAGGGATTATTTAGATGTACGCCCTGCGGGACCAGGCCCTCTCTTCAGACATCCCAATGGGGATTATCTGAGCAATTTACTGCTGTCATGCGGAAAACAATAGACATGGGAGGCCTGCTCCCATCAGAGTTTAGTTCTCATTCATTTCGCATCAGGGCAGCCACCACAGCCGCCAGTTTAGGGTTAGATTCAAACGCAATCAAGGCCGTTGGCACTTATTGTGATGGTATCTCATCATTACAGTGGCAGGTGCACCTCCCAAGCTCATATGGGTAATAGGGCATTCATTCACATCCAGACTACAAGCATGGTGGAAGCAAAACAAGAAGTTCAGCACATGAGAAAGACCAGCAGTTACGATCAGATGGTGGGGTTTCCCGGGCATGAAATGGTCACAGCTCCAACCGACCTTTCAAAAACTATTAGAGACCGCGCAAAGACACCCAGATACAATAATCATGCCCCTGGTGGGGAACGATCTGACCACGTTGGGAAGATAGGTAGTCCTGAATTACATCAGGGAGGCGCTATGGAGCCTTACTAGGCTTTGTGGGAAAACCACCATCATCTGGTCAGAAATAATCCCCAGAATCACATGGTGTGGGGCAACATCGGACAAAGCGGTAGATAACTTCAGGAAGAAGCTGAACATCGCTGTCGCCAAGTACTGTAAATTCAACAGTTGGGAAAGCATCCACCATGGCTTGATCCACCCCAGGCGACCAGAGTTCTATGCGCCGGATGGCGTACATTTGTCAGCAGAAGGGATGGGCATCTTCTGGTCCAAATTGGCAGCAGCAATGGACAAAAAAATAATAATTCTGCAACAGGGGGAGTTGCCAGGAGACGTGAGACTCACTTGCAGCGTGGCAGAAGATAAACAAGGTTTTACCAAATAATTGATCGGAAGACACACCTAGTAAGGGGGTGTGCGAACAAAACCCACACACCTGGGGATGCCTTACGGCAGGGTGTAAGGTGGCCAAGTAAGGGGAGTAAGCGGAACACGGCACTCGCAGCCCAGACCCGCCAATTCGGATGTCAGGGCATCGGACACATCAGGTAGCGAGTTGGGCCTAATTCAAAGAACTGGAAGCTACCCCCTAAAACAACATGGTAAAACAAACTCTATTGGAGTGAGCCCCTCCAAAAACGAAAGGTGGGATTGCCTAAAAAATCGAAGGGCAAAAGGAGGCATGACAAATGGAGGCCAGGACTGGAAGGCCCACCAGTCACTCACTGCAATTTGTGAAAATTTAGAATTTAGATGTATTAAATGAACAAGCTGAGGTTTTATTGTCATAAGTACAAATTTTTACTGTCAGTGATTGGGTGTCATGCTCAATATATGTTGGCATTGGGCAGTCACACGCTTGTCCACATTAATAAAGCGGCCAAATGTTATCCACTATATAAAACTTTGTCAAAGTCTGGTTTCATGCATGTATGTTGGTATGCCGTATTGCATGATATGTGGTTCCATAATGCTTGCTCTGTAGTGTGCCAAGTGTGGGAGTTAGTGCAAAGGCTGCCTCCATAGGGGGCATAAAGGGCCAGCGCCGTAATGACCGCCTTGGCCCAGAAGGGACCAGTTAAACCGGTTTTGGGGAGGATGCGCGCCAACTAGGTGGTGACGCACCCCCACCCCCGTTGTTGCCAACAGGTGGGGAAGGTCAAGATTATAGTGACCAATGGGGGGGGTTTGCTGTTCTTCAAACCCCCCAATGGAATTGGCAAATTTTGAAGTAGGGGACGAAGGAGGTGCATTTAAGAGCGCGTGTCCCGTTTGGAGTTTCAATCGTGATCGGGACAACGCGCTCGCTGTACCGCGGAAGGAAACACCATCCTCCCACCCCGACGAGAATGCATCCAGTAGCAATGCCGGACCGATAAAAAGGGCAAACAGGAAGATAAACAAGGTTTTACCAAATAATTGATCGGAAGACACACCTAGTAAGGGGTTGTGCAAACAAAAGCCACACACCTGCTGGGGATGCCTTACGGCAGGGTGTAAGGTGGCCAAGTAAGGGGAGTAAGCGGAACACGGCACTCACAGCCCAGACCCGCCAATTCGGATGGCAGGGCATAGGACACGCCAGGTAGCGAGTTGGGCCTAATTCAAAGAACAGGAAGCTACCCCCTAAAACAACATGGTAAAACAAACTCTATTGGAGTGAGCCCCTCCAAAAATGAAAGGTGAGACTGCCTAAAAAATCGAAGGGCAAAAGGAGGCATGACAAATGGAGGCCAGGACTTGAAGGCCCACCAGTCACTCACTGCAATTTGTGAAAATTTTGAATTTAGATGTATTAAATGAACAAGCTGAGGTTTTATTGTCTTAAGTACACATTTTTATTGTCAGTGATTGGGTCTCATGCTCAATATATGTTAGCATTGGGCAGGCGCACGCTTGTCCACATTAATAAATCGACCAAATGTTATCCACTATATAAAACTTTGTCAAAGTCTGGTTTCATGCATGTATGTTGGTATGCCGTATTGCATGATATGTGGTTCCACAATGCTTGCTCTGTAGTAGGCCTAGTGCGGGAGTTAGTTAGTTGTTAAGCTTTTTGTTCCTCTTTTGCTCTGTTTTTGACCCCATTTTTGTGCCTCTGTTGCTCTATTTGTGTGCCTTGTTTACGCTGCTCTGTGCCTCTTTTGTTCTGCTTTTTATGCCATTTCTTCTGCCTCAGTTTGTGGCCCCTTTTGAGCCTCCTTTTACTCCGTTTGCTCTGTACTTTGATCCCGGTTTTGCTACCTCTTTTCTCTGTTCTTGTGTCACTTCCGCTTTGCCCTTTGCCCTTCTGCTTATGCAATTTCTCTTGGCATTCATTTTGACCTGCTCTCCTTACCTCTGTTGTGCTCTCCCGCTTCCAACAGTGCCCTCAGTCCACTCCCGCACCCACTAACCCTATCCTGTTCCCTCTCTCAGCACCTTCTTAATGGGCCTCCATGGTGCAGGTTCTCCGCTGTGGGACAGTTCTTGTAAGGCTGAATTTGTATGCTTGGGTGAAAGCAAATCTTGAGTAGAGGTGGATCTACCAGAACTGGAGTTGAGCTGTCAGGACTAGAGCAAAGCGAGAAACTGCAGCACAGTAGCAAACTGGAGGTAGCAGGGCTGGAGCAGTTCTGGAGCTGGCCCTACTGGGGCGCAGTTGTAAGTTGCAGGACATCTGTGAAGCAGAAGCTGGTAGGACTGGAGGAGAGCTGGAACTTTCCGGACTGGAGCAGAGCTGGAGTGAGGAATCTAACAGCAAGAAAAAGCTAGAGGAGTTGCCATGCTCCGGTGTCGCTGATCAGAGTTTCCCTATATACTAGTAAACCAGGGAGCATGCAATAGGAAGTGCGTGGTCTCTGAACGGGGAAAACAAAAAGCGGCTGGACCCAGAACAGGAACCATCAAACAGGAAGGGAAGTCTGCGTTTGGTAGCTTTCTTAGAATGAAGTTCCACCTAAAGGAGTTGCATTATTTCATACAGCAGTGCCAGTTGCTGGCCCAGAACCATAAAAGCTTTAGAATTTGGATCACTATTATTATTTCGAAATTTGCTTGCTCTTATTTCCATTTTCACTTGAAATGTTGTAAATATGCTTATAAGTGCACAATCTTTTGCACTTGAACCTACTTATTTCTGATGGATGTTTAGAATATTTTTGTGCAGCCTTGAAGAAGGCTTCTTTTGTATGGGAATAAACACCAGGTGGCTGTTAATTGCTGTTACATCTAAACTAAAATAACAAAGTCTACCATTACAGCAAATTCACTTAGAATTGCATTTACGTTCCTTACTTTATGGGATCGATTTTCCTATGAACCACTGAAAACAGCTACTAAATTGAATTTGTCTCATTGTAAGAAGAGACATTGGTAATTCACAGGAGTGAGCTCTCCAGGTCTAGTAGGTGGGTTTTGAAGTTCTGTTTGAAACCAGGGATGGATTTGGAGGCTCTGAGTTGCTGAGGGAGGGCAGTAAAGAAAAGGAAACCAAGTTGTTCGAACAATCTGAAGGTCTGAGAATGGCAAGAATGTAAAGTGGCAGCATGTAGGAAACAAGATGAAATTCTGCATTTAAACAGTTCGGAGAGGTATATCTAGTGCACACCTACTGATTGAACTGTACCTAGTGATGATACAAGCGAGTGAGTGCCATTAGGCGCTATGTCACTGGTACGTAAAACGTTATTATGCTTGCTCCGGTTGACTCCCTTTGTTGGCAGTGCAGTACAAATATGGATAGGTTAGGTGGGTTCACTGGCATGGAACTTGTATCCTAAGGAGAACCGTCCGATAGTCTGAGTGGGTAATGCCTGGCAGCCAAGGTGCTTGCTTTGAGTGTGTGATCAACCAAGTGGGTTGAAAGGTGGGTCTAAAGTCTACCACAGTCTAACAGTCACACTTCAAGTTTATGAGTATCTAAGATGTGCCATGGAATGAGGCAATGCTTCCACAGTAGTTGGGGCTTAGAACCATGCACAGTGGCTCCTTGTGTAAGATTCGGCCTAGGCAGTGTACCCTAGGGTGAGGCAGAATCTGATGAGGACCCCAAGGTTTGAGCATGTGAGCTCACCATGACCCATTGATGGGTGGCCCCTTTAGGTTGTCTGATCCCTCTTCTTCTCAATTCTGATGACGTTATAACCTTGCAGCAGGCAGGCAACAGTATGTCAAGTATTTTCTGAACAGATCAATAAATGAGCTAGACAAGCATGCTACCGTTAGGACCAACCACCTTCCAGATGAGTCGGTCATTGTGTCAGTCACTGACCCAGCACTATTGGTTGTCAAGCCAGAGCCTACATGCATAAGTGTAGATCTTGAAGACAGCCCATGCCACTTGTGAGCCACGCAAGAAGGGATGGGAGAGAGCATTTTCTTAATGGTGCCTTAGAGGCCTAGCTTTCCTCTCCATTGAACCTGTTTCTGTTGCCTCTGGTTGGATGGTGGGCCCATTTATATGGATACCACAGAGACCCACAGTGGATACCTGATGGATCACAATGAGAAGAAACCCCATGAAGAGAGATAACCTGCTCTTACCATCCAATACCAACACGTAGTGCTGTGGTGCCTCTTCGACTGGAGATTAGATCAGTGTTCCCGTCTGAGTGGTGCACGACTATTACAAGATCCAGAATATGTGTGTGATTATTTTCCTTTAGCAGAATCTCCTTTCGGCGTTTCCTATGTGGCTGTGTTCTGTTGCCAGACAAGAGCTAGGCCTAGGTTTACTGAGGGCCGCATGGGTGCCCGTGTGCCGCAACGCATTAGTAAATAATGTCCCTTGTACTACCGTCCACGTGCGCTGCTGAAACAAAAAGAGGAAGCATGTGTAATCTACTGTTTAGGCAGAAAGTGCTGCACAGGTTGGGGCGCTGGAGACCCCTAGCAAACTCTAGTTATACCAACAGGGACTGCACCTCCCCTGTCCTCTCCTAGTGGGGCAGCGATCAACACTGTCACAGGACGTTCTCACTGAGTATCACGATTTGTGAGGCTCTCCGAAGCTAAAACGTCCGTGCTCAGCCTCTGCTGTCCTATTATTTACTTTCACTGACACCACCTGTAAGTCATGCGACTTGCTACCTAATTTAGGAATAACGGGTCTTGTCTGCCTGCCCAGACACATGGGGTCTATTCGCAAAAGCATTTAAAGTACATATAATATTACCTCTGAAGAACTCTCCTATCTATACCCCCTTAGGCAGGAGAGTACTTGTGAATTGGCCCCAAAAACATCTATAAAGGTAAAATTCATATATGATTAGTACCAATAGAAAGGGTCGGGCCCTGTTTGTACTTTAACTAATAGGGAGTTGGGCATTTCGGGGCTGGTTTAAAAGGTATGTAAGAGTACGTTAAAGAATACTTCTGTAGTGCTATGTATGTACTCATAAATCCTTCAGTCAATTGGACCCATTATGTGGGTGCATTACTAGCTGGTCACACACATCCGTATCTTTCAATCTTCGTCCTATGCGCCCCCTATAAGCCGTCCAGACACATTTCTGCGCACGCGCCCCCTTCTTGCTCACAATGCACGCGCCAGCTGCACCAATGTTTACGGGAGGCAGCATCAGAGTTGGCAACAGCAGAAGGGCATGCGCTCGATGATCCGTGCCAGCTGTTTAATAATGGAACCATTCATTCACGGGTTCAACAAACAAAAATAGAAAAATGAACAAAAAAGATCAGAACTGACACCACTGTGTCGGGTAGGCACGTATTTGTGTGTCTAAGTAACTGGATCGTGTTCCTCCCGTCAGAGATGGGCAAGAAAATTTCCCTCCAGGCCGCCGGCACCAAGCACCGAACGTATTAATAGCGCCACACAGACAGCGTGACTTACGAGCTACACAAAGCAAGTGTGTGCTGTAAGAAACTAGATCGTTAATTGTGGGTAATTAACATTATTGCAAGAGATAAACCTATATTTACAGGAAGTGAAACTAACAAAGAAATAGAAGACGAGCCTCTGGCTCTTTCCATCATTGTGTAAGTTCCAAAGTGTAACATTAGCACCGGATGAAAGGTAAAATACGGTCACAATCGTACACATCATTTTAACCTCTTTGATCCCGGTCCGAGATTAAGCTAATGGTGGATATTTGTTCAAGATAGTTATAAAGCAGGAAACTAAGACATTTGCCTTGGTATTTGTTAGACTTGGCATCCTTAAGGGGGTCTTACCCCAGACTTCTAACCTTTCATCTCCTGTTTTTGCTGTATCTTTATGTTGGCCTTAGAACTCTGCGTACTTTACCACTGCTAACCAGTGCTAAAGTGCATGTGTTTCTTCTTTAAAAATAGTACACTGGTGTATCCACAACTGGCATATTTAATTTACATGTAAGTCCCTTATAAAGTGGTATACCATGTACCTGTGGGTCTTTAAATTAAATGCCACTAGTGGGCCTGCAGCACTGATTGTGTCACCCACTTCAGTAGCCCTTAAACATGTCACAGGCCTGCCATTGCAACATTTGTGTCTGCAGCTTCTCTACCACTTAGCATTTATAATGTCTTGCTAAGCCTTAAACTTCATTTTTATTAACTATACTTCACCCCAATGGTAGGCCCTAGGTAGCCCATAGGGCAGGGTGCCATGTAAGTAAAAGGCAGGACACCTACTTTTAAGTTTTACATGTCCTGGTAATGAAAAACTCCCAAAGTCTTGTTTTATTAATGTGAGGCCTACTTCTCTCATAGACCAGCATTGGGAGTTCTTCAATATACTTTTAAGATGTAATTTCTGATCATAAAGGAGTAGCTGAATCATATTTCATATCAATGGAATAGTAATGATAGAGCCTTTTTACTGGTGAAGTCAGATTTAATATTACTATTTTAGAAATGCCATTTTTGAAAGTGGGCATTTCTCTGCTCTCACCGCTCTGTGGACCTGTCTTCAATAACATCTTGTGAGGCCTGGCTCACAGCTACATTTGTGCATTTCTCCAAACAGTCACAACACAGGATACTTAACTGCCTCTGTAGTCATCTTCATATTGATGGGTATTCCTGGTTAGGGAGGATGGGAACGGCTTACACTTACACTTCAAAGGGCAATTTCCATGAGTCCCACACACCAATGGCTGATTACCCCCCCACTAATAGAGTGGAGCCAGGGTTGGAAATAAAGGGGTTCTGTGCACTTCCAGGAGTTGCTTTGAAGTCAACCTCTACTTCAAAGGCACTTTTGGGTATGAGTACTGGGGCTCTGAACCCCTGAAATCAGATCACTACTGGACTTCAGAAGACCTCTGCTAGAGTTAAGACTGCTGTGCTGTACGGATTGCCACTGTGCCTAACCTGACTGTTCCAAGGAACTGCTTCTTTGCATTGCTGAGCTGGCCTGCTGTCATCTGACCTCTGCCTTGCTGAGGGCAAGGACTGAACCCATCCTGCTGAACCAGAGTGTCTCCAAGGCCTTGCTCGCTTGTCCCCTGTTCTTCTGCAATCTCAGGGACATCAAAGACTGCTTGCAACTTTCCTGGTGCTGCTGGACCCTGTCATCTGTGAGTCCTACCCTTGCCTGAGGTACACCTCTTCAGTCCTGGCCTCAGAAGTGCGTTCTGCAGCTGATTCCTGCAAAAACAAACACATCACCTCAAGTGAGTGTAAAATTTTGCTGCATCGCACTTTTGATGCCAACGCAGAGGTTGCTTGAAGACAGCAGATTTACAGCCTGTGCAGCTTGATGACGATGATCTGTGTGGCTTGACAACGACGCATCACATTCACTTCAACAGAGCCTGACGATGATGCAATGACCTAACTGCATAGAAAGAATGGATGCATTGTGCTGTTGATGCTTTGATCCATTAAAGGCACTGTTTCAGTGCACCCTGCATGGGCACTGTAACCAGCCTACCCTCCATCTCAGTCGGCCTAAACGTAGAATTTGCACCTGTTCCTGGCGACCTCAAATAAGCTTTTGACCGCTAGTCACTTATAAGCACTAGTTTACCTTTATTCTTTACAAATGCATATCTCAACTTATACTGATTTGATTTTTGTTGTTTTGGTTTTGTTGTACTCAGATAAATATTCTCTATATAACAAAACTGGTGTGGAGCCTGTTTGAGGTGTTTTCATTGAGTAACTGTATTTCAAATGTGTTGCAGAAATACTTTACACATTGCCTCTTAAATTAATCCTTACTGCTCTGTGCCAAGCTACCAGAGGGTGAGCATAGGCTATTTTAGGGAGTGTATCTGACTTACCCTGTCTAGGATTGTGGTCCCTACTTGGACAGGGTACATACCTCTGCCAACTAGAGACCCAATTCCTAACAGTGTTGTAATGTATCGTAGCGTTTATATAGTGCTTACTACCCCTATTAGGGCACTGAAGTTCTTACTTACATGAGCAGCATGCTACACCATGCAGGGTGTGTGGTTGGAAAGATGTTGCCTTTGTTCTGATCCTATGTGGGAAGTAGGACATCAAGGATAGGTCTGAACACACAGTTAGCCCTAGGTTTCTAACTTTTCTTGATGTTGTTGGAAGGGTTTGGAGTTTCTTAGGCCATATGGCAGTAGGATGGTACTTGTTCAATTGTGTGTGGGTCATAATTTCTGTCTGCATTATTGCTCTTTAGATGGTTCTTCATAATCCATGTGTTCATGGCACAAAGGCAGTCACGGAGCTGTGAGTCGTAGTAGTGTTCAGGGCTAGCTATTTTTAAAGTGATTTGGGTATAATCTGCATAGTTATAACAGGTGAAGTTCCATGATCTAATCAGATTTGATAAGGGTGTTTGGTAGATATTCAGTAACAAAGGGGACATGATGGACCCCTGAGGAACGCCACAGTGTTGTATGTGAGTAGGTAAACTACATTTTGGGCCTGATTCAGATATTGGCAGATGGATTACTCCATCACAACGGTGACATATATCCCGATCTAAATCCCATTATGTCCTATGGGATTTAGATTTCGGCAGACTGGATATCTCTCACTGTTGTGACAGAGTAATCCGTCCGCCAATATCTAAATCAGGTCCTTAGTCTTTGAGACTGAAGCAATCCCTTTGAAAGCATTTTCAAAGATTCTGATATCGTCAACTCATTGCAGTAGCATTTAGTGGTGGACAGTGTCAAAGGCTGCTGATAAATCCAGAAGTAATAAGGCAATGAGTCAGCTTTTGTATGCAGTGATGTTTTAGATCATCCTAGATGGAAATGATGGCAGACTCTATGCCTCCGCATGGTCTGAAACCGGACTGTTGGTAGCTGTAATCTATTTGCTACAGTAGGTGAAATTATGTTCCGCTAGGTCATTCAATAGCAAGGCACTTCAATGGATATTTCCTAACATACATTTTAACATTGGCTGCCAACATATCGCCACCACAGCTACCATCCGTCCACCATATATTATGAGCATTGCCTGACTTCCGCCACAATAAGGGCGGAAATCTGGCAGTGCTCATGGTGGTGGACGATGGTAAGCTGGCGCTGCTACCACCAGCATCGCCACACCAGTAGAACGCCGCCAGCCCTATTATGACCAGTAATACGGCCTGGCAGTGTGCTGCTGGTGGGGCGCTGCTGGCGGTAGCAGCGCCCCTTCCTGTTCCCTGCCAGAAGACCTCCTTGCCCAAGGTAAGTCGGGCTTCCAACAGAGGAGGGGGGTGGGAGGGTGGGTGGTGTTGTGTGTGTGTGTCTGAGTGTGTGCATGAATGTCTGAGTGTGTGTGTGAATGTGTCTGTGTGTGTTGTTTGCGTTGGTGTATGCATGTGAGTGAATGCGTGTAAGAATGGTGAAGTGAGTGCGTGTATGTATGTCAGTGTGATTGTGTGTAAGAATGTGCGTGAGCATGTCTGGAAGTATGCAAGAATGAATGCGTGTATGTCAGTGTAAGTGAATGGGTGTATGCCTGGTGCATGTGGGTGTCTGTGTGCATGTATGTGGGGAGGGGGTGTGGGGCGCTGTGAGTGTAGTGGTGGTAGGGGAGCGGGGTGAAGTGTGCGTGTGTGGCTGTGGGGGGTGGGGTCAGTTGTCTGGTGTATGTGTATGGGGGAGAGTGAGTGGATCAGAGGTCGTTGGGGGTGAGTGAGTGGATCAGAGGGGTGGGGGGCGAGTGAGTGGATCGGAGGGGGTTAGTTTGTGTATCGGGTGAGTAGGAGAGTGAGTGTGGATGGAGGTAGGTGGGGCGTCAGGTGAGTGTTGGCAGGTGCTGCCTACCGGTGACAGGGAAGGAATTCCCTGTCACCGGTAGGGCCTACCACCATGGTTTTTTGCCACGAAAACCATGGTGGTAAGCCGGCTGATAATGCCATTGGCAGTACTATGCCGGCTGCCGAGCTGGAGATATACATCTCCGGCCTAGCGGCTCATACCGCCATGGCGATATGAGTGGACAAGTGGCGGGTTGGCTGCAGCCAACCCACCAATCTCATAATGTGGCTGTATGTACCGCCAGGTCATTTTGCCTGTGTTCTTTGTCTATTATCTGCCCAGCCCTCGGGACATAGCTATTGCGGGCCCAGATAATTCCCTGTAACCAGCTCTTCTACTTATAGGTGTCGGTATCAGCTGGGTCATTCTCACATATGTATGGACCCTCAGTCCATTCTCAATCCATTCTATTTTATTGTGTTTATCCTTAGTGTTTGACAGTAAGGGGACACTCCCCCTCCTGGATACCAGAGGCTAGTAGCCTTTAGGGATTGGGTAAGATTTTCTACCTCTTTTTAGCGTTAGATTTGTTTACCACACATATACAGTGCATGAACATATATATTTTTTCTCTGTCACGTTTGTGTGTGGTTTGCTGTGCAGTGTTGTGTTTCACAATCCATTTGTTTTATTGGCTTTGCTTATTTGCTTTGTTTTCCTTAGGCCCCCTCAAGGTATTTCCTTGTGTAAGGTAGGCCTTTTATTTTATTTTTATTTCCTTCACTCTCCATAGTTTTGGAGCAGGTGCTCTCTCTCACTAAGTTGAGAATTAGGGATCCAAGGCCCCGACGAATGCCCCGAGACCTTCCTTGGCTCATTAAAGAGGGCAGAAACATGTTGGCAACCAACTTTTAGATAGGTGATCCTGTGAGTCCTTGTTCTCACAGAGGTGTCCCATTTTTTGTTTTTAACCACACCAAACAGACACCATTATTAAAATTGTAACTTTACATAGGTGACTGGTTAGGTGTTTTTATTTATCCCCTAGGTTAGCTGGATCCCACATCTTTCCAGACCAGAAAAAGAATTACGCACTCCCTCCTGTTCTTTTAACAGTGAGGTCGAGTCCTCCCAGGTGGCACTGTCCTACCTGGGTGGGACTAGGTGGTCAAATGATGAAGCATGACACTATATAGTGCGTGAGACCACCTAGTCCGTAAAGGAAATTCCCCCACCTCTTTCCAATTCTCCACAGCATCTCATCATATGCATTCTCCTAGTAAGGACTAAGAGCGGCAGGGGATCTAAGTGTATTTCTCCTGTGAGCAGTCCTCTATATATGAGTGAACCCCGTACTTCTTGGTGTGATGATTGGTGGTCGTACTGCCACATTATCCCTGGTGGTCAGAAGACCGCCAGGGACATAATGAGGGGCTGTGTCCCCAGAGTGATCATACATTGCTATCTATGGAGGATGTTGCTAACTATTGCCCTGGAGAGGTTTGATCATGGTGGTGAGGTCGAAGCCTTTGTGTTTTCCTGTGGGTCTGAGTTTCACAGTTGTCTTCCTCACTGGTCCTTTGGTCAAACATCAACATGCTGATTTATTTCCGGTGATGGTGTTCAACTGCTCTGGTTGTGTGGCATTCCAGTGGTTGTCTCATGCCAGGGTTCTGTCTGATTGCTGCATTTCTTGATTGTGAGTATTCTTGAGGGTTTTCTCCCTTTGTGGAGGGGAAAGATACTCAAATGTGTAACTGCTGTTATCCTTTTGCCTGCCTTTTGGTCACAACTTGGGCCTTTAAGGGACAGCATATTTCCTTGCTTGCTTTGGGTTCCAAGCCATTTCTTCTTGATGTGAGGTTTTGGGTTTGCAGATCCCCATTTTATTTGTACTCGTTTTTTCTCTGAGGGATAGGTGCAATGAACAACCTTGTCCAGATTGTTCCTTTGTCCTCTGGCATGAGAAGGGTGTAGTACCTTTTTGTGAGCAAGGCACTGTACACCATGTTTGATTTTACTGGATTCCTATGCTGGGACAATTCCCACTCTTGGACACAAGTAGCACTGAAATGCCGTACCTGGTGCTGCTCTCCTGCCTATGGCCTCTCAGTCCTGCTTGTCTCAACTATACACCATTCTGTGCCTTCTTGTCATCGCTCCTGTCTGCAGCTTGGCCAGGTACTCCAGATTAGGCACTTTCTGGCTTTTGTGGCCCTATTGTCTATGTGTATCTTGTATAGAGTGTCAGGTTTGGTGTTCCCATTGAACAATTGTCAGTAATACAGCCCTTCCAGAAGCAGCACTCAGTTTGATACTGCTTATGTTCCAGGTTGACTGACAGTGCTTCTATTTGGTTTCAAGGTTATTGGTCCAGAGGAAGAAGGCTGTAGACTATCAATCCCACAGGGAAGTATATTCAGATTCCTTTTGTACTCAGCTCTCCCTCCAATTGTGGCCAAAATAGTTGGATTCCTTGGCATCATCTGGACAACTTGCAAGGTCCCATTTAGGATTCTGGAGAGACGGGCTTCTGCCGAGTTCCTCTGTTAGGTCTCACTTTCATTGTCTTTTTTACTATTAGTTGGTGACAGGGGTTCATGGGGTGACTTGGTATCTGTTGCATCTTGATGGGGTTTGCTGATGAGATCTGTACTCTACTAGTGAAGATCCTTTGTGGGTTCTCGCTTTCTTGAGCTCCCAGTTGTCTGAAAGGGACTTCAGTGTCCTGGCGTGTTGGACCTGGCCCTTTCTGCAGGGTCATCCCCAAACCTTTTGCTTCCTTCTTCCTATTTTTTCTGACCTGTTCTTGTTGGCTTTAGGACTCTGTGGTCTTTACCACTGCTGACTAGTGCATATGCTCTCTGTGTAAATTGTATTGGTGATTGGTTTAACTATAATTGGCATATTTGATTCACTAGTAAGTCCCTAGTAAAGTGCACTAGAGGTTCCCAGGGCCTGTAAATCAAATGCCACTAGTGGGCCTGCAGCACTGATTGTGACACCCATAGGAGTAGCCCTGTAAACATGTCTCAGACCTGCCACTGCGTGCACCTTTGTACTGCCAATTCGACATGGCAAGTGTACCTACTTGCCAGGCCCAAACCTTCCTTTTTACTACATGTAATACACCCCTAAAGTAGGCCCTAAGCAGCTCCATGGGCAGGGTGCAGAGTATTTAAAAGGTAGGATATGTACTGGTGTGTTTTACATGTCCTCATAGTGAAAAACTGCCAAATTCGTTTTTCACTATTGCAAGGTCTATATGGAGTTTGGGGTCTCTGATCTCACAATTCAAAAAATACATCTTTTGGTAGAGTTGGTTTTTAGATTGCCTGTTTGAAAATGCCACTTTTAGAAAGTGGCCATGTTTTTGCTTAACCATTCTGTACCTTTGCCTGCCTGTGTAATCCACATCTGGGTCAGACTGACAGTTGGGCTGTTTGTGAATTCCCTCTAGACAGTGACACAAGGGGAGCTGAGGTGTTTCCCACATATCCTGATAAGTCTCCTGGGATGGAGTGGGGAGGGAGTAGCTGACACCTGCTCCTGAAATGGCTGTGCCTGTCCTTACACAATTCAGTCTCCGCCCCTTTGGAGTGTGTCTGGAGCCAGCCCTGGGAAGGCAGGATCTTGTGAACAACAGAGACTTTCCCTTGAAGTTTGCCTACTTCAAAGGCAGAAATGAGTACAAGAAGTATGATTCCATGCACTCTAGGGGCTCCTTAGAGAACCCCCAGCATTGCCCCTACCAGCTTTCAGGGGTTTCCAGGCAGCCCAAGCTGCTGCCACCCCTCAGGCAGGTTTCTGCCCTCCTGCTGCTTGAACAGCTCAAGCCCAGGAAGGCAGAACAAAGGATTTCCCTTGGGAGAGGGGGGTAACACCCTTTCCCTTTGGAAATAGGTATAACATGCCTTGGGAGGGGTAGCCTCCCCAAGCCACTGGTATGCTTTGAAGGGCACATTTGGTGCCCTCCTTACATAAACCAGTCTGCACTGGTTCAGGGACCTCCAGTCTCTGCTCTGGTGTGAAAATGGACAATAGAAAGGGGAGTGATCACTCCACTGTCCATCACCACCCCAAGGGTGGAACCCAGAGCTCCTCCAAGGTGGACAGAGGCGTCTGCAAGCATCTGAGTAGCAAGTAAGGCAGGTGTCGTCAGAGCCACCTCCTGATAGGTGGTTACCTGGCTAGGTGACCAGTCCCCCTTCCAGGGCTATTTAGGGTCTCCCCTTTGGGTGGGTCCTCAGATTCGGCTTGCAAGATTTCAGCAGGACTCCTCTGCAACCTTTACTTTGACTTCTGGCCACTGGAACTGTGACTAAACCCTCCAGGAACCGACAATCTGCATCCACGACAAACACTCTGCCTGCAACATTATTTCCACAGCTCTTTCCATCTTCTGCAACATTTCTTCCACTGTGCATCCTCTGAGGGTGGCAAGTCTTCAGTCTGCATGAGAAGGAAGAAGGAATCTCCCTTGGAGTAAAAGAGTCACTCCCCTGCCTCCGCAGGCACCAACTGCAACGATGACTGGCTGCGTGGATCTCCCCTCATCCTGAGCTGTGTGGATCCTGCATCATGGGTAATGGTTTAGAGTGGTCCCCCCAGTGGTGTCTACCAGCTTTCCAACTTTGGCCCTTGCCTTAACATGCAGGATAGTACCCACATGCACCTCGTCTCTTGCAGCTACCAAGACTTGTTGGCATCTCCTCCAAGGGGTCTTCAGGCTCTGTGTGGCCCCAGCCCCAAGCACTATTCCCTGTGATTAACAGCCCTCTGCATACTTCTCCTGCGGCGTGGGACTCTTCCTCAGTTGTGCTCTGGAGTGTGTTTGGAGCCAGCCCTGGGAAGGCAGGATCTTGTGAACAACAGAGACTTTCCCTTGAAGTTTGCCTACTTCAAAGGCAGAAATGAGTACAAGAAGTATGATTCCATGCACTCTGGGGGCTCCTTTGAGGACCCCCAGCACTGCCCCTACCAGCTTTCTGGGGTTTTCCGGGCAGCCTAAGCTGCTGCTACCCCTCAGACAGATTTCTGCCCACCTGCTGCTTGAACAGCTCAAGCCCAGGAAGGCAGAACAATGGATCTCCTTTGGGAGAAGGAGGGAGCACTCTTTCCCTTTGCAAATATGTGTTACATGACTTGGGAGGGGTAGCCTCCCCATACCACTGGTATGCATATTTGGTGCCCTCCTTGCATAAACCAGTCTTCACCAGTTCAGGGATCTCCAGTCCCTGCTCTGTGTGAAACTAGACAATGGAAAGGGGAGTGACCACTCCCTTGTCCATCATTACCCCAGGGGTGGTGCCCAGAGCTCCTCCAGAGGGTCATAAGACCACCAGGGACGCAGTGGATGTCGGACTGCCTCCAAAGCAGCGGTCTGGCAGCCTGGTGGTCTCGGCGGTCTCAATCCACTGCCTGACTTACAGGCAGTGGAAGGCGTGATGGGTGCTGCTATACCCGCCACACTGCCACATTGCTGCCGGCTCCATTATGAGCCGGTGTCAATGTTAAGGCCCTGTTCACCGCAGATCCAGGTAAAAGGTGTTGAGGCGCAGGCCTACAGGGACACAGGTGCCAGTGTCACCATAGCTACTGGAAAAATAGTGTCACCTGCACAACACCTACGTGGCCACCAGTGGCAAGTCACTGATGTGAAAAACTCCACTCAGTCCCTTCCCTTAGCTGTACTGCACTTTAGCTGGGGTGGATTTGCTGTCCCTAAACAGGTGGTAGTCTCGCCTAGCTTACCTGTTGAGTGTCTCTTAGGAAATGACCGAGAGCCCTCAGATTGGGCCGAGGCAGAATCCCTTGCCCATGCATCCATGCTGGGTATCCCCAAACAATTGCTCCCTTTAATCTCAAAAGAAACTAAAAAGCAAAGTAGGGAAGGAGCCCAGGAGCCTCAAATAATGGCCCAGGACACTCCTGAAAACACAGACATGGAGGACACCAAATTATCCCCTGCCTACCCTCCCACTAAGGATCCCATTCCTCTGAGGGAGGATACAAAAGCTGCTGCAGCTGAGCTCCCAGGGGAAAAAGTACCCCTCTGTGAGGAACCTATGACAAAACAGCACATCTGCCCTGTCTTAGAAAACTTGGAGCAACACTCCAGCCCTCCAAGAGAAACTTTAGTGCAGCATCCCTGCACCAACCCTAACACCTTAGGACAGCCAACCTGTCCTTATGTAGAGCCATTGGGACAGAAATCCTGTCCTGCTCTACCCTAAGTAAGACAGCAACCCTGTCCTCCTTTAGAGACTTTGGGGGTCATTACAACCCTGGCGGTCGGTGTTAAAGCGGCGGTAATACTTCAAACAGGCCGGCGGAGAAAAAAAGGGAATCATGACCGTGGCAGAAACTGCCAACAAAGACAGCCACTTTAACACACCGCCCGCCACGGCGGTACAGACAAGCAGCGCGGCGGTCACCGCCAACAGACAGCCGGAAGACAATGTACTGCCCATAGTATCACAACCCGCCAATCCGCCACCTTTTCCGGGGCAGATTCACCGTGGATAAAAACACGGCGGAAACAGTTTCTGCAATGGGAAAACGCTCACCTGAACACATCCCACGAGGAAGGAGGACACCATGGAGGCTGAATTACAAATCCTACCGGCCCTTGTATTCCTACTCATCTACGAAGACCAACGCCGGCGCCGGCGAAGACAACGGTGAGTACTGCACCTACGACATAGGGGAGGGGGGGAGGCAAAAGTCAGGGACACACACACGCAACACACCCCAGCCCCACCCCCACCCTCGCATATTACAACACACACACCAATGCATTTAGAAACATCACAGTAACAACCCACAACCCCCCCGGAAGAATGCAAAGACAAAACGAAATCAGTTCAAACATTGTAATGTATCAATATACATGTCTCAAATATATACAGATATATTATAAAATCATTCAAAAGTATATACATTACGAGAAGTAGTGCAGATATTCACATATCAATGTCCGTGCACCACTAGTCCAAAAATGCATGGGCGAGGCCCACACAAGATACCTGTCCACAAATGGAGAGAACACTGCCGGGGCATCAGAGAGAAATACAACAGGCACCTCAGGGGGAAGGGAAGGGGGGGCACCTCAGCCGGATGAGTGCAAAGCCAGATCCACGACGGGGCTCCATGCCCATTGATGTATCCTGGGGAGTGCAAAGCCACAGTCTCTACAGTGGGTGGGTTGCCCACTGGACCATCCTGGGGAGTGCAAAGCCACAGTCTCTCAAGTCTCTACAGTGGGTGGGTTGCCCACTGGAGCATCCTGGGGAGTGCAAAGCCACAGTCTCTCAAGTAGATAACAGCCTCCACTGGTTCTCGAGGGGACTGGTGCCCAGAGTGCTTCATCCTGTGAAGGACAGATAGAGTGGATGGATCTCTCCACTGTTTCTGGAGGGGGAATGGTGCCCAGACTGGATTAGTCTCCCCGTGACAGTTCCTGTCCCGTCACTGTCCCAGCTGCACATGGGATAACGATGCTTGATGTGGCTGTCTTTTCCTTCTTCAGCGGTGCTTGCCCTGTTCAGCGGTGCTTGCCCTGTTCAGCGGTGCATGCCCTGTTCAGCGGTGCTTTGACATGGGGGTCTCTGGACTGTTCAGCGGTGCTTTGCCATGGCAGTCTCTGGACTGTTCAGCGGTGCTTTGCCATGGCGGTTCTGGACTGTTCAGCGGTGCTTTGCCATGGCGGTCTCTGGACTGTTCAGCGGTGCTTTGCCATGGCGGTCTCTGGACTGTTCAGCGGTGCTTTGCCATGGCAGTTCTGGACTGTTCAGCGGTGCTTTGCCATGGCGGTCTCTGGACTGTTCAGCGGTGCTTTGCCATGGCGGTCTCTGGACTGTTCAGCGGTGCTTTGCCATGGCGGTCTCTGGACTGTTCAGCAGTGCTTTGCCATGGCGGTCTCTGGACTGTCCAGCGGTGCTTTGCCATGGCGGTTCTGGACTGTTCAGCTGATCTTTGCCATGGCGGTCTCTGGACTGTTCAGCGGTGCTTTGCCATGGCGGTCTCTGGACTGTTCAGCGGTGCTTTGCCATGGCGGTCTCTGGACTGTTCAGCGGCACTTTGCCATGGCGGTCTCTGGACTGATCAGCGGTGCTTTGCCATGGTGGTCTCTGGACTGGGCATTGGTGTGTGGAATGACGTTCTCTGGACTGGGCATTGGTGTGTGGCATGACGTTCTCTGGACTGGGCATTGGTGTGTGGCATGACGGTCCCTCATTGCCCAGCGGGGCTGTGGCTGCCGGGGCCCTCCTGGGCAATGACTCTGGCGGTGGTTGCCTGACCAGTGACGATACTTGGGCCCTCCTGGGAACTGACTCCGGCGGTGGCGGTGGTCTCCTGACCAGTGACGATACTTGGGCCCTTCTGGGCACTGACTCCGGCGGGGGCGGTGGTCTCCTGACCAGTGATGATACTTGGGCCCTCCTGGGCACTGACTCCGGTGGTGGCGCTGGCCTCCTGACCAGTGACGATACTTGCGCCCTCCTGCGCACTGACTCCGGCGGTGGCGCTGGTCTCCTGACCAGTGACGATACTTGGGCCCTCCTGGGCACTGACTCCGGCGGTGGCGCTGGTCTCCTGACCTGTGACGATACTTGGGCCCTCCTGGGAACTGACTCCGGCAGTGGTCTCCTGACCAGTGACGACGGTGCTGGCGGTGGCGTCCCGGCGCCGAGAAGGATGCCGCCCTTCTCCGCCGTGATGCTCACACCAGGCTGTGCAGACTTCTTCTGACCCTTTCACACCTTTGGAGGAGTCACAGCTGACTCTGCAATCCCCCTGGGACCCCTGTGAGTTGTTTTGCCTCCAGGAGTCTTCACACGGTCCCGTCGGCCACTTTCCAACTTCAGAGCCTTTACAGGGGGTGTACTGGCAGTGCCTTGGCTCTGTGTCACACTGCCTGCCCTGGTGGCCGGTGCACTCCACAGACCTTGAACACGCACCACTGGTACTGGAGGCTTTTTGGCTGAGGCGCTACGACGGGACTGATGAATTGGAGGGGTGGGGGTGGGTGCAAAAATGTCAACTTTGCAGAGGGACAGTTTCTGACGAACACTGGGATGGGTAGCTGGAGGGGGTCTGGGAGTTGAGGAAGAGGAGGTGGTTGTAGGAGGTGTCACTTTAGGTGTTTTGGGTGCAGGTGCAGGTACTGGAGGCTGTCGTGAGGTGGATGGATGTTGGGTGTGCGGGTGCCCGCGTTTGTGTACTTTGGGAGGGGGCGTCACAGACACACTGGGAGAGGACACAGGGGATGTGTAAATGGGAGTGGAGGTGGTGATTGCAGGTGAGCGGGGTGTGGTGCTGGGTGTTCTGGTGCGAGTCCTGGTGCCTGTAGATGTAGTGCATGCAGGTGAGAGTGTAGATGACACTGGGAGGGAGGAGGGAGACGATGAGGAGGGGGACACAGTGGAGGCAGTGGATGTTGCTGTGTCCGTATGTGTGTGATGCTTGTGTGAGTGCCTGTGGGATGTGTGGTGCCTATGTTTGCCTGAGCTACTTTTGTGTGTTGAGGTGTGTGCATGCTGGTCTGATGGTGTGCTTGGCATGGGCTGGGGTACAGGGGATTGGGTCTGGGTGGAGGAGGTTGGAGGGGGGAGGCTAGACACAGGGACAAAGGCTGCCATCAGTGCTGAGGCCAGAGATTGCAGGGTTCGCTGAAGGACAGCCTGCCCAGAATGAATGCCTTCCACGAATGCATTACCGTGTTGCAACTCCCTTTCTACACCCTGGATGGCATTCACAATGGTAGACTGCCCAACAGTGAGTGACCTGAGGAGGCCAATGGCCTCCTCACTGAGGGCAGCAGGGGTGACTGGAGCAGGGCCTGAGGTGCCTGGGGCGAAGGTGATGCCCACCCTCCTGGGTGAGCGGGCACGGGGCGAACGCTGAGGGGCTGCTGGGAGGGCGGTGCTGGTAGGGGAGGTGGCGGCTGTACCTGTAGAAGTGTGGCGCACAGATGGTGCCGCCACCACAAGGGAGCTCCCATCGGCGGACGAGTCCGTGTCGCTGGTTGGTGATCCGGTGGCCGACGTGAAGCTCCCCTCGCCCTCCGTCCCACTGGTGCATTCTGAGTCCGTGGTGTGGCCCTCCATGTTCATGTGGGATGCAGCTCCCTCATGCTCCGGTGCCACTGTACCTCCGCCTGATGATGCTGATGCTCAAAAGAACAGGGAGAGCACAAAAAGGGGGGTGGGGGAGACAGAAGAAAGACAGGTTGAGTGCATGGCATACCGCTACCGTTGGTGGACAATACAGACACAGCAGCCCCCTGCACTACGCCGTGCTCCTGGCCTCTACAGATGCAATTTCTGGGATCTGGCCTACATGGCTATGGTGGACATCTGCACACATGGATGCCACAGGGACATGTATACCTGTACTTGGCACTCTACTGCGGTGGGGTAGAGTGCCACATGGCCTGCATTACGAAGGGGCCTAGCCTACGTATTTCTGCCTGGCCTAGGTACACCCACAGCCCTCCTCCCTCAGCCAGCACCTCCACTGCGCGCCAAGTACCCAGAATGAGGTTGTACTCACCCCCTTGTGTCTGCTGTGATGCCTTCAAGCGCCCATCCAACTCCAGGTAGGCCACCGCCAGGATCCGGAACATCAGGGGCGTCATGGTGCGACGGGCACCCCTCCCACGTTGGGAGGCCATCCCCAGCTGAGCCTCCGCCGTCTTCTTGCACCAGCGGCGAATGTCCTCCCATCTTTTCCGGCAGTGGGTGCCCCGTCTCTGGTGGACCCCCAGGGTCCGGACGTCCTTGGCGATGGCAAGCCAAATGTCCTTCTTCTGGTGGGCGCTGACCTACAGGACATGCACACGGGAAGAAGAGAAGTCATTACCAACTGCACCGTCGATGTGAGTGTCCCCCCTCCCTACCCTAGCCATGTGGCACATTCATTCACATGCATTAATGTTCCCCGAACTCTGCCCCCTTCCCTCTTACAACCAGCCCTCTCCACCCAGCCCTAGCCCATACAACGTGCTAACTGTGTACTAACCTGTTGGTCTGGAGGACCGTAGAGTAGCGTGTACTGGGGGAGGACCCCGTCTACTAGTTTCTCCAACTCCTGAGCAGTGAAGGCAGGGGCCCTTTCCCCAGACGCAGCAGCCATCGTCGCTTCCAGACCGAGGTCACAGCAGCACTTGCAGTGTAGGTCCTCTCCTGTCGAAGATCAGGTATGTAGTGATTGAACAGATAGAAAATGGCGGTGACGTCTGCGGCGGTTCGTATTATCACCGGCGCACTTGTTCATTGGCTCCTGGGACCCTTAGGGTCCAATGTTAACCAATTCAGCTTTGCGCCGCAGTCTATGACCGCCTACCGCGACAGTGTGCAACGGCAACGCAGTTACCCCACAATCCCATTGTCCCAGTTTAGAGGTCAGGCAGCTGCCATTTCAGGGGCCCACATGGCTTCATTTACTTCTGCGTCACACATAGCTAGGCCTACACTCAACACACATACAGGAAGGGGTTTGTGTTTGGTGTCGTGTTCTGTGTAACTGTGGGTACATACCTGGAAAAAAGTTGACTCTGTGGTCGCTCTTGTCCTTCCTAGGCACCGTCATTTGGGACAATTGAGAAGATGGCGGAATCCTCCGGTGTACCGACCGCTGATGGACCTGTTGACAATGGAGGATCGACATTTAATCGTCACCTACAGGTTTGACCGTGCCACTATCCATGAACTATGTACCCAGTTGGAGCCAGACCTGATGTCACCAATCCGCCATCCCACTGGAATCCCCCCTGACGTGCAGGTGCTGTCATTGCTCCATTTCCTTGCAAGTGGCTCTTTTCAGACAACAGTGGCCATGGCATCAGGGATGTCCCAGCCTATGTTTTCCAACGTGCTGTCCAGAGTGTTGTCTGCCCTGCTGAAACACGTAAGGAGATACATCATTTTCCCTGAGGTGGAAGATTTGGCTACAGTGAAAGGTGACTTCTATGCCCTTGGACATATTCCCAACATCATAGGTGCTATTGATGGGACCCATATAGCTCTGGTCCCCCCCCCCACAGGAGTGAACAGGTGTACAGGAACCGGAAGATTTATCATTCCGTGAATGTACAGATGGTATGTTTGGCAGACCAGTACATCTCTCAGGTAAATGCTATGTTTCCTGGCTCAGTGCATGACGCCTACATCCTGCGGAATAGCAGCATCCCTGATATGATGGGTCAACTCCAGAGGCACCGTGTGTGGCTATTAGGAAACTCTGGTTACCCCAACCTGTCCTGGCTATTGACCCCAGTGAGGAATCCCAGGATCAGGGCAGAGGAACGGTACAATGAGGCCCATGGGCGGACTAGGAGGGTGATCGAACGCACCTTCGGCCTCCTGAAGGCCAGGTTCAGATGCCTCCATATGACAGGTGGTTCCCTAATCTACTCACCGAAGAAGGTGTGCCAGATCATCATCGCCTGCTCTATGCTTCACAATCTTGCATTGCGACGCCAGGTGCCTTTTCTGCAGGAGGATAGTCCAGATGACGGTGTTGTGGCAGCTGTGGAGCCTGTGGACAGTGATGAGGAGGTAGCTGAGGAAGAAGACAACGACAACAGGGAGTCAGTCATACAGCAATATTTCCAGTGACACACAGGTGAGATCATTTTCATTTTTACCATTACATTCACTCTCACACGTCTTCCTCTATCCTGTGTGTAATTTCATAGGATTATTTGGTAACTGAGTTGTTCCTTTCCATTACGGTTTCACAGGTGTGCTTACCAACGTGTGTCATCTGCATGCATCCTTCAAGGACTTGTGATGTGTGACATAGGTATGTTGCCTTTACAACTAGAAACGCATTTTGACACTGTCATTGATAATACATTTTACCAAATCATAGACTGACTCAACATTGTTTTGTGGTTCAAGGGTGTTTATTTAAGTGCTCAAAAATGGAGGGGGGTTATAAAATGGTGAGGGGTGATGGTGGAGGAATGTCCATGGCAGAGTCCAGTCTATTAGTCTCACAGGTGCACTGCCCATATGGGCATAGGAAGTGGAGCTGGGGTAGTTTAAGTATGGACAGGGTAACAAAGTGGGACAGTGGGAGGACAATCAGGGTAGTCTCATTTCCTGGCGGGGGTCTTGCCATCTTGCTCTGTCCTGTTCCTGGATCTCAGGGACCGCTTGCGTGGTGGTTGTCCGTCTGCAGGGGGTGGGGTGCTTGTGTGGTGGTCCTGTGGCGGGGCGTCCTGTCCACTAGCGCCGGCGGAGGTGGTGGGCAGTTCATCGTCCATGCTAGTGTCAGGGGCCCCTTGGAGTACCACGGTGTCCCTCAAGGTCTGCTGTATGTCCTTCAGCACCCCTACGATGGTGCCCAAGGCGGAGCTGATGGTCCTGAGCTCCTCCCTGAACCTCAAATACTGGTCCTCCGACAGGTGCTGGGTCTCCTGAAACTTGACCAGGACCGTCGCCATCGTCTCCTGGGAGTGGTGGTATGCTCCCATGATGGAGGAGAGGGCCTCGTGGAGAGTGGGTTCCCTTGGCCTGTCCGCCCCCTGTCGCACAGCAGCCCTCCCAGTTCCCCTGTGTTCCTGTGCCTCCGTCCCCTGGACCGTGTGCCCCCTATCACTGCCCCCAGGTCCCTGTTGTAGTTGGGGTGGTGGGTTAACCTGGGTTCCCTGTAGTGGTGGACACACAGCTGATTGACCTGTCCTGGGTACGGAGGTTTGGGCCCGCTGGGTGGGTGCTGTGCTGGTGTTACCAGAGGGTGGAAGGTTCAGTGTTGGGCTGTGCCTGTGCAAGGGGAACTGACTGTCCCGAGGCCCACAATGGTCCAGGCTGGTCATCAGGATCCAGTAGGGCAGAACTGCTATCGTCACTGTGGGCCTCTTCTGTGGGTGGAGTGGAGTTGTCTGGACCCTCCGGTGTGGTGACCGTCCTTTGTGATCCTGCAGGGGCATAAGAGCATGATTATTGCATGTGTGTGTGTCATGGTGTGCAATGGGTGGGTGTGCGTGTACCCCAGTGCAAGCATTCCTGTGTGGGGGCTTGTGTGATGATGGTTAGGGGTTGTTATGGGTATGTGCAGTGAGCATGCTTTAGTGATGGGTGTCCATGCTTAGTTGTGTCATGCAGGGCTTGGTGTTGGGATGTGTGGTTTGTGTTCTTAGTACATTAGTGAGGAGTTTGGGTGATAGGGGAGGGGGTGCGGGTGGGGGTGTGTGATAGCATGCAGATAGGGTGGGAAATATGATAGTTAAGATTTGACTTACCAGTGTCCATTCCTCCACCGACTCCTCCGAGGCCCTCTGGATGCATGATGGTCAAGATATGCTCCTCCCATGTTGTTAGTTGTGGGGGAGGAGGTGGGGGTCCGCCGCCAGTCCACTGAACCGCGATGTTGTGCCTGGAGACCGCTGAACGCACCTTCCCCCGTAGGTCGTTCCACCTCTTCCTGATGTCCTCCCGATTTCTTGGATGCCGTCCCACAGCGTTGACTCTGTCCACGATTCTGTGCCATAGCTCCATCTTCCTGGCTATGGATGTGTGCTGCACCTGTGATCCAAATAGCTGTGGCTCTACCTGTAGGATTTCCTCCACCATGACCCGGAGCTCCTCCTCGGAAAAGCGGGGGTGTCTTTGGTGTGACATGGGGTGGTGTGTATGATGTGTGGGGCGGTGTCAGTGTTGATGTGTGTGGTGATGTGCAGTGGTGTGTGGTGTTTTGTGCGTGGATGTTGTGTGGGTGATGCTGTTGTGTGCCTCTGTGTGGTGGGATTGTCTATTCTGTGCTGTCTCTCTGGCCTTCGTGACTAATTTTTGGTCGTAGGTGTTTGTGGGTGATGTGGGTAAGTGTTTTATATTGTGTTGGGTGTGTGGGAGTGGTGTTTGTATGTGTATCAGGTGTGTGTATTTTGAATTGTCCAATGTGGCGGTGTTTTGGAGATGTGTGTGTATTTTGAGCGCGGCGGTGTGTACCGCCAATGGAATACCGCGGTTGAAAGACCGCTACGTGGATTCGTGGGTCGTAATAGCATGGGCGTGTTTCTGTTGGCGTGGAGGTGGAGGTTTTGTTTTCGCCAGTTTAACACTGACCTTTGGTGTGGCGGACTTGTGTGGGTGTCTGTATTTCGGCGGATTCCGAGATGTGTGCCATAATAGCTGTGGCGGAATTCCGCGGCCGCGGCGGTGTATTGGCGGTCTTCTGCACGGCGGTAAGCGGCTTTTACCGCCAATGTTGTAATGACCCCCTTTGGGACAACCTTTTTGTCCTGCCCTAGCCCTGCACAAACAGCACCCCTGCCTAGCATTACAACCGTTAGGGCAGCAGCCCTATCTTAATATAGGGACCCAGGGACAGTCATCCTGCCCCACTCTAAAAATTTTACCACACCTTAAAAATAGGGAATCACAGGGTCCACAGTTTAAATGTACTTCAGGCAGAAATAATCAAACAGGGTGGTTCACCTCCCCACAGGGAAGGAACCACATAGTGGATGATAAAGGGAATAACCATTCTACTGCAAAGCTACTCTTCACTTATCACCACTTAGACACTTGAGTCCCAACTGGCCAAGGTTAGCCTTATTGTCATTAATTTGGGGGGGGGAGGGTGTAGGAAAGTAGCCTCTTTCTAGCTTGGTTACTCTAAATTTTTGGCCTGTTTGCCAGTGTGTTTGACTGTGTTCACTGGGATCCTGCCAACCAGGACCCCAGTGACTGTGCTCTCTCCTCTAAATTTGGTTGCTGGTAACTTGTTCTGCCCACAATTGGCATACTGGTCTCCCATGTAGGTCCCTAGTATATGGTACCTAGGTACACAGGTGTAGGAGGCTGGCCTGGCTTGTAGTGGGTACCAAGGGGGACTTACACTCTGTACCAGGTCCAGTTATCCCTTATTAGTGTAGAAGAGGTGTTTCTAGCAGCTTAGGCTGATAGAAGGTAGCTATAGCAGAGCAGCTTAGGCTGAACTAGGAGACATGCAAAGCTCCTACTATACCACTGGTGTCATATGCACAATATCATAAGAAAACACAATACACAGATATTCTAAAAATAAAGGTACTTTGGCCCGTATTTATACTCCGTTTGCGCCGAATTAGCGTCGTTTTTTTCGACGCAAATTCGGCGCAAAACTAACGCCATATTTATACTTTGGCGTTAGACGCGTCTAGCGCCAAAGTATTGGCAAATAGCGTCATTTTTTTGCGTGAACGCCTTCCTTGCGTTAATGAGATGCAAGGAAGGCGTTCCCGTCTAAAAAAATGACGGCGACGCAAATGCGTCGTATTTATACTCCCGGGCAAAAATCATGCCCGGGAGTTGGCGGGTCAAAAAACCCCGCATTTGCGCCACTATTTAACACCTGGGTCAGGGTAGGCGTTAAGGGGCCTGTGGGCTCAAAATGAGCCCACAGGTGCCTTCCCCTGCCCCCAGGGACACCCCCTGCCACCCCTGCCCACCCCAGGAGGACACCCAAGGATGGAGGGACCCACCCCAGGGACATTCAGGTAAGTTCAGGTAAGTATAATTTTTTATATTTTTTAATTTTTTTTGGGTGGCATAGGGGGGCCTTATTTGTGCCCCCCTACATGCCACTATGCCCAATGACCATGCCCAGGGGACACAAGTCCAACAAGAACAACACCAGCAATGCAACCAAAGTGGATTTCCAGACGAGAGTACCTGTGGAACAAGGGGACCAAGTCCAAGAGTCGCGAAAAAGTTGAGATTGGGCAGATGCCCAGGAAATGCCAGCTGAGGGTGCAAAGAAGCTGCCACCGGATGGTAGAAGCTGTGGATTCTGCAAGAACGAAGAGGGCTAGAAACTTCCCCTTTGGAGGATGGATGTCCCATGTCATGAAGAAGCTTGCAGGGGTGTTCCCACACAGAAAGACCGCAAACAAGCCTTGCTAGCTGCAAGGGTCGCGGTTAGGGTTTTTGGATGCTGCTGTGGCCCAGGAGGGACCAGGATGTCGCCAATTGCGTGAGGAGACAGAGGGGGCACTCAGCAAGATACGGAGTCCTCACAGAAGCAGGCAGCACCTGCAGAAGTGCCGGAACAGGCACTACAAAAAGGAGTGAACCAGAGCTCACCCGAAGTCACAAAAGAAGATCCCACGAAGCCGGAGGACAACTCAGGAGGTTGTGCACTGCAGGTTAGAGTGTTGGGGATACAGGCTTGGCTGTGCACAAAGGAAATCCTGGAAGAGTGCACAGAAGCCGGAGTAGCTGCAAATCACGTGGTACCCACCAATGCAGTCTAGCGTGGGGAGGCAAGGACTTACCTCCACCAAACTTGGACTGAAGAGTCATTGGACTGTGGGAGTCACTTAGACAGAGTTGCTGAGTTCCAGGGACTACGCTCGTCGTGCTGAGAGTGGACCCAGAGGACCGGTGATGCAGTCTTTTGTTGCCTGCGGTTGCAGGGGGAAGATTCCTTCGACCCACGGGAGATTTCTTCAGAGCTCCTAGTGCAGAGAGGAGGCAGGCTACCCCCACAGCATGCACCACCAGGAAAACAGTCGAGAAGGCGGCAGGATCAGCAATACAAGGTTGCAGTAGTCGTCTTTGCTACTTTGTTGCGGTTTTGCAGGCGTCCTGAGCAGTCAGCGGTCGATCCATTGGCAGAAGGTGAAGAGAGAGATGCAGAGGAACTCTGATGAGCTCTTGCATTCGTTATCTAAAGAATTGCCCAAAGCAGAGATCCTAAATAGCCAGAAAAGGAGGTTTGGCTACCTAGGAAGGAGGCTAGGCTAGCAACACAGGTAAGAGCCTATCAGGAGGAGTCTCTGACGTCACCTGCTGGCACTGGCCACTCAGAGCAGTCCAGTGTGCCAGCAGCACCTCTGTTTCCAAGATGGCAGAGGTCTGGAGCACACTGGAGGAGCTCTGGGCACCTCACCTGGGAGGTTCTCCCCTTTCCTTTGTCCAGTTTCGTGCCAGAGCAGGGCTGGGGGATCCCTGAACCAGTGTAGACTGGCTTATGCAGAGATGGGCACCATCTGTTCCCATCAAAGCATTTCCAGAGGCTGGGGGAGGCTACTCCTCCCCAGCCCTGACACCTTTTTCCAAAGGGAGAGGGTGTAACACCCTCTCTCTGAGGAAGTCCTTTGTTCTGCCTTCCTGGGCCAAGCCTGTCTGGACCCCAGGAGGGCAGAAACCTGTCTGAGGGGTTGGCAGCAGCAGCAGCAGTGAAACCCCGGGAAAGGTAGTTTGGCAGTACCCGGGTCTGTGCTAGAGACTCGGGGGATCATGGAATTGTCTCCCCAATGCCAGAATGGCATTGGGGTGACAATTCCATGATCTTAGACATGTTACATGGCCATGTTCGGAGTTACCATTGTGACGCTATACATAGGTAGTGACCTATGTATAGTGCACGCGTGTAATGGTGTCCCCGCACTCACAAAGTCCGGGGAATTTGCCCTGAACAATGTGGGGGCACCTTGGCTAGTGCCAGGGTGCCCACACACTAAGTAACTTAGCACCCAACCTTTACCAGGTAAAGGTTAGACGTATAGGTGACTTATAAGTTACTTAAGTGCAGTGGTAAATGGTTGTGAAATAACGTGGACGTTATTTCACTCAGGCTGCAGTGGCAGGCCTGTGTAAGAATTGTCAGAGCTCCCTATGGGTGGCAAAAGAAATGCTGCAGCCCATAGGGATCTCCTGGAACTCCAATACCCTGGGTACCTCAGTAACATATACTAGGGAATTTTAAGGGTGTTCCAGTATGCCAATGTGAATTGGTGAAATTGGTCACTAGCCTGTTAGTGACAATTTGGAAAGCAAAGTGAGAGCATAACCACTGAGGTTCTGGTTAGCAGAGCCTCAGTGAGACAGTTAGTCATCACACAGGGAACACATACAGGGCACACTTATGAGCACTGGGGCCCTGGCTGGCAGGGTCCCAGTGACACATACACTAAAACAACATATATACAGTGAAATATGGGGGTAACATGCCAGGCAAGATGGTACTTTCCTACACAACCCCCCCCCCAAACGAAGGACAATAAGACTAGCCAAGACCTGATGAGTCTTCATTGTCTAAGTGGAAATATCTGGAGAGTCCATCTGCATTGGAGTGGCTACTCCCAGGTCTATGTTCCACTGTATAGGCCATTCCCTGTAGAGATATGGACCACCTCAACAATTTAGGGTTTTCACCTTTCATTTGTTTTAGCCAAAGTAGAGGTTTGTGGTCTGTCTGAACAATGAAGTGAGTGCCAAACAGGTATGGCCTCAACTTCTTCAGTGCCCAGACCACAGCAAAGGCCTCTCGCTCTATGGCAGACCAACGCTTTTCTCTAGGGGTCAACCTCCTGCTGATAAAAGCAACAGGTTGATCCTGGCCCTCAGAATTGAGTTGTGATAAGACTGCCCTACCCCTAATTCAGATGCATCAGTTTGAAGAATGAATTTCTTGGAGTAACATGGGCTTTTTAGGACAGGTGCAGTGCACATGGCCTGTTTCAGCTCCTCAAAAGCTTTCTGACAGCTAGCTGTCCATAATACCTTTTTAAGCATTTTCTTAGAAGTGAGATCATTAAGAGGGGCTGCTATGGAGCCATAGGGCCATATTTATACTTTTTGATGCACAACTGCGCCAACGCAGTTGTGCGTCAAAAAAGTTAACGCCGGCTAACACCATTCCAAAGCGCCATGCGGGCGCCTTATTTATGGAATGACGTTAGCCGGCGCAGCTGACTGGTGTGCGTAAAAAAAAATGACCCACACCAGGCAGCGCCGGCGTAGGGGAAAATGGAGCTTGGGCATCAAAAAATGGGGCAAGTCAGGGCTGAGGCAAAATATTGGCCTCAATCTGATTTGCGCAATTTTTTGTTTGACTCCCAACCCCCATTGAAATGACTCCTGTCTTAGCACAGACAGGAGTCATGCCCCCTTGCCCAATGGCCATGCCCAGGGGAATTATGTCCCCTGGGCATGGTTATTGGGCATAGTGGCATGTAGGGGGGCACAAAAAAAAACAAAAAAAATTACTTACCTGAACTTACCTTAAGTTCCCTGGGATGGGTCCCTCCATTCTTGGGCGTCCTCCTGGGGTGGGCAAGGGTGGCAGGGGGTGTACCTGGGGGCATGGGAGGCTACCTCTGGGCTCCTTCCGAGCCCACAGGTCCCTTAACGCCTGCCCTGACCAGGCGTTAAAAAAATTACGCTAACGCGGCTGGACATCATTTTGTTTGACCCGCCCACTCCCGTGCGTCATTTTTGCACGGGAGTTTAAATAAGGCGCACATGCCTTGGAGTCATTTTTTAGACGGGAACGCCTACCTTGCATATCATTAACGCAAGGTAGGTGTCCACGCTAAAAAATGACGCAAACTCCAAGATCTTTGGCGCTAGACGGGTCTAACGCCAAAGTATAAATATGGAGTTAGCTTTGCGTCGGATTTGCGTAAAAAAGACGACGCAATTCCGGCGCATAGAGAGTATAAATATGCCCCATAGTTCTTTATGAACCTCCTGTAATACCCAGTGAGGCCTAAGAAGGCTCTCACCTGGGTCTGAGTTGTAGGGGGAACCCAATCTATGATAGTTTGGATTTTCCCCTGAAGTGGTGCAATCTGTTCTCCACCTACAAGGTGTCCCAGATAAACCACTTTCCCCTGCCCTATCTGGCACTTTGAAGCCTTGATAGTGAGGCCTGCCTTTTCCAGGGCCTCCAAAACTTTCCATAGGTGGATCAGGTGATCATCCCAGGTGGACCTAAAGACAGCTATATCATCTAGATATGCTGCACTAAAAGCCTCCAACCCTTGCAGGACTGTATTCACCAACCTCTGAAAAGTGGCAGGTGCATTTTCAAACCAAAGGGCATTACTGTAAATTGGTAGTGCCCTCCAATAGTCAAAAATTCAGTTTTTGCTTTAGCATCCTCTGATAACTTGATCTGCCAATACCCTGCAGTCAAATCAAAGGTGCTTAGATACTTGGCAGATGCCAGTGTATCTATGAGCTCATCTGCCCGGGTATAGGGTGAGCATCAGTTTTAGTTACCTGGTTGAGATCTCTGTAATCTACACAAAACCTCATCTCTCTTTTCCCATCTTTAGAGTGAGGCTTTGGTACAAGTACCACAGGAGAGGCCCATGGACTTTCAGAGTGCTCAACCACTGCCAGGTCAAGCATTTTCTGAACCTCTTGTTTTATGCAGTCCCTGACATGGTCAGGCTGCCTATAGATCTTACTTTTGACAGGCATGCTGTCTCCAGTATCTATAGTGTGCTCACACCAAGAAGTGGTGCCTGGCACAGTAGAAAAGAGTTCAGAAAACTGACCCAGGAGATTTATGCAGTGGTCTTTCTGCTCAGCAGTAAGACAATCTGCTAAAACTACACCTTCCACAAGAGCATCTTGTTCTGTGGAAGAGAAGAGATCAGGGAGAGGGTCACTCTCTTCTTCCTGTCCTTCATCTGTTGCCATGAGCAGGGTGGGATCAGCCCTGTCATAGTAGGGTTTTAGGCGATTGACATGGAGCACCCTAAGGGGACTCCTGGCAGTGCCCAAGTCTACCAAGTAGGTGACTTCTCCCTTCTTTTCAACAATAATGTGGGGTCCACTCCATTTGTCTTGGAGTGCTCTTGGGGCCACAGGCTCCAAGACCCACACTTTCTGCCCTGGTTGGTACTGAATCAGAACAGCCTTCTGGTCATGCCATTGCTTTTGGAGCTCTTGGCTGGCCTGAAGCTTTTTACTGGCCTTTTTCATGTACTCCGCCATTCTGGATTTTAGGCCAAGTACATAGTCCACTATGTCTTGCTTAGGAGCTTTTAAAGGTTGTTCCCAACCCTCCTTTACAAGTGTTAGAGGACCTCTTACAGGGTGTCCAAATAGGAGTTCAAAGGGGCTGAAGCCCACTCCTTTCTGGGGTACCTCCCTGTAAACAAAAAGGAGGCAAGGTAACAAGACATCCCATCTCCTCCTGAGTTTTTCAGGTAGTCCCATTATCATTCCTTTGAGAGTTTTATTACACCTCTCTACCAGTCCATTTGTTTGTGGATGATAAGGTGTGGTGAATTTGTATGTTACACCACATTCCTTCCACATGGCCTTTAAGTATACAGACATAAAGTTGCTACCCCTGTCTGATACCACCTCTTTTGGGAAACCCACCCTGGAAAAGATTCCCAGGAGGGCTTTTGCCACTGCAGGAGCTGTAGTGGTCCTTAGAGGGATTGCTTCAGGATATCTTGTGGCATGGTCCACTACCACCAAGATAAACCTATTGCCTGAAGCAGTAGGAGGGTCAAGGGGGCCAACTATGTCAACCCCTACCCTTTCAAAGGGAACCCCAACCACAGGTAGTGGAATAAGGGGAGCCTTTGGGGTGCCACCAGTCTTGCCACTGGCTTGACAGGTGACACAGGACTTACAAAAATCTTTTGTGTCCTCTGACATCCTAGGCCAATGAAACAGGGGGACAAGCCTTTCCCATGTTTTAATTTGCCCTAGATGTCCAGCCAAGGGAATGTTGTGGGCTAGAGTTAGGAGGAACTCTCTGTATTGCAGGGGAATGACCAATCTCCTGGCTGCTCCAGGTTTTGGGTCCCTTGCCTCTGTATACAAGAGGTTGTCCTCCCAGTAAACTCTATGTGAGTCACTGACATCCCCATTTTGCTGTTTGACAGCTTGCTGTCTTAGACCCTCTAATGTGGGACAGGTTTGCTGTGCCACACTCAGCTCCACCCTGGCAGGCCCCCCTCCACCCAAAAGCTCAGCAGTGTCTGCTTCCAGCTCCTCTAGTGAAGGTTCTGCACAGGGGGGAAATTCTTCTTCCTCAGAAGTTGAATTATCTGTAGCACTTGGTCCATTGTTCCAGGATCCAAGTCACCCTGTCCTTTTTGCATTTTGGCCTGAGCCCTGGTTAAAGCAAAAATATGCCCAGGAATGCCCAGCATTGCTGCATGAGCCTCCAACTCCACTTCTGCCCAAGCTGATGTCTCTAAGTCGTTTCCTAGTAGACAGTCTACAGGTAAATCTGAGGCAACCACAACTTTCTTTGGACCAGTAACCCCCCCCCCGCCCAGTTGAGATTTACAACAGCCATGGGGTGGCTAAGAGTGTTGTTAAGAGTATCAGTCACTTGGTACTGGTGACCAAGTAGGTGTTGTTCAGGGTGTACCAGTTTCTCTATTACCATAGTAACACTGGCACCTGTGTCCCTGTAGGCCTGAACCTCAACACCATTTATTAGGGGAAGTTGCTTGTACTTATCCATATTAAGGGGACAAGCAACCAAGGTGGCCAAATCAATGGCACCCTCAGAGACTAGCACAGCCTCTGTGGTCTCCCTAACAAGACCAACCCCCCACTAAATTACCAAAAGTGAGCCCAGCTACTCCCTTGGTTTGACTATTAGTAGGTTTGCTCCCACCACCACTGCTATTACTAGGGGCACTAGGTGTAGCAGTAGGAGCTGTGGTAGTGGGAGGCTTGGTGCTTTTCTTTGGACAACTGGTGTCAATCGTCCAATGGCCTTTTACTTTACACAAATAGCACCATGTTTTTTTTACTTGATTAGAAGAGGATTTGGACCCACCACCCCCACCAGAGTGTTTTTGTGGGCCTGATGAAGACTCATTTTTAGATTTGTCCCCACCCTTGTCTGAAGACTTACCATCCTTCTTCTTGCCATCCTTGTCACCCCCTGTATGAACTTTTCTGTTCACTCTTGTTCTGAACCATTTGTCTGCCTTCTTTCCCAATTCTTGGGGAGAGGTCAGATCTGAGTCCACTAGATATTGGTGTAACAAATCAGACACACAGTTATTCAGAATATGCTCTCTCAGGATCAGATTATACAGGCTTTCATAGTCAGAAACTTTACTGCCATGTAACCACCCCTCCAAGGCCTTCACTGAATAGTCAACAGAGTCTACCCAGTCTTGTGAGGACTCTTTTCTGGTTTCTCTGAACTTAATCCTGTATTGTTCAGTGGTTAAGCCAAATCCATCCAAGAGTGCATTCTTCAAAACTGTTAAATTATTGGCATCACTTTCCTTCAAAGAAAGGAGCCTATCCCTACCCTTTCCACTGAAAGATAGCCATAGGATAGCAGCCCACTGCCTTTGGGGGACCCCCTGTACAACATAGGCCCTCTCAAGTGCAGCAAACCACTTGTTAATGTAATCCCCCTCCTTGTAAGGGGGAACTATCTTATGCAGATTCCTAGAATCATGCTTTTTCACAGGATTACTATCTGTAATACTGCTGCTGCCACCATGGGGTCCAAACCCCAACCTCTGTCTTACTTTTTCTAAGTCTAAAGATTCCCTGTCTAGAGCCAGCTGTTGCTGTATAGGCTTCAGCCTGGACTCTTCCACTCTCAATCTATTGAGCTCCCTTTCTAACATTCTGTCATCAGGGTGGGTGGGTTGGGCATGCTTTGACACAGAAGAATGATGTGAATGAACAGAGGGAGACCTGTCCCTAACAGTTGGCACCTTAACA
The DNA here is from genome assembly GCF_031143425.1 of Pleurodeles waltl. Lineage (NCBI taxonomy): Eukaryota > Metazoa > Chordata > Amphibia > Caudata > Salamandridae > Pleurodeles > Pleurodeles waltl. The sequence goes on from NC_090445.1 coordinate 1,065,918,462, forward strand.
ACCTGGCCTGCAGGAATGACATCCCTACTGTGATGAGAGCTCACATTAGTACCAGTTATGCTAGGTGGTCTGCTAAGGGGCAGGTTGGGAAGGATACCATCTAACATTCTTACTGGGGTGCCCCAGAATCAGAGTGTGAACCATCTCCTAACTTCTCAACTGATGTGCCAGCTAAAGCCTTATCATTTTCAATGAGCATGTTAATTAACAATTCTCTAGAGGGATTCTTCCCTACCCCTAAACCTCTATCAATGCAGAGACTTCTCACACATTTCCAGCTAAGGTGGTCATAAGCTGTGCTGACCAGATCAAGATTAGGACCTGTACCAGACATGATAGAAAAGGTTTAGGGACAGATAAAAGAAAGAAAAGAAATTTCTGGTCTTTTTAAGGAAACAGAAGAAAAAAAAACTTTTTCAACTTTTTAGAAACTTTTTGAAAGTTTAGAGGTACTTTTCAGCACTTAGAAAATAGAGTAAGAGAAGAAAAGCAAAACTTTTTGGTTAGGTGTACATACACTGAACTTGTTTTGTATATTTTTCTCTTATGAAAAGTACAAAATGACAAAGTGGTAAGTAGTTGCAAGTACTTATCCCACCGCTGCACAACCAATGTAGGAGGCTGGCCTGGCTTGTAGTGGGTACCAAGGGGTACTTACACTCTGTACCAGGTCCAGTTATCCCTTATTAGTGTAGAAGAGGTGTTTCTAGCAGCTTAGGCTGATAGAAGGTAGCTACAGCAGAGCAGCTTAGGCTGAACTAGGAGACATGCAAAGCTCCTACTATACCACTGGTGTCATATGCACAATATCATAAGAAAACACAATACACAGATATACTAAAAATAAAGGTACTTTATTTTTATGACAATATGCCAAAAGTATCTCAGTGAGTACCCTCATCGTACTGAGAGGGGACCCAGAGGACCGGTGATGCAATCTTTTGTTGCCTGCGGTTGCAGGGGAGAGATTCCGTCGACCCACAGGAGATTTCTTCAGAGCTCCTAGTGCAGAGAGGAGGCAGGCTACCCCTACAGCATGCACCACCAGGAAAACAGTTGAGAATGCGGCAGGATCAGCGATACAAGGTTTCAGTAGTCGTCTTTGCTACTTTGTTGCTGTTTTGCAGGCGTCCTGAGCAGTCAGCGGTCGATCCTTTGGCAGAAGGTGAAGAGAGAGATGCAGAGGAACTCTGATGAGCTCTTGCATTCGTTATCTAAAGAATTGCCCAAAGCAGAGACCCTAAATAGCCAGAAAAGGAGGTTTGGCTACCTAGGAAGGAGGATAGGCTAGCAACACAGGTAAGAGCCTATCAGGAGGAGTCTCTGACGTCACCTGCTGGCACTGGCCACTCAGAGCAGTCCAGTGTGCCAGCAGCACCTCTGTTTCCAAGATGGCAGAGGTCTGGAGCACACTGGAGGAGCTCTGGGAACTTCCCATGGGAGATGCAGGTCAGGGGAGTGGTCACTCCCCTTTCCTTTGTCCAGTTTCGCACCAGAGCAGGGTTGGGGGATCCCTGAACCGGTGTAGACTGGCTTATGCAGAGATGGGCACCATCTGTGCCCATCAAAGCATTTCCAGAGGCTGGGGGAGGCTACTCCTCCCCAGCCCTGACACCTTTTTCCAAAGGGAGAGGGTGTAACACCCTCTCTCTGAGGAAGTCCTTTGTTCTGCCTTCCTGGGCCAAGCCTGGCTGGACCCCAGGAGGGCAGAAACCTGTCTGAGGGGTTGGCAGCAGCTGCAGTGAAACCCCGGGAAAGGTAGTTTGGCAGTACCCGGGTCTGTGCTAGAGACTCGGGGGATCATGGAATTGTCTCCCCAATGCCAAAATGGCATTGGGGTGACAATTCCATGATCTTAGACATGTTACATGGCCATGTTCGGAGTTACCATTGCGACGCTATACATACGTAGTGACCTATGGATAGTGCACGCGTGTAATGGTGTCCCCGCACTCACAAAGTCTGGGGAATTTGCCCTGAACGATGTGGGGGCACCTTGGCTAGTGCCAGGGTGCCCACACACTAAGTAACTTAGCACCCAACCTTTACCAGGTAAAGGTTAGACATATAGGTGACTTATAAGTTACTTAAGTGCAGTGGTAAATGGCTGTGAAATAACGTGGACGTTATTTCACTCAGGCTGCAGTGGCAGGCCTGTGTAAGAATTGTCAGAGCTCCCTGTGGGTGGCAAAAGAAATGCTGCAGCCCATAGGGATCTCCTGGAACCCCAATACCCTGGGTACCTCAGTACCATATACTAGGGAATTATAAGGGTGTTCCAGTATGCCAATGTGAATTGGTGAAATTGGTCACTATCCTGTTAGTGACAATTTGGAAAGCAAAGAGAGAGCATAACCACTGAGGTTCTGGTTAGCAGAGCCTCAGTGAGACAGTTAGTCATCACACAGGGAACACATACAGGGCACACTTATGAGCACTGGGGCCCTGGCTGGCAGGGTCCCAGTGACACACACACTAAAACAACATATATACAGTGAAATATGGGGGTAACATGCCAGGCAAGATGGTACGTTCCTAAAACAGGGCATTGGGGTTCCAGGGGATCCCTATGGGCTGCAGCAGTTATTCTGCCACCAATAGGGAGCACATGCAAAGGGTTCTGCAGGCCTGCCATTGCAACTTGCGTGAACTGTGTGCATACACCTGTTTTCACAACAGATCACTACACCTGGTCACTATAAGTCGCCCCTATGGTAGGCCCTCTCAGCCCAGAGGGCAGGATGCAGGTACCTGTGTGTAGGCCACTCCTGCACCAGCAGAGTTGCCCCCACAAACTCCAGATCCATTTTCCTGGACTTTGTGAGTGCGGGGATGCCCTTTTACGCATGTACTGGACATAGGTCACTACCTATGTCCAGCTACATAATGGTAACTTGGAATCTGGGCATGTTTGGTATCAAACATGTTGGAATCATACTCCAATACTGTTGCAAGTATTGTAAGTATGATTCCATGCACTCTGGGGTCTCCTTAGAGGACTCTCAGCATTGCTACAACCAGTCTTACAGGGTTTTCCGGGCACCCCTCAGACAGGTTTCTGCCCTCCTACTGCTTGATCTGATCAACTGGTTTGCTTAGAAGGGCACATTTGGTGCCCTCCATGCATAAACCAGTCCACACCAGTTCAGGGCCCCCTAGTCCCTACTCTGGCACGAAACCGGACATGGAAAGGGGAGTGACCACTCCCCTGTCCATCACCACCCCAGGGTGTGGTGCCCAGAGCTCCTCCAGAGAGTCCCTGTGTTCTGCCATCTTGTTTCCAAGATTGGCAGGGAACTCTGGGAGGATCCGAGTGTCCAGGCCAGCAAGGTGACGTCAGAGCCCCCTCCTGATAGGTGCTTACCTGGTTAGGTGACCAATCCCCCTTTCAGGGCTATTTAGGGTCTCTCTCTTGGGTGGGTCCCCAGATTCGACTTGCAAGATTCCAGCAGGACTCCTCTGCAACCTCTGCCTTGAATTCTGGCCACTGGAACTGTGACTGGACCCTGTAGGAACCAACAAACACTGCTACAATGAAGAAGACTCTTCTGAAACTTTGTTTCCACATCTCCTGCTAGCTTTGCAACATTTCCCCAGCTTTGCACCCTCCAAAGATTGCAACTCTACAGCCTGCACAAGTACAAGAGGGAATCTCCCTTGGAGTGAAGGAGTCACTTCCCGGCAACCACAGGCACTTACTGCAAGCGACGACAAGGTGCGTGGATCTCCTCTCAGCTTGAGCTGCTTGAATCCTGCATCACGGGTTATGGTCTGGAGTGCACTGTGTCCCTTGCAGCTGCCAAGGCTTGTTTGCATCCCCTCTGAGGGATATTCAGGCGACTTGTAGCTCCAGCCCCCAGCACTCCATCCTGCAAGGCACAGCCTCCTGCGTGGTTCTTCTGCCGCGTGGGGTCCTCTTTTGTTTTGCTGCATGGGCTTCTTCTGTGACTCCTGTGTCCCGTCCTGTGGGACTGCTGTGGGTGCTGCCTCTGCTCTTGTGGACTCTATGCACCACTGAAGGCCCACTGTGACTCCCTCTCCCGAGTTGAGTCCTCATGTGCCTTGCTGGTATCTGGCAGCACCTCTTATCCACTAACCGTGAGTTTGCCTTTGCCAAGGCTTGTTGGTGCAATTCCTGCACTGACACCCGTCTGCAATCTTCCTTCCAGCGTGGGACTTCATCTGCATCCATCAGGAACTCTTCTACGGCTCCAGGGCTGCAGTGCTGACCTGTTCTTCATCACTGTCGACCAACTCCTGCATCCACAGCTGGGTGGGTAGTATCTCCTACTCCTCCTGGACTCCACTGTGACTCTTGGACTTTGTACCCTCTCTCTACAGGTCTTCTTTCTTTAGGAATTCACGCCTGGTTTTCTTGCAGTCTTGTCTGGGTGTCTTATTTTGCTTCTTTTACTCCGTGTGGGTGGTTTGGGGAAAATCCAGTGTTTTACTCATGCATTCCTGGTCGCTGGAGGGTACTGTGTTAATTACCTCTGTGGTTTTCTGGTACTCCCAGCTCCCCATTACACGTTATTTACCTAGGTGGGGGTACCTTATCCGCATTCCATTTTTTTAGTATATGGTTTGTGCCCCCCCTAGGGTCGCAATTGGTTATTGCTATTTGCACTGTTTTCTAACTTTTTCTATGCCTGTTTCTGATTATTAGTGTATTTATTTAGGTCCATTTTTATACTTTTTGATGCAAACCAGCGCCGGCGCTGGTTTGCGTAAATTTTTTTACCGACGGCTAACGCCATTCCTACGTGCCATGCGGGCACCTTATTTAAGGATTGACGTTAGCCGGCGCTGCGGGCTGGTCAGAGTAAAAAAAAATGACTCAAACCAGGCAGCGCCAGCGTAGGGTGAAAATGGGGATTGTGCTTCAAAAAATGGTACATGTCAGGTTTGAGTAAAAAATCATGGCTCAAACCAGACTTGCGCCATTTTTTGACGCACAACCCCCACTGAAATGACTCCTGTCTTAGTAAAGACAGGAGTCAAGCCCCCTTGCCCAATGGCCAGGCCCAGGGGACATCTGTCCCCTGGGCCTGGCCATTGGGCACAGTGGCATGTAGGGGGGACCGAATTAGGCCCCCCTATGCCACTTACATTTTTTTTAAAATAATACTTACCTGTACTTACCTGAGATAGGTCCCCCCATCCATGGGTGTCCTCATGGGGTGCACGAGGGTGGCAGGGGGGTGTCCCTGGGAGAAGGGAAGGGCACCTCTGGACTGCCTCCATGGTCTGAGACCATGGAAGTGAGCCCACAGGTCCCTTAACGCTTGCCCTCACCCAGGCGTTACAAAACGGCGCACATCAGGCTGTGCACCGTTTTTTAAGGCCCGCCCCCTCCTGTGCGTCAAAATGACGCAGGAGTACAAATAAGGTGCACAGGCCTTAAAGTCATTTTTTGGCTGGGAACGCCTACCTTGCATGTCATTAGCGCAAGGTGGTTTCCCGCATCCAAAAAATGACGCACACAGAGGTTTTTTGATGTCCGCGGGATCGGGTGTCATAGTTTAAATATGGGGCAAACCTTTTGACGCACATTCGGCGCAAACAGAGTATAAATATGCCCCTTAGTGTATTGTTTACCTCCAAAGGGTGGGTTACCTTTCTAGTATTTTGTAGTGATTTGTTACCTTTATTTTTGTGCAACTGAGTGTTTTCTTTCATGTGTGTAAGTGCTGTGTGACTACAGTGGTATTGCATGAGCTTTGCATGTCTCCTAGATAAGACTTGGCTACTCATCCACAGCTACCTCTAGAGAGCCTGGCTTCTAGACTCTGCTTACACATCACTAAGAGGAGATACCTGGACCTGATATAAGGTGTAAGTACCTTAGCCACCCACCACACACCAGGCCAGCTTCCTACAGGTAGAGTTGGTATTTAGATTGTCTGTTTGAAAATGCCCCTTTTAGAAAGTGGTTGTTTTCTTACTTAACCATTTTGTGCCTATGCCTGGCTGTGGAATCCACACCTGGGTCAGACTGACAGCTGGGCTGTTTGTGAATTCTCTCTAGATAGTGACACAAAGGGAGCTGAAGTGTGTCAATAGGGAGGGAAGAGCTGACACCTGCATCTGAAAGGGCTGTGCCTGTCCTCATAATGCAGTCTCCAGCCTCCTGGAGTGTGTCTGAAGCCAGGTCTGGGCAAGGCAGGATCTTGTGAACAACAGAGACTTTCCTTTGAAGTTTGCCTACTTCAAAGGCAAAAATTAGTATAAGTAGTGGACCATAAACCCCAGACTTTTAGAACACTTCTGGATCAAGAGAAACCTCTGCCAAGGAGAAGAGCTTAAGAGCTGGAGGAGGAGTACTACCTCTTTGCTCAGTGTGCTTTGCTTGGTTGGCCTGCAATTGCTGGTTTTGCCTTAAAGAGGACAAACACTGGCCTGTGTATCCTGCTTGTGAAGTTTCTCCAACGCTTAAAGTAGAGCTTGCCTCCTCGTGGAAGTCTCAGGGATATCAGACTTCAGGTTCATCTGCCTACAGAACTGGGAACTATTTGTTGTGTGCTACAACAGAAGAAAAGCCACCATGACGCCGTCAACGACGCCGCTGCCTGCATCGTGACCTGACAACGCTGCATGGAGCGTGCCCTGCTTTGCACTGCAACCCTGGTCTCACCGCCGCCGCCACCTGACACTGTCACCGAGCCGTTGCGTGCACCGTGACTTGTGTGCTCCACACTCTTCATCGCCTTGCTCACACCGCAGCCTTGGTATCCTCGACGGTGACATTCCAATCTGACGCTAATGCTGCTGCCTGCACCGTGGCCTGAGGACACTGCTCGTGAGGTACACAAAGCATCGTCCTGTCCCACACCGCAGCCCCGGTCTACAAACACCAGCACCATTGACTCCAGCATCATCAACGGACACCCCAGCCTGTACTGCGACCCATGGGTGCCGCCCGGCAAGCGTTATACCACTGCGTTGAGCCTACTTTGGGCTTCAGCGACAATGACCCTGCCTGCACCACGACCTGGAGACACCCCACGTCACACCGCCCTGCTTCACACCGCATTCCTGGTCTCACCGACCCTGCAAGACACCATCACCGAGCCGCTGCCTGTATGTGACCTGTGGGCACAGCACATTGCATCATCCAGCTTCACGCCGCAGCCCCGACACCATCAATGCCAGAGCTCCTGACTTCATCATTAGCCTGGAGTTCGAGCATTTTCTTAGAAGTGAGATCATTAAGAGGGGCTGCTATGGAGCCATAGGGCCATATTTATACTTTTTGATGCACAACTGCGCCAACGCAGTTGTGCGTCAAAAAAGTTAACGCCGGCTAACACCATTCCAAAGCGCCATGCGGGCGCCTTATTTATGGAATGACGTTAGCCGGCGCAGCTGACTGGTGTGCGTAAAAAAAAATGACCCACACCAGGCAGCGCCGGCGTAGGGGAAAATGGAGCTTGGGCATCAAAAAATGGGGCAAGTCAGGGCTGAGGCAAAATATTGGCCTCAATCTGATTTGCGCAATTTTTTGTTTGACTCCCAACCCCCATTGAAATGACTCCTGTCTTAGCACAGACAGGAGTCATGCCCCCTTGCCCAATGGCCATGCCCAGGGGAATTATGTCCCCTGGGCATGGTTATTGGGCATAGTGGCATGTAGGGGGGCACAAAAAAAAACAAAAAAAATTACTTACCTGAACTTACCTTAAGTTCCCTGGGATGGGTCCCTCCATTCTTGGGCGTCCTCCTGGGGTGGGCAAGGGTGGCAGGGGGTGTACCTGGGGGCATGGGAGGCTACCTCTGGGCTCCTTCCGAGCCCACAGGTCCCTTAACGCCTGCCCTGACCAGGCGTTAAAAAAATGACGCTAACGCGGCTGGACATTATTTTGTTTGACCCGCCCACTCCCGTGCGTCATTTTTGCACGGGAGTTTAAATAAGGCGCACATGCCTTGGAGTCATTTTTTAGACGGGAACGCCTACCTTGCATATCATTAACGCAAGGTAGGTGTCCACGCTAAAAAATGACGCAAACTCCAAGATCTTTGGCGCTAGACGGGTCTAACGCCAAAGTATAAATATGGAGTTAGCTTTGCGTCGGATTTGCGTAAAAAAGACGACGCAATTCCGGCGCAAAGAGAGTATAAATATGCCCCATAGTTCTTTATGAACCTCCTGTAATACCCAGTGAGGCCTAAGAAGGCTCTCACCTGGGTCTGAGTTGTAGGGGGAACCCAATCTATGATAGTTTGGATTTTCCCCTGAAGTGGTGCAATCTGTTCTCCACCTACAAGGTGTCCCAGATAAACCACTTTCCCCTGCCCTATCTGGCACTTTGAAGCCTTGATAGTGAGGCCTGCCTTTTCCAGGGCCTCCAAAACTTTCCATAGGTGGATCAGGTGATCATCCCAGGTGGACCTAAAGACAGCTATATCATCTAGATATGCTGCACTAAAAGCCTCCAACCCTTGCAGGACTGTATTCACCAACCTCTGAAAAGTGGCAGGTGCATTTTCAAACCAAAGGGCATTACTGTAAATTGGTAGTGCCCTCCAATAGTCAAAAATTAAGTTTTTGCTTTAGCATCCTCTGATAACTTGATCTGCCAATACCCTGCAGTCAAATCAAAGGTGCTTAGATACTTGGCAGATGCCAGTGTATCTATGAGCTCATCTGCCCGGGTATAGGGTGAGCATCAGTTTTAGTTACCTGGTTGAGATCTCTGTAATCTACACAAAACCTCATCTCTCTTTTCCCATCTTTAGAGTGAGGCTTTGGTACAAGTACCACAGGAGAGGCCCATGGACTTTCAGAGTGCTCAACCACTGCCAGGTCAAGCATTTTCTGAACCTCTTGTTTTATGCAGTCCCTGACATGGTCAGGCTGCCTATAGATCTTACTTTTGACAGGCATGCTGTCTCCAGTATCTATAGTGTGCTCACACCAAGAAGTGGTGCCTGGCACAGTAGAAAAGAGTTCAGAAAACTGACCCAGGAGATTTATGCAGTGGTCTTTCTGCTCAGCAGTAAGACAATCTGCTAAAACTACACCTTCCACAAGAGCATCTTGTTCTGTGGAAGAGAAGAGATCAGGGAGAGGGTCACTCTCTTCTTCCTGTCCTTCATCTGTTGCCATGAGCAGGGTGGGATCAGCCCTGTCATAGTAGGGTTTTAGGCGATTGACATGGAGCACCCTAAGGGGACTCCTGGCAGTGCCCAAGTCTACCAAGTAGGTGACTTCTCCCTTCTTTTCAACAATAATGTGGGGTCCACTCCATTTGTCTTGGAGTGCTCTTGGGGCCACAGGCTCCAAGACCCACACTTTCTGCCCTGGTTGGTACTGAATCAGAACAGCCTTCTGGTCATGCCATTGCTTTTGGAGCTCTTGGCTGGCCTGAAGGTTTTTACTGGCCTTTTTCATGTACTCCGCCATTCTGGATTTTAGGCCAAGTACATAGTCCACTATGTCTTGCTTAGGAGCTTTTAAAGGTTGTTCCCAACCCTCCTTTACAAGTGTTAGAGGACCTCTTACAGGGTGTCCAAATAGGAGTTCAAAGGGGCTGAAGCCCACTCCTTTCTGGGGTACCTCCCTGTAAACAAAAAGGAGGCAAGGTAACAAGACATCCCATCTCCTCCTGAGTTTTTCAGGTAGTCCCATTATCATTCCTTTGAGAGTTTTATTACACCTCTCTACCAGTCCATTTGTTTGTGGATGATAAGGTGTGGTGAATTTGTATGTTACACCACATTCCTTCCACATGGCCTTTAAGTATACAGACATAAAGTTGCTACCCCTGTCTGATACCACCTCTTTTGGGAAACCCACCCTGGAAAAGATTCCCAGGAGGGCTTTTGCCACTGCAGGAGCTGTAGTGGTCCTTAGAGGGATTGCTTCAGGATATCTTGTGGCATGGTCCACTACCACCAAGATAAACCTATTGCCTGAAGCAGTAGGAGGGTCAAGGGGGCCAACTATGTCAACCCCTACCCTTTCAAAGGGAACCCCAACCACAGGTAGTGGAATAAGGGGAGCCTTTGGGGTGCCACCAGTCTTGCCACTGGCTTGACAGGTGACACAGGACTTACAAAAATCTTTTGTGTCCTCTGACATCCTAGGCCAATGAAACAGGGGGACAAGCCTTTCCCATGTTTTAATTTGCCCTAGATGTCCAGCCAAGGGAATGTTGTGGGCTAGAGTTAGGAGGAACTCTCTGTATTGCAGGGGAATGACCAATCTCCTGGCTGCTCCAGGTTTTGGGTCCCTTGCCTCTGTATACAAGAGGTTGTCCTCCCAGTAAACTCTATGTGAGTCACTGACATCCCCATTTTGCTGTTTGACAGCTTGCTGTCTTAGACCCTCTAATGTGGGACAGGTTTGCTGTGCCACACTCAGCTCCACCCTGGCAGGCCCCCCTCCACCCAAAAGCTCAGCAGTGTCTGCTTCCAGCTCCTCTAGTGAAGGTTCTGCACAGGGGGGAAATTCTTCTTCCTCAGAAGTTGAATTATCTGTAGCACTTGGTCCATTGTTCCAGGATCCAAGTCACCCTGTCCTTTTTGCATTTTGGCCTGAGCCCTGGTTAAAGCAAAAATATGCCCAGGAATGCCCAGCATTGCTGCATGAGCCTCCAACTCCACTTCTGCCCAAGCTGATGTGTCTAAGTCGTTTCCTAGTAGACAGTCTACAGGTAAATCTGAGGCAACCACAACTTTCTTTGGACCAGTAACCCCCCCCCCCGCCCAGTTGAGATTTACAACAGCCATGGGGTGGCTAAGAGTGTTGTTAAGAGTATCAGTCACTTGGTACTGGTGACCAAGTAGGTGTTGTTCAGGGTGTACCAGTTTCTCTATTACCATAGTAACACTGGCACCTGTGTCCCTGTAGGCCTGAACCTCAACACCATTTATTAGGGGAAGTTGCTTGTACTTATCCATATTAAGGGGACAAGCAACCAAGGTGGCCAAATCAATGGCACCCTCAGAGACTAGCACAGCCTCTGTGGTCTCCCTAACAAGACCAACCCCCCACTAAATTACCAAAAGTGAGCCCAGCTACTCCCTTGGTTTGACTATTAGTAGGTTTGCTCCCACCACCACTGCTATTACTAGGGGCACTAGGTGTAGCAGTAGGAGCTGTGGTAGTGGGAGGCTTGGTGCTTTTCTTTGGACAACTGGTGTCAATCGTCCAATGGCCTTTTACTTTACACAAATAGCACCATGTTTTTTTTACTTGATTAGAAGAGGATTTGGACCCACCACCCCCACCAGAGTGTTTTTGTGGGCCTGATGAAGACTCATTTTTAGATTTGTCCCCACCCTTGTCTGAAGACTTACCATCCTTCTTCTTGCCATCCTTGTCACCCCCTGTATGAACTTTTCTGTTCACTCTTGTTCTGAACCATTTGTCTGCCTTCTTTCCCAATTCTTGGGGAGAGGTCAGATCTGAGTCCACTAGATATTGGTGTAACAAATCAGACACACAGTTATTCAGAATATGCTCTCTCAGGATCAGATTATACAGGCTTTCATAGTCAGAAACTTTACTGCCATGTAACCACCCCTCCAAGGCCTTCACTGAATAGTCAACAGAGTCTACCCAGTCTTGTGAGGACTCTTTTCTGGTTTCTCTGAACTTAATCCTGTATTGTTCAGTGGTTAAGCCAAATCCATCCAAGAGTGCATTCTTCAAAACTGTTAAATTATTGGCATCACTTTCCTTCAAAGAAAGGAGCCTATCCCTACCCTTTCCACTGAAAGATAGCCATAGGATAGCAGCCCACTGCCTTTGGGGGACCCCCTGTACAACATAGGCCCTCTCAAGTGCAGCAAACCACTTGTTAATGTAATCCCCCTCCTTGTAAGGGGGAACTATCTTATGCAGATTCCTAGAATCATGCTTTTTCACAGGATTACTATCTGTAATACTGCTGCTGCCACCATAGGGTCCAAACCCCAACCTCTGTCTTACTTTTTCTAAGTCTAAAGATTCCCTGTCAAGAGCCAGCTGTTGCTGTATAGGCTTCAGCCTGGACTCTTCCACTCTCAATCTATTGAGCTCCCTTTCTAACATTCTGTCATCAGGGTGGGTGGGTTGGGCATGCTTTGACACAGAAGAATGATGTGAATGAACAGAGGGAGACCTGTCCCTAACAGTTGGCACCTTAACAACCTGGCCTGCAGGAATGACATCCCTACTGTGATGAGAGCTCACATTAGTACCAGTTATGCTAGGTGGTCTGCTAAGGGGCAGGTTGGGAAGGATACCATCTAACATTCTTACTGGGGGTGCCCCAGAATCAGAGTGTGAACCATCTCCTAACTTCTCAACTGATGTGCCAGCTAAAGCCTTATCATTTTCAATGAGCATGTTAATTAACAATTCTCTAGAGGGATTCTTCCCTACCCCTAAACCTCTATCAATGCAGAGACTTCTCACACATTTCCAGCTAAGGTGGTCATAAGCTGTGCTGACCAGATCAAGATTATGACCTGTACCAGACATGATAGAAAAGGTTTAGGGACAGATAAAAGAAAGAAAAGAAATTTCTGGTCTTTTTAAGGAAACAGAAGAAAAAAAAACTTTTTCAACTTTTTAGAAACTTTTTGAAAGTTTAGAGGTACTTTTCAGCACTTAGAAAATAGAGTAAGAGAAGAAAAGCAAAACTTTTTGGTTAGGTGTACATACACTGAACTTGTTTTGTATATTTTTCTCTTATGAAAAGTACAAAATGACAAAGTGGTAAGTAGTTGCAAGTACTTATCCCACCGCTGCACAACCAATGTAGGAGGCTGGCCTGGCTTGTAGTGGGTACCAAGGGGTACTTACACTCTGTACCAGGTCCAGTTATCCCTTATTAGTGTAGAAGAGGTGTTTCTAGCAGCTTAGGCTGATAGAAGGTAGCTACAGCAGAGCAGCTTAGGCTGAACTAGGAGACATGCAAAGCTCCTACTATACCACTGGTGTCATATGCACAATATCATAAGAAAACACAATACACAGATATACTAAAAATAAAGGTACTTTATTTTTATGACAATATGCCAAAAGTATCTCAGTGAGTACCCTCATCGTACTGAGAGGGGACCCAGAGGACCGGTGATGCAATCTTTTGTTGCCTGCGGTTGCAGGGGAGAGATTCCGTCGACCCACAGGAGATTTCTTCAGAGCTCCTAGTGCAGAGAGGAGGCAGGCTACCCCCACAGCATGCACCACCAGGAAAACAGTTGAGAATGCGGCAGGATCAGCGATACAAGGTTTCAGTAGTCGTCTTTGCTACTTTGTTGCTGTTTTGCAGGCGTCCTGAGCAGTCAGCGGTCGATCCTTTGGCAGAAGGTGAAGAGAGAGATGCAGAGGAACTCTGATGAGCTCTTGCATTCGTTATCTAAAGAATTGCCCAAAGCAGAGACCCTAAATAGCCAGAAAAGGAGGTTTGGCTACCTAGGAAGGAGGATAGGCTAGCAACACAGGTAAGAGCCTATCAGGAGGAGTCTCTGACGTCACCTGCTGGCACTGGCCACTCAGAGCAGTCCAGTGTGCCAGCAGCACCTCTGTTTCCAAGATGGCAGAGGTCTGGAGCACACTGGAGGAGCTCTGGGAACTTCCCATGGGAGATGCAGGTCAGGGGAGTGGTCACTCCCCTTTCCTTTGTCCAGTTTCGCGCCAGAGCAGGGTTGGGGGATCCCTGAACCGGTGTAGACTGGCTTATGCAGAGATGGGCACCATCTGTGCCCATCAAAGCATTTCCAGAGGCTGGGGGAGGCTACTCCTCCCCAGCCCTGACACCTTTTTCCAAAGGGAGAGGGTGTAACACCCTCTCTCTGAGGAAGTCCTTTGTTCTGCCTTCCTGGGCCAAGCCTGGCTGGACCCCAGGAGGGCAGAAACCTGTCTGAGGGGTTGGCAGCAGCTGCAGTGAAACCCCGGGAAAGGTAGTTTGGCAGTACCCGGGTCTGTGCTAGAGACTCGGGGGATCATGGAATTGTCTCCCCAATGCCAAAATGGCATTGGGGTGACAATTCCATGATCTTAGACATGTTACATGGCCATGTTCGGAGTTACCATTGCGACGCTATACATACGTAGTGACCTATGGATAGTGCACGCGTGTAATGGTGTCCCCGCACTCACAAAGTCTGGGGAATTTGCCCTGAACGATGTGGGGGCACCTTGGCTAGTGCCAGGGTGCCCACACACTAAGTAACTTAGCACCCAACCTTTACCAGGTAAAGGTTAGACATATAGGTGACTTATAAGTTACTTAAGTGCAGTGGTAAATGGCTGTGAAATAACGTGGACGTTATTTCACTCAGGCTGCAGTGGCAGGCCTGTGTAAGAATTGTCAGAGCTCCCTGTGGGTGGCAAAAGAAATGCTGCAGCCCATAGGGATCTCCTGGAACCCCAATACCCTGGGTACCTCAGTACCATATACTAGGGAATTATAAGGGTGTTCCAGTATGCCAATGTGAATTGGTGAAATTGGTCACTATCCTGTTAGTGACAATTTGGAAAGCAAAGAGAGAGCATAACCACTGAGGTTCTGGTTAGCAGAGCCTCAGTGAGACAGTTAGTCATCACACAGGGAACACATACAGGGCACACTTATGAGCACTGGGGCCCTGGCTGGCAGGGTCCCAGTGACACACACACTAAAACAACATATATACAGTGAAATATGGGGGTAACATGCCAGGCAAGATGGTACGTTCCTACAACAGGGCATTGGGGTTCCAGGGGATCCCTATGGGCTGCAGCAGTTATTCTGCCACCAATAGGGAGCACATGCAAAGGGTTCTGCAGGCCTGCCATTGCAACTTGCGTGAACTGTGTGCATACACCTGTTTTCACAACAGATCACTACACCTGGTCACTATAAGCCGCCCCTATGGTAGGCCCTCTCAGCCCAGAGGGCAGGATGCAGGTACCTGTGTGTAGGCCACTCCTGCACCAGCAGAGTTGCCCCCACAAACTCCAGATCCATTTTCCTGGACTTTGTGAGTGCGGGGATGCCCTTTTACGCATGTACTGGACATAGGTCACTACCTATGTCCAGCTACATAATGGTAACTTGGAATCTGGGCATGTTTGGTATCAAACATGTTGGAATCATACTCCAATACTGTTGCAAGTATTGTAAGTATGATTCCATGCACTCTGGGGTCTCCTTAGAGGACTCTCAGCATTGCTACAACCAGTCTTACAGGGTTTTCCGGGCACCCCTCAGACAGGTTTCTGCCCTCCTACTGCTTGATCTGATCAACTGGTTTGCTTAGAAGGGCACATTTGGTGCCCTCCATGCATAAACCAGTCCACATCAGTTCAGGGCCCCCTAGTCCCTACTCTGGCACGAAACCGGACATGGAAAGGGGAGTGACCACTCCCCTGTCCATCACCACCCCAGGGTGTGGTGCCCAGAGCTCCTCCAGAGAGTCCCTGTGTTCTGCCATCTTGTTTCCAAGATTGGCAGGGAACTCTGGGAGGATCCGAGTGTCCAGGCCAGCAAGGTGACGTCAGAGCCCCCTCCTGATAGGTGCTTACCTGGTTAGGTGACCAATCCCCCTTTCAGGGCTATTTAGGGTCTCTCTCTTGGGTGGGTCCCCAGATTCGACTTGCAAGATTCCAGCAGGACTCCTCTGCAACCTCTGCCTTGAATTCTGGCCACTGGAACTGTGACTGGACCCTGTAGGAACCAACAAACACTGCTACAATGAAGAAGACTCTTCTGAAACTTTGTTTCCACATCTCCTGCTAGCTTTGCAACATTTCCCCAGCTTTGCACCCTCCAAAGATTGCAACTCTACAGCCTGCACAAGTACAAGAGGGAATCTCCCTTGGAGTGAAGGAGTCACTTCCCGGCAACCACAGGCACTTACTGCAAGCGACGACAAGGTGCGTGGATCTCCTCTCAGCTTGAGCTGCTTGAATCCTGCATCACGGGTTATGGTCTGGAGTGCACCGTGTCCCTTGCAGCTGCCAAGGCTTGTTTGCATCCCCTCTGAGGGATATTCAGGCGACTTGTAGCTCCAGCCCCCAGCACTCCATCCTGCAAGGCACAGCCTCCTGCGTGGTTCTTCTGCCGCGTGGGATCCTCTTTTGTTTTGCTGCATGGGCTTCTTCTGTGACTCCTGTGTCCCGTCCTGTGGGACTGCTGTGGGTGCTGCCTCTGCTCTTGTGGACTCTATGCACCACTGAAGGCCCACTGTGACTCCCTCTCCCGAGTTGAGTCCTCATGTGCCTTGCTGGTATCTGGCAGCACCTCTTATCCACTAACCGTGAGTTTGCCTTTGCCAAGGCTTGTTGGTGCAATTCCTGCACTGACACCCGTCTGCAATCTTCCTTCCAGCGTGGGACTTCATCTGCATCCATCAGGAACTCTTCTACGGCTCCAGGGCTGCAGTGCTGACCTGTTCTTCATCACTGTCGACCAACTCCTGCATCCACAGCTGGGTGGGTAGTATCTCCTACTCCTCCTGGACTCCACTGTGACTCTTGGACTTTGTACCCTCTCTCTACAGGTCTTCTTTCTTTAGGAATTCACGCCTGGTTTTCTTGCAGTCTTGTCTGGGTGTCTTATTTTGCTTCTTTTACTCCGTGTGGGTGGTTTGGGGAAAATCCAGTGTTTTACTCATGCATTCCTGGTCGCTGGAGGGTACTGTGTTAATTACCTCTGTGGTTTTCTGGTACTCCCAGCTCCCCATTACACGTTATTTACCTAGGTGGGGGTACCTTATCCGCATTCCATTTTTTTAGTATATGGTTTGTGCCCCCCCTAGGGTCGCAATTGGTTATTGCTATTTGCACTGTTTTCTAACTTTTTCTATGCCTGTTTCTGATTATTAGTGTATTTATTTAGGTCCATTTTTATACTTTTTGATGCAAACCAGCGCCGGTGCTGGTTTGCGTAAATTTTGTTACCGACGGCTAACGCCATTCCTACGTGCCATGCGGGCACCTTATTTAAGGATTGACGTTAGCCGGCGCTGCGGGCTGGTCAGAGTAAAAAAAAATGACTCAAACCAGGCAGCGCCAGCGTAGGGTGAAAATGGGGATTGTGCTTCAAAAAATGGTACATGTCAGGTTTGAGTAAAAAATCATGGCTCAAACCAGACTTGCGCCATTTTTTGACGCACAACCCCCACTGAAATGACTCCTGTCTTAGTAAAGACAGGAGTCAAGCCCCCTTGCCCAATGGCCAGGCCCAGGGGACATCTGTCCCCTGGGCCTGGCCATTGGGCACAGTGGCATGTAGGGGGGACCGAATTAGGCCCCCCTATGCCACTTAAATTTTTTAAAAAATAATACTTACCTGTACTTACCTGAGATAGGTCCCCCCATCCATGGGTGTCCTCATGGTGTGCACGAGGGTGGCAGGGGGGTGTCCCTGGGAGAAGGGAAGGGCACCTCTGGACTGCCTCCATGGTCTGAGACCATGGAAGTGAGCCCACAGGTCCCTTAACGCTTGCCCTCACCCAGGCGTTACAAAACGGCGCACATCAGGCTGTGCACCGTTTTTTAAGGCCCGCCCCCTCCTGTGCGTCAAAATGACGCAGGAGTACAAATAAGGTGCACAGGCCTTAAAGTCATTTTTTGGCTGGGAACGCCTACCTTGCATGTCATTAGCGCAAGGTGGTTTCCCGCATCCAAAAAATGACGCACACAGAGGTTTTTTGATGTCCGCGGGATCGGGTGTCATAGTTTAAATATGGGGCAAACCTTTTGACGCACATTCGGCGCAAACAGAGTATAAATATGCCCCTTAGTGTATTGTTTACCTCCAAAGGGTGGGTTACCTTTCTAGTATTTTGTAGTGATTTGTTACCTTTATTTTTGTGCAACTGAGTGTTTTCTTTCATGTGTGTAAGTGCTGTGTGACTACAGTGGTATTGCATGAGCTTTGCATGTCTCCTAGATAAGACTTGGCTACTCATCCACAGCTACCTCTAGAGAGCCTGGCTTCTAGACTCTGCTTACACATCACTAAGAGGAGATACCTGGACCTGATATAAGGTGTAAGTACCTTAGCCACCCACCACACACCAGGCCAGCTTCCTACAGGTAGAGTTGGTATTTAGATTGTCTGTTTGAAAATGCCCCTTTTAGAAAGTGGTTGTTTTCTTACTTAACCATTTTGTGCCTCTGCCTGGCTGTGGAATCCACACCTGGGTCAGACTGACAGCTGGGCTGTTTGTGAATTCTCTCTAGATAGTGACACAAAGGGAGCTGAAGTGTGTCAATAGGGAGGGAAGAGCTGACACCTGCATCTGAAAGGGCTGTGCCTGTCCTCATAATGCAGTCTCCAGCCTCCTGGAGTGTGTCTGAAGCCAGGTCTGGGCAAGGCAGGATCTTGTGAACAACAGAGACTTTCCTTTGAAGTTTGCCTACTTCAAAGGCAAAAATTAGTATAAGTAGTGGACCATAAACCCCAGACTTTTAGAACACTTCTGGATCAAGAGAAACCTCTGCCAAGGAGAAGAGCTTAAGAGCTGGAGGAGGAGTACTACCTCTTTGCTCAGTGTGCTTTGCTTGGTTGGCCTGCAATTGCTGGTTTTGCCTTAAAGAGGACAAACACTGGCCTGTGTATCCTGCTTGTGAAGTTTCTCCAACGCTTAAAGTAGAGCTTGCCTCCTCGTGGAAGTCTCAGGGATATCAGACTTCAGGTTCATCTGCCTACAGAACTGGGAACTATTTGTTGTGTGCTACAACAGAAGAAAAGCCACCATGACGCCGTCAACGACGCCGCTGCCTGCATCGTGACCTGACAACGCTGCATGGAGCGTGCCCTGCTTTGCACTGCAACCCTGGTCTCACCGCCGCCGCCACCTGACACTGTCACCGAGCCGTTGCGTGCACCGTGACTTGTGTGCTCCACACTCTTCATCGCCTTGCTCACACCGCAGCCTTGGTATCCTCGACGGTGACATTCCAATCTGACGCTAATGCTGCTGCCTGCACCGTGGCCTGAGGACACTGCTCGTGAGGTACACAAAGCATCGTCCTGTCCCACACCGCAGCCCCGGTCTACAAACACCAGCACCATTGACTCCAGCATCATCAACGGACACCCCAGCCTGTACTGCGACCCATGGGTGCCGCCCGGCAAGCGTTATACCACTGCGTTGAGCCTACTTTGGGCTTCAGCGACAATGACCCTGCCTGCACCACGACCTGGAGACACCCCACGTCACACCGCCCTGCTTCACACCGCATTCCTGGTCTCACCGACCCTGCAAGACACCATCACCGAGCCGCTGCCTGTATGTGACCTGTGGGCACAGCACATTGCATCATCCAGCTTCACGCCGCAGCCCCGACACCATCAATGCCAGAGCTCCTGACTTCATCATTAGCCTGGAGTTCGAGCTGCAATATGTGTGACTTCAAGGGCACGCTGACCCCTGCAAGACCTCCAGAACAAAAGCCCTCCGACGCCTGCTGATGTCAGTGACACTGCACTCCGGATCTCATCGTGAGGATCATGACGTCCTACATTTCCGAGGTAATGTTTGTGGGTCTTCCCGACACTGTAGCTGGCCCGTGACTCCCCTGTTGGCCTGAATTGTTGGATTTGTTGTTCTCGACGCTGTGATAGCCGCAGATGGAGCTATTGACTTCAAGGAACTTTATTTTTAAATGAATTCTAGCAAAATTCATATCTTTATTACTGTTTGTTGGATTTTTGTTATTTTGGTCTTGTGTTACACAGATAAATATTGGATATTTTTCTAAAACTGGTGTGGTGTCCTTTTGCAGTGTTTTCACTGTATTACTGTGCATTATGTTTAAATCCTTTACACATTGCTTCTGAGATCAGCCTGACTGCTCATGACAAGCCACCATGGGGGTAAACAGGGGTTAATCTGAGCTGGCTATTCCCCTTGCCCTGACCAGAGTGAGGGTCCTTACTTGGACAGGGTGTAAACACACTGCCAACTAGAGACTCCATTTCTAACATGGCTCATCAATGGAATGGCATTCTGCAAGGTTGCCACAGTGCCTGTTTGGCTGTTTTGGCTTGGCGGGCTTCTGCATCTTCCTGGCAGATGAAGCAGTTTTTGTGGTCTATTGTCATCAGTTAGGTGTTCCTATGATCTGGCTTTCCCCTACAGGGCTATATTTAGCTTGACCCACACTCAGGTTGGGGCTATGTGGTGCTGCTATTTCTTGTTTCTACACCTGCTGTTTCTTATGTTATGTGCCTAGTTAACAGGGTCCTC
Source organism: Pleurodeles waltl (assembly GCF_031143425.1). NCBI lineage: Eukaryota > Metazoa > Chordata > Amphibia > Caudata > Salamandridae > Pleurodeles > Pleurodeles waltl. The sequence continues at coordinate 1,065,938,637 of NC_090445.1, forward strand.
TGTCTTCTATACCTTCTTGTTTTGGCACTGCTGTGGTCACTGTGCAATGTAAAGGATCCTCCTCCTTTCTGGTCTATGGACTGGGCATAGTCCTCACTTGCTCTTCTTTTCTGCTGTCTTCATTTTTATCTGTTGGATCTCTGATCTGAAGTTGAGTGTGTGAATTCAATATGGAGTGCTGCCTGGTACTCCTCTCCCTCTTCATGGTGAGACCATCAGGTTCCTCAAAGTAGGCACGAGGCCTTCAAGTGTGGGGTGCGTTTGTTTCATGATGTTGATCTGTTTCCAGCCTTTGTCATGCTCCTGCCTGGCATGGATGGCTCTGATATGATGGAAAAGGGTGGGCTGTTCCTGACACAGTTTTGTTGGGAATCACACTGAAGTATCTTCCCCAGCCTGGGTACCAGCCAATTACTACGCCACACACGGAGCTGTAAATCACATGTTTTTAGTCCTCTGCATGTACTTAAGAACTCCTCAACATTCTGAACCAAGCTTTCATGATCTTCTATTCTAGTGATTACGTTACACTGATACGGAGTTAGTTTGGAGCTAGAAAGGAGCAGTTCTAAAACATGCAAGACATTAAGGGCCTCATTAAGAGTTTGATGGTGCTGTGACCGCCAAGCTGGAGATGGCATTCTGACCACCAACAGGCTGGCAGAGCGGTGAGCTAAATAATGAGTTTGGCGGTGGTGCACACAGAAGACTGCCAGCTAGCACAGACTATGGCAGACATCTGGAGGAAGAAACAGTCTGGTGGAGACCATGTTTCCGACTGACCTATTAGGAGTTTGCACACCATCAATGTGACCACCACGATCTATCCACCAGGTGGAAACGAACAGTATAAAAGGAGACACTCACCTCCAGGAAGCCATACAGGTCCTGAGCCGTCATGGAACCAGAACTAAACATCACTCTGCAGCTCTTGTTCACCGAAAGACAACAGTATCCTCACTGACAAGGGCAACAACTGTAAATACACACCCTCACCTGTTACATATGTGAAATGTAAACATTTGTACAATTACATACCATAACATAGGGAGGGTTTTTGAAGGGCTGCATACACTCGTAACAGCATAGTGACACACACACTCACATACTGCCTTAAGGACACCTACATATACACATCACACACACTTCAGCTAGCACACACACACACACCACATGTCAATACCACACATTTACTCACGGAAACACAGCACAGGCCCAGGCGCACAGATTCCCATACAACATACAAACGCGTAACAACAACATAACAACATAACAACTGCACAACTACAAAAACATGTCACATACTCACACCCAACACTGGCCAGGGACTGGACACACATACAACACACATGTACATCCATGTGTAATGGAACACATGCAACAGTACAATCATACAACCCAGCAATCGACACACACATCACACACACACATAGCACATCAAATCTATAATGCCATGCACAATACACGCAGACACAAACATTCAAAACACACAAAGCGACAAATCACAACAGGACTGGCACAGCAGCGAGGGGAGCAGCCAAACCATACATGGAAGGAGGCCATACTGGGACACATCTCATGTTGAACATGGCCCCAAAGAAACGTGCCCACATGAACAGGCCCCACTCATATCTCATGGACAAGTAACACCAACAACAAATGTGATACACAGTCACACATATGGGTGAGGTGCAAGGCTACAAAGCATACACTTCTCTAAACACAGGGGCACACACCTCAATATTCACATCTACTCAAAAGCAAAGCACACTTGCACAACTCAACACACTCCATTGTTGAAGTAAGCCTCAGCAAGGCCTACTAGTGCAAGGGGTTCACCTTTCTCTGCACAAAGTCTTCAGACCATGTAGGAAGAAGTTGGCACAGAAACTGGAATAAAAGACAAAAGTTTATTAACCTCACGAGGTGGTACTACAGTTCAAACAGCACCCTAGGGTAATGTCTGAAGTAGCACACTGAACTGAGAGAGCATGGTCCTTTTATACCCACACAGGGGATAAAAGGAGATGGTACAATTATGGAAACAAGACTTGTATACATGTAAGGTCATGTGGAAAATGCACAGTCGACAGGTAGGAGGAGCTAACAGTTTCCAAGGACTAACAGCTGCAGACCTTACTGAGCATGTGCGAAAGTAAGAGATGCTAAATATAACTTCTCACTAGGCAGATTTCAAGAGCAGTTAACAGAAAGGTAGGACAGAGCACATGGTGAGTACATGGCAGCATGTAGCAGAGAAAATGGCTGCCATGAATACAAAATGGATTCCGCAAAATGTTCACAATAGTTACTAAATACAAGATGTCTTCTGCTAATGCTTAATCTAATCACTGCTAAATTACAACAGACGACCCTTTCAGCATTAGCTGAAGACATTCGTCTTTCTGGGATAATCTAAATATTCATCCTGTATATTTATGCTCATCATTTCAGCTATTTCCTTATCTAACATATGTTGTGCCTTCATTTCTGTAATATTTCTTTTGGTAGGCACTTGGGAATATTACTGAGGAGCTCCAAGTTGCGAGGATTGTAGCGCTCCAAAATCGTATGGTACTAGATGTGATATTAGCTGATCGAGGTGGTGCATGTCGAATCATCGGTAGTAGTTGTTGTGTTTTTATCCCAGATCACTCACCTTCAGTATATGATGCAATATCTACACATGGAGCAGAACATTGGACCACACTGAATACAGATACAGCATGTAAAAAATATTGCAATTATTACACACAGGATAGTCAGTAGTTTCCAGCCCCAGGCGGAAACAAGAGCCCAAAACCATCCAGAAAAAGTCCAAGTACCAGTCTCTGTATGGATTTCTGCAGCAATTTTATGCAATTTAGATATTGCATCATATACTGAAGGTGAGTGATCTGGGATAAAAACACAACAACTACTACCGATGATTCGACATGCACCACCTCGATCAGCTAATATCACATCTAGTACCATACGATTTTGGAGCGCTACAATCCTCGCAACTTGGAGCTCCTCAGTAATATTCCCAAGTGCCAGAGCTGCCTGATTGGTAACAGCTTCCACAACCCTAGTCAATTGTCTCACTTTCCTACTGTTTAACGCAACACCTACAAAGGGGAACAATCCTAAATTAAAATCAACATATTGTTGCAGGCTAGTATCCGTTTGGTCTACCTCATTTGTACTTATTTCCCTTTTATATCTATTGTTAATGATGTCATTGAACAATGTTAAATCTCGGTGATATGATGCAGGAGCCAAAAACACAGGGGGTAATAGAAAAGATACATAACACACACCTGACCACCCAACAGGTAGTTGGTAATATCCATAGTTACCACAAACAAAATATGTATTATGTGAAGCTGTAAAACTACTATTATTTACACTCTCAATAGTTAAAATCAAGGTACAATCGCTTATCCCTACTGGAATTCGTCCAATGCTTCGTATACATAAATCTGCTTTAGTTTTCGTAACAGAAATCACAAATTGTTCTTTCTTGTCAGAGTCTCGTATATTTGTGAAGACATATGGTATTGAAACATTGTCCGGTTGATACTCTTCCGATTCCCATTTAGTTCCTTTAGCTTGGGGATACCCATCTTTGTCTTGGTAGCACACTTTATTAAGGTGAAAAAGAAGTCCGCCCTCTGTACGTTTTCCAGATGCAAACAAAAGCATGTACCAAGCTTGACAAGAACCATTGTGTGAAAAAGGAAGAGGAATGAAAGGTGTTCCTCCTTTCTTTTGATGCGCAGATATCATTCCACATACCCAACAGTTAGTAGTATTTGTAGCATTATGAGTATGATGCAACATCTGAATGAAAGTATTATTGAAGTACGATTGACGGTGCTTCTGCTCCTAATAGGGAAGCGTAAAGTAATAGTGATCCTCTGGTACTGGAGTAGTGGCAACAAAAAACTCACGAGCAGGAGACTTCTTTTCAATAAACCAGGTGATTGTTGCTGTAACCACCAAAACAACAACAAACCCCATAACACTAATGATCAATTTGTTATTCATTTTAGCAACAGTGATAATCGACCCTTTTAGAAATGAATTAAAAACAATCGTTGGAGCTCTTATCCCTGGGCAGCCGCTGATTTCTTCACCACGGGCCAAGACGGGTGTCACTACTCTAATGCACGGCTGATCCACCCCCCTTGCCACATTGGCTCTCCGTTTCACTAACCCAGGGCGGTAGCTCAACCAGTCTTTTCAAAACAATTTTCAGATTCTTTCCTTGGTCTCAAATTATATCGCGACACTCCAGAAGTCGTATGGTCCGGGAAGACCTCTAACAGATTCGTCAGGTGATATAGCACGGCCTTTCTCCGTAGTCAAAATCTCTCGATGATCGGTCAGCACAGCAGGTTCCACCAAGGTAGGTAGCACTCTCTTGCAGTGAGTACTATGGACCCCATTCTTTCAGTTCGTCACTCGAACTGCTGTCCTTGTCGCAAGGAGTACCTGTTCTGGGCCTCGCCACCTTGGTTCCAAGCTGCTTGATATTTCAAAAGACTTAATCATCACCTGGTCACCAGGTCGGAGTTCATGGCCTTCACCTGTAGATCTGTCAGGAAGTGCCTATCGAACCTGTTGATGAATAGAAACCAAATTGTCGGTTAACTGTGCCAAATAATCATTCATCAGGACACAAGGTACATCATATACAGATTTTGGTTTAGGAACTCCCCAAATATTCATTGGTCTCCCAAATACTACTTCATAGGGGCTAAGGCCAAGTCGGGAGTGTGGCACTGACCTAATAGACAATAATGCCAATGGTAATGCATCCGGCCAAGTTAAGGATGTGGAAGCCTGTATCTTTGCTAATTTCAGCTTCAATGTAGCATTATACCTTTCCACCAACCCTGCTGATTGTGGGTGGAAAACCGCATGGAACTTCTGTTTGATCCCTAATCCTTTCAGGACATACTTAATAACTTCCCCAACAAAATGAGGTCCGTTATCACTCCATAAAAGTCTGCAAACACCAAACCTAGGAAAAAATTCTTTCAAAAGCACCTTCGCTGTGGTAATGGCAGTATTATCCTTTGTGCGGTACGCCTCTATCCATTTACTGAAGGCACAAACCACCACCAAGACATACTTTAAATTGTTGCAGCGTTCAAGCTGAATATAATCCATTTGTAGAACTTCAAAAGGTGCAGTTGGTGTAGCAAACCCTGCTGCAGGAGTACGTGTCCCTTTTCCAGGATTGTATTGTAAGCAGATCAAACAGGACTGTACTACTCTCTTAGCTGTACTGGAAATTTCTGGATGCTCCCAAACTTGCATAAGCAACTTCGTTATTGTTGAAGCTCCAACATGTGCCAGCCCATGTGCCATCTGAACCATAGGTTGTACAAAAGCTATAGGCAATTTCCATTTATCCATCTGCTTATTCCGCCAACAGCCCTCATCATCCAATTCTCCATCTTTAGACCATTGCTCACATTCTTTCACAGAAGCAGATTTCTGTATATCTAATACGTCTTGTCTAGCATTATGCCAACGTTCAGCTTGTGACTTCACTACATACATAGAAGTAGTACTTCGCTGCATCGCAGTCTCACGTGCTACACGGTCTGCAAGAGCATTACCTTGCCCTATCTTATCGGTCACTTTCTTATGTGCACTACATTTCACAATAGCTAGTTTATTTGGATATGTCAATGCAGTCAAGAGGTTATGCACTAATTCTCCGTGCATTATCTGCATCCTGTGGGATGTGAGAAAACCTCTTTCCTTCCAAAGCAAACCAAAATCATGAGCCACTCCAAAAGCATAGCGGCTGTCTGTGTAAATGTTCACACTTAAATCAGTACTAAGCTCACATGCTCGTGTCTAAGCTATTAGTTCTGCTGCTTGAGCTGACTTCTGTGGTATACGAGCTGTCTCCACTACCGTGTGTATTGTGGTGATTGCATATGCAGCTGAGGTCGTACCATCTGGCAACTTCAAACAAGACCCATCAACCCACAGTTCCCCGTCTACATCTAAAAGGGGCGTATCTTGTAAATCAACATGACCCTTTGTCTGTTCTTCGGTAAGGAATATACAATCATGTGTTTCTTTTGACTGAGGCTGAGTCACCGGATATGGCAACAAAGTAGCTGGATTTAGTGTCGCACATCTCTTCAGTGTAATGTGAGGGGCCAACAATGTCAACTCATAACCTGTCATACGGGCGCTAGTTAAATGTTGTGTCTTTGTTTGATTTAAAAGAGCATCAACCGCATGGGGTACTAGCACCAACAGCTTATGTGACAAAACTATCCCTTCACTCTGACGTATTGAGACAGCTGTTGCGGCAACTGAACGAAAACATCCGGGCAACGCTCGAGCGACAGGATTAAGTACTGCTGAAAAATATGCACAGGGACGCTGCTTATCGCCATGTGTCTGTACTAAAACTGACAATGCACATCCATCTTTCTCGTGTACGTAAAGTGCAAAAGGCTTCATGTAATCTGGAGTACCTAACACTGGTGCAGAACAAAGGGCTTGTCGCAGCTGCCGGAAAGCAGTCTCACATTCATCTGTCCATGGGAGGGGCATTGGAGTATCTTTAGTCAAAAGTGCTAGCAAAGGTTTCGCAATGTGTGAAAACCCTAATATCCATTGCCTACAAAAAGAAGTAAGACCAAGGAATGCACGAACATCTTTCTGAGTAGAGGGTACCGGTGTGTCTAAAATTGCTTGAATACGATCTGATGTAAGTGCACGGCCCTCCTTAGACAAAAGGTGACCTAAATAGGTTACCTTTGGTCTACAATATTGCAATTTCTTTCGTGACACTTTATGATGGTGTGAAGCAAGAAAAGAAAGTAAGGACAAAGTGCACTTTTCACATTGCTCCGGGGTATCAGCTGCCAACAAAATATCATCAACATATTGTATGAGAGCCACACCTTCAGGCAAAACAAAAGAATCAAGTTGTTGTTTTAACGCCTGACTATAAATACTTGGACTCTCCGTATAGCTTTGAGGAACTCTGCAAAATCTATATGATCGTTTATTCAAAGTAAAACCAAACAAATATCGGCTGTCAGGATGAATAGGGATCGAAAAGAAAGCATTCTTCAAGTCTATCACAGAGAACGTAGTTGCTGTCGGGGGAACCAAAGTAAGGAGTGTCGTGATGTCAGATACCACAGGATATTGTGGTATCACAATCTTATTGACTTCTCGTAAATCAATAATGAATCGGTAAATCCTAGTATCAGTATCCTTTTTCAGAATAGGAAGAATCGGACTGTTACAAACATTATACAGAACTTCCTCGACAACTCCAACTGCAATAAGATCATGCACAATTCGTGTGAGTGCTTCTTCGCCCTCCTGTGAAATTTTGTATTGAGGCAAACGTGGCAATACAGCTCCCTCCTTGACACTAATATGTACCGGTGGAATAATCATTTGTCCCACATCAGTATCTGAAGTAGCCCACAAAGTACTAGGGAGTGAAGCTAATGCAACATCCTCTTTAACAAGACAAACTCTTTCCATCACAGGATGATTATCATTTAAAATAACACGCACCCTTTCAGGAGAGCATCGTATTGTAGCCCTGAAATACTTGAGCATATCAAGACCCACAATATTGTCTGGTGTATTTGGAGAAAGCAAAAATGGACATGGAGCAGTAAATTTATCAACATGGAATGCAAGTGGTTGTGACAATGGGCTAGGGGAAGGTGTTCCATCGAAACCTATCGATGTAATGGTTAAGCCAGATAGGGGAGCCCTTGGAATCAATTGTTTAGACAAGGCGCTACGAGTAGCTCCTGTATCAACCAGAAACTGATCAGTAAGACCCAAAACATGTGCTGTAACATAGGGACCCCTCTGATCTACTGGAACTTCAACTGATTCCTTACCCCATCCTAGGCAATCCTATGCATAAGCAGAATCTTGGAAATCAGGCTGCACATGATCAGACATCTGGTATTGGTTCCATCTATCAAAAGTGTTAAACCCATCCTGCCCTCGTGTATTAGCATCAACCCTAGCATGATCATTTGTGCTTCTTCTAGGTCCTGAATATCCTGAGCGATTTCTCATTTGTCCCCGACCACGTGAACACTGCTGAACACGTAGTGCTGGACAATCGGCAGCCCAGTGCCCAAATTTCTTACAATACGCACACTGATCATCAGACAAATTCGAACGAGTGTAAGAAGAACCATAAGATCCACGTCCACCTCTCTCACTACCTCTAAAAGGCGGACCATAAGCTTGAGCCAACATAACCTTCGTCTTTAATTCTTTAATCTTTTTCTCCTTGCTACCTTTTGCTTCTAATTCCTGTCGTTCATAATACTGAGCCATAGTCAAAAGAGAAACCGGAGTAGAGGTAGTCCATGAACTTTCACTAGCTTTTAGACGACTAGCTATTCCTGGTAACAGATTTGCAACATATTTATTGACGAAAAAATTTCTGCCCGTATCATCTGACAATGACTGACCGCTAAAATCATGAAATGCTTCTTCAAAGCGTGTAAAGAAATCAGAGACCGATTCATCTGCCTTTTGTTTACAAGACGCTAAAACAGTCCAATCTATCTTTTTAGGGGGAATAATCGTTTTCAACTTAACTAATATGGCTGCAGGAAGATCTAGAATCAACTGATATGGCTTTTTCGCAGGTTCCCTATCCCCGTCCATCTGTTCTATTTCTTTCCATGATGCCCCAAAAACTGTACGATCATCAATTTTACGAACAGTTCTCCACATATCTGGCGGTAATATCAATCCGAAAAATAAATCAATGTCAGCCAAAGTCATAGTACAAGAACTAATTGCTCCCTCAACTTCCTCATAAAAGGCGGCTGGATTTTTCCGCGGGTCAGGTAATGCTGTTTTAAGTGCCATTACATCTGCCCTATTCCAAGGAGAATACACCCAATTATAAATTAAATAACCCTTAGCATCAACAGAAGTTTTAACTTCATTTGTACCCAATCCTTTAGGAGGAACATGCAAAGGCGCGGCCTCCCGCATTGGTTTCGCGTGAACTATCATAGTCTTATCTGTTTCAAAGATGGAAGCTTGCGCCCCTTCGGTCTGAGATGCTCGTGCAACTGCGTCCGCAGCCCTTTTCTCTTCTTGCAAACGGACTGCCACAATACGTAATTTCATTAAACGCCTGATTGCATCAGCCAGCTGGGAGAAAACAAAAAGACCATCACGCATTTGCTTATGATCAGCTGCTACATCATCGGGCTCTAACTCATCAGAATATTTCCGATATAGTTCAATAACTTCTGAGCCAAATGCCTCAGTAAAATATAGCTGGTCCTTTTCCGTCCACCCTTTCATGTTGTCTAAAAGTTCAGAAGCAGAAACAACGCTACGAATTGTTTTACAAGCAATAGATCTAAGCTCAGACGCACGGTCAGCAGGCAGCATAGAGCGACTGTCCCGCATCTTCTGTTGCTCCGAACTGGAGACTTTAGGTAACTCATGAGGGGCAGAAGGGACGACATACGGAGGTGGAGGGCGATCTAGTAAGAATAAATCATCATGTGGTTTATTAAGGATAGGATAGAGAGGTTGCCTAACAGTATATTGGCCAGTTACCTGTAGCTTACGTTCTTTCTCTTCTAGCTCCTTTAAGTCATTTATTTCTTTCTTTCTCATTTCCAATGCTTTCACATATACATTCTTCCGCTGCTCTTTCTCAAGCAAGGCTTGCTCACACTTCACTCGTCCACGCGCTTCTTTCTCCCACATTCGTACACAGTCAAACATATCTTGCCTAGACTTTCGCTTACACATACATTGTTCCACATATTCAATCTTTTGCAAATCAAATGACCCATGCATAGGCCAACGTAACTCAGGATCCGCGCGGGTGTATTTATTCCATAATGTGCTGTACATTATAGAAGAAAGACCATGTTTAACATACATATCTCTATTTAGCGTCCCCTCTGGGGGTGCCGGTTGCGATTCTTCCAATCTCAAATTGGTACCATTACAAAAGCAACACATCCTACGAAGTGCGCTAAAAACAGGCATGCCAAAAATAGTGCAGAATATGCAATATTATAATTAAAGTAGCACTTAAGGTGCCGTTCAAATCAAAATTAAATTGGAGAAAATTCTCCTCATTACCTGCCTATATAAATTGCAATTTATATATAAAATCCAAAGAATACAAATTGACTAGTCACCCAAATCACGAGAGCCACAGTAAGTAGTGCTAAACTACATTACCAAACACAGGCATCAAAACCCACAGCAAGTGCCGTAAAACAGCTCTTACCAATCACAGGGTGTCCAGGTTCCAACTGCCAAGTTCTAAAATCGACCAAATGGTCACTGCATGACGAATGAACAAAAAGGATCTCAGTCGAGGACCGGCGCCACCTGGATGGTCAAATCAGAAAGAAGGGAAAAACGCCGTGGTTGCCAAGACTCGGGTCTCCTCAGGCATTGATCGTCCGCAGCGAGATTCCAATCCTTCGTCGCGACCAATCCGTTGGGCATCCGAGTCGCCGATGAGTCCCTGTTCGGGCGCCAATTTGTTGAAGTAAGCCTCAGCAAGCCCTACTAGTGCAAGGGGTTCACCTTTCTCTGCACAAAGTCCTCAGACCATGTAGGAAGAAGTTGGCACAGAAACTGGAATAAAAGACAAAAGTTTATTAACCTCATGAGGTGGTACTACAGTTCAAACAGCACCCTAGGGTAATGTCTGAAGTAGCACACTGAACTGAGAGAGCATGGTCCTTTTATACCCACACAGGGGCTAAAAGGAGATGGTACAATTATGGAAACAAGACTTGTACACATGTAAGGTCATGTGGAAAATGCACAGTCGACAGGTAGGAGGAGCTAACAGTTTTCAAGGACTAACAGCTGCAGACCTTACTGAGCATGTGCGAAAGTAAGAGATGCTAAATATAACTTGTCACTAGGCAGATTTCAAAAGCAGTTAACAGAAAGGTAGGACAGAGCACATGGTGAGCACATGGCAGCATGTAGCAGAGAAAATGGCTGCCATGAATACAAAATGGATTCCGCAAAATGTTCACAATAGTTACTAAATACAAGATGTCTTCTGCTAATGCTTAATCTAATCACTGCTAAATTACAACACCATGTCTACAATGACCAAACTCCACAACACACGCCACATGTATACACTAGCCACATCAGGGGATAAGGCATACACCATACAGGACCACATTGCACATCACTAAAACAAAAACATATGACTGCAACACAATACCATTACACCAAAATTTCAGCTACATACACATACCTATCACACAACACACAGCCTACCCCTGGGGGATAACAGCACTGCAGACAACCTCACATACTGCTAAAACAATACTTGAATCAGCAAGCAGCACGCACAACAAAATACTGGCACACAACCAATGTTAGCCAGGAACAACTCAAACCTTGGAAAGGAAATGCAGGACAAATGTAAACAACAAAACAGCTAGTTGGCTTTAATAATGTAAAAGTGCAAAAAATATGAAAGGTCATTGGCCAGTCCATAATTATCAATTTTTGCACCAAAGCCACAGAATTGTGCCCCGACTTGGCTCCTGACTGCCATGTGACCTCTACAGGTAGGGACATCAAGGGTGCAGGCAGGCACCTCAGGAAGTATTGGGGTGGGCACGGGGTGAGAAAGGGGGGGTGTTTTGGGCTTGGGAGGGCTGGGTTTTGGCTTAGGTTTGGGAGAGGGAAGCCTTTTTGGGAGGTGTGGACCTCTTCTTGGTAGGGAAGGGGCATGGGTGCTGGCATGCGGGTAGGGGAGGCCTTGGGACTGGAAGGGATAGCCTTGGGGAGGGAATCTGGGGGTGTCACAGGGTGGGGAACAGTAGGAAAAAGGTAAAGGTTAGAAAGAAACACTTTTTTAGACACACAATGGTCATCAGAAGGGCATTTGGGTGTGGAGGGTGAAGGAGTGGTTGTCTGACTTTCAGGTGTAGATGTCTTGGGTGTGTGTTTGTGGGAGGTGTGCTTGTGTGTGGTAGGTGTCTCTTGGGTCTGTGAGTGAGGGTGTTTATGTGTCTTGGGCTGAGAGGGGTGGAGGTACTGGGTGATGTTGTGGTGGGTAGGTGGCTGTCTGTTGGGGTGGTGACTGCAGGTATGGTGGTTGTACTGCATGTAGGTGTGTCAGGGGTTGCGGTGTGCCAGTGTGGTGACTGGGGTGGATGTCTGAGGGTCTGCTGGGGTGCTGTTTGCAGGTACTATAGGTGTGATGGCTGGATTAGTGAATGTTGGTGTGGTGTCTGCAGGTGTGCCAGGTGTTGTGTCTGTGAAGCTGGGGATGGTGGGGTGTCAGGGCAATTTGTGACTGTTGCTGTGTCTGCAGGTGGATGTTGTTTGTCTGTATGCCACTGGCGTGCCTTGTGGTGCGTAGGTTTGTCTGTGCTTCCCTTGAATGTTGAGGTGGATGCATGCTTTTCTGTTTGTGTGCTGTGGCTCTTGAAGGGATAGTTGGACTGGGAAGAGGAAGGTGGAGGGGGGATGGTAGGCTGCCAACAGTGTGGAGGCCAGAGCCTGAAATTATCTCTGTGGGCCAGAGATTGCACCTTGAATGCCCTACACGAACGCATTGCTTTGTTGGATCTGACTTTCCAGGCCCTTGATGGCATTCACGATGGCCGTCTGACCCACAAAAATAGACCTTAGGAGGTCAATTGCCTCCTTTCTGAGGGCAACAAGACTAACGGGCAGGGGCAGAGGGGCCTGCAGCAAAGGAGATGCCCACCCTCTTGGGGGAGCAGGTACCGCCAACTGGGTGGGGAGCAACAGGGATGACAGTGATAGAATGGGGGGCCACTGGAGGAAGAATCTGTGGATGAAGATGTTGATCCAGTCTCTCCCTTGGCTCTCCCCTCACCCTCCGGGCCACTGGGTCCCTCGCTGTCAGTGGTCTCATGACCTGAGGTCCTGTGGCCTGATGCTTCCCCACTTGGCGCGGTCCCATCTTCATCGCCTGCTGCGCTGATACTGCCAGAAAAAGTGAAAAGTAGGGTTATGACCTCAACATGAAGACAGTGCAATTACAAATCAGGGAGGCAAATACATACCATCATGTCAACTGACCACCCTCATGAAGTGACAGCAAAGTGCCACTATCATGTGCCAATACAATAACATGCATGCCATCTGGAATTCCAAAATACACACACTATCAATTCATGGTGTCACATAACTACAATGGTATGGATGAAATCTACCTAATACACCAAACACATCACAACTAGGTGACCACTCCACAGCAAACTTGTGCAACATCCAGCACACCACATGAACCAGTATCCAAACTAAGGATCACTCTGTAAGATACCCTAACAATTACACTGACACATGCCTGTACACACATTTAAATTGCACTAATACATCTCATTCACAATTGGTGGTGCTAAGGAAGGGCAATCAACAATGCTTAAATCATGCCTTGCCTAGATTAGGTGACATGGAAACACCCATTTCACTAGGGACACAACACAACAACGTACATCTCCACAAGTCACACCTTACCAAAATGAGTGAAGCCTGGAATTGGCAAGGCCCACACAAATGTGGCACATATATGAAGTTTTAACAACTACATGGAAGTCAGGCCCCGTTGCTCATGCAGAGATGTCTCCTGAATACAAACATGAATGGACTAGAAAGGTCTAGGATAGGCCCCTCAAATTTCTCCCACACATGTCCATCTGTACTTCTGAGTGTATCTGTAGTAGATAACTGTACCGTGCAGGAATGAGGGATACAGACCTTGCAATCACTAACATGAGGATAACATATTGTTTTACAAGGATAAAACACATCACTACCCACTTCACAGACTGGATAAACATGCCATCTGTCTGTGGGGAATCCCTGACCCAAATACACATCTTGCTGATATCACTACAAGTTGATCCATGATGCATCCATGCAGTCAGGGTACAACTGCCAAACAACACACAAGTTTGGGAGACTCACAAACATAATACCATATCAAGGGTACTAATCAACAACAAGTGGATCAACAACCTGCCCCTACCTGTCATGTTTATCATGTCTACTGCTGTTACACATGACTAACAACATATTATGAGGCATGAATATTTCTGTCTGACAACATATGATGGTGACACAGTCCTGTCTGGGACATCACAGTAAATGGACAACCATTGCAGTAGTATACTGACTACAACAGGACCCCATGAACACATATGTGAGGGCTCTGGGATATCATGCCATTTCCATGGCTACCACATGCATACATCTCATACATAGATATGTACCATCTTGGAAATGGTATGAGTATAACGTAGATCCATCTTGGAAATGGACCAGATGCAGACATGTAGGCACAAGGCATGTTGGCTACAATGATAACACATCACCTATGATAATGCACATTTCCCACTTACCAAGGGGGAAGTCCCTTGCTACAGCTGCCAGTACATTTACCATGTAAGTAATGTCACATGTATGATGGGCACCCATGCATGAAAGACTGCTGTGAGGCAAAGGCACACAAGATACAATTGAGAAAACTGTACCCTGGGTTGCAGATGTTAACCTACACATATCCCCAGACATATGACAGAGGACATTGGACCACATCCTACTCACCTTTGGTCTGTAACATTTGTCTGGAGTGGTTCCTGTGAGCAAAGTAACATTCATCAAGGCTTTGCAACACTTAGCTGGACACCTCACACTGACATTTGTGTTCACTGCTGGTCAAGCATACTGAGGGTACACTATAGTATAGTAGTAGGTCCCAACTCCTAAAGGATGAACACACCATTTGGGGACACATAGCTTTTGTCACAGTGCCCTTTCCTCTGGATCTGCACGCCGTAGACCAAATGGCCCACCTCCCGGCGTCACCAACTCAGAAAGTTATTATAACACTGAGTATTGATGAAGCCAAGCAGGGGAAAGGGAAATTAGAATGGGGAACTGGAGGGAGAGAGATCTGAAAAGGAAAATGGTTAAGCATGTATGTATATACTTGTTCATAACAACATCAACATGCAATTATACACTTAGACAAAGGCCTCTCTGTGAATGCAAGTGTTGAGACCCTTATGGTATAGACATAGGCGTCTCCATGGATGCAAGTGTTGAGACCCTTATGGAATAGACAAAGGCGTCTCCATGGATGCAAGTGTTGAGACCGTTATGGAATATACAAAGGTGTCTCCGTGGATGTAAGAGTTGAGGCCCTTATGGAATAGACAAAGGCGTCTCCATGGATGTGTGAGTTGAGACCCTTATGGAATAGACAAAGGCGTCTCTGTGGATGCAAGAGTTGAGACACCTTATGGAATAGACAAAGGCGTCTCCGTGGATGCAAGTGTTGAGACCCTTATGAAATAGATAAAGATGTCTCCGTGGATGCAAGTGTTGAGACCCTTATGGAATAGACAAAGGCGTCTCCGTGGGTACAAGAGTTGAGACCCTTATGGAACAGACAAAGGCGTCTCCGTGAATGCAAGTGTTGAGACCCTTATGGAATAGACAAAGGCATCTCTGTGAATACAAGTGTTGAGACCCTTATAGAATAGGGCGTGGCCCTCCTGTAAATCATGGAACAAGAACAGTTGGTAGAATCATGATACTTCAGAATGTCATGAGCCTTAGACAAAACTGGAGATGGCCCTTCTCTGAATCATGGAACAAGAACAATTAGTAAAATCATGATACCTCAGGATGGCATGAACTCTAGACAAAAAACTGGGCATGGCCCTTCTCTGAATCATGGAACAAGAACAATTGGTAAAATCATGATACTTCAGGATGTCATGAGCCTTAGAGAAAAACTGGGCGTGGCCCTTCTCTGAATTATGGAACAAGAACATGTGGTAAAATCATGATACTTCAGGATGTCATGAGCCTTAGCCAAAACTGGGCGTGGCCCTTCTCTGAATCATGGAACAAGAACAATTAGTAAAATCATGATACTTCAGAATGTCATGAACCTTAGACAAAACTGGGCGTGGCCCTTCTCTGAATCATGGAACATGAACGAACTGAGACCTCTGAACCTAGAGAAGGTAAGAGCTTGGACCATGGGCATACTCTGAACATCAATCGTGCAACTACTATGCATTCATAAACACAAAACTTTTGGTCTCAACCTAGAAATTCGTAAAGACTTAAATATGTATCTCACATCTCATCAAAGACTTAAATATGTATCTCACATATTATGCTTCCAAAAACAATGAAACTATGATTTGCTTATCTTTGAAATGTTTTCACATTTGCCACCTAGGCCTGAAAGTTTTACACATGTAAACTGAAGCGCCTGGATTATTGGGCCAAGGGCGCCTTACTCATGTGAACTGAAGTGCTTTGATTGCTGTGCCAAAGGCGCTTTACTCCTGTGAACTGAAGCGCTTTGAATGCTGTGCCAAGGGCGCTTTAGGCCTGTGAACTGAAGCACTTTGAATGCCGTGCCAAGGGCGCTTTACTCCTATGAACTGAAGCACTTTGAGTACCATGCCAAGTGCCCTTTACTTCTGTGAACTGAAGCGCTTTGAATGTCGTGCCAAGTGCGCTTTACTCCTGTGAACTGAAGCGCTTTGAATACCATGGCAAGTGTGCTTTACTTTTGTGAACTGAAGCACTTTGAATGTCATGCCAAGTGCGCTTTACTCCTGTGAACTAAAGCGCTTTGAATATCGTGCCAAGTGCGCTTTACTCCTGTGAACTGATGCGCTTTGAATACCATGCCAAGTGCGCTTTACTACTGTGAACTGAAGCGTTTTGAATGTCGTGCCACATGCGCTTTACTGCTGTGAACTGAAGCGCTTTGAATGTCGTGCCAAGTGCACTTTACTCCTGTGAACTGAAGCGCTTTGAATACCATGCCAAGTGCGCTTTACTCCTGTGAACTGAAGCATTTTGTATGTCGTGCCAAGTGCGCTTTACTCCTGTGAACTGAAGCGCTTTGAATACCATGCCAAGTGCGCTTTACTCCTATGAACTGAAGCGCTTTAAATGTCGTGTCCGGGGCACTTTACCAGTGTGGCCTAAAACGCTTTGCTCGTTATTCTAAGGGGAGCTTTACTTTTTGGAAATAACACCCCCTTCAAGATTTGGCTCTTCAAGACCTTACCGCTACGAGTACGACCTACTTGTTTTGAATGCACATGGAAACAAGGATACTCTGGTTTGCTGCCACTCAGCCATGCAAGGAATCTGCTTTTCTTCAGAGGAACCTCCACGAGGTATGACAGCATTGAAGTCTTCAAAACAGTGAGCAACGTGCTTGGGTGTGGCTGGGCTTTATAGGCCTGCCGCACCCCAAGATGCCTGCTGCCTCTAAAAACATGGGAATTGTAGTCCCTTCATAGGATAGCACTGATAAGTGCATCTTGTCCACCAATGTCCTGAACCTGCAGCTACATGAGCTTTACCACAGGGCAGACGACGCTGATGGCCACTTTTGGAACAAGCGGGGATGACAAGTGGTGCGCATAAAGCATCGCAAATCTGCGCAGCGGAGTTTCATGCAGGACCTGGACCCCGCACAGCCTTATTCCTGACAGCTTTTCTGAAAAAATTGGATGCCAGAAAATATGTGACACATGACACATTGCCAGGGGGAGCAGTCTGTCCCTCACTCAATCACTTGGCAAGGGGGCTAGCATGTCATGCATATATTCACTTACCCCCTTGTGGCTGCTTTGCTGCCTTCAAATGCCCATCTTAGGCCGGATAGGCCACCGCCAAAATGCGGGCCACTAGTGGGCTCATTGTCTGACAGGCACCCTGTACCGGTTGGGGGGACATCCCCAGCTGGGCCTCTGCAGTCTTCCTGGCCCAACGTCTTAGGTCTTCCCACCTCTTCCAACAGTAGGCGCTCTGCCGACTGTAGAGCCCCAGGGTCTGCACATTCTTGCTGATGGCTCACCATATCTCCTTCTGATATGGGCATTGACCTGCATGCAGGCATAAAAAGAAGACAAGAAATCATGTTCACAAGTCCAATAAAAAATGGCAGAATCACATGCATGTCAATGTACCAAGCCTAGAACATCCTGTCTAAACCTTCTAGTCCCCATGTGGCACACAGCAGTCATTGTACACAGGGGCATGACTGCAAACACTCACCATTTGGGTGCCCTAGACACTCCACAGCTCAGGCCCTCCTCTGACCAATTGTCAGTATTGTAACTTGTGAATCATTACATGATCACCTGACATTGATTAGGTGCAAGATCGAACACATCCCACAAAGTGGCAAGTGAAAGTTACAGCTCACTTCAAACAATGTACAAAAAGATACACAACCTCCAAATGTCACATGCTGCTAAAAGTCATTAGATGTAACAACAAGCCCACTGACAGACCCACTGTGCATTGACCACATTGAAGGAAGTAACAGGTGGAGCAAACTTAGAGGCAGTCCTCTCTATGTGTGCACATGTACTGAGACCGATGCAGGCACATGTTATGTCAGGGGGTGGGGTTTTTCAGTGTCACATCAACCAATAGTTACAAACATCCACACATGTGTGGACACAGAAACTGCGACACTATGGGGAAATGCCTGGCCCAGCATTGTACACGTCCAACTTCATACCCTTAAACACAGAGTCCACCATCATGGCACATTACACAACAGCACATTGTTTGTAGATGTACAAAGTCTGAAGATGGAGGCGCATGCAATGGACACATCAGTGCTGTGAGGTAGATACAACAGGGCTGAGTGATTGACCTAGCCAAAAGGCTATGTAACACACGTTGACAAAAATGAAATGAGCAGATTAGACACATATGAAGAGCCTGCCCTCAATGCAAATCCCATGGTGATGAGTGAACATTGGCCTAAGAAGCTGTAGAAAGGCAGAGAGGCATGAAATGACACTGTCACGTGTTGTCCAGGGAATCAGGGAGTGGACACCAGGTCACAATTGCAGTGCAAAAGGCGACCCGATATCAGGACAGATGTCAAATTATCCAGTGGGCAGGTACACACAGGCACCATTCTTGGCAGGCTGACCAGACAGACCTCGACATCATACCATGTCCTACTATTCATGTGCAACAGAGTTTCGTATGTAGTCCTTAGCCAATTTACAATGCGTGCCCATGTCCAGATCTTAGGGGCATAGTGAGTCAATACCTGGCTTCACTGTAACTATCCAACAAGGCCAAATGTGGCCCCAAACCTATGTGTAACACAAACACAAATGGAAATCAACCTCACATATGATGTCATCAGCCCCCCTGCTGCCACGCAACCACATGTAACGGCACATTGCAGACCTTTTCTGGAATCATTTCAATAGGGATGGCTGTCATGGCAACTCATCTAGCCATGTGCTTTCAACGCAACTTGGCTCAGGGAACACTCAATTCACCACATTTTCTCTCAGCTTCAAACCTCTCATCGGTCATGGATACCTGCCCATTCAGTCAACCATACATACACGTTTACATCACAAAATAAGTCTTTGCAGACACCAGTTGACTAACTGGCCTTAAACACAGGCTAACAAAAGCTGAGATAGGGAGAGGTAGATAGTAAGTGCGCACATGGTGCACTTACCTGCTCCTCTGGTGTACCAAAGAGCTGTCCATACAGAGGTAGGATCTCCTCCACCAGCTTCTCCCGCTCTTCGGGTGAGAAGGCAGGGGCCCCCATCACCTTTTGGACACGGCATGATTGCTCCCTGAGGCAGTACACAGCAGCTCAGGTTGCGGAGGTCTTGCTGGCAGCAGTGTCAGGAGTCAAGTGAGGGAATCTGCACAAAATGGCGCTGATGGCATTACATATACGACCGTCAACACCGGCTAGTGGGCCAAGAGCGCCACAGGCAGCAATGTTATCCTATGGCAGTGTCCACTGCGGTAGTATCCGCCAACCACCATGACGACTTCGGCCAGCGGTCGTGGGCAATTCCTAATGACCAGTGGAGTGGGCCAGGCCATTTTTTTGCCATTCAAAGCAATAACACAAGATACTTTGATGCATCACTAATGAAATAAGTGATGTTCTGGGGGATATTGAGTACTGTCCTAGTGAGGTCACGCAAGTCAATCCTATTGCCAACCACATAGATATGTAGTGATGCTGATGTGACAACATGCTTGTAGGTACAGCCACCACCCTCTTCCATATGTGTGACCTAGAAGGCTGTGCATTAGATCACAGGCAGTTCAGGTAGTCATCTGACCATTAACTTTCTGTCCATAAGGATGATTGCCACATATATGTTAATTATGAGAGCATTAATGTCCCAGGAAGTGCAAGGCTCAGCCATGGTGTGTTTGCACATAAAGTTTACAGTGACACACACATAACATGTGATATCACGTAACACACATGTTACATGTCAAATGTAAGGGACACTTTGAGTGAATGCCTTGTTTGTTTTATGACTCACATAGTACCCCTGGGAGGAGATGGATCAGACAACCTCCTGTGTACCATCCACTTGCTGACTTGCAGATCATGGAGGACAGATTAGTGATTTAGATCTACCACCTGGACAGGCAGACAATTGTGTATCTATGTCGTCAGTTGGAACCAGATCTGATGCCAGCCAACCGTCATCCAAATAGCATACCACCCATGTCAGTGTTGCTCTCTCCCTCTAAATTTGGTTGCTTAGGACTCTGCACACCCCACAATTGGCATACTGGTATAAGCCCCTAGTATATGGTACTTAGGTACCCAGGGCATTGGGGCACCAGGGGTTCCCCATGGGCTGCAGCATGTATTATGTCACCCATGAGAGCCCATGCAAAATGTGTCTGCAGGCCTACCATTGCAGCCTGTGTGAAAAGGTGCATGCACCCTTTCACCACAGGTCACTGCACCAGGTCATTGTAAGTCACCCCCATGGTAGGCCCTCCTAGCCCAGAGGGCAGTGTGCAGGTACCTGTGTGTGAGGGCACCCCTGCATGAGCAGAGGTGCCCGTACGAGCTCCAGTTTCATTGCTCTGGACTTCGTAAGTGCGGTTAAGCCATTTTATCCGTGCTCTGGACACAGGTACCTGTATCCAGTTATATAATGGTAACTCTGAATCTGAGCATGTTTGGTATCAAACATGTTGGAATCATACCCCAATACTGTTGTCAGTATTGTTTGTATGATTCCATGCACTTTGGGGGTTCCTTAGAGGACCCCCAGTATTGCTCCTACCAGTCTTCTGGGGTTTTCCGGGCAGCCTGAGCTGCTGCCACCAAACAGATAGGTTTCTGCCCTCCTGCTGCTTGACCAGCTCAGGCAAGGGAAGGCAGAACAAAGGATTTCCTGTAGGAGAGGGAGATTACACCATCTCCCCTTGGAATTAGATGTTACATGGCTTGGGAGGGGTAGCCTCCCCGAGCCACCGGTATGCTTTGAAGGGTATATTTAGTGTCCTTCTTGCATAAAGAGGTTTGCACCAGTCCAGGGACCCACGGTTCCATGCTCTGGCACAAAACTGGACAAAGGAAAGGGTAGTGACCACTCCCCTGTCTATCACCACCCCAGGGGTGGTGCCCAGAGCTCCGTTAGGTAGCCGCTTGGTTCTGCCATCTTGAACCCAAGCTCTGCAGAGGCCCCTGGGAGCATCTGAGTGGCCAGGTCAGGCAGGTGATGTCACAGCCCCCTCCTGATTGGTGGTCATATTCCTAGGTGACCAATCCCCCTTCCTGGGATATTTAGGGTCTCCCTCTTGAGTGGGTCCTCAGATTTGACATGCAAGATTCCACCAGGACTCCTCTGCATCATTTATTCATCTTCTGGCCACTGGAACCACAACTGGACTCTTCAGGAACCAACAATCTGCAACTCCACTGACGACTCCACTGTGCAACATTGTTTCGCTGGCTCCTTCCAGCAACTGCAACATTTCCATGGCTGTGCATACTCTGAGGTCAATGAGACTCCAGCCTGCACCAAGAAGTAAGAAGGAATCTCCCTTGGAGTGAAGGAGTCACTCCCCTGCATCTGCAGACACCAACTGCAATGGCGACCAGCTGTGTGGATCTGCTCTCTTCCGAAACCGCCTGGATCCTGAATCACAGGTGGTATCTGGGGTGGTACTCTTGGTCCTCTGTGCCAGCTGTCCAACTTGTGAGATGGGAAGCCCTTGCCTCTCCTTGCAGGACAGTACCCATGTACACCGTGACTCTTGCAGCTACCAAGGCTTGTTTGCCCCTGCTCCAATGTATCTTAAGACTACGTGTAGCCCAAACTCCCAGCACTTCTTCCTGTCAAGCACAGTCTCCTCTCTGCTGTTTCAGCAGCGTGGGACTCCTCTTCAGGTGTGCTGAGTGGGCCTAACTGTGACTTGCTGTGCCTGCTGCCAGTGAGTCGTGTGTGGGGGCTGCATCCTCTTCTGTGACTCTCCTTACTGCTGAGGGTCATACTGGACTCCCTTCCTTGGGTTGAGTCCCCTGGGCCTTGCTGGTCCTCTTCAGCCTTGCAACTCATCTTCTTCTTCTTTCGTGTTTGCCAAGGCTTGTTGGTGGCTCTCCAGCACCACTCACCCACTGCAACCCGACAGCAGACATGGGACCCCATCTGCATTGCTTCGAGGACTCCTCTTTATCTCTTGTGCTGCACAGCTGGCCTTCTTCGTCTCTCATTGACCTGGTCCTGCATCCACAGAAGGGTGGGTTGTGGCTCCTGCCATGACCGGACACTCCATCACGAACTAGATTTGGTTCCCATCATTTGCAGGTCCTGTTCTGCCAGAATCATCTTTGGGTTCTTTCAGTCTTGTCTGGTTCTTGCACAATCCTTTTTCTAAGTCCTCCTGTTGGTTTTGGGGAAAACCAGGTACTTACCTCTGCTCTATTGGTTGCTGCGGGTCACTCTGGTACTCACCTCTTGGGGTTCCTAATTTCTCGAGCCCCCCTTTAATGATTCCACATCCTTGGGTGGGAGACTGTATCTCTCATTCTTCTTTCTTAGTATATGGTTTGGCCCTCCCCAAGGGCACTCACTATTTTCTATTACTTTTGCCATTGATTGTTGATTTTATGCTCTTTACTGATTGCTAATGTGTTTATATTTAGCGTGTTTACTTACATACAGTTTGGGGGAGTGCCTATTGGTATTCTAGTATTTATGTTACCATAATAAAGTACCTTTATTTTTGTAACACTGTGTGGTTCTTTGATGTGGAATAGTGCTGTGTGACTACAGTGGCATTGCATAAGCTTTGCATGTCTCGTATGGATAAGTGTTGGCTGCTCATCCACAGCTACCTCTAGAGAGCCCTGTCTTTCTAGACACTGCCTACATTTCACTAATAGGGGATACCTGGACCTGGTATAAGGTGATAACACCATCGGTGCTCACCACACACAGCAGGCCAGCTTCCTACACCTCTCTTGAGCATCTCCTTGATATATGCAGCCATATTTCACTAAAATTACAGAAGATTTGAGTGACTTTTGTGTTTAATTAATGCCTTTGCCTGCCTAAATCCCTTATATGTGACATTTTTCCATCCAGGTCTCATCCCTAGGCCTTCCTCAAGTGGACATTTCTGAGATTTGTCATTAGCAGGGTGGAAGTGGTTAGTTTGACATGTGAATGGGCCATGAAATGTATCCAGTTGCTGTTTAGTACAAATTTGGCTTGTGTGGGTACCATGCCTAGGCTGCCTAGACAGTGGGAGGGGAGTTTCCTGAGCTTGATAATGGACCTATTTGGCCGGATATGTTTATCCAATGGTTTTCCCTTCACATTGTGTTGACATGTTACTATATGCTCTATATGTAGCTGTCAATGTGTTTCATCATTGCAGGCTACAGTGGCTGTTCCATTACGCTGACATAGGTGTGTGACATGGCAGTGGATGGCTAACCATTGTAATAGGATGGGCCTCAGACAAGGGACCGTTGCACTGTCCTATGACCCAGCCAGTGATCTGTCCCTCGTTTCATTTACATTTTCACATGTACCTCATTAACATCACATGCTTTTCACATTGTACATCCCAAAACATTCCATATCACAATCACTATTGGACATAGATAGAGTGCTCATTGTATTTATTTACAGGTGTTCTTGAGGTAAAGGTGCAACGTAATGAGAAGTAACAAACACAAACGGTGAAGGGATCAGTCTTGGTAGATGTAGTCATTAGAACAGCTGCCACAACATCTTATGTCAAAAGTACAGTGTACTACTATCCTGGGAAATGGAAAGTGTATGTAAAACAGTCAAGAAGGTGATTCTGTGGCACACAAGGGAGTTCTATCAGAAAGAGGTTACTTCCTGGCAGTGGTTGAGCTCTTGGCATCCACACCTCCTGGATGCTTGGGTGGACATCTCCGCTTGCTGGGGGGCTCATCAGCAACAGATGCAGGGGTGTCTGAGATGGGTTCTCCCCATGGCAGGGCCTCCCTTCCACTGGCTGCCCCAGTTGTTGAAGGGGCTGATGTTATGGGGCCATTGGAAGGGGTGTGTTGTTGTCCCCTATCCTTGCCCAGAGAAGTTTTGATGTTCTTCAGCACATCTGTTAGGGAGGCCAGGGTGGCATTGTGGGCCTCCCACTGTTGTAAGGATTCATGGTGGTAATCCCTCTGCAGCTGCTTGTTTTCCCTGAGTTTGAGAAGTACCTGGCCCATTATGCCTTGGGACTGTTGGTATGCTCCCAAGACGTGGGTGATGGCGTCCTGGCCAGATCCATTCCCAGCAGCCTCATGCCGCTGGCCCACACCATCCCTCTCACACAATCTCCACCCACATGCCTGCACCCTTGGAACAGTTTGCACCCTATCACTGGGTCCAGGTCCATCATTGTCCGAGGTGTCCAGAGACTGGGGGGTACACAATGTTGGCATCTGTCCTCAGGACACAGGCTTGGGGCAAATGGTTGCCTGAGATGTTAATGCAACAAGGCTGGGGGAGTCGTTACGGTCAGGGTGAGGCTTACTGGTGTCATCTGACAAGGTTCCCCAGATGGGCCAGTGCTCTCCTCAACGACCACATGTCCAGAAGTTGTATACTCATTGAGGGCTTCATCCGGGGGAAAGTGCCAGACTCTGAAGGGATCTCCATGTTCCCAATCGCAGATAGACCTGTTGAAATGATCGACAGTATGCTACAGGTTGCATGTGAGAGGCACACTTGCTATCCACTGTATGGGCCTGACATTTGAGGTGATGTTAAATTTGATTTCAAGTCACCTTGCTACAGGTTGTGTGCCCATGGACTCCTATTATTCCAGCAGGGCAGTAAAATCAGTGGCTGGACATGATGTGGCTTAGCTTATCTTGGTACCTAATAGACTATCATGCTTGCAGACCCAGGACCATGTTGTTGAACATGTTGCTTGTCAACAAGTGGTCAGTGCATTGTGTTTTTGTATACTGCACATTCATTTCGATGAGGCATCTTGGTACCTTTGTTTGTCTGTCAGTGATTTTGTACACAGGTTGGGCTGTCCTTATTGTCCCCAATATTTCCATCTTGGCTTATCTATTCAAGATGGATCTACTTGATTTGCCATATCACAGAGTGTGCATTGGTCTGTAAGTTAATAACTCCTAGGTAGGTAAACTTCATTAGTGAATTGACAGACAGCAACACAGTGTCAATGTGGACACTGGCCTGGTGTATGGTATTTCAGAAACTGGCCCTCCTGGACGTTCAATTTATGTTACACCAACTACTACAAACAGCATACATACGTTATTGTCTCAGGTGCGTTCATTTTTATTGTGAGTGGATGTGGGAGAATGTTTGTACAGATGTACATTGGTTGACAGTGCCTTCTGGCCTTAGCATTGTTGTCTTTGCATGTCCTCCCCAGACAGAATACAGATGGGATCCCCTCAGGTGAGTACAGTTCAGTAGCTGGGTAGAGGGAGAAGGGTCATAATGGGTGAGTACACAGTTGTGGCTGAGTGGAGTCCCAGAGCCTTCTGGCCTTAGCATTTCTGTCATGGTCTGTCCTACCCACTCAGTATCCATTTAAATGCCCCTCAGATTGGTACACTCCCATGTGGAGTTGTTAAATATGTGAATTTCTTCGAAGGGTACTGTGTTCTGGTATTTGTAATAGTAGCACTGTGCGTACAGGGATTTGTGGTGTTGTTAATCCCTGAGGCACACCCAGTTTACTGGCATGTTATCCCCACAGGTGTGTCTCATTAAAATGATGGCGGCCAGACAGGGGTCTATGGACAGGTGGACACTGGGCTTTTAAGTGGGATGAGATTGTAGGTGGGAAAAGGTGAGGAGCGGGAATGCATGACAGTACATTTGGGGGACACATTTTGTAGTTGTGACTTACCAGACCCGACTCCCCCAGGTATTCCTGTCAAGCCCTCAGGATGCAGAATGGCCAAGACGTACTCCTCTCATGATGTGAACTGTGGGGCAGGAGGTGGGGGACCACAACCAGTCTTGTGTACCACCAGCTGGTGTCGAGACAGCATGAAACACACCTTCTCCCTGATGTGCTTTCCTGTGCTCCAGGGTCCTTGCAGAGTCGGGAGTTTGGATGTCTTTTGGCAGGCTTGGTTGTGTAACTATTAATACGGCAGTCTGTATGACTGCCAACATGTCTATCTTTTGGCAGCTGCCACAGCGGCGGTCTTGCAGTCAGACCACAAAACTCATAATCATCTCCTAAATCTCCCTTTCTGTTAAAGGAAAAAAAAAAGAAATCATGAAATCAGTAGACATAAATTAAATTTGAACTGAAAAGTATTTTCAATAAAGCTCTCAATTGCCCAGAGGTGTCTTGACGCTACCACTACAGAATTAATGAAGAATAAACTCTTTACAATGACAAAAAGTAAGAAGGAGTAATGAAGATGGATAGCCACACACACATACACATGTAAATATATATGGGGAATTTTCATTTTACCAACATTGAATTATATGAATTCTGACCTATTGAAGAAGTGGCAAATGGATTCAGTTGAGTGCTCAAATAAATTAATGAATACCTTAATTATTCATGCTGAAAGGAGGCTCGCACAAGCCATAGAAAAAATTAAGGAGTTGGAAAAAGCCTTAGAGAAATATAAGGGCACCGATGAAGGGGCCAGAAGTCTTGGGGAACTTGAAAACAAATTGGATAAGCATGAAAAAGAAGTTTAAAATATTTAATAGAGATAAAATTGATTATTCACCTGGCAGGGTATACACGTTTACAAGCCAATTTGATGCAATGCACAGCAGACAGGTGATGGATCAAGTTTAGGGCAAATCAGAAACACTTTCCAGTGTGGAAAGCTCTGAAATGAGTTTGGAGGACAAAGGATCATTGGTAACACAGAACACCAAACTGGACTATACAGGGGAAGTGAGATTATTGCAGATGTCAACTCGCAGGAGAAGTGGAGAGATGACGAGGTCAGGGAATCAGGCCAATCAAAAATAAGTTGACAGAAGAGGAAGAGGAAACAGAAGCACAAGAAAATAAAACCAGGTTTAACTGATAATTTGGTGATCAATCTGTCCTCAAAAGTCCTTAATGATAAACACATCGCACTGTTGAATAAAGGCTTGACATTCTGTCCAAGTGGAAGAATGGACCTGGCAACATCAAGGATTGACTGATCTAAATTCTGCAGGAAATTGAAATTAAAAAAATATTTTGCGAATATGCCATCTACAGACACAGGTCTAGGAATGTTCCGACCTATGTCAAGCTTAACATCAGAGGATATAGCACCACTATGGGACTTATGGGACTTGGAACAAGAGTCTGGTATGACAACAACTGTGAATGAAGGGGGATCATCTGATTTGCAACTTTGTAGAGAGCTGGGAGTAGTAAACAACAAACCTGGAATGAGTGTTTGCAAATTAAAATCCAGATTTTGTCCACAACTACCACCGGGCAATAAGGTGGACATGTTTCAAGAATTAATGGCTGATGATCTGAGAGATATTATTAAAAGGGAGAAACAAAAATATCCAAGTCACATTACAAATATGACACACCATGATTGCAAGATTTTCAAAAGGATAAAAATATTGTGATAAAAGCCTCAGACAAAGGAGGGAACATAGTAGTGATGCATCAAAGTAGATATAGCCAGGAGATTAACAGACAATTATCAATTCAAGATAATTAAGAGCAATTAAAAGAAGTCCCCATGAAAGGAATTATGAGAGATTTCCATATGAAATTGAACGGCTGGCATAAAAAAGGCTTATTGGAAAATGAGGAATTGATGTGCATTAGAAAGAGCCATCCCACAACACCAACAATATATGTGCTACCAAAGATACATAAAAGTTTGAGGACTCCTCCAGGATGTCCGATAATTAGTTCCTGTGACTCATTATTGGAAAATGCATCAAGATTTTTAGATATTTTTTTATTTCCATTTGTGACAACGCTTCCATCTTACATTAGAGACTCCATGGATTTCCTAAGTCGGATCAACGGCATACCGTGGAAACATGAATCTATAATGGCAACAGTAAATGTTATATGATTATATACTTCAAGTAAACCCACAGATGGTCTGAAAGCTTGTACATATTGTCTACGTAGTAGATAGTTGAATCTATTAGAGCACACACAAATGTAGTTAGAAATGATGGAGTTTTGTCTTACTAATAATATTTTCATTTTCAATGGCAATCATTATATTCAGAAGAAAGGAACAGCAATGGGAACATCTTTGGCTCTCACTTATGCTAAACTAATGCTGGGCCATTGGGAAGCAGAATGTATATGGACTGAAGAAAACACTGAGACTCTCAATAAGGTGGTCCTATGGGATTGATTTATTGACAATTTATTCCTTATTTGGGAAGGGGAGCAGAATGAATTAGAGATGTTTCTGAACTCATTGAAAAACAACCCATTGGGACTGCAATTCACATTTGAAATACATCAAGAAAGAGTGACCTTTCTGGATATTGAAGTTTATATTGAACATGAGAAGATCTGCAGAAAATTATATTGCAAACTTACCAGCTGTAATAGCATCTTATTTGCCAACAGTTCACATCCCAAGGCACTTAAATGGAGTGTACCCTATGGAGAATTTTTAAGAACTAGAAGAAACTGCTCTGAGCTAAGTGATTTTAAGACACAGGGAAGTGAGATGTATGAGATATTTATTAAGAGGGGGTATCTGATATCTGTGTTGGAAGATGCTATGAAAAGAGACAGAGATGATTTATTGTTTTCCAAAAATACAAAGAATACGAGAGATAAGAAAAATGATCAGGATCAAACTATCAGATATATAATGGACTACAATCGATCACAAAGAAATTAAAACAGCCCTTATGAAAAACTGGAGGGTTATAAAGAAAGATGAAGAAATCAGAAAATGGATGATGGAATATCCAAGGATCAAATACAAAAAAGTCCATCCTTAAATGATTTGTTGATTAGAAGCTTTCTACCCTCGCAGGGGAGTAGGACAAGAACTTGGCTCCAAATTTAAGGCTTCTTTGAATGTGCCAAATCTAAAGCTTGCAGATATGGCAAAAATATAACAGAACTCAAATGCGTTGATGGGTCTATGAAGAGGATTAAGGAACAGATAACATGTGAAACATCATTTGTTGTTTATATCCTAGAAAGTCAGTGTGGAAATAAATATATAGGAAACACTGTAAATAAATTAAAATTACGTATGTTACAACACTTGAGAGCTATTTCAAATAGAGATTACTCTTATGTTATTGCCATGCACATATGGGAACATCATGCTGGAGATTGTGACAATGTTCGATACTCTGGCATTCATCACTTAAAACCCAACATTAGAGGTGGAGATCGAGAATCAAGATGGATTATGATGATTGGAACTTGAGGCATGAACACGGATGCAGAACTTTATGTGCATTTGTAAATAGTTTGTTGGACTGGACAAGACATTCAAAGAGAGATAAAAAATACACTTTGTATTTCATTCTGTGCTTCTCAGTACATGGAGAATCAATGCAGGGTAAACTGGGGGTATTCTATTGGAAGTGTAAGAAAATCAGTATATGGCTCTCTTTGATGAAGATAACAGATGATTGGAAGGTGGAGGGAGTCTCTGGTACTTTACTAGGATTGTAATTATGTGAGACAGTGACTTATGTGCCTTTACAAATTATGCAAATACGTTATCGGAGTGGAAACTTGTAAAAATATAAAGACATGTGAATATGTTAAATACGCCATTTAATGCAACTAATGAGTTAAAATTATGTGAATACATCAGTAATATAAATATTTTATTGTAGAGTGAATTATGAGAATAAGCCATCTATTGGGTAAAATTTGCAGAGATATGCACCCCCAAAAAATGCACTTAATCAACTGAAGGGCATTTTAATGAAGGAGTGGAAACTTGTGAAAACATAAAAATATGTAAATATGTTTAATATGCCACTTTAATGTTAATAATGATTTAAAACTATGAAAAGACATCAGTAATATAAA
This sequence comes from Pleurodeles waltl, assembly GCF_031143425.1. Taxonomy (NCBI): domain Eukaryota; kingdom Metazoa; phylum Chordata; class Amphibia; order Caudata; family Salamandridae; genus Pleurodeles; species Pleurodeles waltl. Next base: position 1,065,969,015 of record NC_090445.1, read on the forward strand.
TACTTTATTGTAAAGTGAATTATGAAAATTATCCATTCATTGGGTAAAATTTGCGGAGACATGCGCTCCCAAAAAGCACTTTATTGACTGAAAGGCACTTAGAAAAGAAATATTGTGATGAATTTTTGTAAATAGATAAGAAAAGAAGAGCCAAAATGTGTGTAACAAATTACTTAAGGAATATATTTTTCTAAATAAGGGAACACTAGTGGAAAAAGAAGCCATTTTTTAAGTGAACAAGTTCACTTGTAAATTTGTGAAAATATTTCTGAAGGGAAGCACTCTTTTGAAAGAGATATAGAAATACTGCATTGAGAGACCCTGTAAATATTGTGAGTATTTGGAAAAAGGAAATTTACATATGACATTGTGGTCCTTTTTATGTGTAGGTACCTTTATGGAGGGGGTGTAGACAAAAGGTGTGTGCTCCTTTAAATATAGGTTTTGCACTGCACCAGTGGAAGGCTTCTGCCGAAACGCATAGGCCATTTTTTCTGATGGAACCTCACACTTTGCACTTTCATTGTTATGAAATAATATATTCTTTATAAAAAAGCAATAAGTCGTACTGGATTTGTGTCATATCCTGGGATTGCTCGAATAACAAATTACAAAGTGATATGATCAATACCATAATATCTAAGGGTTCTCCAATCATTTTGCGTGTGTGTCTGTAAATGTCTGGCTGTTGCATATGTGTAGTCTTTATGAGTAATTGCTCTAATGTGTTATAGGATTGATTGGAGAACCCTTAGATATTATGGTATTGATCATATCCCAGACCATGAGAGAGGAAGTGATAGAGTCAAAAAACTAAGGCGACTAGAATCCAGGTTTATAATACAGATGAAAACGAGGGCCCCCTTTGGGATGAACAATGATGAGGAACTTCATGTTCACTTGCAGGTTCAGTACTCCTATCCATGCGCAATATTCATATTTAAATGTGTAATAAAACTCATTATGTTTATTAGAGCATTTGTTCTGACCACCTTTGCGGATATCTGTAATAGCTAATCACCAATTATTTTGAAAATAGGTGTGGTCCTATTATATATGATATACACTGGATAAGTATGTTTGATACACACATAATAGAGTTATTATTATTTGGGTGTATTCATTGATATACAAGGGAGCAAATGCATATATATAGATTTATCTGTCTAAAATTAGCGATTATATTATTTGTAGAGCTGTAATAATGATACAACAGGAAAGTTGGTATATGAAGTTAATATGATATTAGGTTGTCTTTCTTTAAATAGGATCTATTTAGGATTATGGTTGACTTAATTGATGATAATTCTTTTGTAATTTAATTTATTTTAAATGCAGCTAAATTCATTAGATTGTTTAATTTTGTTCTATCACGTCAGATGTATTTTTGAACTACAATTCCCAGTATGCATTGTAATAGTAATGAGTGTGTTACTATAAATAGGATCTGCAATAGCAACAGGATATTTGAACTCGAAAAAGACCTCACGGTCGAAACACGTTGTTCTTTTTGTTTCCAGTCCTAAAATAAAAATAAGATTTATTGTTCCCTTGATGGAGTGCACTGCTAATCCTTGGCGTATACATTTCTTTATGGGATCGGCTCGCCCAGAGCGGTAGCACCGGTACTTGGAGAGCGGTGCCTTTTGGAATTGAGCCGCTTTGTTTCTCTACAATATATATATATATATATATATATATAAACATGTACAACTGTATTTCTTCAATTAATGTCCTTGCCGCTTTGATCTTACAACCTGATCTGTTTCCTGGAAGCTGGAAGCTGTCATCTTCAGTCAGAAATTGCCAAGGATGGTAAAGCATCAGCAAAAGCCAATGAGTCTTCCAAGTCAGTCTTTCATTCACCATTCGAGCTGACAACCAATGACACACAGGCCTAAAGTGAGAAGAGTCTCTGGAAATAGACTTTCCATGGCGCTGGGCAAACACCATGTGTCCTTTGGTAGAAACCACTTGGAAAGCTTCAGCATTATTAGTGGCATCAGATTTCTTTTTGCACATCTGTCGGGCGATCACCAAATCTCCTTCTCTAAATGAGATATCTTTTGCATGTTGTCTCTTGTTCAGCATAAGTTTTCATTTTCTGCTCATTAATCAAGTCCCTTGCATGAATCACATTTCCACTTTTATCTCTCTTGGTGGCCCATTAAGGTAACTTGGTTGTCATTGCTCTCCCGAACAACAAAGTTGCAGGACTTTCACCTGCAGTGGAGTGGGGTGTTGCACAATAAGCTTGTAAAGTAGAATTCAATATTGTTTTCAAATTGAGTTTCTCAAAAGTTGCACGCTGTACTTCTTTCTTGAGTGTACTCATAAAACACTCAAAAGTAGCCATAAAGCTGCAGTGTTTTGATGCTTTATGTTCAGATGCTCCAGAAATTCTTTATATCCTTTACTGTTGAAGGGTGGGTCACTGTCAGACTTTACAATGGCCAGTATACCCCATGTCACAAAGATGCCATCAATTTTTTCAATTACTCGTTTGTGAGATCTTCAACAAGGGAAAAGGTAAGTATTCATCTATAATTAGCATTAGATTTTGTCCATGATCAAGTAGGCCAAAGAAATCAATGGTTATTCTCTCCCAGGCAAGTCTAGGGAGTTCTGTCATGTTTAGAATGTGGTGAGTAATTTTAGTTGACAGACAATTGCATATTTGACAATCCTTGAGTTTCTTTTCAACTCTTTCACATAGGTATGGAAACCAAACTCTGTATCGGAGAGCTCTTTTTGTGGCAATTGTACCATAATGTCTTTAGTGAACCACTTCAATCACTATCTGTTGCAGACTCTCTGGAATCAGGATTCTCGACCCTCCAGTATACCTCCTTTCTGAGTTATGGGCAATTCATCTTTTACTTTTTTTAAATTTTTCATATTCACCAACATTAGTGGGTGGTCGAGTGGGTTTGGTCCATGACTGTTGTGTAATTATGACTTTTAACTTCACCAAGTCACTATCATGGCTCATGGCAGTGATAATCTGGGCTAATGACAGAGCAGCCTATGTACTTGACCTGCCAATGAAATTAATGTAAGGCTCAGTTGTCTTGAATAGAGTACTGTGACCTTGCACAGGCACTCTAAAAAATGTAGTCAGCAGGATTCTGATCCTTTCTTGGACAATGCACAATTGTATAATCATACTCTTGTGAATGTAGTCCCTATCGTTCAAGGCGAGAAGGCATCATGGCTTTTGAATTGCCAAAGATGGTCAGCAAAGCTTGATGATCACTTACCAGAATAAAAGACTTACCGAACAGGAATACATGGAAATGTTCACATGGCACACCACAGCCAAGCTTTCTTTCTCAGGTTGTGAGTAAGAACGTTCTGTATGGGACAAACCTGTATTAGTATAGGCCACAATATGTTGTTGAGCATTTGGGCATCCACTATACTGTGCAAGGATAGTACTTAACCCGACCAGGCTTGCATCAACCACAACCTCTGTATGAAGCTTTGGATTGAAGCATGTCATTTCAGTACCATTTTCAATGGCATTTTTGATTCTCTTAAAACTTCTTTCACATTCTGATGACCATTGAAAAGAAACATTTTTCTTTGTCAACTCTGGTAATGGAGCACTAAAAGGTGACAAAGTCTTGTATGTATCTCGAACAGTAACTGGCCATGCCAAGAAAAGAGCGTACCATTGAAACAACTTGTGGGGTATCAGCATTTGACAGAGCTTGTACTTTTGCTGGATCAAACGTCATACCCCCATCAGAAAATATCCGACCAAAGAATTTCAATTTTGTCTTGTTTAGCTCACAATCGTCTGCATTCAAAGTCAAACCTGCATCACTGAGTAATTTACATCCTTGTGTGAAAGTTCTAGTGTGCTCCTTCTGCATAGCTCTGAAAACAAATATCTAATTGCTATAATTGAATGCATTGACAGCAGGCTGTAGGATGCATCAAATTATGTCATGGAAAACGTCTGCAGATGATGACACACCAAAGCTAAGGGCTCATTATGAGTACAGCAGTCCATGGACCCGCCGAACCGCTGCAACCTTGGTGGTCCAACCTCCACATTGCGATGCTGGAAGTCGGACCCCAGCACACTGCTGCCACCGCCAGGATCAGAGATCCCAATGGGTTGGCGGTAGTGCAAGTCGTGGGCAGCCACAGCTGTGCCAGGTTTGGCACTGCCATGCTGCATACAACTTGTCTTTCCATCGGCCTTCCCATGCCGGGACCCTGAGCATGGAAAAGCCAGATGGGAGCCCTTGCACTGCCTATGTCCATGGATGGGTGCTGCAGGGGCCTCCCTTTTAGCCCTGCCAGATTGTGCCCTGTCTGCCATGGCAGACAGTGCACATTCCAAGGGTGCTTGGGGAGCTGTCTGTACGACGGCAGTAACTTTGGCTCCCTGACAGCCGAGGCCAATGTCGCTGCACTGTTTTTGCCGGCCAGCCGGGCGGAAACATCATAATACAGTGGTGTGGAGGCCACCGGCTAGGCAGCTGCCCCCCCCCCCCCCATCATATTGTCGCTCCAGCGGCCGGACCACCAAAATCTTAATAGGGCCCTAAGGGGTGTATTTATACTCTGTTTGCGCTGGAATTGCGTCGTTTTTTTTTACGCAATTCAGACGCAAAACTAACTCCATATTTATACTTTGGCGTTAGACGCGTCTAGCGCCAAAGTCCATGGAGTTTGCGTCATTTTTTTGCGTGGACACCTACTTTGCGTTAATGATATGCAAGGTAGGCGTTCCCGTCTAAAAAAGTGACTCCGAGGCATGTGCGCCGTATTTACACTCCCGGGCAAAATTCACGCCCGGGAGTGGGCGGGTCAAAAAAAATGACGTCCAGCCGCTTTTGCGCCGTTTTTTAGCGCCTGGACAAGGCAGGCGTTAAGGGACCTGTGGGCTCGGAAGGAGCCCAGAGGTGCCCTCCCATGCCCCCAGGGACACCCCCTGCCACCCTTGCCCACCCCAGGAGGACACCCAAGGATGAAGGGACCCATCCCAGGGAACTTAAGGTAAGTTCAGGTAAGTTTTTTTTTTAAATTTTTTTTGTGGCATAGGGGGGCCTGATTTGTGCCCCCCTACATGCCACTATGCCCAATGACCATGCCCAGGGGACAGAAGTCCCCTGGGCATGGCCATTGGGCAAGGGGACATGACTCCTGTCTTTGCTAAGACAGGAGTCATTTCAATGGGGGTTGGGAGTCGAAAAAAATGGCGCAAATCGGGTTGAGGCGAAAAATTTGCCTCAGCCTGACTTGCCCCATTTTTTGGCGCCCAAGCTCCATATTCCCCTACGCCGGCGCTGCCTGGTGTACGTCATTTTTTTTCACGCACACCAGGCAGCGCCGGCGGCTAACGCCGGCTAACGTCATTGAATAAATACGGCGCCCACATGGCGCTTCAGAATGGCGTTAGCCGGCGCTAATTTTTTTTACGCAAAACTGCGTTAGCGCAGTTTTGCGTCAAAAAGTATAAATATGGCCCTAAGTCTCTTGTATCTAAATAAATCACCATGTGTAAAAAAGGTTGTAATGTACCTGTAGCTTTATTTAACCTTTATTTAAATGAAGGGGAGAAAAGACCATTTGCTCCATTGCGTTAGCATGTCAGCAATGATTGGCTGGATGTCGTTCTCATTCAATTGCTTTGTTCACTTGATGCATGTCAATACATATGCATGCAGCTCCTTTACTGTCCTTTTTGGTCACTACCACTATGGGAGAAATTCATGGTGGTGGACCAATTGAACACTCAATAATTTACAGTAATAATTAAAGTTCTCTTACAACAGGTTCTTGTAAATGAAAAGCAATTTGTCTATGTGTCTGAGCAACAGGACGAACATCCTCATTAATATACAGTTTTACTTTCATAGTCCTTAGTTTTCCTGAACCATGAATCAACAAAAGAAATTGACTACTATTTTGTGATGAGCATTCATGTTGTAATTCACAGAGATCAGTCCCATACCAGCAACTATGTAGAAACTGAGCAAACAGGCACTTGAAGCTGTACCTAGCAGCACATGAACCAGTGCTTGTACCTTCGTTTTCTTATGTTTCACTGTCGCTATCAATGAACCTTTACTCTTCATGGGTGTTGATGCAGCCTAAGTATTCACTTTGGTCTTTGACAGCTTAAGTCTCAGAAATGGAGATAGTGAATTTTATTTCTCTTCAGGCATTATATTTATTGGTGCATCATCGATGATGTAAGGTATAGAACACCCATTTATTTTCAACATGTTTTTTTTACAGTGTTTGTATGAATTGGCTGCTTTTGCATGTCAACTTTTCTTTGACTGACATTTTTCTTCACATGCAACCAGTCTGACGTGCACATTTTTCTGAAATAAGCATCAGCTTGGCACAATCACTTTCTTCACTTTCACTTACTTGAACTTACAGAACTGTTTGTCGATGATGTAGATGATGTTGATGATGTAGATGATGAGTGACTTCATGTAGGGCGAGATGTATCATCAAGGGCATTTGCGAATCGTAAATAGCCATTTTTAAGAAATCGCTATTTCCGACTCGCAAAGTGCCATGTATCACATTTGCGAATCGGTAATAGTGATTTCATAAAAATCACAAATGCTATTACCGATTCGCAAATTGCGATACCGGCCCCATTCGCACCTATGGGCCTTTTGACCCATATCTGCGAATTTTTTGCATTTCCAAAATTGCGATTTCTGAAACAGAAATCTCAATTTTGGAAATGCAAAACCCCAGGGTGCTGGGGGCCTAAGGCTCCCTTTGCTGCACCGCAAAAAAAAATCTTTCACCATGTAAGGTGCACACATGCCAAAAGGGCATGTGTGCTTTATATGTACAATTTAAAAATGCATTTTAAATGCATTTTTAAATTTTGCACATGGTTACCACCAAGTTCAACTTTGTGGTAATTAGCGATTCCTAAATGCCAAAATCGCATTTAGGAATTGCTTGATACGTGTGCTAAGGAATCGCAAATAAGGAATCCTTATTTGCGATTTCTACTTTAGAGAGTCGCAATTTGCGACTTTCTAAACAGGGTCGCAATTTTAAGGAATCGCTATTTTAGTGATTCCTTAAAATTGCGTTCAGAATGTATTCCATACATTCTGAAATGGCATTTTACATTCGCAAACGGGCATTCGCACCGTTTGCGAATGCAAAATGCTTTCATACATCTGGCCCATAGTATCCATTTGCCTCAACTGATGTCTGAAACGTTTTGACTGCCATTTTGTCTTCACGCAATGACGCACTTACTTTTTCTTTCGCTTTACACATCATCACAGTATAGCTGTCTTTTCCACAGCCGTTGATTATCTGCTCAATGGCGGGACACTATACTTCATGTGGGAACAAAAATCTACATCTAAAACAGCTTCTTTTAAAGTGGTTCAATCTTTTGTTTAGGGTTACGCTTCATACTCATGACTGACGCGCTCTGGGCACCTCTGGCCTCCATGTCAGCAGCTTGTCTCTCAGCATGTTGCTCAGCTCTGGCAGCCATAAACACTCGCTCCAGTCTAAGGGCCTCATTACGAAGCTGGCGGTCTTGAGACAGCCATCCTAATGGTGGCGGACGGATCGCTGCACTCCAGGCGGTCTGACCGCCACGTTACGACCCTGGCAGTCAGTCTACCAGAGGACCACTCTCCCCACCAGGAACATGGTTCTCGACAGGCTGCTGGTGGTCAGACTCATGGTCAGTCACGGCGGCGCTGAGTTCAGCACCACAGTGCTGATCACGAGCCCACTTTCTGCCAGCCTTTTCATAGCGTTTTAACTGCCATGAAAAGGCTGATGGAAAGGAAGTTCTGGGGCCACAGGGGGGGCCCTGCACTGACCATGACCATGTTGTGGGCAGTTCAGGGGCTTCCCTGTGCAGAGCCTACCAGAATGCGCAGTCTGCTTTGCAGACTGTGCACACTCTGAGGATGCTGTTGTGCTATGACATTGGCCTTGGCACTCTTAAGGGAGCCGAGACCAATAGCATAGCAATGTTCCAGCCAGGCTGACCGGCAGGAATATTGTAATATGATGTTCCCACCAGTCTGCCCAATGGGAACATTGTAAAATGACTGGGAGTGAGGCTGCTGGGTTGACGGGGGTCTCATCCCTGAGAGTTTTGCGCTCGGCTCGTCAGGCCTCCAAACTCTTAATGATGGCCTAAGAGTTTCTCTCAACATTTGCCATCTCAATGAACCAGACAAGCATCCATCTTGTTTCACCAATTCTATGATGTTTTTGACTGAAAACGTATTATTCATAGTCAACGTTTGGAACTGGATTGAACTTGAAATTCAATGCATTCTTAATCTGACGGGATGTGACTTCTTCGTCAGTTCTCAGCATTTTCTCTATGACTTTTTTCACACCATCACCAGAAAGATTTTTAAGACATTTGATAATCTTTTGGTTATCAGTCTCTTCAAGTGCATCAATAAAATCTTCAAATATCTCTATCCAAGCCGTCGATCTATTGACAAAAGTTTGCTTTTTGACTGCAGAGAGAGGTAGCGGTTTTAGGAAGATGGCATTGTAAACCAGTATAGAACTTATTGATGTTGAGATTAGCATGCTTCCTGACACTGTAGGATAATCAGGTTTATGCAAACTTTCTTTAAAGTCTTTTGACATGTGAGCCTCAGGATCATCTTTAACATTAGTTGGAATGGTGCCTTAAATTTTAGCTGCCATGTTCAAGTTTCACAAATCGAACTGTTGCCTTCAACTCTTTGCTCTTCAAAGACCTATGAAGTTGTTCTGAGCTCCACTCTGCAGCTTGATGAGCAATTGCTTCGTATATGGACAGCTCCGTAAGCACAACCCGGAGTACTTCTCCATGAACCACTCCTTCGAATGCTTAGGCATGATGACTCTATTTTGTGGGCTCGATAAGTTACTTATTTCCTCTGTCTACTTGTCAATTTGCCTTTTCTGACACCTGGTTGATCTCTGCCTTGCAGCGCTTTGTAAACCTGGTTGTACCTGCCTTCAGAGTTAACGTTCTGTACACTGTATAACTTTAACTTCATGGCAATGCGGTACCTTTTTGTGTGATCTTGGTTGTCACTTCTTGACCAACAATACGTACACTTCTTAGTGAAGCTTTCTTTCCATTCACATGACTCACACAATCTGGAGTTGCGTTTTGATTACAAAATGAGAGGGGTGTAGGGGTTTATTTCTGTTCGGTGTACAGCCCCCTAACATTTATAAATATCACATAGAGGTACACGGTTCCGAAAGTGAGAGGTCCAACTAGGACTCCTATAGTGGGTGCAGGTCAATCTAGGCACTTCTATAAGTAGAAGCAAAGGCCCTCACACAACCAAATAGGAGTCATGCTTCATCCTTGGGCCTGCTCCTCATTGGACCGGCGCTGCAATTTCCATCTGGGCCCGCAAGGGGGCTCTTTGCCAGAGATCTTCTGAATGATGCCTTTTGATTGAGCACAGGGATATACTGACCCTGTGGATAAAGGAAGTGATTGACGTGAAAGTGAATGTTAAAATTGACAATAGCACCCATAACCTTATATGCTTAATATATCAATTGGGTCTATGTCAAGTTTAAAAAACAAAAGGCGTAGTGCCAGCAGAAAAATGTTCTAGCACTCCCTCTGAAAGAGTAAAAGGGAAGAAGAATCTTCTCCTCTATCCCTACACATAGGTCAACATGTTTCACACCTCAAACAAAGTCTTTATAGATCAAGTGGCGGTCATCAGGACCAACAACTAAGGCCTAATCGTCACTATGGAAACACTAAGGCCCTCATTACAACCCTGGCGGTCAGTGTTAAAGCGGCGGTAATACCGCCAACAGGCCAGTGGTAAAAAAAATGGGATCACGACCACGGCTAAAACCGCCAAAACAGACAGCCACTTTAACACTCCGACCTCCATGGCGGTAGCAACAAACACAGTGGCGGTCACCTCCAACAGACAGGCGGAAGACAATGTACCGCCCGCCCCATCACAACCCGCCAATCCGCCAGTTTTTCCAGGGGGATACCAACGCCATCAAAAGCACGGCGGAAACAGTGTTTGGGAGGGAAACCACTCACCTCTCGACACTCAACGAAGAACCAGGACGCCATGCAGCCCGAGTTACAGGTCCTGCACATGCTGGTCTACATCCTCATCTATCAGGAATACCAAAGGCGGCAGCGATGACCACGGTGAGTACTGCACCTAGTACACAGAGGAGGGGGGAGGAAAAGAGAGTGACACACACATGCAACACACAACACCCCCACCCCCACCAACAACACCACACACACAAGCACATGCAGCAACATTACATTTACACCCCGTAACCCCCTGGAAGAATGCAAGGACAAAAGGAATAGAGTTAAATCATTGATATTTTAGAAACAGGCAGATATACGCAATGATTATAAAAACAATATCTACAAAAATACACAATATGTACATAAGGCCATACATTTTCCTTTCCAAATGTTCGTGGGTCATTGGCCGAAAATCATGGGCCAAGCCCACAATTGACTCCTGCCTCAATACGGAGAGAACACTGCTGGAGCATCTGGTCGAAAACACACAGGCACCTCAGGGGGACAGGGAAGGGGGGGGGCACCACAGCTGGAAGATGGAATAAAGCCACTGGTCCTCAAGGGGGCTCCATGCCCACAGCAATGTCCTGGGGAGTGCAAGGCCACAGTCTCTTAAGTGGGTGGTTTGCCCACTGCTTGGTCCTGGGGAGTGCAAAGCCACAGTCTCTCAAGTGGGTGGTCTGCCCACTGCTTGGTCCTGGGGAGTGCAAAGCCACAGTCTCTCAAGTGGGTGGTCTGCCCACTGCTTGGTCCTGGGGAGTGCAAAGCCACAGTCTCTCAAGTGGGTGGTTAGCCCACTGCTTGGTCCTGGGGAGTGCAAGGCCACAGTCTCTCAAGTGGATGACTCCTTCCACTGGTTCTGGAGGGGGATTGGTGCCCAGTCTGGTTCATCCTGCCAAGGATAGGGTGAGTGGATGCCTTTCTCCACTGTTCTGGAGGGGGCTTGGTGCCCAGTCTGCTTCATCCTGCCAAGGATAGGGGGAGTGGATGCCTTTCTCCACTGGTTCTGGAGGGGGCTTGGTGTCCAGTCTGCTTCATCCTGCCAAGGATAGGGTGAGTGGATGCCTTTCTCCACTGGTTCTGGAGGGGGACTTGTGCCGAGTGATGCAACACTTGGGTTGTGGCAGTTCACATTCCCTCTCCTGGGTGTCTGAGGCATGGGATTTGCAGGGACTAGGTTGCATGATAGTCCATGGAGGCAGGGCTAGGCTCCATCCTGCGGAGCCTAAGGCTGCAAACTGGTGGTAGTGCCAGTGCTGGTGGGGGTGCTGCCAGTGGTGGTGGGAGGCTCCAGCCCATCTTCTGCAGCCTCGGATGGCAGCCCTCTGGGGCTGCTGGTGCTGGTAGTGGTCCTACTGTCAGCAGTGCAGGCGGCAGTGCTTGCGTTGGTGCTTGCGGCGGGGTTGCTGGCGGTGCTGGCCATGGTGCAGGTGCTGGTGTTGTCAGTGGTAGAGGTAGGACCCAGCCCTTCTCCTGAAGCCTCGGACATCTGCCCACTGGGGATACTGCTGCTGCCAGTAGTGGTGGCAGCGGCGGTGCAGGTGGCGGTGCTTGCGGCAGTGCCTGCGGCGGGGCTGCTGGCGGTGCTGCCCGCGGTGCAGGTGATGGGGCTGGTGGTTCTGGTGGTGGGCACCAGGCCTTCACCTGCAGCCTCCGATGGCTGAAGTGCCTTGCCTTGGGTTTTCTGCCCCTTCCTCACCTTGGCAGATGCTGTTGTGACCTTGGCTCTGGCAGCTGGACTTTTGGAGGAGGCCTTGCTGGGTGGGTCATGCTCCTTGCCTTTGCTGCATGTTGTCCCCTTCTTCACCTTGGCAGGTGGCGGAATGGTTTGGTCCTTTGCAGGGGTTGGTGGCACACTGGCTGGCCTGACAGGTGCCCCCTTTGAGCCTCTGGGAGTTGCAGGAACCACAGCGGACACCGACTTGGTGGCTGAGGGGCTGTCCTGGGTTCTGGACACCCTGGCCCGAGGGGAAGGACAGAAGGGGGAGGGGTAGGGAACAGGTCAATGTTTGCCATGAAAAGCTTTTTAGACAAACTAGGGTGGGAGGGTTTGGGAGTTGAGGAAGAGGGAGCAGTGGTAGGAGGTGACTGTCTGCTGAGTTTGGGTGAAGATGCATGTGCTGGATGCTGTTGTGAGGTGGATGGCTGTTGGGTGGGTGGGTGCTTGCGTTTGTGTACTTTGGGAGGAGGGGTCACAGACACACTGAGAGAGGACACAGGGGACGTGTGAATGGATGTGGGGGTGGTGACTGCCAGTGAGGGGTGAGTAGTGATGCGCGTACTGGTGATGGAGGTAGTGGATGAGGATGTAGTGCATGTAGGTGTGAGTGGAGACGATACTGGGTGGGAGGTGGACGACGAGGAGGAGGGGGACACAGTGGAGGCAGTGGATGTTGTTGTGACTGCATGGGGATGGTGCTTGTGTGAGTGCCTGTGGGATGATGTGTGGTGCTTGTGTTTGCCTGAACCACTTCTGTGTGTTGATTTGGGTGAAAGCTGGCCTGAAGGTGGGCTTGGGATAGGCTGGGGTTGAATGGGTTGGGACTGGGTAGAGGAAGTTGGAGGAGGGAGGCTAGACACAGGGACAATGACTGGCATCAGTGCAGAGGCCAGAGCCTGAAAGGCTCTCTGTTGGGACGCCACGCCAGAGTGAATGCCCTCCAGGTATGCATTTGTTTGTTGCAAATGACTCTCGACACACTGGATGGCATTCAGAATGGTTGACTGCCCAACAGTGAGGGATCTCAGGAGGTCACTGAGGGCAACAGGGCTGACTGGGGCAGGGCCTGAGGTGCCTGGGGAAAAGGAGATGCCCACCCTCCTGGGTGAACGGGTACAGGAAACACGCTGAGGGGCTGCTGGGAGAGTGGTGCTGGTAGGGGGAGTGGCAGCTGTACCTGTTGTTGGGGTGGGCACCGAGGTGTCCACCACCACCAGGGAGCTTCCATCGGAGGAGGAGTCGCTGTCTGTGGTCTCCCCTCCAGTCCCCGTCGTGGTGCTCCCCTCGCCCTCCGTCCCACTGGTGCCCTCACTGTCAGTGGATTCGGCCTCCAGGCCCATGTGGGATGCAGCTCCCTGCGTCGCTGGTGCCTCTGCTCCTCCGCCAGATGATGCTAATGTACATAAGGACAGGGTGACAAAACAAAAAGTGGGGGAGAGACAGAGGATACACTTGGTCAATGCCAGCAACACTACTACCATTGGTGGACACAACACACAGGGAGCAGCCCTATGCACTAGGCCATGCCCAACCAGTTACTAAGATAGTCACCAGCCCATGGGGTAGAATGCCTAACGCTATCAGCTGCACACCAGAAACCCACTGGACCCTGCCCAGTAATATATGCCCACTAACACTATTGGGGTAGGAGTGCTTCAGAGCCTGCCCAAAAAGGGACCTACCCTGCCATCTTCGCCCTGGCCTATGGGCACCCATAGCCCACATCCCCCACCCAGGTACCTCTCAACGTGCGCAATGTCAGGAGTCAGATTCTGTACTCACCCCCTTGTGGCTGCTGTGATGCCTTCAAGCGCCCATCCAACTCCAGATAGGCGACCGCCAGGATGCAGAACATCAGGGGGGTCATGGTGCGACTGGCACACCTTCCTCATTGGGAGGCCAGCCCCAGCTGGGCCTCTGCCGTCTTCTTTGCCCAGCGGCGCAGGTCCTCCCACCTCTTGCGGCAGTGGGTGCGCCGCCTGTCAAAGACCCCCAGGGTCCGCACTTCCTTGGCGATGGCACACCAAGGGGCATATTTATACTCCGTTTGCGCCGAATTTGCGTCGTTTTTTTCAACGCAAATTCGACGCAAAACTAACTCTATATTTATACTTTGGTGTTAGACGCGTCTAGCGCCAAAGTTCATGGAGTTAGCGTCATTTTTTTGCGTGAACACCTTCCTTGCGTTAATGATATGCAAGGTAGGCGTTCCCGTCTTAAAAAATGACTGCAATGCATATGCGTCGTATTTATACTCCCGGGCAAAAATGACGCCCGGGAGTGGGCGGGACTAAAAAACCCGCATTTGCGCCAGATTTTAGCGCCTGGGTCAGGGCAGGCGTTAAGGGACCTGTGGGCTCAGAATGAGCCCAGAGGTGCCCTCCCAAGCCCCCAGGGACACCCCCTGCCACCCTTGCCCACCCCAGGAGGACACCCAAGGATGGAGGGACCCATCCCAGGGAAGAAAAGGTAAGTTGTGGTAAGTATTTTTTTTAAATTTTGTTTTGGCATAGGGGAGCCTGATTTGTGCCCCCCTACATGCCACTATGCCCAATGACCATGCCCAGGGGACAGAAGTCCCCTGGGCATGGCCATTGGGCAGGGGGGCATGACTCCTGTCTTTGCTAAGACAGGAGTCATGCTAATGGCGTCTGGGCGCCCAAAAAAAATGGCGCAAATCGGGTTAAGACGATTTTTTTGCCTCAGCCTGACTTGCCCCATTTTTGGATGCCCAAACGCCATTTTTCCCTACGCCGGCGCTGCCTGGTGTATGTGGTTTTTTTTCACGCACACCAGGCAGCGCCGGTCGGCTAACGCCGGCTAACGCCATTCAATAAATACGGCGCCCGCATGGTGCTTCAGAATGGCGTTAGCCGGCGCAAATTTTTTGGGCGCAAAACTGCGTTAGCGCAGTTTTGCGTCAAAAAGTATCAATATGGGCCCAAATACCCTTCTTCTGGTGGGTGTTGACCTGCAGGGAAAAGACAGCAGAAAAGGGAATTAGTCAACCATCCGAACCATCAGACTCATGGCCCACCAGATCCCTCCCATCCCCTGATGCACATACATTGTCCACCTTACATGCTGCACTCTGGCCAGGATGCCTCTGCCCCCCCCTACATGTGGCTTACACACAGCACTCCATACATTCATGGCCCACGCATCATGCTCACAGTGTACTCACCTGTTTGTCTGGAGGACTGTAGTGTAACGTGTACTGGGGTAGGACCCCATCCACCATTTTCACTAACTCCTCTGCGGTGAAGGCAGGGGCCCTTTCCCCAGACACATGAGCCATCGTCGGTTCCAGACACAGGTCACAGCAGCACTTGCATTGTAGGTCCTCTCCTGTTGAAGGTCAGGTAGCAAGTGAGTGGATAGATAGAAAATGGCAGGAACGTCTGCGGCGGTGGGTACCGCCGGCGTATATCGATATTGGCTCCTGTAACCAATAGGGCCCAATGATAACCAATGCAAAGTTGCGCAGCTGTCATCGACCGCCTACCATGACGGCACACAACGCCAGCGCAATTACCTCATTTCCACTTGTCCCTCCTCAGAGATCAGGCATCCGCCATTTTAGGGGGGCACAGGGTATGGCACCTAACTGCGTCACAGCAGACATTGGCACGCCAACTGATTGTCGGGTTCACATTTTGTTTCTGTAAAGTAAACAAATCATTATTAGTGCAATAGATGTGGGAATATGACCCTCTGCCCACCCTTCTCTTCCAAAGGCTTCAACCGCTGAGGCTGAATAGGAGATGGCGCATCCTCTGGTGTACAGACCCCTATGGATCTTGCGATAATGGAGGACAGACACATTATCATTACATACAGACTTGATCGGGCCACCATCCAATAACTGTATGCACAATTGGAGCCAGACCTGATGTGAGCTATCTGCCAGCCCACAGGTATCCCCCCTCTAGTGCAAGTCCTGTCAGTGCTCCATTTCCTGGCAAGTGGTTCCTTCCAAACAACAGTGGCCATGACACCACGGATGTCTCAGCCAATGTTCTCCAGCGTGTTGACCAGAGTGTTCTCTGCCCTGCTGAAACATATGCGCAGCTACATTGTGTTCCCCCAGGTGGAGGATTTGGCCACAGTAAAAGCTGAATTTTATGCCCTGGGTCATATCCCCAACATCATTGGTGCCATTGATGGTACACATGTGGCATTTGTCCCCCCCCAGAAGAAATGAACAAGTTTTCAGGAATAGAAAAAGCTATCAATCTATGAATGTGCGGATGGTGTGTTTGGCGGACCTGTGCATCTCCCATGTGAATGCCAAATAGCCTGACTCTGTGCATGGCGCCTTTATCTTGAGGAATAGCAGCATCCCATATGGGATGGGCCAACTCCAGAGGCACCGGGTGTGGCTATTAGGTGAGCCAAAGGTCCCTACACACTATGAGTAGGTGTCTGGGTATGGGGTTGTCCCTAAGGGTTAATGTGAGTCTAACAGTTGTCCCTCGATATTTGCAGGTGACTCTGGTTACCACAACCTCTCATGGCTACTGACCCCAGTGAGGAATGCCAGGACAAGGGCAGAGGAACATTACAATGAGGCACATGGGCGTACAAGGAGGATTATTGAAAGGACCTTCGGCCTCCTGAAGGCCAGGTTCCGGTACCTCCATCTGACAGGTGGCTCCCTCTACTACTCACCCAAGAAGGTGTGCCAGATCATCATTGCATGTTGCTTGTTGCACAACCTGGCCTTGAGACACCAGATGCCTTTTCTGCAGGAGGATGTGCTTGGAGATGGTCTTGTGGCAGCGGTGGAGCCTGTGGACAGTGAGGAAGAGGAGGCAGAGGAAGAAGATGTTGACAACAGAATCAATATCATTCAGCAGTACTTCCAGTGACACACAGGTAAGACACTGTAAGTTCACTTTACATTTCTGTTATCTTTTGGACATTGTAAAAGGTAGCCTCTTACCCTATGTCTATGGCCACTGACTTTACCCTTTGGCATCTCTATTTTCAGATCTATGTGCCCCACTTTGGCTCCTGCTATGTTTACTGCTGCCCACCAAAGGTCATTCCAAAGTATATTTCACTGTACATTTGAGTTGCAATGCTTTGATAATGTTGTACTAATACATTTGTGAATCATTTGACAGACTCCAGATTGGGTGTTTATTTAGGTGCTAATAAGTAGAGGGGGATGTGCAATGGGCTGGGCTGATGGTGGGGGAAAGTCCAGGGTAGAGTCTAGTCTCTTTGTATCACAGGTGCATTGTCCAATGGGGCATAGGAAGGGGAGTAATGGCAGTTCAAGGTGTACAGGGTGACAGAGTGGGACAGAAGGGTGACAATTAGGAGAGTCTTATTTCCTGGCGGGGGTCTTGGCAATGTTCTCTGGCTTTGCCTTGATCGCAGGGACCGTTTGCAGGGTGGTTGTCCTTCTGCAGGGGGTGGGGTGCTGCTGGCCTATTGGTCCTGTGGCAGGGCCTCCTGTCCACCAGCGCCGGCGGAGATGGAAGGCTGTTCATCGGTTTGGCTAGTGTCAGGCGCCCGTTGTTGTGCCACTGCCTCCCTCATGGTCTTGGCCATGTCAGTCAGCACCCTTGCAATGGTGACCAGGATGGTGTAGATGTTTGTTAGGTCATCCCTGATCCCCAGGTACTGTCCCTCCTGCAGCCGCTGGGTCTCCTGCAACTTGGCCATTATCTGGCCCATCGTCTCCTGGGAATGGTGGTATGCTCCCAGGATGTTGGAGAGTGCCTTGTGGAGAGTGGGTTCCCTGGGCCTGTCCTCCCCCCTGTCGTACAGCAGTCCACCCAGCTTCCCTGTTGTCCTGTGCCTCTGTCCCCTGAACCGTGTGTCCACTGCCACTGACCCCAGGTCCCTGATCGGCCTGTGTTTGTGGGGTTGTCTGGGGTCCCTGTAGTGGTGGACACACTACTGATTGACGTATCCTGGGGACAGTGGCATGGGCCCGCTGGATGGGTGCTGTGCTGGTGTTTCCTGAGGGGGAGGCTCTGTGGTGGGTTGGGACTGTGGCTGGGTACCCGACTGTCCAGAGGTCCCTGATGGGCCAGGTTGGTCATCCTGATCCAGGCGTGCAGAGCTGCTGTTGTCACTGTGGGCCTCTTCAGTGGGGGAAACTGGATGTAGCTGGCACCTCCTCTCTGGTGACGTTGAGTATGGGTCCTGTGGGGATGCAAATGCAGTGTTACTGTATCTGCGTGTGCCATCTTGTGCATGGGTGTGTTTCCCTGTATGGTTGTATTTTCCCTGTCAGCTTGGCCGTGTGTGAGTGGTGATTTTGTGGGCCGGGTGAGTCTCTCTACTGGGCATGCTGTGGTGATGGGTGTCCGTGCAGGTCTGTGTTGGGGGTCCATGCTTTGGTGTTGCATGAAAGGCTTGGTATTGGGATGGGTGGGTTGTGATAGTGGGGTGTATGTGAGGTGTTGGAGTGATGGATTTGAGGGTAGGGTAGGGGTTTGTGATGGCATGCTGGTTGGGTAGAGGGGGATAAAATAGTAAAGATTTGACTTACCATAGTCCAGTCCTCCTGCGACTCCTGCGAGGCCCTCAGGATGCATAATTACCAAGACTTGCTATTCCCATGTTGTTAGTTGTGGGGGAGGAGGTGGGGGTCCACCGCCAGTCCTCTATGCTGCTACCTGGTGTCTTGCAACCACGGAACGCACCTTCCCCCATAGGTCGTTCCACCTCTTCCTGATGTTATCCCTGGTTCTTGGGTGCTGTCCCACGGCGTTGACCCTGTCCACCATTCTCCGCCATAGCTCCATCTTCCTTGCTTTGGACGTCTGCTGCACCTGTGATCCGAATAGCTGTGGCTCTACCCGGATGATTTCCTCCACAATGACCCTTAGCTCGTCCTCAGAAAACCTGGGGTGTCTTGGGGTGCCATGGATGTGGTATGTGTAATATATGTGAGGATGTGTGGGGTGATGTGTTGGGGTGTGCGCTGTGCGTTGCGTGGATGGTGTATGGGTGATGGTGTTCTGTGGCTCTGATTGAGTGGGTGCTCCTGGCTTGTGTCTCTCTGTGTTGGCAACCTTTTTTTTCATTGAAAGGGTTGTGGGTAATGTGGGTGTGTGTTTTATAGTGGTGTGAGTGTGTGGGTGTGGTGTGTGTATGTGTGTCAGGTGTGTGTAGTTTGAATTGTCCAATGTGGTGTGTATTTTGAGCGCGGGGGTATGTACCACCAATGGTTTACCACGATTGAAAGACCGCCGCAGTGATTCGTGGGTCGTGATACTGTGGGTGTATTCCTGTTGGCGTAACGGTGTGGGTTTGGCTATCGCCAGTTTATCACTGACCTTTGGGCTGGCGGACTTGTGTGGGTGTCTGTATTGTGGCGGAATTCTCAGTGTGGGTCATAATACCAATAGCTGAATACCGCCGCGGGCCCGGTATGTTGGCGGCTGTCAGCACGGCGGTAGGCGGCATTTACCACCACAGTTGTAATGAGGTCCTAAGTCTGAAAAAAGTGTGAAAAAGGGGGGACATTTGTGTTAGCCTGGATACCCTAAATTTAAGGTAGACCTGAAAAAGCCAAATATATAAAATTCATGAATACAATTATTAGGTGACTTTGAGTCAATGGCACACAGTAATTGCATGCACCCACATCTACTAACTTTGTGATGTCCCTACCATCAAACTCAGGCATAGATAACTCTAGAGCTTGTTATTGCTCAAAAACATATCTTACCCTCCTAAAGTAGGGGCAGGGTCCCATCGGGATAACACGGACCGTTGGACTATTGCAAAACTATAATGGTAAAAATTTTGAAAGTAAAATTCTTATTAAGAAATGAAAATTTTGGAAATGCAAAAAATTTGCAGAAATGGGCCTACAGGCCCATAGGTGCGAATGGGGCAGGTATCGCAATTTGCGATTCAGTAATAGCATTTACGATTTTTAAGAAATCGCTATTACCAATTCGCAAATGTGATTCATTGGATTTTGCGAATCAGAAATAGCGATTTGTTAAAAATCGCTATTTCCGACTCGCAAAAGGCCTCCTTGACACATCTGGCCCTAAATCTTCAAAAGATGTCATGATTTGAGCATTATCCAAAGAGTCAATAAGTGCATCGTGTGGTCAGTCACATGAATTGAACCTGCCAGGAAACAACACAGTGATCAATACGTTGTGTACCCATTAATATTTTGACCATCCCCCGATGGCATAGACTTGGGATTCTTACTATTGTGCTTGCCAAAAGTTATTCAGTGAGAACTTGTTTTTAATCTCCCTCTTTGGACAGCACAGTGTGAGGGGAAAAACATGAAGACAGATCTGCCTGTTGTCGTATATCATCACAACAGCAGTCCGGATTTACCCATAATCTATGTCAAATATTGTTAAGTCTAATCTTATTTTTAAATTGAGTGTTCCTGTGAAGTGTTTATAGAGGAGGTGCCTGACGTTATGTACAAATAATACTTGGTGGAAAACAGTATAGAAGGACGTCAACGCACAATGTGTCTCTATAACGGCTGCGGGGATGCAGAAAATTACAGATGCATGCAGGCCCTCCTCACTTCTCCACAGCTATCTATGTTACCAGTGTACAACAAGGTGTAACAAAGTATATAATAGTCATGAGATGTCAACTCTCACCAAGTGTTGCAACCCGGGGCAAAGTAATCTGGTTTTTGACTGTGCTTGATAAAAACAGACAACATGAAAGGTCATCGACGTGTGGCGTGTCTCTATGTTGACCCTGGCAACCTAACCATATTGACAGCTAGGGCACGCTAATCTCTTTTTTGGTTGTGCTTAAAAAAACAATATGAGAGGCCATCAAGGTGTGGTGTGCCCCTCTGATTGCTCCTGGGACCTGCCTATGCCGACAGCCAAGACCCGCTGATCTATTGTTTACTAATACTTAATGTAGACACACACTGTGAGAGGGTACCGAGGTACGGCGAGCCAGTATCATGGCCCCGGGAACCTGCCTGTGTAATAAGATGTTTGGGAGAAAAACAGAAGGAGGATCCAATAGTCTTCTTATCGATCGTATAACCAGTGCCCCCAGGGATTTGCCCTTCAAATAGAAATAATAGCCCACTGAATACGAGGAACTCCCCACTTACTTTTTGCTGGTTGAGTCCATCAGGAGACAAACCAGTCGTCCTCGACCCAGAAATGATCTGGTGTCACGCTGGAAGGTATTTAACTGAGAAGTGTCCCTCCTCATTGGAATTTGAGAGGTGGGGAGCTAGACCCGTAACCGTAACCTGAATGTACAGAAGGGTATACAAAATGAAGGCTGTTAGACTTTTCATCGTTGGCGTGGTCTCCACTAGCTTTTTGCCTCTGTTTCCCATGTTGTTGATGTGTGCTGGACTCTGTTTCTGCTGTTTTTGTTACTCTGGGCACTTTACCACTGCTATTCAGTGCTAAAGTGCAAGTGCTCCTCTGTAAAATGTATGTGTAATTGGATTTCCATAATTGGCATATTTGATGTACTGGTAAGTCCCTAGTACAGTGCACTAGAGGTGCCCAGGGCCTGTAAATCAAATGCTACTAGTGGGCCTGCAGCACTGGTTGTGCCACCCACATTAGTAGCCCTGTAAACATGGCTCAGACCTGCCACTGTAGTGTCTGTGTGTGCAGATTTTAACTGCCAATTCGAACTTGGCAAGTGTATCCACTTGCCAGGCCTAAACCTTCCCTTTTCTTACATGTAAGATACCCCTAAGGTAGGCCCTAGGTAGCCCCATGGGCAGGGTGCAGTGTACGTTTAAGGTAGGACATATACTAATGTGTTTTATATGTCATGACAGTGAATTACTGCCAAATTTGTTTTTCACTGTTGCAAGGCCTATCCCTCTCATATGTTAACATGGGGGCTACCTTTAAAAATGATTAAAGTGTAGATTCCCTTTGGGAGCAGATAGACTTCTGGAGTTTGGGGTCTCTGAGCTCACACGTTAAAAATACATCTTTTAGTAAAGTTGGTTTTAAGATTGTGTGTTTCAAAATGCCTCTTTTAGTGCCCATTTCCTTGCTTAAACCATTTCTGTGATTCTGCCTGTTTGTGGATTCCCTGTCTGGGTCAGTTTGACAGTTGGGCTGTTTGCACCTCTCTCTAGACAGTGACACAAAGGGAGCTGGGGTGTAGCCTAGATAGCCTGTAGATTGTTTGGCAATGACCTAGAAGATTCCCCTCGGAAGGAGGTGGAACAAAGGTCACACTTCGAGATGCTGGGTGGGTATGCGTATCCACCAGATTTATGGCAGCCCGTCAGGGTGATCAGGAGACCCTGGAGCCTGAAAGAGTGGCCCATTTGTCTGCCAGAAGGAGGAAGGGCAAGGGGCACAGGAAACCGGCCCCAGACGTTCCCACAATCCAGGAGGAGGCTGAACCTGAGGAAGGCCCTGGAGCCTACAGGGGAACAGATGGCTGAACTGGGTGAGGTCTCTGAGTTGTGAAAGTGGCAGCAGGAAGGGGGGCCCACCAGGGAAGCATTCTGTGAGGCACAGAAGTCATGCCCTACTCTGGAGGGTTTGCAGCAGCAGGCTGCAAACCAGGCATCTAGCAAGGAGCTTGGATCACATCTGATTTACTGGGAGGATTGCCTCCTATATAGTGAGCCTAAGGTTCCTGAGCCGGGGTCAGCCTGTGTGCTGGTGGTACCCCAGTGCTTCAGGGCCTTCCGACTGGGTCTGGCTCATGATGTGCCTTTAGCTGATCATTTGAGGCAGGACAAGACCTTTGAGCGGCTTGTCACCCACTTCCATTGGCCCCAAATGCGCAGGCACTCTGATGCTCATTGTAGGTCTTGCCCAACTTGTCAGGCAAGTGGCAAGCGGGGGAAATGTAAAGCTCCCCTCCAACCTTTTCCTGTTGTTAGCACTCCCTTTGATAGGGTTGGTATCGACACTGTAGGGCCTCTGGATCCCAAGACAGCCCTGGCCAACAGGTTTATCCTGGTTTTGGTGGACCATGCCAACTGGTACCCAGAAGCCATTCCTTTAAGATCAATCACTGCCCCTGTGGTGGACCGTGCCTTGATGGGAGTTTTTACCCGCATGGGGTTCCTCAAGGAAGTGGTATCTGATGGGGGTACCAAATTCATATCAACATATATGAAGTCTCTGTGGAAGGTGTGTGGGGTAACCTACACGTTCACCACACCTTACCACCCCAAAGCAATGGTCTGGTTGAGAGATTCAACGGCACCTTGAAAGGCATGATCATGGGCCTGTCAGTGCCCTTGAGGCGGAAGTGGGATGTCCTCTTGCCATGCCTTCTGTTCGCTTACAGGGAGGTGCCTCAAAAGGGACTTCACTTTAGTCCTTTTGAGCTGATCTATGGCCACCCTGTGAGGGGACCTTTAAGTCTGGTAAAGGAGGCTTTGGAAAAGCTCCTAGTAAACCCCCCAGGATGTATTCAGCTACATGCTGGCTCTGAGAAACCAGACTGCCCGCATCAGGAATATCACACAGGAGAACCTAGAAGCAAGCCAGGAGGATATGACATGCTTGTTTGACCAGAATGCCACTCTGGTGGAGTTTCAACCTGGTCAAAAAGTGTGGGTGATGGCACCAGTGGAGGCTAGGGCACTCCAGGACAAGTGGACTGGGCCATTTGAGGTGGTGGAACACAAGAGAAAGGCATCTACCTTGTGGACTTGCAGACTCCCAGGAACCCTTTGAGGGTCCTGCATGTTAACCAGCTCAAGCCACACTTTGAGCAGACAGAGTTGTCCATGTTCCTAGCGACAGATGACGGGGTAGAGGAGGAGAGTGAGCCTCTTCCTGACCTCCTGTTTGCAGGAGAGAAAGGTGGGTCTGTGGAGGGAGTGAAGCTCTCTCCCTCCCTGACTGCAGAGCAGCAGAGGGACCGTCGTCAGGTGCTGGGACAGTTCGTCTCACTGTTCTCCTTGATCCTAGGGGTCACACACTTGTGCACAAATGATGTGGACAACGGGGACAGTACACCCATTAAACAAATGGTTTACAGGGTGACTGACAAGGTCAGGGCTAGCATCAAGGATGAGGTATTCAAGATGTTAACCCTACGGGTTATTGAGTATTCAAGCAGTCCTTGGGCCAGGCCTGTGGTTTTGGTCCCAAAGGCTGCTGCTCCTGGTGCCACCCCAGAACTCCAGTTCTGTGTGGACTAAAGCGATCTCAATGCGGTCACTAAAACTGACGCGCATCCCATCCCCCGAGCTGATGAGCTCATAGATCGGTTAGGAGCTGCCAAATACCTCAGCACGTTTGATTTAATGTCCGGGTATTGGCAGATTGCCTTGCCTGAGGGGGCCAAGGAGAGGTCTGCATTTTCTACCCCAGATGGGCACTTTCAGTTTAAGGTGATGCCATTTGGGATAAAAAATACCCCTGTCACCTTTCAGAGGTTGGTCAACCAGGTGTTAGCTGGGCTGGATGAGTTCAGTGCCGCCTACCTGGATGACATTGTTGTCTTCAGTTTCACATGGGAGGAACAGTTGTAACAACTCTGTAAGGGGTTGGAGGCCCTGAAAAAGGCAGGCCTCACCATTAAGGCAAGCAAGTGACAAATAGGGCAGGGCTCTGTGGTGTGTTTGGGACACCAGGTGGGGAGTGGCCAGGTGCTACAGCCAAAGATTGATACCATCCTGGCTTGGGAGCCTCCCAAGACCCAGACTGAAGTGAGAGTCTTTTTAGGTCTCATAGGATACTATAGGAGGTTTGTCAAGGGGTATGGCACAATTGTTGCTCCCTTGACTGAATTGACCTCCAAAAAGCAGCCCAGAAAGGTGATCTGGACGGCTTTTGATGCCCTGAAGGCTACCATGTGCACAGCACCTGTGCTGAAGGCACCTGACTATTCTAAGGAATTTGTTGTGCAAACAGATGCCTCACAGCATGGTATTGGAGCAGTACTCTCAAGCTTAATGAAGAGGGCCTAGATCAACCTGTAGCCTTCATTAGCAGGAGGTTACTTCCCAGGGAATGTAGGTGGAGTGCCATAGAGCCTGAATATTTTGCTGTGGTCTGGGCGCTGAAGAAGCTAAGACCCTACTTGTTTGGGAGTCGCTTCTGGGTTCAGACTGACCATAGGCCCCTCAGATGGTTAATGCAGATGAGGGGTGAGAATCCAAAACTGTGGAGGTGGTCCATTTCCCTACAGGGGATGGACTTTATGGTGGAACACCGCCCTGGTACAGAACACACCAATGATGATGGTCTGTCCAGATTCTTCCGCCTTAGTGATGAGAACTCCCATGAGGTTGGGTAGTTGCTCCCCACTTTCAGCTGGGGGGGATACGTATAGACTTTTCATCCTTGGCGTGGTCTCCTCTAGCTTTTTGCCTCTGTTTCCCAGGTTGTTGATGTGTGCTGGACTCTGTTTTTGCTGTTGTTGTTACTCTGGGCTCTTTACCACTGCTATCCAGTGCCAAAGTGCAAATGCTCCTATGTAAAATGTATGTGTAATTGGATTTCCATGATTGGCATATTTGATTTACTGGTAAGTCTCTAGTACAGTGCACTAGAGGTGCCCAGTGCTTGTAAATGAAATGCTACTAGTGGGCCTGCAGCACTGGTTGTGCCACCCACATTAGTAGCCCTGTAAAAATGGGTCAGACCTGCCACTGCAGTGTTAGTGTGTGCAGATTTTAACTGCCAATTCGACTTGGCAAGTGTACCCACTTGCCAGGCCTAAACCTTCCCTTTTCTTACATGGAAGACACCCCTAAGGTAGGCTCTAAGTAGCCCAATGGGCAGGGTGCTGTGTATGTTTAAGGTAGGACATATACTTATGTGTTTAATGTGCCCTGACAGTGAAATACTACCAAATTTGGTTTTCACTGTTGCAGGGTCTATCTCTCTCATAGGTTAACTTGAGGGCTACCTTTAAAAATGATTAAAGCGTAGATTCCCTTTGGGAGCAGATAGACATGTGGAGTTTGGGGTCTCTGAGCTCACAATTTAAAAATACATCTTTTAATAAAGTTGGTTTTAAGATTGTGTGTTTGAAAATGCCACTTTTAGATAGCGGGCCTCTGCCTGTTTGTGGATTCCCTGTCTGGGTCAAATTGACAGTTAGGCTGTTTGCACCTCTCTCTAATGCACAAAGGGAGCTGGGGTGTAGCCTGCATATCCTGATGAGCCATTTGTGCTAGGAGGGAAGGAAGGAGTGGTCACTTACACCTGAGAGGGCTGTGCCTGCCCTCACACAATGCAGTCTCCAACCCCCTGCTGTGTGTCTGGAGCCTTGCCTGAGCAAGGCAGGATTTCACAAACAGGAGAGACTTTCCTTTGAAGTAAGCCTACTTCAAAGGCCAAAATGGGTATA
Organism: Pleurodeles waltl; assembly: GCF_031143425.1. Taxonomy (NCBI): domain Eukaryota; kingdom Metazoa; phylum Chordata; class Amphibia; order Caudata; family Salamandridae; genus Pleurodeles; species Pleurodeles waltl. Next base: position 1,065,995,093 of record NC_090445.1, read on the forward strand.
AGAAGGGCACCCAAAACCACAGAGTTTAGATCACTTCTGGACATCAAGAGGAACCTCGGCCTGGAGAAGAGCTGAAGAGCTGAGGAGAAGTGTTGCCCTGCCTGTGACTGTGCTTTGTGGATCTATACTGCAGTTGCTGCTCCTGCCTCTGCCAGGGGACAAAGACTGAACTTTGTTGTGCATTCCTGCTTGTGAAGAAATCTCCAAGGGCTTTTCCTGATCTTGCCTCCTGTTGTTGAAGTCTAAGGGCCATCAAAGACTTCTCCTGACAGCACCTGGACTCTCTGCTGAGACTCCTGCCCTGCCAAGTGATACCCTGTCCAGTTCCTAGGGCCTTGAAAGGTGAAGCTGGCAGACCAAGACTGAAAATGCATGCACAGGCCGCTGTGTGGGGAAAATATAGACACACCTTCCGAGTCGCGGCTGAAAAACAACACGCCACCAGCTTCACGGCAGAAATCGACACTCCATCGGCATCGCAGCTGGAAAATCGACGCATGGAGCTGGAGAAACAAAGCACAACATCCGCTGACGGAGGCAGATACGTCGCAACCCACATAGCGTGGTTTTGCTGTTACCGTATGGCAGGATTTTTGCTGCAAACCTTGTTGGGCACGGAAAAACAACGCAACGCCTGCCGGACCCGACTGCTGCCCAGATCGAAGCATCACTCCACTGCGGAGAGGAAAAACGACACATGCGGACCGGAGAAGGAGAAACAATGCACGGTCTTGCTTGCGGGTGAGAAATCGTTTCATCAATAACCTTTTTCGACCCTCACTCGCCCGTGCGTGTTATTTTGACGCTAACCAGGTACTTTTCAATGCTAACATTGTTTTTACTGTTTACTAAAGTATTTAAGAATGTTTTTGCTTTTAAAATTAATACCTTGACTTGTGTATGTTGGATTTTTGTCATTTTGGTCTTGTTTTGTTTAGATAAATATTTCCTATATTTTTAAATCTGTGTTGTGTCATTTTATAGTGTTTTCACTGAGTTACTATGTGTGTTGGTACAATTACTTTACAACTAGACTCTAAAGTTAAGCCTGTCTGCTTGTGCCAAGCTACCAAGGGGGTGAGTGGGGGTTAACTGAGGGTGATTCTCCTTTACCCTGACTAGAGTGAGGGTCCTTGTTTGGACAGGGGTGAACCTGACTGTCAACCAAAGACTCCATTTCTAACAAAGGCCATTCTGGAGGTGGAGCCAAAGACGAAAAATGATATTGCCTGGTTGTCGCTCTTTATTAGTAAACAGATTCTTAATGCAATTGTAAAGACATGGGTGCAAAACTCCCCGCATTGCGGGAAAGGGGTCCCACGTGTACTGCTAAGAAAAAAATAGAAACACATTATTAGAAGGACTTTTGGAAGTGGACATCAAAATTAATGAACAATGGTAGGCAGAACAATATATATAGAGGTAGGCAAAAAAATACAAATGCACAATCAAATGAAAAGTGCAGTCCATTAGATATCCTTTGGATATGTAAATAAACAACATGTGGCCTTTAACTAAGACGGGCCCCTCCTGATTGGTCAGTGAGTGGTGGAGGACTGGACTGCTACTTATAATTGGAAAGTACAAAAACAGGGGTGTACAAACTAGGAAACATGCAGGAGGCGGAATTAGGGACAAAGGCAAGTTTTGTCTAGTAATCCTTCCGAATTAATAATCAGAATCTGTATGTAACTAGAGAACTGCGGGTCATGAATGACCCGCGTGGTAGGAAACGAGTCCCACTTGTACTGTAAGGATCAAAAGAGGGGAACAAAATTGGAGGTAGTGTTTAATTCTGGTCATTAAAGTAAATGATCAGAGAACAAAACTCATGCCAACAGACAATCATTTAGGAAATGCAGTCCATTGGATATCATCGTTTAGGACTGTCAGATGGGTTTTAAGTCTGAACACCCACCTTTGTGGAGTAAATGTTGATTCCTTGATGGCTTCTAAGACGACCCACCATAGGTCATTGGGGGTATGTCACTTTTCAATAAAATGTATACTGAGTTTGGTGGTAGACTGTGCATATCTGATATTGCTACGGTGTTCGTTAATTCTTATTTTAACTGGTCTACTGGTCATCCCTGTGTATCTCAAGTTACAGGGACATGCCACTAGGTATACACAGTTACAGGTGTTACAATTAGTGTTTTCTGTTTGCCATCTCCCTGTGGATTTAAGGTCTATGGGCTCCATCTTCTTGGTAAGAGGGCATACATTGCAACCGCCACATGGGAAGTTGCCCTGATCAAGAGGGAGTTGCCATAACGTCTGCTGTGTTGTAGGATTAAGATGCAAAATTTTGGGGCAAGTGTGGACATGTATGTCTTTAATGTTCTTTGTGCGCTTAAATTCAAAGAGGGGTTTCAGAATCTCATTGCCTGTTCTAGCGAGAATGGACCAACGTTTGTTGATAATTGATTTAAGTTTGTTGGATGCTGGTTTAAAAGTGGTCACACATGTCAGTCTGGTTTCGGGAAGTTTAGGGTAGGTAGTCAATAGATCCTCCCTGTGGTTGTTTCTTGCTCGCTTCTGGGCAGAGTTAATAAGTCTCAATGGGTAATGTCTGGCAAGTAGTTTCTGACTCAAGTCATTTCCTTGAGCCTCCAAAGTGGAAATCTCACTACAGTTACATCCAAGTCAAAGGAACTGACCGTAATTTAAGTTGTTCCATAATGCTCATGAATTGTGGCTCTCATAAAGGAGCAGACTATTATGGTCAGTTGCTTTGTGAAAGGTTTTCATAGTTAATCTACCTTGATCAAAGGAAATCAAAAGGTCAAGGGAAGAATTTTCTTTAGTGGAAACCACAACTGTAATCTTCAAAAATTCATCAAGACCATTAATCCAGTTCACAAAGGGTTGCACATTTTGTGTATCTCCACCCCAGATAATCGGAATATCATCAATGTAGCATTGCCGCAACCTGGTATGATGTGAAAAAGGGTTGCTGTTATTAAGAATAAACTGTTTTTCAAAATGAAACATGTACAAACAAGCCAGCCTAGGGGCAAAGGTACTGCCCATAGAAGTTCAGTGTATCTGATGATATAGTTGGTTTTCAAACTGAAAAAAATCTCTGTCAAAGCTATGGTGGCACAGTCCATTATGAATTGGATGGGAGTCGTGAAAGGCTTTGACTCCGCATATGCTAGCTGTCCACTCTGGACTTCGACGAAGGCACACTTGGCAAGCACAAGCAGTTTGCTTGTACCACAGCAAACTCTCCAGGAGAGCACTTTCTTCTTCGGGTTACTTATCCCCTATCTCATCACCAGTTGTAGAGTCTTCCTCAGCCTAGGAACCCACCAATGACTACGCCACACAGAGAGCTGTAAATCACACGTCTGTATTCCGCTGTGTGTACCAGTAAACTCCTCAACATTCCAAACTAAGCTATAATTAAATTCTATTTCAAACAATTACATCTCACTTTTACAGAGTTTGTTGGGATCCATAAAGGTTCTGTCCTAAAACATGCAAGACACTACACATACCACTTTATCTTGACTAAACCAATATCTTTCATTCTTTGTCCGTGTGGTGGCATACAGTATTTAATGTATTCAGGACCCCTGCAGTCCCTGGGTGGCTCTTCTTATCTAGCTATCCACCACTCGGACAGGGATGTGGGCCCTCATGTTTGTATGTTTTCCTGACTTTAGACCCTTATTTCTTTTCCACTACTAGGGCTCCAACTAGCTTGATGGCACATCACGACAGGAGTCTGTTGGGTCTCCAGCTTTTTAATGTCTTCTTCTAGGAGGTCTTGAGGTGTTGCTCTGTAATTTAATGAACAGGTGGATTCTTGCTCTTCTCTCTTAGGGGATAGTTCTAGAATTCAGGTCCAAGATGGTTGCCTTGTTATTGTTGTATGGGTGCACCAGGGGCAGCTTGTCAGTTCCATCTCCATCTGTCCTTTGCACATTCTGGTCCAGTCAGTCTATTAGGGATATGCTATGTCTTCTTGCCTACTCTGACCTGTGATTGTGCTTCACATCCTTGGTGCTACTTGCCTTTTTTAGTGGGTTCTTGATGTTGATATAGTTGAGTCATCTGTCTTGATATCTTCATTTTAGTGATGTTCTCACTTTCGTTGGTCCTATGGTTTCCCTACCCCCTAAGGATTCTAATTACCCTCTGGGACTGTCCTGGTGCAGCAGTATCAATGGCTGCTTAGCCGGATGGATTCTTGTCAGCTGTGGTTCTTCAGTTTACTTTTGCCATGGATTGTACTCCATAGAATTCTAGTCTGTTTCCTCCATGTTAGTGTTCTTCCACTTTATTCCTACATTCCTCTAGTTGCAGAAAGAGACTAAAGTGCTTTTCATGTGTTTGCATTGTGAACGCTGAATTTATTACTAATGAATTTTATGGATTACAAGTTATGAATTTGCATAGAACCTAGTTAATAGAAAATAATGTGCGACATCGAAAATGTGTCCACTTGAGTGGCCTTCATAAAATACATAAATGTTTTATTGAATGCATACTAATGTTTACAGTATGCAAGGCATGTATGTGGATTTTTTTGTAGTAATGTGTTATACTAATGTTTTGATGTTATATATTTGCTTATTAATTGTAAGCCTTAAGTTAGCGAGGTTTGGGCCTAATTTTGCACAGCCTCATATTAAACCGCATTGTCTGAATAAAAATTGTGAATTCATGTTTAGAAAATAAAGATGCATTGTTCACACTGAGTTGACCAAACATTTAGCAGAAGCCTTTAACTTTCTCATGAGAACTGCTTGCTAGAGTGTGCTGTATTGGCATTTGATACTTTGTTAATTTGATGCATGAGACAGGGGTGTTCCTAAGAACTAACAATGGATGCACTGACTAGAGTATGGATGGATACAAGAAAGTTACCTGACGAGCCGGACCATGGGAACAGGAGAAGAGGAGCCAGTCATCAACGTGTGAAAGACAGTTTAGTTATATATTTGATTTGGAGTTTAATTCTAATTGGATTGACTGTAAATGTATGATTTATGGTAATTTGGGAAGTTCTTTAGATGATTATAACTTAGCCTGACTGCACAGAGGAGAAGTGGTCATTCTCATTCTATTCTGTTTGGGAGCTGAGCAGTTCCTGATTACTTCATTTTTAACTTTAACTTTGAAGCTTGATGGCTAAAAAATGTGATGCTGCCCTTAGAGATCGCTTCTTAAATGTTTCAGATAGCTTAGAGACCCATGTATCTAAGCCATCCCTTTCATTGCCCTTTGCTGAAGAAGAACAGGCGGATGTCCAACTGACAAAGAGAATTGCAGCTTGCAGATTTATATTGAGGAGAGGTATAACAAAATGCTATTGTCTTGGTTGTAAATAATTCTAGTTGTTCTATATACCAACCGCTATTTGTAAGAGTCAAATTGGATGTTTTTCAAATTTATTTTGACTAAAACAGTTTTTGCATGAAATCCAAACATGCTATTGTAACCTGAAGGATAGAGAGAGAGAGACACTGGAGATGCTGCCAACGTATTACTAAAAGAATCTGTATTTGTTCAGTTGGTGAAACTAAATGTATGTTATTTCTAACGCACAGTTATTACTGTTATTGATTTGCACCGTGATTCCAGAATGCTTGACAGTCAACGTATTAGCTAAATTGAGATTCTTTAGGAGATGTGGTCAACCAGTGTTATTTGTGTATGTTGATTTTGAGATAAACTTCTGTGATCTTAGCATTGTTAATCTAGGTAAATAAACTTTCTAACTTTACTAAATGGTGTGGTTATTCATGACCAAAAGGGTCATGGTGTGTGATGATTAATGAGTTTATTGATTATGTTATTGTATTTACTTTGAGTTTAGGGACTTATGGTGGAATCACTCTAAGCATAGTCAAAAGGTCAATTGACCTATAATGCGTCTCTTTATCTATTAACATATAAAGATCAAATAAGGAATGACGCACTAACAGCATGAGTACAGTGGGTTCCCACGTTATTCTGTGCCACTATGAGACTTGGGTACAGAAACTAACCCCAAAGTGGAGTATGTTTCACAAAAACAAAACTATAATGGTACTGATGCACTCAGATTCTTATCCAATGAGTGGAGAGGATTTATCTTTATTGCCTGCTCAACAGCAAAAATGCATGTTCAAACGACCACCGTAAACAGGCTACATATGCAGTGAATATTGGAATATGTTGGGACTCCCCAACGTCCTGCGATGTAAGATTCCTTTTTAAATCAGGTCTGAACTTTGTCACGCTTCCCGTCGGAGCTGGTGTGAAAGTTGTACAAAAGCTACCTGCAATAAACCACACCTATTATAACTAAATCAAATTAAGAACTTGCCATTCGATTTAATGGTTGCTATGCTAATGGGAAAAGCATGGGGATCTGATGAAAGGAGATGTTTACTGAAGAAACCCAAGATTGGGTTCATGATGAAAGTAGAATTTTTCAGTGTGAAAGAAAATGTAAACCTCTTATCCCATCGACCAGAATTAAAATGGGTGTACATTTAACCTGCTACACCTCCATGTGAAAATTGGGCTGATTGCTGTTTCGTAAGCAGTGAACCATTGTCTTTTCCTGGTTCCTGCCAAAGGTCAGCTTGGCCAGTTCCCAAGTAGCTCTTGCGCACAGTCTTAGCTTTGTTCACCTATTGAACAACACATTGCATTTGTACTTCCCAACTACACACCAAGAGCACGGAAGGCTAGGATTGACTTTTTTTTTTTAACAAACGGGGCCATTAATGCAGCACCTGGAAGAAAACTAGTAGCACTTTGATGACGAATGGAAAAAAATGCAGAGAGCCACATACTTAGTTACAGCCAGGCGCCCATAATGTCACTGGTCTTGCTCATGATAAAAAAAGCTGTGTTAACTTGAAACTAAGGGTCTCATTTACTACAATTAGGTGCATTGCCCACGATGCACCAGTTTGCTAGTGCCGCCCTGCACCACCCTAACAACACCATGTCAGGGTTGTATTTACAATAAAGTGCACCATGGCGTTGGTTAGCACAGCTGCATCGGAATTTCTAACGCAGTTGTGGTGCTTTGCTGGACTAGCGTAAAAAATGTTAACGCTGGTCCAGCAGAGCGTCGGGAGGCCCATAGAACAAAGCACAGAGTCACCGTAATGCCTGCCCTGAGCAGGAATTAAAAAATTATTCTAGAATTACACAGTGAAATCTTGTAGATTTCACTGTGCCATTCCTACGGGACTTCTTTCGGGGGAATGACTCTTTGCACACCTTATACCTGGCGCAGATACAATGTGTCGCAAAGGTTTACAAACTGGTGCAATGGTATATGATGTGGGGTTGGGACTGTTCTGCACCGCATTAGCGTCAGAAAGAATTATGCTACGGCGGCGCAAAAGACTTGTAAATGAGCCTCTAAGCATAGTTATTTGGCACAAAGGAGTGCCTCAGATGCATCACATGAGATTTATACTTGAGTAAATTCTCCAGTACAAATGTCAGTGCAAAGGGCCATTCTTCATAGGTAGGCTGCTACAAATGTGTATTTTTTTCAGTAATTAAATGGCTTACATGTAGTAAACTCAGTTAATATTTTGGTTATATGATGAAATATCAGTGACAAAAATATCAGCACCTAATTATTTCCACAAAAATATTGAAAACACAAATATTGACTTTATATTATTTGTATGTAAAGCCAAAAATATCGACTATAAAAGAAGAATGCAATGGGTACGCAAATTGGATTATAAATATTACAGTGACAAGCACGGGCTATAAAAAAAATAAAAATGTATCTACTGAAACGTAATGAAGGTAGGGGTACTTAACACATCCAATAATAATTGGATGAGTTCAATGACCCCCAACTAGTAATTCCAAACCCTGCAAAAGGTTTTTACATGAGTCTCTGAAAAAATGAACAATATTAAAAAATAAATATATATATATATATATGTATATATATATATATATATATATACATTAAAATAAATTAACATAACATGTATTTCCAGAATCAAATTAAAGAAAATATAATCATATAGGTTGTTGTAAATGATTAAAAACTAAAATCATGAAATTAACATATAAAAGTATACAGAAAAATTTATTTCACAATTGAATTTATTTTACAAAATAGATTTAAATATTTCTCATCCTATTATTCTGAAAAAAGAAACTAAATTATTAGCAGATCAAAATAACTATCACATCATTTACAAATATAATAAAATTATAAACTATGTATTAAACAATCAAAACAATAAAGCCTAAACATAATATAATAAATAACTTTCCAAATTATCACAAGAAATGATATAATTATCACATACATATAGATAACCTGTCAACAAGTAAAAAATACGATGTTGCTCACATTATCCACTAAACAACAAAAACATTGACATAATGATCTAATAAACAAATTAAAAGTTATGAAAATTTTAAAAACGTATACAAATATTAAAATACATATTTTAAACATCCCACCCAATTCCCCTACAAACCCAACAAATCTAAATAAATTACCCTTAAAATATACTACTAAAAACAAAATACAAAAAAATAATGAAACATACATCTAACATTAAATGACAACAAGGTAGATCACAAAACTAATAAAATTCACCTAAATAATTTAAAAACAATATTATGGACAGTTATATTTAAAAACAATATAAAATTCCTTCTCTATTCTCTCAGGATAGTTTTTGACATCACATTTTTGAAGTTAAATTTCTCTCATGATATTTTAGTAGATCTATATGGAAGCAAACAAAAACCCATTAGTGTTTGCATTGTTTCTAGTCTCCAACGCAAATTGGGCCCTACGAAGATATATATATATATATATATATATATATATATATATATATAAAGATCAAAAAACGAACATCCAAAACACTCGGGGACTGAGGGATCTTCGCCCCGAGAGTAAAAAGACGAGTCTCCGTCACTCAAGAGAGCTGAATTAGATATATATATATATCTATATATCTATATATCTATATATATGTATATTGGATATCTATATATATATATATATATATATATATCTGAAAGAAACTAAGGTTACATGGATGTTATAGTTAGGTTCTAAATTTACTTACACAAAACCAATGAAATTCAGCACATAGTTATAGTTAACTCAAATAACTATAACTCACGCCTTCGCCATGCAGATCTAATTACTCCACATATTACATCATAGATGACAACATCTATTGGCATTTTGATATTATCACAGCAACATTTGCAATAACACTTCTGAGGAGAAAACTGTGCACGGCGGAGGCATGAGTTATAGTTGCCTTAGGGCGCGACTTACAGTTACTTGTGTTAACTATAACTATACTTGCTGAATTTCAAAGGTTTTGTACAAGTAAATTCAGAACCCCACTATAACGTCCCTGTAACCTTTGTTTTCTTCAGTTAATTTCTATGTTTTTTTAGCACGCCCACATTTAAATATAAGCAGCTTTGCGCATGGCCTTCGGCCTGCATGCACCCAAACCCAAGCTACGCATGGCCAAATGCCCTGCGCAGCAAGAGTTTGGATGCAGTGTTTTTTTTCTTCTTTTTTTTCTCTGGATTCGCAGTTAGTTATTTCAAGTGACTATAACTCGCGCCATGCACAGTTATCTCATCAATAACTTTACTGCAAATGTTACAGTTACATTATCAGTAGTGTTCTAAAAGATGACATGAGTGCTGTAATATTTGGGGTAATTAGCAGTGCATGGCAAGGGCGGGAGTTATAGTTACCTTAGGGCACGAGTCATAGTTATAAGGTATCCTTGCCACTCAAAATCCCATTCCTACCCTGAACCCTAAAATGCCTTTTGCCACCCGAAACCTCATATGCACCCTATACCCTTGTATTACACTTGCCACTCAAAACCCATACTCACCCTAAACCCTAAAATGTCCCTGCCACTCAAAAACACAAACCTACCCTAAAACCTAAATATCCTCTTGCCACCCAAAAAGACATACCCACCATAAATCCTAAAATTGGCCTTGCTTCCAAAACACCCATACCTAGCCTACACCCTAAAAATCCCCTTGCCGCTCACAAACCCGTAACCACCTTTAAACCTAAATTTGTCCTTGTCACCCAAAAACCCATACCCATCCTAAACCCTAAAATGCCTCTTGCCACCCAAAAACCCAAACCCACCCTAAGCCCTTATATTACACTTGCCACTCAAAAACCCATACTCTCAGGAGATTACTCATGAAATCAAACTTCCACAGGAGCAGATGCCTTTTACCCATACCCCTCCAACAGATGCGTGCTCAGACTTTACTGATTATCTGAACCCTGCATCCGCTAGGGGGAAAGTGGCTTGGGAATAGAAAAAAAGAGACCGCCTCCAGATCCAGTTCCAGCCTGTGTTTCCCACTTCTTACTGGGATTTCTTTAACGGAAGGACCTGCAGTCGGGTGATAAGAGCATAGATAAGTACATTCCTACTGAGCATTCAACTGTTCAGCCATTCACATTCACCCAATTCTATTGTTCTCCTAACCTGGATCTTTTGAGAGACTAGCCTCTCTCTAAGAAAACAATGTTAACTTAATATTTTCTTTTCTCCAGGAGTCAGAGGTATCCAAGTTTCTCTGGAGAGTAGTTTAAAGGTTCATAAATATACAACGTACTAATGTCTTTTACAGGAAACGAAAACTCCTTCTCAAGGTTCAGTTTTCTCAATCACAGTCTCTAGGAATTAGTCTGAGCACTGAGGTTTGTCTCTAAGTCTGGCAAGTCTGCAAGACGAAGAGTTTTTGAATATATATGTACATATATATTGGCAAGTCTGGAAATCATACAAAAGGATTCCTTGCTGCAGTTGCTTGAAGTTCTGTTAAGCCAAAACAAATTCTCCTCAGAAAGCCGATAGCCAGTAGTTGGAAGAAGGAAGAAATTCAGCTTCTCCGGAAGGGAAGATGTAGCTGGTGTGCACACTCTAACAAGAAAAATTAATAATTGCTCAAAACTGGAAGAATTCTCCATGAAACGAAGCGCCTCAGGAACACTGCTCATTCTCCTTAGGATGACAGTAGAAGTGCACAGCTCCCAGAGAGAAACAGCTGGAGGGAAACTTAAGCACGAGACTAAGGTAGAAATACTAGAGCGCAAACCACAAAAAGATTTGCAGCCACCATCTTGAGTGGCAGTTAAACCTGAAGAAGCTAGTTCTAAGAACAGCCTCCGCAAGAGCCACAGGGAGTGAGGACGCCGCTGCAACGAATGTGGGTACAAAGAAAAGGGGAATCATTTTTGCTGAGGGAAGAGCTTAACAACACTGGCAGTAGTTTTCCTGACAGTACTCCCTCTAAAGAATTCCCTCCCACAGAAGATTTTTTGGGGAAAGTGTCATGAAATTGCTTTATCAACCTTGGAGGATGCACATTTTGGAAGGCTTCCCAAGACCTTTCTTCTGGACCAAAACCTTCCCAATCAATGAGGTAATATAATGTTCCTTTTTTAAACTTTGAGTCTAAATTTCTATTCACTTCATATTCTAAATGTGAATCTACTTGGATAGGATATCTGGAGGGGTGGTTGTCCTAACATTCGGAGGGCTTCTTTTAGGTTGCAAGACATGGAATACTGGATGAACATTATTCTGAGGAGGCAAGGCTGAGTTTGACTGTCACTGGATTTACAATTTTCTTTATTTTAAAGGATCCTACATATCTAGGTTGGAATTTTTTGTTGCCTTCTAAATGTAAATGTTGAGTGGATAGCCAGACCTTCTCACCCTCGCAATAACCAGGATTGCTTCTCCTCTTTTTGTCGGCATGCTTCTTGTAAGAGACCTTTGCCTTGGTCAAATGTTCTCTAGGGGATTGGTAAGTCTTTTGAATGTTCTTACTGAACTCATTCGCAAAAGAGACCGAGCCTTCCGACCTTCCAAGGTAATGTTGGGGTGCCTACCAGAGTTTAAATAGAAAGGAGAATAATCCGTGGAGGCATGAATAGCATTGTTGAATGCAAATTCTGCTGTCCAAATTAAATCTGGCCCATCATTATCTTGGTCCAGAAGATATAAGCATAGGTACTGCTCTATCTCCTGGTTAAGTCTTTCTGTCTGTCTACCTGTTTCCAGATGATAACTGGTAGAATAACATGAGTCTATTCCAAGATGTTTCATAAAGGCCCTCCAGAATTGGGAAACAAATTGGGGACCTCGATCTGAGAATGCCATGCGCTCTCACTATGTGCTGTGAAAATAACTGTGCTAACTGAGAGGCTCTAATAACCTTCTTCAGAGGGATGAAGTGACTCATTTTTAGAAAAAGGTGTCCACAAAATCTAGGATTGTGTCAAAACCTTTACTTGAAGGTAAATCTACAATCAAATCCATAGTAATGGTGGGCCAGGGATATGGTGCAATGGGAAGAGGCTTAAGCTCACCTTCAAGAGCTAGTCGTGTTGTATTTCCTCTAATGCATTTATCACAGGTTTGAACGTATTGTCTTATTTGAGGGATCATGGCAGGCCACCAGAAATACCTCTTGATTAATTTGGTAGTCTTCAAAATTCCATTATGGCCAGCTAAAGGACCATCATGACACGCCTGTAGCGCTAGTTTTTGCAGCTCACGAGTTGGCAAATATAAAGCATTTTCAACAAAAGGGAGATTTTCTACAACCTTTCTTCCTTCCTTTTTGCTGGCCCAATCTATAATTTCTTGGTCAGACATGGATTCTCGAACCTTCCTTTTTATTTCAGAAAATTGTAAGGTACAAACAAACTTGTCTGATGGAATAATTGGAATTGTTTAATTTTCTCCGTCTCCGGGTGTATTATTCATTCTCGATAACACATCTGCTTTAACATTGTCAGAACCAGGTCGATAGGTAATGGTGAAATTAAAATCTGCAAAGTACAAGGACCGTCTCAATTGCTTTGGAGTTAATGTCTTAGCAGTCTTTAAAAACTGAAGACTTTTATGATCGGTGAACACAGTGACTACATGACAAGCCCTTAATAAATAATGCCGCCATTCCTGGAAGGCATCCTTCACTGCCAAAGCTCTTTGCCAGCAACTGGATAATTTCTTTCAGGAGGAGTTAATTTCCTGGATCTAAATGCCACTGGGTGAAGTTGACCAGTTTCCTTCTGCCTCTGAGACAATACACCACAAATTGCTTGGTCGGAGGCATCAGCTTCCACAAAAAATGGCTCCTCAGAGTTAAGCTGGAGAAAGATCAGAAAGAACAGGAGGAACCTATGGAGATAGGTATGATGAAGGGTCGTGTTTTATGGCTAGGACACAACATGGCGAAATATACCACCACCATGTGGATAAATAAAGAAAGGAGAAATGTGCTTATCGACTCCGGATGTAGCCAGAGTGTGGTAAAACAGGCATTCGTGCAACCAGATCAGTGGGTTCCCAATACTCTAGTGCTAATTACGTGTGTACATGGAGACCGGAATACATACTCTGTGGCCACAATAGAGATCAATTGGAGAGGGCAGGAGGACTAACTTTCCGTGGGGGTAATTCCGGAATTGGGGGAAGACATGATTATAGGAACTGATTATGAAGAATTTTCCCAGCTACTAAACATGGCGAATCAGAAGCATATAGCAACCTCTTGGTGGAGGGAGGCTCCCTTCGTATCCTCCAACATAGAGGAAATGAAACCCAGGAGGAAACTCAGTAAAACCCCAAAACGCAAACAAAAGCGATCCTTCCAGAAGGAGTCTGTTTTTACCACAACACCTATCTCTGATGTTCCCACAGCTATAATGTCCATATCAGGAAAATTCTGACAGACCCAAAGAGATGATCCTACTCTGAAGAATGCTTGGCAACTCGCATTAGCACCTGATTCCCCTTCGGTAGGTCCTACTTTTACACTTACCAATCAGTTATTGTATAGGAAATGTCCAGATACCCCGGATAGAAAATCAAAGTTGGTGGTACCACAACGCTACTGGGACCAAGCCCTCCACTTAGCGCATGGGGACAATAGGGAAGGTCACCTAGGAAGGGAAAAAACTGAGGAAGATATCCTAAAACGGTTTTATTGGCCCGAAGTATACAGGGATATTAGAAAACATTGCCAATATGTCCGAAGTGCCAGTTAATCAACCCGTCACACAATCGGACTGTTCCCCTTCAATTTCTACCTATAATAGATGTCCCGTTCATCAGGGTAGGAATGGATTTAGTGGGTCCCTTAACCCCCTCTGTCAGGAGGCGTCAATATCTGCTAGTCATAGTGGATTACGCTACAAGGTATCCTGAGGCCATCCCGTTAGTCAGCATGACCACCAAATCCGTAGCCGAGGCCATGATAGAAGTCTTTTCACAAGTCGGTTTTCCTAAGGAGATCCTCACAGATCAGGGTACTCCTTTCATGTCTCGACTAATGTCTGAAATTTGTCAAACCCTTGGGGTAAAACAAATTCGGACATCCATATATCACCCACAAACCGATGGTCTTGTGGAACGCTACAATAGATCGATTAAAACCTTGTAGATGAAGATCATAAGTAACTCAGGAAAAGATTGGGAGAAAAAGGTACCCCTCGTGCTATACACACTCCGAACCCATATACAGTCTTCTACCAGACATAGCCCTTGTGAGTAATTATTTGGTAGACAACCACATACAATGGGAGGAAACAGAGGATGATTTGAAGGATATCTTCACTTATACTAAAGACCTCAAAGAAACCTACACAAAGTATGGGAAGAAGCACATCAGACATTGAGAGAAGCTCAAGAGAAACAGAAATGTAATTATGATGCACACAGAAGCCTTCGCAGCCTAACAGTAGGACAGAAAGTGTTGGTATTATTGCCATCTACCGAGAATAAACTACTTGCTCTTTGGCAGGGACCATACACTATTCTGGACCAAATTACGCCTCCCACATTTAAGATTGAAATACCCAACGGGTCGGGTCGGGAACAAATCTATCATATTAATCTACTTAAAACATGGTATGACAAGAATGAGAATGAGCCCTCCACCAATATGTATATAACCACTGGTACTGATAGTGACATTCCGGTATATCCCACAAAAGAAATCACTCAAACAGAGACAATAATGTCCCAAATCTGTGACACGTTCTCGGTAGAGCAACAGACCCAACTAAAAGAGTTAGTCAAGGGTAGTTTTGATGTCTTTTCCAAAAAACCCGGCAGAACCCACATGGTCCAGCACCATATATGTACCATAGGAGATAGAGTGGCCCGACAACGCCCATATAGGTTACCGGAGGCCAAACGACAGGTGGTGGAACAGTAAGTTAGAGACATGATACACGCTGGTATCATTGAACCCTCCTTCAGTCCTTGGTGTTCACCCACAGTCCTAGTACCTAAACCGGACAGGTCTACTAGATTTTTATATTGATTTTCGAAAAGTGAATGCTCTGTCTCACTTTGACTCCTACCCAATGCCCCGGATTGATGAGTTATTAGAAGGATTGGGACAAGCTACATATATGACAACCCTAGATTTAACAAAATGTTACTGGCAAATTCCCCTTAAGGAAGAAGATAGGGAAAAGACCGCCTTTGCCAAACTCTCAGGTCTCTACCAATTTACTGTCCTACCCTTCGGTCTCCAAGGGGCACCAGCCGCATTCCAACGACTCACAGATATGGTCCTACGGCCCTTTCAGGCTTATGCTGCCGCCTATTTGGATGATATAGTTGTCTATAACAATACCTGGGAAGAGCATATCTTCCATTTACACAACATCATACAAGCTCTTCGCACAGCCAACGTCACCGCTAATCCTGACAAATGCAAGCTAGGCCACGATTCCATCAGGTATCTGGGATACATTATCGGTCATGGAAAAGTCTGACCTCAAATCGAGAAAGGTCAAGCCATCAGATACATTCCCCTTCCCCGCAAGAAAAAAGACATTAGGGCTTTCCTCAGTATGGTAGGCTATTACAGGAGATTTATTCCCAATTTCTTGGGGATAGCTGCCCCTCTCACTGACTTGTTAGGAAAGACTAAGCCCAATCTTATTTCATCCCTCTCTGATACCGAAATACGCAGTTTTGAGCGGCTCAAAACCTTTTTGGTCTCCGAACCAGTACTCTGTTGTCCTGTACACCATTTCAGGTACAGACTGATGCTTCTGATCTGAGGTTGGGTGCTGTCTTGTCACAGATGGACGAGGATGGCTTCTATCATCCCATTGTGTATTTGAGCCACAAACTCTTACCCCGCGAACAGCATTATCCCACTCTGGGAAAGGAATGTCTGGCTATTAAGTGGGCTATTGAGTTCCTCCGATATTACTTAGCAGAACACCCCTTTACCTTGCTTACTGATCACGCTCCCTTGACCTGGTTGGCTCATCATAAGGAGACAAACGCTTGCATCCTCCGCTGGTTCTTGTCATTACAATCTTTCTCTTTTCTCCCAGTACACTAACGCTGACTTCCGGTCCCGTTATCCTTCTGCTGTGGGGCTCCAACTGCCACATTCCAGGGGTGGTGAGTGTGACAGTCCGACTGCCACTGCGTCTGCTCTGCAGTACCCCAAGGGCAGGATGGCTCTGACCTGCTTCACCCGGAGGTGCTGCAGGCTCCCTCCAATCAGGGACGACTTCCAGGGAACACAGACCTCCAAAACACCCTCAGGGAAGCGTCCTGGGGTCGGGGAGCGGAAGACCAGGAAGAACACCCAGGATCGCAACAGGACGAAAAGGATCGTGGGAACCAGCGGGAGAGGTCGGACCACCAAGCCGATTTCAGCGACCAGCACAGCATGCACCTGACTCAGCCAGCGGGACAAAACAGTGGGCAGTGGTTTCCTGAGCCCGACACCGGAGGACCAGGAGGTGGCAAAACCGACAATCCGGCCACGCTCTGGGGAGAGCGTGGCCTTGGCAGGTACGGTCCCACAGTGGACAGCTCTACCTTTTGCACGTTATTAGGCGGGAGGGGGAATTACCGGTTGTTGTTGTGAACCCCATGCCAAAAAGAAGCTTCAGAGAGAGAGAGAGAGAGAGAAGGGGCTGCATACAATCATATATCTATTGAAACAATAAACAAAGGTACAAACTACGAAGAAAAATAATACGCAAGACCACAGAGTGTTAAATTGATCACTTTTATTTGCACCAAAGACAACGGGCAAATCAAAACCAAGACGGTTGAAATATTTTTTGGGGTGTTTGTTTTCTTTTAACCTTCTTTTCCTTTTTGCTATATGTTTATTTTCCCACTTTACAAGTAACAGCAACTAGAAGGAACAGGCACAGAGACAGGAAAAGAGAGAAGAACTCCTCAGAAGAATCAAAATTGAGCCAACAAGAAAACAAGAGAAGATAGGTCTAGAAGGAAGAGCAAGGAGAGAAAAAATATTATGAAAGTAGAAGATAGCCAAAACAAAATGACCTCAGATGAGTTAGGACCCAGAGCAGGGGAGCAGGAGACAAAGGACTATAGACAAGAGAAGACAGAGGAATAGAGAAACCAGTGTAGAAAAGAAAAACAGAGAATCTTACCATTCCACCAAAAGTTGTGTTTCTCTTCTTTTTTCCCACATGTGCCTCCTGAGAATCCACCTGGAAGGAAGAAAACAGAGAAGAGGAACACCTTGTGAATACCAAAAAGCAGACCAAAAAAGTAATAAGATTATACCCTACTATTGATACTATCCAATAAAGAGACATTTCATAGCATACAGCTGACTATGAGTCATCCTTACGGTAGCCCCTGTCACACTCCCTTACATAGCCTTGCCTAAGGACACAAAGGGGCCTATAGGACTACAGTGGTGTAGCGCCTAGGGCCTGACTAATGAAAGGTGAGCGCCGCCTCTGTATTATTTTCAGATGCAAAAGCAACGCAAACTTACAAATCATAAGTGTCATTTGTACGCTTGTGCCGCTTATGCATCAAACAAAGACGCAAGGGTGGTGCTAACTTCTCATAAATTCATCCCCTAGTGCTGCACCACATGAAGTGCTCCCATTAGCCCACTCCTGACAACATCATGTGTGGGCCGTCTTTTCCAAAATGGTGCACCATGGTGTTAGGGGGAGTTGTGGATCAAATACGTGACACTACTCTAGCATGTTGCAAGACTTACATCTCAAGTCCTTACGCTAGTCCTGCAAGGCACCAGATGCGCTATGTAATTGAAGTGCGGCTCTTTTGAATGTCTGCAATGATCATTCGTTAAAAATGTTGTGACTAATGTAGCAAAGTTATCTCACTGAATAAATTGCACCATATTCATTGCCCCCTTGGGGCGGGAAACATTATGCCTGTGGCAGGGCTAATATGTGTGAAATTTTTACAAAGTTGTACTATGCATGCATTGCGCCACTTTGTTGACACAATCCTGGGAAAATTGGTAGGGTGGCGGTGACTTAGGGGGTCATTCTGACCCCCGCGGGCGGCGGGAGCCGCCCGCCTGGAGGGAGCCGCCATATGGCCGCTCCGCGGTCGAAAGACCGCGGAGGCCATTCTGGTTTTCCCGCTGGGCTGGCGGGCGACCGCCAGAAGGCCGCCAGCCAGCCCAGCGGGAAACCCCTCCCCACGAGGAAGCCGGCTCCGAATGGAGCCGGCGGAGTGGGTATGTGCGACGGGTGCAGTGGCACCCGTCGCGTATTTCAGTGTCTGCAAAGCAGACACTGAAATACAAAGTGGGGCCCTCTTACGGGGGCCTCTGCAGTGCCCATGCCATTGGCATGGGCACTGCAGGGGCCCCCAGGGGCCCCACGACACCCCTCACCGCCATCCTGTTCCTGGCGGTCGGAGCCGCCAGGAACAGGATGGCGGTGAGGGGGTCGGAATCTCCCATGGCGGCGCAGCAAGCTGCGCCGCCATGGGGGATTCCCAGGGCAGCGGAAAACCGGCGGGAGACCGCCGGTTTTCCTCTTCTGACCGCGGCCAAACCGCCACGGTCAGAATGCCCTGCGGGGCACCGCCAGCCTGTTGGCGGTGCTCCCGCATCCCCGGCGGTCAAGCGGAATGACCCCCTTAGTGTTTCATACATGACACAATGCCGTTGCAAAAGTGGCACTATGGGCTCTAAAATGTATGGCTTCATGATGGTTGTGCAGGACTCAAACATCTGACCTGCATTGGTTTCATTGTTGGACACGTGAACTCCAGGCCTGAACTGGCGTAGAAACTCTTCATACTGGTTGCATACAACCTGTTCACAAGCATTGCATGCAGCACTCCAAAATATCTGCTACTGTCATTCATAAGCAATAAACAGTCAATTGTATGCCAATGGGAGATTTACCAACAGTTCCACCAATCTCAATCCCCAAGTGATCCAGCAGATCCTGCTCCCTTGCCACCCAGATCTGCCCATCAATGCTTGATGCTTGATCTGGTGGTCATTCCATCCTGTGTTATAGATGCGCCTCAGGTGGTGGAGCAC
Source organism: Pleurodeles waltl (assembly GCF_031143425.1). Classification (NCBI taxonomy): domain Eukaryota; kingdom Metazoa; phylum Chordata; class Amphibia; order Caudata; family Salamandridae; genus Pleurodeles; species Pleurodeles waltl. Next base: position 1,066,014,461 of record NC_090445.1, read on the forward strand.
CTTGCCCCACCTCAGCCGCCAAGCCCCCATCCAGTAGCCGAAGATCATCCAGCCACCCATTTACAGCATCATTGGGAGGTAGTGGGCCACGAGCCATATAAACACCCCCAGCTCATCTGCAGACACCCTGCTCATTCTCCCCTTGCCAGATGTGGCCACTGGTGAATGGAGTTCACCAAAAATACAATGAGAACAATTAAAGGAAACTTAAACACACTAACTAAACCAACTACTTAACTACCCCAGACAGACAGCCCACAATACAATGACAAAACGGTACAATCCCTATAAAAAATACAACTTATTTGACAAAATCCACATAAAAACACAGGACACAGTACAATGGACTACAAAATTGACAACACACTCCAACAATCGACTGCCAGCTCCAAAACACAACCACACACAGTCACAAGGGAACAGACTGTGTAAACCACTGTACCATGCTTGTAGACAGGATTTCCTATTACAACACTTCCTGGGTGTGTGTGTGTCACGATTTTTCAGTTATGCGTCTTTTTATTTGACACACTGCGCTTATGGGTCGTTTTATAGACACATGACACTGGTGTGTTGTTTTTATTGACGCATGATTGTAATGTCGCAATTCCATCTGGTCCAAGCATCAAAAAGCCTCTGGACGTCCGATTGAGTTTCTGGGGTTAGGCGTCATTTTGGTGATAGGACTTGTATGGTTCATGCCTATGCGTGAAAAAAATAACACATGGCGTTTATGCGTCAATTTCTCACAAGAGTGCATTAAGAGGAGTGTGAACGTTGAATTCCCGCTAAGGGCCCATGTGTCATTTTCTTCACATTGGTGAATGTTTTTGATGTATTTGCCTCAACTTTTTTTGCCTCGTTTCTTGTCTGTGTGGTTTTTTTGCATTGTTCTTGAGTGCACCCTGATTCACCAAACATATGACATGGGCTGTGCTGCAATGTGGTATAAAGGGTATGGCTATACGTGAAAGTCCATGCAGCAATGTGGTAAAGGTGAGATTGGTCAGTTCCACCAATAAGTCTGTTTCGGAGTCGACTGCATGCAATCACTCTCACTTTGTGCATATATGCATGTGTACCTACAGTGTGTCTACGTATACTTTGGCACATGTGTGCTTTATGGGAACATATGTGTAGGTATCTGAATCTGTGGGTGTACTACATAGTACACCCTGTGCACCTGTGTGACAAGAGTGTTTAGACATACTCATAACTGATGATATGAGATGGCCTGACTCCAACACATGCTCAGGCATGTGTCACCCATTACAATTTGGACTCAGAGTATGCAGTGTACTTGGACTGCTTTGACATCACTTTTCCCCTGACAAGTTACGTGGCATTGTGAGTTGACTCTGTGGTTTGTAGTTGGATTTTCTGTCTTGTTGCTCAGGTACACATGTGCCATGTGGTTGCCCATGCATCTCAGTTGCTGGTGATGTCATGTACACCTGTGTTAGTGAAATATGTTATATCCATGTTTGGGTAGAAACAAGTGTAAGTGCATTTTAGTAACACATCACAAGATTGGTGTCTGAAAGGGATGTTCAAGGTCACATTACAATCTTCCAGCATGGACAGAATTTGGCATTTAACTATTGCATATGCAGTCACATTACTGGCACCTATATATTTTATATGTCAGCACACATGTGAAGATAATTTGTAAATGTCACAGGTTATTTGCTACCTATGCCATTATTGTACTGCTAGGTTGTGTTTTGTCCTGAAACCTGACACATTACTTTGCCAGGGCCATTATGGTAGTAAATGTGTGCTGAGATATGTTGTATATGTGTGCCAGCCTCCAAATGGACACTCAGATTTGTCTAGTTCATGTTTGACTTTACTGTCACATACTCTGCTGTACCACGGGGTACCAGTGTTGCAGTGTGGCATAGATAGCAGGCCTACTCTTCATCATGAATAGGAAGCTGCCGGTTTCTGGTGCTCCACTTTGTTCTCCCCCTGTGCAGATACATCAGGCACCTGACTATGTCAAATGTTGATGTAGTCAGGACAATGGTCTGTGGCTTAATAAAGTTGGGATCTCGGCCATTAATGATTGGAACTCAGCAGCCTTTGCAGACTCCCCAGTGGTTCTACACATGCACAAATGTGCTCATACAGCCCAGGATGTAATGCTTTGCTGGGCAGCACTTGATGTCAGCCCTTCCTCTCTCAGGTACAGTGCTCGGCTGCTTGCACATATAGGACATGTCTCATTCATAGGACTCATTATCTGTTTCCATGTGCAACATGTTTAGGGGTTGTACAACTTTAGTGATTTCAACGATCAACTAATGGCATGGTACAGATGGTGTTGTACATGACAGGCTCATGTCTTGGTGCCAGGTTAAAGCCAAATACCATGTTACGGTAGTGCCAAAGATGTCTGACTCATGTACGTGACTGGCCAGCCTCAATATCCATATGTGAAGGCTAGACCTGCAGGCATTGATGTGTTGCATTGTCTGTTTTGGAGCATGTCTGTTCATTTCCCTATTTTTTCAGGCATTACTGTTAAGATACGTATTGTGTCCTCTATTAATCCCAGATATTTGGCAGCTACTGCTTTGTACGCATCTTCTACAACACCATTGTGTGGTGATGTAGGGACAGATTCCAACATATGACTTGGGTAATGTCGGGGTCTAGCCTCATCCTACTACTGGCAACTTGTTAGTTACTGTACCATTGGTGGTATCAGTGGAATGTAATGAGTGCCACACACACATATCATAACTTATGGCACAGCACTTGTGTAGTCTCCAGGTGCCATGGTGTGTTCTATTTGGAACTATCAGTGGGTACCTCTAAGCTGTCCATCCTCACCCTCCATGGAACATGGTTATGCAATTTTACCAGCATCCCACAATCTAGCTAACTCTCACCATGACTGAATGATGTAAAGGTTAGAAATCATCTCAGTCCTGTATTTATCTTTTGGAACAACCTACCTACATGGCTAGGTGTACTCCCACTCAATGTGATGTTGAATATCTGATCATATTGGACATTGCAACACATAGTAGCGCACCCACACCAGATTGTGCTGTTGGAGTCCAAAACATGTGTGGGATACATTTTTACAGTTAGTACCATGCAATTGTTCTGTATTGTGAGTGAGAGTGAGTGTTGTGTTTTGGTATGTGATGTGTGATGTTGTCATACAAAGCATACTATTAAAAGCTGCAAACACATGTCAGGCATTGTTGATGATGGGCTAACTGTTGCTACCTAGGAGATACAACTACACATCTGTCTCCGTATTTAGATATGTATTTTCTGGAGACGTGTGAAGACAGCATATTTGTCTGACAAGTGTACATCTTTGGTACATAGTGAGTGTAACACACTCTGCCTACATTCAACCCAGACTATGCTTTGATCACACATTGTGGAATTAACTCACTGCTCTTGACAATAGTTGTTGTATTAGTATAAGGAACCTATTATTTCTCATCCAAACCAATGTGCATTCCATAGACGTGTGTGCAATGAGTGAGGTCAGGTTTACCCTGTGTCAAGGTTGAGCCTTATGGCAATGGCAGGACATTATCCCATGGATAGACTGTGCACTGTCTACTTCTTGAATTGGTTACTATCCCTGGGCAAATCATGATGACCAGAGTTATGTATGAGGTCCCTCCCTTGTCACACATGTTCCATGAAGCCATTGCAACTATCACACTGAGTTGTGACAGTGTGCAGTTAAACCATTACTTAAGTTTAATTTCTTGACATCCCCTACCTTATATGTGGGCCCGTTGCATACATCCTATTAGGCCATGATGTAGTTGGGTGTGATGGGCTATTAAATTGCATGTTGGCAACATGAATGTACAAAATATGTAGTGGTCCATGGATTGTGTCCTTCAGTTGCCACATACCAGTACTTAGGCTGTGAATGATATGTATGATGGAGGCAGTATGATCTCTCACATCACATATGACGTTGATACAATACTCGTCACTTTTGTGTTTGTTACATGCTCCCTGAAATTAGAGTCACATTCCTAATGTCTATGTAGTAGAGAATGAAGAGACCAAGGCAGAATTGGTGAAAAAATTTGAATTGTTTATTTACCACATTTACATGGTGAGTTCTGTGTTTTTTATGTATAAAAGTTGTCTCCAATATGTTGCTTCTGGTGTTCCCCAGTAGCTGTATTGTGCTGTTCCCCCTCCAAATCGTCAGCACCATCCTCCTCCTCAGGCGGGACACCAACCTGGTCATACAATGGCACGTTCATTCGCACACAAATTTTGTGCAGGATGGCACATGTGAGGATGATTTTACACAGAATGGGTGGGGCATAAAGGAGGCTGCCTCCTGTCAGGTCCAGGCACCTGAATCTGGATTTGAGGTTGCCAAATGTGCTTTCCACCACATTGCGTATCCAATGGTGTCCCTCACTGTAGGCGCGCTCTACTGCTATGTTAGGGCCAGCAAATGGGGCCATTACCCACGGCTGTATGCCATAACCCTGATCTGCTGCAAAGGTAAGAGAGGAAAATTGTTGTTAAAGCTTGTAACAGGATTTGCATGTAGCATGGCAGTTGTTAGTTGGAGTTGGACTGGTTGTTTGTGGTATAGTGTGAGTTCCTGGCCTTGTGCTAAGATTTAACTGCACTGTGTTGTTGGACATGACAATCTTGGGAATTAGCTCAAGGACCTAGGACATATAATTAGGATTCCTAATTGATACTCAGTATGTAAATACCATGTGGTGTGTAGTGCATCTTTGTAGCAGTGTGCTATTTCTAGAGGGGACCTGACACATCCTTGCACCACAATGGTGTCAGATGTTGAGACAACATAGTAGTCTTACAAAGCTTGGCTATCCCACCCACTTTGCCATGTGGCGGAACAGATGCAGTGCAGCACTTAGGCCCATATTAAAGGGTATAGGACAGAGCGCAACACAGCTCCTAAATTGGCAGCGCCGTGCTGCATCATTTTCACTATGCAGAAATGCACCTTGTGTAATATGTTGCAAGGCAAACCTTTGTTGTCCCCTGCGCTAGCGCTAAATATGCAGCTGTACACCAACACTGCCAACCTCGCACCAGGGTGCTTGGATGGCTGCCCTGTTGGGAGATTAAATCTGTGCAGGAAGGGACACCTTCCTAAACATAAACTATCTTCATGGGCAATATGCTCTTTCTATGTGTGCCGCCATATGCAGCACGCATAAGTGGCACATTCATATGAGGACAAATCAAAGTATATTTCCTTATTGCAACATCCAAATGCCACCTCTGGGGTGGTGTTTGATATTGGCACTGCCTCAGTTTTTAGGAAACACCTACATCTGGGACAGCATCATCATGCTATGTGTCTTGCCGTGGCACACCTACAGCAACACACATTGCACGCCCCTTCCACGCAAAGTTCATACGGTGCAGAGCATGACGATGGCACTAGGGGCTCTTACATAAGGCCCTTAGTGATCGTGTGTGGCAGATGATGATATGGTTGTGTCAGCCATCAGGTATACATGGGTGGGTATCCCACTGTTTCAGGATGATCAACATTGCTACTGGTGTTTCTCCTAGCTTCCAATACATTAATTTGCATTTATACTGTCAACACATGCACAGTGCAGGCTATGGGATGGGGCGCAGCTACTTTACAAATGTGTCCATTAGCACAGTGCACATAAGGTCAGTAATGTCCTCTATACTCCTACGGGGTCTCACTATGGCATCAATGATCTTCATTGTTTGATAGTGACTGTGCCCCATGGTGGACCATTCATTGTCTACGGTACAGACATGATGGTGTTGGGGGGAAGTAAGTGGTGCATGTGAGGTGGCGCTCCAGCAGGTGTGGTACTATTTTCATGAGTTTGGCACACGGTATGCAATGGCCGGTAATTTGGTATTCCTATGTGTGTGACCGAATGCTTCAGGCAGATGTGTGTGCACACTACAGGTAAGTAGGTATGTGTAGATGAGATGTAGTTGGTATTGGCACCAGTTGTCTGGCATTTGATATATGTTCTGCCAGAGATTTGCACAGCATGATTTAAGTGGGGCTGTGCCTATGTGTGTCTTTCTTTATATGACCATGGTGTATGCCATTGACAATGCTGAGCTATTCTTAGTTTGGTGTAATGTGTGTGTGAAGTTTATTTAGTAGCCAACCTTTGGGCACTTGTAGTGGTTTGTGAACATTTACTGTTAGCAAAGGAGTTATATCTCCACCTCTCCTTCACGTGGTGTGCCTGTCAAGTTGTGGGTGTGTGGAGTACATGTGGGTGTATGTGTTTGTGATGGGCACTGATTATGCTGTACTACAGCATGGTGCATATGTGTTATTACCTGCACATCTGTGTTACCCTGGCCATGTGTTTTTGGTGTGGTGTATGTCTTGTGTGTCCTACAGGGTTGGTGTGTTGTGTGTATTTTGCTAAGTTTGATGACTTACCCACGAGTAGGCCATTGCCGTATTGCCATCCTGGAAGCGTTTGTTGATCCTGCAGTGCCTGAACATGTAGGCGTCATAGATGCTACCAGGATACTTGGCTACAATGTTCGTAAATAGCCCACGGTGGTCCACTATAGCCTGCACATTTGTGGAATGCGTATGTTTCCAGTTCCTGTATAAGTGTCTGTTGCTGCAAGTGGGACAAGCTGGACATGGGTGTAGTCCATTGCACCCAGCACATGCGGAAACCCAGCATTTTGGTAAAAGCCTTGTTTGGTTTCCTGCTGCATTTGCTGGGTATTGGGTAAGCAGATGTGGCAGGGTGTCAGGGAGATGACTGCACCTAATACCTTCGGCAGGAAGACTGAGAAAGACGGCTGTGACACACGAGAAGCATCCCGAACAACGAGTCCTGAACAATGAAGTTGTGGAAAATGAAAGCGGAACAACACTTTTGTTTTCCATGACTTCCTTGTTCAGGGCCTTAACCACGCATGTGATGAACCATGTACATGCGTGGTTAAGGCACAGAAGGAGGGAGTTGGCTGAGGAGGACGAAGCGATCAAGGAGGAGGTAAGTTGGGCTGTGACTGGGGCTGTTTTTTTGGGGGTGGGGGCTCGGGGTGATTAAGGTTTAGGGGTGGGGGAGGGGGGTCAGGGTTTAGGCTTTAGGGGTGCGGCGGGGGTTGGGGTGCTTTAGGTTTTAGGGGCGGGGTGGGGAGTTGGGGTAGTTTTGGTTTATGGGGGTGGGGTGGGGGCTCGGGTGATTAAGGTTTAGGGGTGGGGAGGGGGGTCAGGGTTTAGGTTTTAGGGATGGGTGGGGGTTGGGGTGCTTTAGGTTTTAGGGGAAGAGGTTCGGGTTGTGGTAACTTTGGGGGTGAGGGGTTGGGGTGGTTGTGGGAGTGGTGGGGGTTGTGGTAAGTTTTAGGGGTGGGGGGCAGGGGGAACGCATGCTGGAACCATGCATGGCGTTCACTAATGCCTTTACCAGGAATGCCTTTACAACGAAAAATCGTTGTTAAGGTATTCGTGGCAAAGGCATTAGTGATAACAACAAGGTCGTTGTTCCGACCTCGTTGTTAAGGCATGTGTGGTTCGAGCATGTGTTGTTCCGACATATAACCGTGACACACCAGCAACCAGTGCATCCGTTGTCTGGAATGAGCCAGATACCAGCATGTGCAGGACAGCTAGCAGCTTTGTGATGGGTGGTATGTTATGTGGTGTTTGCAGCCTGGCTGTGATATGTGGCTCAATGTGGTGATGCAGTTGTAGCCTGGACTGCTGGTTCAGACAGTAAGTCCCAATGAGGTCTTATTCCTTGAGGCAAGGAGGGTTGTCCTGTTCCGGAATATCCTCTCCTGCCTTCTGCTTTGCCATTGTGGGTGCCATGGTGGTGCTTGTAGTTTATGTGGTGGTGGTGGACGGAGCTGCTGTGGTTGCAGTCCTCTGTGATGTGTCCTAAGCTGGAGCAGTTACACTTCCGTCTTGTCCTGTGGGTTGCCAATGTTGTTTCTGTGAGTTTTCCTTAAGTAGTGGTGTGTGGTCCTCATTGTAATCCCTGGTCTGACCCAGGCGTTAAAATTTGACGCTAATCGGAGTTTACATCATATTTTAATGCCTGGTCTGATCCAGGTGTTAAAATTTGACGCTAATTGGGGTTTACGTAATTTTTTAGCTCTCCTTCTTAGTTGTGCATCATTTTTGCATCAGGAGTTGAATATGGCGCTAGGGGGTTGGTGTCATTTTGTTGACGGGAATGCCTACCTTGCACATCATTGTCGCAAAAGGCCGCAAGGTGTTTTGGCGCATCTAAAAAATTACGCTAACGCTGATATTTTGGCACTAGGCCGGGTCTAGCGCCAAAATATAAATATGGAGCACAGTTTGCACCAAATCTGTGCCAAATAAAATGATGAAAAAATTTAGCAAACAGAGTATAATTATGGCCCTTTGCATTCAGTCACCTTTGTTATGTGAATGTGCTCTGTCACATGGGGGTTGAATAGAATGGTGCTAGCGTGTCTGAACTTAATAAGTAAACTTACAAGAGGACGCAAATAGGTCGATGAACCTTTTGACTCACAATTAAGATGTTCTTACCATAGCTCCAGTACATAACCAATACACAATAGTCAATAATCAACATCAATCAATAACATCAATAATCAATGGAGTCGGTAGTTGTCACACACCATGACCTCTCAGTCATGAATAACCAACCTTTTAGTAAAAGTGGGAATATTTATTTCCCTATATTAACAATGCTAAGATCATGTAGATTAATCTCAAAATCAAGTGAAACACAAACAGAAACAATACTGGCTTTCCAAAGCGGTGAAAGAAACATAATCTAATCAAAGCTTGAACTGCAACACATTCTAAAGTTATGTTGCAAATCAGTAACAAAGTCAACTGCATCAAAGTAATTACATACATTAAGTTTAGCAGAGAAATTCATCAAGCATTAACCTCCATTAGCAAGATTTCATTAGTGAGTATCCTCAGCTAACACCAGATTAGCGTCTGCATGTTGGGCTTCATGCAAAAAGATTTAGGGCCTCATTCTGACCGCGGAGGCCATTCTGGCTTTCCCGCTGGGCTGGCAGGCGACAGCCAGAAGGCCGCCCGCCAGCCCAGCGGGAAAGCCCTTCCCACGAGGAAGCCGGCTCCGAATGGAGCCGGCGGAGTGGGAAGGTGCGACGGGTGCAGTTGCACCCATCGCGAATTTCAGTGTCTGCTAAGCAGACACTGAAATTCTTTGTGGGGCCCTCTTACGGGGGCCCCTGCAGTGCCCATGCCATTGGCATGGGCACTCCAGGGGCCCCCAGGGGCCCCACAACACCCCATACCGCCATCCTGTTCCTGGCGGGCGAACCGCTAGGAACAGGATGGCGGTATGGGGTGTCGGAATCCCCATGGCGGAGCAGCAAGCTGCGCCGCCATGGAGGATTCCTGAGGGCAGCGGAAAACCGGCGGGAGACCGCCGGTTTTCCCTTTCTGACCGCGGCCAAACCGCCGCGGTCAGAATGCCCTTGAGAGCACCGCCAGCCTGTTGGCGGTGCTCTCGTGGTCGTTGACCCTGGCGGTCAATGACCGCCAGGGTCAGAATGACCCCCTTAATTTGGAAAAACATCATACTATGGCTCTATCAAAACAATGCAGTTGGTACCTAGAACAAAAAAGCAAATACGCATAATAATCAACAGTCTATTACATTATCCCCACCCTCAGTGTGGATCAACAAGCAGAGTCAGTCTCCGTCCTCAGGACATCAGTCGATCAGCAAGGCATTAGGATTAGCATCAAAGTTCAGAAAAAGCAAAGTCTTTAAGCATTAAAGTTAAGCTCACCTCTTGTCAAGACGCACAAGAAAATAATAACCTTTCAGTCAGGAAGAAAATGAGCAATGGCTGTGCCTTCTCTCAGTGCAGTATTGTTATATTAAAACTAGTAAAACTTCTTCCCAAATCCCTATTGGTCAGTTAATCGCATGTTCACACTTTGTCCAATAAAACTAAAATCCCAACTCTATGAATTCTACTATTACTCTGTTCACATATCATTGATTGGTTTGTCTTGCAATGTCCTCATCATCCGGCTTGTCAGGTAACAATATTGTTGCAGCTTCCACTCCAGTCAGTACTTCCATTGTTCTCCTCCTGAGAAAGTCAGTCTCCCACACATTACACATAAAATGTTACATTCATAGGAACAGCATCTTCTAGCAGTCGGTTCTCATGAGAAAGCTTCTGTTATGAGTACATTTAAACAATACAATAGAAATCACAGTTTAACTCTCTAGGACAGTCATTTTATTAAACATTAAGAAATACAGCTTTGACATGAGACCTGGCAAGTAGGCCAAGACACTCGCTAAGTTAAGGCCTACTAGTAATAAAGCTAGACCTTACTGCATAACCCTTAATATGACATACTACTATGTTAATCTAACAAGTATTCAACATTTCATAATATTAAACCATTGATTAGTACATTTCGTTAACATTGGTGGCCATTCTTCATAATCACATTTTCAAATGTGTGCATACTTTTTCTACATTATAATATTTTCTACACAAACTTATTATTCAGAATACATGAACACTCATTAATAATTTGCATTAATACACCTGCGCTAACAATGGCAATATGGCGCTGCTCAGGTTGAGAACAGCACTGTGTGCCGAAACACGTTCCTTAGTGTTCGCTTATTAAATGCACTTTTACTACATGCATTCCGAGTGCTGTCCTCTTTTGCAAAACTGTTGAAGAGAGAATTAAATGGAAATCGATGTTGTCATGAGGTGTCGGTTTGGAGCAACGTGGCATTGTTGCAACACAGTGCTGTATATATCTATCTCTCTCTCTCTCTCTATATATATATATATATATATATATATATATATATATATAGGTGTGTACTTAAATCTTACCTGTAAAAACTTTACAATAATTATGCTGTTGTATTGGCATGCATGGTAAAGGCATATTCATTGTAAAGGCATGCATGGTGATGGCATGTGTGGTAATGGCACATGTACGGTTAAGCCTGCGTGGTAATGGCATGCAGGGTTCACCCTTCGTTAAGTTTTGCCAGTTTGACTCAATCAAGATGGCTTTAGCTGTGCCACACTTTTGTAATAGGTAAGACTGTTAGCGCTCTAGCTGTTCTTTAGAACACTCGTGGAGGCTGCAGTAGAACACAGGGGAATAAATTGACAGCCTGCTCCTGTTGGAAGTACGTTTTTAAAATGTCAGACTTCATTCTCATATGGTTGAGAAAGATAGTGTGAACTTACAGAAAATATGCTCTCATTTTAGCTTCTAACGCACCTTCCATCACCTTTATGGGAAAATCATGAGAAAACTGTTTTCTCTCAAACACGATTCATGAAATCCCATCAGAGTAAAATCACCTTAGAACCCACCACAATTCCTAAATTTAGTATGGTAGTATCAACAAATGATTTATATTGTAACTAAAATTTGTTATCACCCTTGATATGTTCTCCTTTTTGTGACCCTCAAAACCTGCCATTCACTGCAATGCATTTCAATGGGATGCTGTTAAAAATGGGGTCTCTAGTTGGCAGTCAGTTGGCACCTTGTCCAAGCAGGGACCCTAACTCTAGTCAGGATGAGGGAGATACCCAGCTCAGAAATACAATTCCTTAAAATCGATAGCTCCGTCTGGGGCTATCATGGCGTTGTGAACAACAAATCCAACAGTTCAGGCCAGCTGCAGCACTGTGGGCCAGCTACAGTATCTTGGAAATACAGGGCGTTGTGATCCTTGCAATGAGATCTGGAGTGCAGCGTCGCTGGCGTCGGTTCCGGAGGTCAGTACAGGGGTCATCGGACCCTTAAAGTCACACGCTTTGCAGATCAAACTTCAGGCTGGTGATGAAGTCAGGAGTGCTGGCGTGGATGGCATTGGGGCTGCGGTGCAAAGTGGGACGATGCAACGTGCTGTGCCCACAGGTCACGTGCAGGCAGCAGCTAGGTGACGGCGTCCTGAGGCGTCGGTGAGACCAGGGCTGTGAAGCAGGAGGTGCAGTGTGCAGGGTCTCCAGGTCATGGTGCAGGCAGTAGTGTTGTTGCTGAAGCGCTGTTGTCGGTAGGCCCGGGGCAGCGGTGCAGCGCAGGGCGGGCTCTGTGTGGCACCCACGGGTCACGGTGCAGACAGGGGCGTCTGCTGACAGCACTAGAATCGATGGCACTGGCGTCGGTGGACTGGGGCTGCGGTGTGGGATGGGACGGTGCTTCGTGTACCTCAGGAGTGGTGTCCACAGGCCACGGTGCAGGCAGCGGCGCCAGTGTCAGGGTGGAGCAGAGTCGTCGGGGATGCCAAGGCTGTGGTGTGAGCAAGGCGATGCGGAGTGCGGAGCCCACAGGTCACGGTGCAAGCAGAGGCTCGGGGATGGCATAAGGGTTGAGGTGCGAAGTGGGGCACGGCTCTGTGTGACGTCGTCAGGTCACGTGCAGGCAGCAGCGTCGTTGATGGCGTTGCAGCGGTTTTTCTTCTGTTGCAGCCCAAAATACACAGTTCTCAGTGCTGTAGGTAGATTAAGCTGAAGTCTTTGATATCCCTGAGACTTCCAACAGGAGGCAAGCTCTACTCCAGGCCTTTGGAGAAACTTCAAAAGCAGGATACACAGCAAAGTCCAGTCCTTGTCCTCTTTAAGGCAGATGCAGCAACAGCAGGCCATCCCAGCAAGCACACACAGCAAAGGGGCAGTATTCATCCTCCAGCTCTTCAGCCCTTTTCCTTGGCAGAGGTTCCTCTTGATCCAGAAGTGTTCCAAACGTCTGGGGTTTTGGATCCACTACTTATACCCAGCTCTGCCTTTGAAGTAGGCAAACTTCACAGGAAAGTCTCTGTTTTTGACACGATCCTTCCTTGCCCAGGCCTGGCCCCAGACACACACCAGGGGGTCGGAGACTGCATTGTATGAGGGCAGGAACAGTCCTTTCAGGTGTAAGTGACCATTCTTCCCTCCACTCTAGACCAGATGGCCCATCAGGACATGCAAGGCCACACCACAGCTTCCTTTGTGTCACTGTCTAGTGGAGATTCACAAACAGCCCAACTGTCAGTCTGAACCAAACATGGAATACACAAGCAGGCAGAGGCTCAGAATGGCTCAGTGAGAAAACGCCCACCTTCTAAAAGTAGCATTTTCAAACTGACAATCTAAAAACAACTTTACCAAAAGATGTATTTTTTAATCGTAGGTTTAGAGACCCCAAACTCCACATCTCTATCTGTTCCCAATGGGAAACCTTATTTAAAATATATTGAAAGACAGTCCCTATGTTAACCTATGAGAGGGATAGGCCTTGCAATAGTGAAAAACGAATTTGGCAGTATTTCACTATCAGAACATGCAAAACATACCAGTACATGTCCTAACTTCTAAATACACTACACCCTGCCCATGGTGCTCCCTAGAGCCGAACTAAGGGGTGCCTTACATGTGGTTAAAGGGAAGATTTGAGCCTGGCAAGTGGGTACACTTGCCAGGTCAAATTGGCAGTTTAAAACTGCACACACAGACACTGCAGTGGCAGGTCTGAGACATGTTCACAGGGCTACTTATGTGGGTGGCATAATCAGTGCTGTAGGCCCAATAGTAGAATTTGATTTACAGGCCCTGGGCACCTCTGGTGCACTTTATTAGGAACTTACCAGTAAATCAAATATGTCAATCACTGATAAACCAATAGCCAATACAATTTACATAGGGAGCACTTGCACTGTAGCACTGAGCAGTGGTAAAGTGCACAGAGACAACAAACCAGCAAATACAAATCAGAAAAATTAAGAGGAAGAAGGCGAAAGGTTTGGGGATAACCCTACAAAAAAGGCCATTTCCAACAGGTGCTATCATGTTTATTGGTTCCAAGATGTTTGCCAGCCCTCCCTGGTTAAAGTGCTGACAACCAATCAGATCTCATCATGACATCAGTGTCTAGGCTCTGCCCATATATACAAATTTGGATTTCCTTTAATTTCTTCTAAAATACTGAACGGATTTACACCAAATGGAACAAAATCTAGCTTTCTGCCAAATGTGGTGTAATTTCTTCCAGTTGTGTGGGCTGTAGTCGTGCTCAAAACTCCTGTGGGAAATAACATGGGAAACACATTTTTTTTACCCCCTTTTTCTCGGCCCTCTCTTGACAGATCACCCCGAAACTTTCCATGTGCAACAAGAATCAATGGCACACTTTTTTTGAAGATTGTGAAAATTTGTCAAACAACGCCAAAGATATAGGCAAGCCAATAATTGCGTTTTTAAATTAAATTAAGCCCCATCGCATTGCTGGTTCTACTGAAATCTGAATCAAAATTAACATATATACATGTGCAATAATCATCATTAACAAAATTTGCCCAAGTGGGCAAAAAGTCCTTGGAATCTGAAATCATTGAATTCATTTCTACAACATAAAATTACATCTAATCAAATGAATACCAAATTTCACATAACTTTCAACATGCATTTACCACTGCATGATTAAGCCCTCACGTGCAACCATTAACACCTAATTCATTGAACATCATGCTCCCACTTCAACATCTATTTATATCTATCTATCTATCTATCTATCTATCTATCTATCTATCTATCTATCTATCTATCTATCTATCTATCTATTTATCTATCTATCTCTATGTCTGTTCTTATACACAATTCTTGCACCTGTGACTTCCGTTCCCTTGCGTTACTCTAGATTTACCAAGCCACTCAGGACCACACAAGGTGGCCTTGTGTGGCTTGGTAAATCTAACTTAAGGATGATGTTCCCCTTGGGCTACGTTCCTTTGATAAGTCTGGGTCCAAGGGCCTCATTATTTCTTTGGCGGTCCTAAAAGCAGACCGCCAAAGCCGTGAGGAGGACACAACTGCCATACCGGTGGCGTCTCCCCGAGCATATTACACTGTTCCTGCCGGGCTGACCGGAGGGAATGTTGCAATATGCGTTCCTGCCAGGCAAACCGGCAGGAACAGTGCTAGGATATTGGTCTCAGCTCCTTTAAGGGAGCTGAGGACAATATCCTAGCACTCTAGGACCCTCAGAATGTGCACTGTCTGGAGTGCAGACAGTGGGCATTCCAAGAGTTCTGGGCAGGGGGGGGCCTGTACTGCCTATGCCCCCTTGTGGGCCCCCAGCAGTGGCTTTCCACCATCCTTTTCATGGCAGGGTCCCTGCAATGAAAAGGCTGGCAGAAAGTGTGATTGTAAGCAGCCAGGCAGCACTGATTTCAGCACTTCCCTGGCTGGTTACAACTCCGACTGCTGTAACCACATTGGGAACCATGTTCCCGGTGGGGACGGCGATCCCCTGGTGAGTCCGCCTATGAGGGTCGTAATGTGGCTGTCATACCGCCACAGTTGCGGTGGGCCGACCGTCACCACAATGCTGGCGGTTCTAGGACAGCTAGTCTTGTAATGAGGCCCCAAGTGTCTAAACCCTGGTGATACCTATTGTATGGGCAACAGTTGCAGTGGAACCATGGCCTATGAGCATAAAGGGCCCACTTCCCTACAATTATGGTTGTCGCTGACAACCAAGGGTAATGCCCTTGGTTGCAATAAGATCGATGGCACCTTTGCTACACCACTGTCTAAACCTGAGGCAAAATGGTCCTTTTTTCCCTCTCTCTGGGGACCTCTGCATACATCCACCTTCACTCTCAACAGTTACATTAAAAACATGTTTGTCACTTCTTTGACCCCACTAACAAATCCATGGGACAGGTCACAAATTTACGCAGCCCAGCATAGGGCTGGTGCAAAGTTAAAAGGTAGGTTGTGAGAAATCCCACAGTGGAAATCTGCACCTTTACCAAGCTTGTAAAATTTTGTCAGGGCTGCTGGAATTATGCGATAGTGCAGCCGCAGCAATTTTCGCGTAGTTATAGATTTGCCACATAATCCATCATCTGCTACATTATCTTCAGATTTTAACAAGAACAATTATCTCTAGCTCAAAGAGTTCAAAAGTAAGGCTATCCCACATTGTGCCGCAAAATGCTGCATAATTTACCTTTTCTTGTTGCGTAATTTACTCAACCCTGCTGCATAATTTGGTCTTCCCTTGACGCATAATTCCAGTGGCCCTGCATTTTGTTCAGCTGTGGAAGTGCTTCTCCCTGGTTTTCTGTCAGCACAATCATCTCGTTTACAATGAAAACTTTACACTTATGAAGTCTACTCTAGCATATGGTGCCACCTAGTGGCACCTGCCGTTACCTACCTCATTGTGAATGTATCACAAAAGCTGGCAAGGCCACATCCTTTGACGTTGAGATCACTGTCGAAGAGTCATCTAATGCCATATTAATAAAATAAACATGTCATCGTCCCACCTCTCTGCCATACTGGTGCCAGACTAGCACCTCACTGCACATGCTCCTGCCTATGTATATATTTGATCAGAATACTGCATCTCTTGCGTTTTTTTGAAGGTCTGAATTTGTCAAATGTTTTTTTTTTCCCTTTTAACATTTTTTAAATATAATAATGACTTGGTTACCATGAACTGCCATGGTCTCCTTGCTGTTGTGCTCATATCAATGGACCATTTTGTAAAATTGTACTGCAGAATGTGGGTGAAAAGAATTGTAACTATTAAAGGTATATATATATATATATATATTTATGTATATCTATATATATTATATGGGGATTACACTTAAATTCTGTCTTTCCCGTCCATCATGCACTAAAAGTTACATTAAATTAAAATTTCTTGGTAAGGTGCTCATTCACAGATAGTTCTTAGTGCTTAAGGAATACACAACTTCCAAACCAACTGCGACAGGGGAAAAAGCTGGTGTCTAAAACAGAGTAAACTGATGTGTTTCTGCCATCAAACGCAGAGTGAGAGAGTTCCACAATTTGGACGTTGCTGTAGAAAAAGTATGGTCTGCAGACGTGAGCCCTCTGGACCTACTGGTGACAAGCAAGAATTGGTTTGCCGATCTGAGGCAGCATGACAGTGAATGAAGGACAATTCCTTGGCCAGAAAGGACTGTGATCTCAGGTGTAGGACTTTATGGACAATTGTTAGGGCCTAACATCTACCCGAGATCTAATGAGTAACCAGTGTGAAGATCACAACACTGGCCACATGTGCAATCTTCTGGCAGTTTTTGTAAGCACTCGCGATGTAGCTACTGAGCAAGTAGCATTGAATAAAAGATTGTGTCTGAAGGTGCAAGTAAAATTGAATTAGCGTGGTCAAGATGTGATTGAATGATAGCGTTCACTACCAGCCTATGCAAAGACAGATCCGTGATAGGAACAACCTTTTTTCAAAAGGCGAAGATAAGTGAAATAGATGTGCGCCACGTTAATGGATTGAGCTTCTAGGGACATGGAGTTATCCAAGAGAACTTCTAAATTCTACACCTCTATTGAAGGATTGGTGGAAGCAACCCACTTTATGTGGGCAAAATGTTTTTATTCATTCTGCGGCTGATGAGGTGGAGGTAACCAAGATCTCGTTTTGTTCGGGTTCATCTTGATGAAATTCTTGGCCTTCATCCCCTGCCACTGGTGAGGGACTCTGCTATAGGTATGATTGGGACACTCTTGTTCACTAGATAGGTTAAAGTTAAGCTGAGTGTCATGAACTTGCATGTAAAAGTGTACCCCTGTTTGGTGGAGAAACTGGACAAGGAACTGTCTGGCCATGGTAAAGAGAAAGGCCAAGAGGATTGACCTTTGCAGATCCTGCATTTTGATGTCAAATTGTTGCATAGGCTCTCATTATTCTAATGAGACTACTGGATTTGAGCGGCAGAATCGCCTGTGGTGTGGGAGACTGAGTCTAACCCACTACAGGTGACACCTGTCACCCCAATCTGGGTTTTTTGCTCCAGCTAACTAGTAGTGCCTCGTCACCCAAGAGCAGGGATGATTGGGCAGCAGAGCGCATGACACAAATGACCTCTCAGGGAAATCGTGGTCACTCAGATCTCATCCATTTCTCTCAGTTACATTAGTCTCACACATACAAGGACAAGCAGAGGCAGTAGATGTTTCAATAAGGTTTTAATGAAGCAACTGCATCTTAGATAATTAAGCATGCACTGCAATAACCAGGATGATAAAGCATGACAGGATTAAAATTGTGACAAGGAGAGTAAAGCATAGAAATAACACTACCATATTGTCACTAGAGTTCATAGACTAATTCCCACCTAGGCTATATTAGAGCACAGCATGTTAAGCCCTAGTTCTGCCCTTCAGGTTCCCCCAGGAAGACATCATCCCCCATACCTGAGCAAAGGCCTGAAGTCTGGATAAGCAGCTGTAGTGAAGCATTCAGCAATCAGCATACAGTCGTGGTCATCTGGCTGGAATCTCCCTCTCACGTGTGAGGGACAGAAAAGTGTTTTTATAGACAGCTGATGTTCTGAGAAACTGTCCCTACGTAAGGATGTGTATGTTTCTATGAATTCCAGAGACAAAGCGTTACCACATTTACCGGCAACCTATCTTACTGCAGCCTTGAGAGAAGCACAGCGTGATCAAAATGTCTTGTTTAAGAACGCAGTGCTGGTCTAGGCAAAGAACAGCTAGATAGAGAGAAATAAAACAAGACCGCAAATGTGGCTATTGTTAAAATAATAAACAATGCTGAATAAAATATATCTAGGGTAAAGTGCACAGCTGCAGGCCTAGAACACTAAAATATCGTGCATGGAGCTATAACTAAAATGGCTACACAACACCCTCCCCTTGCTGGTTTAAAGGTGATTCAAAACCTAATTATGTATAAAAACTACTAAAACTCAAAATAAGATATATATACACAAAATGTCAATAATGACAAGTTAAAAAAGACACTTGAGCATACATAAAAGGACAATTTAAAAATATTAACTTGTGGCGTAAAAATGCCGAATTTCAAGAGTCAGAGTCATTTTGGAAATTGCCAATAGAATCCGGGACAATTGAAGACAGGAAAGCTTCCACTTTGGCAGGTGGTAAAGTAGGAAACACGTCACCAAGAAGAACCAAGGAGCATTCGTGTCCATAGCCTGAGCTTCAGCCAAGGCAGCAGCATTCCATGGTGTGCCCAATAATAAGTTCAGAACTGCATCCTCCATGAAGGGCAACTCATAAGCAGCTTCCTGTAGCAAACACACCCTCAACATGCATGTCTGGCAATAAGCCCTCAGCGAGAACATCAACAGATCAGCGTCCAATGTAAGCAAGCGCTGCACAGAAAGACAACCTTTCAGTGTATGTTCGAAAGAGCTCCAGAGGCATCACAACATGGGCTGCACACAATGCAAAACCGGTCTGAATGACAGAGACCAGTCACACTCCAATTGCTCCAGGAGTGTTGCTGTGAAGTACTGCATCATACGTTCACGACACAGCTGCACTGGTGGGAGCGCTTCCATTCCTCCTTGTTGCTGCGGGACAGCCACTGCACAGATAAAGTAGCAATAGCAAAATGCCACCTTATATAGCCAAAGTTATCGGAAATCCCCCTCAAATACTGGAGAATATTGAGTGGGTGGCTGATGGTATTAAACAGAATATAGAGGAGAAGGTGTGAACGAAATCAGAACCAACAGCCTTAAAGAAATTTGCGATTCCAGTAGTACTGGACACATTAAATATTCATCCCACGAGCTCACCAAAGTGTCTCTGAAAGTTGGTACTTAAAAGGGACTGTATCTCTGCTGAGGACCTTGCCATCTGAAGTGTGTAGGTCTCGTGTGCTGATGTAAGCGCCACATGTTTTTGGAACAATAAAGCCTTGAGTCTGCTCAACTTGTCAAAATTCACATTTGAACTAGCAATAAGGGGCCAAATGTCAGCTACTTCTCTTTGTCTTGTGGGAGGAAAAAGTACGTTCTCACAGCATGTAACAATCTTAGAGAACGAAACATAAACTATTCCGGCTCGCATCCCACAACAGTTTTCACTCTTGAGGAGAACACAGCTGCCATTTGAAAGCACCTGTAACACAGGTCTAATTAAACGGACTGGAATTCCCTTCAGATAACAAGCCAAGTTCGCTGCCAAAGCGTTACACGCCCGTGCAAGGACAGCTGTTTACAAACCAATGAATGGCTGACAGAAGTCTTGCATTCACTACCGCTAAGAAAGACCTCTTTCATGCCACTGACACATTTGTACGAGAAGGGCAGCTCCCACACCTCATGGATGTAATTATCTCATAGCCTTTCATATTTGTCTACTGGAATGTGTTTTAAACAGGACAGGAGCTGGAGTGTTGAACTAGGCAGATTAATGACCCCGTGTATTAACCACTCAGCAGATGGTATTTCAGCCACAGTAAAAGGCAAATTTTCGAACTTTTCGATGTTTAACATGACATAAGTCATTTCTTTCTTAGCCATTAGTTGTTGTTGTCGTGTTAAATTAAATGTGGAAAATATATCCCTTGCACTTACGTGTTGCCAGGGAACGCAACCTGCCTTCTATGTTTGAAGTGTCCAACCCAATTTCATAATGGACCTTAGTTGACTTTGCCCATGGTGTAACGAGGACATATCACTTTGCATTATATCTATTGCAGAAGAGACAATGGGCCAGATGTAGGTAGGAAAAATTTAGCGAGTTGGAAATTGCGAGTCGTTGCGACTCGCAATTTCCGACTTGCTAAATGGTATCCAAGAAGAAAACGCGACTCCAATTTGCGACTCGCAAATGAAGTCGCACCGCAGATTGCTAGTCCGCTGTTTGCAAGGTCGCTTTTTGCGACTGCGCTAAAAACTAACACGCAATTTGCGAGTGGGTTTCGCAAATTGCGACTGTGCCGCAAATTGAATGCAGGTGCAGCAGAACACTCTGGAAAACACTTCCTGGCTCTTGATGATGACATCACAGCCAGGAAGTTTACAAATACACCTGGGAGGAGGGAGGACCACACCCATTTTAAACTGCTGAACTGCAAACAGAGAGAACAGCAGCTACCATGGCTGAGACATCAAGGAAGCGCAAACTGAAATTTGCAGAGAAAGAGCTGGAGGTGCTGACAGAGGAGTGCTGCCAGCACCATGACCAACTTTTTGGGAGGGCAGCCCTCAGTGTGCAGAGGTGGAGAAGAAAAGAATCTGGACGGACATCCAAGACAAGGTGAACTCCCTGGGTGTCAGCCACCGGAGCATAGAAGAGCTAAAGAAACTGTGGTATGACCTGCGCTCCTGGACCAAGGAGAGGGTGGAAGAGCGGCTCCGGGAGATGAGGGGCACTGGAGGGGGACCGTCCACAATACCACCACCAACACCCCTGGAGGAAAGAGTTGAGGAGACCCTGGAGCCAGAGGCAGTGTGCGGTATGGGAGAGCTGGATACTTCAGAGCCAGGACCATCAACCGGTGAGTACCATGAGACATGCATGTACACCCAAATATGCCATACCCCCACCCACCTTGTACACAGTAGCATGCACAACCAAAATAGCTCAATTTCAGAGTAGCAACCACCTGCATGGTGCATTATGGGCAATGTAGTCAAGTAGGCAGTTGATAGGCAAAAGTTTATTAGGAAGTTGATAACAGATGGTAGATACTGACAGTGTGTTCCCTATGTCCTACAGGTCTCCCACACGGCACCACCATCAACCAAAGCATCCAGGGGCCACAGGTCAGCCACCAGCCTGCAGACGAGTCAGGACCAGCCACCACAGAGACCTGCACCACCAACACACAGTCCCCTCATGATGCAGCAGTTGCCCTACTGGTGTGTGAGCCAGCACCTGGTCCCAGCCACAGTGCCACTGTAGATGACACGGCGCCTCCACTGCATCGCAGGCGACGTGTAAATGTACCACCAGAGCCAGAGGCAGAGTCAGGGGATGCCTCCATGTCGCCAGCTGAGGCCGCACTCCTACGGGGTCAGCGCCTGCAAACACAGGAGATACGGAGAATATCAGGGGCAATGCGGCGCATGGAGCGAAACCAAAGCAGTGGGATGCAGCTGGTACACACAGAGCTGCAACAACTCAACACACATGTCGGCGACCTTGCACTCTCCATGAGACAACTTGTGGCAGAACTCATAACTGAGAGAGAGGGTGCAAGGAGTCGTGACAGGCAGCTAATGCACTGGCTGGACCGAATGTCTGCCTCCATTGTTAGGCTGGCTGTGAACACTACTGGCCTTTCAAGGCGCACGGTCAGCCTCCAAGTAGACATGGGCCACTTTGCCAGTGATGTGGCACGTGGACTGGGACGTCTCAGCCACGCTGTAGATATCATGGAGGCACAGCAGGTGGCTAGGGGCGCGGCTGACACGCCGCAGGACAGCGAGGAGGGCTCCACCATCAGCAGTGTCTCAGCCAGTGACACCAGGGTGTTGCGCAGTGGAAGCGCAAGGCAGCTGCTGACACACCTGGTACCAGCCATGCTGGCCGAGGCCGCCGTAGAATATGAGCTCCACACTGTCCTGGGGTAGAGGCACATGAGGTCAATGTGTACTCATGCCAGGTGGACTTTTACAGCCCCTGAACTGTTGTCAATGTATATAGTTTTTTTTGGTGCACAAATTAAATCACTTGTTAGTTCCACTTCACACCTGGACTGTTTGTGTGTAACATTAGTGAGTGTGGTGACAATCAGCACGTACCTTCCAAAATATTGGTTTGCAATGTGGTCCCGTCTCAGTCTGCCTTGATTTGCAATGCTTCTATCCCCAGGCTGGCGATGTGGTAGCTCTTGCTCTTCATCCTCCGAATCTGGGTCTTCTGGGGTGAGAGGTAGCCCACGTCTGGTGGCAATGTTGTGGAGTATAGCGCATGCGCCAACTATCTTGAATGCTGTTACTGGGTTATACTGGAGGGCACCTCCACTTCTGTGGAGGCATCTGAATCTTGACTTCAGCAGTCCAAAGGTCCTCTCGATGATATTTTGGGTCCTCCTATGGGCATTGTTGTATCGCCTCTCTGTCTCATTGCTGGGTGTTAAGTACTGGGTGAGTATCCATGGTCGTAGTGCATATGCACTGTCACCTGTTTGGCACAAAATGTACAATGTTAGCAGGGCATAGATGGGTTCCACATTGACCTGTGTGTATGTCTGCAAGGTGTATTCAGCTATACCTAGGAGATATCCGTCTCCAAACTCCCCACGTTCTAGGCGTTGGTGTATCCCACTGTGCCTGAAAATGTAAGAGTCATGTGTACTTCCAGGAAATTTTGCAACCATGTCAGTGATGACATAATGGGCGTCACATACCACCTGGATGTTCAGTGAGTGGGTACACTTCCTGTTGCGGAACAGATATTCTAGATTTGCAGGAGGGCAGATCTGTACATGTGTCCCGTCCACACACCCTATGACATGGGGGAAGTTGGCAATCCTGTAGAATTCCAACTTGGTGCTGTTGATTTCTGCCTCATTCCTGGGTAGGTATATGTATCTGGACATGTGTGTGAGTAAGGCATCTAGGAATGCTCTAAAGAACCGTGATAGTGCACTTTGGGATACCCCACCTGCCACAGCAATGACCCCCTGATAGCTACCCGAGGCCAAGAGGTGCAGTGAGCATAGCACTTGCACATGCGTAGGAATGGCGCAGCCACGCACAGTCTTGCGTTGAAGCTGCGGATTGAGTAAATCTATTAAATCTAGTATTGCTGCACTGCTGAGTCTATATTTATCATATATCTCCTCCTCTGTTTGTTGGAAAAGAGTCTGCCTGGTTCTGTACATCTTCTCCTGTCTCTGGCTCCTCCTCCTCCTCTGCTGTGCGGCATGGGCTCTCCTCCTCATTCCTATCGCATATATCTCCGCCATCTTGAGTAACCCAGATGCCTTCTGGGTCTCCTTTTATACTTTGGTAATGGTTACCACCTGCTCTGAGTTAGTGGTAAATTGGAAGTGCAAAATGTTTTTTTTGCGACTAGTTGCAATTTGCGAGTGGCTATTGCATATGGTTTGCGCAATATGGGGTCGCTATTTTTGCGAGTCGGTAATGGCTTGCGTCGCATTTTGCGAGTCGGAAATGGGATTTTTGCATCCCATTTCCACTTTTGCGGGGTCGCAAATTGCGATTCGGGCCATTTGCGACTCGCAAAAGTTTGCTACATCTGGCCCAAAGTTATTTAGGGTGTATATCCGGTCAGACAGGGTATTAATCCTATTATCTACAACAGCTAATGCCTTCTGTAAGTTTTCCTGGTCTATTTGCCTTAACCAGGCAGCAGCTTCTTGTAGGGGAAAGCTTCCAGATTTAATTATACACTGTGTATAAGAAGCACTTTCGGTGTTGTTTTCTGGGGCCTAACAGGAAGTCCTGTAAATCAGTGTTATTAGAGAGGAGATTGAGGTGTTCTCTAACAGCATCTAGTGAGGACGTCTTCAACCATTGCTGGCATAGTTTCCCTACACTGTATGTTGTTACTATACCCGCATGTACGGATGATACATAACGAGGGTGCGACCTACTAGTTCTAAAACTCCAGGTGAACTTTATAAAACCTTAATGATAATCAATCAATCAATCAATCAAGGATTTATAGAGCGCACTAATCACCCGTTAGGGTCTCAAGGCACTGGGGGGGGGGGAGCTACTGGTTGTAGAGCCATGTCTTGAGGCGTTTCCTGAATGTCAAGAGGTCTTGGGTCTGGCGAAGGTGGAGCGGTAGGGAGTTTTAGGTCTTGGCGGCTAGGTGAGAGAAGGATCTTCCTCCAGCGGTGGGGCGGCGGATGTGGGGGATGGAGGCGAGGGCGAGGTTGGCGGAGCGAAGATTGCGGGTGGGGGTGTGGAAGGTGAGACTGTTGTTGAGGTAGGCTGGGCCTGTGTTGTGGAGGGCCTTGTGTGCGTGGATGAGGAGTTTGAAGGTGATCCTCTTTGACACTGGTAGCCAGTGAAGGTCTCTGAGGTGGGGGGAAATGTGGTCACATTGGGGGATGTCCAGAATGAGGCGGGCGGATGCGTTCTGGATTCTTTGCAGTTTTGTTAGGAGTTTGGTTGTTATTCCTGCATATAGGGCGTTTCCGTAGTCCAATCGGCTGCTGACCAGGGCGTGGGTGACAGTTTTCCTGGTTTCAACGGGAATCCACTTGAAGATTTTGCGGAGCATGCGGAGAGTGTTGTACAGGAAGAGGAGATGGCATTGACCTGCTGAGTCATGCTGAGTGTGGAGTCCAAGATGAAGCCTAGGTTGCGTGCGTGGATTGACACCCATTGGTATCTATTGGCCACAATAACCACCCGCCAGGACGTGACAGTGAAGCATTAAACGTGCCATTCTGGACCCGTTCATCGAGCTGATCTTCTGTTAGATTTACAAATTTTTGCCATTTGTGAAATTTGCTGGGGCAGGAATACTGGGCGCATTCAATTCCTTAATCTTTGCTAAACCTAAACACCTTGTTTGTTGTACAGTTTCATTTAAAAATATAATTTGAACAGGTATCAGGCATGCTCTAAACAAAGCTTCCTTCCCCCTTATTTGCCAATTTCCTGTTCCCCACACACTTTTTAAGTCAATCGACTTTAACCGATATTCATAGCCTTCTGTAGCCAACCGGGAAACAAAGGAATCTGGATAAATACATTTCATATCTGTCAATAATATATGTACATTTACCATTGATGGCAATTTAAAATATGACTCAGCATTTTTAACGTTGTGCCCAGAAAAATATGCAAACTTTTTAGAATACGTTTTAGAACTCCCTTGTGGTGGAGTTGGACAATGTTCCCATTATGGGTAATTAAAAATAGTCTTTGGGGTGCTTGCTCTATGAATGAAATGGTGCCCATAATAATTATAGCGAAACATATCACCATAGTTCTCTTTAGATTGATAAACATCTTCACTTTCAAATACAGTATAATACTGCAATTCAGTCATCATGGAATCTACTGTTTTCACATCCCAGTCATCAGAAACAACTCTGGGTATTATTACATTGTTCATTGAAAGTTTAAACACATATGGTATTTGAATGACCTCTGTTGTGCCATATATATCAAATGGAACTTTATCCCAAACAATCCCATCAGGAATTGGTGTAGCGGAAATGTTCACAAAAGACAAGTCTCTGCGGACCTTGTGATAAGAAAAATTGGGTTTTAGGACCTCATCCACCATTTCAACTCTGGATCGTTCAGGAAGAAAATGACCAGGTATTAATAGAAAGAATGTTATAACAAAGCCAATCCATAGGAGGAAAGCTAGTGCAGTCAACGAAAGCCACAGATAGTTCCATGGGGAAATAAAGTTTATCAACTTATGTGTTTTTGACAGTTCGGATTTAGAAGAGGCAAATGAGTCTTTGAAGGTGTCATTGATGTCGACGACGTATCCAGAAGCAGTTTGTGCAAAAGCTGGAGCCGTATTTGTAGGAGGAGAACTGGTAGGGGTCTCCTGCGAAGGTTCATAGTAAATTACGTCATCCGTCTGTGTTGAAGTTGTGTCAAATCGATCAGTACCTTCAGTATTGTTTGTTGTAACAGATGTTAGTGGAACTAATGAAAGATCATTTTCCACCATCCTCAAGCTCGGAGAGGTGTCAGCGTTGCTGCTCACACCTTGTGGAGGAACTTCTTGACCAGTAGTGAGAGGGATTCGGGAACTACTGGCTGCTCCTCTTGGTCTGCTATACAGGATAGGCCACATGGTGTAACTTGAGATTGTCGATAGATACAAAGCGGTTTTCTTTAGCACCAGCCAACGGTGGTAGAATGACAGTTCTGGGACCGTGTATTCCTACGACTGGGACCGGTGCACGATAAGAAGGACCAAACTCCTTTTTCACAGCAACCTTTTCACGTACTAGATCCCCAACTTTTGGAATCCACCCGGTAGGTGTTATTGGTACATCCTTTATTCCTGTGGGGGCAGCACTGGCAGAAGCGTTGTCATCGCGGATCTGTTGCAATTCCTGCAAGACGGTGACACGTTCATTTATGTCAAAAGGTGTTTCTGCCGCCTCCACGCCAGGACCATCAAGATCTGGAACATACATTTGAGTTCCAAGCAGGCACACGTATGAAGTATGATCCCCCCCAGGGACCGTCTAGGCAGATTGTTAAGTGCTCTCTGGACTCCATACAGGTGGTTAAGCCAACTACGACCCGTACCTAAGACTCTGGCTGTAAAGGACTGCTTTAAATCACGGTTTCATCGCTCCACAACACTATTCCCTCAGGATGAAATGGAGACGAGTAATGGAGTTGGACCCCTAACGAAGTCATGGCGTCCCTGAATGCCCTTGAGGCAAAAGCAGGGCCCAGGTTTGAGTGCAAAGCCGCTACTGCATATATACCGATAAAGGCTCTCAAATCTTTAATAACAGTCCGACCGTCAGCCAAGCATTGTGGCCACACCCATAGAAATCTGGAGCAGGAGTCAACAGCGACTAAAATGTATTTGTATGCACTATCCAGTGTTAGGGGACCACAATGGTCCAAGTACACACATTGCAATGGTTTGTTGGAAATTAGGAGGGGTTGTCTGCAGTGGGCGTTTGATGGTGGAACCCTTAATTTGTTGGCAGATGTCACAACAAAGGACATACTGCCTGGCATGTTTTTATAGACCTGGCCACCAATAACGTGCTTGGAAGAATGATATTGTAGCCGCCACACCAGCATGGGAAGATGCTACCACCTCATGTGCTGCTTTAATCAACTCTGATCTTATGTATTTGTTGGGAATCACTCTAACCCGCATGCCTGGTATTTTTACTTCGGCGTCTAGGCAGCCTCCCATTCGGTAGGAATATTTAGCAGGAAATGCTTTTGGATAGGGCTTGCCTTCAGCCGTAGCTTTCACGGCAGCCCATTTATCATTGAGCGAGTTACTGCAGCAACAGCAGTCGTAACTACTGCTGATTTGGCAGCTTCATCAGCCAGTGTATTTCCAGCAATGTGTATTCCAATGCGCTGGTGTCCAAGTGTATGTACAACATGGACATTTGGTAGCGTTTCCTTTAGATCTGCTACTTTCCCCCACAGAAGTCTGTGTTTAACGGTGTTGCCTTTGAAATCTCTAAACCCATTCTGGTGCCAGTAATGCATGTATTCATTGAAGGACTGGACACCGTGGTATGACTCACAAACAATCAGTATTAACTATGCAGGATCCATATGTTCCAGTGCACCAAAGCCCTTAGCTCTGCTAATTGTGTTGTGCAATCCCCTGGGGTTTGCATGTATGTATGCTGGGGACAAAATTGATTATCCCCCATATAGCCACTTATGACTGCGCAAGCAGCAGAGTATTGATGTTTTATGCCAATTGTAGGTTTTGCTGAGCCATCGGTGTACATGACTCTTTGATATTGATCAATAGGCAGTGTATTTGCTGGAACTGGGTATTCTAGTTCATATTGCAAAAATTCTTGAATTTGTAATTTTGAGT
Source organism: Pleurodeles waltl (assembly GCF_031143425.1). NCBI lineage: Eukaryota > Metazoa > Chordata > Amphibia > Caudata > Salamandridae > Pleurodeles > Pleurodeles waltl. The sequence goes on from NC_090445.1 coordinate 1,066,042,778, forward strand.
AAAAAATGTAGTCTGCATTAGTGGCCGTCAAAGACGTTGCCTGTTGAATACAACGTGGATGTAATGCTTTAGTGTTGGAATGCTGGCTTTGGTAACAGCATCAAGGGCAGGAATTGGAGAGACGACAATAATGCGTTTTCCTTGGGCTAGCGGTCTTTCTTTAATGACGACCATCTGAACAGCAGTGAGAATTTTCTCAGTGGGAGCAAAGCGTTGTTCTGCTGCTGAGTACAAATGTGATTTGTTTACAATCGGGACTGTCTCACTCTCGTTGAAAGTTACATAGGTGAAACCAAAGGCCCAGCAATTACTCTGATGACCAGATGTTTTTTGTTGTCCTTTGTGTGTAAGTGTTGTGCTGCAAGCATGTCTGTTTTCAAAGCTCTGCGAATGTGTGTGTTCGACTGTCCAAAATGTACTTGAAAAGTCAGGACATATTTAGTCATATAAAGGTTTTATGCGTGATGCATAATCAGGAGTATAAGTTCTGCCAAAATTTAGAAAACCCAATAGGGAGTGCAGTTTTTAAATTGTATTCAGAGGTTGTAACTGTGAGCATTTTTCCAAGAATTGGGGCGCTAGGCTCTTTCCTTCACTCGTTAGCTGGTATTCCAGAAACAGGACGCTAAGCAAGGCTATTTTTGTTTCTTTAAAATTGAATTTGTAGCCGAATTCGGCAAATCCCGCAACAATGCAGGCTACCCGTCTTAAATGTTGCAGCAATTCACCATCCGTGAGATAGATATCATCTACATAGGACAATGCTTCAGGGTCAATGTCGTGCAGTATTGAAGTCACACGAGCCGCGAACAGTCCTGGACTGTTCTTGTACCCCTGGGGTGAACAACAGAATTTTTTCTGGGAGACTAGTGCACTGAAACTTGTTAAGTCTCTACTCTCAGGCACTATATTTTGGCAGAAGAAACCATTGGAAATGTCCAGTGTTGTTTTGTATTTTTTACGCACTATGTTGTTCATGACTGCTGTGCTATGTGAATTTTGTACAGCATAGGTGCGTGTATGACTGTTTAAATGTCTGTAGTCTAAGACTATTCTGGATGAATGTCCGGTCTAGCTACTGGGAATAATGGATTATTCATTGGTGAGACAGAGGTTTCAATTACGCCCTGGTACTCCAGTTGTGTGAGGAGTTCCTTCACGGGTGCTTTAGCAAAATGTTTTATGGCTACTGGGTTGTGGTTGGGCTTGATTTTTAATAGGGATTACATGGTACGGGGAATCTTTATCCTATCCTCGTGATTGCGATATAACGCAGGTGCCTGCGCCAATGCCCAATCAATGGCGTAGGATTCTGTGAGCTCCTCGGGAACAAGGGGCAAGAAAGAAGGTTTAATAATATCTTCCCCATATGGGCAGGTATGGACAAATTTAGGTGGCCAATCCTTTTCGGCTAGTAGAATATCATATATGTTTACAAAGCGGTCGCAAAATATTGCGTCAATTGTGCGCTCAGTGTCTCCTTCTAACTGAAGCATTACTTTGTACACTCTATCAGGTGTGGAGACACGCATGTTCGCAGTCTCTACTTGTAGGAAGTCATCAGTTGGTTTCACCTCCAGATGCTCTAGAAGATTCCGGTGAACTATTGTGACCTATGCCGCGCTGTCTAATAGCCCTAATGCCTACTTCTTGTTCTTCAATAGAGCCTTCTTCTTGAGTGGCATGTTGAACTGCAACTGCTGCCAGCTTTTTCTTTTTGAATTGTGGTTTTTGTTGGGGAAGTTTCTCTTATTTTTAAAACACAAACTACTGTTGAGCGTTGTGATTCCTGTCTCGGTTTTACGTACTCAGTTCTTATTTCTGACCGCCCACTTCTCTCACTTCATTTTTCTGGTGAGTCCTGAAAGGTACGAGATTGGCGTGTACCAGTATATTGATATCTGTCAGGTGTTTTTATATTATCTCTATTTCTGAGATTATATCTATTCTGCGGGGTCTCCGTATGCAGATATTCTCCCCTCTCTTTTTTAGGTGTTTGTTATTTTTTATCCCAGCATTTCTTGGTACCCTCTGGACCTTGCTTGGGAGAATCTTTATTAGATTTACCTTGAAATTGTGGTTTTGTTGGTCTTGCCCCCAGACTATCTCAACCAATGCTAGAGTAGGTCTCCACAATAATCTTTGGCAGCTCGCGTTCTTGATCCTGTGGAGGAACATCCCAGAGCTGCATGGGCACCACTAGTGCGACCGCTTCCCCTTGAAGATTACTTAATATAATTGAGGATACCGTGGCAAAGTTGTCCTTTAGTTGCATACCCAAATCCAGGGCCGGGGCAGCCCCATATTCATCTTGCATTTGTTTCAACATTTCTGGTAAATTGGCAAGTGTCGGTGTACCATGTGCGGCAGTATAGAGTGTGGCAAATACCGTGCTCCATGTATTACAATTATCTATAGTGGGAACCATTCCAAATGGCAAGCACATAGTTAATATTCTGTGTTTATCCTGAGGTCCCATATGGGGAATACTGCTTCCAGCACGTTTATTTTTTGAGCTAACCAAAACTGAATTTCTTCTCGTTTGGCGTGTACTTAACCCATGATCGAATGTACAGTCTCAGTGTTAATACCTGGTGTTACTGCATGTGGTTGCGCTGGTGCAGCACGTGCTGGGCTTGTGTTTAATGTTTGCATTACAAACTGTACTAATCATCTGTATATTGCCATCAGATCAGCATATAAGCGACGGACTTCAGCTACAGTTACGTCGCTGCAGCAGGGTGAGGTGTATAAGTGGCCAATAAAGGCCAGGTAGGACCCTCATTACTTAGAGGACCTAATCTAATGTGTAAAATTGTGTGGGGTAGGGTGCCATCAAGCCAATTATTATGCTCTTGATAAGATAGAGGTATTTCTAAATATGCATATGCTCTGTATTGTGCAGGTACGTTTGCAGGTGTATAGTGATGAAATGTATTTGTGTTCCCATCAACTGCTGGAAATGTGCCCCAAAAATAAAAATGTTCTGTTCTATAGGCTGGGTGTGCGTCAACAACAAATGTGACTAGACCCCCTTCGGCCGTTAGGCCATGTGCCAGTAAACGTGCAGTAAGGGGTGGTCACATATTGACTGCAATCGCTACCTGTTGTGGATTTGCCATAATGAATGGTAAATTTGTTCGGAGATAAGCACACCAAATGGGGATTATCCTTTTAGAGTTCAAGCTTGAACAACCTACAGCGTTAGTTAGGTGCGCCCTACTTATCTGAGGAGGAACTCCTCAATACCTCAGACGTCTCCGTATATAGTACTGAGGTGTCTTTGTATGTAGTGAGACGGAGATACTCAGGAGGACCCGAAAATTAGAGCCTGACTAAACATTGGCAGCACCATGCCTAGTAGGCTCTCATTATTCTAATGAGACTACTGGATTTGAGTAGCAGAATCGCCTGCGGTGTGGGAGACTGAGTCTAACCCACTACAGGTGACACCTGTCGCCCCAATCCGGGTATTTTGCTCCAGCTAACTAGAAGTGCCTCATCTCCACCCAAGAGCAGGGACGATTGGGCAGCTGAGCGCGTGACTCAACTGACTCCTCAGGGAAATCGTGGTCACTCAGATCTCATCCATTTCTCTCAGTTACATTAGTCTCACATATACAAGGACAAGCAGAGGCAGTATATGTTTCAATAAGGTTTTAATGAAGCAACTGCATCTTAGATAATTAAGCATGTACTGCAATAACCAGGAAGATAAAGCATGATAGGATTAAAATTGTGACAAGGAGAGTAAAGTATGGAAATAACGCTACCATATTGTCAGTGGAGTCCATTGACTAATTCCTACCTAGGCTATATTAGAGCACAGCATGCTAAGCTCTAGTTCTGCCCTTCAAGTTCCCCTGGGAAGACATCATCCCCCATACCTGATGACAGGGTTGGGGCACAAGGAGAACAGATCTCAATATCAGTGTCTTCCAGAGATCTGGGAAAAATGCAATGCTTTAAGGCACAGGTAAAAAACTGTCAGGAGACTCTCACCCTTGATCAAAAGAAATGGCTTTAAATGTGGGCTTTAGATGGGAAATCTAAAAGGTTTCTGTTAGTTATGGTCTCAAGAGTTCATCCTGTGTAATTTGTGTGAAGGAGTCTAGATTGCTCCTTTCTGCAAAATCGACTTAAATGGCGAGGTTGGCATAGGAGTTTTATCCTTACTGATTAAGACATATATAGCAGAATTTTCCTCTGAATAAAATGGCAATATTCTCACAAAGGACTTGTTATGGTGCCATTTCTAATTTTATCGATTTGGGCAAAAAAGTTTAGACGCAATGCAAAAGAGTTCTTAAGAAAGGTTGGCGGAAGCATAAATCCTTTCAGAGAAAAGGGCATTTTATCTGTTCATATTTCTACTTCATATGAAAACATTATGGAGTAGTTTGCTTCCTTATCTGAGGTGGAGTAGTCTTTTCTTCATTTCCTTTCAGCTTTCCTAACTTCTACTATGAGGCTTTTTACCTTACCTGAAAATCAAGGATTATTTTTGTTTTACATGCGTGCAGCTTTTTGTTCACAGGTTAACAATAGTTTATCTGGAGTAGCAAGGAATGAGGGGTTGAAATGTAAGGTAGGGTTGGGAGCTGTGAGTAGTGGGCTTTGTTAGATCAATATATTTATTAATTTAGCTGCCATTTGTTCTGGGATACAAAGATTCTAGTTGCAACTGCTGGTCATCACTAAGGGATTCTGGGCACCAATGGGTTTTGGTAATTTTTTGTGAAATGCAATTCCAAAGTGGGTTGACCAGATTAGAGAGAGGCTGTTTTATGCACTGTAACTAGATAAACTGAGGCAAAAAAGACATTGAACATATGTCCTGCAATTAAGTGGGCTCCTCTTTGGTAATTCCAGACTTAAGGTGGCCTTGTTATTTATGACATTTGGGGGATTATTTAAGCAGTCCTAAAACCATAGGTTAAATCCCCAAGGAACACTAGAGTTTGTCTATCAATATTTAAGGGTGTCAGTTCCATATATAGTGATGTGAGGGAGGACCCAGAGTCAGATGGCCTGTAAATCAATATGAAACTTAGTTTAACTGATTTCAATGAAATATTAATAAGAATTGTTTCTAGTTTAGAATTCAGTTGCTGAGAAAGTGTTTTGTTCATTAATGAGGAAAGCACAATAATCACTCCATCGCTTGTGATTCTGTTCATCCTGTCCTTTTCTTGGATTTTAAATCTATGAGGAAATAGCTCATCCAGCAAAAGAGCACTATCCTGTGTGGGCCAGGTTTCTGTCAAAACAGCCGGTCAAGTTCATGCAGAGCAATAAGGTCAGCAATCTGGTGTTTCTATCTGAACATTCATTGCATAACATGGCACTGAAGAAGGTTTTTAATTTAGGTTCAGTTCAGGGAGTAACTTGCCTGATAGTTTGTGCTGTACTGCTCCTACTAGAGCAGGTTTAAGACTGATTTGCATATTGCTGGGTCCAACTGAGGTTGCATTGCGGGCAAAATAACAGTGGTCTGGGATGTGGTTTGCGTAATTACCAGTGACTGAGATTAATTCAACCATTCCATCCATCACTTCTTTGTATACTTCAGTGTGACACCCTAAGTGCAACGGGTATGCCCAGACATAGATCTTGTACTCACTGTGCCACTGGAAGCAAGCTACACCAGACTGAAGTGCCCCAAACAGGGCAAAACTGATCTTGGGTTTGCTTTCGTTCTGGGAGGGCCAAGCCTGGCAGTTTAAGCTGGACTGATTTGCATATGGTTAGGTCCAAACTGACTGTGGTGGGACCCTGAGTAATTACTAGAGGCTGAAATTAATTCAAGCATTCCAACCATCATTTTTGTATACTTTTGAAGGTTTTAAAATAGTTATTTGAGGGCAGTCTTCCGAGGGGAATTAAATACCAAGAGTTATCAACATGGTTGCTGTAGATATTGTTACTGAGGTGGAAGACAGGAGTAACTCTGTGGAGTAGTTTGAATTTACCTTCTTTGCATGTTGGGCAGCATGGTGCATGAATGTTGGCATCCAGGTGTGGAAAGATATAGATGGGATTGACATTGGCACACCAGCTTTGTGTCCAATGCATGTGGCTGCTGTGTGGCTGCTGTGCGGCTGCAGTGGAGGAGTGATTAAACTGCAAACCGCAGGCTTGCACATCATGAATTGAGGACAATTAGACCGCTGACAAATGCAAAATGGTGGTAAATAATGGAACATAAGGACTCTTGCAAAATAACTTCTGTGAAAATGGTGGTACAACTTTAAACTGATACACAATTGAAGCAAATGTCTAAAGTAATCGCTAACCAAAGGGAAAAGGGTAAACCGGCTACTGAACAGCACCGCTCATAAAAAACAAGCATTTGCAATGCAACAAGTCTCACATTTGCTCGAGTTAGAGCTATTAGCATTGTAAACTCCTAAACGGACGTTTCTTACCACACAAATTAAAAGAAAAAAACAAAGCGCGATTGCGCTATGTAAAATGCAGCGCGATCGCGCTGAAACTGAAAAACAGAACAGAGCTATGTAAACCCCAGCACTACGTGGAAAATAAAAGGATAAAGTAGTCTGGAAACCATACTGAAAACATTGAGGCTCGTATGTTTTCAGTAGTTTACCGGTGCTGTGTAGGTGGGCTAAACACCGGAAAAGGCATGACGTATGCATGCCTTTCACAAATGAAAGCAAGCAGATTTTAAAAGGCAAGCCCATGAACCAATGAAAGTGACTGATGTGACATGGGCATAGTTAGAAGCCCAAAGAAAGGTTACTGCAGGGGACAGAGTGATTTGCACTCGCCCCTAAAAATGGGCCGTCACATTACAGACAAGAGACTAAAAATTCTGTTTGATGCATCATGTATTGTCTACAAAGTTTATGGCAAAGTGCAAATTATTTAAAATAAATTGCAAGTAACCTTTGCTTACGTGTATTTTACAATGTCATAGTTTGTGTGTTACGAGTAAAAGATTGTACACAAAATAATAGCAAAAACAAATAATTGCATCACATTTTATTTAGTCAATGACAGCACACTAAAAGCAGCCATTTAGGATCCCTTCTATGCCTCGCAGTACCTGCCTCCAGTTTGCTCATAATTTTTAGTAGTTCCTGAAATACATACAATCCGGCAATAAATTAGTTAAGATCGAATGAGGTAGTTGACATGTATATTAGGATTTTTCCACTCTTGGTCTTCTGCATTCAATAGCTTGGTGTGCCAGCTTGTAGAGCCAGCTCTAGTCATGTGTCATCTGAAAACAAGGCAGGCACTGGTATGATATTTCAGCTCAAAGATACCAGTGGGCGACAGACTGTATGAATGTATAGGATGGATATTCACTTGTGAATCTTCAGGTGACATTGAAAGCAAGTCCTTGTGGGAAACACTGCCCCAAGAAGGTTGCAAAGGGCACACTCGCATAGTGCTTACAGTGTACATTACAAGCATATAGGTGATGTAGTGAAACATTTCCGATCGTGGCTCAGTGCGCTGTCTTATCATCAGGCAATATATTCATCTTTGGATATCCAAGGTGAAGATGGAAACAAGCTCTTGTGTAAGGAAATGAAGTAAGATGCAGGTGCGGCTCGTCCTTTAGGGCAGAGGGGCCACGCCCCCCCATCTTTTGCCCCTCATGAGGAGTGTCTGTTAGGCTGAACAAAGGTCAGCCTGACAGATACTCTTAATTTTCAGCTCAATAAGCCAGGAGTGAGACATGCGCGATTTGCGCAGACTCCTGGCTGCCTGAGCTGAACTTTGCTGGGCTGAGGAGGTCACAGCTCCTATGGGCGTGACTTCCTCGGCTCAGCAAAGGTGCCTCAAGGCCCTCCCCTTGGTGACGAGGAAAGCATCACCCATTTACTTCGACCTGGGTGCTTCAGGTTTAAGCCCTGAAGCACCCAGGGCAAGTGTCAATCAGTAACACTTCGTCACAGAGTGGGGTGGGGTCAGCAGTCTCACTGACCCCATCCCACTCCTTGACGAGGCTGGGACTGCTGCATTCCCTCATTGGCTGACCTAAGGTCAGCCAATGAGGGAATGCAGCAGTCCCAACCCTCCTGGGACCTCGAGGCTGAAGGTAAGTGTGTGTGTCTGTGTGATGTTTTAAAATGAATGTTTGGTGCATGCGTGCATGTTTGAATGTTATGAGTGCTGTTAATGGATGTGCATGTGCACGTGTGTGTGTGAAAGTATGAGTGTTTGTGATGTTTTAAAATGAATGTTTGGTGCGTGCGTGTGTGCATGTTTTAATGTTATGAGTTGGATGTGCGTGCGCGTGTGAAAGAATGAGTGTGTGTGATGATTTAAAATGAATGTTTGGTGCGTGCGTGCATGTTTGAATACAGTGGTGGCCCGTCCTTTAGGGCGGAGGGACCACGCCCCCCACCTTTTGCCCCCTCATGAAGAGTGTCTGTCAGGCTGAACAAAGGTCAGCCTGACAGACACTCTCCATGTTCAGCTCAGGCAGCCAGGAGCAGACATGCGCGATTTGCGCACTCTCCTGGCTGCCTGAGCTGAACTTTGCTGAGCTGAGGAGGTCACAGCTCCTATGGGCGTGACCTCCTCGGCTCAGCAAAGGTGCCTCGAGGCCCTCCCCTGGGTGACAAGGAAAGCATCACCAATTGACACTCTCCCTGGGCGCTTCAGTTTAAGCCCTGAAGTGCCCAGGGCGAGTGTCAATCAGTGACACTTCGTCAGAGTGGGGTGGGGTCAGCAGTCTCACTGACCCCATCCCACTCTGTGATGAGGCTGGGACTGCTGCCTTCCCTCATTGGCTGACCTACTGGTCCAACCCGACGTGCGCTTCACTTCAAGTGTAACTAATCCAGCTGGGGGTGCTGTTGGTTAACCCCAGCTCACGCGGGAAGGTACCCATGGCCCAGCACATGGCTGAAATAGAAACACTGCTGCAGACAAAAGAAACATTTATTTTAACATTTAATTGGTGGACCAGGCAACAAAAATGGCGGGAAACGTCCTAACACCCCAATAGAAGAACAGCCGCATCATGGTGCATCTCCAGAGAAAAAGTCTTAAAATAATTGTTTTGCCCTCGGAGACAACTCACAATACCTGGGGAACTGAGTTAAGTTATCCCTTGTGTGGAAACCCCACCTTAGAAGTCTATCTTCAGAGACAACATAAATGATGACATGACAGATGAGCTGCTACATTTGTTCTCTTCTGATAGGCTGTAGAAAAATATATCAATACACTGTTCCAATAAGAGATAAGGAAAAGACACAAGAGAGTCCTAAATTTTAGGAGCAAATAACCTCACACATCCAGAAGGATGTCATGCTTCATCATCGGTACAGCTCCTCGTCAGACCGGCGGTGCAATGTCTGACGGGCTCCACCCCAGATGGGGGGGCTCTTTGCCGGAGATCTTTTGCAATGATGATGCCGTGACCCCAGGATTGAGTGGGGGGAGGAAAAAGAAAATAGGAGATCAAAAAAAGAGAAAAGGTTAAAATTGGCTCTCACTACCGCCAATGGGTGAATGATTTATTGAACCAGTTGGAAGGTAGGGACCAAGATTAAAAAAAGAGGTGTAGTCAAACGAGTGAAATAGAAATAATGATCAATCACTCTATTGGAATCTAAGAGTGGGTGGGAGGTAGGACAGTTTTCAAACCACCCTTTTCAAGGGTCAACATGTTTCACATCCTAGTGGCCCGGACGGGTCCATTGATGCTTCGTCAGGACCAAGTTGACTATCTATGTCTCCTAATCATAAGGGACTAATGTGTCTACTTTATTAGAATCCCAGAATTACAGGTAGCTGACAAAATATGAAACAAATATCTGATCACTTACATTAGTCAGGTGCAGATGTTTTCTAACTAAAGCCCTGAAAATAAAATGAATCAATTAATTGGTTAGCAGGATAAAGCAGGCCAATAAAAGTGTGCTAAAAACGTGAACACGTGTCACACAGTGTCCGTGTAAACAGGTGAGAAAGTGCATATAGACGTATGTAAATAGAGCTTACCACCCCCAATTAGGGGAATGTGCTCCATAGGACCACGCGAACCAATGGTCAGGCGCAATCATAAGTCTAAACAGAGAGGCACAATCATATCAACAGGAAAACATCATGAACAGTGATTATCATAATCAAGTAAAGTATTGTATAATCAAAAATAAGGTAAATTAAATACGAAGTATTAACCAGTTAGGTTCACAGTGTCAGTATGTGTCTGTGGTAGGTAGTCCACAAACAGGGTGCTCTCAAATATTATATGGTAATCCCAGGTTAAAGGAATATATTAAAAGAGCCATAATCTCTGTGATCAAAAGAAATGCTCCTGATCAAAGTATGAGCACAAGTGCCAAGACACAACGATCACATAAAGACCGTGTGTAAAATATCATGGGTGCCGTAATCAGAACCAAAAAACGACTTAGAAATAGTGCCGTAATGTAGCGTTATTGAGGCTGAGATAGTAGGTAGTGGAATCGCGGCCGAGAACCCTTGGGATTTTAGAGTTCTGACCGGCACTTACTTTTGATGCTGCCGGGACCGGAGTGACGACCTACCCGGGTCCGTGCGTCCTGGATATCGCACAGACACCGGTATGCGGCGATAATAAACCCTCCGACCCGGAAGGGGAAGGGGGGAGTGGCCATAGCGCGCGCAGGCATGTCAGGTCACGTGACGCGCGGTTCAGCAGAGTGTAGAAACCAACATAGGGTCGTGATTTTATATTATAGAAATAAAAAAGGGGTACACACGATGCCGGTAAAAAGAGGTATATTTAGGAATCAGGAAGTGACCTGAAACGTAATATTTAAGAAGAACTCTATTAACTAATGACCTGTATCACAGAATTGATACAAGAACGCCCGAGAATCACAAAACAGGCTCAACTATGAAGGGAAAGAAAATCACCATAGATCATCCAGATCATATAAGTACTATAGGTTGATTAAGTCTGAAAGGATGTTTATATCTATTGATACAGAACAATGGAAAATTGATAAAGTTAGCTATTGAAGCTGGTCCAAAGAATATCATCATTAAGTCCCTGGATATGGGTGCGTAGTTTAAAAACCCATTGTTGTTCCAACTTGAAGAGGGAGTTAACATTCCTGCGTGGGTCGGTTTGGAGGACCACCCACCACATATCGTCTGGGCTGTGTGCAATCTCCAGGAAACGTTGGGACAATTTGGTAGTTGCACGACCATATCTAACATTGCTGCGGTGTTCGTTTATCCTGAGTTTCACTGATCTAGTGGTCATTCCTATGTACTGAAGACCACAAGGGCAGGTAATCATGTACACAGAATTTTTGGTATTACAGTTGGTATGTTTAACCAATCGCCATATCCCAATGAGCTCAAAGGTTACTAAGCTGCAAAAGGACATCTCCAGATTTAGCCGTGAGAAAGTGTACCCATACATCATGGATGACTTCACGACTGACACACTTTCCATCTCGTCTGATGAATCTTCTACGTCATTGAAAAAACCACGCAAATATAGTAACAGTTCTTCATCGGATGGGTGGAATACGGATGAAGAGGGTACTCACCCATTCTACCACTATCCCCAGTATCCACCGGGACAATCCCTAGCCTGGCAACAACCCTTCCCCTTTTATCAACCACGCCCAATGTTCCCATATGTGCCTTTTTTAGGCCGCGGCCGGGGCAGGGGAAGAGGCAGAAGGAGAGGAAGAGGCAGACGGGTCCACTAGGCCCAGGACGAACCACAGATGATAACACGCAGTCAGGGGAAGCACCTACCGAATCGGACCTAGTGGTCAACCTCTCATCAAGACCACTCTCCCCTACTGAGCTAACAGTCCTGAATAAAGGACTCGGATTCGTACCCACACCGCAAGAAGACTCTTTTCGCCTTCATTGTGAACTGTCCCACTTTTTCAGGAAGATTAGATTACAACTTTTCTTTCACGACAGACCCGATACCAACCAATTGACTGACACAGGCCTCAAAAAACCTTCCAAATTCATGCCTCCGACCTCTGCTATGCCATGTGAGCTACTAGCTTTCGAACAAGCAGTTTTTAGTGACTTAGCAGCCTTACAACCCAAACGGTCGTTTTCCAACACCTCCACTGCTGAGAGAACCGCCTTGAAGATGCTGTCGTCCGACACTAGTATTGTCATCAAACCTGCTGACAAAGGTGGAGCCACAGTGATCCTGAACATGGTTGATTACAGACGTCAGTGCCTCCGTTTACTGGAGGATTCCACCTACTATACCAAGATCACCACCAATCCCACCGAGAGACTTCAAATAGAAATACGCGGAATGATAGAGGAGGCTGCAGCAAATCTTTGGATCTCACAAAAGGAGGCAGAATTTCTGGACACTCAGAATCCACGCACTCCCTATTTCTACTGCCTACCTAAAATTCACAAGGGCAAAATACCCCCCCCCCCCCGGCCGTCCAATATTCTCTGGCATAGGCTCCATCCTTGAACCTCTCTCCATCTTCTGTGACCAATTTTTACAACCTATTGTTCAATCATCTAACACCTACCTGAAAGATACCAAGGATGTTCTGAATTTAATAGAGACTATCAACTCATCTGTTCAAGTACATGCTCTAATTACTTTGGATGTTGAAGCTCTCTACACAAACATCCCTCAAGAAGCCACCCTACAAGTTATTGAGACAGCCCTTCTGGCGGTGGATCATCCACTCACCTCCCCAGTGCATTTTATCATGCACTGTGCCTCCCTTGCTCTAAAAGAGAACTTCTTCCAATTTGAGGATCTTCTTTTTCATCAGTCCCGTGGTACATCGATGGGCAGTACGTTCGCCCCGAGTCTAGCCTGCCTTTACATGTTTGACTTTGAAACACGGTTTATCCTATCCGACACAAACCCTTTTCAAACTAACATTAAATTGTGGCGGAGATATATCGACGATATCCTGATCATCTGGCAGGGTACTCCGGCAGACACACAACTATTCATCACATGGATCAACACATTGAATCCCTTTTTGAAATTTACATCTTCTGTTTCCGAGACTCAGATCCCCTTTTTAGATCTCACGATCTGTATAGAGAATGGGAAACTATACACGCACACTTATCATAAAACTACTGACCGCAACAGTCTCCTACTGTATGAGAGCCATCACCCTAAGGCACTCAGAAATAATCTTCCCTACGGTCAGTTTTTACGCCTCCTACGCAATTGCAGTTCCACACATATGTTCAAAGCTCAAGCTGACGAACTATCTGATAAACTTGACAAACGCCATTACCCACACACTGTGGTAAAAGCCGCATACAAGCGGGCAAGATCTTGCAGCAGAGACACCTTGTTATCAAATACTCCACGCTCTACAGACACCAAGCTTACTTGTGTATCTACCTTTACTCCCCTCTCTAACTCTGTTAAAAAAATAGTTAACAAGAGATGGGCCATTCTATGTAGTGGAGGGCAGCAGATCTCCAAACCTCTATTCGCCTTCAAACGTACCACTAATCTTAAGGACCTATTGGTTCATACCAGACCCCGTTCCACTTTTGAACAACCCCGTCCTCAACCCCTTTGGGGCATCCCTCCAGTGACTGGCCATTTCCCTTGCGGACAGTGTAATGTCTGTACCCTTACTAAACAGTTGAAATCCATCACCTTTGAGCTCATTGGGATATGGCGATTGGTTAAACATACCAACTGTAATACCAAAAATTGCGTGTACATGATTACCTGCCCTTGTGGTCTTCAGTACATAGGAATGACCACTAGATCAGTGAAACTCAGGATAAACGAACACCGCAGCAATGTTAGATGTGGTCGTGCAACTACCAAATTGTCCCAACATTTCCTGGAGATTGCACACAGCCCAGACGATATGTGGTGGGTGGTCCTCCAAACCGTCCCACGCAGGAATGTTAACTCCCTCTTCAAGTTGGAACAACAATGGGTTTTTAAACTACGCACCCATATCCAGGGACTTAATGATGATATTCCTTGGACCAGCTTCAATAGCTAACTTTATCAATTTTCCATTGTTCTGTATCAATAGATATAAACATCCTTTCAGACTTAATCAACCTATAGTACTTATATGATCTGGATGATCTATGGTGATTTTCTTTCCCTTCATAGTTGAGCCTGTTTTGTGATTCTCGGGCGTTCTTGTATCAATTCTGTGATACAGGTCATTAGTTAATAGAGTTCTTCTTAAATATTACGTTTCAGGTCACTTCCTGATTCCTAAATATACCTCTTTTTACCGGCATCATGTGTACCCCTTTTTTATTTCTATGCCCTGCCTGGGCGCGTTATCACGACCCTATGTTGGTTTCAACACTCTGCTGAACCGCGCGTCACGTGACCTGACGTGCCTGCGCGCGCTACGGCCACTCCCCCCTTCCCCTTCCGGGTCGGAGGGTTTATTATCGCCGCATACCGGTGTCCGTGCGATATCCAGGACGCACGGACCCGGGTAGGTTGTCACTCCGGTCCCGGCAGCATCAAAAGTAAGTGCCGGTCAGAACTCTAAAATCCCAAGGGTTCTCGGCCGCGATTCCACTACCTACTATCTCAGCCTCAATAACGCTACATTACGGCACTATTTCTAAGTCGGTTTTTGGTTCTGATTACGGCACCCATGATATTTTACACACGTTCTTTATGTGATCGTTGTGTCTTGGCACTTGTGCTCATACTTTGATCAGGAGCATTTCTTTTGATCACAGAGATTATGGCTCTTTTAATATATTCCTTTAACCTGGGATTACCATATAATATTTGAGAGCACCCTGTTTGTGGACTACCTACCACAGACACATACTGACACTGTGAACCTAACTGGTTAATACTTCGTATTTAATTTACCTTATTTTTGATTATACAATACTTTACTTGATTATGATAATCACTGTTCATGATGTTTTCCTGTTGATATGATTGTGCTTCTCTGTTTAGACTTATGATTGCGCCTGACCATTGGTTCGCGTGGTCCTATGGAGCACATTCCCCTAATTGGGGGTGGTAAGCTCTATTTACATACGTCTATATGCACTTTCTCACCTGTTTACACGGACACTGTGTGACACGTGTTCACGTTTTTAGCACTCTTTTATTGGCCTGCTTTATCCTGCTAACCAATTAATTGATTCATTTTATTTTCAGGGTTTAAGTTAGAAAACATATGCACCTGACTAATGTAAGTGATCAGATATTTGTTTCATATTTTGTCAGCTACCTGTAATTCTGGGATTCTGATAAAGTAGACACATTAGTCCCTTATGATTAGGAGACATAGATAGCCAACTTGGTCCTGACGAAGCATCAATGGACCCGTCCGGGCCACTAGGATGCGAAACATGTTGACCCTTGAAAAGGGTGGTTTGAAAACTGTCCTACCTCCCACCCACTCTTAGATTCCAATAGAGAGATTGATCATTATTTCTATTTCACTCGTTTGACTACACCTCTTTTTTTAATCTTGGTCCCTACCTTCCAACTGGTCCAATAAATCATTCACCCATTGGCGGTAGTGAGAGCCAATTTTAACCTTTTCTCTTTTTTTGATCTCCTATTTTCTTTTTCCTCCCCCCACTCAATCCTGGGGTCACGGCACCATCATTGCAAAAGATCTCCAGCAAAGAGCCCCCCCATTGCAGCACCGGTCTGACGAGGAGCTGTACCGATGATGAAGCATGACATCCTTCTGGATGTGTGAGGTTATTTGCTCCTAAAATTTAGGACTCTCTTGTGTCTTTTCCTTATCTCTTATTGGAACAGTGTATTGATATATTTTTCTACAGCTTCATTGGGGGATATACACTGGACCATAATACCCCCCTATCCCCCGTTTTTTTAACTCTTCTGATAGGCTCCTGCCGTGCACGCGGTAGCCATTCTTAGTGAGAAAAAATCATTCGGCAAAGACGTTAGGAAGTTTGGGGCCCTGGCACGATTACTACGGTGGGACAGTGGCCATGCCCATAATGAGGGCCTAAACATTCCCTACTTGGCAATACTCAAAGGAAGAAGTCGACAAAATGCTTCACGAAACAATACTGTCCTTTGAGGTTCCGCAGGGTTCGTTAGTGCCTCACTTAATATTCAACATTTGCAACCTCCCGACAATGATGGGGTGCTGTACTGGTGGCCAATTTAGTGTTGTAAAAATTCCACAATCGAGAACAGAGATTAGTTTTGGATATGACATCTCTGACATGTCATATTTCTATCATCCACCTGATGGCAGTCGTGCTACATTTATAGGTACATTGATTGGCCACGATTTATCAGCTACTAGTCTACGTATAGAAGCTCGCGAATGGGATGTTGTAGACTGCGCAGTCTTTGGGGACCCACGCTCTGTCTATGCAGCTGCTGACTGGAAGGATTCGACTGGAAATTGGGCTCACGAGGAACGAAGGCCAGCTAGGTCTGCAGAATAGATCATATTGACATTCATGTCTTTATTTACATGCCTGGAAGGTGAAGGCGTTACAAAAACACCTAACTCATGAAATCGGGTCTAGAACCTTATGAGGGGTGAGACCTCAATCAAGACTCAGAATTACTAAAATTCGTACAGCAAGCGCTACATGATGTGATTTATGGGTTTCTGAAATCTGCATGATTTGCCTTTATATAATTTCAGAAAAATGACACAAAATTACACATCATCACCCGAAATGCAAGACCTACTTTTTCTCTTTATTTCCACACATGAGGATGGATTTCACATTACAATTATAGCACAAAAGATACACAAACACCGCAAACACCAGACACTCGCATTCTGGTTGCTCGTGTTGTTCAGGTGCTCACACGTTCAATTTCAAGACGCAAACAAAGCTTAGTAATGTGACCTGTTACAATATCATATTAGTGGGAATATCGCCTAACAATCGTAAAATGAAATTACAAAAAATTACATATGATTATGGCAGTGCGACAGAAATGTCATCTAGGCCTATTGGTAGCATGCAGCTCTGCTTTATGCCAAGGGGACTAATGTGCAAGAGCAGAAAAAAGGCACATTCCACCAAAAAGGCAAAGACGAGCGTTGTCTTGAGTGAGATTTGTCCTTGAGGGATACCATCCAGCACAAATTTCTGTATAGAGTAAGACAGCCATGGTTAAATCGTCTACGGTCAGTAATATTGCAAAAATTACATCTTGAGCGAAGGTAAATTATGTGAGTGTTCATCCGCCTTTTTACCGTACACTTGCATCAACTTTTCGCTGCTCAAATTTTTGCGAGCAAAAGTTGATCCGCACCGCTGATTGTGCATCTTTGCACTGGCGATAAATTTGACCTGAAAGAATATTCCAGCGCTTTGAACCACTGATATCTCTGCAAAGTGACCGTCTATAGGAGCACAAATAGTCCTGCCCCTTAATATAGACCGTTGCCCTTAGGTGACTTCCAAGTACCATTTAGAGCACTTCAGAGGGAATCAGATGCACAACTATCACTGAATCGGAGCAAAGTATCTACAGGGCTCTGATCCAGCTCCCATTCGCCCTAATATATGTATGTGTATAAGTGAAAGAATTACTCATTTGTAGGCTGCACAGCTGTCTAACAGACGTCCAGGTGGTACATACACAGAAAAGGAGGACCATGAGTGGGCTAATTACCATTACTGGAACAACCAGGTTTTCAGTTGTTTTTAAAGATCTGTTCATTGAGGGACATACTATTTGAAGTGGATGTGTGTTTCAGAGCCGAGGGGCTTAGAAGCAGGAATACCAAGGTGAGCTTGCCCTACTGTCAGGACTACCAGTAATGACTGACTAGGGGACCTGGGAGATCTTGTAGGTTGGTATGCTCGAATTCTATCCCTCAAATAAAGTGGGCCTCTGTGATGAACTGTTCTGAAGGTATTAAGAAGCCATTTTAAATTAATGCGTAGTCACACTGGAAGCCAGTGGAAGTATCTCAGGTGTTCTGAGATAGAGCCTTGTCTGGGAACACCTAACAAGGGCCTAGCTGCAGCATTCTGAATCAGTCTGGAAGATGTATGCTATAAGATGTTAGCATAATCCAAACGTGAAGTAATTAAGAAATGAACAATAATTTTTACTTGTGAATTCGAGGACTACCCTTAAAAAATGTTAAGGCTTTTTAAAAGGGCAAAACAAACCTTTGTAACAGCCTTCACCTGTGGAGCAAAGGACAGCTCCTTATCTTTTTTGACCCTCAGGCTCCTAACCTCCTCCACAGGAGTGGCGGAGGGCCAAATTCCAAAGGTCGGCATGCGCTAAGCCAGATTGAGCGGGAGCATGTCTGGATGTATATGGTATTGCTAATAGTCTAGCCAAAAAGCAGCGGAGTGCTGTACAGGGTCAAAGAGAAGCATAAAGTCAGTCAGTCATAGGAGAGGTAGCATCAGGGCAGGGTTCAAGAATGGTAGTTCAGATATGTGTCTACCAGTTTTGTTCTATCTGCAAGAAAACCCCACAAACTTCCAACAAAAACTGAAGTCAGCATACCATGAGACATGATCAAGCAGATCCTCTTTGAAATATGAGAAAGCGCAAAGCTGTCATGAGAAAGTCTGATGCCACACCCAGCCGACTCATAGGGTAGCTTCATCATGGTTAGTAGAGTTTTGGATGAACAACATCGCGCTGCAATCTGAAGAAGAGGTTTTACAGTCCCTTAAAACATGGTTTTGTGTGAGGATGTGCATGCTTGGAGACCTGTGCAGAAAAACGGGAGCCATATTTGTCTTGAAGAGGACCAGAAAGCCTCAGAGTTACCTTAGGCAATTCCACAAATAGTCCACCACCATGTAGTGATCAGCATACCTCCAAACATTGCACCATTCATTTCACAATTATATCTAAGGGCTTGCAGCCCATGTTACTTAAAGGGGTTAGATGTCATATGTAAGGTACATTCCTCCATTCCAGGTGTATCAGAGTGGATTCTGAGGGACTGTTTCAGTGTGCAGCACACAATGTCAGGCTACTGCAGCCTTACCCTGAAACTCCTCACCAATGTGATCTCTTCCCGCAGCACAGGCCCTATTATTGAAGTTGTCACCCTAATTACCATAAGTTGCCCCACTTCAACCCCTCAATGCAACAACTCACAATACCTTCAAGACCCAAGCTCCCAAGACCTCAGCTCGGGCCCACAAAGACCTCAATCATAGAGTTTGGTTCTCCAGCCTTAGAGATTGCACTACACTACGCTGCAGAGTAGTAACCACCATCCTAACATCTAATCCTCCTATATACCCACTAATGTTGTCCAAATGTTCCTATTTCTTGTTGCTCATTGCCCCACCCACACACCCACAAGCGCCTTACTGCCCCATCCCTTGTCATGTGGATACAATCATTCACTTAGTTAAAATAATACACACTATTCAGATTTTTGACGCTATATTATGGTCAAAATGTAGATCTATAAAAATTTTGCATTCACAGAATCGAATGTCTTAATATTGTTAAGCGACATATTAATTGGTAAGTGTAGATTTACTATTCTAACTCCACATCTCCTTATCTTGATGACATAGTAGTAGAGCAGGACAGCACAGCTTCCTAAGGAAATGAGAACTTGTGGTAAACTCAACCACAGACTAACATATCTGATTCCGTGTCCACAGTAATTGCTTATAAGATTGTGTCCTGTGGATCTGAATGTACTTGACACTCAGCATAATCTTCTGTTTTCAGATCTGCCGGACGACTGCTAAAATGGAGAAATGGAGAAATTTGTCTTTGTGACTTCAACCTGTAATGTGCAAGTAAGAAAGGCTTGTCTCGCATTCTTTGGAACTGCAAGAGGGAACTGATTATTGGTCGGCCAGTCTAAATAGGATTGATTTTGTAATTCAGCAGACTTCAAGTTGGTCCCCCATGGCTGTACTCTTTCACTTTTTACAATCCTCTGTGAGTTTGATAAAAGACCAAGAATTGTATCTCAGGTAGCTTATATTGTAGCTAAAACACTTGCACAACCCAAATTCAACAATGCCACCTATATTAAGTATTGGTTTGTAGAACTTATGTGACACTTAAAATATGAAAGGGTAAATATGCTGTCTTTTTATGCAACACTGTGTAGCAAGGGAACTTGCAGCTAAGCATTTTGTGAAAGGGAGAGTGCACAAATACTCTGTATTTACAAAGATATGGGGCATTTTCTTGACCATGCGCACTGTGTCCTGCCTCACGCAAAACGTGCAAGGGTATATGTGTTACGGACAGGATTGTTTTTGTGCAGGAATGGAGGCCTTCTGTACAAAAATAAGAATAGATAGAAAGAGGAACTAATGAGGAGAAAAAAATATATTTCTCCTTGTTATGCCTCTGTCGAGTAGACGCAGCATTTTGGCACAAACCCAGGTTTTCAAATCTTTGTAAATCTGGATTTACTTCAAAATGCATGAATAGATTCATGGGAACGGCCATGCTCTACCCATGTAACGCCTACCCGACGCAAAGTAATGCAAGGCAGTGCTGTGCACTTATTTGTGTTATTTTGTATTCATCAAACCCTGCAAAGTGGTTTTGCTTGGCTAAGTAAATGCTAAAAATTATTTTGCATTATGACTGCGCAACAAAGGGGATGCAGACCTGATGCAAAATTATAGTATACCGGGCTAAAGAGGGCTGTGTAATACAGACATCAAAAAGATTTTTCTGAGAAAATGTGAAAAGAATTTAACACTGCACATGCTTTGTTTTGCCTTGTGCTCCTTAGAGGGGAGAGAGAGTGTGAGAGACAGAAAGAGAGAGAGAGATGGAGGGAGAAAGAGAGAGATAGAGAGCGTATGTGTGTGTATAAGTGAGTGTGTTATTGTTACCCATTCTTGGTTAAACTTGGCTTGAGATTTGTTTGCTTACTTTTCTGCATTCTGCAAGTTAGAAATATGGTATTGTTGTTTCTGAATTACCTTATATACTGCTTTTATGGGTTGTGTCATAGTGGCAGCATATTCAACTACATTACAAAATATATTAAAATGCTTCCCACATGTACTCCTACCTCAGGGAATAAAGGCATGGATTTTAAAGCATGAAATTGCCTCAGCAATGTCCAGGACTGGATCTAGAGGTAGAGGTTGTGACTACTGACTTTCTCACAAGGTTTTCCACCAATCCTGCAGTGGGGATGGGTCTTTCGGCTACATGCCTCTTACTCACTGACTCTGGCTGAGGGACTGCTGAGTGACTGTATGATGAAAAGTAAGGTCTTTCTCCAGTTCCAGGAAATTAGATCCTGCCGACGAGATCTGTACCCATCAGTATTCCCATCGTCTTGCCCTGACTTGATGAGGATCCCCATCGAAGAAGATGCAAAAAGCAAAGAATAAGGTGGTTCTCTTCTCAAGTGACCTTTCCTTCAC
The DNA here is from genome assembly GCF_031143425.1 of Pleurodeles waltl. Lineage (NCBI taxonomy): Eukaryota > Metazoa > Chordata > Amphibia > Caudata > Salamandridae > Pleurodeles > Pleurodeles waltl. The sequence goes on from NC_090445.1 coordinate 1,066,064,102, forward strand.
CCATCACATCAATGCAAACTCCATCAGACATATCACCCTCTACAGCATCTTCTATGTGCCATAACTGTCTTGCAAGCGCTCAACAAAGTTGTCTTTTGAATATTGTAGGTATATGTTGGCTGGACTCCTGGAATACTTTCCGCATTGAGATTCATATGAAGGATCTCTCTAAACTCTACTTAATTTGGAACAAGACGTCCTAATTATTTTTGTCCTTCTCCAGCAATTCCACATCGTGCACGATGTGAACGTCTTAAATAAGTCTCTGGTCAAATAGAAAATACATTTGAAGATTATTTGCGTTGTTCAGTAGGTGCTTATCATACCCGACTGCTTATCACATTTTTAGGCCGGGCAAGCCAGGCTCAAGATGTCCTCAAACTTGAACCGCCCTACCATCTTGTCAAACAGCACAGGTCCAGAACTCGCTCCTGACACACTGAGGCGTTAGAGAGACATGCTAAAATCGTGTAGAATACTAAAAACTCATCTTCTCTGCATATAACTCGGAAAGGAACCTGCAATTTAGCCCCAAATCACTTAGCTTCCACAACACATTGTTGCTCTGGTGCTGCTGACTTTCTTGTTTTGCCAGTGTCAGCTGGTAGAGCTGCAGTGTCATCTAAAAGATTGTTTGGGCCAGTGCAAGATATATTTTGGGACCAACCGTCCGGAACAATTTCAAATTTACTATGCATTTTTAGCTGGTTGAAGCCCTACTGGGTAGTGAGTTTGAGAAAACTGTAATAAAGAGGAGGGGAGATAGCTGGAGGGAAAGGTGGGGAAACTGATTCGTGAGTTGTAGAGAGATGGGATTCAACAATCTAGGGGTAGAGAGGGATGAATTAGAGAATGATGGGCTAGAAAGAGAGGGGAGAAGTAGAGAGAAAGGCACAGAAGACAATAGGAGGAAAGAGTAAGTTACAGGGAGGTAAACAAAGAAACACCAAGAGGAAAAGAGGATGAGCAATTTGGGAGCAGGAGGTGAGTGCAAGGGATAATGGAGGTGCAGAAAGAGCGGTAGGTGGAGAGGTAGAGAGCAGTGAGTTAGGGATAGGTAGCAAGGGTGAGATATAGGCAGAGAAAGGTTGGGACAGAGAAAGAGAGGTGTGAGAGGACAAAAGGTGTGAGAGGATGAAAGACTGATAGAGTCTTCCGACAATCCCAATCATTGTGATATGGGGCTACTGGAAGCTGTGGCCCCTGTGTAGTTGCCCGCTTTGCCCATGCCTTAAACCGTCTCTGATTGGCTGTAAATCACTACCAGAAAAGCAACAAGCAGGTGAATGGAGTGGTCTTGTGACTGTGAAGGTGTTATTTCCTCCTGAAGATTTTTTTAATTGGTCAAATGCTTAATTTTACTGAAAAATTTCAAGGAAATTGGCCATTAAACCATGATCGTTTTTTATCAGTTCATTTCTCCATTGACACAGACTGGGGGACACCCCTTCATAGATCAGGTCCCATATGTTTTCTAAGCAGTTCTGAAGTTTCATGCGTGAGCCAGGCAAATAATGTACTTGACATTCCCCCCCTACATCCGTGAAATAAGTAGTACAACACGTAGGTTGCAGAGAAGGGGCATTTCTGAACAAAACACAGGACACCTCTCAGGCAGACTGCCTTGGTTACGGGTGAAAGGTAAACAGTCACAGTCGTGTTAAATGGAGTCTTCTAATCACAAATTTCAGTACTTCTTAAACAACGGTAGTAGTGCCCCGGCGCCATATTGGACTGTCTCCGTGATCCATGATGATATTTATGCGTTGTTATATTTTGAAGACAATATAGTCCAAAATATTAAGCATATTCAAGTTCTGTTAGGCAAGTCGCACATGGGCCTCTGTAGCTTTTATCTCATTTGTGAACAAGTAATTTCCATGAAAGACGTCACCACCGTCATACTGATAAAAACAAACATGTGATGAATTATATGATGAAAATGAAAACAAGCTGCAGAAGCAGTTCACTTCCACATTCGGAAAAATAACCCCAATGGTCTGTAGTTGTAATTCCCTGAGGCTCAACAGAATTAATAATACGTCATAGTCAAGGTACAATTCAATCTGAGCATATTCATACTCACACAGGGTATTAGGTGCCACATTATATAGAATAGTGAAAATGGATTACATGATTGATTCAATACAGGAAACACCCATTGTCTAATCAAGCAATCAGATACTTTGCACTAAAGGTGTATGATTGTAAATCCTTGAAGCCTAGCAGAGATATTGGTAAAAAAAGAAATCACTATCAGAATACAGTTCGGACTGGACCTATTAGCCGAGGCACAGTTGAATTGCACTTAATGCAGACCAAATTATATTACCACAGGCCAATCATTTTCTGAGGCTATCCATCTGCCATTTACACCAGAGACATTGGTTTATACCTAAATAAAGCCCTAGTGGGCTGATGTTAACATTTCCACCCCTGTGGGCTGAATGTCCATTGTTTAATGACAAGCCCAAGTCGGTACCCCTTGAAGGTCTCGCCCAAGTGGGCCAAATGTTCACAATTTGATGACCACAAAAACAACAAGGTGATGGATGAAATGCTTGAATTAATCTCATCCACTGGCAATCGCTCGGGCCGCATCCCAATCCATAATTTTTTCCTACCATGCCATCCCAGTTTGGACCCAGCCATGTGCCAATCCGCCTTGACCCTACTCCCCTTGGAAATAACCCAGCCAGAACTGCCAGGTCCTCCATAGACCAGAAACAAGCATCCTGGGACCGGTTTCGGAGTATCATTCCTCCTCAGCCAGGCTAGTTTGAATCTAGTGGCAAAGTGAGCCCGGGACCCACGTCTGGGCATACCTGGGACCGTTAGGGCAGCAAATGCAAAAGAACACGGTGATGGATAGAACGCTTGAATTAATTTCAGCCACTGGCAATCGCTCGGGTCGCATCCCAATGCATCATTCCTTTTCCCACCATGTCACTCCAGTTTGGACCTAGCCATAGGCAAATCATTCTTGACCCTACTCCCCACGGGAACAATCCAGCCCGAACTGTCAGGCCAGGTCCTCCTTGAACCAGAAACAAGCATCCTGAGACCCCTCCATGAGCACCCTGTGATTACATCAAAGGAATGTATTTTCTTCTTGATAAAAATGATGAAGGTTAATGCACGATTAGCTGTAACATCAATGATGCCTGGCATTTAACATACAGCACATGCTAAAAATACAGTAAAGTTGAAAAATAACAAAAGTTATTTCCTAGCTTAATTGATGGAATGATCTTCTCGCCACCACGCCCTGTATATAATATCATCTTGTTTAAACCTTCAAAATTCAAACGCACAACGACAAAAGGCACTTGTATTCCAATCAACATTTAAATATCCCAATAATTGATAAACCAAATTTACTCTAGACAAGTGCATTCTAATCAACGTATGTTATGCTGATTACTGATGACCCATATCAGTAATCAGGACAACTAAAAGTTTAGTAGGATACAAGTATTTAAAAAATGGGGACAAATGGCAAATTGTACAGCACATTTCACATGTAGAATTTTACCAAAGCCATGGTATTTAAAGGCAGGCGACATAAACATGGTCCCCTTAAAATTTTCAAACAATAAAAGGCATCCTTCTTTAATTTTTCTTTTCACTAGCATTCATCTTCCCTGTCCTGTTTTCTCTGGGGAATTCTCAGTCTTTTAATATGATGGAGAACCTACTGGTTAGGGTCAGGGTGGAGAGATTAACAGTTACGCAACTCTAACTAATTATTACTAAATTTACAACTTTAAAAATATTTGGGAAAATACACATTTTGGACTCAAGAAACAAACTGTCATTTTCTTAATGAACTTGTTTGGCTTGGTTTGTCATTGCAAATAAAAATTTTTGACTAAGAATCTGCTTGCAATTTTCTCCAAATACACTAAGGCCCTGATTACCAGTTGATTTGCTATTTATCGCACCTGATAAAGAATGATACCACAGGGTACATAATTTATCGGGTGTGATAAATAGCAACTATTACGCGTTGATGGTGAATAACGAGGGTTTACGCACAAGTCGAAATATACTGGCCAACTCAGAATCAGGCCCTAAGTGTTCTCGTAGGTAGTTATGAATAACAGATACTCTGCAGGAGGAGGCCTAATAAGAAGCATTATAGTAGACAGTATAAACCAGAATGATTCAGAAAATAATGTTGGGAAAAATTACTTTTGCTGAAAATTACAAAAAAGCAGTAGAGCTACTACAGCACGTGGCATGTTGATATGACTATTGTATTTAGGCTCCTGTTAGATTTCTTGCTAAATGGGCAGACCAGTAATGTGTCAAGTTAAATATGGTTACGGAGCTGGCGAAGAGTTGATGCTACCATATTACATAGACCAAAAGAGCAGGTACAAGCTATGAAAATGATGGGAGAGTGCTCATAGAAAACCAATAACATTACTGCACAATGTAATGATGCAGTGTATAGAGCTGGTCTGGCTGTGCATTGGCCTTTATGAAAAGCAGAATGGAAAAGTCTTTCTTAAGTGTACCTGAACATTAGTTAGGCAACATTAGTTTTGGGCGTCATGAATTAAAATGTTTTTTTCTCAGTTCAAAAATGCAAAAAGATATGCCTCCCAAAAGATAAGCATCTGTCGCCTAAGGGGATGGTTGCCTGAAAGTAAGCTTTTTATAGATAGATTTCCATAGGAGGTAACTAAATTGCAAACGCTGAACCTGGAATTTTTACCCACCATACAGAACCTTTGTGGTTGGTAGAAATCTCTCCCAAGTACTAACAATTTGGCCTGATGTATTTTCTAACACTCTTGTTTGCCAGGTGGCACATTAACACTGAGAGATGCAAGATTCTCTACACCTAGATCCCTATGTAGCTAGCTAACAAACTATCAATATCTCGAGGGCAACACCAAATTAGAAGCCCCGACACTGACAGATTATAGACTAAACACTGCAGTAATAAGCAAAGAAGAAAACAAGGCAAGCAAGTCTTCTCAGCCTTTGCCCACAGGATCTGGAACAACATCTCCTCCCATATTAGGACGGCACCAACCCTCCTACAATTGATTAAGAAACTGAAAACATATCTTTTCAAGGAACATCATCTCAGGTAGGTTGACTTCTCGAACCTGACAGTAGCCCTACCTCCTCCCGCTACTCATTCCCCCAACTGTACTCACTAGGATTTGCCTCCATAGAGTGCCCCATAGTTTGCCAGCTAAGCGTGTGCTTTAAAAATACCAAAACAACGAAATAACCAAACAAACACAAACAAAATTACATTAAAAATATGCATGTAATTGAGAGAGGGAAGTCGAGCGTGTGGCTAATTGCACCTTTTCTATTGTTTGAATGGTTTTGAGAGTTTCAAGAGAGAGTGAGCTCACTTTTTTGTACTGCAAGGTGTACTGAAAGAGGTCTCACTCCAAGATGAGCACACTTGAAGCCAGAAACCGTTTTACATATCATGGCGGATCTCCAAGTCCTTGGGCAAAGATATTAAATACACTTATTTCTGAGGAATTCCAGCGATTAATATAGTAGCCATACTTTGTCCTTCATTTAAAATCCTGGAAGATGATATTGCAAAACTGCATTTGTGATAGCATTTGTGACTGAAACGGGAAAGAGGAAAGCCAAGTATGGGAAACCTTTGAGCAACACTCAAAATGCATGTATCTAGTCTTCTGTGTATGTTCTCCTTGGCAGGTGAACAGCTACAAGTGCAAAACACGTTGTAAGGGACCTGTGGGCCATTTGAAAAATAATCCTGAACCATGTTTCACCACAAATATCCAAATCTTCATGCACTTTCACCACAAAGTGAATATATTGCAAGTCTAGTTGGGCAACAAAGCTTCATATCATGTAGCTATTGGCCCTGCAAATGAGAGTTAGCTGTTTTACTTTTTGCTATGAAATATAATAGATTTAAATTTGCACACAAGCCTTCTTCTCAGCCCAAAGGCTTTGCTGATGGTTCTAATTTGTCTAATGCTACTTTATGACTTTAAGATGGGAGGGAGAGAACTTCTCTGGTTAATAACATCGAGATGACATCCAGAGAAGATACCAACCTTACCTCCTGCACACCTGTGTTGACAGCACCCAGCAGTCAACTGAACAGTGACTCTATCAGCATCGGCCAAGTGCTTCTCTTTACAACCAGTGGCACCTGGTGATGTTTAGAAGCAGTGGGACGAAACACCTTCTCGAAATTCAAAGAGCAATTGAGAGGAAACGGGGGCTTTTCACTCTCAAGGGACTTAGGGCCTGGGGGGACTCTCCCAGAAAAGAATTGTAAAAACATTGAGTCAAATACGTTATTTTACAACATATTTAAAACTTATATTTCTAAAAATCATTGACTCTAAAAGTTACTTAAGAAATATTCCAATATTTTCACCTAAGATCAAGCAGATGATTGGGATAGATGGCACTTTCATTAAGTTTCCACTGTAATGTGAAGTGTAAGCACCGCAATCAAAGCAACTGGTGCGAAAGAAGGGAGGAAAACCACCCCAATTTTCTCAATTAATGGTAATGTTTTAATAGCTTCGAGCACACATTAATTGGACCATGGAGTGATAGGTGATAGTTCCAGCTTTAATTCTTTATCTAAAATATTAAAGCAACTTCCACATGAATTCAGCAAATCAGTCAATATTTCACTATTATTTCTCCTAATTCATAGATCACATAAAAGGCTCTATACATTTCAATATGCAAGACAATGCCAACACATGTTTCGTCAATGCTGCAAAAGTAGAAACTGACTTCTTCAGGGCTAAAATAGATTCATATATAGAAAATCAATTAGGGGGAGCAAAACTCATTTATATACATTATTTCCCTGAAGGCCATCGTCACCAGTGGTCAGAAAGAAATTAGAAATGTGAAGTAGAACATAGCAGAGAAAGATAGTAGAGCACTGGAAACCAAGCTCTCTCATATGTGCTATCAACAAAAAGCCATCATCACCAGTGGTTGAGATAAAAGAAATTAGAATTGTGGTGAATAGCATAGTTAAGGAAAGTCCATGGAGCTCTATACAGTATATCAACCAAGAAATACTTGAAAAATCATGCTCATTTAAGTCCAAGATAATACCCAAACACCCTCATTGTATTAGAATTACCAACTATAATTTCTTCCTACCTAATACTTGTTGTCCAGAACACACAATATACACTTAATAAATAGTTATCTCAACCTGAAATATAAAGAAAGCACCTAATATTTTGTATTACCTACTAACATACAAGCCCCCATTGATCAGTCCTTAGTATCCTTCTTACTTTGTAAGCAATACATTCCAGAATTGACAATTGTGTATATGTGTGCCAGATATATTCAACCTAGCCCACAAATAAAGCAAAAGACAAATACCACTAATTGATTTGCACATCTCATAATTCATGTACAAAGCAACTAACATACAGTACCACAAACATACCCCTTAGTCAGACTCGTACAAAGAGAACGTATACCTAACCACAGAATCCCTACTAAATAGTTGAATCAGAATTTCTCCTATATGCCCCTCAATCCTACAAGAACGCAAGTACCTAGGCCCTGATTTATACTTTTTTTGCGCCGCATTAGCGTAATTGTTTTATGCAAAAGAGGCATAAACTTACAAAATACAATTGTATTTTGTCAGTTTGCACCACTTTTGCGTCAGAAAAATGGCACTAATGCGGCGCAAAAAAAGTATAAATCAGGGCCTTAGTATGTAATGACGTATACTGATTCAGGTCTCCATATAGTAAGTATCCTGATATATATAACCTCATACATAATATGTACTTAACTCTACAGACTCATTTAGTATTGTCAATCAAAGCAAGACCAGTTCAAAAGTCATCATAAACTAAGGTTTCAAACGATTATGGCATGGTCTGACTCACTGACTGACCACATTTGCTCAAAGGGCGACACAAAATCAAAAGCACGAGTGTAAACATTTTATGCATGTTTAGGAAATGTCCATATCTATCAAATCTAGAGACGGCATACATTTAAAGTTGTGACCAAATTTGCCAGCAAACATACCTCACGAACGTGTTCTGGGCCTCTAGCCGTCACCAAAGCGTGGAACCCGAGCATCATGTTGCAATCCCCCTAAAATGGAAATACGACACCGTAGAATGTGGTGTTATTCCAAGATTTTCATCATATGCCAACTGAGCCTGCCCCTCCAAAGAAGGGTTGCAGGTTCCCCTGCATTAAGATAATTGTAAGACAATGGTGGCACAGTTTGCTCAAAAACGTTTTAAAGTAATGAGTGAAATGGGCACTTCAGGAAATTAAATTTTAGGAGTTCTATCATTTACCATATCATCAGTGTACAATTCTAGATTTAATTTTAAAAGTAAGAATCATGTGCCCACCGGATAGCAAACTTTGTTGTACCCATCACCAAATACACATAATGAGTTGGTGGAGCATTTGGGGGCATATTTACAATGAACTGATGCAGCGCTGCGCCAAAATTGGCAGCGTCACACTGCGTCAGTTCTGAAATGCAGGAATGCGCCATATTTACAAAAATACGGAGCACCCCTGTGTTTCCCCTAGCTCTGGCGCTAAATTTAGCTGCCAACGCAGGCATCCTTGCACCACAGTGCAAGGGTGTCTGCATTGAAGGGGCGGATTGTTTACGTGCAGGAAGATGCCCCTTCCTGCACATATACAATCTACAATGCCGATCTGGCACTACTATGTGTGCTGCAAAATGCAGCACATATAAAAGTAACAAATATCCATTATTTAATGATTGTTTATGTGCAGGAAGGGACACCTTCCATCACATAAACAATCATACATGCGGTTTTGCTCTTTCTATGTGTGCTGCAAAATGCAGCACACACGGAAAAAGCAAAAAGGAGGATTAATGAAAGCATTTCTCCTCATTGAACTATACTAATGCCACCCCTCGGGTGGCATTAGTTTTTGGCACTGCCACAGATTTACAGATTCTTATCAATCTGGGGCAGCGTCAAAAGCAGTGGATATTGCAGTGAAACGCCCACAACACCCATTGCACGCCCCTCTGCTGCAGAAAACTGCATTGTGGTGGAATATTTACAAGGCAGCGTTAAGCCACAAAAAGTGTCATAGCGCCGCCTTGTAAATATGCGTAATGCATAGCACTGGTGGCGCCATGGTGCTTGTAAATATGCCCCTTATTGTCCAGCTCGCTGCTCTCCTAAATCAGCCCCCCCCCGAAGAAAAGCTCTCTCTCACAGCTCTCAAATATTCTAAGAGCTCAATTTTTTTTGTCTCTTATCCCAATAACCCCCTCATGTATTCTTTTGAATTTTGGACTTCTACTAATTAGCCTTAAAATATTCCTCCGAGAGATGGTGCGCTACACGAAACCCATTTCCCGACCCTTCGAATAGATTTTTTATCTCATGGTATAACTGGCACTGCATAAAATAGCTGACCTAGACAGATGTTACGGGCCCCAACAGCAGTGTTATCATTCAGGTTATGGATACACTAATCTTACAGGATGGGTTTCAGACAGCCAGGCCTATTATCGCTTACCTAGCAGATCGTTTTAGAAAATACATGCTCAATGTCTCAGACATCAATTGTTCATCGTTTCCATCAAATACTCACATGTACTACTGCCACATTTAATAAAAAATTAGTTTGCCAGTGCATGTATCACCATCTCATGCCATTCAATCAGCCCAGGAATACTATTAGTATGACAGTGCCAGCAGCATACCAGTAGTGCCACTAGGAATTATTATGCTCTAGAGTACCCTAGATGACCGTAATAAGCTAATAATTAACACTATTATTCCATGCATGACCCCATAATTGCAAGAGTTATTACCAAAATGCAAAGACAGTGCTTTATCCAGGGAAGCCACCATCCTGCCATGAATGGTCTAAAAATGTCAGTAATTACCACCGCATATGTCATGCGAATCCAAAATTGTACTTGGTGTGCAAGAATAATTTGACTGGCACTCCTGAGCCCCAAGGAGGACTGTGGTGGGCATGAACAAACAACAACAATGGTTCACACAAAACTCATTCTCTACGAGATTATTTGATACACACAAAAAGATTGTTGTAGTCGTTGTAAAATAGTATCATAACAACATCTAGATAGCAGGTTTCCAGTGTACTAATGCAAATGTAGTCACATTATGAATTGCATCCTGCGTATCATGGAAATAATGGGCCAGATTTACAAGGCCCTAGCGTTTTTCTCTGCACCATATTTACAGGAAGGAATAAAGGTGTAAAAGGCCATGAATGGTTGTTTATGTGCAGGAACGTGTCCCTTCCTGCACATAAACAATAATGCCAAAATGACAAACTGGTTCTTCTGTGTGTGCTGTATTCTGCATTCTATGGTGATGAATACTAAAGCTAAATTGAAAGATCTGGATTTCAGATCAGGTAAGGTCTTCATCATCACAGACTTGAGTCATCTCGTGCAATGAAAAAGCATGAGCTTCAATTCATTAAAACTACTCTTAAACACCTGATTAAAATGCTTGCAAGTGCTCTTGAAATTGTAATTTTATGACAAGACAGGAGGCTCCTATTATGCGTTTCTTTTCTTGCTTTAATTAAACAGCAGCAAGTGAAGAAAACTACAAATCCCAGAAGCGAAGAGAAAACGAGCCAATGGGAAACAAGATGTAGTACATTTATAATAACAATCAGCACAGATGTATGCTATTATGACGTAACTTGACTACGAACAGCCCTCTTTTCTTGCTGCTCGCAGCTGAGTTAACTGCTTTCATTTTATACTACTGTTGATAGTATTTGTTTTTCGGAATGTAAAATTGTGTTTTTCTTCATAAAACATTTCACACTTACGCCCGGTGTTTATTTGCTTGTATTGTGCCGTCTTTCTACTTTGTTCGGCAAGTTGCCGCACACGTATTTCCCCCGTCATATTTTTCCCGCGCGCTATTCCTCGGGCGCGCTGTCCCTCTGAAACAGTTTTATCCGTTCATCAGGCGTTGCGCTGTCATTTCGGCCCGTGCTTCAGGAACAGAGGACTATTTCAGCTATTTCAACTTACCGGAGACGCCTTGTCTTCGCAACAAAGCAGTTTCCACATTCCTTCTGGCAGTAGGACGTTTCTTGTACACGCCCAGGGGTGGGGTCTTCTGTTTCCCTTACAATTTAACCCTGTAATTCCCAGTTTTTTCTGTTAACTGTTGTTGCTCCTGTTTATATTTGACACTATGGAGTCTAACAGCTCTACTTCGCTTCAGGTTGACCCTGAGGAAGTATCTGCAATAAAATAGGACATTAATGTGTTCATACAGAACTCTGTCCAACAGACAGTGAACAGTTCCATCAATAAACTGTCAAAGAATCTGGAATCTTCAGTTTTAAAAATGCTTAACATGACCATTTCAGCCCAGTCTGCAGGGGAATGCAGACAGCGCCTTTCACCTATTTCCCAGTCTAAAAATACAAAAAAATTGGCGCTAAAGATTTGTGAGGTTCCTTCCCCCATGGCAGAGGACGCGGTTCCTCAAAAGGTTCCAACTAAGGAGAATAAAAATACAGATAATTTAAATCCTTCCCAAAAACGTAAATCAAAAATCAAACACATTATAGGGGTCATTCTAACCCTGGCGGTCCAAGACCGCCAGGGCTAAAATGACGGGGGCACCGCCAACAGGCTGGCGGTGCCCCGCTGGGCATTCTGACCGCGGCGGTTCGGCCGCGGTCAGAAGTGGAAAACCGGCGGTCTCCCGCCGGTTTTCCGCTTCCCAAATGAATCCTCCATGGCGGCGCAGCAAGCTGCGCCGCCATGGAGGATTCTGACACCCCATACCGCCATCCTGTTCCTGGCGGTTCTCCCGCCAGGAACAGGATGGCGGTATGGGGTGTTGCGGGGCCCCTGGGGGCCCCTGCAGTGCCCATGCCAATGGCATGGCCACTGCAGGGGCCCCCGTAAGAGGGTCCCAAAAAGAATTTCAGTGTCTGCTTTGCAGACACTGAAATTCGCGACGGGTGCAACTGCACCCGTCGCACCTTCCCACTCCGCCGGCTCAATTCTGAGCCGGCGTCCTCGTGGGAAGGGTGTTTTGCACTGGGCTGGCGGGCGGCCTTTTGGCGGTCGCCCGCCAGCCCAGTGCAAAACCCAAAATACTCTCAGCGGTCTTTCGACCGCGGAGCGGTATTTTGGAGGGGGAAGTCTGGCGGGCGGCCTCCAGACTTAGAATCACCCCCTATGTCTCCTTTGATAATTTCTTCCATACCAGACACTGACAACGATATGCCTGACGCAGATTCAGATGCCGACCCCTCTGACCACGATGAATTTGGTTCTTCTCCTATTCCAAAGAAACCTAAATTATCCTCTTTCACTCCCAAACCACTCCTAGACTGCGAGGGTTTACCGATGTTTGATCCCTCTTTCATTCTACATCCTAATTCAACTGAATGGCTTCCGGCCTCTCACGTAGGTGATTATGTGTCTGCCAAGCTATTCTGTCCATTGGATAAGCAAACTCGGGCCAAGCTCAAATTGGAGTGTCCACGTCCCTCTCTTGCCCACAAATCTTCCATCTCGCCCTCCATCGAACCAACCCATTTTAACATTCTTCACCAAATTCGGCAAAGATCCTCGGAAAGGAATTGATAAAGCCTGGTCCTCTTGCCAGGACAAACTGTTAGATGTCATTGGCCCACTCAACCGTATTTTTTATATTGCTGAGTCCGCCAGAATCAATGGCTCTTTTATTGATCCCGAAGAACTTTCCTTATGGGTCCAGAGTACTGTCTGCCTCCTCGGGAATGCTAATGCTGCTCTTTCACAGGAAAGGCGCAAAGGACTTTTGCTCAAATTAGACCCAAAACTTGTCAATCTGGCAACAATTCAGCCTCAAGTTAAAACAGAGGGTTTACTCTTTGGCGACACTTTTATCAAAGAACTGTCAAATATGTGGCCACTTTTACCTCTCTGGACAAAGCTCAACAGTCCTTAAAGAAAATGTTCAATCAGCGGGTTTTTGCCAGGGCCGGCAGAGACAGGAGCCGCTTTGCCGGCAGCGCATACTACAATCAAGGCTCCCATGGCGCCTACAACTCATCATATCAGGAATTCAGGCCGCAGTTTTATCCACAAAGGGCCAGAGGCTTTCGCGCCAGAGGCTACAGGAATTCCAGGAATACCAATCAAACAGGTAACTCTATCCGTTTGTCATATCCCCGTCTGCGGTCGTCTTTGTCATTTTTTCCCGAATTGGTTATCAATCACCTCAGATCCTTTGGTTCTAAACACAGTTCAAGGCTATATGATAGAATTCTACTCAACCGCAGTTCAAGTTCTTATTCCCCCGCCTCCACGTTTCTCTACAGATATGTCCGCTCTTATTTCTTCGGAAGTTCAGTTCCTTTTGCAAAAACAAGCCATAGCAGTTACACATCTAGATCCTTCCGGTTTCACCAGCTTCATTTTCTTGGTTCAAAAGAGGAACAAGAAAATGCGACCGTTATCAAACTCAAGTTCTTCAACCAGTTTGTTGTCTACCGTCACTTCAAGATGGAAACTATCCTCCATCTCAGGGATCCTCTCCTCCAGAACGACTGGATGGTTCAGTTGGATTTACAGGACGCTTATCTGGTCGTCCCAATCCACCCAAAACACAGGAAGATCTTCCAATTCCAATGGCTCGACCAATTTTTTCACTTTACATCTCTACCTTTTGGTCTCTCATCAGATCCATGGTGTTTCACCAAGCTCATTAAACCAGTGGAAGCGCGCCTCAGGGCGTAAGACTTCTCATATATCTGGACGATATTCTCCTGATGAGCCAATCGCCGCAATCGCTGATAACTCACCTAAATTTAACCTGTTCTCTTAAAATCGCCAATCGCCGCAATCGCTGATAACTCACCTAAATTTAACCTGTTCTCTTCTATCAGACTTGGGTTTCATCATCAACAAAGAAAAATCTCTTCTTCTTCCTACCCAAATTATAGAATTCTTAGGTTTCCAAATTAATTCACTTTCGGCCACTCTGCTCCTTCCTTCCGCAAAGATAAAATCTATAAAGTTGGAGATTCCTCAAGTATTACGTCACCCTTCCATTTCACTAAGAACCCTCGCCCACGTCGTCGGTCTTCTTTCCTCTTCCATACAGGCCATATTTCCAGGTCCCTTACATTACCGGGCCCTTCAGCGTTTAAAGATTCAACACTTACGCAAAGGGCTTTCGTAAGCAGACACTATACCTCTAGATCACGATTCTCGTTCAGAACTGCAATGGTGGATAGACCATTTAGATGCCTTGAACGGAAGAACTATCTTTCCATCAGCCCAATATCTTGTATTAGAGTCAGATGCAAGCTTAACAGGCTGGGGGGCCCGTTGTTCTCCAATCTCGACTGGAGGTTCATGGTCGTTAGAGGAGTCCAAATTGCATATCAATTGTTTAGAGATGCTTGCAGGCTCCTTTGCAATCAGAAGCCTGGCAAAGAACAAAGTTTGTTGTGCTATCCTACTCAGAATAGACAACATTCTTCAGTTTGCTACATAAATCATCTCGGAGGCATAAGATCCAAACCACTTGCAGAATTAGCAAAAGGCTTTTGGGAATTCTGCCTTGCAAACCAAATTTCGGTTCATGCAGAGTATCTTCCAGGAACCCTCAACTCCATCGCCGACTGGCACTCTCGTCATCTCCGCGACTGGAAACTCCATCCTGCGATCTTTCAATTTCTATAGAACAAATGGGGCCTCTTGACGAACGATTTGTTCGCGTCTCGCCTCAACTCGCAGCTTCCTCAATTTTATAGTTGGCATCCGGATCTATTGGCATTGGCCTCCAATGCATTTCTTCAAGATTGGTCCAAGTCCCTCTCTTACGCTTTTCCCCCCTTTGTTATGATCAGCAGGGTACTAGCACAAGTTTGACGTCAACAAGCCACTTTAATTCTTATTGCTCCTTTCTGGCAATCCCAGATTTGGTTTCCGACGCTTCTGGAACTTGCCATAGATTTTCTTTCCCTCATTCCTCCTTTTCCAGATCTCCTCTTGGACCCTCTACAACGTCCTCACAACCTTGTTTTGGACAACCTTCTTCCTCTTTCAGCATGGAAAATTTTGGGAATTCCCAATTTTTCCCTCACATTTCGTCACAAGCTTCGGAATATATCAGACAGTCCTGGGCTCCTGGGACAAGAAAGGCCTACACGTCAGCTTGGGGTTTATGGCACAGCTGGTGTCTGGAAAAACACATTGATTCCCTTTCAGCAGATGTCACCTTTATCATGAATTTTCTTGCCGCAGAGGCTAGCAAGGGCAAAGCCTTCCGTACTAATAATTTGTACAGATCAGCCATCTCTTCTAATCATGAGTTCGTCAACGGAAAACCAGTGGGTGAACACCCGCTTATTTGCAGTGTTTTAAAGGGAGTAAAATTTTCTAATCCACCATTACCCAAATATCGATTTTTGTGGGATGTTAATGTAGTTTAAATTTCTTTCTCTCATGGCCCGATAATTCTTCCCTCACGCTGAAGATGTTATCAGCCAAACTCACTATGCTGTTGTGTCTTATTTCGATTAAAAGTCTTTCCGATGTCAAAGCCTAGATATTTCCTCTAGACAGTTTACCCCTTCTTGTGTGTTATTTATTGTGTCTCGTAGAACAAAAACAAATATACAATCTGTTTTTTATCCATATTTTCCGGATCACCCCAAACTGTGTGTCGCACAATGTTTGAAAGTTTACGAGCAGATGACTGCTCATCTAAGAACGTCCTCATGTCCCGAACTCCTTATTTCCTTCAGGAAGCCTTTTAAGCATGTGTCTTCGGCTACTTTAGCCCGCTGGTCAAATGGATTATGTCATTGGCAGGGATTGACACCTCCAGATTTGGAGCACACTCTTCCAGATGTGCTATGGCATCTAAAGCTTTTTGGACGGGTTCCCATCTTGAGGACATTCTTAGATCTGCAGATTGGTCTAATGATAATGTGTTTAGAGTTTTTTATTGTAAACCTATTGATAATGTTTCTATGAATGTCATTAATTTGCTTTGAACAAGCATAATAGGAGCCTCCGGTCTTGTCATAAAATGTAGAATTTCCTAGTTTTAATGACAGAAAGTCTTCATTTTATTAAAGACACGGAGGCGAGTATTATCCCACCTCTTTTATTAGTAACTACTGTTTGTTTTTCTGTTTATCCCATCCCTTCAGTGTCAACATCGTCTGTTCAACCTGTCACCTAAAGCATCGCCTCATGGACTGGATGTTCCACCAACGTCTTTCCGTTTCTCCTTCTCCACTCCTTGGTTTGGCGGACCATCAGTGTGCTTCTCTTCATCTTCAGTTTCCTGGACTTATGAACTTTTGTTCGGACTTGTTATCCTTTATTATGGCAGTTCTTATTTTGGCTTCTATTTTTCCTTTATTTCGTGCTAGCTGATTCTTAAGCGCAAGAAAAGAGGGCTGTTCGCAGTAAAGTTACGTCATAATAGCATACATCTGTGCTGATTGGTTATTATAAATGTACTACATCTTGTTTCCCATTGGCTCGTTTTCTCTTCGCTTCTGGGATTTGTAGTTTTCTTCACTTGCTGCTGTTTAATTAAAGCAAGAAAAGAAACGCATAATACTTGCCTCCGTGTCTTTAATAAAATGAAGACTTTCCGTCATTAAAACTAGGAAAATCTACATTATCTGCATACACTGAACGCCTGTTTCTCTACTTCCACTTATTGGATATTTGTTGTTTTGGTCTTGTTTTACACGGATAGTCTTTATTTGTTCTAATTGGTGTGGAGTCTTTTTGTGGTGTCTTTCACTGTGTTACTCTACTTAAGTGTTGTACACAAACTGGGGTGGCATGGTGAGCAACAGAACAATGGATTAAATCTAGATCTGTGACTGGGGGTGAGTGTTTGAATTGTTCGACACTCCGTCCATCATCCTTTTGTGGTACACATACTTTACACATTGCCTCTTGAGTTAACCCTGACTGCTCTGTGCCAAGCTACCAGAGGTTAGCACAGGTTAATTTAGGGAGTGTAACTGACTTACCTAGACTAGGATTGAGATCTCTAGTTAGACAGGGTGCATACCTCCGCCAATTAGAGACCCAAGTTCACAATAAGCATAAGCATAAGCAACATTTTCGTGCTACAAACTCTTCTCAGTGTTCATGCAGTTATTAATGAATAGCTGGTCCCCAATTGTGAACCATGCCCAAATCTCATAACTTTATAGCCTTGGGCTTCCCAATGTTAACAGTCTTCAATCCTGATTCTTGACAATGATTCAACACTTTTAAATGAAATTGATGAAATGCATTGGGTCTTGGATATAACGGTTTGAATAAGAAGATTGGAGAAGCATTTGGTTTGAAAAAGAAAAACTGATGAAAACTTATGAAAACTCTCCAATAAAGTGTTTGAAGGACTGAAAAGCATAAATTTTATTTCAAAGAAGTGTTTTGTCATTGTCAAGAATCGGGATTAAAGACTGTTTACGTTGGAAGCCCGTGAAATATCGTTGAGTCATCTCTCCCATACCAATTTCCCTTCTGTTATTATGTTTTTTATAGGTTGCAAGTAAGCTTTGGCTTCATACTTCTTTCCTTGTCTCAAAGAGCCTTAGGTAACCGTTTACTCCAACACAAATATATGTATGGATGTGATGTGTGTGTGTGTTATAGCTCCACTTTACATTTTGTGTTTACATATTTTGTGACTCTGTACAAGTTCAGACTACTTTTTAGCAGGATTCTGTTTTGTTCTACAAAACTGTGATCTTGCTGTGTTTGTTCTTGTGAACAATAGAAGTGTTTGCTTTTGCTTTCAGCGTCCGATAAAGTGGAAACCTGCTTTCTGGTTGCGTGTAGCTACAACAGCACAAGATATTGCATTTGTGTATGGATTACAAGTCATAATGTTAGAAACTGTTCTTATGAAGCAGTTGTACTTCTGTTTTTTTTCTGCTAGCAAGGCTGTGGTACACTGTGGTAGTGGACGACCCACTGCGTTCAGTTTCCATATTTATACAACAGTGAGGCATGTGTGTATCATTTGTAAATCATGTTTTTAATAAACTTTTTTATTAAGCTGGATGCGTTTCCTCCTTCTGTGCGTCCATTCATTGTGTCTTCATGTTTCTGTACTGCTGGCCCTCGCATGTGGATTTGGAAAGAATTATTTTTATTGCTCTGCAGAAGCCTAAACTGGCATACATTTGGTGCATCATTTTGCAGATGTTGTTGAAAACACTGTAATTGATCCATTAGCTACAATTGTTTCTTTTATATTTGTAAATAGTTACTGCTGGTTTGCGGCTTGAGAATGTCTTTTTGGCAAGCCTCTGTGTTTTTTAATAAAGACTCCTTGTGTTTTAAATGAACACGTGTCATCTGATCGCTGCCCGAGGAGCCCATGATGTTGATGTGTCGGTGAAGGATGGGGAAGAAGTGGGGCTTCTGAGGTCGCACGATGGGCAACAAGGAGACTGATACAGTGAGCGCTGCCTGTTTCCCCTCTGATGCTGATGTCATTGCCTCCATGAGCAAGGCATTTACTACGGTTGTATGCTTCTTCTCCATTCAAAATTCAAGCCTCAAGAAGCACCTCGGCAGCTTCTATGAGCTCTCCAGTCATCTCAGTGACTTAACATACATGTTGAGAAGTTTGTGCACAAGATTGTAGCGTTGAGTTATGCTTGATGAGGTTCATTGTGATCAACCTAACACCTGGTTTTATTACCCTGCAAGGCTGTATTTACGAGCAGATATGGGAGTCAGTGGAATAGTACTGTTTTCCGGGAATATTCCTCCCGTCCCATGCTTTGTCCCGAGCAACCTGAGTTCTCGCTTGACCCTACCACCCTCTCAATCAGCCCCACGTAGTTACTTGCCCTTCCCTTCTCTCTGCGGTATAACACAGATAAAAGACATTGACAAAGTCAGTGGTTCTCATAGGCGAGACCTTTTGGCTTTGTCAATGCTTGTTCTTGGTTGCAATCTAGGGTTAACATTACAGTGGGGGGGAGAGCAGACACGTCCTTTCAAGTTGAATGCTTCCAACTCATAGCTAATGTGTAAACATCAACACTCCTCTAAAACAAAGGAGCATGCAAAAAAGAACTCATTGCCCTAAACCGGAGCTGTCACGAGGAGAGGGCATGAGGGGCATAATGCCAAAAGCCGCCCACTTTAATAAATTCATGCATGGACTCTAAAGCAAGCCTTTCTGGTTTTTTTTTAATGAAGCTAAACACAGTAATACCACAAGATGGCACAAGATTCTAGAGGTGTCCTGCTTTCTCTTTTCCCTAGAGGACACTTTTTAGGTTTGAGCGCGCAAGCGCACTGGCTTGTTGTAATCTCTTTGTGGGCTTTTAACCACGCCCACTCTTGCTATTCCTTCTTTGTTGTGTTTGTCCTAAGTACTTCATTTTTATTGGTGCATTTTGTGAAATGTCCCTCCTTTGTGTGCTGAGTTCCCTGCCAGGTGATTTCACTAATTGAACATTTTTGTTGGCCATCTAACTATGTCATGCTTCCTCCTGTTAGAGCGTGTGATGGCCCCTCCTCTGGTTTCAGTGAGCCTTTCATCCCAGCCTTGATCCTCTCTAGACATTCACAGACGGAGTCAATAACTCTCACGCTCATGGCGGCCATGACGCTTTAAATTGGCTTGTTTCTATCAACTGTTTTACTTTTCATTTTCAATTTATGTGGCAAAAAAAGTCCAGTTAGGGATTTACAATGCTAATAGCTCTAAGGTGAGCAAACACAAGACCCATTGCATTGTAAATGCTTGTTTATATTTGGACACAAATTGACCAGGGCCCAGAAAAAACTCCTGACTGACCTGCCCTGCACCCACACAGGGCATGGGATTTCGTAAGCGCCAGCTGCAAACCAACCCCTTCAAGTGACATACCTGAAGAGACACCACAAAAAGAAACACAATGCGCTGGTTCCCGTCTTCCAAGCCGAGCTACAGTCTAGAGTTTGATATGCTTAACATGCCACACCTGAAAAACCTCTGTCAAACGCCTTGTCGGGTGCAGCACCATACGGCTGTCCAGTAAAATCACGCTCTGTGGAATGAACATATTATTATTATTATTATTATTATTATTATTATTATTATTATATTGTATTGGAGAAGAAAGAGGAGTTTTTCCTTGGACAGAACACCGTCAGTGCGTCTTTACTAGTGGCAGGCAAGCCTTTTGTTTAGGTTAGGTATTGCCAGACCTAACAACTTTGCCAGTGATTGTTCAGTTCATGACCTGATAGGCGAAAGACATTTGCCTGCCATCTCTATTCACCAGCTACATGATGCTCTCATGTAAAAACAACCATCAGCAAAGCCAGTAGGTCTGGCATTGACTGCCAACTTTTGGTTTTCCCAGTGTTTGTTAATGTTTTTGGGCACTTCTTTTGTGTGCAAGAGCACGTTGTGCAAGAGCAGAATGCTATCACTCACAGATAAGACAATGTCTGAAGTGAGCTGGCCTTATACCCCATGCCATGATGGGAGAAAAGAGATGTGAATGATACACTAAGAGATCAATGGATGAAAAGAGCTCCTACAGGTTTGTAGATTATGTATATAATTTCATTAAATCAAAAGGTCTTGGCTAACGTCAAATCTAACAAACACTGGTGAAACCAATAGGTCTTCTCTGGGCTACCAGCCTTTCGGCTTTGTCAATGCTTTTTTGTTATGTTTTTTGTAAAACATGTCATTGGGGAGCTGTTGCTCCCTTACCAATAAAAAAAATGGATAAAATCTAAAATATTTTTGGTTTAACAATGCATACATTGAAGTAGCAGTCCCTGGCACAAAGGGGAACTACTTTAACTGTGAATGTGCTCCTTGTGGAAGGGTAGAATGTAGTCACTCATAGTGATGTTAGCCAATGACTGGAGTAGGGTCACCTATTGCTCCATGCTGTGTGTTTAGTGGGCAGAAGAAAAATGTGAATAGCACAGATCAATAGATGAAGGATGTCTAAATGCTGCTATAAGTAATTATATATAATTTAAGCAAAATGAAAAGGTTTTGGCTGAGGAAAAATATTGGCACTTACGAAAAGCAAAAAAAGACAAAAAATAGAGAAACCCTGAATATAAAGGCTAAGTAACATATCTTTGGCATAAATACACAACATGAGCTCGCTAGGGTTCAAGAAATTGTCCGCAGTATGGCGGAAAAATATGTGAATGCCACACACAGTACGTGACATTTATACTCTTTTTGATGTCAGAGGTTGGCACTCTGCACCGAAAATCAGGCTTTGGTAAGTATTTTAATCCCTTGGCCGCCAAGGATGTGATGGTTACCTCCGGTGGCACGGTGCTGAGGCGCCACGGATGTAACCATTACATCCTGGGACCGGCCCTCAGCGCTTCCCCTGAGGGCCTACCCCCTACAGCCCCAGGGCAGGGCTGGAAGGGGAATCACTTCCCCTTCAATCCCTGGCCTCCCTTCTAATGACGTCAGCGCGTGAGCGCGCTGACATCATCAGAGGGTGCCAGATGCACTGGAAGCCATTTGCTTCTAGCGCGTCGAGGGAAGAGAAGGTGAGTTTCACCTCCGGCCGTGGGAAGGTGGTTTGTTCAAAAAGAGACATCAGGGAAAGGAAAGGGATCCCACAATGTCTCTTTCAGCATTCCTGCTGCCCAATCGCGATCAGCAGGAATGCCCACTAGGCACCAGGGATTATTGTTTTTTGTGTTTTTATTGTGTTTTTTATGTTGCGGGGAGCGCCCCCATAGGCAAGGGTTGCTTCCCTAGGGGGGCATAATGTTTTTTGCCATTTCTGCCCCCCCGGGGGGCAAATCGGCCTCTTATTTTTGGCCAATCTGCGGGCAGAAACCACTAGAAACCAGGGATTGTTTTTTGTGTTCTTTTTTGTGTGGGGGGGCGACCCCTTGGGCAAGGGTTGCCCACAAAGGGGACAAAGCACTGTTGGGCCGAAGGGGGGCAGATCAACCTTTTTTTTAGGCCCATCTGCCCCCAGAGAGGGCAGAAGCCACTTAGCACCAGGGAAATTGTGTATGAGTTTTGTGTGTGGGGGGCGGCCCCTTGGGCAAAGGGTCACCCCCCAAAGGGGGCAATATATTTCATGCCATTTTTGCCCCCCTTGGGGCCAGATCCACCTACTTTTTTAATCCACTTATTGAGAGGGATCTTGTGTGTATGTGTGTCTGGGTGCTTTGCGTGGGGGGGGGGCCTTGGCCAAGGGACACCTCCTAAAGGGGGCAATATATTTTATGCCATTTCTGCCCCCCTTGGGGGCAATATGCCCTATTTTTTTATGCCCACCAAGACGCCAGAAATTTCTTCCCCTTTTTTTGGGTTTGGGGGCACCCCCTTTGGCCAGGGCCCCCCCCCCCAAACGGGGCAAAGCACTGTTGGGCAGTTCTGCCCCCCTAGCGGCCTGTTTGTTTAGGCCCACCTGCCCCCAAGGGGGGCAGAATCCACTTAGCGCCAGGGATCTTGTGTGTGTGTGTGTGTTTGTGTGTGTGCTTTGTGTGGGGGTGAGGCCCCTTGCACAAGGGTCTCTCTCCCCAAGGGGGGGGGGCAATATTATTTACACCATTTCTGCCCCCCTTGGGGGCAGATTAGCCTATTATTTTTAGGCCCATCTGCAGAAGTCACTAAGGCACCAGGGATTTTTTTAGTTGTTGTTTTTTGGGGGGGTGGTCGGCCCCTTGGGCAAGGGATTCAGCACAGTACTGGTGGCTATTTCTGCCCCCCCCGGGAGCAGATCGGCCTAGTGTTTTTGAGGCCCAGCTGTGGCAGAGACCACTAGACACCAGGGAAAATTTTGAAATGTTTGTTGGCGGGGTGTTTGTCAACTGGCGAAGTCTTTGCATTTGTGATTAGAACAGTTTATTTCTCCTTTTTGTTCTAGTTCAAAGTTTTTGCTTCCTTTTCTGTGGCTCGTTGCGGTTTTGGCAGTGGTTGACCTGCAGTTTGCGTAGTTGCATGTTTTAGGTCAGTAAAAACAATTTACTCCAAATGACTATTGTTGCCCTGCATGAGTGACTTTTTGTAAGTAGTGTACTAAATGCAGGAATGTGTGTAAAATTGTCTTTAGATTAGTGCACAATGATATTTGTGTTGTCTTATGTGTAATTTTCTTTTTTGTGGGATATTATTGGTGATTTCTGTGGCTGTGCAGAGTAGTTGCTGGTGAGTCTAGCTGTTTCAGGCAAGTGAGTGGTATAGTTTTTGAGTTTGTAACTCTTAGTGATAAAGCCACTCTTTTTTTATTACTTATCTTACACAGTGCTGGTTGTTGGTGGTGCATTTGTCCAGTTACTTTTCGTAGGAGGGATCATGGCTAGCCATAGGATTACCGCTCTGCAGGTTGTTGGTGTGCTTTTTGAGTCGTCTTCTGACCATGATTATGAGACTAACTCTGCATCTGAGGCAGAGGAGGAAGTGAAAGATTCTGGAAGTAAATTTTCTGTCAGAGAGGAATCGTCTGATGATGAAGCCACTCTCAGTGCTGATGAAGTGCCTGTTTTAGAGGAGGACACTGATGTGCCAATGGTGCAGCAGCCAGCAGCTGAAACGCTTCCCATTGGAAAACCTGACACCTGTGTTGCCCCAAATATGGAGCAACCACAGTTGCCTGCCTTTACTGGTCTCCCAAGGTGTGGAGTGAATACGGAAACATTTCTGCCTATCGATTTCTTTCAGTTGTTTATGGACAATGTATTTTTGGAAGAGATTGTTGAGCAGACTAATTTATATGCGGAGCAGTATTTGAGGGACAACGCCTCCAGACTTAGGCCCCACTCTAGAGCTAGCCGGTGTATTTCCACAAATCTGGAAGAGTTGAAAAAGTTCTTGGGTTTAACTATTTTGATGGGGCTAATAAGGAAGCCATCACTGTCTTCATATTGGTCTACTAGTCCCCTGATGGCAACTGCTATATTTCCTGCAAACATGAGTCATAACCAGTATGAGCTTCCTCTTCGAATGCTGCATTTTGTTGATAATGCTTTGGCCTTGCCACAAGATCACCTTGATTCTGACCGTATGTTTAAGATGAGACCTGTCCTTGATCATTTTGCAGATCAGTTTTCAGAGGTCTAAGAAATATCTGTAGATGAGTCTTTGGTCCTGTTCAAGGGTCGTTTGGTTTTTAGGCAGTACATTCCTAGCAACGGGGCACAGTATGGAATTAAATTGTATATGTTGTCTGAAAGTAGTACAGGATATGTTTATAATTTCCGGGTCTACACTGGTAGGGATTCCATTATTGACCAGCCTGGTTGTCCACCCAATTTTGGAGTTAGGGAAAAAATTGTGTTGGAACTTGGTAGAAAACTGTTTAACAAAGGTCACCATTTGTATGTAGATAATTTCTACACTGGAGTGCAGTTGTTCAAGAAATTGTTCAGAGTGGACACTGTTGTTTGTGGCACAATCCGCTCTAACTGGAAAGGCTATCCAAGAGAGCTTTTCTGTAAAAAACTTGAGCCTTGAGAAGGGACAATGCAGTGCCTTGCGGAATGATGAACTGCTAGCTCTGGAATTTGCAGACAGGACCGATGTCAACATGCTAACTACTATCCATGATAAGAGCACTTCACCTGTGGCCGTTTGGGGTCAAGTTGCTGAAGTGTGGAAACCTGTGTGCTTTTTAGACTACAATAAGCATCTGTGGTGTTGATGGAGTAGATCAGAGGTTGGAACCTTACACTGCTGCTAGTAAGGCTTAAGTTTGGTATAAGAAATAAGTAGTTCACCTGTTCCACTTGGCAACTTTTAATGCTTTTGTTGTGTTCAGGAATAGTTCTCCAGAGTCAAGGATAACATTTGTGAAATTTTAGGAGTCTGTCATAGCGAGTTTTGTTGTGCTGGAGCAGGCAAGAGTTCCTAGAGAAGCAGTGGTGGAGGATGTGGCTAGAGTGAAAGATCGCCACTTTGCTGAGCACATTCCTCCCACGGGCAAAAAAGACTTTCCTGCTAAGAGATGTAGAGTCTGTGCTTGAAGAGGTATCCAGAAGGAGACTAGGATGTACTGCCCTGATTGTCCTTCAAAGCCTGGGCTGTGTGTGGGTGGCTGTTTCAGGAGTTACCACACTCAAAAACATTATTGGGAACTACCGTGAGAGTAAACTGCCTGTTTTATATTTTCATATGTTCAGTTTCATGGTTGGCATTACTGTCATGTATTTAGTTAGAGCTTTTGTGTTTGTAGTTTTGTACTTATTTCTAATTAGTTAGTGGTTTATTTGTTGTTAAAAAAAAGTGATGGCGGTGTGCATGGAGTGGCGCTTGGCTGGCGGTGTGCATGGAGTGACGCTTGGCTGGTGGTGTGCATGGAGTGGCGCTTGGCTGGCGGTGTAAATAGTGACTTGCAACATACTGCTAACCAAACACCAGTTCACCCACTCCCATCAGCTGGTGTGATTGTTGTGTCAGGCATGTGGGAGCATAAAAGTGATGGGCCCTGAATGGCGCTGTCTGTTGAGGTAAGTGTTGTAATGTGCTGGGACTGCGGCTGGCAGCGCGAATGGTCTTGTGCATGTCATGTTGAAAGGTGTGTGAATGGACTGTAAAGCGGTTGGTGCCTTGTCGTGGTTTTACAGCTCACCAGCTATGAGTCATTGGTTCCGTTTTTTGACCTTTCAGTTATTAACAGTGCATTTCATTTTTGTGAAATCTGTTAATAAAATGTGATCTACTGAACCATCACTCACCCTTGTGCCAAATCCAACCAGTATGGATGGCAAAAATGAAAAAACCTGCTCCGCTGTAATCAGGCATCGCAGCACACCCGTGACATGTTAGGTGTCTCTGGTGGGACCCCGATGATGAAGCATGCCACCAACTTGGTTGGTGGGTGAGGGGTCTTTTTAAGAAAACCTAGGTGTGTTTCTTTTCACAATGTTATTGTTTGGAACATCACAGATTGATGTGGATACATCAAAAGATCTATTACAAAACTACCTCTTTTTCCTGAGGGGTTGCACCTGCGTTTTTGATCCTGGGTCGGCCTTCATCTATGGAAACCTTCCAAACCGATACATTTTTTAAAACTAAACACCCAGCGGAGTCCATGGAGGTGTGGCTTGTGTGGATCCCGCAACATTTCCTTACCCAGACTCCTCTGCAAACCTCAAAATTTGCTTAAAAAAGCATACTTTCGTCACTTTTCCTTGTAGGATCACAGTGCCAGCACAAATTTCCTACCACCCAGCATCCCCCTCAGTCTCCCAAGTAAAATGATGCCTCACTTGTGTGGGTTGCCAAAGCAGAGTCAGCCTAAAAATGTATGAAAGATTTTTTTTTTACTTATCAACACGCTGTGCTATCCCCTCAATCTCTACACGATTGTGGCCTTTTCCTGTTGCAGGCACCTTGGTCACCCACACAAGTGAGGTACCATTTTTATCTGGAGACTTGGAGGAATGCTGGGTGGAAGGAAATATGTGGCTCCCCTCAGATTCCAGAACTTTCTATCCCCAAAATTTAAGTCAAAAGTGTTTTTTTGCCAATTTTTTAGGTGTGCAAAGGATTCTGGGAAACAGAACCTGGTGAGAGCCACACAAGTCACCCCATCCTGGATTCCCCTAGGTGTCTATTTTTAAAAAATGCACAGGTTTGGTAGGTTTCCCTAGGTGCCGGCTGAGCTAGAGGCCAAAATCCACAGCTAGGCACTTTCCAAAAAACACGTTAGATTTCAATGTAAAAATGTGATGTGTCCATGTTGTGTTTCCTGTTGTGGGCATTAGGCCTACCCACGCAAGTGAGGTACCATTTTTATCGGGAGACTTGAGGGAACACAGAATAGAAGACCACGTGTTATTGCCCCTTGTCTTTCTCTAAATTTTTTCCTTCAAATGTAAGACAGTGTGTAAAAAAGACATCTAGTTGAGAAATGCCTTGTGATTCACATGCTAGTATGAGGACCCCGGAATTCAGAGATGTGCAATTAACTAATGCTTCTCAACACCTTATCTTGTGCCCATTTTGGAAATACAAAGGTTCCTGTGATACCTATTTTTCACTCTTTATATTTCACCAAAGGAATTGCTGTATACCTGGTATAGAATGAAAACCCATTGCAAGGTGCAGCTCATTCATTGGCTCTGTGTACCTAGGGTTCATGATGAACCTACAAGCCCTATATATCCCCGAAACTAGAAAAGTACAGCAGCCATAACAGTATATTGCTTTTGAAAATCTGACATCGCAGGAAAAGGTTACAGAGTAGAACGTGGAGAAAAATGGCTGTTTTTTCATCTCAATTTCTATATTTTTTTATTTCAGCTGTTATATTCTGTAGCAAAACCTTGTAGTATCTACACAAATGACCGCTTGCTGAATTCAGAATTTTGTCTACATTTCAACAATGTTTAGCTGTCCGGGATCTAGCACTGATTTCACACCCATTTCAGTC
Organism: Pleurodeles waltl; assembly: GCF_031143425.1. Classification (NCBI taxonomy): domain Eukaryota; kingdom Metazoa; phylum Chordata; class Amphibia; order Caudata; family Salamandridae; genus Pleurodeles; species Pleurodeles waltl. The sequence continues at coordinate 1,066,091,519 of NC_090445.1, forward strand.
ACTAACTGGAAGGAGGCTAAAAGCACAAAAAATAGTAACAATGGGGTATGTCCCAGTAAAATGCCAAAATTGTGTTGAAAAATGTGGTTTTCTGATTCAAGTCTGCCTGTTCATGAAAGCTGGGAAGATGGTGATTTTAGCACCACAAGCCCTTTGTTGATGCCATTTTCAGGGGGGAAAAAACACAAGCCTTCTTCTGCAGCCCTTTTTTCCCATTTTGTTTTTAAAACAAAATGTTTGCTATATTTTGGCTGATTTCTTGGTCTCCTCCAGGGGAACCCACAAACTCTGGGTACCTCTAGAATCCCTAAGATGTTGGGAAAAAAAGGATGAAGCTTATGTGGACAAAAAGTTATGAGGGCCTACGCGCGAACTACCCCAAATAGCCAAAAAAAAGGGGGGAGAGGCCTGGCAGCAAAGGGGTTCAGAAAGTTCTGCGCTTCTATCCCCCACCCTCTACACTGCTATGGAGGACCCCACAGGGACAAGGGAGGCCTTTGTTGGTAGATTCAGGCCTCTGCCAGATGGTTCCAGATCGCAGGAATGGTGTGTGGGCACCAGCAGCTCACACTCCTCGAACAGATGTTCACAGCACGCCGCCCGCCACAACAGCTGGGTCCAGATGTGAGGTCGCACAAAGCAGGCATCAGCTGAAAGAGTCCCCAGATGCTGGCACCACTGGCTAAGCAGATCAGCACACACCATTCATGTGCTAACAGTTTGCTTTATGAACACAACAAATATTCGCTTGGGACACTGCAGCAGCAGCTGTGTCAAGAATATCCCCTGACAACAGCCAATGCCAGAAGCAATGGGACTGCTCTACACCGGCTTTTCATGGGAGACTCTCTCACTCGGGGTCTTATGTAGAGGGCACCACATATTGTACACTGTGCGCATGGTTTCAGTTAGCAGGACTGAAGCCATTCTCACAACAGTCTAAGGTGAGTTTAGATTTGATATATGATTGGACAAATGATCACTTACATATTTTAGAAAATCATTAGTAAAGCAGGTAGGTCTGACCTTTGGCGGATCTGATATTGTTTTAAAAACATAATCAACAAGCAAAAAAAATAAAATAATCAACAATATAAAAATAAAGGTGTGATTCGGCAGCCCTGGCACTGAAGTCCACTCCTTTTAAGGAAGCTGTGTGCATATGATCAGGCAAAATGCTGTCCTTCACACTGTAAGTCAGCTAATGGATGAATTGGGCTAATTCATTGCCCTGTGCTGTGTAGTGTGACCAACGCGTTAATCACACTAGAAGAGACCGATGCATGAAGAGAGCTGAACGAAAGTCCCTGTAGGTGATGTGTGTGTGTGTGTGACAGTGAATATGTTATGAATTGAAACAAACAAAAAAAGCTGACATTTGCAAGTACCGTTTAGGAGCACAATGTATAACACCCAGGAAAACCATAGTTCACACACAAAATGCAATGTTTATGAACTCATCCTTAATCAGACGCCCTAAAATATATCAATTTGAAATTTAGATTAAAGAAATAAAATGCACAAAATGGACACATTTGTAAAAATCCTGCCATTTTTACAAAACTGCCCTTAAAATATGGGAGTTTAAAACAAAAAACAGGACAGTTCCACTTTTTCCTGGCTCTGTGCTATCCCTGAGGCAGTAAAAGAAGTGTGAGCAACAGGCCAGCAGGCAGCAGACATGTTAACTTGCTCTGTCGCCTGCCTTGTAAATACACAGAGAACACTCCTGTGCAATTAGCCTGCACCCACCTCAGACATTTCAGTATGCCCCTTGTGGACTCCGCAGCCCTTGGCCCACCTCACACATTTCAGTGTGCCCCTTGTGGACTTTGCAGCCCTTGGCCCACCTCAGACATTTCAGTGTGCCCCTTGTGGACTCCGCAACCCCTGGCCCACCTCACACATTTCAGTGTGCCCCTTGTGGACTTTGCAGCCCTTGGCCCACCTCAGACATTTCAGTGTGCCCCTTGTGGACTCCGCAGCCCCTGGCCCACCTCACACATTTCAGTGTGCCCCTTGTGGACTCTGCAGCCCCTGGCCCACCTCATACATTTCAGTGTGCCCCTTGTGTACTTTGCAGCCCTTGGCCCACCTCACACATTTCAGTGTGCCCCTTGTGGACTCTGCAGCCCCTGGCCCACCTCACACATTTCAGTGTGCCCCTTGTGGACTCCGCAGCCCCTGGCCCACCTCACACATTTCAGTATGCCCCTTGTGGACTCCGCAGCCCCTGGCCCACCTCACACATTTCAGTGTGCCCCTTGTGGACTCTGCAGCCCCTGGCCCACCTCACACATTTCAGTGTGCCCCTTGTGGACTCCGCAGCCCCTGGCCCACCTCATACATTTCAGTATGCCCCTTGTGGACTCCGCAGCCCCTGGCCCACCTCACACATTTCAGTGTGCCCACTGTGGACTCTGCTGCCCCTTTGTTTCACTCCTGCACCCTATCCTGCACTGCACTTTGTCACTCTTCTCCCTCTCTTGGCCTCCATTCATCCACTGCCTACCATTCTCCTCTCACCACTAACCTCTCTTTCATGTCTTTTTTTGTTTTGCACTTTTTAATGTAGTATAAACTTGGCTGAAAGGCATTAAAGCGCTTTCATGAGCACCAGATTACATTACATAAGGTCAGATTTGTTTCTTTTTTATTTTAGGAATGGGGAGATTAAGAATTTTGCCCAGAATCACAGGATATTGAGGGGACGCAAAGATTCAATCATGGTTCACCAGTTCCAAAGTCATTCGTTCTCAGGTCCATACCTGTAATGTTGGGTGCCACGCCCGGCACCATGCAACATCCTGCATGGTACTGCAGCCAAAAGCAGATTTTGGATTTGTACACACACATACACAGATACATATATATATATATATATATATATATATATATATATATATATATATAAAAAAAAAGAGCGCAATTTCCTACCTCTCCTTCTTAGAATTTCAAGACCTAGGGTACAAAAGCACATACGTTTAGACAACACAATACAATCCGTCGTGTTTGGATGTAATGATTTCTGAAAAAGAGTTCAGTAACATAGGACACGTGACATGGAGGTTCGGTAAATCACACACAAACACAAGATTGTAAGGTTGCTGCATAGGGCCACGATCAGCCCTGGGAACTGAAGAAAGACATGTGCACTCAGTACTTAAACTAGTAGGGAAACTGCGTCAGCACAGTCCCTCATTTATTTAATCACCTCGGTTCCGCGTTCCGTCCGGACACGCGGAACCAGTTACAATGTATTGGAGAGGCCGGGTGGCTCTCTACATCCCTCCCATGTTTTACTTCACACAGAAGAGGAGAAACACCCGAAAACAAAAAAAAACAAATAGATATATGTGAACATGAAAAAATGTCAAAACACCGATAGGAGGCATGCAGCGTCTGAAAACAAAACTCTTCTGATGACAAGACAGCCAGGATCTACCACAGCTCCCTAGGGACCCAGCGAACATACGAAATCTCAGAGCTGACTGTTCGGGACCGGATTAGGGCGTAGATTATAGCGCCCGCCCCTAAGTGGGGATCCCTCAGAAACGTCGGTTTCACCTGGATGAGATCGGGCACTTGGCGTCACCACCGGGGCGTCCCCATTCCTGGCCTCCTCGGCAGTAGACTCCAACGTGGAGTCATCGACCTCCTCCTCCTGATTTACGACTGGGGTTCCGGCGCTCCTAAAATGCGATACGTTTCTGGTGACCCTCTGACTGCCTCGAGCTGCTGTCACCATGGCACCTCGTACACTGACAACCTGCCAGGGTTCGGGCTCAAACGGAGTCTGGAATTTTCCTCCTGGCCGACGATTCTTCACCACCACTTTGTCCCCCTTTTGAAAACCTCGATATTTACTTCGCCGTCGCTCAGTGGCTTTACGATTAGTAGACTCTCTGCGTTGTTGCGTGGCATCAACATCGAGCTCGGGTGCGACCCACTGAGGACCAGACGGAATGCAATCCCTTGGAGGGACCTTGAACATCAGTGTGACCGGGGCACACCCTGTAGTACTGTGGGGGGTCTGGCGATAGGCACTCAAAAACTCTTGTAGACATTTCTTGCTGTCTTCTCTTTGTTCCACTCCTATTCTGAGGGCTCGGTTTAGAGTTCGCATAAACCTTTCAACATCCCCATTGGCCTGCGGCCAATATGGCATGATCCTGCGATGACGTATGGCCAAACCCTCAAGGTAAGACCGGAATTCCTGTCCATGGAAAGGCGGACCGTTGTCTGTTCTGACTTCGTCGGGGAGACCAAACATGGCAAATGTCTTCTGAAGTACCGGCCTCACATTCTCAAACGCCGTGGAAGACACAACGTCCACGACAGGGAACTTTGTGCACGAGTCAATAATGACGACCGTCAGCCGCCCATCCGGGAAGCTCCCAAAGTCCATACTCACTTTTGCCCACTGCTTCACACTCGCTGGCTCAGTGACCACGGGGCAACAGGGTGGCTCCCCTGAGGTGATGATACAGGAATGGCACTTCCCCACCAGTTCATCCACCTGGCTGTCCATACCGGGGAGCCATACCTTGGCCCTCAATCTTGCCTTAGTCTGTGCAGCGCCTTGATGGCCCTGATGTGCTAGCTCCACTACTTTGGCCCACAGACTCTGGTGCATCACGATTCTCCTTCCCCTCAGGACCAGTCCTTGCCCATCCGTGGACAATTCATCACGTACCCTCCACATTCCTTGCATTGCGGCTATACACTCCTGATTGGCTGCTTTGGTTCTTTCCAGAAAAAGCTTCCACTCTTTGTGCTGAAGCACTTCTTTAACCTGGTTAAGGGTTGCATCCACCTTGGAGGAGTCTACAATGTCTCCTACACTCAGGGCTTTAGGGCACGCCGATTGCACCACCATGTTGACGAATATCTCTGTGCTCTCCTCATCATTCTCCTGAGAGTCATTGGATGTGTCTGCGGAGGGGTGACGAGACAGATAGTCTGCAGGGTTATTCACTCCTGGCCGATAGACGGCGGTAAATCGGTATGGTTGCAACAAAACGGTCCACCGTTCTATATGCGGGGGTGCCAGACGAGGACAGCCAGCAAACAATGCGACCAAAGGCTTGTGATCCGTCACCAACCAGAACTCTTGGCCATACAGGTATAAGTGGAAGTGTTTGCACGCCCACCGGATGGCCAGAGCCTCCCGTTCTATTTGGGCATAGCGTGTTTCTACTGACCACAATGCTCTACTGGCATATGCAACCGGAACCCACTCCTGCGGGTTTTGCTCCTGCAGAAGAGCGGCACCTAGCCCTACTGGACTAGCATCTACCACGTCCTCCGTTTGCCGGTGAGGGTTAAAGTACGCCATCGTTGACTTGTCAAGTAGCGCTGTCTTGATGTCAGCAAACGCTTTGTCTGCCATTGGACTCCATTCCCACCGGTGCCCAGTCTTAGTGAGTTGTCTGAGGGGTTCAGCCATGGTCGCAAGCTGCGGGATAAACCTACCACAGTATGTTGCCATGCCCAGGAAACTTCTCACTTCTGTGGTGTTCTTCGGGATCGGCGCCTGACGGATAGCATCCGCTTTCCGAGGGTCAACTTGCAGACCATTCTTTGAGAAGATGTAGCCGAAAAATTCCACTGACGTCTGATAGAACGCACATTTCTTTTTGTGGAGTGTTAGGCCTGCCTCTGATAACCTTTGCAATGTAGCTCTTAGGTGTCGGTGATGTTCTTCTCGGGTTTTGGAGTATATGAGGATGTCATCACTCAAGTTGATTACCCCTTGCAGTCCTGAGAGCGTCTCCCTTATCGCGTTTTGAAATACTTCGGTGGCCGAGGATACCCCAAATCTCAGTCTTTTGTATCGCCTCAGTCCCACATGCGTTGAAAAGGTAGTGATATTTCTACTATCCGGCTCCAGTTCCAGCTGATGATATCCAGCATTGAGGTCCAACTTCGAAAACCACTGTGCGCCATTCAGATCTGCTATGATATCATCCATTGTAGGAGTTATATGCCGCTCCCTTTTAATCGCCTTGTTGGGCAGGCGCATGTCGACACATAGACGGATGGCACCAGGTTGCTTAGGTTTCGGCGCTATTACCAACGGCGACACCCACGGTGTGGGCCCTTCTACCTTCTCGATCACTCCTTGATCTTCAAGTAGTTGTAGTTCCCTTTCCACGGCGGGCGTAGGTGAAACAGAACTTGTGGGTGCCTGAGAGCAACAGGTGTCACCCTGTGATCTATGTGTAGCTTAACACTTTTATCTTTGAGTCGCCCTAGGCCTTCGAAGAGCTGCAGAAACTCATTGACTAAACGTTCAGCATGAGAGTCATATATTTGTCGCGCGAAAAATACTAACTCAAGCTCCTCCGCGGTGTGGCACCCTAATAGCGTACCTCGGTCTCCAGCCACCACATAGAATCTCGTCCGTGCTGCCACTTGTTCGCTGGACACAGATACCTCCACCGTGCCCCTCAGAGCAAGCGGTTCTCTGCCCCCATAGTTGTAAATTCTGGTGGTAGTTGGGGAGAGCACTGGTGTGGGGGTCAGCTGCCTGAACAGAGTCTCATCCATTACATTTACCGATGCGCCTGTGTCTATGAGCACTGTCGCTGACTTGCCATTGATGTGGACCTTGCTCATGGGGGAGGTCGCTTTTTCTGTAGCCTCTCACCAGTGAACGAGATGACAAAAATTTCTTCATCTTCATCCTCTTCGAAAATGGGGGTTTTCTGAGCCATCGTCTCGCTAGAATTGTCAGCCTCGGCGGTCACACTTCTGACCCTGGTGTCTCTTCTTCTCTGGTTCCCCTGCCAGCCTTTGCCAGACCTGCATACTCTAGCAAAGTGGTTGTCTTTGCCACACTTGTCACATTGTTTTCCTTTTGCTGGACACGCCATGGGTGGTTTGTGATCATACCCACAGCTTCGGCAGGTGCGAGCATTTTGTCCGCCAACGTTCACCTTTCGTCCTGATGGTTGACGTGTCTGGATGGCCTCCACTTGCTCTTCCTTCAACTGGACCGGGTGTGCAGTCGACGCAGCTGCCAGGGACTGTCCCCGTACTGCTGCCATGGCATCTGCTCTCACTGCTGATAACTCATGTGAGCGCGCTAACACCAGGATGTCATCAAGGGGCATACCCTGCTGGCGTAGGATGAGTTTCCTCAGTGTATTTGAACGACATCCTTGAATGATCTGCGCCCTGATCTCCTCTTGTTGATTGAGGCCTACGCATGAGCTTGCTAGTTTTCTTAATCGGGCATAGTACATGCCCATTGATTCGACATCAGTTTGTTGAGCCTGCCGAAGTTTAAAACGCTCAAAGTCTGAATTTAGTTGTGGGTCAAAATGCTTGTTCAGAGCTTCGACCGCTGCATTGAAGTCTGACTTATCACCGGTGTTGGGGAGCGCATCAAACAACTCTTGCAGCTCATCCCCTCCCATTAACAGCATGAGAGACCTGCGCACAGCCCCATCTGTCTCTGTCGTGGCGCAGAAGTAATTCTCTAATCGGTTCAGCCATAAGCGCCATCTTGGCGAGGCAGTGGCAGGGTCAATTAGTTGGCTAAATGGTGGCAGTGCGGTTACTGACGAGTGGGCACTGGGGCCTGCTTGCACGTGCGCCTGGGGGTTTTCCTGTGCTGGGGCACTCATGGTGTGTTTTGGTTTCTTGTGTCACTACTTCTATATATGCTTATTTACCCCCCTTTTGTTCTCTAGAGGGGCTGCCTTGATTGCTAATTTTCACTGTTTTTTTTTATTTTATTTTTTTTGATGTTCAGGTGATTTATTGATTTAAAGTCTCTTTCTTTTTTTTTCACAGGGCCTTCTGCCCTATTTGCAGCTCACCTTCTTTTTTTCCTTTTTTTTTTTCCAGGGCCTCTTGCCCTCTTTCAGCTCTTTTTTTTTTTTTTCCTTTGTCCTTCTCTTTTTTTTCAGGGCCTCGTGCCCTATTTGCAGCTCGTTTTTTTGTTTTTTTTTCCTTGAGTGGGGGCTCCTGCCCCTCCGGCTCCTATGCTGTGTTCCCCTCTGGGGAGCACAGACCGAGCGGCCTGAAGGCGGGGTTTCGTGTGCCCAAGATCGCACACGCCCCTCGCGGTGCTGCCGGGCTGGAGCGCTGCCTCCCGGTCACGTTTTTTTTTTTTTTTCTTTCTCTCTAGCTGCGCTTGCAGCTTTCCGGTGCTGTGCGCGCCTCCGGGGCGGCAGCACAGCACTTCAAATGAGTGTGGGACGCTAAATGTCCCTCGCGGCACAGAGGCGGGGCACGCCTCCCAAATCAGAGCGCCCCGCGCCACTTGCCTCTCTGGAATCCGATGCTGACAGCGCCGCCAGGCACGGAGCTCCAGCCCGTCTTCTTTTCACTCGACACGTCCTCAGGGGCCTACGCGGGGATTCCGATACCCGCCCGTCGCCACTGTAAGGTTGCTGCATAGGGCCACGATCAGCCCTGGGAACTGAACAAAGACACGTCCGCTCAGTACTTAAACTAGTAGGGAAACTGCGTCAGCGCAGTCCCTCATTTATTTAATCACCTCGGTTCCGCGTTCCGTCCGTACACTCGGAACCAGTTACAAAGTATTGGAGAGGCCAGGTGGCTCTCTACAGATGTTTATCGCACGTGCGCACGTGCAACTTTCTGACAGTCAACATGCATGCTAGTGTGCGTTTGCTCACCCTATTTAGGGCTACTCTTTACTTCATGGTCTGGAAGGGGTGGGTCGCTCTTGTAGTCACAGACTTATATATGGAATATTATGGGTTTGCCTCTGTTAGTGAAAACATTGCGATATGGTGTACTATCTTTATATGGAAGAACATTATTTGGCACTAAATCTATAGTGACAAATTGAGCCATAGTATTTAATCCATATGCTAAATTTTATTGTAGCACAGGTACAAGTATATCAGTAATGCCGGTATACTCACAGCTGATCTGGGCGGTCTCAGGATCAGTTTAGAAGTCAAGAACTTACTTCTTCAAGGAGAATATGCCCACGTAAATACCTGTTATCTCCCCTAGTGCCAGTCGACATGTACAGAGAAGGGAACATTATCATATGTGTATTAGCAGTAACTTTCATGCACACACTTAATTCAGCCACTTTCCTACTTCCTGACCACCTACAATCATTCAGTTTAGTCCACAGCATGTCCATGCAGGGCCGGCTCTTGGGCGCTGCTACTGGTACCACCTCACAGGGTGCTGATTTCAGGTGGGAGCGCCATGTTTGCAAGTGTAGTATGATTTTAAAAGCACCTGCTGCTGGTGTTCCTTGCCACCAGCTATTTACAGCAAACAATGAAAAAGTCAACATAACTCTGTGATTAATGTTCTTCCTCGAGAGAGATGGAAATTTTGTCTTGAAGAAGTTTTGCCTCATCGTAAGGTAGCGCAGAGGGTTACTATGCCTGCTGCAAAGAACGTGTACTATGCAGATCACAAAGTGCAAATAATGTAAAAGGGTTAGAGTGTTACTGCTTTTCTCAGAGAGATCCTTTTGTTACTTGCAGTTTATAAGTTAAAATCACTATTTAGAACCCTGGGCAATTAACTATCATCAAAGAGCTGCCTGTGAACAGCAAGGTATAGATTAGAGCGTTATGATTTTTCCCCCAGTCTTTTATCATCCTAATGTTGCAAAAAGGGTTAATTTGGGTAGAAATCAATTCTTCTTTAAGAGAAACCCCAACAACGGCGTTACATTTTAAATTCTGAGTTTGTGCTTCTCCAGAACTAAGCACTCTTAAACTATACTACCTACCAGTATGGATGACACCTTACTCTTACACCTTGTAGTCCTCTGTCTTACGTAACATTTCCTATACACTGACGTAGGATTGATTGTCTCAGTGCTCTGATACCCAACCCTAGTATGAGTGATGCTATAAAACGAATTAAATGCATCTGAGAGAGAGTGGTTATGGAGACTTGAGAGGCTCTGGTAAATGACTGAGATGGCCATTGGGGGGCGCCTACAATCATTGTCGCACTGGGCGCCACCAGTGCTAAAGCCGGCCCTGTGTCCATGTAACCAGCCAGCACCTGTGATTAAAAATTTAGTCACAAGGCCACATGGTCGCCAAAGTACATAATAAAGAGCCCCTGCTATGCATAAACACCACAGCAGTACAATTTCAATCTGACACGTGACTCTTTCGTACCTTGAATATAATCTGCCACTGTCCCCACTACAGGTACTCCACAAGCATACTGAGATATTTCACCCTGAAAAGAGAATTTAATATAGTTAAAATATCTTGCAGCAGAGAGACTGCTTTCCTCAAAATGTACAATTAGCTTAATGCTGGGTTGGTCATCGTGTTAATTTATTGTAATGGACTATGTGGCGCTCTTAAAACGAACATACAATGGCCTATTGTGACATTCAGGGTCTGCTGCTTATAACTTTGTGCCCACATGTGTTGGGCAGTATGTGCCCACATGCTGTTGGGCAGTATGTGCCCACATGCTGTTGGGTAGTATGTGCCAATATGCTGTTGGGTGGTATGTGCCCACATGCTGTTGGGCAGTATGTGCCAATATGCTGTTGGGCAGTATGTGCCCACATGCTGTTGGGTAGTATGTGCCAATATGCTGTTGGGTAGTATGTGCCCACATGCTGTTGGGTAGCTGTAGCTGACAATTGCCCTTCTCAGCACCCTGCAGGCGCCTTTTGATCTGGCCCTGAATTGTAACGTGCGCAATTAACACTCGTTAACACCCTCTAAAGAGTGTTTTAATCACTGCTAGGAACAGAGGGCAATAAGGCTTAAATAATCATGGCCAAAAGATATTGCTTGTTGTGGCCTGCTCTATGTAAACTGATGTTATCATTCTTAGTCTCATTCTTATTCCAAGTGCTATTATCCTTCTACCATGTTTTCAGACTTCGCCGGCATACTTCATCTTTAGGTCAATTTTGCTACTTATTTCATGTCATAAACTATCTTCTTAATACTTATATTTTTTCCTTTTATCCAGGCTCTGAGTCTTTAAAAATGTACACGTTCTCACGTAAGACAAAAGTTAAGTTAACTTTACATAGTTTCCATTTGAATATTTTTACACAGGAATTCATGTTATTCAAAATTGTTTTCATTGTCTTTGGCTTAAACGTATGTGGTTTATATTGCATCTGTTTTTTGTACGTGCTCCAAATGTTATTTGAAAAACAATGAACCGGTTGCTGATTGTGCGTTCAGGAAGGATGCAAAATGTTTATAAAATGTGCTATATTAGGGCTGTTTCCTGTTGTGGAACTTGCATCGCAAACTAACCAACCAACATTTGACAGTGGTGTAGAGTATGGCTTGCCAAATCTAATGCTTGGTGCAGTGTCATCCCTTGACCTGTAGGGGGCGCATTCATCCTTAGTACTTGGCATGATGCTCTGGCATTGCATGTGGGAGCACCTGCTCCCATCCATCGGTAGGTTTGACGAGGTCCTCTCGGCTTTGCCTGGGTGGCCTCTGGGTACCTTTTTGGTGGGGGTGACCTGGAAGTTTCAGTTTTTCAGTTGTATCATCGATGAGCAAACATTTAGAGTGTCTCTGATGAAGGGGTAACTGTAAACTCAATATAGCTGCTTCAACAGACTCAAATCATTGACATCCATTCTTTGAAATACATATGCCTTCTGTCATTAGGCCAGTGGTTGCAGGTGGTGGGCACCAACATTCATGTTTTTTGAAACCAGGCCTTTTTTTTTTATTAGCAGATGTCGACCCGGAGCGTGACCCTGGACGTCATTTAGAGGTCACCAGGGGTCGCAGCTGCAACCCCTGACTGATCCTTTACCTGGCACTGCCTTTGCGACCTCCGGCCTGAAGGGGGCAACATCAGTGCCTGCAATAGAGCAGCAGCTCGTCCATAGTTCGTCGGAATGGTTGCCCGTTGTGGTGCCATTCGCCTTGTTTTCTTTGAAGCTTTTATTACACCAACAGTGAAGAAAAATACATTGTCACTATTATTTTAATAAAAATGGAGCTGGAATAGGACTTTCCCTGGCAGCTGCGGAAAGTAAAAAATGCTTTTAAATGTATGTTGTGTACGTGTTTACAGGTGACTGTGTGCTTACGTGAGACAGTATATCTGTGTGAATGTCTCTGTATGTAAAAGTGATGGTCAAAGGGTGAGTGATATCACTTCCGCTACTCAAGGCATTTTGGTGAACTGATGAGTCTGACCTGAGATAAGGAAAAAAGTGAAATTGGAAGAGCAAGAAAAAGATAGGAAAACAGTGGCAAAGTGAGAAAGCGGATAATGAAATAACCTTGCATGGATTAACAAAAACAGGAAGTGTGAGGTAGTGGAAAAAGAAGTGTGGCCTTAAAAGGAGGAGGCTTCCTTTCTCAATCCCAGCATTCAGAAATGTGGTGGGCTCCTAACTTTAGGCATGTGCATTTTTTAAATAATAAAACATATATTTATTAAGATAAATTATGCTCTGGTACATACTCCAACAGTTCAAGGATGCTTCAGCAAGGCAGTGTTTCCATCACGCTCTGAGGATGGAAAGAAGGACGTGCAGTAAGTTACCTCTTACGTGTATGTGTCTCTGTGTATGTGCATGAGAACGATAGATATATATGTAGCAGACTTAGTGTGCATGCATATGTTTGTGTGTGTACGTGTGTATCTCCGAGAGAGCTACACATTTGTAAATGGTATTTCCGGTGTGAATGTAAGCGAGTGAAACATATGCAGCAGGGCTATTTCTTCTTTGTGTGTGAAGGTCTGGAAGGGAACGAAATGTACATGGAGGATCGGGAACGACTCAGGCCCCTACTGGAGCAGATTCGAGAGGAGTTCCTAACACAGGCAGCAACACGCCCTGCAAGCCTGGACCTATGGGAGGTCTTGGTACCCCTCCTTTGGGTGGCAGAGGAAGCCGGCAGAAGAGCTGGAAAGTCAGGCAACAATACTGGGCAAAATAGCAGGATGCAGCTGGGTCAGCCCAGGGAGGAAACAAGCCGCCTGAAATCAGGACTGAATAGAGCCCGTAGAGACAAATGTTTGAATAACGGGGTCAGTTTGGCTGTAAAAAACAAAGTTAATTGATTAAGAACATCTTATATAAAAATTATACAGGCAGATAAAACGAAAGAGGAGGAAAACAGATGGGCCAAATTCCATGAGATAATTCACTGAAAGAACAAAGACACTTCTGGTCTTGGGTTAAAGGTATGGCAGTCACCAGACCTCAAGCCGAAATCTCTAGTGAAAGTAATTGCTTGGAAAGAGCAATTTATGAAACTTGATCGCAAATCTCTGTCTTCTAACACTTTGCATGGGCTATGAGCTTGATTTATATATTGGCGAAGAGGGTACTCTGTCTCAATGGTGTGAGAAAGTAGCCTCTTTCTAGCCTTGTTACCCCCACTTTTGGCCTGTTTGTGAGTGTATGTCAGGGTGTTTTCACTGTCTCACTGGGATCCTGCTAGCCAGGGCCCAGTGCTCATAGCGAAAACCCTATGTTTTCAGTATGTTTGTTATGTGTCACTGGGACCCTGCTAGTCAGGACCCCAGTGCTCATAAGTTTGTGGCCTATATGTATGTGTTCCCTGTGTGATGCCTAACTGTCTCACTGAGGCTCTGCTAACCAGAACCTCAGTGGTTATGCTCTCTCTGTACAAATTGTCACTAACAGGCTAGTGACCAATTTTACCAATTTACATTGGCTTACTGGAACACCCTTATAATTCCCTAGTATATGGTACTGAGGTACCCAGGGTATTGGGGTTCCAGGAGATCCCTATGGGCTGCATCATTTCTTTTGCCACCCATAGGGAGCTCTGACAATTCTTACACAGGCCTGCCACTGCAGCCTGAGTGAAATAACGTCCACGTTATTTCACAGCCATTTTACACTGCACTTAAGTAACTTATAAGTCACCTATATGTCTAACCTTTACCTGGTAAAGGTTGGGTGCTAAGTTACTTAGTGTGAGGGCACCCTGGCACTAGCCAAGGTGCCCCCACATTGTTCAGGGCCAATTCCCCGGACTTTGTGAGTGCGGGAACACCATTACATGCGTGCACTACATATAGGTCACTACCTATATGTGGCTTCACAATGGTAACTCCGAATATGGCCATGTAATATGTCTATGATCATGGAATTGCCCCCTCTATACCATCCTGGCATAGTTGGCACAATCCCATGATCCCAGTGGTCTGTAGCACAGACCCTGGTACTGCCAAACTGCCTTTCCCGGGGTATCACTGCAGCTGCTGCTGCTGCCAACCCCTCAGACAGGCATCTGCCCTCCTGGGGTCCAGCCAGGCCTGGCCCAGGATGGCAGAACAAAGGACTTCCTCTTAGAGAGGGTGTTACACCCTCTCCCTTTGGAAAATGGTGTGAAGGCAGGGGAGGAGTAGCCTCCGCCAGCCTCTGGAAATGCTTTCATGGGCACATTTGGTGCCCATTTCTGCATAAACCAGTCTACACCGGTTCAGGGACCCCTTAGCCCTGCTCTGGCGCGAAACTGGACAAAGGAAAGGGGAGTGACCACTCCCCTGACCTGTACCTCCCCTGGGAGGTGCCCAGAGCTCCTCCAGTGTGCTCCAGACCTCTGCCATCTTGGAAACAGAGGTGCTGCTGGCACACTGGACTGCTCTGAGTGGCCAGTGCCACCAGGTGACGTCAGAGACTCCTTGTGATAGGCTCCTTCAGGTGTTGCTAGCCTATCCTCTCTCCTAGGTAGCTAAACCCTCTTTTCTGGCTATTTAGGGTCTCTGTCTCTTGGGATTCCTTAGATAACGAATGCAAGAGCTCATCCGAGTTCCTCTGCATCTCTCTCTTCACCTTCTGCCAAGGAATCGACTGCTGACCGCGCTGGAAGCCTGCAAAACTGCAACATAGTAGCTAAGACGACTACTGCAACTCTGTAACGCTGATCCTGCCGCCTTCTCGACTGTTTTCCTGGTGGTGCATGCTGTGGGGGTAGTCTGCCTCCTCTCTGCACTAGAAGCTCCGAAGAAATCTCCCGCGGGTCGACGGAATCTTCCCCCTGCAACCGCAGGCACCAAAAAGCTGCATTACCGGTCCCTTGTGTCTCCTCTCAGCACGACGAGCGAGGTCCCTCGAATCCAGCAACTCTGTCCAAGTGACTCCCACAGTCCAGTGACTCTTCAGTCCAAGTTTGGTGGAGGTAAGTCCTTGCCTCACCTCGCTAGACTGCATTGCTGGGAACCGCGACTTTTGCAGCTACTCCGGCCCCTGTGCACTTCCGGCGGAAATCCTTCATGCACAGCCAAGCCTGGGTCCACGGCACTCTAACCTGCATTGCACGACTTTCTAAGTTGGTCTCCGGCGACGTGGGACTCCTTTGTGCGACTTCGGGTGAGCACCATTTCATGCATCCTTGTAGTGCCTGTTTCTGCCACTTCTCTGGGTGCTACCTGCTGCTAAGAGGGCTCCTTGTCTTGCTCGATGTCCCCTCTACCTCCTGGTCCAATTTGCGACCTCCTGGTCCCTCCTGGGCTACAGCAGCGTCCAAAAATGCTAACCGCACAATTTGCAGCTATCAAGGCTTGTTGGCATTCTTTCGGTGGGAAAATACTTCTACACAACTCTACAAGGCGAGTGGGATCCGTCCTCTAAAGGGGAAGTCTCTAGCCCTTTGCGTTCCTGCAGAAACCGCAGCTTCTTCTGTCCGGTGGAAGCTTCTTTGCACCCGCAGCTGGCATTTCCTGGGCATCTGCCCATCTCCGACTTGCTTGTGACTTTTGGACTTGGTCCCCTTGTTCCACAGGTACCCCAGATTGGAAATCCAGCGTTGTTGCATTGTTGGTTTGTGTCTTTCCTGCTTTATTCCCCTATCACGACTTCTTTGTCCTTTGGGGAACTTTAGTGCACTTTGCACTCACTTTTCAGGGTCTTGGGGTGGGCTATTTTTCTAACCCTCACTATTTTCTAATAGTCCCAGCGACCCTCTACAAGGTCACATAGGTTTGGGGTCCATTCGTGGTTCGCATTCCACTTCCAGAGTATATGGTTTGTGTTGCCCCTATCCATATGTGTCCCCATTGCATCCTATTGTAACTATACATTGTTTGCACTGTTTTCTAAGACTATACTGCATATTTCTGGTATTGTGTATATATATCTTGTGTATATTTCCTATCCTCTCACTGAGGGTACACTCTGAGATACTTTGGCATATTGTCATAAAAATAAAGTACCTTTATTTTTAGTATAACTGTGTATTGTGTTTTCTTATGATATTGTGCATATGACACTAGGTGGTACTGTAGTAGCTTCACACTTCTCCTAGTTCAGCCTAAGCTGCTCTGCTAAGCTACCATTATCTATCAGCCTAAGCTGCTAGACACCCTATACACTAATAAGGGATAACTGGGCCTGGTGCAAGGTGCAAGTACCCCTAGGTACTCACTACAAGCCAGTCCAGCCTCCTACATTGGAAGCAGCGACGGGATAAGTGCTTTGAGACTACTTACCACTCTTGTCATTGTACTTTTCATAAGAGAAAAATATACAAAACAAGTTCAGTGTATATACACATAACCAAAAAGTTTTGCATTTCCTCTTTTCACTCTTTTCTAAGTGCTGAAAAGTACTTCTAACTTTCTAAAAAGTTCTAAAAAGTTTTAAAAGTTTTTTTCTCTGTCTTTCTAAAAGCTCTGACAAACTTTTTTCTCTTTTTCTATCACTTTAACTCTCTCTAAAAATGTCTGGCACAGGCCAAAATGTTGATCTGTCCAAACTTGCATATGATCACCTTAGCTGGAAAGGAGCAAGGAGTCTCTGCATAGAGAGAGGTTTGAGTGTAGGGAAGAATCCTTCCTTGGAACTATTAATAAACATGCTTAGAGAACAGGATAAGGCTAGAAGTGCCCCATCTGTAGAAAAAGTAGCTAATGGTTCCCAATCTGATCCAGGGACTCCCCCAGGAAAAGATTCAGGAAAGAAACTTCCTAGCCTGCCCATTACTAGACAGTCTAGCATAGTTGGTAATGATGAAGAGCCACACCATACAGATAGTGTTGTCTCACATCATAGCAAAAGCATTTATTCTCACCACAGTGGTACTGATGTTTCTGTTAGCCAAGCTGTTAGGGTGCCCTCTGTAAGGGACAGGTCTCCTTCTGTCCATTCTCACCATACTTCTGTTTCAAGGCATGTCCCTCCCACCCACCCTGATGACAGATTGTTAGAAAGGGAACTCAATAGATTGAGAGTGGAACAAACCAGACTGAAGCTCAAGAAGCAACAGCTGGATTTGGATAGACAGACTTTAGAAGTAGAGAAGGAGAGACAGAAACTGGGTTTAGAAACCCATGGTGGCAGCAGCAGTATTCCCCATAGTCATCCTGCAAAAGAGCATGATTCCAGGAATCTGCACAAGATAGTTCCCCCTTATAAGGAGGGGGATGACATTAACAAGTGGTTTGCTGCACTTGAGAGGGCCTGTGCTGTACAGGATGTCCCTCAAAGGCAGTGGGCTGCTATCCTATGGCTATCATTTAGTGGAAAAGGTAGGGATAGGCTCCTTACTGTAAAAGAAAATGAAGCTAATGATTACAAAGTTCTTAAGAATGCACTCCTGGATGGTTATGGCTTAACCACTGAACAATACAGGATAAAGTTCAGAGAGACCAAAAAGGAGTCTTCACAAGACTGGGTTGATTTCATTGACCATTAACTAAAGGCCTTGGAGGGGTGGTTACATGGCAGTAAAGTTACTGATTATGACAGCCTGTATAACTTGATCCTGAGAGAGCATATTCTTAATAATTGTGTGTCTGATTTGTTGCACCAGTACCTGGTAGACTCTGTTCTGACCTCTCCCCAAGAATTGGGAAAGAAGGCAGACAAATGGGTCAGAACAAGGGTGAACAGAAAAGTTCATACAGGGGGTGACAAAGATGGCAATAAGAAGAAAGATGGTGAAAAATCTCAAGATAAGCATGGGGATAAGGGTAAAACCAAAGATCCCACTTCAAATCTTAAACACTCTTCAGAGGGTGGGGATACAACTAATTCTTCCTCTTCTTCTCAACCTGCACACATTAAAAAGCCTTGGTGCTTTGTGTGTAAAAACAGAGGCCATAGGCCAGGGGATAAGTCCTGTCCAGGTAAACCCCCTGAGCCTACCACCACTAATACATCAAGCTCTAGTGCCCCTAGCAGTAGTGGTACTAGTGGTGGGACTGCTGGCAACAGTCAAGCAAAGGGTGTAGTTGGGTTCACTTATGGGTCCATCATAGAAACTGGGGTAGTCAGTCCCAAGACAGTTTCAGTCACACCTAGTGGCATTGGCCTTGCCACACTGGCTGCTTGTCCCCTTACAATGGATAAGTACAGGCAGACAGTTTCAATAAATGGTGTTGAGGCCTTGGCCTACAGGGACACAGGTGCCAGTATCACTTTGGTGACTGAAAACCTAGTGGCTCCTGAACAACACATCATTGGACAACAGTATAACATTATTGATGTCCATAACTCCACTAAGTTTCTTCCCTTAGCTATAATTCAGTTTAGTTGGGGTGGAGTTACTGGCCCTAAGCAGGTGGTGGTATCACCTAGCTTACCTGTAGACTGTCTCTTAGGTAATGACCTAGAGGCCTCAGGTTGGGCTGATGTAGAGTTGTATGCCCATGCAGCCATGCTGGGCATCCCAGAGGAATTGTTCCCTCTCATTTCTACTGAAATGAAAAAGCAAAGGAGAGAAGGCCTGAAAACTCAGGATCCCTCTCCATCAACAGGTAAAAAGGGTATCACAGTATCCCCTAACCACCCTGCCATTCAGGATACCATTCCTGTGGTGGGAGAAACCTCTCCTGGGATGGCACCTGTTCCAAGGGAATCATCAGCTGGCAAAGCTGTACTCCCTGAGGTAGAAGTACCTCTCTGTGGGCTAACTAACATTGGTGACAAAAAGAGCACCATTTTAGTTAACATGGAGCATCCCTCCAACCCTCCCAGAGACACTTTAGTGCAGAAACTCTGCACTGCCTCACAACACTTAGGACAGCATCCCTGCCCTAGTGTGGAGCTCATAGGACAGCATCCCTGCCCTGCTCCAACTCAAGAGAAACAGCATCCCTGTTCTCTCTTCCAGCCATATGGACAAAATGTTTGCCCAGCTATGGCTTTTCTGAGACAGCATCCCTGTCTGGCATTTCCATCACTACAAATAGGTTCAGTGGACAATTCCCACTGCTCTAAACTAAAACTTACTGATAGAAACTCTGAAAATACATCTTCACATTGTTGCTTAGCTAAAAAACTTCAAACAGGGTGGTTTACATCCCCACAGGGAAGTAACCATATAGTAGGTGATAAAGGGAGTAACCAGTCTATTGCAGAGCTACTCTCTACTTATCACCACTTAGACAATAAAGTCTCAACTGGCCAAGGTTAGCCTTATTGTCCTTCGTTTGGGGGGGGGGGTTGTGTGAGAAAGTAGCCTCTTTCTAGCCTTGTTACCCCCACTTTTGGCCTGTTTGTGAGTGTATGTCAGGGTGTTTTCACTGTCTCACTGGGATCCTGCTAGCCAGGGCCCAGTGCTCATAGTGAAAACCCTATGTTTTCAGTATGTTTGTTATGTGTCACTGGGACCCTGCTAGTCAGGACCCCAGTGCTCATAAGTTTGTGGCCTATATGTATGTGTTCCCTGTGTGATGCCTAACTGTCTCACTGAGGCTCTGCTAACCAGAACCTCAGTGGTTATGCTCTCTCTGTACAAATTGTCACTAACAGGCTAGTGACCAATTTTACCAATTTACATTGGCTTACTGGAACACCCTTATAATTCCCTAGTATATGGTACTGAGGTACCCAGGGTATTGGGGTTCCAGGAGATCCCTATGGGCTGCAGCATTTCTTTTGCCACCCATAGGGAGCTCTGACAATTCTTACACAGGCCTGCCACTGCAGCCTGAGTGAAATAACGTCCACGTTATTTCACAGCCATTTTACACTGCACTTAAGTAACTTATAAGTCACCTATATGTCTAACCTTTACCTGGTAAAGGTTGGGTGCTAAGTTACTTAGTGTGAGGGCACCCTGGCACTAGCCAAGTTGCCCCCACATTGTTCAGGGCCAATTCCCCGGACTTTGTGAGTGCGGGGACACCATTACACGCGTGCACTACATATAGGTCACTACCTATATGTGGCTTCACAATGGTAACTCCGAATATGGCCATGTAATATGTCTATGATCATGGAATTGCCCCCTCTATACCATCCTGGCATAGTTGGCACAATCCCATGATCCCAGTGGTCTGTAGCACAGACCCTGGTACTGCCAAACTGCCTTTCCCGGGGTTTCACTGCAGCTGCTGCTGCTGCCAACCCCTCAGACAGGCATCTGCCCTCCTGGGGTCCAGCCAGGCCTGGCCCAGGATGGCAGAACAAAGGACTTCCTCTGAGAGAGGGTGTTACACCCTCTCCCTTTGGAAAATGGTGTGAAGGCAGGGGAGGAGTAGCCTCCCCCAGCCTCTGGAAATGCTTTCATGGGCACATTTGGTGCCCATTTCTGCATAAACCAGTCTACACCGGTTCAGGGACCCCTTAGCCCTGCTCTGGCGTGAAACTGGACAAAGGAAAGGGGAGCGACCACTCCCCTGACCTGTACCTCCCCTGGGAGGTGCCCAGAGCTCCTCCAGTGTGCTCCAGACCTCTGCCATCTTGGAAACAGAGGTGCTGCTGGCACACTGGACTGCTCTGAGTGGCCAGTGCCACCAGGTGACGTCAGAGACTCCTTGTGATAGGCTCCTTCAGGTGTTGCTAGCCTATCCTCTCTCCTAGGTAGCCAAACCCTCTTTTCTGGCTATTTAGGGTCTCTGTCTCTTGGGATTCCTTAGATAACGAATGCAAGAGCTCATCCGAGTTCCTCTGCATCTCTCTCTTCACCTTCTGCCAAGGAATCGACTGCTGACCGCCCTGGAAGCCTGCAAAACTGCAACATAGTAGCTAAGATGACTACTGCAACTCTGTAACGCTGATCCTGCCGCCTTCTCGACTGTTTTCCTGGTGGTGCATGCTGTGGGGGTAGTCTGCCTCCTCTCTGCACTAGAAGCTCCGAAGAAATCTCCCGTGGGTCGACGGAATCTTCCCCCTGCAACCGCAGGCACCAAAAAGCTGCATTACCGGTCCCTTGGGTCTCCTCTCAGCACAACGAGCGAGGTCCCTCGAATCCAGCAACTCTGTCCAAGGGACTCCCACAGTCCAGTGACTCTTCAGTCCAAGTTTGGTGGAGGTAAGTCCTTGCCTCACCTCGCTAGACTGCATTGCTGGGAACCGCGAATTTTGCAGCTACTCCGGCCCCTGTGCACTTCCGGCGGAAATCCTTCGTGCACAGCCAAGCCTGGGTCCACAGCACTCTAACCTGCATTGCACGACTTTCTAAGTTGGTCTCCGGCGACTCCTTTGTGCGACTTCGGGTGAGCACCGTTTCATGCATCCTCATAGTGCCTGTTTCTGGCACTTCTCCGGGTGCTACCTGCTGCTAAGAGGGCTCCTTGTTTTGCTCGATGTTCCCTCTACCTCCTGGTCCAATTTGCGACCTCCTGGTCTCTCCTGGGCCACAGCAGCGTCCAAAAACGCTAACCGCACAATTTGCAGCTAGCAAGGCTTGTTGGCGTTCTTTCGGCGGGAAAATACTTCTGCACGACTCTACAAGGCGAGTGGGGTCCGTCCTCCAAAGGGGAAGTCTCTAGCCCTTTGCGTTCCTGCAGAAACCGCAGCTTCTTCTGTCCGGTGGAAGCTTCTTTGCACCCGCAGCTGGCATTTCCTGGGCATCTGCCCATCTCCGACTTGCTTGTGACTTTTGGACTTTGTCCCCTTGTTCCACAGGTACTCCAGATTGGAAATCCAGCGTTGTTGCATTGTTGGTTTGTGTCTTTCCTGCTTTATTCCCCTATCACGACTTCTTTGTCCTTTGGGGAACTTTAGTGCACTTTGCACTCACTTTTCAGGGTCTTGGGGTGGGCTATTTTTCTAACCCTCACTATTTTCTAATAGTCCCAGCGACCCTCTACAAGGTCACATAGGTTTGGGGTCCATTCGTGGTTCGCATTCCACTTCCAGAGTATATGGTTTGTGTTGCCCCTATCCCTATGTGTCCCCATTGCATCCTATTGTAACTATACATTGTTTGCACTGTTTTCTAAGACTATACTGCATATTTCTGGTATTGTGTATATATATCTTGTGTATATTTCCTATCCTCTCACTGAGGGTACACTCTGAGATACTTTGGAATATTGTCATAAAAATAAAGTACCTTTATTTTTAGTATAACTGTGTATTGTGTTTTCTTATGATATTGTGCATATGACACTAGGTGGTACTGTAGTAGCTTCACACGTCTCCTAGTTCAGCCTAAGCTGCTCTGCTAAGCTACCATTATCTATCAGCCTAAGCTGCTAGACACCCTATACACTAATAAGGGATAACTGGGCCTGGTGCAAGGTGCAAGTACCCCTAGGTACTCACTACAAGCCAGTCCAGCCTCCTACAAATGGTGACAGAGTTGCCTCCCATCAATATAGTGGTCCGCCCATCAAATGTAATTGCGGACAAGCCTTATGTTTGGACACAGCAGAGACTACTTTGTCTCCACTGTGGCCAAACGTCCGAACACCCTGGAGAGTAAAAATAGCTACTTATCCATCTACCAAGCTACATAGGTGAACATGTAGTCCTTTTTTTACTTTTCCTCGCCACCTGGTAAACGTAAAGTTCTCTGCCAGGCTATGGGAGAAAAACTCAGTCCGCCAGCAATTAAATTGGGCCCTAAGTATGTGAAGAAGAAGGCCCAATTTGACATATTTTATCTGCTGCAGAACCTGGTTTCCCTGCTGCAGCCCTTTCCATCTGATGCTCTGAGAAGACCCCAGAGCGCCCTACCAGATGATTGCGGTCACTGAAGCGCTTGAGTGGACTAGACCAGTGGTTCCCAACCTTTTGACTTCTGTGGACCCCCATTTTATCAATACTTGAGCCCGGGGACCCCCACTGAATCATTATTGGAACCCGGGGACCCCCACTGAGTCATTTACTGGTAGCTGGGACCTAATATTATTAAATTCTTTAAGCAGTCGCGGACCCCCTGAGGAGGCTTTGCGGACCCCCAGGGGTCCCCGGCCCACAGGTTGGGAACCACTGGACTAGACTATGAGTGTGCACAATTGCATGCTGAGAGTGTTGTCCTGCAACATGCTTCTTCCTCTGAAGTCGTGGCCTCTGGTAAGCTCTAGGTATGTATGCAATGGCAGCTTCAACTTAGGTAGGACTTCACATGATGAGGCAGGGAGTCAGACTGCAGTATGACCAACAGGAAATTGTTTGTACAAGTGCAAAGGGCTCATAATGGACTACCCAGGCCTACCAAATGTCAGAAGGTTGCTGGCCAATAAGGCCTAGACCTCAACACAAACAGCATGGACAATGACGAATAAAACAATAAAAGTTGGTGCAGGGAAGGAGTGTGCTCCAAAGACCCTAAAAAAACAGTTTATTCAAGGCAGTCCTCTTCCGATTTCAGTTAAAGGCTAAATATGGCTTCTAATTGAACTGGTAAGGGGGTCCACGGAGACGAGGTCAGCAGCAGAAATAGGAGCAGCAAGCAGACCTCTAGAAGGCTTCTTCCCAGCAAGTCGAGACAGGCTCCTCTCTGCTCTCTATTCTGAAGCACCAACTACAGCGGTATCCACAGGGGCCTGTGTCCAAAGATGTGCTGGATAAGCTGGAGGTAAGCCCCAGTTACATTTTCAATCCATGCTGCTGGACAGCAGCCCACTGTCAAAATATATCAGTCTTTAAATTATAAAAATCCAACCAACATGGATGGAGCAAAAATTCTCTCCTTTGGGGGTTTCTGAATAAGGAACCCCATACCATCTTCCCAGGTTGCATCATGGTGGCCACTGTGGATAGGTGCAATCCCCAGACGCCTACTCAAACTGCCAGACCAGGTCACATCCAGGTGGAAACAAAAGCAACCCCTGGTGGGATTCAACTTGTTTAGAGCTCTGCATTGAGGTATAGCTTGAGTCCGATGGCTCGGTAGGCAAGGGACATCTTGAAATACATGTTGTACTTGGGGCATCTACTGTAAATAGCCACCATAGTGACAAAAGAATGAGGCGTTTACAGCAAAAATAACAAATTTTTTGCCCACTGTGCCATTCTTGACAAAAGCTTACCTAATGCAAATCACCCTGAGTCCTACTCCAATAAGAACTGCCCAGCCCAAACTCTCAGCCGAGGTCCCCTCCAGATGGTAATACAAATAACCTCAGACAGGTTTTGACCTGATTTGGTCTCATCAGTGAGCGACAGCTTGCGTCCTATGAAACAATGAGCGCGGGAATTACGTTTCAGCATACCAGTCACAGTTCAGAAAGAACCTGGATTAACAGTTCGGGCTGGACTGCTCCTACTGGAGCAGGACCCAGGCTGACTTACATGTGGCTTGGTCTAATCTGAGGTGACATACTTGGCAAAAAACTCAACTGGTATGCAGCCTCCAGTAATTACCAGTGGCTGAGATTAATTCAGGCCTTCCATCCTTCATTTGTTTCAATTCTTCATCAAACAAAGTATCATTCTAAATAGCTTATTGTTGATGATTTTCAATGATGCAGGGTAAAGAGAACTGTTGTTTTCTACAATGGATGGCCCCTGTAACCACCAGGCCACCCAGAATCTGGGTAGAAATGTTGAACTAATTTGCTTACCAGGTCAATGTGAATTTCCTCAAGAATTATACTGTCACATTTAAGCGTCAGTATCTAATCCTTCCTGAACTCCCAGACATGGATAAATGTTTCCTCACCAACTAGGCCTATGGTTATGATACACTGCTGTGCAGTTGCATAACCAAGACATACGTATTACCAATACTCCTGACTTTAATTTGCTACACCATGCACTCCGCTTATGTTGCACTTATTGGGAAGACTGTTTTGCCTCTGCTGCACAAAGAATAGGAGCCAGAACTAAGAAACCGCATCTAACTGCTCTGCTTCGATGGAACATGGACCAAACCAAGTATACATCAAAAGAGGAACAAAGCATATGAGAGGGCACGTAAGGCAGAAGCCAAGAGTTGTGATACTCTGGACAAGTACTTTATGCACCAGGTGAAGAGTCTTAAACAAAATATGTTTAGTCACTTGAACTTTTGTGGAGGAAGCCCGACTAGGATTTAACCGATGTGGAGGTACATTAAGTAAAATAATTCACAGTTCAATTTTGCACAATCTGGAGGCAACTGATAGGATCTTTAAGTAATTCAAGAAAGACTGCTTTGCTATAATAAAATAGGATGAAATAGCTGCCTGGATCCTCACAGGTCTCCATCCAACCCAGAAACAGGGAAGAATTATCCTTAACCTCTTCAAAAGGGAGTAAGAAGTACTATTGAAATTCTTGACTTGCGGGCAGAAGGCAAGATCGTTATTGATAGTAACACCAAGATTTTAGGTCATGGTAGCGAATGGGCCAAGATTCAGCGAGTACCAAATAGAGGTCCTAGTCTAAGGATGATTCCATAAAACCAGCACCTTCATTTTATCCGTATTCAAATAGTTTATTGGTCATTAAACATGGGACTGAAGTAAGACAGTCTCTATCTTTAAGTAGAAAGTCAAAGTACTGCCACACAGCTTAGTTAAAAACGTAAAGCCAAAAGAATGAATTAAGGCTACTAAAGGAGTTAAATAAAGTTATACATCTCCTCATTGTGTACAATAATTCTTAATAAATCAATGCCCAGTGTTTTTATTTTTAAAAGAAAAGTGCTTCAATTCATGTACACCTGAAGACTAAACATAACATTACAAATGTAAACAATGAAAACAAGACCTCTTTAGCACCAGTTGAACTAGACATCGATGCCAGAAGAAAATGCATAGCTTCTCCTTATGGTTTTCATCAAGGGGTTCACAAGTTCTTCTAATTGCAGTTGTGATAGACCTCTCCGCGTTAAACCCTTTAATCTTGCATTTGTAAGAGTGCTCACAACATAAGCCCACTTCCTAGTAAATTTGTTGGAGTTCACAATGTAGACCCTGAATCTTAGGGCTTTGGGGTAGAGTAGTCCAAAGCTTGCTCCTGGATGTATAGTTAGGTGGAATCTCAGAAGTGAGCAACACACAAAAATATCACACACTAAATTGATGTACAAGCAATACTTTTACTTAAAAAAAAGAAAAATATTTTTATGCACACACAACTAAATCCTATACTCAAACTGGCAAATATTTACAAGATTTAAGGTGAAACTTACAAATTGGACCACTGCTATATGGGCCTTGCTGATTAACCAGCATGTAAATCATTTATCCTAAAGAAATATCACAGCAGGCAACTAATCTTGTAAATGTAGTTGAATTCAATTATCTGTGAAGTACAATGTGACAAAGTGTGACCAGCAGACTATAATCATAAAAACAGCATTGGTCCTATATGGGCCTATTGGAAAATACGAGGCTTTTCAAAATTGAAAAACTTAAGTCTACATGCTTTGTCAGGTTGTTTGCTGTGTAAAGTGAGAGGCCTACTGCCTTTGTCAGCATATTTAATAATCAATGAAGCAAGCCTGCTGGCTTTAACCTGAACACAAATGTGAACATGTAGTCTCTGCTTAGAGAGACCTAATAAACAATTTAGGCAGATCCTAGGTATGCTTTGACATGGGCACTAACTCACTTCTGGAGACACCAAGGCCCATATTTAAACTTTTTTATAGCCGCATTTGCGTTGTTTTTTGACGCAAAAGCAGCGCAAACTTACAAAATACAATTGGGGCATATTTATACTCCGTCTGCGCTGAATGTGCATCAAAAGGTTTGACGCACGTTCAGCGCAAATGTTGCCCCGTATTTAAACTTTGACGCCCAAGCCCACGCACAACAAAATTCTGCTGTGTGCGGAATTTTTTGGATGCGGCAACCTGCCTTGCGTTAATCATATGCAAGGTAGGCGTTCCCGTCCAAAAAAAAGACTTAAACGGCCGTGCGTCGTATTTATGCTTTTGGGCAAAAATGACGCACGGCCGGGAGGCAGAGGCGGAAAATGACGCATAGCCCGATTTGCGTCAAAAATTAACGCCTGGGTCAGGGCAGGCGTTAAAATGGGGCAAACACACCTGTATTTAATCAGAACACACAGAACAAACAGCAGAGCAGCAGAGCATCAACAGGGAGCCATGGAGGTGATTCTAATCCAGCGTGCACACAGACGCAGAGCCCAGCAGCAACAACAGCAGCTACAACAACACCAGTAGGGACCCCAAAGGCAGCGCAGAAGGCAGGAGAGGATATTCCGCCCCAGAACCACCCTTCAGGGCCTCAGGGAACACAACATCATCCAGAGGTACCGGTTGAACTGGTAGGCCATTCAGCAGCTGCTGCGCAACATTAAACCGCAGTTGGCCCCAACTTTGCTGACACCCCGCACCATGCCAACAGAAACCAAGCTGCTTGCCGTACTTCATATGCTGGCAAGTGGCTCTTTTCAAACAACTGGTGCCCTGGTTGCCGAAATATCACAACCATCATTCTCCGCCTTTTTGCTCAAAGTACTGGATGCCATCATTCGACTGACACCCCGCCACATCTGCTTCCCTATCACACTGCAGAAGCAGCAGGAAACAAAACAGGGGTTCTACCTCATCAGTGGCTTCCCACACGTCCTTGGTGCAATCGACTGCACACATGTACGCCTTGTGCCACCTGCTGCAACTGAACACCTCTACCGCAACAGGAAGCACACACATTCCATCAAAGTGCAGGCCATAGTCGATCACCAGGGATTGATCACCAACATCGTGGCTAAATATCCTGGGAGTGTACATGACTCATTCATCTTCCGTCACTGTGCCATCAATGAACACTTCCAGGATGGACGGTATGGCAGTGGACTACTTGTTGGTAAGTACAAAAACCTACTTATATACACACTTCACAGCAACCCTCTAGGACACACAACACATACACCACAACAGCAACATGTGGACAGGAACACACTAAGGTTGTGACATCGCTAGCCATGTTTCTCAGGCCACCATTGAACCTGTCACACATCGGAAATTACTGTACAGCCTAATGTTAAGACGTCAAAGATCACAACGTGTGGAGTGGGTTGCACAAATGTCACCTTGCAAAATGTAAGTGTCCCAATGACCTTTACATTAATCCATTGCATAAGTCTAAAGGTATGGGATGTCCAGGGTACATTAATATGAATGTGTTAACAACACTGTCAATTGTAACCTGTGTATGGAACTATCATCTCACCCCCAGTGAAGACACACGGACACCTGTACCACAAGTCACAATGCTAGGGAGGGCACACTGTACTGCAAATCCCAAAACATACTGCTGACAACCGGTTAGCAGACAAACACTCGTTCAGCCAAGGAAACAACACAATGCAGATGGTACATCCTACAAGCCTAGGATGCTACATTATAACACAAAAGAGTCACAGACAACACAAAACAACTACTGCCATGAAAGGTCATTTCAATAGGGCCAGCTACATCAATATGATCCCAATCATTTTCTCTTGCAGCTGATCAGGGGTATGGCATCAAGCCATGGATTATGACACCATTTGGCAACCCGAGTACTGCTGCAGAGCGTGCCTACAACGACGCACATAGGAGGACATGCAGCATTGTCGAGAGGACCTTTGGCATCCTCAAGTCAAGGTTCCGGTGCCTTGACATCACTGGTGGTAGCCTCCTATATTCGCCGGAGATGGTCTGTAGGATCATCCTAACATGTGCAATATTGCACAACATTTGCATCAAAAGGAACATTCCCCTCCTGGAACCAGAGCCACACATGCCTGAAGAGGAGGAAGAGGAGGATGCTGGCCTGCAACATGAGGGGGAACTACAGAACATGGCCGCTGGTATACACAGGCAGCAACAGATCGTCAACAATTTCTTTTGAATATAATCACCTTCACCACTTTAGTTAACTAAATTCAATAAACACCTATAATAATCACCATATCATGGTCTGGCTATTCATTTATGCACGCCTTCATCTCCACTTATCAGAATAAGAGTGTTGTCTCATAGAGCATTGCTGAGATACTGATTAGGACACTGAACATCCCAGAGCTAATGTAATGCCTAACATACAATGGTCACATACACACACACTGTTAATGACATATATCATGTACATTTCTCCTTTGAAGGCCAATAGCAGAGGACCACAACTATTTCACACATACATGTTGAAATCAAGGTCCAACGCAGCATATGGCGCACAACTAAGACACCATCACTAAATAAGGGAAAAACAAGCCTCATACATGAGGCAGTCGATGTGCTTTTGCATCAGTAACAGGAATGTCTGACCAGACCCTTGACAGCAGTAAGTCCAACTGCCTCCAATATTTGCAAGGACTATCTGTGACCAGAGTTCCATAGAAGCAGAACATAGACAGTGCAAGTGCCACTCATATGAGCAGCATTGCACACATGACATTCCATGTACATGTCAGCCCATTTCATAACTCCTGACACACCCATGCACCTGGTCACAACCCACCTGTCGGAAGAGGTCCCTGGAATACTAAGATGTGTACCCTGATATTCCCTCCTCTACGCACAAAGACCAACATTAGCAATCTAGTGTGCTACACCCTTTGCTATGGTATGCCTTTTCATAGAACATCTGACTGCATGGACGTCAGGTTAATTTATACACTGGCTTCTAGTTTCAAAGCCCTGTTAGCACCTGTAGATTGCTTCCCGTGTGAAAATGTCTGTTGGCCCTTAGAATGCAAGTCTCACCCACAGGACTGGTGAGAAACAGATGCAGCCCACACCTGTGATCACCTCCATGCACACCACCCATTTCAAAAAGTACTGCCCCTGCTGATGCCTGGAACAGCATAGGAGTTACCATTTAGTCAATTACACCGTTAAGCATTGATACTAATTAAGCTGTGTAACACAGCCCTTGGGTTCATTTGTCACCTTCAAAAACACAGGACATACACAGTTTGACATGTCAACTCTCTAGTTTGTCCTCCAAACAGTCTGAGTCAGACCACTGATTATGTAACTTGTCAAATTGCTGGATCTTGAATCACCCTGCATTCTGTCAGCCTGACTGGCATCTGTCTGTGCATCACAATAAAGTATCTCTGTGTCTACATATGTACCACATTTGCGTTAGCAAACCTCTCATTCATCAGGGGGTATTGAGCATGGGCTTCTTCAATGCATACACAAATACATTGGATAGCATCATCTGCCTTTTAACTGTACCATTTGAGTTAAATCCTCTGGGAAAAGCAAAATTCATGGCCCATCCCTTGTCTGGGTCGCATTTATGCATGAATGACAAAGTGTGACAGTGTCCCAGGGCCGTAGGCAGGGATTGGGTACGGGGCTTTCAGCACAACCAGCAACCTCTGGAAATTTCCGTGAAAAATACACACATGTCAGGACCATGACAGTTCACACAGAGAATCACAGTGCTCACAACATAGTGATGTGCCATGTGGTGAATAGCTGCAAGAATAATCAGCACAGGGGCTATGAAGTTCCCAGATGCAGTGGGAATTGCAGAGGCTAACCTGTGTACAAATGTTGTAATGACACCTGCCGGAACATGACACCTGAGACATTATCTCACTCAGCACACCAAGGTTGCCCTGTTGACTGTCTCATTACACATCTTTAGTGACAGGGTGGGACCATCCCCATGTAGGTTCACATGTCCACATCCACTTTACTCACATTGATCAACCAAGGATACTCAGTAGATACAGAAATAGCTGCCATTGACTCATGATGAGTCCTGGACCGAACGGTGACAAATTACACCCCAAAAAATATACAGGATCATCATTGGACCACACAAATGAACAAGACACCTATGTGCAATTGATCACTGGAAATATGTTGACACGTGCTGTCTTGTATGCTGGTCCACCACAGCCAATTTATAGTTGGGGCTCACTTCTATGGCCTCAACTGTGGTGTCATCATACATTTGAGATTCACCCTTGTCTGTCTGTGCAAACAACATGGTACCCACTTCCTCAATGCATGTGTATGACTCACTGTGGGATTCACCAACTAGTGCCTAGGAAGCTGTTACCAATACTCTAGGAGATAGGATGTTGAAAATGTGGACCATTGACATGAACAAGCGTCTGCCATCTATCTGTTGCATGCTATGTCGCATGTAGTGTCTACGTGACCCTAAATCTTGGAAGTCCACTTTACGGATGTTGCTACATGTATGACTAACACATGCCCTCTCTCATTTCCACAATGACTTGCATCTAAGGATTGGACACATGGACGTTACATTCATACAAGCATATGTACAAATATGCTTCATGTGATACACACACTCTTGGTCAACAAATACAATAATTGCCAAAGAACACACTTTGAGCCAAAGGCATTTAGGTATTGTACATATGTGCGTCACATTGCTATCCTCTCCTTATGCCAAACATGCACAATTTGTGCAACACATATATGTAGGCCACACTTATGACCAACTATTGCGTCAGCCAACCGTAAAAATACTGTGAAGGGAGTAGCGGATCATGGTCCACTGCAGTATGATGTCACACATCTGAACAAACACCATCAACACCATAATGTCTTCAATCAGCCTATCTCTGATGTGTCTCAAATGTAACATAACAAAAAAACAAGAAAAATTGCCCAAAACCAGTTAATGCACTGAAATTTTGATGTTCCTAGCGTTATGCGTCATTTTTTGTCTACCAAAACTGTATTTACGTCATTTTTTTTGACGCACATGAGTGAAAATTAGCCCGCATCCAGATATTTGTACAGGCCATGTACTATTATGTGGATGCGGGCTGATTTTCACTCCTGTGCGCCAAAAAAATGACGCAAATACAGTTTTGGTAGACAAAAAATGACGCATAACGTGAAAAAGGTGGGACTTTTCATACAGAAAGTGATGTAATAGGATATCCTATTTACAGATCATGTACAGTGGGTGTACTTTCACTTTCACTTTGCAGTCTATGATCCCGGTGTGGCTGTGTAGTGAGTGGTGTCCTGAGATTTTGTGCTTTTTTGTCCTGTGTGCTATCTGTAAAGTCCATTTGTGAAATAAATATTGTTGCTGTATACTGTACTACTGTGTTTTGTCTACATTTGTCCATTTATCTTGTGTTTTTGTTGTTTGTGGGAGTCTGTTGTGGGTAGTGTTAGTTTGGGGATTGTTGGGCTCTTTTAGTGGTTAAGTTTACTTTTCATCTGTATTTGTACCCCTACTTTCCCCCTTTTCCCCTTTCTATTTCTTTTACCCCTATTCCCTTTCACTTTTCAAGTACGTCTGGTAGGCCACGTCTTGGCAGGATGGGTGAAGAGGAGTTAGGGGGCTTCATCTGGCTTGTGTGCCATTTCTTGCCACTCATGATCCAGGCAGGGGGCAGGGTGATACAGGGGTATCCCACAGAGGCGCGCAGAATCCGGTGGGGAAAGGGGCTGCATCACCTGCAGCGTGTGTATGCCAGCCAGAGGAGTGACCACCAGCTGAAGCACCGGTGGGCTGACCTCATCCCAGGGAGCAGGATCTCTTTGACCACCTGGGAATCATGATTGGTGGCACTGTTGGTGAGTACTAATCATGTAAATGTGCACGATTAAATGCTCTGTAGTGACATAAGAGGATTTGTACAATGTCTGCCAGCTAACTTGCTGACTGTGTGTAATGCTGGGGAAACATAAAGGGATAATTGATTCACTATGGCAAGGATCACAATTGCTAGCTGTCAGGTAGCACGTGCTCAGCAAACTTACAGGATACTTTTCCATGAAGTAAATTGGTGCAGCCTTTTTGTCAGAAAACCAAACAAAATAGGAGCCAATCATGTCTATATAGGGTACTATTGACAGAGAAGTAAAGATGTACCAACATATTGTCTAACTGTGTTGAGGCAATAGCTAGACTGACTTTAAAATCACTACATGATGGTGAAAATGAGTGCTGCCTTCACTTCAATTGATAATAGCAAAGTAGCTCAGACATATGTCTCATGTGAGTCTGGTGAGTGTGGAAGGAAAGCGTTCACGGAAGTACTATGAATGTTTGGGATTATTGTGTTCCTTGATCTTTTTGGATGCATGTCAGATACGGATTTGAAAACATCGCGAAAAGGTGTAAGGGCCCTCAGCTAACATCTTAGAATGTTTGTTGCAGTTAGTTGTGCCACATTCCAAATATGGATGGCAGTCCAAGTGTATGCACATGGCTTTACATCTCCATGGTTGGTGCAAATCACCATAGCTGAGCAACATCAATTGAATCAAATGTAACAACAGGGGGGCTTACAAAAGTCCCTTCCCCTCCCTCTGTACATTGTACCTATGTGTCATTAATGTGTCATGGCCACAAGGCAGGTTTGACTGGTAATGCCGGCCTCAAGTAACCAGGATTTGGATGTCTCTCTTGGATGCACATGATGAGACAATTGCACTCCATATTTTTTTCTGCTCACCAATTACGGGGCATGTTTGCAACCACATGATATTTAGGGCCTATGTATGTGTGCAGATATGTGTGTAACTGTCACAGGAGACCCATGCTATGTACAAGTTGGCCGTGATATATCAGATCCAGTACCATCATGTCTGAATGGCTGCCATTTCCTTATTCAGCCTACACATTGTATATGTTTATGAAATGGTTGCACTGTGCACAGATTTTGAGCTCATTTCTTCCTTCCATACCTTACAGGTGGACCGGCATCCTACACTGTGGGAGAGGTGGCGACATATGAGGACCCTGACCACTCCAGTAAGTGTTGATATGTCTCTAATGTGTTGTGTTTGCTGGTTATGGACTCGTGTGTGTTGAACGCATAGCAAGGTGTGATGCGTGGGGCAAGCTTTTCTCTTGTTCCATGAGTGGGAATTCAGTTTCTCACATGTTTTGAGTTGGCCAATGTGTATCCAATGGTATTATGTAGGGATTGTAGGCCATTCCTGTAGGCCCCACTGTGAGTACAGGGGTTAGTCATGTGGATGGCACTTGTATCAACAAGAGTCGCACTGGAAGTCAGCTCCGATTTAGTCAGCCTGTCACACCCACATTCTCTAAGATTGGTACAGCAAATTGCTTTCCAATAGACATCTGCTTCCCTATTTACCTACGTAATTATGAAACAGTAGGTAGAACCTCCTAGCAGCATGTACTTCCACATGTAGTGCTACAAGTATGTGGAACTAGAGTGCAATGGCCTAGGTGTGCATGCAATTCATGCTCATGGGTGTTCCTGCAACTCTGTGTGTGATGTAAGTCAGGCCTTACTGGAAGTATATGTTGTGTACCAAGTTCTGCATTTCCTGACATGTGTGGCCCTATGATTGATCTAGGGTTTGCTGACTCTTTATTGTTGATAGGCCTTACCTGTGGTGTGTGTGTAGAGCCAAACACGTGTGGAGTTTTCTATACACTCCTCAGTGTACATGTTGTTGGAAATTGATAGTTGTTTATCCACCCCCCCACCCTCAAACACGGGCATGGGTTTGTGAATGGGGTACCTAGTACTGATGCTACCAGTATGTTACACATACATGTGAATAAGTGACGGTTTGGTTGCAACCTAGTATACACACTCAGGTTTGGCACTTGGTACTATACTGGCAAGTCCAGTTACAACTTGCAGACCATGTGGCTTTAGTTTTGCTTTCCGTACACTGACATTTGTAGCCCAGGTCTTGGCGGAGGATATGCAGCATGATTCTTAGCTGATAACTGGCAGAACTCAGATTGCAAGTCAAAGCCAGTTGTTACCCATCTTGTAGGTTATGGATGTGCTATGTGTGATGTGACCTTTGTAGGCTGGCCTGCCATGTACTTCCTCAGGGACATTCAATGATCTGTATTGTGATATCGGCTGTTACAAGTACAGTAGATGTATTGTCTGATTAACTTGCTGTGCCATTTAACACAATGCAGTTACTAATGTAGAATATCTGCATTTGTCTTCAGAGCTGCAAACATGACCCCAGACCACGTTCGTGAATTCCAGCGCCGGGCCATGAGATACCAGCACATCCTGCTGGTGGAGTCGGGGTTCAGAAGGATGGCCCGGCGATATCGCCATGAACGGGCCTCCGGGGCATGGAGAGCCTTCCCACAGGGTGGCCCTACTTTGCCCACCACAGCCACCACCAGCACAACCACCAATCCAAGCCAGGTGGCCCCACCCACAGCTGGGACTGTTGGTCCTACATCTGCTGGACTTCCAGGCCCCAGCATTGCCACCGGTGCAGGACAGCCCACTAGGCCTGGCACCACACAAACACAGACCTCCTCCACTGGTACCCAGACTGCCACAGCTCCATCTGTTGACCCTGCAGCCTTCAACCAAATGGAACGTAAGATGGACCGTGTGCTGCGCAAGTTGAGCCACCTGAGCCGGGATGTGCGCCACATTAACTGGCGTGTTAAGTCTATTAAGAGGACCCCCCGGAGGGCCACCCTCTAGACATTTTTTGATGGACATGATTCCCTCCCCTCCCTCCTCTTTCCTTGTTCTTATAGTTAGTGGGCTTAGGGGGCTTAGTGTTAGGTTAGTATAGGCTGTTAGTTTAGTTAGTGTTAGTGGGTGGGGGGTGAGGGGTCCTGATTCTTTCTATTTTTACTTATTAAGTCTGTGGGTGGGTGGGTGGGTGGGGGGCTATGTTGGGGTTTTTGTGTATTTAAATAAATAAAAAATCATTAAAAAAAGAAAAAAAATATATATATAAATATATATTTGTTTAGGGTAGTATAGTATGTGTTTAGGTTAGTATGTGTTGTCCTCCATGTGTCCCGTCTCATAAGGGGGGTGGGGGGTAGATGTTTAGAACGTTTTGTTGCATATGATAAGTAAGTGTAGCTTAGGTTAGTTAGGGACAGTTGTGGGTAATGAGTAGTCAGGGTAGATTAGGGTAGGTAAGATTTTTCCCTCAGTTTCCTCTATTGTGATTAGCATGTAATAAATATTTGGTTAACCGTTAATAGTACGTGTTGAATGGTACTTGATTGTGGGTTTGGATTCAGTGTACATAAATTTGATACTATTACATTTGTGTCCTATGCTACAAACAAATCCCAACTGAGCTGTACGATTGGCAGCTAGCCCAGAGCTACCTTGCAAAGTGTCGACCCTTCGTTGCAACCACCAATCACAGTTAATATGGATGACAATGTGTTTCTGTTGATAAGTGTGTTTTCAAAGTCACAAACAGTGCTTCCAGACTTGGTATTGGGGAAACAGTTTTAGGTCTGACTGCAGTGTGATGATCAAGGACGCTCTTATAAGATGAGTTCTCATTGGCACTCTTGTATTCTTGTCTTCATGACTCTCATACATCAATTGTGACACAGTTCAGCATGATTAACTATTTGTATGTAAACTCAGACACCTTCATTTATGCAGTTTTAGTAGTGTTTGCTTAGATTAGTGTGCCATGTTAATTGTGTTATATTTGCATGTTGACCACATTTTGCGGCCACTATTTGATGACTTAGTTATCCCCTGAGAAAGCATTATTCTGTCAAACACAGCATGATGGTGTATGGTTTCTCACTTGATCCGATTTGTCCCTCAGGATGGGCAGAGTATGATGCAATCATGGGCACTGTGCAGATTTATCTGACTACATATTATCAGGACAGTTGTATTGACAAGCTACATAATTTGTCAGTAGGCACTTTTCAGTTATCTACTGCACAGTTGATATGTCACATTATCCAGAGACAGATTTGTTGTGTAAGTGCTATTTATTGAAAAGTGCTGTAGTGCTATCTGTACATTGTCCATGATTGTGAGTCCATTATAGTGACATCTTACATTGTGATCCAACACAAGGGGTTACCAAAATGCTTTTGACATGCTGGGGCTGCTGTTTCAGACAGTGCAGAGGGACAGAATTTGCCAATGAGTAGGAGAGAGACAATCACTGGGCTGGGTGACAAGATATACAGTGGTTTTCAGAACAGGGCTTGAGTACAGTTGTTGCAAGACTGGCAAGTTACAAAGCGCAGGACCCTGGTAAATGTTGGCCATGTGGCAGGGACTAGTGTTTCTGGGTACTTTTCCTTGTGAATGATCTGTTCCATGTCTTCTTCTTCTGATGTGTGTGTTGCCTCCTCTGTCCTTGTTGTTGTTGGTTGTGAAGGGGCAACACACGCCTCAGTGTTAGAAGACGTGGAGTCAGACATCCCGGTCGCTGCTCCCTGCGAAGGTCTTAAGGGCAGTACTGCAGCAAGGAGGATCTGCTGGTTCTTGAGAATAGCAGCCACATCACGATGGTAGGCAGCCAGGTCGGCCCTGAGGGGTTCAATGTTGCATTTGTGCACGCATTGACAGGATTGCTGTTGTAGGTGTTGGGTCAACTGTATTACAGCTGTGCTGATTTCCTTCTGGGTTTTCTGCAGTTCCTGCAAGTTAGATGTTAGGGCTTGCATAGCTGCTGCCTGATCTGCAGATGACGTCATGCACAAACGCATCCCCTCAAGGCTGGCTGCCATATTTTGCATTCCCACCCGCACCTCCTTGGCCAGCTCCCGCTGTACTCCAACTACAGTTCTCTCAAAGCTGGTGCCAGTGTCGTCTGAGTCCTCAGCTGTATTGGAGCTGGCAGGTCTTACAATTGGGGTGGTGGGTGGATCCTCTGCGATGGCTGCTTTTTCTGTGCTCCTCCTTGTGACTGAAGGTGGGGTCTGGAGGGTTTCAAGGACCTTTTGGATAGTCTCCTGGGGAATGTTTATCGGCTCGTCATCCATGTCATCAGGGAAATCTGGGACAGGCATACCTGCAGGAGATCCATCTTCCTCTGCAATGAAACAGGGTACAATTAGTGTGTCTGTGTTGTGGCAATTTTGATGTGACGTGCCTGCCTTTTGATGAATTCACTTTGTGAACTTGTTTTGTGTTAATTGCTCCAGTCCTTCAGATGGGCATTCTTCCAGGCCTATGGCCCACCTGCATGTCACATGTATGTTATTGAGTTATTTGACTTGTCAGCATCATCGCCTCTAGGTGTTGGTTCAGGCCAAATAGAAAATTGCCACCTTCTTGTCCTACTCAAGCCTCCGTCTCCATCCATTCTCATGGTGAGACCTTTCCCTGGCTGTGGGTGTTCTGATGGCCCTGGCAGAACACTTAACAATCTGGACCTGCCCCAATCTCTGATCTTTCACATCCACTTAAATGTATTTGACATGTGGCATATCCTATGCATGGCAATGTTATGATCTGATATGGATGTTGATATTGGTAATGTGTACTGCTGATGTTGGGGAATGTGTGTTACATTGGATTGCCCTGATAATCGTATCAGTGTCCTATTTCCTCCTCTGACTATGCAAGTGTATTTCAGTGACCAGTTACATGTGTACCCCCTCAATGCTGTTGTCTGAGCAGTAGGACATTTGGGATGTTGCATTGTTACCCAGGCACAGGATGGACCCTGACATATGCAGCATGGGTGTTTCCTTAGTGCTGTGTAGCTCCTATTGTTGTTTACATTGGCTGATGTTAGCAACAACTATGGGCATTGACATTTGAGAGTATGGGGCCTTTGTCTTGTTTCAGGGGAATGTTAACTTTGTCATCCTAAACCCTCTAATTTAGGTGTGTATGATCCATCGGGAGGTTACTGCCATTGGCTACTTGAGCTGCACACAGAGCGGAGGTGGTAGTGGCAACTGTTGTCGCAGTTACATTCCAGTTGTCGGTATGGCTAGAGGTTGTTAATAGGGCCCTAGTTAATGTAGGGGTATGGTGGCTGACGTGTGCCGGGATGTCAGTTTGACGTTGTGGCCTTCCCTCCTGGCGTGGCTTTCCCTTTGCTCCATTGTTGGCATGACAGCATGCCCCCATGGGACTGTTGTTGGTGTTGTGTAATGGTGTGCCCCAGGTCTTCTCAGAACGGGCCATGCCCCCCTGCCGTGCCCCTTTACCCATGCCACTCCATGTATAAGATGACTTCCATGCATTTTGTGGTCGGTATCCCTCCCGGTTGTAGATGACATTATTGCATTTTAATTCCCCATGCGACTTACCCTGCATGTGCGTTGTCTCCTGGTAGTCTGCGCTGTCCTGCCCTTGAATCCCTGTGACGATCTCCTCAGGGTTGACGGCTGCGACCATCTCCTCCATGTGGTCCAGGGCCTCCTGGTGTGCTGGACTCCCCCCTCCAGTCTGCAGTGCCGCCTTTCTGTTCCCGGCCATCTTTTCCTTTGTCCTGCGCTTGCAGTCATGCCAGCATTTCTTACACTCGAAGACAGTTCTGCGTACTTCAGCCACACTGTTAATCTTGTCGACAATTTGTTGCCATATAGCCTCTCTCCTACTGATTGGCAACTTTGAGGTGACAAACAGTTGGTGCTGGTGTTCCGTCACCTCTTTAACCAGAATTTCCTGTTCCTCTGCACAGAAGCAACACTTTCTTTTCTTCTTAAAAGTGTCCTGGTTCTTGTGTGGGTCCTCCTGGCTGGTTCCTGGTCTGCTGTCATTTTCCTGGGGTCTGTGGTGGCATATGGGATCCATTTTGGCTCTCCTCTGGTGAAATGGCAGTGTTCGCTGTTTTTTTTTACACTATTGCGTCAAAAAACTGCGCATATCCGGTTTGCGGGTCGTAAATCGGCCCACAGTCATTTCCGCCACGGTAACGTCGTTTTGCTTTACGACTTGACTCTGCGGTGTGCGTCAAAAATAATGACTCCCACCTGTGGTTTGCACCGCCGTGCGTCAAAGTATAAATATGATTCCCGCTCGGCACACCAAAATGGCGTTAGCCGGCGGTAATATTTTTGACGCAAAACTGCGCCGGCGTAGTTTTGCGTCAAAAAGTATAAACATGGCCCAATTGTATTTTGTAAGTTTGCGCTGCTTTTGCATAAAAAACAACGCAAATGTGGCACTAAAAAAGTATAAATATGGGCCCAAGTATTTACAGTGGCCAGACATAAAAAGAGATCCATGTACTAAACCACTTCCTATTGTATTTCTTATAGAACTGTGAATGGAAAACTCATTTCTGCTGCATTTATCACATACCTCGAAATGTGAAGCCTATTCCTGTGATGTTTGTCACGGAGCTCATAATGCAAAACCCTTTCCTGTTGCATTTGTCGGAGAATTCACAACATAAAACCCCTCTGACTGTGTTTGGCAAGGAGTTCTCCATACAAAACCCCTTCCTATGCATTTGCCAGAGAATTCACAGTGTACATCCCTTGCAGATGGTGTTTGGC
Organism: Pleurodeles waltl; assembly: GCF_031143425.1. Taxonomy (NCBI): domain Eukaryota; kingdom Metazoa; phylum Chordata; class Amphibia; order Caudata; family Salamandridae; genus Pleurodeles; species Pleurodeles waltl. Next base: position 1,066,131,761 of record NC_090445.1, read on the forward strand.
AAGGAGTTCACAATGTAAAACCCCTTCCTGTAGTGGTTGTCAGATAGTTCATACTGTAAAACCACTTTGATAGGTTTTCTGCATGCAGTTCAATGTAAATCCCTTTCCTATAAGATTTTTTCAGTGTTCACAGTGTGAAACCCCTTTCGCTATATTAATCATGGACTTACAGCTTACAAAGGCAGACCTGTGGGCTTCATTAACAATATCCCTCTCAGTTCTGAGCAATAGTACTTCTTTTTAGGTAGACAGACAACTATTTTTCAATCAAATGCTTCTAGAGAAGATTAACATGGGGGCAGAGCCACAGCCCCTCTCTTAGTACTGCTTCTTACAGCACCTTTCTGTGATCACAGAAGCTCTGGTAGATATGTGCTGTCAAGCCAGCCCTAAAAGCGAATTCCAAAAAAGAAGGGTTGTCAGAGGGATAACCAGAGCCCTTGCCTAGCACAGTAATCTGTGGAAATCCATTTTAGAAAATACTTGTCTTTAGACTTTAACATAGTATAATAACAATCCACACATAAAGATCCATTGGGTTTAACATATGATTCTGTTTTTCTGTGAAAGCACACAACCTCTGACCAATCAAATCCAGTGGGGAGGAAGATCAACATGTAGTCAGAGTCAAAGAGCCTCTCTCAGTAGTGCTTTTAAAAGCAATGATTCTGTTGACTGTATAAGGTTGGGTGCAAGCTGCGCAGTCAAGTCAGACCTAGAAAAGCTAATACCAGTAATTATAAAACTGCCCTATATCTGTCCACAGGCACCACCTTCAATGCGGCCCTGGAGCTCCTGTCACAGCAATATTTGCATATTAGGAGCTTCACGTTTTCTGGAGCAAGGTCTGAGAGATTTTGTGCTCTGAGCCCGCCATTTGAAAAGAGCTTTACAACCTGAGTCTCTTCATTTCCGAAGACAAAGCGATGTGATTGGTGTGTGAAAGAGGGAAAGGAGTGGTTCTTCTTGCTACGGCAGGGAGCGGAGGGAGCGGTGTGAGAGCTGAGGATGCAGTCTGAGAGCAGATGCATTAGTTGTGAGCAGACTGGCAGGGATCAGAAGATGCACAGTGTGCTCTAAAGGGGCAATGTGAGCAGAAATGGACAGGAATCAGATGGGGTAAATCTGATGCAAGTGTCCTTTACGTCGAAAAGGGGCAGAATTCCGAGGAAGTCCCATGAACAGAGGAGGCATTGAGCAAATGGTCAATGTGTTGAGAAAAGGGTCAGGGAACAGAAAGTTAGAGTGTGAGCAAAGGGGGGCGTGTGTGAGCACCAAGGTCATTGAGCAGAATTTGCAGCGTATGAACAAAGTATGCTAGCGGATGGGACAGTGTGTGAGCAAAGAAGGTGATGTGTCAGCAGATGGTGCATTGTGTGAGCGGACTGGGCAGTGGGTGAGCAGGGGTGTGGTGTGTGACCAGAAGGAGCAGGGAGCAGAGGGAGCAGTGTGTAAGTAGAGGAGGCAAGAAGCAGAGGGGAAATATATCAGCAGAATGGGCTCCATTGACTTTCATGGGAACACAAGCATCACTGTGAGTGAAGGAACAAGAGAATACGAAAGAATAATAGGAATGAAGAGGTGGGGATGGATGGATGGAGGTCATAGAGAAGAATGGATGGAAAGCGAAGGGTGAATGGAAGGAAAGTGAGAAGGATGGATGAAAGGAGAATGAAGGATGATTTAGGAAAAGAAAGATGGAGGGGTCGACAGATGTGTAATTGGTAGGATGGAAAGAAGTAAGGATTGTTGAAAAGCCAAAAGGAAAAAAGTAGAAAAAGAAGAGTGGATGGAGAGAAGGGTGTATTTTTTATTGAGTATAGCATGCATAGCTGGAAATGGGAAATTAAAGATGGGGAGGAGGTTCTGTGGATAGATGAAGAGAGGGGGCTGGAACGCTGGGTAGATGAAGAGAAGAAAGGAAAGGAAATGTACAGAAATGAGAATGGATGAAGAGAAGAATGGATGGATGAGGGAAGCCAGGAAAGGGCTGGATGGGTGGATAAAAACCAGAAATGAGTGCTGCGGGAAGGAAAGAGGGCTAAAAAGACAAAAAAGGGATAAAGAGAAGGAAGGACCGATGATGGATAAAAAGTCAGAAGGAAGGGTGAAAGACAAAAGGAAAAATATACGAGAAAATGAAAAAGTGGGGAGAAGAGAGGAAGGAAAGAATAAAAAATACAGAATTAAGGGAAAATGGAAAAAAGAATGGACGAGGAAAGAAAGGTAAAAAAAGGATAAAATAAAAATGGAAATAATAGAAAAGATGAGAAGATGTGAGATAGATGATGGACGGAAAAAAGTGGAAGAGAAAGAATTAACGGACAGAAAAAGTATAGCAAATAAAGAAAGACGTAAAAAACGTAAGCTCGAAATAGGGACTTCAACATCCCTGAGAAAGCTCCTCCACGGAATGCAATTTCTGATGAGTTCAAATATTTCACCAGTGCTCCTGCAGAACATCGAAAAGCCTCTACCTTTTGTTTTACCACATTGTTTGAGCATTTAAGTGTAAACGCACAGTTACCAGTGTTTTCAGAATCCCCTTATAGAAATTTGAGACTTTTGATCTGAGACGTCTTTGCACAGACCCCAGTGACAATTTGGCTTTGAAAAACTATCACAACAGATGTTACGCAGGGGATCAGTCTCGGTTAGGAACACTGTCTAAAATAAGAAGATGTTCATGTTTACAGGCTTTATGTAATGTCACTAACATACACAGCAATGCTTAGCCTAATGTTTCAAAATCCAAATAAAATGTTGTTTAAAAAAATACAGATATTATTGATGAAACAACTGAGAATTTATGAGCCCAGTGTGGTCTTCAAAACTCAAGGACTCACACATTGGATAGTGCATACCAGAAAATTTTCTCTACTGGAACATTTTCTGGACTAGATGACGATATGATGCAACCATCAAAGGGTGGTGAGTCTGTTTTTTTGCAGTTTTCTGACATATAATTAAATAAAAATATTTGAAACTAAGCCTAATGTAAGTGCCTTTGTCACATCACCTGTTCATCCTTTTCTTCTGTGAATGCTTGCTGAGTGTGTGTTTAAGCCGTTTAGATATCCTTTACCTAATAGTGTATGATCTATGTTTAGCCTCTTGGAAATGTGAATTACTGCATTGTATCCAGTGCTTGAAATGGAAAAATAGAAGTGCAGGTACTCTATACCAGAGTACCTGCTTGTTTCTGAGAAGTGCAGGTAATCCCCCTCTCAAAATAAAAAGTGCCGGTACTCAGTACCGGACAGTACCGGCCCATTTAAAGCACTGACTGATTTGTATACATATTTTGAATTTTACGCTATTACCAGCTCCATTCTCGTTATTTGTGCTGCAGAGCTCTGATAACGCCTGCGTGTGTTCTGACCTCATTTTGGAATAGATTCTTCCATTTCCGCTCTTTGCTTCAAGCCAAGGGTTTAGATGTCTTGTTACTGGGTCCCTTGCCACAGGATATCCTGCTTTGCTTATTCCCGTCCCTTTAGAGACTTGTCACATTGCCACATATTAAGTTATTTTTTTAATTCCCCTCAGAAGGAAATTCGTCTGCTATTGTTGGCTCACTGAAAACTTTGAGAATTTCCTCCTCTTAGGCTATCTTTCTTATGTTTATAAGGCAGTCCTCTTTTGGAAACGTCAGGTCGGTTGCAAACTTTTCAAGCGGTCTACCATCCTACAATCCTGGTCTTGCACCTACTCTTTCTTGTGCTGTGAGTGGATGAAGCAGTTTTCGGACACTATCTCATCACAAATGCACCATCATTCAGAAGTAAGAGAGTAGGCCTGTATTTAATTTTAGAAATCGGTTGTGCAGTGGAGGTCTGGGGGGGGGTAGCAATTGCCATACCTTTTGCTTCAAGGGGACATGCGTGGAGTTTCTGGAAGTTCCATTTTGTAGCTCACTCGGAGGATAGGCCTGACAGATTATAGATGGGCAATTCATTTTCCATCCACAATTACGCTGGATTTCTCTTCTCCATCATGGTATTTAAGGAAAATCTACATATTAAGAGGTATCCCGCATCACAGACTGGGTTTCTGTACTAAGAGAGAATGCATGCAATATCAGAAAAGCAAATTGATAGGAAACCTCCAGTGGGAATGCTTAATATTCCCATGCTCAGTGATGGGATTTCTGAGCCAAATTTGAGCATTGCCAATACACCCGCTAAGGAGAAGAAAACGGTCAGTAAACAAAGACCTAATCTCTCTAACATGCATAAAAGTATTTCTCTTGAAAGATATAGAACTTCATTGTAGCGTCCTCCCCTGCCTGGGTACCTCCTAATGACTACACCAAACACAGAGCTATAAATCATGCCTTTATTCCTCTGCTGGTACCTGTGAACTCCAACATTTTAAACCAAGCTTTCATTACATTACATTCTAGCGCATACTCACACTGATATGCTGTCCATTTGGAGCCAGAGAGGTTCAGTCCTCAAACAAACAACTACATCTTTCCCTCTGTTAGATGAAATAATTTAAATTTTAATACAATCAGTAGACATATAAGTAGAAATATGTACAAGTACATATTTTCAATCAATTCTCTTGGCGTTTGGATCATATGCTCTGATCTGGTTACTGGAAGCTGGATGCTGTCATCTTCAGTGTCAAAGATTGCCAAAGATAGATACAAGTCAGCAGCAGTCATTTCAAGGTCAGTCTTTCTTTCACCAATTCGAATTGAAGACCAAGTGAGAAGAGTCTGTGGTAACAGACTTTCCAGGGTGCTGGGCCATCACCATGTATCCCTTGGTAGACACCATTTTTATAGATTCAGCAACATAGGGAGCATCATATTTTCTTTTGTGCATTTGTCAGGTGCACATCAAAGGAGCAGGACCCTCACATGTGGTCCAGTAGGGTGTTGAACAATAGGCTCTAGAGTAGAATTTAGTACTGTTTTCAAACTGCGCTTTTCAACAGTTGCAGGCTGTTCTACTTTCTTTAATGTGCTCATAAAACGCAAAACTTGTCCATTTGCCTGCAGCCATAAAGGTGTGCTCTTTAGATGCTTTATGTTCAAATGCTCCAGGAACTCTTTGAATTCCTTGCTGTTAAAGAGCAGGCCGTTATCAGACTTCACAATAGCTGCAATGCCCCGTGTTGTAAATTTGCCATCTCGTTTTTTAATGACTCGTTTATGAGTTGTGAATGAGCGACCTTCAACCAACAGGAAATGAGAGTATTCATCTACAAGCACTATTAGATGATGTCCATTAGTCTATTTAAAATGGTAAAAGGTTACCAAAGCTACAAATCCCATTCAAAGTTCTAACAATTTTCAGGAACAAAACACCATATATTTCACCAGTGTAACATAATTGCTCTATTTTTTCGATAATGGATTGCTCTCAAATTCCAATCAATTAGCTAATTTCTTCCATTCCTTAATTATTATAACACATCTTCATTAAGGGCCTGATTACGTCCTTCGCAGTTGGGATACTCTGTCACAAACGTGACGGATATCCCGCCCACCGTTTTGCAAGTTCCATAGGATATAATGGAACTTGTAATGCAGTGGACGGGATATCAATCACATTTGTGACTGAGTATCCCATCCACCAAGGTCGTAATCAGGCAGTATGTGTTGAATCGTTTCAGCCCATCTTAGTTTACAGCTAGGCAAGCAATCTACATTTATTTTATAATAAAATAAACAGCAGTGATGTAACATAGACACCATGGAGACGTAACTTTTTCCAAACGCAGGTATAGCATTAAATATAAGACTAACTACTCATACACCTATGTGAAGTCTGCCCAAGTTAATTTGGCAAAACAAGCACTGTGGAATATTCCTATGCAATGCAATAGCATTTGCACTCCAGTAACTGTGAGCTTCTAAAGCTAACACTTCCCAATTAGCAAGGCTTTTTAGTAGGTTTTCTTAATACATACTTCAAGTGAGAATACATGTCAGAGACTAAAACTTAGATAGCACAATCACATCTTTCATATAAGAAGAAAGAAAAAAAGGACCTTGGAAAAGATATAAGAATTGTAACTTCCAGATCCTGATCTAGTTGTTTGCTAATCCTCACTTATTATTGCTGGGCACAAGAGTGAAGCTAAATACATCAGAGATGAGAAAGAAGTACAGGCTAACCACAACCTGGGAAAACTAAATGGTAGTAAATGAATCAATATGGCATCAGCTAGTATGGTGATTTAAAAGCAATTTCATGCAATTTGTCAATGCCACCATTTTGCTCTATATTGGTGCAACACACATATATAATTGATGGACCTCAATCTATTTTCTTCATTAATCAGCTGTCATGAAAATTTGATCTTAAATTTAGAATTGCTACCCAGGCTATTTGCATATTCAGGAATAGTAAAGGAAAAAATAATATCCAGAGTTATTAATCTTGGTGGGATGATGATTAGTACAAATGCAGAGTAGGATAAAAATGTAAATGGAAATCAGAAGAATAAAACTGGCCAGCAGAATTTCAAGAATCTTCATTGCCCTCTCTCCAAAAGGGCCTTTCAACCAGGACCAGGTACTTGCTCCAACTAAATCAAATCCATTGTTTTTTCTACTCAACTCCCTTATGCTGCCTCAAATATGAACTACGTGTTCATGGATGCAAGGACAAAATCAAGAGTCATTCGATTGGCCAATATGGCTGTCCTCTGGGCCTCCATCTGATACAAATCCTAAAGCGAGGGTGGTGCCATTTGCCAACTCCTACATAACCCTAACAATAGCTTGGACTTCATGGATGCTGGCAGTTTCACAGATAGCTCACGTAGTCTTTTAAGGGAAGGTGTTCTGCTGGGAGTGTGGCATATGTTAGGGACATAGGCAGGGTAAAATATTTCTGTTAAGTCTCTGGGCAGCCAGGCATAAGCTCAGTTTCCAATGATAAAATACGTTCTGTATTGTCTGTTGTTCTGTCTGTGATAATACAGGACTCCTGAATAAGTAACCTGGCTCTGAATCTTACATGGCAGGGAGGGTGATGTCACCCATTTGTAAGCCATGCAGCAAGCAGTGTCAACAAAATGGATGGCAGGATACGCTGAATTGAAAAAGGGAAAGTAAGGAAATCCAGGGGTATAAGGACAGTAACATTATCATGTTGATCGGGGAGGTGTCCATGAAAAAACAACAACAATTTGCTTGTTCATTAAAGGGAATAGGGATCCGGTACACAGACCTTTGGACATCAGTAGGCAAATGGATACTAATCCAACAGGAGGAAAGGTTGAGATATAGCCTGTGCCATTCCAAAAGGTACAAATAAATGTTTTAGCTGTATGCTGAGCGGCGGTTCCTTGACCTGGCAACAATGTAGGTGAAATTTTCTTTGTGGTGCAGACTACCTTTAATTTCAATTAAGTATCACACCAAGGCCCACACAAAAAGCTTTTGCAAATGTTGCTGGCCAGACTGACTGGGGAATCTAATAGCAAGAGGCTTGCCAACTATCTTTGATGGAGCTGGTAATGGTGTGAAGGAGGGGTAGCATACTGGGCAATCAAGACGGCGTAGAAGCAAAACTTAGAACCCCTCCCTGCAGTCGGGTGCATGATTGTTCATTGGAGTTGGGTCAGGAATGAAGGGGAAAGCAGCAGCAGGAGGCGCAATAGGTGCGGATGAGGCAAAGTGATGGGGCTCAGTTGGTCATTTGTGCTTTGTAGAGTGTATTCTGACAGGAACCCCTCAACACGTCACAGTTGTGTTGGTAGTAAACAGAATCTGGTGGGAACCCTTCCACCGCAGCTGCAAGGTGATCTTTCATTGGAGAACTGTATATGGATCCAGTCAGTGAGCTGAAGATCATGATAAGTATCAGTCGGTGTTTGAAATGGCCCTTTTTGCAGGGTTATCCCCAACCATTTTGCTTTCTTACTCCTATTTTTTCAGGTCTGTTTTTGCTGGTTTATTGTCTCTGCGCACTTTACCACTGCTAATCAGTGCTAAAGTGCAAGTGCTCCCTATAGAAATTGTACTGTTAATTTGGTTTATCCATGATTGGCATATCTGATTAACTGGTAAGTCCCTAGTAAAGTGCACTAGAGATGTCCATGGCCTGTAAATCAAATGCTACTAGTGGGCCTGCAGCGCTGGTTGTGCCACCCACATTAGAAGCCCTGTAACCATGGCTCAGACCTGACACTGCAGTGTCTGTGTGCAGTTTTAAACTGCCAATTCGACTTGGCAAGTGTACTCACTTGCCAGGCCTAAACCTTCCCTTTTACTACATGTCAGGAACCCCTAAGGTAGGCCGTAGGTAGCCCCAGGGGCAGGGTGCAGTGTATGTGTAAGGTAGGACATATACTAGTGTGTTTTATATGTCCTAACAATGAAATACTGCCAAATTCGATTTTCTCTGTTCAAGGCCTATCTCTCTCATAGGTTACCATGAGGGCTGCCTTTAAATATCCTTTAAGTGCAGATTCCCCTTGAGAGCAGATAAAAATATGGAGTTTGGGGTTCTTGTACTCACAATGTAAAAATACATCTTTTATTGAAGTTGGTTTTTAAATTGTCTGTTTGAAAATGCCACTTTTAGAAAGTAGGCATTTTCTTGCTTAAACAATTCTGTGACTCTGCCTGTTTGTGGATTCCCGGTCTGGGTCAGTTTGACAGTTGGGCTGTTCACACCTCTTCTCTAGACAGTGACACAAAAGGGGGCGGGTATAGCCTGCATATCTTGATGAGCCATCTGAGCTAGAGGGGAGTGGGGAGTGGTCATTCACACCTGAAAGGACTGTGCCTGCCCTCACACAATGCAGTCTGCACCCCCCTGGTGTGTGTCTGGGGCCTGGCCTGGACAAGGAAGGATCTTGCAAACACTTGAGAATTTGCTTTTAAGTTTGCAAACTTCAAAGAAAGAACAGGGTACAGTTGCTGCTTCTCCCTGAAAAGAGTGCAAAGGGTGAACTTTGCAGTGTGTCCTGCTTGAGAAAGTTCTCCAAGGGCTTGGAGTAGAGCTTGCCTCCTGTTGGAAGTCTCAGGGACACCAAAGACTTCAGTTTTCTCGACCTGCAGCACTGGGAACTGTGTGTTTTGTGCTGTTCAGGAGGAGAAACTACTGCGATGCCGGCAACGAAGCCGCTGGCCGCACCATGACCTGCAGACGCCGCACGGATCGCATTGCCCGGCCTTGCACCGCAACCCCGGTCTCACCGACGCCGTCATCAGATGACTTCACCGAGCCGCTGCTCGTACCGCAACCTGTGGGCCCCGCACTCCCACCCCGCACTCCGGCATCGCCTGCTCACACCCCAGCCTGAGCCTCCCCGACGACGACGCTCCTGCTGACACCGGCGCCGCTGCCTGCACCGTGGCCTGTGGACACCGCTGGTGAGGAGCACCAAGCACTGTCCCTTCCTGATACTGTAGCTTGCTCGCGACGCCGCAGTCAGCCTGAACTGTTGGTTCTGTTGCTCACGATGCCGTGATAGCCCCAGGTGGAGCTATTGGCTTCAAGGAACTGTATTTTTGAGTAAATCTTGCAGAATTCATATTTTTATTACTGCATGTAGGATTTTTATCGTATTTGGTCTTTTTTTAAATAGATAAATATTGGCTTTTTTTCCAAAACCGGTATGGTGTTCTTTTGTAGTGTTTTCATTGTGTTACTGTGTGCTATGTGCAAATGCTGTACACATGGCTTCTGAGATAAGCCTGACTGCTCGTGCCAAGCTACCTAGGGGGTGAGCAAGGGTTATCTGAGCAGGTATCTCCCTTTTCCTGACTAGAGTGAGGGTCCCTACTTGGAAAGGGTGAAAACCGACTGCCAGCTAGAGACCCCATTTCTAACAGTCGGGTACTCCTTTAGTATTGCACAGACCTGGGAACAAAAAATGACAGAGGCACTGAATCAACTGTCTACTGTACTACAGAATCACATCATCATTCGGAGTCTGTTCAAGAGCAACAATAGAGACGGGAGGGTTGAAGAGAAGTAGCATGGAACGTCCTATGATTAACTAGAGCAAGTTTAACTTAGTTTTCCAACAAGGTGTTACTCAGATTGACCAGAGTGCCAGAGGAAGTGCGCTGGCCACTAAAAAGGAGTCTGGGTGCAGGTATTGATCAATTTGCTCTTCAGTGCTGTGCCAGCCAGTACCTATGGAAGACACCAGGGGGGCGTTTACAACATTTTATTGTATATGGTCTAACTCAGGATAGTCAAGTTTGTTTAGAAAGTTATTCTTTTTCCCATGTATGAATATTCATTGCTGACCCTCCTACATAGCTGAAAGTCCAGCCTTTGAGCCTGTTTACCACTCATCTCAGGACACAAACCTACAGCTTCAGTTATTTTACCAAGGGGTTCTCAAGTGCTTGTTTCCCCTTCACCTTGTCATTTATGGTCATTCCCTTTCACTTTGTTCAACCCCTGCTCACAGGGTGTTTAAATAAAGCCCCAATTTGTCCTTCAAATCATCATCCCTACTCCATATCACTTGTGTGGGGCTGCTGTCCCTCATGAAACCATGGCAGCCCAAAACTCACCATCTTCCCTGCTGGATCAGCTGAGTTGTTGTGCACCTCTGTCTGACTCCTTAAGGCTCCTGTACTTACCTCTTACTTCTCTAATGCTGGCAGGCTACCTTTCGATTCATCCTGGCATGTAAATGCTGACTCCATTCCTTGGTCCATCTAATCCAGGTTCCGCTACGCTGGTGCCACTTTCTACTCCCTCCTCCCCTCATCTTCTTCCACCTCCATTGTGCTCCTACATCTTCCTCTTCTCCTTCACCGTGATTCAATGCAGCCTACTCCTTTTCAAATTACCAGCCAGAAGTAGTTTTCTTCCTGCTTCCAGTGTTGTCTTTGCTTGTCTCCTTCGTTATTCTTAATGCCACAAACCTCTTCATCAGTATGTGGCTGTTTGAGCCGTTTTGTTTTGGGATACCTGGACAAAAATTTAAATTATTTTTGCAGGCATCCATCTCTATGTAAAGTCTGAAATGAAAAGGTTTCAATGCTAACAACCGTCTCAAGATGCAAGGGTTTGTGTTCTCATTTTGTACTAGACAAACTAAGGACATGTGATCTGTATATGAAAGGAAAGGTCTTGCCAGTAAGTGCTGTAGTGCTCCCACTGCCCACTTTATCATTAAGCATTCTTGCTCAATTGTTAAATATATTTTTCTCCCTGAAGCAATTTCCAACTGATCCATATAATGAGCCTTCCATCACCCTTGTCTTACTGTGATTGTTCTACCCCTAATCCCACATCTGAAGTACCATTTTGTAGAGTAAATGGCTTCATAAAATCAAGGAAGCTTAGCACAGAGTTTCTGTACACGCTTGCTTTTTATTCTTCAAAACTATTCTGACCTAATTGGTGTAATTTTTTTCAATTATAGGGGTTATTTTCCTTAATACACTTGTAAGTGGCTCTGATGTTTCTGCAAATGCTGGAACAATATCCCTTCAGTCCAAGAAAAAAAAAACATAACTTTTGTTGCCGGCATTGGTATGTCTTGTATGACTTGATTTTTTTCCATCTGTGGTCCTATCTTCTCATCTCCTAGCACATACCCTAAATATCAGTCTTTCAGACTGGCTAGATTACTCTTTTTTGGATTAGATATTAAGTTCTCTTTTCTCAGGGCCTCAAATATTTTCTGAAAATGTTTTGAGTGCCCACCACAGGTGGGGTAAATACTATGATGTCATCAAGACAGGCTGCAGGATATTTTGTATGTGACTTTAACACTTGATCCCTCAACTTCGGGAAGGTGGCTGGTGAAATGTGTAAACCAAAACAGGAGCACAGTTAAGTGATATGGTCCTAAAGGTACTGAATTTTTTTTCCACTCTGGTTGCTGCGTGAAAAAGAATGTGGCAGAACCCTTTCATCAAGTCAATTGTTAAAAAACACTTTGTTTTTCATGTTCTTTCAATTAAATCATCCATTTGAGGCTTGGGGTATGTGTTGGACGTCGCGGCTCCATTTCTTTTAAAGCCAATACATACTCTGATACTGCTATTCATTTTTGGTAGGTTAATAATATTATCATTAACACCTCCTCTTCCACTGCCTGTCTTTTGGCTCCAGATATCTCGTATGGTGTGTGTTGGATTATCACATGTAGAGTAGATTTTATCTGATGATATAATGAAGAGGTTTTCCATGGCTTATCAGAAAACAACCCCAGATTATCACTTATCAGTACTTTGAGTTGACCCATTTGTCCCCCATTAACTGCTTTCAAAACACCACTGAGCTACCTCCTCTTCCTTTTTTGATATTTATCAATTCTATTTCTAATGTGGAATTGGTTATATATTAATATTGTGTCAGGTACAATGTCTACTAGCTCTATCCACTGTCTAATAATTTTAAATGATAAACTTGTTTTTATGGAGATGGGACACTGATAGCTTCTTGTTGGATCCATTATTTGGCCTTTTTTAACTTCTTCCGGATTCTCCTGTAACTGTTCCCACACTTTGTGGAAATTATCTTTAAGACCCAGCACACACTATAATATAGAACATCCTTCATCCTCCTAATTTTCCAACTGTTCATGTCCCATGTCAACAACCAATATCTAACACAGTTGTTGTTTGCTCCCAAATAATAATTTGAATGGAGAGAATACTGTAGATTTTTGTGACCATCTAATGGCATACAGTATTTTTGATAATCCATTCTCCCACCCCATCCAATTATCCTGCATCACTTTCCTCAATAAATATTTTATCGTTTGAGTAAATGTTTCTACCAGCTCATTTGTTTGGTGATGGTAAACAACAGTTCTGGTTTGCTTAATTTCTAATATGTTACAAATATGATTCATTCATTTGGACAGAAAGGGCGTGTGTTTGTCCATCAGTATCCCATTGGGAAACACCATCCATGTGAAGAAAGATGACATTGTTTGGGCTATTATGATTGCAGTCAGGCTAGGTAGAGGTATGTCTTCCGGATATATAGTAGCATAGTCTACTAAAATCAGAAGATACTGATTGCCCTTATTGGAGGTTGGTGGACTTCCCACCAGATCCATACTCACTCTTTTCAATGGGGTATCAATTATAGGTAAGTGGTAAATTACTGCTTTGGAACATGAGCCATGTTGCATAACTGACACGTACGACACTGCACAATAGTTGTGTATATTAGAAAGCACCTGGCCAAAAACAACTCTGTAACAGATAACTCTCAGTTTTATCCAATCCATAATGGTCTCCACCAACTTGATTATGGGCCATATATAGTATAGGTTTCCTAAAGGCTTTAGGTGCAATTGACTGTTTCTGTAACAGATAACTCTCAGTCTTATCCCATCTATAAGGGTCCCCATCAACTTGATTATGGGCCAAATATAATATCTGTTCCAGAAAGGTTTTATGGGCAATTGACCGTTTCCAATTCATATTGGGTACAAACCTGTAAAGCAAACTTTTCTGGAAAAGGAAATATGGTCCTATCTGCTGGGTGTTAGGTTCAACGGTCACGTGTTGCCATGCAATCTTTAGGGTTATATCTTCAAGCTGAGTGATTCCTAAGTCTCTAAGAAGCTCTCATTGTATTTCTGTTCATGAGGCAGTGACATAATTATTCTTTACTGTATTCCCTAGTCAGCCTCTGTTCTTTTCTGGTTTTCCTTATCGTTTCTGTGCCCACAATGTCCTAATTTACTAAAGGGGCCTCTTGTAATCATTTTCTGCTCCCTCCGGTTACAAGGCTCCTGCAGAAAGAGTTTGAATAAGGGGATATCTGTGTTTATTATGATACTTTCTGGTAAGGTGACTACCACTCCCCTTCTTACACATTTTTTGGTCTACTACTGAAACGTCGATCAAGAAAGCAGGCATCTCCCCATTCACAAAGGAAATGGTAACCTTGGCTTTTTCCTCACATTGATTAGATGTTACTCATCTTGGAAGAATAACTGATACTGCATGCCCAGAATCGAATAGAGCTTTTACTATCACATTTCCTACTCTCACTTCTTTCACAAAGGCAGCTTTTGAACTCCCCTTAAAATAATTTTTCTCCTACATAAACCCTATTGCTATAGGTTCTATAGTCGGCCATATGTGTGGGTAGTTTATGGATATTTGGCCCCATTCCCCACATGAAGAGCACTGGGGACCGCTCTGCAAGGGAGCAGTATCTCTCCCAGCAGGATTTCTGTCTTGTGTATCGGTGGGGTGAAATTATATTTTGAAGTGGATTTGGTAGGTTCCTTTCTTCCTGCTCCTATCCCTGAGATTTTAGCAAATGGTTTGAAGTCTGGAGCTCTGTGGTTTGTGCAAACCCATTCAATAGTGACTTTAAGAGTTAAACTGGTATACTGTTGTACCCAGCTTTGTGCATTCCCATGCATGTCTTCTAAAAATCTCTCCAAGTAAACCTTAGCCACTATCTCCTCTTTTGTGAATGTATGAAGGGTCAGTCACTGGAAATCCAAACCCTTACCCAGCAGAAAAGTGCTCTAGAGGGTCTCCTCCAACAACCAATTTAGAGCTTGAAACATTATTCTAAAGGTGTCTTTATCCCACCCCAAACGGTCTAATATTGCTTTGTTAATATCTATCTAAGGATTATCTCCATTAGGAATGGTAGCCTGATAAGCTGATATAAACGTACAATATATTGTCTCCAGCATTATGGGCCATAATGCTGCATTAGTAGCCACTCTCTCAAAGTTGATGACAAAAAGGTCTGGGTCCCGCCCTGGCTGATATTTCTAAAGGTCAAAACTGGGAATATTGAGATGGCTTTGGGAGTGTCATCTGTCAACCACATAATGGCTCTAATTATTTGTAATTAAGACTGCTTGCTCCCTTAGGGGAGCCAGGAAAGCCTCTCTGTCATGGTTAGCTGTCTGATTATTTTCCGCCATCACCAACTAAAAATGTTGCTAACCTTCTGCTAATCACTGGATCATTTTCTCCAAAGCTACTGGTGGAGACATGGTAAAATCCAATTAATAGATCCCACTTCTCACACCACTGTTCTAATTAATAACTACAAATGCAAGTAAGGAGTATTTTTATGAATATTTATTTGAATCTAAATCAGGCTAGTCAAGTTTGTTTAGAACATTATTCTCTTTCCTGTGTAAGAATTACCAGAGCTGATCCTGACATTATTCAGCTTGTTTCCCAGTCACTGGATTCCCAGGTACGCCCTCATCAACCTTATCCAGGAGGATCTTTACTTATGTTTACTTGGCAAAACAGACAAAAAAGCAACCACTTCAGGAAAGTTCATTGCTATTATACAGTTAACCAACAAATATACCCTTGGTGATTCCCCCACAAGGGCTTCTAGTGATCATTGTCCCTTCGTCCTATTCTTTGTGCTCATTACCCTTCCCCGATTGACTTTCAATCTATTCCACACAAGCACTAATTCATTTGATTCCTCTTGCCTACTCCCCATCAATTCACTCTGGCAAGCCCTTTTTGAACCACAGCAGTCCAGAACTCAGTGTCTTCCCCTCTTGGGTTAGCTGAGTTTGTGTGCGAACTCTAATTGGCTTCCCAGGGCTCTCGTCACTACCTCTTTGTTCTGTGGTGCTGGCAGACTGCCTATCAGTCCTCCTGATGTGTCAATCCTGAATCCACTCCTGATGTTTGGCCAAACTTTTGGTGAAAAAATATTGTGGATCACATTATCACAGAAAGAATATAGGTGGTCATTATGACATTGGTGGTGACTGTTAAAGTGGCGGTAATACTGCCAAGAGGTTGGCGGTAATTACCGCCAAATTAAGACCATGGCGGTGATAACTCCCATAGACAGCCAATGGACCACACCATCCACCAGTGCATTAACACCACGCACCACAGCGATAGCCATCAACAGCCAGGCGGAAGACCAGGTACCGCCCACCATACTATGACACTGAAAACCGCCACACTTTCTGGGGCGGTACCAACGTCATCAAAAGCCTGGCGGAAACACATCAGAGAAGACCAAAAACTCACCAACAGAGACACAGAGAAGATCAACGCCGCCTTGGAACCGGAACTGCAAATCTTCTCTTCTACGCCATGCTCCACCTGGAACACCAACGCTGATGAAGATGACGATGGTGAGTACAGCCGCCTAGCACACAAGGGAGGGAGGGAGGAAAAGGAGAGTGGCACACACACACGCATGTCACACACCAGACACACACACCATGCACAGAACCAGCTGAAGATGTAAACCAATGGCACAGGACACACGGCATAATAATACAAGGACTACAGTTCGGCAGTATGGAAGTTGTAATTGGAAGGCAACAGCCACCATATGAACCCATTTTAGAACAAAGATACATGAACAATTGTCCAGAAAGGGCCAATTCCTAGTCCAATGTACAAAAGGCCCACATGGCCACAGGGCACAGTCCAAGCCTCAACTTGATCCTGACTAACTCCGCACAAAACTGTGCAGGGTCAACATCTTGGAAGTGGACAGGCACCTCAGGGGGAAGGGGTGGGGGGCACCTTAGCTGAAGTCAGGAACTTGCCCACTGCTTCTGGAGGGGGCTGCATGCCCATTTCCCAATGCTGGGGAGTGCAAGGTCACAGTCTCTGAGGTGGGGAACTTGCCTACTGCTTCTGGAGGGGGCTCCATGCCCATTTCCCAATGCTGGGGAGTGCAAGGTCACAGTCTCTGCAGTGGGGAACATGCCGACTGCTTCTGGAGGGGGCTCCATTCCCATTTCCCAATGCTGGGGAGTGCAAGGTCACAGTCTCTGAGATGGGAAACTTGCCCACTGCTTCTGGAAGGGGGCTCCATGCCCATTTCCCAATGCTGGGGAGTGCAAGGTCACAGTCTCTAAGGTGGGGAACCTGCCCACTGATTCTGGAGGGGGCTCCTAGTAGAACAGTCCCTAAAGGGTGGCCTACATGCCCTCTGCTGGAAGTGAGGGCTGCATTGTCTCTGCTGTGGGATGTGTCTCCTGAGCAGCCTCTGCTGGAGGTAAGAGCTGCATTGTCTCTGCTGGGGGAGGTGTCTCCTGGGCAGCTTCTGCTGGAGGTGAGGGCTCAATTGTCTCTGCTGGGGGAGGTGTCTCCTGGGCAGCCTCTGCTGGAGGTGAGGGATGCTGTGTCCCAGTCAGAGGTGAGGGCTTCTTGCCTGTCATTGGTGGTTGAGTGGAATCATATTCTGTCATTTGTGGTTGAGTGGGAACCTTTTCTGTCATTGGTGGTTGAGTGGGACCCGCTTCTGTCATTGGTGGTTGAGTGGGAACCTTTTCTGTCACTGGTGGTTGAGTGGGACCCACTGCTGTCATTGATGGTTGAGTGGGAACCTCTTCTGTCATTGGTGGTTGAGTGGGATCTTACCCCTTCTGGCCGGTGCAGTGGGACCCTTCCCTTTCCTGGCTGGTGGAGTGGGATCCTTCCCCTTCCTGGCTGGTAGAGTGGGATCCTTCACTCTCTTGCCTCAATGCCTAGGAGGTACCTCCGCTGTCCCTGTGGACTGTTTGGCTGAGGTGCTGGGCTGTGTCATTGGGACCCTGCTCTTATGGGCAGGACGGGGGGAGGGGAGGGAAGAGGCAAGGAAAAGCTTCTTAGGGACGGTGGGGCGGGATGAGGGAGGAGGGATGGGAGTGGAGGTTGACGGAGTGGTTGTTGGAGGAATACGTCTGCTGGACTTGGGTGCAGGTGCATGGGTAATGTGCTGATGTGAGGTGAATGGGTGTTGGGTGTCTGATTGCCTGTGTTTGTGTCCTTTAGGAGGCAGGATAGACAGGATGGGAGAGGATACAGGGGATGCGTGGATGAATGTTTTGGAGGTGTCTGCTTGGTGTGGTGATGCTGGTAGTGGCTGTTAAAGCAGTGCATGCAGATGCAAGTGTGGATGTGACTGTGAGGGAGATGGAGGAGGAGGAGGGGGAGACAGTGGAGGCACTGGATGTGGATGAATGTGCAACTGTCTGTTGTTTGTGTGAGTGCCTGTGGACTGAAGTGTGGTGCCTGTGTTTGACTGTGCCACTCTCGTGTGATGTCTTGTGTGCATGCTCGTCTGTATGTGTCAATGGGATGGGTTGGGGTTGATGAGACTGGGACTTGGAAGTGGTAGTTGGAGGGGGGATGGTAGGAACAGGGACAATGGCTGCCATCAAAGAGGAGGCCAGAGCCTGAATCGATCTCTGTTGGAACGCCAATCCACCGTGAATGCCCTCCAGGAATGCATTGCATTGCTGCATCTGGGATGCCAGCCCCTGGACGGCATTCACAATGGTTGACTGCCCTACAGAGATGGATCTCAGGAGGTCAACAGCCTCCTCACTCAGGGCAGCAGGGCTCGCTGGGACAGGGCCTGAGATGCCTGGGGCGAAGGAGATGCCCACCCTCGTGGGTGAGCGGGCACGGGCAACTCGCTGAGGGGCTACTGGGAGGGCAGTGCTGGTACAGGGTGGCAGCTGTACCTGCAGCTGGGGTGGTCACAGAGGTGTCTGCTACCACCAGAGAGCTTCCATTGGAGGAGGAATCAGAGTCTGTGTTGTCACCTTCTGTCTCCGCCGTGGTGCTCACCTCGCCCTCCATCCCACTGGTTCCCTCGGCGTTGGTGGACTCTGCCTCTGAGGTCTTGTGGGATGCAGCTCCCTCAGTTGCCAGTGCCCCAGCTCCTCCGCCAGATGATGATAATGCACACATGCACAGGATGACAGAAGGAGAAAGGGGGGGGAGAGAAAGGGAGCACTGGGTCAATTACAGCACCAAGACAACAGGTGGCATACACAGCAGTGTCACACATAGGGATCACGCTTGTGTACTATCCATTGCACTGGCATTCAATTGGCTAAATGCCACAGCAAGATGAGGGCCAAACACTGCCAACTGCACCCCTCCTGGGACCCGCAAAGACCTGACTGACATGGAATGCAACCGAGCTAAGTTAAAGGCATTTGCCATACACCCATTACACTTGAGCTGGATCACGCTGCAATGTCTGTCCTGGCATTAAGGGGCACCCACTAACTCACCACCCATATCCCATGCCACCTACCAATTATTGTAGTAATGCCCACTGTACTCACCCACTTGTGGCTTCTGTGATGCCCTCCTGCGCCCATCCATCTCTAAGTGGGCTACCGCCAGTATGCAGGCCATCAGGAGGGTCAGGTTCTGACGGGCACCCCTTTCTCATTGGGAGGCCATCCCTAGCTGGGCCTCAGTGGTCTTCCGTGCCCAGCATCTCAGGTGCTCCCACAATTTCCTGCAGTGGGTGCTCTGCCTGCTGTAGACCCCCAGGGTCAGCATGTCCTTGGCGATGGCACGCCACAATCCCTTCTTTTGATGGGCACTGACCTGCAGAGGTAATACAGAAAGGAGGACAGCATTACGTATACAATCCAGCTTGTCACACATATGTCCCACAAATCCAGTTTCCAACTCCATCGGCACACACATCACCCGGCACACACCATGTACACTACCACCAGATATCCCCCCCCAACAAATGACATGATGCCTCCACACACAACTCCATGCAACCTTCCCACATACATCGTGCCCAAGGTGTACTCACCTGTTTGACTGGAGGCCCATACAGCTGTCCATACTGGGGCAGGACCCTTTCCACCAAGCGCTTCAACTCCATCGAAGTGAAGGCAGGGGCCCTTTCCCCGGTCACACGAGCCATGGTAGGTTCCAGACACAGGTCACAGCAGCACATGCAGTGTAGGTGTTGTCATGTGGAAAGTCAGGAATCAAGTGACATTATAGACAGAAAATGACAGTCACGTCCGCGGCGGTGTACACCGTCACCGCAGCTGCTGATCCCCACTGGCCAATGTACTCCATAGAGCCCCATATTGGCCAATGAGGAATTGCATGGCGGTGCAAGACCGCCTTCCGCCACAACGCCCAATGTCGGTGGAATTACCTCACTTCCACCTGTCCCTAGATACAGGACAGGCGGTCGCGATTTCATGGTGGTGGATTACATACAGATCTTACAGAACTGCATCATTGCCGAAAATTGCACATACATTGCCATTCCCACTGTCCCATCACATTAATGCT
The DNA here is from genome assembly GCF_031143425.1 of Pleurodeles waltl. Taxonomy (NCBI): domain Eukaryota; kingdom Metazoa; phylum Chordata; class Amphibia; order Caudata; family Salamandridae; genus Pleurodeles; species Pleurodeles waltl. The sequence continues at coordinate 1,066,151,748 of NC_090445.1, forward strand.
GCATGCACACTGAGGTGGTGGTTCCATTGTTCTAATTGTAACAGCCTACTCACTCTTGTGTCCCTTAGATACCTACCACTGCGCATGAATAGGAGGAGACAAACCCCCGTGTACAGACTCCATTTTGGACTTAGCTACACTGGAGGACAGGCACATAATACTCATCTATAGACTGGATAGGGCCACAATCACAGAGCTGTGTTCCCAATTGGAGCCTGACCTGATGTCAGCTATCTGTCATCCAACTGAGATCCCCCTCTTGTGCAGGTTCTATCAGTGCTCCATTTCCTGGCAACTGGTTCTTTCCAAGTGACAGTGGGCTTGGCAGCAGGAATGTCACAGACAATGTTCTCAATTGTGCTGGCAAGGGTATTGTCTGCCTTGGTGAAACACATGGCAGCTACATTTCTTTCCCCCAGGTGGAAGATTTGGCCACTGTGAAAGCGGGATTCTATGCAATGGGACATATACCAAATATTATTGGGGCGATTGACAGTACACATATTGTGTTTGTCCCCCCCACCAGAATGAACAGGTGTTCAGGAATCGGAAGAGTTTCCACTCACTCAATGTGCAAATGGTGTGCCTGGTCAGACCAGTACATCTCCCACATCACTGCCAAGTATCCTGGGTCAGTGCATGACACCTTCGTTCTGAGGAATAGTAGCATCCCAAATGTGATGGCCCAACTATAGAGGCACAGGGTGTGGCTTATGGGTGAGTCCCCACCCACTGCATGTCAGTGTATGCCTTCAAGTGTTATCCCCATAGCATTGTGTAAGGCTAAATTTTTTTCCGTCAATTCTTGCAGGTGACTCTGGCTTCCCAAACCTATCGTGGCTCCAGACCCCTGTGAGGAATGCCAGGACAGGGGCTGAGAACCGTTATAATGATGCACATGGGCAAACCAGAAGACTAATCGGAAGGACCTTCGGCCTCCTGAAGGCCAGGTTCAGATGCCTGCATCTGACAGGTGGATTCCAATGCTATTCACCAGAGAAGGTCTGCCAGAAAGTAGTGGCATGCTGCATGTTGCACAACCTGGCCCTCAGATGACATGTGCCTTTTCTGCAGAAGGAGGGGACTGGAGATGACCCTGTGGCAACAGTGGACCCGGAGGACAGTGAGGATGAGGAGGCAGAGGATGAGGACAACAGAACATCAGTTATACGTCAATACTTCCAATGACACACAGGTGAGACAGTGGAACTGACCATTACTCTGCCTATTTATGTTTTCTTTGTGGCTGTAGCATAAAGGCATTCACTTCCTTTGCATCTCAACTTAATGTCTCCTATGGCTTGTCCTTTTACAGATGATGGTAATATGACAACAGTGTCCTGATGTGTTTACTACAGACAGCTACAGGTCATTATTTGTATGCTATCACAGTGTTCAGATTATTTTCACTAGATGTGACTGTTCCCATAAATTCACATTTTCAACACATAAAATGGTGTCACTTAAGTTGTGTTCAAGGATGTTTATTGTAGTGCAAATAATTGAATGAAAAGTGCAATGGAATGGGGTAATGGTAGAGGAAAGTCCAGGGTATTGTTCCAGTCTGTTTGTATCACAGGTCCAGTGTCCAAGGGGCCATAGGAAGGGGAGCAAAGGCAGTTCAGAGTGGACAAGGTGACAGGGTGGGACTCAAGGGGAACAACCAGGAGAGTCTCATTTCCTGGCGGTGGTCTTGGTCTTGGCAAGTGTCTCTGGCTTCTGTCTGGGTCTCAGGCAAGGTTTGCGGGGTGGTTCACCTTCTGCAGGGGTAGGGATGCTGGTGGCCTGTGGGTCCTATGGCAGGGCCTCCTGCCCACTAGCTGCCGTGGAAGTGGAGGGCTGGTCAATAGACTGGTTAGTGGTCGGGGCCCGCTGGTGTGCTGTTGATTCCCTCATGATGTTGGCAATGTCTGCCAACAGCCCTGCTACGGAGATTATGGTGCTGTTGATAGCCTACAGGTCCTCCCTGATCTCCTGATGGTGTTCCTCCTGCAGCCGCTTGTTCTCCAGCATGTTGTTAAGGATCTGGCCCATCATGTCCTGGGATTGTTGTTAGGCCCTCAGAATCTTGGTGAGTGCCTCCTGGAGAATCAATTCCCTGGGCCTGTCCTCCCCCCTGCACACAGCGGTCCTCCCAGTGTCCCTGTTGCCCTGTGCCTGTGTCCCCTGAACGGTATGCCCACTGCCACTGTGCCCAGGTCCCTGATTGTCTTGGGGATGAGGTGTGGACTGAAGTTCCTGTACATGTGGGCACACTGATGATTGACATGTCCTGGGGACCGAGGTGTGGGGATGCTGGGTGGGTGCTGTGGTGTTGGATAGTGATGGGGGAGGCTCTGTGGTTGACTGGGAGTGGGCAGGGGTGACTGACTGACCAGTGGTCCCTGATGGGCCAGGTAGTTCATCCAGAGGTCCAGAGTTATTGTCATCACTGGGGGCATCTTCTGTTGGGGGACTGGTTTGTCGTGGCACCTCCTCTTTGCTGACATTGGCTGGGGAACCTGTGGGGATGTAAGTGATGTATTACACTTCATGTCTGTGACATATTGTACATCTCTAGCTTCCCCTCTATCTTTGCTGTTGCCCTGCCACCTTTGTTTGTGTATGGTGATGTATTGTGGGATTGTTAGTTCCCCTATGCTGTGCATGCTTTTGTGACGGGTGTCCATGCAGGGCTGGGAGGGCTGTCCATGCATTAGTATAGCATGCAGGGCTTGGCATTGGGGTTAGTCATATGTGTAGGTGAAGTGTGTGGGATGGAGTGGAGTGATGGGAGTGAGGGTGAGGGGGTTGGATGGCATGCAGGTATGGGGGTGATAAGTAGTAAATGTTGACTCACCAGTGTCCAGTCCTCCAGCAACTCCAGTGAGTCCCTCAGGGTGCAGAATTGCCAAGACTTGCTTCTCCCAAACTGTGAGGTGTGGGGGAGGAGGTGGGGGTCCACCGCCAGTCCTCTGGATTGCGAGCTGGTGCTTTGCTGCCACAGAACGTACCTTCCCTTATAGGTTGTACCACCTCTTCTTGATGTCACCCCTTGTTCTTGAATGCTGTCCCACAGCATTCTCCCTGTCCACAATTCTCATTCATAACTCCATCTTCCTGGCAATGGATATTTGCTGTACCTGTGCTCCAAACAGCTGTGGCTCTACCCTGACTATTTCCTCCACCATGACCTGCAACTCCTCATCTGTGAAACGGGGGTGCCTTTGTGGGGACATGGGTGTTGTGTGTGTATGTGTGTGGGTGTTGGGTACTGTGGTTGGGTGTGTGAAGTGGGGTGCGTGAAGGATGTATGGGTGTATGTGGTGTGTGTGTCTAGTTGTTGCAGTGGTCTTGGTGTCAGTCTGGTGGCAATAATTTGTATTTGTAAAGGGTTGTCGGTAATGTGGGTGTGTGTTTTATAGTGCTGTGGGTGGGTGTGGTGTGTGTATCAGTGTCAGGTGTGTGTTTTTGGTATTGGCCAATGTTGTATAGTTTAGTATTTGTGTGTCCATTTTGAGCGTGCCAGTGTGTCCGCCCTGGTGATTCATTGGTCATAATGTGGTGGAAGTTGTTTTGTTGGCGTAACGGTATGGGTGTTTGTACCGACAGTTTAGCACTGACCTTCCAGCTGGTGGATTTGTGTATGTGGCATTATTCTGTTGGATTGGTGTGTGTGTCATAATTTGGCAAATGAATGTTCGCCTCCGCAGCGGTATGTTGGCGGCCGTCACCGCAGCGGTAAGCGGGATTTACCACCAATGTCTTGATGAGGGCCATAGTGTTGTAAAAAATAATTTAAGACTGAGGGGCATTTTTATACTCTGTACCAAATTAGTGTAATTTTTTTTTACTCTAATTCAGGGCAAAACTGTCTAGCGCCAAATTTGTGGAGTTAAAGTCATTTTTTGGATGTGGAAACCTACCTTGCCTTAATGAGATGCACGGTAGGCGTTCTTGTGCAAAAAATGACTCTATGGCCTTAACGCCATATTTATACACCCGTGCAAAAATGGTGCCCCGGAGGGAGGAGGGGTCATAAAATGGGGCAAAGCTTGCTTTGCCCCATTTTTTAATGACGGTCAGGGCAGGCGTTAGGGGACCTGTGGGCCTATTTCCATGGTGGAACACCATGGAATAAGCCCACAGGTGCCCTCCACCCGGCCCCAGGGACACCCCCACCCACACCAGAGGGACAGCGGAGGATGGGGACCCCATCCCAGGTAAGTATAGGTAAGGATTTATTTTTTTAAGTGCCATTGGGGGCCCTTATATAGGTCCCCCTACATGGCACTGGGGACCCTGGTCTCCTGTGCTGGCCATTGATGTGGTGGGCATGACTCCTGGCTTTTCTGAGACAGGAGTCATGTGGTATGGATAGTTTTGCGTCAGAAAATGACTCTAGGCAGGTTAGAATCATTTTTTTTTTACTCTTACCTGCCTAACTTAATTTTTTGGTGCAAAACCCCCTTCTTCCATACCGCCAGCCCCACCTGACTAACGTCATTTTTTTTTACACTAGCCTACCCTTTGCACCGGCTTGCACCATTTCATAAATATGGTGCCCTGGCTGGTGCACAGAAATGGTGCAAGCCGGTGCTAAACTTTTTGGTGCCAAACTGCGTTAGTGCAGTTTTGCCCCAAAAAGTATAAATCAGGGCCTCAATGTCGAAGATACAAAAATCTGTTTTTCGGTACCTAAAATCATGTTTTTAAATATAATTGTATATAATATAGTTCCCTTTAATTTAGTAGCTTAAAGTATTGTGTTAATTAGTTTAATACATTTTAGTTATTTTGCTATTATCAGTTATTAATATCCTGATAATTTTTGTGTTTCATTTGTTTTAGTATAGTTTGTTAATTTTTATATGAAATTAAATTTATGTTCAAATTTAGTTATAGATTGTTAGTTTAGTAGTGCGTTCTTGAGTTTGTAGGAGATTAGAGTTTTTTTTGCATGTAATTTATTATTTTTAATTTGTAATTTTTTTATTTATTTAACTGATAGTGTTGTAAATTAAATAATCGATTACCTATTTACTTAAATGGTTGACTTCTAATTAATTGTTAACTGCTTTTTTTGATTATTTAATAATTAAATTGTATCAATTAACCCCTTGGCAGCAAAGCTTTTTCTACCTAGAATGCTAAGCCCTATTTTTTTGCTATTTGGGGTTGTTTGTGCTTAGGCCTTCATAATCTTTTCACATAAAGTATCCATGCCAAATTTGTGTCCTGTTTTTTGGCATCCTGGGGATTCCAGAGGTACCCAGGGTTTGAAGATTCCCCTGGAAGGGACTGAGAAAATAACCAAAATACAGCTGCATTTTGGGATTTTGGGAAAAATAGGAAAAAAGTGCTCTGCAGAAATGTGCCTGTTTTGTTTCCTAAAAACGGCACCAATAAAAGGTTTGCTGTGCTAAAGTCACCAATTTCCAAGCTTTAGGGACACGCTGAATCAAAAAAACTACTTTTATCAGTTTTGGCATTTTTCAAAGAGGTACTAGATTTTTTGTAATTTGTGTGCTTTCAACGTACTTCTAGTTTGAGGTAGAAATTGGAGTGCAACCCATGGGTGATCCTGGAACGCTGTAGATTTCCGAAAAGTAGACAGAATTCTGAGTTTAGCAAGGGGTCATTTGTGTGGACACCTCAATGTTTTTTCCCCAAAAAACTTACTGTTGAAATAAAAAAAATATTGAAAATGAGTAGGGAAAAACCTTTTAATTTTTAATTTCTTGTTACAATGGACAGTTTACAAAAGCAATATATCAGTATATCCTCAGACCGCTCTGATTGCCAGGATATATATTGCTAATAGAGTTTGTAGGTTTTTCAAGAACCTGAGGTCCCGAGAGCGAACAATTAAATTCCACCTTACAATGTTTTTTGTTTTTTCATTCTGTAACATGTTTTGAGCCAGTGATATGGTAAAATATAAAGACTGAAAAATGGGTATCAAATAAACCTATGCATTTCTTAAATTGACACCAGATACAGAGATTAGCAGTTGGGGTTATTTGTACATCTCAAATTTGTGGGTACCCATACTAGCACATGATTTAGAGAGCATTTTTCAAAATGTCTTCTTTCTTACACACTGGCTTACATTTGGAAGGCATAAATACTGAGAAATACAATTGGTAATAACAAATGTTCTGCCATTCTGTATTACTACGTGTTTCCTGAAAGAAATGGCACCTCACATGTGTAGGCAGGCCTAGTGCCTGCGACAGGAGAAGGGTCAAAAGACAACATGGACACCACATTTTTTTACTGAAAACCAACCATTTTTTCAATGTGAGTAGCTGTGGATTTTGGGTTCTAGCACTGATGGCAGCTAGAGAAACCTAGCAAACCTGTACACACTTGAAAACTACACCTAGGTTAATCCAGGATGGGCTGACTTCTGTGGTTCCCATAAGGTTTTCCGAGTCAGATGTTTTTGCAAAACCCACACTTGGACTAAAAACACACACTTCCCTCATATTTCTGTGATGAAACCTTCTGGAATCAGTGGGGAGCTGCAAATTTCTTACCATCCAGCATTACTCCAAGACTTCTAATAAAAATGGTACCTCACTTGTGTGGGTAGGTCTAGTGCCCGTGACAGAAAAAGGATCCAAAACGCAACATAGACACATCACATTTTTCCAATGAAAACTGACCTTTTTTGCATTGTGGCTAGCTGTGGATTTTGGACCTTAGCTCAGCCAGCATCCATGGAACCTAGCGAACCTGCACATTTTTTAAAACAGGCTATGGCAAACCTCAGACTTTGACTAAGAAAAACACATATTGCTCACATTTCTGTGATGGAATGTTATGGAACCTTGAGGGAGCAACAACTGCTAGAACATCCACACCTAATAGTGGTTTTGAAAGTGTGTTGAGTAGACCATGTAGTTGCACTACATATGTCAACTATTGGAATTTTTCCTAGAAAAGCCATGGATGTCCCTTTCTTCAAAGTAGAATGTGCTCTACGGTGTGTAGGTAGAGTTCTTTTGGCTTTAGTGTAACATGTTTGAATACACTTAACTATTAATCTGGCAGTTCCTGATTTGAATACAGGCTTTCCTTTATAAGGTGGTGAAAAAGCTACAAGTAGTTGTTTAGTGTTTCTAAACATTTTAGTTCTATCAATGTTGAACACAAGGCCTCTTTTGACATCTAATGTATGAAGAGCCTTCTTTGCAACTGATTCTGGTTGAGGGGAAAAAAGGCAACTCAACTGATTTACTGAGGTGAAAGTCAGAGTCAACATTTAGGGTTGGTGCGGAGCTGGAAGAAAGATTCTTAAACAGTTAATGCCTGGAGCTCATTATTAAAAATGCCAACTAACAAGAGCGATATTGAAGAGGGTAGCTATGCAGGGGCTCAAATGGAGGGCCCATGGGTCGTGTCAGAACAATGTTAAGATTCCATGAAGGTGCAGATGGAACCAGTGGTGGAATTACTCTCTTAAGCCCCTACATTAAGGCACTAATGACTGATATTTTGAATACAGGCATGTGTTGCCTATTTAGTAGATAGGCAGCTATTGCAGTGAGATGTAACCTTATGGAAGTGAATGCTAGCCTATTGAGCTGTAAATGAAGCATGTTACAGACAAAGTTCTGTACAGTGGCATTGAAAGGATCAAATTGTTTTGAATGACAATAACAAACAAACCTCTTCTATTTAGCTGCGTAGCATGCTCAAGTAGTAGGTCTATGAATTTCCTTAAAAATGGTCACACATTCAGGTGGTAGATTCAGGTAACCAAATTCTATAAACTCAGGAGCCAGATCACCAGTTTAAGAGCCTTGGGATCTGGGTGCCTGAATTCTCCACGGTTCTGAGTTAGAAGGTCCGGCCTGTTGGGGAGCTTCAGAGATGTCCATTAATGTTGTGAACCAGGACTGATGGGGCCCATGTGGGAGCCACTAGTATTAGTTTGAGAGATGTTTGCCTCAGGCTTCTGAATCAGAAATGGAAGGAGAGGGAGAGGGGGGGGAAGCACAGGTTAATATCCCTGACCAACTCATCCATAGTGCGTTGCCCTTGGATAGTGGGTGTGGGAACCTGAACACAAAGTTTGGGCATTTGGTGTTGTCGAGATCTATTTGAGGGAAACCCCATCTGTGCAAGTATGGAAAGAGGAGTTGGAGTGGAGTTCCCACCTGTGGACTTGTTGCTGCATCCTGCTGAGGAGGTCTGCAAAATCATTGTCTGATCTCGGAAGGTATTCCGCTAACCAGTGAATGTTGTGGTGTACAGCCCATCTCCAAATTGTCTGAGATAGGTTACATAATTGTGGAGAACGTGCCCTCTCCCTGTTTCGGTAGATAATACATGACTTTCATATTGCCTATCCGGACTAGGACAACCTTGTCAATCAGGTGAGGTAGGAATGCTTTCAATGCTAGATGACCAGCTTGAAGCTCTAGGTCAGTGGTTCCAAACCTTTTGATTTCTGTGGACCCCCACTTTAACATTAATAGAACCCAGGGACCCCCACTGAATCATCATGGGAATCCGGGGACCCCCACCTGAGTCTTTACTGGAAGCTGGGGACCTAATTTGTCAATATTTGTTAATATTTTTGAATTTTCTAGGCTCTCGCGGACCCCCTGAGAAGGCTTCGCGGACCCCCAGGAGTCCCCGGACCACAGGTTGGGAACCACTGCTCTAGGTAGTTGATGTGTAGACTCCAGTGTTTGGTGTCCCAGAGACCCTATTTTGAGATCCTGCATGTGTGCGCCCGATCCCGTGAATGATGCATCCATTGTGACAGTGATGTAGGGAACAGGATTGAGGAAAGGCCGCCCTTGTAATAGGGTTTTGATGTTCCACCACTGCTGAGAGTGATGAGTGTGGTGGTCCATCAACACTAGACCTTCTAACTGACAATGTGACTGAGACCACTGTTGAGCTAAGCATTCCTGTACCAGAGGCATACGTAGTCATGCATCAGGTACTATGGCAATGTAGGAGGCCATTATACTTAAGAGATGCATGAGTGCCCTCACTGTGAGTTGTTGATTTGTCTTAAATTGGGGTAACAACGCTTGGAAACAGTGCATTCTTGCAGGATTGGGATAGGTTAATCCAATTTCTGTGTTTAGAATAGCCCTTAGATAGGGTTCAACCTGCAGAGGTTGAAGGTGAGATTTTGTGATATTGATGGTGTACCCTAAGCAATGGAGCAGATCTATTGTAACCTGATTGTGTTGTTAACACTGTTGATGAGTGTTGACTTTGATAGGTCAATTGATTAGATATGGAAATATGTGAACATTTGTCTGTGTAGATAGGCTGCTACCACCGCTAGGCATTTGACAAATCCCCGAGATGCAGCAGTCTCCCTGAAAGGGAGGACTTTGAACTGATAATGTTTGCCGCCCACCACAAACCATAGATATTTGTAATGTTCTGGGTATTTGGTATGTGAAAATAGCCGTCCTTTAGGTCTAGTGTAGCCATAAAGTCACCATGTTGGGGAAGTGGGATCACGTTTCGTAAGGTGATCATGTGGAAATGTTCTGACAGGATGCACTTGTTTAGGGGACTATGGGAGGTCTAGAATTGGCCATAATTAACCATCCTTTTTGGGTAATAGGAGGTACAGGGAGTACACCCCTAAACCCTGATGCTGTAGAGGGACGGGTTTCTATAGCTCCATTGAGAAGAGCTTTGACTTCTTGTTTGAGCAATGCTTGATGTTCCAGGGACAGCCTGTGAGGGCGAGGTGGAATGTTGGGAGGTGTGGTAATGAGTTCCAGGCAATAGTAATGTTGGACAATGTCCAACACTCACTTGTCTGGTGCAACTGTTTGCCATGTGGGTATGAAATCATGTAAACGCCCTAAGACAGGTGTTATTTGGTCAGGGGTAGAAGAGGGAAGTCACTGCTTGGTAGTGGGTGTTGTTCTGCATGAGGAATCACCCTTACCTCTGACTTTGGCATTGTTTTCCCTATAGGAGCCTCTGATCTAACCTTTTGGAGAGGTGTGTTGACCTTGATTACATGGTAGGAGGTGGAGGCGTCAGAACAGGTTGCCTTGTAACCTCCACAATAGTTTGAGCACCAAAAGGAGCCCCGGGGAGTAGATGTCTGAAGGGCACCATTGCATTTGCTGTCTCTTTCTCTTTTTAAATTTTTTCTAGTGTTTGGTCTACTTGAGGACTGAACAGATGTTCCTTATCAAAAGACATATTGAGGACATTTTGCTGTACCTTTGGTTTAAAAACAGATATCCGCAGTCATGCACTGCGCCTGAGCAAGATGCTGGTATTGATACACCTAGCTGAGGTGTCAGCAGCATCTAAGGCACAGCTTATTGAGGTATTTCTTATAAGCTTGCATACAAAACACATTAAGATGAAGCACTCACAACTGCAGTCCAAACAAAATTACAACAAAAGAATATATTAATATAATGTGGATAGCTGTCCTTTAATTTAGTCCCAAAGTCTCATATTTTCAAATAAAACTTCTTATAGATTTTCAAAAGGCAGATTCAATTTGCTTGATCAATTTTTAATTCTTGCTCACAGGTTCATAAAGACAGAGACACAGCTAACGCGTTTCCTCCCATTAAAACAGGACTTCTTCAGGGCTGTTAAAAACATATAGGCCTATATTTAAGCCACATATAAAACATTGATCAAAGCATGAATCTAAACATTAATTGCACAATAAAAGCACACACATATGAAAGCTATGTAGACATTAAGAGAACACAAGAACAACAACCTAAAAATTCACTCTTAAAATCATACATGTGTATTTTAAATCCTATATTTGATGTACAACATTTTGTTTTTCGAAGATCTGTTCAAATTCTCCCTTGTACAATTCAGAATTCTCCTGAGATACATATGGTACAATATAGCAGTAATATTTGTTTATTAAAGTATTCTAACTGCTCATACGTAAATCATAAATGCATCTGAATCCCAATTACAAATGGTTACTCTAATCTGCCAAATATTCTGTTGATGAATACAATTCATAAAGAGTCAAAATAATATATCCCATTCATAATAGTGCCTTGAGAACACCCAACATGTAATAACTTTATTATGTACAAAGGATCAATGAAAATCAGACAACAGGGATGTTTTCTTGATTAACATCAACAGAGGCGGTAACTAAAACAAAATGAATGTGGAGCAGGATGAAGAAATGGCCTTGAGAGATTGCATATCTTATTACAAAGAGACAAGCAGTACCCCATTAGTTGAAAAAAAAGCTTAATTCACTCTTACCTAATAGCGCTTCCAAAGCGTAGCAACCAGTCACTCCATAAAGGGACTATCCTTATGTTCATATATCTAACAAGTACAGCATCTCAACAGCCAAATCCTTTCTATAAAAGGAAAATATAGTGGTTAGATGTCCAGTCCCACTATATTATTGCTAAAAAAAAAAAATTACCCATTGAATATTTATAATTGATTCAAAATTAAAGCTTGCCTTCAGCGACAAGTTTTTTTCCTCGTTTTTTGTGTTCCTCATGAACTTATTGGAGCAGATCCTCTGAGCAGATTACAGATCCTCCATTTCATCCCAGTTTGCCCGATTGTAGCGAGCAAGTAGGCTTATTGAATTGCCAATACGTCAGTGATTGGCAGATTGTACTGCAACCCTCTTCCCTGCCACATCAATATGCTTGCTTTCTTTGTCAGGCGGGTTGGGGCATTTCCACTAGCTTGCGAGTTGGCATGCTTTGGAGCAGTGGTAACGACAAGCAACTCTGGTAGTAATTGCCCCATATGGAGATGGAATCAGATGGAGAGGGCTTATACCTTTTGTCTACCCTTGGCATTATAATCATAGCCCTAATGTGGCCTTAAAAGATGTCCTTTGTGTGTATTAACATACCCTTTAGCATAGGAAGATACTATGTGGACCCATGAATAGTTGAAAGTATTTCAAAGAGGAAGTTCCCTTCTAAAGATCCTTTATGGAGTTGTACGCCGTGAAATGCAGCAGCTTTATCTAGAAGTTCCTGTTATGATGTCGAGTCATCAGGAGAGGAGGAACGCGTGGGATATAAATCCAGGTCCGTGTCTCCTGGAGGGTTGCTATGCGTCTTCCACGGGTCGACATGTGGTGGTGTCCCAAAAGTGTCTTGTCCCCCACCCTGCCCAGTGGAGAAGGTGAAGCTGGTGGTGGTGGAGAAGGTGAAGGTTGTGAGGGTGGCAGAGGAGGCAAAGGGCTGGAGGCCTTGCCCAGCTTTTTCTGGTGTTTTGGTGGAACCGGTAAGTCCAGAACCTCCTGGAATGACAGCCATCTTTTGGGTGATGGAGGAATCGGAGCTGAGGCTCTGGCAAGGGTAAGTCTGGTGTGAGGCTGGATGTGGATTTGCTGTTGCTTGGCATACAATTACGCTTGGAGACTATAGAGTATGGGCTCCTCTTGCTTGCCGGAATTGGGCTTCAAAAGTTTTGGGTCTGACCCACATTTCGGTTTTGGCACCAAGGCTCTGCTAGGTGTCAAAGCGGCAAATGTGGAAGGCGATGTTCGGCTCGGCACCAAGGGTTGGGTAGGCGCTGGGTGGTGTTACGGAACCAAAGAACTAGATGCTGAAGGCTTCAGCTTTGGCTGGTGTTTCAGAACTGAGAGGGAGGGCAGGGCGTCCGAACCAGTTGCTCAGTGCCGGTCATGGCCGGAAGGCAGTGGTGGACCAAGGGCCTCTGTATGTTGTATCAGAGGGGCCAAGTGTCTTTTGGATGGATCAACATGGTGTTGAGGGACAGGGAGTGTGGTACTCACAAATTATACAGTTAGTGTAACTTCCTACATCTCCAAGTCGCCCTCAAGATCAGAGCCACAACTGCCCTTGATCAATAACGGCTCTTCTTCTGCAGCAAATGGAAGTTCTTCCTCTCCTTCGACATCTTCATGTTCGAAGATGACTGGAGTATCCTCAATGCTCCTCTGCAACACTTTAAAGCAATGTGCTCAACAGTCTCTAAGGGTTTCTTTGAGTGGAAGGAGCAGCAGGCATCTCAATCCATTTCACTGTGCTCTGGTGACACAGATTACAGATAAGGAGTTGATCGATAGCGGGATACTTCGCGTGGCAGCACGGGCAGTAACGGAAGGGCGTCCATTCCATCACTAGCAAAGCATTCTCTAGAGAAGGTGATAGAGACCAAAGAAAGGCCCCAAAAGGGCTAGGCCCTGTAGGGGCTGTGGTCAAAGTGACTCAACTCAATGAGCAATAGACAAATAACTCTATACGCAGAAAGAAAAACACAATTGAAACAATACCGACAAGGGGAATAGTGTTGAACGTACCAAAATGAGAACTGTGACGGTATAGAACCAAAGAACAAGCATACACATCTGAACCCAACAGCTTTCCTCCTCCCCAGATCCCTGTGGCCGCTGCAGCTACATTATATATTTACGTTTAGCATGGTCATCATATTACTTACACATACCTTACACTCCTTTCTCACTCGCCTGCAGGTAAACAATCTAACGATGGAGATGATGCCTATGCGCATTATCACCAATAGGAGGAGTCACTCAGCCTCATGACTCTAAAGACTTCTTCAAAGATAAACAACTTGCACACATCCAGACTCAAAACTAGATTGCAGGAGTATCTACGGCCGCACATGCCTCAGATATTTTCCTCACATTTCTGTGATGGAAAGTTCTGGAATCTGCAGGGAGCAACAACATTTCTACCACCTACGTTACCTCACGTCTCTTGATAAAAATGGTGCATCACCTTTGGGGGTAAGCATAGTACCCACAACAGGAAAGGCCTCAAAATACACCATAGAGACACCAATATTTCCTGTCACAAAAAAGATCTTATTTTGCAATAAAGGTAGCAGCGATTTTTTGGCTGGGGATTGACGGCCACCCAGAGAAACCTACCAAAGTAAGACATTTCTAGACACCCAGGGGAGTCCGGTGTGGTGTGCCTCGCATGGGTTTCACAAAGTCTTTTTTTACCCACAACGCTCTGCAAGCCTCAAACTTTGCCGAATCTTGTGCATTTCCGAAAGTATCTTGAGTCATAATACGGCTCGTGGCAGTCAACTGGCGTGGCGCTGCTGGGGGCAGCAGCGCTACCTTACCGCCATCCGCCGGCATGGCCACAGCCGGATTTCTGCCATCCTTCTGGTGGAAATCCAGCTGTGGTCATAATACGGTGGACTGCTGGTAGCCGCGGCAACGGTCTTTTGGCGGCCGTCGCCGCGGCAGTAGGCGGTTTTTTATTGCCAATATCATAATGAGGGCCATAATGTTCTAGACAAAACTATCAATACAAACCACACAAAGACCTTTATACTTCAAATACCTCTTGCTTGCTACAGACAGCTAGACTGGGGATCAACTGAACCTTCTCTGCACAGACGCAGCAGGCATCAATATCCCACAGAAAAGGAAAAACAAAAGAAAATAAGACACAAAACAACACAGTACACATCTTGCACAAATCCAAAGTGAATTTGATATACAGCAGTTTAAAAAACACATTCAAGCAGGTCTATGGTGTACATTTGAAGTAAACATTACAAAAATGGTTTCTTACCAACTACACAACTACACAAACTGCAGATCTAGCACTGCTGAATTGAATCTGCATGAAAATCAAAAGCTTTGAACTACAATCAAAAGAAGGAATAAAACATTAAGTTGACAAATGTAAATGATTACAAGAAATAAAATAGTTAACAATCTAAAAAACAATGAAGTCTGCACTTGGTGGCAGATCAGAGTTATAACCGTCTAATCTGCCCCGAAGGTGGGGCACAAAACAAAGGCAAAACATTGGTCTTCCAGAGGGTAGTGACCCTTACTGCCCAGCTGCCCAGACAATTGCAAACTAAACACACACACCACCAGTCAAACAGTAAGGCACACGCCAGTCCATACATAACACCAGCCAAATGCCAGTTCACACAAACCGCCATCCAAACACCAGTTCAGCACACAAAAACATGTTCCCTGGTGTCAAGTAGTTTTCCCATGGGCATATAGGCCTAGAAAAAAATCTGATATGCTGAAACCTGGGAGCTGAAAAGAAAGTACATGTTGACAATGCTAGGAAGTATCACTTCCTCAAGGTACCCCTTCCCTATATTTTATAAATACAAATTTCACTGTGTGTAGTGTGTTTCAGCTCCCCTTGGGGGCAGCTTGCATCAAAAATGGCCGATATGTCGCCTGAGGGGTTTAGCAATAATGGGCAAAACATGTCCAAGTATTGGAAGTGACCCTTGCCCAAGGGGTTGCTCCCAACCATGCATAAGTACAAAATTCATGGTGTCTAGTGGTTTTCTGCACCGTTCAGGGCAGATCAGCCTAAAAAATGACCACTTTACCGCCCAGGGGGGAGGGCAGAAACAGCCAAAACATGTTCCAATATTTTTGGGAAGCCGCCATTGCCCAAGGGGCCACTCCAAAACAAGGACAAATAAAACAAATTCCTAGTGTCCAGTGGTTGTCTACCTCCCTTGGGAGCAGATCAACCTAATAAATGGCCAATCTGCCCCTGGAGGAGGCGGTGGAAAATGTCCAAAACATATTTCCCTGGAATAAGGAACGACTCTTGCCCAAGGGGCTCCTCTACAAAAAAATAATTATCTATTTTCCTGGTAACTAGTGGGTTTCCAGCCCCCCAGGCAGATAGGCCTAAAAAAGAGACGCTCTAGAAACTATTGAAAATGGTACCCTGGAAGGGGAGGGCCCTTGTCCAAGGTGTCGCTCCCCATACACATAAAATTATGCCAAGACCCTGGTGTCTGGTGGCTTTCCATACTGGGTGATACTTTGGCCTAAAAAGTGGCTCATCTGACGCTCAGCTCCCATCACTAACAAAAAATGCATCCCTGGTGCATTCCTGCTGTGTGACCACAGTGCCACCTGCGACCCCGCAGCTGGAATGCACTTCAGAGGGATACAGGGGGACATTCCCCCAGTGTGTCTCTAACCTCCTGATTCCTCCTGGGAGCGAGAACTTACCTGAAACAGGACCTCCTCCCTGGAGGCTGGTATCTGTTGATGACACTAGCACGCCGTGTGCACGCTGATGGCATCAGATCGCCGTGGGAGGGGTTGGGGGTAGCAGCCAAAGCACCAGCGCTGAGGATGACTGTAGCTCCTCTTAGCACCCAACGGGTTCATTTTATATGTATCTCTCTTATTAATTTTAGTTGTTTCCTTTATTGATGAATACAAGATCATTGTTTTTTCATTTTTTTACATAATATTTATTTTTGTGTTAATTTTAATTGTTTTGTGTGTTCGGTTTTTAGAGTCCAAGGGCAGCAACAGTTGTTTTATTTGAAATATAGAATTCGATTTTTTTTTATTGTTACTAGTTTTATATTTACTGATTACATTTTTTTATTTTACATTTTTTTGTCTACAGTTAAATGTTTGATTTAAAAAATAGTGGAATGTGAATAGTAAATCTGATTCCTCCCAACATCCAACATTTTCCCTACTTTGGCTTACATTGAAGTGGGACTAGTAGATCTAACCTCTCCAAAGTTTAACATTTCTCTAATATTGCTCTGTTAGGTATGGTGATATTTTTAAATAAATTGTATTTTTTATTTTATATTTTAATTTTTGGGGAATGTTCCTTTTATTTTTTATATAAATTGCTATATGATTGATTAATGCATGTTTGTTTATGCTTTCTTATTGTTAATATTTTTAAAACATTTAATGTAATTTATTTGTACTATAATGTATAAGTTGTAAGTTTTATTTTATATTTTATTTTAAAACATATGTATTTATTTGTAATTATATTATTATTCTAAAGGTTAACATCCACATTTAATTGAATACAATGTTATATATATATATGTATCTCTCTCGCTATATGTGTATGTATATATATATATATATATATATATTTACGCAAACAAAGATCACAGCACACAGTATTAAAGTAAGACAAAAAAGGATCAGAGCATCTAGTCATTGTGAGGTAAAAATGAATGAAGAAATCAAGCACATCGGTGTTCAAATCTTGTCTCCAGAGAAGAGTTCATTTATTCTGAACGAAGTGATATTCCATAGAACAGAGAACAATTTTTCCAAAGTAAACAACTAACACGTGTTTCGTCACACCAGTGACTTTTTCAAGGCTGCAAGTAAACATATACATATGTATCTGATTTAAGCGTAACAGATGATCACATTACATGATTATGTGTGACAAACAAGTGATATGGTATAGAACAATCTCTGCATAAAGGGTGACAAGATCAAGGAAGCTCTGAAAATCAAGTACATATACCTCAGGACATGGCTGGGAAATTTCAAAGGAAACCGAAACAACAGTGTATGCCAAGGTGCCCAAAGACTAAAGACATGCTAGGAAACATTAGAAACAGTAAAAACTGTCCCATTAACCCTAAATAGGAAGATGTGTGAGAGAGAGATACCCAAATGTGGTGGTAAAGAGGGGGTGCTAAGGAGATAGAGGCTTAAAAGTCAAGACGAGTGTGAAGAAAGATCAGGTCTCTAAACCTACCCGAGATTCACGGGAAGGTTCCAAGCAAGTAAAGTCAGATACGTCTCAGAGATAATAAACAGTCCAAACAATACTTAGTAATCTAGAGAAAGGGGGGTAAGGATAAAAATATACCTAGGTGAGTCAGGTTAGATAAACCAGACTTCCAAACTTACAGAAAAGAGATGTGAAGTAACCAATGAAGATTAACCGGTAAAATACCTCTTAATTATCATCGTCAATGTGTAACATTGATAGTCCAAAAGGCGTGCGAAGCTGTCCATCAAAAAGAACCCCGGTAGGTCCAAACGTATGTCTCTATGGGAACAGTAAAATAAACCATAAAAATGGAATGCATAGATCTTACTGTCCGTTTCAGTTGTCCCAGTAAAGTGCCAATATTTTAAACCGGGGAAGTTAATTTGTATTTGGTTAGTCGGACCGGTTAAAGATGCGAATGTACGAGTGCCCCAAAAAACTGGCCATAGGGGGTAGCTACATGACTAACAAATAAGTGCTAATGAGATAACCTAAAAGAGTGTACGGTAAACAAAAAGGAAAGGTAGTTTTATAAAAACGAGAATCCGGATTGAATCCGGAGTTCCGACTCCCTAGAAGGCAGTAAAAACAACCAACTACCCGTATAGGGGCGTCTAAGCCCCTAATCCTAGACGGAGCACACATGAAGCGTTATCGTATATTGTTAACTGTAACGCAACTAACAACGCGCCTGGTGCCAAAGAAAAGTACTAAAAAAGTAGGCGAACTATGAGTCATTGTCGATGTGTGTTAAGCGGCGTGCTCACAGCACAAAAAGATTCCTCCGTATAATAGCGGATTGAAAAAGCTGATACGCACGCAATATCGACAAAGTAAATCACACACTAAATGCCAATCCAGCGCCGTTACCGAAAAGCAAAATCTGGGGTTCCGGCTCACCGTAAGTAAGTATGCTGCAGTCCGTCCGTGTGTCGGCGTCTTCTCCTCTGTAGCTAGAGGTAGCGTTGTGAGTCTGTTTAAGTCATGTGCAGCAATGAAGCACGTGACTAGAAACGGGCACCGAAATAGAGAAAGGACTAAGGTAGTCAAAGCAAACAGAGGGGTATGCGAGGAATCGGTAGACAGGAGGAGCCATGTTATGTGTGGATACTGAGTCAGACGAAAACAAGTCAAGTAAACTGAGTAAATGAAAGTAATGATGCATGTAAATGGAGTCATGATTGTTAAAGAAGAATGAAGAAAGGACACGGTCCCAGACGGGCCGCTGTCCTGGGTATTTATCGAATGTTTGGGCTGTAAAAAGTACGAGAGACAAACAAGAAGGGGAGAGAGGAAGGGGATAGAAAAAGGGGGAAGAACAGTAGCAAATAAAGTAAATTCCATATATAAAACATGTGCATGGTAATCTGTAATATGCATTTGAGCAGAGTTAACAATCAAATAAGGATCCGTCATTGTAGATTACAAATGGTATAAATGGTATTTGACAAAATGCAGGTAACAACAGAGTATTTTTTACAGGTGTACAGGCCAACTTGATATAAGAAGGATAAATGAACAGAAAAAGGGAGAGAAACAATAATGCATACGAATGACAGATATATATGTGATCATGGTCATATCAGTTAAGAAAAACATATAATTCCTTGTCCACATAGAGGTCCATCTCTACCGCTCTAAGTTTCAGTATCCATCTGGCCTCACATTTACGTAGGTCCAAAGTCCTATTACCAAACCTTGGTGCAGTAGCGACATGTGTGATACCAAAAAATCTAATGTTGCGAATGTCACCCTCTCCATGTTCTTGATTAAAATGTGTAGCAAGAGGGTAATGTTGATTCTGGTTTCTGATGGCCCTGATGTGCTCCTGTATGCGTTCTTTCAAGGGACGGATTGTACTGCCCACGTATATTAAACAACAGACACAAATTATGTAGTACACCGTGTATTTGGTGTTGCAGTTAATGAATTGTCTAATGTGATGAATGACCCCACTATTGTACGAGAAAGTCAAAGTTTTGTTGAGGGCCATTGCACATGAGATGCAGCAACCACATTTGTAAAAGCCTGTAGGTGCGTTGGGGAGCCAGGTGTGTTGAGCAGTTTTGGTAGGCGGGGTCAGAAAGCTAGGACATAAGCGATTTCTCAAAGTTTTCCCCCGACTGTGTACAATAGATGGAGTCTTACGGATTACAGTGGCTAAGTTGTCATCCAAAAGTAGAAGATGCCAGTGTTTTTTTAGGATCCGATAGATTGACATACTGGCAGGGCTGAATTTGGTGATAAAAGGGAGGACCTTCCTTTTAGCCGCGTTAGTCTTCCTATTATGGCCTCGGATAAGTAGTTGTTGCGTTGTTTGGCAGTAATCCGTTTGTTAGCCTTAGAAATCAATTCTTGAGAGTAGCCCCTGGCAATAAACCGTTGTGTAAGGTCCTGTTTTTACTGTTTCTAATGTTTCCTAGCATGTCTTTAGTCTTTGGGCACCCTGGCATACACTGTTGTTTCGGTTTCCTTTGAAATTTCCCAGCCATGTCCTGAGGTATATATACTTGATTTTCCGAGCTTCCTTGATCTTGTCACCCTTTATGCACAGATTGTTCTATACCATATCACTTGTTTGTCACACATAATCATGTAATGTGATGATCTGTTACGCTTAAATCAGATACATATGTATATGTTTACTTGCAGCCTTGAAAAAGTCACTGGTGTGACGAAACACGTGTTGGCTGTTTGCTTTGGAAAAATTGTTCTCTGTTCTATGGAATATCACTTCGTTCAGAATAAATTAACTCTTCTCTGGAGACAAGATTTGAACACCGATGTGCTCGATTTCTTCATTCATTTTTACCTCACAATGACTAGATGCTCTGATCCTTTTTTGTCTTACTTTGCATACTGTGTGCTGTGATCTTTGTTTGCGTAATACTATTTGTGTATTTATATTACACATTACTGTTGCCTAAGGGTAGTAGGGCATATGATCACGTGCACCATTTCTTGCTCATCAGATTATACAACATTTATGTACTAATCCCTTTGAGTGCGGCCAACTCTCACCCTTACTACCCGCTATAGCTACTACCTTGGCCTTTTATATATATATATATATATATATATATATATATATATATATATATATATAGATAGATATAGATAGATAGATATAACCTAGTGGCGGTCGCCACTAGGTAGGTATTATTAGGACCCTGTTTCCATAGAGAAAGTGTTTGTTGACTTGCCTAAATCTCTGGCACCATTTGACAAATCTTCACATTTTTTTTTTAAAGTGTGCCAGTGCACAGAATGTTTTGTGGTGATCCGTCAAGCGAGGACCACCACCTCCTCAGGGCATAAGAGGAATATTATGCGGGCCCTTTAATCCACCAGCTTCCTTGGGCATACCAGAAATATGGTGCGGGGCCACGTGGCCCCCCACAGCTCTTGGGATAACCACCTTCCCGGAGCATTATAGAAACATGGTGCAGGAAGCCATGTCCCCCTTCTGGCTGCCCTGGGGTGACACCATGTCCCCGGGGCTTTTAAAAAAAAGAATGAAGGGGATCTGTTTCGGACCCCAAGCCCCGGGGACCAACACCTTTGCACAACTGTGTAACATTAGAGGAGGGCCACGCGGCCCCCCCTTGAGGAGCCTATGATGGCCCTGGGGACTGTCACCCGCAAGGGCCGGATCCTGCTATGTTCCAGGGTGCCCACCCCCGGGACATAGCTGTAGCTGTTTGCTTTTGCTTGGGGGTAGCTGACAGCCCCCACCAAGCAAAAGAAAACAAAGTCTGCTTTCTGACAGCAGGACCTGTCAAACAGCTCACACTGTTAGAAAGCAGAGTTTTCATCTGTCTTCTCTGCGTCCAACTATGCCATGCACTGCTAATTACCCCACAAATTACAGCACTCTTGACATCTTTGATAACTTCACCGATAATATCAATGTTATGTTTGCAGTAAAAAAAAATACGAAAAAAACTATGCATGGCAGGGGCGCGAGTTATGATTACCTTAGGGCACGAGTTACAGCTACGTGAGATAACTCTAACAGGTGAATTTCTATGGTTATGTATGTTTCAAATGTGAGCCTAACTATAACATCCCTGTAACCTTTGATTTTTTCAATGAATTTCTATCTTTTTTAAATTCCATATCCTAACTATAACGTCCCTGTAACCTTTGTTTTCTTTTAGTGAATATATATATAAATATATATACATATATATATATATCTGTTTTTGATGATGTTATTGTCTATGATATTTTTGTTGCAATTTTTTTGTAGTTTACATATAAAGAGTGTAAACACGATATTGTGGTTCTCAATACTTTTTCACAATATTTAGGTATCGCAATAGTTTTGCTGCCATTATAAACTCCTACAGCCATGCTCCTCGCTCCATCACCTCTGGGTCTCCTGCTTTTCTGTCACCACTCTCCACTTACCACCTCCCCTTTTCCTCTCCAACCTCCCTTGTGCTGTCATGTCTTCCTCTTCTTCTTCACTGTCATCATGTCAATTCCTCCTTTTCACCCTTCCACTGGAAGTCGTTTCCTTCCTTCCTGCTTCCAGTGTTGTTCCTGTTTGTCTCCTTCCTTGGCCCTGTCTCACTCTCTCTTTCTCTCTCTCCACCTTCCATACTGCCACAAGCCTATCAGTGTAATGCTCACCTAACCAGATGATGCAGGATGATATGCACAGTGAAAATGCTGTTTTATGCCTACAGATTTACATACTCCGTGCACTACATAAGAACTTAAGTGGGTTCCACAATTGCTAGAATGCCTTAAGAGCACCCCAAACTTTGGCACAAAAAACTAAGTACCTTGTTGGTTGCATAACAGCATCACCATCAGTGTATGATGTCTGGCTGGATTGAATCTTATAACAAAAACATCGAAGCCATAAACATACACAAAAGGACAAGTACATAAGACTAGGAGCAACACTTAGACATTTTAATAAAGCCCATCTCCAGGGGCACAAGTGGCCACAAGGAGATGGGTGGGTGGTAGTAGTGGGCTTAATCCCTTTTCAAAAGTTGTGTCTTGACATGTGGCACACGAGTGGCAAATTTGGTGGGGAGATGAGGAAAAGAAGGACACAAACCAGTGTGCTGCTGTAGTACGCATCAAACTGCCCTTTCCAACCTGATTGTGGCCAAGATACAAATGTGGAAGGTTGGGAAGAAGAAATCTTTGGCCCACCTATCTCTCTTTCCTGTCTCACCTCACTTCGTCAGGGTCATTTTTACTATCCTCCTCTATCCATGACTGTTTTTCATCCTCAGATGCCTGCCCCTGCAGCGAAGACAAATCTTCAATCATGGAACATGGAAATCATCACTTTGTACAATGCACAAAGCAATTTCATCTTTCAGAGACAGTGCCGCTTTCTTAGCCATATCATTGGCAAATGCATTACCTCTGGACACTCCATCTTAGAAGGAATGGTGAGCAATACAGTGAACAGTACCAACTTTACAGGGCAACATAAGGGCATCTAACCTCTATTTTTAAGTCTGCTATTTTATATATAGGGGCTCTAGCAGACATAAGAAAACCTCTCTGCATCCATAATAGCTCCAACCCGTGGGTCACACCAATTGCATATTTGGAATCAATAAATGCAGTGACCGTTTTCAGTGAAGACAAAATACATGCATGTGTGAGAACAGCAAGCTTGGCTACCTGAGGAGAGTGGCCATGAGACCAATGTCAGATCTCCATTATTTCATACAATGTATAAAAAGAATATATATTTACAATGTTTCTAACATCATTTATGATGCATGATCCATTCACATAATAAACAAATTCGCTATTGGGCCCCGGGGTTTCAGACAGATTAGTCCTGAAGTTAATCAAATGCTTGGGAACAAGAAACAGTCATGAGATTATCCATGCTATACACAGGGCATCAGGAAAGCTGGATTCGGTTCTAGGCAATGAATTAGTGTGATGTGAGAGACAGAGTAATAGAATATCAATAACCGTGGAGAAGTAAATGTTGAGGTTTCATTGTGAATAATAAAGGAACCACTTAATGGAGAACAGCAACTATAAAAGTAGAAACAACAATGTTTTCGGAAGCTTCTATGAGAAGGGCAGCTGCAGTCAAGGACAGCAAGTATGGCCCTAGAGCTGCCCATATGGGTCAAAATGGAAGAATAATATACAATTATCATCATGCTTTTGTATTAATACTCCTAAGGAACAGCCACTTTGCTCATGACAATGCAGAGTACAAACTAACCTTCATAATGCAGGAGCAGAACCTAATGCTTGTTTTACATGCACAAATGTCCGCTCTTCTTACTTAGACCGCTGCAAGAGTTTTTGGGGTATTTTACTTAATATAATCCTGAAGAGTTTTAACCAGAGCAGCAAAATCCTTTGTCTATACTATCCTGCAATCACGAAGAAAGTCCGTACCTAAGAGACCGTAATTGCGTGTAGTAACTTCTAGATGGCTTTGATCCAGTCTGTATGTAGGTGGCACTCCCCAGCGGAGATGTTGTGATCTAATTATTGAACAGTGGGGAGACAAAACTGTAATTTCTCTTTTGAAGCTTTCTGAACCAATTCAGTGAGAAAATAAACAAAATTAACCTACCTTTGGTCTTGAGTGGCAGACGCGAGTTATATATCATCAACATACTAAACAAGAATAGAAACTTTGGGAAAGGCTCTGTGTCCAGGTCCTTCTTTAGGGCCTGAGAAAAGATATAAGGAACTCTGTAAAGTCCTGGGGGAGCGAGTTGGCCTCGGCAAAATTAGAATGCGAAGACACATTGAATATCTTTGCGGGTGGGAATGGAAAAGAATGAAGAGCATAGGTCAACAACTTGAAACCATTTTGTAGAGGCAGGAATGCATGATAGGATGGAACCAGTATTGGATAATACAGGAAAGTTGGATACAGAAACTCTATTTCCATTTACAGTTTAAACTATTAAAGATCTTTCTCAGCCGCCTATTTTATGAGGTAAATTTGCGTGTCACGCATGCTTACAGTATGCACTGGAACTCCTTGTTTAATTAGCATAGCAACGAGAGGTCAGCTTTGTTGTCTGGATGTGGAGGCCACTGAAGGATGCAATGTAAATTCTTCATAGGATTCATCTTAATTTTAACAGCGTCTGCAGAAAGCACACACCCATCATTTGCATGTTACAACATTGGCAAACAAAATGGTAGTACATTAATCAACATGGCATCAGCTATTAAGATGAAGGTCAAAACAAAATTGTACAATTTTTCAGTTGTATATGCAGGAAAAACTGAATGAGGCATTTCCATCTGTGCAACTAGGTCTGTGATTAGACATGTGGCATCACGCACTTCTTGGATATTTAAGGAACATTTATTCTATCTATTGTGATACACATACTGTGTTTTAGCGGTGGACAAATTAAGACATGTTTCCCATCTTAACATATCATCACTCGAGAAAAATGAACAAGTGCATCGAATTGGATTTTTGTACCTTCCAACTCAGCTGGGGTACTTAGAAATGTAGTGTGTGAATTAATTCTTGCCAACATTGCATCAAGAAAATATCTAAAAGCGCTGCATAAAGCACTCTGGGATATCGCAACTACAACAGTGGATTGGTAGCTTTGAGAAGATAAATGGTGTAAGCTGCAAAAACCCAGTATGCGGTTAGGAGTTCGTACCACTATATTGTGTATGCCTGCTTAGTACAAGGTTTAAATAATTAATTAAAGTAACAAGCATTTGCAATGCAAAGGGTCTTGTGTTTTCTCAATTTAGAGCTTTAGCGTTGTGAATTCCTAACTGAACTTTTCTTGCCACATAAATTGAAAATGAAAAGGTAAACAGTTGACATAAGCGAGCCTATTCAAAGCATCACGGCCGCCATGAGCATGAGCGCGAAGGAGAGACACAAAAGGAAAAAGGTTGCTCGCAGTCAAACGTATTGGCAAAATGCAATTATCCATGTAACAGGGTCGATGGCCGAGGCGGTAACAAAACTGCCTCAAGGAGGGACAAACGTAAAGCATTTACTAATGATAACAAAGGATATTTGAAAAGGCAAGCCTATGAATGAGTGATAGTGATGGGCGTGCAGTGGGAGTGGTTAAAAGCCCACAGATAGATTACAACAAGCCAGAGCGCGTGCACGCTCAACGTAAAAATTGCTTATTTGCTAAACCTGTAGCTAGCATACATATACTCCTCTGTTTGGTCAAAGAGTGATGCCCTCTGACTGAAAATCCTCTCTCCTCTGGTGGGCTCCAATAAAGTTCATGGTCCTTGCTACAACCTGAATGCAGTCTTTTGAAAGACTCCAATGCGTTTTGTGTCCCCTCTCATAATTTGCACCTGGTTACCATCTGTTTACAACTGATGATATTTTGCAATGTCAAAATGCTGTGTTTTAAGATATTTCCTATTTGTGAACGCTTTGTACATTGAAATAGCGAATCGCTATTTGGTAGTAGCAATTAGCAATTCTGTATTTCTATCTGAAAAATAGGAAATTACAAATCATTTAGAACAGCGTGCGAATTTAAGTACCCCTTTAGTGTCCCATTGTAAATAAAAATACATCCTACTTAGCAGTCACTAACCAGTTTGCGACTGGTTTACGTCAAGCTATTTTTTCATACATCCAGAATGTGAAGCAGGCTGGCTTGTTGGAAATCTGGGAGATTTCATAGCAGGACAGTAATTCAAAACAGCTAGCAGGGGTAGCAGTAAATCACATGCTGAGCCAAGGAGCAGCAGAAATCAGTTTTCGCATCAGGACAGTTCACTTATCCACTGGATGTCATGCCCATGAATTTATAATGTCTGTTTTTCCAGCGTGCGTCTAAATAAAAGCTGATTAGACAATAAACAATGGAGGAGCCGTGTGCCAGGTTAATCGGAAGCATTACCAATGTAAATTCCAGATGCTGCCTGAAGTAACACACAGTTCTTTCCTTGTAGGCAGATCCCCGTGGGTACACAAAATCCAAGGTAAACAACTAAACATCCACGGCAGGGAGCGGTAAAACCAGACAACCACGTTTGAAAAAAATATTTTATTGAGACCCTGGTGGATGCGGGGTTTATTTACTTGACCAATGAAGAGGAACGAAATTATAAATGTTTTATTTTTTTAATTAACATAAGCAATCTAGCCAAGATGATGCCTTTATTGAAGTAGTACATGTTTTGGGGCATTATATATTTCCTTGTATACATCCCTATATTAGAACTAAAAAAACGGAGGGAAACGTG
Source organism: Pleurodeles waltl (assembly GCF_031143425.1). Lineage (NCBI taxonomy): Eukaryota > Metazoa > Chordata > Amphibia > Caudata > Salamandridae > Pleurodeles > Pleurodeles waltl. The sequence continues at coordinate 1,066,178,477 of NC_090445.1, forward strand.
TCTGATCTGAGTAAATGGTACAAGTTAAGTTTAATTGTCCAATTTGTAGAAAGGAAGTGTTCCAGTGTGTATAGCTGGGATAAATACAGGAAAGGCGGAGATGAGTTCATTTCCGCGTGTTGTTGTCTGCAGCCTTTAGAGCCCAAACCTGGAAGGGGGCGAGGCGGAAAAGGAAACTGTCACACACTCGCGTTTCCGTAGACATGCGCCGATTTCTGTATTGCCTGAAACTGTGAAATAATAACCTGGTGAAGTCAGCAATTTGAATCGTTGATAGTAAACAGAGCTAAATATATCCTGGGGCTTGAGCTTTATTTTTTAACGTCTGGTGTTTGTTGACAGATAATCTGATGGCAGGGAAACAAGCGAGGGGATGGACTACACGTTCCACATTCACATAATTAATTCAGCACAAATGTTTTTCTCATTCTTATTAACTTAATTGAGGTTTGGATTGTGATATATTTTATCAGACTATAAACCCACAGCATACGGAGTTGTTTGTGGATTGACATGATATTCAACTATTTTGATAAGCAGTTTCAGTAAAGTATTGTGATTTTCAAACTTTTTGGGAACATTTCATACATTCATATCCAGTTCAGAGAGATTTAGATACCATGGTGGGTGGGGGGATTATTAATTGATCAAGAATTTGTATTTCCATGGAAATCTCATCTGTGTGACAAAATTATATCAAACATTGTTATGACATAAAATTCTAAAAAGTGTGCTACTAGCTTTGTACCTAGACAATAACCTGAAATAAAATCTCATTGTCCTCAGGCTAGCGCCTCTACAAAGAACAGATACAGCAGGTTTTCAGCAATTAGAGTAGTATTTTGAGCCTACTCACCCAAATCAAGTGTAGGAGAATCCTTCTGACACTGCACGTTTCTGAAGTACTTTGGCCATTTTAATGACGCCTCAAATGGCACATGACATCTAGAAAAAGACATTTCTTTTAAAGGTTCCCCAGGTCCTGTATGAAAGTGAGATATTTCTTTATGGACATCTTCAAGACGGACATCTCCAAGAAACTATACTCACCTTATCTTTACTTGGGAGCAAGGTTAATGGGATTGAGGGGTTTAAGTCTGAGATTTCTCGGTGATCCACGTTGATCACTGGGTTTGATGAGCAAGAAGGGTGAAGATATTTGATATGGTGACCCCCAACTCCAACAAGCAGCTGACCATTTTACAGAAAACATTTTAACGCATGCAGGAGCATCTCAAACTTCAAGTGCTACGCAGAGAACAGTATCTTTCTGGTGGGGTTAGTTAAAACAAGAACCCCAAAGTGTACTGAGAAGGTTCAAGAGAGCATCAAGTTCCTGAGATATTTATTGAATTGAGAGGTCTGAAGAGCACGTGCCAACTTCTGTTAGGGAAGAAACTGAAAAATAACAGAGGCTTCTCAGCATAAGAACATTCAAGAGGCGTGAGTGTGCGCGAGGGAAGAGAGGATGTAACCAAGGATCAAAGGGACTTGCTTTAAATAGACAAGTGTGTCAGATATTGAGTTCCTGTGCTTCTCTAATTTGATACGATTGCCATAACTTCCAAGCAGAGACTCAGTGCTTTTAATGGACTCTCAGTAACAACCAGGTATGACATGACACTGTCATATTTGCATTTCAAGCACGGCTTGCTTATGTATCTACAGTACTGCTGATCCTTGATGAAACATGTCACAGATCGTCGTGAGTGTAACTACGAATCAGAGAACACATTTATTAGGGATATATAACACCCAACACACAACACTGAAGATGTGCCCCTGACTTTACTCTTCTGGCATAGACACTGACAAGCTATTCATATCCATAAAACCTCTATATTTCTAAATGGTTAGCCAGCTAGGGTGAGTACTAGGATCAAAATACAAATTTCTCTGAGTAGTCAAATTTCATATACAAATACTGGGTTTTATAGGTGGTATCTGATAGAGCGGAACGTGGTAACAAATTTACCTACGTTTAGACGCTCTTTAGGTCGATGAATCTTTTGACTAAGTGGGAACTCTCTGTACTCTTAATCGATCAATCCCCCCTTATCGATAATCAATAACGAACATAAGCAACACCTTGAACAACATAACACTTAACAATTAATCCAGAATACATTTCGGCGAACCCTGATCTTTCAGTCAGGAATAACCACACCAGTTTATTGCAAAGTTAGTGAATTTATTTCCCTATATTAACAAAGCTAGCACAATATAGATGTGTCTCAACACCAAATGATAAACATAAATGAACATTAATAGCTGTCCATAACGTCGAAACAAGTGTAATCTATGTAGCATTTGAATCACAAGGCATTCGATAGTGGCAATGCAAAGCACTAATACGATAATCTGCAACGGGCTAATTGCGTACATTTAGTCAGCATAACAAGATCTCAAATTGCATCGTGCGACATATGGAATCCTCATCTAACCTCAAATTAGCATCAGCATGTGGGACTTCATGCAAAACCAATTTGGCAACATCAATTTAGAAAACTCCTAGCTAGGGTCCTTATCAAAATCAGCAGTTGGTTACCTAAAAGAAACACAATGCAATTTTACAATTTCCTTTCATAATTACCAATTCCAATCAGCAATCAATGAAGTCTTCGTCTCACAGGTACCGTTTCTCGATCAGCATGGGACGGGACAAAGGGGCAGGGGTGAACGGGGCAATTGCCTCACGGCGGCAAAGTAAGGCTACTACTTCATGCAAAGGGGCAAATCAAAGTTAAAGTCTCTAGGGCAAGAATCATTAAAGTCTCTTTCTCTCGACTAGAGAAAGCATCAAAGTTTCTCAAAATGGCGTCGCAGCAAAATGGGTCATAGTAGCTACGAAGTCAAAATGGCGGGATGTCCGAAGATAGAGAGAGAGATTTCTTCTCGTGCACCTGGGTTTTATAGACAACAGTTCAAGTTCAGTAGGGTCTCCATTGGAGGGTTCATAGGTTAGCTTCAAATTGACCAATCAAAAACGACAGTTCTCAAGCTTTTACTTAAGCATACATTATCCTTGGAGATGGGTACGCAAGTTGCAACATTGTTTCTCGATTAGCTTACTCTCAGAGCCTCCATTGTCCGCACCTGCAAGCCGACCTTGAATTAAAAGGAAAATATGCCATGCTGGCACCAACTTTAAGATAAGCATGTGAACAGTCTCTGTGGAAAAGTACAGCTTCGAGCAGAAATACACGTTTAATAGCACAGTGGAAAAATACGAACATCTAAACCGTGAGACCAGGCAACTAGGCCAAAGCCTCCGCTAAAGTAATGCTAAGCTAAGGCATTTCAAATAAGCAAATCGTAGCACACGTTTATGATTATGTCGGATTAGTGCAATTCTAATACACCACGTTATATAAAGCACGCGTATAAATGATGGCAAACTACTCTGAGGGCACATTTTGTCCCCGTACAATCTTTATTAGTTCGGTTAATGTCACACATGATTATTTCAGCACTACGTTTATGCGTTAATAAATCAAAACCTTCATTTTCTGCTTCATCATATCCTATATAGGCTATAACAAAGGAAGTCCCAGGCGCAGGGCGGAGCACGTGTCCTTGTATCCACTAGTACTGTATGAACTCTCTATTGGCCTTCCGTTCAGTAAGCATATTAGCCTCTCGTGTTTAGTACAGATAAAAGAAAACCTTCTTGTTGTGCTATCTTGCTCTGAATACCCTCTGACAGGACCACCTGATATGATGTACTTGAAATATCCTGGTGGCCACTGGGCAGTGCTTATTTTGCAAAAGCATTAGTTCAGCAGTCCAAGGTTTTTCTTAGAAGCCCATGGCCAGTTCAGCCAGTTTACCTCTGCATTTTCTGTGTCCTAATCTAATTCTTACAAGTACGTTTTGTAAATGACTCCTCTCTTTGCCAATGATTTCCTATCATTCTCTTCCTTTTTTGTTCTCCCTTTTCAGCCTTTTAGCTGTCTTACTCCGGATGATACTCTGTTGATGAAAAATATGACCTAGTCCCTAAAAACAAGCATTGGTAAAAATCGATAGGTCTGATCGTGGCTGCTGACCCTTTTAGCTTTATCAAATTATGTGTTGTTTTGTCACTGGTTTTGCAAAACTTTAGTGTTGGATAAGATGCCAAGAACTCATCAACCTTAAAAACATTGCTTAAAAGCTAATTGGTCTACAAGAGTACACATTGCATTTGCCCCTAGTATTGAGGGGCAGTACCTTCCCTGCAGGTGTGCTCCTTCAGAAGGGGCAGAACGCCGTCACTCACAAGCGCGTCTGAAAGTAAAAAACAAATGCTATGCTGCTGCCCGCACCAACAGCGCAACAGCACTTTTTCCTTTACTTTAGCCATGCTGCATAGCAGTGCAGCTGCGGTGCTGCACAACATGGCTAAAAAACATTGACAAAGCCAATGACTCATTGGTGTTAAGGAGCGAAGTCCTGATGAAGTAATTATGCTTGTAACTGAAGAAATGGAGAGGAAAGTGCTAAAATAAATACATTTGAATGTGGCCAATGACTACATTTATGTTCCAACGGCTCAAGACTCGTCCATTACACCCAAGCTTGTCATGTGTAATTAGGTTCTGCTCAGTTATTACCCTCTACATACATAAACATTGTTTTGAGGGGCTTACACATCACATACTAACGCACACTATAGTTTTCCTTGGGAGGGCTTTAAGCTCTCATTTTTTCTGTAGTTCAAGAAAAGTTCATGAAGAATAACTATTTTACCAGGCAAATCTCTGCAGGCCTGAAATCAGTAACATTATCAAAAGAGAGGAATTATTAACCAAAGGAAAGAAACGGAGTATGGAGCACATATAAAAAACAATGTGCGCTTTGCATTGCTTTCAAACAACCAAAGAGCTGTATCTGGTCCCACAGAAAACATATCAGAGAGGCAACACAGCCTATTGAATGCACAGTACGCTCATGCATTGATTTCAATCAGTAACCATAATCCCTCATTCTCCTACCACCTAATAGTTCTCTGCTTCCCAGTATATTCCTTACTCTTAGTTAATGATTTTTCTATTTACTTTCATACCATCAAAAAAGGCACAAGTACAATGGATGGCAAACACAAGTATACTGTTAGGCCATGTCATTCATCATGCAGTCAGGTTTAAAAGGTATAGTGCTAGCGACTCAGCACTCTTGGCTGGTAACTTTCTAGCTCACTTTCTGTGAACTAGTTTTGATGGTTCAAACTAGATGTAAAGCATTCTCATTCGCCAATTTACGTTGTTTTCCTTCACCTGGTAGTAGCTATGAAATACAGAAGGTTAGAGTCCCCAATTATTGCATTTGAACATTGTGTCTACAATAAGTAAGCTTGGGGCTCTAGGGTTAGGACAGCCACAGTGAAGGCAAATTTACCTATATCCTGCATTTTGATGATTTCAACACCAACAATGTTTGGTTCCTAAAGATTAGACATTCAGGACATAATGTTGGACTAATTTGTCAATTGGTGACCAGAGACATTTTAAAAGTAAAAAGGTGGTGATCAGCAGGGGCGTAGCTTGGTCATTAGGATTGGAGCAGTGAACTTCAGATTCCCCAACAGTCACCCCAAAATACCTTGTTAAATTTCTTTATATGGGAAGCAAGACATAAAGGGAGAATAAGGGGAAGTGGAAAGAGAGAGGAGGGCGGATTGTTAGGCTCACTTAAAACACAACATTTTACAAACTAATCAACATTTTAAGGCCTTCAAAACAGAGATGAGAGCGAGAACGTAAGTGTGTGTTTGTTATTGTCGGTGCGTGCTTGTAATCCCGGGTGAAATCCGACAGACACTTCATCATACCCGAATGAAAGTCCTTGTACCCAACTATTTACTACAGAATACATTTTTAGAGGGGTGTAACACCCCAAGCATCCCCCTGAAGCTACGCCCCTGCCGACAAAGGACTTATTCAGTAAAAACTAGTCTTAAACAAGTTAATGTTAGTTGTAGGATGTTCAAAGCATAACATCAAAACACATTATAGCAGTCAACAATAGATGCATAAGTCACTCAAAAAAAAATGAGGAAGCAGGTGCATTCAATGGTGTATTTTAAAGTATGAGAAAATATCCATTTTGAATTACAGTGGGGTACAAAAACGAAAGCTTTCAGCAAAAACATGGACAGGGCAACAGTCTTATAATCCAATCAGGGTGGCATAAGCCAAACGTTCATGCGAAAATAACCCACTCAAGAAGCTCATATAGAGAAAAGTTATTCTTCAGTGAATATTCCACTGTTCATGGACAGCTAGTAATGAGGCGGGTTGTGTGTCACTTTTTCGGCCCAAGTTGCAGATGCTGATAGGACCATCCTCAGGACTTGTGGTTTGTGTGAAGAGCAATGGTCTCCATAGGGGATATGAAATGATGCAAATACAATATGCACCTGCATAGAACTGAATCAAGAAGAAAGAGAGATAATAGAACCATCATTACAAAAATCAAGGGGAGAGTAATTTCTGAGTGGTATAATCTGTGAATAAGAAGTATAGAGGCATTAAAGTGAAAATTGTACGCCTGGAATAAAACATGAAACACATAAGATGTATGTGAATCACCAATAGTGTTACATAGCAGTGACCAAAAACAGTGCCTGTGTAGTAAATGTGGGACTTACTTAAAACATCAATTGCCGAAAAAAATAAATTACTTCAATGGGACACGAATTCTGGAAAATACGAGATAAAATCCTTGCGTTCAATCTTAAAACGGTACTGTAATGTGTACTAAGGACTTCAAAAACAGTATGATATGTCAAAAACGCTAAAGACTTAGCCAAAAATGTCAATGAAAATCTATCAGAGTGACCCAAAAACTGTGTTGGAACAGGCTAATTTCTAAGCAAATACATAAAACACCCGTATTCAAAATACAACCGGGATGAGAAAGTATGTTAGCATGTGGGTATACAAAAATGTTTCCATCCTTTCCGGAATTGGTAAATGAAACCTGGAGGGATGAAGTGCAAAGTTTCCCCACCGTGGAGCAGCCATCTCAACCGTTTGCGTAGCTGTTTGGGAACTATGTGTGTGAGAAGACACCGGAAAAAGAGGTAGCCTGCTCAACAACTAGAGTGCAGGATGTATGGCCGCCATCTTTGGGGAAGGTGAAGGTAACCCCTACCTTATCGTATTGAAAAATGCACATGAACAGTCATCGTAGCAACGAATATCGGAGAGATATGGCCCTCAATGGGGGCTTGGGGGGAGCAAAGGGCTAGCCCTGTCTCCCCCCGGGCTTATCGGGCTGTTGTGGAATGATCCACGAGCCCGAAATGGGATTGGTCAGGAATACGGATAGGGCGGTGCTTTGGGCAAGGGGATAAATGGTAGGGGCTGGGTGTGGGCGGCCTCTTTGGCCGTTGTCACACCCAGTGGGCGTTTTGTCTTTGTGCCAAGGTTTGTAGGGAGGCGTTGTTAGAGGCAAGAGTAGGTGGTTTTGAGTTGTTTGGGCGGAGTTTTTGTATTTGGAGGATAGTTTAAATAGTATTTGTTATGGAGCCGAGCAGGGTGGTAAAATCGCTTCAAGATGAAGGGAGGGAAGATTTAATAAAAAGGGTGTGCTGGAAGAGGCGTGGGTGGGGTTAAGAAGACCGAAGCGGCTTTCGGCCGAAGGTGTGTCGGCTGCTGTAGCAGCTTGTTCTTCGCCGTTATAGGCATGTAAAAAATTTAAAACTAAGAGCGCCGCCGGGAGGAAAGTTTCACGGTCGGAATGTGTCGGCTGGCAACTTGCCTAGAGGTGAGGATGGGTTTGTTGGGTCTTTGAGAGTGCATGAGTTGTGGGAGAATTTTGGGGGTTTGAGTCGGACAAGGGCCTTGAATGTTATGGGTGGTTCAAGGGAGATAAGGATGGGTAAGGTGGATGCAACCATTCAGGTGAGTTCGGTCACGGAGGTGGATGGTAAGTTGGAGGTAAGTGGTGGTAATGGTGATGTGTCAGTTAAAAAGGCTGAATCGGGTGAGGGTGGTAAGATGGCTACAGGCGCTAATACGGGTGGTGATGAAGTGGGGGGTGGGATCAAGTCCAAGAAGCTACCTTATATGGGAGTGTCAATGGCTTTGGAGGCGCATCTGACTCTAAATTAGAAAGAAAAAATTTGGAAAGGGAAGTTCATTGATGTTTTTAAATTGCTTCATAGGGAGGTTGAGGCGAAAGAAAGGTCAAAGGAAGAAGAATGGGAATTAGCTAGGAGGCCTAGAGTCCCAACCACGATAGAGAATCGGACGTCGGCCTTTTTGATCTACGATAGTGTTTATTGCGAGAAACATCAGGATTCTTGTGTGGCCTTGTTAAAGTATATGGACGTTGTGTGGAGAGCTCAAATGGATTTCGGCGGTTTTGGATGGTTTAGGTATGGTGAAGAATTCAGGGCAAGGAAGGCAATGGACTCCACTAAAATGTGGGGCGAAATTGATAACGAATTATGGATGCAGTGGTTACGGACTGGAAGGAATGCACCCACGACGCATACGGCGAGTGGATTACCGGTTCAATATAAGCCCTTTCAGGGGCGTCCCACCCAAGTTGGGGTAGGTTTCGGGCATAGAGGACAATTTCAAGCTAATGGGGCGTGCTGGTCCTTCAACAGCGGTCTCTGTAACAGACAGCAATGTAAGTTTAGACATGATTGCTCCAATTGTGGTGGGAGACACCCAGCGTACCAATGCTTCGGTGGGCTTCAGTGGTCTTGGCATGGGCCATCGTCAAGAGGTGGCGACAGAGGTAGAGGACATATGCAGCAAGTGGCAGGAAAGGGCCCTACGCCTATTAAATTTGATGTGGTTGCTTATTGGTTGCAGTTTTATCCATGTTCGGAGGAGGCCAAGGTTCTTTTTAGTGGTTTTTCAGAAGGTTTTAGGCTGTGTTATCAAGGCCCGAGGTTGAGGAGATGGGCTAATAATTTGAAGTCGGCAAGGGAACATCCTGAGGTGGTGAGGGCTAAGTTAAAAAAAGAACTGGAATTGGGCAGGATTGTGGGGCCTTTTCTAGAGTGGCCATTGCCGAATTTGACTATTTCCCCTTTGGGTGTTGTCCCTAAAAAACAGGTTGGTGAGTTTAGGAAGATCCATCACTTGTCATGGCCGGCGGGTGCCTCAGTTAATGATTTCATTGCAGCGGAAGATTCGATGGTGCATTATGCATCGGTTGATGAAGCTATTGCATTGGTAGGGAAGTGTGGGAAAGGTGCAGAAATGGCGAAATCAGACGTTGAGTCAGCTTTCAGACTGTTGCCGGTCCACCCGGACAATTTTTCCTTATTGGGAATGCAGTTCGAGGAGGCAATATATGTTGATCGGATGTTTCCTATGGGGTGTTCAGTGTCCTGTTCTTTGTTTGAGATGTTTAGTTCGTTTTTGGAATGGTGTTTTAAATTTCAGGGTGGTGGCAGATTAGTGACTCATTACTTGGATGATTTTTTCTTTGTTGGGAGAGCCAAGTTGGGGGATTGTGGCAGAGCATTGAGTGAATTTGAGCGTTTGATGTCTCTTTTTGGTGTTCCGTTGGCAAGAGACAAGACAGAAGGGCCTGCAACATGCCTCAATTTCTTGGGTATTGAATTGGACTCTGACAGAATGGAAGTGAGGTTGCCTAGGAATAAAGTACAGCAGTTGATTTCTATGTTGGACGAGGCTGTGAGGAAACCCAAGCTGGAGTTGCGTCAGGCACAATCGTTGCTTGGGCATCTGAATTTTGCTTGTAAGGTGGTAAGGGTTGGCAGGGCGTTTTGCCGCAGGCTCGGTTTCGCGATGCGGGGTGCCTTTTTGCCATATCACCATATTCGCCTTCAGGCATGTGTTAACGAAGATTTACGGATGTGGATTATGTTCCTGAGTGAGTTTAATGGTGTGACGATGCTGGTGGAGGACGAGGATTGATTTTGGCACATTCAGATATTTTCGGATGCGTCCGGTGCTCATGGATTTGGCTTGTTCTGGGATGGTCTTTGGGCGGCAGAGGCCTGGCCTGTGAGTTGGAAGCGAGCTAAATTTAGCATTGCATTTTGGGAATTTTTTCCTTTAGTAGTTGCTTTGACAATTAGGGGTCGGTTTTTGGCCAATAGGAATGTCGTTTTCAATGTGGACAATCAGACTGTGGTACATTTAGTTAATTCCCAGAAGGCAAAAGATGAGAAGGTACTTAAGTTGTTGAGGATTTTCTTGCTGAATTGTTTGAAGTTCAATATTTTGTTCAAGGCTCGACATGTGCCTGGCATTAATAATGACATCACTGATGCCCTATCTCGTTTTCAGTGGCAGAGATTCCGTGGTTTGGTGCCGGGAGCAGACGTTCAGAAGACGGTCATACCTGGGGAGTTGTGGGAAATAGGAGATTGAGGATGTTGGAGCTAGTTCAGCAGTCTATAGCTCAGTCGACGAGGAGGACTTATTTTCAGGCTTGGTTGGAGTTTCTGAACTCAGGTGCGGTACGAAGATCGGGTGGGTTTGATGTGATCTCTAGGAGACAGGATGATGCTGTCCATTTGTTATGCAACAGATTGAGGCTGGTTTAGCGGCGGTCACTATATCGGGTAAGTTATCTGGGGTTTCTTTTTATGGTAAGTATTTTTGGGGTTACGATCCTGTGGAAGGTGAGTTATGTAGGAGGATTTTGGCAGGTTGGGCTCATTCAGGTGGTGTGTGATCGGAGGCGCCCCATCACGTCTCATATTTTGAGGGCCTTGTTGGGGAGTTTGGGCGACATTTGTTTTTCAGATTGGGAAGTAATGTTTGTTTTCTCTCTGTATGTCTTGGCTTTTTCATGGGGCATTTCGTATTTCTGAGCTTTTGGGTGTGAAAGAGAGAGACGGGCTTACACATGAGAATGTTCAAGTAGGAGCCGAAGGTATTTGTATATGGTTGCCCTTTTCCAAAGGGGACCAGTTGGGGAGGGGTCAGGAGGTGATATTAAAAGCTAAACAATCAATTGATTATCCAGTGCAATGTTGGTTTTCCTTTGCAGCGCTGTTGCCACACACGTCAAGGTTTGTATTTGTTCATCAGGATGGGACGCATTTGTTAGCATCGTAGTTATTAGCTGTATTGAGGATGTCTGTCAGGAGGTTGGGCTTGGATCCCAGTAGCTACGGTACACATTCATTTAGGTTTGGGGCGGTTACTGAAGTGAGAAGACAAGGTAAACCAGACCAGTCGATTAAGCAATTGGGTAGGTGGAGATAGAGATGTTTTCAGAGGTATGTGCGCTCTTTTAAGCAGTAGGATTTCTTTTATGGGGTTCTTCAGCTTGTTGTAATTCTTCTGTTTCATGCTCTTATCGGTGTTTACTATACCCTTTAACCCTTTGCTATGTACTATTCTGTTTTCTTTCTTAGTGGCTTTGGTAAACATGAATGCAAAGTATGTTACTTAACATATTTTTTCTTGTAGGTTGCGTCGGGGGTCCTGACAAGGCGTGCGCCATGTGGATTGTAGGACACTCCTTTGTTCGCTGGGTAGGAAAATTAGCAGGGAAATGAGGAGTTTTTGTAAGTCTCAGGGTTTTTCGGTTCTTACACAGGAGAATATTGTGGTTTCTGATGTGGAATTATTTCGGCAAGATGGTGTGCACTTATCGTTTTTGGGTAATGAACATTATTTGTTGGCGCTTCGACTGTTGATTGCTGAATTACTGGGGGAATGTTTATGGGACAGTTAGATAGGTTTTGGGTGGGGCAGGTAAACGCCTCCTCGGGTTTTCCTGTGTGGCCTTTCGGGGGGGAAGGGGTACATCAGAAAAGATGAGAGGGCAGGGAGTTTTCACAGACAAGGGTAACTGGAGAAGGTGACTGCAGGACAGATGGGTTAATGGGTTGGTCAGGTCAAGGTGGGGATGGGACAAGGGGTAGTGCGGTGGGGTCAGTTTAGAGGGAGGGGGAGGGGTTAGGGGATGAATTTGTATTAGTGAGGTTTGGGTAGTTTTGTAAGGCTTTTATGCCAAGGTTGTATTTTTTGCCAGACCTGTTCTATTAAAGCAGCCTTTTACCCCTTTAAATGAGTGTTGTGGTCATTTCACTGTTTCAGCCTGATGGGGGTTTGGGGGGAGCAAAGGGCTAGCCCTGTCTCCCCCCGGGCTTATCGGGATGTTGTGGAATGATCCACGAGCCCGAAATGGGATTGGTCAGGGATACGGATAGGGCGGTGCTTTGGGCAAGGGGATAAAAGATAGGGGCTGGGTGTAGGTGGCCTCTTTGGCCGTTGTCACACCCAGTGGGCGTTTTGTCTTCGTGCCCTCCCGTGAGAAATGTTCCTTCCTTTTTGGTGTTTCCTTGGGAGGGGGTGTGGTTGTTGGTTATTCACAGTTCCTTTTGGTTCCTTTTCCCTGGGTCAGTGGTTAGCTGTTTTCAAGTTTTAACAGGGCAGGTCTAATTGTTGTCTGTTTTTGTTTGTGTTGGCTATGGTGTAATGGGCATTTGGAATTATGGGGGGGGGTTGTTTTTGCAGCTGATAGTCAGGTCTGGTATGGGTAGGGTGGGTTAACTGTTCACTGAGGCCTTTCGGGGGAAGGGGGTACATCAGAAAAGATGAGAGGGCAGGGAGTTTTCACAGACAAGGGTAACTGGAGAAGGTGACTGCAGGACAGATGGGTTAATGGGTTGGTTGGGTCAAGGTGGGGATGGGACAAGGGGTAGTGCGGTGGGGTCAGTTTAGAGGGAGGGGGAGGGGTTAGGTGATGAATTTGTATTAGTGAGGTTTGGGTAGTTTTGTGAGGCTTTCATGCCAAGGTTGTATTTATTGCCGACCTGTTCTATTAAAGCAGCCTTTTACCCCTTTTAATGAGTGTTGTGGTCATTTCACTGTTTCAGCCCGATAAAAACGGAGAAGGGCTAGCCATCCCAGTACAGGAACCATGTGTGGGTGAAAAAATAGATAGGAGGCAAAACCTCTAAATCCAGGGTGCCATCTTAGGGGAGGGACTAGCTTAGTCAATAGTACCAAAGAGCATAGGAAATGTTATAACCCTGTCACTGTGGTCGAAAATAAATAAGATTTACCTAAGTTACAAATGTGCGTACAAGAGCCTCATTTACAGTCATATAAAATTAGGCATGGGGTATGACAATTCTTATAGAGTATACATGCGGAGATGAATCATAATTTCAGATACGTTTAGAAAGAAATAACAATGTGTAACAGTCTTATACATCCATGATGTGTAATTGATGATTTCACATGCTAAAGTCCACATGCAACTATCTTGTTCACAAGTCTAGTCTTTCGTCTTCCCTGTTGCCGGCCAGAAAGTCAGATTGTTTGTTCCAGGGTTGGGTCCAGATAGAGGCTGGCCAAGGAAGAAGGTTGCTAATGGTCTGACCATAATGGCAGAAGGGTGTGGATGAACTGAAAATGGTTAATACATTCAGAGTTGTTCTGTGCAAGGGGCCTCAAATTATGTTTGGCCCGGAGCCCGCAAAATCCTTAAGATGTTCCTGTTGTCGACAGTTCTAATTTCAGACCATGCTCTCCCTTAAATAAAATATTTTTTCAGTCCAAGTTGAATAGCTGGTTCGCTTTCTGAATTCCAGTTTATATAGTTGATGGTATAATAAACTAATGGCTGTCCTACTTTCTCCAGAATTCCACTTGGTCGATTCTTTCACTGTCTAATTTACAGGGTTGTAGTTGTAAATGCACTCTTTCCCAAACTCTGTGCTCATTCCATTGTAGCTTAGTGCTTCTGCATGCCTAAGGCTTTAGGGACACAATGTGTGTGATGCAACAAACAGTAAGAAATTAGCAAGGACTCACTGCTTAAGCCTAGGTTTGGGCCACTTTCACAGGGATGTGACAGTTGAGTAGAATGAAGTAAACTTGGACACAATCAATAGTCTTGTTGTAGAGACAATGGTGCTGCTGAAAAGGGACAGATGAAAAGCACTTCAGCCTTCAAAGTAGGCTAAACACTAAACTAAACACTGCCCAATCCCAGGAATTAGTAGACTAGAGAATGATTGGGTGTGAGAAAAAAGGCAGGAACGAAGGGCAATGCAGATACCTGAATTGCCTCATATGATGCCGTGGCTCCAAATGGACATTTCAGTGGCCTGCAGCACATTTCACCAGATAGTTGCTGAGGTGTCTCAATCAATGATACCAATATATATTGTTAATTTATCTTTTCTTGACACATTGATCGCAGCAATGCAAAAACCCAGCGCTACACTGTTGTCTGTGATTGATATATCATTCCAATGTCTGTCGAGGTGTGTCACTCAATGTTATTAATATATATCTTTATATTAGCATTTCATGACACATTGACCACAGCAATGCAAAACCAGTGGCACACTTTTGTCTGTGCCCAACACATCATACACCGGTACGATCCTCAATGTCTGTATCATGTCTAATTTGGCTGAACTGATACAAGTGAAACTGCACCTGCTAATTCAAGTGGGTGTATTGGTGCCTATTGTAGATTTACAAACAGATAGCTGCACCTGAGGGATAGGCTGGAGGTATTGGGGTGAAAGCGGTAATCAGTGATGTTATGGCGCAGGGAGAAAGTAATATTATTGCCTCCTTCAGGTAAGAAGTAGTGTCCAGGGTGACCGTAAGCAAAATGCAGGGTTTATAAAAGCAGAGATTTAGCTTCATATTTGTGGAGATGGGACTGTTTCCTAAGGACCAGATGCACTGGCATCGGTCCCAGAATAGGACTAATAAGTGCCAACATATGGTCCAAGACGTTGGTACGATCGTAGCACTTTCCGCTAGTTTTCAGGGGGATAATAGGACTGTTAGGATTCTGCCCGATTTATGTCTACTGAGCTAGGTTGTGGGTTTCTCTGCATCCGAGAGTGGTACATGAATATGCTGTTTAGAAAAGGCACTCTAATACTCGTTCTACTCTACTACATTTGTATACACGTGTCTGCTCCACATACTCAGCATCCCAGCTCTAGCAGACTGACTCATTCCACATAGATTCTTCATTTTACTCCTCTGCACCATGGAGGTTTATGCTCCTGAGTCCAGTTGTGATCTTCAAGCCCCTGTCCTTTGAGTCTAATCCTTCACGTTCAGCACAGTAGTGGCAGACAACAGGTTAAGCCTGACCACGCCTATTTCTGAGTAGGGGTTCAATCCTGTACACCTAGATTTAACTCTGGTAATCCAGTCCAGCATTTCTGAACAGGTAAAGACTATAACAAGAATGGACCTACTGAATGTATTATCACCCGTGAGGGTTTTGGGTGGTTATGTTTTTTTCTTACATTACGTTTTGGCACCACTTTCCGGAATGCAGCTATCTGTGAGCTTCCCTGTCAGTTCAGACATGTAGTGTGACTTCTGGAGGGCGTCCCCTTTCTTTATGAAGATAAAGAATCAAGAGCCACATTTATTCCTGGCAGTTTGTAATGCTGCTGTCATGTCCCCCTGGTATGATGGTTCATCTTCAAGAGTCTGCTCTAAAGCATTAAGCAACCTTGATTAACACCTTGGTGGATGAGAATGTTACTGTTAGATAAAGTCTGACCACACACTCAACTTTCGACCCATCTTTGTTAGGATGGGAATCTCCCATTTCAGTTTACATTATCCCCACAGTGTTTCCAAACTAATCAACCAGGCTGAAATAACTAGGGTAGGAAGCACCAGTGAGCCACGTTCTGAAGGGACATCATGTAGACTTTGGTAGCACTTGTTGGGCTCGTGCTCTCTCCATCTCCACGCTTTCTAGTAATCTCAGTGTCTACTGGAGATACTTTTGAAGACATAATAACACTGGAATCTGCTGCCAGTGACTCATCACTAGCCTTTTTAATAAGCCCTTTCATATTCCAGTCATCACTTACAGGAGATCTTCATTCGCCTGCTACCAATGCTGAGGCATCCAAGGACTAAAGTCTTACTTGGTTGCCTTGCCACAGCTCACCTGACAGTTATATAACTCTCCTGGGTAGCTCTGAACACACTAATCCCAATCTTCCAGAGCACTGCATGTCATTCTAACCTAGGCTCTCTCCTGAAGGCTGACATCCAAACATACCTCAAAAGGCACATTCCCTTTCACATTTTAGGCCAAGGCATAACAGGTGCCCTGATCCTCCCTTCCTTGACAAATTATAATGCCTCTCCCACCAACCTGGGCACACAAGCTGTAACACAAAAATAAATAGGGCATAATTTGGAGTATGTTGGGTGGTCCAGCAGGCTGCAGGTTGGGTGGAGGCCATCGTGTCCATGTTCCTGGTGGAAACACACTCACAATACTTGGCCAACACGACAGGGATAGTTTTGCTGGAAGTACTTCCTCCACTGCTGAGCAAGCCAATTCAACAAAACTGAAATACCATTTATAGATGACAGTATGCAGTTTTTTTTGTTTTACAGAAATAATCCTCCAAAGCTGTTTGTTCTGCAAGGGAATTTTCTACCCGTGCATGAGCATTGTTTCTCTTGTTTCCTGTTTGTGACTGTCAGGATTTCCCAAGTGGTCCTGAACAGAAACAATGTATAACAGATTAACCTCCCTGACGTACATTGACCAACAGGACTCTGGAAAACAGGACTGTGGCAAACCGAATGTTGGTCAAACATCACATAATATTTGGACCACAAGTTCAACTTCGTGACAGAAAACGTCCTCTGGTTGAAATAAGAGCCTTGTACAAGGCAGACAAAAGTATATCAAAATTTCTTCTGAGGCCAAAAGGCCTGGGTTTTCCACCAACCACATTACAAAAACTAAAATAATTTGGCGGTGGTCTTGGATTCAGATCTAGTTTGTTTCCCAAGTTAATGCTGCAATTCTGGGCTCCTCTGAGCTTCAAATCATCGGATCCAGAATGAGGTGAGTAGATGGGATTTTTACAGTATGGATCCTTGAAAGTAGGTAGATTTAGCCTTAATTTTGGAAGCTGATTTTAGGCACCTGCATGACGTACATACAGGGAAAATTTATGTCAGAATGCAGCGTGGGACATGCCTACTTCTAAGTGTTGGTCACACGCGTTGCGCTGCTGTACCGGGTGTGCAGAGTGTGGGCCTGGATTGAAGATTTACCTCTTTAAAACGTGCTATATTAAACTCCTGAGTCAAGCTCCCATGAAGCCATATGACTCATGAATCTTGCAGGTGGTGGCGGCCATATTGAACACATGGAGTATAAGGACCAGATTTAAAATCTTCCTGACGGGGTACTCCTTCGCAAATTTGATGGAGTACCCTGTCCACCAAAGTAATGATCCACCACCCCCATTTAAGGGCTTAAAATCTTCCACCTTCCCTTAGACAGTGCCTCTGGCACTCCATCAATGGAAGTATTCATCTGATGGCCCAACAGAGGGGGCCGTCAGAGATAGGGTATTTTCACCACCCACCCTATTTAGGGTGGACAATGTGATGCACTTTGGCTTCTGTCTGTCAGCACAAGGTACAATCTGGCAGAAAGGGACAGAAACAAATAAATAATTATCTCCACTCACATGAAAAAAACTCCCCGGGTGTGGGAGGTCTTAGGATTTTGGTTTTCTTTGTAAACCTGACAGCAGCCATCAACCAAACTTTTTGTGCCTTGACAGGAGCCTCCAAGAAGGCAGTTTGTCTCAAGGTACAGAGACCACTGCAGGCCAGCAGTATTCTCTAAATTTAAATAAAATATCTTCCGCTACCCTGATGGAAGTTTAATGCCTGCCAGACTAAGGCCCTGATTCTAACCGCCGTCCGCCAGGCGGGAACCGGCATTTGGCCGCCATGCGGCCAAAATACCGCTTCCCTCATTCCAACATTCCCGCTGGGCCGGCGGGCGCTAACCAAGTTAGCGCCGGCCGGCCCAGCGGGAATGGGGGCCGCAACACAGGAGCCGGCTCCGAATGGAGCCGGCGGTGTTGCAGCGGTGCGACGGGGGCAGTTGCACCCGTCGCGCTTTTCACTGTCTGCTAGGCAGACAGTGAAAAGCTTCATGGGGCCCTGTTAGGGGGCCCCAGGACTCCCCTTACCGCCAGCCTCTTCCTGGCGGTGAAAACTGCCAGAAACAGGCTGGCGGTGAAAACCTCCAGAAACAGGCTGGCGGTAAGGGGGTCAGAATCCCCAGGGCAGCGCTGCTTGCAGCGCTGCCCTGGCGGATTCGCCCAGCCGGGGCAAAAACGGCGGGAAACCGCCGGCCCCGGTTTTCTGACCGCGGCTTTACCGCCGCGGTCAGAATGGGCTTGGAAGCACCGCCAGCCTGTTGGCGGTGCTTCCGTCATTCGTGGCCCTGGCGGTCTTGGACCGCCAGGGTCAGAATGACCCCTAAGTGCCAGATTTATGGAAAAGTGGTGCAGGGCGGTACTGCGCCAACATTGGCAGCGCTGTGCTGCGTCACTTTAGAAACACAGGGATGCGCCGTATTTAAGTGAATACGGCACACCCCTGTGTTGTCCCCTGCGCTGGCGCTAAATTCAGCTGCCAGCGCCAATGCAGGCATCCTTGAATCACTAATGGTGCTTTGGCACTTCTGTGTGTGCTGCACAATGCAGCACACACAGAAGTGCCAAAGCGTCATTTTCAAATGATTGTTTATGTGCAGGAAGGGACACCTTCCTATACATACACAATCTTTTCAGGCATTTTGCTCTTTCTATGCGTTCTGCAGAATGCAGCACACATAAAAAAAAGCAAAAAATGAGGAGGAATAAAAGTATTCCTCCTCGTTGCGCCCTGCTAATGCCACCCCTGGGGGTGGCGTTATATTTTGGAGCTGTCTCAGGTTTACGAAATTTCATAAATCTGATGCAGTGTCAAAATGCAGGTGTTGGTGTGGCACGCCCACAGCAACACCCATTGCACGCTCCTTCCACGCACAGTGCTGCGTTGGAAGGGGCCATATTTACAAGGTGACGTTAAGCCACAAAAAGTGGCTTAACGCCACCTTTTAAATACGGCGCAGTGCTAGGCGCAACAGGAGCGTCACGAAAAGTGACGCTCCTGTGAAGCAGACACACAAAAGGAAAAATAAGTTTGCTAGCAGTCAAACGTATTGGCAAAAGTGCAGTAACAAAACCTCCCCAAGGAGTGACAAATGTAAAGCAGTTGCCAATGATAAGGAAGGATTTTTGAAGGGCAAGCCCACGAACGAGTGATAGAAATGGGGGTGGTTAATAGCCCAGATACATACCAACACATCTCAATCTAAAAGGTGTTCAAAGTGTAAGGGTAGGACAAAAGGTCAGCTGTGCAACGCAAAGAGTAAATAACTTGATTGCTGCTGCCGGTGAAGTTTTGGTGAATAAACATACACAAGACTGACAACCTGCTTAGGGGCTACATCTTGCAAGCCATTTGACGGGCCACTGATACTCTTGAAGTGATAGAAAGGGTTATTAGAAATAGGCAGGACAGAAACTTTATACATGTTGCCTTACAAAATAAAAAATAGAGGAAAGAGAGATAACTATATTTCGAGGGCCAATTTTAGTCAACAACAGCTTAAAGGCAGAGAGGGGATATGTAGTCACAGACATTGAAGCCAGGTGTCTTTATTCAGAGCCATTTATTGGGGACATAACAGCTCATAAAAATCAGCCCCTTGTTCTCTTACTGCAGAAGTCCTCAGTGTGGGGATTTGTATATCACAGTTTTGTTTGGGACAAATCCAACTGCTTTTCTTATCTGAAGGACTGCAAAAAGGCTGAAGCTCATATTTTACATGACAAAAATACAGCTCGATAAACGCCAATGCGGAAATTGGAATCAGGGCGTCAGCAAGGATGAAAAACACATTTTCTCTAGGGAAGGAAATGTGTGTGTTAGTAGATAGCTGAAAACCCACATTTGCAGTGTCATGTTTTCAAGCTGTTAATGAAGTCTTAGAAGAAAACATTCAAACATTTGAAAAAGTTTTACAGCACACTGCATACATAGCCGATCCCATTTAGAATATCACATAATAGCCAAATGTGCCTCTCCCTGTCCATTCAATGCCACTTCCCTCTTCTGTGAAACAATCCACTCTACCCCACTGCACTCTCTGCCACTCTACTCTACATTGTGCCACTTCACTTTATGCCACTGCACTCTACTCTCCACCACTGCACTCTATGCCACTGCACCCCATGCCACGACACTCTATGCCACTACACTCTACTCTCCACCACTGCACTCTGTGTTACTGCATTCTACGCCACAATATCCTACTCTGCACCACTGTACTCTACACCACTATAGACTATGCCACTCTACAACAACATATTCTGCAACACTTTACGCTCTGCCAACAAACTCTCCACCACTCAACTCTCCACCACTGCACTCTTGGCCACTGCACTCTATGCCATTGCCCTCTACTCTGCACCACTCTATTTGGCACCACTCTACTGCACTCTATGCCAGTGCACTCTATGCCACTACATTCATCGCCACTCTACCCTGCATCACTCCACTCTACATCACTGTCGCTCTACTCTGCAGCACTCCACTCTAAGCCACTGCACTTTACACTCTATGCTACTCTGACAGGGCACTCTACTCTGCACCACTCTATGCCACTATGCCACTCCTCTACTCTGCTCCACTGTACTCTATGCCACTGCGCTCTATGCCACTGCACTGTATGCCACTCTACTCTGCACCATTGCACTCTACTCTTCTGCACTCTAGGCCACTCTGGCATACTCTGCACCATTCTAGTCTGCTGACACACTCCACTCTACAACACCCCACTCTGCGACACGCCACTCTATGCTACTCCATGCTACTCCCTCTACGCCACACCATTCTACTCTATTATTTAAACAGCAGCCAACACATTGGCAAAGCTCTTGTATAGGAGAGACCTATTGGCTTTGCCAATGCTTGATGGTGTTATGTCACAATACTACGGTTGAACTAGCCCTCTGCAGATTCATCTTGGCCAAAGTATCAACTATTAAAATATTGTCAAGGTTAGTATATTTATTATTAACACCACAGTGATGATATTTTGTGACTGTATATATTATATCCAGGGCCACTGGAATTATGTGATTGTGTGGCTGCGACGATTTACACATGATTATTGTCTTGCCACATAATCCACCATCTGCCGCATAGTCTGCAGATATTTAACAAAAAAGGTTTCTAGCTCAAACGGTTCAAAAGTTACTAAAAATGCAGCAACATGTGTTGTCCCGCAGTAGAATGCCCTTTGCAAAACTGGACTGGTTACATTTCTGTTGCTTATTGCTATATAGGTACTCAACTGGTACCACTAAGGTTATACCAATCTACAGGCAGTATTACCAAGTTTAAAAATGGCAAAGTAATCTGTAATACTATTCCTTGATGTGCTGCACTATGCCATATCATTTGCCTTTTCTTGCTGCATAATTTACTCAACCATGTCGCATAATTTGGTCCTCTCCAGTCGCATAATTCCAGGCGCTCATATTATATCTATAGGTCGATATTACGATCTTGATAATGTCGTACAACACTTTTTTTCTTGAGCCACCGCAACACTGCATGTAACTTTGTGTTTTTTCATCTTCCTTTTCATTGTATTGAACTACCCTGCCCTTCAGGAAATACTTGAGAAAAACAAATAACTCGCGTACAGATAGAAAACTATTAAAACAGTCACGACAGCGCAATCCTTCAATGCCACAAAGAAGATATAATTATTCCAGTGATCCCAAAACTCGTGAAGTTTTGTGCGTGCACCCTGATATCCGTGTTGTGGGCCTTGCGATCGAAAAGCACTGCAGAAAGCCTTTTGTTGGTGCAGTTAACAGTGCCCATGCAGCTCTAGAGACATCGACTAGAACCTGGACTGCAAGCATATAGGCATGTTGCTATCTGGAACTTTCTCGACCATAATCATAATTCAAGCGCTGAAGCAAAGGCAAACGCCACTGATTATAGAGCTCTAAAGACAAAAGATGTCCCAACTCTTATATTTTTGACTATTACTAAACCCATCTGCCCACCAGCAACATCTCATGTTTATATATTTGCATGAAAGGCATTTGATGTTGGCGAGAATAAATTCCTTGTACCCGGAAGAGGAAGCCCCTCTGACCTGTTTCTAGATCCTGTCATAATGGCGTGCACTTCAGCCTGTTTCTACGTGAGTGAATAAAGGCGGAGAGCACCACACTTTGGGCCAGATGTAGGAAGCCTTTTGCGGCATGCAAAAGGCCGAACGCGATGCACAACCTCAAATTGGGAGTCGGTACCGACTCGCAATTTGAGGATGTGACTCGCAAATAGGAAGGGATGTTCCCTTCCTATTTGCGACCGCATCGCCATGCTGAGTTGCTTTGTGACCGCGAATGCGGTCGCAAACCAACTTGCAGTTACCACCCACTTGAAGTGGGTGGTAACTCATTCGCAAAAGGGAAGGGCTCCCCATGGGACCCCTTCCCCTTTGTGAATGCCGCAAAAAATATTTTTTCAGAGCAGGCAGTGGACCACTGCCTACTCTGAAAAAAACGAAACCAAATGGTTTCGGAAGTTTTTCTTTTTGCAACTCGTTTTCCTTTAAGGAAAACGGGCTGCAAAAAGAAAAAAACAAAAGCAGTCACAGACATGGAGGTCTGCTGTCTTCAGCAGGCCACCATCCCTGGGAGTGCATGGACTCGCTATGGGGTTGCAAAATGCGACCCACCTCATTAATATTCATGAGGTGGGTCTTTGCGACCCCATAGCGAGTCGCAGAAGGTGTCTGAGACACCTTTCTGCATACAATTTTGCGAGTTGCAAATTGCAAGTCGGTCTGACTCGCAATTTGCAAGTCGCAAAATTTTAGATTGCTACATCTGGCCCCATTTTTCTTAAGTGAAATAATTGGCCAGGAAAAGAAAGGCTTATTGATTAATTTTCCTACCAGCATTACATTATCTCTGATAACGAGGTCCTTGACTGGTGATGTTGCATTACATTGCGTCTCGTGAGCCTGGATCAGTGTGTGATTGCCAGTAATGGTGAGTGTGGTTTGTGCGTAAAATGTGTGCAGTTTGCGTCAAGTTCTAATTGCTTTTTGACATCTGTAAGGAAATGCCTCCTTGGCATGGTTACCCCCTGACTTTTTGCCTTTGCTGATGCTATGTTTTGATTTGAAAGTGTGCTGAGGCCTGCTAACCAGGCCCCAGCACCAGTGTTCTTTCCCTAACCTGTACTTTTGTTTACACAATTGGCACACCCTGGCATCCAGGTAAGTCCCTTGTAACTGGTACCCCTGGTACCAAGGGCCCTGATGCCAGGGAAGGTCTCTAAGGGATGCAGCATGTCTTATGCCACCCTGGGGACCCCTCACTCAGCACAGACACACTGCTTGCCAGCTTGTGTGTGCTGGTGAGAACAAAACGAGTAAATCGACATGGCACTCCCCTCAGGGTGCCATGCCAACCTCACACTGCCTATGCAGTATAGATAAGTCACCCCTCTACGAGGCCTTACAGCCCTAAGGCAGGGTGCACTATACCATAGGTGAGGGCACCAGTGCATGAGCACTGTGCCCCTACAGTGTCTAAGCAAAACCTTAGACATTGTAAGTGCAGGGTAGCCATAAGAGTATATGGTCTGGGAGTCTGTCAAACACGAACTCCACAGCACCATAATGGCTACACTGAAAACTGGGAAGTTTGGTATCAAACTTCTCAGCACAATACAGTAAAAGCACACTGATGCCAGTGTACATTTTATTGTAACATACACCCCAGAGGGCACCTTAGAGGTGCCCCCTGAAACCTTAACTAACTACCCGTGTGGGCTGACTGGTTTTACCAGCCTGCCACACTCGAGACATGTTGCTGGCCACATGGGGAGAGTGCCTTTGTCACTCTGTGGCTAGTAACAAAGCCTGCACTGGGTGGAGATGCTTATCACCTCCCCCTTGCAGGAGCTGTAACACCTGGCGGTGAGCCTCAAAGGCTCACCCCCTTTGTTACAGCACCACAGGGCATTCCAACTAGTGGAGTTGCCCGCCCCCTCCGGCCACGGCCCCACTTTTGGCGGCAAGGCCGGAGGAGATAATGAGAAAAACAAGGAGGAGTCACTGGCCAGTCAGGACAGCCCCTAAGGCAACCTGAGCTGAAGTGACTCTGGGGGTCATTCTGACCCCGGCGGGCGGCGGGAGCCGCCCGCCTGGAGGGAACTGCCAGAATACCGCTGCGCGGTCAAAAGACCGCTGCGGTTATTCTGGGTTTCCCACTGGGCTGGTGGGCGACCGCCAAAAGGCCGCCCGCCAGCCCAGTGGGAAACAGCCCTCCATGAGGATGCCGGCTCCCATGGGCAGCGGAAAGTCGGCGGTACACCGCCGACTTTCCGTTTCTGGCCGCGGCGGTACTGGCGGAGCATCGCCAGCCTGTTGGCGGTGCGGGGTCAGAATGACCCCCTCTGACTTTTAGGAATCCTCCATCTTGCAGATGGAGGATCCCCCCAATAGGGATAGGAATGTGACCCCCTCCCCTTGGGAGGAGGCACAAAGAGGGTGTAGCCACCCTCAAGGACAGTAGCCATTGGCTACTGCCCTCCCTGACCTAAACACACCCCTAAATTCTGTATTTAGGGGCTCCCCTGAACCTAGGAACTCAGATTCCTGCAACCTAAGAAGAAGAGGACTGCTAAGCTAAAAAACCCTGCAGAGAAGACGGAGACACCAACTGCTTTGGCCCCAGCTCTACCGGCCTGTCTCCCCCCTTCTGAAGAAACTGTTCCAGCGACGCTCTCCCCAGGGACCAGCGACCTCTGAATCCTCAGAGAACTGCCCTGCTCTAGAAGGACCAAGAAACTCCAGAGAACAGCGGCCCTGTTCACCAAAGACTGCAACCTTGTTTCCAAAGAAGCAACTTCAAGACAACTGCGTTTCCCGCCGGAAGCGTGAGACTTGCAACTCTGCACCCGACGCCCCCGGCTCGACTTGTGGAGAAACAACACTTCAGGGAGGACTCCCCGGCGACTACGAGACTGTGAGTAGCCAGAGTTGCCCCCCCTGAAACCCCACAGCGACGCCTGCAGAGGGAATCCCGAGGCTCCCCCTGACTGCGACTGCCTGCTTCCCAGATCCCGACGCCTGGTAAAGACTCTGCACCCGCAGCCTCCAGGACCTGAAAGATCGGAAGTCCTGTGCAGGAGTGACCCCCAGGAGGCCCTCTCCCTTGCCCAGGTGGTGGCTACCACGAGGAGCCCCCCCCCCCTTGTCTGCCTGCATCGCTGAAGAGACCCTTTGGTCTCCCATTGATTTACATTGGAAACCCGACGTGTGTTTGCACACTGCACCCGGCCGCCCGGTGCTGCTGAGGGTGTACTTTCTGTGCTAACTTGTGTCCCCCCCGGTGCCCTACAAAACCCCCCTGGTCTGCCCTTCGAAGACGCGGGTACTTACCTGCTGGCAGATTGGAACCGGGGCACCCCCTTCTCCATTGAAGCCTATGCATTTTGGGCACCACTTTGAACTCTGCACCTGACCGGCCCTGAGCTGCTGATGTGGTACCCTTGGGGTTGCTCTGAACCCCCAACAGTGGGCTACTTTGGACCCAAACCTGAACCCCGTAGGTGGTTTACTTACCTACAAAAACTAACAAATACTTACCTCCCCCAGGAACTGTTGAAAATTGCAGTGTGTCTAGTTTTAAAATAGCTATATGTGATTTATTTGAAAAGTATATATGCTATTGTGATTATTCAAAGTTCCTAAAGTACTTACCTGCAATACCTTTCATTTGAAGTATTACATGTAAAATTTGAACCTGTGGTTCTTAAAATAAACTAAGAAAATATATTTTTCTATACAAAAACCTATTGGCCTGGAATTGTCTTTGAGTGTGTGTTCCTCATTTATTGCCTGTGTGGGTACAACAAATGCTTAACACTACTCCTTTGATAAGCCTACTGCTCGACCACACTACCACAAAATAGAGCATTAGTATTATCTCTTTTTGCCACTATCTTACCTCTAAGGGGAACCCTTGGACTCTGTGCATACTATTCCTTACTTTGAAATAGTGCATACAGAGCCAACTTCCTACAACATCCATCCCCTACACGGTCCTTATTGCTTTTTATTTCCCTCAATGCCTGAAGCTTTCGTTAGTGCCAGATCACATTTTCCAGGTAAGGTAACACGTTTCAAGAGACTAATTACAGAAAACCTTGAACATTACTGCCCCTGGACTGATGGGGATTTTATTTTTCACACCTAATCAAAGATGACCTGTCTAGCATGGCGTCTGAGCTACTTTCCATGAAAGAGTAAAGATGACTGAGGCTGATTTCATCCAGAGTATTTTCCTAGGGTAATAGGGCGGAGCCTCCACTTTTTTCAGGAATGGCTTCATGTGATAGGCGTGCTTCTGCGGCACAGCCACATCTGCAAAAACTATTTTCTGTGTCCACCTTCGCAGTGGCGGCCGGTAATTTTAGGAGGGAGGGTTGCGGGCGAGAAGCACACTCACACTCATTTATTCACACGCGAACACACATCCATTCACAACACTCATCAACATTCAAAAATACATGCACGCACCAAACATTCATTTAAAAAAAACACACATTTGCCTCCAGCTCGGAGGTCCCAGGGGGCTTGGGACTGCTGCCTTCCCTCATTGTCAGTCAATGAGGGAAGGCAGCAGTCCCAACTTCGTCACAGAGTAGGATGTGGTCAGTGAGACTGCTGACCCCTCCCCACTCTGTGAGGAGGTGTCACTGATTGCCACTCGCCCTGGGCGCTCCAGGGCTTAAACCTGAAGCGCCCATGTCGAAGTCAAAGGGTGATGCTTTCCTCGACACCGAGGGGGAGGGCCTAGAGGCACCTTTGCTGAGCTGAGGAGGTCACGCCCATAGGAGCTGTGACCTCTTCAGCCCGGCAAAGTTCAGCTCAGGCAGCCAGGAGTCTGCGCATACTTTGCATGTCTCACTCCTGGCTGCCTGAGCTGAACATGAAGAGTGTCTGACAGGCTGGCCTTTGTTCAGCCTGACAGACACTCTTCATGAGGGGCAAAAGGTGGGGGGCATGGCCCCTCCCCACTAAAGGACGGGCCGCGACTGCACCTTTGTTTACCAGCAGAAGGACAAGAGTGGCAGGTTGCAAAAACTCTGTATCTTTAGTGTCCCGCCCAGCGGTCGCAAGCATTAAAATATTTATGGAAACAGTTATGCTGCATGCAGTGGGGGTGGGGTCAGTGAGCATGGGGCGTGGTCGAAGGTGTGGCTAAAAACAAATTCTGTACATTTTTTGATCTTTCACTGACAGGTCGATACATATAAAATAACCTGCAGCTTAAATGAAAAATACATTTTATAAAGTTGTTATGGAGTGGAAAATGCACTATGTGACAGCAAGAAATATCTACTAGTTATTGCCCTGCAGGAGTCTATGTGTAACCATGGAGCCATAGAATTAAATCTTGGTTGGTGCAGTGAAGAATAGTGACCTGTGTATTCTTAGTACTATGAGGTCACGGCCTGTGACAGAAAGCACTGTGAATATGTAAAGTCATTATTTTAAACTTGCATTACCCACAGTATAAGATAGACTGCTACAAAATGCGCAAAAAGGTTTAAGAGAAAACTGTCCTTCCAAAATATAGATTTTAGCAATTCCCAGACTGCATGCAATGCAATTAATGTTACATAACTGTCCCTTCCACACCTTGCCACGGGATAGCAAATGCTAAATAAATACAATTACATTTAAAGGCAAACAGTTAATAGCTCAGTTTTTATCACTTTGTTATACCACTCAAAAATAATAAATGTTTGCCATAAAAAAGCTTTGAGTGATTTGATCAATTAAAACCAGTACAGACTCCCAAGCTTTCTTTACATGTCCAGATTAACTCTTAGTGCACATTTGCATTTCTTTCAGGCAAGCAAGCACCCTGATAGGAAGGTTTGTTTAGCTGTCTGCCCGGCTTCGGTTTCACAGCATAATTGTAATTATAATTGTATATATATAGCACTTACTACCCCTGATGAGGTGTCAAAGTGCTTTTTAGTGAGTAGCACGCTACTCCGGAACCCAAAAGGATTAGTGGTGGGTTAGTATAGGGAAATAGGAGTACAGTATTAGCATAGAGAGGTATGAGTTAATTTGAGCGGAGGACGTCTGAGTGTGTTAGTTGGTTTGAATAGAATAATGGAGGGATAGTGGAGGGAAGAACCCAGAAGTGTTAATTGGGTGATAATATTAGTAAGATGAGGGTTGGAATGATTAAAGGAGAGATGGAGGAGGGAAGAGTCTGTACAAACTGATGAGGGAGATCATAGTAGTAAAAAGGGATTTGGGATGAGTCAAAGGAGAGATACATGAGGGAGAATATAGTAGGGTTGTTTTGGGGATCATAATAGTAAACTGAGGTTTCGGGTGAGCCAGGCGGGGTAGTGGAGGGAAGAGTCTGGGAAGGGTTATTTTGGAGATCATAGTAGTAGAATGGGTTTGGGATCAGTCAGAAAGTTGAGATAGAGGATAGATTGATGGAGGTATAGGGTGATTGTCAGACAGAGTAAAGCTTTTGTTTCCTATTGTACAGTACGATAAGAGTAGTAAATATATAGATATATGATTACATAATTAAGAGAATACATGTGTAAGGAGTATATTATATTGAGGTTTAAAGTTAAAACAACACCCTTTCAGGGTTGGAGTGGTGCATAAATTATGCCAAACAGAAGGGAGAACTCTGGGTAGTTCCCAAGTTTAGGTGGAGAGCAGCTCCAGTAAAGATCACATGCAGCACGAGCACCCCTTTAGATTTTCTCACCTCCAATGTTTGTTTTGCTAGCAAGTCTTTAAGCATAGGATTGCCACAGTGATATCCACAATGAGCTGGAAAGCGAAAAAGTATTTTGCCATTTGTACAGCACAATCTTTAGGCATAGGATTGGCCCTGTGCAATCCTTGCCGAGCTGTAATATGACAAAAGCCTTTCACCACTCCAGGAACCGTATTACAGCTTTAGACTAGTAAAATACCATCCAAGCCAACCTGGAAGAAGCAAACAGCAAAACGTGTTTTGATGTCATTACATCTCTTCAGAGAGGTTTAGCTTTGTCCAGACATAAGGGAGCACCCACTATAATTATTTTTCTGCCTCAAGCATGTACTGCAAGCAAAAGACACATGAGGGAAAGACGGAGGAAGAGAAAAATGAAAAAGCGTCACAATGGGAGAAAGCAGAAAGTTACAAGAGTGAGCAGAAGGGGCAGGGAGTGGCTTTAGTTGGATTGAAGAAGCTGAAGATGGCTTCAGGATTACGCTGCCTCAGTTTTCCATGTTCGCACATTTAACTGCAGCAGCTGCATGTTTAAGAGGAGGGTTTTGGGCACTGGCACATTTTTATTTACAAATTAAACACTGGTCCCAGCAGTTTAACATTGGAAAAGGTGCTTGTGAAGGATGCCCTAGTTCTCTATTACTGTTTAACTTACATATTGAACCTCTGGCCAGGCGAATAAGGAATGATCAGAGGATCCTCTCTTCAGTCCTTCAGTCGCTTAAAGAAGAGACGTTGTATGCTGATGATCTCCTGATATGTACTCAAGACTTTCAAAAGTCTTTCCCGATTACACTGGAGACTGAAGGATTTCTGGAAGGTTTCAGGCTTTCTGGTGAACTCAGATAAGACAGAAGTAATTATGTGGAATGCAACCACGGATAGCCCTCTGGAGAAGGCACAAATGTGCCACCTGGGTATTCAGGTGGTTAAAGACTTAGGAAAGATAGCTCAGAATAATTTTGATAGACTTAGGGGGGAGACTAGAAAACTTCTCTGGTCCTGGTCACATCTTCCATTGTCGTTGCTGGGAAGAACCAATCTGCTTAAAATGTCAGTTCTCCCCAAGTTCAACTTAATTTTTAATTCATCGCCTCTTCCTTTTAAAGCAGAACGGTTTAAAAAGGTGCAGGGGGAGCCTACCAGTTTTCTTTGGTCTAACAAAAGTATGACGATTGCATGGAGGAAGTTTCACAGAAAGAAAGCGTGTGGAGGAATTGCATTGCTGGAGTGTCAGTTTTACTGCTAGGCCTTCCAGTTAAAACATTTGTGGGCATTACTAGTTAAAGATTATTCACTTTTATCTTCACGCTACCAAACACTAACAGTAGATCTAAAGGAAAAGCATAGGCATCACTTATTTAAATGTGGCCACCCCAAATATTTAAAAAAGATTTGTTTCATGGCCCTGGAAGCTGCTTGTGAGACATAGGGGGTGATTCTAAGTCTGGCGGGCGGCGGAGGCCGCCCGCCAGACTTCCCCCTCCAAAATACCGCTCCGCGGTCGAAAGACCGCTGAGGGTATTTTGGGTTTTGCACTGGGCTGGCGGGTGACCGCCAAAAGGCCGCCCGCCAGCCCAGTGCAAAACACCCTTCCCACGAGGACGCCGGCTCAGAATTGAGCCGGCGGAGTGGGAAGGTGCGACGGGTGCAGTTGCACCCGTCGTGAATTTCAGTGTCTGCAAAGCAGACACTGAAATTCTTTTTGGGGCCCTCTTACGGGGGCCCCGCGACACCCCATACCGCCATCCTGTTCCTGGCGGGAGAACCGCCAGGAACAGGATGGCGGTATGGGGTGTCAGAATCCTCCATGGCGGCGCATGGAGGATTCATTTGGGCAGTGGAAAACCGGCGGGAGACCGCCGGTTTTCCACTTCTGACCGCGGCCGAACCGCCGCGGTCAGAATGCCCAGCGGGGCACCGCCAGCCTGTTGGCGGTGCCCCCGTCATTTTAGCCCTGGCGGTCTTGGACCGCCAGGGTTAGAATGACCCCCATAGTATTGTATAAGAAAAACTCTTTGCATACCATATTATGGTGCCTCGGCTCCCATATGTAACTCCCCTGGTACTCTGTTGTGTTTTCAAGACTTGGGGGGTTATTCTAACTTTGGAGGAGTGTTAATCCGTCCCAAAAGTGACGGTAAAGTGACGGATATACCACCAGCCGTATTACGAGTTCCATAGGATATAATGGACTCGTAATACGGCTGGTGGTAAATCCGTCACTTTTCCGTCACTTTTGGGACGGATTAACACCTCCTCCAAAGTTAGAATAACCCCCTTGTTGTCTGTTCCACTGCTAAAGGCAGACATATCTAGCTGGGGTCAGCTACGGGAAGGAGACGCTTTGATTTTGTGGGACACATTGGTTAGACTTACAACTAGTTTCCTATCAAGATTTAAATATCTTCAAATAGCCTGTTGGTTCCAGAGCAAAGTAGGTGCCAGCACAGAATGGATGAGGACCTTTTAGCGGTGAATCAGATAAAGACGGAGGTCACTAAATGGTACTGGGCCCTGGTGCAGTCTGAGGATGAGCAATCTGAGGTAACAGAGAAGCTGTGGAGTACGGAATTGCCTTCGTTCAATGTCTTTCTTATGTGGCAGGTGTAGGAAGCTGGCCTGGTGTGTGGTGATCAGCTATGGTGTTATCACCTTATACCAGGTCCAGGTATCCCCTATTAGTGAGGTGTAGACAGTGGCTAGAAAGCCAGGGCTCTCTAGAGGCAGCTGCAGATGAGCAGCAAGGACTTATCTAGGAGACATACAAAGCTTCTGCAATACCACTACAGTCACACAGCACTAACACACCTGAAAGAACCACGCAGTGTTACAAAAATAAAGATACCTTATTATAGTAACACAAATACTAAAACACTGCATATGCAATATTCTACCAAGAGGTGAGTAAACACACTATTATATACACATTAGAAGTCAGCGATTAGCATAGAAATCAATAGCAAATAATAAAACAGGAGGAAGTAGCGAAGGCTCCAGGGGGAGACCAAACCTTATACTAAGTAAGTGGAATGTGAAAGGCAGTCCCCCACCCAAGAACGTGGAATCGGTAGAGGGGAGCTGAAGGAACTAGGAACCCCAAAAGATAAGTACCCCCCCAGCAACCAAGAGAGAAGAGGTGAGTACCTGGTATTTCCCCAAACTCACATGAGAGCTTTGGAAAAAGACTGTGCAAGACTCAGACAAGACTGGAAGAAACCGAAGGTGGTTCCTGACAGAAAAGGACCTGCAAAAGAAAGGGACCAAGTCCAGTTTGAGTTGGAGTGTTCAGCTGTGGCAGGAGCCACTACTCACCCTTCTGTGGATGCATGATCAGGTCGATGGTGGATGAAGAAAGTCAGCAGTGCAGCACAGGAGCCAAAGAAGAGTTCCAGAAGTGATGCAAGTGATGTTCCTTGTCAGTGGTCGTGATGCAATCAGTTAGTGGCGTTGGACAACCACCAACAAACCTTGGCAAATGCAACAGTTGGAGAAGAAGGCTTTGCAAGGCTGAAGAGGACCAACAAGGCCCAGGGGACTCAACCTACAAAGGGGAGTCCAGGATGATCTTCAGCAGCTGGGAGAGTCACAAGAAAAGGAGGCAGCCCCTACAGGTGACCCACAGACTGCAGGCACAGGAGTCACAGTGAGGCTCACTCAGCACACCTGAAGAGGAGTCCCACATCGCTGGAGCAGCAGGCAGGAGACTGTGCCTTATAGGTAAGAGTGTTGGAGGCCGAGGATATACAGGGCCTGTAGATCCCTTGGAGGAAGAACAAACAAGCCTTGGTAGCTGCAAGAGCCGTGGAGCACAGGGGCACTGTCCTGCAAGGGTAGGCAAGGGTTTACCATCGCCCAAGTTGAACAGCTGGTAGAGAGGGCCAGGGGAACCACTTCAGACCAGCACCCGTGATGCAGGATCCATGCAGTTCTGGAGGAGAGAAGATTCACGCAGCCGGTCATCATTGCAGTTGGTGCCTGCGGATGCAGGGAAGTGACTCCTTCACTCCTTCACGCCAAAGCCTGTTGGTGGTTGTCCATCACTCTATGGGAGATTCCTCCTTGCAACAGTTCCCTGGCTGTGCATCCTCTGAGGGCGATGAGTCTTCAGCCTGCACAAGAAGGAATATCCCTTGGAGTGAATGTGTTGTAGTTTTTTCATAGTAGATTGAGATGATCCATGGTAGAGACCATTGGTGTAACCCAGTTCTGATAGTACAAGTGAGAGATACTAGCCTGCACTTTGTGTGGAAATCCAAGGTGGGGAAAGATGTGTCATGGTGATGAAGCTTGAAAGACACAAGAGACTCACTTATTGACACTTCAGCTGAAAATGTTAAACTACCGGGATTAATTGCCCCACAATGGTTGTCCTTATATAAAAAGTAGGGGCACGACATGCCCCTCCAATCCCATCCACTTCGACCTGTGCTTCCACCTGACCCTTGCATAATTTTGGCATGGAGTAAACCCACCCCATCACTCTAGGAAGTGTACAGTCCACACTGCGTCAAGGCTGTAGCTGTGCAAGAGCACAAGAAGGCTGTGTCTTAAGCAACCCGAGAACTCCTTGTGTGCATCAACAGGCAAATCTGTGCTCTGTAAAAGTAAGCCGGCCTGCTGTGAGATCTCGTTTATTTTAGGAACTTTGAGCTCTACAAATGCCAAGTCAGGGTATGATGAATGCACCACTTGATTTCTTTGTGATTTCTACATATTTCTACATGACAAACAGACCCTTTGGAGGTGCAGTGAGAGTACGCCATGTAAAGATGGCACACTACCAGTACGCCCCCTGAGGACAGCCTCTGGAGGGTAAGGGGATCCCATAGACCCTCACCTAGATATTCATCTGCAGATGGATACAGTCACTCACAACGCCCGCCTGCAGAGGCATCTCTGACTCCTCCTTCAACTGCAGGCAGGTTGCCATGTGCTCAGAGAAGCACAGAGTAGCTTTGAGGCAGCCACTAGGTATTTCACTAAATGCACTGCCTCAAGGGCAGCTGAAGGTTCAGGACTGCCCTGGAGGCAGGTCATTCTTCATACAAGGGTCTACTATCCTGTTCTGAGTCAGGAGCACCTTTTGCAAGGTAAGCTGTTTCACAATTTGGGACAGGACACCCCATTTGCAAAGTGTTCCCTAGTTGTAGAGAATAAGAATGTGGCAAGACCAGGAGAGAGGTTCAAAGTGTGAAATCAAGAACCATGGGGCATATTTATACTCTGTTTGCGCCGAATGTGCGTCAAAAATTTTGACGCACAATCGGCGCAAACCCTGCCACATATTTATACTTTGACGTCCGACCCCGCGGGCGTCAAAATTCCACCATGTGCGTCATTTTTTGGAAGGGGGAACCAGCCTTGCGTTAATTATATGCAAGGTAGGCGTTCCATTCCAAAAAATTACTTTAAGGCCTGTGCCCCATATTTATACTCTGACGTCATTTTGACGCACAGGAGGGGGTGGGCCTTAAAAAACAACGCACAGCCTAATGGGTGCCGTTTTTTAACGCCTGGGTCAGGGCAGGCGTTAAGGGACCTGTGGGCTCGGAAGGAGCCCAGAGGTGCCCTCCCCTGCCCCCAGGGACACCCCCTGCCACTCTTGCCCACCCCAGGAGGACACCCAAGGATGGAGGGACCCATCCCAGGGAAGTAAAGGTAAGTTCGGGTAAGTATTTTTATCAGATTTTTTCTGTGGCATACGGGGGCCTGATTTGGGCCCCCCTACATGCCACTATGCCCAATGACCATGCCCAGGGGACATAAGTCCCCTGGGCTTGGCCATTGGGCAAGGGGGCATGACTCCTGTCTTTGCTAAGACAGGAGTCATGTCAATGGAGGTTGGGCGTAAAAAAAAATGGCGCAAATCCGGTTTGAGGCCTGAATTTTGCCTCAGACCTGACTTGGCCCATTTTTTGACGCACAACCCCCATTTTCCCATACGCCGGCGCTGCCTGGTGTGAGTCATTTTTTTTGACGCACACCAGTCCGCAGCACCGGCTAATGTAATTCCATAAATAAGGCGCCCGCATGGCGCGTTGGAATGGCGTTAGCCGGCGGTAAAAAATGTTACGCACAACTGCGTTGCCGCAGTTGTGCGTCAAAAAGTATAAATATGGGCCCATGTGTTTATCACAACAAGGAGGGTGGATGAGTGAGACTGAGACTTGCCTTGTGGTTGGGTGCATCAATGAGCTGGGTTAATCCAAAGGCATTGACGTTTACAATTACCTCATGAACAAGAAAGCTTAGGAAGTTTTCTGTCCATTTTGTCTGATTGCCCATCAGTTATTGCTGGTCTCGAAGTTCTCAGCTACTATAAGTATGTCACCTGTGAAGGAGCATCGGTCAGTGCCAGCTTTAGTGTGCAGCTGCACCTAGCGCTAACTTTGGTGGCGGGCGCTGTGTTTAAAATGAACTTTTGTTTTAAAAGTAGGTGAGGTTCCTTTAGCGTCCAACAGTTGTCAGGCAACAATAAAAATGTCAAGATAACTCAGTTGATTAATGTTCCTACTAGTAAGAGATCGAATTCTGTCTAGTTTTGACCAGTGCTTAATTTGTCAATAAAAACGTCCCGGTGCCCAAAGCCCTCCTCTTAAACATGCGGCTACTGCAATTAAATGTGCGAGCACGGAATTCTGAGGCAGCTAATCCTGAAGCCATCTCGGCCTCTTCAATCCATTTAAAGCTGCTCTCTGCCCTTCAGCTCACTCTTACAGCTTTCTACTTTCGCCCTTTGTGACGCTTTTTCGTTTATCCCTTCCTCTGTCTTTCACATATGTGTCTTTTGCTAGCAGCAAATGCTTCAGGCAGAAGAATAAGCCCCGGCCCTCAAAAATAAGTGCTGGTGCTCAGCACCGGAAACAACGACCACAAATTAAGCACTGATTTTGACTCTTCATAAAGTAGTTAATGGCAGGGTTAATGTGCCTGCTGCAAACAATAGGCACCAGGCAGATCACAGAACTGGGTGTGAATGAACTATGTGTAGAGCTATACAATGAAATGCATGTCAGAGAGAGGCTATGGAGAGATTATGTGCACTGTCGGAGAATGGTAGTGAGTGAATTCATGAAGAACGAGGTCAGGGGGTGCAGTAAAGACTGTAGCACCGGGTGCCACCAATGGTACGCAGTAACCCTTATGAATGGCTATGACATGTTTTGCCTTCTGCTGGACCAATCGTTCATGAGGAAATGTGTTTAGCTGCTTAGAGAGTAGCAACAGCTCACAGTTTAATGATAGTGTCATTGCAGATATCTGTAGGTGGACAAATATACACTTGTTAATCATAGAGCTTCAGATCTATAATTTATTGGTGAATATGCTGAAGGCTACTGGGCTAGTGTTTAGTTGGGACTGTTCAGATTCCCAGTGAGGACATGCACACCTGCAGAGAGAAAATCTATTCACATCTGTCCAGGTCTGCCACGTTTCCTTGTAACGTGTCTGGCACTGGCTTGGAAAGTATATGCATATTTGCAGTTCTTAAAAGCTGCTTTCATACGTCATCCAATTTTGGAACAAAAACAGTTTTGCCTCTGAATGGCAAATGTAATAGAGCGAGCTTTTGGTTAGCATCAGTTTTCTAATAATGTACCATTATGATATGTCTGGAAGCCATGGCTGAACCCTCAGTAAATGCAGCTGGGCTGGTAAAATCGAAGGCTACATCCATTAACGAAATCCCCCCTTTGCCCCATGGCTGACAGAACTTCACAGCCATCAGAATTCTCGAGTGTGAGCTTATGCAGAGAGGAAACATCTTGTCTCAAAGATTTTGCAATAAAATCTGAATAAACACCAGCTCACGTTGAAAGAATGGAACCTGCCTAAACGTTCTTTAATTTTAAGACTACTTTAAGATCCACTGGATCTCCTGGTATCAAGTCTGCGACTGACACAAAGAGAGGTTATTTGTCATATTGGGAAGGATTAGGTCTACTGTAATTTACGTACCAGTAGTACAAGATCATCATCAGCCACAGGATAAAGTTTTGACATGAATTTAGGAAATGTAAATTTTTAAGTCGAGCCTAGGCAGTGCGCAAGCCCTGTCTCTCGACATGTTGTAAACTACATCTGTGGGCTTGCAACACACCCATTTCACGCTCATCACTTACATTCATTCCTTGGCCTTCCTTTCAAAATTCCCTTGGTTTCGAAGGTAAATCCTTTACGTTTGCCCTGCCTTGAAGTTGCTTTGTTACCACCTTGGAGACTGACTTTGGTACATGGATTATTGAACAATCTGCCATATAATCTTAGTGTGGCACACTACTTTTTTCTTTTGCCTCACCACTTTGCGCTGCATGGCCGAAAGTTGTTTATTCCTCTTCCTTGTTTTGGAGATGCCACTGTTTCTTTGTGGTGTCTGTGCACAGAGGCTGCAAGCCGGAGCATGGTTCTTTTTAATTTTATTTTTTTAAAGGTCTGTATAGCGCAAATTCGATTGGAGGAGCGCTTTACATGAGGATGTGAAGTTTCACATAGTGCAAACTTGATCAGAGGAGCACTTTACATGACTGCAGGAAGTTTCATATAGTGCAACCTCGACCTGAGAAATGCTTTACTTGAGTAGCACTTAACAAGTTTAGCAGTTGAAAAAGATACAAACTGGAGCATTTAACACAGAAATGCTCAAAGCACCTCTTCCGGCACAGCGGGAGAGCCGATACTACAATATTCACTAAACTTGGGAAACGCTCCCCATAATGCCTTGCAGGGCATTTTTTTTTCAAAACATGAATGCCCTTAACTCAGCCTGAGGTGGTCCTACGACAATGGGACCACCACCAAACTGTTCAGCAAAACACACTCTTTCTGTTTAGGCCATTTCTTGGTCCCCACACTAGGTTGGGGGGACCCCAAAATAGTAACCTCTCCCACCATTCAATTCCTTTTTAAGCTCTCTCATGGCTGGAACTTTTGTATTACAGCTGGGAGTAGTTTGCATTTTAAGGGCCTTTTTTGTAATACTATTGCAGCAGGCCTCCTAAGCCTGAAAATCTGCAAGGCACTACATCCTCTAAGGACTACATATATAGGGGCTGTTCTGAGATTTACAATCAAGATACTACAATATTTGCTGCACTCAGAAACATACCCCATAGTGCTTGGGGGCATTTCTTTTACAAAACATTTTTGCCCATAGCTCACAGTGTGGTGGTCCTAGGACAATGGGACCAACATGTGCTCTTTCTGTCTAGGTCATCTCTGAGTCCCCACACTAGGTTGGGAGAGACCCCAAAATAATAACCCATCCGACTGGAGACACCGTAGGACGAGGTAACTGATCAATATATCGATTAATATGTCAATAACATTATCAACAGTTAGCACCAAAATGTATCCCACCTTAGACATTAATAAGCCTTTGGCGCAACCATGACATTTCAGTCATGAATAATCACACTTTAATGAAGTTTTATGAGTTTTATTCCCTATTGATTACAATCTAATAGCAAATGCGTCAATCTCAATATCAAGAAGCAAATAAGCATAATCACAAGATGACAATCATGATAGACTTTCAATATTGCAAAGATCAGAAACATAGACAATCAGTTAACTATAAGCAGATCGTAATACAAGTTCAGCATAGTACCAAGTCAGTCACGTCAGTTTGTCAGTCTAAATGGATGCCTCATCTAACCTCTAATTAGCATTAGCATGTTGGACTTCATGCAAAACAATTTAGAACATCAATTTGGAAAAAACATCTAAATAAGGTCTCTAATCAAAACATACAGCAGTTGGTACCTAGAAAGAAAAGGCATATAAATGAATTTCCAGTAGCAACATTATAATTACCCTCCTCTGAATAGGTCAGCCTACAGGATCAGTCTTCGTCTTCAGGACCTCAGTTAGATCACCGTCAGTCTATCTAAGTTAAAAGCAAGGGTCCCTTTCCTCATAAGGAGAAAGGTGTAATGGGGCAGTCTATGGGCAAGGATGGTTTTGTCTAAGTCTCAAATCACCAAATAGAGTGACAGAGTTTCGGGATGCAATCGATATCATTCCCTACCTAATGCTCTCTTGTCTCCTGTGTCATGGGTTTTTATCCCTTTTTCGTAATACATTCCCCCAAAATTCTATTGGTCAGTCAATACACCCCACCATTGGTAACCTATCAAATTATACATTAAGTAATGCATTTTGTCATTTTTCCTAATTTCTAATTGGTCTTCATAATTGACGTATTTTCGTAGGTGGCTCATCCAGGGTTACTTCATCGACTTTACACATATCAGGTCAAAAGTTCTCTTCTTCTCGCTTCATCGTCCTTGGAAGTGTCCATTAATGTTTCGAAGTACATATCTGTTAAACTAGAAGCTACTAGCATGCGGATGGGAGAGTCACTGAATCAAATAAGTAAGGAAAAAGAACAATCGCTGGGTCATGGTCTTTTGCAAGTCAGTACACTGAAGAGACAGAAAAATACGCTTTAATATGAGAGCTACACAGCTTTGCTTGACTCACGCTAACTTAAGATATATGATTCTAACGAATGCAGTCTTATGCGTTTTAATGTGCACATCTTTGGCAATCTATGAACGATTATTTCTTACAGTTGCCATTAGTTCACATACATGAAAATCCTTTACGTTAATGAATATGTTTCAATGAATATTTTATTTAATGCAGCATTGTTAATCATAAGCATTTCACGTCTATAATATGTAATATTAAACTACGCTCTCTCAGTCCCTCCTCTGATGACGCTCGTCATCACAAATCTTTTGATCTTAATTTTTCACCTTGCGCATAATACGCATTTCAACATCCTGCCCTTTATGTGAGCTTTCCCATATTTCATTGAACATTTTCTCTCTTTCACTTTCTTCATTTCTTTTGGTTCTTTTAGTCCAATTTCTTTTCACTTTATCATTAATTTTGCATAGTCCCCATAATCCCAATAAACAAATCAAAACAATTAATAGACCCACCATAATTTTTGCAAGTACCCCATTCCAAATGTTGGTAAACCAGCTTGCCACTCGGGCAATTCCTTTCCCAAATTTCTCCCAAACACCAGGTTCTTTTAGATCCTTCAAATCTGTACTATCTCTAGTAAGGTTAGTAAGCATGCTTCTAATTTTCTTACTGTTATCAGGTATGAATGAACAGCAATGACGTTCATTAAGCATTTTGCACACACCTCCACTCTTTGCTAAAAGAATGTCTAAAGCAAGCCGGTTTTGAAGAGTCATAGCTCTTTCTGCAGCAAGTTCAGTATCCATCAGAAGTATAGCTCCTGTAAAATTTGTCAGCATGTTATCCACAATAGTAGACAACTTTTGAATTTTCATAGAATTCAGGATAACCCCTACTGAAGGGATTATAGCTCCAAATATGTCACCAATGACAGCCGCCACTGATTCTCGTTTTTGTCTGGTATGTTGTAATTCAGACGTTTTAGGTATTTGTTTTAAGTCATCAATTTGGTAAATCTTTGGGAATACTATTCCCAAATAACATGTCCCATACCATCCTTTAGGGAGACGGTAATATGCATTTAACCCACAGATGTAATAGATTCCAGGAATCGCTGGGTCTTGTCCATTTAACATAAAGGTCCATTTACTCTGAAACAGAAACACATGCCTACATTCACTCGTTCCCACAAACAAATTGTCTTGATCAGATTTTGGTCTATATATACAAAGTCTACCTATGTGTAATGCATCTATAGCTAATTTGCCTTGTGTTTTAATTGCAGTATAAGCGTAGTCATTTGCATAAGTGCGTTTTTCTAAACCTTTTTCTAAT
Source organism: Pleurodeles waltl (assembly GCF_031143425.1). Lineage (NCBI taxonomy): Eukaryota > Metazoa > Chordata > Amphibia > Caudata > Salamandridae > Pleurodeles > Pleurodeles waltl. Next base: position 1,066,218,936 of record NC_090445.1, read on the forward strand.
CTTTCTTTTAGTGCCTTGCATCTATCATCTGTGTGATCTAAAAAGCTTTTCTCTACAGGCGATAGTAAGCAGGTCAAATTATTGCGATGTGCATAAGCAGTTCCAAATGTGAGTGTTGGCTCAAAGAATCCTCTAACTATTTTATTATCATGCTCTTTAGCTAACTTATTTAAGAATTCAATAACAGGCACAAAAGAAAACACAACATCTAAATTTGAATAAAAGTATTGCACATGCTCTTGATCATAAAATCTTGTTAATAGCAAGCTACAGCTGATTCCATACGTAAGAGGAAGGCTGTGATAAGTAACTCCCTCCTGCACAGATGAAGGAATTTTAGTACATACATAACAGTCTTTCGCATCCATAGTTTCCACATACTCATTTAGTAAGCGATAGAAAACATTAGTAGAAAGTTCCCCTTTTGCATTAGTTCCCTCATGCAGTTGTCTTGCGTCTTGCTCGAATTTCTCCCATGGTGATAGTTTATTAGTAGTAGTAGTAGTAGTAGTCTCAGGTTTTGAAGTTGCATTAATAGTTTCACTCCCTCTCCATGGCATTCCTACAATCACTCCCACAATCATTATTGCACATACAACACCTATCATAAGTCCTAACCAACCACACACCTTACTTCCTCTGCTACTATAAGCCATGTTTGTATAGAATCAGAATAGCAGATCAACAATCAACTCTGAGAAGCAAACTCTTTCTGCGTATTTTTACAGCGTCTTCACTCACTCCAGGACCCCTTTTCGTCAATTCAGGTTAGCAGCTTGTCGTAATCAGGTTTCTTTAAGTCAAATTCAGGTTTAATGTCACTTTCCGGTAGTTTCTTAAGACTTTTTATTTTTCTATTTTTCTTTTTCTTCAGCTTTCACAATTTCAATTGTTATCTCAGTTTTCCTGTTGTATATATATCAGGTACCGTAGTATTGGCCTGGTACTTCTCGATCAAAACAGAATGCTAAGAATTCTTGTTGCCATTCAGAGGTTGTAGCACATGCCCATTCAGGACCTGTATATCTTCTGTTTGCTATTCTCTTTCTTTTTAATCTTCGTTCACCTTGTTGTTCTCCTTCACTCAGATCGTCTGCTTGTGAGGTATCGCTTTCCTCTATTATTGTCTCGTTTGCTATTTCTCTTATTCTAAGGTGTGGCTTGTCTGGCCAATTGTCACCTCTGTGTGTCTTGCTTCGGCGTTTCCCTTCGGTACCTTGGACAGCATCCTCCTCCTGTGATATGGTGTTTTCTCCTGATAGGCTTACAACTTGTTCAGGAGATTCTGATTTGTTTAGATTCGAATTTACCACTTCTCCTTCTCTGTTGTCTTCCAGTTCGATACTGTATTCAGGCTCTGAATTGTATTCGTCTGCTTCTGGGAGAACCTCTCCTTGCCTTTGTTCTCCTGCTGCCTCCACTGAGATTGGCACTCCGTCACCTCTCTCGAACTCACTGATAGTTTGAGGGACAAGGCTGTTCTCAGCGGGCTCTCCTGTAGTCTCAGATCTTTCTTGACTAATCTCTGACTCTGAGACTTCTCCTTCTGAAGTTGCTGTACCGGAATTTTCAGGTTCCTCTTCAACAGGACACGTTACCCTTTTTGTATGGCTGGCATGTATCCAGTTGGGAACCCCGGCACACTTCACAGCAGTAGTGGTCGTCAATATTACTTGATATGGCCCCTTCCAACGCGGCTCAAGGCACGATTTTCTCACGTGCTTCTTGACAACCACCCAATCTCCAGCTTGCGGAGAGTGTCCTGGTTCGCCGATTGGTGGTAACGTGTTAGCTTCCACCTGGTGAGAGAAAGAGCGAATCACGTCAGCCAAACTTTTGCAGTAATCCAACACCATATCATCTGTAATATTCACTAGTGCATTTGCAGGTACCGCCGGTAACCTCATTACTCTGCCCATGAGGATTTCATGGGGGGACAGTCCCGTTTTCTTATCTGGCGTGTTTCTCATAGACATCAGCACTAGAGGTAATGCATCTGGCCACTTCATGTTTGTTGCTGTACACATTTTTGCTATTCTTGATTTTAAAGTACCATTCATCTGTTCAACTAGTCCTGATGCTTCAGGGCGATAGCTACAATGCAGCTTTTGTTCAATGTTGAGTGCGGCACAGAGAAGTTTAATCACCTCATTGTCGAAGTGTCTCCCCCTATCTGATTCTATAGAAACCGGAAACCCGAACCTTGGTATTAATTCTCTGAGTAGTAGTTTTGCAACTGTAAGACTGTCATTCCTACGTGTAGGATATGCCTCAATCCAATGACTGAAAACACACACAATCACTAACACGTACTTCAAAACCTCCACAAACAGGCATTTCAATGAAATCCATTTGTATTTTATTAAATGGACCTCCATCTCTCCTAATGTGACTCAGAGTTACCACGGTTCCTTTTCCAGCGTTCATCTGTGGACAGATGACGCACCTGTGACAAGTAATTTCTGCGGCATGTCTGAATTTTGGATTGAACCAATCAATCTTAAAGGGTCTGATCATGGCATCTCTTCCTAAATGTGCCTGCCCATGGTATAATCGGGCAAATTGTGACAGAAGACTGGCAAAACCAGTTTTCCCTCTTCTGAAACCCATATATCATCTGCTCTTTGTACACACTGCATTTTCTGCCAGGAACGTTTTTCTTCTTTACTAGCGCGGTTTTGCAATGTCTTTAATTCATCAAGGGTATCAACCACTCGTAATGCTAGGCTTAAGGTCGTGTCATTCTCAGGTTGTGGTAACAGTTCCCACTGCTCCTTAAATGATATACAGTTTAATGCACAAAATCTTGCAACTTGGTCTGCATAACCATTCCCCATTGACACAAAGTCTTGTGATCTGGTGTGAGCACTGCATTTCACCACGGCAATTTCAAGAGGCAACTGAATCGCATGTAACAAATCTCTTATTTGTTCTCCATTTTTCACTGGCGAACCAGAGGATGTCATGAAACCCCTCTCTGACCAGAGTTGACCAAAATCATGTACAATTCCAAATCCGTATCTGCTGTCAGTATAGATTGTGACTTTCAAATTTACAGCAGCGTGGCAGGCTTTTGTGAGAGCTATTAATTCTGCCACCTGTGCAGAAAATACTTTCTCGAGCCAGGAGGCTTCGACTATGTCAGATATGGTACATACTGCATAACCAGCTCTCAATGTCCCTGCTGAATCTCTTAGACAGGACCCATCAACGAACATAATGCAATCGTTTTCCTTTAACTGGGTATCCTGTATATCTGAGCGAGGTTTGGTACAGAGCTCAGTCACCTCCAGACAATCATGCTCAAATTCTTCCCCATCTTTTATTTCTGTATTCTCATTGGGAAGTAGAGTTGCCGGGTTCAGTACAGTGCATCTTTTCAATGTTACATTGGGTGACCCCAGAATAATCGTCTCATATTTGGTAAGTCGTGCATTTGTCATGTGTTGTGTCTTAGTTCGTGTCAACAGAATTTCGACAGAATGTGGAACCAATACTGTCAAAGGGTATCCCATGACTATGCCCTCACATTGTGAAAGGCTTTGACCAACTGCTGCGACTGCTCGCAAACAACCCGGTAAGGCTGCTGCGACAGGGTCCAAAGTAGCTGAAAAATATGCTACAGGGCGATTTGCATCTCCGTGGACCTGTGTTAAAACAGACAAAGAACAAGCATCACGTTCATGACAGAACCACAGAAAAGGTTTCTCATAATCAGGCATTCCTAATGCTGGAGCCCTGCACATGCACTCTTTCAGCTCTAAAAATGACTCAAGCTCTTCTTTTGTCAAAGTGATTGTGTATGGTTCATCTTTGACGTCTTTTCCTGTCAATTTTATTAAGGGCTTTGAAATGATCGAGAAGTTGGGTATCCACTGTCGACAGTAGCCCACCATTCCCAAAAACATTCTGACATCTCTCTTTGTTGTTGGGGGATTCATTTGTAAAACAGCTGTTATTCTCTCTTTTAATATTCTTCGGGACCCTTTCTCAATCAGATGCCCCAGATATTTTACTTCTTTTTGACAGTACTGCAGCTTTTTAGGTGACACCTTATGTCCGTTCTTTCCCAAATGATTCAACAATGCAATGGTATCATATTTACAGCTGTCTCTGGTTTTGGATGCAATCAACAAATCATCAATGTACTGCACGAGAGTCGAATTGAAAGGCAGCACAAGAGGTTCCAAATCTTTCTTCAATATCTGATTGAAGATGGATGGTGACTCAGAAAACCCCTGAGGAATTCTGCACCAACTGTACACCTTATCCAGGAATTTGAAACTGAACAAAAATTGACTGTCTTCGTGAAGTGGTATCGAGAAAAATGCTTGTGATAAGTCTACTACAGTAAACCATTCAGCATCACAAGGAACCTGGAACATTATTACTGCTGGGTTGGGAACCACAGGGCAGCATTTTATCACAATTTTGTTTATTTTTCTCAAATCCTGCACGATTCGAACCTTTCCACAGGGCTTCCTCAAACCCATAATAGGAGAGTTACACGGACTGCTCAGGACTTCTTTCAAAACTCCCTGTCTGAGAAAATCTGCAATTATCTGTGTCACTTCAATAAGGACATCCTGAGTCATGTGGTATTGTGGCACTTGTGGGAACACTGCATTTGGCTTTATCTGCACCTTGACTGGGCCTACTCCCTTGATCAATCCGACCTCTTTTCCAGACAAATCCCACACCTTCTCTGTTACGGATCCTTGCAGATCAGCAGGTATATCGATCAAGGTAAACACTGGGAATAGAGTAATTAGAGGGTAATCTTCATTTATTTCTCCTCCTTCTTCCATGAGTTGACCCTCATCTCCCTCATCGTCACTGTTTGTCTGTACCTCTATTCCACCATTGGAACAGGTAATCGAACATTTGGTTTTGCATAATAAATCTCTTCCTAATAAGGATACTGGGCTTGAGTCGCACACAACAAATCTATGCAGGCCCTGAAAATTTCTGATTTCAACCTGCACTGGATCAGTGATTGGATTAGTCAGGTACTGGTTAGCCACACCGACCACTCGTATGGTGCGCCCCGAAAGAGGTAGTCTCGGTACTTCTGCACTGCGAACCGTAGAGCGTGTAGCTCCTGTGTCAACTAAAAATGAGACTTTGTAGCCCATTACTTTTCCCTCCACATATGGGCCTCTCTGGTCTACCTCTAAAGATGCTGCAAGCCTGCACTCTTCACTGTCTGAGCTGTCATCTGACCAATCTTCATTCATATCACTTTCACCTCTTAATGGGAATTGTTGTACAGTGTTGTTTTGGGTTGTTACCTGACCTGTGACCTGCTGAGGAAGCGTCACCTGTTGCTGCCCCATCGGAGCTAAGGGTAACTGCATTTGCTGTCTAGGCACCATAGGGATCTGCTGTTGTATTGGTTGTACTGACACTGTTTGGAAACGCGGCATTTGTATTTGCTGCATGGGTTGCACCCCTGACATTTGCACCAAATTATTTTGATAATTCTGATTCTGGTGTCTCATTCTTGGGCCTCGTGAATTTTGTAGTGAACCAGCATTAATACTCTGCTGAACTGTACCATCCTGCATTATATTCGGACAATCCCGTTTCCAATGTCCCACGCCCCCGCACCCATGACATGGTGACATCCTTTTCACTCCTTGACCATCATTTTGAATAACGGCATTATTCATGTCCGAACCACGGTTCACAAACCCCCGACCTCTACCTCTCGCCTGTGCCTGAAACACACCATTCAATTGCGGTTGTTGCTGTATCATTTGCTGAGCACCATTTCCCTGTATTCCAGCCTGTGCAGCACTTATCTGCATCACCATCACTTTCTCCTTCAACTTTTTCTGCTTCAACTCAATTTCGTCACTACAGTATTTTGCATACTGTAATACTTCATTAATCGGTTTAGCTTGCCAACAAATCAGATGATTTTTAATCATTTGGCTGACCTCCGGTCTCAGCCCTTCGACGAACCTAAACACAAGATGGTTCATGTCCTTCGGTTCAATTGTTTCAGTACCACTGTAATGTTTGAATGCCTTCAACAACCTTTCATAATATGCATGTATTGACCCTTTAACCTCTTGAGAGGTCCGGTCGATTTTCTGCCAATCAGTCACCTTCGGCGACACCTTTTGTTTCAAAAACTCAATTACTTTATGATAATATTTCATCACCTCTTCAGAAGGTGCTCCAGTCACTTTATCCCTTGCCGGTTCCTTTGTGGGCCAATCTACCCCTCTCTTGCACTCGAGCCATAAGTCTGGCGGAACAATAATCTCAAACAAGGTATTCAAGTCTTCCCAGAGACATTTTGCAAGCTTCACGAATCTATCTGTCTATTGATACCACTCAATCGGTTTTTCTCTTAACCTGGGATAATCATTCGTAAAGGACAAAATGTCTCCTCTGGACCAAGGCACATGCACCAAGACACCACCAGCTGTTTCTCTCATAGGTAGAATTTTCACCAAGTCTAAATTAGGTGTGACTGTTGTTTCATTAGATCCTGGGCTATCTCTTTTTCCCTTATCTCTTTTCTTTGCCCACCGGCCTTCCCATTTCTCTAGTGCTCCCCAAATTTGTGCGCTTTGCAGCAGCTCTTTCAAGTGTGTCTTCATGCCTGCAGATCTCATGTGTTCAAAATCTTTTGTGTCAAAATCTAATCTGTAACTCCGTTTCAAATGTTTCGTGTTTCCAATGTCGATATTGTATTTGTCTTCCAAATTCGTTAATTTCTGGTGTACTTTGCTTACCTCTTTGGTAATCTTAGGGCATAGGTACCTCAATTCTGCCTCAGTGTAAGATTCCAACCTTTTTACTCCCATTGTTCCATCCACCAATTCAGCAGCTTCTACTCCTAGTCGTACTAGATTCAGGTATTCTTCTTGTTTTTCTTTTTCAGGTTCGACTGTAGTCACTGTAGTCTTTTGTGAAGTGCAAGTTTTTTCTAACCACTCATTCAACTGTTGTACTGTAAAACCCTGCAGTGAAATTTTCCCTGCATGTATCATTGGAGTGTATGAGGTATTTGTACTCATAGTTTGGGGAGTCAAGACTCCCAACCCTGCTTGTCGCATTGCCTCAAGAGGTGCCCCTATTGGACTGAGGTCCATTAAGGGTCTTGATTGTTCGCAAACCTGTCCTCCCTGGGCCATTATTTGTGGAGTTCTAATAGGCCCTCCTCTTATCGCTTCATGAGTCATAACCCCCTGTTCGCATGTCCCTGTTTTCTCCTGTGCATATAATGGTACTGGGGGACCAATAGTAATAGGTAGCAATATAGCGGCAGGTGTCTGGCCTGATCCCAAGCTTCTTGGAGCGGTGACACCATAGGTCTGCTCTAATGTCCCTGGTGCAGGTTCCTTCAAAGGACCCGCTACGGGGTTATACCCAGGTATCAGTTGTGGCGGTTGTGACACTAACTGTGGAGTTGACTCAATCTGTATTAACCTAGGCTTTGTATATATCGGGTCCGGCGGCACCACCAAGTTTGTAGTAGTCTTGAGTACTGGGACATCGGGGTAAATTCTTTTTATCTGCGGTGGAGGCTGCAATTGTATCGGCGAGTCTGGTGCAGTGGATACACTGACACCATTCTGTATCAAAGCTGTATCGCTAGTCTGCCCTGTATCAGAAACGCCCTTCTCCTTCGTCTGGTTCCCAGGATCCAAGCTAGTACTTGGAGCACTGTCGCTCACCGCATACGGTGGCGGGCGATCATGTAACAATCTATCCATAAACGCCTCATCATCTGAATCATCCTCTTCTTCCCAAGACCTTTTGTTCTCTTTGAATTTGCCTGAGTTTTTGTCAGTTTTGCAGGAAGCTTTCTTTCCCTGTGTCTCTTCTCCCTGTGTTATTGCCAGAAACAGCTTTAACCCATCCACTATTCCTCGTCTCCACATTTTGTTCTCATTATCCCATCTAGCCTCTGCATAGGACTTTTCTGCCCTTGTCAATCTTCTGTGAAATCTTTCATCTATGTTTAAGAGCCATCAGGTCCCAAATCGCCAAAGCCTCATATTGTGCCGGTCTTGGAGGTGGTTTCTGCGTACTTAACATCCACCTCAAATTTTCTAACACCTTAAGGTTAAATGTTCCATGTTCCGGAAACGCTAGACACCCCTCTTTCTCTTTTAATTTGCGCCATTTTTTTATCCATAAACATGGTGCAACACCCTTTTCCTCCATAACCGTATAAGCTGGTGTACCCTCAGGTGGTGTAGGTTCCCCATCAGTTGCAACAATATACATATCTCCTTTCAAAGCGCTTTTGAATGCCTTAACAAAATTAATTTTATTTGTATTTAATCAGAAAAACGGCTTAATTCCCAGGACACTCTTCACCTACCCTTTGCTCAACCTATTGCCTCTCACGGACGGCAGCCAATCCGTGCGCGACCCCTCTCGGCATCTGACCTATCTCAGCGCGGCACCACTGACGTCACACTCACACACACTGCAGCTGACAAAGTCTTGCGGCTTGTCCACACCTCACTAACTCCTTACAACCCATACAAACTAATGCAAATTATTGCAAGCACTTAAAATGACAACACAAATCTGCCGGTTTACTACAGGAAGGGTAACACAATCGCTTCAGAACTTTACAGAGATTTCACTTGAAGCCTCGGCCGCTACTCTCTCCTTCTCAGTTCCCTCATACGCAAGCAGAATTCGACCTGCAAATCCTGCTCTCGACTTGTCAATGACTCCTTCTAGTGCACTTTAGAACTTGTCAAATCTCCATCGAAGGTTTCACACATGCATCATAACTCAAACTTGACTTGTCAACCACGCCCGATTGACCTACTAAACCGCACAGATTACAACACAAACCATATTTAACATCATACTCCGGAGTCTTAGACCTCAATAGGTCCGTATACAACAACCAACCACGTGGATAATTTTGAGCAATAAGCGCTGCATTCACATGAAGTACGCTGACTTCCCTACTCTCATACTGTGGAGTACGCCCACTCCTTCTAAACAACACTTAATTTGGCCTATTCACACTCAAATATTCACAACCACCTGCAGAATGCATTAAGTTTAATAAGCACAAGAGACCCTAACCACACATACTATGGCGCCGAGAACATTCCCAACTCTTTTAGGCAGGCTCCGAGATCCCGGGAAAACCATGGCGAATCTAGCAACTCATCATCTCCCCAAATTGCATTATCACAGAAAACAAATTAAACAATGAAAACTCCGTCCTGGGGCCCCCAAGGGCCAAACCGTACTCTGCTACCAGAACTGTGAACGCGTCCGTCTATGTTAATTTATACACATCAGGACTCGTTTTAGGCCGATGAATCTTTGGACCCAGTGGTGAGACACCGTAGGACGAGGTAACTGATCAATATATCGATTAATATGTCAATAACATTATCAACAGTTAGCACCAAAATGTATCCCACCTTAGACATTAATAAGCCTTCGGCGCAACCATGACATTTCAGTCATGAATAATCACACTTTAATGAAGTTTTACGAGTTTTATTCCCTATTGATTACAATCTAATAGCAAATGCGTCAATCTCAATATCAAGAAGTAAATAAGCATAATCACAAGATGACAATCATGATAGACTTTCAATAATGCAAAGATCAGAAACATAGACAATCAGTTAACTATAAGCAGATCGTAATACAAGTTCAGCATAGTACCAAGTCAGTCACGTCAGTTTGTCAGTCTAAATGGATGCCTCATCTAACCTCTAATTAGCATTAGCATGTTGGACTTCATGCAAAACAATTTAGAACATCAATTTGGAAAAATCATCTAAATAAGGTCTCTAATCAAAACATACAGCAGTTGGTACCTAGAAAGAAAAGGCATATAAATGAATTTCCAGTAGCAACATTATAATTACCCTCCTCTGAATAGGTCAGCCTACAGGATCAGTCTTCGTCTTCAGGACCTCAGTTAGATCACCGTCAGTCTATCTAAGTTAAAAGCAAGGGTCACTTTCCTCATAAGGAGAAAGGTGTAATGGGGCAGTCTATGGGCAAGGATGGTTTTGTCTAAGTCTCAAATCACCAAATAGAGTGACAGAGTTTCGGGATGCAATCGATATCATTCCCTACCTAATGCTCTCTTGTCTCCTGTGTCATGGGTTTTTATCCCTTTTTCGTAATACATTCCCCCAAAATTCTATTGGTCAGTCAATACACCCCACCATTGGTAACCTATCAAATTATACATTAAGTAATGCATTTTGTCATTTCTTGATACTTTCCTAATTTCTAATTGGTCTTCATAATTGACGTATTTTCGTAGGTGGCTCATCCGGGGTTACTTCATCGACTTTACACATATCAGGTCAAAAGTTCTCTTCTTCTCGCTTAATCGTCCTTGGAAGTGTCCATTAATGTTTCGAAGTACATATCTGTTAAACTAGAAGCTACTAGCATGCGGATGGGAGAGTTGGGCATTGTATCAAATAAGTAAGGAAAAAGAACAATCGCTGGGTCATGGTCTTTTGCAAGTCAGTACACTGAAGAGACAGAAAAATACGCTTTAATATGAGAGCTACACAGCTTTGCTTGACTCACGCTAACTTAAGATATATGATTCTAACGAATGCAGTCTTATGCGTTTTAATGTGCACAGCTTTGGCAATCTATGAACGATTATTTCTTACAGTTGACATTAGTTCACATACATGAAAATCCTTTACGTTAATGAATATGTTTCAATGAATATTTTATTTAATGCAGCATTGTTAATCATAAGCATTTCACGTCTATAATATGTAATATTAAACTACGCTCTCTCACGACCATTCAGTGTCTTTTTAAGTTGTCTCATGGCTGGAGCTCTTATTTTACAGCTGAGAGTTGTTTGTGTTTTAAGAACCTTGTTTGTAATATTACTCTAGTAGGCCTGCAAGGCCTGAAAATGTGTAATGCACTATGCCCTCTTGGGGCTAAATATGTGGTTACACTGCATTACGTTCTGCCATTCTGTTTTCATGTGGTTCTGCTCTCAAGGGGCTGACTATATGGTTACATGACCATGTTTCATACACATGTTATTATTATAGTGGTGCCCTCTAGGGGATTTTCTGATCATTATAGTCAAGGTACTACAATATTGAAGAGAAGAGAAGAGAAGAGAAGAGAAGAGAAGAGAAGAGAAGAGAAGAGAAGAGAAGAGAAGAGAAGATATAGCATCTAAATCTCAGTAAGGGAAAGCAAAATAATATACGCAATGTAAATAGTAAACTGTTCTCTACATAATAAAACATTCATAGGACTGTAAATTAACATGTTAAAAGCAAATTAAATATTTACATTTTTAGAATGGCAACATTAACTAGAGGGGGTACTGCCCAAGAATGTGTGCCCAATTCTGATTTTAAAGAGCAACCTAGCTTATAATATTGGCTAACAGCATTTTCAGGAAGATCATTTTTAATACTTAAGCCAGAAAAGGGAATAATTGAATTATCTAACAATAATTGTGAAACAATGTATATTCTTTAAGCATTCATGTATTCCAAAAGATAACCTTGCCCTTAACTTTGATCTATATGATACACATAGGGCTATTTGAAAGCTGGGGTGGTATAGATGGAATATCTACAAAAGGAGTTGTTCACATTTATTAAATAGGTTAATATCCTCTTCCAGGGTGTTTTTGATGGTAGGCAAACTAAAATTCCCATTGGCATGTTCCTGAACCATTTTCATCCTTTCTTTGTCCACAACATATACAGGACAATCTGGGTCTTTTAGGCCACTTTGCCCCTGCTTAGACTTCTGGATAATTGGAGCCTCTGGCCCACTCATTAGTAAATCTTAGGTAAACATAGCCTCAATAACCTCTTGTAATTCAACTTGGTAATGGGCAGAGTAGAAACAACGGACGAAGGACACCTTATTTAGGGAAAACACAAAAGGTGTCTGAACTTTGTTCTGGATTTTGGTGTAGAACGAAAATGTCACCTGAACCCCTGTGAGTTTTCTCTGGCTTTAGGTGTGACCATTTGCAGACACTGCCACCCCCCTCCCCAATCCCATGCTAAAAGTTATTAAATTAATCAATCAAATATTTTTAGAGCATGCTACTCACCCATAGGGTCTCAAAGTGCTGAGGGGTATGTCCTCAGGGTTCAGTCGAACAGTCAGGTCTTGAGGCCCTTCCTGAATTGAGGTAGCGATTGTGACTGTCTGAGGTGAAGAGGTATGGTGTTCCAACCTTTTGCTGCCAGGTAGGTGAAAGATCTTCCTCCAGCCAGGGGCTTCTTTATGCAGGTTACATTGGCAAGCAACTGCTGGGATGAGCGGAGAGGTCTGAAAGGGGAGTACCAGGTGATGTGGTGGTTGAGGTAGCTGGGTCCGATGTTGTGGAGGGCTCTGTAGGCATGTATGAGGAGTATGAAGTTGATCCTCTTCTCGACGGTGAGCCAGTGGAGGTCTTTCAGGTGTCCTGTGATGTGTTCTCGGCAAGGAATGTTCAGGACAGGTCTGTCAGTGGCGTTCTGAATTTGTTGCAGCTTGCTCTGGTTCTTCTTAGAGGTTCCGGCATAGAGGGTGTTGCCGTAGTCAAGTCTGCTCGTGATTACGGCGTGTGTCACGTTTTTTTGGCATTCGGTTGGTATCCATCCGAAAATCTTCCGTAGGAGTCAGCGGGTATGGAAGCAGGTGGATGCGACAGAGTTGACCTGTCTGGTCATGGTGAGAGATGGGTCAAGGATCATACTGAGTTTTCTTGCATGGTCTGTGGGGGTAGGAGGCCTGCCGAGTGTTGAGGGCGACCAGGAGTCATCCCAGGATGAGGAGGAAAGTCCCAGGATGAGGATCTCAGTCTTGTCGGAGTTCAGCTTAAAGCAGCTCTCCGTCATCCAGCTGTCGACTGCTTTCATCCCGTCTTTGAAATTCTTCTTGTCTGTAGAGGGGTTCTTGGTCAGGGAGATGATCAGCTGGGTGTCATCAGCATAGGAGACGATGTTTCTCATGATAGGGGCGAGTGGAGTATGTAGATGTTGAACCGCATGATGCTCAATGAAGATCCTTGTGGTACTGTACAGCTGATATCTCTAGGTTATGACAGGTGTTGGCGGGAGCCTGACTTTCTGTGCTCTGCCTGTCAGGAAGGAGTGTATCCATCAAAGGGCCTTGCCGCACATGCCTGCTGTGTAGAGTCTGGTGCATAGGTTGCAGTTGTATCAAATGTGGCTGAAAGTTCAAGTAGGATGAGGGCTAATGTTTGGCCGCGGTTGAGGAGGGAGCGGATGTCATCTGTGGTGGCAAGCAGGGCGGTTTAAGTGCTGTGGTTAGTTCTGAATCCTGACTGGGAGCTGTCCAGGTGTTGTTGTCCTCGATGTATTGGTGTGGCTGAATGTTAATTGCTTTTTCAGCTACCTTATCTGGGAAGGGCAGCAGCAGGATGGGGCGGTAGTTCTTGAGATCCATTGGGTCTGCTGTGGGTTTCTTCAGAAGTAGGCGGATCTTGCATGCTTCCAGTCCTCAGGGAAGATTGCTGTCTCTAGGGAGCAGCTGATGGTCTTGCAGAGTTCGAGTGCGATCGAGGTGCTGGCCTTGTTGAAGATGTAGTGAGGCAGGGAATGGTAGGGGCTCTGGAGAGGATGCTGCTCATGATGAAGTGAGTCTTGTCCATTGTGAGGGGGAGGTACAGGCGTACAGGAGTCAAAAGAGTTCAGTGGATCCTGGTAGGGGTGTGGTTGGTGAGTTCAGAGAGTCTTGGGGTCCAAAGATGTCATAGATTACTTTGATTTTCCGATGGAAGAAGGTGGCTAGTCTGTCGCAGCGATCCTGAGTTGGAGGGATGTTCGTGGTCTCGGCTTGTGGTTTGGTGAATTCTTTGATGACTTTGAAGAGTTCTTTAGTGTTCTGTGTGGTGGTGTTGATACGGTCCTGCAGGGCAGTTTTCCTGTGGATCTGATGAGGACATGGTAGGATCTTGTGGTGGATTTGAAGGTTGCAAGGTCTTCCGGGGATTTGCTGTTCCTCCACTTCTTCTCAAGCCTCCTGCAGGTGCACTTTGATTCCTGGAGTGCAGGGGTGAACCAGCTGGCTTTCTTGGAAGAGTGTCTAACTGTGGCAGTTCTGGGAGGAGCTAGGGTGTTGGCGCAGCCAGTGATCCATTTGTGGAGGTTACGTGCCGAGGTGTTGGCATCTGTTGTGTCGGGGCAGCGAGTTGCTGAGGGTGCTGACGAGTTGTTCCTCTGTGGTATGGTTCCATTTCCTGTGCGCTTTGTGTAGGTGTGCTCTGTAGGTGTGGATATGGAGAAGTGGATTCAGTGGTGGTCGGTCCAGTGTAGCTGGGTTGAGTCGTTGATGATGATGTTGCTGCTGGCAGAGAAAATGGGGTTGAGAGTGTGTCTGGCGGTGTGCATTGGTGAGGAGACCAGTTGCTTGAGCCCGATTGTGTCCAGGGGCTTGAGTAGCGATGAGGTGTTGTGGTCGCAGAGATCATTGAAGTGGAAGTTGAGGTCTCCAAGGAGTATGTAGTTGCTGGAGGTGAGTGCGTGGGCGCTATGATGTCGATGGTGGAGTCGCTGAACACTGAATGTGGTCTGAGTGGTCTGTCGATGAGGGTGCCCCGAGTGGTGGTCTCTGGGGTGGTGTGCAGTTGGAAGTGGAGGTGCTCCATGCCGGGGTGAATTCCTGTGTGTTGATCACTAGTCGGAGGATGGACTTGTGGGCGATGGCTATGCCGCCTCCTGGTTTGGAGGGACAGTTGCGGAGCAGCTTGTAGTCGCTGGGAATGGCGATGGTGATGTCCGCTCCAGTTGTTATGTTAGTCCATGTCTTGGTGAGGAAAGCGATGTACGGGGGGGTGATGTCTATTAGGTCCCAAATCTCCATGCCGTGCTTATGCAGGGAGCAAACGTTGAGGAGGATACATTTGGGGTGGTCCGGAGGCAGTTCTGGCACTGTGAGGTCTGGTATTTAGCAAGCAGAGAAGATTAGGTGGCAGTGACAACAGGAGAAAGATCGGTAGATGTCTTTGGGAAAAGCATGGTGGCAGGTGTTGACGTCCAGGGTTCAGTGCTTAGAGGGTCACGGTTTTGTATCAGTGGATGGTGTGAGATCCAGAGTAGGTGGTGCTGGGCACAGTCCAGGCATGAACTGGCGCAGACGGGCTTGCCTTTGGTGTGCCATCAGGACGGCCGCACAGCAGCCACCCTTAAGAAAGAGAGGCAGTGGGGAGGGATTGGTCAGCTGCGAGGCAGAAGGGTGGGAAAAGCTACAAGGACGGGGTGAGCCTGCATGGGCAGCAGCGGCAGGGAGGGGAAAAGCACAGGAAAGCACCCAAACAGTAAAAGGCACAAAAGCAGAAAAAGAGTGAAAAGAAAGCAAAAGGCAAACATACAGAAAATTATGAAAAGAGAAAAAGGCAGACAGACATGACACGGATGGCCACTAGGCCACAAGGGGTGAGACGCAGGTGGGTGCCTGCAGGTGGAGGTGGGCCTCGAACACAGAGCCAGCAGCAGCAGTAGCCACACAGGAGGGAGCAAAAGACGCTGGCCACAAAAGTTATTAAGTACTGTGGCAAACTGTGGAGCACTTACCTCCAAAGTGACTGGCTTCTATAAGTATCTCTCGTAGTCTCGCTGACACGGGTCTGGAAATAGCTGTGTCATTTCATCAGTAGCATCCGTTACCCACATTACTTCGGGGTAAGAGAATGTCATCTAATGTGCCATGGAAGCAAGGCCAGACCACCTCCTCCTTCTGCACACTGTCTACGAAACTAGAAAGCAAATCAAAAAACGCCAATCCACGCACCCTGCTGTAAATCTTACCAGCTTTCTTGAGAACTGTAACGCTGTTTGACTAATTTCAGGAAGAGGGTTTGGTACCAATTCCCTATGGGGATTCCTGCCAGAAACCGAAGTACATTTGGGAAAAGTAAACACTGAAGAAAGACTAAGAATAAGTCATTTTTTTCATGGAAACAAGGCCACTGCCCTCCCTCGTAAGGAATGACACAAGAAAGTAGAAATGAAGGGGTTCCCTCTTGGTGCAGGCTATCAGTATAACTTACCATTCTGTGATTATTTGGTTGCCCAAACCCCGCAGTGACTTCTGGATGGAACTCCATCTTGCCACTTCAGCTCTCGGGTCAGGTTTACCTAGGTCTGGGAAAAGCCTGAAGAACAGAAAGAAGATCGCTTCCAGAATGAGAAACACAAACACAAATTACAAAAAGCAGTTGCCGCCAGAATCCTCTAAGTGCTAAATGAAACAGGAAAGTAAGCACCTGTGGGAAAAAAATACAAGAATCCATCGCACATCAGAACAAAACACACCGCACCAGGGCCCTTCGACCTGATGCTAGAAAGCTGCCAGACTCCTCTCGTGAAGAAAAACGGTGGAATAGTTAGTAACTGCAGTGACGGAGCAATCTTCCAACCTCTAAATATATTTACTTACAAGGGCAAAAGGCATTGTAGTCTAAGGCCTCGGCCATTTGTAAGCAGGGGCATCAGTGGCGTGGGGCTGTGATTGTAAAGTAGCACTAAATTATATCATTTGATGCGCAAATGGCCATATATATGATCTATTCCATGACTAAACAGTACATTAGTACATTCCCTTGCCGTCTACTTTTCGTTACGACTCAGTCAAAACAACAGGAAGCACTTCCAAATACTATATTTAAGAATGGTTTGTCGCCCTGCACAGAGAACTTCAGAGCAGTAAAGGGCTCCCTGTTTCTGAAAGCGCTTTGGGACCATACACATTGTGGAATGCGCTATACAAATGAAGTTACCCATAACAAAATATAGCATTTGCTGACACTAGGACTTTGTCAACAATATGTGCAGAATACTAAATGGTATGGTAGGTTGCAGTGAGGCAACAAAGGCCCCTGCCGTGCGCCTCTACCCCTCCCACCGCCCTCCATGGGGCCACCTCAGCACAGTACACTGTGCATGGGCAGCAGTCCCCTGACTGTGTCCAGGGGTTAACGCCCCCCCTACCACACCCTCCCCCAGGTACTTTGCAGGAGGGCACCTCAAATTTCGTTATGCCACTGGTAGTTTGTGTTGTGGGCTTCGCGAAGTGCTTGTGTGAGGAGGAGGAGGCCTGTGAGAAAAGAAACAAACAAAAAGAGGGCACGAGGAGGAGGGAATACCACAAAATGGCTAGTGAGTGAAACAAATTAGGAGAGATGTGGGGTCTGGCACAGGATGGTTCCGCGGGAATCCCACGGAGAAGAGCGCGAGGGGCGCGAGCGCCGAGAGCAGAATGTTGTAAACAATGTCACCGGCAGCGCTCTCCATCCACGGCACAGCTTTCAAGTCTGTAGTGCAATGTGAATAGGGCTTTGAAGAGCCGGGCCTGTTTATAATTATGCAGAACAGCTGTCATGGCTGCGTCCCATCCCTAATGAACTGCCCCGTGCGAAAATACCGACTTCATGGACACACTTGAGTGTTCTTGATTAAAGTGAAAAGAAGAGACATTGTGTGCGCATGGGGAGGTCTGTGGAGAGAGAGTCATTTCTCTTATTTGATTGGGCTTTTTCACTCATGAAGTTCCCGTGTTATTTCTGTGATGCTCTCGGTGCTATAGTGCCAGCTACGTTCTCCCATAACCCAAGCTCACTCTGCAGGGGTCTCGGCTCTTTTGTATGGGACATCTTGCCACATAAGCTGTTTTTAAGTAATGCCCCTGCAGCTATCTGACGCTTTCTACACCTGCACTGATGATTTTCACCCACCATGCCCTTCTAGGCAGACACCTGCCATATGCAGAACAGTCCATAATGAACTGCTAGGCCAGGGCCCCTCCAGACTGGAATACAAATAGCTATAGCCTAGTTTTGACCTACGTCTCACTTTGACCAATATGCTGTAGGCAGGGCCACTGTATTTATGCTGCAAGAGAGGGCCAAATTATGCGGAATGGGTGAGTAAATTATGCAGCAAGAAAAGGTAAATTATGCAGCATAATGCGCCATATTTTGTAATATTACTTCATTATTTCGTAATTTTTAAACTTGGTAGCACTGTCTGGGCGTTAGTTGCAACTCATTAGTGCCAGTTTGCCAGTTTGTCACCCAAATATGACAACAAGCAACAGAAAGGTGACCAATCCAACTTTGCAAGGGGCCTTCCACTGTGGGGCAACGTGTCACTGATTTTTTTGTAACTTTTAAACCATTTGAGATAGAAACAAAATTATTTTTGGTAAATATTTGCAGATTTCGCGTCAGGTGATGTATTCTGTAGCAAATGTGGCAAATCTATAATTATGCAAAATTCGCTGCAGCCACACAGTCACATAAATCCAGTGGCCCTGGCCATAGGCCTCAAGCTGCACCCTGTTGAAGAGACACAAATAGGGTGAAAACGGTCTGGGATTTCTTGTGTTCCGGTTCAGAGGTGACCTGACCTAGCAGTTTATGCTGGAATGTTCCTTTCATGGCAGGACCCTGGCGGATTTGCATATGTCTAGTTCCTATCTGAGGTGGTTTGGTGGGCAAGAAAATAATAGACTGATTTGTGGCCCAGATTAATTAGCAGTGACTGAAATGAATTCAAGCATTCCATCCATCACATTTTTTGTTTTTCTCAGTGAGATGCTCTAACTGTGATGGGTGTGCCAAGACGTGGGACCCTTGCACCTTGCTGAATAGACCCAAAGAGTATGAAACTGTGGTAGAACTGGTTGTATTCTAGTTCAGAACAGACCTGACTTGGCAGTTCTGAACCTCTTTAAGCAGGTCCAAGGTTGATTTGCATATGACTGGTTCTTGACTGAGGTGGCACGAATGTCAAAAAACACAATGGACTAGATTATAGCCCAGAATAGTTACAGTGAGCTGACATTTATTCAAGCAATTGGCCCATCAGTTTTTACTTTTCCTCAGTGCAGGTATGCCCAGGGATGGTCCCGTTTGCACTGTGCCACAGGACTCAAGCCACAGCTTGGTGAAGAAGCCCAAATGGGCTGAAACAAGTCTGGTCTTGCTTGTGTCCCAGTTCAGAGGGGACCTGGCCTAGCAGTTCCTTCTGGACTGTCCCAGTGGAGCATGAATAATGCTGATTTACATATGGCTGGTTCCTTTGAAGTGGCATGGTGGAAAAAAATGAGGGCCTCGATTGTGGTACAGAGTAAATTACCAGTGGCTGGAATTAATTCAAGCAATCCACCCATAACTTTTTTGTTTTCCTCGGTTAAATGTCCAGACATGGTTCAGTAATCTCTGTGCTAATGGACACAAGTTACACCCTACTGAAGAAACCCCAACTAGACCAAAACTGACCTAAGGTTGATTGTGTTCCTGTTCAAAGGTGACCTGGCCTGGCATTTTAATCTGAAGTGTTCCTACTGGAGCAGCATAAAGGCTGAATTGCATTTGGCTGGTTCCTCCAATAAGTGACACGTTGGGCAAAGAAACAATGGACTGGATTGTTGCCCAGAGTAACTACCAGTGGCTGAAAGTAATTCAAGCAACCTACGTATCACTTGCTTGTTTTCATTATAATGAGACTGCCCGTTGTCAAATGTTTGCAAGGCAAGCACCCTGGATGTGTAGACGAAAGTGATGAGTGGATGGGGGGGCATCCCTCATCTCTAGTACTGAATCAACCCTGTGATCTGGAGGTGCACCGCTGCACTGTGTCATAGGGCAAGATCCTCATTCAGCAACTAAAATGGGTCCTTTTGTACATTGTTTTTATGAGTGACATAGCATGAAAATTACCACAAGGCAACAGGTCTGATTTGCAAAGACTTTATCTGTAAGTGTGACCTGCCCCCAGGAAGTCAGTGGAAAGTCAGAGATGGGGCTGAAGTGAGACATTAAATGAAAGAGAACTTGGTGACTTGGATCCTGTGGCCTCATGGGCTGCGCTTTGACCACAGCGAGGGGAAACTAATCGGAAAAAGTTTCTCTTCATGGAAATCATTTTCTCTTTGCAGAAATTCTTTTCTCCGCACCCACATTACATACTCAATGCCAGCCATAGACTGGCTAACAAAGTTAGCCAGAGATAAATGATTGCTTGCATAATATCACTTTCAATATTGCCAGTCGTGAAAGTCCAAACATGTGCAGAAAATGTCAATAATAAGTATCACTTGTTATATGGTGCTTCATAGCAATGTTTTAGGATTTTAAGGAGTGCGAAAACAGTTCTAATTAACAATATTGTGTGCCAAATGATGCCACCTCAACAACATCAACAATGTTGAGTGCTGGATCTCGACTACTACTATCTCGTCAAAGTAGGTCTATATGGACAAGTGTAGATTTAATACTCTTGCCTCCACATCTACAACCCTTGAAGATACTTATTTATAGAATTAAGAATGGTCAATATATTCTTCCCTGCATACACGTACCTTTACAATGTACATGGTAGTAAATGTCCTGGACACAATATAATTGTAAGACGATATTAAATACTAGTGTTGTGGCTGAATACCGTGAATGCCAGTTATTACCCTCACGCTTTTAAATGTACTCAGTGTACTCATCTCTGAATGATGAAAGGTTGCATTGTCCCTGATGGCATTCAGCCTCATGTCGTGCAGGCTGCCAGAGGGCGGCAACAAGCGTGCACGTTGCTGAGCGGTCCTGCAGTGCACTGTGTCCCTGCAATTTATGACAACGGTTGAACTTAGCTTAGAGGAGAAGCCTTCCAAAGCCCAATGTTAGGATTAGAGTGCCCTGCTCCGATCACCACAGGGCGATGTAGAACCCCAGCAACCCATCCCATACATTTTATTCACAGCCAACATTTGGCCAGTGCTAGCACGAATGGAACGTAAGTTAGTTGCAGTAAATGTCCAGTTAGTTGCAAAGCTAGGCCCAGAAGATGGGGCAGAGGCGGCAGGGACAGCATCATTAACACATTTTAAAACAAGCATGCCCAGTTCATTGAAGGATGCTAATACCCACTAGAATGTGCCAGTTGCAGGATCTGCCGAGTTTTCCATTTCTTGCATGACACTCATATGAGCTTTCAGACGTGTCCTTGTGTTATGAGGTCCTGCTTAGGTTTGTTGTCCCCAGCCCTGCAAAAAGTTCTGCCATGCAAGTACATAGGACTTGATGCCTGCATTTAACCTGTCTAAACTTCCCCAATACTGGCAAAAATCAAAACGGAGACAATGGGGAATAAACTAATGCTCTCTGGACTGGCACCGGCTGGGATCAATGCCAAATAGTGGACTTAGCTAATGCTGGGCCATGCTGGATTCTAAACTAGACTGGGCTCTGTGTTGGCTAGGGCAGAGGTGGTCTTCTGGCATTGCTGGTCTGTGCTATCATCTAGGGGTTTGCATTTAAAGTAACCAGACATGTTGCTGGTCTGATTTTCCTTCTGAGTTACTATGCTGTGAGAGTGGCCTGAGATCAGACTGGACTGGCCTCTACTGTGTAGTGGCTCTGGGCTGGGAGAAGGACCAACCTGGTTCGGTCGTTGGCTGGGTGTTGACACGAAAGTGTAGCACAAGGGTACAACATCAAACCCAAACTACGTACAACGGATGCAACATTGCATTATTTGTTTATTAGTGATCTTATTGTGCAGGTGAAAGGAAACTGGATCACTTCATATGCCTCATCAAGATGGAACATTGTCATCATTTTAGCATTATTCCAATAAACGATTAATAACGCAGATGTACAGCAGAGTACTGGGAATTATGCTCATGTCGGTTTGCCTTCCCTGCTCTGAAGGCAGGCTTGGCAGGGCTCTCTTTTATCCCAATCTAAGGACTTTTATTTGCACAAGTGGCCATAGGAGAGAGGTGAACATGCACAAACAGATGGCATACGAAATTGTACAATTAAACTCGTTAGTAGCACTCACTGGGGTAATGAGGACACCAATGGTTTATTCAATTGTAGGGTTTTAAAGAAGGACTAAATGCGGAATAAAGAGCGGGGAGCCCAGCCCTTGCCGACACCTTCCTTTCAAGGTCCCCATCTGTCCATACCCTCACTCTCTGAGAGCATGTGCGAGCATTTCAGGCACGTGCACAGACATGCCGCCATTTTTAATCTCCCTGTTTGCCGAAAGTATGCCGAGGCTCACAAACAAACAGATTTATCAAATATACGTGGGCGGAGGTTAAAGCAGTGAATCATACTGGAAGGGGTTCTGTGCTTCTCCGACGAGCTTCAGGGGAAGCACAGACATACAGGGGTTTGCAGAGGTGTAGAGAGAGATAGGGAGGTTAGATGGTTACACCGAGGGCTGAATTTGTAAATAAAAACGTGCTGGTGTCCAAAGCTCTCCTCTTAAACAGGCAGCTGCTGCAATTAAATGTGCGAGCACGGAATACTGAGGCAGCGTAATTCTGAAGCCATCTCGGGCCTCTTTAATCCCTTTACAGTCACTCCCCGCCCCTTCAGCTCACTCTTGCAGCGTTCTGCCACTGTGGCGCTTTTTCGTTTTTATCTTTCTCTTTCCCATATGTATATTTTGCCCGCAGTAAATGCTTGAGGCAGAAAAGTAAGTGCCGGCCCTCAAAAACAAGTGCGGGTGCTCCGCACCGGAAACAACAAGCACAAAATAAGCACTGGTTACACCACCAACAGGCAGACCTGGAGACGTGAGAGAGACTGAACTCAAGAGCAATCTAGACCTCACCAGGACTTCGGTGCGACCCGACCCACTCCCTGTGAGAATTAGCACGGACAGAGTCATTCAGCAGAACCAGCAGTGGCGTTACATTAGCCCCGGCGGTCCGTGGGGTCCCCGAGCTCAAGGGCCCCCCTCAGCACGGTGCACTGACTTGGTCTGCAGACACAGTAAAAACACTGAAACGGGTCTCTCTATACAAGCCCTATTTATAAGTTCTTAACTTTACAATGCAAAACACTGGTCTCTTGCTTGACATTCGAGGACCCTTAGTAGTCGAGTTCACCGGTGCAGCCCCTATTACATTTCACACATTTTATTTGTAAGATAGCCTATTTTCTTTTTCCAGGTGCAGTTCTGTAGTTTCGTTTCTCAAACCACGAGGGCCATTGAAGTTACCTGATTCGGCAGCGTGTTTCTCATAAGTATTGTTTTGCTGCACTCTTCACATACTTTATCATATCCTGCATTCTTTGCAGATTTTAATCAAAATATTTTTTTCTAACTTAAACAGTTCAAAAGTTGCTAAAAACGGTATACAAGTCTTCCAGCACACTGCAGACCTTTTGTCGCACGAAGTATTTAGGTTTTGACCTTGGATCATATAGTGTTTACATGGGTAAAAATGATAAATAGTGAAGCATAACTGATTCAAAATGTGCCACATATTGCCACATCAGCGGTGGCTCCTCTGCTATGGTGGAGGAGCATCATTGCCCCACCCCCTCCCTGCACCAGCAGAAGCTGCAAACCTTTCACAACAAAAGGATAATATTTATTATCATTTTGTTGTGAAGGGCGGGGCATTGTGGGTGACAAGCAGTGAGCCCTTGGAGCGCATGTGTGTTTGGCTGGCCGTCTCGGCCGGCCAAACACACATGCGCTGTAGGCTCTCTCCAGCCTGGCACTGTGGCTGGAGAGAGCAGGCACAGGCTCCCAGTCTGCTGGGAGCACCCTGGCTGGGTGCTCCAGCCAAACCTAATGCTGCTTTGAGCAGTATCAGTATTGGCCTCAGGGCAGGCTGGAAGCCTGTGCCTGCCTGCTAAGCAGACGAGGGTGGATCAGTGGCACGGCGAGGAGGTAAATTTAGATTTTTTCATTTTATTAATCTCCCCTAATGCCCCCTGCCCCGTGCGCCACCCGCCCCACCCCCTGTAGCTCCTGAGAGCCGCGACTGGCCACATAATCTGTTTTCTCTAGCCATAAAATTTAGTGATCCCCGCCATATAATTCTTATGATTCTGCCACTGACTTCATAGAGTATTCTGTCAATGGAATCATCATGTCTGGGTAAATTCAGGTTCTTGGTGCTTGTTCAAGACGGGGCACAATTCACAGCTCTAGAGATGTATCTGAAGGCAGTGTGTGTTTTTCACAGTCCCTGTCAGTGGGGCATAAAGGTGTTACACTCATCCAATTCCTGGCCTCTCTGCTAAGAGCACAGAGCAATCACTGTATATCTGCCAATCGGAATTACCATTTTAGGTGAAAGTGTGTAAAGCGGAAACCCAAATACTGCTATCAAAGCATTAGCACCGAAGGAAAACAAGTGCAGCATTTCTGTGTGTGTGTAGGAGAGGGGATGGGGAAGCGGAAGAGACAAAAGAAAGTATGCAGAAGGAGAATGTGGAAAGAAATGGCAGAAGATGAAGTGTGAGACATGCAGATGGAGATAGACTTCAGAAGGAGAAAAGACACAGAGAGGGAGACTGCACTGGAAAGAGATGTGAATGGAAGAATACTCGTTTATATGATATTGAATAAAAATCAATGCTAATAAGCACTGGTAAAGTCAAATGGTTTGACTCGTTTTATGGGGTCCTTCTGTGATGTGTTTGAACTCATTAACAGCAGAAGTATTCAAATACCGATTAGGTAGCACGCCTTGAAAGCACAGGATCTAAGCTTGTGTTTTAGGCCATGTCAATAGTTACATTAACAAGTCACGTATAAAATATTCCTAGCTAAATTGTTTAGGTCACAACCATTGTAGAGACCCCATCCATGTTTTTCATCCCACTTAAAGCAATAGCTCAAGTGCCATGGCTTGCTTAAAAGTAGTACTGTTTTGGGCTCTATCATGCTGCACACTATCAGCTATCAAACAATGTCAGTAGGTCCAGGAGATAGCTCACTCAGATGAGAGTTTATCACCCTGAAGTTTAGTTCCGCCACTGAGAACCAGGCTGTGAGCCCCTACATGCCTTGACTCCGGGCCCCGGTTGTGGCTTAAGAAAAGTGTTGTGAATCAGGTGGGTATAGAGGAATGGAAAGACGGAAGGATTATTTTGTAAAACATGAGTATTTAGAGGAGAGCACTGCTGTGAACGAAGAGTATACTGCTTTGAAGGAGTAAAGTACTAGAGTGAAGGAAGGATATTTGGAGAACACCCAGTTGATAGTTGCTGTTCATTGTAGTGTCACCCTTTGGTCACAGGAGTTGTTTTCCTTACTATTTCTGGTCCCTGGGATAAAACACCCTGTCCCTCATGCCTAACTCGTGTATACAGTCGAGCTCCCCTCGATACCTGATAATTTGCATACTTTCTTTCTGAACAAATTGTCCCAACTCGTTCTGGGGTCTGCAAACTAGCCTTCCCAATGCCAGCCAGAAGATGGGAGATCATTTGTGGACAATTCCTCCTACCAGGGGTGGCTCCTCAATAAGGGCAGAGGAGAGTCCATCCTCCCGTCCCCCCCCCCCCCCTCCGCCAGCAACAGCAGCTGCAAACCTTTTCCCCAAAAACTATAATAAACTATGTTTATTTTAGTTTTTGGGTGAAAGGGGCGGGGCCACAGGGGAGACGAGCAATGACGGGGAGTGGAGAGTGCTCAGCACTCCCCCTCACTGGGCATGTATATTTGGGTGGCCATCTAGGGCCGGCCAAACACATATGCGCAGAAGGGTCATTCCAGCCCACCAACACAGTTGTCGGGCTGGAGAGAGCCTGCACAAGTTCCCAGTCTACATGGGAGCGCCCTGGGTGGTTGCTCCCAGCCAATCCTGACGCTGCTCTGAGCAGCATCAGGATTGGCCGCAGGGTATGCAGGGACTCTGTGCCTGCAGCGAGACGGAAGAGAAGAGGAGCGGTGCAGGAGCAGAGGTAAGTGTTTTTTTAAATATATTTTTTTAATGTAACGTGTCCTCCCCCACTCCCTGAGTGTGCGCCACCCCACCCCCTCTGCGACCCACGACTGCCTCCTACATATACTTATCGTTGTACCACAAGTACTAGAAATAAAACCTGAAAAATATCAGTTACTATGTGTCCTCTAGCTTCTTGTCCTCTGCAATACTCTTGGTAATAATGATATTTTGTTAAGGGGTAGCCTGAGCAGCAAAACTTGCCATTCTGCTAGGGGAATTAAGAGCCTGTGCCTGGGTTAGGAAATTTCACTATGGTCCACAGGAGAGCAATGAGTGACTGAGTCAGTATGTGCATTTTGTTGTGCAGTTTACAAGGGAGCTGTCGACTTCAAGGAGTTTGTATGAATTAGCAGTGTGAAATGTGTACCTGTGCTGATTGAAGGTTTGAGAGAATAAAATTATAGCAAAAAGTGGCATTAGGTGGAAGTAGTAGCAACTTTGTCTGTGGGAAAGTTGGAAGTTCCTTCGAGTCCAGTCATGTCCTAGATGAACCAACCTCATGTCACATGTATCCAACCATTCTCCTGCATTGCAGGCCTTCTACAGGCAGTGTGACCATCTCTGCCCATGCCATACCAGCATCCCAGAGGCTCCGTCACTTACTCTGCATTATCCCTATGGACTATCAGAATCGACTAGGCTGTCTCTGTCCCAGTAGAGACTGCCATAAGTTCGGTGTCTGGTTTTGCCCTGGCCTGTAGGCCTGTCAAAAGTTTTTCTGGAGCAGGGCTCTAAACATCATGGAATGTCCTCTTAATTTTGCATTTGTGCATGCATCTCATTCAAAATAAAAACAATGTTTTAGGACACATTTTGAGGCAGCTCCTACATATGATGCAAAGTTTTAGTCGCTGAGTCTATCTGCTTCATCATCCATATATAACAAAAGCAGGGCATGCATGCTTTTGTCATATGTACATACATTTATAAGGAGTACTATGGTGCGATGAAAAGAATGAGGCCCGGGACAAAGAGTCCTAGCTTCTCCCACCTTTGGACAGCCCAGTTGCCCATGCTCACCTTTTATAGAAACCTGAATGGCAGTAATCTGTGAATTTCTTCCAGACAACACTGTAAGAAATTGGGTTTTTGATTGAGGAGCGTGAAAACGCTTCTCAAGCAACAACCACAATTCTTGTGAGGGTGAACCACAAAAAGTCACCAGATTAATCTGTGCTTAACTCTATGGTAGTTTGAACAAAAGCAGTCAGGCTTAGCTTAGAGGCACTGTATTAATTATTCACGAAGCAGACAGCATACAAATAGTAATAAAGTAAAAACACAAGGGATATCTCAGACCAATTTAGAAAAATATGGTAATAACATATAAATAAAATGAGCCCAAAATCACAAACATCCAATCAGAAGAACCAGAGCTATGCACTTTTAACGGTTTAAATAAAAATAGTGCTAGACTGGGGCAAAGTCTTAAGTTACAGCCAACCACCCAGGAGTGCTAGCCTGATACAGGGACTGGATACGTTCTCAAAGTCCAGATACACAGTTCAAAACTGCAGGATTTCACAGGAGGAGCTCAACTAAGGTTAGCTAAGGGTCCAGGAACTAGTGATGCACCTCTTGGGGCTCAGGAACTCGCTCCAACAGTGGGCAGCAGGGCTCAGGCAGGTCGAGAAGCAGCTCCAGGCAGGTCTAGTTGCAGGTGTTGGTAGGGCTAGTTGTTGCAGGTCAGCTGGGCATTTGCAGGGAGGCATCTGGATCTTGCGGTGTACCTGTATCTCTGAACAGGAGGTCAGTCAACTGACACTTGGAGTCACATTTCAGGTTTATTGATGGATCCAACATAAAATGTCATTGTCAACTCAGAGCAATAACCATACAAAATTCATATTAAAAGAAATCAGTAGGAAAAATAAACAAAAATAGATAAAAACCAAGAGTTTCAATAACTGAATACTGAAACACCAATACAAATACTAGAAAGTACATAAAGACAAGTGCATAAACGATCCCGGAAAAGGTGCTGATCTGAAATAACCAAACAGACAATGTGTGTCTAATAGACCATGCTGTGAAAAGAAATTTAGATACAGTGATCACTATCACACTTGTGGAATCACTTTCTAAGAGCATTTGTTCAATTTGTCAATCCCAAAAGAGGACATAAATGTGCAATCCATCTATCTTTAGGTCTAGCATATCGGGGACAGAAAAATAGTAGGCCCAGGCTTTGCAGAACCCCAAGATGATGTATACACATGAAATTGGCAAGGACCTATATCTAGATACAGAAAAAGTGAGTGATCACGCACCAGCCGAATATAGTTTAGAATATCCTCTGCCTAAGGCACAGACTTAAACAGTGAAAAGAGCCTCCTAAGTCTTACTATAGAACTAATTGATTCATTCTGAGCAGAGACTCTCTCCCAGTATCTTGACTTGTACACAGTAACTGCAGAGGATGAGTTAAAGATGCATCTTCCCAGAGGTTATCTAGGCCCATATCATACAATGATTTTTTAACATAGGCCAGCTGCTTAGTCTTTTTTGAACATGTGGGTTAAGAATGTCTATAAGACCCTCTCTAAAGGATCGCAATTCTCAGTAGCCCAAATGAAAACCCCATAGAGTGGCAGCCTTAGACTGGTCAACGCAGAGACATGCTTAAGATCAAAGTCCAATCTGAGTGGTGCTAAAGGGGTACCTCTCCCTAATCCTATTAGGGCTCTGATAGAATTGATCTTGCTAGTTCCCAATGAACCCATGTGACAGAAGCCCTATAAGAATTGTGTACCGTGATGCCTTTTTGGTAAATCTAAGAATTTCTGCAGCTCTATGGATTAACAAATGCAAAGTTTCAAGGATCTTAGGGGCCCATGATCATGAGTCTGGCAAACAGATCTCCAAGTAATCAAATTCCTTGAACCTCTCTAATACTTCCCTTCCCAAGTTTGTGGTCCCTTGGAGTGACTCTGGTAGCCATGTGTTCAAGGAGATGGTCCTCTCTCCTTCAGGCAGCAAGACAGGCCTCAACCAGCAGGACAGTCTTCAAAAGAACAACCCAGGCCTCAGGCAGCAGGAAAGTCCTCTGGTGGCAGCAGGCCAGTCCTCTGGGAACCAAAGCAGGTCTCAAGCAGCAGATCCGTTGTATGAAGTACAAGGGAGTCCTTCTGAAGTCTTCCACAGGTCCAGGAGTTTAATGATAAGTTGCTCAGAAGATTCAATACTTATATCTGGTGTCACCCTTTGAAGTGGGAAAACATCTAGTCCACCACTACATCTGGGTCCTTGCTGTTTCTTCCCCTGCCTAGGCTCCAATAGGTCTAGGGTGATACAGGGCTGGTGCCAAGTTCCTTTGTGAGTGTGCTGATGGCATCCCTTTGAAATGTAAATGGGACAGGGAACACCACAGCACCTCCCATTCTGGGAGGATGGCCCTCTACCAGCTCACCCAGGTCCTATTGTCCACTGGCTGGGCCCAAGTCTCATTCCTGAGGGAGAAACAAGTAAAAGCCCAGGCAGCTATAAACTCCTAGAAGTCCTCAGAAAGTTTGGGCAGTAAAATCGCAACCTCCTAAAAATGACATTTTCAAAATTGTAATCTAAAATCCGACATTACCATGAAAGAGAATTTTAAATTACAATTCACTTGAGTGGAAACATGATATTTCTATCTGTTCCAAGATGAAAGTTAGCATTTATTAAATGAAATAAGGTAACCCAGCGTTATCCTGTGGGGCAGGTAGGCCTCACAGTAGTGAATAATGAATTTCGAATTTTTTCATTACCAGGACAGGTAAAACTTAAAAAACACATGTCCTACGTTTTCGATACAATGCACCTTGCCCTATGGGCTGTTTAGGGCCTACTCTAGAGGTGGCCTATAGCTATTAAAAAGGAAGGTTTAGGCCTTGCAAAAGGTGTATTTTGCCAGGTCGAAAGAGGAGTTTAAAACGGCATTACAGGATGCACTGGCAGGCCTGAGACATGTTTTAAAAGGCTGGTTTTAGTGGACGGCACAATGAGGTCTGTTGCTCACTAGTAGCAATTTAATTTACAAGTGCTGGGCAACTGGGATACCATATATGAGGGACTTGCAACTAAATGAAATGTACCTATCAGGAGTAAGCCAGTTGTACAATGTTTCTGGGGAAGAGGATGTGCACTTTAGCACTGGTTAGTAAGTCCACAGAGAACTAAATGCCCCAAAAATTAAATTTCAGCAAAAAGAGGGCTAAAGGCAAAGGTATGAGGTTAGACCACACCAAGGGTCATGTCTAACAAGCACCATAGTTGCATATACAACCAGCACTACCATGCTAAAGTACTATGACATTTATTTTATTGGGAAAAAAGGATGGCTGTGTTAATTTACACAGGTCAAGAGGCATGGCTGAGTGGGCCATTTTAGAGACTGAAAGGCCTTGTTGGAAGTGTCAGAACTGAAACGTTAATAACACTGTGAAAGGGGCCTTATCTGCTACTCATCATCCTCTACTCGAGGAGGAACAAGATGTCATTGGGACAGCTTGTACCCGCTCACGATCTATGACCCAAAATGGATCCTCTGTCCCTAGAGTTTCTATTCTCCAGGGCACAGCACAAAGAACAATTGCAAGTCACTTACAGAGGGAGGACAGCCAGGATGAAGAATCCTTTTTTTCCTGAAATGCCACTGGCTGTACACACAGACCCATACAGAAACAGAATGCAATTCCTCCCTGAACTCGTCATGGCAAAATTACCCAAACGGCCGTGATGTTGGGAAAGGGTTCTTGCCAAGAAAGGCGGGATTTCCTCCCCTCACAGGCAGATCAACATTTGATTCTCTGAAAAACATATTACAGTGTAGCACCCTAAACTTTACTAGAAGAGATCTGTTAGAGCTGAGCGCCAGTTTTCAAATTTTGCATATGGTAACGTTTATGATAAGGAATTAATTGAAGCCACTGTTGTCTGCAGGTGGTATTTATCTTAGTGGAATTCAGGTACAAGCAAAATGTCTGACATCGACACAAGTTTATAAACTGAGCAAATGGTTCTTGGCCTTCGAAAACATGGGAGGAGAAAAACTAAATAACTTTATGTGTCTATCACAGACTGTTTGATGTCACAGAGCTTGTAAATAACCAACAACATCCACCACTTCCAAGCAGGGGTGGCTCCTTCGCTATGGCATAGGAGCGTTGACCCACTGGCTGTGCCAGAAGCACAAAAATAAAACAATAGATTACTATTGTTTTATTTTTCTGCTTCTGGCACAGCCATCAGTGCATGGAGGGGCAGGGCTGGGTCACGGGACGTGGGAAGGGGGAGGAGGGGGAGAGTGCACCTAAGTGGGCATGTGTGTTTGGCTGGCCGTCTGAGGCTGGCCAAACACACATGTGCACTTAGGTTTCTCCAGCCTGGCTGTGTTTGACAGCTGAGCTGGAGAAAGTGCTTAGACCACAGGGCTGTGTAGGAGCGGCAGTCACTGCTGCTCAGACCAATCCTGGCGCTGCTTTCATGCAAGTTTTTGCATGAAAGCAGTGCCAGAATTGCTTGGTAGCCTGTGCTAGTGTCCCAGCAGTGAATGCTGGGACACCAGAAGAAGAGGAGCGTGAGGCGGCAGGAGACCGCAGGGACGGAAGCAAGGTAACAGCTTTTTAATTTTTTATTTTTACTTTGCCGCTGTCCCAACCCCCCACCCCTCTTTCTCCCCCACCCCTCCCCTTGAGTTATGCGGCAGCCACCACTGCTTCTAAGGGACCCTTGGGGTTGATTCAATTTCAAGCCTGGTGATGAGCTGCTCCAAAACAGAGGGTGCTCCAATAGAGGATTAGGTATTGTGATATACATAGGAGGGGTGCTTTGGGCTTCTCGGACACATAGGCCATAAATCCAAAGTACCTGCTGCCTAATGATGGATGTGGCCCGTGTGATGATATTTTATTCAGTTCTTTGATGAGTACAGTAGGCGCAAGTAGGATGCCCTTTAGATGGTCAATGTATACTGTGTTGTAGGCAATACATGTAGGTGGGAGAAGATCAGAGCATAGCCGTTTTGAATATGCTTTGTAGAGGTGAGAACTGCCTGTCTGCGGAGGTAAAATCCAGTAATATGCCGTTTTTATTGCATTTGTAACAGTAGATCAAACAAGCAATGGAAAAGCCAAAATGTTTCTCTTTTGGGACCACTTGGCTTTGCTAATATTTTTTAGAGATGCTGCACAGTATCCCCAATGTTGTGCAGCATGGCCACAGGAATTTAAAACAAGCCTATGATGCAGGCAGTAGCGTCATTTTGCAGGCGTACACCTACACTTGCATAGGCCTACAAAATGACACAGGCACTTTTTTTTAACGATCTACGTAGTTCAGCATATGAAAAGAAACAAATGCATGACATTTTCTTTTAAGGGGGTGATGGCAAGCAACACTGGGGTGGGGAAACCGAAAAGAGTGCAGGGTAGTGAAAGTAAGACGGAGGGTGCAGGTGGGGGAAAGCAACATGGAGGAAGCGAGTTTGGGGAAGCAATACACAGGATTGGGGGGCAGAGAAAAGTAAACGGGTGAGGGAGAGCAATGTGGAGTGTGGCAGGAGAAAAGTAAATGAGTGAGAGGGAGAGCAACGTGAAACTGAAGGGGAAAAGCTCATGGGTAAGAAAGCAACATGGGGGAGAAGCACGCTAGCGCATCAAGGATGAGGCCGCGGAAAACCGCACAGCTAGGGAAGAGAACATGGAGTGCAGTAGGGAGAGAACTACTTGGGGAGACAGCTGGAAAAACATTTACTCTTTTGGAGTGCTTAACCAAAAAGAAAAAACGTAATGCCTGAAAAATGAGCGCTGGAAAGACAAGTTATGTGACCATGCTCCAGCAGAGAGAACAAGACTAGGAAATAACACCCACACTAGTTAACTAATAACAAGCAAGCAAATGAGACTGACAACAAAGCCAACAAATAGTAAGCAGGGGGCACTCTCAACCCAGAGAGCATGCACATTCTGGTAGGTGAGACCTAAAAAATGAATGGCATATAAAAATGGAATGATAAAATCCTGCATTTAAGATGGGTAGGTTGTCATATCTCTATTTATTTGGCATACGCAGTTGGCATTGGCGATCTGGTCTGGCTTCCGGGCAGCAGAGCGGAAGGTGGTGGGATGGGAGATAGTGTTAACAATAGGTTAGAGTAATGCATCTTTTGATGATTGTTATTGCTCATTTTGAGCTGTTGCTATATTCTGCTCCTAAAAGTGACTATTTTTATGTACATATGTCTTAGCGTATGGAAATACTCATGTGTCTAGCCAATAAGAAATATAACGGGGTATGTGCAAACCTGCTTTTATAAAGTTGTATACCAACGGTGGCAATACTTCATTATTAACACAAAGAAAAGGCATTAACAATATATTTTAAAAAAGACGAGCTAGTGAAGATAGTTCTACAATGTGTCCTTGCTGAGAAGTATCTGCTGCTGATACATTAAACAGACGAGGGGAACCTGGTACCCCTGGAAGAACTTGTGCATAAACTATTGTACCATACAGTGCATTGACACTTAGATCGGGTGAGCTTTAATAGCACTTTGCACTTCGCGTTTTTTATCTTTTCAGATATATTACTTCCTTCTTATCCAGCTACAAAAATACATTACTTTGCTGTATGCTACTGTACTAAAGTGAGTATCTGGAAATGTAGATTTAAAAAAAGGCTGGCATCCTGCAGTGACCAATTCATAGGTACTCTGGTTTTTTTTTGGTTTAGTTTATTGAGGGTGTCTATCACGTCCAACCACCTACTCCAGTATAAGGAAAGAAGGGCATGGCCCATATGCTACGCAGGAACCAGGGGCAATAAACAACAGGGACAGTAGTTCACAATGGTCTCAATCTGTTGAAAAATAATGTCTTAATGCATAGCCCGTCCGATTACAGTGTGTTCGGATAAACATTCAAAACAGTTGCAAAAACCAGCCAAGAGGAAACATATCAAATGCATTTGATTTCATAGGAAACATACTGTAAATAAAAACGTGGACAGGGTGACAGTGGTCGTGTAACTAAAAGACAACATCTAATGATAACACTCCCGAAACGAGCATCCCCGCCCTCTCCCATGTGAAAACCACCACCAGCAGCAACGAGCGACAAAAAACCGAGAGCACCAATACATCAATAAAATGGTGAAGCCTTTGCTAAACAAGAACGGGTAACATAAAATAACATCACCACCAGACGTGTTATGACTAGACTGCTGCATGAGGTTGTCATCGCCGAGGGCTGTCCTGCCTTATCAAAGACTGGCTGTTCCGTGGGCGGGGCAGGCAAGTCTATGAACTCTCGACATGGTCCACCGCTGTCGCTTGCCCTCACTTTAATCTTCCTGGGAAACGAAAATGAGCTGCAGTGAATGGCAGGGCAGCTTAGCAGAAAATGATTGACCCGACCTTTGTGCTCTTCAACAGCACTGAACACAGCGGCGGGACAAAAGGATGCGGGTCTGGGATGCGAGCTCAGTGATGGGGCCATCCAGGCACTAACTGCTGTCAAAGATCCAGGGACTTGCAGTGGGTCAAACGATCTTATCCCCTGGAGATCCAGGGCAGAGTCGTGCTAAGAGGTCATTAACGCCGTCTCATCTCTTGTAGATCCCAGGCAGTGCCTCATTACAGGGCTCATCAGCACCATCTCAACTTTTGCAGATCACAAGCAGCGCCTCATTACAGGGCTCATCAGCACCATCTCAACTTTTGCAGATCACAAGCAGGGTAGCACACAGGGCTCATCAGCACCATCTCATCTTTCGTAGATCACAAGTACCGCCTCATTACAGGGCTCATCAGCACCATCTCATCTTTTGTAGATCACGAGCAGGGCAACACACAGGGCTCATCAGCAACATCTCATCTTTCGTAGATCACAAGCAGGACAACATGCAGGGCTCACCTCATCTTTCGTAGATTACAAGCAGGACAACACCCGGGGCTTATCAGCACCATCTCATCTTTTGTAGATCACAGGCAGTGCCTCATTACAGGGCTCATAAACACCATCTCATCTTTTGTAGATCACGAGCAGGGCAACACACAGGGCTCATCAGCACCATCTCATCTTTCATAGATCACAAGCAGGGCAGCACACAGGGCTCATCAGCACCATCTCATCTTTTGTAGATCACAGACAGCGCCTTACAAAGGGCTCACCAGCACAATCTCATTGTGTGTAGATCAAATGCAGGGTTGCACAGGTGTCATCATCACCTCATCTTTAGTAGATCACAAGCAAGGACAGACACACTGCTTAAGAGCACCACTTCATAATTTGGGGATCAATAGCAGGACAGTGAACAGGGCTTATGAGCACCATCTCATCTTTAATGGATCAAAAGCAATACTGCACAGATGGCTGCCTTATCATTACCATCTCATCCTTTTTAGAACAGAAGAAGGGCCGAACACAGCTCATCAGAACAACTCATCGTTCGTAAACCAAAAGTAGGAATTCATGGTGCACTTATCAGTACCATTTAGTCTTTCGTAGATCAAAAGCAGTGCTGCAGCTGTCAAAATTTCCATCTCCTTGTTCGTAAATCAAAAGTAAGGCTGCAAAGAGGGCTTGTTAGCATGTCTCATCGTTCCAGGGCCACACAC
Organism: Pleurodeles waltl; assembly: GCF_031143425.1. NCBI lineage: Eukaryota > Metazoa > Chordata > Amphibia > Caudata > Salamandridae > Pleurodeles > Pleurodeles waltl. Next base: position 1,066,254,268 of record NC_090445.1, read on the forward strand.
AGAGCTCATGAGCATCATATCATAGCACATAGGTCAAAAGTGGAACTTCATAGAGAATTCCGCACCACTATGCAGTGGCATTGGATATTAGAATTGAGGTGCACTGGCTGAGCTGTGTTTTGCTCTTTTGAGTCCAATATTGGCGTGACAGTGGGACTGAATATTAGAACTGAGCTGCTGTAATGGAACTGTATGTGTGCAGGGTCCCAGTATAGGAAAGGAAGTGATCCCACCGGGGTAGAACTGAGGTGCACTGATGGAGCTGCACCTGAGGTCCTAGTACTAGAACAGCAAAGTGTACTGACTGTAAGTATTGAGGTGCTCTGGCAGGCACAGTGTGTGCGTTCTGGCACGGGCAGGCTGAGAGCTTGAAGTGTGTGAACTAAGGTGCACTGATGGAGCTTAGCCCGAGATCCCAGTACTTGAACAGCAGAATGTACTGACTGCAAGAACTGAGGTGCTCTGGCAGACAGTGTGTGGGCAGATCTTGGCATGGCTGAAGCCTTGGAGTGTGTGAACTGTGGTGCACTGATGGAGCTGCGCCTGGCATCCAGGTACCAGACCAGCAGAGTGTACTGAATGCGAGAACTAAGGTGCTTTGGCAGCCAGCATGTGGGGAGGTTCCTGGCACTGGTACGGCTGAGGGCTTGGAGTGTGTGAACTGTAGTGCTCTGATGGAGTTGCGCCCGAGGTGCCAGTACTGGAGCAGCAGATGGTCCTGACTGAGAGAATTCAGGTGCTCTGACAGACAGCGTGTGGGGTGTTACCGGCACTGGCACTGCTGAGGACTTGGAGTGTGTGAACTGCAGTGCACTGATGGAGCTGCACCCGAGGTCACAGTACTGGAGCAGCAGAGTGTACTGACTGTGAGAACTGAGGTGCTCTGGCAGAGAGCGTGTGTGGGGTTCCCGGCACTGTCACGGCCAAGGGCTTGGAGTGTGTGAACTGCGGTGCACTGATGGAGCTGGGCCTGAGGTCCCAATCCTGGAGCAGCAGAGTGTACTGACTGCAAGAACTGAGGTGCTCTTGCAGATAACGTGTGGGGTTCCTGGCACTGGCACGGCCGCAGGCTTGGAGTGTGTGAAATGCGGTGCAATGATGGAGCTGCACTCGAGGTCCCAGTACTGTCGCAGCAGTGTACTGACTGCGAGAACTGAGGTGCTCTTGCAGACATGTGGGGTTCCTGGCACTGGCACGGCCGCAGGCTTGGAGTGTGTGAACTGCGGTGCACTGATGGAGCTGGGCCTGAGGTCCCGATACTGGAGCAGCAGAGTGTACTGACTGCAAGAACTGAGGTGCTCTTGCAGACAACGTGTGGGATTCCTGGCACGGCCGCAGGCTTGGAGTGTGTGAACTGCGGTGCACTGATGGTGCTGCACTCGAGGTCCCAGTACTGTAGCAGCAGTGTACTGACTGCGAGAACTGAGGTGCTCTTGCAGACATGCGGGTTCCTGGCACTGGCACGGCCGCAGGGTTGGAGTGTGTGAACTGCGGTGCACTGATGGAGCTGGGCCTGAGGTCCTGATACTGGAGCAGCAGAGTGTACTGACTGCAAGAACTGAGGTGCTCTTACAGACAACGTGTGGGGCTCCTGGCACGGCCGCAGGCTTGGACTGTGTGTACTGCGGTGCACTGATGGAGCTGCACTCGAGGTCCCAGTACTGTAGCAGTAGTGTACTGACTGCGAGAACTGAGGTGCTCTGGCAGACAGCATGTGTGGGGTTCCTGGCACTGGCACAGCCAAGGCCTTGGAGTGAGTGAACTGAGGTACACTGATGGATCTGGGCCTGAGGTCCCAGTACTGGAGCAGCAGAGTGTATTGACTGCAACAACTGAGGAGCTCTTGCAGACAGCGTGTGTGTTGTTCCTTGCACGGCTGAGGGCTTGGAGTGTGTGAACTGAGGTGCACTGATGGAGCTGCAAGTGGGATCCCAGTATGGAGCAGCAGTGGGCACTGTCTCTAAGGATTGCGGAGCCCTGGCAGAACTGTGTGCCTAGGAGATAACCAATTACAAGTGATCTCTTGCTCTCAGCACACAGGCAGGCACACTTAGTAAAGAAAACCCAAGCCAAGGAAGGGTGGGAGCAGGGCAGCTGAGAGAGGGTGCAGAGAACCCACAAAGGCCAAATGTGACCAAGCTAACAGCCTGATTTATTGCTTTGTTTACAACTAAGCTCAGAGGAAGAATGTTCTGCAAATAAAAAGGGAAGCCTCCCTGGACAAGAGCAGGAAGCAAAGTAAAAAAAAGTCCCCTACAGACCAGATAAACTGGACAAAGTGTAATTATACAGTATTTAGCCCCTGCTCCACACGGAAGAAGGAGGGACAAAGAGGCATGACTGACCACTAGGAAGCAAGGATTTTTTGATGACATTGAAACTAACAAATGAAATAGCTGAAAGCCCACAGAGGAAGTATACTTAAAAGTATACAAGAGGTCGTGCTCAACTTAAAAAAGCAGAGTTCAAACGGAGCTCCACAGCACCATCTCTTCATCTGCAGAACTGCACACAACGCTCCTGCGATGTGCATTTAAACAAAAATGTGTTTCAATACCTGTTCTTAGTGCACCTGTCTGCAAGGGCGAGCTTAAACTAGTCTATTAAATTTAGGAGTTTTTTTTTATTTAATGTTTCCATTGCAAGCTTTTCTCTGTCAAGTTTAAAATACAGCATGTTTTACTATGTGATTCTATTTATTTTGATGTCATATGCATGCAATAAAATATAAAATAATAGCTCTCGAACCAACTTGCCGATGCCAGAGCTATGTGTTTTTTACCAGTGCGTGTTTCAAGATTGATAGAATATTTGGTCTTCTTGTGCGGACATCAAATGCGGTGATTACGATTTTTCAGACAGAAGCGTGGCATGAAGATCTCTGCTCATGCAGCAGGAGGCACCAGTGTGCAGCATTTAGTACACAAATTAATGGTGTGGTCATTGAGGTCCCAACAGCCTTAGGTTGGTCGCCTTTGCAGGCATCAGCACAGTAAGAGCTGGTACCAAAGAGAGAAACAGCTAGGTTTAAGTTTATCCAAGCTTCGAGCAAGCTGAAGAGGTACGCTCCATGATGCAGGGCCGGTACGAGGGATTATAGCACCTTAGCTGATGTGACTTTCTGTTTTCAAGTCATCGCGTTCCTCTTTTCCACATGCTCTGCTGACCTGTAGTCCCTCCATCATGATCCCCACACCCATCCATGAGCTCACGTGATGCATACATCAAAACATCAAATTCAGGCAGGAGATGATTGTTTTTTTGAAGCACAAAATGGTGTTATTCTAGCTTCTCACTTTTAAAGTTGCCTCAGCTCCAAAACTATTTAATGGGAAAATGAAATGTTCATGATTTTTTTTCTAGTCCTCAAATCACCGTGAGATCCAATAATTTCCGGTTTCTTGTTATATGTAAGTCTTACTGTGTCTGACTTTCCGGTAAATTGTTTGCTATGTTGCAAATTCTTGTCAAACCTTTCACCGGCTTTTTGAGTCACTCTTCATGTGTATTTTACTGATGTAGTTTATTGAATTAAGCAAATCTGACACCTTAGGAGAATTTGGTAGTGTCAACGTTTTGCCTATTCCTCTTCTAGCTAAGTGAATTAACTAAAACAGCAATCTCTTCTGTGAAGGTAGAAAGTGTTTGTTTTCTAGAAGGCTGCTCCCAAAAATTATTACGTATGGTTTACCTTAATCCCTTGCACGAAGGTCTCAGGTATATATTTCCTTACTTCCTCCCAGAAAGGTCTTAATTCTGGACAGTTGATAAACGTATTCCTCGTTGGCACCTGGTTGATTAAATCTTCTACATTTTGGAATTTTATTTGAAGTTTTTGTCAGTCTTTGTGGTGTTCATAAAATTTCGTATGGAATAAAAAAATATATTTTTTCCCTTAAGGCAGCAGATTTGCCAGTTACATAAAGAAAACTCAAAGGCACTTGCCATGTGTCCCTTAGTTAAGGCATGGTTAGTATCCTTCCTATATGCAACAGGTCCCGGTCATCTGCTTTAACCAGCTCCCAGTACCAAAGTGAGACTTTCTTTTCAGTACCCAGTTATCATGAATTAGTTCATGTTACTCTCATTTATCCAATTCAATCCCATTTTTGACTCCCACCATGAGTTAAGCTGAAAAAATTGTAATTGGGAGAGGATTCCTTCTGTTACTTCATGGACATTACCCAAATTAACCAGATTAGTCCCATCTCGTATGTTTCCTCAGGGTTTATACCTGCCTTTCTTAATGGGATGCTAAATTTGTCCATTAAACACATTGGTGTAGAGGGAGAACTCTATATTGGAGCCAGAAGTGAATAGTAATGCACACTTAATATTTTTGTTAATTTTACCCTTATATTTAAGCTGGCTTTCAAAGTTTTCAGAGAACATTTTTTGAAGAATTCTGGGGCTCCAAATTTCAACAGAAATTTCTCTGGGCCTAGATCTCTCAACAAGGTGGGGTCAGTTTGTCTATTAAATAAATTCCCATGGTGAGCCTTTAAAATTCTATTATTTTTAAGCTGCAATGTATAGCAGTAAAATTGAATAGCTGGCAACACTAGACCTCGCTTTCCGAGGTTCTTTCTTAGATTTCAATGCAAGCTTTACATGGTTCACTGGTCAGATAAAACTACTTGTTTTACCCTGAGTGCTCACAATACTGTCCTCTGGAAAGGTAAGGGTGAGAGAATTAAACCGGAAAGTCAATTAAGGGAGCATGGATCAGGTTTACACTGCCAAAAACCTTCAGAGGTACACTGTTCCATTTACTCAGCAGAGAATCTGTTTTACGTTTAACTTTTCTTAAGGTTTTACCATTAGTTCGAACAGATTTTGCAGCATTATAATCCCCAGATATTTTTCTCTTTTTTTTTTACTTTTTGTCATATACTATTTCTCATTTCATCACCTCTCTGTAGAGCTATCTAAATCTTTGTCTAATAAGCCTCTGAAATACCCTCAAATCAAATAGGGGGTTGGTGAACTTACATGATGGGAATCCAGACAATTCTGAGGTGTGACAGCATTACAACTGCGCCGTACAACCCGGTACATATGAAAATCATTTGCCAGCTCCATATTATAACCACAACCTATCTTCTTGAGTTATAAGTTTAATAATGTAGCATTATGATCCTGAATTCTTTCTAATTATCAAAGCATCTCCCCTTTGAAATACCTGCCTGACATGTACAAACCATTTCTTGTACCCATCTAGACTTGTTAAATAGAGCTTTACAATCTCTTCTCTCCCAGTGTGTTTCTTGGAGCATGATAATTTGCACATTTAGGTCCATTATATTGTAAAATTATTATTTTGTTTCTTTATTGTACAGAGACCCTTAACAATCAAAGTTATCACCTCAGTTCTCTTGTTATTCATTATATGAAAATCTCTCCCTATTGGCGTATTGTTCAATAACTGTTAATCATGCTTTCCTTTTCTCATTACTTTTCTTACATGTTAAAAACCATTTTAAATGTTTTCCCTTTTATACTCCTCAGCCTGTACTATCCCGCCCAAGGGAACCTTCCTTCTACTTAATCGTATGGCATTCCATGCCTTTGGGATTTATCCATAGGGATGGTTCACCTTTTACCTGAATCGTTAGTAATGCTTTAAGCTCGTCCGCCCTGTTCTTCTTTGAGCTTTAAGAGTTTTGTTTCCTCCCCTTCTTAACCAGGCCATTCACTTCTACTTTTCACAAATGAAACATTTAATTTCTTCACATTACTTTTGACATGACAGGAAACATTACTTGCACCTTTGCTCCTAGTTTCTCCAGTTCTGCTAGTTTGTTCCACAGTTCCCATTGGCACTGTGCTGTCATCCTGCCAATGTCAGACATAATCAGGGAGATAAAATTGTCAGGAGACAGTGTTTTTGCCTTCAACATATTACCCAGTATACATTCTTTGACAGAAAAAGTCAGAATATTTCCAAAAAGTGTCATTGGGGTCTTCCTGTTATGGTTATGTGTGAAGGGGTCTCTGTAGACTCTCTGTATTTCCACCTCTAAATTACCTTCTTGTCTTCTTTGGTAAACCCTCTTTCTGGTACTTAAAAGCAATACCTCTCAGATCATTATCCTCAACTCATTCTGGATACCTAGAAATCTTACGTTTTTCTGCCTAGAAAATTCTACAGTCTCTCACAGTGTTCCATTAGTGGAATATTTTGTGGTTTTAATTTTGAGATCACTAGAGCACTTTATTACAAATCACAGGTTCCCCAGCCATACTTTTAGTACTTTAGTTCTGTCTGCCAGATCATCTAGTTTGATCTTCAGAGAAAGGCAACACCCTTGAATGTCCTTCTGATTTGCTTCTGAAATCTCAAACCTTGCTTTTATCTCTGAGTTAAGATCTAGAAGAATTAGTTCTAAAACAGCTTTATTTTGAAAATAAGTAATTCAAGCCTCCCTATGAATTTGGTCCTATGGTGTTCTGACTAGTGGAAAGTCCCCCACGTGTTGTAATCCTCCAGATGCTTCTTTATCTAGTACCTGGAGTAATATACAATTAAATGCAATGGAGACATCTTGGATAGACCCATCCAAGTGTTCTTTTGATATGGGTTCACCTTGGTTGACCAATAGTTGTGTAGAACTATGTGAGAGACCTCACCCCAGTGTTGTCTCCAACGTAATACTGATTACATGTTCATTCTGACATCCCTGAAATCCAATGCTCTTTCCTTGTGTATCTCCTTTCCTTTTTTTCTCCATTATTCTGAGAAGAAATCTCAAAGAAGCTGCAGGTTTTATATGAGTCCCACTGACCCTTTTTTAAAGTTCTATTGATTTTGATGTCTGAGGAATAAAGGATTGGGTGCACCAGAATAATTTTTTACTGTAGATGCCCTTTCCCACAGATAGCAATGCATATCTATTCCTTCCTCATGTCTGCAATGCAGTAGAAAGTCGGGGGGGAAAATCAAGTTATTTGAAACTACTTTGAGTTCAGAATGAACATTAGTCTGAGCCTTATCTGCTTGTTTTACTTCTGCCTGTAAGGATATTTCCCAGTTCAAGCTAGGGATATATTTTATGCACAATTTTAGAAAGGTTTAGGAAGAGGTCTCACAGTGTTATAGTGGGTATTGTGATTACAGGGGAGGTTGAGCGCCACAATCTGAGTCCCTTGTGCGACATCCTGCGGCCAGGTTCTAATTCACCACCATGGTCCATGATTCCCACAAGATTTTTCTGTTTCCAAATCTCCCTCTTAGCTGTTGCCAAATGTATAAGGATGAGCTAAGGAAGGCAACTACAAAAGGCACATGAGGATGTCTTTCAAAGATTATTCTAAGGAAATCAATACAATTGTGCATTTTTACGATGATTTTTCACTACACATGGCCAATTCTGTAGTCAGAACTTAGTAATTTTCTCACTGCAAGTGCATTCCTTTCTGGCTGCTGGTACAGTTAAGGCATGCTTTTTCTAATGCCCATGATTGAGTCTTTTCCAAGGAACGAATAAGTAATTTATGTGTGCAAGTGGTTGCAGGTGGGTGTTGGGCACCAGCACTGATTTTAGGGACCAAGACTGGTTTTTCATCTCGAGACTTTAACTCAAAAAAGAGAAAGGTAGAAAAGGGGGGAAGAGCGGAAGAGAAAAGTAGGAAAACAGTGACAAAGGGAGAAAGCACAGATGAAAAAGTACACGCAGGAGTGAAATAGTGACAGGATGTACAGGGCAGAGGAAGAAAGAGGCATGAGGGGAAATGACGACTGGATAGCATCGGCAGTGGACACCTCAGAAAAATATTTTTTTCATATACAAAGTAAGCCCCGGAACAATGAATAGAGGAATAAAAAAATATTAATCACAGTTTCAAAAATGTTCAAACTGTTTTCATTATAGTTTATTAAAAGAAGCACAAAGGCATGTCATCTTGGTCAAGACTGGTGATGTCACTTGCTTTCATGTTATTTGAAATTACCTGGAATGTGACGACATACTTAAATTGGTGAAATGACACTTCAGGTAACGGTTGCTAATGAAAAAAAAGAAAACATCTTTAACTTGGAGCTTATTTAGCAAAGTTAATAACAACAATTTTTCAAGAAACCTGGTTGGAAAGACGTTAACAATGGTAACTAAGAGTGCATCATGCCTTTGTGGCAAAGGTACGAAGAAATAACAAGAGGACGTAGTCTAGATTGCAGGACTCTAGATCAACTGTTGAATCGATATCTGCATCAAATAATGTTGTGACTAACACGAAATGAAGCAATGTAGATGACATGTCTGAAATGATAATATATAGAACTCTAAAATGGCTTAAAATCTGTGTTACGGACACTGGTTCCAGGCTGGACCTTTGTGTGTTAGCCTAATGCATTTGGTCTTCTTTTGCTTCTACTGAATTCATAACACGCTTGAAACCAATCATTTGTAGGTGAAAATTAAGTTCAGGACTGGAAATGGTTGTGGTAATGATTGGGAGTGATGTGGCCACCCTACCAATGGTGACGGAAACAGATTTGAAGCCATTTTTGATTGATTTTAGAGGCAATAGACAGTTAAGCATGATAACAACTCCAATGACTGTAGACGCGGAAGGAGTCGAGAAGCAGGTATACAACACAACAACACACACTTCCCCAGGTCATGTACTTGAGTTCTTTAACAAAATGCACCCTAAGCATAATGCAACGATGGAGGAAAACACACTCCACTAATACAGTAGAAACTATGTGACAAAGGTAAGATCTATGCAAGCCTTCAAACGTTATTTTAAAACCACCAAAGAGAGAACCAACAACATGCATCTTATTAAACATCATAACGCACACAAATTGAGGAAGACGGAATGTATGTTGCAAAAATGTAGAATGGAATAATGAGAACTTAACTGAGGGAAAAATACAGGAAATCTGGGAAAATTGAATTCGCTCATCTCCACACACCTGCGAAAAATACTTAAACATTTATGTCAACTTGTTGCTAAAGAGATGCATCATTACAAATAAAATACTTCTTTCAACAGGGAGAAGGCATGTAAATAATACCTAAGAAGCATAAGTAGATATTTCCTTAATTAATAGAAGGAATAGTAAATAATGAAAAAACGAATGCAAAGATAGCTCTAAGACCTCATTAAGAGAGGCTTAAAATCCCCAATAGAGCCACTACCTCTCAGACTACTTCCATTAGGAATTCTGAGGTTGGTGTAAACACCGCAGCCTATCATGTCTCCCTTGGCTTAAAGAAACCAAAACCTCTGTGGGAAGCGGCACAGAAGAATGAAGATTTTCTGTGGGAATCTGCACGTGGTTTACAGAATTCTCACAGTAATTCTTCATTACTAATGGGATCATCATGGTTCAATTTGTAATCTTTGTTGATTCCGAACCCCTCCATTGATGGCTCCCTGATATCGTTCACCCTCACAGTGCAGGATTTGCACCCCCTGCATCACGTCCCTAAGAAGTGAATTAGAGGAACACATAGGTAACATCCCGAACTTTATAAAATAGGCCATAAACAAGGGAATCTGTCCTTGATGTGTTTTATAACGTCCGAAAAATGACCATGGCTAATATTTCTGGGAAGAGATTCTTATTGGGATTCATTTGCATTGCCCCAGATCGCCTGCTAGTTCTACCTCATCACTTTGCTTGAATTGGTTCTCCGGCATCATGGCTTTCTGCCTCTTAGACTTTCGTTACTAGAACATCATTTTAATGGAGGAATCCATTTTAGTTTGGGGCATATTATCACAGGGCTTATTATTGCGAACCAAAGGAATAATCTATTGCTAATTTGGTCAGTTTGTGTAGCCGGTGGCTGCTCAACAACATACACATTATGACTGGATCACTCTGGACTCTCCAGTCCTTAGGTCAGTGGGGCAAATGCGTTTGTGTTTTATTTATGTCTGGCTCCTCCTGTACTGCAACTGGTCACATCGCCTAAGGGTGAGATAGAGGAGACAGCACACTTATGGTGCCTCTCCGCCATCATAATGGACCACTTCATTCTTTAAATGTTTCCATTGGGAACTAAGGGTCGTTCCTTTTCCTCCATTTCCTAGAATGTCCTAGTAGCAGGTCATGAGCAGGAGGAGTATGTAGGAGGCCAAAAGGTAAGGATGATCCTCTTTTTCTGTCAGTGGTACAGGGACGACTTACAAGAGTCTCCGGATAGTGGATACTGGCTCTGAAAAGGGATTTTCTTTGGTCCCTTGGACTAATTATGACAGGACTTGAGATGACGTGATAGCACTCCTTAAACCCTCAAGCGACAGATGGAATCCTGAGCAATTGTTGGGAATGTCTTAGGTTTCACCCTGGCTTGTAAGGAGCTGGATGTTGCAAGGGTGGCACCCCTTCACATTTAATAGCTGTAAATAAAAAATAATAATCTTGTATCAGGGCAATCTACCATCCTGTTCCTACTTGACGTCTTGGTATCTTTTGACACTGCCTAACGTTCTGTTTACCTAGAACATCTTCACCAATCTGGCACTTGCCCTAATGCTTTTTCTTGCTTCTCTTCATTACTCCCCTCAAACAATGAAATGGTATCCCTCCCGTTCTTTAAAGATGATTCTGTTTCCGGGAGAATGAGCTCCAGGCGGAGGCATCCAGGTAAGTATGAAAGTCTTTATTATCTCTACAACATAGGGGCAGTGGCCGCAACAGGGAAACAGCAGTCTCTTCACATTGGAATGGCCTCCAGCACGTGCGGACCACTCCAGAGCTCACGTCACCACAAATTGTGCTCTGGAGTGCTCGGCATGTGAAGGAGGCCCATGAGCCAAGTCACGAGATACAACACACCTCCCTCCTCCCAAATGAACCTAACAAAATGAATTGTAACATTAATGATAGTTGAAAACATAACTTATGCCCAGGACTGTTGAAAACATAACTAATGTCTATCAGATAAAAATGATCGCAAGATAACAAATAATAATAACTAAAACCAAAAAAAATCAGATCATCTCCACACTACAAATCATCACAAAAGAAAATCTTTATAATTCAAAGGAAAACAACGACTTCTTCACTGAGTCTGTCTCCTCCGGTGGCTGTATGACGCCTTCTCAGTTGCAGTTTCAGAATGAACAGCATGGTTGTTGGCCAAACTGGTATCACCAACCTCATCATTACCTTGAAAAGTATTATCTTTGTTAGGTAGGTCATTTTCCGCATGTTTTATTTTGACCACACGTTCACAATTCCACCACTTACCTTTGTTCCGGTGTTACTACACAATCATCTGCACTTATTTCCACCATGTTATGTACACAAACAAACCACTGTTGCCCTTTCAGGATTAGATTCTTGGGTTTGGCTCACACAGAATCTCCGATTCCACAAAGCTTATCTTTGGTGTTCTTAAGGTCAACATATCTGTTTTTGCTTTAGCATGACTGCACATAATGTTTTTTCTTGGTCTGACAAGAATCTTTGCACACTCTTCTTCTGGCAACACACCACTGCACTCTTAACTGTGTTTAGCCACTTGGGGAACAATATGTCACATACATTGCACCTCCTGAAAGCCATAAAAGACGTAACTCCAGTGACACTGCAGCAGTTTGCAGTACGCCCACAACATTGCCCTCACAGCATCATCGACACATGACCCAGAACTGGTAGCACATCTGATGCACTCACAGACCACTCTATTCTTCGTTTCCACATGACTGTTCCTTTGGGGATTATACAAATTGCACCTCTTATACTTGATATGAGCACCACCCAAAAAAACATTAATCTCTTGCAATGTAAATTGCACTTAGTTGTCCGAGACAATTTCCAAAGGTAAGCCTTCTCTGGAATAGATGTCTGTAAAAAACTCAAACACATTCCTAGTACTGGGCTCCCTGATGATCCTTACCTCCAACCAGTTGGAAACATGGCCTACCATTATAATTACATACCTTTGGTGCAATGACAATAACTGAAAAGGGTCAAGAAAGACCACACTTAGCCTTAACAACATCACTAGGACATTCTATCTTCCCCATAAGAGGAGTTCTGCTTTTCCACCCTTTATCATTGGCTTTACACACCACACATCTCTTAGTCCAAAGCTCAACAACATTGTCTATAGCAGGCCACCATTTTTTTTTCCTCAACCTTTTCTTACTGTCATGCCAAGATGTCCGTTAAGAGATAACTCTAGCAACCTGTTGCCGATCTTACACGGGGAGCTTACTTGTCATTGCAGCGTAATAAACCTTTTTCTAGTGTGAATTAACTCTGTAGCTTACTGTAAGGTAGAAACTGGGAGGAAGGGAATTCTGATGCATCCAACCATTGACCACATATTTCATGATTTTGCCCATTTGATAATTAATGTCTCTATTTGTCTTCACCCCATGTTTACCAGACATCCAAGACACACTTGCAACAAGACATACTGGCGGTCATTCTGACCGCGGCGGTCGGCGGTCGCCGCCCGCCAAGCGGTTCCTGCCGAAAGACCGCACCGCGGTCAAAAGACCGCAGCGGTCATTCCGGCTTTCCCGCTGGGCCGGCGGGCGACCGCCAGAAGACCGCCGGCCGGCCCAGCGGGACAGCCCCTTCAACAATGAAGCCTGCTCGGAATGGAGCCGGCGGAGTTGAAGGGGTGCGACGGGTGCAGTGGCACCCGTCGCGATTTTCACTGTCTGCTAAGCAGACAGTGAAAATCTTTGTGGGCCCCCAGGGGCCCCACGGCACCCGTTCCCGCCATCCTGGTTCCGGCGGTGGACACCGCCAGAAACAGGCTGGCGGTAAGGGGGTCGGAATCCCCATGGCGGTGCTGCAAGCAGCGCCGCCATGGCGGGTTCCCTGGGCCAGCGGGAAACCGGCGGGAAACCGCCGGCTCCCCTTTTCCGACCGCGGCTTTACCGCCGCGGTCAGAATCGCCCAGGAAGCACCGCCAGCCTGTTGGCGGTGCTTCCGCCGCACTCCGCCATGGCGGTCATGGACCGCCAAGGTCAGAATGACCCCCACTGTGTCTTCTTCATTTTGTTCATGAGGAACCAAGGCCTCTGAGCTTTCACTCACAAGCAATTGAGAAAAACTGTCTGCGTTTTTTGCTGCCAAGTAGATACTCTACATTAAAATGATATTCCAGTAGCTTAGAACACTATTTTTGCAGTGGCCTTAGACGAGTTAACATTGCTGCCATTTAAAAGTGGGACCAATGGTTTAAGGTCTGCCCTTAGAGGAAATCTTGTTCCCCAAATGTACGGCCTGAACATGTCAATGGCCCATGTACAAGAGAGCATTTCTCTTTTTGTCACAGAATACTGACATTCATGGTGTTATAATGTGCAGGAAGCAAAGGTGATGGTGTGGGCATCGCAGCCTCTGTCCTGAAACAGATCGTCCCCACCCTCACACTGCTGGCATCGACAATGACACACAACTTTTTGCCAGAAACATAAGAGTTCAAAAGGGGGACCTGAGTAACTAGTGGCTTAATTGGGAGAAAACCTTGTTGTTGCACCTTACCTCAAACAAACTGGACATTGTATTAACAACTTGTACATGGGCTTAGTGATTGATGCAAAACTTTGAATGAATTCTGAATAAAACTCGCACATCCCAATGAAAACCATTAACTGTTCATGATCTGTGTGTACTTTTTCAGTTGCCTCCAAAAGCCCTGGTCTCAGTTTAATCCCATCCCCGTGACCATATGCCCAAGGTTCTCAACCACACTTACAACAAAAACACGCTTATCCTTCCTGGGTTTAATGCCTCTCTCCACTCTCTCATGCCAACCTCTCAACTTGCACTTTCTCACTCTCCCCATAGATTAGCACATCATCTTGAAACAACAAGACCCCCTCAAAATCATGCAAGATCTGGGCCATCAATCTTGGAAAAACTGCAGGCGCCAGGGAAAAACCAACGGGATCCTGCAAACTGGAATACCCAATCAAGAGTGACAAAAGCGATCAAATGCCTAGATTCCTCAGCACGATCCACTTGGTGATAAGCTGACTGTAAATCAAGTTTAGAACAGTTTTTAGCTCCAATCAAATTAGTGACCATTCATCGATTCTAGGCAGGGGATGGCCATGAACCCAAATTGCCTTATGAAGGCAACGCAAGTCAATGCACGTCCCTAATTCTTTGTTCTTCTTGCATACCACCACAATGGGCAAAAGCCACAAAGTAGACTCTATGAGCTCTATCACACCATCAGTACACATTTTTCTGAACAGCTCTGTTAATTCATCCCGTACACTCAACGGTACAGACCGAAGCTTGTGTTTGACTGGTTCATATTCTTCATTAACCTTAATAACATGCTCAAAAACTTTTATTGTCCCCAACTCTTCTTTGAACATAAGGAAAAGAAGATAGTAGGTTGTGTAACCCATCCTCATGAACAACATTCTTCAACTTCCCCATCCACAAAACTTGTTGGGAACGCCCAGGTTGCAGAATAATACCCAAACATCCCTGGTGATGCCATCCCAGAATTTCAGGTCCTTCCACTGCCACATACACTTTCCCATGCACCTACCTATTTTTGAATTTAAAGGAAGTTTCATAAAAACCTTCAAGGTCAATCGTGGGTCCATTATATCCCCAAAACCTTCAAGGTCAATCGTAGGTCCATTATATCCCCCAGGATTATGTCTGGAGGAATGAGATCACATTGTAAACCTTTCTTGTTGATGGTAGCCATTAGATAATAGTGATTTTTGACCCAGAATCTGTCATTAAAGGAACCATAATACCCCAAACACAGAAATGGGATCATTAGCTAAAATAACATCTGCTTCATTGACACTCAAACACAATACCAACTTGTTCATTTTCTCATTTAGCCCTTGATCTTTTTTGCGAATCTGCCACTGTGTTAACTATGGCAGGGGCCTTAGAAGAACGACAGACTCTGGCAAAATATCCTACAGTTCCACATATCATACATCTTTCCCTCTTTGCTGGACACAATGTAAAAGATGCAATGTGACTTTTTGAACCACATCACTGACATATGCTCTCAACATGGCATCTTTTTCAGGGTTGACTTTTCATTTGCATGATCACGCCATGCCTGGATTACTGTAATGTCCTTTATCTGGGCATTCCAGGCTATCTTTTTCATTGACTCATTTACTACACATGGTTAAAAATTTGGTAGTCTTGAGTTCTTAATTTACCAACTGAGCTTTTATCCCAGGTCCTGTTAAGGACCTGAATTGGTTTCTCATCCCTAAACAAATTCTTCTCAAGGCTCTATTCTTCACTCATTGAGCTCTGCATAATTTTGGCCTTTCTTACATTTCAGTGTCAACGGGCACCAACCATGGTCTCTAGGTGGTCCTGGACCGCTATGGTTGGGACTAGGGAGCACTCTCACCCCCCAGGGTTCTTGACATTAGGCCTCTTAGAGTGCTGGCAGCAGTGTCCTTGTGCATCCACCATCCTCACATCTCCAGTAGGTATGTAAGAGGGTTGACAAATGGCAGAGCTTAATGCCACCACAAGTCCACCCAAAACAGACCCAACTTCACCCACATTTTTAGCTGTGGCACCTTGGCGATCCCCAAGGAGATCGTAGACTCTTCTCCCCAATGTCATTCTCTTCTTACTGATCCCTCACTGATCACAGACGCTGGATGTAACCCTGCTTGGTGTTGCTGATGTGCCTCTTCTAACAATGTGATCACCTTGGTCTGCTTCTCGCCCCTGAAATATCAC
This sequence comes from Pleurodeles waltl, assembly GCF_031143425.1. Classification (NCBI taxonomy): domain Eukaryota; kingdom Metazoa; phylum Chordata; class Amphibia; order Caudata; family Salamandridae; genus Pleurodeles; species Pleurodeles waltl. The sequence goes on from NC_090445.1 coordinate 1,066,269,944, forward strand.
ATTGGGTCCAGCTGGCTTCCCTCTGACACAGTTATTGCACTTCAGTGGGTACCACTGCTGTTTTCAGTACTCAGCAAACGCTGGCCATCACTTCTCTCATGGAGGGCTGAACTGCCCGACAAGCACCTCCTTGGGCTCTGACACCTCAAAGCTGGCACCCATTGACAGCTCCTGCTATGCTGCACAGACTTCCCCTCCTTTTGACCCTTTTACAGTGCTGAAAAGCACTGCAAAAGTGTTGTTTGGTAGCTCCTAGAGCAGAGCCTCCTGGTCACATGCCCGTCACTATCTGCTGGAAGACCACTCCTCTGTCGTACAACTCTTTTAAATACTAGCCTTTGGTGATGCCACCTGTTTGTCTTGAGAGTGTTGTCAAAGGAAGGGAGAGAATGTTACCAGTCCCCCATAAGCTATGTGACACGCCATTACTGGCCTGCTAGGTGCCATACATTGGTGTCACAGAACCAGACTAAGGTTTGCCCACACCATAGTCTGGTTCTCTCATGCGGAATGAAAATTCTTCATTGTGGCTTGTATTTACTAATCTTTCACGCAAGTCAACAGGGCATGGCAACTTCAAATGCTCTGTTGCATGAAAAGGAGAGAGCAGAAATGCTCCATATCTAGTAAAATATGGCACACTTCTGTTTACTAATAGAGCTTGCACACTTCAGGTAGCCTAGTGCCAGTAATAAAGGCACCCTTACGCCCTGGTGCAAAGGTGCCTTTATTACTGACAGAATGCCTCCCTGCACAAAAACAATACTCAGAGGCATATTCCTATTTCCAGGTGTGCTGCAAAATTCAGCAGAAATGGAAAGAAGCAATGAGGAGAAATGAATATATTATGCCTCCATCTGGTAGGCGCACCATTCTAGGGCAAACCTAGGTTTTTACTGCCTTTACTAAATCTGGTTTTGTGTCAAAATACATGGGTGGATGTATGGGAATGCCTACCCGACACAGTGTAAGCCTTGCATGGTTTTAGTAAATCTCAACTAACATTTTGCTCCATGGCTGCACCAAAAGAGTGGCGCCACCACAATACAAATGTTAGTAAATCTGGGCCTATATGTTAGACAAGGTGGCTCCCCAAAGTTAACCTGAATTTTCCTGATAGAATTCAAGTACCTACAAAGGGCTTTACTTTAGCATGCATACATTTTGCAGTAATGCCAGTGTCCTCTTTTTTATGTTGGCAAAAAGTCTTGTCCACAGATTTATCTACCCACATCTTCTGTTGAGGCTAGCAGTAATTGGTAGCCCAATTCCTCTTAATTCCCACATAAGGAAATCTTGTTTCCTCTTACTACCTCTTTACATTTTCTTGTTGTGTAAAATCCGACCAGTTCTTTCTTCAGACCTCTGCCACCTTGCCCGTCCCCCTTCTGATTATTTGCATCTAAGTATCAGATGAGAAAACATCCTGCCGTTTGGGTAATCACCACACAGGTCCCTTGTTAACCCCTTTCTCTCCACCGCAAACTTCTTTTGACCCTCCAGGGGTCCAACTTTTCTGGCTTCATTTGCTCCTACACTTACCATCCTTTGTGCTCCAAATATTTATCCAACGTTTCTGTCAGACCTTCTGAAGTCCAACATATTCCCCCTTTTCCTTAGCCGCTCTCATCCTGCCCTCTAGGATGCCACTGATGATTGCCCTTTTTTAGATAACCCAATTGAATTGTTCCCACAGAAAACACTTTTTGGTGCGTTTTTAGATATCTAAATTATCACACTTATGGTAGCAATACATGGCTTCAAAAATATCCACAGTAATTGATGATCAAGTATTACACAAAAAATGCAATTTATCCAGAATTCATTCATTCCTAGGATTAAATAGTCTGACTTTTTCAAGGATTGTGGAGGATAAATTAATAATTTATTATAGAAGTCTCATTTCATCTCCATATTTTAATAACGTTAGAAGGTAAGAAAACGTTTTGCTAAATTATTTCAAGGCAATGAACCTTTCCAATTTAAATTGCTCATTTTTGAAAATCGGGAGGTTCCTTATCTTTCCCATTACTAGTAATTACAGATGTAGCAACTAAATTTGCTAGGAACCATCAGCAACGTGCAGCATTTGGCATGCTGTGTTTTGCGCAGCATAGTAAATGTGAAAGTAGGTCTGGAGTCACAATAATGCCAAGGCAGTCGTTTATGAACGACAAAACCTGTCTCCAGTAGTCTTGTATATGAGGACAAGTCCAGATGATATTTACCCAGTCTCCTGAGCTGGGACACCTTGGGCATTGATGAGATATACCTGGCAAGCTGGTTTGTAAATAGACTAGTGTATAGTAAAGCAACCATAGTGCATACAGTTGCAGCCTTCTGAAAATTGCCCCGAATAATATTTAGGTTGGATTTGCAAACTTCATTCCAAATGGTATAATTGCTTACTAGACCAGTAACATTTAGCCATTTGTTTTTTATCTAATTGATAGGTTAATATAGTTCAAGTTTTCAAGTTTTCCTAAGATGTTGGCCCCAGTGGGTAATAACGCCACGATTTTCGAAAAGATAGGAAACATTGGGGCATATTTAAGAGCCCCTAGCGCCACCGTAGCGCCACTTTTCGTGAGGCTCTAGTGGCGCTATGCACTGTTCCATATTTACAAGATGGCATTGATAACGCGTCCAGCCCTTATAAATTACCTGCACCTGGACACGTTGGAGGTCGGTGAATCTTTTAACCGAGTCGGGCTCTCCTCATCCTAGAATAGTCGGGTCTCTTGAATCAATAATAAATAACTATTGTAATCGATAATTAATACTCGATTAATAAACCAAAATTACACATCAGAAATCAATGTCAGTTGATATTTCGGCACACCATGACCTTTCAGTCATGAATAATGACACCAGTTTATTAAAAGTTAGTGAATTTATTTCCCTATATTAACAAAGCTAGCACGATGTATATAAGTCTCAAAACCAAATGATATATGTATATGAACATTACTAGCTGTCCATAGCGACGGAAGAAACGCAATCTACGCAAAATCTGGATAATGATACACTCAGTTATGGCTATGCAAATCACTAATATGACTAACTGTATTTGACTAATTTCATACATTGGTCAGCAGAACAAGATTTCAAATTAGCATGGTGCATCGAATGAATACCTCGACTAACCTCTAATTAGCATTGGCATGTGGGACTTCATGCAAAACAAATTTAGTCAACACAAATTTGGAAAACTTCTAGCTTGGACCCTATCAAAATAGCAATTGGTACCTAAAAGGAAAAACACAATGCATAATACAATTATCCTTTCATATTTACCAAATAAAATCAGCATTCAAGAAAAGTCTTCGTCCCTCAGGTACTGGTTCGATCAGCATGGGGCAGATTTCAAAGGGGCAAAGTTAAGGGCAAGCTTCCTTGCAGCGGCAAGGAGAATGGGGCAAAGTTACTTCATGGGCAAGATGGGGCAAACAAAGTTAAAGTCTCTAGGGTGAGAATTCTTAAAGTCTCTTTCTCTCAGATAGAGAAAAGGGCATCAGGGTGTCGTCCAAAATGGAGTCTGGCATCTGGCTTCAAATTGGCATCAAGGAAAATGGCTGACTTCTCTTTGTCCAGTGGGTTTAAGTAAGAAACATTCCAAATTCTGCATGGTCTTCCATTGGAGGGTTCATAGGTTGGCTTAAAATTGTCCAATGAAATTGTCTTTTTACTAGCGCTCATTTATGCATACACTGTCCTTGGAGCCATGGAACACAAGTTGTAACATGGGTTGCCAATTATTTTACTATCTGTACCTTCATTGTCCGCACCTGCAGAGACTGACCTTGTATCAAAGGGGATGAAACCGGCCTAGTACGAAACCTTGGAGATAAGTGTATTAGTCATCTCTGCTGGAAAAATACAACTTCAAGCAAGAATATATGTTTCATTAGTTCAAGGAAAAGCCACGCAGTTGGATTTGAGACCAGGCAACTAGGCCAAAGCCTCTACTAAATTTAAGCTAAGCAAAACAGTTTTCAAATAAGAAATCATGGCATATATTTGCAATTATGACGGATTACTAAAATTTTCAATTCTTCATGATTAATAAAGCTCGTTTACAATGATGGCGAACTACCCCGAGGGCACAATTTCCCTTGTACATTATTTTCTTTACTAAAATCACACTACATCATATGCTTTTGATTACATGATAAGTATGAATATATGTTGGACCCTCTTTTTCTGCGTCATCAGCATTAAGCCACTTTTTGTGTCTTAACGCCACCTTGTAAAGGGGCGTGCAGTAGGTGTCACTGTGGGCGTGCCACAGCAACACCCATTGCATTTTGATGTTCACTCATATTTACGAGTTTTCGTAAACTCGAGGCAGCGCCACAACCAAACGCCACCACAGGGGCGGCATTAGCATGGCACAACAAAGCAGAAATGCTTTTGTTTCTCCTCGTTTTTTGCTCTTTCTGTGTGTCTGCAGCACACACAGAAATAGCAAATTGACATTTAAGATTGTTTCTGTGCAGGCAGGTGTTCCTTCCTGCACAAAAACAATCTCCCCCCTCAACATAGCCATCCTTGCACTATGGTGCAAGGGTTGCTGTGTTTGGCGCACGGCAGCAAATTCAGCGCCGGTACAGGGGGAAACACAAGGGTGTGCTGTATTCTAGTGAATACGGCACATCCCTGCGTTTTGATAATGATGGTGTGCGACGCTGCCAAATTTGGCACAGCGCCGCGCACCATCATTTTCTCTTATATTTGGCCCGAGGTTTCTAGAGTTTCAATCTTGAGAAGAGGAGGGCATCTGCTTGAGATGCTGTAAACTTGGGTATATGCGAACTGAAGTCAAACCCATGAACAGCGTATTTTATCTTTTAGATATTGCCATGATACTAATCTAACACTGATAAATCAGTCCCCATATTTACCCTACCCAAGCCCATCCTGTCAGTGTATTTTGTTCAGATTTAACAGAGATCAAATTACCCCATGTGGTGTTTAATCGAGAGGGTTTGGAATGTATAAAGTCTAAATCGCTATTGCTGCCTGCTGTTGAGAAAAACCACAGGGCAATAATAAATGCAGTCAGGATATTCAGTGCCTTTGAGTTTGCCCTCATTGTATTTTGATATGTCTCTTTTCTTGCGGGACTTCCTCATGGACGTCATCAGGGGTCACCAGGGTCACACTTGCAACCCATGGCTTCCCCTTTGCGACCCCTCGTGCCTTCCTTGCAACGTCTGACGGCAGAGGGATGCAAAGGGAAAGGAAAAAGCAACCAGCAAGTACAGCAGGGCCCTCAAATGGCCTGTATAGCTGTGAAGACAAATTTATTTGAGAGCCGAGGAATACATAAACGTTGTGGAGACGTGTGGGCGCAGTGAGGCACTGTTAGCTCCTTTCCACTCAGTAAAAGGGTGAAATTTCTAATGTCTACGAGGCAATAATGTGCCTGGGAGGAAAATAAATGCTCTACACGGAGGTGAAAAACAAAATCGGAGAGTGTAAGAGTGCTAACGAAAGGCATGAGAGAATGCCTTTAAAATAACAGGCCTCTATCCTGCCGGAGTTCTTAACATCTCTCCCTCACTTTTTAATGTTTAGATGGTTGAAAATAGTTTTGTTTTTCTTTTCCACTTTCTGTTTTCCCAGGTCAATCAATCAGGAATTCGTAAAGCGCACTACTCACCTGTGAGGGTTTCAAGGCACTGAGCTTGGGGGGAGGGGGGAGGAGGTGTTGCTACTGTTCGAACAGCCGGGACTTGAAAAGTTTCCTGACGGTAAGGAGGGCTTTGGTCTGACGCAAGTGGGTAGGAAGAGTGTTCCACATCTTGGCGGCGAGGTACGAGAATGATCTTCCACCGGTTGTAGTTCTGCGGTCATGTGGGACGGTTGCGAGGGCAAGGTCGGCTGAGCGGAGATGCCGGGTCGGGGTGTAGAAGAAGAGCCGTCTGTTGAGGTATTCTGGTTCGGTGTTGTGCAGTGCTTTTTGAGCGTGGATGAGGAGTTTGAAGGTGATTCTCTTGTTGACCGGGAGCCAGTGCAGGTCTCTCAGATGGCCTGTGATGTGGCAGTGGCGAGTAATGTCCAGGATGAGGCATGCAGAGGCATTCTGGATGTGTTGCAGCCTCTCCTAGAGTTTGGCCGTGGTTCCTGCATAGAGGGCATTGCCGTAATCCAGTTTGCTGCTTACGAGGGCTTAGGTGACTGTTCTTCTGGTTTCGTGGGGATCCATTTGTAGATATTTCGGAGCATGCGGAGGGTGTGAAGCAGGAGGAGGAGATGGCGCTGACTTGTTGGGCCATGGATAATGAGGAATCCAAGATGAATCCTAGGTTGCGTGCGTTGTCGGTGGGAGTCGGAGCAGCTCCGAGTGTGGCTGCCACCAGGAGTCATTCCAGGCGGAGGGGGTGGAGCCGAAGATGAGGACTTCCGTCTTGTCGGAATTGAGTTTGAGGCAGCTGTTCTTCATCCATTTGGCGATGGCCTTCATTCCTTCTTGGAGGTTGGTCTTGGCGGAGTCCTTGCTGAGGGAGAGGATCAGCTGGGTGTCGTCGGCGTATGAGATGATGAGGTTGTGGGATCGGGCGGTGTTAGTGAGCGGGGCCATGTAGATGTTGAAGCGGGTTGGGCTGAGGGACGAGACCTTGGGCACGCCGCAGATGATTTTGGTGGCCTCCGAGCAGAATGGGGGAGGCAGACTCTCTGGGTTCTGCTGGTGAGAAAAGAGGTGACCCAGTCCAGGGCTCTGTCATGGATTCCTTCATTGCTGAGGCGTAAGTGTAGGGTGTGGTGGCAGACTGTGTCAAACGCGGCCGAGAGGTCCAGGAGGGACGCAGTTTTGCTGTTGTCCAGTATGGTTCTGATTTCGTCGGTGGCGGTGATGAGGGCAGTTTGGGTACTGTGGTTGCTGTAGAATCCGGATTGGGAAGGGTCCAGGGTGCTGTTCTCCTTGAGAAAAGGGGTTAGTTGTCTGTTGACAGGCTTCTCAATGACCTTTGCCGGGGAGGGGGGCAGGGAGATAGGCTGGAAGTTCTTGAGGTCCTTTGGGTCCGCCTTGGGTTTTTGAGGAGGGTGTTGATCTCAGAGTTTTTCCATCTCTCCGAGAAGGTGGCAGACTCAAAGGAGCTGTTGATGATCTTCCGTAGTTGGGGTGCGATGACGGAGCTTGCTTTGTTGAGGATGTGGTGAGGGCAGGGGTCAGATGGAGAGCCAGAGTGGATGGTGTTTATGTTTTTGATGGTGTCGTTGTCGTTGACGGGGGTCCAGAAGAGCAGGAGGTTGGTCGGAGGTGAATCTGTGATGTTGGTGGTTGCCGGGTGGTCTTGGTGCTGAAGCTGTTGTGGATGTCTGCAATCTTGCGGTGGAAGTAGGAGTCTAGGGTGTCGCTGAGGTCTTGAGATGGTGGGATGTAATTGGCGTTGGAGCTGGGGTTGGAGAGTTTCTTCACGATGTTGAAGAGCTCCTTTTGGCTGTGTGCGTTGTTGTTGATTCGGTCTTTGAAGGCAGTTCTCTTAGCGGTTGGGATGAGTTGGTGGTGACTGCGGATGGCATTTTTGAAGGCTGTGTGGTTGGCCAGAGTCTGATGTTGGTGCCACTTTCTTTCAAGTCTAAGGCAGGTTTGCTTAGATTCGTGCAGGTCGGCGGTAAACCAGAAGGCCCTTCTGTCGGTGCGTCTGTTGGAGGGATTGTTAATCTAACAAGAATATTGGCACAGGTGTCAACCCATTGACTGAAGTTGCGGGCAGATGCCTCAGTGTCTGTGGTGTCTATGGGTGGGTTCCAGGAGAGGGTCTCAATGAGTTGGTCTGTGGTGACCTTCTTCCAACTGCGGTGGGGGATCCATTGTGGGTGGTGGTGTGTTGTGGATTTCTTGAAGGAGAATTGGATGCAGCGGTGATCTGCCCAGTGGAGTTCGTGGTGTGGCTGAAGGAGACGTGATTGCTGGCAGACAAAATAGGGTAGAGTGTGTGTCCTGCGGAGTGGGTCAGTGTCCTGATGAGCTGTTTGAGGCCGAGGTTGGAGAGATTGTCGAGCAGGGTGGCAGTGTTTTTGTCATTGGTGTTCTTGAGGTGGAGTGCAGTTATGCGTTTCAGAAGCAGTCCCATCCGATGTTTGACAATGCAACACTGAATTTGAGGAACCTGATGGTCGGGTAATCCAAACAAACCAATCTGTCTAAATTAAACTCAGATCGTGAGTGAGTCATGTTAAAAAATCAAGCAGATTTGCAAACTGAATTGATCTGGCGTACTAAGAAATTTACAGTTTTCAACAATTTCTGCTACTGAATCATTTTGAAGAGACCTTGCTGTCTCTTCCCCTCACCAAGCTTTATGTAAAGTTATTTCCAAATGCCTGTTTTGGCCAATGAAACTGTGTGCCTCACATTAACATCTGTAAACTGATTCACTGATTTTCACATCTTCCTCTGCAAAGCTTCCCTTTAAAACTGCAATTAGTTTTATAGTCAGCTTAGCCAATGGCACTGGCCCACTGAGCTTTTAAATTCACCATGTGTCACACATATGACCAATTATTCCTCAAGAAAGAGTACACTCATCATAAATATGCATGGTGTTCTTGAAAATGTCACTATATTGCACAATGTTTCCTGGATTTTCTGGAGACAGAACGACCTCTAGACTCTACTTTCATGCTTTTATCACTGCTTAGGACCATATCCTAGCAGGTCCTTTCTGTTTGTATGTCCAAGTAAGCATGTGTGTTTGTGGGCACAATATGCATCTGGCAGTGAGTGTAGCCAACATGTTTGGTTGTATTTGTACATAATGTGTTACTGTGGTATATGGATCTATATGTGTGTGTGTCTGACATTCCTATTGGTTTAACATGTATGATCATACTAGGGTGTGTGTGTCAGATACAGTCTGGGATTTATTATTAGCATTGTGATATGTATCCTGTTTCTCCTCTAAGAAATCTATAATTACAATTGGCACAATGAAAATGAAAAATCATGGAATGAATACATTATTAATACATTGAATGGGGATACTTGAACGCTTATTCAGAAAGTGTGTGTGTGTGTTTGTGTTTGACTTTCCTTCTGTGGGTGTGTGTGTCTGTAAGAAAGTATTGTCTCATACAGACTGTAGGTAATGTGTGTGGGTTAGGAACATGTTTATGATTGTGGTGTGTATTAGGAATGTGTGCATGTTAGATCTGTGTCTGTTTTATTGCCCCTTCTTGCACTAGGAATGTATGTTTGGCTGTTCTGAGTGTGTAACAAGTGTGTGCTTGTTTGGAAGGTGTGTGCTGCTGTGAGTCTTTAAAAGGTGTACCAAGAACTGTGTGTCTAGTTGTCTGTTTAAGGTCTATAAATCTGGGTGTGTGTTTTGGTAATATGTGCCTGTAATAGGAATCTGCGTTGGTGTTCTACATGTGTTCCAGCAGGAATGCATGCCTGATTGCGTGTGTTAATAACAGTGGCTGTAACCTTGTTTTGATCATATGTGTGAGTTATGTGTAGAGTTATGAGAGGTGACAAAGTGTTCAAGATGAAAGGAGTCTAGCTATAAAGAGGTGGAGGGTTGGGCATGTAGGTCCAAGAGTAATCAGTTTCTACAGGTGAAAAGAGGATCGTGCAAATAGGTTTGTGCCCACATATAAAAGGGTACTACACTCCATCACTCCATGCACATAGCTGAGATGGGGGCTAGATGTATGTTAAAAACCACAAGGAACAGATGGTTGACGGAAGCTAGTTTATTATCACATATTGTAGGTTTTTAACTTCACTGGAGGCAACTCCAGTAATACCTTTAGGATCAAAGGTCACGTGACCTCACTTTCTGTGATGTCACCTGGGTCAAAGGTCATATGAAGTCACTTACTGTAGAATCATCTGGAGGGTCAAAGGGTATATGATGTCACTTCTGCTACCCCTAGCATTTTGGTGAATCGACATCCATGGCCTTCCTCTGTCATTCTTGTACGGTCTTCCTCTGTCATTCTTGTACGGTGTGTCCCACGATTCTTCTCAATAGTCAGTACCATGCTACGTTTTGCTAGCTCTCTTATGCTCTCTTCTCTGCTCCTTTGGGGTGACAACTCATTCCCTCGCTCTTTCCCATATGGCTGAACACTTTCATCCTTTGCTTACCTACCAACCTACCTCAGAGGTATGACCGAGCTGTACTTCTTTTCTGTCCTCAGTTAACCATCACTCAATTATCCTCACATTTTACTTCTTGTCGCATCCTGAAGGTCTACCCCACTGTGTGACTGTTCATTTTTAACCTTTTGTGTTAAATCACTCCTTGCTTGCAAGCAGTTTCCTAATGCCATCATGCACACCCTTCCTGGTATTTCACCATGACAACTTCCCAGTATTTCCCTTTCCACTGGTAGGTCATTTTACTCCACTTGAGCAGTGCTCCCTCCCTTCCTTCCCCTTCGCCGTGGCTCATCACATCCCATAGTTCTCGCATGGTGCCCTTCCTTACTTGGGGTGTAGAGGTGACACCTTTCCTTCCCACTCTTCCTCGTACTCAGTAGCAGCCATACTCCTCCGGGAGTACCCTCTGCTAAAGTAAGCAAGCTGCCTGCTACGCTTTCTGTAGGTATTAAAAGCATGATGATGATATAGTAAAAGTTGTAACTAAGTGGGCAGCCCAAAACAAAAATTAGGAATAAGTAACCAAGGTTATTGTGTTTAAACTCTCTGCTAAAACAAATTACCAACATTGGCCCTCATCACGACTTCAGCGGTCCTTTCCAAAGACCACCGAAGCCGTGGGTGCCAAAATACCGCTGGTGGTTGTGGTCTTAAGGCCACCAAAATCGGGTGGAATTCTGAGACCAGTCATGCTGGCAGTCGGCGGTGCAGAGGCAGTACCACCACCGGTACCGCCACACCAAAAAGAGACTGCATACCATATTACAACCCGTAATATGGTGTGGTCGGTGTCCAGCTGGCGAGGCACTGCCGGCGGTAGAAGCGCCAAGACCCGTCCCCTTCCGGACGACCTCCTCGACAAATGAGGTAAGTGGATCATCTGACAGGGGAGGGCGTGTGAGTGTGTGAGTGCGTGTGTCAATGTTGTGAATGCGGGGGGAGTGTGAATGGGTGCGTGTCTGCGTGTGTGAGTGATTGTGTTTGGACGGGGTGGGGGGTGAGTGGATGGGAGAGAACAGGTGAGTGCATGTATGCAGTGCAGGGTGTTTGTGTGTGAATGCATGTGCATGGCGGAGTGAATGCGTGTATGCGGTGCAGGGGATGTGTGTAAATGTATATCTGCGCATGGGGAGGAGGGGGAGTGAATGCATGCATGTATGCGGTGCAGGGGTGGTATGTGTGAATGTCTGCGCATGGGAGGAAGTGAATGCGTGCATGTATGCAGTGTAGGGGGTGTTTGTGAATTTATCTGCGCATGGGAGAGAGGGGTGAGTGAATGCATGCATGAGTGCGGTGTTTGTGGTTGTCAGTGTGAATGGGTGTGCATGTCGCATTGCCATGGGTGAGTGGGTGTGTGGGGGTGTGGAAGTGTGTTAGTGCATTATGCGGGTATGTGGATGTGTGTGCAAGTGTATCCCGGCAAAAGGAATGCTTTCTCCTGTCGCTAGGGTGCAAAACGGCCAGCTTTTTCTGGCAGTGTGATCACCAGAAAAATGCCAGCAGTCTCCTGCCTCGTGGTACCACTAGCAGTATCACGCCATCTGCCATGCTGGAGGTGCTCACCTCGTGCCCGGTGGAATGTGGTAATGTGGCTTGACGGGTGGAGGCTTGGCTGTTTGCTTCGGGCAAACCACCAAACTCCTAATTTGGCAGTATTCCCAATTGGCCCGTCGGCGGTGACACTGCCAGAGCGACGGTCGTGATGAGGGCCTCTATTTACAATAGAAAAGTAAGAAGGAAACGTGTGATATGTCAAAAGAAATGAGTCATGATTCTTAATGCTATGAAAAAAGTATATATTTAAAAATGTGATACTGAAAGTCATTTTAGTTGAGTTTAATGTTATCTAGTCTTGGAGAAGTGACAAAGTCATAAAACACTTTTTGGCAATCGATTTTTTTTTTTTTAATTAAGATACAAATAACTAGATATGCATTTTTGGAAACAAAGAAATTTCGAAAATTTATTGAATGGCATAATGTAGAGAGATCACCTTGAATTAAATTTGTCGCAGCTGTGAAACTCTAAAATTTACAATTTAAGAGAATATTCTTTCTGTGCAGTTTAGCAATATACAGGCAGAATATACAATAAATAAATAAAGAACAATCGATCAAGGGGGAAGGGAAATAAACCGTGTCTCTTTACAGATTCACAGGACCATGTCCGGCTTGTTCTAGGGAATAGCACAGTTAATGATAACAATGACATGCCAGTTCTGGTAAAAGGCTTTTTTCTATTTCCCAATTCAAATGTACGCTCTTGCGAACTTCAGGCTCCTTTGAAAAGACCCCTGATATATTCATCAATGCTCTGATTGAAAACTGCCGGAAAACGCATGTTTTTTTTTTTTTTTTACTTTGCAGGCAGATGTCATCAGAGAAAGACTTTGCTTTCATGTTGAAACAGAGTTCATGCGCCTCGAGGGCGAGCGGTTATCAATGCATCTACACATGGGAGAATGTGTGCAGCCAGTGACTAACTAGGAAGGGCGATTGATAGACGGTCCCTTTTCTTTTCCCATCCTATTTTTGGGAAGATGACCTGCGTGTCGGGTAAGCCCCTCCTGGCGTCTAAGGGAGATATACCATCGCATATCATCCTGTTAACATTCCCAGCCTCTGACTCTGCCCTGGGAGGTCCAAGGCCCGTCACGGTCGACAGAACAAAAGCGACCTGTTCATCCCGGCAGCAGTTACATCGTCTACCAAAGAGAGATGCGAGTCTCTTAGACCCAGCGGGGCACCTGGAGACACCGCACCACTAAGCATGCAGGTGCGTGACGTCAGCAGCCGCCGGGCAGACAGGCTTGCGGACTGAGCAGGTTTCAGGTCAGACACAGGAGCAGCTGTAAACTCGATCCTATCTCCTTTGGCTTGTCTGCAGACAGGCGCGTAGCTTTCTTTTGTGCAGTGGCAGCGAGGCGCAGAGCCCCCAGGGGCCCACTGAACGTGATCATTGCTGGATTTTATTTTCAGACATACGTTAGGAGGTCATTTCCTTCCTTGTACTAGGGCCCATGAGCACTGCTGACGCTACTGTATGTGTGCAAGGCTGGGCAGGAAACCAAGGACCGAGGATACAGGTTGACGTGGACTGGACCAATGTTCCCCACTGACCCATATGGACTCTATGGGGTCATTATGAAGGTTCTATTGTGAGGCCCAGGATATCACCCTCTGGAGTTACCAATTACATCAGTACCTGTGGCTGCGTAGCCTGAATTACCGCAATTACAAGGAGGACCCTGAGCTTCATCTTCAAAATAAGAAATTAGATGGTAAACGTATATAACCCTAGCTCCGATTCCCTGGTAATTCCTCATTTCTTCCCAGAGATACTCTGCCGTAAGTGCGTAGGATCTGCCTTGTTGGTTGGATCACAGAATTCCAAATTGGGTGTGGGGAGACATTTTCATTACTAACCCCATCAGAATTACAGTGGGACACATGATGAGGATCTATAGCTCTACTGAGGACGCAGTGATCAGTTATTGCCATGCTGACACACTCAGTAATGTAGGGCAGAGAACTCAATAGGAGCAGAGGGGATGCTGCAGGAGGGCTGTGCTGGTTGCCCCTCTTGCATGTCTACACTCTATTATCATGAGCTATCCACACGTGATGGTGAGAGGCACTATTTAATTACAAGGGAGACTGGGGGAGATGAGCTTCAGCGCAGGTAGATGCACAACTCAGGTTACGAAATACATTTATGTTTAGGAATCACAGTGAGGCCCACAAATACACACCTCTTTAGGCTGATAAAATGTTGATTTGAAGCAGAACAAAGTTTATAGTTCCAAAACATCCACTCACATCTATCTATCTGTCTATATAAATATTCACTGAAAAAACAAAGGTTAAAGTATGTTATAGTTAGGTGTAATAAAAATATCTGTTTTTGTTTAAAAAAAAAAAACTTTGAAATGTACTGAAAAAAAAACGTTCAAACAACGTTATAGTTAGGTGAATTGTTCAGTGACATCCTTAAAGTTGTAATCTTAAAACAAACACACAGAAATTCTGCAGTTATAGTTACCACCACTAACTACAACTTGTGCCACACCATCCAGCGCTTATGACCTCCAATATGGCATCACTCATGACATGTTCTATGATATAATTTATGACATCACTGATGACATCTCAAATGACAACACATGCTATCGCTGATGACATCACCCATACGTCACTTTCACACATATTGCTCTATAAATCAGTGTGACATTAGAAGCCTGTCCTTGTGTAGTAGGGTGTGTGGATGGATTGCCTCTCTCTCCGATGACAGGTGTGAGTAGTAGTATGTGGGGAGGAACTGCCCTCCTGTCAGACCTCTCTCTCAGATGACGGATGTGCATAGGACAGTCTGTGGATGGACTGCCTTCCTGTCAGACTTCCCTCTCAGATGACGGGTGTGCTTATTAGTGTGTGGAGAATGACAGGCCTGTCCTGTCACACTTCTCTCTCAGACGATCGGTGTGCGTAGTATGGTGTGTGTAGAGACACTGGCCCCTCCACTGAGAAATCTTTCTTGGATGATGGGTGTGCATAGTATACTCTGTCCAGGGACTATCCTCCCCACTAACAACCCTCTTTCTGATAATGGGTGTGCATAGTAGGGTGCGGGAAGAGACTGTACTCTACTCACAACTCTTAACGAGCCAAAGGGCGTAAACACTAGACCCTGGTAAACATCATCTCCAGTAAGAATCCTTCCTACAGTAGCAAGTGTGCATACTACAGTGTATTCAAAGATCACCTACTCCTTTCTACTTTGATGATTCCGCAAGAGTCTCACAAGACGGTAAAAAATGTAACAAATAAAAATTAACCATCTGCTCATCACAGGACTTCTCTCTTACACACTTCCTCTTAAAAATGAGGACCACAGTATGCATTTCTACTGATAGTGTGTTTTGAGAACTCATCTACTCCTTTTTACTATTCATGATCCTGCAAGAGTTCTGCAAGATCATAAAACTTAGTTAAAAACAACATACATTTATGATCTTCACAGAAGTTATCCCTTAGACACCTCGTGTCTAAATCTAGGGGGGTAGCATGCCTTTCTGCTGTCCCCTTATTTACCTTTTCTACTTCATTTCCACAACACCTCCAGTTTCTCACAGTAAACGGTAATGGTGGCAATTTCATTTCTAACAGTCTAACAGCCAGCCAATCAGAGCATTTGCTATTGTGGGAGTAAAAGGAGCCTCTTGCTCAAGGGAGACTGGGCAGGCCCACAGAAAAAAACAAGTCTCTCGACTAATCACAGGGGTCAATTTTTTAAGTAAATCTTTTTACTGAAGATATGACAAAGAACGCAAACCAACATATTGTTGTGCACTGGCATGGTCAAATAAAGCATTTTTCCTCAGCAGCAAACTGTCCCTGTGTTTCCTCCCTCACCACCCGCCATATTATGAACTTCAACATGTAATGTGAATGAATTAGAGAGCAATACATTACAGCCAATGTAAAAGGAGTGCAGGGATTTCCATTAGTCATTCCATTTACACCAGATTTTCGCCCATTTTTGGTTACAGCCACGGCATTCATTATATCACCTTCTTGGCCAACATGCACCAATCCATGTCCCGCTTCCAGTCCCCCGTTGTGGTGGACGCCTCATAGTTATGCAATGCTTTGTTTGGCTATCACCAGTCCTAAGGTCATCCAACAGGGCTCCATTTTTGATTTTGCGCTTTTGCAGGAGGCTCACAGGACCCAGGAGCTCAACTGCCAAAATATACAAATATTTTTTAACCTTAATCTCTCAAAAACTATTGAATGGATTTACACCACATCACAAAAAGCACAATCTGTGGACCAAAATGTAGCTTCCTGGTGAATTAGGTGTAATTCCTTTCAGCAGTATTTGCTGTGGCCCTGCCTAAAGAAGTCTACGGAAAAAAGGAATGGGGATTTTACGTTTTGGGACCCCCCCCTTTGTTTTTGGCCCCTGCTTGACAGATCACCCCGAAACTTTCCAAGAAGGAGCTGAGGTGGATGAACATTTGTTTTGGAGAGTTTTGTGAAGATTTGTCAAACAGGACCAAAGTTATTAGCAAACCAAAAAGCGCTCAGTCTGTGGAAAAGCAGACCTAACTATACCTACCTAGTGGCAACCGCTGTTAGGTAATATAAATATATATATATGTGGGTGGGTGCGTGTGTGTGTATATATATATATATATATATATATATATATATATATATATATATATATATATATAAATAATACAGTGGTAGTCACCATTGTGACGTTAGGTCTGAGTTTCTTTAGGGAAGGCATTTTTGGTACTGTCTGATGATTCTTCAGAAAACTTTCCAAAAGAAAAAAAATCATCCAATTTAACTCCTTCTTGGAAAGGGTAATGCCCATTTATGACGTGAGGGATACCAGAAAAAGGGGGAGGAAGTGTCCAAGAGTGCATCTTCGCCTGTTAAATCCCATAGGAAAATGTAATTATAATACAGAAAAACGCTATGAACAGAATTACACCAAATTTGTCAAAAGTTAGAATGTTACTGAGAAAGTTAGTTTTTTGTGATTTGGTGAAAATACGTTCAGCTGTTTTCAGGAAATTAGCGTTTTAAGAGGGGCTCAGCTGAGCATGAAGGATAAGGTTAGCTGGAGTTCAATAGTAGCATGAAAAAAGGCCATTCTTATTTGCAGAGGGAGCCTTTTCTCCTGTAGGTCTTTGGTAATGTGGTACTAGTGTTGATAGCATGGTGCCAAATGATCTGATTGTTTGGCTGCAGCAATGAAGAAAATGTTGCATCGAGCTTCAAAAGACTTAGGCCCTCATTATGACATTGGCGGTAAGTGGCGCTTACCGCCATGCTGACTGCCGCCATCATACCGCGGCGGTATACCGCTGCGCGTATTATGACCCACACATAGAAATCCGCCAATATACAGCCACACACACAAGTCCGCCAGCCCAAAGGTCAGTGATAAACTGGTGGTACCAAAACCCACACCGTTACGCCAACAGAAATACGCTCACAGCATTATGACCCACGAATCACCGCGGCGGACATTCAGCTGCGGTAAAGCATTGGCGGTACATACTGCCGTGCTCAAAATACACACAACCTAACAAAACAACACTACATTGGACAATTCAAACTACACACACCTGACACACATACACACACCTCACCCACACCACTATAAAACACACACCCACATTACCCACAACCCCTTACAGCTCAAGAAATTGACAACTGAGGAAGAGACACCCAGGAGCACCCACAGAATCAGAGCCACAGAACACCATCACCCATACACCATCCACGCACCTCGCAGCACACACCCCAACACATCGACCCACACACACCACTCACACTACACCCATGGCACCACAAAGACACCCCAGGTTCTCTGAGGAGGAGCTAAGGGTCATGGTGGAGGAAATAATCAGGGTAGAGCCACAGCTATTCAGATCACAGTTGCCGCAGACGTCCATTGCTAGGAAGATGGAGCTATGGCGGAGAGTCGTGGACAGGGTCAACGCCATGGGGGCAGCACCCCAGAACAAGGGATGATATCAGGAAGAGGTGGAACGACCTACGGGGGAAGGTGCGTTCCATGGTTGCAAGACACCAGATAGCTGTACAGAGGACTGGCGGTGGACCACCACCTCCTCCCCCACAACTAACAACATGGGAGGAGCAAGTCTTGGGGATCATGCATCCTTAGGGCCTGGCAGGAGTAGCAGGAGGACTGGACTCTGGTAAGTCAACTCTCTATTACTATCAACCCCCTCCCTGCATGCCATCACATACCCCCACCCCTGCCCTCATCCCCATCACCCCACCACCTCACATACACCTCAACATCACAACCCACTCATCCCAATACCAAGCCCTTCATGCAACACCAATGCATGGACCTCCATCACAGACCTGCATGGACCCCCATCACCACAGCATGCACACTAGTGTCAATCACTTAGCCAACCAAATCACAACTCACACAAGCCAAAGCTGCCTTGGTAATAACAACCATAGAGGGGAACATACCCATGCACAAGATGTCACACGCAGAAACAATAACACTGCATTTACATCCCCACAGGACCCCCACACAACGTCACCGGAGAGGAGGTGCCACCAACATCCAGTACCCCCACAGAAGAGGCCCACAGTGATGACAGCAGCTCTGCACGCCTGGATCAGGATGACCAACCTGGCCCATCAGGGACCTCTGGACAGTCGGTGATCCAGGCACATTCCCATACCACCACAGAGCCTCCCCCTCAGGAAATACCAGCACAGCACCCACCCGGCTGGCCCATACCTCTGTCCCAGGGACACGTCAATCAGCAGTGTGTCCACCACCACAGGGACACCAGGCAACCCAACAAACACAGGACGATCAGGGACCTGGGGTCAGTGGGCACAAGTTCAGGGAACAGAGGCACAGGACAACAGGGAAGCTGGGACAACTGCTAGGCGACAGGAGGAGGACAGGCCCAGGGAACCGACTCTCCACTAGGCACTCCCCAACATCCTGGGAGCATACCACCATTCCCAGGAGACCATGGGCCAGATACTGGCCAAGTTGCAGGAGACCCAGCGGCTGCAGGAGGGACAGTACCTGGGGATCAGGGAGGACCTGAGGGACATCCACACCATCCTGGTCACCCTTGCAGGGGTGCTGGCAGACATGGCCAACACCATGAGGGAGTCAGTGGCACACCAACGGGCCCCTGACACTAGCCACACCGATGAAAAGCCCTCCACCTCCACTGACACTAGTGGACAGGAGGCCCTGCCACAGGAACAACAGGCCACCAGCACCCCTCCCCCTGCAGAAGGAGAACCACCGCGCAAAAGGTCCCTACGATCCAGGCAGAAGCTAGAGAACATTGCCAAGACCCCCGCCAGGAAATAAGACTCCCCTGATGGTCACCCTTGTGTCCCACTATGTCACCCTGTCCACCTTGAACTGCCATTGCCCCACTCCCTATGCCCCCTTGGACAATGCATCTGTGATACCAATAGACAGGACTCTATCCTGGACATTCCTCCATCATCAACCCAGCCCATTGCAATACACCCTACACTTATTATCACATAAATAAACACCCTTGGAACTAATGCAAGTATGGAGTCTGTCAATTGATTGAAATATGTATTTGTTTAACAAGGTGTAAACATTGCAATTTAAATGTACAGTTATATATACATAGGTAAGACCTATAGTGGGCAGCAGTAAACACACCAGGAGCCAGAGTGGGACAAAGATATCTGAAAATAGAGATGCCAAATGGTACAGTAAGTGGCCATAGAATTAGGAATATCAGGCTGTCATGTACAATGTCCAAAGCAAAACTGCAATGGAAGGTGAAGTTACAGTGTCTTACCTGTGTGTCACTGGAAGTACTGTTGAATTATAGTTGTTCTGTTGTCCACATCCTCTTCCTCTCCCTCCTCTTCGACACTGTCCACAGGCTCCACCGCTGCCACACGACCATCTCCGGCCTCATCCTCCTGCAGAAAAGGCACCTGGCGCCTCAAGGCCAGGTTGTGCAACATGCAACTATGATCTGGCACACCTTCTTGGGTGAGTAGCACAGGGATCCACCTGTCAGATGGAGGCACCGGAATGTGGCCTTCAAGAGGCCAAAGGTGCGCTCAATGATCCTCCTTGTTCACCCATGTTCCTCATTGTAACTTTCCTCTGCCCTTGTCCTGGCATTCCTCACTGGGATCAGTAGCCATGAGAGGCTGGGGTAACCAGAGTCACCTGTAAATACCGAGGGATACCTGTTAGCCAGACACTCACCCTTAGGGCCAAACCCACACCCATATACCAACAGACACTGGGTGGGGACCATGGGCTCACCTATTAGCCACACCCTGTGCCTCTGGAGCTGAGACATCTCATATGGGATGCTGCTCTTCCTCAAGATAAAAGCATCATGCACAGAGCCATGATACTTTGCATTGACATGGGAGATGTACTGGTCTGCCAGGCACACTATCTGCACATTCAGAGAGTGAAAGCTCTTTCGATTTCTGAACACCTATTCATTTCTTCCGGGGGGGGACAAAGGCAATATGTGTACCATCTATAGCACCAATGATGTTGGGGATATGTCCCAGTGCATAGAAGTCAGCCTTCACTGTGGCCAGATCCTCCACCTGGGGGAATACGATGTAGCTGCACATGTGTTTCATCAGGGCAGACAACACTATGGTCAGCACGTTTGAGAACATAGGCTGTGACATCCCTGCTGCCATGGCCACTGTCGCTTGGAAGGACCCACTTGACAAGAAATGGAGCACTGACAGGACCTGCACAAGAGGGAGGATACCAGTGGGGTGGCGGATAGCAGAGATCAGGTCTGGCTACATTGTGCACACAGCTCATGCATTGTGGCCCTATCAAGTCTGTAGGTTAGGATAATATGCCTGTCCTCCATTGTCGCCACGTCCAACAGGGGTCTGTACAGGGGAGTATGTCTCCATCTCCTCTTCATCCTCACCAGTTGAACTTGAGGGTGAAAAACGGTGAGCAGATGGTCATATTCAAACATATACTCAGATTAATATGCCTTGCATTTTTTTACAGAAACAATATGTGAACGTGTAGGTCCGTTGATGTGCCTATGTCTGCTGTGACGCAGTTAGGTGCCATGGCCTGTTCCCACCTGAAATGGCGCCCGCCTGACCTGTGAGGAGGGACAAGTGTAAATTAGGTAATTCCGCTGACATTGTGCACCATTGTGCACCGTTGCGGGAGGCAGTCGACGACCGCCGTGCAACACATCATTGGTTATCATTGGGGCATACGGGTTCCAGGAGCCAATGGTGATGTACACCGGCGGTGATGGTATGCACCACTGCGGATGTGACCGCCATTTTCTATCTGTTCACTCACTTGCTACCAGGAGAGGACCTACACTGCAAGTGCTGCTGTGACCTGTGTCTGGAACCAACCATGGCTTGTGTGTCTGGGGAAAGGGCCCCTGCCTTCACTTCCAAGAAGTTGGAGAGACTATTGGATGGGGTCCTACCCCATGGCCCTTTACCTTATGGTCCTCCAGACAAACAGGTGTGTACACTGTGAGCACAATGCGTGGGGCATGAATGTATGGAGTGCTGTGTATGTAAGCCTCGCGTGGGGGGTGGGGTGCCCAGGGGTCCAGGGCAGAGTGCTGCATGTTTGGTGGGCAATGTCTGTGCGTAAGGGGATGGGAGGGATATGGAGGGCCATGAGTATAACAGTCCAGAAAGTATGACTAATACCTTTTCTTATGTATCTTTTTCTGCAGGTCAGCGCACATCAGAAAAAGGGTATTTGGCGTGCCATCGCCAAGGAGGTGCGGACTCTGGGGGTCTTTGACAGGCAGAGCACCCACTGTCGAAAACGGTGGGAGGACCTGTGCCGCTGGGCAAGGAAGACGGCAGAGGCCCAGCTGGGGATGGCCTCCCAACGAGGAAGGGGTGCCCCTCGTACCCTGACCCCCCTGATGTTCCGCATCCTGGCGTTGGCCTATCCAGAGTTGGATGGACGCTTGAAAGCATAACAGCAGCCACAAGGTGGTGCGTACAGATTCTGAATCATGAAGTTGCACGTGTTAAGGTGTTACCTGAGTGGGGGATGTGGGTCTGATGGTGCCCCTAGGCCAGGGCGAACATGGCAGGGTAGATTCCATGATGGGCAAGGTCAGATGCACTCCAACCCCAATAATGCTAGTGGGCATCTACTACTGGGCAGGGTCCTGTGGGTTTAAGGTGTGCAGCTAATGGCGTTAGTTTAAGGATTATTCACACGGACCCTTCTTCCTTTTCATACGTTTCTTTTATTGTAGATAAGAATCATAACACCTTCAGCAGTTATGAAGCACAGCCTTACTGATCTCCTCCTAGAGCCTTTCTCCCTCCACCATTCTATTCCTGATATTAGCTTG